>NW_024543079.1:37496147-40249795 GCF_018167655.1 Microtus oregoni
GAAAGCTTGGTCGGTGTTGCTCTTGGATGGGGGGGGGGCAGTTCCAAACCAGTGTAAGCAAGACAACAGGTGAGTGGGACTAAGGGCTGGGTTTGCTTGCTTTGTGCTAAGTTTCGCCTGAGAGTGTAAGGATGCTGTGAGTGGACCAGGGTCTTAGATACTTACCAGGTCATCATACAGGCTGTGTGTCTGAGGCTACAACTGAGGGGTGGGCTGGTATGACCACCTATGGTTTGTGGTTTTGAAAAAAATGGCCTCTCCAGGTATAGGGAGTGGCACTATTAGGAGGTGTGGCCTTGTTGGAGTAGGTGTGGCCTTATAGGAGGAAGTGTGTCACTGGGGCAGGCTTTGAAGTCTAAGATGCTCTACCCAGGCCCAGCAAGACAGTCTCTTTCTGCTGCCTGTTGATCCATCCAGATGTAGAACTGTCAGCTCCTTCTCCAGCATCATGTCTGCCTGCATGCCACCATGCTTCCCACCATGACAATAATGGACTAAAACCTCTGAACTGTAAGCCAGCCCCAATTAAATGTTTTCCTTTATAAGAGTTGCCATGGTCATGGTGTCTCTTCACAGCAATAGAACCCTTAACTAAGAAACCATCCAAGTTTCCATCAGGCTATATAGGTACATAAATGTGTTTCCCAGCCTGGGCCTTAAAATTGGGTGTAGTGCAGGTTGGCTAGGGTCCAGAAGACTCACCATACTAGACCAGTAATAGTATGTGCTATCTGGACTAAGCCTGGACATTGGATATGGCGTGAGTAGTCCAGGGTCTGGTGAATTCAGCAGGCTGGGCTAAGACTTGAGCTTGGGAAGGGTGCCAGCAGGACTCACTAGATTGGGCTGGTGAAGACAAGGTGTGAGAACTGGGGTAGGTCTGGGGAATGGGAGGATGCAAGTAGACTAGGATCAGGAAGATTCACCAGGTTGGATAAATGGCTTGGGCTAGGCCTGGATATGGTAGGCAGGATAAATTTAAGTGAATTCAGTGGATTGGGCTGGCACAGAGGGTCAGGAAGACTCACCAGGCTGGACTAGAACACTGTGTGTGCAACCAGAAATAGTCCTGAAGATTGAATGTGGTCTAGTTATTTCTTTATTCTCTTCTTCACTCCTATGCCAAACCTTTTTGTTGCTTTTAAATTGTTTTGCTTTGTTTTGAAGCTAAATTTGCTTTTATTTTTCATGTAGGGTTTTTCTACGTAGACCAGGGTGGTTTCGAACCCACTATGCAGCCCAAGCCAGCCTGGAGCTTGCAACAATCCTCAGGTTTCAGTTTTCCTGGTGCTGGGATTCTAGGCATGCACCACCACAGCTATTGCCTGCACCGGAAGCCATGGACTGCAGACAAGAAAGCAAAGCTCCCCGACTTGACCCACTCAATAGGAATCTTGTTCTGTGTGTGAAAGAAGACAAGTTTTGCCTTGTTTCAGCAATTGCCATTTGGGACTCTCCCGTCTGTGCACCAGTGACCAAGCCTCGGAGAAATAGGTAGTTATAGGCCTCACTTGTATGTGAGGAAACGGGGCTCTTGAAAGGTAGAGCAACTTGGTTGAAACCCAGGCAGTCTGATAGTAGAGCCAGTGTGTAGAACCATGAAACTCCAAGAGCATCCTAGCAAAGGCTAATGGGATGCATTGGTGTTAGGTACACACTAGGTAAAAGAGCCAGGCCCTGCCAATGTGGGCCCAGGAATGTGCGGGTTTGGTACCGCCCTTGGTAAGCTGTCTGGAGCTCCCACTCCGTGTTCTTCCCACATTCAAATTGTTTGGTCAGTGCTCCCAGAGCATTTGGGCAGGAGACCTAGATCGTGCTTATTAAATTCCCAATATTATTTGTCTTCCCTCAGGGGACCAGACGACCAAGTAGAGGAAATGACTGGAGGTTTCGTAAGAGGGATATCATCGCAGTCTCGGGGGAGACAGGGTGGGGCAGTTAACGACCCCTGGAAGGGAATTAGGGTCTTAGAGGTGCTGATGGGCTTCAGCGTCTCCCAACACGACTCTAAACTGATTCTCTCACAAAATTAATGTGAGGAAATGTTAGCAGGTGGTGTTCAATGTGTGAGCGGTGGTCTGAGAAGCCTGAAGAAGTCCTGCACTTAGTGGGGTGTTATGGGACTAGTAATTTTGAATTACCAATCCACTTAGCGCAGAACTCCTCAGAACCTTGAAGCTTCACAGGGGAAGTTCCAAAAAAAAAAAAAAGAAAGCAACAGTATTCTTTAACATTATTTGAACTTAGAACCTTTTATTTAGAGAGCGTCTTACAGGGTGCCTGTTGGCTTAAACAAAACAAACCTAGCAGTGATGGTGGCACACGCCTTTAATCCCCGAACTCAGGAGGCAGAGGCAGGTGGATCTCTGTGAGTTTGAGGCCAGCCTGGTCTACAGAGTGAGTTCCAGGACAGGCTCCAAAGCTGCACAGAAAAAGCCTGTCTTGAAAAATAGAAAGGAGAAAAAGAGAGAGAGGGGTGGGGGGGGGAGGGAGGGAGGGAGGGAGGGAGGAAAACAAAAGTAGGACACAGAAGGAAGGGTCCCTGGACCATGAGCACCTAAACTTCTATGTTCCACTCCCAGCACTAACAGGTAAGGTGTTCCCAGGCCTGAGACTGCCAACACCTACTCACTCCCAGCACCCACAGGTAAGCAATCACAGACACTCAGTCTCTGGGCTGCCCTGCCACTCAACCACGTCCAGATGTGCAAGTTCCAGTGCAGAAACAAAACAATTCAAAAATCAAAGACAATACTTCTCCTCCAAAAATTACTAATCCCGTAATAATGGACCTCAGTGAGAATGACCAGGAAGAACATCCAGACAGAGAATTCAAAGAATGATTTTAAAACTATCCAAACAGTTCAAAGAAGACAACGCGAATACACTCCAAAAAAAAAAAAAAGATAAATGAAATAAGGAAGTTAACACAAGAAATGAATACAGAATTTAACAAAGAGAATAACTGAATAAAAGCCAAACTGAAAGGATACTAGAAATGAAAATTCAATAAATCAAAACGCAGTGGAAAGCCCCACAGCCAGAATGGATCACGTGGAAAGCAGATTCAGAGCTGGAAGACAAGGTAGAGGAATAAAGGTCAATGATAAATTCTTTAAAATATGAACGAAATATAGAAGAGCTCTGGGACACCATCATAAAGACTAAATCTTCGAATTATGGGCATAGAAGCAAGAGAATAATACTGCACTAAATGCTCACAATATATTTTCAATAAAATCACAAAAGAAAAAATTCTTAGAAAAATTTTTCACCTAAAGAAAGAGATGCCCATCCAGGTCAAAGAAGCCCACAGAACATCAACTGGACAGGAGTAAACAAACTCTCCATGACATAAAACATCAGCTAGATGGGAGCAAAAACCAAATTCCCCATGACACAGTCAGACATCAGAGACACAGAGTAAGGTTGCAGGGTGATTCTAAGGCGGGCCTACCGGAACAACACCTGAGAATTTTAAGAAACCTAAAGTCAGTGCATGCCTGGAAAGATATATTCTAAGTTTTGAAAGACCCTAACTGTAACCCAGACTATTCAACCCAGCATAACTATTCAGTAAAACTGAAGGAGAAATTAAGGACTTACATGATAAAAACAGAAGAAATGGACTTATGATCACCAAACCAGCTCCACAGAGGATGCTGGAAGGAGCACTTCACTTTGAAGAGAAAGATATACACACCCAAGAGATCATAGGAAATGAATAAACAATATCAGGATAGTGGACAAAAAGAGGTCTAAAAAACACAAAATCAAGAAAGTGACAGGAATTAATACAATAAAAAGATAGTCTAGTACATTAAATTAGAAAACACAATCATGGCTGAAAGATGGTTCAGCAGTTAGGAGTCCTAGCTGTTCTTCCAGAGAACCTGAATTTGATTCCCAGCACCCACACAGTGGCTCACACCATTTGTACCTTCGGTCCCTAGGGACAGGACACCCTGTTCTGGCCTCTTTGGGGACCAGCCATGTAAATGCTTCACAGAGAACATTAAATCAAATTAAACTTTAAAAAGAAAACACAATCCACCTTTTTGATGCCTCCCAGAAACCCAGCTCCCCATCAGTGGTAGAGTAGGCACCACTTTAGGGTAAAAAGTTGGGGAAATATCCCAAGTAAACCAAACTACAAAACAAGCAGGTGTAGTTATTCTAATATCTGACAAAAAAGCTCCCAAACAAAAACTAGTCAGAAGAGATCAAAGCAGGGCATTTCATACTCACAGAAGGAACAGGCGCTAAGAGGATATTATAGTTCTAAACATATACACATCAAACACATGTGCACCTGATTTCATAAAAGAAATACTACAAGGTGTAAAAATACAGATTAACCCCAATGCAGTGATAGTCAGTAAATTTAATACCACACTGTTACAAATAGGTCATCTGGACAAAAACTAAACAGAGAAATATTGGCAGAAAAGAAACCACAGTTCCCATGAACCTAGCAGACATCTACAGAACATGCTACCCAAATGCTAAAGAGCATTCTTCTCAGCAGCATCTAGAACTTTCTTCAAGACTGATCACATATTATGCATCCCTTTCCCATCTAGCTAAGACTTTAAGTACTACATTGAAGAGAACTAATGGGAACCTTGACCTTAGTGAGAATGCTTTGGGGTTTCTCCTGTTTAGCATGATGTGTACGTAGCCTTTCTATGTTTAGTTCATAATCTCTTCATCCCCAGCTTTCCCATGACATTTTCATGGAATTGGATTTTGTCAGCGACCAATGTCACAGGCTTTTTTTGCATCTCATGAGATGATCATGTTTTTCCTGCCTTTTAATCCATGAATATAATGGTTAACATTTGTGGCCTTATGCATGTAGACCCTTCCCTAAATCTCTGGGAAGCTAAATCACGGTAGGTGAACTTTTTGGTATGAACACAAACTAGGTTTAGAACTATAATATCCTCTTAGTGCCTGTTCCTTCTGTGAGTATAAAATGCCCTGCTTTGATCCCTTCTGATTAGTTTTGATTTGGGAGCTATTTTGTCAGATATTAGAATAGCTACAACTGCTTGTTTTGTAGTTTCATTTACTTGGGATATTTTCCCAACATTTTACCCTAAAGTGGTGCCTACCACTGATGGGGAGCTGTGTTTCTGGGTTTGGCAGTATTTTACTGAGAGTTCCTGTTATGTTGATCAGGAAGTTTGATGTAATTTTTCCTTTCTTTTTTTTCCTTTGTCAGCCAGAGTATTACTGGTTTCATTAGAAAAAAAAAAAAGTCTGGAAGTCTGCCTTCCTCTTTCATTCCATAGGATAATTAGAGCACTGCTGGTTAGCTCTTCTGTGAAGTTCTGGTGGGGTTCGGCAGTGACTCCCCATCTGCTCCTGCTGTTTCGTTTGTTTGGTTTTGAGACTATTACTGCTTCACTCTCATTGCTGGCTGTGGATCTGTTTATCTTGGTTTAATTTTGGTATGTTGTATGCGTGTAGTGATTTGTACATTTGTTTTAGATATTCAAATCTCATGAATGATAAATGCCACACACAAGCTCGTGTATTTGAACACGTGGTGCTGTTTGGGGGTGATTACAGAAGGCGGTGCAGCCTTGCTGAAGGAAGCATGTTCCTGGGGCCAGGCTTTGAGGGGTTACAGCCATGCCCCACTTCCAGCTCACTTGCTCTGCTTCATCGAGGCTGTTGAGATGTTGATCTCTTAGTTTCTCCCTTCAGCTGGCTGCCACTGTGCTGCCTCCACCACTGAGGACTCTGCCCCTCTGGAACCATCCGCTAAAATAAACTTTTTTCCTTAAGTTGCCTGAGTTGTGGTGCTGGGAGACCTGCATGTCAACATTCAGAAAAGTGAAACTAGATCCTTACCTCTCACCCTACACAAGATTCAACTCCAACTCAATGAAGGACCTCAACCTAAGGGCCGATACCCTGACATGCTACTGATAAAAAGTAGGAGGCAACTTCAATTCTAGGCACAGGGAAGGACTTTCTAAACAGAACTCTGACACCTCAGGAAATAAGATCAACAATTAACAAATGAGGTTCCATGAAGCAAAAAGCCCGGTACAGCAAAGGACATCAGTCAAGTACAGAGGCAGCCTGGGGAGAGGGAGAAAATCTTTGCCAGATATGCATGTAACACAGGATTAGCACCTAGAAAATATAAAGCATGCACAAAACTACATACCAAGAAAACAAGCTACTTAATTTAAAAACTGGACTACAAAACTGAACAGAAAATTCTTTTTTTTTTTGATTTTTCGAGACAGGGTTTCTCTGTAGCTTTTTGGTTCCTGTCCTGGAACTAGCTCTTGTAGACCAGGCTAGCCTCGAACTCACAGAGATCCGCCTGCCTCTGCCTCCCGAGTGCTGGGATTAAAGGCGTGCGCCACCAGTGCCACCACCCCCAGCTAGAAAATTCTTAAAAGAAAAAAATACAATGGCTAGGAAATTCTTTAATGAATGTTCAATGTCCGTAGCCGTCAGGCAAATGCAGATTAAAATGATGTCAAGATTCTATCACGCCTCAGTCAGAATGGCCACCATCAGGAGCACAAACGACCACAAACACATGGGTGTAGGGGAGGGGAAACTTCAGACATAGTAGGAGTCTCAACTCGTAAAGGCGTTCTGGAAGCCAGCCTGAAAAATTAGCACACGACCCAGCTATAGCATTCCTGGGTGTAGACCCAAAGGACCTTCTGTCTGACTATAGCGATGCTTGCTTGCGTGTTCATGCTCATTGCCATTCTACTCACGACAGTTAGCAAATGAAACCAGCCTAGACGCTAATCAATGACAAACGGAATCTGAAAATAGGATACATATGCGTGATGGACGATTACTCAGCTTTTGAGAAATGAAGTAATGAAATATGCAAGCGAATGGATGGAACTGGGAAGTTTTTTTACTTGATGTTACCCAGTCCTAAAAGAGAAACGTTGCATGTCCTCTTTCATGTGGAGCTAACTTCAAGACTTGTGTCTTACTGTAGAGCACACGTAGAAGTCAGAAAATTAATCTTACGTCAATGGGTGGGGGGATCATAGGCAGGATGAAAGTAGAGATGAGGAAGAAAGGTTCAAGCAGGTAATGGCATGATGAGGATGGGAAATGAGGGGACGGGAAGGGATTAACCAAATGGAAGTGAGCATGAAGAGGCTACATGGGAGCATACAATCTTACAACCCAAGCTTGTGTCCACACACACACACATACAGACACACACACACACACACACACACACACACACACACACAATGAGGAGACAAAGAACAGCAGGTATAGGGATACAAGGAGTAAAGGTTTAAGTGGAGATATGCGGCAGGGAGACTGAAGGGGAGGGGCTAACCCAAACTAAGAATGTATGAAGAAGCTTTCTGGAACCCCACTAGTGCATAAGCTAGTTTAAGCATAATTTTTTTTTTTTTTTTGGTTTTTTCGAGACAAGGTTTCTCTGTGGTTTTGGAGCCTGTCCTGGAACTAGCTCTGTAAACCAGGCTGGTCTCGAACTCACAGAGATCCGCCTGCCTCTGCCTCCCGAGTGCTGGGATTACAGGCGTGCGCCACCACCACCCGGCCCTTAAGCATAATTTTTAAGTGGAGTTTGAACAATTCTGCTCCCAGAAAATATAGGTTATTAGGTGATACATCAGGCACAGGTTACCTCCCTATTATGAGTTGTTTGTTGGGGTGGGGGGGTGTCTCTGAGTCATCCAGAATAAGATAGGCTGTTGCCATTGCTCTCGACTGTCCCCCATAACTAGATGCTAAGATCCCGTTGCCGAAGACACACTCACTTTGGACGCCGGACAGAGAAATCAAATGAACCGACCAGCAGACTCTGCCCTTAGCATTCACCTTGATGGAAGTGCTGTGCAGGATGCTCGGGTGGAAATACACCAATGGTTTTATCTGACGCTGGATCCCGATGCTACAGTAACGACCTGCTAGGCAAGATGTGCCCACTGGTGCAATAACAGCAAGAAGGTTTATGGACCCAAGCAACTACTCCCTTGAATAAATTTGATACATGCCTCCAGGAGAAAATGTATGCCTGGTACCATAAACGTGGCCAAAAATACATGGCTAGGGAAGCCATAGTCCCCAAGGAAGGACCTATTAACGTCCTGCTAAATGGTCATGTTGTCAAACTTTCTTGTAAATGTTTATGTTTCTATCCATAGAGTTGTGTTGTTCTCAACCTTAGTCAGAAACTTACTGCACAGAATAGTGGTTAATCTGGAGACTCACAAAGTTTGAAAAGTTAGGAATACGTATGCATGAGTGCTCAGCCATGTAGAATATCTATACCACTCCACCCCAGGCCCAGAGAACGTTGCAGAAATGGGGATAGAAAGAGTGTGAGAGCCAGAGGGAAGAAGACCGTGAAAGGCTGGCCTTTGGCCGTGACATGGATATTACATGAGCTCGCAGTGCTCTATTAATCTGAACGAGTTGCACTTAGCAAGATCAAAATAGTTAGAAAGTTTATCATGAAAGAGAGAGGATCTTCTGATGTCCCTCCCCTAGCTGGGAAGCAGGGATGTGGGTAGCTGCTGGTGTGGGGGTAAGAAGAGTCCCTTTTCTTTTCAGGAGTAGGGAGTGGCCATTGGTAGGTTGCCCATGTCCCGGTGGATGACCGCACATCCACATAGAGGCAGCACTGATTGGACTTAGTGGGTTATCACAGTAAAAAGACAAGAAATTGGGAAGAGATGGGAGTTATGCTGAGGAGACTGGGGAGGGCAAAAGGGAGGGAATGGGAATGGATATGGGAAAGATGAATTGTATATATGTATGGAATATATAACAATCAATAGAGGCCCTGTATGGTTAATAATCACACGCCCAATCCTATACTGTGAATTATATGTTTTTTTTTTTGTCATTACTCCTCAGAAAAATCAGCATAGTGGAATTGCTGTCATTTTCTAGAAGAATCACTCCAAGGAGTAATAGACCCAAGATATCAACACTATGTAGTCAAGAGTGGTAACCTAAACACCACTGTCCAGCTCCACTCCTGGTCTCTGAATCCACCATACAACTAGACCCAAAGAAGAGTGGGCTGTCGCTTCCCACACAGTTGCCAGCAGGCCTTAATGGATTTAGATTCGGGATATTGACTTCTCTCCCAATGGCTTTTTTTCACTTTACTTCTAGACAAGGCCATGTCAGATGGCAAGTACCCTAGTTAGCTTTGTGGTGTGGAATATTATTTTAAGACATGTTACATTTGTTTATGCTGTGGAACATTTGTTTAATGATGCAAAGATGTGTTGCATTCTCTTTTGTTGCATTTGGTTCAACTGTGAAGCTGTGTTACTTTGCCTGTCTAAAACATCTGATTGGTCTAATAAAGAACTGAACCACCAATAGCTGGGCAGGAGAAAGGATAGGTGGATCTGGCAGGAAGAGAGAATAAACAGGAGGAGAAATCTGGGAAAAGAGATCAAGGAGTGAGAAAAGAAGAGGCCAGCCCCCCAGCTACACAGCAAGTCACGGAGTAAGAAGTAAAGAAAGGTATACAGAAATAGAGAGAGATAAAAGCTCAGAGGCAAAAGATAGATGGGATAATTTAAGTCAAGAAAAGCTGGCTAGAAACAAGCCAAGCAAAGGTCAGGCATTCATAAGTAACAATAAGCCTCTGTGTGTTTATTTGGAAGCTAGGTGGCAGGACCCCCAAATGAGTAAAGAGAAAAAAAAAAAAGACCAGCTACAGCTTTGTCTACTTGATACAGCCTAGAATCATCTGAAAAGAGAATCTCTTTGGAGAGACTGCCCAAATCAGATTAGCCTTTGGGTATGTCTTGAATTATTATTATTACTGAATCTCCCATGTGGAGGATTGTCTTGATAGTTACTATAAGAGGGCCTAAGCCACTGTAAGCAGAACATCCCTGGGCATGTGTTCCTAGGTTGTATAAGAAAGCCAGCTAAGTAGGAGACTGAGCAAGCGCACAGGCAGGGTTCCCCATGGACTCTAGTTCAACTTCCTGCCCGGATTTTTCTCAGTGATGAACCTAGAAATCTAACAAGACAAACCCTTTCCTCCCTCAAGTTGTTCTTTTGCCATGGTACTGACCACACACAGAATGAAGCTAGTATAGTGGCTGCCACCTACTTCCCTTGTCCCTACTCAGAGCTGTACCAAGGAGCCAGGTGGGCATGAAGCAGATCTCAGGGTCTGGGTCACTCTCCCCACATTTAACAGGCACCATCCTCATTCCTGCGAACGCTACACATGGGTGAGTCACGGACCTGGCCCCATCTCATGATGAGCCATTTTGTGAGCCGAGTCCGCTCACAAAAGCAAGCCCTGGACCATCTGGCGTGTGGTTTGATCTGTATATGTATTTATTTATTACATTTCTTTATTTAGACCAGTTCTCACTTATGTAGCCTTGGCTGGCCTGGAACTTACTATGTAGACCAGGCTCTGGTATCAGATTCACAGAGATGCACCTGGCTCCGCCTTCCGAGTGCTGGGATTAAAGGCGTGCGCCACCATGCCTGGTAGGTGTATGGTTCTGAGCAGCTGAAGTAAGAGAAACTGACACTCTGGAGATAATATGAAATTCACATTTCAGTGTTCATAACTAAAGTTCTACTGGCACTCGGGCCACTCATTTGTGTACATATTCTTTTTGTTGTTGTGAGACAAGGTTTCTCTAGCTTTAGAGCCTGTTCTGGAACTCGCTCTGTAGACCAGGTGTGCACATGTTCTTAATGGCAGTCATGCATCACAGCAGTAGAGCTGAAAAACGTCAAGGGACCCTATGGCCAACAAAGCCTAACATAGTTCTGGATCGTGGATAAGACAAGTTTGCTGATCCACCATCCAGATGTCAGAAATTAAACTGCAGGATCACTATTTATATCTGGTAATATCCTTGAGAGGTTCCATTCCCATGTCTCGGGGGCTGGCTGGAATGAAGCCAGGCAGAGAATTGGTGAGGGCTCACAGGCTCGGGGGTCCCCACTGCCACAGTCTGTTCTGCTGGCTCCCAAGCAAGTTATCTCCTTGAGATTGGGGAATAATAAGTAGACTGATTACACAGAATCTCTCTCATCCATCTACTTACAGGCTACTGTCTATGTGCCTTACCAGGCACTAAGGACAAACACAGATTTTTAAGAAATTTTATTTAGAGAATATAATTATATCATTTCCCCCTTCCATTTCCATCCTTCAAACCCTCCCAGAAACTTCTCCTTTCTTTCTTTCAAAGGCCTTTTCCCATACATTGTCATCACATGCATACACATGTATATATGTATGCATGTGTACATATAAATTCTTGCATTCACAAATACAACTTGCTCAGTCTGTATAAAGTTACTTATATGTACATAATTAAATAATCGATTGGTGTGTTCTTTCCTAAGGAAGTCTATTTCTCTCACTCTCAGTGAAGGGACTTTAGCAGCCGGAGCACGGCAAACGTGACTCTGGCAGGCCTTGCCCTTCTCTCCCATTCCTTCGGCCTCCCTAAAAACCATTAGATTACGTCCCTAAAGCTAGCCCCCAAGGCTATTCCTTTATTTGGTCTCTTCCTCCTCCTAAGACTACTAAGGACCAACTACGAAAGTAGTGAAGACCAGGCTTCAAAAGCCCCCTTTGGCTCACCTAATTTAACATGCCCAATTAAAATTAAACACCTCAGCTGGGAGGTGGTGGCACACGCCTTTAATCCCAGCACTTTGGAGGCAGAGGCAGGCGGATCTCTGTGACCTCAAGGCTCAGCCTGGTCTACAAGAACTAGTTCCAGGACAGGCTCCAAAGCTACAGAGAATCCCTGTCTCAAAAAACAAAACAAGGCCAGGCGGTGGTGGCGCACGCCTTTAATCCCAGCACTCTGGAGGCAGAGGCAGGCGGATCTCTGTGACCTCAAGGCTCAGCCTGGTCTACAAGAACTAGTTCCAGGACAGGCTCCAAAGCTACAGAGAATCCCTGTCTCAAAAAACAAAACAAGGCCGGGCGGTGGTGGCGCACACCTTTAATCCCAGCACTCGGGAGGCAGAGGCAGGCGGATCTCTGTGAGTTCGAGGCCAGCCTGGTCTACAAGAGCTAGTTCCAGGACAGGAACCAAAAGCTACAGAGAAACTCTGTCTCGAAAAATCCAGAAAAAAAAATAAAAATAAATAGAACTAAACACCTCATCCTAACGCAGGGTTTCCCCTTTTACCTTTATAAACTGCCACATTGTCTATGTGCTACATCTGTCTCCCCTCTAGCCAGAGGCAGTCCTCTGTCTCCCCACATCCAGGGCAAACACCTCTACCCCTCTCTCTTATTCCCCTGCCCTCTGTGGTAAATAAATCTCCTTTGTGCTGAGAACTCTTGGGGTGTCCTGAGCCAATAGTGTTCATGTCACTCAGCATGCCTTATGGTCTGTTCTTGTGTAGGGCTGAGGTCCCATGAGCCTTCTTGAGTCAGTGTTAGCATGTCTGCCGTTGTCCTTGTTCAGCTCCTGTTCAGGCAATCATGTCGGTGAGGCTGTATGGGTATAGCTTCAAGACACACGATTACAGCAAACTCCCTGTTCTCTGGCTCTCTTCCACAGTGACCCCTGAGTCTTAGGCTCAACAGGCTGTGTTGTAGACGTATCATTTGGGACTGGGCTCCACATATGGATATTTATAGCTATAACTTGATGCCTTGTATACATTTGTGTATAAATTATAGATATGTACATTATGTTGTAAACTGTGGTATTGATATATTTTAAGTGTTAAGTTGTGAGGGTAGACCCCAGGCCCTCGCATCTATTCCAGCCTCTAGGCCTGAGAGTTTGTATCAGTCTGGACTCCAAATCCCAGGATGCCACTTCCACAGAGTATTTAAATGAACTCCCAAAAGAGGAACATGTGGTCCCTTTTCCTTTCTCCTGGTGGTCGTGTTCACAGCCTCCTAGTTCACTCTTGGGGCCAACGGAGAGCGCAGGACTCCCATTAAACCTGGATATTTCTAGCTGGGCGATGGTGGCGCACACCTTTAATCCCAGCACTCGGGAGGCAGAGGCAGGCGGATCTCTGTGAGTTCGAGGCCAGCCTGGTCTACAGAGCTAGTTCCAGGACAGGCTCCAAAGCCACAGAGAAACCCTGTCTCGAAAAACGAAAAAAAACAAAACAAAAAAAAACTGGATATTTCTTAATTTGGCTTGTTTTGATTTGGCTTGATTGAGAATTTGCATCGGTGGAGAGCCTGCATTAGGAAATATTCCTAACATTAAGAAAAAAATGAAGTATGTTAAAGAGTCAATGATGGTGGGGCCATGTTTCTTTAAATAGTCAGGTCGGGTCTTAGGTGATATGATCAGACCTCCTGTATGAAGCAGGACTACCTACCAATGTATTCCAGGTAGAGGGAACAGCGGTGTAAAGGTTCAGGGTAGAAATGTTCTCTGTGCTTAGGGACAGCAGGAAAGAAGATGATTTGGGAGCAGAGATGGAGGATGCTGGGTGGCAAGGCTGGAGAAGTAAACAGAAGAAAATACAAGCTACTGTCTGGCCTGCTCTGTTGGCTTAGAAGGAAGTTGTGTGGATACTGACCAAGATGATCTCAATGACATAGGAACTCCTCTGGAACCTCAGGCATGGATATGGTGCACAGCTCTAAGATGGAAGGCCAGAAGGGAGACCTGGGCCGTTGAGATTGCAGACTCAGCAGGGTCTGAAGTGGGATTAGGCAGTAGAGTAGGCAGAGCAGTCACCCAGAGCCGTCTCCTCCATGCTCCGAGATGTTCCAGGGCATCATTTCTGTCTCCCTCTGACCCAGCCTGCCACACCAATATGCCTGTATTCTCCCTGGTTCATCCTCTGGACAGCAGCGAGCAGGCAGCCAGAGGCTGAAGCTGACCAGCAGCCAGAACTGGGGCAGGGGCAGGATTAGTGAGGTGCTGGGTGATTCCTTCCACTGACATCAGCATGACTTAGTTGGGTGTGATGGCTACTGGTGTTAACTTGGCAGATTAAGGGATTATTTTATGTTGGTAGACTAGGAAGGCCCGGTTTAGTGGTGGGTGGGGCTGCTCTCTGAGCAGGACAAACATAGCTGAGCACCAGCAAGCATACAGTCACTGTCCCTCCTCCTGGCTGTGGACGGGATGTGATCGTCTGTCTCACTCTCTGGCCACCCTGACTTCCTGCTCTTAACTGTGAGCTTCCTCCTTTACGTTTCTTTTCTCAAGGTATTCTATCACAGCAATAGAAAGAAACTAAGACACAAATCAGTACCCAGTGTGGCCAATACTGCAGGAAACCTGACCCGGTGATTCTTGGGCCTTTGAAACTGTTTTAGGGGACAACTGTGGAAGAATTGGAGCCTTTGGACTAGAAAGCCCCCAAGTACTAAAAGCAAAATGGACTGTTCTGATGGAAGCCTAGAAGACCAAAATCCCGAGAATCACAGTGCGGGCCCATCATATGAGTTCTGAGGGGAACAAAGGACTTTATTTGGAATGGGGCCAGGGGGTCTTTCATGTGATATTTTGGTCAAGAGTCTGGCTTCATTTTGTCCATATCCTAAGAAGCTGAATGAAGTGCAATGTAAAGACTATGTACTCGTTTATTTGGCAGAGGATAGGCGTGTGAGCAAGCTTCAAGTTTCGGGCAGAGGATATGTGGACAACAGAAGGCCGTAACTTAGAGAGAAGAGCCAGTAACAGAAACCTCTACTGCACTAGAACCACAGTACAGGTGTCCCCATCAGAGCTCCAAACAAGGCTGTTGGCATTACTGTCCAACTGGTTTTGAAGGCATGAAAAACCCAAGACTGAGAGCAGCTGAGGCCAGGTAATCTCCAATAGGGTCAGACAGAATCCCTGTAAAGAGGTCAATAGACATTTGTTTGCAATTATTTAGGCAAAGCAATGAAGACCCCCCCCCCCACACACACACACCCCAGGATATTGGAGATGTCAGGACTGTGGGATGTCAGCCAAGGCAAGCTGCAAGAATGGATTGGGATCAATTGGAGAGGCCAGAGCTGAAGGGGTGTGGCTACTGTATCTTTGGAGATCAGCCAATGTCATTCCAGCCTAGGACACTAGGTAGAGCTGCAGAATTGGCATTTGCTGGGCTGGGTTTAGATCTGGCTTTGGCATGACTATTCCTTGTTATGCCCAGATTCTTCCCTTATGGAAGAAAGAATATTTATTCTATGTCATTCTAAGTTGGGCAGTTAAGACTTTAGACTTTTAAAGCATTGGCATTGTTAAAGGATTGTGTGTGTGTGGTGGGGGGGTCATGAGGTAGCTTAGTAGGTCTTTACCTGCTCTACGTGAACCCTGACCGGCATATATACATGTGTGCGAACCCACATGCCTACACACACACAATCACAGATTTTTAAAACTATGGAGGCTTTTCGAATGGGACCGAATGCATTTTACAGTGAGGTGTTAAGTTGGCAAGGGGTAGAGATGGGGTCAGTGTAGACTTGCCAGACTCCAGAATCAACTAAGATGGGAGTCTGGCACCACTGTGAGGGATTGTCTCGATCACATTAACAGATGTGGGAAGACCCTGTGGACTAGTGATCCTGGACTCTGGAAGTGGAGAAAACAGGAGCCTTCGCATGAATACATCCATTGCGACCTCACCCCTTTGTAGATGTTGACAGCTGCCTGAAGCTCTTGCAGCTTGACTTTCAACCTTTAAAGTATAAGCTAGGTCAGAATAGCCATCCCTTCAGTTGTGCCCCCCTCCCTCCCCCTACCCTTCTGTAGCCCTGGCTACCCTGGAACTTGTTAAGGAGATCAGGCTAGATCAATCCCAGAGATCCAGCTGCCTGTCTTCCTGGTGCTGGGATGAAAGGTGTGTGCCACCACACCCTGTTACGTTGCTTCTGTTTGGGTATTTTATCATAGTGCCAAGTAAGTAAGACAGACATTGGATGTTTTAGATCTATCCCTTTTGGGGTAATTTAGATCTAAATTATCTCCGGTAATCCTGGAGGAGCAAGGTGCTTGGTGCTTTACTACCGTGTTCCAGGTGTCGTGTTCCATGTTCGTGCCCACACACCTGTCACAACGCTTTCCCTCTTAAATACTGCCCTAACTCCAGTGTCGTCCAAGAGTGGGAGAGAAAGGGCATCATCACATTCCTCCTGTAAAAAAAAAAAAAAAAAAAGGCTTTTCTTGGTCCCTTTAGTCAGGCTATTATGTGGTTACTTCCTACTCTGTGGGTGAGAAAGCGGAGTTGGAGAAGCGCCCCGAGGTTAAAGGGCTAGTCAGCAGCAGGCTGCTCCACAGCCCTTTAATCCTGGGCGTGGGCTGGGCACCTACTTCCTAGGTCAGTGAGTCATCATCTAAAGACTGTTCCCCACTCTCCCTCCCTGTCACTGCACAATGGAGTAGGCGGTCGACATGCCATGCCTACTCAAGTAACGACAGGGGGATGTGAAAATGTATTTATTGAAATTTACAAATGGTAGAACCTCTTTGAAAGTTTGACAAAAGCCAGGTCTGGCGGTGCATGCCTCTTAAAAAAAGAATCTTAACACTCATACCCATAAAATAAAAATAAAATCTTAGAACACAAACACAAATAAACACAAACATTACCCACTTGTGGGTTACCCTCTTCAAGTGTCAAGGACAAAAGAACCCTTTGCTTTGTCCCTACAACCAGGGTGTGGATGGAGTTTAGAGTCCAAGTTTGTATTGGAGATATTTTCCTCTAACATTATTCCAGTGTCCTAATTCTTTCCTTTTGTTTTTGTTGTTCCTTCTGGAATTCGCAGGTCTCCCTCCTGGGGAAAGACCCACGATAGTAGGCTGTCTGTCAAACATAAACCTTTACTAGACAGGCGCTGCACAGTGCCAAGAAAGCTAGAGCCCAGCTTTGCAGAGTCTACTAGAATCCCGAAGCTGACTCTTGAGGAAAGACAGCGCTGCAGCAAGGCCGCTATTTGTCCCAGCTGGCAAGTTTTTCATTCTTACTTTAATTGGTCTGTTGAGGGCAGGTCAGTAAGTCTGGCTTGTCCTAGGTGTCACAGGACCCAGGCTCTAACCCTAACCCCAATAACAATGCTGTCCAAACCGGTAGCAACAAAATCACAAACACTCATTTCCAAGTAGTATATGGCTTTTTGATCCCATCAAATAACTTTATTCACACAAACGTCCCTTAATTTACAAAGCTTCAGTCATTCATACACATTAGGGGGATCCACAGTGTTCAAAGAACTTAAATATAATATATCATACCAACCCAAGTAAGCCAAGTACAAAAAATGTCCATATTATAAAGTTGTTCACACATAGGTCCTATATTACCAGCTTCTGTGCAAAAAAAAAAAAAAAAAAAAAAAAAGAAAGAAAAAAAAAAAGAAAGGGAAAATTAGATTAACTAGTATTTGAAACTGACCTTGTGCCTGGCTTTCAACCTCAAAACCAAGTCTGATCCATGTGAGCATTATGAGTAACTGAAATATCCTCCGGGTTTGATGGCAGGCAGCCTTTGGGATGTCTTTTTTTTTTTTTTTTTTTTTTTGTAAATATTCCCTAAGTAGGTTTCCTTCTTCCTATGATCTCATCTGATTTAAAAAAAAAAAAAAAAGGCTCACTCCTTCTGGTACTCTCCCTAATCCTAGGGACCCCTAGGCAACCAATGGCAGTAGACTTGTCCCTCAGTGAGGGCTGTGGATGCTGACATCAGCCACTGCCATAGAGTCCCTACTGCAGGGCTTCCCTCCCAGAGCATGTTTCCAGACAAGGCTCCAGACCTCTGCAGACCTGAAGGCTGTATGACGAGCTCAGAAATCAGTCTGCTGTCTGCTGGCCTGGAGAGCTGAGGAACCAAACTCAGCCAATTCTGAGGTAGACTCCAACAGTTGTCTGGAGCTGCCAGACAGGGAGGAAGATGCCAGTCAAGGGGAGGGATAACCCAAAGATCCACCGGGAATGAAGCCACTATGCCCCCAGATGTGGAAGGAGGGGCACACAAGGAAGAGACAAGGTGGAAAGAGCTCACAGTGAGCAGGGTTGGGAGGGATAACAGGGTTGGGAAGGACAACAGAGTAAGGCAGGGTAGGAACGTTCCCCTCCTTGGAGGATAGCAGTCAGACACTCTCTCACTCTTCCCAAGATTCCAAAAGATATCTAAAGGTTAAAACCCACATTTAACCCATCCTTTTAAGCTGTCTTCTCAAGCAGTAAACACCTAATAGCATAAACAGATTTCCACAATGCTCTTTTCCTCTTCTTGGAAAATATTCACGCAAAAACAATAACCTTATTGCTGCAAACACTGTTTTTCTAAAATAGTGATATGTTAAAGAGCTGAGAATCTTGGAGGAAGGAATGATGGAGGTGGGAACTATTGGGGCAAGAAGGTGAGGAAGCGAGGGAGTGGTCTTAGCACCACGGGGTTAGGAAGCGAGTCAAGGGCCTCTGCTCACTCCAGGTGTCTGTCTGCCTTCACTGCCACTGGAGTTCCCACTGGCAGTGCCACAAAGGAGGCCAGGCCCTACCCAGAGTCAGATCTTCACCTAGTGTTGGTGCCCTTCTCCTCCAGCTGTAAACAGGGTATTTCTTTAAGTAAACATTAAAACATCCCTCAAGCAGTCAAAGGGCAAACCCTACAAGGTGGGAACAGAGTTCCTACTCCCTGCCCCAATGCGCTAGAGCTAGGTGAGGCTAAAGCCTGAACCTTAGTCTCCTGTGACCAGGAGGGGGTTAGCTGGAGCCAGTTTGGATGGTGCAGTCAGTGTCTTCCTGGCTAGAGGTAAGAACAGGGAGGAGCAAAGGCAGTGTGCGTATGTGGGCAGCAGCATTTGGTCCTGGTCTAGAGCTGCTGTGAGGGCCACAGAGGCAAGAGGGAGGTGTGTCTGGCTACAGCCCACAGGAGGTGGTGGGGGCTCAGAGTCTTCCTTCCCTTGTGGGTATATACAAGTGGGAGATTATGAGTACCAGTGACAAATGAACACATAGAAGACAGCCACCTGCTTCTGGCAGAGTCTGGACAGGGAGGACAATGGAATAAGGCACTATGATCTGTCCTGATGACTCCCTTCAGTCACAGGGAGCTGAGCTCTGAGTGCAGAGAACTCAGGCCAGGCCAGTCTCCCAACAGCAATCCTCACACCCAAGAAAATGACAAATGTTAGGAGTTCCGCACACGTCTAGAAGGTGAGCAGGTCTAGCAAACTGGAGGCACCTGAGATGATGCTCCACAGAGCTACCGGCAGGCCTGCAACCCACATAGAGGCAGAGCAGAAATAACAGAGAAGGATGCTGATTCCCAAGAGGGACAGGCAGCTGAGCTTAGAGAAGACTACAGAGCCCACCAGGGGCTGACTCACTGGCCATTGCACAGCAAAAATGTCACCGGGCCAGTGTCCGTCTATCCGGCTGGCAGGTGATAGCATAGATTGCAGGACAGGGAGGGAAGAAAACAGGAACAGGCACTTGGGGCTCAAGACTTGGCTCTCATCTGAGCCAGAGATAGAGGTGCAATCACCGGGCCAGAACCAGCTGGGAGTCATGGAAGACAAGGTACAGGGAAACAGGCTACCCCTCACCAGGCTACCCACCTGCAACCTATAGGGCTACTTTGACACCCCATATGTGTCAAAGAAAAGTATGATGGTAAAGTCTTGATTGCAGAGAGCGAAGAGACGGAGAAGAGAAAAAGGTAGGTAGATAGTGATTTGCTAGGCCTGACCCTTTACCACGAACCCAGCAGGACTATAACACGGAGAGTGGGGTACTGAGCTCAGAGACTGCTTTTCCCATCTGCTCAGGCACAAAGAGACAGCAGCACCCAGAGGAAGAGAGGAGGGTGGAACAGAAATGGAATGTACTTTGCAATTAGGGGATGCTGCTGTTCCCAGCCCCCTCCCAGGTGCCACTCTGATTAAGCTCAGGAGGCCGCTTAACAACTCAAGAAGACAAGATGCTACCACAGTGCAGCGAGGTGAGCGCCTGCATTACGAGCTGCAGCCGCGTACCCATGGGTCTGCAGCCGCGAATCACAGGAACAGCAGCTGACCTCTGGCCAAGAGAAGAAAGAAACTTTGGTGCTGAGTTGCCTGAGAGAAGGCTGGAAAGTGTTAGTGGACAGAGCTAAGCAGGGTTCAGTGTTGCTCTGGCCTTCCCCACACTACAGCTGCTCAAAGAAAAGCTCCCCTTGGCCTCTCATTTCCCTATCCATCCTATGCTAGTTTAGGAAGATTGAACAAGATGAACACATAGATACCTTCTTTCCTTATCCAGAGACCCCATCCCATGTGGCCAGGGTGAAAAATCTGAGAAAGTACTGGAGCAACCAAAGGTGCATCCAAGTAGAGGGATGCAGCCGAGAGAATGATGGGGTCCATCAAGAAGGAGCTGAAGAAGGGTATCTTCCCTCAGGAGGCTATAAGAACACTGCAAGGGAGTTAAGAGTGAAAGACTATGCAAACAGAGGCAGCCTAGGTTGGGGATGCTTTAAGACGGCTAGCTGCTATATGGGCCCTCTGCTAGCCACAGGGGCATCCCTGTCTGCCTCATACCTCCCTATTCAAGGCAGGTCCTTTCTCTTTCAACAGACAACAGTTTCAGAGAGTTTGATCACCTAACATGAAGTCCCTGGGGGTAAGAGATGGCGCTTGACAGTATCACCCAGTGGTGAGTGACACCATAGATCCTGGTACACAGGGCACACCTTTTACTGTGGGGAAATGATGGCAGCAGCCATTCAAAGGTAATCTGCAATGGTCAAAACTGGACCTTGGAGCCAGGTAGTCTCTGTGACAAGATGGACTTGCAGCACACTGGGAAGATAATCCAGGAGGCAGAAGGTAAAAAAGTAATAGCCTCATAGCAGTGACAAGAGGCCAAGGAAGACCAAGTCTAACAGAGAGTCGGCACAACAGTCCTAGAAGATAGGCGTGTGCAAGTGGGCTGGAGTGTCTTTATCCCCAAGTGACGGGGTCATCACTCTTGGTCTCCTTCCTCAGGGAGCCCGGTTGGAAAGGACAGAAGGAAGCAATTCCAACTACAGTGAGTCGTGGCATGACCTGGGGCTCCCAAGAACTTAAAAAGAACCAAACCCACGCTTTAGGTCTTCTTTAAGAGTACTTCTGGCAAACCCTGGTCTTCCTCTTCTGAGATGTTCTTCATTTCTGATCCTGACTGAGGCCTGAGGGCTGGCCAGGACCAGCACACCCAAGGAGTCCAAGAGCTCCCACAACTGGCAGGGAAGTAACTCAGAGGCTGCTTCCTTAGATCTTCGTATCTCTTGGCAGGAGAGACAAACTCTGGGCAGAGAGACGTTCTTTGGGAAGTGGGATGCCAGAGCGCAACTGAGAAATGTGTACGAAAGAAACAGAACATGAAAGAGAAAACCAAAATTGCTTTCTAACTTAAGAAATTAACGGACTAACGGTGAATATATGCATAAGCTTTGCCCACATTCAATGTTCTTAAAAGCAAAATGAAACAAAAACCCAAACAATAAAAAGGTGCCTGTCCAGAATGTAGCCTTCTGCTCTTCAGAAGTCTTGATGGTTTAATGTTTAAAAAAATAATAATTATTATTATAATAAAGGAAAAACAAAAGGGTAGCGTGGGAAACCCAAGCAAAAGCTTCACATTGTGGGAGGTCCAGCTGTCAGGAGATCGCCACCACCTGTACCCTCTGCCATCCTGTCCGAGACATGATGAGACTGTGGGTCCCGAAGGATCGACCTGGAAGACAGAAGGTAGGCAAGGAGTGGACATTGGATCAGTGGGTGAGGGTACAGAGCCAGCACCCAAACCAAACTGACCCTGCAGCTATGTGTGCCAGGTTTTCTAAATACTGTATGTGGAGGAAGCTGAGCCACCTGTAAAGACACACTCCTACGGCTCGGCTCGGGTAAGGAAACTGATGTGTTCAAGGTCACAATGACTAAGGGCAGACTTTGGAAGAGGGAGCTAAGGTAGCATGCTAGGTCCAGCTACCAATCTGATCACAAATTCTACACCTTATTCCCACTCCAGCTTCTCTGTACTACACAGGACCCATTCCAAATAGAATGTTCCCAACGGACCCTAATGGTCTTGGTTCTATTTAGTCTTTCTTCTCTCCTCACAACAACTCTTATATAATTTCCCTATTCTTTACAAATGAGAAAATGGTTTTCAGCATTGGAGAACTTATACTAAGTTAGCCAACAAGTTTTAAAGAGACATCACTTTCTCCTAGGTCAGGTGGACTCAGAGCAAGGTTTCCCAGAAGCAAGTGATAGGTCCTCTCTGCCCACAGCAACATCTACTGGGGCTGTAACTGAGTGTTCTGGAGACCAAACAACAGCCCTGCCAGCTGACTATGTTCTTTGGTCTCATAATCTACACCTATGTCACAAGCTGTTTTGGAGATTACATAAATTCAGTTGTGCATGGCTTAATAATATAAGAAATGTAGAGCTGCTTGAGCATGACGGTATTCTATGGGACCACCGCTGTATATTGTCTGCTATTTCCTGAAGCATCATTCTGTCTAACTGTACATATACTACTTAGAAGAATGCCTGGTCCTGTGAGCACTGGCTACTACCTGGGAACTACTTTGGTGTCGGGCCTTGGGAATAAGACAAGAAGCTGCCCTTCAAAGAACCTAGCACACAGAAGTCTATAGAGATTAGTCTTGGGGCAGCTCTATATTCTGAGCTACTTAATCTCATAGCTTAGTATAGCTTTGTCTTGGGCAGGGCAGGTCATCTGGGCAGCAATGTTCTAAAGTTTTCAAAGTGTCTAGTTTCACTCTAAATGACTGTCCCAAACAAGCCCTTCCCTGTATGCTTGCAACCCTTCAGTGACTTCCTTGTTCCATGAACACACCAAGTCCATTGTCTAAGGCTTGAGAAGTATGCTCTGGTTCCAGCCCAGAGTACCTTCTTCACCGGAGCTGTGGTCAGTACAGCCAGACAGCACTGGCCCCATAATCTCAAGTCTGACAAGTGCCTTAGCTCATTCACAAATTGACACCAGACAGGGCCTGTCGGCCTCTGTGTCTTCCTCGATTGTCTTCCATCTCTTTTGGGCTCTGAGTAGAATGAGTATAAAGTATAAGGCCTACAGAAAGTCCTGACATATCCAATGAGCCCATTTCTCCTTTGCCTGTGTCTGCAGCTAGACTCTCGATGTACCTGCAGTCATTCGGCCATCAAAAGTAGCTGTAGGTGCCACAGGAAAGGCATCCCCCACACTGATGGAGGAGTGCAAACAGCCTGTGGGGAGCAGCTGGAAGAGCTTTCAGAACTTCAGATATGCTAAGAGCTAGAGAGCCTGGTAGCTCCGCTTCTAGAAACTTAGCTTCACTGCTAACTCTAAACATGGAAAAAGAATTCACAAATAAAGATGAGAATAAATTATGAGACATTACTTCTAATGTCCAAAACTAACAGACTAAATGATCTATCAGCTCACTGTTATAATGAAAAAATGAGAGTTGGGTGGCGTTGGTGCATCAGTCTGAAGCCTGTTAAAGTCAAGTAGGATACATACGTTACACACTGCATGGTAGAAAGCAGAAATATAGTTTGTCTCTACAGTTCAGGATGGAGGTAATAGGTGAAAACTTGTGGTGCTTGGATGGATGAGGCCTTTGGGAGGTAATTAGGAATACATAAGTCATTTGGGTGGGATCCCATGATTAAGCTCTGGTGGTTGTTTAAGATCCTAGGAGCTGGAGGGATGACTCGGTGGTTTAAGAACATTGGTTGCTCTTCCAGAGAACCAGGGTTTGAGTCCCAGTACCCACATAGCAGCTCACAACCATCTATAATTCCAGTTTCATAGGATCTGATACCCTTTTTCCCCCATGGAAACTAGGCATATATGATGCACATAAATACATGTAGTTAAAGCAGTCATTCACATAAGTAAATCTAAAAAAAAAAAAAAAAAAAAAAGAGGGAGATCCTACACACACACAGGCTTCTTGATATATGATGCCCCCCATGTTGCCTCAAAAGACAGCCAACAAGAAGGGCCATCCATCCTCAGAGATGGACCTCTGACTTAGGACCCAAGACCAAAAAGTATCCTTTTTCTTTACTTTTAATAAACTATTATTAAAACAAAAAACTTGTACATAAAAACCAGAATGCACCAAAATTAACCAGACCCAGTGTCTATACATAAAAGCATGCACTCCAGAAAGAGGTTAGGTACAGAGTAAGGGAAGCATCTCCAAGCAAGGGGAAATAGAATATATAGTTATAGACGAATTGGGGAATGGAATGGGATGGGAGGATTAAACTAAAAGGGGGGGGGGGAAGAGGGCAATAAAGAAGGGAATATGGAGAGGGACAACTAACACTACGGACCATTGGAGGGGTTCATATAGAAACTTACTACTATAGAAGTTTCTTGTAACATACACATATATGAAAGAAATCTAAATGTAATAACCAGTCAATGGAGGAGAAATGCCCTCACTAGACATTTTTCACTAGACCCAAAGAGACATACAACTGGACCATGCGCAGAGAATGAGGAGGATATGGATGACACCAAGGGTACAACAGGACATAGGATAAACATATGAACTCAGACTGTGCTAGCATGCATAGGTCCAAGTCAGATAGGGCCCAGCACTGAGAGGGAGAACCAGACAGAGCTTCCATCCCTAACCAGAAAGTTATCTTCAAGTGACAACAGCTTGCCAAAGAAAACCTAGTCTTCTCCAAGGGAGTTTGAGTATATAAACTACACCAAAGGGCAGGCGCCTCCCCCACCTTGCCCAGCAGTTTGGAGACTATTTTTGCCTCTTTTTTTGTTTTGTTTTGTTTTTTTTTGTACCTTACTGGTCTTCCACTTGCACATTAATTTCCAATTTGGGGAATTTGTGTGTGTGTGTGTGTCTTTTGTGTGTAAGTATCTCTGTACATGTGTTTCTCCTGGGTTTTTTTGTTTGTTTTATTTTTAATTAAATTTTGTCTTTTTTTTTAATGTGTCTGTTTCTTAAGAACAGGAAGAAAAAGGAACCGAGTTTGGTGGGTGAAGAGGTGGGGAGAATCTAGGAGAAGCTGGGAAAGGGAAACCATGATCGTAACTATATGGAAAAAAAAGTTTTCAAACAAACAAAAAAATCAAAAACAAAACCAGCATGCACCAAAATTAACCAGACCCAAAATCTATGATAAAAAGCATGTACTCTGGAGAAAAAGCCTCAGATCTCTGAGGCCTACCCCTTCACTGACTGGATGCTTCTGCTCCCCTACTAGCAATAGGAATTAAAGATTCCCCCAAAGATTCGTTTGAGGACTTATTCCCAGTCTTCAGCTTGGGAAAAACTCATGCACTCCCTGATGACTTGGCAGCCATTCCGGCCTCATGTAACTTTTCCCTGTTGCTTTCTGCTTGTGTTTTCAGTAGATGAACAGGTGAGGCAGAAGACAGACAAGTATACCTTCCCCAGGGAAGCCACAGCACGGTGTGCTCAAGGGAAGATGGAGGAGGCACTTTTTGCTACCTCAACAAGAACAGCAAAGACTATCTGGTCTGGAGTCAAAGCAGCCAGCCCATCATTAATGCAGACGATGATGAAGAGTGCAGTCCCAGCCTTGGTGGGCTCTTGTTCATTACCTTTCATCCTAGCTGATGCCAAACCGTGGCTCCCTTGTTGACCAGGCTAGAGCATGTGGGTCTGATTCTGATACGTAGCATCAACCAGGGTTTTCCTTGTTGCTCTCAGTGGAACCCCTAAGCACACAGCCCTCCTGAAAGTCAACGGTGTGTCTGCTAAGCACAATGAAGAATGGCAACTAGCCATCTGTAGCTTTATGGTAGATATGGCCTTGGAATAGCTGGTCTGGCAGGTTTAGGTTTTTTGTTTTGTTTTTTCCCACTGGTATCTTAGAGCACAGAAACTAGAAAGAGCTGAGGTGAGCAAGGGATGGAAAGAAGTGGCTAGAGATGTCCATCTCCTGCCCTCCCTATTCCTAAACACACACAAAATAAAGGATGTCCCTTAATCTAAAAGCACAGCCTTTCTCCCTGTGTGTCTGTATCGTTTCTTTAAATAACTGTTGATAGTAGTAGGAACACTGAAAAACTGATCCCCTCCACTGTCCCCTAGTTTATTAATTAATAAGATAATTGCATTATCTTAAGAAATATGTTTAAAAACATGGCACATGAAATACAGCTCTCGCGTTCCCAGACTCCATGAAGGAAAGGCACAGGCTTTACAGGAAACACCTGAGTGTTTGAAGCTGGCTTCTACCTCCTGGTCACAGTCACGATCGCTGTCTCCAGCTCTCCCTTCTTTTGGAAATGCAGACAGTACAATTTACACTCTGCTGTGGGGAGTGGGAACTCCAGTAGACTACCAGCAGTCCATCTTGTCTACTTATGCCCGTCTATTCACTGCTCAGCCGGCAAAGCGGGCTCTCAAACTACCATGCTCTCAAGCATTAATGGGTCATTTGGGCTCTTAGAGCATCAGACTGGAATACCTAGAACTTAACTTTTGTTTTGTTGAATCAGGATCTCATTCTGGGTTAGACTCAGGCTGGTCTCTAGGTCAAGAAAATCCTCTCACCTTATCCTCCCTGAGTGCTGGGATTACAGGTAAGAGTCATCATGACTAGCCTGGAATTCACTCATCAAGGCTTAATTCAGGAACTATCTTATATCTACTATATCGGTGGGAGAATTAACGGTGGCGAGCTCTATTCAGAGCATATACATCTCTGCCATAATGATCCCAGAGACGATCCTCCTGTCTCTGCCTCTTCAGTGCTAGAATTACAGGCAGGTACAACCATGCCCAGTTTCCCAATAGTCATTTTGTTAAAGTAAAATTTACGACTTGGTCTGGAGTCAGCCTTCCCCTGAGGTGAGAGTCTTCTTTCTGTTTTAGGCTTTAGCTCCCACTCTTCGGCTTCCTTCCTCATCTAGCTGTCACCAAGCATTCCGGGTCCCTCTCTGTACCTCCTCCCAGGAAGCATGTCCAAAGAACAATCTTTGCAAGGACGCTGCTTTGCGGTGAGCCGCCAGGCCTGACAGTTAGCCTCTACTACCTCACAATCCCTTAGACGAGAGTCTGCCAATTCCCTGAGGGCTATCAATTACCAGGTGGTGATGGATGCTACAAGTTTATATACTGAATGGCTGACAGAATCTTTAAATTAGTGTACATGGCAATATAAACTAATTGATGTACTTCTAAGACACATTCAACAAGACAGCATTTTAAGGAGAAAATATGGTTATAAGAACTTCTGCCTGTGACTAACCTCCTAGCCCACTGCCCAGTGCTTACATGCACAGCAAGCATCTCAACAGCCAGTGCATGCTTATTCACACCTATGATGGTTGGGCTACTTCTCCACTCTGACATCTGGTGAGGGACAGAGTTGGGACTGTGCCCAACCCTGATGCCTGTGCTACTCTGGAATCAAGCTAAACCATTCCTTGGCTCTCTCACCATCAGAGCTGAACAGGAGAAACAAAGTATATGGAGACCATGGATTTTTCTAACACTTAGACAGTCTACTGCTTATAGAAAGAGGCTCCTGGCTCCACCTTTTCTTTCCAACTTCTCATCAGGAGAAATCCCCTCAAAGAGAAAGCAGATTCCACACAACGCTCATGTGGAAAGAGCTCCTGGAACCCGGAGTGGCAAAGCTGTCATGGTTCATGACAAGAGCAAAATTAGAAGCTGGCAACTATCTATCTGTAAGATGGCAAATAAATAAATAGTAATTAGTTTTTAAAATAGCTTCCTTGCCCAGGCTAGCAGGTAGCTCTGGAGGTAATGACAGAGCTCTGGCAGTGCTAGAAGGACTGGAATTCCACATTTGTAATCCACGATGTCAGAGGGGTGGCTATGGACAGACGGCAGCTTTCTCCCGTCTTCCCACACACCCACCCCGTTCAGAGGGATGTGGCCTCCACACTACCACCTAGGCTGTAGCAGTACATTAAGTCTTGCACTTAGCTGTGGAGGCCTATTCAGCAGCAGCGGAGGATCACCATCTCTACAGGGTGACAGGAGGAGAAAGAGAAAAGGGGCCTGGCTTCCAGTGTCATTGCTTTCCCAAGTGCTCAATGAAGAACTTGACAACAGGGAGGGGATTTTTAATCCAAGGTCCTTCTAATCTCAGGAATTTAGCATGAGTTCAAGAATCCCCAAGGGCCTCAAACTCTCAGTGTAAGTCAGAAGCAGTTTTCTGGAAGGCTATCTCACTATTCAGACCTTGAAACAAATCCACCAGGAGCCTGACTTATGCAGACAAAAACTAACCAGAGGCACCGTATCAAGAGGAACTGCCCACGGTTCTGGAGTAGGCACAGGTAAACAGTACAGCCTGTGTGGCCGAGATGCTGAGGAAGCAGGTCAGTGAGAAAGGCTGAGGCCAGTCTCAGCTCAATATGCCAGAGCCTTTGCTTTTTTCTGAAGTCTTCAAGCAGAACCTGAGACCCTTCTTAATGGTATGACACCACTGAGACACAGGCTCTATCTCCTCTCCTATCACCTGAAGCTGGTTCCACAGCTACCTTGCTCCCTAAGAAACACAGTTTTGAAGCACCACTGCCAGGCCCAATAGACGTCAGGGCAGGAGTCAGAGAAAGGACATGAACAGAATTTAAAGCCAGGATAGCATGCTGTTGGAAACACATCAGCTTTTCCTCTACTGTGTCAGAAGGCTCCGCAGGGGCACTAAGTGAGTCTATGGTAACTACACAATCAGGGAGCTCTTACACATGAAGACTGCGTCATAATAAGGCAGTGGTCACACTGACTGTACTACTGACAATACTATTTTAGGCCATCTGATTCCTTAAAGTATGCTGCCAAAATTAATAGTATTAAAAAAGTTCACCAAATGTACAAAAAGAAGGAATCACTGCCATAATGGACGAGTCTAGATTTAAAAGGCTCCATGGTGACCTAACAGTAGGCAGAGCTACCCGCTGAGTCATCCTGAATGTGCTTGAGAACTTGGACTCATTGAGACCTCTGATCTGGCATTGCCTGACTCAGTAGGTCTTGGGGCTGGGGCTGGGGCTGGTGTTTTCTTGCAGCACTTTAGCTAGTAAGCTGGTCCTAAATGTAATAAGACTAAAGGAGAGACAATTTTTTGTTCCTAGAAACCACTAATAAAATCAGCAGTTAGATAGGTAGATATAATACCCTTCCTCAAGCTTTTTAAGTGTAGGGCTGAAATAAAAACTGACAACTGCCTCACAGTTGGGCCCTGCAGAACCAGGTTCAACTGTAGTGGCTATGATTGGCAGAAAAAGGGATCCAGGGGAAAGTGTAGGATCCTGGGATTTCCCCAAAGGACACTTTCCCACTAGGAAGTCACCTAAGTCCTTGTCACTAAAGGCGAGGTCACTCTTCCATGTGGTGACAACGTAATTCGTGGTTATAAAAAGAAAGACCCAAGGCCAAATGGTATGGTCTAAAAGAAAGACCATATGGTCTTCCAGTTAAAGCTCAAAGCCGGGCACGCCGAGAGAAACTCTTGGGGCTCTTTCTAAGAAGTCTATGGCTTTCTTGGGGAAAAAGTCTCCACACATTATTAGGGAAAAAGAAAATGAAGTTCAAGGGCAGTCTGTGAAGGTTTTGCAAAAACAAATACCACGGCAGGGGTAAAATGAGGCACTGCCACTGTGAGGTTTTGCTGCTGAACTGCGATGGAGACTACTGTGCGCACCAGGCTGCATTTCCCACAGGGAACCAGCCCAGAGAGAGGAGCTGCCCAAAGCCACTGATACAGCAAGTGGAGTGCGGTCTAAACGAAGATTCCCTAGCATGTTCCTAAATGTCACTACTGTGCAAGCAAGCTTCCAGGCTAAGACGTGGTTAGTGAACTGTGTAGCTTCCCGCCCTCTACAGAGGTTATCTTGCCAGGTGTGCTGCTGGAGCACTTTCCCAGGTCGGACCCACCCTCCTAAAATGCTACAGGCACTGTTCCACCCACTCTCAAGCCCAACCTTATTTGCAAGACCAAGTTCCTCTTCTTTAGGCTGACAAAGCCCCTGGTGGCTCAAGGATAGCTCTTTAGATTCCCGGCTTGTACAAGGCTCACTTTGCATTCTGCTCAGGACACCCTTCTCCAAGTACAGCTAGGTGAGTGAGTCCCAAATGTTGCTGTCACTTAACTCAACAAAAGACAGCACTCTTTCCTCTGAGCTACTTACTGGCCTTGAGTGGACTCAGGATCCCCCTGGGGTTGACTATCTGGCCTCTCCTGGGGAGTTCAATGGAGGAGGGCCTGGGCTGGAGCTCTAGCCCTTGCCAGGGCTCAATCACTTCCTGTCTGGAATGGACAGCAATACCAAGGACACAAAGGAATACTGAGTAGGCAAGCTCAGCAAGGTGATGATAAAGAAGTACACTTGTCCCAGGCCTGCTCCTCTGCAAAAGCAAGCAATAAAATGCAAGACCACGAGTATGCATTTGCTCATGAGCGCAAAGGGAAAGGACCTAGTGGTTCCTGGGTTCTACTGCAAGTCCTGCCTCTCCTTTGTATCGTGTATCATTCAAACCAAGGTGTGAAAAGATACTGAAAGAAAGACGCCTCTTCTTCACCAGCTAGAGAGGAGGTACCCCTACATTTTTGATAATTGTACTTAAGTGTCCTAAAGACAGCTGAGAGGACTGTGATGACGGCTTGAAGCTCTCTCTCTATCTGATCAGAATTATAATCTGATTAGTAGGAAATTCCTTGCTTACGGAGTCTTAGCAGTGGCCAGAACTGTAAATTGGAATCACCTTCCACCATAGCTCCATTAACCCAAAGTCAAGGAATGGGGTTGCAGAAGACTCCTGTTTAGTCTTCCCACAGCACCAACCCCATCTCATCTCTACAAGTAGGTGGGCAAGTGGAGTTCTGGTTTTCTGTAACAGTGGGAAGGAGCTGTGTGCTGTGTCTCCAAAGGCTTTTTATACCACACTAGAATGAACCTTGGCCCTGAGATGTTCTAGGGAGGGAGGAGGACATCTGGACTGTGTCAGTGGTGACAGCTGTACTTCACTTTAGGTACTTGGCTTAAACCCCAGAACAAGTAGAAAGGTAAAATGTCACCCTGTTTGTCTGGGGTGTGGTAGTTTTCACACCCATTTCTGCTGCCCCATGCAAGCCGAGAATTCCTTCCAAACATTTACCAGATCCAAACAGGCAATCTGGTTACTAACAACAAACGAGTGAGCCCTTACTTGCAACTTCCAGTTTTCTTTATGTCTGGTACAAGGGGCTGGGTCCTGCTGGCAGTGTCTGTGCAGTCTGCCAGGATCTCACAGCAGCACACCCCTAACGCCTGAGGCTTGTCCTAGACTTCAGCTTTCTAGAAGGGCATGTCTTAGGCATGTCCAAAAAGTAGATAATGGAAAAGCAAAGGGGCGCCAGCTCTATCTGGTTGCTAAGGGTGTCCCTTTCCCCAGAGAATGGCCAGAGATGCACAATCCACCAGTAGATTCACATCATTTTGGTAGCTTTACTTACTGGACAATATGATAAATACTAAAACCCAACATGATATAGGCAATCTGTTTCTCCCATCACTGTTATAGTACCATGCCTCTGAGCTCAGAAAACAAACTAAAAAAATCCAGCCAGCCATCATTCACAAGACTCCTTCACCCAGCTTCAAATCAAGATTAGTTTTGTAGCTGGAAAACAAGCATTTCTATCTTCCTTACTATGCCTTATGGGGTACCTGGGTGGTTCTAACACATTCTTCCCAAGTCCCTAGACATCATTTTCTTTAACAAAGAAACAAAATACAGCATTCTCTCTGACCTGTTTATGTTGCAGGCTGAGTACAGCTTTCCCCTGGCACCTCTTACTGAAAGCGAAATTCCGTTAAGTTGGGAAATTCACGGCAGTATTGATTTATTTTAAACTTGGTTGGCATTTTTAAGACCTGCCATGCCTCTGAGCCCTAGAAATGCTGAAAGATTTCTATTTCGTCTGATTTGGAATATCATGAGGTATTAGGTAAAATAAAGAGGGGCTGGCAACTTATCTGCTTTGCCCACTTTGTCAAGACAAAACTTGGGTCCTCTCTCCGGGCCTGAACCCAAGCATCACCGCTCGGGAACTGCACCTTCCTTCCTTCCACGGCAGCGTGTCCTGAGTGAGCAAAGCCTCCTCCAGACATACCCAAGCGATCGCTTCGAATCCAACTCTGATAAGACATTCCCTCAAGAACCAGCCCTAAGATTTCTCACAAAGGCTTCCCTGCTCTCCAGAGCCATCATCTACAACTAAACTGCAAGCTCTCGGGAGACTACGCTGAATTCCAAATGACCAGTGTCACCAATGGGCAACTGCCTGCCAGGTACTAAGATGGCTCCCCTACCAAACCTGACTTGGCCCCAGAATTTTTCAACACAGGGCTGCAAGCAGCCCCACCCATCAGAGCAGACAAAAACAATGGCACCTGAAGATTCAGTGGGGATTTGATAGAGTTGGGAGATTTGTCCATCGCTGAGAATTATTAACACTGCCGTTCTGCTTTGGGTCCTCAGCTACCTGAAATCTCTGGCTCAATCTTGGGAACAGGCTTCAGCCAGGACTCTCTTTTCTCAAGGGGCTACTGCACTACTTAAATGAGAACTCTTCTTGGTTATATGGATGTCTCTAGCCCCTCCCCTGTCGATGTCTAGAGCAGTGTCAAAGTAACCTGAAGAAATCTGTACACAGGCAGACATCACCTAACGCAATGGCTGGGCTGGTCATCCTGCTGTGGGGTGCAGAGCCAAGAGTAGGGCTCTCAGTTCAGTGCATCAGCATGAACCCACACAAACGTGGTTTTCAAGAGACTGAAGAATGGAAGGATGGAACCTCCACCACACACATTGTTTCAGATTCTGACTCTTAATGAATTGCTGCTCTCTCATGTACAGCATGAGGACTAGCACCTAACTAGACAGATGATGTAAAACAGTTAAGTTCCTAACAACGAAAACTTACTCCCTGAATAAGTTAATTCAGGGATATAGATGAAGAGGAAGGGCCATTGGTCCTAACTCACAGCCCCCCTCCCCAAAGCAGGCTTCATTGATAACATGAAGTTATTACTTCATTCAGTTGGAGGGTCTTCATGTCCCTGGGGTCCCAAAAGATGGGAGTTGGAAGAAAGCTAAACCTTCGGGGCAGCTTTGCTGGCAGTTGGATGATTATCAGAGTCTTTCAGATTTGTCCAAGGGATACCATCTCTGCTGGGTTGAATCAAGGATGCCAGAGAGAGCCATGTGAGCAGCATCTGGGCCTTGCTACCAACAGCCCCAGGGCAGGAACAAAGGACACCCGGGTGGGTCTACAACCCTTTACAGGGCTGGCAGCTCAACTTCCTCCAGTTTGAGAGCAGGAGCCACCAAGAGGGGGCAACAGGATGCCCCAGGAAGCCACCTGGACCTGATTCCAGCCTTCCCCATCTGGAAGGAAAACTCCAAAACACCTAGAAAGATGAGGCCCCAAGAGACATGTGTGCCATTGGTACCTAAGCAATCACAAGTCATCACAGTCAAAGCCAAGTTCTATTTTCTGGAACAAAAAAAAGAACTAAAATTGACAACTGCCCCCCAAGTTTTCTCCTGGCACAGCTCTGTGAAGTGCTAGTGAGACCCAGTCAAGGTACAGCCCTTACCGTTGCTATATAGACAGTGACTTAAAAGAGGTTAAGACAGAAAAGACAAGTTCCAAGTCTGCCTGAACCCTACCCCCAAGAGAAAAAAAAAAAAAATGTTAATCAATGAATCCACTTTCTGCTTAAATAAATACCTCATACTTCTTATGGAGGCAATAATGTACTTTTGCCACAGAGTGTAAGTCCCTCCTCCTACCCCTACCCCACAGGCTGTGTGGTGTGTGTGTGTGTGTGTGTGTGTGTGTGTGTGTGTGTGTAATTCAATGCTCCAGAGACTGCTGCTAAATCAGCTTATGGGACAGAAACCAAAGGCCTTGGCCCTTTAGCAACCACACCTTTCCTTGAGGCCTGACTTGGATCAGGACACTAACTCTCACAGAAGAAACTACCTTCCAAGGGAAAACTACTAAGTTCTCTTGCCCTTGCCTGCACTTCAGAATGCTTAGAGCTAGACAGCCAAAGTTAGGCTGGTTCATGCTAAATTATTCACTGAATTCAACTATGAAGATATCTTAAGACTTGAGTTAAAATCTATACACCTTATTAGCTCTATGACCTTCAAAAGACAAAAACCAGGCAGGACTAGTTCTTCCATGTTAAGCAACTACCAAGACCTCAGAAGGAGTGAAGACTATTTTCTATGACCCCACCCATTCACAGGCACCTTGGGTCACATCAGTATCTGATTTCCTTCAGCAGGCTTTAGCTGTCCATTCCAAATATCCATCACCCAGAGTGTGGCTTCAAAAGGCCCTAATAAAACATTTGCGTACTGGACCATGGGCTTTGTCATTAATACAGCGGTGCTCATGTCACAGCCTTCCCTGGTGCAGTGGGGCTGATGGCACCAGGAGCATCAATTTGGCTGGCTTCCTGCTTGGAATAAGGCTTGCGACTGATAGGATTCACTAAAAATACTCTTCTAAAAGTGACAAGGGAGAAAGACAGGCCTTATTGAGCACTCGTTAAATACAGATTGTGCCTTTCTAGAACAATCGACAAGACAAGTTGGCTTTGTTGTAAAGGCAAACCACCCAATGTTCTTACAGAAGAAAGCTACTAAGCACCAGTGAGCCTCCACCTCAGCTGAGCACACACCTAAAACCTAGTGTTTGACTGAAACAATTTGTTTGGGGCACCACCTAGAATAGGCATGGTTAATTTCATTTTGTGGGTAATAAAACCAAGGCCCAGAGTGGCAAAATACTCTACCTGATGATCATATAGCCAATAAACCATAGAAAAAAAGACTAAATCCCCACAATATTTGCAGCCAATTCTCTCTCCATAGGAATTCTACCTTTCCAGACCAAAGGGCAGTCTCTCCAACTGTTTACTGTTATAGAAACAGCAACAATTAACTCCTCATTTAGCACCTACCTGAGTGTCAGCTAAATAACATCTTTTCATGTTGGTACTAGGGTTAAGTAAGTATACTTAAATTCTCCAGCCAAAACAAGTCTAACAGAAAGTTACCTAGAAACCAGGGTATTCAAGTTCTGTCCCTTCATTTGGGACAAATTCCTTTCTCTGTAGGGTTCTAACTACCACACACTTCTCAGTTCCTCTTCACAGCAAAATTCCTCAGCAAGAGCCATCTGCATTGCTGCTTCTCAGCCCGCCGTCTAGTCTGGGAATTTATGAAGCTGTATTTTTCATGAGGACAATAGGACAGCATTTGTTTTCTACTTTCATGGAGTATTCCAGAAGTTACATGATGAGTTGTCTATACCATGTTATAATGAAGAAGCCAATGAGATGATCAAGGCAAGAATTAAACAGATTTGCAAAAACCATGCTAGTCACATGGTTTTAGTTTTTTAAAAGAGTTATCTTTCATAAAACATAATTAAGACAATATCTAACTGGTATATTGTTATTAATCCAATCATTCACCTGAAAAGAACTTTAAAAATGTTTCTTAGGACTGGAGAGAGCGCTCAGTAGTTAAGTGACCTGCTGCTCTTCCCAAGGAACTGAGTTTGGGTCCTAGCACCTAGGTCAGGTGCCACAGCTTCCAGGGCCAATCACCCTCTTCTGACTTACAAAATGCTTACTTGACTCCGTTTTGGTTTTGTACATACATCCTCCTCTCCTAGCTCACTATCCGATTTTCAAATCAGTATAACACTAATTATCATTGAGACAGTCCCTCCCCCAAAGTCTTCAAGATGCTCTCTCTCAACTATTCTCATGTGCTCAGAGGGCACTGTTGGGGAGAAGAAATGCGGGGGGAGTGGCCCTGATCTTGTCTGTCTAAAACACCCTACCTATACACAGCAGTTAGCCTTTCCTAACAGAAGACCTGTGTTGACAGCCTGTTTTCACAATGAAATGTGAACTTTGAAAGTGTAGTTTTGGTTTTGCCCATTATTGTATCATTTATGCCTGAAACAGTATCTAGCTAGCAAAATGTTTCTCAATACAACACTGGCATTAGTCTGGCAACGGGAGGGGGAACTAGGTGGAAGGCCCTTTCTAGCTCTAGCCTCTGAGTGTCTAGCTAAGCAGATATGGCTCAACAACATGACTGAAACCTGAGGCACCAGGCACACAGCTGGGTCAGGCCCACAACTCAAAGTGTTCTGCTAGGACAGGGCAAAACAGGCCAGTCAAATTGGCATGACGACATCGCAATGACTAGTCACCAAAGAGCTTGGGACACACACCCAAAAACAAGTCCCTAACCTTTCCCCCCTTCCTCTCAAGGTCACTTATTTCTTTTAGATGAAGTCTCCTCTCTTTAGCTATAGAACTTTGCTCTGTAAATCAGTACAAATCTCGTGCTAATCCAAGTAAGGGCCCAGATCTCAATTGAGACAATACATAATCCTAACCTACATTCAGGTCCTTTTCCCAATACAACCTTTCTCTTATACAAGGAAAATCTGAATTCTAAGAGGTCTTTCTGAAATGCAAAGGCTGAGATGGAAACAGAAAGCTATGATAAGAAATACAATGAAAGCATAACTAGCCAGCCAGCGCCACTGAGAACAAGACAGGTGCAAGCTGCTCGGCTCAGTACAAGTCATCGCCTGCAGAGGTATGGAGGAACAAGGAAGCCTGTGCCCACTGGCCTATCCCTGTGATGATGAAACCAGCACTCCCCTCACTACTGGATCTCAAGACATCAGCAAACTTCTTATTTCTACTTGTCATCTTGGTAATCCAGGGCAAGGGGACAGATAAACTAGGTAAGATATACCTACCCTTAATTTAATGGGAAATGGGAAGAATGACTTACAGTATGTGTAATGTCTCATATAAATGGTGGTCAATTTCTAACACCCTCTCTTGTCCACACCTCAGCCTCTGGTCTAGTCTAACTGTTCTGGGTAGAAAAATCAAACATCTCTGGATACTCTGTTCTTTATCCTAGCTGGTCCCTGTCCTTTCATCTCTATTATCTATATTCCACACTAAACCCAATTGGCCTATTCTCTCCAAGCCCTCCAGCATCAGGTCCCATGTGGACAGAACTGATAGATGAACAGCAAAAACACAGGTGGGACAAAGTTCCTTCTCTGAAAACTGTATTCCTTTCAGCATCATTTTGCATGAAGAATTTATTATTTGCTAAAAAGAAAAGGTGTTTCTAAAAATCTCGGGAAATTCCACCTCATATAATTTCCTCTTAAAGATTTCACTTCTCATTCTGCACTCAAATAATCTGAATTATCTCCACTCACCAAGATTTGGGGGCCAACCTGCAGCAACAAGACTTATTTCTTCCTGGCCTTGCATCTTCTCTACAGCTCCAGGGTCCAACCCAGTACAGGACACACAACCAGCCCAGGGAGTGTGTATGCACAATAACAAGTACAGGACACACAACCAGCCCAGGGAGTGTGTATGCACAGTAACAAGAAAGCACTCACCTAGTTAAAACACCCCAGACGTTCAGCCCTGGAGTTAAGCAGCACATGTGACCTGGTCCATTCGGGTTTCAAGTTCAAAAGCATCAGGTCGGTCCTGTGGGTTAGCAGCTAACATGTCTTTCAAGAGCTGCTTCACACCCTCAGACATGGAAGTCCTACGTTTCTGGGGGATATGCAACTCCATCTTTGGGTTTTCTAGCAGCGCCTCACCAACAGGGACGATCTCAGTCCCTTGTTTAATGTAGGTCCCCAGGAGCTCCTTCTTGGTTTCAGAGTCAATAAAAGTAATTCTTTCTATCATTGCCCAGATGATAATGCCCAGGGCAAAGATGTCCGCCTTGGCTGTATAGTGTCCCTCCCAGACTTCAGGAGCCATGTAGAAGTCTGAGCCACAAGCTGAGGACAGCCAGTACTTATTCACATTCACATTTTTGTTATCTTGATTGCCCTCTTTGCCTCGAGGTGCCAGCCCTGCACAGACCTTGCTCAGTCCAAAGTCTGCTACCTTGAGGATGGGGGTGCCAGACCGTTCTGTGATGAGGATGTTGTCTGGCTTTAAGTCCCTGTGCACGATGTGGTTTTTGTGCAGGAAGGCAATGGCGCTTGTAAGCTGTAGCATGAAGCTTTTGTTGGTGGCTGGGTCTGGTCTCCGGGACAGGACATACTGATTGAGGTCTCCACCTTCACAGTACTCCATGACAAACCAAAGATAGCAGGGCTCCTCAGCATAGCCCAGGATCCTTTCTCCTAAACCAAAGGACAGGAAAGAGCTTGAGTGGACATTCACAGCACTAGAGTAAAGAAAGAAGACGATGATAAGTATCTGTGCCGAGAGGACCGATCCAACTGGCACCAAGCAAATTCTATATACAGTCCACTTCTACCCAAACAGAACAAGGTATGGCAGAGGCATTAGGGCCTGGTGTCAAGCACCTAGGGTTTGAATTTAAGAACTTAAGTTTACTGTCATCTAGTTGGTTTTGAGGTCATTTTGTTTATTTATATTTTTCAAACTGGTGTACAAGCCTATTTTTTTTTAATTTATTTATTTTTTGGTTTTTTCGAGACAAGGTTTCTTTGTGAAACAGTCCTAAATGTCCTGGAACTAGTTCTTGTAGACCAGGTTGGCCTCGAACTCACAGAGATCCTGCCTCTAACTCTTGGGATTAAAGGCATGTGCTACCACCATCCAGCAAGCCTATCTATTCTTTGTAGGGATGCTGAAATGATAAGAATAAGAAGCATACAGAAAAGCTTTGTGAAGTGTGGGCTGTTTCTGCTATTACCATTTAGTACTGGGCCAGCTTTTCAGATGGCTAATCCATACCCAGCACATGTTCTTTGCTCTCTTCTTTCCTGATGTGTTTAAGCATTTGTATTAACACAAACACAATGACATTACAATTTTATTTCAGATGTACACTCCAACCCATGCACATCTTCTGCTAGTTCACCATATGCCTAGTCCAAGCTAGGTCTGTATCAAGCCTCTGGCTCTCTGAGGCTTGGTTGCACAGGTTCCTGACAGCAATTATCATAAGTGGAATGTTGGTAATAAGGTCAACTTCTATCAAAGATCAGCACACATGCAAGAACTCCAGGAAGAGATGAAAAAGACATGGACACAGGGACAAGTGGACCAGGAAGGTCTAATAAATGGGAGATCTGGGCAGGAAAACATAACCTGATGAAACAGTGAGATCTGAAGCAGATGCACAGGCGGTATTAGGTGTGGGGTTCAAAACCAGGAAAGCTGGTGACTGGCACTTTCTTGTTAATCCCAACATTGTTTATAAAGCAACTGATGAAACAGAGTCCTTTTGTGAAAGTTATTACATGATAAATGCCCTACAGCTAAGTCCAAAAAAGCAGATGTCTTATTTTGACAAAAGGAAGACCATTCTATGTGTGCAGACCACACACCTTTAATGATAACACTTGGGAGGCAGAGGCAGGTGGCTCTCTAGGAGTACAAAACCAGCCTTGTCTACATAGCAAGTTCCAGGACAGCCAAGGGCTACACAGTTGAGACCTTGTCTCAAAAAACAAAACAAAAAGGAAGAAGGAAGACAGACAGACTATAGGCTGGTCATTTGTTAAGTGAGTCAAGATCTTAAAACAGGTCCCTTGGCTCAGAGTATGCTATGTCCCAAAAGACAAGGCTAACACTTCCCCAGCCTCTGGAAGGAGGCTCATTTTCCTACCCATTTGCTACACAGTGACTCAATAAGCCAGATCAGTCTCTGCTTAAGTGACTAAGGCAAAGTCTACCAAAGCCAGAGACAGAATGCATGACAAAAGCTATTGGTTTTAGCCACAATCTGACAGACCTCACTTCCCTTGTAATTGTATAATTTGTTTATATTAGTCACAATCAAAGTAATACTGAAAGAACCAGTTCAGGGCATATGGCCTCATTTTACAATCTGTGTTGAACTGTTCCCTCACCCTGACCCCCTGCTCTTTAATCCTCGTTTTGGTCACTTGCAAGCAGGCTGAGTCTACCTAAAAAGAAAAAAAAAAAAAGAAAAATAAAGCCACAATCTGAAGCTCAAACCCATTTAGATGGTAAAAGAAACAGACAGAAAAAGGACAACAAGAAATGTTCCCTGACAGTACAGCCAGGGAAGAAAGCCATCAAATTCCTCCTGCAAAGACCACATCAGATAGAAACAAAACATCTAATAAGAGACGTGGATAGAGAAATTATTATTTAATACACAAAGCTGGTAACTATGGTAACTAAGAGGAATAAAAGAAAACAAGTTGGCCAAAGGAATGAATACAGTTCTAGGTTATAAGAATCTAGGAAAAGGAGCCAGGCAGTGGTGGCGCATGCCTTTAGTCCCAGCACTCAGTAGGCAGAGGCAGGTGGAGCTCTGAGAGTTCAAAGCCAGCCTGGTCTACAAAGTGAGTTCCAGGACAGCCAGAGCTACAGAGAGAAACCTGGTCTGGGGGGGGGGGGGGAGGCAAAAACAACAAAAGAATCCAGGGAGAGAAAAAACGTTAGGTAAAAAGTGCCCTAAGCTAGTCTATGGGTGGGGCAGACGGAGCCTGAAGATGCAGATCCAAGAGGAGCCCTTTGAGAGAAAAGCCAGGCAGAAGCAGCATCCTCAGAACCCATGCAACATCACTGACCAAGACACATGGAAAAACAACAAGATTACTTTTCTGCGCAGGCAAGGGTCTGGGCTTCCTTCAGGGGAAGCATGCTTTCCTGCAGTATCTTTTCATGCACAAGTCCCAGCTGTTCACCAGAAGACAGAAGAAGAGACGTTTTAGGATTTCAGTCCTTCCTTCAAGCAGACTACCTACCTGGGCCTCTGCTAACTCATGACCAAGACTCAAACATGTCTGGTATTGAGTGAATGTCTATGGAGAAGCAAGTCGGAATAAAGAGAACAAGGTAAGCAGAGACCAGGAATAGAGTCTGAGTGACTGCAGACCCCAACATTAGACCCTCTAGTCTAATGAATTGTTAGCTCATTAGCACAAATGCTAGACAACCAGAACCTTAGGAAAATCCCTCAACTCTGAGCTTCAGAATTCTTACCCATCAAATTTGATTATTTAACATTACCTGACAGTTCCAATGAACTAAGTCACAGGTGTGGAACAAATTTTGCAGATTATAAAATACTTTTGGAGAATTATCTACTGACCATCACTAACATCCTCATTAGCATCCAAACTCAGGTCCCTCAAAAAAAAAAAAAAAATGGGGGTAAGGGGGTGGGGGAAGGGTGGCATGCAACTGCAGAAGCCAGAGAGGGCATTATGTTCCCCGGTGTTGGAGTTACAGGCCACCTAACATGGACGTTGGGAACCAAACTAAGGTCCTCCGGAAGAAATCCTGTTAGCCTCTGCACTGTCTCTCCAGCCCCGATATTTGTTTGTTTTTGAGACAGTCCTGATATGTATCCATCCAGGTTATCCGCAGTACTTGAATTACAGATGAGCAGCCACACTAACCTTGGAAATTATTTCCCAGTACTACACAGGCAATAGATTGTTACATGTTACTCAAAATAGAAAATTTAGTTGGGGATTTAGCTCAGTGGTAGAGCACCAAGCACAAGGTCCTGGAAAAAAAGAAAGGCAAAATGGGAAATTTAGAACACACCACATTTTTACTCGCTAGCTGGACCAGAGGTGAAGTTGTGCTAGGGCCTATCTTGGACAATGGATGAAGGCTGAGAGGCTAAGTCATCGGGAGGCTCCGAAACTGAATGAGGACAGTCAAGGAAGGAAGCTGGAAAGGGACAGGGAGAAAGATTCAAAGGTTTTCATCAGAATTTAGTAACTAATCTCCTGTGATAATCGAAGAATTCAAAGCATTGGCTCCAACTGTTTCTGCTCTAAACTGTAATCCTGATAACTACACCCTTAATCCTGATAATTACACCCTACTTTCAGGTGAGAAAACTGAGGCTCAAGAGATTAACTATTTGTCTGTAGTCTTACAGCTAACTGGGGGAAGATTCAGAAGTCCTCACTCAAAGCTCTACTGTTTCATGGTGCTAGCAGCAATTTCACACTCGAATACCCATTTTTCTCGCTACACAAGCTCCTTATATGCAGGCTCTTGCATACACCAAGCAACTTAAGCTTCATCAAGTCCCTAGTGTTGGATTATCCAACTATAGGAAATACAGATTCCTTTTTATGGTGCAGGATTTTGATGGACTTAAATGTGCTTTGTGAGAGCTCCTCGTCAGGATGCCAACTAAATAAGGATGGAGAATTTGAGTCACTCAAGAGAATCCCTAGCCCTAAGGATAGGGCTGAAAGGAAAATTCAAGGTGAACTGATACTCTACAAGGGAAGGTAAGCTCTCCCTGAGAGTTTACCCTATAAAAAGTCTTACCCAATGCAACTCCAATTAACCAATGTTCTCAATTAAGACAGGGTGGCTTTTATCTCCTGGGGCTGGTCCCTACATAGAAGGAAAACACTCAGAAGCAAGAGAAAAGTCTGTGCAATTGCCCCAAGGCATCCAAGAACAGGTCAGAAAGCAGGTGCAGTGTCTTTGGCTGCTGAGATATGTGGAAGGCACCAAGAGAAAGTAGTGCAGTAAGCACCGATAAGACATAATTCAACACAAACAGCAGCAATTAGGATGTATTAATACATTAGTATTAAATCCTATTAGTAAAGTATAATTACACACATTTTACAACCAAAACAACAACACTATCTGAACTTGAAGCTACATTCTCAAGCTTACTTCCCAACAGTTAAAAGACAACTCAAGTCTGTACAGGAACCCTGGAGGGTCTCTATATTCCAAGGTCAAGCCTGGTGGTGGTGGCTCATGCCTTTAATCCCAGCACCTGGGAGGTAGAGGCAGGCAGAACTACAAGAGCTAGTTTCAGGACAGGCACCAAAGCTACAGAGAAACCTTGTCTCGAAATAAATAAATAAATAAATAAATAAATTCCAAGGTCAAGCCACAGAAGTAGAGAATTCTGAGTTGCTTTGCTGAAGCCTGGGCAAAAGATGACAACCCTGCTCAGAACCCCTTAGGTTGGTTTCCATGGCCAGGAATTTTGCAGTTAATTCATTTCCAGACTCAGGTCCCCTACACTAGGTCTCATGCCAGCTACTTCAGTTCCTGCTTCACTAGGTCACTAATGAAATTCTCACCAAGAACCTGTTTATTAGGAAGCCACCACTGTGACCTTGCAGCATAATCACTTAGGTGTACAGGTCTTATAAAGGAAAGCCTGCAAAAGCCTCTTAAACAGCAGCCTGGCTTACAGCATTGGTAAGCAGCAAGGACTGCTGCCCAGAGGCCCAGGTCAAACCTACCTTGCGCTACCAAAAGCATTTGGAATAAACATCAGAGCTTATAACAAGCTGGCCTCCCAGCTCATCTAAATATCTATGAAAATTAATGCAGAATTTATGTATTTAGTATACATGGAGTCAATCTTTACCTGTTTGTCAGAAGAATTTCGACTAGGGCAACAAATTCCTGAGTGCAAAATAGTGAGGCTTGCTTGCTATCTTCTAAGTGGTAATAACCTTAAGCTTTGTTTTAGGTAGGTATCGGGACGGTTTCTAGGGATGGAAAAGGAAAACCAGGTGGTAAAAGCAACTGTTAATGCCTTAGTTTCTCTTTTCATTGAAGGACTTCAAAGTAGAAGACACAGTTACTAACCCATCAATCAAATTTACAGGGCTGGTAATACATTTCTAAAGTAAAGCTGGTTGGTATTTGCCATTATTTCATTTTAGAGCTCCTTTCAGAGCTCCTTTTTCTTTCTTGTGAAACAGGCTAAGGGCTAGGTACTGACCGCTGTTGGGAGAGTTTACCCAGTATGCACAGAGCCCTAGGCATAATCCTCAACAGCACATAAACCAACTATGATGGCACATACCCTTAGCCCTAGTCCTCAAGGCAGAGCGTCCTTAGTTCAAAGTCATGGCTACAGAGTAAATCTGAGCTCAGCCTGAGCTACCTGAAACTCTACCCCCATAATGTGTGCCCCCACAAAAGGCTAAAGGAGGGATTTGAGATTCTGACTGTACTATACTCTGGATAACACTCATTCGGTCCATGCTCAGAAGAGATGAATTTGATACACAGAAGCTAACAGAGTGGAATATGACCAAGAACATAGTTTTTCTAATTGTTTTTTTTTAATTTATTATGGGTACTTATTTGTATATCTTGTTATTTCTGTAAACTATAAAATTGTTTTCTGTGTATTCACTAGAGCTAAGGGAAGAGGGAGAAATAACTATTCTGTTGCTCTAGTACTCTGCATTTAAGGCCTGGCCACTCACTTTCAAGATCACCTTTCCTGCTAACTCTTTTTTCTCTTTTTCTCTTCATCTTCTCTACAAAGCCCTGGTGAATGAGCTAACCCCTCACACTCAAGAATGACCCTGATTACTATTTATGCCTTCAAACTTTTCAAATATCCATAATGTGTTTTGTCTTTTTTTTTTTTCTCCTTCCAATACTACCAGAGGTATGCAGTTTAAAAAAAAAAAAAGTATGTTTGAAAGATGCCAATTGGCGGGTGGTGGTGGTACACACCTTTAATCCCAGTACACGGGAGGCTGGGACAGGTGGATCTCTGTGAGTCAAGATCAGCCTGGTCTACAGAGTGAGTTCCAGGACAAGCTCCAAAGCTAGAGAAACCCTTTCTCAAAAAACAAACAAACAAACAAAAATGTCAATGTAGGCAATCATTTGGCCTATCTCAAAATAATTCTGAATTACAAGAAACAGGGCAATGAAAGGTTGTAAAGAACTTTTCTGTTTAAGGAAAGTTATCCCTGGTTATCTCTGGAATTCCTTTCAGCTCTGATATCACTGGGTAGCATGCTAAAGACCCAGGGCCATAGGACAGATACTTTTAGAGTTAGCAAGCAAAAGCTGGCTAGGTACTATTTTATTTGCTAAGCTGGCATATGACATTAAATTTGATTGTCATTTTCATAAACAGAGGCAATGCATATTAAGACTCCAAACTAAAACGAACAATATTAAGTATGTGGTCCAAAGGGGAAAAAAATTAATTTCTCTAGTTTTAGCTCCCAAATGAAGTTGAAAAACCTAGTATTGCCTTCAACCTACTATTCTGACCACACAGGAAATGTGGTCCATAGCCAGGGTTTGGAAACTTCAATAAGAACCCAAATCTCTAAGAGGATGAAGATGGAAGGAATTCAAAGTCATACAAAGCTAATATAGCAGTGAATTCCTTAGGGAATATTACAGACGTCCCCAGCATGCAGAACAACCTCATGACAGAGATACCCATCTTAAAGGGACTCTCATGGGTTTTCATGTCCAGTGTCATGTATCAGTTCAGAACAACCCAGGACTGCATGTAAGCCCCAAACTCCAAGCTGTTGAAATATGAACCACTCACAAAGTGTGTTTCATTCATTTGCACACATCAAGAAATTGGTGTATAAAAAAAGACTAAGAAAATAAGGGATGAGAATGCAGGCAAAGAGGAAACCTCTCTAAGTCTTTAAAACAGAAAAAGCATCCATCCTGCTGGAAAATGATGCCCTTTTCAGAATGGACAAACAGGAGGGGAAAGGGCCCCCAGAGAATTAGATCTCACCAGCCAATCAGCTGTCAAGTAACTTCAAAACTCTACAAGGGCTTCTCCCGGGGTCTTACAGCAATCCGACAGACACTCCATAAAGATGTTAGGAAACCCCCTATCTAGTCCTGCCCGTTCTTTTAAGGTCAATCTTAGGTAGGAAAGGCAGCATTTCAGTACTTTGAGGACAAATCAGTCTGGGTTCAAAACATTTCTGCTTCAAGGGACACAAAAACCTGAAGTCAGGAGCCCCACCCCTTCCAAGCTGAGGTTCATCAAGTTGTGTTTGTTCCCCTCTAAGCTTTAGTCTATTTCTAGAATGGAGACAGAACTTACTCTTACAGAAAGTAGCTAAACTGTTTAGAGCTTAGGTTAGAGTTGGGATTCGCCACAGGAACCACTTCTCTGTCATCCCCAGAGGTTATGAAAACTATCGAGATAGTAAAATAGCAGGAAAAGACGTAACCTGTTTTGTTATCCGAAGTTCTTGGCCCACCTGTGGGGGTTATTACTGTGTAAGTTATTTACCTGCACACCTCCGGGACTAAGAGAGAATCAACTGAATGATTGTCTGCCCTGAGGTGAAGGGTTGGGGTTCTCAGAGGAAACCACACTTGGAAGCAAGAATTTGGGAATGGAGCTGGATGGTATCAGGAAACTAAAACCCAGGAGAGCATGGGTGGGTGGGTGGGTCCGCTAAGATTTTTTTCCTCGATGTTTTGAAAGACATCTGGGGGCTCTGCAGTTCTGCCAACAACTTTTGAATCCTACTCGTCATTCCTCTTTAAAATGCTAGACTTACAGCTCACACCTGAGTACTAGAGCGATCATGGAACACTTAGTGAGCTTGCTAAGGAATGACAGTAAACAGCCTGATTTTGCAGCATTCGGAGCAGAAAAGGTCCTAAAGTCAGGGCAAGGGCCTGGGTGTGCCAGAGACAGTTACTGGGGCTGAATGGTTCTCAGAACAAGGGGGTCCAGGAGAGGGCAGGACTCCCTACTGTATTCTACCTTTGAGTGAAGTCTCCACCAGGCGCAGGTACAGCTGTGAGTTCTTGTTGCCGTGACTCATGCGCTGGGCTAACCCGTTGCGCTGCAGGACGCACTCCTCAAACTGCACGATATTCTGGTGCCGGCGCTTGAGACTGGTCAGGGCCCAGAATTCTGCTAGCGCCAATTCCACGTTCTCGGGGGCGTCGCAGCGGATCTTCTTGACTGCCACCCTGGCCCCACTACGCCCAGCCACAGCCTCATAAACCACACCGTAGCTGCCGCGCCCGATCTCCGCTAAGAGGCTGTAGCGCGGTCGCGCAGGACCACCACCGCCGCCTCCCTCTGGCCGCCGCCGGGCCAGGAAGGCCTCGCCCGGGGCCTCGACCATAGCGGGATCCATGGCCTGGGCCGCCGGCCTCAGCTTCGCGCAAAGCACCCGCTGCACTGGGCTTCGCCTTTTCCGCTCCGGGCTTTTTGTCCCTCTGCGGGCTCCGTTCTCCTTCCCCGTTTCCATGGCTGCGGGAGGCGGGGGGAGCAGCAACGGCGCCGCCCGGGCCCCCCCTGCCTCATCCCTCCGTCTAGCCCCGAGATGCGGAGGAGCGGTACCTTGGATTGTGATCTGAGGGCGAAAGAATCAGTTAAAACCACCAGGCGGAGAAGGGCAGACAAGGACCTGAAAGTGTCCAGCGTCCCACCTCCGCCGCCGCCGGTCACGGCCCCTTTAAGAAGGAGCCACCGCCTCGGATTGATCGGGGGAGGGGAAAGGAAAGCGGGAAAGACGGAACCACCGGGAAGTACAGAGGGAGGACCGGAAGCCGAAACACAAACCGTCCCCTTTCTCCATTGATTTATCCGTCAAAGAGTAGGGGGAAAAAAAACCAGTAAGGGCCTTCACCATCTAGGACAACCGTCTTCCGAGGCGGCTCGGCCTGCTTAAACTTTCCCGGTGCTCAGCGCCCTCCCAACAGCCCCTCCCCGCGTCCTACCAGGAGCTCTCCCGGTGTAAACAGTGCTTTTTGAATTAAACCCAACCGAGCCCAGTGGGTCTACCCAAGCCTCTGGGGACAGCGGGTGGAGACTGGCAAAAAGTTGGGCTTCCGAGAACCAGCCGAGACCCCGACGGCCGTCCCCGAGTGCTGTGGGATGCTGGGGGTCTCCCTCTTCGACCTTCCCTTCACTCTTACCTGGCCGGCGCTCCTCCACTTCCGGGCGGACCGGTTCCCCCCTGGAGCCCGCACCGGAGGATGGTCCGTTCCGAGCCGGAGTTGTCTGCCGAGCCGAGTAGGGCGCGAGGCGGTGAACCGGGCGGGACGTGATGCCGGTCGCGGCGCTGCTCCTGGAGTGACAGCAACGCTCCCGGGGGAGGCCTCGGCTTCCAGATTCCCGTGTCCGTCCTCGAGTTCGCGCCAGCTGAGCGCTTTACGTAACCTCTTTATGTAAGCTGCACCTCCCGCCGCAGCTCTGGTCAGTGGAGATTCCTGGTGGCCCATCCCCCAGGAGGCCAGGCGAAGGCTGCGCCGCCTCTGTACAACCGAGGTCGACCCAGCAGCAGCGACAGCCCGGAACCAATCACCGGCGAGAACACCCAACCAACAAAAAGAGCGCGCCAAAATCCCGCGACTTGCACAGAGGGCCCTCGCGAGTCGTCTGCACTCCGCAAACCCCGCTCGGCGTCTGACCTGCATAGAAGCTCCACGCCGGCACTTTATGGTGATTGGATGAATGGCTTCGATTTGATTGATTCACAGCTCAGGCCTGGGTTAGAATGCTGATCCTCACGCCCACTAATGATCCTAGTGATCTCAAGCCTCACGTAATCCCCAGTATCCTTCTCTGCCAAACCGGGTGGTCCTCACTTCCCAGGTTGCAAAGGACCAAATGAAATATGATGGCTGGCTAATTGAGTGCCCCGATATAAGCTGCTTTGGGCTTGGATTTTGGATTCCCTCCACCCCAGCCACCCGTTGTAGGGGGAGGGAGCACACAATGTCTATATATATATATATATATATATATATATATATATATATAATTAAGAACGATCTTGAACTTTTCTTTCAGCCTTATCTCCTGAGTAATGAGATTAAAGGCGTGCACCATCACACCCGGTTTATACATTGCTAGGAATGAAACCCAGGATTTTGTGCATGCTAGGCAAGCACTTAGCCGTAGGCACGGATTTTAAAATATTTTCTGCCCTGCTTTGTACCCCAGTGCGTACAAGATGTCCAATATTTGTTAGCTGAGTCTTCAGAGATTGAAGAACATAACTATAGAGTTTCCACTCCATGCTATTTTAAGTCTACGGAAAGAGCAGTGGGCTTGACATTCTTTGCCTTAATTGCTGTTCTTTGCCACAGAAGGAGACAATCAACCTTGTGTCTTCATAGAGGTTACAGAGTTAAAGTACTAAGAACAGAACATTTATTTGCAAAATAAATGGTAGACATTGTAGTTAAACAAGATAGATTAAATGTACCATAAAAGAATGGACTAGAATTTCTGGAATTTGAGGACAGACCACTTAAGACAGCACACACCGAAAAGCTCTCACTGTTGTGTGTGTTAAGTGTCAAGTGTACACACAAAGTGTAAGAATAGTAGAGAGGTCTCCCCTTTCTGTCGGAATTACATTGTTTTGCTATATTTTCATGTTCTGTGAACAAATATATATATATACATTTTGTATATGTGTATATCCTTTTAAATTTAGATGTCACACTCCTTTACCTCTATATATTTTATTTCCTGAGGGCAAAGATAGTCTCTTGCACAATCTCAATACAGTGATTAAAAAAAAGAACGTTAATAATACCATGGTTTTTTTTTTGTTTGTTTGTTTGTTTGGTGTTTTGAGACAGGGTTTCCTCTGTGTAGCTTTGGTGCCTGTCCTAGAACTAGCTCTTGTGAACTTGGCTGACCTCGAACTCACAGAGATCCGCCTGCCTTTGCCTAGTGAGTTGCCACCTGGCAACAATACCATATTATTATTTAATATGCATTTCCTGCTGGGTGGTGATGGCGCATACCTTTAATCCCAGCTCTTGGGAGACAGAGACAGGCGAATCTCTATGAATTCAAGGACAGCCTGGTCCACAAGAGCTAGTTCCAGGACAGGCTCCAAAGCTACAGAGAAACCCTATCCCCAAAAAACAAATAATAATAATATGCATTTCCTTTCTCTTCTAGTCCAATATGATACCAGTCATCAGTCCCCATCCTATTGTATTAGTATTATTCCAACAACTTTTTTTTTTTTTTTTTTTTTTTTTGCTTTTTCGAGACAGGGTTTCTCTGTGGCTTTGATGCCTGTCCTGGAACTAGCTCTGTAGACCAGGCTGGTCTTAAACTCACAGAGATCCGCCTGCCTCTGCCTCCCGAGTGCTGGGATTAAAGGCGTGCGCCACCATCGCCTGGCTTTTTTTTGTTTGTTTGTTTCTCAAGAAAGGGTTTCTCTGTAGCTTTTTTTTTTTTTAAAGAGCACTTGTTCTTGCAGAGGACCAGGGTTCAGTTCCTAACACTCATGTGTTGGTTCAGAGCTATCTGTAACTGTGGTTCCAAGGGATCCAGTGCTCTATTCTGACCTCCAACGGCCCCAGACACACACATAGTTCACATACGTATAAGTAGAAAAGATACTCATACTTACAAAATACAATAAATCTTTAAAAAAATTAAATAACACACACACATACACACCCCTTGAAGCACACAAGAGACAGGTTCCCCAATGGGGAGGGAACCCAAAAATGGTGTCTAAGTTTGTCTAGCAAAGCTAAAGCTTTTTACTGGGATGGAGTGAGTGAATTCCTTGCCTTTCTCCAAATTGGATTGCTTGGGTTATTCCAGAATATTAAATAATTCAGACAAAGAGTAACTGATTGTTTCTCTCAGCAGGACCCAGGAGGTTTGACAGTCCCATTGAACAATTCCTTCTGGGCTTGGGGGGTGGGGGACAAAACAATAAAAACCTCCCAAGTCTCTGTCTTGGAGAGGGAGAAGAAGCAGGAATTCAGCTATTTTAAAGGTTTAAATGTAACGGTACATTGATCTACCTAGAACCTTTTCCCCTGTCTGCTGCCTACCAGGGATCTAACTCCTAGTCCCTTGGTAGTATCCAAGCCATAGTGATGTCTAACTCTTATGTTTATTTGTTCAGTTAAAATATATATTAAAATAAAGGTAGAGGCTGGAGAGATGACCCAGTGGTCAAAAGCACTTGCTGGTTTTCTAGAGGACTCCAGTTTAATTCTGAGTATCCACAGCAGGAGGCTCACAACTTTTAAGTGTAGCTGAAGGGGTTCTGACAACCTCTTCTGGCTTCTTCCAGCTCCTGCTCATTTGTGGCATGCATGCACACTTAAGTGCGTGCCATCCCGCCCCCCACCCCACCCCCACACACACATTCTTTTTTTTTTTTTTTTTTTTTTTTTTTTGGTTTTTCGAGACAGGGTTTCTCTGTGGTTTTGGAGCCTGTCCTGGAACTAGCTCTTGTAGACCAGGCTGGTCTCGAACTCACAGAGATCCGCCTGCCTCTGCCTCCCAAGTGCTGGGATTAAAGGCGTGCGCCACCACCGCCCGGCCACACACACATTCTTTAAGAAGGGTGTACAATCCTTAACTACCAGTAAAGTAGGTTTCCCACTTCGTGATGCTGATCACTTTTGACCAAGAGGTACAGCTGTTTCACCTACCTTCATCTGGGGGCTGCCAGGCAACCCTCATCACACACCGGGTTAAAGAGATTACTAGTAAGACTCTACAGAGAGTGCCTCTTCTTCATTAAATGAGTGTGCCTGTCACAGAAAACAGAAAGATGTAGGTGCAGCCAATGGGCTCCCAAACTTGGATGATTTTAATTGCAAACATTCTTCCATATCTGCCATCAGAAAGGCCATAAAACATTGACGTTTCATCCCTTCCAATCTGGTGACAGCACAAATATCTGCAGTTCATGTGTCTGTATATTTGTTGCTGAATAGTGGTTGCTAAATCCTTGGTTACTTAAAAAAAAATTTTTTTTTGGTTTTTTTGAGACAGGGTTTTTCTGTAGCTTTGGAGCCTTAAAATAATATTCCCCCAACAGGTGGCATCTATGTGTTCTTCCCCAGTCTATATTTCATCATTCAGAAGAAGGTTATTAGGAGCATGGTGTGACATTTCCTGGGGATATGTGAACAAGCGTCTATTCATTCCAGATGGGGCATCAGCAACAGTAAAGGAGCAATCTACCCATCAGAACCGTGAAGGAGATGTGCCACCTTTGCTAGCAAAGGCTTAAACAAGACAGCGGAAGCGCTGTCTTTAAAGAAACTGGTAATTTGTAAAGTCGCCACTTAGCAAAAATCCCTTCCCTGTCATTATTTTTTTCTTTTCCTTTTCTTTAAACAGATTGATTTACTTTTATTCTGTATGTGCAGACTGTCTGACTTGTATGTATCATTGTGTGCATACCTAGTGCCAATACATCAGAGACTTTATGACCCATTTCCTCCAGTAAGGCTTCACCTCCTAAAAGTTCCACAATCTTCCCAAATGATGTCACCATCTGGAGACTAAAACATTTCACATTCAAGCCACAAGGCCCTCAGTCTTGGAGTAGGTTTCAAAGTAACCTTTCTTTTCTCTTTATAAATTAATTGTATAGGGTATTATAGTAATGGAAAGCTTATTAAGACATCGAATAACCTTATATTTGCACAGAAGCATGGGTATTTTATTTTTGTTTTGTTTGAGACAAAAAATCCCGAGTTGGTTTTGATCTTTTCTGTCTCTACCCACAGAGTGCTGGGATTGCAGGGTCTGTGCCACCATGCCCAACAATCAATGTTTCTACAGACTCAGTTCTTGGATACGGAGCTACGAAATCAAAGAATACAGGCATTTTAAATTCTGATTTGATTGTCAGATTCCCTTCCAGGGTATGTGTTAGATTACACTCCAAATGGCAGTTTAGGTAAGTGTCTGAGTTCCCCTGGCCATGAGACATTTCTGTTCTGTGGAGCCTGATAGCAGTTCAGTTCCTAAACTGAACTCCAGCATTATTACTGGTGGGGAAACCTGGGAGTGGTGGGGACAAGGACTTGCTCAACACCACTCGTCTCTAATTTAAAGCTTTCCTTCAGAGCTCAGAAGTGATGGGTAGAGATAGTGCCTAGCACCGTAACCCTGCTAGGAAGGGGGGGGGGAGGACCTTGGGCACTGGGCTTTTGTGCTTTTTCTTTGCAGGCTCTTTATTAGCCCTGTTTTTCTGGCTCATGGGAACATGAGGATAGAGGAAGCACTGGAGGCTGCGGTACAGCATGTTGTCAGTTACAGATTCTGCTTTCTAAGTTACAGACATTACCTTCCTTTCCAGAACTTTCTGCACCCTTCCCCCGCCATTTTTTCTTTCAGGTTTTTCTGGACCTGAGTACCTGCAGTACCTGGGAACTAGTTAGAAATGTGTGTTTTCAGATCTTCTGAAGGTTTACTCAGTCAGAGGCTTTGGGCATAGGCCCGGCCATTAGAGCTCTAATAACCTTTCAGGGGAAGCAGATGGTTTCTAGAATATAACCTTCAGCTGGCCACTTCCCATCAGGTGCCTGAACCTTCCTTTCCCACCAGTTTGTTCTTCCATGGCTCAAGTTCTAAGCATGCTCTGGCGTCCAGCTTTCTGAGACAGTCCTTGTTCTCACGTCTAGGCTCCAGCAGATGTCTCCAGTTGACCCAGTTGTTCCTCAGCAATGAAAACCCATAGTTTAAGATGGATCGATAGATAGATAATAGATAGATGATAAGAGATGGATGGATGGACAGATAGGCAGGCAGGCAGGTAGACAGACAGACAGGTAGATAGGTAGGTAGATGGCAGATGACTGAACCAAGGGAATCGTAAATGCTGGGCAAGCACTATATGACAAAACCGTATCCCCAGTCCATTTCTCACTTTTGTTTTGTGCTGGGGTCCCACGTTGGTCTTAAACTTGTGATTCTACTGTCTCAGCTTCCCTGAGTACTGGGATTATAGGAGTGCATTTTATGCCTAGATAACATTGAGTTTCCTAAGTGTGTATATATGTGTGTATGTGGTATTGGAAATTGATCTCAGGTCCTGGTACTCTGTAGGTAAGCCATCTACCTCCAAGCTATACAGTCCAAATCCTTGATTTTGTTTTTGAGATGGCATCTCCCTTTGTCACTCAGGCTGGCCTGTGATCTTTCTGCTTCTACCTTCCAAGTGCTGACTTCACAGGTATGTGGTACCATAATTAGCAATGAAGCCCACGTTTCAAAATTGTGTTTTCCAGGTTCTCTTGCAGCTATAATCTGTCCCATGGGATGTGAGCAGAAGCGAAGTGTGCAACTTTGAAATAGTTTTCTTACGAGAGAAGAGCACACTCATCTCTCCCTTCCCATCTGGCTGGAATACAAACATGATGATGTTTGGAGCCTGCAAACAGACACAGGCCAGATTGCCGGTATAACAGGGTGTTGGCTGGGCCACAGTAGGAGGAAAGGGTGGAAGGAAGAAAGAAGCTTTGATTGCATTGGCCTACTGCTACTTTACATGTGCAGATGACTCTTCATCCTCTCTGCAGAACACCCTAATATAGGGTGGTGGTTTGAGTAAGAACGACCCCCACAGGCTTATATTTGAATGCTTAGTCACCAGAGAGTGGAACTATTTACAAGATTAGAAGGATTAGGAAGTGTGGCCTTGTTGGAGGAAGTGACACTGGGGGTAGGTTTTGAGGTTTCAAAAATCCATGCCAGGCCCAGTCTCAGTCTCTGGGCCTACAGATCAGGATGGGGCTCTCGGTACTGTCCCAGTGCCGTGCTTGCCACCATGCTCCCAACTGTGATGATAACGGACTAAGTTTCTAAAACATCAAGCAAGTCCCAATTAAATGCTTTCCTTTGTAAGAGGGGCCTTGGTCATGATGTCTCTTTACAGCAATAAAACACTGACAAAGACCAAAGACAGTTTTTTGTTTGTTTGTTGTGTTGTGTTTGCTTTGAGTTTTCAAGACAGGGTCTTTTTTTTTTTTTTTTTTTTTTACAGCCCTGGTTTTTTTATACAGTTACTCTGTAGACCAGGTTGGCCTCAAACTCAGAGATTCTCTTTCCTCTGCTGCCCATGTGCTGGTTTAAAGTTGTGTGCCACCAACACCTGGTTTATCTGGCTGTTTTTAATCTGATAACATGGTGATGTGGGATGTCCTTCTGTATGCTGTGAATATGTTTTATTGCCATTGGTTAATAAAGAAGCTGATTTGGCCAATAGCCTGACCAAATAGAGCCAGGTAGGACATCTAAGCAAAGATACAGGAAAAAAGAAGGCGGAGTCTGGGAGATACCAGCAGCCACCAGAGGAATAAGATGCCAGAGCATTGCCAGTAAGCCACAGGGCACATGGCAATAAACAGATTATTAGAAATGGGTTAATTTATACGTAGAACTAGTCAGTAAGAAGCCTGAGTCATCGGCCAAACAGCTTGTAATTAGTAGTAAGCCTCAGAATGGTTATTCAGAAACTGGCGGGTGGGAGAGAAACCTCCAGTTACAACATGGCAATCTTTTCCTTTCCAGGACAAAAATCAAATCTGTTACTGCTCTTCAATCCAGAAGAGTTGGTTTGTCTTCCACAGGTGCTTATCCAAGCTTTCAGAGTTTGTGATGGTTAGGGCTGATTACCAAAGTGACAGGATCTGGAATAACCAAGGAGACAAGCCTCCAGACACACCTGGGAGGGCGATTTAGGCTGTTAGCCCTAGACATGCCCTGAGGGGTGATCTTGATTGGGTTAAATGATTTGAGAAGGCATTGTTCTCTCCCCTCCTCCCAGCTCCCCTGAGCTTGGGTCCTGGATGGCTGGCTTAAAAAGGAGAGAAGGGAGCTAGACAGCCGGAGTCAAGTTGTCCTCCCCACTCTAGATTCCTGACCGCCTTCCACAAGCACTTACAGCCACGACTTCCTCATCATGATGGACTTTACCCAAGATAAGCCTGGCAGTGGTGGTACACGCCTTTAATCCCAGCACTCAGAAGGCAGAGGCAGGTCGATCTCTGTGACTTTGATGCCAGCCTCGGCTACAGAGAAACCCTGCCTTGGAAAAACAAACAAAATAAATAAATCCTGTCTCCCCAAAATTACTTTTCTTGGGATTTTTTGTTTTGTTTTGTGAAGGGTTTCTCTGTGTATTCCTGGCTGTATTAGATAGAACTCATTCTGTAGACCAGGCTGACCTCGAATTGAAGATCCACCTGCTTCTGCCTACTGAGTGCTGGGAGTAAAGGCATGTGCCACCACCACCCCGCTTTTTGTGGGGATTATTTTATCACAGTCAACATGAGTGAGTCCCCACCCTCAGAGGATGGGGTTTCACTGAAGCAGGGTCTGAACTTGGCCAGCCTGATTGGTGCTTTTCCCACAGGACCCTCTCACCGGCAGAGTGGGTGCCTGCAAGTGTTGTTCTAAGCCAGCACCCTCACCTGTGCCCCCAGCTGAATTAAACTTTGGTTAATACGTTAGATGAGAACAAATAACAAACTCAAAATTGAACTGCACCCCAATTTTTTTTCCTTTTCCTAGAGTGGCTGAGGGTTCAGTGAACTGAGCTTGGCTGCTACTGGATCCTTGGGGGGCATCCCAATGTATCAGGAGTATCAGAGAGGTATATAACGGAGAGAGCCATTCCTGATGTTTCTACAGAAACTGCTAAATCCCTTTTCTTTGTGCGTGTTCTGAATGGTGTGGAGAGGCCATAACAGGAAGACCGAAAACCACTGGGGAGACCTTTCTCAAAAGGCCACTCGGTCTACATACCCTGTTTTTTATGCCCTAGGAGCCTCTCAGAACAATGTTTGTTCCCTGGATCAAGCTAGATCAGGACATTCTGACCTTTATTCTGACTCAGAACTAGAAGTCTACAGTAATAAACTGTCAACCAGATTGGCAGTCTCTCTCTCTCTCTCTCTCTCTCTCTCTCTCTCTCTCTCCCCTCCCTGTCCTTGGCAAACAGGTCACTCTCTTTCCCTGTCTCCCTGTCCTTGGCAAATGGGTCATTAATATTTCATTGGTTCATCAAATGTTTATTTGGTATCTACGTAACACCAAGAATTATATAAGGCATTTGGAATAGGAAATGAAAGCTCACTGTCTCCGCCTCACTCGCCATCCACACAGGAGCAAATGTGGACAAACAATCACAATAATGCAGGCTTTCCAACATGGATGTCACAGATTTGGGACATTCTGAGGCTGTTTGAAGGGGTCTTTGAGGTTGAAAACTATTTTTATAGTAATGATAAGGCATTGCTTACCTTTCGTTCTATCCCAGAACTACACACTCCGTATGTGTATGCATCCCCAGAGATCCTTCTGGGCTGCTCGGCATGGATTTTTGTGGGAGGAAAAGGAGGACCCAGTTCTTTGTGAAATCAGACATTAAACAGACTTAAAAAAAACTCTACAGAATAATGCCAAATATAATTATAGTTCATAAAAATGTTTGAATTAATATGTAAGTGCTTATTATTAATTGAAAAATAGGTTACTAAATTTCTTTTTTCTTTCCTTTTTTAAAATATTTATTTATTTATTATGTATACAATATTCTGTCTGTGTGTATTTCTTTTTTTTTTTTTTTTTTTTTTTTTTGGTTTTTCGAGACAGGGTTTCTCTGTGGTTTTGGAGCCTGTCCTGGAACTAGCTCTTGTAGACCAGGCTGGTCTCGAACTCACAGAGATCCGCCTGCCTCTGCCTCCCGAGTGCTGGGATTAAAGGCGTGCGCCACCACCGCCCGGCTCTGTCTGTGTGTATTACAGATGGTTGTGAGCCACCATGTGGTTGCTGGGAATTGAACTCAGGACCTTTGGAAGAGCAGGCAATGCTCTTAACCTCTGAGCCATCTCTCCAGCCCTTTCTTTCCTTTTTTTTTTTTTTTTTTTTTTTAAATATTTATTTATTATGCATACAGTATTCTGTCTGTGTGTACGTCTGCAGGCCAGAAGAGGGCACCAGACCTCATTACAGATGGTTGTGAGCCACCATGTGGTTGCCGGGAATTGAACTCAGGACCTCTGGAAGAGCAGACACTGCTCTTAACCACTGAGCCATCTCTCCAGCCCTCTTTCCTTTTTTTAAGACAGGGTTTTTTCTGTGTAGCTTTGGCTATTATACTGAAATTTACTCTCTGTAGACCAGGTTGGTCTCAAACTTGGAGATCCACCTGCCTCTGCCTCCCAAGTGCTGGGATTAAAGGCGTGCGCCACCACCGCCCAGCCTAATTTCTAATGTGGTAAATATCATTGAGGTTCTCAAAACATTTTTTAAATTTTTTTTTGGTTTTTGAGACGCTGACATGCAACTGTAAGAAACAAGACAGGAAGTCCTGTAGAGCAGTTTGCCCTGGAACTAACACCTTAACTCCATTTAGTACGATACCACTACCACAAAATTGACACAGACACAACCCACCTACCTTCTCCAGGTTCATGTTGAACGTGAATTAATATGTGTGTGTGCTTATATTCAACAACTCCTCAACAATTCATCTCCCTCGCTGACTGTATTATGAACACCCAGGTCATATTACGAGACAATGCCTTATTCTGGCTGGCTGAGCCACTTAACATCCCCAGCTCTTTACAAGAGAGCCCTCCTCACTTGTCATCCCTGTCCCCTGCACCCCCTTCCCCATTGTTCTCCGCATTTCCCCAGCAGCATTCGGAGTTACCTCTGTCTTTTAGAGAGTCCTGGTAGCCATGGCAGGTCCCTCGCTGGCCTTGATTTGCACTGCCCTAATGTGGAACGATGCTGAGAATCCTTCCACACGCTTGCTCGGCAGCTATGGGTATTTTCCAGGGTAGTAACTTCTTATAGCCTTTGTCCGTTTTCTGCTTTGATTGCCTTTTATTTTAATTTTGAGAATCCTTTGTGCTCATTTCAGTACATTGTCAGATGAGTGGTTTGCAGATGCTTTCCCTTTGGTCCTAACTCTTTCACAGGATCTTTTCCAGAACAAAGGCTTTTCACTTGGAATGGTCAGTTTTCATCATTTTTTCTTTGACAGGTTATGCTTTTGGAGCCATCTAACCACTTTCATATCCTCCCATTGCTTTCTGTGCATAGTGACAAATTTACTTTGATGCAGTCTGAGTTAATTTTTATAAGGCTTGAAGTTTATATTCATTTATGAACATTGCTATGGTTTGGATATAGCCCTCAAACTTCATGAGTTCAAAATTCCTGGAAGTCACATATCAATGGTATTCGATCTGTGGGACCTTTTGGGAGGTAAATGCTTCTACTCATGGATTAACGGGTTAGTTTTCCTTGACTAGCTAACTTACCTACCTTCCCTAAACTTCAGGTGTTTCAAGGACAAGAGAATGAACATTGATTAGAACATACACTGGCAAGCATGTCCCCTGGCACCTGCAGCTGCTGGAAGGATGCTGGTCCCTTTTCTTTCATCATTTCCTCCTTCCCAGGCTGGGGGAGTGGAACTCTCCTTGGGTGTTCAGCCTGTACTTGATTTTATTCTTTTTCCAATCAATTGTAGAGGGCTTCTGTTTTTCTTTTTCTTTTTTTAAAAATGTATATATTTTATACCTGACCACAGCCTCTCTTCCCTTCTCTCCTCCCACTCCTTCACCCCTCCCCCACCTCCCCCTGAACCCACCCCTCCTCCATATTCACTCAGAAATGGGCAGGCCTCCCATGGGCATCAGCAAGGCATGACACATCATGCTGCTGTATTACCAAGCACCTCCCCTTGTATTCAGGCTGGTCGAGGCAATCCAGCATGAGGAATAGGTTCCTAAGAGTCGGCCAGAGCACCAGGGACAGCCATTGCCAGGAGTCTCACAAATAGACCAAGCTACACAACTGTCACGCATATGCAGAGGGCCTAAGTCAGTCCCGTGTAGACTCCCTGGCTGTTGGTTCAGACTGTAGAGGATTTCTTAAAACTCAATTGCTGATTTGACTCTTAGGGGGTATGATGATGTAACCGAGGAATGTGGACTCACCTGGGGAAACACGTTTTATGCTTACATTGAGGTGGTGCTGTTCCCTAGGCACGGAGACCTGGGGTTGTTAAGAGCACTGACTGCTCTTCCTGAGGACCCAGGTTCAATTCCCAGCATCCACATGACTGCTAATAACTGTCTATAACCCCAAGTTCTGACACCTTCACACAAACGTATGTACAGTCAAAATACCAATGCACATAAAAATAAGTAAAATTTTTAAAAAGTAGGAAAAAAGTGAGCTAAATACTCTCATGCATTGGCTGTGGATGTAATCTAGCTAACTACTTCAAGTTCTTGTCACATGACTCCCCCCTACTGATGGAGAATAACCTGGAATTATGAGCCAAATAAACCTTCTTGCCTTAAGTTTTGTGGTCAGTGTATTTTATCATAGCAACAAGAAAAGAAGCCAAGGCAGTAGGCTTGGGGAGAAACCCAATAATTCCCTCTTCTGACAAGTTCCCACGTGCTGCTAATGATGGTTTAGGAGCCGTATTGGTGGTGAATGTTGGCTCCATTGATGGAGAGATGTCTAAGTGCTTTCTAGGTGTGTCCATGAAGACACAGAGAGGGTTAACTCAGTACAAAAATGCGGTCTGAATAGGGAGAGGTACGGTCCCATAGGCCAGGGGTTTGGGGGTAGGGGGCTAACAGGGCAGAACACAGGATAACTATTCCCTGCTGCTGGGAGCGGCTTGACCCTGCCACACCCTCCCTGCCTCTCAAATGATGAATTGGAAGAAATAACTTTCCCCCTTTCTGCTGTTTTACCTGAGAATTTTGTCACCGTGACTCAACACAATCACATTTTAAGAAGTTCCACTTCTGATAGTTCTTGTAATAACTTGAATAAACGGTGTAGACGGGATTAAAATATGCTAAATCTCTGCAGTGGTTGGTGTTACCAATTTGATTGCTTAGCGTCACATAACAGAAAAACTCCTGGGCATGGTATGTGCGTGGGTATTGTTCATGGAGGTGTTTTCAGAGAACAAACAGTGCTCCTAACCACTGAACTATCTCTTCAGCCCCTTTCTTTCTTCCTCTCTCCGTCCCTCCGTCACTCCCTCCCTCCTTCCTTCCTTCCTTCTTTCCATTTTTTAGAAGATAGGGTTTCTCTGTGTAGCTCTAGCTGCCCTGGAACTCGCTCTGTAGACCAGGCTGGCTTTGAACTCACAGTCCATCCGCCTGCCTTTGCCTCCTGAGCTCTAGAATTAACGGTGTGTGCCACCCCCAACTAGCTAAGCCCTATCTTTAAGTTGCTCTTGTCAGGTGCTGTGACAAACAGCAGCAGAAACCTGGTGATGCGCGTTCTGTGTGGAAACAGACTCAAAAGGACATGGCTTATTGTGTTTGCTTTCTGAAATCTACAGAAATTTAATGGGGAGTATTTTTTTAAATGGCAGATATTTTGTTTGTCTTGTTTTTAATTATAATTTAAAAACAAAGAACATAAAATTTACCATCTTAATCATTGTTTGTTACAGTTCAGCAGTGTTAAGCAGATTTAAGACTGCTGGAGTTTGGGGAATTTGCAAGAACTCAGCAGTTAAGAGCACACACTTGTCTTGCAGAAGATTAGAGCTGGATCCCCAGCACCTGCAATGTCCTGGAACTCCACATCTGGCTCTTCTGCCCTCCAGGCGAACTGGTACTCACACACACATTTATAATTAAAAAAAATAAGAAAAGAAATGACTGAGTCTTGTTTCCGCCACTCTCTCCTTTAAATGCACCTCAGGTAATAAGGGCACGCAATAGATTCACCATTTCCATCCTTGACAAAGGTAGTGGGAATTACTCAGCCAGAAGCAGTGTGGATAAAGATGGGAACCAGGCTGTGTGGAATAGCAAACACTGTCAGAGTGAGAGAAGAACATCCCTGATGGTCCAAGAAGGGAAGATGCTGGAGAACATCCAGTTCATCTAGAATGCTTTAAGACTCAGGAGTTGGCTGAACCAGATGTTGAGAAGATGAAGGGAAAGCAGGGTACCCGAGCAACTGGACTGGCTTTGAGATGGGGCATCTTGACGCAATGACCTTAGTTATTTCTGTCCCCGTAGGTCATACGGGCTTAATCTCTGGGAACTTTTGTTTCTTTGAGACAGTATCTTTCAGTGTATCCCAAGCTGGCCTTGAAATAGTGGAAATACTCTTACTTCGGCTCCCTGAGTGCTGGAATATGACACCATTCTTGACTCATCACTAGGAACTTAGCACACAGTTTACAGATTCAGTGATGACAGACAGTCCTAGCAAATGGGAAGTTATGAGTATAGAACTAAACGTCGGAGTTAACTAAAATGCTGTGTCCTGAATGATGATGCTCCCCGTACTCACAGACCAGCTCCAGAAGGTTCATGTCTGTGTTAGACGTCTCATTGCATTGAAACACTCAATTACATTAACTGAGGTTGGAAGACCTGATCACTGTGGGTGATACCATCCCCTAGGCAGGGGATTCTGTACTATATAAAAGCAGAGAAGGTGAGCTAGACACTATCAGGCAGCCATTAACTCCTTGCTCTATGCTCTTGACTGTGGATGTAATATAACTAGTTACTCCAAGTTCTTGCTGCCTGACTTCCTTATAACAATAGAGTATAGCCTGGAGCTGTAAGCCAAATAGATCTTTTTGCCTTAAGTTCTGTGATCAGAATATTTTTTATCATGGTAACAAGGAAAGAAACCAAGGCAGTAAGTTTAGTGGAGCCTGACAGGTTTCCATGCTATGCTATTGAATATTGATGGCCCTGATACTCGAAGACCAGCTCCAGAAGTTTCACATCTGTCTTAGTTAGACTTCCATTGCAGTATGAAATACTCAAGAGAACGTGAAAGTAGGTCATAACTTTGGAGGGCTCAGTTGACTCCGTTGCTATGGATGTGATGATTTAGCACATCACGGTGATAGCGTGTATGGTGGGGCAAAGTTGCTCACCTCATGGTGCCAGGTCACATAGAAATAGGAGCGCAGAGCCGCGAGGTGGTGGTTCACACCCTTACTCCCAGCATTTGGGAGGCAGAGGTAGGCAGATCTCTGTGAGTTCAAGGCCAGCCTAGTCTACAAGAGCTAGTTCTAGGGCAGCTAGGACTGTTACACAGAAAAACCCTGTTAGGAAAAAACAAAACAAAAACAAGATAAAGTCCCAAGAACACATTCCCCAGAGACCTTCAAGCAGACCCCACCTCCAAAAGAGCCTTCAGGATCCAGTTGCTACTTTTCAATGGCTGGATTCAGTGTACTTTTTGGTGAGATTTATGAACATCTTTGGTGAGAAGGGTTGGTGTGAAGGTGTCTATCTAAGCTCATCCACACCATATTTAGGCTCCCATAGGCACCCACAGGCAATGGATTGAAGTACATTTTTTTTAAAGATTTTATTTATTTATTTATTATGTATAGAAAGTCTGCCTCCATGTATGCCTGCAGGCCAGAGGGTGCCAGATCTCATTACAGATGGTTGTGAGCCACCATGTGGTTGCTGGGAATTGAACTCAGGTCCTCTGGAAGAACAGTCAGTGCTCTTAACCGCTGAGCCATCTCTCCAGCCCCTGAAGTACATTTTTATGAAGAAATCGAACTACTCCAGATGAAAGGTCAGTAGTCATAGCCCTTGGGGCTGCTTCATGAAAGAGCTTGCTGGGTGTCAAGTTACCCAACAATGACATGTGCCAGTTGTCACTCCGTCTCCATATTTGAACGACTTCCAGTCAACTTTCTCAAAAATGGCTTGGGTAGCCGGGCGGTGGTGGCGCACGCCTTTAATCCCAGCACTCGGACGCAGAGGCAGGCGGATCTCTGTGAGTTCAAGACCAGCCTAGTCTACAAGAGCTAGTTCCAGGACAGGCTCCAAAACCACAAAGAAACCCTGTCTCGAAAAACCAAAAAAAAAAAAAAAAAAAAAAAAAAAAAAAAAAAAAAAAGATTGTCAGTCTCCTGAGGCAAACATACATCCTGAGCGAGAGAAGCCCTGTACAGCATCCTTGGGAGTGAGCGCTTGTCTGCACCGGCTTTCTCTCCCCTTGCTGCGTCTGGGTGTGGACTGATTTGCGCAGTGAATTCTTCACCTGGAACTCCTGCACCCCATGGCAATGGGGGCCTGTGTTTGTGTCTCTATGACCCCGGCTTAGTTCTGGGGTAAGCTATGATTCTTTGAGAGCCCCCAAGAAGTGTCGGAACACTTATTAACCTCTTCTGTGCGCTCTCCCCTTGTGTGCTCCTTAAGTGCATTTGTCCTCTTGTGCCTTTTGTCCTCTGCACACGTAGACCCTTTTACAGGGCCAGATTTTCTCTCTTAGGTCGAGCTGATTTTTGCTCTTCCTGCTAGTTGTCTGGTTTCTCTGGAAGTCTTTCTTGGTACTCAGACTTCAATTTGCAGTAGAGGATTCTTTAGTGCCCCTTCACCCCAGATAGCCATGTCCTTTCTCCATCTCCTTAGAAGACTGCATCTTCTGCCTCCTACTACGTCTGCTATATCTATTTCTTCTGGAGTATTGTCAGCTGACTATAGGCAGCGCTCTTAAAGAACACTGACTCTCCCTCTCCCAGAAGTTATCAGTTGCCAATAGAGCCTCAGCTAGGGTGGGACTTCATCTCCACCTCCCCTCTCTATGCTGGGATTTGGTCTGGTTTGAGCTTGCACTGGTCTCGCACATGTCATAACCACGGTGAGTTCATACGTGTCCTGCAACACCTAGAGGACACCGTGTCCTTGTGGTCATCTCTTGCTCAAGCAGTCTTCCCACCTCCTCTTCCCCAATGATCCCTGGGGGTAAGGAAGAAAGGGTGGACTATAGATGTTACATTTAGGGCTGGATATTATTCTCTATACCTTGGCCAGTTGTGCTAATCACAACTACTTAACTCTGTGTTAATCACCATCTACTTGAAATAGAAACATCTCTAATGAAGGTTGGGAGAGGCATAACAATGCCATTAGGAGTCAGTTTATTATGGTGTCCATCCATTTAGCAGAATAATGCTAGTAAGTTTTCTCCTAGGTCCCATGACCTATCTAGTCATGGGTTATTGGCTCATCCATGGTGCCAGGTATGGGTTTCATCCTGTGGAGTGGGACCTAAATCTAACCAGCAAGTGGTTTGCGACTGCTATGGTGGTCAGGCCACTGTTGCGCCAGTGGGCGTGTCTTGTCAGGCCAGTCATCATTAGCGCTCACAGGGCTCACACCTTGGTAAGCCTGGTGAGTCGTGTTCTCCTCAGGTCACACACATAGCACCTTCCAGTTTTGTGGGTGTTGTTTTTTTGTTTTATTACTTTATAAATAATACCATTCAAAATTTCCACTTCCTCCTCTCCTCCCCCTCCCCTTCCAGTCCTAAGAGAGGGCAGGGTACCCTGCCCTGTGGGAAGTCCAAGGCCCTCCCTCCTCCATCCCTCCATCCAGGCCTAGGAAGGTATGCATCCAAATGGACTAGGATCCCAAAAAGCCAGTACGTGCAGCAGTGACAAATCCCAGGGCCATTATCATTGGCTTCTCAGTCAGCCCCCATTGTCAGCCACATTCAGAGAGTTCTGTTTGATCACATGCTCATTCAGTCCCAGTCCAGCTGGCTTTGGTGAGCTCCCTTTAGATCAGGCACACTGTCTCAGTGGGTGGGCCAAACCCCCCTCCCCCCCCTACAGTCCTGACTTCCTTATCTAGCTCTGTGTTTTACCTTCAGGCAGAGGCTCCCCCCCTGAGTTAATTGCGGTGAAGCCCGTAAACTCTGTGTCTAAGCTCACCTTCTGTTCTGACTGACTCAGTGTCTCAGCATCAGTTGTTGAAAACCACTTTCTTCTTAAGATTTTTATTTTATGTATGCGAGTGTTTTGTCTGCAGGTATGTGCTTGTGTGTGCCTGGTGCCCACAGAAGTCAGAAAATAGTATCAGATCCCTTGGAACTGGAGTTGCAGATGGTTGTAAGCCATCATGTGGGTGCTAGGAACAGAATCTGTGCAGGCTGCAAGAGCAGTCAGTGCAATTACATCAATGTGGGCCTACATCCCTGCTATTGATCCTATCGATGGATTCGTTTGTATATTTTTAAATCCTAGCCAAAATGTCTCAATTGCTTTCATTTCATAGTAAATTTTGTTTTTTTTTTTTTTAATTTTTCGAGACAGGGTTTCTCCGTAGCTTTTGATTCCTGTCCTGGAACTAGCTCTTGTAGACCAGGCTGGTAAATTTTGAAATCAGGTTCATCTTCTAGCTTTTCTCCTTCAACACAGGGTTGCTTTCTCTGAGTCTTCTGTCTCTTAGTTTGTTGACATCCACAAAACTATTTGCTCTAATTTTAATTTTTTACTGCATTTAATCTATACATCAGTTGAAAAGGATCACACCTTGCTAATATTGAGCCTTTCTCACCATGGACATAGGCTGCTTCTCCACAGACTTAGTTCTTTGGTTTCTTTCATCAGAGTTCTGTAGTTTTCCTCATGTGGTTTTTTCTCCTTCTTTCCCTTCCACCAGTTCCATCCAGATCCTCCCCACTTCCCTATGTGATGTGATTCTGACATGTGCTGATGTATTATTTAACTTGTGTAGACATGTATTCCTTCCAAGAAGCCTAACTCCATCTTGAATCAAATAAAGAATATTTTATCAGGTCCGCAAGGCGGCTCAGCAGGTAGAATCTGAGTTCAATTTCTGAGACCCACATGCAGGAGAGCGGCGACTTCTGCATTTTGTCCTCCAACCTCGCTCTGCCCCTCACATATTGGATTTACTAGATTATTATACTTTAAGCTTAATATAAATAGTACTGCATTTTAGAATTTCAGATTCCATCCATTCATTGATGATACACGGGTAAGCAATCAATCAGCAGGGTTTTTTAATTAATTTATTTATTTATTTTTGGTTTTTCGAGACAAGGTTTCTCTGTAGCTTTGGTGCCTGTCCTGGAACTAGCTCTTGTAGACCAGGCTGGCCTCAAACTCACAGAGATCCGCCTGCCTCTGCCTCCTGAGTGCTGGGATTAAAGGCGCGCACCACCATCGCCCGGTAATCAGCAGGTTTTATTGTAAAGAAAAGAACGTTTGAGTGTATTTCAGAATGGTTCTTTTCTCCATCCCCATGCAGAAATAATGAGGGGATATTTTTTCCTCTTCAGTAGTCACAGGAACCTGGAGAGAAACTCATAAAAAAATCCTTTCCCCATCCCCTGGACTTTTTTTTTTTTTTTTTTAACTCTTATTTGTCTAGATGGAGCCTGCAGCAAGGGAGTTGTCAGTCACCACACAGGTTTTCCTGGCACTGGCACTCAATCTTTCTTTCCTCTTATTTTTTTTTTTCTTTTTTGTTTTTTCAAGACAGGGTTTTTCTGTATAACCTTAGCTGTCCTGGAACTCACTCTCTAGATCACAATGGCCTTGAACTGACAGAGGTCGGCCTCCCTCTGCACCCAGAGCTGGGATTCAAGGTGTGCACCACTCCCAGGCAATCCTACTGTTTTGTCTTAGGAATCCTGGTTCACTGTGTCTACATTGGGCTGCTCAAGCTTTGGGATAGCAGTGTGTCATGCTCTCCCTTCTCCTCTAGGAAGAGCAGCTGACTTCTGAGTTTGCTCAGTTGATCACTGGTGATTAGGATTACATGCAGAACTGGAAACCAGAGTCAGTGAGGTTTTTTTTTTTTCATTTCTGAAAGTATTCAACATAAATATGAAATATAAACATTTGCCATTTAACTATTTGTAGTGACTAATTCAGTGATGTCACCAGTGACTGCCATCACCCAAAAGTGGAAACTAGAGCTACATACTAATTCCCCAGTAAGTTCCAGCTTTATAGTATTATTGATCATTGATCATTATTATGTCGTAAACAACTACACGTTTTCTTTTATTCCTCAAGATTTTTACTTGTTGGTTTGTTTTTTGAGACAGGGTCTCAATATGTAGCCCTCACTGGCCTAGAACTCACAGAGATCCACTTGTCTCTGCCTTTCAAGTGCTGTGATAAAAGGTTTGCACCACAACACCTAACCTTTTAACGTTAAAATTGCAGTGTATATATTTAAATTTATTTATTTATTTTTTTTATTTTCTGGGTGTGACTATTTTGCCTGGATGCAGGTCCTGTGTGCTTGGTGCCCTCATAGGCCAGATTAAGTGTCAAGTCGCCCGAAGCTTGAGTTACAGATGGTTGTGAGCCACCATGTGGATACTGGAACTGAACTCAGATCATCTGCAAGAGCATCCAGTGCTCTTAATTGCTAAGCCGTTTCTCTAGGCCCTGATTTGTTTTTATTTTAAGGATGTATGTATGATGCATGCATGTCTGCATGTGGGTATGTGGGTACCCATGGAAGCCAGCAGAAGGAGTCTGATGTCCTGGAGTTGGAGTTACAGGCGGTTGTAGCCATCTGATGTGACAGCTGGGGACTGAACTTGGGTCCTCTGCAAGAGCAGGAAGCGCGGAGTCAATTCTCCAGGCCTGTTCCCCCAATTTTTCTAATTAGACATTTGTTACTATTCTCAAGCATGTGTTTTGACCAGAGAGAGTATCATGACTACTTTTTAAAAAAAATATTTATTTATTTATTTATTATGTAGACAGTATTCTGTCTGTGTGTATGTCTGCAGGCCAGAAGAGGGCACCAGACCTCATTACAGATGGTTGTGAGCCACCATTTGGGTGCCGGGAATTGAACTCAGGACCTTTGGAAGAGCAGGCAATGCTCTTAACCACTGAGCCATCTCTCCAGCCCCTCATGACTACTTTTGGGAAGACAGAATTGATAACGTCAAGGTATGTTCTACAGAGATAACGATCATTAATGAGAGGCTGTGGACGGAGCACAGCGATGCTTCTTCCAGCCAGAGCAGGCAAATTACCCTGAAAGTTGGTCCTAAATGGAGACATCTATCAAGGTAAATGTTCTGGGTCCACACTGACTTCATCTCACTGGTTTTGCTTTATTGTCTCATATACTCAGCAACGGAACCTTGAAACTGCCAGAGAGATGAGTAAGAAGATTCCTTCTACTAATCTTATTTCCAAATGTAATTGGTGCCTGAATTATGAAGCTCTTGGCCTCTAAAGATGGTGCGAACAGAGCCATCCATCCTTGTAAGCGGGCCAAGGTGTCACCGTGATGCATACGCACATCCCAGCAACGGAAAAGTTAGTGGAATTGGTACAATCTTTCTGGAAAGCAATTTGGCGATATGTCTCGAACATTTAAATTTGTAGATCCTACATTCCACTGGTTTTAACTTCAAGGACTTAACTTATCCGAAAGAAACAATTGAACAAATGGGTAAAAGTATTTGTGTAAAGGTGTTCAATTCAGCTTTATTGATAATGATGAAAATTTTAAAACATTTTAAGCGTCCAAAAATAGGGGACAGGACAGACCAGCTATGGTCTGTCTACTCAACAGTGTGCTTGCTGTGCAGCTGTTGATAAAAGTAAGGTAGAACTTGGGAAGGAAAGACATCTCTAGTGTTCAGGCATATCTGTGTGGTCACTTTTAATACTTTTAATTTATGATACCCAACCTTCACCCGCCGTGTGTGTGTGTGTGTGTGTGTGTGAGAGAGAGAGAGAGAGAGAGAGAGAGAGAGAGAGAGAATAACAAGAGAGAATAACAACACCTTTCTTTGATACATGTTTGCACAGAAAGACATACTTATATATCTTAAACTTACAGAAAATTTAAAAGTTATTTTTCAAGAAAAAGAAAAACCACAATTATTTATAGAAGTATAGAAAAATAGCTCAAGTGACCCATGTCTTTCAATTTTAAAGGATTATGGTCAGAGGGCACAGCTGAACTGGATCAAACTCCTAGGGGCCCCCTTTAAACTGGGGAGGACCCTGTGTGCTTGCCTTCTTCGGCTCTGATGCCCATTTCCTGTTCTTCCTGTCTAGAACATTAGCATCTTGTCTAGATGCACAGCAAGCGTTACACAACTGTAAGACCAGCATCCTCACACTGTGTCATAGAGAAACAGAGGGAAGCGGAGCCCTGCTTCAGACAGGAGGCATGGCAGCTTTTCCTTATTGATGCAGTTTGTTATGACATGGTTTCTAGTCTGGTTGGTACCATTTCCCCTTTCTCCTTCGTTCTAAAACCAAATGATAACAATGTATCACATGCTAATAGGCAATACCTGAATGAATTATATGAAAGGAAGATTCAAAAGTAAACTTCACAACAACAAACAGACTGTGTATTGTGGCTCGGCAGGCATTGAGAGGTCATATTATTATACACATTTGAATTTTGTTTTTTTTTTTTTTTTTTTTTACTTTTTCGGAGGAAGCTCTTTCAAAATAGCATCAAGTCATTGCAAATAGGGATAGTTTGACTTCTTTCAGTTATGGTCTGTCTACCCAACAGTGTGCTTGCAAGGGGCAGGACTAACTCTGTACAGCTCTATTCTCTCAGCCTTCAGGAGTATCAGGAGCCACTGACATCAACATAGACCTCTGCTGCACAAGGGTCATGAACCCAGATGTGAGCTCTGACAGTAGCCAAGGCCCAGACATCACTATGGCCCTGGGTGGGAATCAGTCACCCACCTCAGTCAGTTCCTCACTGTTTCCACCTCTTCAGATCCGCCTCTGTCTACAGACATGAACCATTCTCTCTCTCTCCCCACCACACCATACACACGCTCACCATAGTAGAGCCTGTCTGCTCAGTACTGTAAGGCAGGACCATGCTTTCTCCTTGGAGCCTGGGACAGTCCACCTTGGGCCTGCGTGTGGGCCTTCTTGTCCTGCTCAATCCAGGTTTTTTTTTTTTTTTTTTTTTTTTTTTTTTTTTTTTTTTGAGACAGGGTTTCTCTGTGTGGCTCTGGTTTTCTTGGAATTAGTTTTGTAGACCAGGCTGGCCTTGAACTCAGAGATCTGCCCATTCCTGCCTCCCAAGTACAGGAATCAAAGGTGTGTGCCACCACACCTATCTTTTGATTTTTTTTAATGTAGGCAGTTAGTTAAATTTTCATTTTGTTTTCTTTTTCTTTTCTTTTGTTCTTTTTTTTATTTTTTATTTTTTTTATTTTTTTGAGGCAGAGTTTCTCTGTAGCTTTGGAGCCTGTCCTGGAACTAGCTCTTGTAGACCAGACTGGCCTCGAACTCACAGAGATCCATCTGCCTCTGCCTCCCGAACGCTGGGATTAAAGGCGTGTGCCACCACTACCAGGCAGCTCTAATTTTTTTGTTTGTTGTGGTCTTGTCTATTTGGTGTGCTGCATACTTCTTGTATATGTGTGGGTGTGTCTTTTCTTAGTTTGGGGACATATTATTCTGTGGCCTTGTTGAAGATCTGGTCTCTGCCAATGACTTGGGATTCTTCTCACTTATTTATTTCTACAATGCAAAGGTTTGGCTTTTTCATGGTGTCCCACACTTCCTGTGTGTTCTTTTTTTTGTCTTTAATGTGTTTTCATAATCCTTTCTTATTTGGTGTAGATCTTCTACTTTCTCTTTGAGTCTTGATGTTCTGTCTTCTATTTGATTCCTTCTACTTGTGAAACTTCTCTTTGTGTCTTCTAGTTGGGTTTTCCAATCCCATTTTCATTTCGGTTTGAGTCCTCGTCAAGGTCAGTATCTCCTCATGGAATTCTCTTCTCAAGTCCTGGATTGTCTTTGTCATTTCCATCCGCCTTAAGTTTGTGTTTTCTTGGTCATCACTTGGGTCTGGATCTTTAGTCTCCTTATACTCTTTCTTCTTAATTTTATTGAACTGTTTTTTTGTGTATTCCTTAAACCCTTTGATGACATTTATGATTGTTCTTTTAAATTCTGTGTCCTGGGGTTCACCTAGGTCTCTCTCATTGGCTAAAATTTTCACAGGATTGGTAGTTTTTGGAGAAAAGATCCTGGCTTGATCTTTCATATCGTTTGGATTTTTTACAATGAGATCTGGGCATGTGGACTTCTTCTGTAGTTCTGTGTCTGATAAACAGAGCAGGTTGGGGCAGAAGGGAGGGTGTGCAGATAGGTTGGACCTCAGCTCAAAAATGGCTTGGGTAGCCAGGCCGTGGTGGCACACGCCTTTAATCCCAGCACTCTGGAGGCAGTCGGATCTCTGTGAGTTCGAGGCCAGCCTGGTCTACAAGAGCTAGTTCCAGGACAGGCTCCAAAGCTACAGAGAAACCCTGTCTCGAAAAACCAAAAAAAAAAAAAAAAAAAAAAAAAAAAGGCTTGGGTGGAATGAAGTCGGGTGACAGAGGGGACTGGGCTAGTGTAAGGATGTGCTTCCTGATTCAGTTCTGGAGTGTGGGGTAGATCTGTCTTTGCAGAAAGGTTAGATATGACCTGAACAGGGTTTGGGGGACTGTGGGTTGAGGGATAGATAGGGAGGATTCTGGCGAAAGCCTAGAGAATTACAGGCATGTGTCATCATGCATAACCTTAAGGCAAGTGTTTAACAATCGGTTCAATTATTGGAAATTCAGACATGATATCGGCAGTCATTATATATATATATATATATATAAACATATATATATATATGTTTGTGTATGTGAATTTTATGCATGTTTACACATGTAGGTGGGTACATGTGTCCATGTGCATGCATACAGAAGCCAGAGGACATCTGTGTCTTTATCACTTTTTTTCTTTTTTTGAGATAAGATCTCTCACTGAATCTGAAGGTTGCCATTTTTCAGCTAGGCTGACTGCAAGCTCCAGCAATCTTCCTGTCTCCATTCCCCCCAGTGTTACGATTCCAGGCATGTGTAACCACACCCGTTTTTTTTTTTTTTTTTTTTTTTTTTTTTTTTTTTTTTTTTTTATATATGGGTCGTGGGGAATCCAAGCTCAAATCTTCATGCCCATTCATTCGGCAAGTACTCTTACCCACTGAGCCATCTCCCCAGCCTGATGCTTCCATTTTATAGGATAGATTGCTTTACTGTGATAGACTTTACTTTTAGGAAACCTTTAGTTTTGTGCATTCTGTGCCTCTACTATGTGCAGCTTCACCCCACCCATCACCAGCTCCCTGTAGAGAGGTGTATTTTTTATATTGGCCGAACCTGCACTGAGACATCCTAATCAACTGATGTCCATTGTTCATGTTACTCTTTAATGTTGGGGTTGCACACTTTCAGGTTTGTCTAAGTATGTGGTAGGAACATAGAGTTGTTTCACTGCCTTGAAACTCCTCTGTGATTTATAGAACTGTTTTTAAGATATATAGGCAGATTACTGAATATCAGTAAAGGCTTAAAAAATTGGCTGGATTTTTGGCTGATGCGTAACACATTCTAATTTTTCTTATTTAATATAATGGGTCTCCTTCTGGCATTTTCACCAAGAACATGCTTTTTTTAAAAAAAACACCTGAATGGTATTAAATGGGAGACACTTAAACTAAGTTACAAAGCATGTCATAAACAAATTGCATACTATTTTAGTTAGCAAGCTTTGGCTGTGCACAGCTCACCTGGTGAAAATGAAATTGAAATGTTCTTTCACCCAAGGACAGAAATAGTGTTTCTGGAGGTGGCTGATTCAGCCTCCTGGCCTATTGTCAAAGAGTCAAGTTCTTCCTATATTTCTGCTTGCTATCCCTAGGTTGCAGGCTCATCTTCTTAGTCCACAATGGCTGCCATTGTTGCAGCAACCCTATGTCACCGGCAATATAAAGAGTCCAAAAAGGCCTGTCTTAATTAGGGTTTTCTATTGCTGTGAAGAGACATCATGACCACGGCAACTCTTCTAAAAATAACACATTTAATTGGGGTGGCTCACTTACAGTTTCAGAGGTCCAGTCCATTATCAGCATAGCAGGGAGCATGGTGAAGTACAGGTGGACATGGTGCTGGAGCTGAGACTGTTACATCGTGTAGGAAACAGGAAGTTGACTGATACACTGGGCGGTATCCTGATCATAGGAAACTTCCAAACCTGCCCCCACAGTGACACCCTCCCTCCAACAAGGCCATACCTCCTAATAGTGCCACTTCCTATGAGATTCAAACAGGACCCTAACTGCGTCCCCTTTTGAGACTGGGGAAACTTTCCTAGATCATCTGTCAGATTCTTCTTTATCACTTGCAGCCAGCACAGGGTCATGTGCCCCATTATCAAGTAGGCCAGGGGTGAGGGGAACATTAGTATCCAAAAGAGTTATGGCAAGTAGATCTCAACCCAGCAGAACACTAATAATATCTGTCATGTCTTCCTTCCTGAACCCAGCGGCACAGTGCACACCTCCCGGTGGGACCGAGGCTTTGTAGGCATTTAAAATTCTCTAGGTTGTTTTGATAGACTGCAGGGCCAGACCTACTCTTTGCATTAATCATAGCTCACTGCCAGGAGCCAACGAGGGCCATGTTTCTCAAAGTATTTGGCTGCTAAACACCTGAAGACTATCATGGTTATTAGAAAAAAAAAAGACTAGCAAATATTTGTCATATAGGCAAATTCTCATGCTGGGCACAGTCAGCATGTTCCAATTTCTGTAGGCTTAGATATGTATGCTAAGTAGTTCCTTCCTGTCAACGTTAAACAAAGTAGAATTACCTGGGACTAGAGAGCCTCAATTGAATTGTCTCCATCAGACTGGTCTGTGGGCGTGTCTGTGGGACATTTTATTGATGTGGGAGGGCTAGCCCACAGTGGACAGTGCCACCCCTGGGAAGGTGGGCACCGGCTATATAAAAAGGGCAACCAAGAAAGCCAGGAAAAACAAGCCAATAAGCCATGTTCCACTGTGGTTCCTGCCTCCGGGTTCCTGTCTTGAGTTCCTTCCCTGACTTCCCTCAGAGATAGACTGCTACCTGGAAGTATAAGATAAAATAAACCCTTTCTTCCCTAAGTTGCTTTTGGTCAAAGTGTTTGCCGCAGCAACAGAAAACAGGCTAGGACAATATGTAACAGAATATAACAATAGATAACAGAATATAACAATAGATAACAGAATATATAAACAGAAACTAGGACAATATATAAGTTGAATATATAATAAGTTGAATTATATATGAAGATAAATGAAAACTAGATTGAATTTTTACTAGTGATTACCTTTGTAGAGAAGGGGAACGATTAATTTCAGGTGAGTTTCTATCATTAGTTGAATTTTTGCAGTGAATTAAGCACAATCGGAGATCCTTCAGGAGAAGGTTTCAGATGGTCCTAGCTGTGCTCTGTTAATGTGGGAACCTCTACGGGGCCGTCTAGTCCTTGCTCAGGAAATCATAGCATCTGGTTGGCTCTTGTAAGTGTTCCTCCATGTAACCAGCAGAAAGGGGAACTCTGACCACGCAGACTTACCCCACTTGCCAGGCGCTGGTGGGGACCAGGACATGTGACACAGTTTGGGCCAATAAAATGTCAGGAGACATCTACTGGCAGGCGTAGGAGTTTTAGGAAATATTTCTTTACTTTTCAAAGAGACATACAAAGGGGCCTGGAGAATGGCTCAGTGGTTCAGGGAACTTACTGCTCTTGTAGATCACCCAGGGTCAGCTCCCAGCCCCCACGTGGAGGCTCACAACCATCCACAACTCTGGTTCCAGAGGGCTGTACCCGCTTCTAACATCTGACGGCACCAGGCATGTACATGGTGGATATATATACACATAAGATAAAATAAATCTTTTAAAACGTTTTAAAAAGAGACCCTGGAAAGGGGGTAGGCCTCTTCCTCCCTAAGACCTAATGCTGATTACATAGAAAGCCTGGGGATACCATAGCTGCAGTTCAAGATGTGAGCTTTCTGCTGACTGCTCCTGCCACGGTGCCTGCTGCCTGTTGCTTGCTATCTATCTCTGCTCTGTTACCATCAACCCAAACAAGCCTTTTCTTCTCTAAGATGCCTGTGGTGATGGTGTTTGTCCCAGCGATCAAAAAGTAGCCAATACACGCAAAGGGCCTTTGTGACTGCCTCAACAGACTGTAGGGGCAGATGTGAAGCTGTGGGAATTCCAAGATCATGAAAGATAATGGGAGCTGGCCATGGTAGCTTATGCCTGGTTTCCTAGCACTGAGGATTCTGAAGAGGATTCTCAACCCCAGAGGATCATGAGTTCAAGGTAATCCTGGGCTACATGGTAAGGTTCAGTCCAGTTTGGGCTACATAATGAGACACTACCTCAAAGAGCAGAAACAAAATGAAAAAAAAAAGTAATTTGGCTCCCTGGGTTTTTTTTTCTCTTGGAGTGCTCACACTGGTAAGCCTGCCACTGCAACCACCTTGTAAGGAGCCCAGACCACATGAAGAGTACATGCGACTGTCCTGGCTGAGATCCCAGCTGAGATCCCAGCTGCTGATCTGCAACAATAGCCAGCCAAGGGAAAGAATAATTCACCCGGGCGATTCAGGCTAGTGTTCCACCACCCAGGGGTGCTGCGGGACAGACAAGCTATCCCCACAAAGCCCTACCAAAATGAAGGTGTATAGATGAGAGACGTGGTGTTATACCAAGGTTCTGTGTAATTTGTTACTAGGCTAACGACCACAATGGGGGCAATATGAGAGGGTGAAACTTTGTCTCTGGAGCTCAAGGTTTGAGTGTGCCACCTGTCACTTAACTCCCTGTGTGACTGTTACCAAGCTGGTGCAACTCTGTTCCTCAACTTCATGTGTAAAATGGGAACAATAACACTAAAGCCGTCACTAAATAGTAGTATCAGTGTATAAAACATTTGAGCAAGTGCTCTATGCATAGTCAGTTATGACTATTCTTCACTGGCTAGCTGGTAGACCCCCAGAAAAATAAATATTACCCGAAGGAAGCTGACGTGCTGTTTTCTGCAGTCACAGGACAACTTCTGGAATTCTGACAGTGAAGACATTAAGGAAGGATGTTTACAAGGCTGCACCAGGTTCATTTAAAGATGAGTGACCCTTGCGATCCAACTGGACTCTCTGAATGTGGCTGACAATGAGGGCTGACTGAGAAGCCATTGATAAAGGCACTGGGACTTGTTTCTACTGCACGTACTGGCTTTTTGGGATCCTAGTCTATTTGGATGCAAAGCTTCCTAGGCCTGGATGTAGGTGGGAGGGCCTTGGACTTCCCACAGGGCAGGGTTCCCTGCCCTCTCTTAAGGATGGAGGGGGAGGGAGGAGAGTGAGTGGGGGAGTGGGAGGGGAATGGGAGGAGGGGAGGAAGTGTAAATTTTTGAATGGAAAAAAAATTGAAAAAAAAAAAGGTGAGTAACCCAAAGAACAGTATGGTTGGGCAGAGTTTATGTACTGATTGCTTTGGAGTGATGGCCCCAGAGAGGCAAACTCCTTGAGGTGTGTCTTCTTGAGCAAGTGATTACTTATTGATAGGTAAGACAGTCAGTTGGTTCAGTCTCTCAGCTCCCTCCTTCCCACCCCTCCCACTCTTTCCCCTCTCCTTCCTTTTCCCTTCTCCTCTCTTATAGGATCTAATCATGTGGACCTGGATGTTTACCAACTTAAGACTGGTCTCCTACAGAGACTGCTCCTACCAAGATCGGCTAAACCTGTCTTCTTGGCCCATCTGTATATGATAACACCCACCCCCTTACTTATCTGTTTGTAATAAACCCACCTCCTTGTCCAGCTGTATGCAATAACTGCCTCTCTCTTCACCTCTATATAACAGACATTTTGCACTTCCAGGATGTTGCAGTTTCTCCAGGAGAGAGTCCAGACCACCCAAACCCAGCTTTCTGTCTGTGTGTCCATTTGTCTGTCTGTCTGCCTTGTCTTCATTCCCTTGCCTGTAACTGTGTTAGACATAACAGGAGCTCAAGGCAGAGACTGAGGCAGAAAGCATAGAAGAGAGCGGCTTACTAGCTTGCTCCCCGTGGTTTGCTCAACCTACTTTCCTACACCATGCAGGACCACCTCCCCTGGGATGGCCCCACCTACAGAAGGCTGGACCCTTTCATATCAATCACTAAGCAACAAAATGCCCCCCCCCCACTCCCGCCACAGACCTGCCTACAGGCCAATTTGATGGAGGCATCTTCTCAATTGAAGTTCCCTCTTTCCAGATGACTGCGTGCAAACAACAGGTAGGTGATTGTTCTCACCCTTCACTTCTTAGCCAGTCCTTGCCTGTCATGAATTTGGGCTCATCTTAAGACGACCATGACCTAGGAGCAATCCCAAAGTTCCCGTTTCTCCTGTGAAGATGGGGTATTATGAGAGTGATGGGGAACAGTGAGCCTACGTCACAGTGAATGACCAGACAGAGCTCAGAAGGCCTTAGGCTCCCAAGAGAATGGTGGGTCTGAGCCAGTGCCCATGAGAACAAGTCTTCAGTTTCTGCAGCTGCGGGTTTCAGGCGGGTGACATAATTGGATTGCGACTGATTGGACAGGACAAGAGGTATCTCAGGAACCAAGCCAGAACCCAGAAGGCAGCCCAAGGGTCACGTCCTCACATTGCCGTGAGGTTATTTCCCTTATGTTGTCTTAGGGACAAGGAAGCAGAGGAAGAAACATTTTGGAGAAAAATCAAATAGCCTCTATAGCATGATTTCTCAACCTGTGGGCCATGATCCTTGGGGGGTTGAACAACCTTCTCATGGGGCTGCCTAAGACCATTGGAAAACACAGATATTTACATTAGGATTCATAACAGTAGCAAAATACAGTTATGAAGGAGCAGTGACATAATTTTTTGGTGGGGGTCACCACAACACAAGGAACTGTATTAAAGGGTCACACATTAGAAAGGTTGAGAACCATTGCTCTATAGGATTTTAACTTTTTGAATGATTATTATTTTATATAGATTCTCCATATGTAGTCCAGACTGGCCTCAAGTTTTCTGTTTCAGTTCCAAGTGGCGGGATGACAGGCATGCACCATCACCCCTGCTGTCTGTGAGTGTTGCAAACTGATCGTCATACCCAATCTTGAAGAGTTAGGCATCAACCAATGGAACCACACCAAGAGAGGACATTTGGAGGCAGGTCTAGCGTTTCCCACTGCTTTCTTAAATTGTGAAATTACTCAAGCAGGGGCTGGGGAAATTGTTCAGTGGTTAAGAGCGCTTGTTATGCAATCATAAAGATTGGAGTCTCAATCTCATTGCCCATGTAATAGGTGACTTCCCACAAACACTTGTAACTCCAGCTCTAAGGGATTCAACATTCTCGGCCAGTCATCTTGAACAAAGAAATGTGTACTATACTTGTATTCATGTGTGCATCTGCACGCACATGTGCACACACACACACACACACACACACACACATTATACTTAAGGGACTGGAGAGATAGCTTATCAATTAAGTGAGTTTTCTGGCTCCTACAGTGAACATAGCACCCATGTCAGCCAGGTTCAGAACAGCCTGTAACTTCTGCTCCAGAGGATCTGATGCCCTCTTCTGGCCTCTGAGGATACACACACACACACACACACACACACACACACACACCCCACAGACACATACATACACACACATACAGGGGGGGGGCAGGAGGGAGGGGGAGAGGGAGAAACATATTTTTAAAAAAGATTTCTTTATTTTTATTTAATGTGTATGGGTATTTCCTCTGCACACATTCAGTACAATGAACGTCAGAAAGGACATTGGATCTCTTGGAAGTGGATAACTGAGCTAACACGTGAGTGCTAGGGATTGAGCCCAGGTCCTCTGCAAGAGCAGCCAGGATTCTTAACCACTGAGCCATCTCTTCAACACCACGCATATTTTCAAAGTTTGTTTGAAAACTGCTCAAGCAGTAATGCAGAAAGAAGACAGCGAAGAGCCGATACCCACGCCTCAATTGTTTTCTGAAGAAAATTTAAAGTAAATCACACACACCCTGACATCTCCCCCACAGGCATCTCTGAAAAGGCGACCACAGGGTCCTGCATGCTATGGGGCGTTCTTGGTTGACACTGGGGACTGTTATTGATATTAAAGTGGGCGAGGGGCAGAGAGCCTATGTTCTGCAGCCTGCTGCCACTCCATCTCAAGGTCAAGTCTGCCAGGACTCTATAGCATCGCCTTGTAGGAAGACGTACTTGTGAGGGTGTGTGGGTGCACACACCCAGGTGCTATCATGTGTTTATCCTTTATATCTTTGTATTATAAAAATTGCACATAAGTTGCTGAAATGTAAAGATATACCAGAAAAGTCTACAGCAACAGCAGGGGGGGAAATTGCCTGTGGCTCCACCCTCTAATGGGAGCCACTGTTGACATCCAGGGTGGCTTTCTTTCTAGTCCTTGCTCTCCACATGACTGAAATCATGTTAAGCATGCATGCAGTTTCCTACCTCAGGTGTATTTTGCATGGGTCATTTAAAGTCTCCTGACCACTGCTCACTCACCGCAGCCTACTGGGATGGGAAGGGTGCTCCGATTCTGTAACAAAAATGCTGTGTTTTCTAAAACTCCATCTGAATTGTTGCTTGTTGATTTGCCTCTGTTCAACTATTTGTAACCTCAATCCTCTGAATGACTTTAACATGAAGGGGGGCCCACCCCTGCCTCCTGGGGCAGGATCTGGCTGTGTGAACTCCCTGAGTGCTGAGATGACAAGACATCTAGCATCATGCCTGATTTCATGACCTCGTTGCCAGGGAGACACTGAAAGTTTGGGAAGACTGCATGCGGCTTCGCAGCCTGTGTCTCTCTCTAACCTAACTTACAGTTTTCCCCAGAACAACAGTAGGTTTTGTATCTACTATATAGGAGCATACTTAAAGGAAGCTGTTATCTACCCCTTGACCAGCTGCAGGGAGAGAGAAGCAGGGACACCTGGATGAGAGCAGGTACCTGATTCAGGGATCGTTGGAAATGGCCCCTCAGATCCCGCTCTGTTAAATCTTAATTACAGGTAGGATCTGGCTGGCTAGGTGGAGGGCCCTCTATTCTCTTTGGACGGCGCTTCCTAGACGTGGAGAAGCAGAGTCTAAGTAGGGCACTGAGAACCAGTGACCTGGAGGGTGAACACAAAGCACCTGTAGCATACGAAAATGAATGTAAGGAATTTTGTCCACTTTCAGTTCAAGAAGAGGGTGTGTGCTCCTCCTATCGAGCTGGGCCGACACAGTGACTGCTTAACTAATGACAACGTGGTAGAAGTTGGGCCGTCTTCTGACCAAGGCCTTAGGGGACCAGAAGCTGGTTCATTTTATTCGTTTGTTTGTTTTTTGTTTTCCGTTGGTTGTTTTTTGAGACAATGTTTATCTGCGTAGCTTTGACTGTCCTGGAACTCACTCTGTAGACAGGCTGGCCTCGAACTCAGAGACCTGCCTGCCTCTGCCTCCCAAGTGTTAAAGACATGAGCCACCACTGCTAGGGTTTGTTTGCTTGTTTTTATGACAGGGTCTCGCATTATATAGCCCTTGCTGGCCTTGAGTTCACAGAGATCAGCCTGTCTCTGGCAAGCTGGAGCTAAAGGAATTTATCATCATACCTGGCTATGTTCTAAAAGGACTGTAATCAGTCCAGGACACACCGAGACCAAAGACATCTTTGACCTTCATTTGGGTTGACCTGTCTTGTCATAGAGAAGGAAACTGTAGCATCACACACTCCCAGGCCCTTGCCTATGTGTTCCTGCCTTTACCTCCTTGCCCCCTTCAAGAGGCAGCATCTGCCCGGGAGAATATGTAGACCTCTTTCCGCAACAGTTTACCACCACTGACTGTTGGAAGTTCACTGATGGAACTGAACCTTCTAATCTTAGCCCCAGGCATTTGAGCTTCTTCCTCTATATGATCCCCCCCCCCCCAATTTGAAATTTATACCCTGGCAATGCTGAAGCATGCGTGGGCAGCCCGTATATGGAACTTGTCTATGTTGGGTTTCATGGTCTAAGTTGATGAGGATGACTGACCAGGTCTCTTCCTCAAGAGGGCGCCAGATCTCATTACAGATGGTTGTGAGCCACCATGTGCTTGCTGGGAATTGAACTCAGGACCTTTGGAAGACTAGGCAGTGCTCTTAGCTACTGAGCCATCCCTCGAGCCCCAGGAACTCCCCAAATCTCAGTCTCACTAGATGTAATCACCCGACGCTCAAGTTTTAGTCAAATACCCAATGAGCAGCTAGACAAACCCTCCAGCCACACAAGATAACCTGAAATCGGGAGTACCTTGTAAGTTCTCTCGTGACAGTGAGTTTCCTCCCAGGAGTGTTTATGGCTCACCCTTGTAGGTCCGAGACCCCTCAAATGCCCTCCTCAGGTCCTCGGGTTTATGCTGCTACATAACAGAAAATTTCTGTAGTTCTCTTAGGACTCACACTGTTTCCTTCCAGTTCATTACGTGTCCCTGTCTCTTAGAGCATGCTGACATTTGCCAGTAGTTTGGATTCCAGTGGTGGTAAGGGCAGTGGTGGGTTTAAAACAGAATGAACTATGTGCTTGCCAAACCATGTGCCTCAGATAGGGCTACCTTAGGTTGCCAAGCAAAGAAATGCTAGTGTCCTAATGCGGCAGAAAGCGGCTGCTTCTCCCGGGTACCTGTAATGACTTGGGGATTATCAGTTTCATCTAGGTCCAGTCAGATGTCTGTATATTCAGCCACCTCATTCTCTCCTAATAATTTTCACATGCACTTCTAAGGATAATTTGACTGGCACTCAAAGTCAGCAATCTGCAGAATTAAATTCTCACTCTGTTCTCAGCGGTATCAGTCATGTATCTATAATAAATCAACTCGTTCTTTTTAACAGTTAGGGTTCTCACCTCACGGTGTGAGTTCAGCTTGACAGTCTCTCTCTGTCAGTATCCAAGTACACTCAGAAGAATAGACGCTGCACTGTAGCTCCTGCTGCCATCATTGGCACCACCAAAGCTGGGTAAAGCAGCTCCCCGGGCTCCCTGGGGCTTTGGATCCCAGTCCCGCACAGGCGATCAGTTGATGGACACCACATGTCGTGGGTTGCACCAGTTTCATTTCCGACTGGGAAAGAACTTATTACTGTGCTCAAGCTCGGTAGTTTGGCCAAGCCAGGGCTCAAAACTGGCCTGTACAGGTTTGTCCCCTGAGCTGACTCGTCGACCGGCCAGAGTTCACTTAAAGACAAAATGCAGATAGCAGGACTGATGAGTTGGCTCTGCATATAAAGGAGTTTGCTGCCAAGTCTGCTGTTCTGAGTTCAATCCCTGGAACTCACATGGTAGAAGGAGGGAATCGGTTCCTGCAGGTTGTCCTCTGACCTCTATCTATGCACCATGGCATGCGTGTACACAAATAAATATTTGTAAAAGTGTAGCGATTTGCACAAGGAAAGTTTAAGTCAAAATGATCAAGTCTGAAATAGAATTGAGATGAAGATTTGCTCTAACAAGGAGCAAAAAAAATTGTGAAACTGTAAATACAGAAGTAGAAATTGTATACAGTTCTCACTACCCTTAGAACGGAAATATCATGCCCAAGAAAGAACGCCCAGGACTGGGACCATAACCAAGAGCTGTTGGAGGGAGCACGGTGGTCTGCTGGCAAGAAAAAGAGTTATGTATTTAAGGTACCGTACCATCCATACTCGGGGAAATCTGTCCTGGAGGATTCCAAAGGAATCATTTGCATGGAGATGCCATGCTTTGAAACTTGTTTCAAACTGTCTGACATGACGCCATGGGAGACTGTTCATAGGAAGGTACTTCTATGGTATTTCCCTTTGATGGCACCAGAAGTTTGGAGGAATCTGCTTGCCTTTGGGAACTGCTGGGTGCAACGTCCTGAGAACCTGGTGCCTGCCCTTCATGATCTGGGTGTGAGAGGGGTTGCATATGTACTCGGGGTTGGGTGCTACAGAAAGCACACACTGGAGCATCTCAGAATGCTGCTGCATCTGGTGCCCACAGTCTCCTGCCCGCCTGAGCCTGGATATGCGTAAACTGTAGCAGCCTGGAGGAGAGGCTTAGGCAAAGAAGGAAGGGAGAGCTTCCCCCTTCCTAGCCTCTTAGGCTCCCAGCAGACAGACTTTAGATTTTTATCAGCTGGCAAAGGAGAAGTAATTATAAGGCCCAGCGGAGCTAGCACACAACCCACAGAAAAGGATAAGTTTGCATCTGAGACAATAAAGTGACGATTGACCCACGGAGCAAACACTGAATTCATCTCAGACTGAGCTGTCCGGTACCATGCTCCACCAGCCTCGCATGGCCATTCCAGTTTGTATTCAATAAAATTAAGTGAGCATTTATATTTTTAATAACGAGCCACACTTGGCCCCTTTTCAAGAACTAAGCTGCCTCATGTAGGCAGTGGATACTGTACTAGAATGTGCAGTTGCCTTTCTTGCTCATCTAACAAATCATACTTGCCTCTTTGCTCTGGCCGGTGGGAAGATTGGAGACAGACACATCAGTCTCCAAGGCCAACAGCAAGGTGACTCTCTAGCAGACTCGAGGCCCTCAGCATCTCTTCAGAGAAAGAACATCTCCTTTCACTTTCCTTAATCACAGCTGCCTTGTCTGCTTGCTTTCTCCGTTGCTTCCTCTCAGTAAATCTCATCTTTAAACATGCATCTCAAGATTAAACTAAGCAAAGGACACTTCATTTGAAAAAGCTGAATGGATCCTTACCAAATCAACTTTCTTATTTTCCAAATAAAGAACTTAGAAGTCCAATAACGAAACCAATCACTTCTAGACATAGAATCCTAGCTGAGATGATGACGCAGGTTCATGACTCCTCTTCTGAGTGTCAGAGCTCAGGATTTACTGCCTGTCTTCTGGATACGAAGGTGACATCACCCAAGGAAGTAATTAGACCAGAGAGTTAACTGTGATTCATGGCTCTCTTTTGAATTCTAAATATAGGCATGAGAAGGTCAGGTAGAGGAAGCATCTCACAGCCCCAACAAGTTTAGCAGAATCACTTGCTCTCCTTATTTATGGAGATGGGCTTGGTTGGTTGTCTTTTTGCAACTGTTACTTGGGACCCTGCTCATGCCTTAGTTGGGCTTAGATTCTAGCCTACCTTGTGGTCCTATTCATTAATTTCTTTTTTTTTAAATTTATTTATTATGTATACAGTGTTCTGTCTGCATGTTTGTTTGCAGGCCAGAAGAGGGCACCAGGTCTCCTTATAGATGGTTATGAACCACCATGTGGTTGCTGGGAATTGAACTCAGGACCTCTGGAAGAGCAGCCAGTGCTCTCAACTTCTGAGCCATCTGTTCAGTCCCCTATTAATTACTTTCTATTCCACTGAGTTTCCAGGAGTGTCTCTGTCACATAGCTAATGTCCCTGTCCTCTTTCCCTTGTGAAAATACAAGGTAATGACCTACTGTAGTTGGCTGAAGCTGCAGACATACAAACGTGGAAGTAGTTTCTGTGAGTGTGAGTTCACCAGCTGGCAGCCTGTGCTGCACGGTATTTCCTGTATCATAGTTACCTCCTAAATAGCTCTCAAACCTGCCTCTGGCCCCATCTCCACTTAGTGAGTAGCCCACTTTATTACCTGGTCCACACAAGGTCGTATTCTCTCTCTCTCTGACAGGGTTTTACTGTGTACTCATGGTTGGCTTAGAACTTGCTAAGTAGACCAGCCTGTTCCTGAACTTACAGAGATCTTATGGCTTTTGCTTCCCAATTGCTGGGATTAAAGGCATGTTTCATCCTGTTCCAACCTGCCTGTCTGCCATCTTGTCTCTTATCCACAAAGGGCTTTGTTGACTGAGGTTTCTGTCCTGCCCGGTCCCGCAATCATTCAGTCCCAAATAAGCACACAGAGGCCTACATTAATTATAAACTGATTGGCCTATTAGCTCAGGCTTCTTATTAACTCTTATAACTTATATTAGCCCATAATTCTTGTCTGTGTTAGCCACGTGGCTTGGTATCTTTTTTGGCCAGGCAGTCACATCTTGCTTCCTCTGCGGATGGGTGACGACTGCAAACTGAATCTTTCTCTTCCCAGAATTCTCCTGTTCTCATTGCCCCACCTCTACTTCCTGCCTGGTTGCCCTGCCTATACTTCCTGCCTGGCTACTGGGCAATCAGCGTTTATTTAAAAGACAAGTGACAGGGTACAGACCATTGTCCCACAGCAGGGTTTGGATGGAGGTGTCCTCTAGTCTAACCAATTTGCCTCTGGGCAGCAGAACCGTTTCTGTTTTGTTTTAAGAGATATAATTCATGTACAGAAAGTTTGCTTTTTTTATTTTTGGTGTGCATTTCTGTGAATTCTGACAAGCACAGTCATATAAACGCTACCATAACCGACAGATAGCCTGATTCTGACCCCGAAAAGCGCCCCTGGAACTCTTTGCAGCCAGTGCCTCTTTCCATTTCTAGCTCCTGACCACCACCAACCTGTTTTCTATCTACATCGTTTTAGCCTTTTAAAAATACCACATGAGATAGAATTATATAGTGAGGCTTTCTTTACGGCTGCGAGTGCTTTACAGCTGGCCTCATGCGTTTACCAGATGAGTCTTCTTCTACTCAGTTGTCACATGCACTGTTTGTTCCTCTTGCTGCTAAGTAGAACCCCACTGAGTCAGTGGGTAGTTTGCTGATTCTTTTTCTAGTCAATGGCCTGCACTTGTCTCCAAGTTCTGGAAGCTGCTACGCACACTTGCCTCTAGTCCGTGCATGCGATGTGTGAACACACATTTGCTTTTCGCTCGAGTCAGCCTTAGAAATCCATTGCTGGGCTGTGTGGTTGCCTGGTTGTGTTTCTGTTGCTGTGACAAAATGCCACACACAAGTCAATTTCAAGAGAGAAGGATTTGGTTTGGTTCCTGGCTGGAGGGTACAGTCCATCAAGGCAGGGAGAACATGGTGGCAGGGGTGTAAGGCCATGGGGTACATTGCATCCAGTCAGGAAGCAGAGAGTGATGGGTGCTGCTGGACCTACCTTTCTTTCTAAAACTGCACAGCCCAGTTTGGCCCCGAACTCATGATCCCTCTACCCCCACCTCTTCAGCATCAGCTTACCAGAGCGTTCCACCACATATTCGCCTGAACCCCAGTCCCTGGGATGGTGCTGCCCACATTTAGGGAGAGTATTTCCACCCCAGTTAAACCTCTCTGGAAATGCCCTTATAGACCTACATGGAGGTTCGTCTCCTAGGTGATACTAAACCCCCTCAAGCTGACGATAAAGATGAACTATCGCAGATGGTGTGAGCATTTCTAACCTCAACTGACAACTGGAAAATAGTTTTTCCAAGAAGTAATACTCACCCTGCGTGGAGACCTTATTACTCCAGTCTCGTCTGCATTTGCAATAGTTTAGAATGTTTATTTTTTATTAATTCTTTGAGGATTTCATAAATGTGTTTTGAGCATAGTCTCTCTCTTCCCCCGCCTCCTCCCAGATCCCCTCCCTTCCCACCCTTTGTCCTCTGGTTTTTAAAGCCATCAAGTGTTGCTTATGCTGCCTATGCATTCTCGGATGCGTATTCCTCTACTGGAGCACAGTCAACCTGCCAGGGGTGACACCCTCCGACAAACCCGACTCTCCCGCTCTCCGTAGCTATCAAATTTTAAGAATGTCTGAATTCTTAAATTCTTTCAAAACAAAACAAGACTTCAAATGTGTGTTATGGATATAGCTCAGCGAATAGGGCACCTGCTGTACAATTTTGGGTCCCTAGCACCCGTGCAAATGTTGTAGGCTATAGTGGGCATCTGTGACCCAAGCACTGTAGGGTGGAGACAGGCAGATCCAAGAGGGCAGCAAGGCTAGCTGAAACGGTGAGCTCTGGGTTCACTGAGAGACTTGCCTCTTGACCCAAAAGACTCAGCTCGGGCATCTCCTCTGGAGATCCCCCTTGATTTGTAGGCGGTGTCCTGAGCTGTTTCTGTGAAGATGAAGGTAAGTATCAGAGGTCTGACAGAGGTAAGAGCCAACACTTCGGCTTTCCTTCAGTCTGGGTTTCAGCTCTAACTCTGATTGCCTTGCTTGCAGAGTCGCCTCTCTGGTGTGGTACGAGAAGAATGGTCCGAGGAGTTTTGTGATGATGATGGGCATGGGTCCCTGGAAAGCACAGACCCTGGGCTGTAATAAGAACTGAATTATAGTATTCATTCCTAATGACCAGTACTTAGAAGCTTTTATCCTATTTTGGGGGGATTTAATATTTATTTATTTAGTGTGTATGAGTGTTTGCCTGCATGCATGTATGCACACCATGTGTGTGAAGTGCCCACACAGGCCAGAAAATGGCTCTGATTCCCAGAAACTGGAGGTATGGCCCGCTGGGAACTGCCATGCAGAGCTGGCCTTTAACCCCGGTCCTCTGCAAAGAGCAGCCAAGGCACTTAGCCACAGAGCCATCTTTTAGCTCCATCATTTTGTTCTTTGAGTAATGTTTCTATTTATTTCACATATTTATACACGGTATTTTGACATTCATCCACCACTACCTTCATCTAACTCCCCCCTAGGATCCCCAACTAGAAGCTGAGCTTTGTGGGATAGGGGTGAGACAGGGCCTCATGTATCCCAGCCTGGCTTTGAACTCATTGTGTAGGGAAGACTAACCTCGACCATCTATCTGGTCCTCCTGATTCTACCTCCTGAATGCTGAGATTACAGACATATGTCACTGTATATAAGTGCTGGGGACCAAACTCAGGGCTTGGTACGTGCTAGGCAAGCACAATTAATTGAGTCACAGCCATTCCCATTTTTTAAAAACTTATTTTTTGTTTTATTTGTGTCATGTGTGTGTCGTGTGTGTGTGTGTGTGTGTGTGTGTGTGTGTATCATGAGTCTTTGGGTACCCTTGGAGGCCTGAAGGGGGTGCCAAATCCCCTGGAACAGGAGTTATAAGTGATTGTGATTTGCCCAATGTGGGTGCTGGGAACTGACCTTGGCTCTTCTGGAAGAGCAGCATAGGCTGTTACTGTAATACAGATTAACTGAGCTCTTAAATATCTGACATTTCAATACTTCTTTATCCCCCCTTCACCCTGCATGGTACCTAAATTATAGACTCTATAGGACTTTAAGTACAAAGAAATCTCTGTGCCCCCCTTCTATTTCCCTGCCGCTCCTCATAAAGTTATGAGGAGTGTTGGCATCCGGCAGACTTAGATCCTAGAGCAAACTAACTCAGTGACCTCAGCATGGCTTCCTTTCTCAAACCGTGGCTCTCTTTAAGAAATGTTCTCGAGTTGGGCACTGGTGGCGAAGGCCTTTAATCACAGCACTTGGGAGGCAGAGACAGGCAGATCTCTGAGTTTGAGGCCAGCCTGATCTACAGAGTGAGTTCCAGGACAGGCTCCAAAGCTACAGAGAAACCCTCTCTCAAAAGACAAATAAATAAATAAATAAATAAATCTTCTCACCCTGGGTATCTGCGCCTTTCTATAGCCACCTGAGCATCTCCTTAGGCTGTATCCTGTGTTGACTCCTGACCACAGATGAAGTAAGGAGACCCTTCCCTTGTCTTGTAAAGTTCCATCAAAGGTCCCAACTCAGTCCTGAGTAGTGGTGGCAGTCTGACTGTGTCTTAAGAAGCACACCTTTTTTGAACATGTATTTTGTTCCTTTTCCCCAACCTAGTTGTGAGAGTTTTGAGAGCATGGGATTCTCTTGGCCTTTGTGTCCGCTGCCATGTCTTACCTGTGCTTTTGCTACCCTCTATCACGGCTGCATGCCATTGTCGCTCGGGTCTGTCGATGACAGTACTATTATTGCCAAGTAGTTACCAGGTGCCAGGTCTATTGTCTCACCTCGGCATTACCACCATACCACGAGGTAACTTCATTTACAGATGAGAGAACCGAAGCTTACAAAGTGACTGGCCCTGAGGTCAGCCGGATGATTGGCAGAGCCAAGAGTGAGCACAGGGAGCCTGACGCCAGAACCCGTGCTTCTCTCAGTGACACCCTGCCCACCTCCTCTGCCATCAGAGAGATGGATTGGACTATATTTGTCCTACTTGCGTCAAAGGCTGGTCTGAGCGCAATAGAATGAAATGACTGGAGAGGGCGTAAAAAGATGAAAAAAGTTGGAGATTCAAAGGAAAAGCATTGTCATTAAACCTCGGGGATTTCCAGACATTATTCCATAGCGCCGGTTCTCTGACATGATTATCTGCTACCATCTGCCCTCTATTAAACGTTTCCCAAAGGGATGGCATTGATGAGAAGCCAGTGATACTTCAGAGGAAATTACTCCCCTAAGTGGTTCTCGGTGATCCTAAAACCTCTGCCCTTGCAGACAGAGCAGGTTCTGAGACATTCAGTTTTGGTGTTTTATTCAAAAGGATGACAAAGAAGCCAAAAAAAAAAAAAAAGCATTGCTTGATTTTTCTGGGGATACTTGTAGGCTTTGGATGTTCATATTGTCTGCCTTCCCTTTCCTAAGGCTCTCTTAGGGCTAGAGTCTTATGGGAGGATGTTGTCCAGGAGGATGCCTGAACATTCAGTAACTCCAGTGGGAGCTCTGAGTGTCTCAACAGGTAAAGGAACTTGTTGTCAAGCCTGGTGACCCCTGATGCTCCCCAGACACACAAGTCTTATAAGTTGTCCTTTGACTTTCACAGATCTGCAATGACACACACACATACACACACACACACACACACACACACACACACACACACACTAAACAAAAGAATAAATATAAAACCAGAATTTTAAAGTAACCCCTATGGCCCAGAAGAATGGGAACATTGACTGGATTTGGGAGAGGAGTCATCTGAGTGGTGGCGGAGGAGTCTGTTGAGTGGCAGGAGAAGGACTCTAAGCACAGATGCCACTGGTCAGGTTCCCTAGTCAATAGCCAGGTTCTCATTTAGTTCCAACCAATAGGAGGTAACACAAGCAACCACTGCCCATTTTTTTTTTTTTTGTCTTGGCTAAATAACTGCAGAGCTAGGAGCTGGAGAATTGGCTCGGTGGTTAAGAGCGCCTGCTGCTCTTGCAGAGGACCCAGGTTAGTTTTCCAGCAGTCACAGTGCAGTGACAGTCATCTGTAATTCCAGTTCTCGGTGATTTGACACTTCACTAGTGTACATACATGCACGTATACATACATACATACATACATACATACATACATACATGCAGGCAAAACACTCACACAATAAAATAAAAAATAAGCGATTCTTTAAAGGCTTGCTGAGCTTGTTGCTGCCAAACCAAGAGAAACTCAAGACAATGTAAGTCGGCATCCATTAGAGAGACAGCTGTAGGTGACATTGACAGCCCCATTTACTGCGTCAGGAGTGAGGACATGTGTGCTTCATAGGCCTCATCTCACTTAATTCCACAGCCTCACCAGATAGGTTCTATTATTATCCCACCTCAGCAAAGGAAGACGAGGCGCTCGGAGAGCTTGAGTCACCTGCCCAAGTGGCTCAGGTGGCTCACACTCCCCTCTCTCCCTGGCTTTCTCCTGTGGAAAATGTCAAGTCAGTAGAAAACTTGTACAATGAAAAACGTGAAAGGGTACAGCCGCAAGCGAGGGCGTCTTTGGCTACGCTTAATCTTAAACCTATAGTTTCTGTAGTTTTGTCTGATTTCAGTTTTCAAGATGAGTCTGTAGATCGTGAAAGACTAAAACGGAGTAAAAATCTACCTTAATGTTAAAGATGCCACATTCCTTAGGTGCTACTCTGTGAAGCCTTCCGAGTCCAAGGAAGGCAAAGCTATCTCCAACTGCTCAAAGGACAGAGGCTCTGTAACTGTTAAGTCCAGAGAGAGGCCTTGGGGCTTCCACGGGTAGCTCGTGGGACGACCCTTTCTTCCATCTTGGGTATCTCTTTCCTCGCTTGTTGCTCTGTTTGTTGTTGTTATTGCTGCTTTCCACTACTGCTCTCCACCTGCTCATTTCTACCTGACAAGGAGCTTGTCAGGATGAACGACTGACGGAAAGTGTTGAAAATTAATGCACCCAGCAAACAGAGAAATCCTAACTAGTAATAAGCATAATTGCTCTTCAAGATCTATGCAAAGCCCTCGCCCCCAACAGCAGGCAAACAAAGAGGGAGAACATGCTCACATCAGACACCTCCTGAGCTGGGGTGGGGGTTAGGAAAGTGTTGGGGGAATGAGTCACTCGCCAACTGTGTTGCAGGCTCATCTCTGCCTATGCCTCAGGTGGCTGGGCCCTGCTCCTGACTTGCCGGAGTCTTCCTTTTTCAAAGGCTGTGCACTGTGGTGCTAGAGAGAGGGCTCTCAAGGTCCTACCTGCTTTAGACTCCATGTGGGCGTGGCTATACTCCCGCACTGAAGATCTCTTCAGCTCTATTTCCTAAGTGGAAGTCAGGAACGTGGTCTATTTGGATAGCAGACATTGGGATATTAGGAGACCATGACCTGCTAATTTATTTTAAAATGCAGGAAAATGCAGACCGAGGCAGGGAGAAGAAGGCATAAGTAGGAAGGTATGTAAAAACAGTAAACTTTTTGTTGTTGCTGTTGTTTTAGGTTTTCAAGACAGGGTTTCTCTGTGTTGTCTTGGCTGTCCTGGAACTCACTCTGAAGACCAGGTTGGCCTCAAACTCACAGGCTTGACCTTACATGTATTAAAGACCATACATGCCTCAGGTTGTCATGTCCTTCTTGTGGCCATCTGGAAGAGCCTGCCTACCATGGAATGCCTGAAGAGGAAGTAGTTCCATGGGAAAAAGTTCCTTCCTGGAACAGAACTTTTTCTCCTGTCTACATGCTCCTCCAGGTGGGTGTAGGGTGTGAGATATGAGTAACTTCATATTTTACTTCTCAGTGAGAGGCCAGAGTAAGTCAATATCTTTGTATCTTTATGGCATCTAATGTATAGAGCCACTGAATTCTCAGAAGCAGCTGTCTTATCCAGTTAAAAACATCTCCCTAATTACAAATGTTGGCAAGTCTTTTAAAAAACAATTTGGCAGCATGTAGTACATGATTTAGGATGCTTATGTTTGAAAGTCAAAACTCAAAGGCATGTGACTTACATAAAACAGGCAAATTTATTATTTATTATTATTTTTAAAAAGATTTCGTTTTTGGATCCCAGCTCACTTGCTACCAGGGACCTTGTAGCTACCATCTTGTGGCATAGACCCAGGCAGACGACCAGCATTCTGTCTCATTTCCCGTGTCCCTTGGCTGCTCGCCAGGGTCATCCACCTTCTCTCAGCCCATCTCCCTTCCTCTGGAACTCATCATATCTCAGCTCAGTTCCCAACAGGAGTCTAAGAACCTTATCATTCGCCTGACTGGGACCCTCCAGTTATGCTATCCAGCACTGAAAATCACAACCAAAGAGCCAGGCAGTGGTGCTCTGGGAGTTCGAGGCCAGCCTGGTCTATAGAGTGAGGTCTAGGCCATCCAGGGATACACAGAGAAACCTTGTCTTAAAACTACAACAACCACAACAACAATAACAAAAAACAAACAAAAAGAAAACCGTAACTAGGACACACTGCCAGAGAAAGCTTGTTTCAGGCTCTTTGACTAAACTCCTGAGTAACTGAAGACCTTGGTAAAGGCTGTATCTGCCAAATACCAGGTAAGCAGAGAAATGGAAACTCCAAGTCTGCTGGGAAATACCTCTGATGGAAGAAGAAAGGTGTCATGAACAAAAAAGACAGGAATAAATATATATCTTTTAATAACAACTCTGAATATTAATGGTCTTTATTCTCCCAGTAAAAAGATATAGATTAACAGATTGGACTAGAAAATATAGTGGAAGTTTCTGTCTAGCCTGGTCCCACAGACATTCAGTCCCAAATAAACACACAGAGGCTTTTATTAATTATAAACTGGCCTTTTGGTCAGGCTTGTTACTAACTACCTCTTGCAACTTAAATTTACCCATAATTCTTATCTAGGCTTAGCCATGTGGCTTGGAACCTTTTCTCATATGGCATTCTCATTTTGCTTCCTTTGTTTCTAGCTGACAACTGCATCTCTGCCTTTCCTCTTTCCAGAATTCTCCTAACTGGTTGCCCTGTCTATACTTCCTGCCTGGCTACTGGCCAATCAGCCAGTAAAACAATACAAATCTTTACAACATATAAGAGCATTATCCCACAGCAAGAAAACAGGAGCCACCTCTTTGCTGTCTCAAAGAAACACACCTCAGCAACAAATGCAAATATCCCCTTAGGGTAAATGGATGGGAAAATGTATTCTAAGAAAATGGAACTAAGACGGAAGCAAGTGTAGCTATTCTAATATCTGACAAAATCAACTTCAAATCACAACTAGTCAAAAGATAAATGCAGTAAACACAGGAGCACCCAATTTTATTTTAAAAAATAACCTGTTAATAAATCACATTGTACCCCAAAAGAGTGATAGTGAGTGGTTTTAATACCCTATTCTCACAAACCGATCATCTGGAAATTAGCTAAAAGAGAAGCTAAGGAAATAAGTGACATTACAAATCAAATGGGCTTAGCAGATACCCATGGAACATTCCACCCAAACACTAAAGAACATGTTCTTTTCAGAAGCCCATGGAACTTTCTCCAAAACTAATTATATATTAGGACACAAAGCAATATTCAACAAATATAGAAAAATTGAAACCATATCCTGAATTTTATCTGACCACAGTGAAATAAAGCTGAATATCAATGGTGATAGACACTGCAGACAATACATACATTTGTGAAAATTAAAGACACACTTCTAATACTAATTGGGCCAAGAATTAAATCAGGAGGAGAATTTAAAAATTCCTAGAATTGAATGAAAATATAACATGCCATAACCTACGGGACTCAATGATGGCAGTCATAAGATGAAAACTTATAGAACTAAGTGCCTACGTTAAAAAATTTAGAGAAATGTCAATTTAAGAAATTAATGAGAATTCATGGTATAGAAGGAACACTGATAAAAAGAAAATGGAATAGGAATATTATTTAAATACTATTAAATTTAAATATTAAATAAATAAGATATTATTTTAAAATTATAGCAGAAAGCTTCCTAAACTTAGAAAAGAAATAGACAGATAAACACAAGAGGTATAAAGAATTCTGAATAGACATGACCAGAGAAGAAAGTCCCCATGACACATCATAGTTAGGATGTCAAAAATGCATCGTAGGAGCTAGGGAGATGCCTCAGTGGTTGGGAGCACTGGCTGCTGTTCTAGAGGATTGAGGTTTGATTCCTCATTCCTAAATGGTGGCTTGCAGCCTACAGCCATCTGTAACTCCAGTTCCAGGGGACCCGACACCCCTTCTGAACTCCAAGGGCATTAGGCATACATGAAGTACACAGACAAGCCTGTAGGCAAACATTCATATACATGAAATAAGATTAAAATAATTTTTGAAAATCAAAAAATTGAAATAGTTACTTATATCTTATCAGACCATGATGGAATAAGACTAGAAATCGACAATAAGAGGAACTACAGATACCACAAAATATTTGTAGACCAAACAATACGTTTTTAAATTGGGTTATCCAAGAAATCAGGGAGAAAATTTAAAAATTTCTGAAGACAAATGATAATGAGAATAGAACCTATCAGAACCATTGGGATGCATCCAAGGCTGTCCTAAGAGGAATGTTTATAGTGATAAGCACTCATATTAGAGAAAGCTGAGAAATAGCAAATAAATGACCCAAAGCGACTCAAAGCGCTCACAAAACAACAAGCAGCCAATCCCAAGTAAATATAATAAAGATTAAGGAAGAAATCAATGAAATAGAGACCAAAAGACAATACACAAAATCGAACAGTTCTTTGAAAAAGTTAGTAAGATAGGCAAATTCTTAGCTAAACTGACAAAGGAAATAGGAAGAAGATACAATGAGCAGAATCACAGGTCAAAAGGGTGATCTTCCAACTGACTCCAATTCCATGCACAACGTTTTGTTTTGAGAGATTATCATGAAAACTGATGCACTAGACTTGTAAATCTAAGAGAAGCAGAAGGTTTTCTAAATGCAAAAATCATCAACCAAAATTAAAGTCAGATGATATAAATTACTCTTTGATACATTGGGGTATGTGTGAATGTTGTGAGCAGAACTCCAATAGCACAGGAACTGGTCTCAAGTGTCCACAGATGGGATTTTATGAAACTGAAAAGTTCCAGCATGGCAAAGGAAGCTAGCCAGCAGGGCACAAGCAGTCCATGGGGTGGAAGGAAATTTTTGCCAGCTTCACTTCAAATGGGTTAATACGCTGAATTTATAAAGAATTATAGAAATTAAATATCAAGGAAATGAAACTGTCACTCATCAAATGGATTAATGAATTAAATAGACAGTTTTAAGAAAGATAAGTGGCCAATAATTATTTTTAAAAGTGTTCAATTTTCCATGACATCCAGAAAATTCAAATTAAACTACTTTGAAATACCATCTTATCCTAGTCAGAAGAGTTATTATTAAGAAATTTACAACAAATTCTAAGGAAGAGAACTAATGGGATGGATGCCTTTCAGAGAACTGTGGCAGAAGCCAGCTTTCCTGGATTGATTTCACCTTTCCAATAAATTTCCTCCATTTTATCAAATTAAAAAAAATCTATGACAGATGTTGGAGAGTATGTGGAGAAAGAAGAACCCTTATTCACTGCTAGTGGAGGTGAAAATGCCATTATGGATATCAGTTTGGAGATACCTCAAAAAATTGAAAATAGAATGTCCATATGACCCATCTGTCTTAGTTAGGGGTCTCTTTTGCTGCAATGAGACACCATGACCAAAAAGCAAGTTGAGGAGGAAAGGGTTTAGTTGGCTTACACTTCCATATCAATGTTCATCATTGAAGGAAGTCTGTACAGGAGCTCAAACAAGGCAGGGTCCTGGAAGAAGGAGCTGATGCAGAGGCCACGAAGGAGTGCTGCTTATTGACTTCTCATGGCTTGCTTAGCCTGCTTTCTTATAGAATCCAGGACCACAGGCCCAGGGAAGGAACCACACACCATGGACTGGGCCCTCCCTCATTGATCATTAATTGAGAAAATGCCTTACAGATGGATCTCATGAATGCATTTCCTCACCTGAGGCTCCTTCTCTGATGACTCTAGCTTGTGTCAAGTTAACACAAAACCAGCCAGTGCACCAGATATTTTGCTTCTGGGCATAGACCCAGAAAATCTTACATCCTACCAAAGAAATAATTACACCCCTATGTTTATTGCTTCTTTATTCACTATAGCAAGGGAATGGTACCAGCCTAGTTGTCCTTCAACAGTTGAAGGAACAGTAAGAATCTGGACGATATAAAACAATACTATTCATCTTTAAAGTAAAATGCAATTACAAAATTTACAGGAAAATGGATGGACTTAGAATGTGTTATACTAAGTGAGCGCACCCATATCAGGACAACAAAAAGCCCAAATGCTTCTCCTCATGTATGTATTCTAGACCATCTAGACTATAATGCATACATGTATATACATAAGCAGATGCACACGTGAGTATAGTCTAGCATGGAGAAAGGAGAGAAATAAATGATTCATAGTAGATGATGGGGAAGGATCGAATACAGGCAAAGGGTACATGAGTTACAAAAAACAAAATGCCTTTTCCAGTTTTAACTCCGTCATGGATTTTTCTCTTTTGTGTTTGGTAGATAAGTACATAAAAATGGAACTGATAGTTATTTCAAGCATGTGGAAGATCTTGAGATGTGTTGACGTAAGGTATGAGCAAGACCTTGTTTGAGGAACTACATTAAATTAGCTGTGTGATGTTTTATATTTGCACACTTAAAAATTATAATAAGGTGATTTTCATTTTAAGAGTATGCATATGTGTGAGCCTCTGTTGAATGAGTGTGTATACGTGTGCAATGATTGTGGAGGTCAGACGTGTGGCTCCGTTGGTGTTTTCCTTACAGGTGGTTGTGGGTTGCCAGACATGGACAGATGCCAGGAACGAAGCTCAAGTCCTCTGCAAGAGTAGTGCATGACCTTCAATGCTGAGCATTCTCTCCAGGCCTCACGGTTCTATTTTAAAATCTTCAGTTTCTAACTATTCATTGGTAGTCTACAAAAATAAGATTAATTTTCGTACAGTGGCCTTGGATTGTATAACCTTGTCAAACTCACCTGTTAGTTCCAGGAACATTTTCTTTTTATAGATTCCTTGAGGTTTCTTACATAGGCAGACAAATTATCTGTGAATATGGGCAGCGGGTGTCTTACTTTCCAGTACGTATGTCCTCTATTTCTTTGATGGGTCTTGTCGCAGTGGCTAAGGCTACTGGTGGAACACTGAAGTGGCGCACTGAGTGAGGGTCTTGCTCCCAGGCTGATGCAGAAAGATGTTAGCTGTGGCGTTCTTTAGAGACACACCGTTCAGGTTATGGAAGCTCTCTTCTAATTCCAGTTTGCTGAAAGATTTTAAAAATGAATCATGACTGGATATTGGGTATAACAAGATACTTTTCTGAATCAATTAAATGACCTTTGCGTTTTTTTCCCTCTACTGTGTTAATGTGGTGAATCACACTGATTTTACATGTTGGGCCAGTTTTGTACCTTTCAGATGCTAGGCCAAGACATGTGGGGGGGATGAGGGAGAGGAAAGAAAGAGGGAAAAGAGAAAGGGAAAGGGAGGAGGCAGAGAGAAGAGAAAGAAAAGAGAGGAAGGAGATTTGCATATGTTCATGAATAACTAGACAATATTTTGTTGGACTCATAGGCATGGTCTACAGTTATATTTGTTAGGAATATTTTTAACTACTTTTTATATTTTATATTTAATTTTTAATTTTTTATATTTATTTTATTTTTATATTTAAACTTTTTCACACTGCCTAGACATATTCTCCTTGATACTAGTTTATTTAGTAGGCTTGGAAATATTTCAGTCATTATCATGCGAGTTTTGGTAATTTGTGACTTTCAAGAAATCCATCGCTTTCCAGTAAGCTGTAGATTTAAGTCACAAACTGTCAGAACACGGTCCAGGAGTGGTACTGTGTGGGAAAATGCTGAGAGCCTCTGAGGACTCTCCAAGAAAATATGATGGGAGTCTGTGGCTTTAGTGTCTTCAAAACATGGAATTGTTGTTGGAGTGTTCTCGTGCTCCTCCCTGATGTCGTGGACAGGAGTGAGCTCACTTCAGATTACTCGGTATTGCTTGCTGGTGTTATTCAATCAAATCTTCACGTCTCTACGGAAAAACACGTTTCGCCATGTGTGGCTCGTCCTTGTGATTGTGTACAGCCTGAACTCACGAGAACTTTCTTCACATGACCTTCCTTAACCCACAGAGTATAAACTGTCTGAGGCTCCGAATAAAGCTGGCTATGGCACGAGACTTTAAGCCTCTTCATTCTCCCAGATCCCAACCACCTCTAATGCGGTGGCCATAAACCTAAATACTAAATTCATGGTATTTCCTCCTCAAGTTAAAACATGTTTGTTTTATGTGTACAAGTGTTTTGCTGATATGTATGCTTGTGCATGTTGTGTGTCTGACGCTCATAAAGATCAGATTTCCTGGAACTGGTGTCACAGATGGCTGTGAGCCACTGTGTGGGTGTTGGGAGCCGTAGCTAGGTCCTCTGAAAGAGCAGCCAGTGCTTTAACTGTTGAGTCATTTCTCCAGCCACCAAGGCATTTTCTTTCTGGTTGGTGACTGCAGTCTGTGGCATTCTGATTTCCACCTGCATACTGGGAATTTGTGTCTTCTATCTTTCTTTGTTATTCTAGCTAGAGAGTTAGCAATCTTATTGACCTTTTCACAAATGCATCTTTTGTTTTGATTGACTTTACCATTTTTCTGTTATTAAATTCATTCATTTCTGATCTTTGTTATCCTTACTTCTCAAAGTTTAGAGGGTTTTTGTCCTAGTTTTTCAAGATGACATCTTAGACTGTTGACAACTGTCTTATTTTCAAACATAAGCATTTAATTACACAGATTTTTTCTTTTGAACACCTCTTTCATTGTGTCCTACTGACTTGGATACACAATTTCAAATTCCTCCAATTCAAAAGTTTTTGTCTGTACCCATTCTTAAGTTTCTTGGTTGGGACTAAGAACTTCAAACAGGGGGTCACAGTTTCCATATGATGGCTCTGCTGGGACTCCCCAAGATTTCCCATAATCTCTTTTTCCTATCTTTTCACTTAATTGACACAGATGAACCTGTTCTTGCACCTCTTGACAACACGAAATTTGTGTTCATTTTCTGGACTTTTCAATTCTTTGAGCCAATGCTTTTCAGGTAGTTTGATGTAATTGGCCCTGTAATCTCTTTTTTTTAAAATATTTATTTATTTATTATGTATACAACATTCCTTCCATGCCTGCCTGCATGCCAGAAGAGGGCACCAGATCTCATTATAGATGGTTGTGAGTCACCATGTGGTTGCTGGGAATTGAACTCAGGACCTTTGGAAGAGCAGGCAATGCTCTTAACCTCTGAGCCATCTCTCCAGCCCGGCCCTGTAATCTCATAGGAAGTGGCACTATGATGAGTTGTGGCTTTGTTGGATTGGGTCTGGCTTTGTTGGAGGAAGTGTGTCACCATGGGGTGAGTTTTGATGTAGGCAGAAACTGCTCATTCATTTCCTGGCTATGCAGACCTGAATAATCACAGAAACTTTATTAATACAACACTGTTCGGCAACAACTCAGGCATGTTTCTAGCTAACTCTTTACATCTTGAATTAACCCATTTCTATTAATCTGTGTATCACCATGAGGCTGTGGCTTACCAGGAAATGTTCAGGCATCTGTCTCCTTTGGCAGCTACATGGTGTCCCCTCAACTCCACCTACTCTCTCTCTATATCTCTGTTCAGATTTCCCTCCTGGCTTTACTCTGCTAAGCCATTGGCTGAAACAGCTTTATTCATTAACCAATAAAAGCAACACATATACAAAAGGACATCCCACATCACTGAGGTATCCTATGCTCAGGATATGTTCCATGTCTTAGTCAACTTCTTTTTGCCCTCTGGTCAAAATGTAACTGGCACCATGTCTACCTGCACACCACCATGCTCCCTGCCATGATAATGAAGGACTGAACCTCTAAAACTGTAAGTGAGTCACCCCAATTAAATGTTTTCCCTTATAAGGGCTGCCGTGGTCATGGTGTCTCTTCACAGCAACAGAAATCCTAAGACACTATGTTTCCTCATAGGGTATCATGAACATTCCTCTCCCTCCTAGAGGGGATGTTTCAATTAGGGGGAAAATGCAATACAACAAAGCATTCATACATAGAGCCTTACAGCAGGAAGTACACCACCAGGGGTGGGGTTTGAAGATTTATAACCCTACCTCACTTCCAGTCCTCCCTGGCTACTTCCTGGCTGCGGATGAGAATGGGATTGGTCAGCTTCCTGTTCCTACTGACTGTGGCCATGCCTTTCCCACCATGATGGACTATAACCCTTTGGAACTGTCAGCCAAAATACACACTTTATTCCCTAAATTGTCTTTCTTTGATAGGTTATTTTAGTTACAGGAAAGTAACTAATACACTATGGCACTAGGGAAAGAGTTCTGACTGACATATGGACAGCAAGGGGTATGAGAGCCACAGTGAGGATGAAACTTTAGCATACAAATGTGTCAGTAGTAAGAAGGAAAAGGGACCCCCTTTAAGTGACAAGTGGTGAAGAAGTCATTCAGATCAGAGAGACAGAGAGTTGTTTTTGAAGGCCCAGAAAATGAATGAGTTAAAACAAAAAAAGTAGAGAGTAATTGACAGTGTAAAATCCTTTCGAGGGGCCAGTCGAGACAAGAACTGAGAAGGATCTTTTAAATCTGTCAACAAGGAGGTTCATGTGTCTGCCAGACTAGAAAAGTCCTTGGCTTCCTCATGCTCTGTGCCCTTTTCTGCAGAATAAGATATTAAAACAAAGAGATATTTAATTTTTCGTTCATGTTTTGATTTGTTTTGGAGGTGGCAGATTCAAGATTACAGCTTGCAGAGACCCGGCTCCCCCAGCCCTTCAATACTTAGTCCTGCTCCTTACCTAGTACTTGAGCCTTCCTCTTATGATAATGATAATGATGATGATGATATCTGTCTGAAGCTGCACCTATTCTGTTTTTGTTATTGGTTTGCTCTTTCAAATCATTTATTCAGTTCACACTGACAGTCTTTAAACACAATCAGTAAACCTTACTAAACAGAACTCCAACATACCTTGGCCCCACTTCAGCCACAACAGCTTCCAGAGAGCTCCAGAAACCACCTCATCAGCTAGGCAGTGAAGGGAAAGCCTATGTCTTCAATGTATCTGCTGAGAATCCCTCATTCATAGATGGGCCAATGAGAACATCAGTTTAGTACTTCTTTTTAACCATACTTTGTATGCTCCACACAGAAGATCCAGGCAAGGAAACTGTAGCCATTTTAAGGCAACCCCTGGGAAAGGTGGATTTGATAAAGATGACTAAATCAGAGATTTGATATAAGGAGATCCTTGGCCATAGAAGATCTGACTACTCATGAATTCATCTACCTACTTAAATAAAACCAAGTACTTTTGTAGCAGACATGAGGCCCTGGATTTAATTCCAGCATATCATAAACCAGTGGTACACACCAATAATCTCAGTGCTTGTGAGATAGAGACAGGAGAATCACAAATTCCAGGTCATCTTTGGTGACATAGTCAATCTAGAGTTGATCTTAAACAAGACACAACACAATAACAGAAAACTTGGCTAGATATGTTCTTTCCGTACAGAGGTAGGATATTTGTCTCCTCCTTTTAATCTGGGTGGACTTGTGATGGATTTGGCACATTGAGTTCACATGGAGTGATGCTGTATGACTTCTAGGGCTAAGTCATAAGAAGTCACAGAGTTTAAACTTGTTTTCTGGAAAACTAGCTTTAAAGAATCCTGAGTGCCGGAGACCATTTCCTAAATATAACATCAGTATCACAGACACTGAGAGCAACAATAAATAAATGGGACCTCCTGAAACTAAGAAACTTTTGTAAAACAAAGGACACAGTCAATAAGACAAAAATGCAGCCTACTGAATGGGAAAAGATCATCATCAACCCCACATCAGACAGAGGACTGATCTCCAAAATATATAAGGAACTCAAGAAACCAGACATCAAAATTTCAAATAATCCAATTTTAAAAATGGGGTACAGATCTAAACAGAGAATTCTCAACAGAAGAATCTCATATGGCTGAAAGACACTTAAGGAAATGTTCAACATCCTTAGCCATCAGGGAAATGCAAAGTCAAAATGATTCTGAGATACCATTATATACCAGTCAGAGGGCTAAGATCAAAACTACCAAAGATAGCTTATGTTGGAGAGGATGTGGAATAAGGGGAACACTCCTCCATTGTTGGTGGGAATACAAACTTGCACAACCACTCTGGAAATCAGTATGGCAGTTTCTCAGAAAATTGGGAATTAACCTACCCCAGGACCCAGCAATACTACTCTTGGGTATATACCCAAAGGATGCCCAATCATACTACAAAGACATTTGTTCAACTATGTTCTTAGCAGCATTATTTGTAATAGCCAGAACCTGGAAACAATCTAGATGCCCCTCAACTGAAGAATAACTAAAGAAAATGTTGTACATTTACACATTAGAGTACTACTCAGTGGTAAAAAACAATGACATCTTGAAATTTGCATGTAGATGGATGGAACTAGAAAAAAACATCCTGAGTGAGGTAACCCAGACACAGAAAGATGAACATGGTATGTACTCACCCATAAGCGGATACTAACTGTAAAGCAAAGGATGACGAGCCTATATATATAATTTCCCATGGGAAGGGGAAATAGACAAGATCTCCTGAGAAAATTGATAGCATGGGGGTCAGGGAGAAGGGAGGGTGGAAGGGGAGGAGGAGCAAAGAAAGGAAGAGGGGAGGAGAACGTGAGGGAATGGGATAGTCGAGATAGGGAAAGGACAAAGATGGAGAGCAAGGAAAGAGACATTTTGATTGAGGGAGCCATTTTGGGGCTAACAAGAAACCTGGCACTAGAGAAATTCTCAAGAATCTACAAGCATGACCCCAGCTAAGACCCTAAGCAATAGTGGAGAGGATGCCTGAATTGGCCTTGTCCTGTAGTCAGATTGATGAATATCTTAAATATCACCATAGAACCTTCATCTAGCAACTGATGGAAACAGAGGCAGAGATCTGCATCGGAACACTGTGCTGAGTTCTCAAAATCCAACTGAAGAGTGAGAGGAGTGAGAATGTGAGCAAAGAGGTCAAGACCATGATGGAGACACCCAGTGAACCAGTTTACCTGAGCTAATGGGAGCTCACCAACTCTGGCTGGACAGAGAAGGAACCAGCATAGGACCAAACTAGACTCTCTGAATGTGGGTGACATCTGTATGGCTGGGGCAGACTGTTGGACCACTGGCAGTGGCACCAGGTTTTTATCTCTACTGCTTATACTGGCTTTTTGGAACCCATTCTTTTTGGAAGGATACCTTGCTCAGCCTAGATATAGTAGTGAGGGCTTTTGTCCTTCCTCAAAGCAATGTGCCTTACCCTCTCTGAAGAGTGGATGGGGTGGGGCTGGTGAAGTGAATGGGAGGAGGGGAGAGAGTGGAAACTGGGATTGGTATATAAAATGAAAAAAGATAGTTTGTTTTCTTTTTTTTAAAAAAAAGAATCCTGAGCCCCTATGCTAGGGAGGCCACAGGCAAATGCTCTGGTCACCTCCTACTGAGGCTGGCCCTTGAGTTACCAATACCTGAGACTCTACGAGTGAAGTCTCCAGGTTATTCCAACCCTTGGCTATTTGGGTTTGCTTATTTGGAGCCTCAGATAAGTACAGTAGAGATGAGCCACACCAATTATGTTCTGTGTGAATTCCTGGTCGAAGACATGGAGCATAACAAAGTGATTGTGTTGATGTAGTTTGCTGTGCGGTAATAGATAAATGAAAGAGTACAGATTCTGAGCAGTGTTTCACTTTAAGATGAAGGAACTGAACTGGGTTTCAGGAAGATTAGGCAAGTTGACCCAGGTCCCACAAGTGGTCAGTGCAGAGCCATAGCTGAACAAATGTCTGGGCTATCACAGGGTCTTCTCTCCCTGTTATCCCAAGTGTGTCCTGCTGGATTAGGTATTTAACATCTCCTAAGCTTCTTATCACTGTTCTTTAGTCTGGGGGCTACCCTTGGTCTATATAGATTGCAATGACCGGGGATGGACTAGATAAACAATCTTAGTGACACATTTGGTTTGCCTTCCCTCTAGATAATTGAAAGATGTTTGCTTTGCAATTAGTTCTTTTCTGATTTCCCCTCCACACACCACAGGCAGGAGCCAGGCACTTCTGCCAAGCCCGAGAGTTCTACTTCTCTCCCAACATTGCCCTCGGTGTGCCAATACCCACCGGTTCCCATTAAATTCTAATCACACTTGTAAGAGGGCTGATTCAGCCTCCTCTGACATGCCCAGGAAGTGCTAGAGATGAGCAAACCTCTTATTGGAGTAATTCTGGGAGCTGAGGCAAAACCATGGCAGGAAGCCACCCACTAACTAGGAACCCAAGACATCAATCAGCCAAGCTGATTTCTCTGCTTTCGCAGCCATTTGAACAGTTATCCTTGCTCCAGGCTCTGTTCAAAGTTACCCGACAAGTGGGTTCCTGGGTGATAAGTCACCACAGCCTCACTGCACTCTCTCTGTGTCCTGGGGCTCTCTTTACTCATTGCTCAAAATGGGCTGATGCTCATTTGCTGCACTTGAAAAAGAACAGAGCCGGCACTTCTCCTGCTCACATCCTGATTGTGGCAGGAAGATGAAAAAGGAACCCGAGGTTGGCTAGGATATCAATATGCTTCTCATTTGGTACCCTGGAGAGATAAGGGAACAAGGCTTAAATTCACTTCACAGTGCCCCCACTATCATTCTTCTCCAACAGCAACAGTTGCATGATCCAGCCCTGGGAAGCTACTGATAGCCAGAGGGAGCATGGGGAAGGGACCACACTGCCATCAAGCCCCATTTCCTCATTTTAAATACAGTAAACTGAGGCCAGAAAGATTTACCTAATGTTAAGTAGTGATGAATGTTTAAGATTTGAGTCCATCTCTCCCAGGCTAGCATTTCTTACAAGTTTCAGGAGTTCCCTGCTAAGCACATATTGGTGATTGACAGCCCAGCATAAAACCAAGGGACCGGATTTGCATCAGTATTCTCTCACTTATACCTGTGGTGAGAAGGTAGCCTGCATAGCCTCAGTTTCTCTCCTGTAAAATATGAATAAAAATGGAGCAAAACGAGGCTTGTGAAGATTCATTCATCCACACATCCCTTAAAACTCTTGAGGATTAACTATGTGCCAGGCTGTGTCCTGGGTACTCAGGGTATAGTAATGACAAGGCTGTTGCTGCCAACTTTGAGAGTGATGGTCTCGTTAGTAAGGTGGATGGCATGCACACATCACAGAAATTCAATGACCATGGGAAGGGAAACAACTTTTCTTTGGTCTCCCTGTGTTTTAGGTAGCAGGAGATACAGGGTCCTGGCTCAACTTTATCAGTCTGAGAATACTGGTGGCTTGAAGAGATTAAGTGTTCGACAGTCAAGGGCACATCAGCCTCTGTGTTCTCCAGCATGCCGGGCCCCAGGATATACTCAGTCAATATTTGTTTGGATGCGTGAAAATTACAGATGATTTTTTTCTTAGGTTCATCTTACTTATTTATTCTGGTTCCATTTTGTGGCTCATCCTTAGCCCAGAAATTAGACCTGAGCTTTATGCTAGACATAGTCCTTGGGTCACAGCATATGCTAGCATTTTTGACTGAATAAATACATGTGTAGTTTCTGTTGGCCCCCACTTGATAGATTTGGGGACATGACAAGCTCTAGAAAGGCAGGAGCTTTTCCCATCTTTGAATCTTGTTGGAATAAGACCTTGTGGCGTATCCGTTACAGGTACTCTAGTCATTTACTAGCTTATTCCAGTCACTTGCTCTGCCTTCCTCAGGGCCATCAGTATTCAAGCTTTTTTGATGTTCTCTTTGGTACATAGGCTCTTACACTGGCCTCCTTGCTGTTCCTTAGACACGTCATCTTGTTCCTACTTTGGGGACTTGCTAGTGTTGTCTGCAATCATGTGACCACCATATGTCTCATTTTCTTGACTCCATTACCTCTGTACTCACATGTTACTCCTCAAGGACCATCACGTTATCCATAAGCGCGTTCCCTGCCCTTATATGTCCTCTTTCCCGCAGTTACGTGAGAGCTCGCTTGTGTGTCTGTTGGCAGTTTGTTTGCATTGCTGCCATAGAAGTTTCAGGAAGCCACAGACCTTGTGGCCATTGTGCCCAACTGTATCTGAAAGTTCTATAATATCCCAGGGCGTGTTAAGCACTCCGCAAATGTTTTATAGAATCAACGAGTAGACAAAAAGAGTATCACAGTATATAGTGGTCAAAATAAATCCGTAGCCAGTTTCAGCACTCATCCAGTTCCAATTCGATGACCCAAGACTTCTCCTGTCTCTTGTATTCTCATGCCTAGCTTCGACTGAAAGATGTTTACATACTTAGGAACAGATGTGGATGAAATCTCCTGACAGGGCATCAGAGAATTTTGCCTTTTTACTCTCCAAAAGCAGGCAGGGGAAAGCCCCCACTACCACTTTTATAGAACATTTTCAAATAGTGGTTTATACAGATGTGTGCTCACTGTAGAAAGCCCCACCATGTGTGGTGATTGAGGACACATATTGTATCTTCTCCATGTTTCCAACTGAGATGAACTGCCAAGAGGAGACATCAGGAGGGGAAAAAAAAGGAAATATTAAGTTTAGATTTCAAGTGATGGCAAAATGAAGATGTCACTAATGCCCAGTGGAAGACTGGCTCATTATTCTTCTCTCCACTCACTTCCCCTGGGCTCTATTTTCTGCCTCCGCACCTGAGACTCAAGGCGAATAGCAAAAATTTTTCTTTTCAGAACCACGGACAGCAACTGGCAAGCGGCCTGGGCGCCAGGGGGAGACAGACTAGGGGCAAGCACCCAACTAAACAAATATTGACTGAGTACATCTTGGGGCCAATCCTGCTAGATGATACTGAGATTCCTATTATCCTGACCTTCAAAAACTCAATTTCTTCAAGTCATCAACATTCTTAGACTGACCAGGATGGATCAGGGGCCCTTAGATCAGGCTTCCTGATACTTAAAAAATAGAAAGGCCAAAGAAAACCTGTTTCCTTTCCCACGGTGGTTAAGTTCTGTCGTGTGCGCATGTCATCCGGTTTACTAACGAGACTCCCACCCAGCAGCAAGAGCCTGGCCATTGCTACAGCCCAAGAACCCAATAGAGAAAACGGACTAAATCTTAGTAAACTAGAGCCTGAGCGCAAGTCTTCTTAAACTTTTCCACTTGCCAACTATTGTGGGACAAGACATTTTAATGCAACCCCAGGTACATAACTATACAGAACAGGTGAACAAGCCAACCTTGTTTAGGTAGCCTGAGCTACCTAAAACATGTCAGCTAAGATTTATGAGTTTTGTATGTTATGAATTGCAGTGGAGTTTCCTTCCCCTCATATATAGGAAGTTTTCTTCTCTACTAGAAACAATGATTTGGTTGTGGAAAATAAACCTACCATTATTTTTCAACATGTAAATATCAGATTATCCTATCTTTGAATTGTATAGTACTAAAATATAGGCTTCATTATACAGATTAAGAAGCCAGGCTTGTGTTCAGAAAGGGAATCCAGCAGTAAAGGCAACTGCTACCAAGCCGGATGGTTCAAATTCAATCTCTGGAACAAACTTAGTGGGAGGAGAGAACCAACTCCAAAAGATGTCCTCTGACCTCCACATGTGCTCTGTGCCACTCACACACACACAAAATAAATAAATGTACCGATAATTTAAAAAATAAATTTTAGGTTATTTATGTCACACGGAGTCTTGTCTTTTGAAAAATTTAGAAAATATCCCATTTGTTTCAGGATAAATCAAATTTACCTGTTTTATTTTTAATACATATAATGAGTTCTTTGATAGCATTAAAGATTTTAGGGGTAGAAAATTAAACACTATTCAACAACAGAAATAATTTTGAAAGCATTTTTGTGCCTAGAAATTAAAATTTAGAGGATGAATGGACTACTCTCATACTGTTATTACTTATTATTGATAAAAATAATTTTATAACTAAATTTAAAATAAATCATAAAATTGTAAGTAAACATCTTTAATTTTTCTCACCTTTAGTTTTTCACAACTAAATTCTCATAATGTGTTCTTTTAAGAGAACTTTCTTAAGTATTTTATTGCTTTACTGTCTTTTGGTGAATGACAAGAAACCATTCTTTATTATAGATTTATTTTAAAGTGCTTCTCAACCTGAGTTTTTGCTTTTGCTTTTGGCAAATAATGACAAATATATTTATCTTGATATATGTGTCATATATATCTCAAAGCATCACGTCATAGATATGAATACACACACATTGTGATTTGAATGGCAAATGTATTCATAGGTTCCTCTCTGAACACTGGTTCCTAGCTGGTGGCACCGTTTGCGAGACTGTGGACCCTTTAGGAGGTAGGGTCTTACTGGGGTCCCTCTCTACCCTAGCATGTCACTGGATGACAGGTTTTGAGGGTTTATAGCCCTTCCTCCTGCCAGTTTGTTCCTTACTTCCTGTGTGCAGTTGAAATATGATTATTCAGCTTCCCACTCAACACTAAGGATGGCCCTTCTGAACCTGAAAGCCAAAATAAACTCTTCTTTAAGTTGCTCTTGGTCATGGTATTTATTGGAGTAACAGAAAAGTAACTAACACAACATATATACAAGGGGATGGCTAAGTTGAGCTAGTTAGCATGCACAATGCCTCATATAGCTTTTCTTGAGATGCTGATGTGGGATTCCCTTCTGTATGCTTTGAATGTGTTTGGTTAATGAATAAAGAAGCTGCTTGAGCCTATTCCAGGGCAGAATAGAGTAAGGCAGTAATTCCAAGCAGTGATAGAGGAGGAAAGTAGGCAGAGTCAGAGAGAAGCCAAGTAGCTGCTGGAGGAGACAGACGCTAGGAACTTGCCGGTATGCCAAGATTCATAGAAATGAATTAATTTAAGATGTAAGAGATAGTTATGAATATGCACAAACTAATAGGCCAAGCAGTGATTTAATTAATATAATTTTTGTATAATTATTTCTGGTCTGGGTGACCTGGAAACAAATGAATAGTCTCCACCTACAAGATGCTTCAGAATCTACTTAGCATTTTCAGAACTATATTGTTATTAACTAGAGTCACACAATGTATGCTACATCTCTTCAACTTATTCCTTCTACTGAATGAAATTATGTTTTTGATCAAGATTTTATTATTTTGCTATAACCTCTATCCCCAATTACACTTTCAAATTTGATAAAATAATTTTTAAAATAATGTAATTTAAATTTATTATATGCACATTAAGTTTTGCCTTTACATACGTCTGTGCACAACATGTGTGCCTGATGCCAGAGGAGGCCAGAAGAGAGTTTCAGGTTTCCCTGGAGCTAGAGATGATTGTGAGCTGCCTTATAGATGCTGAAAACCAAACCCAAGTCCTTGGGAAGAGCAGCAAGTGTCTTTAATCTGCTACACCATCTCTCCAGCCCCAACTAACTATTTTATGGTATAACACACATTTGGAAGGAAGCTGGGCTCTAGACCCCACCACAGAGGCTTGGATCCCTCTTTTTCTTTTTTCTTTAATTCTGTGCTTTTGTTTTTGAGACAGACTCTTACCATGCAGCCCAAGCTGCTCTCACACTCATGATCTTTCTGTCTTAGCCTCTAGACTGCACCACCACATCCAGCCCAGTCTCTTCTTCAATGGAAAGAGTTTGGGCTTCTTTCTGCCAGGTGGCATACAGAAAGAAACATTTGCAGTGTCTTCACTAAGACTCTTCTTTAGTCTTCACATCAACCATGCAGTGTGTGTGTGTGTGTGTGTGTGTGTGTGTGTGTGTGTGTGTGTGAAGGGGGGGCACTGTCATCCATATACAGATCCAAAAGTTCTATACACTAATCTTCCAAGCCAGCATCATTTCTTGGGCTATCCCTCCTCGTGTGCTGGAGGATCCTGAGTCTTGGAGGGCTGGACTCACCATGTATATATACATCTGACAAGTGCTAAACCGAAGGCTATAAAGCTTAAGTGATTTTTCTTGGCTCATAGAATACTAAGAGCTGAAGTAGGACCCAGCCCCAACTCTGTCTGACTCCAAAGCCATTTTTAACCTGTTCCAGCTAGTTTTATGTCAACCCGACACAAACTAAAGTCATCTTAGAGAAGGGTAGAAAATATCTCCATAATACTGGGCTGTAGAAAGGCAAACTTGTAGAGCATTTTCCTAACCAGTGATTGACATGGGAGGGCCCAGCTCTTTGGGGGTGGAGATACTTCTGAGCTGGTGGTCCTGTGTTCTACAAGAAAGCAGGCTGAACAAACCATGAGGGGCAAGCCAGTCAGTAGCCCTTCTTTGTGGCCTCTGTGTCACTCCTGCCTCCAGGCTCCACTTGGTTTGAGCTCTTGTTTTGGCTTCCTTTAGTAGACTGTGATTCAGGATATATTCGCCAAAAATATTCCTTTCCTCCTCAAGTTGCTTTTAGTCATGTTTCATCACAGCAATACTAATCCCAACTAAAATAAGACACAGTTTTCTTTAGGCTATCCAGCATTCAATTCATGACTTTAATTTGGGGCAGGGGGAGATTGGAGCTGGAGAGATAGCTCAGCAGTCAAGAGCATCTGCTGCTCTTGCAGAGAACCTGGGTTTGAGTCCCAGAATCCATAGCAGGTGGCTTACAACCACCTGCAACTTCAGTTCCTGGAAATCTGGCACTTTCTTTTGGCCTCCACAGGTACTGCACACATATGGCGCACATACATACATGCAGGCACACACGTGCATTAAAAAAGGCCACTCCCCTACTCAGAAAGAACCAACTCTGATAACAGAAGTATCTGCTAACTCTACTTCTTTGTGGCACCATCTTCTTTAACTGACTTCACCTTGATGATGGAAGGGGACAATGAAGTGAAAAGTAACAGCTGGCATTTATGGATGGTTATGGGCTTATAACCACTATACATATATTAATTTCAGGCTTGTAGCAGTTCTATAAGGGTCATTTTGTTATTGCTGATTTACATAAAAGATAGCCAAAGCAGAGAGAACCTAAGTAGTTTGCCAAAGATCACATAGCTAGTGAGGGGCAGATACAGACAGTCAGCATGCAGGAACCCTTCCTTGCTCTCAGCTGCTGTATTATATGCTAAATTATATACGATCCTACAAAGGATAGATTTGATTAAACCTCAGATGAAACCCCAACCTATCCACATGGCACCACGTGTCCTTTTCCCTGGCAATGCAGAGCCTATTATGCGACATCTCCGGAGAGACACAGAACAATTTTAAGTATGCCAAGAAGTCCCGAGAGTGTTTTCTTCAAATGGGGATTGGTACTGTGCAGTTGTCTGATATTCTCTCCCACTCACTTTTCTCAGATGTGGAAATCGCAGGGCTCTGTGCGCCCTCCACCAGCTTGCAAATGCTTCACCAAGGAAGGTGAACCTTTTTGACGGGAGTTGGGTGTTCAGAAAGTTACTTTTTTTAAATGCCACTATTACAAGAAACTTGTAAAGGTGACTCAGAGAGGCAGAAGCTTGTAATGGAAAACTAATCATTTTATCAGAGGTGGAAGCCAGCTGAAGACCCAGCTTTAGACTGGCAGTAGCCTTCCTCCAAGGAGCCCTGAGTTGAAACGGAGCAGCTGTTCAAGGTCAGTCAAGAACAGGGATCCAGAAGCTCCCATTCCCTGCGATAAGATTCCTGAGTTTGTCACAGACTGAGGGTGGGAGGTGGGTCCCCCGCAGGATGCGTTTGCATGGTACTTTGTGGTTGCTCTGTGAGCATGTGTGCATATGTACACTCATGCAATCATGTTTACGAGTTTGCAGCGACAGGGTGTTGGCAAGGGTCTCTACATTGATCCTGTTTGCGTGTGTCTGCTCTTATTGGTGTATATTTGTAGGAGAACTTATTTGTCTCAAGTCTTATGTATAGATTTTTGGGCACCTGAGGTCTATTTTAGAATATCAATTAGGAGACATATCCTTGATGTTTCGTGAGAAATCGACAAATGCGAAATGTCTGGGATGATGGAGCAGTTTCAGGACCAATCCTGCTGCTAATGGCATAGGAGAAGAAAGATGCACCACCACTCTCAGCATTACATGATGTTCATTTCATAGAGGAGGCAGCAGGAGCTCAGGGAAGGATAACCTGCCCATGCCACACAGGCAGGAAGAGTGGTACCCAGAAGAACATCCAGAGTCTGGGCTTCTCCATCCCTTCAGCTGCACCAGCCTTCATCTGGAGAAGTGGTCTCACGGTGGCCTGCAGCAGACATAGGAGACGGTGGGAAGAAAGGAAAAAACTAGGTTCAGGACTCAGCTTGCCATCAGTTCTGTGGCCGTAAGACATTAGAGGGGCTTCTGTATTGCTGTGACAGAATGAGACTCTGGATTTTAACCCAATAGGGCTCCCCTGATCTGGCGGTGTGGGCTGTATAGGAAGGAGGTCCTTGTGGGTGGCCTTCCTACAACCCAGGCAGTGTTGAGTTGGGAAAAAATACCTCCAGTGGGTACAGAAGGGTAAATTCAAGACTCATTCACCTGTCCTGGACACATGCTGTGATTACATTTCAAATATTTGAGATTTGCCCTTTTTAGATCTGGTCAAAGTATTCCACACCACTATTCAGTGAAGTCTAGACCTGGCGCCATCACTACCTTTTGCCTGTTGATTGACCAGAAGTCAAGAACATGCTCTAAGATGTGTGGTCATAAATATGAATGATGTTGCTATGTCCAGAGCCCAGATAAGTGCTCAATTAGCAGGGTATCCCTTCTTGTGGCCATCTGCTGATCACAGTCTTGTTCAGGGGTTGCTCCCCAGTAGCTGGGAAGGAAGGAGGGCATTGTGGGTAGATGATAGAAAGGGATTTGGAGTACAGACCAAGCAGATTTGGCCACAATTGTGGTTTCGCACAAGCCCGATACATCATTTAAGAAGCTTCCTGCCCCCAACCCAGAGTTTCATTGTCTTCACTTGAAAAATAAACATACAGAAATTTGTCCCTGGTTATCACTATGCCTGGTGCACCGTGACTCCTCTCTGTGAGTCACAGAAGCCATGCATGGCTATTTGGGTGCTGGTTCCCTCTGTAAGGCACTTAGATGCTGATGGATCTTGAGTTTCTGAGCTGTGTGACCTCAGGCACAGGGGTGTGACCTCAAGCAAACCACTGCTTTCCACGTTCAGTTCCTTCCTTCCTTCCTTCCTTCCTTCCTCCCTCCCTCCCTCTTTCCCTTTCTTCTTTTCTTTCTTTCTTTCTTTCTTTCTTCCTTTCTTCCTTTCTTTCTTTTGAGACAGAGTTTCTTTGTGTAACCTTGACTGTCCTAGAACTCATTCTGTAGACAGGCTGGTCTTGAATTCACAGAGATCTGTCTGCCTCTGCCTTCCTAGTGCTGAGATTAATGGCATATGCCACCACCTCCCAGCCTCCAAGTTCAATTTCTTGCTCTGACAGATGGAGGTAAAACTAGCATCTACTTTGTTGTGAGGGTTAAATGATGCAGTACATAGAGATTACTTAGCAGAGTGATAGGCTCCGAGTAGGAGAAAAATAGTTATAAAGTAGGGGCCAGAATGCCGCTGAGACAACAATCTGAGAGAAGTTTTGTCCATGAGAATTGGAGCTCTCCCTCATTCCTGTTTCCCCTCTCTGCTCCTGGCACCTGGTGAATTTTCAGGCAGAAGATGCACACAGCTCTGTGTTTTTGTTGCTACCCAAGAGCCCCTGTCTTCTAGGAAATGACATGTTTATAAATTCAGGCCAAGAGCACATGTGTGCCATGTCTAGCTTGGTGTCTGGGTGATTAGGTTCTCAAAGCTTAGAGTCGTTGCCAGGATTGGGAGCTTCCTGCCAGCTCTTGGCCTGGTGAGAGGATGTTTCTGAGAATGTCTGCCAGCTTTTCCTGCTTCCTCAGTGATAGCCTTGAGCATCCTGTGGCTATAGTGAGCTTTAAAAGATAGAGACCATGCCTTACCATCTGGTTATTTACAGCCAGGTTCTTTGTGGCCATCCTGAAGTTCTGTAGAGGGAGCTAAGCCTTGATGTAGATACTTTTGGCTCTGCCCTGGCCATTCCAACCTTATTTCGTAGTCAAGATGCCTGTTATGTTTGGTTTTAATGTCAACTTGCCACAGATTAGAATCACCTGAGTAGAGAACCTCACCGAAGAAGTGATTAGTTCATGTGGGAAGACCCACCTAGATTGTGGGAAGCACCTTCTGGTAGTAGCCCACATAAAAATAGCATAGCAGAAGGGAGGCCATGTTGTCATTTGCACACTTGACCTTCTCTCTTCCCACTGAGCTGATTTGCCCTGTGGTTGATACTGATTACTTTTTTGCAGATATTAGAATCAGTGTTTCTTGACTTTCATTATAGACTAGAGACCAGCAGCTTCCAGAAACCTTCAGGGCTTGCTTGAGGAAAGCTCCCTGCAGGAAAGATATATCTCATGATTTTTTTCAAGTCCCCTTGTTTTAGATCCCAAGTCTCTACATGAACGGATGTGAGCCTGGAAGCACAGTGGATGGGAAGACCTGGGGCTGAGGCAGAAGTCTTAGCAAAGTATAAGGAGCCCCTGGATCCTTTAAATAACCCACTATCAGGTCAGGATTTGTTTCTTTATCCCAACTGTGTGATGATATGGCCATCCTGCTGTGGAGAGATTGTGTGTGTGTGTACACATACAAGGTTTACCATTGTAATGAGTTACACATTTACTTCATCAGTGTTAAGTTGTATGTTTAGTTCATCATGATGTTCTACAACCGTTGTACATTTTAGTAACTGTTTCTTCATTCCAGAGACTTGAGCAGTGACTCCGTATGTCTCCCTTCTGCATAGGAGTAAGTTAGTTCCACCCTACTGCTGTCTTACAAATGTGTCTGTCTGGACTCGCAGGGCTGCTACTGTGTGGCACTGCCTTCTGGGTTTGCCTCATTGGGATGCTAAGACTCATCTTCCACAGCAAATAGCAGGACCCCACCCCTTCTCAGAGCCAAATGGTACTGCAGTTTCTGCGTAGACTGTCGGGTCTTACTCTTTCACCAGTGGGATTGCTTTTTAAAGTCAGTGTGTGTTTATCCTTTTAAATTCCTAGTGCCAATCTTTCAGGGGTTATTCCTAGAAGTAGAATTGCTGGGTCATATGATAATTTCATGTTTATATTTTGAGGCAACATTTTTTACCATAATAATTATGTCGTCTTAAGTGAGTTTTTCATTTCTCTGCTTCCTTAATCTTGGTTCTTTGAGGCATTCTAGGAAACCCATTTTTGTGTCTTTGGTGAGCTCCTATTCTTCAACCCAGGTGTTACCTGGGTAGAGGATCCTTCCTGAGCATGCCAGGAGAGAGATATCACTGCTGCTTCCGCCCCTTCCGCTGCTTCTCTTTTGCAGTTCTTTCTTTCATATTCTTATGCCTGCACGTTTCCTTCATGGGATTATGAGCTTGATAAGGATGGGAATCATGTTGAATTTGAATTTGAATAACTGGTATCAAAACACTGAGACATGCTTCTTGTTCAAGGGCTGAGTAAGTTGTTTCTGGATCTCTGTGTTCTTTGTCGACAGGAAGAACCATTTTCAATCCTTGGCAGCTTCCCAAGTCTGTTCTGACAACTGTCTGTTTTTACCCAGGGCTCAGGGTCCTGCGTGGCCTCTCCCCATGCTTTGTCTTCTGCTGCTCAGCTCACTTACCTCGCTTGAAATTCCTGTGCAAATGTTTGTTAAGCACCTAGTAGGTGTTCAGCAAGACAATACATTTGCCTTCACAGGGTTTATATCAGATGAGGGGAAGCTGGCAACTATCACAGAAGCTAGCAGTCATCATACACTTGATGTGAAGGTGGACCTAGCGGGATGAGGGGCAGTGATCAGCGTGCGGTAGCAGGGTTGCTCCGCTAGAGGGCGAAACTCTTCGTAAGTAATGGAAGGACTGAAGGGAAAGTGGCCCTGTTACAACCCAGAGACTTGAAGCCATCTAGGGATGGACAGGTCATTCTACCCAAGTCCTAAGTGATCTCTCAGCCTCCCATCAAAACACCTTTCTGTGGCTGGTGGGTATGGACACACCATGAACTCTACTTCATTTCTTATTTTCATTATATATATTCATCATACATGATATTGTTGCACAATGATATTTTCATATAAGTTTGTGCTATGCATTGAGGACACTCCTCCACATCCCTTACCCTCCCTTTTCACTCCCTCACTTTGCATTAGCCTGCTTTGTTGCTCTAGACAATTTAGCTTTTATTTTCATGTCATATCTGAATTGATGCATATATATAAAAATCCAGGAACCACACGTGAGAGAAAACCCAGGATATTTCTCTTTCTTTTTTTTTAAATATTTATTTATTATGTATACAATATTCTGTCTGTGTGTATGTCTGCAGGCCAGAAGAAGGCACTAGACCTCCTCATTACAGATGGTTGCAAGCCACCATGTGGTTGCTGGGAATTGAACTTAGAACCCTTGGAAGGTCAAGCAATGCTCTTAACCACTAAGCCATCTCTCCAGCCCCCGATATTTCTCTTTCTGAGACTGGATTAATGTACACAATATAATTACTCCTAGTTGCCTCCCCTTCCTGAAAATGTAATTTTGTTATTCTTCATGACTGAAAATTCCCTTGTGCATATATATCATTATCTTTATCCTTTGCTGTTGGATACTTAGGTTGATCCCACAAGTTAGCCTGTGTGAATGGTGTTGTGGTAAACATTGATGAGCAAGTGTCTCTGCGGTGTCAGCTAGGGAAGCCTTTGGGTAAACAGGAGCGGCACAGCTGGATCACGTGGAAAATTGTTCAGCTTTTTGAGGAAGCTCCATACAGACTTCCCTAGTGGCTGGGCTAGTTCACAAGCAGTGCTTCGGGTCCCTTTTCCTCTCTTCATCTCCTCACCAGCACCTTTTGCAACTCTCTCTCTCTCTTTCTCTCTCTCTCTTTTTAATTTTATATTCATTGGTGTGAAGGTGTCAGATCCCCTGAAACTGGATCTTCAGACAGTTGCGAGCTGCCATGTGGGTGCTGGGAATTGAACCCGGGTCCTCTGGAAGAGCAGTCAGTGCTCTTCTTAACCACTGAGCCATCTCTCCAGCAACTTGCTCTCTTATGTATAGGTTGTGATAGAATCTCACTATAACCTTGATTTGCCTTTCTCTAGTGGCTCGTGGGGTTGTAGAGGTTCTAAATATTATACTGTTTTCTGGAGGAATGTGGAAGACTTTGGAACTTTAGACTTTGGTCTAGAAAACTGGCTGAACACTGTAAGCAGAGTAGGAGGCTGGAAGACTGTAGTTCTGAGAATAATATAGATTGTAGAGGCCAAGCTCAAGAAGTTTCATAAGGAAGCAATGATTTTAACAGCAACTGGGCCAGTGGCTACTCATATGCTACTTTGACAAGAAAAAAAGTTAGCTGCCTTTTGCCCCTGTCCTAAGAACTTGCCTAAGTTCAAAGTGGCCCATCCCAAGTTGGAAACTTAACTTGATAGTGTCAGCCATGTGGTGCTGGCTTTAAAGGCATAAAGAATGTAAGAATGAAGGGGTTCTTGAGTTCGTCCTCTATGACTTGGGGGAGCTGTTGAGGCCAAGCAGGGGCAGGGGAGTCCTTGCCTGAAAGCCCCCAGAGAGGGGGAAAGGCTGTGAGAAAGAAGCCATTGTGCAAAGCTGGGAAAGTAAAGCCTGGGTTTCAGTGGAGACCCCAAGATATTAGGGATGTTAGAACCATAGATATCTGCCAAGGAGCGCTCCATAGAGGGAGAGAAATCACCCCAAGAGAAAGATGTATGTTGCAAGCAGTGAACCTGGAGGGCCAGAGCCATCGAAGCTCTTTAAAACTAATGTCCTGTACATCAGATGTGGAACTACAGAATGTGTTGTTTGTCCTGCTGGGTCTTTCTTTGGTCCAGCATTTCCTCACTATGCTCCCATTCCTCTGTTCTGGACTGGTAAGGTATATTCCATGCCATTGTATGTTTTTACCTTACAGGGGGCTACAGTTTGAAGAGATTGTTTTGTGTCTCAGAAAAGACTCTGAACTTTGTTATTTGTAAACAGTGTTGAGACTGCCAAAGAGTATGGGGACTTTTGAAGTTAGACTAAATTCATCTTATTGGCCATAAACAATATGACGCTTTGAATGAGAAATGTCCGTCATAGGCTTGGGTATTTACCAACCTGATCCTTTGTTGGTGATGTTATTTGGGAGCTTGAGGGGGTGTGGTCTTACTGGAGGAAGTAAATCATTGGGTGTGGGCCTTGAGATTATGTAGTCTCTCCCCATTTCCTATTTGCTTCCCACCAACTTGCTTTGTGTCTATATTCACAGGTGTGGTCTCTCAGCTTCTGGCTCCTGCTACATTCCTGATGGTTTACTCCCAGGCCTCCCTGTTGTGATGGACTCGTCCCTCTGAAACCATAAGCCCAAATAACTCTTTCTTCTTTAAGTTGTCTTGGTCATGGTGTTTAACCACAGTCAGAGAAACGGAACTAAGACATTTCCTTACATTTTTCTTCTATAAGTTTCAGAGTTGCAGGTCTTATATTTAGGTCTTTGATGCATCTGAAGGAGATTTTTGTGCAGGGTAAGAAAGAAGACTGTCCGGTTTTCCCATCACCATTTGTTGAAACTGTTACTTTTTCTCTGATCTGTGTTTTTTTACATCTTTGTCAAGGACCAGGTGGCTGTAGCTACAGGATTTGTAACTGGTCCTGCACTGTGTTTCTCAGATTTATGTGTTGGTGTTTGCGCCAGTCCCATGCACATAACGGAAGCCAGCTATGGTGATACACCAAGAAATACTCTTTTAATCTTTTGTACTCACACAGGGATTTTAGTGTATTTTATGTTTCCGTGAAGAACTACCTCGGGATTCTGATATTGCTTTTGATAAGATAGCTATTTTCTCGTTATTGATTTGTCCAATCAGTGATCCTGGAAAGTCCTTTCATCTTCGAGTGTCTTTTCCTATTTTTTTCCTTTGGTGTTTTAAAGTCTTCATTATTTTTCACACTGGGATAGGTTTACTCCGAGGCGATTTGTTTGTTTTCTGTCTCCCAGCCTGTTTCTTAGTCTGCAAGCGGAAGGTGAGGGCCACAGCTGATCACAGGACAGCTGATGGATGAGAGAGGTTTGCAGCAATAAGAGCTGCCTTCATTTCCTTTACTTTTCTGTCTTCTAACGTGATCTACTGAAACCTTTCTAACAGCACAACTTGAGGGTTGATTGTTTCAAGCATTTCCTTTGCTTTGTTCTTTGTTTCTCGTCCATTTCATGATCAGAACTGGAGATCATCATTTAACGAGGATAGGCAGCAAGGCTCAGGAGAGAACGCAGGGATTAGTCCTGACAGCTAGATAAAGCTGCCACTATCTCCCTGCCTTCGGAGGATGACTCGGGCATTTGTGCATCTAAATGAGGTGCCCGTCGGTTGTGATGGATAGAGTCAGCCCACAGGAGAGTCCAGGGAGCCCTGTTTCCTCTTCCCCTTCAATGGTGCTCAGAGGCCTGCATTAGGACCTCAAGGGGGAGGGGTGTGTGTCCCAGGCCTAAGGGAGACAAACTTTGTGTTAGGGTTCTCCAGGGATAAGGAGAGTCTGTTATTAGCCTTCTCCTGCAACATGTGCACAATAATTTTGTGTGCGTGCCTAGGCATGTGTATGCCTGCGTGCGTGCATGTGTGTGCGCGTAGGTGTGTGTATGTATTTAGAGGACACTGTAGATAAAAACAAATGCCGGAAATATTTGCTTTGAGGCTACGATGGCCTCTCTGAGCATCTCTGCCTGCCTGCGCATCTCTTTATGATGTAGCATCTCCCACTTCTCTATCTAGTGTCTGCTGACTTCCAGCTAAGGGAATGACGTCACCCCATCTCTTCTAGGATTCTTGGTCTATTCCAAGGTTATTGCCAAGAGATTAGGAGAAGGGAGGGGGAATTAAAGAGAATAGGAGCAGAGGGCATGATAGTTACACCTTGAGGATGAAGAACAGCTCATTTTCAGGTTGTGAGATCCTTGAGTAGCAGTGACTAGAGAAACTAGGAGCTCCAGCTCGGCAAGCAGGAAGACAGCCCGAGACATGGTTACCAGATGCTGGGCAGGTGCCTGGAAGTGTATGTTCCTGCCTGTCAGAGCCAGCCCTTGGTTCACCGTGGGCGAGGAGTCCTGCAGAAGGAAAGCTTAGGGTGGAGATGAGAAGGAACCGGGGGCCTGGAGTCACGGCCCAGGGACAGGGCACCTGGGACCTCCCCACTCTCCCTGCATGGCTGTCACTACACCACACTGCAGCTGCTTAGTCACGCAAGGCTACATTGTGACAACCACATCACCCGGTGGCTTTGCTGAGGCTCCGGTGAAACAAGTGACGATGTCTGGGATGTGCTAGGCACTCACCAGATGGCCCCTTCTGTCATCCTGGGTGTATGAGAGCATGAGATGACCCAGCGGCAGGAAGAGGCTGATGCCCCAGAGAAGCGTGAAGCGTGGCTGGTGCATCAGACCGGGCACGATTGAGCTAATCACTGCAACCACAAGGGCAGCTATGAGGAAGTGCTGGCCATGTGCCAGCCACGGAAGACATTCTTGGCATTTCCTCTTTTCTCTATGGCAAGCTCCCAATGGGGGCTCTTTTCCCCATTTTACGGATGAGCAAACTGAGGCCGAATCTATTAACTTGTCTCAGTACTCTGCACTGGTGAGCGGCAGAAGCAGAAGTTAAAGCCAGACTGCCAGTGTTACTAGCTGCTCTTGTCTACCTTGTTCTGGCAAACCGACTGAGTCTCAGATGTGGACATTCTAGAGCCAAGTCCTCGGGGTGGGCCATTGTCCAGTAGGTAGAGAGTTAGGGCCAGATCCATCTGGGTCTGGATGACAGGTCTTGGTGACAGATATGCTATGTTCAGGGGCCAGTCAAATCTCTAGCCTATGCTGCTGAACCTGGCCAGGACATGAGAATTAAACCTGACATCTTTGTTCATTGCCTGGTGCAACCCAAGTGTTCATGACACGCACTCCCTGGCCAGCTGCTGGCAGTCTCTCCACCGAGGCAAACAGTTGTGCTGCTGGCTAAAGAGACAAGCATGTTTTCTTCCACACTCAGAGATGCCCGTGTTTTGGGAGCTGTTTCCAGTTGTGCAGACCCTGCAGGCTGCTCATGGCACGGTGGAGGGTTCCCATGGGGCGGATGTGATCCCTCCCAGATACATCACAGCCGGGACTCTGAGGACTCCCCCTGTTACTGCCAGAGGAAACTGAAAATGGAACAGCAGCCCCTGGTTGTAAGGGAAAGGCAGCGCCTGGCATCAACTCGGGCAGGTGCCCAAGTCAACTGGCACCCTAACACAAATGTGCACTCATCTCAGTGTGTGCGTGTGACCCAGCCAACATGGAGCCGAATGTTCCTTTTCCATAGCCAAGAACTGTTTGGGGCACTCCAAGACATCCCTTGGTCCCTATATTTTGAGACAGCCTTCCTTGGCCCAGTATTTCTGATTCTCTGACTCTCTATCCTTCTTTACCTCCTAGTCTCCGAGAGCCTCTGTGGCTGTACGCCTTTTTCTCTTTTCCTCTTGCTTTGTCTACACTCTTCCTGTGTCTCAGCCGTCGCCTGTTTCCGTTCTCTGTCTGCTGGCTTTCTCTCTGCCTTTCTATTTCACCCAGAGTCTCTCCATCTTTCTGTCTCTGCTTTCCTGTGACACTCTCCTGGAAATGCTGAAAGTGGCCGGATTGGAAGTGACAAACAGCACTACACTGCGAATCCACCCCCAGACTGCGCACTTGCATCCTCCCCCACATCCCATCACCAGCTATTGTGTCTCACCCAGGCCCAGGGAGTTGAGTGGAAAGGCCTGGGGGGTCTGAGCTCTGACTGCTTTGCCATTTCCCCATTGGCTCATGGCAGCGTGTGCTGTGCTAGCGAGCGCAAGAGGGCTGAGCGACAGGGGGAGACTCTCATCCATAAAAGGGGGGAAAGGCTCCAGAACTGCCATTCTAAGGGGACTTGGTAGCCCTCACAGCTTCCTCTGTGGCACTTCTCTGAGCTGGAGTCAGGGTGCCTCCTGACTCTTGGATCCGCCACCCGACCACCCGACCAGCCAGAATACCAGGGACAAAGCAATATACAGGTAAGATCTGCAGGCAGCTCAGGCATGCTGGCTTGACGCATCTGCCCCTCCGTGGGAGCTTGGGATGGGAGAAGTCAGGTTTTGGTTCAGACTACTCAGCGCAGAAAGTCGTCCTTTCAAGGCTAGTTTACAAAAGCCAGGTCAGGGAGTCCTAAGAGCTGCCTGCCCTCTAGAACCCAAGCCCTGTACAGTCCTGACTTACACAGGTGTTAGCTGCGCCTCGGCTCTGCCACACAGCGGTCCCCATGCTTGTTTCCAGGGTCTGAGGGGAAGGGGGCAACCTGGGCGGAAGACCAAGAGGTTTCACTAATTAGCCGGATTTTAAAGGTTAACAGCCTCACCGGACTTAGAGAACAAGGACTGGGAACGTTAATGAGGTCCGGGACTCGGCATTTGCCAAGTGTGGAGCGGCACCATCAACGCATAAACAAGCGCCGTCCGTCTTTTTTATTCTTTCTAATTCATGTTTAATCGCTGATGAGATGCTAATTTGCTATGATTTTACTCCGAATGGAGGCTGTGGGAGCGTGGCTAGACACCCGAGCCGGCCGAGCTGGGCTCGCCAATTTTACTTTGAAAAGACTTGTTGCTTTCATGTAAATTACGCCGGAGGCGGCTAAGTTAGGCTGCAGGAAGCTCGCTTGGGGAAAGCCATGGGTTCTCTTATAGCAATGCCCACAATCCAAAGAAAGTATTATGGAACCCCAAAGTTTGACATTAGTAATAAAGCTGGCGAGCTTCAGAGAAGGTGCCTGGAGACCACTCCATGGTTGAACAGTAAATTCTGTGGCTTGTTACTTTCCCTGGGTATTTTTTTTTTTTCTGAGAACCTCTCAAGGTTTACAAGTATCCCTTAATAAAGCCTCCAAGCTCTTTAGGTTATTGGCTCTGGTTTCAAGGACCCTCCCACGGACAGCGAACTCTCATTATCGCCCTTCTGCCAAGGGTTGGTGAAATAGACACCGTTCATCCTTCTAATCTGACAGGCATGGCTGTCAAGATCTGTTGCGAAACCTTTCCAAACGTCAATCCCTTTCCGTTCCTTCTCGTGGGGGCTTTCCTCCTGCTCACTGCTCACTGCTCACCTTCCTTCCCTGCGCCCCTCACCACTGCCTCATCCCACCTCACTCTGCCTTTTGTTCTGTTTTTGCAGGTCATTCTTCCCCAGGCTTTGAGATCTGTGCGGGGGGAAGTCCTTGAAGCAGCAACAACGGGTGAGTTATGGTGCTGGTGTGTGTGTGTGTGTGTGTGTGTGTGTGTGTGTGTTTACCCACACACTCCTGAGCCCATTGCTTTGTCCTCACTGTGCTAAGAATGCTGGGTGGCAGGCGGCTCTCCTTGTCTCCTGTAGTAGCTGACAGCTGGGTTTGGGGTGTCCCAGAGCTCCCACAGCAGCTGTGTGGTAGGCTCCCCCATTCTGCTGCAGCGGGCTGCTCAAGTGCTTCGCTCTGGGGTGTTTGAGAAAGCACACGAAGACTGTGAAAACTCACAGGATTCCCTGAGCGCTACTTCAAGAATTTCCCAGGTATCACCTGAGAGTGCTTGGCCACACCTGAGCCTAGACTGAGTTTAAATCCCGTGGGCAGCCTTCCTTTGCTGGGTAATTTTGCAACAATTCTTTTCCTTTTCTGGGTCTTAATTTCCTCACTGATATAATGCAGATAATAATAATGTCCTTTCCCTCATATCTCCGTGAGGCTCCGAAGGGAGGCTGTACGCACCTGGCATTTGGTAGGCACTCAGTAAATGCTACCATGGCCAACTCTCTGCTGATTCATAATGGCGGGCTTCAGAATGAGCCCCTCCCTTCCTTTTCTTATATGACATCTTCGGTCACCCCATTCCATGCTGCCGTGTGCTCTACCAGGGAAATATGACTAAAACTCAGATCTTTCTGGGGGCAGTGTTCCTCTCTGCACCCCTACAGATGACTTCACTTTTTTTATCTGCCCTCCCCTGACAATGAAATCCCTCCCTGACATCTCATCGCCGCTCCCGATATCCTGGCCCAACTTTTCTATATTTCATATCTCACTTTTATTCCTCGAGGGGTCAGCCGTCGCTGCTTTGGTGTCAATGCATATCTGAGGAAGGGCAGTCAGCAGGTGATTTCTCTCACGCACTTGCTCTTCTCAGCTCCTAAGTGACCGGCAGATCTTAGGGGTCTGACACGGTGCTAAAACAACTTCACCGAGACAGAGCTGACCGCAGTGGGAAGAGATAGGGATGTCAGGCCGAGCTATGTCTCCAGGTCCTTTGCAGCTCAGCCTGGATCCTACTCCACGCCCCCACCAGAGCTCTCATATCTGAGGCAGGTGACATGCTCAGGAGTTTTCTCCTCACCCCACCCCAGTTACCCCACTTGCCAGAATGCTTGGCTATGAGTTGCAGACGTACTCACCGGAGGTGATGTGTGGCTTCACCTGCCTGTGTCCCCAGTCTTATTCCTGTAAGATTCAATTTAACTTGATAAGCGTTTCCTGAGCTGTTACTATGTAGCAGACTTGGGGAGAGACAGAAGAGGACACTGGCATTTACCCCCTTTTCCTTGCTTCCTCCCAGCCCCGCCCTCTCTTTCCCCAGCATCTGCACTGCCCCACACCCACTCGTGTCCCTTTACTCTGACTCTTCATCTCTCTCCTTGACCTCTCGTTCTCCATTTTTCTTTCTCCTTATCCTACAAATGCACCAAACGACATTTGGTGGGAGGGGGGAGGGGACACCAGTACAAATCTGACAGCCGAGACACATTCCTTTAGAACTGCAGCTAATGATGTCACCGAGACCGTGACCATTGGGGCCTGGGCTGCAGGACCCGTATTTCTATTTGTCTGTCTCTGCTCAGTAAATGTGGTGACCTTTGGGCAAGGCCTGGTCCTATATCCGTGCTTTAATACTTGTTGAACAAAAGGTTGGCTCATTTTTTGCTCAGAACTAAAGCCATTCTGCAAACTGGTTGTCCCTCCTCTATGAGTGAGCATTTCTCAATAAGGGGCATCCTCCAGTTTCAGAGCTTTCTGTTGGCAGCCCCTTGGGAACTCACAAAAAATGAACTTGTTACTTTCTACTAAGGTGAAAAGTCCTAAAGTGGTTTCATCTTCAGGAGTGTGACAGTCTGGGGGTTAGCACACAGGACATGCCATGTGTCCCAACACCTCTGGACAACGGGTGCAACCTGTGGATTAATGTCATGCCTAGTTCCCATGTCTCTGAATCACTGCATTCCCACCTAGAAAGTGAGACTGATAGTGCCCAGATCACAAATGCAGGTGATTCATATCAAAGATATAAAGCATTTGGCCTCCAGGTGGAGGATGCTATGGATTCCAGTCCTGCCACCGGGACGGTTCTCCTCTGAAGCCTGAGCCTATACTGATAGCCTGCCTTGAGGGGCCATTTGGAGGCGTCTGGTCCAGAGCAGTGGCTCAGTCTGATAGATTCCAGGGTGGCTGTCACTGGAGGGTCACAGAAACATTGACGTGTGTCAAGGTGGGTGTGAGAGCTGGAGGTTCTCCTGACTCACTGTGTGACCTTAAGCAAGTGACTTCATCCTTCCCTCTTCCCATTTCCTCTTCCTCCAAATAGACATAATCATATGCATACATTGCTCCCAGAGATAATTGTGATGTTAAATCATGCTATTATTATTCCTCCCTGGCTTTTCAAATAAAAATGCTTGTTGCCTCTGGAGCCCCAGCTGACTACAGTAGAAATATCTCAGAGCTAGGTAGAGGACAAAAATCAAATCAAAACACAACCCACTCTTTCAAGGAACTCTGGATAATAAGACCAGAACATCCCTTTATACTTTATTTGAAGTGTGCCAGGCATAGGTTTAGTGTGCCTACACGGTCTCTCACCTGATGGCTAAACAACCCCCAAACCCTTTGTTATTAGCCCCACTGTCTAGTGAAGGAAACTTTTCTCCAAGTGGTGGTAAGTGGCTAGCTGGAGTCTGCGCTCTGCTCTCCTACTGAGCAGACTCAGTGGGCTGCAGCGGGATTGGAGGGGCCGCCTTCATCGAACCCCTCTCATCTCAAGTTGCTTTCCCAAGTTGTTTGAGTCAGCCTTCCAAGTATGGCAGAGACAAGTGTTTATTAGGTGCTCTGCAGGGACAGTGAGAACTGGTCTGTGAGTATGTCCCCCTATGACTAGGACCAAAGTGAGATGCAAGTCTAATGCCTCAAAGGCTTTTGACTTTTTTCCAAACAAGTTGGAAATAAAGGTTCTCCCTGCTTGGAAAACTCCCAGCTTTAAAATGTCTGTTTATTCAATCAACAAACTTGTATGGAACTTCTGGTCTCATCTGAGCCCTGGATGGGGCTCTGGGAACCATTCATCTATCATCCACCCACCCATCTGTCCATCCATCCATCCGTCCGTCCGTCCGTCCGTCCGTCCACCCATCTATCCATCCATCCATCCATCCATTCATCCATCCATCCATCCATCCATCCACCCACCCACCCATCTGTTCATCCATCCATCCATCCATCCATCCATCCATCCACCCATCCATCTGTCCATCCATCCATCCATCCATCCATCCATGCATGCATCAATCACACAAACTTCTCTGGTCCTCTCATGATGTTTCAAACAAATGCAAACTATAGCTAGGCCCACGGGGATGGCACAAAGTGGCCCCCGCCCCTTCTTGGCATATAATTCTCCAGTTTATCTTTGATGTATTTTTCTCAACTGTGGCCTACCTGTCATGGTCAAGCATACCACACGCACTCATACTGCGGGAACTTTGCAATGACAAAATCCCCTCTTGTGTCAGACTCAGATAGTCAGATGTACTATGTGCTGGGGCTAGCATGGGTGGCTGCAGGAGCTCCAAGGAGGGATCATGTCCAGACAGACTTCCTGGAGGTGATTCCTAAGGCTGAGTTCTAAAGAGTGAGAGTTAGTTAGGTCAAAGGTAATAGGAATGGGTGACAGGTGTTTGGGACAAAGGGAATCCTGAATGCAAGGGCTGGGGATAGCATGCATTGGCCCTTGGTTATAGAACTGGGGAAAATATTGCTTCAGCCTAATGGGGTTGTCTCGAGGATTTCCTCATGTTAAGCTATGTTCAGGACGGAGCACAGAAAGACATACAGTGTGCACTCTGCAAATACAGGCTCTCTGTGTTGGGAAGGCTGCTGGGTATAGGTAGAAAGAGTCAGACCTCTGAGAGGCATTATGGAGCCTGAGAGGCTGGAACAGAACTGGGTCAGATGAGAGTGTCCAGAGAGTCCCTGGCTACCATGGAGATTGTGTCTAGGAGGATACCAGTTTTGTATAGAGAGTTCAAAATTGGGTCTATTTTAGAGCTTGGTGCTTTTGGAAGTCTCCCAACAGGTGTTAGAGACTGACACTGGATCACCAGTGGTTTCATTTGCTCAAATATTATAATGGGTTAGGTTAGCTATTATTAGTATCAGAAAAACAACACACACACACACACACACACGCACGCATGCACACACACACACACACATACACCAAAAAAACAAAACAAGCCCCCCCCCCAAAAAAAACATGAACCTTTTGTTTTGTCTGCATGTAAATGGAACATTCGCTTGCCCAGACCTCTGATTTTCTCCTCTGATAGAACAGGGCACTAACCCGAGGGACGTGGAAACTCATAGGGTACATAGGCAGAGCTCTCTGCGTTTTCTACTCTGAGCTTCCCTGTGCCGGCAGCAGCTGAGCCCAGTCTCAGGAGAAGCACATGGACCTGCAGTCCGGCCTACAGTTGCATAGAACTTTGGACAAACTACCAAGATCCTGAGCACCAGTTTCTGCTTCTCTAAAGTCGGTCAATCACGCCTACCTCTCAGCGAGTGGGTAGACTAGGCTTGGGCTTAGAGTCAGGGCTCTGTGAATTGTTGCTGGGACTCGTGGAAGACTTAGCTGTTGGTGACTAAACCTGTTCTAGAAACTGCAATTATTAGCTGGAGAGAATCAACAGAGTGGGCTCTGCACCCCAGCTCCCTGCAACAGAAGCGCCCCCATAGGGGCTTAGGGCAGGAGGGGCTCAATGATGGCAACTGAGACAATGGTCAGGAAGGCTCTGGTTGGGGAGTCTACTGTGTGCTTCAAGAGAGGAGACCTGTTCTGGGGTTTGGGCTCATGGGTGGAATCTTTGAAGCCCCTGGACATCAGAAGAGGAAGAGCAGTTTGCAGGAGGAGAGCAGACAGTGTCTCCTTTCTTGGAGACAATAGGTCAGGATGTCTATGTGGGGAAGAGAGTAAAACCCCCCAGCTGGCCAGCTAGGGGTCTCTGGGGCCTCACAGATGGCTTGCAAGAACTACATGGTGATTTGACCATAAAAAGTTGACTGACGAGGCCAGAGTTCTGGGTCAGTGGTTAGGGGTGAACACTGAATTTGCAAAGGACCCCAAACTGGTGTGGGATTGTTTTGTGACTTATGCCATCACCAGTTAGGTTCTCAGCACCCACGCCAGGCAACTCACAGTTGCCTGTCACGTCAGCTCTGGGGGATCCAGGGCACCCTCTTCTGGTCTCCATAGGTACCTGAAATATATATACCCCACCTGATATCGACATATAGTTAAAAATAACATAAAAATCTTTTAAAAATTGGCTGTGATTTTTAATTTTAATTTTCTACCCCAATTGAAATATAATTACATGATTGTCCTCTTTCCTGTCCTCCCTCCAGTCTTTCTAATGCCCCTTCCTTCCAACCCCACTTATATTCCCTCTCTCAAAAGGGACAATTATAAGAAGCTTTCTTATAATCCATCAGTCACCGGTCAAGCACTTACTAAGGGCCTATGTACTGGCTGGAGTTTTAAATGCTGGGATAAGAAGCTAAGACAGCTAAAGTCAGTGCCTCTGAGAGCTAACATTCTAGTTGGGGGAAATGGTAGTGCCTCTGAGAGCTAACATTCTAGTTGGGGGAAATGGTAAAGGCGGATACCTCAGCCAGTATGAGCCTGTCTGGCCCTGTGACATTTAGTTTATTTAACGCAGAAAGGCAGTCTTGTGAAAACCTGAGGTCAGAATACTTCAGACAGAGGAAGAAAACAAACAAGGGCACTGAGACAGGAACAAACTTAGCCTGTCTGAGGTCCACCAGCAAGTACTACAGAGAGGACAAGAGATAGTGTGTGTGTGTGTGTGTGTGTGTGTGTGTGTGTGTGTGCATGTACATGCATGCCTGAAGGGGTGGAGTGCTTGCACGGCTAGTTAGGGGGTGCACTATGGTGATGGAGAGGGTACAAGTTACTGGCAGGTGAGACCTAATCAAGGAAGGAAGAGGTAAAAGGAGGGGGAAAGCTCTCCAGGAAGAAAAATCAGCATGTGCAAGGCCAGGAGGTGAGAGAGGAGATCCCAGACCTCACTGTTGGAGTTAGGGGTGGGGTCAGACGGAGAGTGCCTGACGGTGAGGCGGAGGCTAAGGCTTTACTCCACTTTGTGGGTGCCTTCTCCGAATTGCTATGCTGAGAAGGGTATTTTATGCTCCAATCCGAGAAGCTAAGGGGGGAGGCCAGTGTGAAGGGGGGGTGAAGGGGAGCTCTGGTCCAAGTGAGGAGCAGTGCTAAAGAGAAAAGGGCAAGCTCTAGAGAACTTGCAAAAACCAGTAAGAATGGGAGTGTAAGTCAGCCATACAATGCTTGTCTACCATGTATGAGGCCCTTGGTTCTATCCCCAGCACCAGAGAGGGAGGGAAAAAGAGAAAGAGACAGAGAGACAGAGAGACAGAGAATGGGACTAGGAGACAGAGAAAAAGAAAGAAGGGGAGGGAGAGAGAGAGGAGAGAGAGAGAGAGGGAGAGAGAGAGGGGGAGAGAGAGAGAGAGAGAGAGAGAGAGAGAGAGAGAGAGAGATCATTACAGCTTGGGGACTCAGGTCATAACTGCATACTTTCCGGTTGGTGATAGCCCAGGTGTGCCTTGCAATTGGACAGACCCAATCGAGCCCTGACTCCCCAGCTTCCTAGCTGTGTGGAACCATTTTCCTGTGCCTCAGCTTCCCCACCTGTCCAGTGAAAACTACATCACAGCCTGCCTTGCAGAGCTGCTGCGTGGATTGTGAACAAAGATCCCAACGTGCAGCGATTACTCAGCCCTCCCGTCAGCCCTTACTCCGTGGCCTTGACTCCCACTTTCCCTCCCCAGCTTCTGTGTCCTTGACTACTCGACAGGAAGGGGAACGCCTGCCGCCTTGTGCTGCTCCTACACAGAGATGTGAGTAAGAGATGTGGCCTTGTCAGCTCAGGACACTTCACCATCTTGTCCTTCTCCCTCTCCAGCAAAAGAGTGAGACAGAATGGCGTGGTCTGTGCTGATGCTGGCGGCTTGCCTCCTCGCGGTGGTGCCCTCCGATGATGCAGCGGACTGCCTGTCCCTGTGCTCCCTGTGTGCAGTGAGGCCTCAGGACGGGCCCCATCCCATCAACCCCCTGGTAGGTCTCGGCAAGGCTTCTCCATACCATTCTATTTGTGGGTGGAGCCCAGAGACGGGAGGTAGCACATCTGGGCAGCTGCTGAGTCTGCTGCACCTACCGCATCGTTCATGGCCTCTCCTGCCCTCCAGTCCGGTGGGAACCAGGGTCTGCTGCTGTCTAGTTCCCATTGCAGTCCAGACTTCATCACCATGGCTCTCCCAGGTCTGCACACAGACCATGTTTCCAGGCAGCCAAGTGCTTGGCAACAGGGTGTAGACCATTTGGGTGCTCGGTGTGCTGTCTGCAGCACGGGGTACACATTCCAAGGCTTCTGTTTCTGACTGATAGTCACCTCAAAATTCGGTCATCCCTGTCAGGATGTGCTTGGTGGGCTTGGAGCTTCCGCCCCTCTCCTGGGCCTGAGGCTCTCTGCGTCCCATCTGTTGGCGCTGCTCTGGGCCATCCTCCCCCACACGCCTCACCCTGCACTGCAGGTGGACTGCAGCCAAACTGGCTGTACTAAGGTGGACAACACGCAAGCTTGAATTCTGGCCCTTTCTAGCCCCCTTACTCTGAAACTGTTCTCCGAGTCTCACGCTCCTAATCTACAAACCGAGAGTGATTCTCTGAGATCATGATGATGGCAAGTGTTTACTCTCTGAGTCTAGTCTATATCCGTTGGGCCACTCAGTGTGTCCTGCTCACTGCGGGAAAGCAATGTGGCGACACATGGGGACTCCAGCCTCAGACCTTCAGAATTCAAGTCCCAGCATTGCTCACTGCCGTCACTATCATTATAGTTGAGGTGACTGAATGCTCCCTACAGCACCATGAAGCAGATCCTATGTTCCTCCCAGCACACATGCTCAGGTGTATAGACCCCTCCCATTCCCTATGCGTATCTTCCTGCTGTTCTGAACCTCTGTCTCTAAAGTGTTAGCAGTCCCCTCCACTTCTGGTAGAGAACTACACCCTTTGGCGTATGCATATGTGCAGGGCAATAGGAAGATCTTGCTTCTCCTTTCGGCATTTCCATCCTTGCCTCTGTGCCTTTGCGATAAGTCTGATTTCTCACTTCTCGCATGATGACAGTCATTTGGTGTCATTACTTCTGTGCTCTTTGGGATCCTTTCAGATTTGCTCCCTGGAATGCCAGGACCTGGTGCCACCATCAGAGGAGTGGGAGAGATGCCAGCGCTATTTGTCTTTTTTCGCCGCCTCTGCCTTTGGGCTCCCGGGCAAGGATGACGTGGATAACGAGGTTGCTTTGGAAGAAGGGTACAGTGCACTGGCCAAGCTCTTGGAGCCCCTCCTGAAGGAGCTGGAGAAAAGGCAATTCCTCACCAGCGTCTCAGAGGAAAACCTCAGGGGTCTCTCGGGCAGGTTTGGGGATGGAAAGGAGTCTGAGCTGCTGGTGGGTGCCGAGCAGATGAATGACGGAGCCACGCAGACTGACGCACTGCTTTTCAATGAGGAGGGCTTGAGGAAACAGGACAAACGCTATGGCGGCTTTTTGCGCAAATACCCCAAGAGGAGCTCAGAGATGGCCGGGGACGAGGATGGGGGCCAGGATGGGGAGCCGGTAGGGCATGAGGACCTATACAAACGCTACGGGGGCTTCCTGCGGCGCATTCGGCCCAAGCTGAAGTGGGACAACCAGAAGCGCTACGGCGGCTTCCTTCGGAGTCAGTTCAAGGTGGTGACTCGGTCCCAGGAAAACCCCGATACCTATTCTGAAGATCTAGATGTTTGATGCCTAACACTTCCCCACCAGGGAGTTGGGTCAAGAGTCCCCCCCCCCTTCCTATACTAGAGGCCACCTCTTCACCCCTTTGTGCTTGTCCCACCCCTTGCTCCATTCAGCATTCACAAGGAAACATCTAAGCCCAACCCACCCCTGTTCTGCCTGTGAGTGAGTACAGTATTTGCAGTCAGTGACAGAGAAGAGCAGAGCGACAGTCCCTGGCCAATAGGTCCCATGTCCGGCTCAAACCTGTAGACCTCTACCCCCATCAGTGGTGGTTTTTGACACCAACCCAGCCACGCTGTCCCTATGACATCCCCCACCCCAGAATCCAGGGAAGACTTGTTCTTCATACCTGTGATCCCCAAACTTCACTGATCACCAGCTCCTCTCAGAAAAAAAATGAGCTGTCCCTGACAGCGTGCATGCATGAGACAGAGTAGAAACTTAAAACAAGATATCTAGAAATCCTAACCGCATTTTCAGCATCAGGGGCTCTTTTAAGGTACCCTGCTCTGGAGGCCACGGGTTAAATGAAAAGCCTTTTCGGTGGCAGGGATTATGACCCCAGTGAGGCCAGGCCTCTAGTGGCTAAATGCTCAGTCTGAGCATCTAGAGTTCTCGTGGCTTCAAGCGTGTCTCTGGAAATGCCCTCTCCTAGGCCCTGGGTTAAAGTAGTGCCTCCCCCCCCCCCCCCCCACTCCCCGCTGCTCATGCCGAACAGCCATGAGCTTGTAAAGGCTGAGACGGTAAGAGGGGAGCAAAGCAAACCAATTTGTTCTGTGCATCAAATTCAGAATTCGGGCCAGTTCCCACAGCCCTCATTAAAAAGGATCAGTATCACACTTCTGCCCCATGAGGAACTGAAGCCGAGTGGAGACGAGGAGGCTGAGCGCAGCTGTGTTCTTCGGGAGTTGAGTTGGCTGCGGGAGTCCGAGCCATTTGGCTGAGTCATTTGGCCCAGCATATGCACTGGCGCTGGGAAAGGGGATCCAGACGCTGCAGCTGAAGGAGCGACTGTCCCACCTCAACACTACAATGAGCCGTACTCCCTATGTCTCCAAGTAAAAAACTGAGTGTTCGAGATCAGCTGGAACCCCTTGATTCCTATAACCCAGAGTCAGACGCAGGGTCCTCCTCGGTTTCAAATCGCCCCTGCATCAGGCAAATGTTGATATGGGTAGGTTAAAGAGATGAGGCTGAATGGGAGAGGAAACAAACTGGATTTGCATTTTTGCATTAGATGTCGTGAGTGGTCCCTCTCCACGCATAGGAGCTCTTTGTGTGTTCTGAAATCTGTATATTGTGTTGGGATGACTTTATGTGCTGCTCAAACATCACATTTATCCAACTTACTTGGAATACGTGAGTCCTTAATAGGCCTGTGTAATTCCCTACTTCTCTGGTATAATAAATAAGATTATGCTGATGACTTGGTGTGTTTGCCTGAACAGTAGTCTCTGGAGAAAGTCTACTGCATTATATATGCATATATGATGCGTATATACCTGAACAGTAGTCTCCGGAGAAAGTCTACTGCATTTATATGCATATATGATGCGTATATACCTGAACAGTAGTCTCCGGAGAAAGTCTACTGCATTTATATGCATATATGATGCGTATATACCCACATAAGCACACACATGTATAGCTGTATTGGAGGATTGAACCTGGTGCCTCATGCATGACTGGCAAACACTCTTCCACTAAACTATAACTCCAGCCTCTATAGTCATATTACAAAACAAAGTGTGAAATAAAGATAACGAGGAAGTGAGTGTGCCCCAGGCTCAATTCTGTAAATTGAGTCTGGGTGACTTTGGGTAAGCCATTGACTCCTCTGGGCCTTTGCTGTTTTTCTGTCTTAATAGCCACATCCGAATCTACTGCTATTTTAACTACCCAAGGCCTACAGTCAGCATCCAACTGCTAGACTGCCACCCAGACTACAGCCTGGCACAATTTCCAGTCCTGCCTGCACTGGCTTGGCCACAGTCACCAAATGTATTTTTTTTTTAAAAAAAACAAAACTTATTTAACCTTATTTTATGTGCATTGGCATCAGATCCCAGGGAACTGGAGTTAAAGACAGTTGTGAGCTGCCACGTGGGTTCTGGGAATTGCTCTTAACCACTGTTATCTCTCCAGTCCTCCAAATGTAGTTTTTAATCTAAGTTGTTTTATTTACCAATAAAGACTCGGGAGTAAGATGTTGAGATAAAAATCTGCTAGATCAGAGAAACCAATAAGCAATCAGCTGACTTTCCTTTTTAGTCATAGGCCCAGAGAGAGAAAGAGAGAAAGAGAAAGGGGGTAAGAAAGAGAGAGAGAGAGAGAGAGAGAGAGAGAGAGAGAGCCTCTCCACACTGTCACAAACCAAAAGGACCGAGAATCTCTAAGTCCCTCCCTACTCCTTCCTGTGTCTCTCTATCCATCTAACCAGGTCCTCTGCACTCTCTATGGGCAATTCTTGTCAACTAGTCGCTGGCTCTGCCCAATCCAAGGTTAATTTTATTAACACAGTCTCAGAGTTTCATAGTGCCATCAAATATCAGGCAACACTTCTTGTTTATATAAAATATAGACTAGTAGGACCTTGTTTATAATGCGGCAGAGAGGATCAGATGAAATCATACTTAAAAAGTTCCCAGCGCTTAGTAGGTTCAGTAATTGAGAGTTTCCTTCCCTGTGTGGTCTTCAGAAACAACGGTGAAGTTGGGCAATTCAGCACTAGAAAAGCGAGGACAGAGAGAGGTACTGTCCCCTCAGGGGCCTCTTTCGGAGCTGGGAAACTGGGACAGGTCACAGAGACGTTCCTAACAAGAGTGGATGTGTTAGCGGCAGACAAGCGCCACCCTCTGCTAACCTGCCATCATTGAAGGGTGCAGACGAAGTGCCTTTACATGGGATGTGTCAGTGACTCAGCGCCTGTAGACGTGGCTTCCTTTGGAACACTTGGAACACTGGAACACACAGAAAGCATAGGGCCACGGAGATGGGACACTCTTTCTCTAGTGATTAAATGAGGCACTAATTGAAGGCCTACTGTGTTTGGAAGACCTGCTGCAGAATGAACATGTTCTTTGTTCTTACAGTGTTATAGAAAGCCAATTTGTTTTTTTGGTTTTTCAAGACAGGGTTTCTCTGTAGCTTTGGAGCCTTTCCTGGAACTAGCTCTTGTAGACCAGGCTGGCCTCAAACTCACAGAGATCCATCTGCCTCTGCCTCCTGAGTTCTGGAATTAAAGGTGTGCGCCACCACTGCTCTGTCTGAAATCCAACTTTTTTTTTTATTGATTTTTATTGAGCTCTACATTTTTCTCTGCCTCTCCCCTCCCTGCCTCTCCCCTCCCCTTCAACTCTCTCCTAAGGTCCCCATGCTCCCTGAAATCCAAATTTTGAAACTGTACTCGAAGAACTCAGCTTTATTCACAATTTTGCTAGCAGGCAATGTACCAAAGGCAGTGCTTTGTGTAAGTCTGGTACCATCCTGAAGTTTTTTACAGCTTTTTATAGTCTATATTGAGAGTGTTGAACACTTCAACCATCTGAGTGTGCTCTCTGGGTTCCATGCCCACTGACAGGGAGTGTCTACTGTAGTTCGGGCATGCCTTGGACTACGTGGTTATTGGCATGGGCATGGGCATTGCTGGGAGCTGTTAAGATATTCTCACTCTAGGAAACAGGATTTTGATGTCTAACTGGACAGCCGTGTCAACCGTTTCTTAAGACAGATTTGCAGGCGCTGGCTTTTCCCAAGATAAGAGGAAGGGGATTCAACCTAAGCAGGCAGGCGCACAAAGAGCAGAACTCAGGAAAATTCCGACTCCTTCTGTCTCTGCTTAGCCCTACAGTTCTCAGGCAGAAACTGTTAAGCTGTAACAGTGCATGGTGGCAGCTACATTAGATGTACAGACTACTGAGCACTTAGGATATATATTCCTCTTTCCCCCTTCAACAGGCTAGAGGTTCAGCAAGTAAGGAAAACTATGAAGCTAAAGTTAAAAATAGCGGCACTTACCATAGAGAAAAGAATGGGGATTCAAAGTGAAGGACAGTGGGTCTACCCAGACAATCCTTCTCTTAGGGAGATTGCTTTCTTGCTCATCATGGGAAAGGGAAGTAGGAAGGAGCCTAAGTTTTGAATTCATTCTACCCAGCCACACCCAGGTCCAAAGCAGACACTGAGTCTGCCTGACCGCGTTTGTAGCCTGACACTTGGCAGCACTGACTCCCACTTTGATGGGTCAGAGAGTCAGCTCTGTCATGTCTACCTGTGGAATCCTGATCCTGTGTCATCTGTCAGCCTGGAGTGTTCTCTGGAGAAGGTTTTTCTGCTGCTTTCAGAACTGGTTTCTGACTACCTCAAATGGGAAAAGCAGGGCAATTTGTTGACTTATATAATGCAAACCCTAATAAGGCTGTGCTTCAGGAGAACTGGAACAAGGGACTCTCTAAGGACCTCAGGACCTGTCTGTCAGTAGGCTCTATGTATTTTTCCAGTGGCTTCCAAAAGTTTTAGCTCTCAACATGCAGGTTTCTGTTTGATGTATTATTTTCATAATAATTCTAGTCAATATTCTGTTATACCTTTGGCAACATTTAGGTCTTATGACCAAAACTGAGCTAGTTCCAGTCATCACAGGCAGGTTTGTCTGCTGCTCTGGTTGGTCACAACATGAACATCATGGAGTCAGATTGGACCCATCCTCATGCAAAGTAATGGGAAAGGAAGGAGAGGGCTGGCCCAAAGGGGGAAGGAAAACTGGAGCATGATTCCCACAGGTAGGGAATGTGCCAGACCACAACAACAGCGAATCACTCTCTAGCGAGTGGAGGGCTGGTGGGGACAGGGGAAGCTGGCAAGCAGATGCCGTGGGAAATGAACAAGAGACTGCAGACATCTGGCTCTCCAAGACGGCTCTCGGTTGGAGCTAAGTAATTATAAAATCGTATTACAATGTGCACAACCGTGTTTGACACCAGCCATCACTCTCCCACCACTTTAGGGTGGCTCTTTCCAAATTTTTAAAAAAACGAGAAATAGCCCTTGATATTTTCCCATACATTATGGATTCCGCAATCCTAGTGTTTCTGGCTTCCCCTTTCTAGGTTACTTTCGTGGTCACCAAGAGGCCCACCTATGAGGGGTGGGCAACATGGCTCAAGGGGCACAGAGTCTTGGGGCTCAGATTTCTAATCTCTTGAGTGGTGACTTGAGATACTGACTTTACTGGTCAGCAGCAAAAATTCAGGAGTAGCAAGTAAGTCACAAGACACCTAACTTGCCTTAAGCAGTGTGTGCCACATGCTGACTGCTCCTGTAGTCCAGGCCCACGGGCCTGATATTGTTCTAGCACTGCACAGCCGCCATGGCAGGGGGGACTGGACCTCTTCAGCACCCTGTTTTCTAATGATGACTCTGATCATGCTGTGCCTGGTACCACCCGAATGATACACACACCTGTTGAAGGAACAACATTCTGTTGTTTGTGTTTAAAGAGTGGCATTAAGTAATTCTTCTGGAGTTGTGACACATTTGCTCTAAAGTCCCCTCAAGTGAGAATGTTTAGGTTTATGCATATAACTGCGGTTGCTGCCACTCAGTCCCCAGCAGAGAAATTTCCACACCTCAGAGGGCTCCACACCATCCTTTTTAATGAGCTATTTGTGGAGACAGAGACTATCACAGCCCTTCCAGATTCCAGAGCCTCTGTCCCTGCCCAAGGTTACTGTGCAATGGTCATGCAGCACACAGGCACTGGCTACCAGCATGCCAACACCCTGGTAACCTTTAGAGAGCCCATTACTAAGAAGCAAGCAGTTTCCAGACAACATCGAACACAGTCACCAGACAGGAAGTTTGGTCATAATGATTATGACAGTCATTACCGTCCTCTGCTTTGGATCAGCCCTCCCCCACGCTCCCCTGCCAAGCCCCTCAAAGGAACCAGCCTAGCAATGGGTCTTATCTATTCATTAAAGGCTCCAATGTGAAGACAACAAAAATCCTCACATCAGCTAAGGGAACAATTCTCCCCTAATAGATGTCAGGTTGGCATCCATAACATGACATAGGAGTGTGGAGATTTATAACACAGATTTCTAATTACTCATCCGACGGGGAAATGTGCACCCATGTTGCACTCACGCACAGTTTGTCTTGTTTCTGTCTAATTCCCGCTGAGTCCATCATTCTTCATCACCTCTGACAGGGAGTTTGTCTTCTGAAACCATGCACCTGTCTTCTTCTCCATCCAATGCCTCTGGTCCCCTGCCAGGTCCCTGCAGGAGCTTCCCTGAGGCCTGAGAAGCCAGGGGAGCTTTCTGATTACCCACATATGAAATATAGGGACTTGGGGGAGGAGCACTGGACAGAGAGTTCAGGCTCAGGGCCCTGAGCGTTGCTCTAACTGAACAGCAGCTGCAGCAGGGGACTGGACCTCTTTGGTTTTCTCTTCTGTTAAATGCTGCTGGTGATATTTCAAGCTTCAGGGAGCCAGCATGTAATGATCTGCATGAATTAATTAATTCTGACCCAAACCACCGAGCTTCAGTTTCCTAGTGTAAGAATAAAGTTGATGGTTTCTACCCTATGAGCTGAGGGAGCTCACAGAGAGACACACAGGGATGCCATCTGGCTAAAAGTTGTTGCATAATCAAGGGCAGTGTCTTCCCTATCTGAATTCTCAGTTTTGATGAATATTATTGAGCACCTACTGTATATACAGTGCCAGGCAAGGCAGGGGATTCATTGATGCTTTGGGGCTCAGTTTTCAAGGGGGAGATAAACTAGCTGTAACAGAATAAGTGGATCTGGTGGGAGCGGGTTAGGAGGGTGTGAGTCCTAGGGAGAAAAAGAAAGGGAGGAGGGGGTGAGTAACGGAGAAAGGATAGCCGTGACATAAGGGGTGACATAAGACCAGAGATGCGTAAGGTTGACAGTAAGTTGTAGTTGTCTAGTTGTGTGTGTGTGTGTGTGTTCCAGGCACAGAGAACAGCAAGTTCAAAAGCTAAGAGGAGAGTATGTGGTTATTGGTGGTAGAGGAGTAAAGAGGAGGGAGTGAGGGAGGGCAGAGGGTGGAAACGGAGCAGAAGCAGATGGACCAGATGGCCCCGGGCTTCCACACTGTTCTGACTTATCCTGTTAACCACTTCAGCCTCCGAGTGTCCTGCTCTGGGTAGTTTACTGTTCTGTGGCTCACCAGATGAGCCCTGGAAAAGACCCTTGACTTATGACCCACAGGGGATGGGGACCTCTGGAAGCATGTGAACTAGACTGGGTAAATTTGCATCTCCTCAAGAGGATTATGGAAGGTTCCAGAAGTAACTCAGGAACTTTTCTTTACTGGGATCAAGCCCCAGTCACAATGCTTTCTCCAAAACAGACAGCAAGGGGGAAATGGGACTTGTGGCTCCTAGGTGCTTCAAACTCCCTGCAGGCAAGGGGTAGCTCTGGGAATGGTTCCGGTGGAAGCTGGGAAGACAGTTTGCAAAAATGAACTGCACTTGAGAAATTAGGTTGCGGAAGGTGCAAGAAGCTCCCACTTCCCCACCCTTTTTAGCCCGAAAAATGTAGCCTCATGGTTTAAGCTTTTAGGAAGAAAATTGTCTGAATTGGTCTCTGAATTGCTTTATATAAAAGATTCATCACTGTCAAGTATATACATCAAATTTTTGCAAATCAAATTGAATTTCAATGCATTAGGGATTATTGCTATTCAGTTTCTTTTCTGATTTTGCAAGTTACAATGCTTCTTGCCTATTTAAAAGTATCTGAAAACCCTCCAAAAGCATCAAGAATGTGACATTAACCAACAATCAGGGTTAAGACAATGAATTTTCGCTGTGCCCTTCCTTGGGCAAAGGCAGAGTTGGGATCAGTGCAGGCATGATCCCTGCACTCAGGACCAGTGTGGTCCAGCGGGAGAGATTCCTTAGAGCAAATGCCAGTACAAACACATGAAGGGCTATTCTGGTGGGATGGAGGGGAGAGAGGAGCATTGGTAGAGACAGCAGAGGCCTGGCCTGTGGGAGCCCCATGAGAGAGTGACTTCCAAACCAAGGCCTGAGGAGGAGCAATAACTGGAGTGGTACAGAGACATCTTAGTGACAGGAAAAGCTTGATCATGTACGCCTTGAAGGTGGGCCTCATCATTGTGAAATATTACTGTAACTAGGTAAAGATATGTTACATTTGTTATGTTGCATTTGCTTAATGAATTAAAGATGTGTTGCTTTGTCTGCTTAGGGCACCTGATTGGCCAAATAAAAAGCTGAATGGCCGCCGGGCGGTGGTGGCGCATGCCTTTAATCCCAGCACTCGGGAGGCAGAGGCAGGTGGATCTCTGTGAGTTCGAGGCCAGCCTGGTCTACAAGAGCTAGTTCCAGGACAGGAACCAAAAGCTACGGAGAAACCCTGTCTCGAAAAATCAAAAAAAAAAATTATTAAAAAGCTGAATGGCCAATAGTTAGACAGTAGGTGGATAGGTGGGGCAGGCAGGCAGAGAGAATAAGTAGGAGGAGGAATCTAGGCTTCAGAGGAGAGAACGAGGAAAAAAGAGGGGCAGGCTCCTGGGACACAGAGCAGGACATGCAGAATAAAAGAAAGGTAAACATGGATGAAGAGAAACAGGTTAAACCAAGTTATAAGAGCTAGCAGGATGAGCAAAAGATAAGACTGAGCATTCATAATTGATAATAAGTCTCCATGTCATGATTTGGGAGCTGGTTGGTGACCCAAAGAAAGCCTGCTATACCTCATTGCAGAAATGAAGAAAGCAAGCAAAAGCTCTCATCAAAGAGGTGACAGGGTCAGAGTGCTGGACTGGAGCAACGCCACACACCAGAGTAATACAGAGAAAACAACATATTAAAAGGTGTGTGTGTGTGTGCGTGTGTGCGTGCGTGTGTGTGTGTGTGTGTGTGTGACTTTTAGATTGGCTTGCACAATATAGCCCAGGTAGTCCAACAGTGATGACCTTCACACTGGAGAGGCTGAGATCCTGTTAGTTGTTCAGCACACGAAGCTGGTCATCCCCAGCACCTCCAGTCTAGCACTGAAGGCCTGGGGGTTCCTGGAGAGTCACTGGTCTTCAGTCCACATTGGAAGGCGGAAGGAATGGTTCTGATGTTGACAAATGGCAGCAGCAGTAGCAGCAGGGTGGATGAGCCTGCAGCAAGGCTCCAACGGGGTGCACCAACTTGCCAGCCTGATGGAAAGACATCGGGAAGACAAGCAGGAAAGAGCAAAGCTCCACATGTAGGGTGGTCTCCCCACTTCCCATAACCAGATCAGGAAGGCCCCTCGCAGGCATGTCCAGTGCTCATCTTGGTTCATTCTAGATCCAGTGAAGTTGACAAGCAAGATCAACACTCACAGTGGGGGTTCTCCAGTTACCCTACCTGTATACTGAAGGGCCTCTTAGTTTTTGAGAGAACATAAGTTTAAAATTAAGAGCTTTAATTATTATTAAAGTTGTCACTGTATTATGTTGTTACTTTAAAAAATATTTTAATTACATATATGTGTGAGCTTGCATGTGTTTGTGTGCACCACCTCATGTAGCCCTGGAGTCCAGAAGAGGTCTGGAGTTTCAGGCAGTTATGAGCTTCCATGTAGGTGTAACCCAACCCAGGTCTTCTATAGGAGCAGTAAGGGCTTTTAACCCCCGAGCCATCTCTGCAATCCCTGTTATTGCTTTTGATGTGAGACATGTGGTCAGGGGAGCACGCACAACGGGGGCAACATTTAGCAAATGACCTGAAGGAGAACAAAGGAGCCAGTCATAGTAGTTTAGGGAGGACAATAAGGGCAGTGCCCAGGCCCGCATGGGCACATGGGGATGGGAGTGGTGCCCAGGTCAGCATGGGTACACAGTGATGTGAACAGAGAGTGCCCAGGTCAGCATGGGCACATGGTGATGTGAGTGAGCAGTGCCCAGGTCAGCATGGGCACATGGTGATGTGAGTGCTGCCCAGGTCAGCATGGGCACATGGTGATGGGAGTGAGCAGTGCCCAGGTCAGCATGGGTACATGGTGATGAAGAGTTGAGGATCTCATTGACTCGCTGGCTATTAAGCTACTGGAAAATTATGACCCGGTTCCCGGAAGCTGCTGTGTCTCTACCAGGGAAGCTAAGCACACCACAGTGTTTATGTAAAAAATCTGAGTTATGTCCCAACAACCCCACCAAGTCAGAACCTAGATTCCATCAGCAAGGAAAAGAAGCAGGGGCTCCGAGCAGGAGGACGCTCGCACCCCTGATCTGACTTGACTTTGAGAACAACAGAACAGAGAAAGGAGCTCTGCGGAATTCTAGTTGTCTGTCATATCCGTCAGGGTCAGAGCCTGGGCAGGCAACAGGGGCAAAATCAGTTCCAGAATTCAATTAGGTATTAAGGAAATTAGAGAAGGAAGCCAGCGGTGACCTCCTGGGTGGGTGAAGCAAGGGCGGGGCGGGGACTGGGGAGCGGGATGTAGTCTCAGATTAGATGGGAGAATTAATGAGATGGCCAGAACCCAATTGTCCACAAGATCCACCTCTTCTGAGAAAATGGAGTCCTTTGTTGACATGGCAACCAATTAGAAAAGGCTCTGCAAGTCTGTCAGCAGCAAGACAGAACCTGCACGATGCAGCTCAGCTCAGCCCACAGGTGCAGCAGGATCTGACAGATCCTAGACCTCAAACAAAAAATGCTTCATGCTCATGGACAAGTGAGACCTGGGCAGCTCACAGCTGCATTCTGTCCAGCTTTTGCTGCATAAACAAACAAACCACCCTAAAACTCAGTGGTTGAAAACAATTGTGTACCTCGGAGAGCACCTCTCTGAAGGGTTCACCTGGGCAGAAATAGGAGGCTGCGGAGCTGGGAGACTCGACCGGGATTCACCCCAGCTCCGAATAGCAGATCCTCTGGCCAGGGTCCTTCATCTTCCAGCAGGTTAGGGCAGCTTCGAATGCAGCACTGCATCTCAGGGCAGCACTGCAAGCAGGCAAACGGGAGTGCTGCCTTGGACATCGCCCAGTGCCGATTTTGTCACAAGTAATTGATCCAAGCCAGTCACCAAGGCGAGTCCACAGAGGGGAGGAGGTGAGAAGAGGCAAGACCACATTTCCAGGAAGTTTAGATGGGCAGTCTGGCTAATGAATCTCAGAATCCTCTATGAAGCCAGCCGAATCCCAGGATCCTGCTTCCTCACACCCGGCTTGGTCTTCTAGGACTAAGGCAGGGACCAAAATCCAGCCATCACACCTGTGACCAGGGAGAAGACGGAGGAATGACTGAAACAGGGTGGGCAGGGCACATGTAGCAGCCATTTGTTCAGAAGGCCTTCCAGAAGGGGTCATGTAATGTTTCTGCTTATATCTCCCTGGACAGATCTTGGTTACACAGTCACTTGTTACCAGGAATGCTGGGAAATACCATCTTTGTTTTACGTATCCTGGTCAGGCAGGCGTGGCTATTTATTTTGTTGCACATGGAACTTTTGCCCAGAGGTGACCGAGTGTGCTAGAAGAGGCGGTCACTCTAATTCCCTTGGGCTGGAGAGCTTTTCATTTACTTGGGCAAATGGCTTCTAACTTTGCACACTTAGGTATTTGCTAGGTAAAATATTCATAACAACAAAGACTTTTTGCATAGAGAATGAACAGATGAGCCTTGAACTCTAATTTGAAAGTTGTAATTGGTTTTAGACTTGCGGTCACTCTGCTGAGGCCCTGTGGCTTCTTACACTAACCTGTGAGCGCTAGGGTAGCGAGCAAGAGCTCTCAAGAGTCACTGCAGCTCCAGTTCTTAGATTCTCCAAAGTGCTTAAACTTTGGAGAGTTTTGTTTGTCAGGTCAAGCAAGGAAAGTGTTTTAAAAGTGATTGGATACATTAAATTAGTAAGTTCTGTGTTAAATGTTGAAGATAATTTAATTAACCACATTTGCAAAGGGGATGGTTGTTTTTCGTTTTAACGGAGTTGACTGGCTGTTCATCAAATGTCCCTTGAAAGTGACTGCATAGAAACAGTGAGTTCTGTAAATTCAACTTTAAAGTTTAAGGACACATAGGATTTTCTTTCTTAAAAAAGCAAGTGTAAAGCACTGAATATTAATTTAATAACAAGCACTTACAAATTATCTTCGTTTCATGACATCTCTGATCACACTCATAGCTAAGCTGGAGTGGAAATAACAAAGTTTCTGTTTGTCCCTTAGGCTCACAGCATACCAGCTTGGGTGGAGACTTTAAGACATGAAAGAGGCTAGATTCAGTCTAATGGAAAGAGAACACAGGGGGCAGGTATGGGGGGCAGGTACGGGGGCAGGTATGGGGGGGCAGGTACAGGGAGCAGGCACTGGGGGCAGGTACAGGGGGAAGGTACAGGGGGCAGGCACAGGGGGCAGGCACTGGGGGCAGGCACTGGGGGCAGACACTGGGGGCAGGTACAGGGGCAGGCACTGGGGGCAGACACTGGGGGCAGGTACAGGGGCAGGCACTGGGGGCAGACACTGGGGGCAGGTACAGGGGCAGGCACTGGGGGCAGGCACTGGGGGCAGGCACAGACAGTTACAGGGGTGCAGATACAGGCACAGAGGACAGGCACAGACAGCCCTGTCCCACCTTGCCATGTCCACCTCCAAAAGTTACACACTGCTCTTCTCTGGAGACTTTGCTTTGGAGCAGGTGGTCTGAGGAGACACCCATACAAGAGTGAAAGAGTTGCCCTGAGGGGAATCCTTGAACAGAGAATAGTTCCCAGAGCATCCTCGGGCTCTCTGCCCTAATAAAAACCGGAAGCAATCTTACCGTCCTAGTGCCAGTTCTTGGCAGGGACGCTGCTGCTTCCTCCGTTAACACACGATGCTCATCAGGATGCTATTTTCCCCAGAAACCTTAACCTCAGCCCCAGGCCACAGACCAGTCCCTGACTGAGCCCTGCCTGGAAGCTGGCTGGAGTTGGGCCACAGCTGAGATCGCTTTCTTGTTCTCACTCCGTGATAGCGGGACTGGCTGCCAAGAAAACTGGACTGGTGGTCATGTTCCTACTCAACCCGTAGGCTCCTTCCCTTCCTAGATGGCTCCCTTCCCCACAAATCCTGTGTCTGCAGAGCAGTTGAGTTACATAAAATCCAGGCACACAGTAGGTCCTGGATTTACTTTCCGCTCCCTCTCCAGAAACCCAGGGTATTTTAATGGAAATTTTGATAGGTCTCAACAGTCCAGCTCCTTTGCTCCAGCCTGCACAGCTGCTTCCTGACTTCAGGGGCATCACCCTGGGGCCGGAGACCTAAGCTCTACCAGACGGATCCACAACAATGATGCATCCACCGCAGGGGGCAGCAACAAGCCAGGTGGCTGCAGCCAGCAGTAGCTGATCTGGGCGCGCCCCCTTGTGGCCACCTGGATCAATACACACGGGGGAGTTTTGCCACCATTCAGGTAGGCCTCAGAATCTAAATCCCAACACTAATAAAATTCTGGGTTTAAGGCAGGAATGCAGAAGTGTGCTGACTATAAATGGGTGATTATTGCATTAAGATGAAAAATCTTGGGCTTTTGTTGTTATTGTTGAAATAGCCTGTTCTCCAATTTTTTTCCAGCTACAAACGAATAAGCAATTTCCCTACTTTCAAAGAAAAGGAAGCACGGCTTGGAGCTCTCAGGCACCTGAGCACCGCGAGCTTGGATGGCTGCCTTTGGATTTCAGCTTCACTCCATTGCAAAGCAAGGCTCCTCTCCACCCATTCTTTTATTTTCTCCACCTTAAAAAAATGAGTATGAAGATAAAGACAGGATCATAATAGGGCTGTAGAGACGGTTCAGGGGCAATTATTCCTTTTGCAGAGGACCTGTCTCAGTTCCCAGCACGCACATGGTGGCTCACAACCATCTGTAGCTCCAGCTTCAGGGGACCCGATGCCCTCTTCTGTCCTCCGTGGGTCAGGCATGAATGTGCTACACACAAACACATCCAGGCAAAATACTCATTCGTATAAAACAAAACTAGAAATTGAAAAGGCTTGTCATGTTTGGCTACTTACTCTTCCCAAAGATCTAGGGAAAGTTTAGAATAATAACCGTAACGGAAGCAAATGTGATAAGCCGTAAATTCTTAGGACTCTCGACTGAAATTGGCCCAAGCAGAGTGAAAAGGTGGCGAGGAGGATTTGATTCAAGGACATCCGTGGAGGAAGACATAGGGACCAACTCACTAAAGGGGATGTGGCAGTCCTTGTGGCAGGAAGATGAACTGGATTCAGGTCCGGCTCTGAAGATGATGAATGAGGACTTATAGATTATATACATATAGTCTCTACATTATATCATGTGCCTGACAATACCTGCCTCACTGGGTTGTGGATACCGTTGTGTGAGCAGGGGTTTCATAATCAAGAAGCAGGGTGGAGCTCAGCAAGCGCAAACTCATCAAGAGGAGCATTAAGGACAAGGGGTTTCTGGATAGGATTACCACTACAGGAAGGCCAGCACAATGCCACTTACCGGACACCAGGGATGGGCGTGTTTACAGAGGGACAAGATGCTTGCTCCAGCTGGAGTCTGCAGACACTATGGACGGGCATGCCTACATAGAGACAGGATGCTTATCCCAACTGGAGTCTGGGAGGACAGAGAACTCTAGCAAGTAGAGAACTTAGCTCCATCCATCCATCCATCCATCCATCCATCCTCTTAATCACTTATTTTCTCATTTATTTATCAATCACTTAATTGATCATTCCCTTGCAAAGATGCTCATCTCCTTATTTTCTCATCCTCTCACTCCATCTCTTATTAATGCCTTCCCTAGTCCATATCCCTGTCTGTCTGTGAGTGAATCTATCTGTCTGGACCTCTCTCCCCATCAGTCCTCCGTTCATTCATTCATTTCATTCATAGTTCTCCTTCCTCCCTCCCTCCCCTTCTTCCCTGTCTTCCCTTCCACTTTCCCCTCCTTCCCTCCCCCATCTCCTCCTACCTTCCGTCCTTGTTTCTTTTCCCCCTCCTATTTCTTCACTCGTTCTTCCACGACGTACCCTTATTTCTTATCCGCTTATTTCTCATCCATTCTTTGAGTCCTCATGTTTACTCTAGAAGGTTCAGAAATGGTTTAAAAGCCCTGCTCTGCCTCTAACCCCTCTTATATCTATGGTGGAGAGGGAGAAAGATGGGGGGATACCAGAGTGCTGTGGTTAGACTATAAGAGCTGGGGGAGGGGCTTAGAGGGACCCTAAGTCCGTTGGGAGTGGCTGGAGATGGATGTGGGCAAAGGTCATTTTACAGTGTTCAAGTGTGATTGGAGTTTGGAAACAGAAGATGGCAGGAGCCAGCAGAGGGCAGGTCCAGCTGCCTGAGTTCACCCTTGTCTATCCCAGGGATTTCTTCCTAAGATTTTTTGGTTCTGCACACGGTGTGTGGCCAAGATTCAAACTCTCTCCACCCCTACTCCCACTCTGGCCTCCCTGAGAGAACAGTCATATAGTATTGCAAGCGAGCCAAGCTGTCTCTGGTGTCCTTGGTGACAGCCTACTCTTTCCCAGTCATTGTTACAATCAGTATCTCAGCTTCCCCTTTGTTGGTGCTTATACCCCAGGCTGTGAAACCTTCAGGGAAAGAACTCCTAAATTGGCTCCAGCAGCCCTCTTGGCTACTCCACCCACCTTGTTGATGGGTTCCAGGTCCTCAAATTTCACTCTTCACTCCACAGTCAGCAAGCATGGCGTGCACTTAATCCAAAGCTCAGTAGATCCTGACTGCCCCTCTCCACCGGTCCCCATATCATCTCCCCACCTCTTGGGGATCACCTAGACCTGACATGGCTATTCCTCTGCCTTCTGAGTTGCCTCTCTGAAGCTACAGCGTGGTCATAATCGACTTGAGAATACATTTTAATGATACCCCTCTCCAGGCCAGGGATCAAGATCAAATCACCTGGGCAGACAGACATCACAGCCCTTTATCATCGGGCACATTCTGCTTCTCCCGGCTTCTGTCTTAGACAACCCCTTCTATGCTCCCAAAGCCCCACCTCTCCAGAGCACATCTGCTCCTACTCCCCCTCCAGACGAGTGCTGTTCATCTTCCAAAATATGACTGACGTTCTGTCCACATTTTCTGTGCTTTAATGAGTCCATCTATCTCCATGCAATAGACTGAGAGCCTGTGATGGTTAATCTTCATCATCTCCTTTACTGGCACCTAGAGATGCTCTTCTGAGTGTGGCTGGGAGCGTGTTTCCAGAGAGTTTTAATGAGCAGGGGAAGACAGACCCTGCATATAGACAACTCCATCCCATGGGGGTCGGGTCCTGAACCACATCGCGAGGGGGAGGTAGCCCCTGGGTACCAGCAGGCATCTTTCTCTGCTTGCTGACTGCAGCTGCAGATGGAGTGTGTGGCCAGCTACCGCCCTCTCCTACCTCAGCCTGAGCTGCTCCAGCCGCCATATGTGATAATACACTTTTCCTTCCTAAAGCCACTGAGGAATTTTGTCCTAGTAACGGGAAGAGCATGAATACAAAGAATACGGGAAACCCAGCCTTCTCAGAGTTTTCACTCCATCTCCGTCTCCAGAACAGCATCTGGCAGACGGTAGGTGCCCTGTGAGCATAGGCAACTAGATTAACAAATATCTTTATGGGAGCCTGATTCGGATTCGATTAATATGTCCACGGCATGTCTAGAAAATAGCATTTCATCGTACTCCTCCCCCATCCTCTGGCTTTTATATCCTTGATCTTTCTTTCTCTGTGCTCCCTTGGAGGAGGGGATGTCGATGTCCTATTTGCTCATAGCACTTTGCCAGTTCCGAGTGTTTGCATTAACCCTTGCATGAAGGAGTTTGTCTGACCGATGCTGACAGCAGCACTCGCCAATGGATATAAACATAAATATTCATAAGGCAGTTTGAAAACATGTCTGTTTAGCAAAATGAGGGTAGTGGGCAACTCTCTAGGGCTGCGGCCTCCCCAGTCATGGACTTCTAACAAGGCTTATAGTACATACCCAGCATGCATTCCGTTCTGTGGAGCAGGATACAAAGCTAATCAGAAAGCTGGTAGTTACCCTCAAACCCATTATGCCACCATTGCCCACATCGTACCTGGCAAAGTTGGTATCTGTATGAGACTGTTAACAGCCTTCTGGTGCGGGAAGGAAAATTTCAAGTCACTTTTAGTTTGATTTCTCTGCAGCCCATAACCCGAGTGTATAGTGTCTTCCGCGATGGGGTCCTACCATGTACGTCTAGTGGGCAACCAAGAGTAACCACAGTAGCCTACATTATTCTGAAGCCCCTGGGGCCTTCCTGACCCAAAATTCATGCAGAGGTATTCCACATCTGGCACTGGGATTTTCATTTAGTAACATGACTTCCGGGAGTAGTATGATCTACCCATGCAGGGGACCGCCATTCGACCTTTTAAATTTTTATGTGTGTGCAATACATGTTTTTACACATGTAATGGCGTATACACATTGCTCATGAAGACTTGCATGGAAACCAGAGGAGGACTTCGGGTATTCTCTTAAGACAAGGCCTCTAACTTAGAGCTATGCTGGGGACCAGGAAGCCTCAGGAACGTTTTCACCCACCCGCTCCAGCACTGGGGTTACAGGTGCTTACAGTCATACCTGGTGTTGTGGCCTCAGTGAGAAATATCCCCCATTAGGCTACGGATTTGAACATTTAGTCCCCAGTTGGTGGCACTGTTTGGGAGTTGATGGAACCTTAGGGAGGGACAGCCTTCCTGGAGGAAGTACATCACTGGGGATGGGTATTCTGCTTCCTGGTCACCATCTCCACTTCCCATGTAAGACAGACATGATCCCCTAGCTCCTCACTCCACCTACCCACCTGCCATTGCAGGCTCTATCCCCCTAGAACTGTAAGCCGAAATGAACTCTTTCTTCTGTCTGTTGCTCTTGGTCGTGGTGTTTCATCACAACATCAGGAAAGGAACTAATATGCCTGGTTTCAATGTGGCTACTCAGGCTTAAAACTCAGGTTCTGTCTTAGTCGGGGTTCCTATTGCTGTGGTGAAACACCATGACCAAAACCAAGTCGGGAAGGAAAGGATCTATGTGGCTTACACTTCCACATTGTACTCCATCAGTGAAGGAAGTCGGGGCAGGAACTCAAACAGGGCCGGGACCTGGAAGCAGGAGCTGACACAGAGGCCATGGAGAGGTGCTGCTTACTTATCGTGGCTTGCTCAGCCTGCTTTCTTATAGAACCCAGGACCACCAGCCCAGGCACCGCTCACAGTGGCCTGGGTCCTCCCCCATCAACTGCTAATTAAGAAAATGCCCTACAGCTGGATCTTTGGAGACGTTTTTCTCAGCTGAGGTAGTCTCCTCTCAGATGACTCCAGTTTGTGTCTTTGGCATAAAACCACCCAGCCCAAGGTTCTCATGTCCGGGCAGCAAGCCACTGAGCCGCCCCCAGCCCCAAGTTACCTTTTTTAACAGCTTACAAAGCCATAGGTCTCCACATGGCTTTTTCATACTTCCTGAGTTTGGGCTAAGCACCCCCTCCACCCCTTCTCCCATCCCTAAACCTGTCGGAGCTCAGCATTCTCTCCACCCATGTTCACATCACACGTGTTCTGCTGTGCACTTCATCCCTGAAGCCTCTCTGCCCACCCCCTCTCATGACCTCGTTCTAGCTTCCCAGCCCTCTCTAGACAGCCCAAGCTGAATCAGAAGCCTGCACATTTGAAGTTAGGGTCTCTGTGTGAGACAGAACATGTAGCATTGGTCTAGTTGGGCCTGCATTTCCTTACCCAACATCACATATAGAGAATCATTAACCTAGGTTATGCTATTTCCTCTTATTAAACAATTTCAAAATCCCTGGAGGGGCCCTCTATATGCTGCTGCGGCCTGCGCAGCCTGGATAGCCGAGACTGGCGGGGGGGTGCCAGGATTGAGACACGGAGGCTTCTTTTCAGGTGGAAGGACAGCAACCTTTATTTTGCCCAGCAACCTTTTATACCTTTACTCCTTCTATGGAGACCCACCGGCCAGAAAGAACACAAACATCCTTGTCAATTACAGATACAGACCACAAGGAAGTTCCACTACCGGTCAGGAGGAGTGAGGGCAGCTGGATCACAACAATATGCCAATTTTGTCCTTGGATTGGTATATTGAGGTTTATACCTGCTTCAAGATTTGTTTTTAACTTATTGTTTAACTATTTTAAACTTACAAATAGCCTGTGAGTGATATACTTTGATGCCCAAAGATAGCAGCTGTACAAGACAATATTCGAACCCAGGGCTTCTGTGGCTTCAAAGCCAGTGCCATTTCTTTAATGAAATTTGAGGTCACTATCGTGACTTGCACCAGCCATTTCCCGTTGTTTGGGATACGAGTCCATGCTCCACACTTGGACTTTGAGCGGCTCCTGCCGTGGCATCCTCCGTGTTTACAGAGGCCCTGGTTGTGAGGAATGAGGTGCCGAGAGAGAATTTTCACTGCGCAATCTTTGTTGACTTCTCTGTTTACACGGTCTCCTGCCTCCTTCAGTCCGCACCTGGCTATTACGTGGGAGGTGCACAGCCAGCGGAAAACGTGAGGGCTAATCAGCAGCTGGTACCCGTGGACTGCACCTCTGCTTCCACAGAACGACAAGTGTGGAGCACGGCCAAGGCTGGTAAGCTACCTAAGCACAGTTTTTGTTGAGGAACTTTGCATTTTTATTTTAAAGACCTTAAATATTGGGAGGGTACATCCATCTTCGTAGTCACTGTGAATCATAATTTTGTTAATCTGGCATAATTTCAAAAATGTCCTGTTTTTTTTTTCTTTCCTTTTCAACCTCATTTCAACTTTCCTTGAAATAGCAAGTTTAATTCATGAAGATATTTCAAACATGCCTTTCCAACATCTGAAGACTGGAGTTACAGGCAGTTGTGAGCTACCCCCCCGGGGGGGGGGGCTGGGAACTGAACCTGGGTCCTCTGCAAGAGCAGCCAGTGCTCTTCACGCTGAGCCGTAGCTGCTGGAACAATGTTTGTACTTAAGGAACCGATCATGTGGAATGTTAAAGAGCCTGCAGAAAAAGATAGTCTTGTCTGAGCCTGGTGCCGTTCTTCATCAGGTGCGTGTTTCTGGAAGACTGTTTAAAAAATTTATCTGAAGTTCTAAATAGAGTTGTATGATTCTCCTCAACAATTCGCCTCTGGCACGTTCCTTCCTTAGGAACCGACAGACAGGTGCGTGGAGTTTCATCTGGAGGAACTGTCATCGGCAATGCTCGGAGGTAGAAAAGCGGGGGCCAAATCAATGCATCAGTGTGAAGGGCAACCGTGTAGCCTTTCCAAAGAAAACAGAGCAACAAGAGCAACATTTATAGATGATTATAATAAATCCCAATTATGAAATTACAGGCATAAGCAACATAACAAATACTTCCTCTGTGTTTTACTAATTTAGCGAGGTCATGCAGTCCTCATAATAACCTTTTCTTAAATGAAAAAAAATTTCATACACTGTATTCTGATCACAGTTTCCCCTCCCCCTCCTAAGTCCTTCCCACCTCACAACTCCATGACCTTTTCTTTCTCTTTTTCTTTAGAAAGCAAACAGGCAAACAAACAAAAAACCCAAACAAACACACACACAAAACCATAACATACATGCTGCAACCAGCGCAGCCTGGATAGCCAGCCGGCTGGGTGTGTGTGTGTGTGTGTGTGTGTGTGTGTGCCGGGATTGAGACACAGAGGCTTCTGTTCAGGTGGAAGAACAGCAACCTTTAGTTTGCCCAGCAACCTTTTATACCTCTACTCCTTCTGCGGAGACCCACAGGCCAGAAGAACACAAACATCCTTGTCAATTACAGACCACAAGGAAGTTCCCCTGTCAGTCAGGGGGAGTGAGGGCAGCTGTATCACAACACATACAAAAAACCAGTCAGACAAAAAAAAAATGCCCAAACAAAGCAATATGAGGCAAAAAGTCTACAGAAATACTATTGAGTTTGTTTCTTGTTGCTGGGCAGGGGGACCACCTTTAAGTGTGGCTCCTGTAACCCAAGAGACTCCCTTGGAGAGAACTAATTTTCCCTTTGCAGGTGATATCAATTGAGATAGCCTCTTCGTTAGGGGTGGGATCCAGCGTCCACCTCTCCTCTCCGTGCTTAAACGCTGTCTGTGTGGCTTGAACCTGTGCAGGCTTTCTGCTTGCGGCCTCTGTCTCTGGGAGTTCACACGTCTGTCAGTCCTGTTGTAGCTGGAAGACTCTGTCTCCTTGGTCTGTCATCTCTGGCTCTTAAAATACTTCTGCGTACTTCCCTGCAGAATCCCACTTAGAACTAAGTATTGCAGAGTCTCACTCTCTGCATGTCCAGTTGTGGGTCTCTGTGTTAGTTTCCACCTACTGCAAGAAGAAGCTTCTCTGGTGACAGCTGAGCGAAGCCCTGGTCTCTGGGTAGACCAGAATGTCATTAGGAACCATTTTATTGCTGTGTTCCTTTAGCAGACCAGTAGTATTTGGCTTTGCCCCAGGCCCATGGCCAATGTGCTAATCTTAGGAGATGGATACCCTACCATGGAAGCAGAAGGTAAACCTGGAGAGTCTCTCAGCGTGATATTCCTGTCACTAGGCAGCAGGTGGCAGAGCTGGATTCTAAACCTTGATGTTCTGTCCCCGAGCCACCAATACCCCAGAGCAGCAGACTCTCACAGTGCTTAGAACTTGTTAGCAATGCTAGTACCATGGCTGGCTCTCCTTCCCAGAAGCTCTGGGGTAAGGCCTGGCAACCAGTATCTGAGCAAGCCTGCTGGGAGTGGAACCACCATGTAGCTCAACTCCGACTTTCCTTGAAATGATGTTGAAAAAAAAATCCTATAAAGGTGGCAGCGCTGGCGAGATGGCTCTCGCTGGGTGACGGTGCTTGCTGCACAGGCCTCGTGGCCTGCATTTGATTCCCGGAACACACCAAAAGTTGGAAAGAAAGAATCCGTTTCCCAAAGCGCTCCTCTGGCTTCCAGCATATGCTGTATCACCCTCTACCCATTGTCATAAATAGATACATAACCGTTTAAAGATATCTTGTAAATGAGTCAATAAGATGTTAACAATGGGACTGGAGAGATGGCTCCGTGATTAAGAGCCCCGCCTGCTCTTCCCAAGGACCTCAAATCAGTTCCCAGCACCCTCATGGCAGCTCACAACTGTCGGTAACTATACTTCAGGGGAGCCAACATCTTCACACAGATGTGTATGTGGACAAAACACCAATGCCCATAAAATAAAATTAGATAAAATATTTCTATAAAAAAGAAATGAAGGATATTTAACAATGTCACTTCTAGATAATGAAGTTTTGAGTGATTTTTTTCCTTTCTCTGTCTTCCCCTCCCCTCCTCTCCATGACATGTTTGTAATTTCCAAAAGGTAGCAAGGTAAAATGAAACACATATTCTTGCAGGAAAAGGAGGAGGAAGGGGAAAAAGACAGAACTTGGTGAGCGATATGCACTTGCAGGAAGGGACCTGTAGACAGAACTCTTTTTCCAGAAGCTTGAGCGGTGTTTATGACATTGTGGGGATCCTCAGCCATCTTGCGATGGTGACAAGCAGGTCCAGATGGCTGACATTTGGCATTTCTTCCCAGCTCCCAGCCCCTGCTGCTGATGCTGGTCTAGGTGACCACATCTTGAGAAACAAGGAACCAGAAAAAGTTAAGCTTCTGATGTAACGCAAGCTCCACGATGAGAAGAATGTGCTTTGGCAACGTTCCCAGCCCTGAGCACTGGAAGAAGAACCCTTAGAACATGAACCAAAGGAGACACTACAGCTGAGTGTCCAGGAAGCTAGGTTCTGGTTCTGGCCTTCCGCTCTCCAAGCCTGCCTCCGTGATGTACTTCCTCCAGCAAGGCTGATGACCCAATCCTCTCCATGGCTGCAGGCATCGCCTTCAGCCAGCTGTGACCTCTCAGTGGTCATGCCTGGTACTGGGCAGGGTGACAGCTCTGGGTCTTGATTCAATAAGTAATGCCTACTAGGCCAAGGCTAGGATCGCCAGAATTTGAGTTTTGCTTGAAACAAAAAAGGATCAAGAACTTGCCAACACCAGTCAGGCTGGTTCTGGGAAGTTCAAGGAAAGATGTCAGAAATACCTAGGTGGAGGTTCCTGTAGAAATATTAATCAGGCACAGGGTTGCTCGCTGCCTTTGGATTACAGGTTAGGCTTGTAAGTCTGAAGTAAATTATACACTCTTGATATTCTTCAGTCCCGTACTATATAATGATAAATTATACAGTTATAGGCCTCAGCCCAAGTTATAACAAATTATCCCACAGTGTATAATTATCCAGCAATGCACCATGTAATAATAAATTAGACAGCTACCAACCTAAGCTGAGATTCCTGGAAGAAACAGCAGAACCAGCAGAAGCCATTGGCCTAGTCCTCTGACAGAGTCCTTGTCAGACAAGTCAAGTGTGAATGGAAAGAGGGAAGTGACTGATCCCTTTCTTTCCTCTCCCGCTTACATGGATACTGCCTCAGCTGTGGGCACACACTTGGCCACAGGGTTCTGGATCAACTGAGAATCCAGCACTCTGGGGTCCTCTGATAAAGAGAACTGCATGGAAATGGAAGACGATCCACAGTTACGTTGCCTGTCCTGGCCTGCTTTGCCCGTCACATAGTATGTTAGTCGCTGAAACTCATGACTTTTGTAAGAGATAAAGGTTTGTAAGTGAGACAGCCACATGTGGGGTGGGCCCATACCCAAGTCTGCAGAATTCGGAATGTTCACGGGTTATAGAGTTTTGAATGAGAAATGAAATTCATTCATAGACTTGGGAATTTGAACGCTTGGTTCCTAGTTGGTGGCTCTGTTAGGAGGGTTTCAGTGCTGTGGACTTGCTGGAGGAAACACATCACAGGGTTTGGGAGCTTAAGGCCTCATCCTGCTTCCAGTTCAGGCTCTTTGCTCCATGTTTATGGTAACCCATGAGTGCTCAGCATCCTGTTGCAGCCGCCATGCCTGCTGCTCGCTGCCATGCTTTGGCACTGGGATATACTCTTAACCCTCTGGAACTATAAGCTCCAAAATGCTCTTTCCTCTAATTCTGATGTTTCTCTCTTTACTTTTTGTCCAGATGGCCTGTGTATCAGAGAAAGTGTGGTATTGATATTGCCTACTATTAATGGATTGGTGTTAATCTGTGTCTTTAAATCTAGTAGCAGATTTTTTTTTAAATTAAACTATGTACTCTAGAATTTGGTGCATATATGTTGAGGCCAGTAATGCCTTCTCAGTTAACTGTTCCCTTGTTTAGAATGGAGTGTCCCTCTTTATCTCTTGTTGTTGGTTTTATTTGAAGACTGCTTTGGCAGATATAGGGTAACAGTGTGCACTTGATTCCCGGTCCCATCTGATTCAAGTACTTTTCTCCATCCTTTTACCTTAAGGCAGGACCTAACTTTAAAACAAAGATGTGTCTCTTTTAGATAATAGATAGGTGGACTTTGTTTCTTGATTTACTCAGTCAGTCTTGGACATTTGACTGTGGGAATTGAGGTCATTGATATTTAAAGTTATTATTGAAAGTTGTGTGTTAATTATGACCATTGTGTTGTTGACTTTTGGTGTTGTTTGTGTTCTCAGTGATATCTTGTGTTTTAATAATGATGTCTTCATATGTCCTTCCATGGCCTCTCTGCTGGGCTCACTCATCTTTTCATCCTGAATAAATCTTTCCTGTATTTTCTTTAGGTTTGGTTTGTTGGCTATAATTTATCTAGGTTGTTTATGTTGTAAAATGTTTTCCTTTCTCATTCAAATATGGCAGATAGTTTTTCTGAATATACTAGTCTATGTTATTAGTCATAGTTGTTTAGTACTTGGAAGACATTGCTCTAGGTTCTTCTGGCTTCCAAAGTTTCCATTGAGAAGTCAGTCGCGGTTGTGAAGGGTTTTCCTTTGTGTGTGACTTGTGTGCCTCCTCTTGCAGCTTTCCTTTGTTCTGCATACTTAGTGTTTTAACTGTGATCTGCTGTGAGGATTTTCTTTTCTGCTCTGGTCTATTTGATGTTCTTTGTACTTCTTGTATCTGCATGGGTGTGCCTTCCCTGAGTTCAGAGAAGTTTTCTTCTATGATCTTGTTGAAGATATGGTCTATGCCATTAACCTGGGATCCTTCTCTCCTATGTAAACCTATAATTTGAAGGTTTGATATTTTTCATGGTGTCTCTCATTTCCTGTGTGTTTCTTTCCTGTGATTTAATTTTGTCAACATTCCTTACTTATTTTGTCTACTTCTCTACCTGGAGTCCTGACAATCTTTCTTCTGTTTTATTCATTCAGCTGCCAAGGCTGTGAGTTTTCTAGTTCCATTGTCCCCATGGTTTCCATAAATCTTAATGTTTGGGTTCTGGGAGCATCATTGAGGTATTTATTAGCCTTAAACTCTTCCTCCTTACTTTCATTGAACTGTTGCTTTGTGTTTTCTTTAAACTCCTCAAATTCTTTAATGAAGTTTATGATTGTTCTTTTAAATACCGTTCCTGAAGTTCATCTAGGTAATTCTCACTGACAAACATTTCTATAAGACTGCAGTTTTTGAGAAGATACTGGTTTGATCTTTCATATTGTTGGTATCCTTGAGATGAAACTTCCTTTGTTAGTTCAGGCTAGACCCTGGAGGGGGACATGGAAAATCTGGGTATCTCTCTTTTCTTTTACTAGCATATTAAATATACATGCAATGTGATTCCATTGTAATAAAATGGGTCCAAGCAACACAAAGGGATGAGGAACTGAAAGTAAGGACTTGTCTGCTGTCAGTGGGCAGGTTTCTGGGAGCAGGTGGCATTAATTGCATAGAGTGAAGAGGAGTTTACACAGTATACAGGACACCATATCATGTGTGAAAAAAGGTAATCCTTGGGGACTATTAATACCTTCCAGGTGATGATGGAAGTTAGACAGGAGGTGAAGCGTGCCCGTGAAAGTCTCATGTAGGAATCTGGCTATCCTATCCTATCCTGAAGGCATAGGTCCCTTGAGAACTTCTCTGCTCTAGAGTATCACCTAAACAGTGAACCTGAGCCTTGCAAGTACCTACTCCAGCTAGGCTCTTGTGTGTCCACTAAGTGCATATGCTAATGCTCTGCCTGTGGCCACTGGAACCTGCTTAGCTTTATAAACCCCTCCTGCCAGGGGACTCCAAAGATATCCAGATTCACGGAGTGAGCAGCTACTGCATTCTAGCCTCTCCGTCTTGCAAAAGGCCCTTGTTGGATTACCCAGCCCCTGTCATGTAAGGCAATGGTATAAATCCTGTTATAGTATGTACATATTGGATCTACTGGTTCTGTCACTTTTGAGAACCCTGCCTAATCCTCCAGCACAGTTTTAGAAAGATAACACGAAGCATCATCCAAACAGCCCCACTGCCAGCACTAAAAACAAACTGGCTCAGGCACACTGCTTGGGAACCGTCAGGATCTTAGCTACCCACTCCTTCCCCAAAATGAACTAGAGAAGAAGATCAAATTGAGGGGGGAGCAGCAAAACAGTGCTCCGGTCTCAGCTGCAGTGGCAGCAGAACCCACTTGGAATAGAGGCCAGTAGATCATTGACCAGCAGGTGGTGGCTATAACGAGGAACTCCAAGGGAATGGGAGATAAGAAAGCCAGGTGGGTTCCGGGGGGGGGGGGATTTCAGATGGCTCAGGGGTCAGTGATTCTCTCGGTTTCTGGTATTCAGAGAGATTTGAAGAAGGGTTTGCAGCAGCCATTCAGCACCTGAAACTGCAGGGCTGGCTTCATGGCAATCTCTGGGCAGGGCACTGCTTTCAGGGCTTAACAGGTAGAAAAGTCAATTCTGTGTGATTGGAAGAATAGGGGTAAATAGGCCCCCTTCCAGGGGTTGATGGCTTCTTGCTGGCTCCTTCTGGAAAAGGAAGCCCCCTGGCCAGTGGATCTCAACCTTTGAGTCTTGACCCCTTTGGGGGTTGTATATCAGATATCCATCCACATTATGATTCGTGACCATAACAAAATTACAGGTATGATGTAGCAATAAAATAGTTTTATATGGGGGGTCACCACAACACGAGGAACTGTATTAAAGGGTCGCAGCATTGAGGAGGTTGAGAGCCACTGCTCTAGGCAGTCTTAGCCACATAGCCTGCTCCTCAGAGTTTCTTCTGAGCTATCGGTAACTGCATACTGCATCAAGAAATCTGAATGCATTTGCAACTGCTGGGTTTCTGTCAGGGACCGAGGGTGTGAGCAGAATCTTCTCAGGAGTGCAGCATCTGATGCAGGCAGTGTGACATCCTGGGAGTAATGTCCATGGCTCTGACCCTACATCACCTGGACCTACAGAAAATACCGTGAAGGTATGTTCCTAGCTAGAGGTAGCCTCCAGGGTCCCACCATATAGTAATAAGGGCGGCGGGGCTGCGTCCCTAGCACCCCAGCCGCCTGCTAGCTTATGCCCGAAATAACACACAAACTGTATTCATTTAAACACTGCTTGGCCCATTAGCTCTAGCCCTCACTGGCTAATTCTGATATCCCCATCAACCCATCTCTAATAAACTATGTAGCTCCGGTCTTACCGGGAAAGATTCAGCATGTCTGACCTGGCGGCTTGCTTCATTGTGTGCACCTGCCTGGGAGAGCGGAGCATGGCACCTCTGCTCCAGAGAGCAGAGCTGTCGAGTCTGAGCTCACTTCCTCTTCCTCCCAGCATTCTGTTCTGTTTACTCCTCCCACCTATCTTCTAACCAATGAGGGCCAAGCAGTTTCTTTTTATTTAACCAATGACCTTCCTCCATCACCACCACCATCAGAAAATACCACGAGGTATGTTCCTAGCTGGAGGTGGCCTCCAGAGTCCCACCACCCTCAGAAAATACCGTGGAGGTATGTTCCTAGCTGGAAGTGGCTCCAGGGTCCCACCACCCTCAGAAAATACCATGGAGGTATGTTCCTAGCTGGAGGTGGCCTCCAAGGTCCCACTACCCTCAGAAAATACTGTGGAGGTATGTTCCTAGCTGGAGGTGGCCTCCAGGGTCCCACCACCCTCAGAAAATACCATGGAGGTATGTTCCTAGCTGGAGGTGGCCTCCAAGGTCCCACCACCCTCAGAAAATACCATGGAGGTATGTTTCTAGCTGGAGGTGGCCTCCAGGGTCCCAACACTGTTAGAAAATACCGTGGAGGTATGTTCCTAGCTGGAGGTGGCCTCCAGGGTCCCACCATCATCAGAAAATACCATGAGGTATGTTCCTAGCTGGAGGTGGCCTCCAGGATCCCACCACCATCATTTGTCTCATGGCCTGGGTGACTCCAGGAATCTAATGCTGTCTACCTTTCTCCACTGGTGTCCCTCTAGGCCATTTCTATACACAGTCAATGTTCCCACCCCAGTGGAATTGCATGTTGTTCAGGATAATGTTCCAGCTCCTCACCAGGTCCCTCCCAGGTCCTACCTCATCCACATCCTTCAAAATGCTCATTCTCTCCCTCCTGGAGCTCAGTTCCACCTCCCAGCCTTAGCCCTATGCTATTCCCTCAGCTTCTTCTCTTTCTCCAAGGAGAAGTGAAAATGTCACCTTTCCATTTCCATCTCAGGCCCAGGATCTTTCCACAGCTTTGCCTAACATATTTTTTGCGTAATAATCAACATAAGGTAATGCATTCTCAATTGATTGTGTTCTTATCTCTCCCACTAGGACTGGGAATAAGGACTTATTTATTTTTCCTTTTCTTTTCTTTTTTATTTATTTATTTATTAAAGATTTCTGCTTCCTCCCTGCCACCGCCTCCCATTTCCCTCCCCCTCCCCCGATCAAGTCCCCCTCCCTCGTCAGCCCAAAGAGCAATCAGGGTTCCCTGCCCTATGGGAAGTCCAAGGACCACCCACCTCCATCCAGGTCTAGTAAGGTGAGCATCCAAACTGCCTATAATTCGTGATCCTAGAGAAGCTAAATAAGAAGGTGAACCCAAAGAAAAATATATAGGCATCCTCCTGAATATTAACCTTCATCAGGCGATGTAAGGAGACAGAGACAGAGACCCACATTAGAGCACCGGACTGAAATCCCAAGGTCCAAATCAGGAGGAGAAGGAGAGAGAGCACGAGCAAGGAACTCAGGACTGCGAGGGGTGCACCCACACACTGAGACAATGGGGATGTTCTATCGGGAACTCACCAAGGCCAGCTGGCCTGGGTCTGAAAAAGCATGGGATAAAACCGGACTCGCTGAACATAGCGGACAATGAGGACTACTGAGAAGTCAAGAACAATGGCACTGGGGGTTTTTGATCCTACTGCACGCACTGGCTTCGTGGGAGCCTGAGAATAAGGATTTAATGGACCATGAGTCCTTCTCTGGTATCCTTGCTTAGAAGTTGTTCACTCCAGTTGCTGTTGCAGGGAGCTGATGAGTTGAGAGCTTTGGTGAGCTGGAGAACCACAACACAAGGGTGAATTCCACAGGAGAAGGAGTGGGGCCCATTCCAGGGACATTCGCAGAAGCAGGACTGGACCAGTGACGTAGGCTAGAGAGGGCCTGAGACAGCAAACTCCACAGGAGCAGGACTGAGTTGGCAACCTAGTCCAGAGAGGGCCTGAAACAATGAACTCCCTGTGGAGATGCTCCTATAGCAGGTACAGGGGAGCAACCGCTGAGCAAGTGGGCCAGAGCCAGAAACCTCTGTGGGTCCAGGCATGACTCTGGGACCTTTAAGGGAGTGGACCTGAGCCAGGACCCCTAAGGGTCCAAGTGTGAGTCTGGGACCTTCAAGAAACTAGGCCTGAGGCAGGACCTCTGTGGGTCAGATGTGAGTCTGGGCCTCCGAGGGAGTAGGAGGAAACCAGAGACCTCTGTGGGTCAAGCGTGAGTCTGGGACCTCTGAGGGAGTAGGCCTGAGCCAGAGACCTTTGCAGGACCAACCCCAAGCCAGGAACCTCTGCAGGAGCTGAACCAGACCGGGGACATTTACAGAAACAGGTCCAAGCCTACAACCTAGGCTAGAGCAGGTCTGGGACAGCAAACTCCACAGGAGTGGAGCAAAGCCCGGGAGTACTGAGCGACCTTCAGGAACACAGAGTGACCGATGGGGTAACTGGAAGCATGGCACTGACTTTACCACGAGGAGCAACCATCTGAGCATTGGATCCCCTGGCACCTGGAAGATTGATCACCAGAGTCAAAGACAGCCCCAACTACACCAAATGACTTGACCAAAGCACCTCCCTTCTCTATTCTCCCTTGGGAACCAGAGCTGCTAAGAATACGCTGGATGATGTGCTCAAAGTGTCCACTGGGACCTCACCCCTGTGGGAGCTAACAGGACAGCAGCTGACTTGTGGGAAAAAGGCCTAGAAGCCACATCCCAGTGCCTTGACCAGGCCACACAGGGCTCTACAAGTCTGGTGGCTTGGGTCCCTTGTGGAACCCCAGCTGTCACCCGTTCTGTCGTTCCTGTGTGGTGGAACATGACACTCTTGGCGTCTCCCCAGGGGAATGCGCCTGGGCCACTTGTGAAATAGCTGGGGCCCAGGAAGCTTCTAGGTGCTAAGTGCAGGTGTGACCCCAAAGAGCCTTTGCAGCAGCCTGGGAAAGATGGCACTCATAACTTGGCCACAGCAGAGCGAATCTTGTAAAAGAGACATCAAGTGTCTGGGAAATGTGACCCACGCTGGGCAGCAGCTTGTTTCTCGGAGAAATCGCCCGTGAAGAACGGGCTGCTTAACTCTCCATTTCCGTTCCCGTTTCCTTCCTGCTGGGACTTGACACTGACTATGGCTCACAGTTCTTTCTCGTTTTCTTTCTTGCTTCCCTCCTTCCCTTCTTTTCTCTCCTTCCCTTCTTTCTCTCTTTCCTCCTGAGATAGACAGTTGTTATGCTGCCCTGGCTGGCTTCAAACTCCTCTGCTGAAGCCATATCCTGCCTCAGGCTTCCAAGTGCTGGGGCCACGGACACACGCCATGTCCTGATTTGATTTTGATTAGTTGGCAATTCCCCTTATCTTCAACAAGGCCTTGGGTTTCTCAGTTGCTTTCCATATTCTGAACTGAAGTAGGCATACAACAAATACTTCTCTAATTATCCCCCCCCCCATTCTGTCCTGTTGAAAGGCCCTGGAGAGAACCCTGCCTTGAACAATTTCAGGTGAGCAAACGTAAGTTTGTTTCAACTTTAACCCATGATCCTCTGGTCTCAGCTTCCCAGGGGCTGGAATTACAAGTGGCCCAGGCCTGCCTTTGAAACTTCGCTCTTAAGTGGCGCTAGGCACAGGGATCAGGCTGCCTGGATTTTAACCCAGGCTCTGTCTCTTACCAGATGTCACCTTGAGAAGAGTTTTTGAAGTCTTTGTCGTGCTTCAGGCTCCTCAGCTTGGAAAGGGACCCTCATGATTCTTGTCTTAGTTACTCCTCTATTGCTATGATTCAAACACCATGACCAAGGCAACTTCTGAAAGAAGGGGCTCCCAGTTTCAGAGAGTGTCAGGGAGCATGGAAGCAGACAGGCATGCTGCTAGAGCCATAACTCACAGCAATAGCTAACTGGGAATGATGTGGGGTTGAAACCCCAACCCCCACCCCAGTGACACATTTCCTGCAAGGCCACACCGCCCAAACCTTCCCAGATTGTTTCACCAACCTGGTACCAAGCTTTCAAACATGTGAGCCACTGGGGTCTCACCCAGACCACCACAGCACCTCTTTAGAGACTGGCGTGAGGGATATAATGGATTGACATACACAAAGTGCTTACAAGAAAAACTGGCACACAGGAAGTGAGCTATTACTTATTGCTATATTATTCCCCTTAAGAAGAATTTTATTAAAGCATATAAATAGTGTACCAATTTTGAATTTATAGTTTCGCCAGCTCTGCTATCCAGACACTCCCACTGAAGCTGCATACAGCACTCAAGACAGAGTATTTCCACCTCCCCCAAGCCCCTCTGCCACTTCTGGTCCCCCCACTCAGCCCCTGACAGGGGAGTTGCAACAGTCCTTGGTCCTAGCACTTTCCATAAAGAGGATGCGCATCTCAGTGCTGATTCCTTTGGATCAGCATCGATTTGTTTTTGTTTCTGTAATTCCCTCTCTCAATAATTTATACCTTTTTTTAAAAAAATTGCTCTAAGTCAGGTTATAGCCAATTATTTTCTCCACCTGAGTTTTTTTTATTTGTAAAACGAGGTTAATGCCTTCAACCCTCTTGAAGATAGGAAGGTAGTGAGAAGATTTGCACACCTCGCTAAGAACATACATGCTGTCTCCCATAATTCCCCTACTTCTCTGGAAGAGGAGCTTACATGATAGGGAGCTTTAAGCCCAGAGGACCGAAGGCATTCTGGAACTGAGGGGGAGAGGGCTTCAGAGTAGATTCACAGCTGCAAAAGAATGGCTTTGTTTACCAAGAAGACTGTTGTTTTTTAATTTTTTAAAATCTGGGTATCCTTTCTACTACCTCCCTTCTCTAAACATAATTAAGATGCAAGCCGGCACTCCCCAGGAGGAGATAGCTGAACATTGCCCTGAGCAAAAACTTCTAGCAAAAGGTCACGCTACAATGGTAGCCCAGGCTCCTTTGCATTTCTCACACAGCATCGGGGATAATGCATTAGTCTGTGTGCACGGGGGACCCAACTCTGACACAGCATCGGTCGGGCTACAGGGTTACCATTAAACGCTCACCCAGCCTCATTTTGAAGACTGTTTCTGTGGCTTGGATTCGTGCCATTGACTGCGACCCCAGCTGACCCTGTCTGAGTGGACAGGCAGGGTCAGAAGGTCTTGACCAGTGGGGACAGCTCCTCTTACCATAATGCCTTGTCCTTGAAGTGGGGCTAGGAAGACACATCTGCTGAGTGACAGACAGTGGGACTCTCAGAATTGGGTCATTACCAGCTGGGGCTGTACAGGCTTAGGATAGGAAAGGTTTCTTGCACTCGTGTTTTCTTTTCTTTGTTTTTATTTCAACATATTTAAGAAGGAAAAAAGTAAAATAAATATAAACAAAAGCTTGTTCTTAAACTGATGGCATCTTGTAGCCTCTACAGAATCACACCTGGTAGGTACATCATCACAAAGCCTGTTGAAAGTCAGGGAGAACTAGGTGAAGTTTATTTACTGCTTTACTTTTTAGAAAGGGTCTCTCTTATCCCAGGGTGGCCTCAGATCACTACATGGGTGAGGATGACCTTGAACTTTTGACCTTCCTGCCCCAGCCTTCTCTTGTGCAACTGCACCTGGTTCTCAAAGTACTGATACTCAAACCCAGGGCTTTGTGCATCCAAGGCAAGCAATCGAACAGAATCACACCTACTGCCTGTGACGTTTACACATAAGGAATAAGCCAAACTTAGACAACAGGGTCTTTGGATCGAAGCTAACCTCAGGACTGGGTTAGGTCCTCACTGATACCACCAAAAATAGAGTTTTTCCATGTTTCTGCCTCACTTTTCTCAGCAAGATGACTTCCAGCCTCATCTCACGCTGATGCTGTGAACATTAAGCCCTCCATGTTTCCCCCTTCCCCAAGCTGTTGGTAGCCACTGCTCTATTTTCTGTCCACACATTTAAATATTCTCAATGCCTCATACAAGGGAATCAAATAGTACTTTTGTGTTTGGCTTGTTATACTTAGCTTGCCTTCAAGTTTCATTTTTTCTTAGAACACGTGCCTGTTTTTTTTTTCAAAAGAAGACATACAGAAGGCTACCGAGCCTATAAAAATGTTCAAAATCACTAATCATCAGGCAAATGCAAACTTAAAACAATAAGTATCACTTCCTACCTGTCAGGATGGCCACTATCAAAAAAGCAAAGGGTATGGGAGAGAGTGTGGGAAAAGCAGACACACACACACATACATACACACACACACACATACACACACACACACACGACCTTTGAACATTGTTGTTGGAAAATTAAAATACCTATGAAAACACTGTAGGCTCTCCCCAAAAAATTAAAAGTAAGGCTTGGAGGCTGCTCAGTATTAGGATACTCACCTAGCACACACAAGGCCTTGGATTTGACCTCCAGCACTGTTAAATTGCAAATAGAACCATCATATGATTCAGCAAACCCACTACTAGGTCTATAGTCAAGAGGAGATGGAATCCATATTTAAGACAGAGCTGCATTCCCAATTTCATGGCTGCGTTGTCTACAATAGTTAAGGTACAGCCTTAAGCGCTTATTAAACACCGAGTGGGCATAGCATTGCATGCTATAAAAACCTTAAGGGCCCCATATTAAAAACCAGAAAGTAATGCTGTCATACTGGCAACAACGAGGACGACCAAGGAGGACATCATGCTATGTGAAATAAACTAGACACAGAAAGAAAATTACTGCATGACCTCACTCATGCACATAAATCTGAAAAGGGTCAAACTCATCAGAGTGGAGAGTAGAATGGTGGTTACCAAGGGTGGGGTGGGGAGCTTGGGGAGATGTTGGCCAAGAGTATAGTTTTAGTAACTCAAGTTGGGTAAGTTCTAGAGGTCTATTTATAGTGCAGTGACTATGGATAATAACAATATACTATATTCATCACGGTTGCTTAGGGAATAATTTTTAAGAGTTCTCACCACCAAAAAAGATGAGTAATACACCCACTAATTAGCTTGATTTAGTCATTCCAAAATATATGCATTTCAAACATCTTATTTGTGACATGTACAATTTTTACTTGTTAACTAAATATTTATTTCTTTAAAAAGTTCAAAATAATTCCTTCTTAAAGTTGAGCAACGTTCCATTTATGTATTCACCACCATCATTAGTTGATGGACCCTTGAGTTGCATCCACCTTTTACCTGTTGTGAAGGATGCTACTGTGGACATGGGTAGGCAATGCTGAAGGCTTATTTTCATTTATTCCAGGTATACACACAGAAGCAGAGCTGCAAGGCATAAGGAGTTTTGTATTTGTTTTTGGAAAGCAATTGCACATTTATATATCGGTAAGGAATGAGTTTTCCAATTTCTTTACGTATTTGCCATTGCCTGTTATTTTTTATTTACTTGACAACAGCAATGTAACAAATATGAGATGGAATCTCATTGTGCTTTTTCACTTTCCCACTGTTGTGGCTTGGAGGAAAATGGTCCCCGTAGATTCATCGGGATTGGTACTATTAGGTGGTGTGGTCTTGTTGAAGTAAATGTGGCTTTGTTGGAAGACGTGTGTCACTAGGGGTGGACTTTGAGATTTCAGATGCTCAAACCAGCCCCAGTATCTCACTTTCTTCTTGCTGCCCATGAATCCAGATGGAGAACTCTTAGCTACCTCTCCAGCACCGTGTCTACCTGCATGCTGCCATGCTTCCCTCCCTGGGAATAATGGGCTGAACCTCTGAACTATAAGTCAGCTCCAATTAAATATTTCTTTATAAGAGTTGCCATGGTCATGGTGTCTCTTCACAGCAATAGAAACCCCAACTAAGACACCCAGTAAAGCTGAGTAGCATGTCACGTCATTGTTAGTCATTTGTGGATCTTCTTTGGAGAATTATCTAAAGACCTTGCCTGTTTTGAAATTATTATTATTGTACACGGTATTCATTCAATGATGTTCTGTACTTAGTTACCATTTGGCTCTCTATTTGCATCACGGTTCCCCACCTTGGATTGGAAGGACCATAGGGCTGGGCAGCTGACTGTGATTTACAACAAACAAAGGGTCACAATGCTTCGTTTCATTTCAAAGATTTTTTTTTTTTGCTTTAGAATCGTTTAATTGTTTTTATTGAGCTATGTATTTTTCTCTGCTCTCCTCCCTGTCTCTCCCCTCCCCTTCAACCGTCTCCCATGGTCCCTATGCTCCCAATTTACTTAGGAGATTTTGTCTTTTTCTACTTCCCATGTAGATTAGATCCATGTGTGTCTCTTAGGGTCCTCTTTGTTATCTAGTTTCTCTGAGATTTTGAATTGTAGGCTGCTGTGGGAGCTCCTTCTGCTCCTTCAGCCAGTAGCCTTTAAGATACCAGTCCACTTGTGCATGGTCTCTTACACTATAAATGCAGCTGTAAAGCCTGTGCTCACTCTCTTGCTTACAGCTCTTGCTTCCAGCTGCTAGACTCTGTTCCTGTTCCCCATTGTGCAGAGGACTGTGATCTAGGACAATGATCTGTAAGTTTACCCTTTATTATGCGCAATTCCGAACTAGTGTGGGATTATTTTGTAACTTCCACCATCATCTGGTGCCCAAATGTGGGGACTAGTCCATATTGTTTTGAACATGAGGCTGCAACTGCAACACCTGCTGGCCAATAATGATTAATACACCAACTCCAATTCATTGCAATTACTTTATAATGGTAAGATCTGAAAAGCTACAAAAATGACTAATACCATCCAGGAGTTCAATAATTATTTTGCTTATAATACGGAAGGTATTATGCAAGACTTACGTGATTTTCCTTCCCTTTATTTGATTCTAGGAATTAGCTTTGTCTTCAATATTATCTCATTAAAAATGGTTTAATACTTTGGAGAGGGATAGCATCAATTTGACAAAATTATCTGAAAGAATTTGTGCTGTTGAACCTAACTATTGAAGTCTGTTGAAAAAAGTTATGATAGGTCCAAGAATGAGACATTATCTTTACTGGAGAAGTTTCATACCTTAGAAAAGAACACTAGACAGGAGATTCAGACTTTACAAAAGGCAATAGTAAAAATATTTGAAAAGATTGATGAATTTATTGAAATTGCTAAGCAGGGAGGGACAGAAGGTACAAGCACAGGATTTAGCCTCATTAGTACGTGCCAGACCCAGGGGTGACTTACACAGAGTTTTAATTGCATATCCAGTAATTTCCTCAGAAAGACCATCTGGCACAAAGTACCCTAAGGTAGCCAAAGAATATTCATGGGAACCAATATGTATGAGTGATTTAAAAGAAATAAAGACAAGCAATAGTTTCTTATGGGCTACATTCACCTTTTGTCAGGGAAATGGTGAAAACGTGGGCTTCAAGCACTAAGACCACCCCATACTGTTCTGGATGATGGAATAAACCTGGAGGATGAGTCAAAAACTTCAGTAGGGAAACATATATTTTGGTAGACTTCTATAAATGATCAAAGACCAAAGCTAAGAATGCATATAAATGATATTGTAATTGAGGGATTACTAGACACAGGTGCGGATGTGACTATCATTACTCCAGAATCTTGGCATCCAGATTGGCCTCTTCAAGAGGCAGATACTTAATTCCTAGGAATTAGAACCCTATCTCAAGTAAAACAAAGCACGAGGTAGGTTGAATGCATAGGGCCAGAAGGACAAAAAGGAAAGCTGAGGCCATATGTAGCCAATATTGCAGTGAATTTATGGGGCCATGACCTATTGCAGCAATGGAATACCCAGGTTAACATTTCTGAAGTTCCCCAAACTCATGTTTCTGGGAAGGATATTATAAAATATTATAAACAAAGGTCACCAGCCATTCAGTCTGTACAAGAACACAAAGCAACTAGCAAACCCTCAGAGATACTAACAGCCTTGCCTTTAAAATGGTTAACTGAGAAACCCATATGGGTTTAAAATGGCCTTTACCGAAAGAAAAATTGCAGGCTTTAGAACAGCTGGTACAGGAGCAATTAAATGTTCACCATATTGAAGAATCAACCAGCCCTTGGAATTCTCCTGTATTTGTTGTTAAAAAGAAATCTGGAAAAGGGAGAATGGTGACAGATATAAGAGCTGTCAACAAGGTTATTCAACCTATGGGCCCTCTACAATCTTGAATTCTTCTGCCTTATCTATTACCAAAAGGATGGCTTCTTATAGTTATTGATTTAAAGGATTGTTTCTTCACTATACCTTAACAAGAAAAGAATTGAGAAAAATTCACTTTCACAGTGCCTACTTATAATAATTCTCAGCCTACTAGGAGATACCAGTGGACCATCCCCCCCACAGTCAATACTCAAAATAGTCCCTCCTTGTGCCAATACTTGGTAAATCAGCCATTTGTAATAATACGTAAGCAATTTTCTAAGTCTATAATTTACCATTACACAGATGACATTTTGTTATCAGACTCAAATGCAGATACTTTAGAAAAATGTTTGAAGAGGTAAAAAAAGTTTTGTCTTAATGGGGATTACAAATTGCTCCTGAAAAAAATACAAAGAGGAGATCTGTCAACTACTTAGGTTACAAAATAAGTTTATAGAAAATTAGAACACAAAAAGCACAAATTAGGAGAGACTGGTTGTGGACTCTTAATGACTTTCAAAGATTATTACGAGATATTTCCAGTCTATGCTGGCTGTTTGGACAACACCTGACCTAATAGTTCATTTAAACAAAACCTTAGATGGTGACAAAGACTTAAATAGTCACAGAAAATTAACAGCTGAAGTGGAAAAAATGATGGTATTAAAGAGAAATTACAGGAGGCACATGTAGATAGAGTGAATCCAAATCTTAATTGTATTCTAGTTATATTGACTTCCAGAATATCCCCTACAGTAATTTTAATGCATAGGGAAGATATTCTCTTAGAATGGATCTTTTTACCACATAAACAAGTAAAAAAATTTAAAAACTTATGTGGAAAAAGTCTCTGAATTAATTATAAAAAGAAAATTGAGACTTTGTCAACTAGAAGGTATAGACCCAGCAGAGATTATAGTTGTTTTTTTTTCTGCTGATGAAATTAAAAAATTATGGGAAGACAATAAACCTTGGCAATGAGCTTGTGTTAATTTTTGGGGAGAAATTAATAACAATTGTCCCAAAAGTGGTAGAATTAACCTTATTGTTGAGGGAGCAGTCTATTTGGTGTTCTGTAAACTTCTTGTATCTTCATATGCATATCTTTCTTTAGGTTGGGACAGTTTTCTTCTATGATTGTGTTGAATACATTTTCTGTGCTTTTGAGTTGGATTTTTTCTCCTTCTTCTATCCCTATTATTCTTTTCATGATATTCCACATTTCCTGAATATCTTGTGTCAAGCTTTTGTTAGATTTAATGTTTTCTTTGACTGATGAGTCTATTTCCTCTATTGTATCTTCAGCACTTGAGATTCTCTCTTCCATCTCTTGTATTCTTCTGTTTATGCTTGCATTTGTGGTTCCTGATTATTTTCTCAAAATTTCCTTTTCTATAATTCCCTCAGTTTGTGCTTTTTTTATTGTCTCTATTTTTGTTTTCAAGTCTTGAATAGTTTCTTTCATCTGTTTGATTGTTTTTTTCTTGGTTTTCTTTAAGGGATTTATTGATGTCTTCTAATTTTTTGTTTGTCTTTTCTTCCATTTCTTTGAGGGAATTTTTCATTTCCTCTTTAAGAGCCTCAAACATTCTCCTAAAGTTAATTTTGAGGTAATTTCTTCTGCTTCATCTATATTTGGGTGTTCACATCTTGCTGTTGTAGGTCCACTAGTTTTTGTTGGTGTCATGTTGCTCTTTGTGGTGTTGAGTTTTTCCTTACATTGTTATCCATCTTTTCCTCTTATTGGTGTAGTTGGGGCTGTGTCTCTGTTGGTCAATTTTTCAGGTGCCAGAGGATCCAAGGCTCAGATGGTTACTCCTTGTGATACAGTCAGGGCCACAGTTCCAGTCACCCTGAAGGTCACTTGGGGTTCATTCAGCCCTGCTCCTAAGGAGGTTGCTTGCTTGGGGCTGCTTCTGCTGAGGTTGCTGCCTTGGGCCTGTTCTGGCAGAGGTTGCTGACTTTGGCTTGCCTCCTCAGAGGTTACTGATTCACACCCAGTTCCTCAGAGGTCTCTGGCTTGGGCCTGCTCCCTCAGTGGTGGCTCCCTTGTACCTGTTCCTGTGGAGGTCGCTGCTTCATGCCTCCTCAAGCTGAGGTCACTGGCTTGGATCTGCTTCTTATTTCAAAGTTCTTTGGCTTTGAGATGTTTTTGAACAAAAAAAATGAGGATAACGTTGTGGGTTCCGAGTTAGGGCCCAGACAGGTTGCCCAATCAACATAGCCCGAGGCCTAAGGAAGGCCTCAGAGGGTCCATCAAAGGGAGAATCTAAGGCACAATAGTGAAGGACAAGATTGACCCACCAAATATGGGTCTCATGGCTGCCCATTGCCTGGATCCAGCACCGTAAGCATTCCATTTAGAAGATCTGACAGAACATCTGTAAGCAGCATTCGCTAATGAAAATGAGACAAGGCCATTCTTGGAAGAGTGTGCCCCAGAAGACACTCTCTGTCACGAGACCAACCAGATCCCTTTCTAAGGTTCCTCAGAATAGCAGCCTTGGAGCAACAAAGACTTCCCAAGGCTGACAAGGCACAGAGTAGACAAAGGAAAAGATAGCAACACATGGGAAATTTTTTGGCTTATAAAACTCCAACCTCAGGTAGGAACAACAGTAAAAACCAATATGCAGAAGCAGATATAAGCACAGCAGAGATGATCTCAAAAGTTGTCAGCATCTCCCACACTGCCCTTATCCCAATGATCTACAGACATAGATCAGCAATCAAGGCATGATGTCAGGAAAGAACACTTGGCAGTTTGAACTATGTTACAACAAGTCCTACCAGTCAGTGAAAGGAACGCTGGCCTAAGTTTGACTGAAGAGTCTTAGTTGAGAAGTCTTGGCAGTGCTCAAGATAGCCAGCCAAGCTAGGAAGTCTTTTGCTTCTCCTGCTTTGAGTGGCTGTCCGCCCTGGTTGAAAGCTTATACTGCAACCAGATAGGGTCTTGGTGTGGGTTGTCAAACAGCAGCATCTGAGATACCTTGACTGTAGGCATCAAAGGACTAAATGCAGGGAGCTTGGAGCTGGATGCTGGCTGCAGCTTCACTCGCATTGACTTGGTGACAGTCACCTGAATCATATTGTCCCAGACAAGCTGGGTGGCAGTGCTCATCATGGCCAACAGCAGCACCTGCACATCTGGGTGGCCAGGGGCCCCAGTCTGGGGAAAGTGCAGCAGAATTCTGAAGCCATTCCGGTCACACACGATGCTGGGTGGCAGGCTGCTGGGCTTCACAGACTCCAGTGGGATGTACACTTGAGCCAGAGGTATATTCTGTGAGGCTGGGGAAGAAGCCAATGGTCCAGCCTCCCAGGGACAACCTGAAGAGGACTTGGTATCTGATGGTACTTCTTTGGGGATGCTCTTTTTGGAGAACATAATTCAGTGGTCCTGGAGATGGTTGTGGTGAGAAGAGATCCAGCAACACTCCTGCAGGCAGAAAGGCTCTGGACTCCAACCCCCAGGAGTGTAAGGGCAGCCACCTGCTTGTCTTTACAGCAACTTGGAATCACAACCTTGTTCCCAGCGGTACCATTGTATCACTGATCTCTATGGGTGCCAGGTCCTGATGAAGTAAAACTGGAGCTTGTAGGTCAACGAGGGGGCAGCTCTTCCTGTAGGCTATTTGATTCAGAGAGACTCTGGGGACAGGAATGTCTCCCTCCGCAAGGTTGACTCACCCTTCAACCACATTGACTCATCCCTCTGCCATCTGTTTGTACAGCCAGAAGCCCCTGGATGAGCAGGCCATTTGCTTGAAGAATCTCCACCAGTGCATCCTTACCATCGGCCGTGTCGCTTGCTAGCTGGAACAGGGTCCACCAGAGCTTCTCGCATCTTTCATAAACAACTTGCATGCAGGACCTCGTGGTCAGGCAGGGCTGCGCCTGGCCTGTGGTACAAGCTCAGCATCTCCCACAGCATCTTCATGTGGTTCTGTACTTCCCCCACCGCACTGACTCACTTGAAAACCGTCTCAGACTTTCCTTGTTCCTCCTTGACCAAATTCTCTATCAGCCGGTTTGCAGTCGGAAGGTCCTCGGGGTGTTTGCTCTTGAGAAGTCTTGGCAGAGACTTTGACATTTCCTCGTCAGCATCAAAGATGGAGCTCTTTGGCCAGGAAGAAGGTGAGGGCAAGATTTTATCCATCGGTGGCTTAGGATCTTGCTGTGTTATTCCTTGCTTCTTCAGCGTTTGATGAGCATCTCGGATCTTGATGTCTTCTGGAAACCAGACCATCCAGCTGAAGAGAAATCCAGTAACTTTTCCTTTAACCTTCTCGATTACCCATGCCCCTAGGTACTTTGGGGATAATACTTTGATCAGCTTGTTCAGGAAGTGGAACTTGGCCACCTCGATGTGGATCATTCCCCTTCCACTTCCCCCCACCCCGGAAGCGGTGCCTGCACATTTCCAGCATGGTCAGGGAGTAAGGGGCTTCCTTCTCTTGTGAAGACTGGATCTTTGGACCACTAGCTGGGGTGTATATGCCAGGCCATTGGGGTTATTGTTAAAACACTCGCAGAAATTCTGGATAGCTGAACACTCCTGCTCCACTGTGTGTGGGTCTGTGGCTGTGTTGAGTCACAGCTCCAGCACCGAGGCGAGGTCCAGGGGCTCCCTCAGCTAAATGGGTCTGCTCCAGGGCTCGGCTCTGGTCTCCACAGCCACTGCTATCTATGCAGTTGGCCCAGCCCAGTGCTGAGGTCATAGTCTGCAGTCACCCTTGCCCCAAAGCTGCAGTCTCTGCCACTGCTTAGCTTTCTCTCCAGCTGCCAACACAACAGGGCAATTTTAGTATTATTGAGTTCTTTCTTTTATTTTTGAGGTTTTAGCAAAATTATATCCACTTCTCTCTTCCCTTTAAACCCTCCCAGAGATCCTTCCACACCCCCCTTCAAAATCACGGCCTCTTTTTTCCATTAACTGTTGTATGTATATTTATGTATGTATGCACAGATACATTCCTAAATATGACCTGTGTAGTCTGTGCAGTGCTGCTTGTATGGATGTTCTCAGGGCTGACTATTTGGAACTAGATGTGCTCTTTCCTGACAAGACTATTTCTGTTATTGCTTAATAACACGCAGTTCTTAGTGTAAGGCTGAGGCCGCAGGGCCTTCCCTCATCCACTTTGGCGTGTCTGTTCATGTCATTCTTGTTCAACTCGTGTTTAGGCAGTCACATTGGTGAGATTTTTATGGTTGTAACTTCTGATATTGCTAGGAGACACAATCTCAGAGCAAACTGCCTGGTCCTCTGGCTCTTACCATCTTTCTGTAATGTTCCCTGAGCCTTAGATGCAGGAGTGTTTTGCAGATGTATCCATTGGGGTTGTGTTCCACAACGTTACATTTTGATTGGTTGTGGATGTCTATCGTATCTTCCATCTGCGGCAAAGATAAATTTCCTTGAAGAGGGCTGAGGAATATACTTATCTGTGGTGGTTATAAGGCAAATGTTTAGATTGTCGTTGTGGATTATGCTGGCTTAGAAAAGTAGGCTCTCTTCCAAGAGCCATGACTTCATTAACCCTAAGTAGTTGGCTAGGTTCCCAGTACCATGAATGGTTTCACTCTTGCTGAGCACATCTTAAGTCCATTGAGAGGATCGTTGGTTACCACCAAGATATTCATGTCACCATTGCACCGCCAGGGTTATTCTGCCGTGTTGGTCATTGTTGTTCACAGCTGTCATGGCTGGGTAGGGCTGTTGGTTGCTTCTCTCCTTCGAAAGCTTGCCTGGTATCTTCTTATACCATGAAAACTAGTCTTCAGGGAGGAGCATCTGGCTCAGTTCCTGCTCAGAGGCCTCTAGATTCTGTTTCTGAAGTGCGCGGTGGCTTCAGCAATAGGGGCTTACCTTCTGCCTCTGGAGGATGAAAGGTCAACAGCAATAGGCTGTATGTTTTGGGAATCCTCTGGAGAACCTGGATAAGGGCTTCTCTGTCTGCTACTGGGGATTTACTTAGAAAAAGTCTTTGATTCTTCGAGGGAGCATTGCCAGGCCAGATGAGAAAAGCTTATTTGAACTATATATTTATATAATCATGCATCTACAGTGTCTTGTTGAGATAAATAGCTAATAATACGATTTCTTATTATCTTTCCTGACATCCTTATTGTTAATTTACCCTCCTCCCTCACTAAAGGGTCTACCCTTTCCCCACTGTATCTTGTTATTCCCCTTTACCCTCCTCCTGCTTTCTGCTGTATTTACCCCCTTCCCCTCTAGCTAAAGAGCCCCCTTTCCCTGTCAATCTGAACAGATCTCTGTGCCCTGCTACTTCCCTCTATATTGTTTCCCAACCCCTTTACTCTGGGAATGGCTCCCTTTACTGAAGGAATGGCCTCTTTTTATTTACATGCTTTCTGCGGTTACTCTGAGATATGTACTCGAGGATTTGGAGCTAGGAGCCTCCAATGAGAGAGAACACGTGATGTTTGTCTGTCTGGGTCTGGGTTACCTCACTCAATATGACCTTTTCTAGATCCATCCATTTATCTGCCAAGTTCTTTGTTTTAGTTTTCTTTACAGCTGAATAATACTCCATAGTAATTATGTACCACATTTCCTTATCAATCTGGAGGCTGTGGGGCATTTTGTTTGCCTCCATTTCTTAGCTATTGTGAGCAGAGCAACAGTGGACATAGCCGAGCAAGTGTGGGTGCAGTAGGGTGTGAAGTACTTTGGTCGTATGCCAAGGAGAGCATAGCTGTGTCATATGGCAGGTTTATTTTTAGCTCTCTGAGAATTCTTCCCACTTCTCCCCACAGTTGCAGTTATCCCCCCCCCCCCCCCCCCCACCGCACGGCTTCCAGCGTTTTTTGCTGGTTGTTTTGTTGATCTTTGCCATTCTCACTGGCTTAAGATAAAATCTCAAACTTGTTTTGATTTGCATTGCCCTAATTGCTAGAAATGACAAACATTTTTTTTTTTTGGAGATATTCCTTAGCTATCTTTTTTTTTTTTTTTTGAGAACTCTTGTTCAGATCTCATACCCATTTTTTGAACGAGTCATATTTTTTTTCTAATTCTTTGGGGTTTTTTTGAGTTCTTTGTATGTTCTGGATATTAATCCTCTGTCAGAAGTACAGCTGGCTACGATTCTCTCCCATTCTGTGGGTTTCCTCTCTGCTCAGCTGATTGCTTCTTTAGCTTTGAGGAAGCTTTTTAGTTTTATGAAGTCTCCCTTATAAATTGTTGGCCTTAATCCTTGGGCAAATGGAGTCCTGTTCAGAAGTCCTTTTCCCACACCTTTATCCTGTATGGCTCTGTCTATGTTTTCTTCTAGCAGTTTCGGGGTTTCAGGTTTTAAGTTTCGGTCTTTGATCCATTTGGAGTTGGTTTTCATACAGGGTAATTTCACTCTCCTGTTTGTGGACATCCAGTTTTCCCAGCACCATTTGTTGATGGTGTTTATTTCCACCAGCTTGTGTTTTTGGCATCCTGATCAAACATTAAGTGGCTGAAGTTACATGGACTTCTGTCTGGTTCTTTGAGGCTGCCCCATTGGTCTACACAGCCGTCTTTTCACCACTACCGTATTGCTTTTCTTACTGCAGCTCCTTAATGCACCTTCAGGTCTGGAATGGTAACACCTCCAGCTCTGTTCTTGTCCTCAGGATAGTTTTAGTTATCTGTGGTGTTTTGTGGTTCCAAATAAACTTGAGGATAGTTCTGTGAGGGATGAGTTATGGATTTTGATTGGGATCTCACTGAATCCTTAACTAATTTTTGCTAAGTTGCCTGTTTTTATGTTATTCTTATCAATCCATGAGCATGGATATTTTTCCCTTTTCCCTCCCTCTTTCTTTCTTTCTTTCTCTCCTTCTTTCTTTCTTCGAGACAGGGTTTCTCTGTGAAACAATCCTGGCTGTCCTGGAACTCACTCTGTAGACCAGGCTGGCCTTGAACTCACAGAGATCCATCCTTTTACTCTAAGGCAGTGGCTAACTTTAAAACAAAGACATGTTTCTTTTTGACAATAGATAGTTTTCCTTTCTTGATCCATTTAGTCAGTCTTGGCCTTTTGATTGGAGAATCCAGGCCAGTGGTATTTAAAGTTATTATTGAAATGCGAGTGTTAGTTATGATCATCGTATTGTTGACCTTTGATGTTGTTTGTGTTCTCAGTGACATCTTGTGTTTTAGTAATTATGTCTTCATATTTTCTTCCATGGTCTCTCTGCTGGACTCACTCATCTTTTCAGCCTGAAGGAAATTTTCCTGTGTTTTCTTTAGGTTTGGTTTGTTGGCTATAATTTTTTAGGTTATGTTGTAGAATTTTTTCTTTCTCCTTCAATTAGGGCAGATAGTTTTTCTTAATATTTTACTCTATTTTAGCCATAATAGCATTTTAGTGCTTGTCTGCTAGGCTCACTCATCTTTTCAGCCTGAAGGAAATTTTCCTGTGTTTACTTTAGGTTTGGTTTGTTGACTATAATTTTTTAGGCTGTTCATGTTGAGAAATTTTTCTTTCTCCTTCAATTATGGCAGATAGCTTTTCTTAATATTTTACTCTGTGTTAGCCATCATAATATTCTAGTACTTGGAAGTCATTGCTCTATACTCTTTGACTTTCAAAGTTTCCATTGAGAAACTGTTCTTATAGGTTTTCCTTTTCATGTGACTTGTGTGTTTCCTACTTAGTGTTTTAACTGTGATCTGCTGTGAAGATTTTCTTTTCTGGTCTGGTCTATTTGTGTTCTTTGGGCTTCTTGTATCTGCAGTGGTGGGTGTGCCTTCCCTGAGTTTGGGGAAGTGTCTGTCAATGATCTTGTTGATGATCTGGTCTATGCCATGGACTTCAGATCCTTCTCTTTCATCTATACCTAGTATTTGGAAGTTGATATTTTTCATGGTGTCTCTCATTTTCTGTGTGTTCCTTTCCTGTGATTTGAATTTTTCATATTCCTCACTTACTTTGTCTAGATCCTGGACTTATCTTTGAGTCCTGATTGTCTGTCTACCTCCTGTTTGATTCTCTTTCTTTTAACTTTCTTTTATTTATCCCATGTGTCTTTCACATCATGCGTCTCGATCCCATTCATCTCCCGTCCCTTCATATCCACCCTCTGCTCTTGCAAACCTCCATGCCCTCTCCACAAAATAAAATAAAATTTAAGAGAAAGAAAAAAAATCTCATCATGGAAGTTGTTGTGAGTCACACAGTAACCCCTTTTATCCACAGATTTTTACTTGCAAGTGTTCATTGCAAAGAGTCATTGGTCTGGCTCAAGGCCTCAGGTTTCTGCTGTACCATGAATAATGGGCCCTGACTGGGGCTCCTCTTGGATATCCTGTTGTTTCCCTGTGTTGTGGAGACTCTGCAGCTTTGCATTTGCAGGACATGCCCCTTCCCTTGCTCTAGCAGATCACAGATGGATGTTGACGTGGGCCAACTCATAACCCTGGTTCTCAGCCTCGGTATTTGCGGGGTTGATCAGCCCATCAGCTCTCCCCCATCCTCACCACCAGGGTGAGCTTTCCAACATTATCCCAGCTATTCACCTTTTAATGAGATGAGCAAGGGGTGAAACTGGTTCTCCTGCTTTCACATCCTCAGGGTCAGCTCACCCACACCTGCACCATCAGGACCAGATCTACTGTGTTGCCCAGGTGAGGTGCAGGGCCCACTCTCCCTAATGTCACAGCTGGTAAGGGGGAGGGTAAGCTTCCTCATCTGCCACCAGGTGATGAGAGACAAGAGGTAAGAGGGGGCATCCTTCCCCATGCCACCATATAAAGATGAGAGGCAGGGCCAGATCTCTCATCAACGTCCCTGTCAACAGCGTAAGCTCTATTGTGCTGTTCAGATGAGGCATGGGGCCTGCTTCTCAGAGTGCTGCAACTGGAAAGATCTTTTATTATAATTATTATTGATAGAGTTTCTCTGTATAGCCTTGACTGTCCTGGAACTTGCTATGTAGACCAGGCTGGCCTCAGTCTCAGAGATCCACCTGCCTCTGCCTCCTGAGTGCTGGGATTAAAGTGTGCACTCCCATCACCCAGCCCTGCTTGGTTCTTTCTACTTGTGCAGTTTTCCTTTGAGTTCTCCAGTTCAATCATTGGGTTTTTCAATTTTACCTTCATTTCAGCTTGTCCTTTTCAATTTCACTATCAAATTCTCAGTTATCATAATCATTTTCAACTGCCTTATGCTTATGGGTTTCTAATTTTTTTCTACCATTCAGATATTTATATCCACTAAGTTCTTCCTCCTTTTCTTTTTTATTTATTGAAAACTTTTTCATATAATATATTGTAATCATGGCTTTCCTCTACTCCAGATCAATGCTAGTACAATAATGGCACAAATATTGTAGGAGTAACCAGCCACTCTCTGACTAGATTTAAGTCCTACTCCATGAGATGGAACCTGTGCCTGATACTGCTTGGGTGCCCAAGACATTGAGACTGGATAGGCCGCAGGCCTACAGGAAAACCAAATACTGGTGTTATGCTAAAACCTAGCAATAAAATCACTCCTTAGGTTATTCTGCCATACCCAAAGATCAGTACCTTTTCAGCCATTGTTGGAGAAGCTTCCTCTTGCAGTAGATGAGATGTAGCGTAGAGACCTACAACTGGCCAGTTGTCAGAATGAAAGGCTTTGGCACATACAGTTCTTTCTCCTTAATGTCATTAGGCTGGTTTGTTTGTTTGTTTGGTTAGTTGGTTTGTGTGTATGTGTGTGTGTGTTTAAACTCCTCGAATTCTTTATGAAATTTACAACTCTCATTTTAAATTCTGTGTCCTGGGTTCATCTAGAAAACTCTAATTGGCAGGTGTTTCTATAGCATGAGTAGGTTTTGAAGAGAAGATACTGGTTGTCTCTTTTGTATTATTGGCATTTTTGAGGTAAGATATGGTAAGATCATTTCTTAGTCTGTACAGAACAGGTTGGAAATGAAGAGAGTATGTTGAGTGAGAAGAGATGTTGGGCCTAGAGGCTGGAAATGGCTTGGGCAGAATGAAGTCAGGTGCATAGACAGGGAATGAGCAGTATGCACTTCCCGCTCTAAGCCTAGACTCTGGGGGTAGATATGACTGGATGCAAGGTTGGGTATTGCATGGGTGGGTCCTGTGGGCTGGGGAATAGGTAGGGCAGGTCTTGTCCAAAGCCTAGAGATCATCTGTAAGCAGGCAGGGGTAGAGGTGGTTGTGGTAAAGGTATGAATGGGGGGGCGGGGCAAGGAGACTCACCTGGCTAGACCCTGGAGAAAGAAGAGGGGTGTCTTACAACCATCAATAAGATGGTTGTAAGAGATACATTAGATATCTGTGGGTGTTACAGGTAGGGAGGGTCCTGGTGGGAGCCTAGCTTGACTGCAATGCAGGCAGGCATGGTTAGACTAGGTCAGGACATTAGATGTGAGACACAGGCCAGATCTGGCAGGTTTGGGAGGAGACATGGAAAGGGAAGTCAATGAGACTTCTTGGGCTAGACCATGGAGATAGATGTGGAAATTTTTATTACTGAGTTTTAGGAGATCTTTATATATTCTATATATTAATCTCTTAGTCAATACATAACTGTTTTCTTGTAGTGAATAGGTAGACTTTTCATTCTGGTAATAGTATCCTTTGAAGAACATAAGTGTTTAATTTTTTGACATAGGATCTTCCCATCCAGTCCTGGTTGTCCTGTAACTCACTATGTAGACCACAAAGGCCTCAAACGCGGAGATCTGCTTGCCTTTGCCTCCCAATGTTAGGATTAAGGCTTGTGCCACAATGCCTAGTAAGTTATTAATGTTGATGTAGCCCAACTTGTGGGTTTTTTTTTTCTTTTTTAGTCTGGAGTTTTGGTATTATACCCAAAAACGTCACTGTTATATCCAGAGTCATTAAGCCTCTTCCTCCTCCTATGTCTTCTTAGATGAGTTTTATAGTGTCAGCTCTTATATCTAAGTTTCTGTTCATTTGGATTTTTGCATATGGTATTAGCAAAATAAAAGTCTTATTTTAATCATTCATTTCTCTAAACTCCATGATTTATTTTATGTATATGAATATCTTGTTTGAATGTGAATATATGCACTACATTCATGGTTAGTGCCCATGGGAGTCAGAACAGGGCTTCAAATCTCCTGGAACTGAAGCTACTGATGGTTGGGAATTGAACCTGGGTCCTTTGCATGAACAAGTGCCCTAAACTGTCAGGCTGTCTCCCAGTCTCAACAATGTGTCTTTTTAGTATCATGTTTAAAATACAAATTCAAATATTTATCTTGTATGCCCTTTAAAATGTTTCCTGAGTTTATTTGAATATGGCTGTATTCTTCCATCCTGTTTTCTATGTATAGCCCCAGCTCCCCAAGAAGAGGCACCAAGGGCTTAAACAAGTGTCACTGGCTCCTTGCCAGCTGGGAAAATGTACCCAGGACTATGACAAATGACAGAGAAGCTCAGTGGGAAAGGTCCAGGGACTAGGGCTTCAATCTAATTCTTAACCTGGAAGCTAGGGGGTCTTAGTGTTCCTAAGATGCCAAGTAGGCTCCAAACTACATCCTTTCTCTTCCCTTTTCCCTACCTTCCTCTCTTCCTACCTATCTGTCCGTCCGTCCATCCATCCATCCACTTACCCATCCATCCTTACATCCAGCAATCTATGCACTACTCACCATCCTTCCACCGTTTTATCCATTCTCTCATCCCTCAAACAATTATTGCTGGGTACCACCTGGGGGCTGGTTATGGGAATTATATTAAGGAACATATTCCAATACCCTCCTTCAATCAGACAGCCCCAGGTCACTATAGAAGAGGGAAGCTTGTCAACCAACAGAAGATCCATGTGTAATTACAGACTGTGACATGGGTTCCAAGGACTTGCTGGGCAGTTATGACATGTCTAACAAATGAACGAGGTCCACTTGCCAGATTGGAGGGCAAGTGGAAAGTAGGTGTTCTGGACTGAGCAAGCCAGCACAAAGATCCTGGGGTCCATTTTTAAAGCTGTCAGCAGGCTGATTGCTATTGCAGGGGTGATGGAGAGAGAAATGTGAAAGCCGGTGCAGCTCTGGTAGGGACCAGCACCCGCAGGGAAGGCTGGACCAGCACCCGCAGGGAAGGCTGGACCAGCACCCGCAGGGAAGGCTGGACCAGCACCCTCAGGGAAGGACCAGCACCCGCAGGGAAGGACCAGCACCCTCAGGGAAGGACCAGCACCCGCAGGGAAGGCTGGACCAGCACCCTCAGGGAAGGACCAGCACCCGCAGGAAAGGACCAGCACCCGCAGGGAAGGACCAGCACCCGCAGGGAAGGCTGGGCTCTGCCTGGATCTGGCTGCCCTGGATAACATCCTTACTCATCCTTACTCAACATTTAGATCTCAGCTTGGGGATTTCCTCTCTGGGAAGCTGGTTTGCCTCGTGCAGGCTTAGCAAACGAATCCCATGTATTTTCATCTAATAAGAAAAAGTATCCCAAACTTAGAAGTAAGGCAAAGGGAGGGGGTGTTTCTTCTCATCGCTGCAGTAGAGCACCGTTTAAACATACTACTGAAGGATTAGTTCATCCCGACAGGGAAGACACTTGAGCTTGTTTCTGCTGTCTAATTAGAGCTCAGATTGTATAAAGTTATGATATATGCCCATCTGTAGATTCTGTCTGGGTGAGGGACAAACAGCTTGTTTAGCAAGAAAGATAACTCTCGAAGTCTGGCAATCACCTTGGGGACTGTAAACCAGCTGTATTTCTAACTTGACATTTTCCCCCTCACATTTCCCTTTATAAAAGCCTGTGGGCCCCATTTCCTCTTGGCGGCCGGGCTGCCCTCCCGCAGGGGAACCCTTGCTCCCTGGCTGATGTTCTCACTCTGTATGTGGGCCATGGGCAGTCACAGCTGTGCTGTGAGGGCTGCCCAAGGCTCTCACTTCCTCCTGCCCCATGAGCTCATCTGGGTGTGGCCCACTTTCGTCAACACTGCATTCTCAGAATTTTGCGAAAGGCATGGTTCCCAGCAGGATCTTGAGAAGTAGTTATTAACTCGATGAGTGATCTGGAGTTTGTCCCTTTCCCTCTCTGAGCCACACTTTCCTGTGAAATGGGCATCACAACACGCATCTTCCGAGATTCCGTGAACAAGAATGCCAGAGACCGCAAGAGTCTTGGGCACACTGTGTGGCTTAGCTCTGTCTCCCCAAAGGCTTTTGTGTTGAAGGCTTCGTCTCTGGCTGATAGATGGCACCAATGGCAGGTGATGGACCACGAGAACTATGGCTTGATTGACGGGCTCTTCCACTGAGAGTCATAATTTGATATCATTACTGGGAGGAGGTGGGCACTAAGAGATGGGGTCTGGGTGGAGGAGGCATGCCCCTGGAGCCATGTCTTTGAAGGCTATGCCTTGTCCTCAGACCCTTCTTCCTGGCTGCCATGAAGTAAGGAACCTCTGCTGACACGTTCCTCCTCCGCTGCCCTAATGTTCTGTCTCGCCACAGGCCCACAGCAATGGGGCCAGCTAAGCAGACAGAGATCTCTGGCACCCGGAGCATTAAGTTACTTTTTAGGTGTCTTGTCAGTGATAAAGAACAGACTGGCACACAAGGCGGGCCAACGCCTCCCTTGTGCTAGGGGCTGGGCACTAAAGATGGCATATGAATTTCTGGGGCCAGGAGCTCATGGTCTGGTTGAGAGGAGACCAAGCCACAGGGGGAACTCCTCTATGGCCTTAGCATTAGTTCCTGGCCAGGCTTCCTTTGATGACAGACTGGGTTGTGTAAGTGTAAGCTCTTTCTTCCCCAAGTCCCTTTGGATCGTAGTGCATTATCACAGAAATAGAAAGCCTAACACAGGGTCGTGCAGGCAGAGAAGGCCAGCCCAATACCCAGTGCAGACCTGCCATATAGCACAGGGGGTTCCTTCCTTCAATCTCCAAGGAACCCCGCGAGGGGCACAGTCAAACCCCATTGTACAGCCAATGTCCCCGAGGTTGCAGGTGGGTGAGTAAATCCTCCACAAAACTGAAATAGTGGAGAAAGGATAAAACTCTGTGTCTGGGTTTCAGCACAACCAATAACGCCATGACTCCCTCCGTGCCGAGGGGACAGAACCTTTACATCTGTGTGGCCTGGAGGAGACCGAGTTACACGGAATGTTCTGAAGCCTTGGCAGTCCAACAGCTCCAGGGGACAGGCAACTGGCAGACTCCAAGGACAGACAAGGTCTCAAAAGACAAGGATTGCAACACCCAAGAGCATTGTTGTTACCCAGAAATCTTTATTACAAAAATATTTTGCAAGCCAAAAATTTTAAGTTGCAACTATGTACAAAATGGGGCCTGTTTCCTTCTCATCTGGTCTACAGATAAACCGGATCCCACTCCTCTCACAGGACGCTTCCCCCCTTCTTTCTTGTACCAGAGTTCCATATATAAGTGTGGGGGTGCTCCAGGCTGCCTGGCTAAAGCTATAGCTATAGACTTTCCCTGCCTCATTCCCTTTCTCCCTCCAAAAAGAAAAAAAAAAAAAAAACCTAAGACAAAATTAGGATGTCAGCCAGAGGCTATTCTTTGAACTGGGCTTTGCACCTGTGTGTGCGTACTCACGTGTGCCGTCTCTAGGCAGAGGAGAAGTGGGTGGAGGCTTACAAATCAACCCTTTGGAAACAGAGGAGAGTCCAAGAAGATGGCAGGGCCACCATAGGTCCCAGATACCAAAGACAAGTTCTGGTTTGCTGGCCCGGGGCTGTCCACACAGCCTACTGGCTCAGCTAACTCCTGGATGCCATCATTGGAAGTATCAGGTCACCAAGCCCAGAGAGCTGGGTCCTTGCTGAGTTCCTGGTAACCCCCTCCCTCGCACCTATAGAAATAAGCAGGTTGCCTCAGCTTCGTATTTGAATAGCCTGAGCCAGGGATACCCAGGGATCAGGGACATTAACTAGCGCCTTAACTTGTTGAACTACATGTTAAGACCAGACAGCCAGGGTTGTCACATCTGCTTGGCCATGAGCCCAGCCAGGCCCCGGCATCCAGTCTGAAGGGTGTGGGTCAGACAGAGCCTCTGCCAAGATGACAGAGGGGTCTGCCCTGGCTTACAGCTGTGTCATCACAGGTATGACCAGGGTCTGTCCCAGTGGGATTCTGCTGAGGTTTGACGACGGCAGTAATGGACTCCCCCTGCCTTGATTCCGTCAGAGCGCTGGAACGCCGGCTGCTGGTTGGGCGTCCCTTCCCTCTGCATGCCTCTGAGGTGCTTGTGAGTGAAGGAGGCTGTCACTGACCTTCTCCCCTCAACGTGGAATGGCCAACATTAGGTCAGCATTGGGTCAGACAAGGCTGCACTTACCAAAGCAGCCACGGAGGCAAAGGGTCAGCCAGCCCCGCGGCTGTGCAAGAACAGGGCCCAGTTCATCCCAGTGAGGCTGAGTGCCTCGAAGTAGCAGCTGAGAGATCCCTTTTTGGTCCTCAGAGTTCTGGGAATCGGAAAAAAAAATCGGTTTCTGCTGTAAGAAATCCTTCCAGAGCAAGAAACTGTTAGACCTCAGACTTCACAAGACCCAACCATTCAACACATGACAAAGAGTCAAGATGCTGCTGCTGTTGTTTTAAGAAAAAAAAGAAAAAAGAAAAAAAAACAGACCTAACAACAACCAAACAGCACAAATCAAATTTCCTAACACCTTAGCTTCAAGACTGCACAGTTCACATTTCTCAATAATTTACAGGAGTCCACAGAGTGACGCAGCTGAGTTAGTACTAGCTGGAGGAAGCAAGCTGGGGCTGGAAAGGAGGTGGGGCCACACTGAGCATGCCCAGGGAGTCTCTGCTGGTCTAGGAGAGAGGAGGTTCCTTCTCCCCCAGGGCTAGTCAGCCTGGCGGGTGGGAGGCCAGCACTGTTGGCTGGAAACTTGCTGTCTCCTGGTGTAGTTCTTCCGCGGATGGGGCAGTTTGATCTAAAGGGGTTCTTGCCCCCACAAAGCCCAAGTTGGGCGGAGGTGGGGGGCTCTTCTCCACACAGGAGACCAGGCTCTGGATCATCAAGAAAGCAACCCGGAGTCGCCAAGACCAGGATCCAGACCCGTGTGTGGAAGGCCGAGGCACACTTCTTGGGTTCCAGGCAGTTTTCTTCAGTTACCCCCTCTGGTTCTGCAACACCAGCCTCCAGAAGAAGGAACATGGCTGCCGTGGAAGTGTTGGAGAGCCAAGGAGGGAAGACAAAGGCCACCCTTACTCCTGGTCCTAGGACCTGTGCCATCTGGCCTTCTAGGGCTGTCCTCATCATGGCCACTCCACGTGGGACAAGAAAACTTATGGCTATGGGCCCTAGAGCCAACCACAGTCCCATTCACTTCCTCTGGACCTGGACACTGGCATACTCTGAGAAAGATGGCTCAGGCTTGTGACCTGGCTGTGCCCGGTTAAGGTGGACCATATCCAGGTCGGCATAGGTGAGGGTATCCTCTGGCCTAGGCGCTTTGCCTGTCTCAATGCTCGCATATTCTGTGTGGTTGTTGGGCTCGGGGACCCGGGGGGCAGGCTTCTTCTCTTTGGGCAGATTTAGGTCTGCGTATGTGATGTCATTGATGTCATTTGTGTCCTGGATCTAAAAGACATAGAGAGAAAGTCATTCTGGAGCCCTGGCCTGCTCACCCATCAACTGGCTAAAGTCTGCCTGCTACTTTGCCAACGGACTCAGTCTTAATTCAGGCCCATCTCCTGCCAGTGCGATTTTATTTCCAGTCTTTCTCCCCCCAGTCCACCGTCTTCCCCATGGAGCCTGAAGGGTCTTCTGAAACACCACAGTGGTTGTCTCATATACCTGCTTCATGTCACCTCCTTCGTCTAGGTGGAACCACCTGGAGCTCTCTTCTCCCATTTTCCTTGGCCTGGAGTACCCACTTCTTCTTATAAGATGCCCAGGGCACCACGGATAATTCTGCTCTAGCCTGCTCTCAACGCCTCCTCTGGCTGGGCCCAGAGCCCCTCTGAGCTCTTCAGTTCACATCTTCCTATCATCGTATCTACCACCGAAGACTATGTTTTGCAACCTTAGTAAATGTGACCTCCCAGGAGATCGGGAAACGGTCTTCATCTACATATCCATTCCACGACTTTTTACTGGGTATCTGTTAAACTGCAAACAAGGACAGCAACAGTAGCCCAAGCCGCAGTGACAGGATGGATGGACGGTAAGATAAACATGGAGGATTGGTGGCTAGATGGATGGAACTATACGTCAGGGTCATTTCACTTGGGCTTGACTACAACTCTGTCCGGGAAGAATGTGACCTAGGGAGTAGATGAAAATTCAAGCCGGGCAGTGGTGGCATGCGCCTTTAATCCCAGCACTCGGGAGGCGGAGGCAGGTGGATCTTTGTGAGTTCAAGGCCAGCCTGGTCTACAAGAGCTAGTTCCAGGACAGGCTCCAAAGCTACAGAGAAACCCTGTCTCGAAAAACCAATAATAATAATAATAATAATATAAAATAAAATAATTTGGGCTAAGCCACTCAGTTAAAAAAAGAAAGCAAGCCCGTTTGATCCTAAAGAGGTGGTACCCTGAGTCCCGCAGGTATTCACTGCTCTCTGGGAAATCATGTTGACTGAACTGGTGTCCCTCCCTGGCAAGGTATGGTGGCTGACACTGGGAGCCCAAAGTCTGCTGGCTGCAAGGGAGAGAAAACTGGCCACCTTGCTCCAAGACCGGGCACTTAGCTGCATACTCAGTAAGTCTTGGGAGGTGACTTTCTACAGGCTTCAGTAACCGATTCTCACCGTCATCTTTTACCCAGAAGATTCCAGAAGGAAGCGTGAAGACAAAATAACAGTGGGAAAGGGTTCTCACTGCCACGATTAGAATTGTTCTACATTTGCTGGTAACCACTCAGCGCATGCCTAGGGCTGGTAGGGGCTGGGACAGCCAACCACGGCGTCCTGTCTCCGAACACCATCCCATCTAGCTCTGTCAGCAGATTCCGTCTAAAGTGGTGTCAGCTGCCCTGGGAATGGCAGGAAAGCTGGCGCTTTCGTTCCGGGTCCAGGATAGGGCTTGTCTCTTTACCAGACTCAGAGGGCCCCAGTGTGACCAGAGCTGGCATGTTGGGACACAGACAGTGGGGCTCAGGGGTCAGCACTAACAATGCTGCCTATAAAATCTCCTTATCAGTGGGGGGCGGGGGGAGGAAGCCACCAGGTCAAGGAAGGTGCCCTTGGAGCCCAGGTAGTCAGTGACCAGGGGCTTCTCCTCCTCCACAGAGGCGAGAGAGGCCGTGCTGGCAGGAAGAATCAGGCTACAAGGAGGTGGCAGTGAGGTTGCAGGGATGAGCAACACAAAGGAAGCTGCAGCCTGACTCCAGGGCATCATTCACTTGGGACACTTTGCTCTTTGGAAATTGTGCCGTGGCTAACAGAGAAGCAAGCCGTCCCCAGACTGTGGCTGGAGCAGAGAGAAGGGTGCAGAGGACTCGTGGGTGACTCAGGAAGTGCACAGATCCTCCCTACCCTCGGAGTCTTAATTTAGAACTAGATCTGCAACTCCGGCTGAAGCGAGGAAATCACACCCCGAGTTTCCCAGGAAGGGCAGCTCACCAAAGACTGTACCTGGGTTATTTCCCTGGCATTCTTCTCGGGCTCGTGCAACCTAAAACGGAAAGAGACACAGATAAAAATATCTATCTCAAGAGCTTATGCAAATCAATCAGAATAACATTCGGGCCCTACTTCCTACATGGGTGGGGGAGGGACCATAACTGCTTATCAAATGTCTGGACCCAGGAGCCAGTCTCACTGAGGGAATTCTAAACAATGGCACGCTCTGTTGGGAGGATCTTTAAAAATGATGCTGGAAAGGTGAACAGCGAGGGAGTGGGGGGGGGGGGGGTAAGGAGAGGCACTTCTGCGTACGGCCGGCGGTGGGGAGCAAGCCAGGGCTAGCCTCTGAGAAGTAGTGGGCAAATCAGGAGCACAGATAATGATCCCATCTTTTGACCCATGCTTGTGCCTTTCTGGGGGATTCAACATACAAAGGCATGTGCCCTGGACAAGATGTGGAAATAAATTCACAGCCTGGTACTTTGCCAATGGGCAGTGGTTTGGGGAGAATTAGCATAAAACAAACCATTTCGTGTTCAAAAGGTAGGTGAGAGAAGCGGTGCTTTCGTGGGGCTTGGGAAAGGACCCACCGCCCCGCTCATGCTAATAAAGCGGCATATTTGAGTCATGTCTCCAGTCCTGAGAGTTTTTTTTCCCCTTAAGTTACAAATGCTTTCACTAAAATGAGTGAAAAATCAAATCTCTATGAAGTACCCCCACACACACACTAAAAATATGTGGGAAGCTGGAAAGAAAATGCTAATAGCAGTGGTCTTCCGAGCATCTTCCTTTGTTTTAGTTTCCCGTATCTCCCAAATGTTCTATATTATAAATATACCCATGCAGCGCTGTTAAAAGAAAAGGAAGAAGGAAGACCAAAATGCTTTGCTTCATCAACAACAACCGTGCATGCCCCTGATTCTGCAGTCAGAGCCCAGGCTTGGTTCCCTGGAGGGTCACAGCGAAGGTGAAGAGCAAGCTGGAGCCACTGGTGCTGCAGGGGTTACATAAATTTCCAAGCCAGGGACTTGGGGCACGTGAGCATGAATAATGTCAGAATGAGCAAGCAACGGGGCTTGGCAGCAGGGTTTTTGATAGCACTGTCACGAGTGCTTGGATCCTAAAGTGTCCCAGGTGGCCAAATAGTCCTCTAGGCTCCAGGACACAACCGATAGGAGGTCATGCCACTCTCTCCCCAGTCACGAGCTCCCACCCTCTGCAGTGCCCATTGCTTGTCTGGTTCATAGCCAATCACCGCTGCGTCCCCCGACACGCCCCCCCCCCCCCCCCCCCCCCCGACGTGGTCTGCTGTGTCTGCTCACTTCACCACCCTTACTCGGTCCCATGTCTGCACACTGACTCTGCACGGGGGTTACTGCTGCTTTGCATTTTCTGCTTCAGCAATAGCCCTGGGTGACTCTGTTCTACCGCTGTGATGAAACACCATGACCAAAGCAACCTGGAGAGGAAACGGTCGGTCTCTTAGGTGTATGCTTCCTCATCACCGTTCTCGCTGAAGGAAGTCAGGATAGGAACTCAAGCAGGGCAGGATCCTGCAGAGCCCGTGGAGGGGTGCTGCTTCCTGGCTTGCTCCTCATGGCTTGCTTATGCTGCTTTCTCATAGAATCCAGGACCACCAGGTATGGCACCACCACCAAAGGGCTGGACCCTCTCCCATCCATCACTGATTAAAGAAATGCCTTACAGGCTTGTCTTCCCTGATCTTAAGGAAGCATTTTCTTCATTGTGGTTCCTTCCTCTCAGGTGACTTTTAGTTTGTGTCAAGTTGACAAAGAAAATCTAGCCAGCATAGGTTCCTAACTACTTTTTCTCTTGGTTAACTTGTATCCTCTAAGACTTAGCTGTGTGCTTCCTCCCTGGAAGGCTTCACCAACAGTGCTGAGTTGGCCGGACTGCTTCTCTCTGACAACCTCACATCTTCCTGTACATCTTCATTTCTGTTTTCTGTTCCTCCTTGCTATGCTGCCTTACCACATAGGCACAGGCACCCAACCTTGAAGCTAGCGCCTATCAAACGGCCCCAAGGCCTTTTGCACAGACAACTCTCTCTTCAGGTCTTTGAAATCCTATTTTAACACTTTTCTTTGGAGACAGGGTCTCACTGTGTAGCCTGAGCTGGCCTTGAACTCACAGAAATCCACTCGCCTTTGCTTCCCAAGTGCTGGGATTAAAAGCATGTACCACTGTGCCCGGCTGAAATCCTATTTTAAACAGCCTTATCTGAACCTTCACAGAACTTCCGAACTCTGTTCTCAGGAGACCATCCCTGTCTTTCAGAGCAGAAGTCAACACTGTAAGCATCGGTCCGCTCTGTTTTAAAATATGGCAGCACCATTACTCATCCTGGGCTCAGGTTAGAGTGGGGCACATCCTGGATTCTTCCCCTTTTCATTACAAGGTGAATTGGCCATCTCCAAAAGTGACATCAAATTCGGCTACTTGGTCATCTTATGTTGCTGGTCCCAGGTCCCCAAGCTTCCCTGCCTCCATTTCTTGCTTTTATAAGTGAAAGTCAGGCATATTGGTTCATCCCTATAATCCCAGTACTCAGGAGGCTGAGACAGGGATCCAAGTTCAAGGCCAGCCTGGGTTATATATTGAGACTCCCATCACAAAACAAAACAAAAAAGGAGGAGAAAGAGGGAGGAGGAGAAAGAAAACCAGGAAGAAGAAGGAGGAGAAGGGGAAGGAGGAGGAGGAAGAAATTACTTTCCGTACTGAACCCTTACCGTACAGTGTAGTCCATCTGTACGGGTGAGGCTGTGCACAGCGTGTTCCTGACCCCTGCTGTGTGCTCTAGCTAGTCTAGCTTCATCCACACCCCTGCCTCAGGGCCTTGGCATTAGCTACTCCTTGTCTAGTGTACTTCGGCCCCAATGGCCCCACCCTAGAGTGTCTCTCACTAGCTGGCTTCTAAATGCTGCCTCTGTTGGGAAGTCCTCCCTGATCATCCCTTTGCTCTGAGCCTCCTTCCACCTTTTCTAGCTCTTGCTGCGTGTCAATTATTAAGCTTCTAGTTGGCACGGTATGCTGCCTGCCAAGGGGCAATGAAACCCTAGCACCTAGTCCTGGGCTAGCTTGGGGGGATGATGAAACCCTAGCACCTAGTCCTGGGCTACTCGGGGTTCATACTCCTCCATGAATACTTGCTGAATGAATGGTTTTCTCACTGAATTTCCTCAAGTCTGGCTCCAAACTGAGCTCAATCCAAACAAATAAATGAACAATCGAGGTAGTTCTGGTATTCTGAGAATAAATGCAGCGAAAGGGTCACATTTCATCAGTGCCCATTCAAACAAACCCCAGGGTCCAATAAAAGAGCAGACAACACTCCGATGTGGGCGGGGATAAGAGGGTTCCGCCTGGGTGTCAGAAAGCTGGGCCCATGGCCAGCCAGCGTCCTGCAGGGTCCTTTGAGTTCAAAGATGCAGGATTCCCGTCACCCTCCCTGAGGTGCTAGGCTGTCTCCTACACCAGCACCAGTGTCTTTCAGAAAGTATTTGATGCCATGCTGGGCCAGAGCCACTGCTGCCCGGGAAACCGCCATTAAGGCTTGCTACCCACCATCACTTTGGTCTAGAGACATGAAAGAAGCTAGTGATTTCGCTCCCTGGGTAGGCTCACACTGGAATGATATGAAAGGCCAGAAAATGTCCTGCTTCACTAGAGGAAGGAACAGAGGACGGGAGGCAACAGAGCATCAATGGGGACATGCAGGTGTCAGCACCAGAAATCCTGCACAGGCCCAGGGCAGCCCGACATTACATCAGTTCTCAGATCCTGGCTGCCTCAACCACAGAAGAGGGACTATAATAACCTCCTGAGACAGGGGCCCCCAAAGGGTGGCATGGAGTCGGAATCAGAGGCTCGGCTTTGGTCTCTGTTTGAACAGCCCTGGAGGCTACGGCCACACTCGAGTCTGGGAACCACTGTCCTTCAACAAGGATAGGAAAAGAAAAGAAAGACGAGGAAAACCTATGGGAAGGAGTTTCAGGGGCTCGGAGCTCACAGGCTCTGCAGGGGTGTGAATGTGTGTGTGTGGGGGGGGTGACAATTATTCAGGCATTCTTTCATTCAACAAGCCTTTATGAAAAACTTATCCCATCCCAGGGATGGCACCAAGGGATGCAGGAACTGCTGGCTGTGAGCAGGAGGGACGTAGTCCCTGTGTCCAAGAGATAAGGTCAGGAAAATGTCTTCAGGCTAGAGCTACTTCATACATACCAGAATGTTCGTGCAGGACACCAGAGGCTCACAGAAAGCCTCCTGACCCACGAGGAAGTACTGGCCTCACTGAGGAAGACCACAAGGGGCCAGATCAAAGAAAGATGTCGACACTAGCTACTTTGGCGCACAATTCCAGAGGTATCATTTGCAGGACCCATAGTGTCTCCATATCCGTTAGAACCCCTGGAGGGTACTTGTGTGGAAGAGGCAGGAGTGTATGCGTTAGCAGGAAATCCAGGGCCCCATAGGTGGCAGGAGAGAAAAGAAGCCCAGCCCAGCCCAGCGGGAAGCCTCATGGTTGTCCAGAACTAACAGTGTGTAGGCACAGGGGCCTGGCCATAGGCCTTTGGATTTAACCTTGAAGGCCCACAGAGGGCAACTGAAGGTGTCTGAGCAGAGGAAGGAGAAAAGAGAGCCAAGCCTTGACCTTGGACAAGGCTGTAACGGGGAAGAACGAGACAGGCAGAGTGTGGGTGTGAGGACGGGATTCCTGAGGGTGGCGGGGGTTGGTATAGCCATGGCATGTTCAGGGACAGAGGCTGGAGGGTTGGACAGGGTCAGAGGCTGCCTGGGGAGACCAAACAGGAGGCAAGGCTTATTCCAAGACCACTGTGCACTCTCTCGGCGGGCAGACCGAGGCGGATGATGCTCCCCAGAGCCCCTGGAGGTAGGTGAGGTGAGGACAGGCTCCTCACTGCCCAAACATGAGTTGTCTTTGACTCTACATTCCCTTTACCAGCAAGTGCTCTTGGCTCTGTCCTTAGAATATAACCAGAACCTGACCACATCCTAGCCCACACAGCACCTGGCCCAAACTTTCAGCATCTGCTTAGCCCAGTATAGTCATTTCCTTATTGGCCCTTTTGCTTCCACCTCACTGGTTGCCTAGGCGATACTTGTAAAACACAAGTTAGACCACATCTCTCCATGGAACCACCCAGAGTCCTTCTGCAGTCAAGCTCTGTAGTACTTGCTTCCCCTCTGGACCCTCAGTTCAATTCTGGGCTCCAGAAGGAGGGGAAAGAGAGAAGGAACGATGAGGGAAGGAAGGAGAGACCGGCACAGCTCACGTGATGCTCCAAGCTCACCCAAACCAACACAGAGTCATTTAAGGTTTTATACAGCACACTGGCACACTTACACAACAGACTGTGGGGTGCTGTCCTACTCTAGGGGAGCACCAGGGCCCATCTTACAAGCCAGAAAAGCCTTTTTCCAAAAGGGGTGACTCTCACTTGGCTGTGCATTTCCTCATCTCTCGCCTTCCTGTGCCCCGGTCAGTTGGGCCTCCCCACTCCAGGCTTGGCTCTACCTGTTCTCTTGTCCAGGCATGCTAAGCCTGCCCCAGAGCCCCTGACTTCAGGTCCCTGCTCACAGGTCTCTTCAGAGACTGTGGCTTCCTATACCTAAGCCATATATGGCCACCCACCCTTGCTGTGTTGGAGCCACCATACCCTGGATGGCTGTTTGATGGAGGAAGGTCATTGGCTAATAAAGGCACTGCCCTGGCCCATTTTATTGGTTAGAGGATAGGTGGGAGGAGTAAACAGAACAGAACGCTGGGAGGAAGAGGAAGTGAGCTCAGAGACTCGATAGCTCTCCTCTCAGGAGCAGAGGCCTGAGAGAGACGCCATGCCCCGCTCCCGGGATGAAGCTCCGACCCAGGATGGACATAGGCTAGAATCTTCCCAGTAAGCGCACCTTGGGGTGCTACACACAGATGATTAGAAATGGGATAAATTAATATGTGAGAATTAGCCTAGAAGAGAATGGGCCAAGCAGTGATTAAATGAATACAGTTTGTGTGTTGTTATTTCGGGGCATAAGCTAAGCTAGCCGAGCAGGCGGCCGGGGTGCTGGGAACGCAGCCCCGCCGCCCTTATTACTACAGCTGTTTCCACACCCACTTCCTCCCTAAGCCTGAGACGGGGTTGTACCCCAGCCCCTAGAACAGAGCTCTGGAACCCCCTTGAACAAGCTCAAATACCCTTGAACACAACTTCTGCACTAAGGTGTCCTGTGATGTCACCATCTGAGCTCCTGAGCAGGCTGTGACCTCAGAAGGACTTCCCCTACCACCCCAACTGGTCCTTAAGCTACATCCTAGTGTGCTTCGCAGAAGGAAGGAGGGGACCATGACTAAGGCCTGGAGAGTCCCGTGGAGTGCACAGGGCTTCATGAGTACAGCAGGTGTAAGGAAGGAGGATAGCCCCATCACTGTCACTGGGTAGTAGGCAAAGGCCTCGAGCTACCAATGCCAATGTGCCCTGAAACCTATTTCTTTAAGGCAATAATAAAAAAACTTAATCAATTAAAAAAAAACTATAAGGTTAAATAGTCCTGACAAGCAGGGTACAAGAGAGAAAGCGCAAGGGTCGGTGATTTACAGTGTTTTGGGGTCTATCAGACAACTAAGAAAAAGGGGGTCGGTCCGAGTAGATGGCTCCATGCGGAAGTGCCAGCTGCACCCGAAGACCAAGTTCAGCTCTCCAGAACCCACATAAAGCAGAGGAAGCAGCTTAAGTCTGGCTGCAACCCCAGCACGTCTAAGGGGAGAAGGCTGACAAAGACGGGAGAGTCCCCAGTTCTTCGGCCAGCTAACCCGGCATACTCAGTGGAACCAGAGGCCCCCCTCAAACAAAGTGAAGGCAAAGACTAAGGTATTCGCCAACCTACAAACGCATGCCGCAGCACACACATGTCCACGCTCACATATACAAACGTGTATACACAGGTTAGAAAAAAAATGCGACTATGATAGTATGCTGGCCCACAGAAGCGCTTACCTTGTGGAAGAAGTTGACCCCTTAGCTGAAAGAGAAAAAGAAAAAAAAGCGGTGTTAACCAAAAACTGTGTAACTATCCTTGAACCAAGATCTGCCTCAGGGATGTGGGGAGAATCAGCTCAGCGAAGGCCTAGTGTCAAGCCAGTAGATGGTCTACTCTCATCCACCACCTTTCAGGGCTCATCTAGGCTACTGCGCTGCGCTTTTATCGGATGCCAACCGTCACGCACAGCCGTCAGTCCTCGAGGGCCCAGATGGCTTCCTACTCTCTCCTGGGCCCCTCTCCATTCAAGCACATAACGCTGGCAGACCCCACTTAGGTCCCACACTGTTGGGGAGCAGATTCAAACAGGAATTTGAGTTGGGGGGTGGGTGTGGACCCTGGGCCTGCTCCCCCACTAACCTGCTATGTGATCCTGGGTGGGTCACTTCCTGTCTCTGAGCATCTTTAGCTCACAGGGCTAGCCATGGCATTCATTATTAACCCATCCTCACTTTCCATGAAGGCAGCTGTCTGGGTCAGCGGTTTTTAGGTCTGTGGTATAGGAAGGGCATCCCAGAGATTATCCCTGGGGGATTCTATCTGCAACAGTTTGATTCCCATTTTGTTGTAAAATTGCAACTAAAAAGTAACATATGTGCCAAAACAGGCTCAGCACCACACTTTGCCCAGGCCACTCAAGGATGATGAGCTCCGGCTGCTGGGCGGGGCAGGCTGGGGCAGGCTGGGGCATCCCAGGACCTGAATCTGCAGGCGAGCAGGGACAAAGAGGGGGGCTGCAGCTAGCATGCTGCAGCTGAATGGGGCTCTGGACCAAAGGTCTGAGCAAAGCCACCTTTGGGAGTCAAAGGACAGAGACTGTCTTCATTTTAAACTGGGCAATGGCATCTTCTCAGAAACACAGAGCTGGTAGGTAAAATGGGGTCCTTCACCCTGAATACAGCCATGATAGGGGAGAAGGGTGGCTGCTCTTCAGGGTCGGAGGGGAGTGGGGTGGGGTGGTGTGTAGAGGAGCCCCTAATTGTGTCCTCTGGCTCCGAATTCTAGCCTATCCGCCGTGACGTTCTGAAGTTTTATAATGCTGCCATGTCTCAATCTCCTCATCTGTAAACTGTGTCAGAGTCCCAAGGTCTGTGGTGAGAACCGATTGCATTATTACATGCAAAACATCAGGGGTACTGTGGGCCCGGGCCGATCACATTTTGGTTGTCCCTGTTGCTTCAGTCCGTGTTTGACTTTGCACACACTCACTTCTCAGTGCCTGTGCTCACAGTCTTCCAGGCTGCTATGTCTCCCCTGATCTCTTAGGCATTGATGCTGAGCCACGCAACAGTGAGCTCCCAAGCACCTTGTACACACCTGGGGCCAGGCCTCTGAAAGGATGACTGGGACTTCACCAATGTCTACCTCGAGTGGAGCAGGGACCCCTCCTGTGTGACTCTCAAGGCACTCTGGGAACAGCCCGGCAAAGATGACTGAGAGCTCAAGTCCTCAGTCAGGACTTGAGGCTTGGCTGCTGTTTCAGAAATGAGTCCTTCCAGGTGGTCCAGATGGGACAGAAACTGTGGGACATAGCCTGAGGGGTGCCGAAGGGATGGGAGACAGGTGGGCCACGCTGTCCCTCCTAAGCAGACACACGGCTGCAGAATGGCAGCTCTGGATGGTACTCGTGTTCAGGCTGTGGTTCATGAGGCGTTTTTTAACAGCAAAGTGAACAGGACATAAAAGAGAAAAACCTCGGAGTTTCAAATGGATACAAAGGGGTGCGCTGAGTAGAGATAAAATGTTACATATATAAACATTATGGAAAACCAGCACAAAACAGCCTCCTCCAGCAGAGGGAAGAAGATGTGTACCGGTGTGTACCAGAATGTGCAGACCTTCTCTTACACGGCAGTTCACACTTGGGCCTCATAGCTACCCTCCAAATCTGGTCCCCTGATTAGCGGTGTGCCCTCGAACAAGTCAGAAGAACAGCGTGCCCCCTGCCAGTTCCTCTACGGTGACTGTGGCCTAAATACAACACTGAAGCAATCTCAGATGGGGGGAGAGAGTCCGGTGGGGGCTGGGATGATGAGTCTGAAACAAGGGTCTGGAGCCTGTTTGCTGGCTTAGCGGCCAGAGGCCTTGCACGACCATAACCACACATACACACGTACACTGTACCCAAGGGAAAGATGCCTGGCCTGGAACTTGCACCTTCCCCCGTGGAGTTTAAGGTCATGTACCTCGCTGCTGTGAGGGGTCTCTCCTGGGAGGGGCTTGTATATGACGCTGGCTATAGGAGCTGCCTTTATTAAGCCTTGTGTATCCAGGCACCTGCCTAATCTCTTACATGGAAACTCTGCTGTCTCTCCCACTCCCTTGGCGACAGTTGGGAAACCTAACTGGGGAATCTGCTAACATGAAACCTGCACATATGTAAGGAACATGGAAGGCTGCAGGCTGCTCAGGCATTTCCTCTCTGAGGCTGCCAGGAAGAGTCCCTGAGGTCTCCCTTGCCACCCTGGCAGTTCCCTGTTTCCTACCACCTCAGTAGCAGCCCCATGAGAACATGAGACCCGAGGCAGTGAGGGAAGAAGGCTGAGGAGCGACTGTCCTAGACTCCAGCATGGTGAAGCTGTTCCATCAATCCCAGGACTACCCTCTGGTCTTCTTGTCACCGGAAGTTACATATGCTTAAGATGCCAGTGGCCATTCTGTGAGAAGGACCGCCCGGAGAGAAAGACGAGATCCCACCCACCTTTCTTCTGTTTGATCCGGAGGAGGTAGAGGGCTGCCATCAGCAGGACTACTAGCAAGGCGCACACCACACCCACCGCGATGAAGATGTTCTTCTGTGTGGGAGAGTCACTACCTGAGGACAAGCAAGAGGGACTTCATGTATGCAACTTAGAAACAGAAAACAGGAAAGCTCACCTCTTTCTCACCAGTCCTCTGTAGCTGTGGGCATCTGGCTGGCTCTCCTCAGATGTCTAGCTTCCCTACCCACCCATGCAGGTCTCTCACGAGCACTGCGGAACACACGCTGTTGGCAGTCACAGAGAAAGCAGCTACCGGTCACCAGTGGAAACCATACTCCCAACCCTGAGGGATGCAAACCCATCCCTTCTTGTCCACCACGGCAGCAGGACAGATGCCCTGGAACCCAAGTGGGCGATTGTCTGAGAGTGGAGGACGTGCTGCTGGCACGGTTCTGCAGAGCGTTCAGGGCTCCACACTCTCTGTGCCCAGGACCTAACCCGCAGTATGAGTATGTGTGACTACGGCAGGAGCTTACAGCACGGGCCAGCCAGGTCCTAGACCATAGAACGGTACTGTCAAGAGCAGGGCTCCGTGACACAGAAATGTGAATTCAAATAAGGGCCCCAACTAGTCTTCATCTGTATTGGTGGAACTGTGTTCCCCTGCTCTTTCCTTGATTATTGAGGCCAGCACTAATCTCTACCTCATTCCACAGCACCAAGGATGACCTGGCAAAGCACCTGCCCGACCTTTCATCCTCTCTCAGGGTTTTTATTGGTTCCCTGCTATGCTCTGTGTGCTCCGAAGCTACAGGGTTAAGGAAGACAGTCATGGCCCTTACCAACTGAGGGACAAAATCCCTTTCAGCATGTCCACAACAGCAGAGGCTCAGAGAGAGACACCAACTTGCCCAAGATCACACAGCAAGTTGGTGATAGAGCCAGTGTGGACATCAACATTTCCTACCTGCAAGTTCTATGCATCCTACAAGAATCTCAAAGGTCTCAAAGGAGCACAACGCGGGTCTGAGGGTTTCCTGAGTCATCTCTGAAGGATGAGCAAGAAAATGGCCCCTGCTTGGTTCCCTTCAGAGCCTCTGCTATGTACAAAGCATCAGTTGTGGCGGTGACAAGACCATGGGACACAGCCACAAAGCCAGTGCATGTGGCCACTTTCAAAACGAAGGGCTCTTGATTGACAGCACACGGAGGGGCTGAGGTGACATTGCTGGCATGCTGCCACAGAACAGTGGGGCACAGCACTGTCCTAGACACACACACTTTGGCTTAGAAACAGCCTTGGTAAGACTGTCCCGTGGAAACAGCCATTCGGTGACAGTGTGAACGAGGATGCCCTTGGCAGTACTGGCATCCTTGAGCCAAACCACCAGCATCGACGGGAGGTGGAGGGGGCACAAGCAAGTACAGGGCAAGGAGCAGAGGCCAGAAAGAGCAAGGGGTAGGGAAGAACCACGTGGACAGTTGTTAGGTAAAGAAGACAGGAGGTAGAAGGCGAGCAAAGTCCGGCTCTCTTTCCTTCCCTCTTCTGTGGCACACTGTGTCAAAAGACACAACAAGACAGGAACCAAACTCTGAACAGTGCTGACTCTAGGGGTAGGAGAGAAAAGGAGCCCACTTTAAAATGTGCTTAGTTTATAGACTTCTAGACTGTCCTATGATAAGCATTACATATGACTTTAACATTTAAAAACAGATAACATCAAGATAAAGTAAAAAAAAAAAAGTCAGTCAATGGGAGTGGAAGCCTCACCAAGGGTAGCGTCCATGCCCTGCTCCTTCTGGTGCAAGACCCTCACGGTATAGTTTTTGGCGATCGCTGGCTTCCCATCATGGTCCACCTGGCATGTGACCACCACGTTCTCTCTATGGGCAGATTTGTTCACCAGGAGACAGCTTGTCCAGTTATAGGTCCCATCCTTGTTCACTGTGGCATTTGAGGCCTCGTCTGTCCGTGATGCGTTCCCGTTCTCCAGCCAGGTCAGCCGGAGTTTGTTGGGGTAGAACTTCTGCACCCAGCAAGTGACGTTTGCCTGGTTCCCTGTGGACTGTTCGGTGACGTCCAGGATGGGGGAAACTGAAACAGTACAGGCAGAAGCTCTAACCTTAAGCCGCAGAGGAGGGGCTGCAGAGTTGAGCCGCTCCCACCATAGCGGACACAGGACGGCCACGCATGCATCAGGCACTCAAACACTGTGGCTCTGAATGAGAATGGAGTGAGTAAACTGGGCGCCCAGAGCACAGTAGATGCTTGGTCTGGGCCCTGGTAGCTACCGTTAGGGTGATAACAAATGAAGTCGATGCATGCAGCTTCTGGCATGGAGTGGGAATTCAGGCACAAGAGCAAAATAAACAAAACCACCAGGGAAGGGGGGTGTGGCTCACACTGGGCGCCCAGCGATTGGAGTTGCTGTTGGTCAAGTAAATGCAACTGCCAGCACGGTGCTAGTCACAGGGTAATTAATGGCTGCTGTGTGTTTGGGCTAGAAGTCAGGGACATCTACCTTGGATGATGTCAGATAAGTTAGCAATCCCACGAAGAGGGCCGCTTTTCAAGGTGTCATGGGCTACTTCGCAGATGATCTGAGAACGAACATCCTCGGATCTCAGGACCAGCTGGGCTGTGCTGGAGATGTTGTAGGAGATACTCTCTCCCTTAGGGCTCACGGTGGTCTGGAAGTGGGTGAATTCTTTCCCATCTTTGAACCACTTCAGAGTGATATTCCGGGGAGAGAAGCCATAAGACTCGCAGGTGAAGTTCACTGTCTGCCCAGGTGTGACCTTGCTTGCTGGCCTGAATACCACTGGTGCAGAAGGTTTGGCTAGAGGAGCATTTATAGACAAGAGATACGATGGTGAAGGCCAAGCGAAGGGAGAGATGGGGTAAGCAACCTGCCTAGACAGTAGCATCACTACTGGATCACTAGGGATGGGCCGCAGGCTTTTGTACACTAAATACATGTTCTAACGCTAAACTGTACCTTCAGCCTGGTGACACTAGTCATTAATCTTCGTCTTGGTAAAGCTGGGATGGCCCTGTCCTTAGCAAAGGTTCCAAGAAATGAGCAAGGCAGACAATAAGGCAAGGCCAGGAGCCCCAGGCCTGAGAACTAAGTCTTCTCTGCATTGAGGGGTTCCACGATTTGTGCACACACAGGGATGGCTGACCTACCTCATCCTTTGCTTTAACTACCCCTAACGGCATTCCTGGAAACTTTGCCAACCCAGAGAAAGTGTTTGCAGACGGAAGCACAGGAAACAAACGGCACTACCACGAAGGTGGAACCCAGTGGCTGCTCTGAGATCTGTGCCCCTCCCAGAGCCACGCCTGAGAAACGGGTGGCAATGTTTCTTCTTTCTGGATGCAGTGAGGATGAAATGAGGCCCTGCGAGCTTTCTGCTTTGGGTGATAGACACACAGAGATGCCTCTCAAACACGACACATGGATCTGTCCTTGACCCAAATTTTTATTAAAAAAATTAAAATTGTTTTAAATGTGTCTATATGTGAGCGGGTTCCTGCAGAGGTCAGAGGAGGACACTGGATCCCCTGGAGCTGGCGTCACAGGTGGTTGTGAGTCACCGTGTGGTTGCCAGCAACTGAACGAGGGCCTTGGTAAGAGTGGTACAGACTCTTTAACTACCAAGTATCTCTCCAGCCCTAGGCTTCATTCTAATGTTCCCCCTGAAAGAACTTAGGGGTTCATGCAATGGCGTTTCTTTTCTCTCTACACATCCTAGTAGGTCTCATCCATGCCAAGTCCCACATTGGAAAGGGAGAGAGGCTAAAGATTTTGTTGTTGTTGTTTTTAATCTGGAGGGCTTTTGTTTATAGTTGGAAAAAGAGATCACCTGTGTGTTAAGAAAGTCAAAGGTGGTTCCTTGATTTCTAACTAATTATTAAAGAGACAGACAGCTACCAGACAGACAGCGAGCAGCCCCACCAAGCAAGCAGAAGCACTTCGGTCCTGAAAGCCCACATGAGTGACTAGGAGGGAGGTGGTGTCCCTTGGGTGTTAATCCAAATTGCTCATTATCCCTCAGCACCATCTCCAGACAGCAAACACCACTGTTCCATGTGTGAACACACAACTTGCTCCCTAGTATCCACCTATGTTGAGGGCACAGAGAGGAAGGTGACACTTGAAGAAGTCATATCCATCAAGACAGCAGCAGCTTTAAGATCCTTGAGAGGTGAAGGGCTGCAGCGCCATCCTCCCAACTCCAGGGGCTCTCCGTGCTTAAAGCCAACCAACCGCAAATGTAAAACATTGTCGGAAAAGCTGCGTCTATACTAAATAGTGACAGATTTTTTTCTTGTCACTATTCCCTAAACAACTATTTACATAGCAATTGCATCATATCGGGTATTATAAGAAATGCAGAGATGACTTAAAATAGACGGCAGGATGTGTGTAGGCTACACGCAAGTCTCCCCCATCTTGGACGAGGGCCTTGAACATTTTTTAATTTGGGCATCCCATGAGTACTGAGAGAAGTAGTCATCTTTTGAGTTCTTGGGAGCCTGACACTGGTTGCTCCCTCTGCGCTCTCCAGCCCATAAAGGTGTGTCTAGGATGAACTCCTTCTGTAGGGCAAGGCTCTGAACAGTGAGACTAGTCAAAGGCACGTAGTGAGTGACACTCAACTCTTCAATTCAGATGAATAGTTTAGTATTTAAAAAAAAATCCTCTTAGCATCTGTGTTTCCTCTGTACAAAGGAGAACAAAAACATCGCCCTGAGAAGGTGATGTAAATATGACTTCTGGCATACAATAGGTGCTTAATAAGTAGCAGCTATGACTGCTATCTTTAGTTCTGAAACTACACATTTATTCTTTGGCAGTCAGAAGGCACAAGAAAGCCACCACACTGTGGCTCTTTCCTCTTTTGTAGTAATCCCCCTCAGGACCTGAGTTAGGCCAGCAGCTTCAGAACCCCAATGGGGTCACAGGTGTTTCATTCAGCTAAGTCATTTAGGAAGCATGGGGCACTGAGAAAGAGTCTGTGTATTGGGGGATCATTGAGGCAGAGAGGGTCTGAGCTGAAGATGGGAGATTTGTTTGGTTCTGTTCAGACACAGATGTGTGTAAGTCAAGCAAGTCCCTCTCCTAGGGATCTGAGCATGGCTGGCTGAGCTTTGTGGGCTGCACCTCCAGTCCTCTGGGGCCAGCTCCTGGACATGATTCTGCTCATCACTGGGACCCAGAACACACACTGTTTAAGGCATAAACGGTTTTTGAGCACCAGCTTCACGGGAACCAACTTTGCCAGGGGAAAAATAAAAGCCACAGTTTTTCTTCTGTGGTTTCAGGACACATATCTCAGCCTGGCTGTGGTGAGAAACTTCAGACACAAGCTGTAGAGATGGATCTGAAGGTAAGAGTATTTGCTGAGCAAGTATGAGGACCTGAGTTAGAATCCATGTTTAAAAAGGCTGGACACCGTGGCATGCACCTATAACCCCAGTGCTATGGGAGTGGTGTGGACACAGAAGGATCACAGGGCTCCACTGGCCACCAGCCTACAGCCAGGATCTGTGAGAGACCTTGTCTCAAGGAAACAAGGCAGGAAGTAATATAACAGGACACTAAACATCCTCTTCGGTCCTCTGCTCGTGCACATGTAGCTATGACAACACGCATGCACACGTGTGCGTGCGCACACACACATGTACACACACTTCAGATCCATGTCAAGTCAGTTACAGCAGAATTTCTAGGGTAGATACGGGATGTGTGATGTTTTTTCAGTTTTTTAGATGAGTCACACAAGGAGACAGATGGAAAGCCACCAACTCATTCCAACCCCACCAACACTTGAGGCCTGGGAAGGGAAAGTGGCCCATCCAAGGCCACATGGACACAGCTCGACACAGTTCCTACTGATGGGATAGTTCCTACAGGCCAGGCACTATTCTAAGTGTCTGATATGACGTCACTGCTTCAGTCTGACCACATACTCTGTGGGAGTGTCATGGGCAGGTGAGACCACTAAGGTGCTATGTGGAGGGGTTTGTCCAGGACACGGGAAAGGGAGTGGCTCATCTGGGATACGGTTTGAGACAGACTCTGTCCTTCTGGTCACTGCACTTCTGATGCTCAGTAATGACCCTGACACCCACCCCATCTAGGGCTTTGTTAACATCTTGATGCTCATAGAACCCAGAATGGGGGCCATTACTGTTGTCATTTACAGAAAGAAACTGAGGACTTGACAGAAGCCAAACCTTGCTCCAAACTTCAAGGTCTTGGGCAATTCCCTGTGGCTTCCTAAGGGGCCAGTGTCCTAACACATCCTGGACACTCACAGCTCTGGTTTAAGGAGAAAATGCTATGATGAAGACATGACATGAGGCAGGAAGCCACTTGTTAGCTGGTGCCTATGCAAATGACACATGACCTGGGAAGCTGGTGTCTTTGTCCTACTTGCAAAGTCAGGACAAGCTACCTGCCCTGCTTCTGTGCAGGGGTGGGTGGCAAGGAGCGCTGGCTGCTACCTGGAGGGGAAGCTGGTAACATCCACACAAGTTAAAATGAACACACTATGTGATGTAGTAGGCCTCATGCAGTGGGTGTCTCTGTCCTAGACAAGTGGGATGAGCCAACCAGGGCAACATTGTTTTCAAAATCTACAACTGGGAAGAAGTGACCTATCTATCAGCAGAAGACAACAGTAAATTGTGGAATTTCTGGATGCTGGAATAAAAGGCAGCCATTCACACAATGGCCTTTTGTGTCCTCACATGGAATAAGAACCAGACTGACATTTGGGAGAGGTTTGCTGTCACTAACCAGCCTCAAGTTCTGAACGGAAGGGGCATCCTGGATCTTCGTGAAATGATGTGTGAAAAGGCTCAGCACTTCCTTGGTACCCATTGTGTACCTGGCTCACCTGTGGAGATGCTTAGAGCCTGGGCAGCAAGGAGCCTGGCCGCGATCTGTATTCTGGTCTACACTCTGGCACTCACTGGTAGCATGACCCACGTGCAAGGGAAAGCGAGGGCTGTGGGTCGGGCAGATGAGGGGTGTGGGACAGGCAGATGAGTGCCTCTTACTTGCTGGCACTGAGCCTTGAGCAAACAAAGGGCCTTGGCTTCCCTGATCTGCTCAAGGCTTAGGTCAGATCGTGACCATGCTCTCCCATTGCTCCTGCTGTGAGCCACACTCACAGGACAGGGGATGCTGTTCTCTGACCTGTTGCTACACATCAGGGGATGAAGAAGGCACAGGCTTACTTACCAAGCACAGAGACCACTGTTCCCCCTCCAGATAGATATTCCTTGTCATTGCCTGCCTTCTGGAACTTCACACAGTAGTAGGTGCCGGCATCTGCTGGGGTGACGTTACTGATGCGGATGGAAAAGTCCAAGTTTTCTCTCTTGGTTGCATCTGTAACATTTGTAACTCGAGGAAACTTTTCTCCTGTGAAATCGAATTTTAGTTGTCGACTTTGCCCTGTTCCTTTGAACCACATAATGGGTCCCAAGGGTCTCAAGGAGGTCACAGTGCAGTTCAGAGTGACCGTCTCTCCAGCAGCAACAGACACTGACTTCTTAGGCTGAATAATCTTCAGGTCCTCCCCTGCAGCTCCTGAAAAGACAGATGACAGCTATGATTCACCTTAAGGGATCCTGCAAGTTCAAGTTCATCAGTGATTTCCACTGATTGAGCACACACAACGGTATTGAGTTCAGCACACTGCATATGGTAACATGTTTAATCCACATGTGGGCCTGGAACTCAAGACTAATAAGCAGGAAAACAGGGCACAGAGTGCTAAGTCACCTTAGAGCAGTAGAGGGCCCAAGCTCTTTGTGGAGGTGTCATGTCTGAGCTGGGCTCTGGAATTTAAATCTGCCAGTTAGAACAGGAACCTGGATTCCCCACCAAGGAATCAAACTTAGCAGAGATGCAGAAATAGGAGGCCCCGATATCTGTGGTGCTTTTCAAAGAGGTAGATTCTGTGCTGGAAAACCGGTTCTGGCAGAGCAGTCTGGTGATAGGAGAGCTGAGAACCTAGGCCCTAGGTGTGGCTCCGAAGCATGGGGCTGTATCACTGGGAGCGATCAGTGCATCATAAGAGAAGGCCAGGTGCACACTCACTGCCAAGAACTCCAGGGACGTGAGTGTGGCTTCAGCTTGGGCTTTTTATGGTTTCTAGCCTTCACTTCTTCATCTGTAAAATGTTACCCTGAGCCCATCTTGATGCACTTCTGACAGGAACAATCTGAGGCCAGTGAGCATGTTAAAAGACAGCATCTAGGGGCTGGAGAGATGGCTCAGCAGTTAAGAGCACTGACTCCTCTTCCAGAGGTTCTGAGTTCAATTCCCAGCAGCCACATGGTGGCTCACAACCACCTATAATAAGATCTGTGACCTCTTCTGACCTATAGGCAGGATACTGTATAAATAAATAAATAAATAAATCTTTTTTAAAAAAAAAAAAAGACAGCATCTGGGGGCTGCGGGGTCAGCTCAGTGGATAAAGTCCTTGCCATCCAAGCATAGTGGCCCAACTACCTTCCTGAATGATGGTTTCCCGAATGTGTGGCTGTGGGACATGAGCATTTGCACTCACAGACATTAGAGACTCGGTGACCCAGAGAGGAAGACAGGATGAGGACAGGAGGGGGAGGATGAGAACAGCAGGAGTGGCAGGACAGGAATAGTGAGTCAGGTGATCTTGGTCCCCAGCTGGACTTCTACTGGCTTCTACTGTGATCCTATCAGACAGCACTGCAGCAGAATTCTTGGGCAGCCTCTCTCACTGGCTGGGTAAGAGACGCTGTGTGTTTGCCCACCAGTCCATGGCCTGATATTACTGCGCTGACAAGGGGAGAGAGCCCAAGAAAAGAGAGGTTCAGGGATCAGAGTCTGCCCTCACTGCAGACACCCAGGACCCTGGGATAGGCCCGTCATCAGTTGCCCAGTGTCCTGCCTCGTCCTCTTCCCCAGCCCGGGCTCCCCTTGAGGTCCACTTTTTATGGCAGGTATAAATAGAATCCAAAAGTACCAGCCTGGGCACAGCCTGATTCTCACACCACAGGGGAAGAAAGAAGAACTGTAGAAACCAGGGGCTCAGGCAGCATCAGCCAGCCTAGGAGTGGTAGGGCTGGCGGCCAGGCAAGTGACAGACACAAGGCAGAAACAGGCTCGAAGAGACAGGAAGGACATCAGTGACATCCCCAGCTACTGCCAATAGCAGGGAACCATGAACAGTTAACCACAGGAGACCGGTCGAACTGGGACCGCCACGTGCATGAAGACAGGCCTGGGCGAGAACAGGCCCTCTTGGCCAGCTCAGTATTCGTGAGTGGATTCCCATTCAATCAGACATAAGCAGGGAACTGTATCTGCCCTCTGCTTCGTCATTGTTCCAGAGTTACACATAAACTCCGGCTGTACACAAGTCGGTTAAATTCTAGTTCTAAGCCCATCACCACACTGCTGTATTCTTTATATATCTAAACTGCTGTCGACTGTTTCCCGACCACTAGGATGGCAGATCCATGAGGAAGTACCGTCTAGCCTCCTGCCTGGTACATACCGTGTCCTCAATAGCAAAAGGACCGTGAGACAAATGGATCGCTGTGATTTCCAGCCCAGCCAGGGAGACCCGGTGCCCAAAAACATATATCTGCTGAAGGAACACACTGATGAACTGGGAAAGTAGAGGTTTTATTTGCTCTGTGACCCTAGCAAAGCCCCGAGCCTCTTCCTTCATCTGTTCCGTGGATGCGGATGCTCCGTTATCATTATCCTCATCCCCCAAAAGAACACAGAACTGAGTCAGCGGTTGGTGAGGGAGCTACGCTCAGGGCGAAGACAAGTTGGAGCAGGGCTATTCTTGTGGTGCAGCCAGAGGCCTGTAATCACACCCCAGGCAGGTGACAATAAAATCTGGGGCTGGGGAGGGTTGGCTCCTCCCCTCAGCCCCCTCTTTCTTTAGCTCCTCTGGAGCTCTCGACCAACTGCAAGCAGATTTCGGCAGCTTAATTAATTAGCTAGTGTTTCTAAAGCGCTTGAAGAATTTTAAAAGTGTGATCTAAGTGCCAAACATTATTTTAATCTCTCTGTGTATTTTCCAACAGGGTTTTTTTTTTATTATTATTTTTGCTTTCTTGCTTGCTTTTCCTTCACTCTGCAGGTTCTGTTCTGGTAACTGCGCTTGTTAAAACACACTCCCGTGGGCCGGGCCTGGGGTCATCAGGCTGACACTGCCAAGAAAACCATTTCCTGCCCTCTTTGGCCTGGGCAGAGAGCAGCATCACCATTTTGGGGCCTAAACCAGACAGTATCCCTGTCGGTGTCACACACTGCTGGTGGTGGCGGTGGGGAGCAGTCCGGCAGGGAGGACAGCAGGGTGAACAGCAGGGTGGACAGTGCTCATAGTGTGTGCTAGGCACTTCCTTGAGGACCCAATCACAGACACCTGTAGGTCTCCCCATAAAGACCATGAAGATATGGGGAACAACCCAAAGAACAAGTGACAGGAACGAGGAAGGGGAAGAGGATGCAGCTTATCCATAGGTGAATTATAGGCACTCATAGCAAACTGTGATAATGTAACATTTTCTGTGACACAGTTTAAAATAACAGGGTGGCTATGCAAAAACAAACAACAGCAAAAATAAAACCCCCCAACTTTTGTAAAGTATTTAAAAGAGACAAAAAGTCTAAAAACCAAATAATAATATCAGGGCTAGAGAAACGGCTCAGAGGTTGAGTGGGTGATGATCTTTCAGAGGACCTGGATTTGGTTCCCAGCACCCACACGGAGGCTCACAATCCCCTGTAACTCCAGAGGGATCCGATGCCTCCTTCTGGGATTTGCAATCACATTCACATACCCTCTCCTCACATACACATCGCTTAAAATAAAATAAATCGTTTGAAAAGCCACACATAATACCATCAACGATCATTGCTGCCAACATTTTAATGAGCTGTAGTGAAAATCAGCGAATAAAAGTGCCATGAAATGACACCTTCCGAAAACTAAGGGCTGGGCAAACACTCTGAGCTCACTTAGGCATCCTGAGGGCAGTGGGAACCGGAGGATACTGTATCCACGGAAAGGAGATCTCTGATCCCACTTAGAGCCATCTGATGGCTAAATCCACGGCCATGAAAGGCCGTATAGGATCACAACAAAATATGCTGACTGTCGGGGCTATCGGGTGACATTTGCCTTGATCCTAAATCTTGAGTTTCAAGGGGAAACAGGTTATTAAAAGAGTTAAGGGCTGTCAGAGACTCCTTTTGAGTGGCAGTTTCCGTGCGATTTGCTTCTGTTTGTGTGGCCTGTTTGCGCTCCTATGTGAAATAGTCTAAGGAAACCTGTATTTTCAGGGTGGCCGTGGTTCTGTGGAGTGTCACTGTTCACAAGCAAAAGATAGACTATCTTTGGACTGTGGGCCTAAAACTGATAAAGCTGCCTTTCCATTTTAAATTTCTACCTGGGATATTTTCCGGATGAATATTTAGGAACGCATACAGCTGTGTGACATATAACTCTGTGGAAGGGCACTTGCCTACATGCAAGGGGCCCAGCACTGGCCCCACAACTCCAAAGGAATGCATGCAGGGTCTCACTGCGTTTGAAGAAAGTTATACGTGTAACATGTACGTTCCATATATGTCTGCTGTTTGAATGAGCTTCTATTTTGCAATTCGGTCCCTTTTGCTTACTGTTGTGTCTCCGACTCCTGACAACTGTCCCTGTGACAGAGTAGATGCTGACCACACGTCTGTGGTGGATTGAGAAGCCACATGTCTGGAGGAAGAGGCCTGGATCAGTAAAATCAGCACCTCTGTGTGCTAGGGCTAGTTCCACGTGGGAGTGGGGGATGGGGTGGGGAATACCACTTTCCGCTTTCCTACCGCTTAACGGTAAGTTCTACATTGGATACATTAGTCTTTCTTTTTGTAGCTCATGTTTAATGCTCTGGGAAAAGATACAAAATCATGAGTGTGTTTCTAGGGCGGGGTAACTGCCCTGTGAGCTTGTTGCCGTGGAAGGCAGTGATGAATCATGGGATCCTCATGGACTGAGGGCTGTGTGCTGTCTTGGCACACTAGTAATGAAGTCAGATTTTGAGGAAGTCATGTAAGTGGCTTCTACGTTCAGAAGAACTCCGATCCACAGGAAAAACAGCTCCCGATGGCTAATCCGATTATACCTTCTACCCCACCTCACCCCTTGGTGACCACTGTCCCATCACCTGGAATCTTTTTTTTCTTCTATTGGCCAAAATGGCAAATGCTTAACCAGTATGCTGAGTGTTCTGCAGTAAGGAGGGGCTGAGAACAGACTAGTGGGCTTAGAAACACACACTCCACTTTAAAACACAGTAATATTCGCATGCAGCTTTGAAGATGAAGAAAAATGGCTTCATAAGAAGTGAATAAAAGAAACTGTGCTCTTTCTAACGAGGAAACCACACCAATGAAGAAGTGAAGCTAAGGTGGAGGGCGGGGCCTAGCCACCCCCGGATGCGAGTTCCCCAAAGCCTCATCCCTGGAAGACTCCACAGCCACAGCCCAGAGCTCCAGATGCCAAGCCCAGCACCCCTAACCCTCAGCACACAGCAGGACACCCCGTCACCATCCGCGTTGTGGTCTGTGGCTTGTCACCTGCACACTAAGATTCCACACTGGTCCACCTTCACTGTTTACTTGGCTAGATTCAGAATCGACTAGGAGAGTCGGAAGGCAGACCGCCAGATGCGTTTGTGAGGACATTTCCAGGCAGGATTTACTGAGCAGCAAAGCTAACCCAGGGTGTGGGTGGACTACGTCACGGGGTAGAAACTCCAAAGGAATGAAGTGGGAGTGGGGGTGGGGTGGGGACAGAACCAGGCAGGAGCCAGCATCCCTTTGCTTCTGTCTACCAACACACCAGTTCCTTGGTCATACACACCCGCTGCTGAGATGCTCTGCCAAGCGTACGGGGCCACGTGACCATGGACCCAATTCTTTGGCACCATTGGTTAAAATAACTCTTCCTCCTTTATGTTGTTCTCGGATATTCTGCAGTGCAAACTCAATCAGCACACACTTCATCGGTGCTATTGCCCATACCTTCCGGTTGTGACTTGGTGGCTGGGTAGAAAAGTCCCGTTGTGCCAATACTTGTACAATGAGATATAAAGGGGGGCATGGAGTGCTTCACAGCATGTAAAGTCCTGAATTTAATGCCCAGCACTACACACAGACAACATGTGAACACAAGCATGCTGAGTGTACATAAGAGCACGTATAGACTGAGGGCAGATGCATGTGTGAACACATATAAGTGTGCGGAGCTTTTACTGGGTGGGTATATAGGATTCTGGGGAGAAACACAGCAGGGTGCCATATGCGGAAATTTGATTATGTGTGCAGAGACTTTGGGGAGTGCACCACTGGAGGGTCTTCAGAAGGAGTGGGGTGAGCAAGTCGATAACGGGGCGACTGTCTGGACTGTGCTGTCTGTGGGGGAATGTCTGAGGGTGAATGAGTATGTACATGGGGAAGGTAACCACAAGAACATGTATGTATGGTGTGCACACAGAGGTGTGTGTGTGTTCATGCATATGCGCAGGTGTGTGTGTGTGTGTGCACTATACATAAGCAGGGAGGCACATAGGGTCACTGTTTATGAACATGCTGAGTACCCATGCACTCATGTTTACCAGAGTGGCCAGATGGGAACATGCCTGACTCAGAAGTTGTGAAATAAGATTCTGCACAGAGCGCAGTCAGAGGAGGGAGGAGCAGGAGGGCCACTGTCATCATCACCATCAACTCCCAGCGGGCCAAGTCTGCACGGTGCTAACCCTGCGTTCCTGCCCAGGAGAGGCAGTACTAACTTCCCAAGGCCACTTGCGCTCTGTGCTGGCCCTAGAGCAGAGGCAGGAGGTCCCCAACTCTGGATTCTAGAGGGGGCTGCCCCAGTGTACAGTTGCATGGACTCCGTGGTTGCCAAGTTGGGAGCTTAGGGCTCTAACATCTGTGGCTGGTCAGTGGTTTTCCTCCGAATGATTCATCTATTCCCGCCTACAAAGCCTCCTCCACTGGCAGGGCCTGTCCTAGACACCACAGGAAAATGAGGAATTTGGGCCTTATCCTTCAATAGCTTACTCTGGGGGCACCCATGAAACAAGTCATGGCTACATATCAGTTGCTAAATATTATGAAAGGAATCTTGGGGGGCGGGCTCTTGGCAAGGGGCTGACTCCAAGAAGACCTCCTGAAGGTGGTGGTCCCTGAGCCGGGTCTTGAAGCCGACAAAGACCAGGTAAAAGCAGGAGAAACCATGAGAAAAGACAAAGAGGTGAGGTGAGGCAAGGGCCTCACAGGCAGGGACCAGAGTAGAGTCTGTGGAAATCCAGCAAAAAACTGGAATGGGACTGGCCTAGAGCTGGGTCAACTTAGTATTTGGGAGAATAGCTTCCAACGCACATCTGGGGGGCAGACCATCCCTGCACCTTCTGCTGGCACCGCTGGACAGACCACCGAGTAGACAAGTCCTGATGGTGCAGTAGGCGCTACCACCCACCCTGAAGCATCCGAGTCAGACAGGAGGCCTGGTCAACAGGAAGAGCCTCCACTTTATCTCCAGTGCAGGCAACTCCGAGGACTGGGCATGGTGCCACGTCCCTGGTGGCTTCTCTGTGAGGCAGTAAACTCCTAAGGTACCCAGACAGTGCTGAGCTCTGGCTTGAGGTTAGAAGCCTGCATGTCTTGTCCCCAGAGGGGTGACTTGGCAAAGCAGCTCCCTCATCTGTAGGCAGGGATCCAGCTCTGCCCCTACTTGAAAACACATGTTCAGTGGTGGAGAACTGAGTGGAGAGCCACGTGGCCTCTCATTCCTCTCTCCCGGGCTGCACACTCCACCCATTAGCCAATCCTGCTGGCTCAAATCCCAAGCTATGGATGAACTCCATCTTCCTATCCCGCTCCCCCTCCCCTGCACTCCACCCCAGTGGCCTCCCTGATTCCACCTCATCTCTCCACAAGCCACATTCCCTTGTAGTCAAGGCTTGAACCAGGGGCATCTCCCCTCTGCTCTTTGCTGAGGCCCATACTACACCGAGACCCAGGATCCTTTCAGTGTCTCCCCCCGGACCCTGTGTCCTTGCTCTTTTGCAACCATACCACATTACCTGACCACCCCAGAGCCTCGGATATGCTATCCCATCTGCCCATTGCTCCTTTCCTTAGACGCTCACATACACGGCATGTCCCCTCACGCAGGTCTATCTGGAACATTCCCTGCCACTTGCATGAAACGGTACGCCCCGCGCTTTGCTCTGTTTGTGTTTTCCATGTATCACCTACTACTTAACACACTGTACATTTTACTTCGTGTTCTCAGTGTCCGATTCTCCACCTTGGACTGACTTTTAAGCACTCCGAGAACAGGGACTCAGTTTCATTCCTCAGGTTTAGAGCAGCGGCCAGCATTTGCTAAATGTTTTGGTTTGGATTCTCATCCTTCTCCCAGTTGAGAGTCCAGTTAGCATCCTAAGCACTGTGGGCCTCTGGCTTCGCTGTAAAAGGAGGCTGGTGTTGCTATGAGGTTTATGCCACAGGTGGAAGGGGCCAGCACGCTTAAGGAGCTCAGCGCCGGACCCAGGCAGGCAAGTACTCAGTGCAGGCAGCGACTCCCGTGTGTCTGGGCGTTTAAAGAAGGAGAAAAAAAGATGGCTATGTCCTTCAGCTGGAGGAGCTTCGGGGTCTCTCTGCCATAAAATACACAAAACCACCAAGCAGACTGACACACCGGCCAGTGAGTTGACGAGCAGCAGCTGGGTCAGACAGAACCTGAAGGTGACAAAGCCATGCTTGTGGCCTGGCCATGTTTACCCAACGGCTGGGAAAAAAAGGAAAAAAAAAACACAAAAACTGCAAATATATGTGTACTGAGAATGCCCTTTGAACTGTAATGGACCTCTGGGGACCAGAAGTCGCTGAGAGAGGTTGAAGTCATTACTGTCACAGTCACTGGAGTGGTGTCTCAGAAACCTAAGAGCCTTCTTCCCTCCCGGAAGTGAGGGTGGAGGTTAGGAACCCATTGGCTGCCTCCCAACTTCCAGCCCTGACTTGCTCTGTAAGAAGCACCGTGCTGCCCAGCATGCCCTCCTAGGGCAATGGAAAGACCAGACAGCCCCATAAGACGTCAGCTGCTGCTACCAGTCCTTCCTCCATATGAGGCCTGGAGCCCTCAAGCCTGAGACCTGGCACCACCCTGTGAGGGTGCTTCTGTCAAGATGGGGCCTCCTGCCCAGGGTTCTATATTCTGAGGCTGTCACGGGTCTGTGCGCATTCTCCTGGTCAGGCTTAAGGCTTTACTGAAGGCAGCATGCACCTATTAAACATCATCCACCACGGTTACCGTGCCCCAAGCCAGCAGAAGGCAGTCTCCGGGTGGGCTCTCTCCCCAGCTAAGCTGAAGTGATTCACTGATTCCTTTCGTAGAGCTTTTCCAGCTTAGCTATTAGTTCTCTTAACCCTTCACGGCCTCTGTGCAGGGAAGAACGGTGAGAATGGGTTCCAGATTGCAGACGGGGAAGCCAGGGTGCACAGAGCAGAAAGAAGACATGTGTCCCAGTGTCAGCCAGGAATGAGCGCACAGAGGGTGCCTGCCGCATGGTCGCCTGTGCCAAAGGAGAAGCTGGCCAGGGTGCCACAGCTGGAGAGACCTGTCGAAGCCTCCCTTTTAGAAGGAAAAGTCAGTGAGGTTGGGGACTCTACCTGCCCTCTGCAGTCCACATAGGATGAAGCTAGGACATACAGGGCCATAAAGACTCCTAAAGACCACCAACGCCGAACAGAGCAGAGCGGGCCTTAAGTATGGAGCCTCTGCAGGGACCCGGCAGGACAGAACCATCATCTCCTGACTCTGGAGTGCCATGGGGTCAAGGCCACAGGGAGGTTGGGGGGCCTCACTCACACCTTTCTGGACGTCTTCACCGTCTCTCACCAGACTGCCTAACTGGATGCCTTGGTGAAGTCACAGGATTGGGGTCCTCCTCACAATGCCTGGCACTTCCCACACCAGCATCAGCACCTGTGAGGTGACTATCACCATGGAGTCTGAAGCAGGAGGGCGTGTACAGTGGGATTTACACACCCGTGCTAGGGCTGCTCCGCTGCCTCCGTATCAGGCACTGGCGTGCGCTTCCTGGGATTGCAGCACACTGGGAGAGATTTGTAGCATAGTCATGGCCTGGGCCCTGGAGGAGGACTTTGTGGCATCTGGGGAAGCAGTCTCTGCCCATGCAACCTCATGACTCGCAGGCTTTCTCTTTAAAAAGGGGGGTTTCATACGCATGTTGTTCCTCTAGTCCACTAATGTAGACTGACCCACCCACTGTGGGCCAGGTCCTGGGCGAAGGTCCCAGTAGGCCTGGCGTCACCGTCTCTACCCTCGTACAAGCTATATCCTTGCTGGGGAGACTGGGCTGAAAGAACCGAACTAGAAACAAGCAAGCATAGACAGAAACGGCTGGCGGCAACCTATCATTTGTTTACTTGGGTTTGTTTTTGCTCTCTCATTAGAATGCCAGCTCATGAGAACAGGGGATGTGCCTACCTTGTTCACAGCCACAGCTCCAGGGACCTGAACCTGAAGCAGCTGTTCAATCCAGTGGCACCTATCACATGCTCAAGAACACTGCACAAATATAATTGAAATTACCCTGATATGGACAGCACAGCAATCAAGAGTAAGCAGACTACGGCTTGGGCTCTAGCTGGCTGAGTGGCTTGGAAGGAGCCTTGCTTGGCTTCTGGGAGCCTCGGTCTCTTTATCTATGAAATGGGTAAAATCCATACTCTTGGTTCTCTGTGAAGATCGGACAACAGCACAAAGGAAGACGTGTAATCTGAGCATCCATGAGGAATGGCTGTGTCCAAATTGCTGTGCAAGACTCCTTGTGCATGTTCACATAACCCAGGAAATCCAGGAGAAACAAGAAAGACAGGCAGTCATTTGGTATTGAAGCTGGGCCATTTTATCATTTCTTCTTATTCTGCACATGTCTGAAGTTTCCAAAAAAATGAAAGAATATGGGAAGACAACATGTGTTTTGTGCCAAGGACAGGTACATTGAGTATTCTCTGCCACCTCATGCTTCTGTTTCTGGAAGGTATGGATGGTTGGCATGGAGAATGGGGCAATGTCTGTATGGACCTGGTACGGCCATTATCTATTCTATCCACTTTCCCCAGGAGCCACTCACCCCAGTGTCCCATCTCCTCTGACCCCAACACCGCATGTCCTCGGCTACTAAACTGATCTGAAGCTTCAGAGCCCCAAATGGATGTGCCAGGAAATCCTTCTGGCACCAAGGACCACGATTTCTACTTCTGCCTCTGCTGTTCCACATCTTCCTGGACCAAAAGCTTGGCAAGGCACTTGACAGGGAAGACCCATCCTGCCAGGGTTCCAGGAACCCCATATGAACAGGAAAACGGCATTGGCCATCATAATAGACACCCCCCTTGATGGAGGAAGGTCATTGGCTAATAAAGGCACTGCCCTGGCCCATTTTATTGGTTAGAGGATAGGTGGGAGGAGTAAACAGAACAAAATGCTGGGAGGAAGAGGAAGTGAGCTCAGAGACTCCACAGCTCTCTCGGGAGCAGACGCCTCAGAGAGAGACGCTATGCCCCGCTCCAGGGATGAAGCTCCGACCCAGGATGGACTATGCTAGAATCTCCCTGGTAAGCGCACCTTGGGGTGCTACACACAGATTATTAGAGATGGGTTGATCGGGTGTGAGAATTAGCCTGTAAGTGCTAGAGCTAAAGGGCCAAGCAGTGCTTAAAAGAATACAGTGTCTGTGTAATTATTTTGGGCATAAGCTAGCCGGGCAGGCGGCCGGGGGTGCTGAGAACGCAGCACTGCCGCCCCAATTACTACAGTTGGCGCCCAGACATGTGGACAACTGAACCCACTTAAAAAACCTGAAAAGGCTTAAAAATAAGGGAAAGAGAGTTTAACACAGATTTTTGCTGTTTGTTGGTGGCGTGCTGTAGAGAGATTTCCTGATTCGGCAACAATAGCAGAAAAAATGCTGTGTCATTTTAAAGCGCGACTTCCTGGGGCTGTGCTGCCATTGCGATCTCTGTCTGGCTCCTACAGGAGACAGAGCTTTTGAATAGAGCATTTGGAGTAAAGTGCTACGATTTGTTTGATGACAACTAGACTTGCTGTGTTCTCGGGTCTGCTCTGCTTGTTAGAGGCAAGCATGCGTTTTCTTCTAAGAGAAGCTTCCTGACTCAGCTTTAGCTGCAAAGCCTGCAGCTCATTAAGAGGTCCTGCCACGAAACACTTAAATGGTGTTGACGAAAAGCTGAACACATGCTTTTCGGTTTTCAGCAGCAGCAGGAAAAAACCTGTTGTTTAAAAATGCTGGCTTTCTGGGCCATCCTGCCAGGGCAAACTCTGACTGTTTGAGGCAGGATTGCCGGCTACCTAGAGAGGACTTGAGTGTTGTCTGTTGTAGCTCACTTGCTGGCAGGGACCTTGAAATGCCATACAGTTGTGGCAGTAAACATGGCTACAGCCTGTATATCCGCCATGAGGCTGGAAAGCTAAGGAATGGACTGGATCTAGCTGGCAAAGCCACGCCTTTAGTCCTACTGAGATTGCTTGGTAAATTAAAGACTCATGTGGTCAAAAAAAGAGAGATATACAGTAAAGAGAGATTCAAAGACAAAGAAAATTTTTAAATGGTTTACACTGTGTTAAAAATATATGCAGACTAAAAGTTGAAGTTCTTAAAGTAAAAAACAAAAAAAAGGAAGAGAGTTGTTATGTGTGGTAGCACACGCCTTTAATCCCAGTGCCTAGAAGGCAGAGACAAAGAGATCTCTGTGAGTTCAAGGTGTAGTAGTGTACACCTTTAATCCTGAATGCCTGGGAGGCAGAGACAGGCGGATCTCTGAGAGTTCAAAGACAGCCTGGTCTACAGAGTTACTTCAGGTCAAAGATACAGAGAACCTGTCTCAAAAAGCAAAGAGTTAAAAGTAAAAATAAACAAAATAGAGGTTAAAACAAAGCTGCACAAAGATGGAAAATACACAGAGAATTTTGATACTGTATGCTATTATGCTCTCTTTGAATTGTTTAAATGCTGAGGAAGGAGAAACAGATGCTAAAAGATATTTATTTATAAATACTTCTGAACTAATCCAACATAGATATTATGAATTTGGATCTAAGGATATGATACTTTGGAAAGGAGTTTCTTATTTTGTTTTCACAGAGGATGAGACGCTGTTCATTTCTTCTATTCCGATTTGGTATGATGGACCACGTCCTCCTGAATGGTTCCTGTGCACGCCTTCAGAAAATTGCTTCGCTCAACTGCCAACTGAGATGAAACTAGCACACAGGTTATACCATGAAAGACCTAATTAACGACGCCCCCATTCAGCAGGAAGCAGTTTGGAGAGAAATAACTGCGCCCATATTCCCAAAAAATGTTTATAAGTGTTCTTTTACATTTAAAGGGGGATATGATATAGGTATGAATAATTTGCATTAGTATAGATTTTGCTTTATTGATAGAGATTTACGGTCAATTTTGTTATATGTATAAGTGTTTCTGATTTTGATTAAGGTATTGTGATTATGTAGTTCATTTAAATACGTACTGTATAATTAAGAAATATAGGTTGTTAATGGATAATCATCGATAATAGTAAAGCTTGTAGTCATGTTAGTTAGATTTTCTAGATATATAGAGATATATTTTAGATAGACATTCTTCATGTCTTTATAAGAATAGGACTTTTCATGACAATGAGACACTCTGCTCCTGGCAGCACCAATCTACTTCAAGAGGAAGATGGGCATCGAAGAGGCACCTTATGTAGTTTGATAGCCATTTGGGCAAGAAACTTCTCTTGCCTGGACTATTGCATAAACTGGACACAGAGAACCCGCAGAGAGAGGACTACTGAACTTGCCTAAGGTGAGATGATCTTTCGGGGTTCCTGATTCATGAAAGAGTCTGCGAGACATTCTGCAGGACACAACAGATAGTGACTGAATTGACTTTGAATTTTCCTGCTTTATGGAAATGTCTGCTGGATACCATGGGCCTAAAGGCTGAAGATGGATGCCCCAACGGTACAGAGGAACTTTGGGTGACTGTCCAGGCAGCGAGATGTCTCTGTCATTTCTAGAGTTTTAAAAGTTGCTTTTTTCTTGTTTGCTTAGGTAGTATTGTATCTTTCTGGAGCCTTTGATGGAGTTAAGAATAGTTAGTTATAGTTATAGTTTTCCTTACTTATGATAAAGATTATTGTAACTTTTACTTGATAACTGTTTTGTTATATGTAATTTTGCTATGTTAAAGTTAAAGCTTTTTTTTTGTTTAAACCGAAAAAGGGGAAATGATGGAGGAAGGTCATTGGCTAATAAAGGCACTGCCCTGGCCCATTTTATTGGTTAGAGGATAGGTGGGAGGAGTAAACAGAACAAAATGCTGGGAGGAAGAGGAAGTGAGCTCAGAGACTCCACAGCTCTCTCGGGAGCAGACGCCTCAGAGAGAGACGCTATGCCCCGCTCCAGGGATGAAGCTCCGACCCAGGATGGACTATGCTAGAATCTCCCTGGTAAGCGCACCTTGGGGTGCTACACACAGATTATTAGAGATGGGTTGATCGGGTGTGAGAATTAGCCTGTAAGTGCTAGAGCTAAAGGGCCAAGCAGTGCTTAAAAGAATACAGTGTCTGTGTAATTATTTTGGGCATAAGCTAGCCGGGCAGGCGGCCGGGGGTGCTGAGAACGCAGCACTGCCGCCCCAATTACTACACCCCCTCTCCAGCATGTGGGTGGGAGCACATTTTGGAAACATCTGCTGTCCTCATCTCCTGGAGGATACACTGATCGATAAAACCCTATGAGCTCTCTCAAGAGAGCAGGGTGCCGGAAGCCCTGGTCATCGGCCTCCCGACTTGTCAAACAAAGCAAGGAGATGTCTAAAGCCTGGTGGAGCACAGGCTTTGAAGCCCAGGCTGATTGATCTGGGTGGCCATCCAATGCAGACACCTTGCTGAGCCATCATCCCTTCGCTGGTCAAGTGGGCTAGATGATCAATCAATCACCAATGGTGCCTCCCCCAGGGTAGCTCTGAGACCTACTAGGATCACACACAGTAGCACCGAGGCCGGGATTATGATGATTATTTTTAGAATTTTCTCACAGAATCCAGGACCTTGCCAGGAGTCTGGCTTTCACAGTGGAAATGCCCAGCCCTGTTTTTAAAAGTGTTGGCTTGTATCGAAGGAGGCCTGGCATCTCCCTCCTGGGCCTGGCCTGACCTGACTGCATCTGGAGACCCTTGCTAAGCTCAGTTGGCCCTCTATCCCACTGCACGGGGAGCAGCTCCCAGCCCCTCCAGCTTTCCAGGGTTGGGAAGCCACAGTTCCAGACACTGAGTCCAGAGGGAGACACCTAGAGTCAGGTTGGGTCCAGAGCTCATTGGCACTAACAAGGCAATTAGATCACAGTGCTGGTTTCCTCACAACCTGTCCATCCCCCAGGAGGAAGCTTCAGGGGAAAAGAGATCACTGAGCCATACTGACATTTACTTGTGGTCCTTGTCTTCTGAGTGCCCACTATGTGCAGGAGCCATGCTAGACGGACTGCTTGACAAAAATCCATCCCCGTGTTATAGATGAGCAAGTCAAACAGGAAGAAACACTGGCTGCATGAGGGCTAACAGGTACCAGGACGGGCAAGTCAAAAAGCACAAAGCAGTGATTGCATGATAGCTTACAGGCACCAGGCATGCTTCAAGCACCATCTGAATCTGCATTAATTGACTTATTCCCTGAGAAAGAGCTGCTAATGACATCCCTCGTTTCTAGAGGGAAAAAAGGAGACCCAGAGAAGTTCAGCAAATTGTTCAAGTAGGTGGCAGGACCAGACCTGACTCCCCTGTTGTGTGTACCCGGTGAGGCTAATAGTCAGTGGGGCTGCAGAAGCAGATCTGAGAGTTAAACACGCAATACGCAGGCACCAAACAGAGAAGATGCAGTAAGTAGCCTCAGAGAGGAATGGATAAAGTCATGGGAGAGGGTCAGAGGAATCAGCTCCTTGGAGCGGGAGGCATGTAGAGTGAACCTGGGAGGATGAGGGTTAAGACAAAGGGAGGCAAGGAAGTGCAGGGAAGGTCATTTCTGATGGAACAGCAGAAGCAAAAGAGAGATAAGAAGCTAGCCAGGCACACGGATTTGTCCAAGAGCCAAACTGGGTTAGGCTGCACATTAACAGAGATAGTACAAATCAAATGCTTCTTGTTCGTGCGGTGGTGGTGGGGTCTCCCATGTGGGATTCCTCTGGCCTTTGGGGGGTGGGTGTGAGTGGCCATTCAGACTTCAGTCTGCAGTGGAGAAGCCCTGTGAGCTCACAGCATATGAACTGTATTCCTGTTGGAAAACATGTAGGAACTGAGGTCTGGTGCGGGGGACACCCAGGCCCTGGTGTTACTTTTTTTTTCTTCCAGGAAATTTAGTTCAAAGAACCACCCGGGAGTGGTGGAGCTGGGGCGTGACCTGACGGCATGGCCAGAGCGGTCCTCACAGCTGTGCCCAGGAGTCTGAGCACGGTTAAGGAGGGTCCGCTTCCATCAGCCCATGATGACAAATAAGAAATAACCTGTCACACGCAGGCACTGCAAGCAGCGAGGGGGTGCATGTGGGAACCACTCAGCACTTTTAGACTCCCTTCCTTTCGCCCACTGCGCTCCATCTGTTGCAAAGGGCAAGACGCAGGGAGGAGCCTTCCAGTGCCGGGGAATCCAGAGCTCACCAGCCCAGATGGGGCCTCTGTTCGAGCCACATCACTCCCTGTGTGTTGACATCTGTGCAACCAAGAGGCTGCTAGTGCCCCGCTCAGTGGGCTGCAGGGAGGCTCAACCAAAAGCCTTTGCTCACAGGACCCCCCCCCCCCATAACTCTCCAGCTAAGCCTCAGGTGGCTCTTCTTACCCCAACAATGTGGACTGCATGCTCCCAAGCCTTTTATTCCTCCCACCAGAAGCTGAATCCGGAATTCTGGCTCCTTTACCACTTACACCCGGGACAAGTTTTAAACTCAGCTTTCCTCATCTGTATATCACTGGTAAGAAGAGCCAAATGCCACACCGCTGGTAGATGAGGCAGTGTAGACAAAGTACCAGGCCTGGAACGCAGTGAGCTACTTTGTAAACATGGGTTCTCTTCCCTCTCTCGACACAGTTCAAATCAGGACTTCTTATGGACTGAGCGCAAGCAAAGAAAAATCAGCCCATGTGTCCCCATGACATGGGAGCAGGGAAAATTAATGGCCACAAAGTAGCCAGAGAACACCAAACCTTCAATGAACCTTCCAAAACCCTCTGTACGTCAAGCACGGCAGCTAGCTCCCACTGCACCCCCTTTTTCCTATGAAAGAGGAAGTGAGAACAGCTATAGGGCTTAGGAAAGCACAGAGGAGCCACCGGCATGCTAGCATCTACCCAAGGGTCACAGGTTCACTGGAGGGGCCACTGGCCCTCAAAACTGGAACCTCGACTTCCCTCGGCCACCTCCTACTGGAGCAGAAGAGTCCCAGCCGGGGCCAGGTAAGCATCTTGTAGTCGACTGTGAAGCCTGTTCCCATCTCATTGGGAATCTCAGGCTCGGTCCCTACACCGGCTGCAAGAACCCACGGCGGTGACTTCACCGGAGTCTTTTTAGAATTTTCCTTTGGCATCATCTGTGTCAAGCGCAATCTTTAGAAACTTCCTCTCCTGCCTCCCGGAGGCAATAATTCACATGACCAGCTCCCTTCACCCAAGCAGTGATCTTGTGAAGCCCAGCAATCACATGACACCTCCCAGGATGACAGTTCTGCCAGAGACAGCAGTCATTCCACCCAAAGCTGTCCTCTCTAAGCTGACATTTGGGTTCCTTGCTCAAACAAATCCATGTTCCTAGAAAACTGGACCACTGCCTTCTACCTGCCCATCCTTCTAGCTGACTTCTTCTTAGCTGTAAATACCACACCCTGAATAAGGGAGACTGAGTCCAGTGGGGGCTGAAGTCCCCTCCCACAGGAAAGATGTGAGCTTGACGCTGTGCCCCAGTGAACTAAGGGTGCAGGTTGCTGAGAGGCTGCAGCTCAGTGACCGTACACCGGCCCCCTTCCTCACCGAGAATCTCATTCTCACCTTAACACTATGAAGTTAACCTATGGCCCTTCACCGCTCCCACCGTTTCAGGTTACTGATGCTGAATGGGTTGGAAATGAAGGTCCAGCTTTACCATTTTATAGATAGTTTTAAAAAGTCAGGGTGGGGAAGGGGGGAGAGATATGCTCCTAAGAAAGGTGCTGTCATCCCCCAGCCAGAGCCCAGGAAGGGCAGGCTGCTGGGTTGAACACTTGTCAGTCACTACCCATTTGCCAGGGACTGAACCACAGGGGCCTGGTCAGAAAGAGGTCTAGGGTAAGCATTTAGATAATAATCTGAGCCCAGCTTTCTGGACGTCAAAGAGATGCCTGTGGGCTCCCGAGTCCTGGAGGATGGCAGGGCAAGGCAGGAGGAAGCACATCAGACCCCAGCACCACTCACAGGAGAGAGGCGAAATGCATCAGTTGGCCCTGAAAGGACCCAACAGTGACTGAAAACTATGAATGGGGAGGGGCACTTGGTGGGTTCCCGGGAACAGGGGAAACCTCCTGGCTGCCCCACCTCTTCCAGCTTGCCGGTTCTCTCTTCCCTGGGGCTGGCTCTCTCGCCCCTCTTTCTACACTGCTATCGGATGCCAGGCTCTAGGCAAACGTTGGTGAGGAGGGAGGGAATGCCGAGAACATCTTTACCTCCCTGCAAAAGCAGGGTGGTACAGAGATCCCTATGCTCATAACACCGATCCAAGAAGACACTAAACAAGGCTCCCTTTTCTCCCTCCCCAGCTATGGCTCTGACCTTCCTATCCTTCCTGGAGAGACAGACCCAGGATTTTTGCAAAACCCTTTTAAGATGCAGGACTCCTGAATGGTGACCTCACTCCTTGGCCAACCGGCCTTCAGAGCCCTCCTGCTGGAGACAGCCAGGTGTTTGATGTAGACCAACAAAGAAGACAAGCTCAGAGCCACAGGTACATGCGGGAACTGCAGGGAGCTTCTGGAAGCCTGCCTAAGGAAGGCAGGAGGGTAGCGGGAGATCATCCAGGGAGAGGCTGTGCCACCACAGGTAAACCCACTGTGTCTCCCAAGGGTCTGCTGATTACCCAGGCCTCTTTCCCCTCACACACACACCTCCATACACTAACAGGCTTGCTCTGGTACTAGGGGGAGAGCTCACTCTTCCCTCATCCCAACAGCCCAGCAGCACGGGAGGACCTCTGCCCCCCACCATCTCTCCAACCAAGTCTAGCAAGGGAGCTACTAGGGAAGCCAGGCGCCCTACTGCCGAAAGCAATCGCCAGCTTGCCTCCTCATTCGGGTTGGGCAAGGGGTACGGTAAAAACCAACTCATTCCTATACCTTGCTGCTCAGCACAGGACTACCCAGTCACAGTCCACAGGGCAGATCCGTAAAAGAGTTCTATCCTGGCTTTTAGCCTTGGCTATGTGACCTTGGGCAAGTGGCTGACCCTCTCTGGGCCTCAATTTTGCATCTGTAACCCCGGTTACAGGCATCCGTCGACATGAGCTGAGCGGCAGTGTGCGGGGCCTGAGCCGCAGCCTGGGGAGGGTGGCAGTGGGGAGCTGAGGGTGCTTACCTGAACAGGAACAGGACACGAAGAGCAGCAGGCAGAGCAGCAGCGGCCCTAGGCGGCCAGGGGCCGGGCCGGCGGGCTCCATGGGCCGCGGCTGCAGAGCAAGGAGGGAGAGCGGCGGTGAGCGCGCTCGGCAGGCGGGCGGGCGGCGCGGGCGAACGACTAAGGCCCCTCCCCCTCCGCTGCCCCCCAGCGCCACCGCCCGGCGGGGTGATCTGACCCCCTCCTACAACGAGACGCCGAGCGGGGAGACTCCGGGAGCGTGACGCCGGGCCAGGCCGGCGGGAAAGGGGAGCGGACCCGAGGGAGCCAGGCGCAGAGCCAGAGGCACGGGGGCGGGGGAGCGGATAGCGAGGGAGAGGGAGAAAGGGGGAGAGGAAGAGGGAGAGGGAGCGGGGACCGAGCACCGAGAGCGAGCGCGAGCAGAGACAGCTCGCAGAGCGAGTGCGGGCGGCGCGGAGCCGTCGCGAGGCCAGCGCGAGGGCGGCCCGGCCGAGCGCCCCCGCCCCGCGCCCGCACCTTCCCGCCCGCGCCCCAGTGCGCCCCGCGAGCTGCGCCGCCCGCCTCGGCTCTGCGCGAGCCCGCTCTGCCCGTGCGGGTCCCCGCCAGCCGCTCGGACCTGCGCCGCCGCGCGCAGGGCTGCCAGGCGGTGGAAGCACCGCTCCCGCTGCCCAGAGGCTGGCCGCGCAGCACTTTGCGCAAACTTGTTTTTCTGAGGTCGGCGCCGCGGGCTGGCTACTCCGTCCTCTTAAGGTGGACTGGGGAAGTGGCGGCCGATTGCCACTGGCCCCGGTCTCTCACCCTGACCAGTCCTCCCCTCCGGTGGGCAAGAGACTGCCCGTGGCGCGCTGGCCCAGGGTAGAGAAGGGAGGAGGCGGGGAGGCTTGCTTTCTGCCCCTCCCCAAGGGGCCCTGTCCATGAGTCCCAAAGCAGAAGGTCGGCCTCCGGGTGGGTATGGGTCCTAGGGGCCCAAATCTTTCCAAGCTGGCCCGAGGTAAAGCAAAAGCAGGAAGTAAATGCAGGGGGAAGGGGGAGAGGAAGGAGAGAGTGATGGTACAAAAATAGCGTGTGTGTAGGAAGGACTTCAGTGCCTCTTGGTAAAGACGCACTGGGGGAGAGGAGCAGGAAGAAAGGGGTGGCAGCGAAAGGAGAAGGGTAGGGCTGGGCCTTAGGGAGGAGACTGACCAGAGGCCTTCTCATCAGGGAGAATAGATTGAGGTTGGACAGGGCACAGACAGAACTGTGCTGGGAGAGGCCTGGGCTGCAAAACAGTGACCCTAATGAGGAAGATGGGAGAAAGGAGAACTAAACATCCCAAAGGAGTCTCTGGATGCAAAATGCACCCTAGCTCCGCCTTTCCTTGGGGAAAACACCAGAAGCACTCAAGTGGTTGTTGGTCATCTGAGGAAGACTGTCCACCAGGGTGGGGAAGAGGCATCAAGACCCTCTACTAATTGGAGACTTTCCGAGTTGAAGGAAGTTCAGAGATAGTCAATTTTGCTTCCCATGATGGCAGATGAGGGACATAATGAAGCAAAGGGGGCCCTGCTGGCTCGGTCTCTTAATAAAGAGGATGTTGAGGCTCAAACAGGGAGGGTGATTGCCTAAGGCCAGCCCTCCGGCAGAAAGCCCCTTATGTATTGGCACCCGTCTGTCTTATGCACCTCTAGCCAAAAGCCTGGTTCTGTGTTTTTCTTCCAGAGAGGCAAGCAAGATGCAGCTGTTGGGCAGAGGGACCCGCGCCCAAGATTTTGATCCTTTCTCCCCAGCTCATAAGCTGCAGACTTGGAGAAGGACCTTGTTTCTGTTTCTTGGCTTCCTTTAAGCTGCCTGGCCAATGTGAGCAGCGACCCAGAACTGCCATGGGGAGGGTTACATGAGTTGATATTTGCACTGCATTTTAAGAAGAGCTTACCATGTACCAAGGGCAAGGACAGTGTTTGAGAAGTGTTTGGCAGCAGTCCTGGCGGAACCACAGGGCAACCCTAGCAGGAATATCGGTTGTCTATCTTTGGGCCTAGGGGATTACAACATGAACCTGCCCACAGTCTAGTAGTACACGCAAGCCGAAAGAATGAACAGAGAAGGTCCGGTAAGGAGTGTATGTGCGCACGTGTGCGTTCACTTATTTAGCTAAGGACTAGGGTGTGTCGCCAGCATGTCTGGAGGGTAGTCCAGAAGACTAAGAGAATTGACTCTGTGCATGGGAACCGCTGCAGGCAGGATCAAGTAGGGACTACCATGTTTGATTTCTATGCTCAGGAGGCCACTATACTTGGAATAGAGAGAGCTGGAGGGAGGAGAGTGTGGAGTCAGGGGACTAGGCAAGAAAGAGCATGGTTCTAGCATCCGAAGTAGGCTGCAGGGAGTCTCCAGCTCTTTAGATGATGTCGGGCAGGATCATGGAAGTGTCCAGTAGAGCATCCAAAATCTGCCTGGGATGCGAGGGGGCTGGAGTCAGAGATGATGTGGCCTCCGGCCCTGTGCTGCTGAGATATAGTTCTGGGGCAGGCACACACTCCTAGACACAGAGCTGCCTGGGATTAGCAACCGGGGGATTAGGAAGAATAAGCAGCGTTGTACCACCTGCTATTTATATATAGCATCTTTGGCAAAGGCGCTCAGCAGAGCTTCCCAACTACCCCCTTCACTCTCCTCACATCCTAGTGTGGGGGAGTTGACATTTGTCCACATAAAAGTCACTTGTGCTCACCCATCAGTTACTGTGCATCCACTGAGATTCGTGGGCAAACGTGTAAGCTAAGTGGGCTTCGGTACAGCCTTCCTAGGGTCACAGAGATTATGACAGATAATTGATACGGGCCAGTTATCATAGCAGCCAGACTGGGTGCTGTAATTCAGATGTTATTCATTCACGCGCTTGCCGTGTGCGTTGTCTACTACGTCCTTGATGGTGCTCTGGGTGATAGAGATGTGGCGGTTGGGAGGAACAGACCGGGGACAAGACCGTGTGCTCAGGGAGCTGACGAATTAACCTGTACTGCTCCCCATGTCAGGTGAGCATCCGTAGTCCACGGAGGAATACATAGAGAAGAGAAGGGCCAAGGACACCCATGAAGAGGGGCAATGCAGTTCCCAAAGGCAAGATGGGGAAGCTGTGTGTCTTCTCACCCATGCCCATTTCTCCCCTCTCTCCTGTCCATTCTCCACAGCCAAGCAATCCTTTTCTATGAGGCTGTACAGTAAAGATTTAATTTCATCCCTTCCCGAGTGTGTGTGTGTGTGTTGTGGTGTAGGTGTTGCGGGAGTACCAGAGAGGAGACTTGAATGAGCAGGAGGAGGGGAAGAATCTGGGGACTTCAAAGCTAAGACACACATAAGCAACAATGGCTTTTTTTTTTTTTTGCCCCAGTCCATGCAAAAGGACTAAGAAAGACAACTTTAATATGAGCATTGGCTGTGAGTGGCCAGGATGTGGATGCAATCTCAGGAGGTTCTGGCCTCTGTAAGAGCGACAAAAGCATCACCTTGTGTGCCAGGCCCAAAGATCCGTGTTCTCTCGTTGAGCCTCCCCCCTCCCCACCCCTTTGTATCTCTAGATGAAAGGAACAAGGCCAGACAGACATTGACTTGACCAGGGCCATTCTGCCAGGCATGCTGGGGCCTGCAGAGACTCCGCACTGCTGATACAGCCTTTGCTCATGCATGCTCTTGATTCCCGTAGCCCTGGGCTGGCATCGGCAGGCCAGGCCTGGCTGCCTTTGTGTGGGACCTGTCAGGAGGCTCGAGCTGCCAACGACCTATTTTTGCAGGGCAAGAGGAGCCATTTAGAGTTAGAGGCCTCAACTCTGAAGCCAGAACAATTAAAAATAAGTATCACAGACCCCTGGGCAGCTGGGAGCACGGGCCAGCTATACTGGAAGGAAGCTGCTGAGCGCATAGTGAGGTGATCGACTAGCTCCTCCGGTGTGTTTCCTGACCCTCAGGTGGGCCACTTGGAGCATGACAGCCGCCCTTTCTGGGGGTAGCTGCTGTCATTCCCATTTTGTAGCTGTAGAAAGGGAGGCTCTGAGGGGTGTCATGACTTACCTAGGACACAGCCCTTAGGCTCTCAAGTAGTCAAGATTTGAATTCAGCTCTCAACATAACAATAATAACACTTATATTTTTTTTCAGCATCTACTATGCTTTGCAGTCTTGTACTTGCGACATGGTCATGCCACACCTGGTGGGGTGCTGGTCACTACTTCATTTTACAGCAAAGAAAGGCAAAAGTTGAAAACACCCCTCCAACTAGACCTCTCTCCGCATGGTCTTGCCAGGGATCGTTGTTGGTCATGCCTCTCTCCCCCCTGCATGCCCTATCCTCTTCCTTATTTATTTATTTATTTATTTATCAGCATGTGTTGATGTGTGTCATTATGGTGACCCTTTTTGCATTTCATCCGCCTCCCTACAGGTTGGCTCAGCCTAGCGGTTCAGTGGTTGTGTCTGGGGACAGACCCAACGGCTCAAAGTTTAGCATGCTGACATTAGCCACGGAGCAAGTTACCATCATGGCCTCCTCGCCTGTGCCGATTAGGACAGCGATGGGACCCTACCCAAAATGTTTCTCGTAAGGGTTAAATAAGTTCATATTACAATTGTTTCCCCCCCTGGAACTGCAGCCTCGGGACTTTCAACATGGAACAGTGGGATGTAAATTAGTATCTATTAAGTGAATGACGTGATCTATCCCAGCTGGCCGAGTGAGGAGTTCCAAGAGCCCACATCTGAAGGCAGGTATCTCTCTACCAGCCTGTGCCGACCACACTTGTCAATCCCCTCTTCGACCACATCCCCCCACATCTGTGATTTTACCCGTGTGGGTGAACTTCAGATCCCCTGGAAAGATGGTTAAACAGAGGTTCCAAAACCCCATCCCAAATTCAGTAGGTGTCAGGTAAAGTCTGAGAATCTGCATGTTTAGCAAGGGTCCCAGGAAGCTGATGCCACACTGAGCTAAGATGAGAATGGTTTGTGAGCCCAGCCCCAGCTTCCCTGTTGATGGTCAGTTTGCTCCCGCCTTCTGGATTCTTGTGGGGGAGGGGCGGTGAGGGAGATGGAGGTCAGGACAGCACCTTCTCTGAGAAGCAACGGTGCTCCCGGGGCCCCGCCCCCCCCCTCAGGGAGCCATGTGGTAATTAGTGCTTTCCCAGGAAAATAAGAGACTGAACCGCTCAGCAGGAAAGCGAGCAGGCAGTGAGCAGACAACTAGCTAGCCAGCCAGCTTGCTACTCCCCAGACTAAGCTCATCAGGGGTGGGGTGCACTGTCAGGCCCTAAACACTGTTCTCCAGCTCTGGGGATCTGCTTCTACCCAGAGCCAGCCCAGCTGTGCTGAGCTGAGCCTTCCTCACTGCGTGCCCAGGCAGAATGTTGATTACATCTATGAATATCAAAAGACCTGGGTTCCAGGGCTGAGTGTCTGGCAAAACTGCTAATCAGCGCCAACACCGATGGGTAAGCCCTTGTAAGCCCCAGTCCTGAAAGAGTCTGCTGTCTCTGACTCCTCACTGTGGCTCTCTTCCCTGGGTCCCTGGACACAATCTTATCCCCACTCCACAGGTGAGAAAAACTGAGGCAGAATGTAAGGTTCTTGTCCAAGGCACAAAAGTTGAAAGCTCCAGAGGCAGGCTTTAAGATGACAGTGAACAGTGAGACTGCCCCTCCTCTTCACAACTGGCTTTTGCTTTGTCCAGAGCTTGGGACACCCCACGGGACCCTCTCTGGGTCCCCTCACCACTGAGACTATAGCTACTGATAGGTCAGGACACGCTGGCTCTGGCCAATGAATTGACAGCGTCAAACGGCTTTAACTCCATTGATGGCACAGCTCAGGGGCTGAGAGACCTGGTTTGTTCTGGGGTCTGCCAGCCCTCGCCACAATGGAATCAGGATTATTGGGTGTGGGGAGGGGGGAGGAAAGGATGGAGGGAGGGAAGGAGGTAGATGACTAAAATCCCTAAAGTGTGAATAAAGGCCCCTTCTCCATTTTGATTCTGCTCGTGGGATACCTCCAGCATAGTGTCTTGGGGTCCCCTTTACACATCTCTTTTTCTTCCTCCCTACACATAGCCCCATTAGCCAATCTTCTTGGCTCTCTCTTGCTACCTGCATCTGGCTCCTTTCTTCATGGACTTTTCCACCCTGTTTTTCATTCATTCAAACCTCCCCAGAAGCCTTCCTCATTGGTTTTGAAATGAGATCAGAAATTCCCGAGTAGCTCCAAAGGCCTCACAAAGCCAGTCATGCTTCTGGGTGATTCACCCCATTCCAACCATGCTCGTCTTCTTAGTGTCCCTTGAACACGCTCAGTGAGACCCTGCCTCGGGGCCTTTGCACAGGCTGTTGGCTACGCCAGCAACCCTGCTTCCCCAGTTACCGGCCTTGTTTGTTCCAGCTTTCCCGGCTCTGTTCACATGCGGTCCCCTCAGGAAGGCTGCCTCACCACACTGTCTATAACTGTGTCTTGCTTTCCTCCACCTCCTTCCTCTTTTTTTTTTTCTTGAGTGCACTGATGTTTCCTGATGGCTTGTAAATGTTCCATATTATGGGCTGGGGCGACTCTCCACTCATTTGGGGGCTCCATGGAGACTCTTCCTTTATTCCCAAGTGCCTGAGCTGAGCCTGTACACAGTAAGGCCTCAAGAAGTAACTGAGGGCAATGAAAGGAGCTGAGCAGGAAGCAGGAAGCTCTGCCTGTAAGGGCGCTGGCAGCTTCTCAGAGGGGCTGAGGTTGCTCTATGCAGAGGGCCTGGTTTGGCCTGGCTTGTCTCAAGGAACAGGTGTTTTTGCCCGGCTCCTGCTGCCTTCCCAGACAGGGAGTCCCCCTCCCTCTGGCGTCATTCCTGTTTTATGGATAGAGTATCGTCCCTTCTATGGGGCCTGCTGGAGTGTGAGGGAAAGCCTGACAAAACACCACTTCCTCTGCTTAGTTTCTGATGAGCCCTCGGCAATGGCTTTTGAGGAACAAGAGCCACACCAGGCCTGTATAGTGCCATTGCTCTTGGAGCCGAAAGTCTCACTGAATATGTATATCAACAGGAACCTTCACTACACTGGGTCAAGGCCAGGCTCTTCTGTGCCCACCGCTCACTGAGCTAACAGGCTGCATGAGGAGCCAGGCTGCCCAGACATCCCACTGGGCTGGCATTAAGACCAGACCATGATCTTTTGGGCATGGTCTCCACCTCTCATTCCTACTAGACTCTCCACTCTTACCCTCCACTCCCAGCTGGCCATCACACCTGAGATTCCACCACACCACCCCCAACCCCATTGCTGTGCTCACCACAAAGAAAGCAGGGGCTGTCCTTACCAGGACAGTGGGGGAGGCTGACTGCTCCTATAAAGACCTCACTACCTGTTCAGGGGCAGTCCTTCCCTCACCCCCAAAGACTGCGTTTCTTTGTGTAGCCTTGGCTGTCCTAGAATTAGCTCTGTTGATCAGCCTGGACTCAAACTCACAGAGATCCGCCTGCCTCTGCCTTTGAGTGCTGGGATTAAAGGCGTGTGCCACCACCTAGCATGGGGCAATCCATTTTCATAGCTCCAAGAAATCCTAGGCCTGCCTGTGTTCCAGCTGCTTCTGCGTTCCCAGGGCCTGACTGAAACTGCTCCCCACCTCTCCACTATGTCACCACCCTGTAGTCTCCCGAGGGTTCAGTGTCAGGCAGTGCGCTTGGTGGTTGTAAAATAATGTCTTGTGAATAAATGGGGCTTGCGGATGAAAAGAGTGGCTCTTATGCCATCTGCCATCTAGAGGACTGGAGGACAGTGCAGTGCAATTGCCGTGTGTGTGTGTGTGTGTGTGTGTGTGTGTGTGTGTGATTCTGAGTGTGCAGTTATGTGTTTGCCCATGGGTGTGGGCACACATACATCTATTTGCAAATATCCAAATGTGCTGAGCTTGTCTCTGTCTTTGCCTGTCACTGTGGGTTGTGTGTCTGTATGTGATTGTTTGCAGATGTGTGAGGACTGTGCACATATGCATTTGTGCTGTCTGTGGCATCTGTGTGCTGCATGCATGCCTTTCTGTGTCTGTGTATCTGCATGTCTGGGGCATTCTTTGATGTATCTTGCTATGTGTGCTTCTGCCTTCTTCCCCATCCTGGCCTCTCCTGGGGGAGCTGGAGTACCCCTGTAGCATATTCTGACTTAGGGTTACCTGGCAGGCAGGAAGAAGGGTTCCACACCCCGCCCCTCCAGCTAGAGGTGCTAATCACTGGGTTATATACAGATGGCAAATGTGTGGCTTCCAGGACTAGAGGAGGAATGGTGGAGGGGGTGTGCAGATGAGCAAACACATATACACAAAGCTAGAGAGGAAGGGGAGGGAGAGAGAGGGAGGGAGAGAGAAAGGGAGAGAGGGAGAGAGTGCGCGGAAGCAGAGGGATGGAAAAAAGGCAGGAGAGAGAGAGAGAGAGAGAGAGCAGAGGGATGGAAAAAAGGCAGGAAAGAGAGAGAGAGGTGGTGGGGGGACAAAGTAAATTTAGAAGTAGAATAGGCCTGCTTGCTTTTGGGTGCTGTGGGTACGGGTTTTTTTTCCTGAAGGATGGCTTTTACCAAGGGAAAGGAATAGCTATGGTATTTTCCTTTCCCTAATTATATGACGTTTCGACACCACAGGCCTATAGACTGGTAAGGCGTTTTAGGTCTGTGGAATTGTAGCATCTTGGGCCAGTGTGATTCTAGATTTCCAGAACCACATTCAAGGATGGAACTCTTACGCAATTGGTGGCATCTTCGGCTGCATTCTTCCCTTCCTTCTTGGTTCAGCCTTTCTTTGAATGCAAGTGGTCAGGGAGTGACCTCGGGGGGTGGGGGTTTCATGAGGCTCAGTTCCTGACTCACACAAGGCTTTGGAGAAGTTCAGCTGGCTGGCACATTTCTGCGGCTGGCAGGCTGGAGTCCTTCTGCACTGAATGCGGCTTCTCACCTGGATGGTCTGCCGACTCGTAGTCACAGACTGTGCTTCCAGCCAGCATGAGGGTGCTTGCGTTCCCAGAATATGTTTGCAGTGGCTTAGCCGCTGCAGGTGTATAGACAATAAAGGAGGAGATAGCCATCTATAATGGAGGCTGAGTAACCCAACCTGAGGGCCAAGGGCCAGCTAAGCAGGCAGACACATTCACCAGAATATCCAGTAGGGGAGGCTCTCTCTCTCCCTCCATCTCTCCCACCATCCCTCCGCCCCTCCCTCCTCCTTTTATTGAAAAACAGTCTCATGTAGCTTAGGCTAACTTCAAGCTCATCACAGAGCTAAGAATGATCTTGCACTTTTAATTCTCCTGCCGCCACCTCCCAGGAGCTGGGATTACAGGTGTGCATCACTACACCAGATTTTATGTGTTGCTAAAGATAGACCCCAGGGCCTTTCGCACGATAGGTAAATATTCTACCAACTAAGCCACATCCCAAGATCTTCCTTCCTTACTGTTTCTCCTGATGGCAGATGGCAGCTTACAGGACCAGACTGTGTCCTTCCCCTGGGAGCCTGGGGATCATCCCTGAGACCAGTCACTGCTCTAGCCTTTGAAATCCCTAGGACTTACCCAAGTCCTTCAGCTCAGTGGCCCATTGGACTCTAACTGCTAGCTTCCACCACCGTGTCCAGTCCTTCCTTTACCTGCATCCTTTGTTGTCTTTTCATGCTGAAACCCTTATTCATTAGCGGAGTGAAAGCTCCCAGTTAATTCTAAGTACCATGAGAGAAAGAGTTCAATGTATTTAATTTGCAATTTCCTAGAGTTTTCAACATTTGCTACACAGGAGGCATCGAATAAATGTTTGTTGGATGACTGACTGATTGTGTCCATTAAATTCTCTTCATTTTTCCTTTGTAGTCTCAGTCCCATAAGCCCTTGCAGGTGTTTTCCCAGGTCACCCTGTCCCTAGGAGCATCTGTGGGTGGGAATCTTGGCAGGCATGAACACCATGTGGCTGACCCTGGACAGATCAACCTTCCTACCTGTGCCATCCAGTTAGGACCCACATTTCTTTATCTGGTAAGGTCACCCAGAGTCTGGCACCCAGGAAATGCAGGCAATTGCCAGCAGCTCAGCATGGTGACTTGTAGTCCCCTGTTGGTCTCAACCGTGAGCGCCAGGCCAACCCCTTTGGCAGCATCTGATTCAGAGTCTAACTTGCAATTGCATGTTCCCAGGTTCTCGCTGCTTAATATTTAATAAGCAGACAGCTGGCCTTCGCTGGAAGCCATTTACGAACCTGATTACCTTTTATCTGAACTTGGCTTTAAGTGAGGCCTGGACTGCTTTGAGATTAAGCATAAAGTCAGTATCCTAAATCTGGCGCCAGCATAGGCCTGGACCATCAGGTGCTGGTCAAGGACTGCCTGTGGTTTCAATGGTCCTGGGTGATTTTACAGGCTGGAGGGAGGTGTGTGTGGCAGCTCCAGATGGCCCCGCCTCTCCCCTTGTACCACAGGTTCATTTGGGCAGGGAGGAGAAAAGAGGAAAAGCGCTAATGGGACCTTCCCTGACTCATATCCTAAGTGGATAAGGGGGCAAGGGGGATCCCGCCTGGGCTATTTCCCAACAGGAAAGGTGGTTCTGTCCTGTGTGGCTTGGCCACCGGTAACCAGAACTTGTTTGTGTGGATCCATCAATGCCATGGAGGAGTTGGGTTCAGGTTGCCATGCCAGCTTACCCTGGCATAGGGCTGTGGATTCTTCCACAGAAGGACAAAGGCCGTGGTAATGCTCTTTGATGACCAAGCCACCCTCCCCCAACAACACCCACACCCACAAGGCTTGGGAATGCTGGAGTCAGCTCAGCAGTCTAAACTCTGCAGAATTTGTTAGGTCAAGATGGAGAGGGTCCAGATGACCTGTGTAGTGTTGGGAAGGTTCAGGAAGTAAGAGCATCAGTCTCTGCTATTGTCCCCCAGGGGTCCCCAGGGTCAGGAAACAGACTTCTCTGCGGATATGGAAGGAGGTGCTGCTGGAATTCACCCCTGGGAACACAGCTCCCCTTATCCCAGGGAGAACTTCACAGGCTCCGGAGGCTCAGTTCCTGCTTCTGGCTCTCTCCAAACAAGCCCACTGGTCTGGGGAGACTCCCTGGCCCGCATGCTGCTTCTGGGTATCAGGCAGCCTCGCAGACCAGCTCTCTCTGACAAACTCCTCTGTTTGCTTCTGTTCCCCACTCATAGGTCAACTGGTCCAACAGATTTCAGAACCCTTATCTTGGTAAGGTCCAGAAATGCACTTTTGGCGAGCTGCCAGGTTGGTGTCTTTACAGGATGGTGCCTGTAAACTCCAGGTGATTCTTACCAAGCACTTTTAATACGTAAGGTGCATGCTAGGTGAGCAATGGACCACACACATCTCCTAAAGTCTCGACCATCCTAGCCCCTCCTTTTCTCTTGTTCTGGCCTCATTCCCAGATGTGGGTGGTGCCTTTAGGATGCTGCCCTGCTCACCATTCACACCTCCCCCTGAGCCACCACCTTCCTCAACCACCACTGGCTTCCTCCCTGCTCTTCTGCCTCTATCCTGACCCCTCCAGCACACCCTTCACCAGCAGCCAGGAGGGCTTAGAACAAGTGATCGTATCATGTCCTTCCCCTGCTTTTAAAATTAAGCCCAGATTCCACAGCCAACAGTGCTTCAAAGGAGGCCCCTCTCCTCCATCCTCAACTGGATTGTATAATCTTCCATTCCCAATTTGCTTCAGCCACATTGGTCCTTCCCTCCTCAAACGAGCCTGTGGAGGCCAACACAGGTCCTTCCCGTGACTACTGCGGGTCCCTTAAGCCTCTGTTCCAATGTCCCTCCTATTACTCTGTAAAACACCCCTTCCTGGCACCCAGCTTCTTGCCTGGCTCCAAATTTTATAGCTCCTGTCACCTTCTGGTAGTTTTCTTTCTGTTTATTTATTTATGTGCCAACCCCATGTAAACATTACTTAGATTGGAACTTCAGGTCATAATGTTTGCTGTTGGATCCTCAGGACCTAGAAAGTGCCTGGCACATTGCAGCGAGCGTATGGAGTTTGTTAAAGGACTGTGAATGTGGCCTAGGAATAGATGATATGGGATTATCCCAATTTACAGAAAGTCTGGCAAAGCGAAGCGTAACTTACCACCTCAAAAAGAATGACGTCATCTCCAGCCCTTGTCTGTGTGGCTCAGTGCCCGAACTGTGATTCATCTCTTCGTATCACCCCCACCCAAGCCGAGGTAACATCATGGGAGGGAGAGCAGGAGGATTATAAAACCCGGAGAATGGCAAGGAGTTCAGCGGAGTGCTATCTACTGGGTATAACAGAACCATCGCAGTCCGGAACACACAGAAGCTCTGGTCATCCCCACAAGACCTGCACACACCAAGAAAGACAGGAGAGTAGGAGGGAAACCAGTTAGGAAGAGAAAGGGTCAGCGGGGGCAGGCGGGGTAGTGAAGGTGAATGGGATTGTGACTCATTGCACATAGGTATATAATTGTAATATATATATATGTATAAATTAAAATCTAATAATTAATTAATTTTAAAAAGTTCCACCAGGGGACATGCTGGCATTAGCATGTGTGATCCCTGAGATGTACATCTTGGGTCCCTGTCCTGGGGCTGAGCCTGGGAGTCTAGGATGGAACCCCACATCAGCGTCACCTCTCTCTGTCCCATGGCAGCTACTCTTGCCATAATCAGCACCTATGGTGGATGTGGCTTCTGAAAGCCCTGGGCCACTCTCAGAGGCCGTCTTTGACACAGTTGATGAAATAACAAGGCACTTTACCTGTTATCTGGTAGTAATATCTTTTGTCGCCAGGCTAACTCGACAGCTCTGATGTTGCAAAATAGTCCCAGGCTCTCCTGTTCCTCCTCTAGGTTCCAGCAGGGGTAGGGCCTTCCACCTCCTCATCTTCCTCACATCCATCCCCCATCTGTTCTGCAGGATGGCTGCTGCTGGGCAGTGAAGGAGGGGTCAGAGGTGCGCTGCCGCACAGAGATGGGTAAGGAGTGACCCCAGGTCTCACACCGAGACATGGAGGAAGCACCCGGGTCCACGGGGCTGAGGTTCACTGAGCACAGGCACTGGCGTGTTTAACTACCACATGATCACATCAGTGTTGATTCCACTGCGCAGAGGCAGAGGTAGGAGGCCCCTGCTGCTAGGGAACCTCCGAGTGGGGATCCAGTTTGGGTCTGGGGCCACATGCATTTCCAATGGGCATCCTGACACTTCATCCTTGTGTCCCACTGAGCCTCTACTTCTCCAAAATTTCCTATCAGTGGGTTTGTATGGAAACACATCATAGGGAGCTCGGGAAGGCTTCTATGTGTGTGGGGGTGAAGGTGACTCTCTGCAAGTGACTGTCCTAGGATTCCACAGTGCCAAACTCCAACTGAAATAGTGTGCCTTTAGGGCCCTGAACCTGTATCTGATAGGTGTGGTATCAATCACCCAGAAAGTGGGCACTTCTCCCATAACTGTGTGGTTCTTAGAGACCAGCAGGGTTGACGGCTCCTCCCCCACTTCCCTCTCACAGATGCAGAGAGGAGAGAAGATGGGCATAATGGTGATAAGCAATGTGGCTATCTGATGGGGGCCAATGCTGGTGCTGGGGCCTGCCACAACGTCACTGTGTTGTCCCTAGCCCTAAAGGTCCCACTTGACTTCCATCCAGGCACCCACACACACTCCTAGCAAGACTTGCTCCTCTATACCCACCCCAGGCCCAGACTCAGCTCCCCCTGCCTACTCTTGCGTGTCTCCAGGATTTCCCCAAACCTATCTGCCAGCTTACTTCTAGGCAACTCCTGCCCATTCTGCCCCAGCAGTGCCCCTCACCGTCACTGCTCAGCTGGGTCCTGCCAGCCTCTGGAACCTGGATCTTTCCCCCTTCGGTCTCTGCTCCAGTGGAGCTAGGCTGTACCCAGGTGGTTTTCCTAGTCTCAAGACCGTGTCCTCCACACCTCAATGGCTCCTCTGTTGTTTTGGGGCTGCAAACCATCCCTTCAGCCTCCATGTCACCAGGATGTACCCTGAATCTGTGTGACTGTCACATGGCATTTCAGGGAACAGAACTGTCCATCTTTGTAGAGCTCTTCCCTTTGCAGAGAATGCCATTCCCGTCACATCTGCACAGCTCGCTCTTACTTGTCTGAGACCAACTCTCGGGGTCCTTATTTAAAGAAGAATTTCATCAGATTCCTCTTTCTTCCTTCCCTCCTTCCTTTCTTTTAGGCTTATATTTCATTTTATGTATGTTTTTGTTTGCTTGTATGTATCCATATCGCATATGTGTTTGGTGTCTACAGAGGTCAGAAGAAGGCCTTGTGACCCCTGGAACTAGAGTTAAAATGTTTGTGAGCTATGATAGGTAGGCTGTGAACACAACCCAGGTCCTCTGCAAGAATACTAAGTGCTCTATGGAGTGGGTTCCCAAGCCCCATCAGGTTCCTTGCTATTGGCTAGGGACCCCTTGTTCCTCCCCAGCCCACGCAGGGGACACGTTCCCTTGAATATCAACAATGTTTCTTCTTTTCTCATCAGGCTGTGGGCTTCAAGATGAAGTGGTAGGACAGTAAAGGGACAGGCTCTGGGGCCTTCACCTGGGTTCACAACCTGGCTCTGCCACCTTCCAGCTGTGCAACTTCATGCAGTGGTTCTCATCTGCTAAATTCCTGCGAGGAGTTGTAGCAAGAAGGCGACGGGTGTGAAAACGTCAGAGAAATCGTAGCACAATGTCCATGCAGACTAAGCACATTTTTATCGCTGTCGCGAGATCTCACATGGACGGCCCCCACTAAGGGCCTGTTTACTTAACAAATGACAAGTTCCTTCTGCTATGTCACAACCCGTCTCTTAAGTGATTCTCACACGCGGGTATGTTTCAGAACCAGCCAGGACCATGTCAAAAGAATGCAGACTAGCCATGATGGTGGATGCAGACTGGGGTATCCTAGACAGGATCTAGAATACTTCAGGAGGAGACAGACCTCTGGGGACATCTGTGAGGGAGTCCTCCGAGGGGATTAATTGAGATGAGAACCATTCCAACAGTGGGCAGCACCATCCTACGGGTTAGAGTTTCAGGATGAGTAAAAGGGGAACCCAGCTGCTGGTTAACTTCCTCTCTCTCTGTCCTAACTGTGGATACAATGTGACCAGTCATCCTCCGGCTTCCGCCACCACTATTTTCCTGCCGTGGAAGATCGTAGCCAAAACAACCACCCCCTTCCTTAAACTGCTTTTGTCAGAGCAACAGAAAAGTAGCTAATGTACAAACCAAGTCCATTAGGATAGCACTGGGCTGAGCCTTTTAGAAAGCTTTGGTACTGTATTCTGATACAGATGCTCCCTCCATCCCTGGGTGTAGAGCACCGCCATGGGTGATAAATGAATCTTTGCCTAGCAATCTGAGCCCCGAGGAACCCCTACAGATGATGGTTGGGATGTGGCGTAACAATTGAGAATTCTCAACCAGCCAGAGGGTGCAGGTGGTTCCTTTTGCCTGGATTTGTCTTCTTAAGGTTGAGTTCCATGAGGGCTTAATTTTGCGCTGATGGAGTCTAGCTCTTGTTCGGGGCCAGCACCTGCATACAAATGCCAAGAGCAGTGGCCCGCTCTGGCTCTCTGTTCTTGCCAAGCCCCGGGTTGTGAGTTCTCAACGGGGTGTGCAAATCCTGGGACTCCTATGAGGCTGGGACCACCATGCCTGTCCAGCAGGAAGCAGCCTGCCTGGGGTCCCTTTGAGAGAGTGTGTCCCCATGAGAGAGTGGCTTCTGGAAGGACTTCAGGGAACTTGGGAGCCACTGGGACAATTGGAGGCTGTTTGGGAGAATGAAGCTGGCAGGGACCTGGCACTCGGCTTGGAGCCCCTGCAAGGTTTTGCCAAGCCTAGGCCTGGTTTTCCATTGCCTGTCAGCTCCAGGGTGCTGGAGAAAAAGGCCCATGGAATCCAGTGCCCTTCTTCAGAATTCGCTGTATAGGAGGAAGGTTGCCTGCAGCCCGTTTGTATAGCTGTGAATACAATCTGCCTTGGCCTTGCTGTCTGGTTGACTGGGGAGCAGGTATGCTTAGAACCAATCCGGCCACCAGATGGCTAGAGAGACAGGGCTCCCGTTCTGAGCTGCCAAGGGTATGCATAGGCCATGGAAGCGCAGAGGTCTGGCATGGGCTTCTATGGGCTCGCTAACTCGGGGTGGCCTTAGTCAAGTGCCTTGGCTGGGAAACAACAGTGAATGAAACAAAGCCTCCCCCTCTGCTGCAAGAGGCTGGGAGTGGGAGCTGGTGGGCGTGTAAGGGAGAAAAACACAGGCTGAGTGGCATCCAGGGTGGTGGCATAGGACCAGTTTCTGCCAGGATGCCAAGGAGGTCTCTGAGCAGAGCTACGGAGAGGAAAGGCTTCCAGGCTGAGGGAGCAGCCTGCACCAGCTGCTGAGAAGGGTTAGGTCCTGCCTGTTCGAAGAGCCCCAGAGCCCAGCAGGTTGAGCAGAGGGATGGAGAGGGAGAGGAGACAGGCTCAGCAGGAAAACCCTTCAGAAGTGCCATCCTGCCAGAGCTCCAGATGGGAAACAACGCAGACGAGTTAGACAAATGGTGGAAGGGCCCCAGAGCTGGTAACTGGAGCTACCTCGCTGGACTCCCATTCAGCGCGATGGTCAGGGTCACCAGCTCTCTGTTGCTAAATCTGTCATAAAGCGAAGGATCCTGGGTAAGACCAGCCTGCTGGGTGCTGATTGTTTCCCCTGTTACCTGTATGCATATTTAGCAGGTGGTCGCTCGACTCTTCCAGGCCTCAGTTTACTTATCTGTGAACTTAGACTAATTCTCCCCATCAGGTGGCTGGCTGGGAGAAGGAGCCTGCCAGAGATTGGATGAGTGATTGGAAAGCATCACCCTACAACTCAGGTCTCTACTGTGCTTCTCTGAGCCCCCAGGGTGCCCTCTGCCCCCAGGCACTGAGTCTGTGAACCTGGGACCTTTTGAGATGGTTCTGTGCTGGCCCAGAGGCCCCAGAGGACCAACCTTAGGGTTACAGAACATCATAGGAATGGGAAGTGCTGGTGTCCCTCTCTGTCACTCCTGGAGGTCCTTGCAGCACCCACCTTACCCACCTTGCTTGTAATCCCTTGTTTAACATTTGTCTGCTCCTCTTGGCTGCAGGCTCTTATCTCAGCTGGCCTTGCTCGTTCCTGGGTCCTCAGCACTGAGCCATCTGCCTGGTGATGGAGGAAGGTCATTGGCTAATAAAGCCACTGCCCTGGCCCATTTTATTGGTTAGAGGATAGGTGGGAGGAGTAAACAGAACAAAATGCTGGGAGGAAGAGGAAGTGAGGTCAGAGACTCCACAGCTCTCTCGGGAGCAGACGCCTCAGAGAGAGACGCCATGCCCCGCTCCCAGGATGAAGCTCCAACCCAGGATGGACTAGGCTGGAATCTCCCCGGTAAGCGCACCTTGGGGTGCTACATACAGATGATTAGAGGTGGGCTAAATTAATATGTGAGAATTAGCCTAGAAGAGAATGGGCCAGGCAGTGTTTGGAGGAATACAGTGTCCGTGTAATTATTTCGGGGCATAAGCTAGCTGAGCAGGCGGCCGGGGTGCTGGGGACGCAGCCCCGCCGCCCTTATTACTTCATATGGCGCCCACGTGGACAACTGCTTCCACATAAAGCCTGAGACAGCTTGGGAAGTAATTCTAGAACAAAGTGAAAGCATTGTGCCTGGTTTCTTGGTAGCAGCAATTTCTCGGTTCTACTCTGCTTGCTAGAGGCAAGCAAGCGCCTCATCTAAGAGAGGCTTCCTGACTCAGCTTTAGCTGCAAAGCCTGCAGCTCATTAAGAGGTCCTGCCACGAAACACTTAAATGGTGTTGACGAAAAGCTGAACGCATGCTTTTCGGTTTTCAGCCGTAGCAGGAAAAAAGCTGCGCCGTTTAAAAATGCTGGCTTTCTGGGCCATTCTGCCAGGGCAAACTCTGACTGTTTAAGGCAGGAGGGCCGGCTACCAAGAGAGGACGGGAGTGTTGTCTGTTGTAGCTCACTTGCTGGCAGGGACCTTGAAATGCCATACAGTTGTTACAGTAAACATGGCTACAGCCTGTATATCCGCCATGAGGCTGGAAAGCTAAGGAATGGACTGGATCTAGCTGGCAAAGCCACGCCTTTAATCCTACCCATATTGCTCAGTAATTTAAAGGCTAGTGTGGTCAGAAAAAGAGAGATATACAGTAAAGAGAGATTCAAAGACAAAGAAAATTTCTGAATGGTTTAAAGTGTGTTAAAAATATATGCAGACTAAAAGTTGAAGTTCTTAAAGTAAAAAACAAAAAAGAAAGAGAGTTGTTGTGTGTGATAGCACACGCCTTTAATCCCAGTGCCTAGAAGGCAGAGACTAACAGATCTCTGTGAGTTCAAGGTGTAGTAGCAAACACCTTTAATCCTGAATGCCTGGGAGGCAGAGACAGGCGGATCTCTGAGAGTTCAAAGACAGCCTGGTCTACAGAGTTACTTCAGGTCAAAGATACAGAGAACCTGTCTCAAAAAGCAAAGAGTTAAAAGTAAAAATAAACAAAATAGAGGTTAAAACAAAGCTGCACAAAGATGGAAAATACACAGAGAATCTTGATACTGTATGCTATTATGCTCTCTTTGAATTGTTTGGATGCTGAGGAAGGAGCAACAGATGCTAAAAGATATTTATTTATAAATGCTGCTGAACTAATCCAACATAGATATTTTGAAAATGCCTTGAATTTGAAATTTGGATCTAAGGACATGATACTTTGGAAAGGAGTTTCTTATTTTGTTTTCACAGAGGATGAGACGCTGTTCATTTCTTCTATTCCGATTTGGTATGATGGACCACGCCCTCCTGAAGGGTTGGTGTGAACATCTTCAGAAAATTGCTTTGCTCAGCTGCCAACTGAGATGAAACTAGCACACAGGTTATACCATGAAAGACCTAATTAACGACGCCCCCATTCAGCAGGAAGCAGTTTGGAGAGAAAAAACTGCGCCCATGTTCCCAAATATGGTTTATAAACGTTCTTTTACATTTAAAGGGGGATATGATATAGGTATGACTAATTTGCATTAGTATAGATTTTGCTTTATTGATAGAGATTTACGGTCAATTTTGTTATATGTATAAGTGTTTCTGATTTTGATTAAGGTATTGTGATAGTGTAGTTCATTTAAATATGTACTGTATAATTAAGAAATATAGGTTGTTAATGGATAATCATCGATAATAGTAAAGCTTGTAGTCATGTTAGTTAGATTTTCTAGATATATAGAGATATATTTTAGATAGACATTCTTCATGTCTTTCAAAGATTACAGAATAGGACATTTAATGTTTTAATAACTGAGGACTTTTCATGACAATGAGACACTCTGCTCCTGGCAGCACCAATCTACTTCAAGAGGAAGATGGGCATCGAAGAGGCTCGTTATGGAGTTTTGATAGCCATTTGGGCAAGAAACTGCTCTTGCCTGGACTATTGCATAAACTGGACACAGAGAACCCACAGAGAGAGGACTACTGAACTTGCCTAAGGTGAGATGATCGTTCGGGGTTCCTGATTCATGAAAGAGTCTGCGAGACATTCTGCAGGACACAACAGATAGTGACTGAACTGACTTTGAATTTTCCTGCTTTATGGAAATGTCTGCTGGATACCATGGGCCTGAAGGCTGAAGATGGATGCCCCAACGGTACAGAGGAACCTTGGGTGACTGTCCAGGCAGCAAGATGTCTTTGTCATTTCTAGAGTTTGAAGTTTCTTAGTTCTTGTTTACTTAGGTAATATTATATCTTTCTGGAGTCTTTGATGGAGTTAAGAATAGTTAGTTATAGTTATAGTTTTCCTTAGTTATGACAAAGATTATTGTAACTTTTACTTGATAACTGTTTTGTTATATGTAATTTTGCTATGTTAAAGTTAAAGCTTTTTTTTTGTTTAAACCGAAAAAGGGGAAATGATGGAGGAAGGTCATTGGCTAATAAAGCCACTGCCCTGGCCCATTTTATTGGTTAGAGGATAGGTGGGAGGAGTAAACAGAACAAAATGCTGGGAGGAAGAGGAAGTGAGGTCAGAGACTCCACAGCTCTCTCGGGAGCAGACGCCTCAGAGAGAGACGCCATGCCCCGCTCCCAGGATGAAGCTCCAACCCAGGATGGACTAGGCTGGAATCTCCCCGGTAAGCGCACCTTGGGGTGCTACATACAGATGATTAGAGGTGGGCTAAATTAATATGTGAGAATTAGCCTAGAAGAGAATGGGCCAGGCAGTGTTTGGAGGAATACAGTGTCCGTGTAATTATTTCGGGGCATAAGCTAGCTGAGCAGGCGGCCGGGGTGCTGGGGACGCAGCCCCGCCGCCCTTATTACTTCAGCCTGGAGCATGTTTGTTAACAAAAAAAAAAAAAAAAAAAAAAACCCAGCCAGGCTGGTGGAAAGAGTGCATACATGGATGTTCTTTGGAGCTGCCGGACCCCGTGTCTCCTGGAGGCTGTATGTTCTGAAGCAGACTCGCTGGCCACATACCCAGTGTGATCTTGGGCTCAAGTTCTCTGTAAATTGAGGGCCATTTGCAGTGCTAGCGGATCTCAGGAGTGCTGGAGAAACCCGTGCAGCAGGGTTTTGTGGGGAAGGGAACCATATCAACCAAGTCAAGGAGGTGGCAAGCAAGGTACACAGCAGTTTTGGAGAGTCTGTCCCGACATGTAGCTGGAAGGGCCACTTGTTTGTCCCCACCACCCAAAACCAAAATAACCACATAGAAACTATTCGTTAAATCACTGCTTGGTCCATTAGCTCTAGCTTCTTATTGGCTAACTCTTATATTAATTTAACCCATTTTTATTAATCTGTATATGGCCACATGGCAGTGGCTTACCAGGTAAATTCCCAGCATCTGTCTCTGGCGGCTCTATGGTGTTCCTCTGACTCTGCCCCTCTTCCTCCCAGCATTCAGTTTTGTCTTCCCTGCCTACCTAAGTTCTGCCCTATCAACAGGCCAAGGCAGTTTCTTTATTCATTAATGGTAATCATAGCACACAGAGGGGACTCCCACATCACCGACATTGGGCGGATGGGAGCTCGCAGTGCATGGTGGGATCTGTATGTGCTATGGCTATATGTGTTGAGTTCAAGTCTGTGACCTATTACTGTGGACAGGGAAGTGTGTGCTAGGAAGTCGAGGCACAGAGGGTAACATTTTCAGTGATGTTCCTTGGGTGGGTGGTGGCAGTTTCCACCACTTGAGTGTCTGTGCCCTTGGCCTCTGCCTTTGCTAGCCTCACAGGGAACTAAGTAGGCCAGGTGCTGGGTGATTTGTAGATATGACTCTTGCCTCTTGGAAAAGGGTCTCATAAATCCAGAGACGATGTATGGAGGAGGGAGGGGCAGGGCAGAGATGCTAAGGGCCTCCAAGGTCAGGCTTTTGGGCTTGAATTTAGGCCTCCTGAGCGCGCAGTCTAGGGAAGCGCTCAGACCGACCTGACCATGGCGCTGCAGATGGCAGAGATACTGAGAGCGAGAGCTCCCTGCAGACACGGAGCTTTCTTGTGGGCAGCCTAGCTCAGCACCTGTGTGCATGCTGCGTCTGCGTGTGTATGGCAGTGTGTGTGTTAAGGGTGGACCCCGTGCCTCTGAGAGAGGGAATTCAATCATGGCAATCGTTGCCGGCCCTCCGTGGCACAGGGTCGCGCAGCAAGCTGGCACTGGAATATTTTGAGCTTGCGGTAATGAAAGCAAGCTCACAGCAATTTGGCCCATCTTCAGTCTTGAAAGCCGCAGCGCGACATTCAGTCATCGGTGGCTGGGATTATCCGCTGCTAATGGGGGCTGCGGCTCCCAGGCCGGTGAGGGAAAGGAGGGCTCAGAGAGGTTAAGTGACTTGCCCAGCATCACAGGATGGGTAATGGGAGGGCAAAGTCCGAGACGCAGTTTGGCCTCTTCCCCTCCCCCAAGGCAACCGGGCTCCCCAGAATGGATCTTTGCTGAGTTTCCTGAGCGCTGGTTTCCATAGCAGCAGGCCATTCCTGCACAATAGATTCCTCCTCTTCCCTGGGCTTCCTGGCTGTGGAGGCTGCAGGGGCGGGATGCTCCATCGTGAGGGACTGCTGGGTGCAGGCTTCCAGGAGTGAGAAGGGCCACTTAGGTAGTTTGGGAGTCTCCAGCCCTCACAGAAACCCCACCCGACTCCTCGCCTTGCTCAGATTTCCCATTTCCTCTCTGGTTGTTGGGTCTGCTTCAGGTAAAGAGAAGGGACTGAGAAAAAGAATCCGAACCCAACAGAAACAGAATGGGAAGGGCAGACAAAAAGCAATTATACAGAAACTAAGCCAGGATAAAGGATGTTTATAGATAAATCATTTCACTTGAGAGTGAAATTCCTCTTACAAATGAGGAAACTGAGGAAGATAGGTGCTTCCCAGAGTACAACCCAAAAGCCAGTCTCTCTCCCCTTTGAAGGTCTGGTTAAAAATGCAGATTCCCTGACCACACCTTGGCCTACAGAAGTCTATGCTCTTGAGTAGAACCACACGGCACTTAGGGAGTTCTCCAGGAAAACATTCTAAAAGGCTACATTTGGAAATAGCACAGGTTAGAATGGCTGTCCTGGGCTCAGCTTGGGTTTATGCAGCAGGAAAACGTAGGGTTAGGGTTTAGTGCCCAGACAGGAGCAAGAAAGGGAAGAAACTGACCATGAGAGGATTTTTAAAGTGAGGCATATACCCCTGAAAAGATGGCAACAAGCAAAAAATGTAAGGGAAAAGGAGAAGCAGAAACCGTGGGCAGAGATGCCCTGGGCCAAGAGGAGGGGCATGTGGGATGATTAGAGCAAGCTTTCAGAGAAGATGGATGCCTGTCACTCCAAACATGGCTCTTCCTTAATCCCCAAAGCAGTTTCTCAAAGGAGGTCCGAAGATTTTCTGGATGTTGATATTGAAGAGGGAAGAGATTCCCTTTGAACCCTCGTGGCTGCTCCGGAGGGCCTCTGACTTGAATCACTAGGCTGCCTTTCAGGGAAAAAGCTCAGGGGCTTAGACTCGCCTTCAAATCTTGGCTCTAGCACTTACTACCTAGATGGGGGAGGGGCTCTTATTACTTTTTGCCCTCGACTGAATGACTGGGTCAAGGGGGAGGAGAGGCAGCCAGTGGATTCTGCTAAGCAGAATCATGCATAGGACAGAACCAGGGATCAACTCGTGTTCCTATCTGTTGATGTAAGCCGCCGGACTTCTAAGGGAATTCTCCGTCTTGAGACTCACAGGAGTTCATTCCCAAGTCTCTCAGGCATAGAGGTGGCTACAACTCACCAAGAGCATTGCCGTGTCTATGGGGCATCTGCCAGGTACCCCACTTGTGTGACATGGCTGTTGGGGTCACGGCTATGTGTATTGGATACTCCAGACACATTCCCAAGGTTGTATCCTGGATGGGCTCTTTCTTTTCAGGACACAGCTGTGGGGGCAGGGGGACAGCGGAGTTTGGATAGTAATGAGGAGCTATATTCCTCTCAGTCTCAGTTCTTGAAAATGAGTGGACTTGGGATGGGGGTGGGGCAGCCGGCGAACAAACAAACCTTGTGATCATAGATTTTTCTCTTGGTGGCAACAGTTTCTTGGTTTTACTATTGCCAAATACAGACCGGCTAAAAGTGCTGATGTCTGTTAACTCCTGACTGGACTGCCACATTTTACAGAACCGGATATCTGGGACTCAGTTTACCCTGGGTCTAGCATTGTCATTTGCTCACATGTTCAGAGATGGGCCCCAGAGACTCTAAGTAGAGAGAGAGAGAATTTCAACCCCACGCCTGGGTTCTCAGACCTACTTCCTAATTATCTCTTGGTTCCCGGAAATGGGGGTGGTGGTGGTAGCAGAGTTAGGGCTCTACGACGGCTCCCCAGAGAAGTAAGGGGTAGAGGGAGGTCTGAGGGCCCAGGAGAAAGGCTGACAGCCTAGGAGCATGACTGGGTGTAAGCTACAGCAACAGGTAGCTGGGTGGATTGGAGGACTGGAGCGGACGTCTGGAGCTGGGAATCTGATGCAATCTCATCTTGTCATCTTGTTACACTCTGATAAGGGTTACACTCCCTGCTGCTCCCAGGATACTCCTGTGCTCTCCGTTGGGCATCCAGGAAAAGCCAGGTCCTTTCGGTGGTCTGGGAAGTTCTGTCCTGGCCGAATGGAGCTGGTTCTCTTACTTCTCCTGTGGTCAGGGCACTCCTTACTCATTCAGCTCGAGCAACACTTTTGTGGATGTGCAGGGCACGTTCACGATCCTTCTGCCTGTAAGGCACTGCCCAGAGATAGCCATGAGATGCCAAGACACCCTTACCGTGCCGAATCCGCAGATAGGACTTCCTTGCTCCAAGTGCACACACTGCCACACTTGGCACACTCCCCCCTCCCCTTCTTCGCTTTAATTGTTGCTCCTTCACAGTACTTAATCACTGTTGACACGCTATGCATTTCCCTTGCGTGTGTTTGTTTAGTGCCTGGCTGTCTCCAGTCCCCAGGACAGCACCAGCTCCAGCAGGGACAGGATTGTCACAGCATCCCTAGCACCGCACGTCCCTCCTAATATGTACTTAGCGTATGTGGTCCCTGCACAAATAAAGATGACAGCCAAGGCTGAAGTTCACAGCTTTCATTACAAGTCACGTTCTCCAGTTTTGCAGTTTGGGAAATTGAGGCTCGGAAAAGGCCAAGGTGCAGGTAAGCCTGTGTGTTTGGTCAGTGCCCAGCATGTCAGCAGAGAGCTCCCTTTGGTGCTGTCCAGTAGAGAACAGCCTTGTCTGAGATCATTCCCTCTCCCGAGGCACCCAATGGCAGGGTTTAATGGTCCAAACTAATGGCTATAGCTCTAGGTTGATGGAGGAGAAAGAAGTACAGTTGAGGCCCCAGGGAAAAAGGTTTTGGATGCTTTAATAAACCGAACTGTGGGCTTTCCCACTTCTTTTTCCCCATTCCTACATCTTAGTATTTTAGGATGTGATTGTATTTGGAGACAGGGTCTTTAAAGAGGAAATTAAGTTAAAATGAGAAAATGGGAGACCCTTAATTCATACCACGATGTCTTTATTTGAAGAGCAGGTCCGGACATAGACATAAACTGAGGGGTGACCTAGGGAGCCACAGGGAGCAGATGGCCTTCTGTAAGCCAAGGGAGGAGAACCCCACAGGAACTAATTCTGCTAACAGTTTGATCTTGGACTCCACCCTCCAGAACTGTTGAGAAGATAGATTTCTGTCTCTGCAGCCACCTGTGGGACTCTGTGGTGTATTAATTGTGTGTATTAATAATGCAGATGCATTAGCCCATCCAATTCTTGTGTGAACTACAGGGTAAATATTCTAATGTCCTGGTTTGCAGATGAGGAAGCAGGCTCGAGGTGGGGAAGTAACTTGCCTAAGGTTGTACAGTTCAGGTTTGTGTGAAACACAAAGCAGGGCAATGTATGATCTAGTGGGAAGTGGGGGATTTCCTAGAAGTGACCTAGACACTTTGACATCTGTCCCCATTGTTGGGCAAGTGTTATTCTTAAGGACTAAAGGATCAACATGGTTGGAGTGATCATCCTTATTGAAGAGAGAATGGTTTCCAACATTTGGGTTTTAGGGACCTTTTATGATCTTTTAAAAATTAACGAGAACAAAACAAACAGTTTTTGTTTATATAAGTTTATCTTCTGAAGCTCCCATACTAGTAACGAAAACAGAGGCATGCAGAAACATTTCATTAGTCATCCAAACAACGGAGTTACCTTTGTAACAACCCTCTAGGGTGGGTATTATTAATATCATCATCCTCTTTTATAGGTGAGAAATCAAGATTAGTGATGCTGAGTCGTCCCAGGTCTCATGAAGCCAGGATCGACTATAGGCAGCTTGATTCCAGGGCTCAAGCCGTGAACTACTTTTTATGCTGCTTGGGCACTATCTTTGTTGCTTTTCCCATTGCTATGATAAAGTACCCTGACCAAAGGAAGGAAAGGTTTATTTTGGCTCATAGTTTGAGGGCATAGTTCATCATGATGCAGAAATCAAGGTGTCAAGACTTGAAACAGCTGGGCACACTGCCTCTGCTGACAGGATAAAGGAAAATAATGAATGTTTGCACGCAGCCAAACCTTCTTCTATTTCTGCAGTCTAGTACCCGTGCCTTGGGAATGATGCTTCCTGCATTTCAGGTGGATCTTCTCATCTCACTGTACCTGATCAAGATAGTCTCTCACAAGCATGCCCAGAGGCTAACCTAATCCAAACAACCCCCCACAGGTTTTCAAGTTGATGGTAAGCCCAGCTCACCACAGATGTGGTGCAGCCATCTCTTTCCTGCTTGAGTGGCCATTGGAACATTCTTCTGCAGGCTTGAGCTAAGTCTCTGTAGCCTGTCTGGAACAAGGACAGGGCACAAAGAGTTAACCTTTCTCAAGATAAAACTTGCAACTGAGAAAAGATTTCTTTCCCTAAAGGCACACCAGGCATCCCACACCCAGGCAAGGGTGAGAAGTCTGCTCTTACAGCACGAGCCTTCCCTTCCACGAGTTATTTCTTGAAGTGATGCGGCACCCTTGCCACAGCCCAGAGCCTCTGGATGGAGGCTCCTTTGCAGAGTCTGTGATCACCCGGAAAGAGCAGGAAGAAATGAGTTCTTTGAAGAGTCTGAGGTAGGATAAAACGTCGCTGGAATAAGCCCTCCCGTGAAAGCCTTGCCCAGCCCACATTTGTCTTTCCCAGCTGTGAATATTTGCAGAAGACCTCCCGTGTGCCGTGTACCTTCTCCCTCAGAACCATAGGTAAGCCTCAGAGCAACTCTGAGCAACTGGTCATTTGCGAATTCAATCTGTCAACATTTCCTAAGCACTGCCAGTGTACCTAGAAATTAACTGGATACCTGGAGCCCAGTGCAGAGGCGAAGACAGATAAGGACGTGTCTTTTGGGATATTCATGATGATACAGAGAAGACAGATGAGGAGAGAGGCGATCATGGGCAGTGCAAGATGAAGAGAGCCCCGGGGTGAGGACGAGGCAAGCATAGGCTCGAAGCTCAATAAACACCTACAGTCATTAAAGCTGCGACTTCCTCGTGCTGAGCGCTCTAGGCTAGAGTCCAAGGTGTTGCCATATTATATCTGTGGAAGAAGGAAACGGCTGTGGTCAGCTCCTCATAGTCTCTGACATCTTATAGGGTAGTGAGTGAGTTCTTTTCTAGATTTTCTGTATCCCTCCCAAGGAGAAAAGGAGAGGCAGGACATGGAAGAACATGGGAGATATTTTAGGGCTGCTTGGAAGAGCCTCAATGCTGACTTCTCTGGCCTGGATGGGGACACAGGTTGTGATGTGGAGTGAGGCACAGGGGCATCAGTACCCACAATTCCTCAAATGCATTTAGCAGAGGAAAGCGATGCTAAGTCTTAAACAAGGAGGGTAGGAATGTGCTTATGAAGCTGGCCTGGGTTCCGGATGGCCACAAACCTCCACCCAGCAGGTGCCCAGTACAATGTGCTGATCACCATTTTTGCAGCTTCTGCTGACAAACCCAACTCATCGTTGAGAAAGAGCAGACTTTGAAGGGTTGCTTTTGTTCTTGAGAGGTGGTTTTAGGAATGACTAGATAGAGGGATCCCACAGGGCCGTCATCTCTGCTCGCTTTTATCCTGCGTGCAAACTTCCAGCATCGAGAAGAGAGGATGACCACGAACAGGTTGCTCCAAACTTGTGCACTCCAAGATATCAAGTATGCCAGGAGGGAGGTTTCCTTCCTCCCACACAGTGAGTATGTGTCCATGTGTCTGTCCAGTTTTCAGTTCCAGAAAAAGCACGTTGTGTCTACACCGCTTCCATTTGTGTATCTTGACAAAAGCCCCTATAGTGTCGAAAGTACACTTCCCCCAGAGTCTCAAGCAGACTGTTGCCATGTAGCACTTCTCTCTGCGGTTAAGACTTTCCATTTTGTAGAGAAACTTCTTAAGACAGCAGGTTCTAAGGGGAAGTGACATGCTGCCGGAAAGCTCATTTAAGTTTAATATCCGAAGCCAACCACTCAAAATAGTTTCAGGAAGTCCCTGAAGATGATCAGATTCACAAGAACTCTCCCACAAGAGCATATAAATGGTAAAGACCATTGAGAGTCAGCAAAAAAAAAAAAAAAAAAAAAAAAAAAAATCTCAGACAAGACCCAGAGAGGCCTGGAGGAAGCAGAGACCAGCAGAGCTGCCTGGAAGAGGATCAGACCAACCTGAGCCACCTGGAAAGGATACGTTCCTACCTGTTGAGCTGCTACAGGCTATGCCATACACTCTTCCAACTCTTGTGAACTGTCACCCACGTTGGCTGGGCTTTGGTGGTGTAGCTGTCTTTGAATCTTATCTGCTCTTATAAGCAGTCCCTCACTCATATTCCTATAAGTAACCCCAATAAAACTCAGTGGTTCACTAAGTTGGACTTTAGTGGTATCCATACTTTGAGTGAGTAGATGTGTGTGTGCTGAGTCTCCCTAGGAAAAGTCTGTAAAGCAGCAATTATCGAGCCTGCAGTGGGCACCTTGTGAGAATTAAGAACAGCTGGCCTACCACACGGTCCTAGAAGTCAAAAGGGGATAGATGACATGACAAACATAGGTGGCTAACATATTTTTATTAAGGGCCACCTAAAAACTTCTAAAAGAAGACAGAGGCAGACCATGCGATTTTACAGTGTTAACAGTCTTTGTTTCCTTCCCTGGCTTGTATTCGGAATAGTCACAGGAGCCCAGAGAAGAACAAAGTGCCAGCTTGTCACAGTCAGCAGCTTGGAGAACATGGCTTGGGCAGGCAGACACCCAGAGATGACTCCCGTGGTGCAGAAACCACAGCCTTATCTCTGCAGACACCGCTAAGCACAGGCCTCCCCTAAAGCTTGCCCCAGTTGAGGAGAGGGTGAAACTCTTCCTCCACTCTCATGGCCCTGGTGGAGACCTCCCTTTCCTCAACAGTGCCTTGAAGTGACCCATCAGAGGTACAAGCTGGTGGCCCCTCAGTGTGGTGGTGCTCTTTTCTGGGGAAGCTAGTGGAATTTGTGATGGGGGCGGGGCAGAGACAGGAATATACTCATTTTCCTTCTTTTTCAAAAATGATGATGCGAAACATCACAATCCAGTGCAAACATAAACACACACACACATACACACACAATCACTGCAAAAATGTAAGCCACCTCCAATGTGTGACCTAACCCTAACTAGCATGCTGTGTTGGTGTGCATTCCTTCAGCCTTCTGAGTGTTTGAATGAATGAGGGTGTACTTAATAAGTTTTTATCTGTTTTTTTTTCCCAGATTTCTGTATAAGAAGCATTTGAGCATGCCCACGAGCCTGCAAGCAACACAAAGAAAGGACTCATGCCTGTTTGACCATTGCTGATCCCCATGGCTGAGCACCTATGCTGTGTACTGAAAAATTATAATAGTCATAGGTAATTAGGCAAGTAGTAGGTGTCAAAGCATATTACTTAATTGCATCCTTACCATAAGTAAGTTCAACACAGTCACGTCTCGCAGAAGAGGAAACTGAGGCCCAGAGAGATGACTCAGCGCCTCCCCGCCGACACCACAGTGTTACATTGTCACATGAGAGTTTAAGAGCATTTCCCCACTCGACACATTTGCTTGCGACATTTCCATTTTCATCAGAGACAGAGGGGACGGCTCTGTTCGTACTCTCGGCAGGACTTAGGAGGGCATCCTGGATTGGTCACTGCCTCAGGAGTCCTTTAACAGTGTGGTTCCAGAATGGCCTCGGGTCGGTCTTTGCTTGGGCCATGTTGGCTTGGTCAAGCCTTTATCAACTGGCTGCCAGGGCATCTGTTTGCATCACAGATGTCAGGCTTCCACCAAGACCACTTCCTGTCCCACAGAATTGTACAAGACTATCCTTCAATCAACACAACTACTGTCTTCAGGCGGGCTGGACCTGCTCACAGAAGATTATCATAGCTGGGCTTGTTGACTCTTGACATTCCTTCCTAGAAGGAAGGGGAGGTGATGAGGGTTATGAGATGGTCACCTCAGTAGCTAACCCCTCTTCCAAGCCAGCTGTATGCAGTTCTGCTCTAATTGCGTGTGGCCATGAGGTTGCAGGAAGGGCTGTAGTTGTTCTTAGCCTGTGAGTCACGACCCCCACGGGGACTGCACATCAGACATCCTGCATATATGATATTTACATTATGGTTCATCACAGTAGCAAAATTGCAGTTATAGAGTAGCAATGCAAATAATTTTATGGATGGGGTCATCACAACATGAGAAACTGTATTAAAGGGTCATAGCATTAGGAAAGGTAAGAGCCACTGGGCTAAAGTGTGCGGGTGGGGTAGACTAGAGGGGGAACCTCAGTTACATAGGTGTGAGAGAGTCATCCTCCCTGCTGGGTTTAGACCTAGTGCGGCCCCTTTAAGATCTGTGCTCCTGCCTGTAACCTCCTGCCCACTGCGCTGTATGTCTGGCTAACAGAGTGAACTTGGGTGGAACCATATCTTGGCCTGCTTTGGGACCTATGGAGGAGGGGTAGACATCGGTTACATCTCCCCAAGAATTTGAGCAGCAAGAAGCCAGTTGGCTCAATGCTTTTGTGACTCCCCCCTACCCCTATTTGGCCTTTCTTTCCTATTACAGGGTCTATGTCCAGATGCCCATCTGCAAGTCTTTCTGTTTTTTTTTTGTTTGTGTTTTTCCCTATAAATGAAGTCTAGGTTTTTTATATCCACATTATCAGTGCTTTTACATTGGTTCCCGAAGTTCCAATTCTCACAGTATGACAGAGAAAGAGCCATGTAATCCCCACACAGTCTAATATGTCACATTATAATAAAGAAATAACAAGCTTAAGGAACCCAAGCCCTTTACAACATGTAATAAGTAGCCTGCTTTTGATCCAGAGGGGTAACATGAATCTCTGCGAGGACTCTCTGGCATTGGAAGCTGCTCTGATCCCAAGACCCCCTGAGAACTAACATCCCCTAAAAGCAGCTTCTGACCAGTGAAGACATGTCACTCCAGCTCTGGGGCATGCCAGGAACCATCCCAGTGTGGTAAGACTCTGGATGCCTAGGGTGGTAGCTGGTTTGTTAACAGTATCTCGTCCCCTTTCTAGACTGGAACACTCTGCTCTGGGGTCACCTCCATTTGAACCTGGATCCTTGGCTTTAGTCCTCTTCTCCTTCACTCCAGTACTCAGCACTGATCGTGGAATAAACTGCCTCTGCCCCTGAAAGTACAGGCAAACTCTCCTGAGTACTCAAAGCCTAAGAGGCAATGAGGTCGGGATAGGGTGGCATCTCTAAGGAGACTGAATCTGCTGCCCAGCACCATGGTACCCAGAGTCAGCGGTTACATGACTTTGAGTGGCAATGATACTTGGGAATGACTGGATGGATGGATGGATGGGTGGATGGATGGATGGATGGGTGGGTGGATGGATGGATGGATGGGTGGATGGATGGATGGATGGATGGATGGGTGGGTGGATGGATGGATGGGTGGGTGGATGGATGGATGGATGGATGGATGGGAAACCAAAGCTGAGAATGCCCAACACTGGGCGCAGACTGCATGAAGATGGTAGAGGGGAGAGAATGCAGGAACATGGAGATGCCAAGCCTGAGCCAAGAAAGTTGTTTTGCTATGGAATATATTATTTTTGCAGGTTGCTATAGTTACCGCTGTGAAATTAAAAATTAAAACCTTGTGAAAGAGAGAGGGTTGACTGAGATGAGGCAGTTCCTTGACAGGCTGAGTTATTTATCTTTTCCCCATGTAACATCTGGTTACGTGCTTGCAAATTTATTTTTAATTCAGAGCTCTAAAAAGGATTTTGCATTGATATGCCATGCAGAAATGAATCACTTGGGAGAGAAAGATTAACGGTTAGTATCCAGTGGCAACTGGTGACCTCTGGTATATCCCCTGGCCTTTGCCTCTGCTTCTAAGGCAACCTCTAGGCATCAGCGTAGGACTGGCAAGCATCTGGAACCCCTGCCAATCAAGCAGCAGCCGTAACCATGGCTCCCAGATACAGAGCCTGGCTGGAGGCTGCTCGCGGATCTAGTGACTCTGACCAGGAAGATGAGTGTGACTCCCGGAAAGAGGCTTTGAGATCCTCTCTCTCCAGTCTGTCCCCCATCCTGTGAAACCCTCAGCATCACCCAGGCTGTTTGAGCCTTTGAATCATATTCCCAGAAAGACAATGCTTCTGCTTTAGTGGAGGTGACACTGTTTGGAGCTGGGAGATATGGGACCTGGGTCCAGCCCAGACACTCAGGCTTCATGTGCTTATGAAAATGACTCTTCTTTTTAATCCCATTCACCCACTTCTCCAGGGAGCAGTTGGAGTCTGCGGTATTCCCTAAGTCCATCCTAGAAGTCTCAAGAGTCACCAGGCATTTTTATTTGCTCCTCGTCACCCAAAGAATAAGGCTGGGATCTCAGGGTGGTCTTCCCTGAGAGTCCCCTCCCCTTCCTCCTGTCTCAGGCTTCTGACCTGGGTGTCTCCCATCTGTAGGGATCTCTTTTCTCATGTTCCCAGGTCTTCCTCCTCTGTCTCACCCAGGGCTTTTCCATAACCCGCTGATCTCTGCTTTCCTCTCTGGTACCCATCCTGGCTGGGTTATCCAGGTCCTGATGCACAGTTTGGGTTCTGTGCTCTCTTACCATCATCAGGCAGCTACCAGGCAGTCCACTTCTTGCTGGACTAAAGCTTCCCCCCCGCCATGCATTGCTGAAGTTATTGTTTGTAACTGTTGCTACTGATCTTTTACTGTGCCCAATCTAAACTTCAGTACAAGTTTACATGTATGTGCAGGAAAAGGTGCACATACACAGGGTTTGGAACTTTCAGTCATCCTGAAAGGACAAGGGTGACTACTGTGGTGTATCGTCCTCCTGCCTCCCTGCTGTCTGCATCAACAACAGAGATGCTCTGGCTTGGTCACAACTTTACCCTCTAAGTCCAGAGCAGGGTTTACAGTCTACATAGCATAGGACTTAGTTAAAGGTTTTTTGAATAAATAAATAAATGAGGGAGAGAATGGAGAAAACATTTCTCATCCCTCACATTATGCTAGACCAGGTGGGGGATAAGCTAAGATGGGCTGGAAATGAGGGGAAAGAAGTGGGACCCCCGCAAAAAGCCCCATAGGCAGGGAAATGGATGCCAAAGGCAACTGTAAAGGAAGAAACCACTTCCTTAAAACAGCTTCAAGTGTATAGAAAGGTCTATGCAGCTGAGGCCCGTGCAAGCATGGGAAGGTCTATGCAGCCATGCCTGTGCATGCATGGGAAGGTCTATGTAGCTGTAGCATATGTAAGCATGGGAAGGTCTATGCAACCGAGGCCCGTGTAAGCATGGGAAGGTCTATGCAGCCATGGCCTGTGCATGCATGGGAAGGTCTATGTAGCTGTTGCATATGTAAGCATGGGAAGGTCTATGCAGCTGATGCATGTGCATGCATAGGAAGGTCTGAGGGACTTGACTACAGCGGTGTCACTGATTCTGTCTGGTGTAAAGGCTAAACAACAAGATGACTAAAGCCACTCTGTACTGAGTATTCGTTATCATCAGACAGTGTTTTAGGTAAGTGAACTGGCTCTTCTAGCCCTGCGAGATCACTATTATTATTTTCCTGTTAGGTCCCCAGTGTCCACAATTTATAGACGTTTATAGACAAATGAGTCTCCGTGTCATTTTCAAGGCATCGGATCTGACAGAATGGTGTTTTGTCTAAGAACAAAGAGCCAAGGCTGGAAACCAAATATGAGTGAGTACATCCCATGCTCCTCTTTTTGTGTCTGGCTTACCTCACTCAGGATAGTGTTTTCTATTTTCATCCATTTGCATGCAAAATTCAAGAAGTCCTTCTTTTTTACTGCAGAGTAGTACTCTAATATGTATATATTCCATACTTTCTTCATCCATTCTTCTATTGAAGGGCATCTAGATTGTTTCCAGGTTCTGGCTATTACAAACAATGCTGCTATGAACATAGTAGAGCATATACTTTTGTTGTATGATAAGGCCTCTCTTGGACAATGAGGACTACTGAGAACTCAAGAACAATGGCAATGGGTTTTTGATCCTACTGCACGTACTGGCTTTGTGGGAGCCTAGGCAGTTTAGATGCTCACCTTACTAGACCTGGATGGAGGTGGGTGGTCCTTGGATTTCCCACAGGGCAGGGAACCCTGATTGCTCTTTGGGCTGACGAGGGAGGGGGACTTGATTGGGGGAGGGGGAGGGAAATGGGAGGCGGTGGTGGGGAAGAGACAAAAATCTTTAATAAATAAATAAATTAAAAAAAAAAAGAGCCAAGGCTGTTTGGCTCTGTCCATGGTGGCAAAGGAGACCTCCCCCCCACACGTTGACTTCTTTGAGTCACCTCAGACCCTGACTCCCCATCCCCCACCTCTCATCCATCATCACAACTGGCCTGGCAGCATGGAGCTGAATCTGAACAACTTTGGGCTAGGTGGACCAGCAGCCAGGAGAGGCTTTTCCTATCAACAGCAGACACGGCTTGGCCCTTGTGTCTTTGAAGCATCTTAGCTGTTGTCATCCTCCACTGTGACTGGGATGAAGTGGGAGGACCAGGGAACATCTTGTGGGCAGACGTATCCAAACTTCTTGACAGGTCTGGACTCGTCACCAAGGTTCCCCACATGAATGTGCTTCAAGAATCATGGCTCAAACCCTGCCTGGGCTTGTACACTCATTGGAGGATGAATAATTAATTAACTAGCTACCGGTGCCAACAGCTTGGTGCAGAGGGTGCCGTGTAGCTGACAACATGGTGTCCCAGCTTGACTCCGGTTTTGGAGAGGGTCTGTTGTTTCTGGCAACTGATTTGGTAGCACCGATTGAGGAGCCTTTAAGGCCGTTGCAGAGAACAGAGACAGGATTGGGGAGGTAGTGCTTCCAGGTAAATCAGGCACAAATCGAGTTCCGGACAAGGGGTGACCGTAAGAGGCTATTCTTAGCTTCTTCCCATTCCTTATCTCTTCTGTGTAATGAGGTCTTGGGCTCCACGTTGAGGAGGAGATTTGGACCAGTAATGCCCTGCGTTGGAAAGGCAGGGCACTGTCACGAGGATGGATCCCTTAGTCCCATCATCATTGTCTGCTTTGCTCTAGGCTATGAGCTCTGGTGATAGGTCCTCTGCTGTGCTGAGATCTGCGAGGCTTTAGGAATTTACCTGACTGGAGTGATGGAGGAACGAAGAAAGGACAGACACATGACATGCCTCCAGAAAAGCTGGGTCAGGTGGGCTCTATGCTCTTATGGAAACGCACAAGTAGCAGTCCGGAAACTTAGTGTATTTATTTATTTATACAGCTGAACAAGGAAGTGGGCTTACGGTACGTAGAGGAATAAAAACACAGATTTAGTTAATCTTGGCAGGAGGTCTCTATAGGGGACTAGTCTCAGGCTGTAAACATCCAGCAGGAGGAAGCTGCTGCTGACATTTCAGACACACTGACAACATCTGCACACAGACCAGGGGAAAGCCGTGCCGTTCCCATGGGGCTAGGGCATGGGGGTCCTTGACCTGACTGTGCTCCTGTCAACAATACACAGTCCCTTAGCCCTCCACCTGCTCCCCACACTGCTGACTTTTTTCACCTGTCAGCCCTGGGAATTTGGCGTTGTGTCCCTCAGTGCTTGCCTAGGCAGCGCAGGAAGGATGGGATGATGGGAATTGTAAGCTAAGCCGGGTGTTTGCTCAAAGCCTATAGGACGGATTCCCTGGACCTTGGACATTTCACAGCAGGGGGGTGTGGGGCAAGACCCGTACTTCACTCTTCAAGATCCTTGGGTTTGTTCACGTAGACCCTTCTGGTGGCTGACCACTATGCGGCCTGAAGAACGATGGCCTAGGTGCCTTTTCTGAGCCTGGTCCAAGCAAAGGCCTGAAGCGGTTACATCTGGAGAGGAGAGGAGATCACACACGTGTGCAATGTGATTGTGTGTTGGGGGTCAAGAAGTTCTTAGGTACTATGTAGGCCTCACTCTTGGGAAACTTAGGAATGAATGCAATGGAATTATAAGCAGTATCAACTATTACTATTACTATGTTCTGCCGGGCTATAATCTATTCGCCCTGGGAGGCAAGGAAGTCTAAGTGAGCCACGGGGACTGAAGCCATTTGTTCTGCCTCCAACTGTGCGGGAAAGAGGGGGGAGCAATAGCCACCACCGAGGGAGCTTTGGGAGGCATGGTGAATATACATAAATCTTATTGGTTTGATCCGTGTCTTGGGCCACTCCTAGTCAAAGGGGAAAGTGAACTTGGCTCCTCTGTAGCCACTATGAGAGGACTTGTTAGCTATGTGGAAGGCAGCTGTGCACACATGGTAGCTCCGCGAACTTAGAAATCCTTTTTGTCTATGAACACCGATAATTTGCACTTCTGCAAAGAAAGCCCACTTATCTCTAATAACATATGTACGTGACATGGTAGTGTAGCTAGGCTACAGGATCTAGTCCCACCCAACCGAGTGCCAGCTGTGTGTCCCAGACAGCCCCCGTATCTTCTCTGTGCCTTCCTTGATCCACCGTTAAATGGAGCTTGTTGTTCCCAAAAGGAGGGGTTTACCAGAATGAAACACAAATGGTCCTGGGAAGAATGTTGAATCATGCCTGACCTTTCTTGGGCATCAGAGAAAAGTCAACACAATCACTATTGTTATCACGGCTGTGAGTGTGACTCCCGCGGTGAGACGAAAGAGAAAGATCACTGTTGTTATTATTGTGACTGTGGCCACCACTGTGAGGTTTTTCTGTGGGTAGAAACAAGGCCTGGAGTCCTAAGGCATGGCCCAGCTGACCAGTTGGTAACGTTAGACAAGCCCTGTTGGCAACCAGGTGCTCCCTCTGTAGGGAAAGAAACTGGTCCCACAAGTGTCTTGAAAGGTTTCAGGTATACTTAATCCCCAAACTCTGTCCTGAGCCTTGTGTGGAGGGCAGCCAACCTGAGCTGGGAGGAAGGGAGGTTGCGGCAAAGTTGGAGGTATTCCTCTAATGGCTTGCTAGGCCTCTTCCTCACGGCCTGAGGCCCCTCTAAGCTCAGACACCTCGTTCCTGTATCTGGTTCCTGGCTTCTTCTCCCTGTTTTCTCTTCCCGGACACTTTCCAGCCTGTTTCCTGTGGCACAGGTCATGCCTTGGGGAACGGTCCCTCTGGGCCAATGCCCACAGAATCTGTACTGGGAGGAGCACCAGGAGGGAGGGAGGAAGGTGTTTTCTGGAAGGTGTGGCTAGAAGACCCCTCTGTCCTCTAGAAAGGTTGTGTCTCCTAACTTCTGGTGATCTCAGCAAGCTCTCATTCCTTTCTATGCCTCAATCTCCCTATCTGTCCAACTGAAGCGCTGAGAGACTGTCTTTTGATGACGAGGCACATTTCCAAGTCTCAAGGCAGCACCTGAAAGACAGGTGTCCTCACAGCAACCTTCGCGGCTGCGGTGCTACAGGAAGGGGACAGAGTTGACAGGGCTTCAGTAATCCCAGCCCTATGGCACCAGGCAGGGCAGCTGGCCTTTGACTATTTCTTACACGGCGTCGACTGAAGTTTTCAACACAGCATTTTAACTCCAAAGTTAAAACACAAAGGCTGACAGCAGTAACTAGTGGGTATAGATTTACCATGTGTCAGGCATTTTGCTAAAATGTTTCACACGTATTAATTTATGATGTAATCTCCCAGTAATGCAGTGAGGAAAGCACTATTAATAGTTTAAAATCGAGTAGCGAGCAATTGAGTAACTTACCCACGGCAGTTCAGCAGATTGGGGAATCTGAGAACAGTTCACTTGGCTCTGAATACTGTTGTTTGTTTTGGAGGGGGAGGGGAGTTAGCTCAGCTTTTCTGATGTTGGAATCTCTCTTGCAGCATTCTCTTGGAATTCTTTGCTTGGCTTCAGCTTGTACACCTGCAGGGACGGAGAGCTCACTACCTCCCTGGGGATCGAGCTCTGGCTGCATCAGTATGAAAACACTCCCTCAAGTTTGTGGAGTGCTTAATAAGTCTTCAAGACTCAGAGTGGTTTCCTGGGAAACAGAGCAGCTTGCTCAGCCCCCGGGGACATGGTGTGGTCTGGATTACAAGTGAAGAAATTTAGAAAGAGCCAAAAACCTCACGTTTGTTACCACGGGAGAGAGGACATGTTGTGGACCCAGAGGTTGGGGCTTATTGTGGGAATGTTCCCACCTTGAGCTTAGTCCATTGTGTGCCTCCGTGGAGAGTACTGTAGACTGGGTGATTCAGAAACAGGGAAGTTTGTCTGGAACCATTGTGGTGGCAGCTGGGATCTCAGCAATCAGGAGTAGAGGCAGGAGGATGGGGAGTTTGAGGCTCCATAGGAAAGGCTAGTCTGAAAAAACTAAGGGTTGTAGATGAAACTCAGTGGCCCCAGGTATCATCTTCAGCGCGACCAGAAGGCAAGTTGACTGGCTTGGTTTACGGGGCTAGGACAGCAGTTCTCAACCTGTGGGTCAAGACCCCTTTGGGGGTTGCATAGCAGATATTTACATTAGGATTCTTAACAGTAGCAAAATTACAGTTATAAAAGTAACCATGGAAATGATTTAATGGTCGTGGGTCACCACATGTGAGGAGCTGTATTACTAACGGGTCGCAGCATAAGAAGGTTGAGAACCACTGCTTTAGAGGGCTCTGAAGACCAAGATCAGGGAACAGGCCTCTGATGCATGTCTTCTTGCTGCCATGGCAGAAGGAGGAAGGCCAAAGAAGAACATGTCCGTGTGCACACAGATGATAGACAGGCAGACAGATAGATGGGAGCCTCGATGGAATTCATGTTTCAAGATGTGCCGTCTCATTAGTCCATACGGGAGGTGGCACTCGCGTGACGCAAGCATTTGGCCCTGACTCCTGCTACTGGGAGAGGGAATTATAGATTATACTTCTCGGGGGACAGTTCCAAGTCACAGGACTGAGCATCGGCCTGATTTGTTACATGGCCTTCATAAGACCAGCTTCTTCCCAGAGCTGTTGTGAGGGTAGAGCAGAAGGCAGAGGTGCCAGATGGAGCTAGATAGTGACGTTCCTGGGACTTCCGCATTATCCCCTGTTGAGATCCATTGTCTCAAGCTAGTATTTCTGACTTGGTCAACGGCTTGATCATACAGCAAATGAGATCTGGATGTTCACTCTTAACTCCAAACTATCCTGTTTGGCATATGGGAAAGCAGAATCTCAGGGAAGAGGAGAAATTTAGGCATTTCAGTTAGGTGGTGGCCTAAAATAATAGGTCTGTGGGGCAAAGGGAAAGGTAAATTTTTAAAAAGATTTACTTATTTATTATGTATACAACATTCTGCCTCAGTGTATGCCCGCGCGCCAGAGGAGGGCGCCAGATCTCACTACAGATGGTTGTGAGCCACCATGTGGTTGCTGGGAATTGAACTCAGGACCTCTGGAAGAGCAGCAGCCAGTGCTCTTAACCTCTGAGCCATCTCTCCAGGCCCCAAGAGAAAGGTAATTAACCAGTCCCATGGGCTAGCTTAGGAAATGTGAGGTCCAGGATTGAAAACAGGCCCTTGGGAGGATGTTGGCTCCTTGGCACCAAGTTTCCTAGAGCTCACCATTATGGGGCCACACAGTGTTCTCCCTAAAGCTCAGCTGTGTGTTCCATGAGGCATGCCCATGCTTAGTTCTGAGACACGGCACATGAGAGATTGCCTTTTGTGTCTGTGGACATAAGTGCAGGAATGTGACCATAGTTGGGTGACTCCTTGGAGAAAGCAAGGACTCAAGAAGCGCCGGTGGCCCGATCCCAACTGTCCTGTGTATGTGGCCACTGTGAGCCTCTGTCTCTTCGTGTGGAAGACAGAGCTAAGACTGTTACGAGACTTAAAGGTGACATGGACAGTTAAGTAGCTGGAAATGTTGCCAACTAAGAACTATATTTAAAAATTAGTCAGTGTGATATCAAACCCAGATATTCTCTCTCTCTCTCTCTCTCTCTCTCTCTCTCTCAAAAAAGAAAGAAAGAACACTTTGGTCATTTTGCTTTCTTGAGACGCGAAGTTGGGCATCTCTGGCCCCCAGAGCTGCACTCTGCTCTGCCAATCTCTTTGCAGCCAATACTGGCTGGACTCAATACAGAGACCTGCTGGTCCAGCCCTTTTGCTCCAGACTCTCCTTTCCTCCATATCCTGGATCTGGAGGCAGCTGTGCCAGCTCAGGCAGGAGGAAGGATCTAGAAGAAGCACCACCCATTCCCTGGAGGTATTTGCTCAGGGCCACCCCAGGATGAATATTTCCTTTTATAATGTTGCTAATCACTTTCCCCTGCAGGCAGGAGCCAGCCTCTCCGTTGCTCCTGCAGCTGTGGTGCCCCGTGGGCTCTTCATCAATGTTACATGGTAATTAATAATAGATTCCCCTGCTCCAACTCCTGCTCCCTCTGACAGGCTGGATCTTCCCTACCAGATGAGACCAAAATCAAAGGCCTGAAATTGCAACTGAAAACATTGCCTCCAACAACTCGAGGGAAGAAATCACGACAGCTTAAACTCCCGATGGTGCCAGCACTGGATGACCTTCTTGTTTTACCCTATGACCCCACAGATGATATTAGTTCTGCAGCAGGGACTGGAGACTTTCACCTATGTGTTCCGGGGCGAGGAGTTATAGTCTAGGGTGTCTTGGTGCGATGAAGTGGATGGCAGTGGAACTCAAGACTCACTCCTTTGGCAAATGCCCAAGTGGTGCTGATGCTGGATGTCCAGGCGCCACTCCCTGAGAACCACTGCTCTATTTGCTGTGAATACAGAGAGAGCTAGAAGATACTTGGTCCTGGGGACACAGAATGAGTAAGGCAAAGTGGTACCCACTCACTTGGAGAGAATCAACCCAGGGCATCACGTGATGGGTTAGAAAGCAGGTTCTAGAATTAGACATGCTGGATTCAAGGCCTGAGTCTGTAACTATACATGGAAGAGACTGCCTATTTTTCTGAAACTGTCTCATGGGAATAATTACGTATCATGTCTCATCTGACCAGAGAAACAGTTGAGAAAACTGATATAGAAATATATGCTCAGAAGTGTTGGTAACATAAACAATGTAACTTAGCATGTGGTTACTATTGTTACTAAGTGATCGCCCACCATGGTGTGACTAGGTGACATTCATTTATCAGTTCATTACACACAATTATCTTGATCGCCAAGAACATCCCAGGTGTGGGAAACACAGAGGCAGATGCATCAGCCACAAATCTGTTTTCTCATGGGAGTGCAGGATGGTTGCATCAATTGGAGGTGGGGGATCTCTTAGCAAAAGGGACATGCATTTACAAGACTCCAGAGAAGTGTGACATGTGACAAGGAGGAACTAAACGGGCCAGGAAATAGATGTTTTCTTAGGGACCAGAGTCAGTTGATGTCCCTGTTGACATAGAGACATGCCAGCTCCTGCAGCATTCCATAACTCCTCCAAAAAGATGCATGGTTGCAAAAGACCTTCTTCCTGGAGGCTTGCCTTTGGATATGGCAAATCCAACCACACACCAAAAAGCTGCTTTTTACCTCATCAGCTGCTGAACCCTGCCAGGACGGATTGACACTGGTGAGGGGTGGGAATCCTCGCATCCTACCAAGATAGGCAGACTGAACCCTACCCCTACAGGAAGATCTGTCAGGCCTCCTGGGCTCATCAGCTAAAGGCGAGTACTGCTCCTAAGATTGGTGTTCGCCAAAGACCCCAGAGAGACTTGGGATTTGCCTGGGGAGCTGGAAAAGCTGTCTCGTTTCTGCTCATTTACTTATCTCTCTCAGATCTGTCTGATGGCGTTTGATGACTTAAGGTACTGGTAGCTCATTACTTTATTAAGTTTCCTGCTAAAAATACAGACAGGTGTGCCTCTCTCACAGGCTTCATAGTCCAGAATTAACATGTTTCAGATATATCTTCAGAGTTTCAAAAATTTTCAGTTTCCTTTGTCTTTTAAAATGTTCATGCCTATTAACCTAAAGTCAGAGCCTTTTGCTATGACACCAAGATGTAAATCTGTTCCATCTGTCTTACAGATACCTGCAGGTTCTTGGGAGAAGTTGTGTTGTATCAAGAAATCTGGTCTGGTAAAAACTAACAGTCTCTAGAGCCTATTTTGACCCCACCCATTTTCAAGCAGATTTTGCAGATTCACTCCTCCTCTCCTCCTGCCTGGGCCAAGACCAACTTACAGAGGGCCCTGTAGATAACGCTAGCACCTGCACCAGCTCCTGGAATGTTCCGGTGGAAGTTCCACCCCAAGTCCCCTCCCCTGGGAGTTGCCTCAGTCTAGACTCCACTCCCGAGAAAGCCTGCCAAACAATGACCCCTCCCCAGAGATGCTCAAGACCACCCTCACAGGGTACTTAAACAGCCCCCCCCTCGAGAACAAACACGTGGTTTTCTGATCTTCCTTTTCCATCTCCTGGAAAAGTCATCTGGGAGCATTTGTATCCATTAAACCTGGTCATTTTCTAGTTTGGTATGATTTGTTCTGATTTGGATTATTGCGTTGGTGGAGAGGCTTATCGGGGTGCAGAAACTCCACCTATGACAAGGTGTCCACCGGAGAAAGAGCTCACTAGGCCTTAGGAAAAGCTAGGATGTATCTGTGGGGAGGGTGCCCTAGGAATGGTAGGCCCAGGTCTGTGCAAGGTACCCCAGCTGGGCATCTCATGTTGCTCATCCTCTCAAGGCCTTCGGGAGTTCAGACCTTTGGACTTTAGAAGCACTAAACCCACCAAAAGCATATATTCTTAGGCTACAAGTCTGTTTAACCTGGCTACCAGACATGAGCAGTTTTAGAGGTGGCCAGCTGCACTGACCATTTTCTTCTCTGAACCTGGTTTGATTGACATGTCTGAAGGATGATACTCTCAGCTTTACCTCCTGGTAGAATGAGAATCAGAACCACCCCTGGCTGTAAATGTTTTACAAGCTGGCCACTTAATAGGTGCTAGGTGAACAGCCTCCTGAGGCTTGGCTCCAGGTGAGGCTCCAACGAGAATTTTCGTTGTGCCAGGGCCTGTGTTCCATTTGAATAAATGTACACAAAACCTCAAATGTTGCATCCCTTTTCTGCTGTTAGTTCCTGTAAGTACGGGCTATCATTTAAAAATTGGTCTCCCTTTTCTCCAACCACTCCCTTTGCTCTTTTAAAGGATTTCAAGAATTAATCCCATATTCTGGTGTGGAAGCTGTTTGGCTTTGGGGCTCTTTTGCAGGAGGGGCTGTCCTTCATGAAGCCCTTGATTCCCTGCTTTCCTGGAAGGAGACAACGGCAATGAGCTCAGACAGTGGAGGGGCCTGGAATCGTCGAAGGAAAAGTCACCTGTATTCTTTCTGCTCACAACGGTAGCACATAGAGACAAGGAAAACGCATAGAACAGTGGAAAAAATTCGCAACAAAGTCCTTAGAACAACCTGAGTCAACAGTGCTCTTAACAACAATGCACTTCTTTACTGATTGATTTCCCTGCAATGTTTGCTTAGAGCTGACACTCTAATACACCCACAGCCCCCCACAAACACTAGTGTGTTTTTGTATATATATATATATATATATATATATATATATATATATGTGTGTGTGTGTGTGTGTGTGTGTGTGTGTGTGTGTATGTATTATATATATTATATATACATATATATGTTTATTTTTTCGCTATGCTATTACAAAATTGCCAACATCATTTTTCAAAACTATGTAGCAACCCTCAGTATAGGAAGTTCTTAACGTGCCCGTCATAGGGTGTTTAGATGGTACCGGGTTTCATTGAGGTGTTTGTGGCTTTGATGTAGGCACTCCTGGCTTTTCTTTTTCATTGAATTTTGGTTACAGGATGGGAGAAGGCATCAAGATGAAGGCTCTGAAAAGACTTTGTGGCAGCCGTTTCTGGATTTCAGAATGTGCTTTTGGGCCGTCGTCACCATAGGCCTCTTCAATCAATAAGCCACGGAGCGCCTTTGATCCCAGGAGATGAGACATGCTCCTGCAGCATGCTCCTCAGGTCTGGGGCCTCCACTCAGTCAGCATGCTTGCTCCTTTGTTGGATGCTTGAATGATAGGCTTTTTTGCAAACATCCTTGGTGCACAACATGCAACGGAGATTCAAGGAAGCTTTAGCTGTCTCTAATTCTCACACGTCTTACTTTGTCAAAACAACAAAAAAAAGACTTCATGTCAACCAGAAATAGCTTTAACTTAAACAAGTAAGCATTGCTATTTTCTTTTCCTTTCCTTCTTCTTCCTCTTCCTCCTCCCTTCCCCCTTTCCTCCTCCCTCCTCCTCCTCCTTCTCCTTCTTCTTCCTCTTTCTTCTAATTACAGCATTTTTTTTTTTTTTTATTTTCAAGACAGGGTTTCTCTGTAGCTTTTGGTTCCTGTCCTGGAACTAGCTCTGTAGACCAGACTGGCCTCGAACTCACATTACAGCATTCCAAGAGCTAGCTATCCAGGGAATGTGCAGCTGTCCAATGACGCTACCTAGCCCTTGGGTTACATCTTCCTTTCCTGCCATCCCTTAGAAGGGGCATTTGTTTTCCATATTTGTTGCCTCATGACCCCATCATGATTGCCACACCTCTGTGTATCAGATTCTCATCCAGGGTATGAAGATAAAGGAAAATCAAGGGACCAAATGACTTCATCATCGAGCCTGTTTTCTACGTCAGGAAGACAAAAGCTTTCCTTGATCAGCCTACACAGAAGGTTTTTTTGCTTGCATTTCCATAAGCCAGAAACAAGTTGCATGGCCATTCCTAAACAAGTTGTTAGTGAAGAGAAACAGTGTTATCAAGATCCGCATCCAGAACTCAGTGATGGCCGCCTTTGTGACTGGAGATTAAAACAGAAAGAGAGGACTAACCAGGAAGAATGGGGTGGGGCTAATGAGAAGGAGCTCGCCAGGAAGAAGACATTGCCATAGACTTTCGTGGAAGATGGGATCATTTTGCCCAGAAGGATGCTTTTGTTGGCTGATACCCATTCTTTTGGCCCAAAGAGTAACTAACCAGGGCTAGGGATTTCCTAACGTTGCACAGTGAGTGCAGTGTGCAGTGTGAATTGACGGCACTGGATTGGTGGAGCTATGTCGCCTCTATCCAGACTGAGGACCTGTGCGCAGATGATGGCACAGACTTGGAGCCGAGACCTTGATTGACATATAGCTGTGGCAACCGGACTTCTGGACTTTTTTGCAGATGTTAGCTAACACATTCTCAGAGTTGTGCAAATGAGTTTATCGGGTAACCAGAAGAACGCAGAGCAGAATTACAAGCAGGAAGTCAGCAAAAGGGCTGCAGAAGAATGATGTCCTTTTGAAGACGTGTGTTGGGCTGAGTGTGACCACACTTTTTGGCGTGACTTGATCTGACATGATGGTATGGAATGTGATATGCTGGTGCAGCAGAGAGAGACACAGAGTGTTCCAGAACCTTCTCATCAGGGGATAGACTACTGGCCAGCCTGACACTTGCCCTGTGAGCTTCGGGCTTGCACCAAGGTCAGACCTAGGGTTCCCACAGACAGAGGCCAGAGGAGACACGAGGCGGTATGGGGGAGAGATGTTTTGGTTCCTCAAATACTTTCCCAGCGGCTTCTGAGCTTCCTCCTGTGGGAGGCCCTGTGTCAACAGGCAAGGTTGGCAGCTGATGAGAAGTAGAAAGCACAGCAAGCTCCAGAGAGCCTGGGTAGCTCTGATGTGAAGAGGTGAGAAGTGGGAAGGGCAGATAGCACGTGCCTGGCCTGCTCCTGTTCCGGCTTCGGCTGCTGGAGCTCAGTTGTCTCGTGTTAGAAATGCATGGCCAGAGCCAAATTGACCATTGTCTCCAGGTCACAGCCAGCTCTGGATTTATGAGTACTTCCTCAGGACCAGACTGCGGTGGCCTGCGAGAGAGAGATGAATGACGCTTAGCCCGGCCCTCCCGGAGCACCAGTGTGTGAAGGCACACATGGTGTTGGTCTACATGTAACTGACAGGCCACAGGGATTGGGTGGGGGTGACAACAAGTTTTAACCCATCTATTTGACTCTTCCAAGTTATTTTAATGCCAACTAGCTTGGAATGCCCTGGTCTTGAGACAATGTCAGGCTCGGTGGGAAACTGGTCTGCTGGCTGAGAAGTGTCATTGTTGTCAATGGGCCCACGGCTGCCTATAGTGCCCACATTCTTGATGTATGTGTGAGTTGGATGAGGGATAAATGGATGTGGAGTGAAAGGAGCGCCGTGTGTGTGTGTGTGTGTGTGTGTGTGTGTGTGTGTGTGTGTGAAAGAGAGAGAGAGAGAGAGAGAGAGAGAGAGAGAGAGAGAGAAGACCTGGGAAGAATGCTCTGGCCCTGGAGTTGGCAGATGAGTGGGACCTGGCCCCCAAGTCATGTGACGACTCTCCATGTCTCCATGGGAGGAACAAGTGTGTGAACCTCTGTGTGTGTGTGTGCTCCGGGCAAAGGTTCTTCTGTCTGGTAGGGGATGCATGTGGAGGTGGAAGAGAGAAAAAAGGGGACAGATCAGACAGGACCTGGAGGGTTCTAGATCCTGTACTGAGCTTGGGAGCTACAGCAGAGTTTAGATAATGAATGATGTATTTACACTGTTGAGAAACTCTTCTCTCCTGCTTCTGTGGGTAGGTCAGAGGAAAGAGAGGATATCAGGCTGCTCAGAACTGTGGAGAAGGACAAAGAAGCAGGTGTGGGCCGGTGTCTGGAGAGTCTGACCCCTGTCCTTTCCACAGGGGCACAGGGCCGCTTGTGGCTGCAAGGACTAGTTTCTCTGATGAGTTTTCAGTCACGTTTGCTGATTTTTGAGTAAAAAAATCAACTCAAATCCTGCTATTATGGAGCTGGAATGGCTCAGCTGTATGGGAGCTCAAAGTCTTCAGGGTCAAGTTCTGGGAGAAGGGCCCTTGACAATAGTCCTCCAACAAGATCAACAAGGTGTCTCTGGAAGGTTGGAACGGGGGTACTCAAGGAAAGGTCTTGGGGTCCTTGTCAGGCTTTATAACAACACTGTGTTGGCTAGATTTTTGTCACCTGACACAGGCTAGGATCATCTGGAAAGAGGGAAACTCAATAGAGAAAATGCCTCCATCATAGTGGCCTGTAGGGGGATTTTATTGATTAATGACTGATGTCGGAGGGTCCAGCCTACTGTGGGTCGTGCCACCCCTTGGCAGGTGGTCCTGATTTGTATAAAAACTGGCTAACGGTCTCCCTCCTGTTCCTTCAATGATGACTGTGACGTAGAAATGTAAACCTTGTCCTCCTCCAGCTGCTTTTGTCCATGGTGTTTTATCACAGCAATACCAAGCTAGGACAACACTAAGAACAACAAGGCCCCCACCCTGTTATCAGTTGATCCTTCAGAGTGTACCCCGAATCTAAACCCTGTGTTCCATCCACCACCTCTGGCCCAGGTGCTCTAAGTTCCAGTGGCCCTCCTGCTCTCCTACAAGCTGTTCTTGAAGAATTTATTAGTGCAGATCTCAGCTCACAGTAGGAAGCTGGTGGGTACCTGTGGCATTCAGGGGTAAAGCCAAGATATGTTATCTGCTTCATCCGGGGGCCCAGTCCCTGCTTCCCTAACCCTGTCACCAGACTTCCTACCCTTTCCTACTTTGGCCCCGTTCCTCTGTGCTTTCCATTGACTGGCATGGAAACTCCCAAGACAGTCACATGGTTCCCTTAGCTGTCGGTGATGGCAGGGAAGGAAATACAGTTTCTATGCTGCAGCACCCTGGGGAGTTCCTTTACTCCGTATGGAGTAACACTCAAGTAAAGCCAAAATCTATGACTGCCACAGAAAGGAATTTCACGAGTCAGTATGACACAGAGTTTTGGTTTATTAAAGGAGATTTAGAAATATATCTTCAAGTTTATAATACAATCACATCATTTCCCCCTTGACTTTCCTCTTTCCGAACCCTCCCTTAAATCTCACCTTGCTCTTTCAAATCATGGCCTCTTTTTAAAAGAGGTTTTTAAACATGGATTTAATGCATGGGGATCAGCAGAAGAGGTGCTCCGGGAAGGGATAAGATGTCCCCAAGCATGGATATGAGCTTTTCAAGGTAGAGTCGCCCTTCATTGCCCTTAAAGAAATCCATGTACTATATATATTTATTTATTTATTTTTGATGATACGTACACATACACAGTGTATTGTGATTACATATTTCCCTTTCTACTCCCTGTCACCCCCATCTTTCACTCTGAACTCCTTCTTCCCAGCTACACCTTCAATGGATACACCACAGAAGAACATGACATCTCTTATAGCAATTATAAACACTCAATAGCTCCTTGGGGAGGAATGGAAGCCTTCCCCAAGCTAAGAGGGGCGCAAATACGTGTTTATAAATATAAATACTTAGAAGGAAGTGTGGCAACATGTCCATTTAGGGAAGCAACAGTAAGCAAGTTCTGCTTTGGGCTCATGACTCACCCCGTCACAGGCTTTCAGCCAGGTTTATAGTAGTGAATGTGGACTCCCTCCTATAGAATGGGCCTTGTATGCAGGCTGGTTTCCCCCAGTGTAACCATGTCACTATTACACCAGTTAGGAGTAGGTATTGTAGTATTGCAATGTTCCATTGGTGATCACCCCCACCCCACTACCCCAAGCAGCCTGCTAAGCAGTTTTTAGCACTATGTATGTAACCAGCAGAGAGGAAGTTTTCAGCTCAATTCCAGTTTGGTTTTTCTACATCCTGTAACCAAAGTATGTGGTACCTTCAGCAGTAGGATCTAGTCTTGGTGGAATACCAAAAGCAAAGACAATAGCCATTATTCTTTTGGGAAGTTTTCTATTTTTACAATAGCCATATGTATATGTTTGTATACACATATAGATATATGTATCATTATAAGATATATATTACATACATTTTGTATATATATATATATCTGTATATATAGATTTTGGTGAGTTGTAAAGTTATTATCTCCAAAGAGTCCTTTAACTATTGGGGCATTTCTCCAGCCCGTGCTAAGAAATTGAAATGAAATCACAACGGTTCATGAGATAAACCATATGGGATTCCAGGCAAAATTCTAGAACACAAGGGTCTAGAGTAGGGTATCTTTACTGTAAACAAATATCCAGGGTATCGGTTTTGAGCTTCCCAGAACGTGCACAAGAGGAGGAGAACTCTACTTGAGATCATAAATGACGAGACCTCGAGTCTGGTTTGATGCTGTTTTCACATTCCTACTTGAAGATGTCTGTATAGAAGAAATGTTCTTCCTATGTCAGTAACCTTCACAGCTACTGTTAATAGCGCTGGAATTCTCGATTCTCAGTTGTGAGAGGCATCATGGAGGCTCTGGACTGAGAAGCTCCTCTTTCTATCCATGTCCCCCCAACTTGCCCTTTCTTACCACACACTACCCGGTTTTGATGGCTGTTCAAATGCTACCTTATTATTCAGACTCTGCCCAAGCATCTTATTTAAAAATGCATCTTCACTCTTTTCAGTAACTGACGGAAGCAGAGGCAGAGAGCCACAAACAAGTACTATGCTGAGCTCTGAGAGTCTTGTGGAAGAAAGGGAGGAGGGATTGTACCAGCCAGGGGGTCATGATAGGGGAACCAACAGAGAGCTCGCAGGAGCTCATGGACACTGGACCAACAGTCAGGGAGCCTAAATGGGACCGACGTAGGTCCTCTGCATGTATGCGACAGTCATGAAGCTTGATCTCTTAGTAAGGGGTCTAACAGTGAGAGCAGGACCTCTCCCTGGTGCTTAGCTAGCTTTTTTTTTTTAATATTTATTTATTATGTATACAGTATTCTGTCTGTATATGCCTGAAGGCCAGAAGAGGGCACCAGACCCCATTACAGATGGTTGTGAGCCACCATGTGGTTGCTGGGAATTGAACTCAGGACCTTTGGAAGAGCAGGCAATGCTCTTAACCACTGAGCCATCTCTCCAGCCCCTTAGCTAGTTTTTGATAACCTGTTACTCATGCTGGATTACCTAGTCCTGCCTTGACGTAGGGGAGGAGCTTGGTGCTGCCTCAACTTGGTGCACCAGTGCTTTGTGCAAGCCAATGGGAGGCCTGTCCCTTTCTGAAATGAGATGGAGGAGGAGCAGATGGGGAGGGGGTTTTAGATGGTAAAGGGGAGAGAGGGGGTAGGAGAAAAGGAGGGAGGGGAAACTGGTTAGTATGTAAAATAAATGAAAAAAATGTTATTTAAATAAAAAAATAAAAATGCATCCTCAGCTCTCTTCCTCCTGTTCCCTTCTGTGTCTTTCTTCACCGACTATGCCACCATCTAAGAGAGCATTTTATTTATCTATCAGTCCAACCCCAGCCCCTCTGCCCCGTTAGCTTGTGAGCTCCTGAGGGTTGGACGGAGAGCAGCTCAGAGCAAATAGGCAGCTGTCCCGTTCCCTGGGGACCGAGTTTCTGTCCTGATCACTGTTGAAAGCCTTGGTATTGAGAGAAGTTGGCACAGGTGGGGATGCCACCAAACATGTGACATTATGTCACATGTTTGCTGAATGACGTGGGTGCCACACCACCGGGCACTGTGCACCTGGGGCTGTGCACCAACCTTTGCAACATCCGGAGAGCTGGTGCTGCAGCTGGGGGTTTCTGTTTTCAGAGGTTTCCTGCGAAGCCATCACCAGGTTGTTGTCGCGTTCTGCTGTGTCCACTCCGATTCTAATGGCGTCTACAGAGTTCTTCCTCTCTGGCATCATGCCTCATGAGCATGGGGTTACTGGGCCAGCCAGCTTTTCCTCTTTGGGCACTTCCCGTCTGTTTGCGCATGCTGCCCATCTTTTCTACCAGGTCTTTTAATCACTTTGCGATGACTTGCATTGCGTATGCATGTATGCCGTGTGCATGCATACCGAATGTAACATAAACCAGGAGTTTAAACTCAATAATTGATGGCTATTTATTGAGTATCACGAGCCAAGCTCTGAAACAATAATTTCAATCTTTTCAACCAGGGATTTAGGTGAGAAAATTGAGGCTCAGTAACTATAGGTTATTTGTCTGGCCAAAAGTGTCCCAGCCCTCTGGCAGACTAACCGCAGAGCCTTTGTTATAATTGGCTCTCCTGGGCTGCTGGGCCATTGCCAGCTAGTTGCTGTTCTGAAGACCTTCACTCAGCTCACCAATTTATCCAGACCAAAGGATCCAGGTGGCTCATCCCCATGGTACCTCAGTGTGGCTTAAATTCAAGCACCTCCATTGCCTTCTAGCCCCCGCCATCTGGCCCCATCTGCCACTCCCTTCCTCTCCCCAGAGCCTCTCCAGCAGGGTGCCAAGCTGGTCCCAGCCTTTGCCAGGAGGATGCCACACCAGTCCCCATGGCTTTCTGTCTCCTTGCTCTCCTTATCCCGCCTCCAATCTCACTCCACTCTCATTCACGGGGCCTACTTCCTCATTTAGCACATGCATGACGTGGTTGAGCTCTAGTCTTTGAGCCAGTTGCACGGCTTATATGAACAACGTGTCTCTGTGTGTCTTTGTCCATTTGTAAAGCGGAACTAATGAGAGAGCGATCTCAGGAAGTCCACATGAAGACTCAGCAAGCTAGACCAAGGGTCCATATAGATCAGCTGTCTCAAGAAAGGAAGCTGTGACCCAGTGGTGGCAGGGACCCAACACTTCTCTGGGATACCCCTTCCAGCTGAGATGCAAGAGGAATGTGAAAAGAATTCCTATGGTCAAAGCTAGAGATGGCCCAGACCCCAAGCTGGGCCTCCCTTTGCTTGCCTGCCTATTTAGCTGCTTGGCTGCTCGGGTCAGAGTCCAGCTGGCCAAGCTGTAGCGTTAATTCCTCTGCCATCCCTCCCCTTGTCCTCACGCCAGCCACATTTGATCTTTGTCACCAGAGACAGGCTACAAATGATAGACATGAGGGTTTGCCTGAATAAAGACAATTGCTTCCAAAGGAATGGAGTTCTCAGGAGGACAGAGAACCAGACAGGCAGACAGACAGACAGACAGAACTCCATGTAAGAACAGCCCCACATTGTGCCCAGGATTTATTTCACATATATTAATTGATATGATTCCAGAATTGGAATTTGTGGGTCATATATAATCTCTGTATGTAACAACTTCATAGGACAGTTTTTTTTTTAAAAAATTCTATTCCCATTTTACCGATATGGAAGATAAGACAAAGAGGGGTGTTAAATTTGCCCATGATTATATCATGCCAGTGACAGACCTATAGGGAATCACACTACCTGGACAGAACTCTGGAAACTGTGTGACCACGGTGTACATGTGTGATGACATTTGCTCAGCTGTTGACATTTGGAAGTAGATGTTGTCCCCTGATGGACATGAAGACCTTTCTGTAGATGCACAAGGGGGGGCAAGGATACCCACACTTACAGTGGGGGTGTCTAAGAGATCACTGTTTACCTCATGGAGGTCAGGACATAATGATTACATGTACTTAGGCACCTCTGCACTCAGAGGTAGACACACTCATGTGCGCACATGTTCTGAGACTGCTCCCACACGCGCACAATCACACGGATTCAGTGGCAGCCCCGGGAGGACAGGTGCTCTCCTGCGATTCCTACCATGTCTGATACCAAAAGTCTATTCATTGATCCAAGAGCCCCGGTTTAGGCAGATAGGCCCATGATGACTTCCTGTTCTAATCCCCGGATCTTCCCAAAGAGTGTGTCTTCCAGCTTCAGTGGTCTCCTGGCTGTTGTGCCAACACAGTCGGGATGTTCCCACCCAAGGCCTTTGTCCCTGCTTTTGCCTGAGTGGATCCATATGGCTTCTTCCTACACCTCTTTTAGGTATTTGCTTGGCCACAGCTCCCCAGCGAGACTTCTTGGTCTCCTGGTGATAACCCTCCAGCGCTGCTCTTGCCCCCTCCTCCCCAGAACTCTATTCCCATCTCCCGAGAATCCCTCCCTGAGATTCCTTTAGGTTTTCTGTTTGCCGTTACTCTCCTCTGCTACAGTGCAAGCTACATGATGGTGGGTTGCTTGCTCCCTCGGGAGTCTTCTGAGCCCAGAACAGGCCTGATGTGTGGCAGGGGTGATCGTCACTGTCACTAGGTATCTTTGCAGTCCTGTTGGCAGGTTTGAGGGAATCATCATGGGCACTTGAAGGGATGGAGGGAGCATTGCTATCTTGGAACTCTCTTTGAATATCACCAGATACCATGCAACTAGGTCTCTACTGGAAGAGTCTGCTGAAACACGGAGTGAATGAGTGCACAGCCAGCCGATGATTCAGCCCCATCTCTGGCTCAGCACTGTTGCCATGGGGTGTCTCTCCACACTGACATCTTTGAAGATACCACACCGCAGGAATGTCATGAGTATATTCTGGGCATCGCTGAGGTCACCCTCCATTCATCCAGCCAGTCTAATAGAACACGTACAGTGTGCCACTGTGCACAGCTGCAGCCATTTTTTTTTTAAAAAAAAAGATGTAATACTCCATCACATAATATCTACCATTTTAGCTGTTTTTAAAATGGCCTATTCCCAGTAAGTATATTTATACTGTTGTGCAGGCATTGTTACAGTCCATCTTCAGAACCTCCTTACCTTTTAAAACTGAATTTCTATATCCATTAAACACAGGCTCTCAGCCCCGACAACCACCGTTCCTTTTGTTGCTATGGATTTGACTATTCTAGAAACCTCATGCAAATGGAAGCACACGGCATTTGTTCTTCTATGATTTGCTTATTCACTTAGTATAATGTACTCAAGGTCTATGTGTATTGTAACAGGGCGGAAACTCATTCTTTTTTTTTTTTTTTTGAGGCTGAATACCATCCCGCAAACATGTTTGCACAGGATATGCTATCTGTTCCTTCATCAGTGGACTCAGGCTGCTTCCACATTTTGGCTCCTATGACCACTTGGCGATAAGGGCTCATGTATCCTAGGCTGGCCTCGAACTCCTCATCTAGCTGAAGATGACCTTGAATTTCTGATCTTCCTGTCATCACCTTCCAAGTGCTAGGATTATAGGCATCTTAGGTGGTACAGGGGATCAAACACGGGCCTCACTAGTGATAGACAAGCACTCTACCAAGCACGTGTCACCCAGCCCCAACAAATCTATTCTTGGGACGCTGCTCTTGCTTGCTTCAGCCATGCACCCAGAGTCAGAGTGGCTGGGTCATGTGTCCTTTTCTGACTTAGTGTTTTATGCCATGGCATCCGGGAGGCTAACTTTGCACAACATTCCTGACCGGCCTTGTGGAGCCTTTCAAGGTGATAGATAGAGGCCCACCTGCCTCTTTAATTATTCAGGACACTTCTGCTTTCATCCTTAATTCAGGCTCTCCCCAATCCTGAGAGTCATGTGGGAGGAAACCTGTAATCTCCTCGGGTCAAGCAAAGACATTTGATTCATGGATGGAGGGTCGGGGTGGGGAGTGGAGAATCTCTCAGCCAAGGTCACTGGCTGAGCTGAGCTGTGGTAGATCCTCCAGGACTGCCTTGAATTCTGGGCTTACCTTGGTCATGACCTTGGGGACGATGATGGCACTGTGACCATTCCTCGTGATTTTCCTCCTAGTAGGCAGAGCCGAGCATCCATAGAAAGCAAGATCCTGAGCAGCTCTGTCCACCTGTGCCAGATTATCAGTGAATAGGCAGCCTAGCTAGGCTGGAAATCCAGAGCATCTCGAGGATACCTAGAGAGTAAGGGGAGGTGGCACCCTCGCAAACTGCCTGCCATCTGGAAAATTGCTCAGTTCCCTGGCAACCGTACTTAAGCTTCGTCCATGGCCACTCTGCACAGAGGCTGGGCGTCTCTAGATATAGATAAGAACCCTGGAGTTCTTTTGGTTGTGCACCCTTTCTGAGCCTCAAGTCCAGGAAGACAGGGGGGATTCTGACAGCTCCGAGAAGCTGTTCCACCTCACCAGGGCAGGCTCTGGTGAAGCCGCACATAATCTCATGTTGCTTTCACTTTTTGACTGGTGTAATTTTTGTGAGATGCGAGCAGGGGATTCTGTATCCCTGGGCTGGAGGATCCCCAAGGGAGCAGACACAACCAGAGCTGAGTGAATCCTTGCTAGCTCACGTCTCCCTTGGCACAGAAAAAGTACTTAATGAATGTCGGTTGAGTGGCTACACAGAGGTGTCTGAGGGGTACAGGCACTCTGCTGATTCTCTGTCCTCATGAATTCCAACCATGCTACCCCCATGACAGAGGATGAAACTGAGGCTTGGGAAGGTGGGACAAGGTGCCTGAGTTATACAGCTGGTAAGCAGTATGTGCGTGTGTGTGTATGCCTTGCATGTATGTGTATGTGTGTTGACATGTACCTGTGGGTATCCAGATGTCCTCTGTGTGTCTTGGAGTCTGTGCTCCTGGACACCTGGGCACCACTCTGAATTTGTATTGTTCATGGGCATCTTCCCCTGCAGCTGCTGTGTGCCCACCTCTATTTCTGAGTATGCATCCGTGTGTCTTTGTAAACCACTGTGACACCTTTAATGTGGGCTGTCCTCTTGTCTCTGCATATACTGGACCTTGTGGGTCGACAGCCCAGCTCTGTTGGATCCCCAAGCCTTGTTTAGTGACCCGTTGTGTTTTCCTGTGTGTTGCGGATTCCCCCAATCCTCTTGCAGCCCCTTGACTGCCCAGATGTGCAGACCCTGAGCTCTTTTGGCACAGCATGAACTGGGGCAGAGGAGACACGGGCAGGCTCTATGTAGCCTAGGAACCCAAATTCCAATCCTTGGCTCCGACACTGGGCTCCTGGTTTGGCTCCTGACTTAAAATTGCCAATCTTGTAAGGTAATGAGATGACTCTTTGGATAAAACACTTGCCACACAAGTATGAGGACCAGAATTTAGATTCCTAGATCCCACTCAAATGCCAGGCAGAATTGATGGCCCACCTGTAATCGTAGCCCCTGGGAGGCAGAGATAATCTGGAGAGCGAGCTCATGTCTGTGAGCTCTCGGATCAGTGAGAGATCCTACCTCAGTTAATAAAGAGAGGAGGGATCGAAAAGAAGACCAGACAACAAGGTCTTGTCTGACCTTCATATGCATCTGCCTGCACCTGCGTCTCCACCCCACCACACACACACACACACACACACACACACACACACACACACACACGTATACACAGGCAAGAAAATCAACAACAAAAATCATCAACCCCAGAATGAGCAACCAGAATATCTGTGCTGGGTTTGTTTCCATGGCAACACAGAAGCTGGCAGGTCTCTGGCTCATAAAGCAGGTCATAAAGCAGGGAGATGGGTGGGGGTGCTGCTGGGCTGCGTGAGGGGTGTTGCCAGGTGGTGTTGGGGTCCTAGAGACTGTATTGTCTCTCTGGGAGAAAGGACACCTGTGCTGCCTCTACCCAGGTGTTGAGCAGTTCCTCTGTCTCTCTGAGCCTCAGTTTCCCTTTCCAAGAATGCGCACAGAAATAGCTCCATAGTTCTGCCCCTCAGGTGTGATGTTGCCTGAATTGGTGAGAGGGTCCAGCAGGACTTATTTCTGGAATGAGTTCTCAGGGCCTCAGTGTCCCCGTTGGTAGAGACCTGAGGAGAAGCAGCAATGCGTATAAAGATCCAGGGTGGGTTGAGAGCTGGATGCAAACCCCTCTTTGCCTGTAAGCGGTGGAACCTTGAGAAAGGGTTAGAGTCTCTGGGCCAAACTCGGCTGTGAAATGGACACCAAAATGTCATAGGTTTTTGGTGAGAAATTAGCCCAAGTCTGTATTACACTCATCATGGTGCTGGATCTGATGTCTGAGAGGTGTGTAGTCATAATAGCCATTAGCAATAGCAGCGCTTCCTCTGTGCCAAGCGCTCACCTAAATGCTTCGTGCATAGCATTGATTTCACCCTTACAAGTAATTATTCCATTTGCAGATGAAGGCACGGTCAGGTCCAAAGCACGCTTCGAAACTAAGCAGCTCTGCTGCTGACAACGTCCTGAATGGCAGTCAGGGCTCAGCTCAGTCTGACCAGGTAAACAGAACAGATTGCTAGTGGATAAACAAAACCCAAACTCAGCATTCCTCAGAAACCCGTGAATTGGGTTTCTTTTCACGGGATAAAGCCATTACTTCTCTCATCCATCCGCTGCAGGCAACTACCTCAGGCAAGGGTATCTAGTTTCCAGTGAACTCAAACAAGCCTGGAACAAACTGAAGTCCCCATGCTAGCTCCCAGGCTGTTCCGTCTCACCCCCTACCTGTCCCCTCAAAGCTGACATTCCTCCCCACGTTTTTTGCTGTTCTGTCTTCCCCTCCCCACCGCACCAAGACAGCCCCAGCAGTGTGGGAGGCTGCGCCAGTCTGCACCAAGCCAGATAGCACCTGCATTCTTTGATAGATGTCAACCAAGTTCATACCCTAAGGCTGTCAGCAAAGCAGTCAGCCATCAATACTTGTCCCCTGGTCACCCACAGGAGGCAGATGATGGGGGCATATCGGGACCAGACCTAAATTTCTCTCATAACGGCTCCTTCATTTGTTCATGCATTCCCTGACTTGAAGCTTATTTCCCTCAATCTGTCCACTCTCCCTGATCCTGTCCTGAACTAAGTGGTCCAGCTGATGACACTCTTCCCTGACGGTCACATCCATCCTCCATCCAATCTATTCTCATACAATAGTCGGGAGACTTTCTTGAAAACACAAATTAGATCCATGCCACCCCTTGAACACTCTTACAACTTCTTATGTCATTCAGAGTGAATGTAAGAATGCAAGACCAGGAGAGCCACCCAGCCCCACAGCTACACACTGATGGAGGAAGGTCATTGGCTAATAAAGGAACTGCCTTGGCCCATTTTATTGGTTAGAGGATAGGTGGGGGGAGAAAACAGAACAGGACGCTGGGAGGAAGAGGAAGTGAGCTCAGACTCCACAGCTCTGCTCTCCGGAGCAGACGCCTCAGCAGAGACGCCATGCCCTGCTCCCTGGCAGACACAAGCGATGAAGGTCCGACCCAGGATGGACATAAGCTAGAATCTTCCCGGTAAGCGCACCTTGGGGTGCTACACACAGATGATTAGAAATGGGCTAAATTAATATGTGAGAATTAGCCTAGAAGAGAATGGGCCAAGCAGTGTTTAAAAGAATACAGTGTCCGTGCAATTATTTCGGGGCAAAAGCTAGCCGAGCAGGTGGCTGGGGTGTTGGGGACACAGCCCCGCCGCCCCCTTTTTACTACAACACACACACACAGACACACAGACACACACACATATACACACACATACACACAGACACACACACACAGATATACACATACACACAGACACACAGACACACACACAGATATACACAGACACACAGACACACATACACACACAGACACACACACACACATATACACACACATACACACACATACACACAGACACACATACACACACATACACACACATACACACAGACACACACATACACACAGACACACACACAGACACATACACACACATACACACACACACACACCGTGTGATTACCACACACATGCACGAACATGCATGAACAAGTCTAAACGGACACACATTCGCATTCCCGTCAGCCTGAAGTAAGAAGCATCACGAAACTTAGAACCCTTTTGATCTTGAGTCTAGACCTTTCCTGGCCCAACAAGGTGCCCTTGATTCAGAAGCATCTCACCTTTGGCTGAGGACCACATGGTTTTCTCCCAGGTCCCCTTTGTACTCTTCTTTCCCCCAGAATCTTCTACAGGAACCATGACAATGATCTGACCTGTTGATAATGCTGGAAAGATGTGGAAGGGGAGAGGACCATGAACTTGGAGTGTTTACTCCTAGTCTACTGGTGCTCACCAAGTCCTCCACTGAAACCCCAGCTCTGTTGGGAGTCCTCATCTATCTGCCAAAGATGGGCTTCTCTTTCCTTTCACTGTGAACTAAGGGTCCTGATTGGTGCTTTGTGGTCTCCTGTAGTTTTGTCTTTCTTTGTGAGTAATCCCTCTACTAACCCCTAATCAAATTGCCCGACGCAGGGCCGGCAGCTCCCGCAGCGCTTTGACTACTGCTGCTTTGAGCCACAAGGTCCAGGTTTGAATTCTGATCAGGTCTCTCCCCCGGTGAAATCACAGCCCCTCACCAGGCCCCTGGATTTCTCTTGTACAGAGATTGGAGCAGAAATAACATCCAGAAGAGGACATCTTTCAACTGCAGTGCAAACCAGTGGGTTCAGGAACTCAGTCATTTTCTGTTAATTATTATGGTCCCCTCCCTGGAGCCTCATAGAGTCCCCAGCATGTATATGTCCGGAAAAAAAATTTGCTGCAATTACAATGGAATAAACGAGCAGCAAAACAGCTGTAAACAATGACCAGGGGGCTTATCCACTTCACAAAAGGGCTGTACTTCAGCTGCAGAAAGAGCTTTTGTTTGGAAGTCCTCAGCCCTGACAAAGCAGGAGGGTGTGAATGTCTATATTTATTAAAACATATTTAGCTTCGATTTCTCTTTTTCACACATCCACTGCACCCGTGAAAGGCAGCAAAGGATGACGGAAGAACAATTTGACCTAGGTTCACTCCTAGCTCTGCTGCCCACTACTTTTTGGTCCTCAATTTTCTACTCAATAAAACAGGGGTAGTGATTTCTACCTTGTCAAGAACCCAGCAAAGAAGTTTGAACCGGTACACTGAGGGTCATCCACAGGGTTGTGCACAGTCCCAGAACTGAGACCGAACCACTTGGAAGGGCACTGTGGGTGGGACATCAGTCCCCTGAGGGGCTCAGGAAGCCCTGGGCTGGTAGCCTGCACTTTCCCTCCGACTGAACAGTGACGTCAGACCAGCCGTTCCCAGCCTGTGGGTGGGCAGGCAAGTCTCAGTCTCTAGTTGTCCCAGTTTCTGCAGACAACAGGCAACTGTGCCTGAGCCACCGCATCATCCCCAGGTCTGCAGCTGCCATGGGGCATTCAGGCCTGCTGGGATTAGTAACTGGATCACAGCCCGAGAGCCAAAGCCCCAAATATAGGGCTGCCTGTGCCTACTGCAGAAGACCTTGGCACCAGCAGCTCTACCTCCTCAGATCTTATGTCCTAGACAGGGAAACTGAGGCCTCCGAAGGGAGATGGATTTTTCCACTGTTACTTGGTGGGAGAATGGAGATCAGACCTACATTTCTCACGGCAAGGGCTCATTCATTCCCTGACTTGAAGTTTATTTCCCTCAATCTGTCCACTCTCCCTGGCCCACCCTGAACTACCTGTCCCAGCTAACGACACTCTTCCTACCTGATGGTACCACCATCCTCCATACAATCTAGATTCATACCACAGTGAAGGGGAGACTTTCTTAAAATGCAAACTAGATCATGTCACCTCCTGAATACTCTTACAGCCTCTGTGTCACCTGTAAAATTGCATGGCCAAGAGCCATCCAATACCACAGACCCTTTTTTTTACATTGTGCTATACATACACACATATACATGATCATGTGTTCACACATGCACACATGCATGGACACATATGTCTATGTATACATGTTCACATACATGTACATACAGCATACATGTAATCATGCACATCCATACAAGTTCATGAAAACAGGCATACACATACACACATTCATGGATACACAGACATGCATATATGTACATAGACACACACACATACAAACATCAATAATATGCTTATGAACACATACATAGGTATAGATATGTTCCCTCGCATAAACATATATAGTTTGGAGCACACATGAATAAACACATACTCACATGCACACAACTAAGAATACACACATAGATGCATACATATACATACACATAGTAAGAACCTGATTATGTTGGCCTATTTGCTGTCTCTGGGCCTACATGTAGAGATACACATATGAATATGCCACCCTGTGTGTGTGAGTGCACTTGCAAGTATGCATGAATGTGTGCATGTGCCCCTATTTTCATGCATTTTTGTGTATATGAGCATATGTGTGTGCTGTGTGTGTGCACATATAAGTGAACATATGTGCATTTTTTTGTGTGCAAGTGCGTGCATATGCACAGGCGCCTACTTCCCTCCTGTCTCCGACTCTTGCATCTTTAACCTATAATGGCTCCATTTGTGCCCATTTTGTCCTGCTACTAACTCACCTGTTTGTTTTCATGAGAACTAATTCATGCTCAGGTATGATAACAAGTTGCTTCTTTTCAAAGGCAATTTTTATTTTTAAACTTCAAAGGCTAAAACAAAACAAAACAAACAGACTATCTGATGGTGGCGTCTGTGTTCCTAGTAAGGTTGAGGACTATCTTGAGCCGCTGAAACTGCCCTCAATACACAGCTATTACTCTGTCTTGGTAAGAGCTAAGAGCCCACTCCTGAGTGAGACAGTCTATGTGGCTTTTTGGATTGTGCCCACCCTTGTCACCTCATTCCCCTCCCCCATTCACCATTTTTCCCAAGATAAATCAGCCAGGTCAGCCACCACATTTTGATGAAAAAGAAACAAGTTAGTCTTTTGACTGGACAAAGTCCTCCTTTCCAGGGGCCGAGGACCGGGGCAGTCAGGAGCATGTGGAATCGGTGCTGCAGGGGCCAAGACAAGGCTCGTTTTGTGTTCTGGGACAAAGATAAAGTGTCCTGGCAAGATGGGGCCAGGGCCTTTCCAGCGCCAGCTCTGGCAGACGGGATTGGCTGGCAGTGAGACAACTCACCCCGTGTGACTGGATGGCCCAGCTTCCCACCACCTCCTCCCCTCTCGTAAGCAAACAATCGAGAGCGGTGAGACAGTCATGAAAGTAAGCTGTTCACCCTTCCTGGCCACCTGGCATGCCTGGACATGGGCATCCTCAGATCCTGCAGACTGGGACTTGCCAGGTCAGGAGCCTTAATTTGCTTCTTCCATTGCCTTGGGAAAGGCAAAGCCGGTCTCGTCTCGGCTCTAGGTCAGGTGACTTTGGACTGACTGAGCCTCCGGCTACCTTTGGAAAGAGCATAGCTGCAGGACAATTCCGGCTGTACAGATTCGGTGACGTGCTGCAGCCTAATAACAGCGAGACACAGGCTGGATGCGGAGAGGGTTCTCGGGCTTCAGGATGCCGCTTTGCATCTGGTGTCTCTTCTGATTTTCAATGTCACCCCTGCGCAGGAAGCAGGGTGCTCATCCCGCTGAGTTAGAAACTGACGCTCTGGGGAGGAAAGACACGGGCCAGGTGATGGTACAAGTTAACAATTGGGCAAGGTGGCAAGAAAATCTCTGTCATGTTTGAGAATTAGCATCTTGGCCATACCCCTGGCCCTGTGTACCGCTATGCTGTCTGCAGAGAATGCCCCTCCCCCACCCCAACTAAGGGGCTTGACCTTTTATGACAACCTAACCTAGAGCAGGAAGAAATTCACTTTTCACTGGGAAAACTTACATGCTGTTTTTATTTTTTATTTCCTATGTGGAAGTGGTTTTTTTTTTTTTGTTTTTTTTTACTTTTGAGTTTTGAATCAGGGTTACCCTGTGTAGCCCTGACTATCCTGGAACTTACTCTGTAGACCAGGCAGGCGTCAGACTCAAGAGGTGCACCTGCCTCAGCCTCCTGAGTGCTGGGATTAAAGGTGTGTGCCACCGCTGCCCTATGTGGGAGATTTTCAAGCGGACTTGCTTGGTTATATGGCTTAGTGACTGGACAGCTCTTGTTGACACCTCCTCTCCTGGTTGTCAGACACAGAGGAGCAAGACAGAAGCGGTCCTGGCCTCTGGGAGCTGATATTCGGCCCAAAGCTCTGGGTTCTAGTTGCACAGCCGAATCATTTTCGAGGTAATGTTGACTTTTTGGATAGCTGTCTTGTGCTAGGGCCATGAGACGTTAAGCAGAGTGATTCTATGAGCCACCTTTGCTGAGAACCGCAGCATGAAGAAGGAAAGAAATGAATGACCGCCTAGAAAAGAAAATTGGCCTAGGGGAGAGAATCCATTAAAAGAAACAGGGTTGCAGCAACATAGTTCAGCCCGTGGGGCCACTGGTGAGGAGCCTACAGCAGGAGGGACCCACAGAAGCTCCTGAATACACCATGGGAAATTAGGGGGTATGGGCCCAGGGCATGGGGAGAGCAAGGGCCAAAGCAGGGAAAGAGTGGGCTGGGGTGTGCCTACTAGTAAGGCAATTTATTGCTGGAAAGTCACAGGTGGACCAGAAGGCCCAGATGGGGTCTATAGTTCCCCAAGGCCAGAAGGAGCTCACACTGCCCCAAGGTCCATTCTGTCTTTACGCTGTAACCCAGATGGTAAGGAAGGCCTAGGCTGGTGTATTCAAAGGCTGATCCCCAGTACTCCTCCTACCCACCCTGACCCCAAACCCGCCCCAGCTCACAGAAGCCTGGGGAAGGGAATAATGAACGGGGAGAGAAGAAGGGAAGTCAGGCTTTAGAAAGTCTGCCACTGCTATACAGATGGGTGTAGCTGCCTGGGTCTTTGAGAGGGTCAGAACTAGGGAGTGCTCTGGCCTCACAACCATGGCATCCAGGGTCACACACCGTGGTGAATGGCCTGTAAGGAAGCCATGAGCTCTGAGTATGGCTTGGATTCTACAGCACCTTGCTCAACGCATATCCAGAGTCATCCACGCTAAAGGGTACCTTAGAATAACGTTTCAGCGAGTTGAGATAGACCTGTGTTCCAATAGCACAGACCTTGTTCTTTTTTCTATTGGGAGTCTAAATGTTGTGTTCTCTGTGTTAAGAGTCTGCGCTCAGATGCAGGGTCATGCTATCTGTTAGAAGGTGGGTTGCCTTGGAGCTTTAGATGAGAATGTTGGTAAGAATTGTGTTTTAAAATGTTGAATTAAAACACGAATCTGTGTTCGCACATTCTGTTTGTAATAGGATTTTAGGGCATTATGCTAAAATATGTTATTGCATTGGAACGTAGTGTCAGTGTGTTTTGTTAGGATGGTGTGTGTAAACTTAAATCAAGAGGAAGCTCACGGAACTGTGGGAGTTTGGGAAGAACGACGCCTAGCCTGAATGTCAGAGAAAAGATCTGGGCTGAGTCTTGACAAAGGCTCCTCTGAACTTTGTCTTTGTGGACTAGGTGTCCCCGCTATTCCAGCAGGGCTTGCTAGCCAGTGTCCCTGTAGGTCCTCTTCCCTTCTGTGGATCGGTGTCGCCTGTAGGTCCTCTTCCCTTCTGTGGATCAGTGTTGCCTGTAGGTCCTCTTCCCTTCTGTGGATCAGTGTCCCTGTAGGTCCTCTTCCCTTCTGTGGGTCAGTGTCCCTGTAGGTCCTCTTCCCTTCTGTGGATCGGGCTCCGAGTATAGGACTCTCGCTCTCTGTCTCCTGAGAAGGGGAGATGGAGGCTCTTTACCACGGAGATGGATCTTACCTGGGAACGATGAACTTTCTGGGAGTAAATAGCATCTTCATTGACAGAAAAAGAATGAGGATCAACGGACCAGACGGAGAGAACTGGAGACCTCATGGGTGAGAGCCTGGGGGGCGGGTGGCTGGAGGCCCGCTGCTCAAGCCTGGTCTTGTCAGGATCCAAGCTCTCTCCCAACAGCCTTTGCAGCCTCCACTGCTGACTGTGCTGCTGCTGAGCAATAGGAGGCGATGCTGAACTCTGATCACCTAGGACCACACCCCGGGGCCCAGGGAGGTCCTATAACTCTTGAGTTCTCCATTCTTGTGCAGATCAGGCTCATTCAGAACAGGCTTTGAGCAAGTGCTTTGAGCAAAAATATCCTGGTCTTCCCCACACCAACTCAGGTTGCTTTTCACTCACTGGAAACCAAAGCAAAGCCATGCCAAGGCAGCCTGGGAGTCCACACACTCCCAGAGGCTCTGATGACTGGGCACCTCAGGTTTGCAGATTTCCAACAGCACAAGCAATCCCAAGACAACAAGGGAGGTAAAAGCACAGTCTGGTTAATGTCCATGAGATCTTGTCTTGGTCAGTTTTGTAGTTATAACAGAATACTTGAGACAATTTGTATACATAACTAATTTACACTAGGGTGCCAAAAGTGGGGGAAGGGCAGCATGTGAAACAAAACTCTGCTAGGCTTCTTGGGGGTACTTCTCCATGGTTCACCCATGGAGAAGAAAGGAGAAAAGGTGGTGTATTGGTTAGTTTTATGTCATCTTGACACAAGCTAGGGTCATCTAAGACAGGGAACCTCAACAGAGAAAACACCTCTGAAAGATCAGACTATAGGCAAGTCTGACGGACATTTTCTTAATTAGTGTTTGATGGGAGAGAGCCCAGCCGATTGTGTGTGGTCCCATCTCTGAAAAGGTGGCTCCAGGTTCCATAAGAAAGCAGGTCAAGCAAGCCATGGGGACCAAGGCAGCCAGTAGCAGTACTTCATGGCCTCTGCATCAGCTCCTGCTACCAGGTTCCTGCTCTGTTGACTTCTTGTTCTGACTTCCCATAAATGGACTGTTACTCTTTCAGCCCCTGGATGGATTTGTAAGCTGGTAAACCCTTTCCTCCCCAGGTTGCTTTGGTCATGGTGTTTCTACCTAGCAATAGTCACCCTAAGACAGGGGATTTATGAGCAGAAGAGACAGAGCAAAGGGGGCTCTAACAGAAACTAGCCCTTTCTTGTAGGAACTGCTCTAATCCCTTCAGGAAGCAGGGCCCAAACACCTCATAGAGGCTCCATCCCATCTCAGCATGTCACAATAGATAAGGACTAACCCATTAACCTGAACTTTGGTACAAACAGACTGTAGCAGTGTTCTTGCGCAAGCCACTTCCTGGCAGGCTCGGCACCTTTCACTGCATAGTGATGCGATGTCTGTGGCCTTGCTGAACTAGAGACACACCGGCACAATGTTTGGCTCAGTGCCTATCAACTGACAAGGACCCTGAGCCTAGAGAGCTTAAAGCTGTCCAGGCGTGGGTAGCTCCATGCTCTTTTATGTGTTCTAGTCTTGGAGAATGAGATTCATGCTTCGTGGTCATCCTACAATGGAAGGAAAAGTCTAAGGAGAAAGGAGCAGAATTGGGGCAGTTTTTCTGTGGGAACTGGGACCAGAAAGCATGAGGTTTGTAAATCAACTATCCCGATACTTTTTCCTTAAATCTTATTTTTGAGATTATAACTACAACACTTCTCTCTTCCCTTTCGTCCCTCCAAACCATCCCAATATACCCCTCCCTACTCTACTTCAATATACAGCCTCTTATTTTGTATGTACATATACTTCCCTATATATAACCTGTTGAGTCCATATGATGTTGCTTGTATGTATATTTGCAGGGCTGACCATTTGGTACCAGACAACCTCTCCCAGCTTTCCTCAGTTGCCTATAGTTCTTGTGTCTGTTTGAGCCCTCGTGGGCTTCTCTCCACCTAGTGTGGCATGTCCATTGGTATCATCCTTGCTGGGTACACATTTGGGCAGTCATGTTGGTGAGACTCCATGGGTGTATCTTCTGCTATTACTAGGAGACACAGTCTCATAGCAAACTCCATGATCCTCTATCTTTTAGTCTTTCTGCTCCTTTCCTGCAGTTTCCCTGGGTCTTAGGTGCAAGAGTATTTTGTAGATGTAGCCACTGGAACTGGGCTCCATAACTATGCATTTTGATTGGTTGTGGATTTCTGTTGTCTTCTCCATCTGTTACAAAGAGACTTACTTGTTGAGGGGTCAAGCCTACATTTATCTGTGGGTATAAGGACAAATATTTATAGATTGTTGTTAGGGGCACTGATACTTCTGAGGGCAGATGAGGACTTCAAAGTCAGGAGGCTGGACTTGGCTCTAGACCCAAGTAGCTTCATTGGCTGGTGTCTTACTTAGGTTTTTATCACTGAGATAAAGCCCTATAGCCAAAAGAAGCTTAGGGAGGAAGATTTACTTCACCTTACAGCTTCTAGTCATTCATGAAGGGAAGTCAGGGCAGGAACTTGGAGGCCCAGACCAGTGGAACACAGCTTCAGGCTCACTTTCACTGGCTTGCTCAGTTTTTTTTTCTACACCCCAGGAACACTTGCCCAGGAACTGTACGGCCTACAGTGGGCCAGGTCTTTTTACATGAATCACCAATCAAGAAACTGCCCCACTGACCAATCTGATGGGGGCGTTTTCTCAGTTGAGACTTCCTCTTCTCAGATGACTCTAGCTTGTGTCGTGTTGACATAAACCCCAACCACAACTGGCTGGTTGCTTTCCAGTTCAGTTATCTCATCTGTAAAATAAGGCCTAAAAGAGAACTCTTCTTCTTCCTTTTTTTTTTCTCGTGGTTCCAGTGAACTTTATTAATGATATTTAAGAGAGTAGGGCAGCCCCACGGCCATCACATCATAGCTTCCCAGAAGGGTCATCCACAATCTTCTGAGTGGCAGTGATGTTGTCGACTATGGTCATGAATCCCTCCACAATGCCAAAGTTGTCATGGATGACCTTGGCCAAGGATACTAAGCAGTTGGTAGTACAGGAAGCATTGCTGACAGTCTTGAATGGGTTGCCATACCTCTCATGGTTCATACTCATAACAACCATGGGGGCATCAGTAGAAGGGGCAGAGATTATGACACTTTTGACCTCACCCTTCAAGTGGTCCCTAGTCTTCTCCATGGTGGTGAAGACACCAGTAGACTCCACGACATACTCGGCATTGGCGTCACTCCATTTGATTTTGGTGGCACCATCTTGCTCCTGGAAGATGCCAATGGCCTTCCCATTAATGACAAGCTTCCCATTCCCAGCCTTGAATGTACCATTGAACTTGCTATGAGTAGAGTCATACTGGAACATGGAGACCATGTAGCTGAGGTCAATAAAAGGGTAAGTGATGGCAACAATTTTCACTTTTCCAGATACGGTAGCATTTCTGGTACCCAGGTGCCCAATATGGTCAAGTCCGTTTACTCTGACTTTGCCTTCAAGTCTTGGGGACAAGGTTGGCACTTCATGAGAAGATATGGCTGTCTCTGAAACAGGGAGGAGTGGATAGCCTAAAAGAGAATTTTTTAAAAAGTTCCTATATTTTATTACTGGACAAACCACTCCTTCAACTTAAACACGACCAAGTCTCCAGGTTGAAAATGTTGAACTCCATCTGATTGGACTGATGGAGGGCCACGATTCAGTATAAATTCTGTCTTGCCACTGCATGAATCCTTACAGACCCAGCTTTGCTCTCCTCCAGTGTCTTCTTTTGGAGTTGAACCTAATTTTGTTACCAGTTTTCATCCGAATCCACTGAGGAACAGGACAATTTTGCTCTTGGATCTTGGCCAGGAATCACTTGATTCTGAAAGTCTTGTGAGAAGATACAGCAAGAAGCCGAGTCAGGAATACGGTACACGACAGTGCAGGAAAGGTGAGGAGGAGGTCCTGACTGGAAGAACAGGATTCGAGAACCTCTTTTTAAAGATATTTTATTTATTCCTATCATTTTGCTTATCCATGTTCACGGTGCGGGGGAGGGGGGCACTTGTGTGCCATGGTGTGCGTGTACATGTCAAAAGATAAATTTTAGGAGTCAGTTGCCTCTTTTCACTGTGGTTCCCCAGACTACCATTCAGATTTGCAGGCTTGTAGGCAAGTTATTTTACCTGCTTAGTCATCTTGATGGCCTGACAGTTTTATTTTAACTCCATAGGGCCACCATGGGAGCAAAATTGTCATTTTGTATAACATGAATACAGAAAAGGCTATCATTGGCCTTCTGTGGCAGAGGGCAGAGGACTGAGCACCATTGAAAGTGGGCAGTGACAAGGGAAGTGGACAGAGAGGTGTGACAGAGGAATCACAGAGTATGGGGAGCATCCTAAAGAAACAGCATGTGACAGGCAGGGCGATGGAGAGTCTGTCTGAATGCTCGCTTTGCGGTTAGCTTGCTGTGTGACCTTCAGTTGGTACCCTACCTGTCTGGGTTTCAGTGTCCTCCTAGGACGCACCAGCTCCAATTGCAAAGCCTTTTGAGCTTCCAGGTTCTCCTGATGTGTACTCACAAACCTTGGCTGGGGAGGCTAGATCTACCTGTCCAAGAATCTGTGTTCTTTCTTGATGACCAGCAACAATCCGCAGAACTTACCTCTTGGTCACTTGCTGGGGACGGTGGGAATTGAGCAAACACGTATAGTAAGTTTCAGGGCTGCATCTAAGAAGGGAATGAGCCCCACCGCGTTTCTGCCCTCAGGACTCACATTCAAAGGGTGACTCTGCCATTTGCTGCATGTCTGTGTAAAAGCCTCACATCTTCTCAGCATATTGACATTTCAGAAATAAATATATAATGTTCCTCTGTGTCTCTCTTAAAGTCACAATTGATTTAAAGGGCATATTATATGACAGTATAATCACCCCAGATTTCTCTTGGTCACTCTATACATGAAATACCTTTTTTATCATTTCACTTTCATTTCATGCATATTGTTGGATCTGAGGAAAATCTCTTATAGACACCAGATAGTTGAATTTTTATCTTAATTGAATCCATTCATCAGCTTATGCCTTTGTGCATGTATGATGTGTGTGCATGTGTGTTTTTGTGTACACGCACATGTATGCTCACCGCGGTGTTTGTATGGGAACCAGAGGACTGCCTCAGGTGTCAGTCCTCACCCCCCACCACCTCTTTGTTTAAGGGAGTGTTCTTGTGTTGTCTGGTATTGTGTACACCAGGCTGATTGGCCCCTTGAGTTTCCTGAGAATCTCTGGTCTGCACCTCTGTCTTGCCACAGGACTGGGATAACAGAACACACCACTGCCTGGCTTTATGTGGGTCCTGGGACTTTCACCCAGTCCTGGTGTTTGTGTGGCAAGTGCTCTACCCACTGAGCCATTTTCCCAGCTAAGTGTGTGTATGCCTTTTGATTGGAAAGTTTACCCATTTACATTTAACTGAGTTACTGATACTTACTTTTGCCATTTTGTTACTCGTTCCATGTCTTCTAGTATTTTGCCCTCCATTCCCTCCTCTACCACTTTCTTCTGTATTTAACTGGGTTTTTATTTTTTTGTAGTTCTGCTTTTATTTCCTTCTCATTTTTCTTTTGTGTATTTTGATACTTTTTTTCCCCAGAACACTCCCCCGCTACTCCCTCAACCCCGCTTTTTAATGTTACAGTTTTGTTCTCTGAGACAAGGTCTCACCCTATAGAATTTGCTGGCTTGAAACTTTCCAGGTAGACCAGGCTAGCCTAGAACTTGCAGTGATCCTCCTGTCTCTCTTTCTGCGAGCTGGGGTTACTGATGCTTACCACCATGCCCGACAATAATGCACACATTCTTTTTTAAACAAGTGTGAACTGGGGATCTTTCCTTAGTTTGGAGCCAAGATTATTCTTTCTTAAAAAACAAAGCTGACTCCAGCTGTGTGCCCTGCTTGTTTACTGCCAAGTGGCAGTGTTACTGATGGTGCCTAGGGCTGCCCCACACTCTTTTAGTTTTCTTTGATAGATCACATATCGATCCTGATCAAAGATACTATTTTTTCTCTCCTTGATTTCTGAGGAATTTTCAGGATATAATTTAAATGTTTCCAGTTAGAGTCTTATGAAGCTTGACGCAGCCATGTCTCACTGTTTGGGACACAACAACACCTGTTTCATATTGTCACCAGTTAGCATCTCCTAGTTTTATATCTTTGTCTTTTCAAGACATTGACTTTATGGTAGTAGCTCTTACCCTCACACATCTTGGCTTTTAGTCAGTAGCTGCAAAGTTATTAAAGTAAAACAGCGATGCTGACAATCACCAAACGGCAGCTAATAGGACTCTAAGACATCTCTGTTTGCCTCCAAAATCGGATACTCAACAGTGTAGCAAAGGAACAACAAATAAGCCTCCTCCTCAGAAGAAAAAAACCTCCCTATTGACCAAGCTAAACTAACAAGAAATGCCTTCACAACTGCTACTTTCCAGGAGTTGAAAACAGTTATTGTAGACTAAAGCTGTAAAGGTTCAAGTTAATATTTCACTGAAAATTCCTAGGAGGCTTTTGCAGTCTGTCAAAATGAGGGGAGTTGATTTGGTCACATCATTGAATTATTTTATAGAAAACCTCAGCTTCCGCAGTGTTCTCTCTGAGAAACATAATGTTTCAGTGGCCACACACGGCCATATAAGTATGGCCCAGACTCTCCATAAACTAATGTGTGCTTTTATAATATACCAACATAGTTAGCAGTCACATATTCATTCTTTTACATTAAAATAGCCTCATAAAGACAAACTACCTATGATGGAAAATATTTGTTATTATTTTTTAAGATTATAGTATAATTACATCATTTTTCCTTCCCTTTCTTCCCTTTAAACCCCTTCTCTCTAACCCCCTTGATCTTTTTCAATTCTTGTCCTTTTTGCATTAATTGCTTTACATATATATGCATATGCACACGATACGTATCTTAATATGTAAATGCAATCTGATCAGTCTGTATAATTATATATATGCACATATATATGTGTGTACATATATACATATACACACACACATATATATATATACACGTACACACACACACACACACACGTTTTCAGGCTGACCATTGGTCTTGGATAAATAATGCTGTATCCTCCCTGAGGAAGACTACTTCTCCTATTCTCAACATTCCTTAGTTGCAGGCAGTTCTTTGTCTAAGGCTGAGTGAGATTTTGTGATCACTCTGTCTTCCACGTTAGCGCATCTATTGGTGACATCCTTGCCCAGGTCTTATTTAGGTAGCCATGTTGGTGAGCCACCCCACACTGAACATACCTGATCTCACCTGTTGATGGATTTTTAAAGTATGTTCTACCCATGCTTATAAACAGCTGTAGTTCTATGACCTGTCAGACTGCAGATATTTCTTCCTGACTTTCACAGGGATTACACATACCCGACTTCTTCAACTGTACGCGTCACCCCATGTGAGATCTTACAGCTGAATGTGGGAGGCGGGAAAATTCGGCAACAGCAAAAGGTTGCCGAATGCGTAACAACGAGCCATGCATCAAAACCAAATTGGAACAAATCTGAAGTTTCAGGTAGTGTTCGCCCATGTTGCATGGAACTTCATGGAAGCTTTGGTTCTGAACATACATGTGCATTTAATACTGCACATGCCATGGTGCAGAGTAGCCCTGAAGTCCCCGGCTTCTGCCCAGGGTCACAGATGGCTTATTATGTATGCCTTCCACAGTCTGGCCACAGCATCTGTGGTCTATTGTGTGTCCTGCTCCTGTTTCTTTAACAGAGCCTGTGAGTAGTCTCTGCTTGAAAGAGATCAGAGTCAAAATAAACAGAGAGTAGCATGCAAATGGCATTGCAACATGCTGGCATGTTGTGAGTAAGGTCTGCAGGAAGAAAACCAGGAGCAGGACAGCTACCTCGTCTAGTCCAGTACAGCAGCTGCACTAGGGAAACATTGGAGCTGAGCCCAACAGAGGCCAGAGAACTTCTCCCACTGTTTCCAAAGCCGCTGTTCCTTAACTGGATGTATACTTGGTTGTTATAAACCTTAGTTGCTATCCAGAGCTTTTGCATCTATTCATCCTGCTTCTGAGTGTGTTAGTTTGATGTTTCTATGGAGGAATGAGACCTTGGAGTGTTCTAGTTTGCAAAAGCAAACTGGCAGAGGCAACACGCTAGAAATGCATTGATGTGGACAACATACTGGCGTGGTGTTCATGGAGGGAGGGGCTAGAGATGAGATCCAAAAAGACCACGGGGGGAGGAGTGGCTTTTGAGCCGCAGAGAAAAGAAGGAAGAGAAGCCCGGAGAAGAACAAGAGCTTGGAGTAGAAAATCTGGTTTGTCTTGAGTCCTGTTGTAAGGGAGGCGGAGAAGATGGAGCAGGGCCAGGACCAGCAGTTTAGCCCCTGTTCGTTAAGGGTAGGAACTCATGAAGGGTATGAGGAGACTTTGTCGCCTTGTTCAAAAGGGACAAGGTTGCTGTTCTGATGAAGCCTAGAGCTGAAGCAAACAGACCAAGGAACAGACTATGTAGATACCTGGGCAAGCGATAGAGTCAGAGTGTGGGAATCAGGGGCAGCGTTTGGCAACAATTAAGAGGCTGAGCGTTTAATAGCAACAGATTGGCAGATCGCTGATGACTTCCGGAAGAGAGCCAAGGAAGGCCTGGCTGAGGAAACCGAGTCTGGCAGGGAGAAAGGGAAATGCTCTGGCTTCACGGGCTCCCTCCCTCTTAGGAAAGGAGATACTTTGTTTCTCTGGGCTTGGCTGAGACCGTATCTTTGAGGTCTATACTTTTCAAATGGAAACCCTTGAGAAAAAAACGAGAAAGCTGGGGCACAAGGGATGAATGTGAGCATGTACTTGTTCCTCCGTCCTGTGGTGAGTCAGTTCCCTCTCATGCTGAAGTGTCAGCATTTTTAGTGTGTCTGAGGATAGGCAGAGAATTCCAGAGTCAAGCTTATCCGGCCAGGGTCCTGACCCCACTGACTCACACTGTGAGGTCCTGTAGGCCACTGCTCTTCTCTGAACCTGTTTTCTCATCTGTCCCGCAGAGGTGACAATAGTCCTGAAACCCTGGTAAGGATGAGCCACACAAAGTGCTCCGCGGGGTTCCTGTTCATTGTAAGTGCTCCCTATTGACATTCCTAATGATATTATGATTATTGTGATAGCTCTGCTCTTTTCTTTCCTTTTCCATTTTTATTGATTTGTGTGTGGGGGGGGGGAATTTCACACAATGCACCCCAGTCCCACTCATCTCCTAGTTCCTCCATGTCCACAACTCACTCTGGTAGTGCCCCCCACCCCCGACACACACCGAAAGGCTAAAAACGAATAAAAAGAAACAAAAAGAAAAAGAAAGAAAGAAAAATACTTCTCGCCTCCGCCTTCCCCCCTCCCCTGCCCCAGGCCCCTGTCATTTATCTTAGTGACACTGGGAGCTGCTGTGTGTCATGCAGTAGACCCTTTTGTCCGGACAGCTTTACATGCAAATGGTCATCCTGTGATGAGCGGTTGGTCAGGTTCAAGGTCTCTGACTTCGGTACATTATCAATACTGGACCCCCACCGACTTTCATCTCTAATATCCTGCCGTCGCCCTGGGTCGCAGGAGGCAGCCACCCTGGAACCTTACCAGTAGGCCATAGCCACATGGTGATACACAGATTAATAGAAATGGGTTAATTTAAGATATAAGAATTAGCTAGAGGGCTGGAGAGATGGCTCAAAGGTTAAGAGCATTGCCTGCTCTTCCAAAGGTCCTGAGTTCAATTCCCAGCAACCACATGGTGGCTCACAACCATCTGTAATGGGGTCTGGTGCCCTCTTCTGGCCTGCAGACATACACACGGACAGAATATTATATACATAATAAATAAATAAATAAATAAATAAATATTAAAAATATATATATATTTAAAAAAAGAATTAGCTAGAAATATGCCTAAGCTATTGGCCAAGCAGTGTTGTAATTAAGATAGTTTCTGTGTGATTATTCCGGTCTTAGTGGTCAGGAAACGAACAAGCACTCCCTTGTTACAGATGTGTGCCTGGGTGGTAACTGAGGTGGTCAGTTCAAACTGCTAGGACCACTCCTCTCAGGTGAGGGGTGGAACAGGCTCTCCCAGGCCCATGGTGAGGGGTAGGGACGAGCAAATGTGGAGAGCCAGTTCTCTTACTAGCAGCGGGACCAGCTTTCCCAGGCAGGAATCTTCAGGGTCCATAATCCCACGTCTGGGGAGTTTCAGGGCAGGCTCTCCTGTTGGTGGTAGGGGCAGGGGAGCAGGTCACTCTGGGCCAGTGAGGGGTGGGGCCAGCTCAGCAGAGCTCTTGCACTTTGACACATGTTTTACATTGCCCCCTGTGGTAACATGGGCAACAGACGTCTACACATACCCCAACTGTGGCAGGACCACAGACCCAGAAGTGGTCACTGGCAGCAGTTTGGAGTTGGATTTCACCATGGCCCCAGGTAGCAGCGCAGGCCTTTCAGATCCAGATGTGACCAGAAGCAGTGTGGTCCCTGGTCACCACCCTAGCCCCAGGTGGCGATTCAGATCTCTGGCCGTCATTTGGCCCAATGGTAATGGGAGCCAGAGACCTCAACACAGACTCTGGCTGTGGCAGGACCACTGACTCAGAAATGGCCCCAAGCCACAGCTCAGATATGGGTATCAAAATGGCCCTGGGTGGCAGTGCTGACCATGCTGGTTGAGGACACCAAGATGGCCTCAGGTGTCAGCCTGGGCATCTGCACTGCCTTCGGTGGTAACCAGAGCCTTGGACATCAATGCAGACTCTGGCTCTAGTGGGGCCACAGATACAGACATGGACCTAGACAGCAATTCAGGCCCTGACAACACCATGGTCATAGGTAGCAGCGCAAACCACTGAGGTTGGCATAATCTGGCAGCAACATGTTCTTCAGACCCCAAAATGGCTACAGGTGGTGGTCTAGAGGCAGAGGGGGGTGTTCTTGTGATCTTCAGTGGCAACATGGATCATGAACATCACCATAGGGCCAGGTTGCCCTAGAATTCTGGACCTACACATGGTTGTGGGTGACATCCCTGGCCTGGATGTCACTCTGGCCCCAGGAGTTTGCACGGGCCGCTCAGATCTGCATTGCCCCAGCTGCAAGGTGACCCTTGTAAAACAGCATGACCCCAGGTGGCAGCCCAGATCTCTGGCATGTGCCTGGCCTTTGGTGGTACCAGGAGCCATGGATATCAACACAGACCGTGGCTGCAGCAGGGCCACACACCCAGACAAGGCTCCAGGCTGCAGTTCAGCCTGGGTGTTACCATGGCCTTGGGTTGCTATGCAGAGTACTCAGATCTGCACAGTTATGGCGGCCTCCTGACCCCAGTTTCTGCACTGTCTTCCATGAAAATAAGAACCCTGGGACATCAACCAGTCCTGGGCTACGGTAGGACCATGAACCCCGACAGGGTCCTCAGCTGCAGCCCGGGCCCAGAAGTCTCCATGGCTCAGGGTCATAGCTCTACTTTTAAACAAAGGATCCCGTACTTAGCTTGAGATACCTTAAGAGCCCCAGACTCTAGCTTGGTCCTGTGTCCAAGAATATCAGGTAGATTCCTTCTCCCTGTTTGCTCCTTCTAAGTCCTCCAGTTCACCTGTTCCCAGGCTCTGAAGGCTGTCCTAAGATGAAATTCAATGCCAGGGGTGAAAGGGAAGGATGGCAACAGGAAGAACCCGGGGAGCTGGCGCTCACACTTCATAGGCAGATGACAATGTTCTTAAGGTTGGATTGGAGTTGCATGTGCCACGGCGACAGGAACTTTGCAGTGCTCAGAGTCTGATTATAAGCTGCTGACCTCAGGGCATGGGAGGAGAGTGTCCCTGGGTTCCCCATCCCCCTGCCAGGACTGGGGCAGGAACAGAGGCTGCCATTCTGAAGGTTCTGTCAGAAAGCACACGGTGGTAGGTTACTGGTTACCACCTAAGCCAAGCCCTTGATCTGCATGTTTGAGGAAACCCTTTGTTCCTTTCAAATCTCTATTCTCTCAGCTGGCTGGTACAGTGACTGGAACAGTCAGGGTTTTTTTCTTTTTTTTTTTTTCTTTCTTCCTTTTCTCTTTGGATTTTTTAAAAATAACTGGTTTGTGAGTTCAGACAGAATTGGGTTCCAGGCTTGGTTCAGGGCCAGGGACTTCTGCATCTTTTTAACCCCTTCAAAGGCCCAGGAAAGAGGAAGAACCTGAAGACTAATGGGGGCGGGGGAGGAGGTACAGAGGTGCCCTCTAGCTCAGGGTCTAACATGGTGAGGTTGACAGCATCGTGAACAGGTGTACACAACCTATGGTCAGGCAAGGGTTTGGCAGGCACAGGTGGCGAATGATTTTACCATCTACAATAAAATAGGGAAAATAGTTTTTTGAGTATACTGCCAGAGGGCAGCAGTCTGAGGTACAATTAGAGTTCTGTCTATCACACAATGTTGGGGGGCAGTGAGTCCATGTTAGAGAAGCACTTTCGGTTAGGACGAGTGTCTTGTGTGTAGTTGCCTAGCATGTCATTCACAACACAAAAGGGCATACAGCTCAGATTGGCCGGTGTACAGTCTAGGAGGTTAACATGAGTTGCTACGCACATAATTTCCAGTTTTGTAATCTCTGGAATACAAATAAGGTCTATGCAAATCGTGGTCATGCAAATATGGACAGCCCTGGCTGATGGCAAAGGTTTGGGTCATAGAGCACTTGGCTCTGTGATATGCAACGCTTCAAGACTGGCAGTTAGGGATTCCTGGAACATGTTCATGAAGATTCCTTAATTGGGACTAGGCTCTATTTTCTGGTTTCCTATTAATGGCCTCCCATCCACAAAGGACACAGAGAGAATGATGGGGTTCCCTATGTTGTCTGAACTCCAGGTTCCCCATCTCTTTCTGGAGCTCAAGGAGCCCCAGGAGCCGCGGCTTCTTCCCTCTTTTATTGCTTCATGCCTGACATTGTTAATCACGTTCCCGCGAGCGCTTTGGATTCTCAGATCTCCGAGAATGCTTCTCAGCACGGTGCTCCAATTATCTGCCACCAGTTGTGCTTGGCCTTCAAACTGAGACCTTTCTCCCATCCTGAGACAAGATCATCTCCAAGAGACCAACAGGAAGTGAGTATGCAATAAATATTCGTGGAATGAACAGATAACTGTTTTTAGCTCTTGTAATATGCCAGGACTGTTTTAAGAATGTTCTTGACTTTAATATAGTGTATATGCGAGATGGACAACAAATAAACAAGGGGGGAAAAATAACATCACATGCTAGGTAATGAGCAGTTCTAACAAATGAACAGGCATAAAGCAAAAGAAAGTGTCAGCGGCCAGGGCACATTGAGGATAAGAAGTCAGGAAAAGCCCTCTAAGGCAGAAACGTAGAAAAGCAGAAGTCAACACACTGAAGGTCTCCCGAGAGCCCTCTAGTCTAACTTGATCTGACTGCAAGACTTCAGTCTTTTAAGAAAGATCCTAGAGGTCTACGAAAGATTAGTTACTCTTCTACTGTTGTTACAAAGCACCATGACCAAATCAATTTATACAATAAGGCGTTTAATTGGGAGTTCAGAGCTCCAGAGGACTGGAGTTGATGACCACCATGGTAGGAGCATAACACTGGAGCAGAAGCTAAAAGTTCACGTCTGATCTGCAGGCATAAGGTAGAGAGAGGGAGGGAGAGAGGGAGGAAGGAAAGAGGGGAGAGAAACTGGGGAGGCTTTGGGATTTTGAAACTTCAATTTCTACCCCCAGTGACAAACCTCTTCCAACAACTATATCTTCTAATCCTTCCCAAGCAGTTCCACCAACCGAGAACCAAGAGTTCAAATATATAGAGATGGAGACCACTCTTATCCAAACCACCACACCTGGGAATCTAGAGATCTGTAGCACATAGATTTCCATGGCTCCCATGTTGTAAGACTATGATTCCACTGTTCTTTGTAACCCTGAGATTCTAAGATTCACTGGAACATTGATGTTTAAATATACTAGGAAACATTGTCTACCCTCTTCCCCTTACTCCTAGGAAATAGGTTTTAAAAATACATTTTTTATTTCCTATTTAAAAAAATAGATTAAGAAAAAAAACAGCCAAAAACATCTATTCCAATCCTAAGTGTCATAGTCAACTACAGGCAGCACAGGGGTCCTTGTGTCCACAGATAAGCACTTGGGGAGCCTGGAATGTTGGCACACAGGGCTGTGTAACTGGTGGTTTCTCCTCTGCCCACCAGTTTCCAAATAACCACTCCAAAACTTAATATTAATTACAATCTGTTGGCCTATTATCTCAGGCTTATTATTAACTAGCTCTTACAACTTAAATTAACCCATTTCTATTAGTCTATATTTTACCATGAGGCTTGTGACTTGCTACCTCAAATCTTGTTTCTCTGGAGGTTGCGGGCATCTCTCTGACTCCACCCCTTTTCTCCCTGTATCCTACTATGCGTGGCTATTGGCCAAATCAGTTTCTTTATTAACCAATGGTAGATCAAGGTCATGATGAAGGAATCTACAAAGAGAGCTGAACCAAGCTCCTGGAAACTCAGGAACTCCGGACCAACAGCTGTGGAGCTTCCATGGGACTGAACTAGGTCTCCACATGTGGGAGACAGTGGTGAAGCTTGGACTAGGTGTGAGGCACCTGGCAGGAGGACCAGGATCTATCCCTGGTGCATGAGCTAGCTTATTGGAGCCCATTCCATATGGTGGGATACCATGCTCAGCCTTATTGTGGGGGGAGCTGGTTCTGCCCCAACTTAATATGCCAGACTTTGTTGACTTCTCTTGGGAACCTTTACCCACTGGGAGGACTGAGTGGAGAGTGGGCTGGGGGTAGGCAGGAAGGTTGGGAGGGGAGTAGGAGAACTGTGGACGGACTGTAAAATGAAATTAGAAAATGAATTTAAAAAGACATATTCACAGCATACAGAGAGACAGTTCTCATCCGTGTTGTTCCTTCAAGGGAAGGAATGCTACACCTGCTACTCACCCAGAAGGCTGGGGTCGATTGTACATTCTAACTCACTGTCTGTGGGGCTGGAGGCCACACCCACTCCCAGACTCTCATCATAAATGTTAGTATTGTTGTTTGCTTGTTTTTTTTCAATCGACAGAATCCCTCTTTATGGAAGGTGTCACGTGGGCTTTAACAAAGAGTTTAATGTAGTCACATCTGTTCTTTATTTAACTTTATTTCTCAAGAAGATTTATATATATTTTTTTGTGTGTGAACACTGTATTGAGTTAATTATCACCAAGAAAATTTTATCAAATTGTGCTGTGTTTAAATATGGCTTAAAATAAACCACTTGGGGTCAGATTCCCAAGGTTTGGACCAACAACACTGGCTTCTTATTCATGTTGAATAGAACTGACTTTCTGCCTCCCACGGATCACCTCTCCGCTGGATGTAAAGGTTGCAGAGACCCCCACAACTTGGAGAAGGTAAGAAAATTTTTCTCTAAATAGACGCGGAGGGTAGGAGTTGGGTCGCCTCATCCAAGGAGTTTCAACTGTAAGAGAGAATGAAATAATATGGGTTCGTCTCAGTCCTCTGAGCAAAGCATTTTGTACAATTATTGAGATGTCTTTTAGCAAAATATTCAAAGACTTACACAAGTGACTGTAAAATTCTTGGTTTCCTGAACAAGGAACCACGGATGTTGCCAGCTGGAAAGGCATAGGAGCTAATGTGAAAAGAACCCACGAAAAGGGGAACAAAATTCCTGTCATATTATTTTGTGGTCTCGACTGCAGTGATGTACTGCCTGGATCCCTTCCAAGAGGACCATAAAGAGGAAGATCCTCTGGACACATCTCAGCAGGGGGTACTGTGCCTACATTTAATGAGACTGATTTAGATACGTGCGCCGCCTCCCCTTTCAAACACCTCAATTTTATAATCATGTACAGCAAATATTCATTCTCATCAATCTGATTCAGAAATTCAGTCCATGCCGCCTCACTTCCAGAGACTACTTATACGAGATAAGGGACATAATCAACGGGAAATGATTGGACCGAACCTCTCACCATGCCAGTTCTTACGATGCCTATAATTTTAAATCCTCAGGACCCAAATATGTGTCAACAGTACCAATTTACTTCTGAGTTCTCAAAGAATTTCAGAAAATCTGTTGCCGCCAATGGCGTGCCTGCTCTATTTACTGATACGTTATGGGGAAAATTTAAGCAGGGGTATTGTTACTCCTTGGGACAATAAGTAAGTATGTGAAGCTTCCGCCCAAGACAATACTTGATATGGAAAACAAGATAGTATGATGAATGTGATGAACAGGCAGAAGGAAACCATGGCAATGACGTCCCTATCAATTCTACATGCTTTGAGGAGAGGGACGATATAGTGATGCTCTACTACAGACGAATGGCTTGGCCCGGTGTTTTGACCCAGCACACCTTTGTGCGCTGCAAGCCCAGAGAATTGGTCCTGATCATGGAGAAACTGCAGACTCGCTGGCCACTAAAACAGAAGGTCAGTGAGCCTTGGTCTGAGTTTCCTGTTCAAGTTAAGAGGCTGTAGAAGAGGAAGTAACTCATGGGGAAGCTGCAGATATCCTGACCGGGCAGCTCAAGTTTGCTAGAGCCAGCAGAGGGTGCAGAGCTGCTACAGCACCAGTAAGACATGGTGACTCTTCTAAGTGGGTGACAGTCACTCAGGATGTTGGCAGCCGTCTCATGCTGCATCAGTCACTGCTGCAGCTATTCACAAAACTGCTCAAAGGGGACCTTGCTTTGAATGAGGAAATAAAGGACACTGAAAAAATTAGTGCAAAAAAAAAAATCTAGTAATCCAGTCCCTTGTCTGTGCCCATGATGTCAAAGAGGAAAACAGTGGGCTAAGGAATGTCAATTCAAATTTGACAAGGATGGTAAGCCTTTAAACTCCCAACGGGGCAATCCCCAGCCCAAGAATCAAGGGTAAAATTGACCCAGACAATCAAAGATGAACCAGACTCTAAAGCAGTATCCAGTCATTCAGAGACAGTGCAATGGGATTAATTTCCTTTGCTTTAAGGACAATACAGTTATCTGAGGATAGACATCATATGTTGACCTTACATATGGAAAACGATTCCATTAAAAGTATTCTAGATACTGGAGCAGGTCATTCCATTATTATCAAGAGCAGAGCCCCCACATTGCCAATGTCTAGAGGCCCACCTTTACAAGGTGTTGGCCGCCAATGGGACTCTTTAAAAAGTACTGTCTTAAATCAGATTGACGAAGAGTCTTCCTCTGGCACTGTGCAGCCTGACATTGTCCCAGGACACTCATATAATCTGTGGGGAACAGATATATTGTAACAAATGCAAGCAGTGCTTACCAATGCTACAACAAATCATCTGATAATTATAATACAAGGAAGTATACCCCCTAATTGGGGTCATTGATCAAGGGCCCCCCATACAGCCTTTAAAAATACAATGGGTCTCTGATGACCCAGGGTGGACTGATCAATGGCCCCTTCATAGGAAAAATTAAAACAGGCCCAACTTCCAGTGCAGGAACAATTATAGTTAGTTCATAGAACCTTTAGTCAGTCGCTGGAATTCCCCTATTTTTGTAATTCATAAAAGGAGGAGAATAAATTTTCACTGTTACATGATATCAGGGGCGTGAATGCTACTATGAAAACAGTGGGTCCCTCCAGCAAGGGCCCCTGGCTCCTGCTATGATTCCTCAAGATATTCAGTGTTACACTTGCCTTAAAAGATGGCCTTTTCTCTGTTCCTTTACATCATAATAAGGACTGCTTTGCATTCTCTCTTCCTGCTTTAAACAACCAACAGCCAACGAATGACCTGATATCAGTGGAAAGTTTTATCAAAAGGGATTTCCCAAGTCACTGTTCATTCATTAAATGGATGACACTTTGCTCTCCGGCTCATCTAATCGAACCTTAAACGGGTGCTTCGCTTCCACGGTAAATGCAAAGGGAACACATTTAAACCTAGTTCCAGATAAAATGAAAAGCAATCACTTTACGATTATTTAGGATGTTATTACACAACAAGTCCTCCATCATCCTCTACTTAGAACTTCCCAAACAATTTTCCTTTAGTTACTTACAAAAATGTTTGGGTCATTATCAGTTTGGTACTTCCTTATCACTATCACTACTAAAGATTTGGCTGTGTTCTTTATGTTACTTTCCAGAGATTGCCAGTTATACTTGATCAGAAACATAAAACTCGAAAACAGAGGGAGTTATTGGTTTATTAAATAATGTTGCTGATAAAAGTGATATCTTACTTTCTTATCTATGATTTATCTATCCTTCCTCCTCATCACCTACTGGGATTATAGACCAACAAGGTAATGGTATTATAGAAATTTATGCATGTCATAATTATCTGCAACTCCTTGTTTACAAGAAATTACACTCTTGATAATGGTGGGAAGGAGACTTCTTAAACAAGTTAGTGGTAAAGAACCTACAGAAATCATTGTACCATTAAACAAAATGTAGGTTGATTATTTGTTTCACACTGATAATAATTGGCAGGTAATATCATCATGTTCCTCGGGATCTATAGATAATCATTAACCCAACGATCCCTCTTTTAGGATTTTTTGAAGATACCTCATGAGTATTACCTACAATTACAACTAATGAATCCTACAGAGATCCCATTTAATGCTATTACAGATGGTTCTTCAAGAGGACAAGGAGTTTATGTTTTATATACAGATTCCACATCCTCCACAAAATAAATTGTACCCACATCAGTTGCCTTCCCTCACAGAAATCAATCAGCTTTTATTAGATGTTTCTCAGGCATTGAATATTGCAACTGACTCTGTGGATTGTGCTCAAACTGTTTCTCTATTAGAAGCTTCAAGACTTAAACCCAAGCCCACTACTGATGTTATTTCATAATTATTTCTCTCCCTTCAGATATCTATATGATAATGAACTCAACCTTTTTCATAATTCATATTCCTGCTCATTCTAATTTGCCAGGTCTGTTAGCATCCGCTAGTGCTCAAGATGAGGCGCTGGCTGCCTCCTTGCCCCTAGTACTTTCCTTAAAGGCCACTCAACAATCTCAAGAACTTCTTCATCAAAATGAAAAACGTTACAAGTACAATTCTCTTTACCCCATGAACAAGCACAACACATCATTCACGCCTCATCTTTTCTTCTTTCACCCCACTGCCCTCTGCTGGCGTAATTGATCCTCAAGGATTAAAACCCAGTGCCCTTATGGCAAACAGATATCTCAGAAATTTGAAATTTAAAATATGCGCATATAACAGTTGATACTTTTTCTAATATGATTGTTACTTCTGTTCACAGGGTGAGACCATCTTAGATGTCGTCAATCATTTATTATACACTTGTTTACAACTAAAAACTGATAATGGTCCTGCTTACACTAGCAAGTGCTTTAAGGAATTTTGCAGTATATGGAATATTAATCATGTTAGTGAAATCCCTTGCAACACACAGGGTCAAGCTATTGTGGAATGACAACATCTAATACTTGAATGGCAAATTTTTAAAAAGGTGGTTTATACACCCACTTAAATCCCTACACGCCACGCTACATTTAGCCAGGTTTACTTTAACGTTTTGCACTTTAAAGAATATTGCTTCTTTGGCTGCCCAAAACATTTAGCGCTAAAGGAGATACAACCTAAATTATTTGTTAAATGAAAATATCTAGAAACTAATCCGTGGAAATGACTTAGTTATCCTAACATCAGCATGAGGTTATGCTTAAGTCTTTCCCAAGAAGAGGTCCCCGATGGCTCTAGCTACAGTACATCTGACCAGGACAGCACTGACTTAGGGACACATTCAGACTTCAACTCATCAAGCCAAGACCTTGGAAAGACAACAGGACACAATACTATTGACCCCAAAATGATGCTGTTATATTTACTAACTATATTACACGTTAATTCTCAGCTTGTCACTATAGACTCCAAATGCCAGTATGGCCTTATAGAAGATAGTACAATGCTGTTTTGCCAAGTTGAGGACTGTTTTTATGCTTTTTTAAAATTACCAGTACCAGACATGATTACTAGAATGCAAAAGCGATTTCAAAACTGGCCTGCATGATTAGTAACACTACTAACACTACAACAAACATGTTAGCAGAAATCAACCAAGAAATGGGTGAGTTGAGAACCACAGTTTTATGAATCAGAGCTTGTTGTGGGCTGTTTGTACACTGTGAATATGTATTGCTGTGATTGATGTAATGAAAAGCTGAATGGCCAATAGCTAGGCAGGAGGGATGGGAAGGATTTCCAAGAGCAAAAGGACGAGCAGGAGAAATTTAGGTGTACAGGAGAAGCCAGAAAACATGGAGGGGAAACAGGAGGTGCGCCATGGAAGAGAGGTAATGGCATATGATAGAATGTAGATGAGTATAAATGGGTTAATTTAAATTATAAGAACAAGTTAAGAACAAGGCTAAGCTATAGGTCAAGCTTTCATAATTAGTAAGTCTCTGTGTCATTATTTGGGAGCTGGCTGGAGGGACAGAAAAAGACTCATTACAAGAGCTACTACTATAGATTATTTGTTGCTCAAGCACAATCTTGATTGTCAACAATTTCCTGGCATGTGTTGCTTTAATATGACAGATTTTTCTCATAGTATTGATGATCAAATTAATGATCTGCAAAAAGAGATAAACAAAGTCTCTCAGAGAACCTCTGAATGGCCATCATGGTTAAGATGACTTTCTCCTTTCCTTGGTCATCTGATAGCTGTTCTTATAATTCTGTTGAGCTTGCTCATAATAGCTAGAGGAGCCATGCAGGTAATGGAGAGCACCTTGGCCTCTACTGTACCCACAACTTTTTTTCCTTGAAAATAAAAAGTGGGAGATGCGGGAATCATGGAAGTCCTTATGCTCATAGATAAGCACTAGAGGAACCTGGAATGTCGGCATACAGGGTCATGTCTTCAAGGGAAGTGATGCTACACCTGTTATCCACCCAGAAGGCTGGGAAAAGATGTGCTTTCTAGCCAGGTGTGGTGGGTGACTACATCGGACACTTCCCCAGGCCCTTCTCATAGACTTATTTGTCCCATTCAAACTACAGAACCCATCTTTATGGACGACATCACATGTACTTTACAAAGAGTTTCAATGTGGTCCGCCCAATCCTTGTTTTGTTTACTTTGCTCCTCGAAGAGTCTTACGTATGCTTTGTTATGCATGTGGGATTAAGTTAATTGTAAGCAGGAAAGTTTCCACCAAGTTGTGCTGTGCTTAAATATGGCTAAAATAAACACTTAGGGTCAGACTCTCAAGGTTGTGTTGAAACGAACTGCTTTCTTGCCAATCATCTGGCTGTGGAGGTCTCAGAGACCTCCTGCAGTAAACAAAAGGTCTAATGTTGCTCTGACAGTTTAGTTGCAGCAATTTCATACATGCCCATTCCTGAAGTAGCTGCAAATATAAAGACGAATGAGACCCTCTGGTGGCAGCACTGGGCCTGGCACCTGAGGTTGCTGCTTCTGGGGTTGGGCAAAGTCTCATCAGTCAAAACTCTAATAAGCTTGGTCAAAGACTTAGAATTGTGACAGTGTGGTGGTTTGAAAGAGAATGCCCCCCCCAAAAGGAGTAGCACTATTAGGGGGTATGGCTTTGTTGGAGTAGGTATGGCTTTGTTGGAGGAAGTGTGTCACAGTGGGGGTGGGCCTTGAGGTCTCCTATGCTCAAGCTTGATGCAGGATTCCCCTCTGTATGCTATGAATATGTTTTATTGCCATTGGTTAAGAAAGAAGCTGCTTTGACCTATGGCAGCGCAGAATATAGGTAGGTGGGGAACCTAAACAATGCAGGAAGAAAGAAGGCAAAGTCAGGCAGACACCATATAGCTGCCTAAGGAGAAAGATGCCAGAACTTTGCCAGTAAACCACAGCCTCGTGGCAATACACAGATTAATATAAATGATTTAATTTAAGATATAAGAGCTAGCTAGGAGTACTCCTGATCCATTGGCCAAACAGTGTTGCAATTAATATAGTTTTGTGTGATCATTCAGGTCTGAGTGACCAGGAAACAAACATACAGTCTCCATTTACACAAGCTACTCTCCGTGTTACAGTCTGCTTCCTGTTGCCTTCCAATCAAGATGTAGCCAGAACCATATCTGCCTGCTTTCTGCCATGCTCTCCACCTTGATGATAATGGACTGAATTTCTGCAGTGTAAGTAAGCCACCACAATTGAATGGTTTCCTTTGTAAGAGTTGCCCTGGTCATGGTGTCTCTTCACAGCAACAGAAACCCTAAGACATGATAGACAGCAAGCCTGTGATCTCTAGAGGCCCAAGTCAGACCATACACTATTATAGAGGAAGGTAGGTGGGCACAAAGTCACACCCCTAGCTGAGGAACTACTTGCATTTGATTGCTTTTGGGAGAGGGAAAGTCAGTTTTCTTTAATGCCGTACTGTGAAACAAACCTCATTCCTAGGTCAACACAAACTGGGCTTGATTGGGGTTGGCATAATGAACATAGAGTTGGATAGGTAGGGATGTTGGGGAGAACCTGGGAGAAGTTGGGAGAGAGGGAGGACTGTGATCAAAACACATTGTATGAGATTCTTAAAGAGCTACTAAAAAACATTAAACAATTTCCAGTTACAAGGATCTCACGAAACAGTAGGCTTCATAAAACTGGAACGAACTGGATGCTCCAGCCAAGTAATGTGTAAAGTACTTTGTAAAGCAAGATCTTATGGGAGGTAATCCTGTGTTTCTGGGAGGCTGGAAAAGGCCTCAGGGAGAAGCTGCTGCTGTCTGAGCAGGGTTGTGGAAGGACGCGGGGAGGGGTGAATAAAGAAAAGGAGGTAGCTTGAGAGAGCATGCCTTGTTAGGAGGCAGGTTGGTTGACTCAACATGTAGGTGGACGGATCCTGGGGGAGAGGAGGTTGGTTCAATTTGGAAGAGTGGATGCCAGGTTTTGGCCTGCCCCCTTCCATTCAGCTCTGCCTGCCCAAACCAGAATCAGGTAATTTTATTAGGTACCAGCTCTTTAAAAAGACCCATTTATTTAGCAGATGTTATCTTCCACCTAGGATGAAGGTACAGCTTTTCCAAGGCATCTAATTTGTAAGGTCATAGAGAGGGACGGAATGCAAGACACTGATCATTCTCCAACGACACTCACTCATTACATGCCCTTTCTGTGACTGCACCACCACACACATTCCTATTGGCTTTGTCTGGGATTGGAGGCAGAGGGCCCTACTCGCTCGGAATCTGGGGATTAGCCTTGCTTATTGTCACTCAGAAAAAGAGGAAAGAAGAAAAGTGGGCAATTCACAGAGCCTACAAGAGCACTAATAACAATGAAAAATGTCATAAATAAAAGCTATCCTCTGTTGAGCACTTGCACAGGGCCAGGCAAGCATTAGCTGCTTCAGGTGTGTGGTCTTGAGTCTCTGATCCTTTCTGAAGTCGGGCCCCAAACCACAAAGCAGCGGGAGGTGGTGGTGCACACCTTTAATTTCAGCACTCCAGAGGTAGAAGCAGGCAGAGCACTGTGACTTTGAGACCAGTGTGGTCTACAAAATGAGTTCCAGGACAGCCAGGCTGTTACACAGAGAAACCCTGTCTCAAGATAACAACAACAAAAAAATAGAGCAAAGTGAAGCCTTATGTTTTTTTTTCTTTTCTTTTTTTGTTTTGTTTTTATTTAAATAACATTTTTTTCATTTATTTTACATTCTGATCCCCCTCCCATCTTCCCCTGTTTCCCCCATTTTCCCACCTTCCTATCCTCCCACCCCTCCAATCCTCCCTCATATTCATTTGGAAAGAACAGGCCTCCCAGAAGCCTTATGTTTTTCTTGTCATTATTCCCTAAACAGTGTAGTGATTACTTATTGTTATTAGGTCTTTTCATTAATCTGTGTAATTAATCTAGAGATGACTTAAAGCACATGGAGGTTATACACACACAAGGCCATTTTACATAAGGGGCTCACTCCCCGAAGAATTTCTATATTAAGACTCCTAGAACCAGTCCCCTGTGGTTACCAAGGGAAGATCGTACTGTTTAATGTCTATTTCTCTTCTCTAGAATTTAAATTTCCAAAAGCAAGGATTTTTTTTTGCTTGTTTTGTTCATTGTGAGCGTTGTAGCATTCAGAGCAGTGCACATGGGTTACAACTTCATAAATATTTGTTCAGTAAATGGAAGAATGGCCTGTGTGGGTCTCTTTGAACATTTGAGAATCCTGTCATCAAAAGACTCTCCTAAGAGCTGCAGCCAGGAAGCCGGGAGATGGGATTAGAGTGCAGGTCGCGAGGCTAAGGCTTTACTCTCTCCTCTCCTCCGCAATGTACCCTTCTTAGAGATTCTTCATTGCTCCTGGTTTAGCTCCAGTTCCTCCCACTGCCGAGGCAGCTCCCATTCGTCTGGTTTGTTCACAGCTGAATCCTGGGTACCTCCTCAATGTGTGTTAGAGGAAGCGAGCACAGGTGGAGGAACATGGAAGCCTGGGGGTGGGGTGAGGGGGTCTCCATAGTTTGGATGCGCTGTGATTGGGTAGATGCCTAGCCCCTCTCGACTGCACATTGCCACCAAGGAATCACTAAGCCTTTCACACATAAGCAAGTGGCGCTCCATCAGCTCGGCCAGCTAATGTGTGGCGGAGTTGGCAATTGAACCCGCGTTTCCAGAGCTCACTTGTCATGCAGAAAGGACTCCAGTTAATGATTCACGGCTCATTCTACCCAAAGGTAACAGCTGTCTGGCCAGAAGGTCCATTGCCAACCAATTAGGACCAATGTGTCTCATTCAAGGTCAGAGCTTTTGGGGACAATGTGAAATTTGCTTTTAATTCACAACTCCCGAGTTGTATCCATTTATGTAAAAACTTTCATGTCATTTAAGCCCCAACCCCCCTTGGACTTCAATGGAAGCTTTGAATCTATGTGGAAGGTCAGAAGCATTTCTTTGAAAGTGTGTAGGGACCTGGTAGAAACGACATTAGCATATTCATTATCATCAGGGCCCTTTGAATGTAGCTTTTGGCTATTCTCTGAAAGTGATTGGAGGACTATGGCTCTTTTTTGTTCAAACATTCCTGGTCTGAAGCGAGGCTGCGGCTGCCTACTGGGTGCTGTGGCATGCCTTCCAACAGGCAGCCGTGGGTCTGTGTTGCATAAGGCAGTAGTGAGTGTCATCCTTGAGGAGTCTCCACGGTGACCCAGCCTTGTTGGTTTTTGGAAGCCATTCTTCTCCCACTCATTCAAAATGCTTTAGCTGACAAAAGATGGCTTTGCCCGGAAGTTAGACCCTATCAACAGGAGGGCCTAGGTGAGGCAGAGAGTCAGGATGGTGCTAGTGCTGACAAAGTAGCGGGCCAGTTCTGCTAAGTGCCAAGACCATTCGAGGGGACATTTAGGAGCCCTAATTCCCAGTACTCTTTAACTATTCGGATCCAATTCTTCTTGGTGAGTGTAAGAAACAATCATCATAATTTTTTTTAATGTTCTAAGATATCTTCCATGTACACACAAATATACCCATTAGCAGCAGAGGACCCCAAACAGAAGGTATTATTGGGTCATCCCAACTGACATCTTGGCAACTCAGAACACGGCAGGAAGTAGTCAGGCTGCATTGGGATCATAAAACCAATAGAACCTGATGGCCAAGGGGATGCTGGATAAGAAATATTGGAGTGGGAGATGAGAGAACAGACAGGGACGGCTTCTAGGTACTGATTTCCGCAACAGAACCACAGGGTTATTGGTGTTTTCTGAAGAGGGGGTCATGCTTGAGGCATGATCAGGAGTGAGTTTTGGATGGGGAAGATGTGACTTTTAAGTGGGCAGGTGGACATGTGTCTGTGGTGCAGGGGAGACTAAAGCTTGGCACAGAGTCACCCCTAATGGTGAGGAGACACCATGAAGGGTACCATCGGGACTGAGCCAGGGTTTTAGTTCCACGAAGGTAGGCCAGGCTCTGCCTCCTGGGCCTCTCTGCTCATGTGTTATGGGAAGGAATGACCTAGTACTGTCTTTCTTTCATTTACCATTTCCAGTTCTAGTTACCATACAGGCGAAGTGGGGTGGGGGTGGGGCGGAATCAGCCCATTGGTCACAGAGGTTGTTGTAAAGCTACCAGGAGAGATTCATGGGTGGGAATTTTGACCATGCATCACAGAACAAAGTTGAGTCCTTGGAAAATTATTTGGGATCTAGCGTTCAGCTATGCTGATGGCCCTCTTGATTGATTGATTTTTCAATTAATTTATCAATTAGATTGATTTTCACCTCCTTTTCCCTGTGTTCCTCTCCCGAGGTTCGGGTTGACTCCCCAGGCCTCCATTTAAATGATGCGATCTGTAGAGTCTTTCAGCCTTTGTGTTCTTGTATGACTTTTCCTGGGACAATAGTGCTTCAGGAAATGACCAAAGGAAGCGGCAGGCACAGGGCTGAAAGCTAGGAGGCAGCTTTATTGCATGAATACAACAGGCCTAGGCAACATCGACCCCAAAACCGAGCTTCAGTGCGGTTAAACAAAGCATTTTATACCACTCCTGTCCCCTTGCCTGCTTCCTCACCCCCGCATAGCAACCCAGAGTGACATATTTTGATTGGCTATATTAAGCTTGTTTAGTAGCGTTTGCTAAATTCCTCCATAAGCAGACCGTCTCCACAAGCAGAAGAATCAGCCACAAATCATTTATAGTATAGAGGGGAAAAGGTGAGTAACGTGGTATTGCTCAAGGGCGCCACCCAGCTTGCTGCGTGTGTTTTCCTCAGCTTCTTAGACCCTTCTGCCATTTTTTAATGCTCCAATCCCTTTTAGAATCTGTCTTAACTAGGGGTTCTACTGTGATACACGCCATGACCAAAAGGGTTTATTTTAATCTTACAGCTCTTAGGTCACACTAAGTCACAGAGGGAATTCAGGGCAGGAACCTGGGTGAGAGCTGATATAGAGGCCATGGAGGAGTGCTGCTTGCTGGTTTTTTCCTGTGTTCTTATAGAACCCAGGACAACCAGCCCAGGAGTGGCCCCACCCACAATGGGTTGGGCCCTCCTCTGTCAACCATTAATTAGGAAATGTCCTTCAGGCTTGCCTACAGCCCTACCTTATGGAGCCATTTTCTCAATTGAGATTCCCTCCTTGCAGATGACTTTAACTTAAATCAAGTTGAAATAGGACTAGTCAGCACAAGGTCAAAATAGCATCAGCTCACGTCTCCAGTGGCATCCAGATACCTTGAGAAATATAACTATATCAGCATACCTGGACAGGGTTTCTAACATAGGGGCTGCTACTTAGCAGGAATCTCCAAGTATTGGAGGGCAGAATTCTTTGTGTGTGTGTGTGTGTGTGTGTGTGTGTGTGTTTGAACATAGCATTGTTTTAAGTCAAGTTTAGCCCGTGGTTTGTCAGATTCTGTTTTACATATATCAAAAGATATCGTTAACTGGGTTAGGGGACTCAGTCATTAACACTGAAAAAAGACTAAAGAATGTTAACAGAAGCTTTTAAGAATTATATATATGTATATATATAAGACGTGAGTAAATATATATACATTTACTCATCTTTTATAATGTCTTCCAGAGAGAGCAATCATAAACTATTGGGAGACGGAAAACGCAAACAACATAAATTTTTCCCAGCTCTCACTCTAGGAGCCAATAGAAGCTTTTTTTTTGTCATGCTTCCTGTTTGCTGAGGCTGTGGAGAGTCAGGCCTACAGCAGAGATTAAAACAAATGTAGATTCCTTGAATGTTATTTAGGAAATACGGTTTAGGGCTGGAGAGATTAAGAGCTCAGTGGTTAAGAGCATTGCCTGCTCTTCCAAAGGTCCTGAGTTCAATTCCCAGCAACCACATGGTGGCTCACAACCATCTGTAAAGAGGTCTGGCACCCTCTTCTGGCCTTCAGGCATACAGACAAAATATTGGATACATAATAAATAAATCAATATTTAAAAAAAAATGTCTTTAAAAAAAGGAAATACGGTTTAAATTTGTGAGTTTTGTTATGCTGTTTTTTTTAAAAAAATCATTTGATGCTGTCAAAAGCAAACAAATGTAGCTAATGTCAAGGAGTGCAATGGATAAGGAAATAAATAATTTCCTTCTTGCTGTGGGCAGTCAAATCCCCATGCCTCCACTGTGCATAGTCTAGGTGGCTTCCCGAGAAGCCCGAGCAATGATGGAGACATCTCACGGTTCTCTGGTCTCACGGGGTCTTCTAGCATCAGAGCTTGGCCTCTCCGGATGGTCAGTTCACACGGTGTTGACAGGTCAGGAATGCATCCATTCCCAGTGGCAAGCAGCTGGCTTCATTCTATTGTGTTGAGGCCAGGGAATCCTCTCTGCCACATGTATTATAATAGGGAAAGATTTAGAAACAAGCAAGCCTTTCCAGCAGGGGTCTCACTGGGTTTTTACGCACAGTGCAAGGGATTCTGTACCATTCTGTACCGTATTCTGAGGAGTTAGAGCTTGGCTTTACGGTCTTACGGAGCTGGGTTGGCTTTGTAATTGTCCTGCCAGAAAAAATGTGTTCAAAGTGCTGCAGCTGAAAAGCGTGGTACAACTTTGGAGAACAAAGGCATCAAAGGACGCAGGTGTTGCCCTTTTACTCCAGGGCTTAACTTTGCTAAGAGGAGGAGAAGGAGGGCCGGGGTAAACGGTACAGACAATGAGCCAGTGCGCAGGTCCCAGCGGTCTGATGGCAGACTGGGTAAAACATGCCTGTGTCCGTAGCACTACCATAATTCAATTTGTGGGATGAACACAGGGTACCGACCATCTGCCCCTCCCTTGTCTGAGATGTTCACAGTGTGGGTCCTGCCTCCAAAGTCCCCCATAGGCAAACGAATCCACCCCCCCTGTTGTGTGAGACTTGAGGAGTAGCTCACTTCTGTTGGTAAGGAGGGGGTTTGGTGGCCCTGCCTGCACAGTCGGGGACAGGAGCAACAGGTCCTGGGAAGCCTTGTTTTCCGATGTGTTCTCATTCTGTAATGTGCAATACCTAACATGCTGTTATTGCAGGGGGGCGTTGTGTCCCATGCGAGGAAGGAGCACTGTTCTATCCGGGGGATGTCCTGACATGCAAGCATCATGTATTTTAAATTTCATTTAATTCTTTATATCTAATTCTAATCAGCATACTCAGTAGAAGTAAAACCAAAGCGAACTCTATCAGCACTATGCCCTTTATATAGTAAGGTATTGTTAGGTTTGCCCTAAGTCCTGGCCCATTGTCTGACCCAGTAAGAACAGGAATTGCAAACCTAAGGACTCTTTGTTCTAGAAGTTGGACTAATGCATACATACTTTCTGTATGAGTAGAAAAGACTTTTTATCTAGCCAGAGGGAGTACAAAGACAACCAAGTATTTGTGACTCCTGATTTGGGGAAGTTCTATAAAGTCAACAACAATTTTTTTAATTGGGCTTTCTAAAATTCTGTATTTACCTCCCAGAGCTACACAGTTTAGAAACCCTGTCTCTAAAAGCCAAAATCAATAATCAATAAAATCTATATTTGGAGAGGGCCCTAAGTCACTGTCAGGGGTTATTCCGGGCACAGGGTCACATTGTTCACGAGTTCACTGAGGATTCCGGCAAGCCAGGGAACATAAAAGTGCCAGCCTACCGCGGCTTCTAGAACTGCCTCGAACTGCCTGGTTGGCTCGAGTTCCCTAATGGAGCTGTTTAACAAACGCAGGGCAATAACCTCGGGAATGGCTATCTCTTCATCTTTGAACGTTCAGTAGTCCCCGTTTTCAGTCTCAACCGGTCCTTTCTTGTTGTAATCGGGGTCCCACTTACTTAATAGGCTGTAAATGAATGCGGCTTGTCACAAATGCCAGTTCTTCCCCCCACTCCACCCCCATTTGGGGGGAAGTTGCCAGTTCTGTTTCTCCATCTGCTCTGTGGTTGCTCCAGGCAGCAGCAATGCTTCCCTTTTGCATATAGCAGGGGACAGATAATTTTACCCACATTGTCAGCAGTAGCAGGGAGGAAGGGGGAGGTCATGGTCTATCTGAAAATCCAGCCCACTGCCATCTACAGACATTCTAGTTTTTATAATGCCTTTTCAATGAAACTGCATATCCCTCACATACTTGTTTAGCACTGGTGTAGACCCCATATAATTTCTATATTTTATCATGTATAAACTGAGGACACTAGTGACTTCCTTTCTTGTAAGATGTACTTTGACTAGAATTTAATCTCTGTAGACCCAATGGTTTCTTTGATTAAAAGAATGTTGTGGGGACTGGAGAGATGGCTCAGCAGTTAAGAGCATTGCCCGCTCTTCCAAAGGTCCTGAGTTCAATTCCCAGCAACCACATGGTGGCTCACAGCCATCTGTAATGAGGTCTGGTGCCTTCTTCTGGCCTTCAGGCATACATGCAGAAAGAATATTATATACATAATAAATACATAAGTATTTAAAAAAATGTTGTGGGGTCCACAGAAGTGGGACCATTCTACCTTGACCAAAGGTCAGAGAATTCAAGCCTATTCCTGCTCCTTCAAGGATATGACAGGAAGTTTGACCCAGGGAGTGGCTGCCTATAGGATGTTTGGTGTAAGGTGTGGTCATTGCATGTCCTGCCTAAACAAGAGAATGCTTAACTCAGGATATAGTTGCCTGATGTTTCAGGTATTGAAGCTCTGGTTGTCCTTTGTGTCATGTTAAAGCGGTCTTTTGCCTTCTCCCCCTCTTTTGGATTGGGGTATATAAGCATATGGAAAATAAATGTGGGCATATTCAGTATTCACTGATTGCCTTACGGGTCCTATTCTGTCTCTGTTCCTTTTCTTTTCTATCTTTGTTCTTCTTGCCTAAAATTTCTAATCTACCCGCCCCTACCCTGGAAGTGCAAACCCCATTGAGGCTGGACCCCAACAGGATGGGCAACTTATCAGCAGGGTCTCATTGTCCCCAGGGTCCTGGATCACCATGGATCTCAGGGGTCAAAATATTGGATGTTCTCTTTGGCCCTCATCCCTTTTGGTGTAGGCTTTCAAGGGCAGTTTTGACGGTCTTCTGCTGTAAACTCTGTACAGCATTTAGATGAAGTCTGAACCAAACAACCTGAAGAGTTTTCAACACATAAGTCCTGGCTTTGGTAAGGCTTGGTTTTCCAAGTGGCTAAAGTTTAACAAAGTTACCAAAAACTTAAGTGATTATCTACATTAAACAAATTTAAGCAGTAACATTTTTGATTATTTATTTCTCAGGGCAGGGTTTCTCTGTGTTAACCTGGCTGTCCTGGAATTCGCTCTGTAGACCAGGCTGGCCTTAAACTCACAGAGATCCACCTGACTTTGCCTCCAAAGTGCTGGGATTAGAGGTGTGCATCAGCACACCTGTTTCTTAAAAAAACTAAAAAAAATTCAAAGTTAATTTTTGTTACCATGAATAGATTATTATCACCTTTGGAATTTTAATAAACTTTAATTGCTAAACATGCCATCCTGAAATTCTGTCTTAGTTAGGGTTATTATTGCAGTGATGAAACACCATGACCAAAGCAACTTGGGGAGGAGAGAGTTTATTTGACTTATGTTTCCACATCACTGTTCACCTTGAAGGAAGTTAGGACAGGAACTCAAGAGGGACAGGGACTGTGGAAGGGCGGTGCTTATTGGTTTGCTTTTCATGGCTTGCACAGACTGATTTCTAACAGAACCAGGATCACAAGCTCAGGGGTAGCCCCACATACAATGGGCTGGGCCCTCCCACATCAATCACTAATTAAGAAAATTCCATGCAGGCTTGCCTACAGCCCAGTCTCATGGAGGTGTTTTCTCAACTGAGATTCCTTCCTCTTCAATAGCCTTAGCTTGTATGGCATTGACTTAAAACTAACCATCCCAATGGATCCTTTGTCAGCTCAATACACAAACAAATCACTGTTAAGCCACAACCTTTCCTTTCTTGTTAATTTCCAAGATCACACATGAATATCCACATTACAATATAAACATCGCAACTTTTAAAAGTCCCACAGTCTTTAAAAATTCAAACACTTAAAAATTCAGTCCTTTAAAAATATTCAGTCTCTTTTAAAATCCAAAGTCTTTGTAAAATTCCAAATCTCTTTAAAATTTCAAAGCCTCTCAACTGTGGATTCCTTTAAAATCATATTCCATAATAAAACCAAATTTAAGCAGTAACTATCTACAATTACAGCCCTACAGGAGGTTCTAGAAGGAAAACATCAACCTGAAGAGGCTAACCACACCCAAGAAAACAAAAGGAATAAATAAAACCAGACGAGCAAATCAGAGGAAGCGGGAGAAAATTCACACCGCCACATCAAAATAACAGAACCAACAAACATTGCTTATTGATACTGCTCAACATCAATGGTCTCAATTCCCAATAAAAAAACACAGACTAACTGAATGGATTTGAAAACTTTTGCCTGTATCCAAGAAACACACAGACATACATCAGGGTAAAAAGATGAAAAAATATAATCAAAATTAACAGACCTGAGATGCAAGCTTGTATAGCCATTTTAATATCTGCCAAAAGAAACTTCAAAAAAAAAAAAAAACCCTCATCAGAAGATACAGGAAAGGATACTACATACTCATTAAAGAGAAAAATCTACCAAGATGGCATTCTTAATATCTATGCACCAAACATAAGAACAATCGAACTCTTACAAGAAACATTATGAGTGGGAGATGAGTGTAATTGAGATGCAGGTTTTAAAAGATATGAAGAATAAATACAAAACAGTTGTCAATCAGAAAGAAAGAAAGAAAGAAAGAAAGAAAGGCTACTAAGGCTTAAATCACATATTGACCACACGCACTGATAGTGGGAGACTTCAATACCCCACTCTTGGCAATAGACAGGTCATCCAGACAAAAAATTAATAGAGACATGCTGGAACTAAATGATGTCATAAATCAAATGGACCTAACAAATATTTTCAGAACAATTCACCCAAATATAAAAGAATATATGTCCCCAGCAGCCCATGGAACATTCTCCAAAACTGACCACATACTTGACCACAGAGCAATTCTCAACAGACACAAGATAATTGAAATAACACTCTGCATCCAATCTGATCACCACACATTAAAGCTGGATTTCAACAAAAACAGAAACAACAGAAAGCCTACAAACTCATGGAAACAGAACAAATCACTACTGAATGAAAAATGGGTCAAGACAGAAATTAGGAAAGAAATGAAAAACTTTCTAGAATTGAATGAAAATAAAAAAAAAATCAATGTACTCGAACTTATGGTGCACAATGAAAGCAGTTCTAAGATTCAAGTTCATATAGCACTAAATGCCTCCATCTAAAAAATGGAGAGGTCTCAAATTAGTAACTTAATAGCACACCTGAAATCTCTAGAATAAAATGAAGTAATAACACCTCAAAAACTAGATGGCAAGAAATAATCAAACCCAGAGTTGAAATCAATAAGATAGAAACAAACAAACAAAAAAACCACAAAGAATAAATGAAACAAAGAGTTGGTTCTTTGAAAAAAATCAATAATATTGACAAACCCTTAGCCAATTTAACTAAAAGGTGGAGAGAGAAGATCCAAATTAACAAAATTAGAGACAAAAAGGGAAGCATAAAAACAAACATGGAGAAAATCCAGAGTCATAACGAAATAATTTAAAAACTTGTACTCCAAAAAATTGGAAAATCTAAAAGAAATGAATAATTTTCTTGATGTACAACACCTACCAAAGTTAAATCAAGATTTAAAAAAAAAAAACAGTTTAAACAGACCTATAGTCCCTAGTAAAATAGAAGCAGTAATTAAGTCTTCCAATAAAAAAAAAAGACCAAGACCAGATTTCTACCAGGCTTTCAAAAAAGAGTTATTTCAAATATTTCCCAAAGTATTCCACAAAATAGTAACAGAAAGAAAATTGCCTAATTCATTCTACAAGGCTGCAGGTATTTAAGTATTTACCCTGGTTCTTAAACCACATAAATTACCATAAGGAAAGAGAATTACAGACTAATTTCCCTTATGAACAGAAATGCAAAAATTCTCAATAAAGACTTGCAAACTGAATCCAAGAACACATCAAAAAGATTATCCACCATGATCAAGTAGGCTTTACCCCAGAACGTCACGATTCAATACACATAAAACAATAAATAGAACCCACCACATAAATAAACCAAATGACAAATCTGCAAGGTCATCTCATTCAATGCAGGAAGGCCTTTAACAAAATCCAACACCCTTTCATGATAAAGTCTTGGAGAGATTAGGAATGCAAGAGACATACCTAAACATAGGAAAGGCAGTTTACAGCAAACCTATAGCCAACACCAACTTAAATGGAGAGAAACTCAAAGTATTTTCACTGAAAACAGAAACAAGACATGATTACCCACTCTCTCCATCCCTTGAAGTCTTATCTAGAGGAATAAGACAACTGAAGGAGATCAAGGGGATACATATAGAAAAACGAAGGCATCAAAGCATTGTGACTTACAGATTATGTGACAATGTACAGTGAGCCTAAAATCTTTCCCAGGTAATTCCTACAGCTGATAACCACTTTCAGCGAAGTAGCAACACACAAAATTAAAGCAGAAATCAGAAGCCCTCCCATACAAAAATGACAAATGGACTGAAAAAAAATCAGGGAAATAGCACATTTCACAATAGCCTCAAAACTATGAAATATTTTTGGGTAACTATAACCAAGCAAGTGAAAATCTTGTATGATAAAAAATTTTAAGATATTGAAGAAAAGTCAGGCAATGGTCACATGTGCCTTTAATCCCACCTCTCAGGAGGCAGAGGCAGGAGAATCTCTGTGAGTTCATGGTTAGCCTGGTCTACAGAGCAATTCCAGGATAACCAGAGTTTCAGGGAAACCCTGTCTCGAAAAACCAATGTGTGTGTGTGTGTGATATATATGATGTCAGAAGATGCCTAAGACCACCAGAAAACACAGATATTTACATTACAATCCATAACAATAGCAACATTACAGTTATGAAGTAGCAACAAAAATAATTTATGGTTGGGGTCACCACAACTTGAGAAACTGTATTAAAGGGTCACAACATCAGAAAGGTTGAGAACCACTACTCCAAAAGAAGAAACAATAAAGCTGTCAATTTTCAGAATATAAATAGAGAACGTTTGAAAAATATGACAGGGCCCCAGACCTTAGTAGACCCCATCCCTTAGCACAACTGACTGCAGGACGGAAGTACCATTCAGGTCATAAAATTCAGCATATAGACAGCACCACCTGCCAAAACTAAAACAAAGACCTAATCCATCCAAGTCCATAGTTCTGAAAAAGTCTCTACGTGTAGTTCCACTTCTGGCTAACTCTTCTTGTTAACTGAAGTATGTCAACCCAGAACCTTGTTTTTGTGCTTAAAAGCTCAATCCGAGAAAGGTATGGGGCTACACTTGGATCCCAAACACCCAATATAGTAGCCAACTGGCTAATAAAGACTTTCTGTTGGCTTAAACCCATATCAGAGGAGTTGTCTCTGGTGGATATCCCACAGCAAAAGCAGTATCAGATTTAAAATAGATTTTTGAGGAACAGGAGACCAGAAAGAAAGTCTTAGAGAGCGTGTCAAAAGTAAAAATGAATGTTGAAGTACTCAACAAATCTCAGCCCTCCACTGCCATCCATCCCTTTGTCCCCTTGCCTCCTCCAACAAAACTTCCGCTTCCTCCTTCACAACCACGCTTTGCTCCTCTCTCCCTAGCAACTCCCAAAGAGACTTGGGCCATTCTCAAGACGAACCAAATTCTATAGGAAAAGGAAAATAGTATTAGAGGTCCTTTAAATCTAAAACTAAGAGGAAGAGGGGACTCAGATTCTGTCTTTACTCCCTGGAGAGAAGTGAACTGAAACCTTTGATTATGGGCTTCTCTGACCTGTATCAGGAAGGACTAGGAATTTGTAAAAAAACAAAATTTCATAAACCAAGATTTTTCTTGCCTATATCAATTAATCCACTTATTGCTTTCAGGAAGTAAGGCAGAAGAAGGTTTTGCTCTGCAGAGTGGAATCCGCTACCCTTGAGGACTTTTGCAAATAGAGGCAGATGCCAAAAATGCTCGTACTGAGTTAAGAAATCATCTTACTGGTCTGACACCAAAATTATTACACGAAATTCTGACTGTACCAAAATAACACAACAGTGTAAAATAAGGCCAGGGGAAACTGTACCTGACTTCTATGTCTGGTTTGCAAAAACATTAGAGTACTCAGGAACTCTTCCTAAGAACTTTGAGGGTCACAGGAATGATGTCTGTCTAGTTCCTGGGTCTTGGCTGCAGTGTGCTTTGGGGTGGGGGTGAGGGGACTTGTGCCTATGTTATATGTTATATTCTCTGAAATTGCAACTTCCCTACAAATGAGTATTTCCTCTAGGAGGGAAAGGAAGACTCCCTAGTCATAAACAAGAGAGAAACAACAGTCATGCCTGAGCATAAGATCCTTGAAGGCCCCTCCCCAACAGTGTAAAGAGCAGTAACACCTGGTTAAGAGACGTTTGGACTGTAGAACAGCTTGCAAGCTGCACAGCAGATCTGGGGTTGCAGGGTTTGGGGAGCCATCACCCATGTTAAGTGGGTTTCCTAGTGATGCAGCTGCTTTTGAATTATCTTGTAAGGAATCCTCATCCATACTCATGTTAGTAATTCCAATAAAAACTCATTAGTTCACCAAACTGGATACTAGTACAATTGTGACTTCAGCCTATCGCGAGCTCCCTTTTTGGAGAAAGTTGATTTTCCTTATTTTTTTTTTGACAAATTGTCCAAAGTTTTATATACAGAGTCACCAAATCTGTCCCTCTCACAATTGGTGAATCAAGATAATCAAATTCATTTGTCTCTTTAAGATTATAAAATAGTTAGAATCATAGGCAGATAGAAAGAAAGAAAGAAAGAAAGAAAGAAAGAAAGAAAAAAAGAAAGAAAGATGACACACACACACTCTGTCTACCAACAGAAGGTTCAAGAATCCAGTAATTATTCAGTCCACGAGACTGGATGTCTCAGCTGGTCTTTGCTGTGTGCTGGAATTCTGAAGAAGTAGGCTCCAATGCCAGTGAAGGGATGGACTTGCCCGCAAGAGCAAGCAGGCAAAGAGAGCTTCCTCCTTCCATATCCTTTATATAGACTGCCAGCAGAAGGTATGGCCAAGATTAAAGGTGGATCTTCCCACATCAAGAGATCTGGATTAAAAGTGAGTCTCTCCACTTCAAATTATTTAATTAAGAAAAACCCCTCAGAAGCGTACCCAGCCACTTGGGTTTTAGTTAATTCCAGATGTAGTCAAGTTGACAACCATGAATAGCTACCAGAAATCCACCCCTTGTCAAACTGACACACAATCTATCTCCTTATGTCATGCTTTATTTCTAAATGATAACAATAACCAGATCATAATTATATATAACATGGTATAACTATCCCATGTACAATAGCAAAGAGATTATATGTTTAACCAGGTCATTATTATGCCTAATATAACTATTCTTTATACAACCACTAATGCATTATGAATTTTAGAATAGGGGAAAATATCTCCTGAAGGACATTTTTTAGTATCTCAAACTTAATATAACAACCACTAATAATTGATGTTATATGATAAAAAATTAAAAGAAAAAACAAATATCTGTACAAATATATTCTTAACATAATATGACAGAAATGCTCATGTCAGTTATAATCTTCTATTCTGCAACCGATCACGTGGCCTTAGCTCGTATTTATAATTACTGTGCTCTACTTGCAATTCTGGACTTCATCCACCCTTAGCAAGCACCTTGGGAGATCATGGCTCTTTTCCTGGAGAACTAACCCAGACCTTCATTCCTAAGGGATCTGTGTCCTTTGTCATCGTGCCTGGATTAGGTTATCTGACTCAGCTCCATGGCTGAATCTTTGCTTCTGGGACCTCTTGCAGAAATCCAGGACCCCAGAATAGGTTCTTCCTTTTTTCAGGCTTCTCCACCTCCCTCCCTCTCACTCACCATCCCTCTGCCTGGAGGACACACAGGATGTTTTCTTTCCATTTTATTTCCCCACTAGGTTGGGTCTTCCCACTTCCTCCTTTCTCCCTCTGATAAACATGACATGAGGTTACAGTCCAGGAAACCTACACCAGAGGAGAGAGGACCCACCTCTTCCTCGTGGGAGCTCCTGGGTCTCTGGAGTTCTCTTTCTTGGAGTGCCTGGCTTAGTTGAGTGGTGGTAGTTAGAAGAAAGGGAGAGACTTCCATAGAAGTTTCCCTCTCAGACTGATGAGTCCTCAGTCCCCTCCACATCAGCTGAGTGGATACACTGGGGAGGGCAGGTGGGATGTGGCAAGAGAAGGAAAGAAGGCAGCCCTGCTTCATCACCACTTCTGAGGACACACCTGACACCAAGGGCCTCATTAATACGGTATTCCTTCTATGTACCCAGGACATGCAACGCCTTTCGTGTCAAATTATTTTTTATAGGGAAAAAAGATAAATATCAGCTAAGGTTGGAGTTGTATCTCGGTAATGGCGTAATTACTTAATATGCATAAAATCATTAGATCAATTTCTATACTACAAACAAACCAAATCAAAGCCCTCAAAACAGCAGACCAGACCTATATGTTCAAGTGAATAACATGATGTCAGACACAGCAGAGTAAGGGAGAGAGAAACCCAGGGGAGAGATTGTTCCTAACAGGTAGGAGAAACAGGTTACTGTGTCTTTGGTTCATTTTTTCTGTAGCTTGGTGAGTATTACATGATTCTGAGCAACAGGAAAATGCCAAAGCAATATTTATGAACCCAAAGTGGAGACCAAGGGTTGGGTTTTAAAGTTTGTGTTCTATCTTTATCATATCTTGTTGTACTTACAAGCTTCACTGTAGCTGCTTTCTGGGACTCAGCATCCATTCTATGTTTCCATAAGTTGTCGCCGGGCAGTAATAGAGTAGACTCTGAGAGACAGTGATGGTCCCTCCAGGACAGGGGAATCTAGGGCTCGGTACATCAGACACCAGCGCTGTGGCTAGAAGCTGGTGGTGAGCTCGGTTCATCCCTAGTCTGGTTTAGGGGTTCCACAAAATCATCACCCAGACAACGTGGTAAACTTTCTTTGGATGTGGGCTTGAGGGATGGACAGAGACCTTAGCCACAATGACCACTTCCTTCAGTGTGGCTCTAACTTCTGCTCAGACTCTGCTAAGTGTGGGCAGATTTATAGGACAGCCTAGGTTGGGAAGAGACCAGCCAGAGGCTCCTGGGCTCTTGTGAGTTTCACCCAGGCATTCTTACCATGGCTACTCTATTTTGGAAGGCTCTGGGCCTGGGACCTCTTCTGCCAACATTTCTGCTGGCATTTGCAGGTGAGTCTTGGCCATGGAGACCCTCAGAGCATGCAGGCCAGCACTCAGGGGTGGCAAAATCATGTTCTAGACAGGAGCTGAGTCCCATGGAACTTTCCTGGTCTGTTTGAACATCTTCATATTGTAGACCTTTTAGGGACAGGGAGATAGTGGGATTTCAGGGATCAGAGGGAGAACATGTGACCCAGAGGTGGGGGCTGGGAGGCCTGGTGGCAAGGAAAGGATCTGGGGTCTATGATGTCAACTTTGGACTTCATGGCTGCCAGTTTCAGAACTATGAAACACATATACTGTATATAAATATAAATATATATATATATATAGAAAGAGAGAGGGGGAAGGGAAAAGGTAGGGCAGGAAAAGGGAGAGAAAAGAGAGGGGGAGAGAGCTAGAGAGACAAAAAGGGAGGAAAGGAGGAAGATAAGGAGGAAAAGAGGGAGGGAGGGAGAGAGAGAGGGAGGGAGGAAGAGAGAAAGAACCTGGAGTAAGCAATGAATCCTGAATCCAATGTCAGGTGAACCTGCTAAACCTTCCTTAGTCACTGACAGACTATGTGACTTTGAGCAAGTTCCTAAACCTCTCTGAGTCTCCGCTCCCCCCGGGAAGTAGAGGCAACAGTCCTATCCTCTCACAGTTGGGTTGTGGGTGAAATGAGCCCCTCCCTATACCTGGAAGTGTTTCATAACTGATCAGGTGCGATGTGGAAGGTGTCAGAGCCCCTGGGCTGCTCTCTACCATCTGTCTGTCTTTGTAATTCCAGGACTACAACTTGACTTTGAAAAAAGGGCTCTTGTCACTGGGACCCTAGAACATGACTCACCATCTGAGCAGAGTAGGGGTGCAAACACATACAGCATCACAATTAAACCATCGCTCTGAATCTCCAAAAACTGTCCCCACGAGAAGGACAACCTTTATTGCTTCAGGGGAGAGCCCCTGGAGCAGTGAGTGCTTTGCCCCAGTTTAACTGCATGGGGCTGAACGAAGCATCCTTGGAGGGAATGTGCTCCCATTTTTACATGGTTTCCATTTTCTAACCGTGAGAATAGAGCAAAACTGAACCTGGTTGAGCAAGGATCTGCGGGGTAGGGTGTTGAATCCTTTGGGCACATGCCCAAGAGCAGCATAGCTGGGTCATGTGGCGGAGTTATTTTCAGCTTCTTGAGAATTTCCCAGGGTTTTTTCTCCACAGATTTTCAGAGGGACAGCAAAAGTTTGCAGTCTCATCCATAGCGACGGGGGGGGGGGGGGGGGGGGTGCCTTCCTCATATCCTCACCTGCCTTCGTTGCCTGTTCTTGACCTCAGTCACTCTGGTCGGGGTAGAGGGTAATTGTCACTTCACTTGTTTCCTTTCTATAGCTGCGTGGTGGTACTTACCCCTCTCTTCTGTCTGAGGCTTGCTTCCAGTATTCTGTGGGGCTGTTTTGAAGGATATAAATTCTTTTAGCTTGTTTGTGTGATGGACAGGCTTTCTGTCCATGGCAGATAGTTTTGCTGGGTACAGATGCCAATCTTGGCATCTGTGGTCTTTTAGAAGTTGCAGAGCATTACCCCAGCCTTTTAAATTTTCAACTGAGAAATCAGCTGTTATAATGGGGTTTTCCTCATATGTGAGTTGGGAAATTTTCTCTTTTTGCTTTTTGTACCCTCTCTTTGCCGAGTATATTTAATGTTTTAACTCTAACACGCACAGGGAGTTTTGTTTCTGGTCTTGTCTACTTGCTGTACTGTGTGTTTCTTGTGTCTCTGTGTTTGCACCTTTCCTTAGTTTGGGGAAGTTTTCTCCTACGATCTTGTTGAAGATGTGGTCTTTGCCATTGACTTCTCTTTCAACTATTTCTATAATTAGAAGATTTGATCTTTTTCATGTCATTCCATAGTTTCTGAATGTTCCTTTCCTGCCCTTTAAATTTTTTATAATTATTATTTGCCTGAGTGTTCTAATTCCTCAACTTTACCTCCAGGACATGATAATTTTTGTTATTTATTGAGCTCTACATTTTTCTCTGCTCCCCTCCCTGCCTCTCCCCTTCATCCCTCTCCCAAGGTCCCCATGCTCCTAATTTACTCAGGAGATCTTGTCTTTTTCTACTGTCTACTTCCCATGTAGATTATAACTATATAAGTCTCTCTTAGTGTTGGCATTATTGTCTAAGTTTTCTGGGATTGTGGTTTGTAGGCTGGTTTTCTTTGCTTTATGTTTAAAAACCACCTATGAGTGAGTACATGTGATAATTGTCTTTCTGTGTCTGGGTTGCCTCACTCAAAATAATGTTTTCTAGCTCCATCCATTTTTCTGCAAAATTCAAGCTGTCATTATTTTTTTCTGCTGTGTAGTACTCCATTGTGTAAATGTACCATATTTTCCTTATCTATTCTTTGGTCGAGGGACATTTAGGTTGTTTCCAGGTTCTGGCTATGACAAACAATGCTGCTATGAACATTGTTAATTAAGCACACGTCCTTGTGGCATGATTGAACATCCTTTGGATATATACCCAAAAGTGGTATTACAGGGTCTTGAGGAAGGTTGTTTCCTAATTTTCTGAGAAATCGTGACACTGACATCCAAAGGGGCTGTAAGCTTGCATTCCCACCAGCAATGCAAGAGTGTTACCTTTACCCCGCAACCTCTCCAGCATAAGTTGTCATCAGTGTTTTTGATCTTGGCCATTTTTACAGGTGTAAGATGGAATCTCAGAGTTGTTTTGATTTGCATTTCTCTGATGACTAAGGATGTTGAACATTTCCTTAAGTGTCTTTCAGCCATTTTAGATTCCTCTGTTGAGAGTTCTCTGTTTAGATCTGTACTCCATTTTTTAAATTGGATTGTTTGTTCTTTTGATGACCAATTTCTTAAGTCCTTTGTATATTTTGTAGATCAGACCTCTGTCTGATGTGGGGTTGGTGAAGATCTTTTCCCATTCTGGGATTTTGATGGGCATTGCATTGACTCTGTAGATTGCTTTTGGTAGAATTGCCATTTTTACTGTTAATTCTACCTACCCAAGAACATGGGAGATTTTTCCACTTTCTGGTGTCTTCTTCAATTTCTTTCCTTCAGAGATTTAAAGTTCTTGTCATACAAGTCTTCCACTTGTTTGGTTAGAGTTACTCCGAGATATTTTATGTTATTTGTGGCTATTGTAAAGGGTGATGCTTCTCTGATTTCTTTCTCAGCCCATTTATCATCTGTGTATAGGAGGGCTACTGATTTTTTGAGTTAATCTTGTATTCTGTTACATTACTGAAAGTGTTTATGAGTTGTTGAAGTTCCTTGGAAGAAATTTTGGGGTCGCTTATGTAAACTATTATATCATCAGCAAATGATGAAAGTTTGACTTCTTCTTTTCCAATTTGTATCTGCTTGATCTCCTTTTGGTGTCTTATTGCTCTAGCTAGGACCTCAAGAATTATATTGAGGGCTGGAGAGATGGCTCAGCGGTTAAGAGCACTGACTGTTCTTCCAGAGGACCTGAGTTCAATTCCCAGCAACCACATGGTGGCTCACAACTATCTGTAATGAGATCTGGCGCCCTCTGGCCTGCAGGCATACATGGAGGCAGACTTTCTATACATAATAAATAAATAAAATCTTTAAAAAAAGAATTATAGTGAGTAGATATGGAGTGAGTGGAAACCTTTGTCTTGTTCTTGATTTCAATGGGTTCGCTGGGAGTTTCTTAATAATGTCTTTGTGTGGTTTGTGTATCAGGGTAAATATAGCCTCATAAAAACAGTTTGGCAATGTTCCTTCTGTTTCTATTGTGTGGAACAATTTGAAGAGTGTTGGTATTCATTCTTCTTTGAAAATCTTGTAGAATTCGGAGCTGAAATCATCTGGTCCTGGGCTTTTTTTTTTTTTTTTTTTTTGGTTGGGAGACTTTTGATGACTATTTCTATTTCTTCAGCAGTTATAGGTCTGTTTAATTTGTTTATCTGGTCTTAATTTAATTTTGGTGATATTTATCCAGAAAGTTGTCCATTTCCTTTAAGTTTTCCATTTTTGTGGAGTACAGGTTTTTGAAATATGACCTAATGATTCTCTGTATTTCCTCCATGTCTGTTGTTATGTCCCCCTTTTTATTTCTGAATTTGTTAATTTGGATATTCTCTCTCTGCCTTTTGGTTAGTTTGGATAAAGGTTTGTCTATTTTGTTGATTTTCTCAAGGAGCCAACTCTTTGACTCATTGATTCTTTGTATTGTTCTCTTTGTTTCTATTTTGCTGATTTCAGCTCTCAATTTGATTATTTCCATCCATCTAGTTCTCTTGGGTGAGTTTGCTTCTTTTTGTTCTAGAGTTTTCAAATGTTCTGTTAATCCACTTAGTTCACTAGTGTGGGATTTTCCCAGCTTCTTTATGTAGGCATTTAGTGCTATGAACTTTCCTCTTATCACTGCTTTCTTTGTGTCCCATAAATTTGGGTATGTTGTGTGTTCATTTTCATTAAATTTTAGGAAGTCTTTAATTTCTCCCTTTATTTCTTCCTTGACCCATTGATGATTTAGGTGAGCATTGTTTAATTTCTATGTGTTTGTGGGCTTTCTGAAATTATTATTGCTGTTGAATTCTAGTTTTAAGCCATGGTGATCTGATAAGATACATGGGGTTATTCCATGTTTTTTTATTTGTTGAGGTTTGTGTTGTTACCAAATATGTGGTCAGTTTTTGAGAAGGTTCCACAAGGTGCTGAGAAGAAGGTATATTCTTTTATGTTTGGATGAAATATTCTATAGATGCCTGTTAATCCCACTTGAGTAATAACATCTGTTAGTTCCCTTATTTCTCTGTTCATTTTTTTGTCTGACTGACCTGTCTAGTGGTGAGAGAGGAGAGTGTTGAAGTCTCCCTCTATTAGTGTGTGGGGTTTAATGTATGATTTAAGCTTTAGAAGTGTTTCTTTTACATATGAGGGTGCCCTTGTATTTGGGGCATAGATGTTAAGTATTGAAATTTCCTCTTGGTGGATTTTTTTCTGTGACTAATACGAAATATCCTTCTTTGTCTCTTTTGATTGATTTTTAGCTTGAAGTCTATTTTGTTAGATATTAGTGTTGGGAATTTTTCCTAACGCGAGCTCTCTGCCAACGTAAAAAATCCCAAATCAAGCCAAATCACAACAAGCCAAATTAAAAAATATCCAGGTTTGATGGGATTCCTGCACTCTCGGGTGACCCTGAGGGGAAACCTGGAGGCTGCTAACACAACCACAGGGGGGAGGAAAAAAGAGACCATGAGGAAACTTTCCAGGGAAGTAGTTTAAATAGACTGAGGGCGTGGTCAAGATTTTGGTGGGCTTGTCTTGACTCTCCTCCAGGAAGGGGTCAAGACTTGGCAGGCACAGGTATGGGGCCTCCAAAGATAGAGGCCAGAGATGGGGCTTACATTCCAGACTGTTTGTATAAGGGGTAACAGGAAGCTGAGGTGATACTTTGACTAACATCTAGGCTCTCTTAGGAAAAAGGGGCGTTGACTCAAGTCTGGTTCCTTCTTGCGGGCATAGGGCGATGTGGGGAAGGGGAGAGCTAGGTGTTGGTGAATCCCATGTACTGTCATCCCAAAGACATCAGGCATCTGTTCCTTGGGGGAGGTGAGAAGGCAGGTGTCTGAGTTCAATGGAGAGCTTGGTTGGTTGTTGTTTGATGAGTCCATTGGCCCTCTCTACCTTTCCCAAGGATTGTGGATGATAGGGGTTGTAGAATTTCCAGATGTTGAGAGCTTCTGACATGAGCTCCATGACCCTGGAAGTGAAGGCTGGCCCATTATCTGTCTGGATGGTTCGTGGGACACCAAACCAAGGAATGATGTGGTCCAGAAGTACCTGAGCCACCACGTCTGCTGTTTTCCTAGAGACCGGAAATGCTTCTATCTATCCTGTAAAAGTGTCCACAAGTGTTAAGAGATAATGGAGTTTTTTATGAGTAGTCATATGAATGAAATCAACCTGCCAATCTTTCCCCGGTTGGTGTCCACAAAGCTGGTATAGAGACTGACGTATGTGGAGAGCCCCTTGTGTGTTGGCCTGGCACACATCTGGCAGGAGGAGTGAACCTGTAAAACAAAATCTCGGAGATGGATGGGGTCAAAAAGGGGCTCCAAGAAGCGGAATACATCTTTGAGGAAGCAGCTAAGGATTTCTCGACCCAGTAAAGGTGCTGGGCAAGCAGGTATCACTAAGAAAGAATGAGAGAAATATTGTCCTCTAAGAATGCAGAGCAGTGGCAAAGTTTTAAGTAGGGAGAAACAGGTCCTGTCTATCCCCATAACTGAAATTGGTGAGGGGAACATAAGGCTCAAGTGTGATGTTAGAACAGAATAGGTAGCTCCCATGTCCAAAATAAAAGTAATAGAATTAGCCACTACCTGCATCTTTACCGTAGGCTCAGATAGGGTTACTGGATATACCAAGTCTGGGCATCGTCAATCCTCTGCAAGGCTGAGAAGTTCGAAGACTGGCAGTTTCCCTTGCCGATGTTGGTAAGGCCAGACCTCCATGGCATGGCATAGAGGACAAGCCCACATGGGGGCATTGTGATTTCCAGGGTCCAGGTTGCTGGCAGATAGGGCATAACCTTGGAGGAGGTATAGTGCAATATTGTGCCATATGACCATTTAGGCCACACTAGAAATAGCTTGCCTGTGAGGTCGACTTAGGCTGGGCTCTATCAGGGTAGAGCCTTGTGGTTGGCTTCCCTTGTCCCCCTTCCCGTGACCTTAGGGCAGTTGCTAAAGCCTGGGCCCGCAGATTGTTATAGCCTTGTCTGTCAGGAAGGCTCAGCTGTTTCTTCTAGGGCATTAAAAACTTTAAAGGCCCTTTTCACCAATTCCCGTATAGGGGTTTAGGGACCCTCCTCAACCTTTCTTAACTTTAAGCATTAGTAGAAAAGGAACCTAGCTGCTCTTCTATCTGAGAGATATCTGGAAGAAAAAAGGGAATATGATCTTTTATAATGCTATCGATTCCCACCACCTCCCAGAGAGGACAGAGTCGGGCAGAGCTATGGTGGGATCTAGTATGGGAGGAGACTGGGAAGGATTGGGAGGGACTAGCCCAGTGGGGGGTCCAAGGGTGGGGAGATGAGGTAGGAGGGGGAGGGGTGGAGGAAGGTGGGTAAGGTGGAAGTTGACCTTGAACCTCCAGATTGGGAAGGGAGGGGGTAGGCAGGGAAGGAGAAGAATGTGGAGAATCTTGCTCCACAGGAGGGGGTTGGGTAGTGTGGGCTTGAGGGAGTGGGGGAGGGGCCAGTGCCTCCGGCTGCATGGTCCAGCTGGAATTGTTGGGGTCCCAATTCCCAGATGACCGGGAATTTGGAGGTGTTGCAGCCTTAGCGACCAAGACAGGTGCTGCGAGACACTGGCTACTAAGGGAAGGGCGAGAGCACAGAACCCAAAAACCGTGGACATAAGTAAGCTTTGCCCATCTGTCCTTAAAACGACAAAAATTTTCTAGGTCCCAGAGGACTGTAAGCTGTTCGGGACAGATTGTACTGATCAGCACCAATTTATAAAGATTTTGTAAGAGGCATCCTAGGGGCTACAGTGGATCTGGCTTTGAACTGCAAGTGTCCATTTTAAAGTCTATGCCCAACCACATGGCCTAAATTTATTACAGCGCGTCTGCTAAAATAGCTCTTAGGCCTAACGGAGTGTGGAAATTGAATGTTAGGTGTCCCTAAAGCAAACAAAGTCCACCTCAGCTAGGCCCAGTCTTGCCGGTCTAGCCGCTGCTGAAATCAAACTATTGCCGCTAGCTCACGGCTTCAAGAGTCCAATAATCTACAAAAGTAAGTATGAATGGGACCCCCAAAACCCTATAGCATAGACAAGAAAAAGGGACTCACCAAGACACAGCCCCTGTAGCTGAGGAGCTGGTTTTAGCATGGCATGGAGAGCTCAGATTGTGGACTAGGGGGCTTTTGAGGTGTGGCCTAGGGCCACACAGAAAGTCCACCCTACCCGGTGGGACCTCCAAGATGTTAGGAATTTTTCCTAATGCGAGCTCTCTGCTGACACAAAAATACCAATCAAGCCAAATCACAACAAGCCAAATTAAAAAATATCCAGGTTTGATGGAATTCCTGCACTCTCAGGTAACCCTAAGGGGAAACCTGGAGCCTCTAACAAGACAACAGGGGGAAGGAAAAAAAGAGACCATGAGGAATCTTTCCAGGGAAGCAGTTTAAATAGACTCAGGGTGTGGTCAAGATTTTGGTGGGCTTGTCTTGACTCTCCTCCAGGAAGGGGTCAAGACTTGGCAGGCACAGGTATGGGGCCTCCAAAGGTGGAGGCCAGAGACTGGGGCCTACAATTAGGTTAGCTACACCAGCTTGTTTCTTAGGTCCATTTGATTGGAAAATTTTTCCCCCAACCCTTTACTCTGATTCAATGTCTGTCTTTGAGGTTGAGGTATGTTTCTTGTATGCAGAAGAAGGATGGATTCTGTTTTCGTATCCAATCTGTTAGCCTGTGTCTTTTCATAGGTGAGCTGAGTCCATTTATATTAAGGGATATTAATGACCAGTGATTGCTATCTCCTGTTAATTTAGCTTTAATTATTGGTGATGTTTATTTGTGTGTTTTTCCTTTCTTTGGGATTTGCTGCTATGAGACCATCAATTGTCTGTGTTTTTGTTGATGTAGTCGATTTCCTTAGATTGGAGTTTCCCTCTAGTATTTTGTGTAGGGCTGGGTTTGTGGCTAGGTATTGGTTAAATCTGGTTTTGTCATGGAATATCTTGTTTTGTCCTTCAATGGTGATTGACATGATAATTTTTTTATCTTCCACTCAATCCATTCTATTTGCAAGCCTTTCTCCTGAGTTTTCTAATTGTGTTACTGTTTACTCAATTCTATCTTTATTACACCTTAAGCTCTCTTCAATATTTCTCTCTTTATTGGATTTTGGATTTTGTTCCTCATTTCATTCAGGTACAGATGATTTCTGGTGCATTTATTATTTTTCTCTTTAAGTTCATTGAGCTGTGTTTTTGTGTCTTCCTCATAGTTCATGATTTATTTGATATATTTTATGATTGTTCTTTTAAGTTCTATGCTCTGGGGTTCAACTATATAATTCACCATAGAGAACGCGTATGTGGAACCGGTGGGTTTGGGGAGCGAGACCTACTGTCTTGTTTTTTCATGCTTTTGGTGTTTTTGTGCTGTATCCTGAGCATGTGGACTTCTTTCTATCGTTGTGTGTCTGTTGTGAGATTCTAGGTGGCATTGGATTGGGTCAGGGCAGAAATTGAATGAAAGGAGGCAGGCCGGGAACATCTTGTATATAATCATCTTATTAAGAATTAGGTATGGAAGCCAGGCGGTGGTGGTGCATGCCTTTAATCCAAGCATTCAGAAGGCATTGCAGGCGGATCTCTGTGAATTCAAGGACAGTCTGGTCTACAAGAGCTAGTTCCAGTAATTAGGCCTGGGAATGTGGAGATGGTCCAGGGTTATTGAGGGTCAGGGGAACACAGTAGGCAATGGCTGTATGCGAGGTAAGTGTCCAGAGACATGCCTGCAAGTGTAGACATAATACAGGGCAGAGGGGGCCAGAAGGGAGGTGAGGTATATGCCTGGGACTGGTGGTGTGTGTGTGTGTGTGTGTGTGTGCACGCGCGCCTGGGGCTGGTGGGGTGTGTGTGCCTGGGACTGGTGGTGGTGGCAGTGGTGTGTGTGTGTGTGTAACTGAGTATGCCAAGCTGATTCACAGGCTGTATATCCAGAACCAAGCCTTTAAGAATGGGCATGGTGCAGGGGTTGGTGTGGGTCAGACAAACCCAGCAGGAAAAGACTGCGCAAGCCACAGAATTAGGCCTGCCCGTGTGGAAAGCAGTGCTGCAGTCTTGTGGAAGGACCTGTTTTCTGAAGCCTCCTAAAGTCTTGTTGCCCGAGGCAGCCGAAGAGTGGTACAGCGGGGTCATAGCTCGATTTCTCGGGCGTGTGTCCAAGCATGTGCTCTCTCTCCTCAGGCCCCAAATGGTATCGCCATGTCCTCTCCCATAGATGGATTTATTTGTTCCTCTGTTATTGAGGTCTTTCTTTTGTTTTATTATCTTTTAGAGACAGGGTTTCTCTGTGTAGCCCTGACTGTCCTGGAACTCTGCTCTGTGGACCAGGCTGGCCTTGAACTCACAGAGATCCGCCTGCCTCTGCCTCCCAAGTGCTGGGATTAGAGTCGTGGGCCACTACCACCCACAGTTTTGTTTGTTTCAGCTCAAGAAACCGCCCTGTAGAGTGACTCCTCATTTTCTCTCTCTGCACATGCTGGGCTTCCTGGGGACACTCCTTCCCCCCAGTATTCATATTTTATTGGCTGTTTGCTCATTATGGTCCATTTGCATTTCCCTCAATGTCAGATAGCACAGGTACTATATTCTCCCTTGAGCATGGCTGCAGGGAAATGCATTTTGACTTGAGTGAGCCATTGCTCTAAAGCTCTGGAAAAGTGACCTCAGGAAAAGGGAAAATTTTCATTACTCATGAGACGGGCCTTGCTAGTGGTCACATACTGTTGTAGATTGGTTTCTCCAACAATGCGAAGATAGTCACAACTGGTTTTTGTTTTTTGTTTGTTTGTTGTTTATTCAGCTGGGAAGCCTTTCATCTCTCTGGAGGGCCCAGAACAGAGGATGACCACTGCAAAGCCAGTGACCTTCACCTGCACCGCTGGCCTTTTCAGCTCCAGGAACCTCAGTGTCAACTGGCTGAAGGACAATAATAAACATCCAGCTTCAGCCCCAGAACTGGTGCCTATCAGCAAAGATGTTTACTACGTCACAAGCAAGGTATCCGTGGCATTGGCCAAACATGATATCTTTTCTCAGATCACCTGTGAAGTCACCCATGAGGACCTCGATGAGTCCCTAACAATGACCATCAATCTTTCCCACGTGATCCTAGGTGAGTGAGCACTGAAACACATGGTGGGACCGCACTGGTAGCACGGAGGCTTTGCCCAAAGCCCCGTTTTATAATGGGAAATAGAAATTGATCATCACCAGCCTTGAACAGATGGATATGGATGAAAAGTACAGGTTCCATGGGCTGGCCAGCTGGGCTTTGATCTTAGCTGTACCATTCCAATCATATTGGTCACGTGTCTTAAATGTTCTGTGCCCCAGTTTCCCTAAAAATTTAGAATAAAACTAACACTTTCCTGGTAAGTTTCCTCTGAAGATTAAACCTGTCGTTCCTTCTAGAACACCCAGAAGGAACTATGCTTAATGCACTGTAAGTCATTTACAAATGTTTGACCTTACTATTGTACGGATCCTAGCATCCTTCCCTAAACATATTTTTTATTTATATTCTTGCTAATGGTTAAACGTTTCTAAATACTTATTATTAGTGGAAGCTGGTGGTATAAGACTTGTAATCTCAGTTCCTTGGGAAACAGGCAGAGATATAACAAGTTCCAGGCCTGTAAGGGTCAAGATTGAGTGCAAGGACAGCCTAGACATTTTGTGAAATAAAATACAATAACTAAAAAACAGAGCTGAGCTTCTCCTTCAGTGGCGGAGTGCTTGTCTTCTACGCATAAGATCCTGAGTTCTGAGAATCCTTTAGCATTGTATGAAATATAATTCACTCATAAAATGAACATCTACTATATGCCAGACACTGCTGTAGGTGTTGTGATTATAGAGTCCCTGATCTTGTGGGGCAATTCACTTTAATAATTCCTGTGATTCTATGTCACAGTATGGAATGTTTAAAACACAGACCAGACTACATATCCACGTGTCTCCAGCTATGTTTCATGAATATTTGTTTCATGAACATTTGTCCCTACTTATCTTACATGAAACATATAAAAACATATAAAAATTGTTCATTTAAAAAGGGTGAACTCTCTTCATTGGGAACTCACAGCAGCTGGAAGAGAATTGCAGGAGATCAGGCCACTTGACTTCCAGCATGAGATGGAGAGCTCATGGACCCTGCCCCATATCTGTGGGTCTCCTGTGCTTTCTGAAAGAATGAGAGACTTTTCCTTAAGGGTGTGGCCCTGGTAGGTCAACCACGCTCCATTGTCCCAAACCCATGAGCATATAAACAACAAAAATTATACTAGCTGGAATTAAAAAAAAAAAAAAAGAAAAGAGGGGCTGAAGATTGGTTTAGTGTGGCAGAAGGCTCAGGAACTCAAGATCATTCCTAGCTACATAGAGAGTTAAAGGTCATCTTGGAATTCTTGGGCCACCGCCAACCAACCAACCAATCAATCACATCTTAACAAAACAATCCAGAGACCCTGGAACAGGGAACTAAGACAGTAACAAAATTTCACCTGTTTACTTCCTGCTCTTGTCTAGTTATCCCTACACTGAAGATCACCACGGAGCCCCCGCAGATCCAAGATCATGCGCATCAAAGAGTGAACCTGACTTGCCACGTAAACCACTTCTACCCCCCAGTCGGGCAGCTTGTCTGGATTAAGAATAAGTACAAGATCCTGACTCTCAAGCTCTCTCAGGCCACAAGGAACTCCGATGGGACATACTCTCTAAAGCACACACTGCAAGAAGGTGCCATATCGGATGAGAGCACCTTTATCTGCATGGTGATCCAGGTAGACCAGCCTCCACTGAGGATTGGCATTACCCTGGGAGACCAGACCCCCAGTAAAGGCAGAGGTGTGTGTTTTGTCTCCTTTTACCGCCAGGCCATTGTTGCTGTGATATGATCCTTCTGTATGCTGTAAATATGTAATACTCTCATTGGTTAATAAGAAATTTGTTTGATCTATAGCAAAGCAGGATAAAAGTAGGCCAGACAAGCAAACTGGGAACTGGGATGAAGGTGGACAGAGTTAAAAGAGGTATGAGCAGGCTGCCCAGAGAACCCTATAAAGCCACGGACCATGAGGCGATGCATAGATTAATAGAAATGGGTTAGTTTAAAAGTAAGAGCTAGTTAATAATTAGTCTAAACTATTGGCTGAGCACCTCGTAATTAATATCACTTCTGTGCATTTAGTTGTACCCAGGCCAACAGGACAGAAAAGCTTCCCTGCTATTTACATTGTGCTTGAAGAGCTAGACTCCGGGAAACCCTTGGTAAAAGTAGAGAAAGGACGCCCTCCCTAGTGAGAATGCTGTGGAATACCCATCCCTACCTGCACCCCCTTTCTTCCAGATATTTCCACCAAGAAATGAGTCTCCCTTGCTGCACTCATCATGTTGCAAGTTTTTTTCTTCTTAACCCTTGGTTGCAAGAAATCGCCAGCGTTAAGGACAGCTGGGCTCCAAATAACGTGTGGGAAAAGCAATTAATCAGGATGTGAATTCAGCTGGATGTTTCTGGAAATCAACTTTGAAGAGCTCCAGAATTACTCCTTAGCTAGGGAAAGGGTCACACAGCGTGGGTGTCAATCCCCCGTCACTCCCTTCTCTCTGTTCCTTTCCCTTCTTTCTATGCACAGGGCTCCTGATTTCTTCTATTTCTTCCCCATTTTACTCTTTGCAGACTCACACTATTCTCCCACAAGAGGGCGCTGTGCCGTTACAATCCAGAGCTTCCTTGTTTCTTAATCCAGCTATGCTTCACACTCTTGGGAGAAGGGACTGCTGTTCTGAAGCAGACCTGTTAGTGCAGGTGCACAGTCAGGGAGAGATACAATAAAATGTCAGGCACGGGCAAGCCAGGGGACGGCAGTCTGCGGGCTTTTCCTTACAGCGCACGTGGGCTCTCTGCAGTGTATTGCAGCGCAGGTAGCTATCAGAGAAGGAGCAGAGATGCCAGGCAACCAAACAGCCCATTCGCACAGCAGGCTTCCACCCTGATTTCCATCTAGTGGCAGAACCAGCCCTTTTCTGGTTGCTGTAAGAATTCTCAAAGATAATGATCTCCACATTTCTTTGGGTCCTGTTTCGTTGCCCAGTAGAAATAAGAAAAATATTCACACAGTTTGCTATAGATCTGGGTGACACACCACAGAATAATGCTTTTTCATAGGAAGAAAGTTGCATGATGTTTTAACAAAGTTTTTCTATTTTATTACTATGGTGAGAGCTGTATACAAGGCACTAACACATCTCTGGAGCTGTCCCTTCCCATGCATCCCCAGATCCCTGTCCTCAGCACCAGACTCCTGGGTACATCTACTCACACTCTGTTCTATCCGGTTAGAGCCCTCAGAGCTCTCCCTCCATGTCACCTACAGAGCACCAAGCGCTCATCACCCACAGAGCAGGCACTGCATAGCATTGGTCCTGCTGCCCCAGCTCACACTATGAGAGCAAGCAGGCAGCAGAGTAAGAGGAGAGTCACAGCCAGCAGCACTAGGCTTACAGAGCAGCTGCCAGATCACACGCTCGGTGCGGTGTTTCTGTATGCTTCACTTTTTTGCCACCTTAGAATGAAGACCTTAGGTTTATCACAAAATGCCTCTCAAATTGTCGGGAACTCTTAAGGATCCCTCTCAGAGTTCAAATAAAGACAACACAATAGGCAAATGGAGCTAAAATCTGAAAGCTAAGAAAACTATTCACAACACAATCTTTCTCTCCATGCTGCTGCTGCTGCTGCTTCTTCTTCTTCTTCTTCTTCTTCTTCTTCTTCTTCTTCTTCTTCTTCCTCCTCCTCCTCCTCCTCCTCCTCCTCCTCCTCCTCCTTCTCCTCCTCCTTTTCATGTTACAAATGCTCCCAGTAATATATACCCCTATAAACCAGCAATTCCTCAGCCCTAGCAGCTTCCATGGCTAGAATTCTTTATCCCCATAAAAATCAGATAGGAGTTTTTACACACAGAGATCTGTGGCTGTCAGCTCAAAGGTGGGAGTGGCTTAGTACACGTCCTTAATGGAGACAGTTAAGAAATGGATTAAATCACCAGGGAATTCTAGAGGAGAAGGCAAGTGCACTTCGCTACATTTTTAGGTTATTAGAGCAAGAACTAAAATGTTTAGCTTTCAGTAAAATTACAGACAGGGCACGGATTTTTTTTTTTTAAATCAGTACACCACTTTTTTTGTCCCAGCATTCATGCAGGGTATTGGGAAATCAAGAAACCTATGTAAATAATCAGGGTGAAGCTATGGCTCCTGGTTTGATTACACATTCACCAGATGGTGTAATTTCTATAGGCCTTCAGGTCTGGAGTTTGCACCTATTGCTCCAAGCAATAGAAACAAAGAGGAGACCCAGGTCTCTAAATTATCAGTGTGTATATATATATATATATATATATATATATATATATATATATATATATTTAGTATACAATATATGCCTTCAGGCCAGAAGAGGGCACCCGACCTCATTACAGATGGTTGTGAGCCACCGTGTGGTTGCTGGGAATTGAACTCAGGACCTTTGGAAGAGCAGGCAATGCTCTTAACCGCTGAGCCATCTCTCCAGCCCCTAAATTATCAGTTTTAAGGTATGCTGTTATCAGCCGTTCTGATCGTGGGCATTGTGGGTCTGTGTGCCAGCAGGAAGGAGGTCTTTCTCTGGGTTGTGGTTAATCATCTCTTCTGCTGTCCTTGAGTGTTAAACACAAGCAGTAAAATCATCAGAAAACCGAGGTGAAAGTGAGCGTAAGGAGTTAGGGATCTTTTAATGTAATGTTAGTTTGGGGTCATTGTATTCCTTACCCATAAGTGAGGTAAAACCAGGGCCTGCTTATTATCCATCTGAGCAGATATGAATTAGCAGATTTTGGCAAGCAGTAATTCTGTGCCCTTGGATGTTTGTGGATATCTGAAATGGAATGCTCTTACTTAGACTGTTGGTAAAGATAATTGTAAGAACGCAGGTCTCTGGATTTACCTAGGAGAGAGAAACGAAGGCCTGGCAGTGGGAAACTGTTCTTACACGTAGCTAGGAGAATACAATCGCTAAACCCCCAAAGCGTAGGAAAGAGCATAGAAAATGATCGAACAGTTTTGAACTATGGAAATTAATTTCCAAATTTGTAGCAGAAGGGGAACCAGCTACAGTGAAGAATCTACAGCAACAACCAGCCACTTTATTCACTAAGCAATAATACCAAAAGACTTGCTTTTGGGTTTGAAACCTTCACCCAAAGCCCCTGACTTTGATGAGTCCCTCGTAAAAAGACAGCTGAATAATGACTGTAGAATGTTGCTGCCTGTGGCATCAAATCCTATCGGAAGATATTTGCTTTTCTTGAAATGTCACATCTGAATATGCCACCCACCCCCCACAAACAAGTGCTTACACTTCAGTGACGTCTGAGAGCCCAGGTCTGCAGCTTTATTATGCCTGGCCCTCTTCTGCATGTCTCCCTCCCCACCTTGGAGTTTATGTGTAAACTTTGCCGCTGAAGGCATCAGAGTGGCCAGAGCCTGTGTGACCCCAGGAATACAATTTCCTTTTTAATTTGTTTCATCTGTCAGTGAGAGATGCCAAGAACTCCTTCCCTTGGCTCCTGCATGGTATCTGAACACTGGGGCACAGTTGAGCTTCTGCAGTGATTATTCCAAGTTTGCATGGTGCCTGTCCCAGAGCTGGACTGAAAGCAAGACAATATTAAAAATCGGAGATGTGGAGGCAGATTTTTTTGTTATAGGTATATAGAAAGGCATATATAGATTTTTGTAAGTTGATTTTGTATTTTATTACTTTGTTGACATTGACGAGAATTTCTAGAAGCTTTCTGATGGAACTTTGGGGTCTGTTATGTATAAATGTAATAAATTACATAAATGGACATCCAGATAAAACTCATATGCTCATCTCAATAGGTGCAGAAAAGGCCTTTGACAAAATTCATTGTGCCATCATGCTAGTCATAGAAGGATTTCATCATTACATATCTTCTGGAAATGGAGATAATTCAACTTCCTTTCTGACTGAACCCCATTCATTGTGTCTCCTGTTTTATTGCTGTAGCTAGTTCTCCAAGCACTATAAGGCAAGAATGGGGTGAGTGAACAGCTCTTGTCACTGCTGATTTTAGCAGGAGTGCTTCAAGTGCTTTTCCATCTAAGATGATGTGGACTATGGGCTTGTCACATGTGGCCGCTGATGTCCTTCTACAATTTATATAATGAACACATATTGACCTTTTGTCAAAGACCTTTTTGGCATCTATAGAGATGAGCACATGATTTCTGTCTTGACATTCATATGATTTATTAAATGTATTGAGTACTTATCAATCCTTGCATTTCCAGGAGATAGCCAACTTGATAGTGGTAGATGATTTTTTTTAAATGCACACCCATATTAAGTTTGCAATTAGTTTGTTGAGAACTTTTGCATCTCTGTTCACCTTGCACATTGGCCTGTAGTTATCTTTATAGTTGTATCTTTGCCTGGTTTGTATGTAGAGTAACACTGGCTTTGTAGGAAGAGATTGGAAGTGTTACTTCTTTTTCTATTTTTTTAAAAAAATAATTTATGAGTGTTGTGGTAGATTGTGATGGTATCTTGTTTGTGCTTTAACAACTAAAGCTTGCATGAGGATCAGAGTATGGAGCTTGTCACTAGTTAGCCATGGAGGTCAGGCAGTGGTGACACACACGGTTAATCTCAACACTCAAGAGGCAGAGTCAGGTGGATCTCTATGAGTTCATGGTCACCATGGGCTTCGATGAGATTGATCCAGTTGAAAAGAGATGCAGAATGAAGTAGCGGTGTCTCATACCTTTGATCCAGGTACCTGGGACTCACACACAGTTAATCCCAGCACTAGGGAGGTGAAGACAGGAAGGGATATGACTAGGGAGCGAGAAATATAAGGCGGGAGGAGACAAGAGGTCATTACATTCAGTCTGAGGATTCATGGAGACAGGATCATGCCCACCTTGGTCTGGGGATTCAGCAGAGGTGAAAGGTCTCACGAGTGGCTTCTTTACTTCTCTGCTCTTTTATTATCTGAACTACAGTAGATCTTGGCCAGTCTTGTACCATTCTGCTATGAATCTGTCTTAGCCTGGATTGCTTTGTTTTGGTTGGTTTGTTATCTCTATTTTTATTGCTGTTTCCACCTCTGTATTTGTTTTTGGGTTGATTTAAATTGTTTATCTCTTTTTGGTTCATCTTTGGTGGTTTGGGAGAATCTAGAAATTTGTTTATTTACTTTCTTACGTAATGGAGTATAGATTCCAATGGTATTCCTTTAGAATCTTCTAGATCTCTTTGGTGTCTGTTATAATGTTTTCCTATTCATATCTGGTTCTGTTGAGCTAACTCCTTTCTTTCAACTAATTGGACTAGCAGTCTGTCAATCTGATGGAGGAAGGTCATTGGCTAATAAAGGCACTGCCCTGACCCATTTTATTGGTTAGAGGATAGGTGGGAGGAGTAAACAGAACAAAATGCTGGGAGGAAGAGGAAGTGAGGTCAGAGACTCCACAGCTCTGCTCTCCGGAGCAGACGCCTCAGCAGAGACGCCATGCCCTGTTCCCTGGCAGACACAAGCGATGAAGCTCGGACCCAGGATGGACTAGGCTAGAATCTCCCCGGTAAGCACACCTTGGGGTGCTACACACAGATGATTAGGAATGGGCTAAATTAATATGTGAGAATTAGCCTAGAAGAGAATGGGCCAGGCAGTGTTTAAAAGAATACAGTGTCCGTGTAATTATTTCGGGGCATAAGCTAGCCATGTGGGCGGCCGGGTGTGGGGGACGCAGCCCTGCCGCCCCATACTACTACATCAATCTTTATCTTCTCAAAGGATCACCTCTCAGATTTGTAGATTCTTTATACTGTTTTCTTTATTTATTCTTTGATATCTAAAAATTTTAAACCAACTTTATTATAAAAACTTATAAAAATTACACACCCAAGTTAGCTAGACCCAATATGGAGACTGATCAATGAACTTTTATACAGTTAGGCTGTCCATTTTGAATGGAAGTTGTATAGCTTCATTGGACTTTACACTTTCAATACTGAATATATTTTATATATCCACCTACCATCAAAATAAAAAAAATCCACAACAGAGGTGAAACTGAAGCAATTAAATATTGTATCCCATTTCATAAGTCATATCCATTACCTGCATTCATTCCTTTCTCTTTTCCTATAGTACAGCCTTTCTTGTTCTCTTCTCTACTTTGTTTACATAATGCGTATATGGTTGGTTAGATTCCACCTATGAGAGGGAATATGCACTTTTCTTCAACCTGAGGTTTTGTGATCTCACTTAAGATTATGCATTAGAAGTCCATCCGTTTTCCATCAGATTTTGTGATTACATTTTTCTTCAAAGCTCAATAGCACAAACATGTGGTGTGTGTACATATGTGTGTATGTGTGTGTGTGTATCCCAAATATTTTGTTATCCATTCATTGTTGGAACCAGCAGGAAAGACTGCGCAAGCCACAGACTTAAGCCTGCCCGTGTGGAAAGCAGTGCTGCAGTCTTGTGGAAGGACCTGTTTTCTGAAGCCTCCTGTTATTGTCGTTTTTCTTTTCTTTTATTATCTTTTCAAGACAGGGTTTCTTTATGTAGCCCTGACTGTTCTGGAACTTGCTCTGTAGACCAGGCTGGCCTTGAATTCACAGAGATCTGCCAGCCTCTGCCTACCGAGTGCTGGGATTAGAGAGTCATGGACCACTACCTCCCACGGTTTTGTTTGTTTCAGCTCAAGATGTCCTTTGTCACCACCCTGTAGAGTGACTCCTCATTTTCTCTCTCTGCACATGCTGGGCTTCCTGGGGACACTCATTCCCCCCCCCCCCCAGCAGTCATATTTTATTGGCTGTTTGCTCATTATGGTCCATTTGCATCCCCCTCAAAGTCAGATAGCACAGGTACTATATTCTCCCTTGAGCATGGGTGCAGGGAAATGCATTTTGACTTGAGTGAGCCATTGCTCTAAAGCTCTGGAAAAGGGATAATTTTTATTACTCATGAGACGGGCCTTGTTAGGGCTTACATACTCTTGTGTATTACTGGTAATTCTAACAATGAGAAGATGCTCACAACTGGAGTTTGTTGTTTGTTTTTTGTTTTTTCAGATAGGAAGCCTTTCATCTCTCTGAGTGGCCCTGATGAGAGGAAAAAGACAGACACTTCAGATTTAGTCCCTTTTAACTGCACCGCTGGCCCTTTCAGCTCCAGGAACCTCAGTTTTAATTGGCTGAAGGACAATAATGAACTCCCAGCCTCAGCCCCAGAACTGGTGCCTATCAGCAATGACTCTTTCTATGTCACAAGCAAGGCGTGGGTGCTATTGGCCAAACAAGATATCTTGTCTCAGATCACCTGTGAAGTCACCCATGAGGACCTCGATGAGCCCCTAACAATGACCATCAATCTTTCCCACGTGATCCTAGGTGAGTGAGCACTGAAACACACGGTGGGACCGCACTGGTAGCACAGAGGCTTTGCCCAAAGCCCCGTTTTACAATGAGGAATAGAAATTGATCATCATCAGCCTTGAACAGATGGATATGGATCAAAAGTACAGGTTCCATGGGCTGGCCAGCTGGGCTTTGATCTTAGCTGTACCATCTCATAGGCTACACCATATTGGTCAATGGTCCGTGCCCCAGTTTCCCTAAAAAATTAGAATAAAACCAACACCTTTCTGGTAAGTTTCTTCTGAAGATTAAGGCAGTTGTTTTTCTAGAACACCAGAAGGAACTGTGTCTAATGCGTGGTAAGTTGTTTATGGGTTCTTGATCTTACTACTGTATGGACCTAGCATCTCTCTCTAAATATATTTGCCCTATGCATACCATTGCCAATGTTTAAAATATCTAAATATTTATTATTAGAGAGAGATTGTGGGATAAGGTGCCGCACACTGCGCCCCCGTGTCTGTGCTCGGTGCGCTATTACCCAGTTACCGAGCTTCGGGCAAGGGGCTGGAGGTTGAAAACTCAGACACAGAGACAGACCAACACACACAGCTCCCAACGCTGGTTCAGAAAGCCCATCTTTATTAACACCATGTAGACTTAAATACACTGCAGTCAATGGTCAACAGGTGATAATCCCATTCTCTGATCCTCTAACTAGGCACAGCTTCTAGTAACTTATATTAGAAGGTTCTAGGAGGGAAAAGCAGCTGAAGGCCAGGACTCGTTAATCCCAGGACTCATTAATCCCAACAATAAGGCATGTAATCTCAGCTCCTTAGGAAACAGGCAAAGATGTAACAACTTCCAAACCTGTAGGGGTTAAGACTGAGTTCAAGTCCAGCCTAGACAATTTAGTGAAATAAAATGAAATAAGTGAAAAACAGGGCTGAGCTTCTCCTTCAGTGGCAGGGTGCTTGTCTTCTATGCATTAGATCCTAAATTCTGGGGAATCATTGGCATTGGGTAGAATATTATTCACTCAATAAACAATGAACAGTTTCTTGTGCCAGACACTGCTGTAGGTGTTGTGATTACAGAGTCCCTGATCTTGTGGGGCAATTCACTTTATTAATTCCTATAATTATATGTCACAATGTGGAATATTTAAAACACAGACCAGACTACATATCCACGTGTCTCCAGCTATGTTTCATGAATATTTGTTTCATGAATACTTGTCCCGACTTAACTCACATGAAACATATAAAAACATATAAAACTTGTTCATTTAAAAAGGGTGAACTCGTGAACTCTCTTCATTGGGAATTCACAGCAGCTGGAAGAGAACTGCAGGAGATGAGGCCACTTGACTTCCAGCATGAGATGTAGGTCTTCGTGGACCCTGCCCCATAGCTGTGGGTCTCCTGTGCTTTCTGAAGGAATGAGAGAGTTTACCTTAAGGTTGTGGCCCTGGTAGGTCAAGCACGCTCCAGTGCCATGAGCATATAGAACGCATGAATTAGACTAGCGGGAATGTAAGAAAAGAGGGGCTGGAGAGATGGCTTCGTGGAGGCAGAAGGATCAGGAACTCAAGATTATCCCTGGCTACATAGTGAGTTCAAGGTCATCTTAGAATTCTTGGGAGCCTGCCAATCACCCAATCAATCAAATCTTAACAAAACGATCGAGAGACCCTGGGGCAGGGAAGTAAGACAGCACCAAAATGTCACCTCCGTTTGCTTTTTGTTCCTATCTAGTTGTCCCCACAGTGAAGATCACCAAGGAACCCCCAGAGATACATGATCATGCGCATCAAAGAGTCACCTTGACTTGTCACGTGAATCACTTCTACCCCCCAATCAGACAGCTCACCTGGACTAAGAATAATAACAAGATGCTTACTGTCGAGCACCTACAGACCACCAGAAACTCCGACGGGACATACTCTCTAAAGCACACATTGCAGGAAGATGCCATGTCTGATGAGAGCACCTTTAGCTGCTGGGTGTTCCAGTCTGACCAGCCTCCGCTGTGGGTCATCATCACCCTGGGAGCACAGCACCCCACTAAGGGCAGAGGTGTGTGCCTTGTCTCCTCTGTGTTCTCAGGGCATTGTGACTGAAGGGCTAGAGACTCAGGGAAACCCTTGGTAGAAGTAGAGAAAGGAAGCCCTCCCTAGTGAGAATGCTGTGGCATAGCCCCACCCACACCTGCACCCCCTTTCTTCCAGATATTTCCACCAAGAAATGAGTCTCCCTTGCTGCACTCATCATGTTGCAAGTTTTTTTCTTCTTAACCCTTGGTTGCAAGAAATCGCCAGCGTTAAGGACAGCTGGGCTCCAAATAACGTGTGGGAAAAGCAATTAATCAGGATGCGAATTCAGCTGGATGTTTCTGGAAATCAACTTTGAAGAGCTCCAGAATTACTCCTTAGCTAGGGAAAGGGTCACACAGCGTGGGTGTCAATCCCCCATCACTCCCTTCTCTCTGCTCCTTTCCCTTCTTTCTATGCACGGGGCTCCTGATTTCTTCTATTTCTTCCCCCTTTCATTCTTTGCAGACTCACACTATTCTCCCACAAGGGGGCGCTGTGCCGTTACAATCCAGAGCTTCCTTGTTTCTTTATCCAGCTATGCTTCACACTCTTGGGAGAAGGGACTGCTGTTCTGAAGCAGACCTGTTAGTGCAGGTGCACAGTCAGGGAGAGATACAATAAAATGTCAGGCACGGGCAAGCCAGGGGACGGCAGCCTGCGGGCTTTTCCTTACAGTGCATGTGGGCTCTCTGCAGTGTATTGCAGCGCAGGTAGCTATCAGAGAAGGAGCGGAGATGCCAGGCAACCAAACAGCCCATTCTCACAGCAGGCTTCCACCCTGATTTCCATCTAGTCCTGTGGCAGAACCAGCCCTTTTCTGGTTGCTGTAAGAATTCTCAAAGATAATGATCTCCACATTTCTTTGGGTCCTGTTTTGGTTGTCCAGTAGAAATAAGACAAATATCCACAAGGTGGGATGTATCGATCTGGGTGACACACCCCAGAATAATGCTTTTTCATGGGAAGCAAGTCTCATGATGTTTTAACAAAGATTTTCTATTTTATTACTATGGTGAGAGCTGTATACAAGGCACTAACACATCTCTGGAGCTGTCCCTTCCCAAGCATCCCCAGATCCCTGTCCTCAGCACCAGACTCCTGGGCACATCTACTCACACTCTGTTCTATCCGGTTAGAGCCCTCAGAGCTCTCCCTCCGTGTCACCTACAGAGCACCAAGGGCTCATCACCCACAGAGCAGGCACTGCATAGCAGTGGTCCCGCTGCCCCAGCTCACACCATGAGAGCTGGCAGGCAGCAGCCAGAGGAAGGTATGAGTCACAGCCAGCAGCACTAGGCTTACAATGCAGCTGTCAGATCACAAGCTTGATGTGGTGTTTCCGTATGCTGTCTTCTTTGTCACCTGAGAGTACAGACCTTATGCTTGTCACAAATCATTTCTCAAATCTTATTGGAAGGTTTTTACTTTTCTGGAAATGTCACATCTGTCTATGCCATTCAGTTCCGACAACCAAGTACTTAAACTGCAGTGATGCCTGAGAGCCCAGGTCTGCAGCTTTATCCTGTATGTCCCCATCCCCAGCTCTTGGAGCTTATATGTGAACTTTTATCTTTTCTTGAGCATCTTTCAGGCATTTACTGATATATCCTTGAAGTTCATTGGGCTGTCTGTGTCTTCTTTAAACTCTTTGGATTCTTCAATGACGTTTATAATTTTTCCTTTACATTTTTCCCCGTGGTTCATCTAGATATCCTTCAGTGGGAAATGTTTCTATAGAACTAGTGATTGTTGGTGCTGGGCATGCAGTCTTGGTCATTCACAGCTATGTTTTTGCTATTGACCTAGGCATGTGGATTTCTTTCCCTGGTTGTGTGTCTGAAGTATGGTTCTTCCCTGCTTCCTGCTGGGACGGTGCAAGAACTGTGTGGCCAGAGCTAGACTTGGGTTCAGAGATGGAATGGTTAGTTTTTGGTTCTGAGTAGGCTTACTAAGAAGATCCACTGCGAAAGCTATACTTCTGGAGCTAGATGTGTGCAGGTGGGCTTGGGGGAACTCATCAGGAAAATCCAATGGGTGATTTTTTTTCTTTCTTTCTTTTTTTCTTTCTTTCTTTATTAAAGATTTCTGTCTCTTCCCCGCCACCGCCTCCCATTTCCCTCCCCCTCCCTCAATCAAGTCCCCCTCCCTCGTCAGCCCAAAGAGCAATCAGGGTTCCCTGCCCTGTGGGAAGTCCAAGGACCACCCACCTCCATCCAGGTCTAGTAAGGTGAGCATCCAAACCAATGGGTGATTCTTGCTCCCAGAACTAGACCTGAGAATGTAGGAACGCCACTTGCAGAATTGTGGGACTGTTTGGGGAAAACCAATGCATGAGCCTGTGTTTATTATTTTAAAGATACTAACAACCCCTCAAGTGGTCCTTTGAGATTTTGATGTTGTCGTTGACACTTTTAAAGTAGTTACCAAGCATGATGCATTCAACATCAGCTTCCTTACTTGTTAATCCCAAGAAATAAGATTCACCCCACTTTGTTAAAGAGTGAGAGGCATGAAAAGTTAAGTTGTTGAGGCGTGTGTGTGTGTGTGTGTGTGTGTGTGTTACAGATGTAGTTTGGATCCCAAAGTCTAAGGCCTGCCTATGGGCATTAAGAGATTTCCCTTAGTCCATCAACTCCAGCCTGACAGCAAGGGAACCAGGATAGGACCAAATTAGGCCCTCTGAATGTGGGTGACAGTTGTATGGCTGGGGCAGACTGTGGGAACACTTGCAGTGGGACCAGGATTTATCCCTACTGCTTATACTGGCTTTTTGGAACCCATTTTCTTTGGAGGGATACCATGCTTAGACTAGATATAGTAGGGGAGGGCCTTGGTCATGCCTCAAAGCAATATACTAGGTTTTGTTGACTCCCTATGGGAAGCCTTACCCTTTCTGAGGAGTGGATGGGGTGGGATAGGGGGAAAGGTGGAGGGGGCAGGAAGAGAGGAGGGGGTGGGAACTGGGGTTGATATGCAAAATGATAAAAGATAGTTTTTTTTAAAAATTAATTAATTAAAAAAAAAGAAAAATTTCCCTTTAGCAGTGACTGAAGGAAAGACTGAGTATAAGGTCAGAGGCCTAGACCCCGGGACTAGGCTAACTGGTTTTGAACTCCTGGCTATGCCACTAATTACAAACTTGGACCTGTTCTCCCATCCATTGCTGCCTCCTTTTTCTTGCTTGTGAACTGGGGATATTGACAGCTACGTGTAAAGTTGCTGGGGGAGGGGGATTTGACAAATTCTAGAAGAGCCTCATTGCTTGCTATGAGTGTTTTCTATGTGGTGTTGTCTTCTGAGCTACATGGAAGAGCCTAGGAGCCTGGCATTGCTTGCTATGAGTGTTTTCTATGTGGTGTTGGTCTGCTGAGCTGCGTGTTCTTTGGTCTTATTGTTTGCCATCTGCAAGTAGCTTCAGAATCCTCCTACCAGCAGGAAATATCCAAATCTCCACGAAAGAGGAAGTGGTGGGACTTTGCAAGGGGGGCTCCAGGAAACTGTTGGCACTGGAATTTGATGTGCCGTGGATCATCTCTTCTTTCAGGAAGGAAAGACTACGCTAACCACCTCGAAGGCCCCCTGCAGCGGTACTCACCGGGGACAAGCATCCAGCTGAAGTACACATCCTCGGAGTTACCAACGCGGCAGGTTACTGTGACCTGGCTCAAAAACAACCACAGCCTTCTCCAAACCCAGACCAACGTCTTATCCAGTGGAAACGGTTATAATGTGACTAGCAGTGTGCTTGTCCCCCTGGAGAGTAATGACATCCTCTCCTCAGTTCTCTGCCGGGTTGAGCACAAATCGTCTGTGGTTTTCCAGAAGGTCATCACCTTGGACCAGTACCTCCGTGGTAAGACTTTTCTCTTTCTGGAGAAGGTAATGCTGAGATGGGCTGTGGGCTGCTCTTGGTGTCAGTTTACTCATGGAGGAATGGCCTTACTTGGTGGTGACACCAGAAACAGAATCTGTGACGTTCTTAATGCCATGCTCTGCTCAGACTGACTATGCAGAAGTGGCATTTGCTGTTGTCATAACTACCCACATTAACTCAGAATCACTTTCTTCATCTGAAAAACAGATAGAATGTCTACCCTCTGAGATTTGGTTATAGTATTGCTATTCTATAGAAAGAATACTAGAAGGGCTTGGTGAGCTTGTAAAGTGTGGGGACTGTGTTGTCCTGAGATCATTACGACCTGGACGAGAGTCTGATTTTTCCTTTCGTTGATCTTTACAGGATGCACCAGTGCTTGGTAGATCTGTAAAGTCAGGGAGATCATGATGTCTCATACCTAGGAGTAAATTTAAAGGTTCAAAACTGACCAATAAAAATTAACTATCTAAAGCCTATAAGACTTTCAAAATTTAAAAAATATTTCCTTCTAATTTTTTTGTATCTGCACAATAGAATAAATATGCTATCATCATGGAAGCAACCCATCATTTTACATGAACAAAAATACTAATATCACCACCTCCAGAAAGCATAGTTCACAACTGATCCACCGCATTATGAGGTGGGTGTAACATGAGGGGCTGCTCATTGGGGTTTCTGTCCCACCCGGTACCCCACATCTGGCAAGCCCCAAAGAAAATCACACAGAGATCTCCATAAGTTATAAAACTGATTGGCCCATTAGCTCAGGCTTCTTATTAGCTCTTGTAGTTTATATTAACCTATTATTCTTATCTATGTTAGCCATGTGGCTCAGTACCTTTTTCAATGGGGCAGATCATATCCTGCTTCTTAGTGGTCTGGGCTGGAATGTGGAGAAATGGGCTTCCTCATTCCCAGCATTCTCCTGTTCTACTTCTTGTCTGGTTTACCCACCTATACTTCCTGTCTGGCCAATCAGCATTTATTTAAAACATGATTGACAGAATACAGACAATTCTCCCACATGGGGGGGGGGTCCTGCCTTACTTAATTGATCCAGGTATCTTGTACTCTTTGTCTTATTCTTAAAGATTCAGACATGAAAGCACCCAGTACTGAAAAGCTGTTGAGCGAATGAATGATCTCTGCCCAACTCTATTTATGTATTCAAGTTGCTTGTGTTATCGGCCTTGGTATGTTTGGATGTCAAATAGGAAAAGGTAGTTCAGGGAGGCCTCTTTTTTCTTTAATATTTATTTGTTTGTTTGTTTGAAATCCCAAATGCAGTTTCTTCTCCCTCCTCTCCTCCCAGTCTCTCTCCTACCTTCTCCTCTCTCCCCCCATTCCACTCCGATTCCTTTTCTATTCAGAAAAGAGCAGGCCTCCTACTGATATCGACAAAACATGGTGTATCAAGTTGTAGTAAGATTAAGCACCTTGCCTTGTATTAAGGCTGGGCAAAGTGACCTAGTATGAGGAATAGGGTCCCAAAAGCAGATAACAGAGACAGACAGCCCCTGCTTTCATTGTTAGGAGTTCCACAACAAGACCAAGCTACACAACTGTAACATATATGTAGCGTGCCTAGATCAGTCCATGCAGGCTCTCTAGTTGTTGGGTCAGTCTCTGAGCTCCTGTAAGCCCAGGCTAGTAGATTCTGTTTCTTTGTGATTCCCTTGACTCTCTGGTGCCTACAATCTTCTCTCCCTCTCTTCAGCAGAAGTCCCTGATCTCGTCCTTATGTTTAACTGTGGTCTGCATCTGTTTTCACAAGTTGCTAAATGAAGCCTCTCTGATGACTATGAGGCTAGGGACCAATCTATGAGTATAGCAAAATATCATTGGTCATCATTACATTGGCATTTTCTCCAGTTGTGTTTGGGTCTCTCTTAGGTCTCTAGGCCATCCAGACTCTGGGTCCCAGCTCTCCAGGCAGTGTCAGGGATGGGATCATTTTTGTGGCATGGGTCTGAGGCTGGACCAATCATTGGTTGGCTACTCCCACAGTCTCTGTATCACCCATATCCCAACACATCCTATAGGCCAGACAGGCTGTAAGTCAAAGGTTATGTAGTTGGCTTGGTGTCCCAGTGCCTTTACTGATAGTCTTGCCGGGTCACAGGAAGTGGCCAGTTCAGGCCACATATCCTCTTCTGCTAGGAGTCTTAGTTGGGGTCTTCCTTGTAGATCCCTAGGAGTTTCCCTTGTACCAGGTTTCTACCAGACCCTGAAATGACCCCCTTTCCAGTCTGCTCTTTCAGTTCTCCCCCCAATCCCACCCCACATGATCCTTCATATCCCTATCCCCACCTGTCTCCAGTCCACCCACAAAACCTCTTCTATTTCTCAGGGAGGCCTCTTTACCCAAGTATTTCTTACGTAATTCCCTGAAGTTAGTACAATTGTGTAAGGAAGAAAAGTCATAGAACATAGAAATGTTCATAAATGAACTGATTACTTATCAAACTAGCTACCGTTTCAACCTTTTCTTACACAGCACATATATCTCCAGCTAGGTTTTCGGTTGTCTTAGGTCTAAAAGCAGGACTTCAGGCCTCAAACCCTGAGTTCCTTGAAGTTGTAATACATAGGACTTATATTATCTACTCTAGACAAAGAGCTGAAATCTGCCTAATTTAGACGTTGGAGAGTTGATTTGGCCTTAGAAAATGTCTTAATTTCAAAATCTCAGAAGCAGAGCAAAAGCAGCTTACACAAAGTCTGGTTGACTTTGACATCAGTGTAGGGCCCAGAACCTAGACCACCCAGCCTTCTGCTTAGTGTTCTGTTTCTACCATGCTGCTACTTCACATGAAAACTTCTGTAAAGGATCATAATGGGGTTTTCAACCCTGTGTCCATTGTCTGCCATTGTGAACACATTGTATCGTATGCTGAAAACTCCAACCAAATCCCTTCTAGAAGCCATCAGATACTAATTTCGGAAGACTTATAGTTTGGTTATCACTATAATATAGCAGTAGATGTTCTATCTCTGAGTAACACCACAATTTGCTACATGAGACACTGGACAAATTGTTTAACTTCTCCAAACTAAAGAGTTCTTTTTACTACGTAAAAATCTTAGTATCTTGGTCTCTAACACCTAGTATCTGTGAATCTCCAAATCTTGGGATTATCAAGTCATAGAGTAGGGCAACTGATTTGTAGTTTGCTAAGTGGATTTGATACATTTTCTATAGCTTAAAATGAAAAGAAGAAATATTAAGATGTGTCTTATCAACCCATCTTCCCATCCATCTATCCAAACCTGCATTACCACTCTCATCCCAGCATGCATTTCTCCATTCACGCACCTGCTAACCAATACCTGAATCTTTGTTTGTGGCAGGCACTGGGTTTGGTCCTAGCAGATGACCCTACCCTCAAAGGACTTCCAGTAGATTTCCTACAGTAATTGTTTGCTTTATATGAATTTTTGTCTCAGTTCCTCCTGCAGTGAGAGTGTCCCAGTCTTCTGCTCTCTCCAGTTTGGTGACTGTTACTTGCCATGTGCAGAGATTCTATCCACAGAATGTGTATCTCACCTGGCTAGTGGATTGCCATGTGCTCAAGAGACTGGAGCAACCTACACCCAAGAGGAATAAGGATGGGTCCTACACTCTGGAAATCTTGCAGTCGATAAACACATCAATGCAGAGGCCTGATCAAGTACTCACTTGCAAGGTAGAACACGAGGCACAACCTCCCATCCAGGCCAGCATTATATTTTCTGCACCATCCTATATCACGTCCAAAGCCGTTGGGAGCCTAAGTAAGTATGTCTCTTTTCTCTTGTGCACATTGGGGTCACTTTGATTGCTCATTGCACTACAGAAGACACTAGAAAGACAAGGAGTTATGAAACTCATTGATGTCTCATCCAGATTAGGAGTCTGTAGTTTCGTGAATAGGCAGTGGCTTCCTTTAGAGTGACCACCCAGAATGGTTCTTCCATTTCCATTGGGAGAATGTTCTACCAGTTGAACCTTGTTGAAAATGCCCTAGAGAAAGTTTAGCAGAGTGCTGATCCATGAGATCATGATGTTTGTCACTAGTGGCCATGAGATGTTTGTCACTAAGAGTCTGATTTAAAGTAGTCTCAGAAGTGTGGGGGTAAGCTTGCCTGTACACCATTCTATAATACTTAAACGTCATATCTGGGGACTGCCTTATGCCCATTCTAATAATAATTAATTAATTATTTATACTTAGTTATTTCACAAACATATAACCTCTATTCACCAGTCTACTTACCTGCAATAGGGTGTGAATCAGGTTTCCTAATTTATAGAATCCTTTTGAGGGCTAGATGTTAATATACAATGTCTATATAATTGATAGATTATCTATACTAAATGCCAGCCATTACTATTATTTGAATTTATATAAATTGTTTTCTAATTAATTTCCAATCATTATAATTGTGTAAATTTAGGCAACACAGCCAACCATCTCTCAGAAATCCTATTTCTTCATCTATAAGATGTTACTGATACAACAAGGGTTACAATAAGTGACCACTAGACCATGGGGACAAAGCATTAATTATATTCATGCTGGCAAATTGGTGAATGTCAGATCTTTAAGCAGTGTTTGCTGGAAAAATTCAAGGTAATTCACAGGTCTCTTATTTCTGAGAGCTAACTGTAAAGCAGTGAGCCCAAGGATGAAATGAAAGTTGCGAAATACTTAGAACTTCCTGGCAATAAGAAAGAAGGAAAGAAAGAAAGAAAGAAAGAAAGAAAGAACTTTCTGGCTACCCACATCACATAAGTCATTTCAACTCACATGACACCATTTGTTGACCCCTTTGCTCTGTGTATTTTAGGTTCGGAAAAATCTATCCATATTTTTGTGGCTTTCCTCCTATGCTTCAAGTTACTTCTGGTGGTGAGTGCACTAGTTACCTACATGTATAAGCGGTGGAGCCTGTAACTGGTGAGTTTGAAAATCGGCCTTAGTTCTTAGAAAGTGAGGTCACAGTCATGGCCGTGGGTAGTAGAGGACTTCGGAATAAACACACAGAGGTCACAGGATATGCCTTCAAAGCTTCCCACAAATGATATCTAGCCTCAAGAGGAGATTGTAAACCTCCTTAAATACCATTTGGAATTCTTAGAGGCTCCCCAACTGTGTTCACTGTGTAGCATCCTGGAGTCGGAAAATTTTCTAGTATGTTCCTTAGGATTCTGGGTGTAAGGATTAAAGATGTGAAAATGAAATAATAATCAAGACCTCCTAAGAGTCTGCCCACATGTTGTTAAATTTTACTATGATGTCAACCAATAAAACACATAGAAAAGAATGGACATACTAAGTGGAGGAAAAGATGAATGTACATAGGGAAGAGAGGCCAGAACTCAGAAGGAGGTGTAAGATGTAGTACAGAGAGGCTTCATTTCTGATATTACTTTAATAAGTGATGAGAGAGAGAGAGAGAGAGAGAGAGAGAGAGAGAGAGAGAAAGAGAAAACTGGCCACTTAGTGTGCATTCAACAAATAGTAGTAGAATTAATACATGAATGAAAAAAACAAATGAGCAAATGATATTTCCCATTTCCACATGGCCGGTAACACATTGTCCCCTACCCTCTCCAAGGAGCTCAAATGGAGAGAAGATGAAAGGACCTGTTGGTGACCCAAGACTCCTGCCCTTCGCTCTTCCACCTTCTCCATAGGTGCACTGCCTCTGTATACTGTCAGAGATGGACTTGAGTTCCTTAGGGATGCTCCAGCCTTGAGATGCTGAACTTCAGATGAGCTTTGCTTCCATCCTAAGGCAATTTGATGAGAAGGGAAACAGATGCTCGCTGTCTCTGAGTGTGGCCAACCCATAATTTCCCAGTTTTCACTACTCTATATAATTTCTGCAAGTGTGATTTAATTTTAGCAGACACAAAGCTTAAAATTACTAGAATGTTGAAGAAATATTTTCCTATCTCAAAATGGATAAAAACAATATAAAATATCCCTGGACACATTATACCATTTTGCAAAAGTATTAACCTTTTGCTGATATCTTCTTCAATTTCTTTTAGAAATCGCCCTGCCTCTGCTGGTTTTCTTTCTCAGTCATGGTTCTCTACCGTTATGACATACGCACAGCCTTTAAACACCATAGAGTAGCTTTGCTTCTATTTTTCACAACATTTATTATATTGCATACAGCATTTTGAAACTTTATTTCATTTTTATACTTACTACACCTCCTGAATTTATTAATGTTGAAACATTAGCTGTTTTATTCATTTTACAGTACTCTCTGGTCTTCTATTGTAACAGTATGCCATATTTTATTAATCCATCTCATAATGGACACTGAACCTTTATTCAGCGCTTTTGCTATTACAGTTTTGCACGTGGGAGAATCTTTCTTTTTCCTCAAGCAGGGCACACAAAGCAGCAGTGTAGGTAACATTTATATGTTTTGTTACCTCAAAAACAAATTTCAATTTTGAACCTGTGCTCTTATTTTGTTACACGCATGCATGTGTGCATGCATACACACACACACACACACACACACACACACACACACACACATTTTCTTCCTGATGTTGCTGGTGGTACATGTATAATAGGTAGCAGAGACCTTTTATTCCCTACAAGATTAGGTGATCCAATATACACTGACATGGCATATTCAATTTCTATAGTCTAGAGCTGTGTTGATACACTTTATCCATTAATCTATACGTCTAGCTCTGTCAAGACTATGCTGCTTTAGTTAGAATAGTTTTATAATTTTTGTTTTTTTTCTTCTAGGAAAATTGTTCTAATTTTTCTCACTTAAAATTGTCGTGGTCATTTTTTATTGTATCTTTGTGACTGCTTTTGTATTTTAAGGAAATTATTCATTGTATGAGCATTCTGGAAATGGCATTAAACATTCTCCTAAAATATCAGCAGGATCAGTGTGGCTTAAATGTTATCATAAAATGTTCTTTTATATCAAAACCCTCACAACTGGAACTAGGTACCCCCTAAGTAAACCTAAGCAGGGTGCATGAATCAGAGAGAAAGGAATGTTAGTTATTGTGCAGTAAGTGTTGTGCCTAGACCACCACAGAGAGGGAATTTCCAGGGCTCGGGACCCTGATTGGCTGACATTTGCCATGATGGATGCCAACTATCTGGAACCATAAGCCAAAATAAACCCTTTCTTATATAAATTGCTTTGTTTGTGGTATTTAATCACAAAAAAATCATAAAATTGGTGTGATGGTTAGTTTTCTATCAACCTAACACAAGCTGGGTCATTTGGGAAGAGAAAACCTCAAGTGAGAAGATGCCTCTATCAACATGTCTCTTGGCCTGTGGTCAAGACTGTGGTGACATTTTATGATTAGTGATTGATGTGACTGGGCCAAGGGTACTATGAGAGCTGCCACCCTTGAGCAGGTTTTCTAGCTCCATCAATTTTCCTGCAAAATTCAAGCTGTTGTTTTTTTCTACTGTGTAGTACTCCATTGTGTAAATGTACCACATTTTCCTTATCCATTCTTCACTCAAGGGGCATTTAGGTTCTGGCTATGACGAACAAAGCTGCTATGAACATAGTTGAGCACATGTCCTTGTTATGAGTGTTTTTGATCTTGGCCATTCTTACAGGTGTAAAATAGAATCTCAGAGTTGTTTTGATTTGCATTTCTCTGATGACTAAGGATGTTTGAGCATTTCCCTAAGTATCTTTCATTCATTTTAGATTTTTCTATTGAGAGTTTTCTGTTTAGATCTATACTCCATTTTTTATTTGATTATTTGTTCTTTGGATGACCAATTTCTTGTTCTTTATATATTGTGGTCCCAGATATACACCCAGACACACAGAGGTCTCTCTTTTCTTCCTTTTTTTTTACTTTTTGTTATCTTTGATTTCTCTTTTTCTTTCTCTCTGTCATTCATTCATCACTTCTTTCTCCCTTCTTTGTTTTCAGTCTTTTGTTTCTTCAATTTTTTTACTTTCTGTCTTCATCTTTCTTCTTTCTTTTATTATTTCTTTGTTTCTTTCTGTCTTCCTTCATTTCTTTCTGTTTTTATTTCTGTCTTTATTCTTTCTTTCGTTTTATTCTTTACTTCCTTTCTTTCTCTATTATTTTCTTCTTTATCATTTAGTTCCTTGTTTTTTCTTCCTTTTTTCTCCTCCTTTTTTCTTCTGTACTCTCTCTCTTTCTTCTCCTTCGGTCACCTCTCTTTCTGCCATTGTTTATCTCTGTCTTTGTTTCAATCTTTCTTCCCTTCTTTATTCCTTTTCTCTGTCTGTCTTTCTTTCAACTTCTCCTTTCTTTCTCTTCTATTCTTTATCTTTTCTCTTTTCTTTCTGGTCTTTTTTTTGCTTTTTAATTTACATTTTATTTTCTTTCATATTCTGTTCTATTATTCCTTTTATTTCTTCCTTTTTCTTTCTTTCTTCATCTCTGTTTCTTCCTTTTTATTTTCTCTCTTTTTTCTTTATCTTGCTTTTTTTGCTCTTTTTTCTATCTCCTCTATTCTGTCTTCCTTTGTTTGTTTCTCCATTTCTGTATCTTTCTGCTTTTATTTCTGTTTTTCTTTCTGTCTTTCTTTTTCTGTCTTTCTGTCTCTGTTTCTTCTTTCTGTCTTTTACTCATTCTTTTTCTTTCTTTCTTCTATGTCTTTTTTCTTTCACTGCCTTGTGTCCTTTATATTCTGTCTTCATTTCTTTCTTTTTTCTCTCTTCCTTTTTTATTTTTTACTTCCATTTCCCCTTTTCTGTGTTTCTTTCTCTCTCTTCAATTTTTATTTCTTTTCTTCTTTCTTTCCATTTTTCTGTCCACCCATCTTTGTCTTTCTTAATTTTGCTGTCCTTATTTCAGTATTTATTTTCTTCCTTTGTCTCATTTCTTTTGTTTTTATTTCCTGTTTTGTCTTCCCACTTTCCTATCTTTCTTTCTGTCAATTTTCTTTTTTCTGTTTGCTGTTGTACTAGACTGTTCATGAAAGCTGCTCTGCTATTCCATCTGTGTGCATTGCTGTACTAACCCATCCAAGGGCACCACTTTCCTACCACCTTTGTATTTGCAGTAGTACTACATCCATGCACACTTGTCTAGAAGCATCTTTGTACACTTCTGTATTACTACACCCTTGTACACCACTCTCCTAGTATAATATATGCATCTGCTGTGTTCTAAGAGTATATACATAGATGCTGTGTTACTTGAACAACCATGTGCAGTACCAGCTCAACCATGGGCAGTGCTATATTAGTACATGCATATTTTCTTGTGCTGCTGTAGAAGTGCTGGACTTGTCATGACCTATATGCATCTGTGTTACACAGATGAATAGCCAAAGCTCATGATCAGTCAGCATCTGTATTACTCTCTGTCTATTGTTCCTGATGTATTAGCATCTTTGTGTACACTGAAACTCATGATCTATAAGCTCCTGTGTTATAATCTGCCTATAACTTAGCTCCACTTGTTAAAGGATCTGTGTTAAACTCTTCCCGCATCTTCTGGATATATATATAAAGTGAATATATATATATATATATATATATATATATTCACTTTCACACTGTGATCACACACAATTTAATGTATATACGTAGCATGTGATAGCTTAGCTTGTTCTTTGTCCTTATTTACTAACTGAGCAATAATTAAGACTTTAAATGACTTGGAGACTGATCCTCATTGGCACCAAACTCCATAATCATTCAAAAATTCTCCTCCTACCTTCCCTCTGATCATTCTCCTACTTTATCTCCTTGACTGCATTAGTCTTTCTATAATCCCTCCCCAATTCCCAGGTTCAGAAAAGATAGGAAAATCTTTTTAAGTTTGTAGATGTTTGAATGAGAACATCTCCATAGGTTCATCTATTTGAATGTTTGTCCCCAGTTAGTAGAACTGTTTGGGAAGGCTAAAGGTGCGACCTTATTGGTGTGGACTTGTGAGAGGTGTGTCACCAGGGGTAGTCTTAGAGATTTCAAAAGCACACAGCAGTTCAGTCACACTCTCCCCGTCTGTAGATTGGGATTTAAGCTCTCAGCTACTTAAAGAACATGCTTACCTGCCTGTCTTCATGCTCCCTGCCATGATGATCATGGACTAACCCTCTGAAACTGTAAGCAAGTCCTGAGTTAAATGTTTTCTTCTATAGTCTGACATGGTCATGATGTCTCTTTCACAATAGAACAGTAACTAAGGCAGAAGTTGGTACCAGAGACTGGTATCATAAGGTATATCAGTAAAATGATTCATATTCCATAAATTGCAAAACACCTTAAAGCATTCACTAGTATAAGCAGGACAATTATCGGTTCTCAGTGTAATAGAAGTCCCAAAGGGAAGGTGAGTAATAAATGATTAGTGGCATCCAAGGTTGTTTGATCCCTGTGAGCAGAAGCAATAATCATATTTTTAAAAAGATGTACCAATCCAATCATTACAAGAACATATTCTAAACATGCAAATTCTGAGATATGTGTAATATCTGTTTGCCAAATGGCATTAGATTTTAACCCTCAAGGATTCGTTATGCCAGCAGAGGGCAGTGGTGTGAAGGAAGAATAAGATGGAGTTCATGAGATCCTCCCACCCCCACCCCCCCCCACCCCCCCCCCACCCCCCCCCCACCCCCCCCCCCCCGCTGTCTGAAATGAAAGTACCAGGGCAAGAGAAGGCTGCTGCATCGGCTTAAGCATTAGTGGATGCTAACAGATTAAAGGAGCAAAATATGAGATGCTGGCAGATTAAATGAGCACGAATATGAGTTATGAAAGAAAGGTGAGTTTGCTGTCATATAGATGTCTGAAGGGAGAGAAATAATTGTGAAATAACATTAGTAGTGGGTTTAGGCTCAAGTCTTGAAATTTCTAAAAGAAATAGTTTGAACACAATATGCAGAGTTGGTTACACTATTCAATGGCAGAGAAATATCTAATAACAGCTGATTGATTTCAGTCAGTCTGGACTGCTGAGCTGTACAACCAAGGGTGGTTAATCTTTTTGTGGAGAATATGGAATCTGTATATAAAAATAAGTTCCTCGTCCTTTTGAAGAGCCATCTGTAAAAAAAGTATTAAAATGTAATTTTAGATAATACTCAGGGGGTATCTTCAAAAATTCTTAAAAGGGATTCTTTAGGATAGTTGATTATCTGTACATCCCAAGTAGCATGAAACTACTGCCTGCTGTTTATCACCAGTGTGGAACAAATAGTCAACTTGCATTTAGTGGCACAATGATTTCTGCTGGTTCTTTACCAGTAAATTGTTTACGAACTGTCCTTCCCATCATTATCAAGTCTACACATTCCTGTAAACAAGGAGTTACAGAAAAAGGGAACACTTCTGCATTGCTGGTGGGAATGCAAGCTGGTACAGCCCCTTTGGATGTCAGTGTGGCGATTTCTCAGAAAGTTAGGAAACAACCTTCCTCAAGACCCAGTAATACCACTTTGGGGTATATATCCAAAGGAGGCTCAATTGTGCCACAAGGGCATGTGCTCAGCTATGTTCATAGCCACTTTGCCATAGCCAGAACCTGAAAACAACTTAAATGCCCCTTGATCAAAGAATGGATAAGGAAAATGTGGTACATTTACACAATGGAGTACTACACCGCAGAAAAAATAATGACAGCTTGAATTTTGCAGGAAAATGGATGGAGCTAGAAAACATTATTTTGAGTGAGGCAACCCAGGCACAGAAAGACAATTATCACATGTACTCACTCATAGGTGTTTTTTAAACATAAAGCAAAGAAAGCTAGCCTACAAACCACAATCCCAGAGAATTTAGACAACAATGTGGACACTAAGAGAGACTTACATAGATCTAATCTACATGGGAAGTAGACAATAGAAAAAGACAAGATCTCCTGAGTAAATTGGGAGCATGGGGACCTTGTGGGAGGATTGAAGGGGAAAGAGAAGAGGCAGGGGGGAAAGCTTCAGCCAGCTTGTAAAATACATAAATAAAAAGACAACTAATTAAGATAGCATTGATATAAAAGAAGCTGGTACCCATGACCTCAGCAGGCAGGCATGAAATAGCAAGGGAACAGAGGAAGAAATTCATCCTCAACCCATAACTCTGTGTGTCTTCCCACACGAATAATAACTGTGGATGCCAAGCACTGCTTGTCTGGATCATGATTTGCCCTCTCCTTAGTTCCCAAATACAAGACATTGTTTGACCCCATTTTATCCCACTCTGAGTACAGTGTGGGGCTAAGATCAAATGGATCTCTGGCTTTCCATGTTGGTTGGAATTTAAGACCTTTGGAAGTCAACTTGTTGGAATAGCTAATCCTAATTTAAAATCTTAGCAGCCTTGTGTGGCACTTTTACCCAGTTAGAAAAGCAGCTGCTGGACCGCCTGTCTAAGGAAGTCAGACTTAACCACGCCAAGAGACTGCCTTCACCCCTTCCACAAGACTATGCCGAAGGTTTCCCAGGTTCTCTGAAGGAAATGGGTGTCGAGGGAAAGAAAGCATAATTCTGTTCCAAGAGAGTAAAGATAGGAACCTTAGAGGCCTCAGTTTGTTCAATCTCTTCCCCTTCTGGGGGAAGGCAGAGAGATATTAACTAGGCTGTAAAAATCTATTTACTATAGACAGAAAATCTAGTTCTGCTGGTTGGAGTAAGTGTTGTGCCTAGATTGTGAGGACCCCCAAAAGACCACCACAGAGAGGGAATTTCCAGGGCTCAGGACCCTGATTGGCTGACATTTGCCTAGGAGTATCTTGGCAAAAGGGGACTAGTGAATGCTGGGCTCAGGGAACGTCTGGTGATTTTATCTAATCTTATCTAAGGATTGGAATGTCAAGTACTTCCCTTTAGATGCTGGCCCTCCCTAGGTGGTGTCAGTTTACCGTTTTTTTTTTTTTTTTTTTTTTTTTTTCCTGGAACCCAGTGAAGTCTGCCGGTAAACCAAAACCCAAACCTACTTTTCAGCTGGTCTTTATTAAGACTTTATTAAGACTGCCACAGCAGCAGTGTGGCCAGACTCTTCCGGGCCCCACAGTAATGCTTTGTGTCTTTGGTTTTTCTCTTTTCTTTTTTCTTTAGTTATTCTCCCATATACAGTATGCTCAATGGTATTGCCCACAGCATCTTTGCCTTTGTCTGTACAGAGTATCCCTGGTTTCCCTGGTAATGTCCTTGGACCCGCGGGTTTTGTATTTGTTAGGAAAGACTCATATTGCTATGGGTCTGGGCTCATTCAGAGATTCAGCAGCTAAACCATGAATTCGTTTAGCAAAGATGAGGTTTTACTGAGATTAGCACCTGGGCTGCACCCAAGAGTAGGGGTTCTCAAGATGCAGTCCCAAATCACATTTGTCAGGGGCTTATAAAGAAGAAGGACCACAAAGTTACATTCTGGGGGCTGTATCAGCACATAGCCTGCTCACGTGCAAGCATTCCTGCCAGTGTGTGAGCCTGGACTTAATTAGCAAACAGACGTCTTTGGTTATCTTGAGCAAGCAAGCTTGTTTACAAAAGTGGAAACACATGGTTAGTATTGTACCGTTATCTTGCAGGTCAGCAATTTTAGTTAGGATTGTTCAAGACCAGACAATTGTGAGAAAAAACCAAGGCATTCCAGGAAGCCCTCTGTTCTTAAGCAAGCTGGCTAGGAGGGTCCTGTTCTCATGCGTACAACTTTTACAGGCTCGAGGCAGTTTTTGCTTTATAGATTTTTTTTGTTTTTGTTTGTTTTATTTTGGTTTTTGAGATAGGATTTGTCTGTTTAATAGCCATAACTGTCCTGGGACTTGCCTTGTAGACCAGGTTGGCCTGGAACTCATGGAGATCCATCTGCCTCAAGTGTTGGGATTAACCCGCCCCCCCCTCCAGATGCTTTCTAAATCTTTAAAGCACAGTATTTAAGCTTTAAACATAATGTTAGCCATCACAATACTTGATATTTTTTACATATATATGAGAAAAAGAACTCATCAGGCCACTACAGATGGCAGCTTGGAGCTGGGTCTCTACCTTCCATTCTAGCTATGGTTCATGAATGAACTCTCAAGTCAAGAAGATTCACAAACAACAACATTTCACTCGTAATGCCTTAAGCTAAGGACATTTTATTTGAACTTCTCAGTGTGTCTTCTGATGGTTATTTTTCTATGTAGATTTTATTGGAATTGTGATTACAATAAGGCTAGGTAGGTGGATGAAGAGGCAGAGTGATTGAGAGCATGTAGGTATGGATTTAGATACAAACCTCATCAACACAATCTTTTTTTTTTTAACTTCAGAGACTTTTGATGGTTTGGGTCTACACAGTCTGGCCTCTCTCATCTTCCTGGTGGTATAAAGCTTCGAATAATTTCAGAACTCATCTAGAAAATGTATATAGTAAAATGAGCCCTGGAGCACATGAGTTTCATCAGACTGTCTCTAAAGCATCTGGTGTGTGGGGGCTCTGGTGAGCTCTGGGGACCAGTTCAAAGGCTTAACATAAAATGGTATGTCCAGGCTTAACATAAAATGGTCACTGGAGAAGAGTTGTTCTTAGTCAGGTGCTGTCTTAGCCTAAAAAAAAGGCAATTATAGGTAGACTGGACATCCATTTGCTGCTGCCGTGTATTTAACAAAGCTTTAGAAAAGCGACAGTTTCAGCAGGCTATGATTTATTATACAGGAAGTTCAAGGGAACTCCTATATGTGAGCGGTTTGTGTTCTTGCTCTGAACACCTGAAATCATCTGAGCAGGAGAGGATGTGACCCTGACCTTGGACAGTTCCTCCGGTTTGTTTTCAACTGCTAAGTAGGTCACTGTGCACCGTCCTTCTGGGAAGCAGGACCAGCTCCTGTGGGACTTCCTGTCGTTGGGCTACCCTCTGCTTTCCTTTTGCTCTCCACTCCACCCTAAGGAGCCTGCAAGAGCACTCAAGTAACTGGAAATTGTCCTGCCGTCCTCCTGAACAACCGGGTCCGCTGGTGCTATGCAAAGAAAACAGGCCAGAGGTAGTGCCTAGCATCATTTCTGACTTCCTGTAGGAAGCAGCATAGCTCTCGCTCTTCCCTCCCAGGCATGACCCAGATCATGTCCTTCTTTAAGCAGGAATACAAGCTCCTTTAGTCATAGAAACACTCTGTCTTAAAGTAGGCAAGATATTCTGACTGCCTCTTGCAGCAATTTTGATCTGTAACGCCAAAGTTTCTGATTAAAATTTATATTTAAATTTGAAATTCACAGTATTGCATAGACAACAAAATGGGTAAGAGATTTGGAGGACATATTAAGACAGACAACATTCATATATTGTGAAAAGCACTAGTAAGGCTATTATTATTATTATTATTGCTGAGGGTGAAGCCGTGGTTCTCGCAGGGTTAATTCCAAAGGTGATTGCCTATAGTCTCATGGCAGCCATTGCTTTTCACCTTCAGTGAAAGTAATTTATAGTTCAGTCTCACATGCAGGCCTACTAAGTTAGTATTGCTCCTCGGAGTCTTCTTATTAATAAAATTAGCCAAATTAGCCGCTGGAGAGTCATATCTAATGACATTCTACATTTTTAATAAAGGCTCAGAAATATTGTTGTGGAGCCAGTGATACAGAGTCAAACATATTAGACTATGCAGGAAAGTTCACTGTGTAACTCAGAAAAGGCAAAACTGCCTCCCCCCTCACACCCGGGAATAAAGACATAAAGACAAACTGCACAACAAGTAGGCAACTTTGGGAGGAGGGAGAATGCCCTGGGCCATGCATGGGGGAGGGGGAGTTACAATGGAATTACCTATTTATCAAAAACAATCAAATTATATGTCCAATTTGGGTACATTGGTTGTATGTAAATTGTACCTCAAAGCCACTTTTAAAAAGAACATGAAGTAGACAAAATCAAACTGCTTTAAGATTCCATATTGGGAACTGAAACTAAGTAGCCAGGTCACCTGTTCCAGGTAACATAGGGAGTAAAGGCGAAGTCAGGATGACTCTATGTGTGCAACAGAGGCCAGCGAGACACTGAAGAAGGCAGACACACAGTACAGAGGACAGGTAACCAGGTCATGTGACAGACGTGGATGAGTAGAAACAGGTACATTTATAAGAGCTAGTTCGGGAAAAGCCTAAGTTAAGGCCAAGTTTTCATAATTAATAATAAGTCCCCACGTTGTTATTTGAGAGCCTGCAGCGCAAAGGAAAGTCTGGCTCCAGAACACAGGAGCACCCATGTGTATGAGGTAGCACTACAACCCCAGGAGGGACAAGCGCGACAAGGCGCCTGTGCTCTCACTCCTGGAGCAGAGGTAGGTAGCTGCAGGCCAGTTATAAAGTCAAGAAAACATTCTACAAATGCCTCATTCTCTGAAGGAAATGAAGAGACATAGAGAAGGGATGCCGACGTGACCTGGGAGAAGTTGGGGGTGGAGGACTATGAGGGGCGGCTGAGGACCACAGCTCCGCCTTGACCACGCCCACTCTGTGCCCAGGCAGACAGGCTCTCTTGCCCTTGCTGCAGCGCTCTGAAAGAGGGGCCGGCTCACTTCTTAACACCAACTCTGCTGAGGAAATTCCAGCCATCCTCTTGTCTGCTCTGCTTCCTGTACCTAAGTCCTGAATGTGTCTGCTCAGCGCCTCCCGAAAGGAGCCCAGGCGGCCATCACTCTCCCAATTTCAACCGTCTTTTAGGAAGCTGACTCTGGGAAGAGCTGCAGACTCTGCTTCCCACACCTAACCACCTGGGCTCAAAGAGGAGAAACTAGGCCTTAGCCGCACAACCCAGAGGTCAGGGAGCCCACAACAAACAGGCTGTCTTTGAATGCTTGTTCTGCTGAGAGTTAGGGCAGCCTCCACAATCAGCACCCTTGGTAGGGAGGACACAAGGACTCGGCCACCAGACCCTGCCCTGCCCATCTCACACTAACCACAGTGGGCAGTACCCCACGGGTGTTCACCAAACTCCCATTGACGGAGCACAAGCAGAGAGAACCGTGCAACCTACAAGATCAGCAGCAGGCAGACTACCGGCCTAGATAGGGAGGCCCCAAACAGGGAATAGCGTTCAGAAAGTCCCAGTCGGCATGCCACCGACAGCAGGAGAAAGTTACGGTATAGTCTAAAGGTTTCTGGAGGTTGTGATTTCATCATACCTCCTTGGAGGCAGGGAAGACTCTTCCTCCTTATCTACTGACAGGGACAGCTTCCTCTTCCTCCTAGTCAGGTGGTGAGAGACACCAGCTGCAATAGCTCGCCTTGCTTTTCTCTTGGCCTGCACCCAGCTTTCCTCTCTGGCCTGCACCCAGCAACACAGGTGCAGGGCACCGGGCAGCTTCTCGCCTGCTGATTCACGCCCCCACACACACCATCACTTGGGAAACCTAAGGTCATCTGGCCTTTTCCCAAGCTCTTCCTCGGCTCCTTTACCCCTTTCAAAACCACCCGCCCAGATCCACTATACCTGAAAATGATTCTTTTGTTATTTTTCAATCAATATATTTGCATTATTATCCCGAACTTCTCTTTAGTAAAAGCCCCCAATGAAGATAGGTTTCACCTAAGAAATAGTAAAAATAAAACATACAACCAAGGGGATGGGAGTGTAGTTTAGTGCTTATCTTCCATGCAAAATATTCTGGGTTCAGTCCCCAGCACTGGAATTTTAATTGAAGACAGGACCATGGTCTAGAAATTCTTGGTAAAATGTCTGGCTGGAGTTGGGGAGAAGACTCAGCCGGTAGGTGCTTGTCCCTAAACCTGATGACCTGCCCTCCTCCAATGTTCCCCAGGACCCACATAGTAGAAGGAAAAAACAGTCCTTCAAATTATCTTCCAGCCTCCACATGTGTGCCAAGCCATGTGTGCACATGAACACATTATGTATACACAAGACAAAATAAATAAAATGTATTTAAAATATTTTTAGATTTATTATTTTTATTTACTATGTCTGAATGATTTGCCTAAATGCATACATGCGTGCCACATTTATGCCTGGTGCCTGCAGATGGCAGAAGGTGTCAGATCCCTTGGAAATAGAATTATGGATGGTTGTGAGGTGCCACGTGGGTGCTGAGAACTGAACCCTGGTCCTCTGCAAGAACAACAAGCGCTCTTAAGCACTGAGCCATCCCTCCAGCCCCTATTTAATACTGGGACAAAGTCATACTACAGGCCAAAACTGTGTTAACAGTGATTGTTTTGGGGAAACTGTGGCTCTACATGTCTGGTGATAGTACATGTCTATGTGTCTGGTAATAGTACATGTCTATGTGTCTGGTGATAGTACATGCCTATGTGTCTGGTGATAGTACATGTTTACGTGTCTGCTGATAATACATGTTTACATGTCTGGGGAAAGTACATGCTCTACATGTCTGCTGATAGTACATGCCTAAATGTCTGGGGAAGGTACATGCTCTACATGTCTGCTGATAGTACATGCCTACATGTCTGCTGATATTACATGCCTATGTGTCTGCTGATAGTACAAGTCTACATGTCTGGGGAAAGTACATGCTCTACATGTCTGCTGATAGTACATGCCTACAGTCTCGCACTTGGGAAGGTGGGAAGAAGATCTGAGCTTGAGTCCAGCTCAGGCTAGACAGCAAGATCCCAAAACAATCAAAGTAAGTGGGGTTGGTAACAATTTTCTTCCAGTATGTCTTTCCTCTTCTCCAAAAGGGGCCTTGTGTCACCATGGTAACGCGGGCCTCTAGACTCCTTTTATGATATATAGCTGTGTGAGAGACTTGAGACCAGTTGGGGAAGGGCGGAGCCAGAAGAGCTATTAGGAAGCTGAGCAATGAGCCAAGGTAAATGAGAAGCACCTGCCAGTATGCTGAAGTGTGGGCCGGGCTTAGAGAGATGTGGGCGGCTTCCTGGGTCCCCCACCCAAGTTATCACACCAAGTGATGGGGCTCGTTGTGGCACTTCATACATATATGCCATTATCCTTAGTTCTTACACATCCTCCAGACTCTTAAGGAGGCAGAATCAAAGCATGGGCACAGACCTCTACTTTCCTATGGACAGGAATAGGTCATCGCTCTTCAAAAAAACAGTAGGGGAATGAGACAGGGCAAGAGTGAGCTTGAGACAACTCCCTGAGTGAGGTGGGGAGGGGTGTCATGAGACACAGAGACTGTCACACTGACAATGGCCATTTCAAAAACGATAAGATCGAGCTGGGCATGGTGGCGCATATCTTTAATCCCAGCACCCAGGAGGCAGAGGCAGGTGGATCTCTGTGAGTTCAAGGCCAGCCTGGCCTAGAGAGCACATTCCAGAACAGCTGTGGCCGTGCAGCAGAGACACTCTGTCTCAAAAGACAAAAAAAAAAAAAAAATTAAAATTAAAAAGTTCACTCATAAGAGTGAAAATCGCTCTCTTTTAAAACAAGATAAAATCACTCCTCTCTCTCTCTTTCTCTCTCTCCTCTTCCGCCACTCCTGTCCCCAGAGACCCATTTCTTCCCTCCCATTCCCCTTCTCTCCATGAATTCCTCACCTAAGCTCTGTCTGTATGGCATATTTGTCTGTCTGTCCCTCACCTGCCCTGAGCTCTCAGCTGCCAAAGTCCCTCTCGCGCAGAATTAAATCATTATTACAGTACTGAAATGAAACTTTGCTGGCATACTTGATGCTGCTCAGCGGGAGCTAAGAAATCAGTGGTGATTAATCAAGAAGAGACCAGCATCACTGAAGTGAAATCTTCAGGGAAGTGTTTCCTGAGAGCACAGTAAAGCTATGTTCCGGGGGCAGCCAAGGTTATACCTCTAGCTGGCAGCCGGACTTAATAATGAGTAAGCCACCCAGGTGGTACTGGTTTTGAAGGCATGAATGGGTGAGGCTTGGCACTGTGAGAGGGCAGGAGAGGCCAAGGAAAGTAAGACCATAGCAAGTAAGGTCACGAGAAGACTCTTACACTAGCCAGTGAAGAGAGGAGAGGAGCATGGAGCAGAAGAGAGCTATTAGACACAACAACAACAACAAAGAGTTTATCTAGGGGAAATAACCTCAACAGGGAGCCAAAGAGGAACACAGAGCATGTAGAGCACCCGTGGGGAACTGAGGATATGCTACCAGAGAGGAGGGTCCCGCAGGAGATGCCCCAACAGAGTTACCAGAGCGGAGGTTGGCTGTGTGCAAAATCCTACACAAAGATGGCCCTCACCCAGAAAAGAAGCTCAAGACAGGCAAATCACTGAAGCCTGAGAGCCAACAAGGGGATCCAAGCTTTTGAGCTCCCAGTCGATGTGAGAGATTGTCTCAAGCACATAAGTTACAGAAAAATGCAGGCACCGCAATGGGTCTTGACATGAACAGGTCTAAGACATTAGCCAGGGTGAGAAATTTGCAATCCTGGACTCATAAATGGATACTGAGTTTAAAATCAGGTCTAGGGGCAGGGAATTGCCTCGCATTGGAGAAAACCTTTTATAGGATTCCAGTAAGTGGTCAATGGAGCTCAGAAATTGAAGTAAACTTCTGGGCTTTGTCTATGAGGAGGAGAACATGACAGAAGGAACCTCTAGTCCTGCTGTTACTCTGTGTTGTTGACATGCTCTTGTCTCAGGGAAAGAAGGACTAATTTGGGGTAACTCTCAGTGAAGTTCCCCAGGATACTCCAAGCTTCAATCCCCAGAGTCTCACACCTTTGTGGTGGGTGTACCTGGATTTCTGGATGTCAATCAGACCAAAGCTTCGGTAACACAGCAGTAGTTTGGAAGGAGAAGCCTGCAGATTGTCCCATCTAGTAATGTTCTTAGGAACACAAGGGCAGTCTGCATGTGTGTGGTGTATTAGTGGCACACCTGAGGCAGTAGGATGGATGCCACTTGGGCTCATGGGTTTTTATTGTACCTTAAGAAAGGTGAAATACCAAGTTCTCAGGCCAAGAACACCCATGCATAGACATAATTTTAGGACAGTTTTATTGCTGAAGGTTGAAAGCGTCATTTAATATGACAACTAGAGAGTTATGAACATGGAAGTCACTGAAGGAACCGGCTGAAGTCACTGCTAATGACAAGGGGATGACAGATGACCTTTGTGCAGAGAGCTTCTCAGGGGCACGCTTCAGAGCCCACCTGTGTTCTTTCACACTTGAAAAGTCCATCATGTCGCCATTCGGAAGTATCGGGGCAGTCTGAGCACGGAGGTGGCATCTCCCTCTCCATCATTGTCCCCTGAAGAGGAAGAGACCTGAAAGTCCTCATAGAGGACATTCAATAGGACCTAGGAGCATGCTCCCCACCCCCGTCTCTCAGGGCCGTGCTCTCAGAAGCTGGGGTCTGCTTCTCAGTGGGAAGTCCAGGGGGCACTGTCAGGAACCTGTATCTCCGGCAATCACAAGGAAAGGTGATCAACTGTGGCTGGTCTGCACCTGGGCTGCAGCATTCTTGCCCCTTCCAGAGGCCTCTTTTCCTCCTAGTCCTTTTGCATTGGCGTGGAACTGACTGTCTGGGGAGGAGGCCTGGGAATCAGTCTTTGCATTGCTCGCCTCTGGTGTTCAAAAATATTGAAGTAAAAGAAAAAGATAAAATTAACACTCACGTTGGACTTTTTGGGCTTACTTACTCAAAAATAATAAAAATTACTGAACTGAAAAATGAAAACCAAATTAAGACTTAAGAGAAAGGCAAGTACAAGCTCTGACCATCCTATCCTTTAGGGCATCCTGAGGTTTGCCTGGCCACCTTCCTGGTATAATGTGTGTAGAATTTCTTGGAGGATTTTCTCCTGAACCTCAAGAGCAGGACTGCTCGGCTTAATACACAGCTAGGGCTGTGTGAGACCTTGTTCTAATTGCGGCTCAGAAGATATGCAAACTGAATTCAGATAAAAACCAACACTTCGCAAGCATGCAAATCTGGGCGGAAAAGGAACCGTCCTGTGAAAGGAGAGGATGAGGAACTGACGGTGTTTTTCACTCTGTGCCCCAGTTTCTAAATCGCAGAAGTTTGAAATCACTTCTAAAATAAAAGAATAGGAGCCAATGAAGTAGCTCAGCAGGCAAAGGGGCCTGCTGCCAAGCCTGATGACTTGAGTTCAATTCACGGAACCCACACAAGGGAGATACACAGTTCCTGCAAGTTGTTCTCAGACCTCCACCTGCTCAGTGTGACATGCACAGGTACACTGCATACACACACACACACACACACACACACACACACACACACTCACGCACACATAAATGAATAGATTTTATAATAAAAACAATATAATTTATATTTCAAGTTAGGAGACAAGTGGACATATTTAAGAGAAATCAGTTTGGAAGTGAAGCAGAAGCAAGCACTTGGTGACACAGTTTGCTCCCATGAATTTGTGTTCACGAAAGAGGCGGTCACGGTATAAGCAAAACACACGATCGTTGCAAAATCAAAGAAAACCCACTTCTCAACACCCCTAGATAGACGTCCTAAGCCAGTGTCACAACAGTTATGTGGTTATTGTGTGTCACAAATTTAAGTGACACAGCAAGACGAGACAAAACAAAACAAAAAAAAAAAAAAAAACTACCCAATTAGCTAACAGCAGCCACGGGAGCACAAGATGGCTCGCTGACTCTGGAACAGGAAAAGGTGCTCGATGCTTTGGGGCAGTGGCTAGAGCCAGTAGGATGCCTCTTTGAAAAACCAAGTTAAGCAAAGGGGGCTTGGAAAGATGTGGAGCAGCTGCAGGTCTCAGGCACTGCTGGGGGCAGCTGAGAACGGCAAGGTCACTAAAGAGAACAGATGTGCAGTGAGCCACTGACCAGCAGTTTTCCAAGGAAGAAAACTGAAAATGGAAGTTCACACAAAAATTCCCAGCAGCCCTAGCTTGACGGGACATTGACGGGGGTCGGATGTATATTCAATCATGGCGTATCCATACAATTGTCCAACAGTAGAAAGAAATGAAAAGACTAACAAATCTAGAAAATTACAGTGACCCAGAGAGATCAGATACTGAAGATAGTACAACATGAAATTCCATTTAATGAATTTTGTTATAGAAAGGCCTAATTAAATAGTGATAACAACTTTTTTGGGTTGGTTTGGTTTTAGGTTTTTTGAGACAGAGTTTCTCTGTGTAGCCCTGACTGTCCTGAAACTCACTCTGTAGACCAGGCTGGCCACTAACTCAGAGATCTGCCTGCCTCTGTCTCCCAAGTGCAGAGATTAAAGGTGTGTGTATGCCCACAGAGTTCCAGGACAGATAGGGCTGCACAGAGAAACCCTGTCTTGAAGAAAACCAAAATAAAATAATAAAAAAAAGTGGTGACAAAAAAAAATGAATTATGTCTGCATGGAGATGGGGCGGAGGTGGCTCGGTTGGGGTGCTTCTTTCACAAGATGGGTGTTTATTGAAACTGATCAAGCTGTACACAAACTCAAATAGATGTTTAGTTATACCTAAATTATAGCTCAACAAATGAGTGGGGTATTTTTTGTTGTTGTTTTGCTTTAGTTTGGTTTGGTTTTAGTTCTTTGAAACAGGGTCTCACCTCAGATGCAATTTGCTTGGAATTCATTATGTAGCCAAGTTGGCCTCAAACTCACACTGGTGAGGCAGCATCAACATCGCAAATGCTAGACTTACAGGCAAGTCACCGTGTCTAACTTAAAACTGATTTTAAAAGAAAATATTACAGCTAAGTGTGACACCATTAGAGCCCCCCCCCCCAAAGTGTATGTGTATATATATACTTAAACATGCAAGAAAAGGGGGGATGTTAAGTGGGGTATCATGTTGTGTCCTCTTGGGGTTCAAGGTTCTTTGGGTGTGAAGGAGATATAAAAGGATTTTTTTTCCCTACAGATTTTAAGTTTTTTGCATTTTTAGAAAAAAAAAATAACTCAGCTAAAAGAAGGTGAGGCAGAAGCGAGATCTTCAACGATTAGGAAGCGTGCCAGAGGAGGTGACATTCAAGTCCAAGTTTTTTAATTCTAGAAGTGGGGTAATCCACATCCCATGGGAGCTGAAAAGGAGGCTCTTTATTCCCTGCTACCCTTTCTAACAGCACAAAAAAAGTCCAAACGTGAGATTATATATAATATATATTAAATAATGTTTCTGACAGGGACATTTCATCATTTAGATTGTGCTTTCAGTTTGTAAATAGAGAGTTGTGACCCTTTCTGCACCTACATCTTGGGAACTGGGAGAGCTCTTGCCCACTCACCCCGCACTGTGGCTTCTGCACAAAAGGCTCCACCACAGACCAAGCCAGTCTGCAACCCACTGAGCCAAAGATGCAACTCAGCTTTCTGGCCCCACCATACATTTTTATGCATTATCGAATCCTACATCTTACTCCCTAAAATATGAATCATCCCAAGTTTTATAACAGGCATCTTTTTATAGTCACAGATAGGACACATTGGAAAACATATGTTTCACTTTTAGAACACTGACTAGCACGCGCAGCCACTATTTGTGGAAGGAACGGATTGGCACGGAGCTGGAACACAAACGCCACATTTATCTTATAACATCTACTTCCCCCGTCTTAGTTCGGTTTTGCATCGCTAAGAGCCTCAGCTGACTAACTCAGCAGGGCAAACTTGCTCGAACTGTGGGCATGCTGCCACTAGGTGGTGGAGCTGACCTTCCAGTCTGAGGTTGAGTCTGCCTGTCTGAGATGGAAGGAGGAGAGAGCTCCTGGTCCTGACGGCCTGTGTCATTGGCAAGGGGACTTTCTGAACGACATCCCAGTAAACATGGGATCTGTTTGCTGACACCTGTAAACATGGCTGTCTAATGATGACAAGAAACTCTTCACTGGAAGCATTTTTAGAGATTTCCAACCCAGGACTCAGGATGCAGATGACCTCTCGGCAAAGCAGTGGTTTATTAGTGCCAGGGAGCTTGGCTTTGCTTGCCATTCTTAAATCAATCCAGTTGGTTGTGATAGTGCATGCCGGCAGGATTTACTTAAACCAATCCAACCATGGAAACACCTAGTGCAACTCCTAACCCATATTTCACTATTAAAGATAGACCTCTTTTGCCTCCAACTTGCTCATTTCTCCATGGGCAGAAGCCCATAACCCAGGTCTGGGGCAAAGTGCAGGGCAGGACTGGCTTATGTGGGATTCCCATCTGTATGCTGTGATTACCATTAATGAATAAAGAAACTGCTTTGGACCTATAGCAGGGCAGAACTTAACTAGACAGGGAAAACTAAACTGAATACTGAAAGGAAGAAGGTGGAGTCAAGGAGAAGCCATGGAGCCGCCACCAGAGACAGAAGCGCTGAAACTTTGCTGATAGGCCAGGACCTCATGGGTTAAATTAAGATGTAAGAGTTAGCTAATAAGAAGCTAGAGCTAGTGGGCCAAGCAGTGATTTAATTAATACAGTTTCTGTGTGATTATTTTTGGGTTGAGCAGCCAAGAAACGAACAAGCGGCCAAGTGGCCCCCCAAAAGAACTGGCAGCACACAGAATTTGACATTTTCTATTATTCCCTTTCCATCTCTAAGACTGCTCTCCTGTAAAAATTGGCTTGTGGACCCAAAAGGAACCAAATAACACTGTCATAGTGCAAAGGGACAAAGGTTTTAGCAGATGTCCCAATTCCTGTCCCAGCCCTTTTGCTTCTTGATAAAAATCAAGCTTCAGCAAGGATTCTGCTCAGCTGGGCAATCTGCTCACCTAATGTCTAATCAGGTACCTCATCCAGGTGAGGTGCAGTGTTCCACCTTATCATCAGCAAGAATCCTGGTAGGTGCATGTGCCTAGAACCTTCATGACTCCCAATATTTCCTGTCAGCCTTGTTCAATTCTCTGGCACCCACCATGCTCCCCAGATTCTTCCTTGTCCATGCAGGACCCTGATCCCAGCCCAGGTCTACACTACACTCTCTTTCCCCCGTTGCAACAGTCCTAATGAATCTCTTTTTGCCGTTAAAATGACGCTCTAGCTCTGGTTGTCCTTTGGTGTAGAATAGTTTTTATCCCATGGGCCATTTTTCTCAGAGCAACTTTTGATTATTGTGACTTGAACCTGTGCTTTTCAGAATGGTGGCTTTATGTAAATAAAGCTAGAAAAGCCTTCCCAATGCCATGAAAGGGATGCTCAACAGGAAGGAGGATGCTTGAAGGAGTACCAGAAGAGCCCTGGCACCTGCTACTACTCCTTAGGGACATGACCAAAACCCAAAGGCACTGAGACATCTTTGGCTCCACTCGGAGCCAGGGAAGCTACAAGCTGTGAAACTACAAACTGTAGAGAGATAGAAATGATGAAAACCCTAGCAAGAAAGTGCTGAATTCTGCACAGACTGATACACAGCTTCCTGTGGTCCCAAAGGAGCTCAAAGGACCATCTCAAAGATTCCCTTATTCCATGTCTCAACACAGATGGGCCCATGGGTTTGGAAGCTTATGATTAGGGTGAGGATACATGCTGTCCTCTGTGGGACCCACAGAGCTCAAGGCTAAAGACCTAAGATCACATGACAGCATTTTCCAGAACTACCACAGACCCTACCCTTCCAAACATCAGCTCTGTGCTATAGAGACCTCCTAATACAAGGCTGGATTGAGTTTCTGCTACAGCACCAAAAGAGAAGCCATAATACCTCCTTGACTGGGGGACTGCTTAGCTGTGGTATCTCTTGCCCTCTGTTTAAAGCTAAACCTCGTGCCAGGACCTTTGTTCCCCTCTTCTCAATCTGGTCATATTGAAGAAGTCTCCCTCTTCTTCTTTCCACTGTTATGTATTTTCAAACTGACTTATTGAGAATGTGTATCTTAGCTTGTTAGTGGTACCAGAGCCCGGGTTCTAAACCTTCTACTCCAGTAACACCAAAAGCACCCAGCCCACTGGAGCAGTGAGTTCAGATTGACAATGGAGAACTCTCTCTGCTGGAGTTTGGAGGGCTCTACCCTTCCCTGAGGGGAGGGGTCCCAGCTCTGACTTCTGCCTAGTGAGCAAATGCTTGTTGCCTCTTGGGTTCCATTTGTATAACTGAATGCGATGAGCCCCGGGGTCCTGCTTCCTAAGGAGGGATCTTCTGAGATTACCCAGAAAGGACACAGCAAGGATAAAGCACTTGAGTCACGTGTCAAGCCCGAGGGCATTTCTTTAGTCAGACAGGCTCTTTGTGCCACCTGGGTAGGGCTCCTTCCCTGTTCTACCACCCAGCCTCCTCTCTACCTTAGCACATCTAGCTCTGAGAATAACACACAAATAGGACTGGAAGTCTAAAGACACAAAGACCTCTTCCATCCACAGGAAAGGGCATTTGGGTGATAAGAGATGTGTTTCCCTTGGCTTTCTCAATTGACCATGAGTCTCTCAAGCTCTGAAGCCTCCCCTCCTTAAAAGCAGAGAAAATGTACAAAGACACTTCATTAGCTAGAAGGTGTCCCCTGGGACAAGAGACCCATGGTTGGAATGGCAGGCACTTATCACTCCTGTCTCAGAGGCACGGTCGTAAGATGGGTGGGATCCTCAAATGCCTTATGTGTGTAGATAAAGAACACCTCATTCTCCCACACAGCAGCCACCTTTCCCTGTGTGCTCACATTTCTGGGAAAATGCATGGTTTGCTTCTGACAGACTTCCTTGATTAGATTACTTTTTACCTGGAAATGCAGACCCAGCTTCAAAGAAGATCCAAATACTCCATGGGACCCAGTAAACCAGACGGCTTGGGGTTCCTTCCACTCAGCACTTAGAATCTCTGGTGATCTGGCTCACACATAGGTCCAGATGGACAGCAATGTCATGGACATTTCCAGATGGACAGCTCTTACCTGATCTGATACAGAGTTCTGTTTTATCAAATAGCTACATTCATAGCTTCCCTTCAGCCCTGGTCTCATTCCAGCAGGACGCAGGCTTTTCTGTCCCAGCTGAGTGACAGGTACAGTGTTCTCACACCTGCCCAGTCACCTGTGGCTGTCGGTGCTAAACTGAGCAAAGCAAGCTGAATGCTTAACAGGTCACCAGCAGTCCACGTTTTGGTAATCCTATTCTGCTCCCCAACATTGCCATCCCCTCTCCCTTCACTACTGAATTCTCTCCACAAGGTTTCCTACAAGCTCTAGCTTCCTGGTCTATGGCTCCTATCGTTGTTTTCTTCCCTTAAGGACAACTTAGTGACTCCTGGACTCCCATCCAGTGCAGCCCCAAGCCACCCAGCATTGTTGTGGAAATTAGGGATGAGTGAATCAATTCTTAGATGCCCTTAGAAATCTACCCCAATATCAGCCAATATAGTAATGATTAATACATTCCTCCTCAGACTCTGAATCAAGAAAGAATCCTGTATCCCGTCAAGGGTCCTTTCAGCAGCCGACGAGTATCAGTCAGAGTCTTTCTGTAAATCCGTACTGATACTCTTCCATGGCTGACTCAACTGCAAGAGTTCCCTGTGCACACACAGAACAAAGGCAGCACTACAGGAAGCCCTCCCCCAAAACGTGTCTTTCTCAGCAAGATGTCAGACCTAACATCTTCAGAACTGTTTTTCTGAGAGTGCCGCTAGTGAGTTCTCTTATTCCCTAGCTTATGTCCTTTTTAAAGATATAAAATGTTCTGAGGTTTCTGGATTACCTCCTCCAACTTGCACAACCTCAGATTTTTGGTACAAAACCCCAAACAATTACTAATGGATGACACAAAATTCCTTGCCCAGATATATTGTTACTTATGTATAAAACAAGTACTTCAGAAAACCTACAGCCAAGAGGAGCCCAATGGTATTTTATTAATCACCCAACACACATTTAGCTCTTCTCTATGGGAATGCTGGCTCTAAATCTAATAATTTATCACTTATCACTTTGAAGGGTATGACACTATATTGATAAATATTTATAATATTCATTGTAATGGATATTTTGATCAAGTGATGAACACATCTGCTCAATGTGTTTTAATGTAGTTAAACTGGAGCACAAAAGACAATCTCTGCTAATGGGCAAGATTCTATCAAATTAGTATGTCTATGTTCTCTATGCTTAGTTCCTTCACAGTCAAAAAATTTAAAATTGGATGGGATATTAGATTAGTGTGAGCTTACTCACATTAATAATATTAGTGAGTAATAGAGTGAATACTTGTGAGCTATTTTCATCTACACATGCTTCTACCTCTGCTTAAGACATTTTGTATATATATTTATCACACTGCAATATACATTTCTACCCCTGATCAAGGTACTTATACATTGTTTACATTTTGAGATCATTGTCCTCATTTGTTGCACAGTTGTTTATGAAGTCTTAGTCTTTAAGTTATATAGGTATTATAACCTATATAAGAACTAATCAGGTTCTTTAGATACATAGAGATTATATTCTGCATAGATAGGTGATCTTCAACCACTTCAAAGAGCTGTAGAATATGGCATTTAAATAACTTAGGGTTATGTTGAAGTGAGACACAATTGTTCCTGGCAGCACCAATCTATTCCCAAGAGAATGTTGAACACCAAAGACACTCCACTTGAAGCTTGTTTTCTTCCTGGCAAAACTGACCTTTGGGCAAGAAACTGCCCATGCATTGACCACTGACAAAATGCATGATGTCCGGAGAGGACAAGCAGGATACAAGAAAAAATACTGTCAAATCTTATCAAGACATTGTAAGATGGTTTTGAAAAGTTTTCTGCCTCTGAAAATGGTTTGTCAGTTACTCTAGGCCTTAGCCAAAGTTGGTTGCTCCAAATGAGACTTTGGGTGATTGCCCAGGAAGCCAGTTGTCTCTGTCATTTTTACACGTTTTGGAAGTTGCTTGATTGTACTTCCTTCTTACTCAAATAATATTATTTCCCTTCTTCGGGTTTTCGATGGGGTTGAAGACTAGATAGTTGCAGTTACTTTCCTCTCATAACTTGACCAAGTTATTTATATACAAGACTTAAATTCATTAGGATAGGATAATTATTGAAACATTTCTTGCTTGATATTGTTTATGCTGGTTGTAGTTCTAATTTTTATACCTGATATTTGTTCTTATTGTATATAACTTTGTATTAGGCTTAGAACTTTCTTATTTAAACAAAAGGGGGAGGGGCCGTAAGAATTCCTATCACCAGTAGTCTTTAAGTTACCCACCCACTTGGGCATGGCCTCTTATACTATTATGCCAATGTAAAGCATGTGTCTGGCCTCTTTCCTGGCTGTGGGGTTTTGTTGCTGTTCCCCATTCCAGCAGAGGATTGCGATCTGTGAGTCTACCCCTAAATAAATAGCCCTCTTTTATACTCAGTTCTGAGCTAGTGTGGGGCTGCTTTTAAGTATCCTTCTTCATTTGTTTGTTTGAAAACAGAAAAAGTGCTCCTGGTTATTTTCCTAGAAGACTGTTATCTTACTTGCAGTGACAATTGTCTTCCCTTAATCAGTGAGTAATGTCTTCAGTGGCAATGCTATCTATCATGTGAGGGAGCCAGATAAGGGTTTTATCTGACCAAAGGGTGTCATTTGCTGGTTTACAGAAAATGTCTCAGCTCCCCAACTGGTGTATGGAGGGAGAGCTTTGCCAGGATGTGCTATAGAGTCCTGGGTGAGCACCACCTCAGGAAGATTCCAGCAGCTAGAAGCCTTCACCATGGGTCTCAGAAGAGCCTTCTACCTCAGCAGGGGCAGCCAGAGGTGTGCAGAGCTGTGGCCCTAGCTCAGCTGGGAAGTTTGCCCACCTGTCTCAGAGAAATGTCTCAATTTCTTCAAGGAATTCCGTCTCAAGGAAGGAACACATCTCTTATTCCCCCTGATGCCTGAACTAGATCTTTAGGTATGAGACCGAGATACAGATCTGGTGTGGGGCCATGGTTTGTATTTTGTCAATTATATTTTAAGTAAACACTGATTGACCAGTAGTTAGGCAGGAAGCATAGGCAGGACAACCAGACAGGAAGTAGAGGTGGCTCAATGGGAGCAGGAGAATTCTGGGAAGGAGGAAGCCCATTCCTCTGCAGTTGTGAGCCTGCCACAGAAGAAGCAAGTTAGACAAGAATAATGGGCTAATATAAATTATAAGAGTTACTAAGAAGCCTGAGCTAATAGGCCAATCAGTTTATAGTTAATGTAGACCTCTGTGTGATTTCTTTGGGACTAATAATTGCGGGAACCAGTCAGGACAGAAACCTCAGACAACACAGATCCAAAGTATAGGTCCAGACCCATAACCCTGAAAGATTGCCCCCTTGAAGAAGTGCACCCCAAGAGCAGTGCATTTGAAGAGAAAGGTACAATGGGGGACTTCCTCCATGAAAGCCTGTGTCTGAGGAGAAAAGTCGTTCAATCTTAGAAGACACAAGGAGGACCAAGAGGAAGCAGGTGAAGAAGGGTGCTGTCCTGGGCTCTTACAGGACCTGGACAGATGATCCAGGTCCCAGATTACTGCCTTGGATGGCCACACCCTCTGAAATAGACTCCACCATCAAGCCAAACATGTTTAATCTCTATTTCTTGGATCTTTCAGACTATTAGAGTTACTGAGTTGCCTCCCAGAGGTGCCTTCAGACATGGTTGTAATCACTTGCAGTGATCACACTGCAAAGTAAAGGTTCACACCAAGCCGGGCGGTGGTGGCACATGTCTTTAATCCCAGCACTCGGGAGGCAGAGGCAGGTGAATCTCTGTGAGTTTGAGGCCAGCCTGGTCTACAAGAGCTAGTTCCAGGACAGGAACCAAAAGCTACAGAGAAACCCTGTCTCGAAAAATTAAAAAACAAACAAACAAACAAAAACATTAAAAAAAGGGTTCACACTAATGAGTCCACTTCATTCCCACCACAGTCGAAGAGGCATATTTTGTCATGGCTGCCATATGATTTGGCAACTGGGAATGGGGAAATGCTTTCCTGAGGTCACAAAGTGTCAACCACGAATCCTAGATTTGACCTCAGAGTTTTGTTCTTGTGGTCTGAGCCTTCAATTAAACATGCAAAACCTTGACTTCTAGCTCAAATCAGATGTGCAGATAATTACATGGCCTCCTCTTTGACCACTGTAGACTTAATCAAAAAGACTTCTTCCATTGACTCCAGTGGTTTCCATCGGGTCACCAGTTCACTAGGGCACCGTCTGTCTTGGTGGGGAAGCCACAGTAGCAGGAAAGTGAGACAACCGGCCATGCTGCCTCAGAAACAGGAATCATAACTGTCCACTTTGTTTTTTATTTGAGTACCCAGGACTCCTCCAGTGGAAATAAATTTTAATAATATTTATCAAGCACCTACTATAAGTGAGGCCCTGTATCAGTTATCTTCAGGATTTTGCTCCATTTATTCCTAATGTGTTCCACAAGACCAAGGTCTCTATCCTGACTGCACAGAGAAAGACTCACTCTAACTGTGGTGTGCCACATTCCAGGATAACCACCCAATCAAACTCGCTGTGCCCTTGCTGATGTGTGTCCGTGTTATCTATCAGTAACTGGGAAATTCACAGCCTCACTTGCTATGCCTCCTGCTCTCCTACAATCTCACAGGCTTGCCAAGTTCCCACATTCAAACATCAATTCTTTAATAACTCTTACTTTACCTTCATCCTTCTCCAAAAACAGACTAACAAGCTAATCTTTGTCTTTCTTTGTTGTTAAATAATGCTATTTCAATGAGTCAATCCAGACGTCTTAGAATTAGCCTCAACTTCAACCAGCATGACTTTGGGATTGATCTGACTGGGGAGACAGGGAATAAGGAAAACAACGGACACAAATACTAAAAAGCAGAGATTGGATGGGCTGTGCTCTCTGATGGAATCACCACAGAAGATGCCCAGAAGCTCAGGACATCTATTATATACAGCAGGAATGAGAAGGAGGCAGGTAACTAATCTTTTTAGAGTATCATTGCAGGAGAGAACTCTCAGGATAAGGGGCAGTCTCAGGATAAGGGGCAGTCTCGGGATAAGGGGGCAGTCTCAGGATGGGGGAGGGATAGGGGACAATCTCAGGATGGGGAGCAGCCTCAGGATCGGGGGGTAGTCTAAGGCTGCAGTCATCTGGGAAGAGGAAGCTACAGATGATCTCTCTGCATACACCATCCACATCTATGCTTGGACTGTTGGAAGCCCATTCTTCTTAGCCTGATCTTGCTATCTTGGGTCTAGGGTCCTGGGATCCTTGACATGGCCATGCTCACGCCAATACAAACTCACTTAGAACTTCATCTGCTCCTCACACTCAGCTTTCTTTCCTTGACCCCTCCTTACCCACATCCAATTGGTTACTGGATCCATTCTGATTCTGCATGAAAATACCACAAATTCATCCCTTCTATGTTCCTCCCTTCTGTACTGTCAAGGCCTTGTGATTTCCTTCTGGACTGTCTTACTGGCTTTAGCCTTGACAATTTCAGCCCCTTCTCTACTACTGTGAGAAGAAAAGGAACTGACTGTAAATGCAAATCTGACTGTGCCATCCAGATTGCCCAATCTGCAATGTTCTTCACAGTCTACGCCCATCATTTCCTGCAGAGACCTGGCCTGACGTCTGTTGAAGGAAGATTGCTTGTTGGTTTCCGGCTGCCCAGCCCCAAAATAATAACACAGAAGCTATATTATTTAAATCACTGCTTGGCCCATCAGCTCTAGCTTCTTATTGGCTAACTCTTACATTTTAATTTAATCCATCACTATTAATCTGTGTATCGCCATATGGCAGTAGCTTACTGGGAAAAGTTCCATCATCTATCTCCGGCGGGACTCCATGTCTTCTCTCTGACTCTGCCCTTCTTTCTCCCAGCATTCAGTTTAGTTTTCCCCGCCTAACTAAGTTTTGCCCTGATATAGGTTCAAAACAGTTTCTTTATTCATTAAGTTTATTCATCAATCCCACATTAGAAGTCCTTTTTCTTTGGACACTTTCCAAACCCCTTTGTGTACCCCTCTTCCTTTAAGATTTGGTATAAGCAGGAACATCTCAAGGATGTGTCCCTAATGCACTGAAACCCAGTTACCTGGTCTTCCTCTTGGTCCCTCGTGTGCACTGCCATTATATTATGTATAGAATTCTATGATAGTTGTTACTTTTGCCTTTCCAGAAAACCTGTGAGCCTATTGAGACAAGAGACCATGTCTTACTCCACTTTGCATTCCCGGTGTTCAAGTCAATGCCCTTTATGCAGGAGGACCAAAAGTCAAGCAAAATTAATGCACACCGTTTCCAGAGGATCGCTAGTCTGTAATTCCCCATGGTGTAGACAAGCCAGGTTGTACAGCTCAGATCCATCCTAGAATCTAGCCTCCTCTCTCCCCTCTTCTTATTGACAGTTAGGAGAGAGGTGTATGTCAGTATTGCCCATCTCCAAATCTGGTCAATTGATCTCTTGGGCCCATATCTTTCAGATATTGTAAATGGCTGGTACTTCTCAGCAACATTACACAACTCAACTTTCTTGAATAATTCAGACTATGCTTGCAACTAAATTAGATCTAGCTTTGAAATAAATCAAATCTCCAACGGCATCAGCTGGCTGTCCTCAAGTTATAGTACTTTCAACCTGTTCAATCAATCTTATCTCCGTTGGTAAATTTATAGAGTTGGCCCTTATTTCACTCTCTGTTTTTATGAGTTGGGGTCAGTTGGAAAGGTCTCCCGATAGATGGGTGATTTCTAACAAAATGAAACCATGACAGTTTTGTCCATCTTCTTATAAATGGCTAGTTAATCACCTAATCTAGTTTGGGGAACAAACTAAAGTAGAATATAAAGTTTATATCCTGCTGCGGAGAACAAAAGGATAAGTATTTTCCTACACGCAGGTTTTACTATGACAATCCAGCACAAATGAGCAGGATATCAGTCACCAGAAACAGCAGGTCCAGAATAACTTTTCTAACACATCACCATCATTTACGAAGATATCCCAAACATTTGCTCTGCCAACAGCTAAACTACCTACTAAGATAAATATTAGTCAAAGAAATACAAAACAGAATTCTTCAAAAACTGCATAATGAAAATTTCCCCCAAGGAGTGACCTCATTATCAAAAGTTTCCATCAACAAAGTCACCCACCCCAGTTGCTTAAGTGGGAGGCAAATCTATCTCTGGGTAAACAGTCAGAATCCCTAACTAATTACTTCATGATGTGTCTACATGACGCCAGTCACATTCGTAACGATGCCCAAAGCAGGCCTTGTTTTTCACAATCTCCTGATTTTTGTTAGCAATTATGGAGACATCTTCATATAACTCTGCTCCCCCTCTAACATGGTTCTTGAGTACCTGGATACCCTAGAAAAAAATATGATATCCCCCAGGCCAATCCAATGGAATATACTCATTTAAATAATGTCCAATCTGAGTCAATAACCATTTTAGAGTATTTACTGGGCTCTGGGAGCAAACAAACAAGAAAAAAAATTAAATCTTCAGGAGCTCTTACAGTCTATCAAAGAGAAAGTTTGACACAAAACTAGTTCAAGACAGGTGGGAAAAATAATATGGGGGGCTAGTGAGATGGCTCAGGTGGTGAAAGGGACTGCCATATAAGGCTGACGACCTGAGTTCAATCCCATGGAAAGGAGGACGGAGAGGAACAACTCCACAAAGCTGTCCTCCGACTTCTGCACAGGTAGCACATGCACACTGATACACATACATCATATACTACTAATAATAGTTAACAAACAAGTAATCTAGAAGAATGGAGAGAGTAGACATTGTCCTTGAGTACACAAAGTCTTGAGATATGTATGATTTAGTAGGAAAACATATACCAAGGAGGGATCTGAGCTGAGAATGTAGGGTTCATATGAAGATCAGTTAGCAGTACATATATGTAGAAAAGTATGGTGGGAGATAAATCTAGAAAGTAGAGGAAGGTGTAGGGACTTTGAATTTTTCATCCAGGGGCTTCATCTTGTACTGCAGCAATTCCAGGTATCTGGTCAACCTTTGTAAGTAGTACATGCAAACTTGAAATTAATACATATTCTATGGTGTTTTATATATATTCAACATATGTTCACTACATCAAACTCATTTAGAGTGCATATTTAAATTTTAAAGCATTTTCCAGTTTGATCTACATCTAATTGAAATAAATAAGTTGAAATGCCTATATAGAGAGTTGTAGTTGAAAGGTTTTATTGTGTCTTCTCAGTTTTGTCTTATTTACATCTATTTTATTAGGTAACATATATGCTCGTGTCTCTCTGGTAAATTAAGCTTTCATCATTTCACACTTAATTCACAATACTGATTCCTACCGTAGATCCCAGTCTAAGACTAGCATAGTCATTATAGTAGGTATAGCTGTTGGGAGTATTCAACTTTGCCTTTTAGTAGTGAATTCAGTACATCAGTGATATTTCCGAACTTGTTTCCACCTTTTCGTTCCCATTTTCTGTCCTTTTTCTCTATGCTGTGAACTTCTTTTCCAAGCATCTTCCTTTCCATTTATTTTATTATTTTTGTGGTGATGCTAAGATGGAACTCAGGTCATTGCACTTGCTAATTAAGTGCTCTACCTCTGATCTCCATCTCTCAGTGCTGGGATTGCAGCCATGTGACACCATACCTGTCTTGTGTGGTGATGAGTAGTGAACCCAGGTCCTCCTGAGTGTCAACATAACCAGCTTTATTTTTTTATATTGCTTGCAATATATTTTTATTAGTGTACTTATTCCATAGTTCTCTTGACCACTTCAGACATTATGCCCCCTACTTCTATTCTTTTTTACGGTTACATGGTATAGTTAATAGAGTAAAAAGCAGTATCTTTACTCCCCAAACAAGGATCCTACAATCATAACTTCCCAGTAACTTCTGAATATTTTTCATGCTTGTGTTCAATAATACTTTAGTTCTGAACTTTCCTCAATCCTAGCATATATTTATTAATGACATCATTGTTGTCATTATTATTGCATTATTGTTATTCATTCATTCATTCAGATAATAGGCTTTTAAATTTATCTTTAATCTTACAGTTTTTTGCCCATAATTATTATTATTATTGTTACTTATTTTTTTGGTTTTTGAGACAGGGTTTCTCTGTAGCTTTGGAGCTGTCCTGAAATTCACTCTGTAGACCAGGCTGACCTCGAACTTACAGAGATCCACCTGTCTCTGCCTCCCGAGCACTGGGATTAAAGGCATGCACCACCACCGCCCAGCCCGTAATTACTTTTTACACCGTAGACCTTCTTTACTAAATCATCTTTCTTAAAACTCTCTTCAGCAGGATGCCATTCACTTTGGATTTAGGAGACAGAGAAATGATGTAGGATTGACAAGAAGCTCTCCCTCTGCTAGAAGAGGCTATGCAGGCTGCTGGAAGAGAAAAGACATAAGAGACCTTACCCAGTGCTGGACCCTGCATACTACAATTCCAGCTCACCAGCAACCATGTGCTCACTAGTGCAATAGTGGCGAGACTGTTTCTGGAGTAACCAACTGCACTCTTGATTGAATTTGAGGTCTGCTCCATGGGAGAGAATGTCATGGCTGATACTGTAAACATGTGACTCGTGAACTCATAGGTCCATGAAGTGAAAATTTGGTGTTATTTAGTTGGTTTTTTTTTTCAAAATCCTTCTAAATACTTATGTTTCTATTCATAGATTTGTGTTTATCTCAATGTTGGGTAGAGAAGGTTATTATTACAGTGGGTAGTGGCTAATAAAGAGACAAACATTTTTTAAAGTACTAAGAATAAATTACCATGGATGTTCAGATAGGACATCTTTATCAACCCATACACCCAAGACTCAGGGGATGTCACAGACATCAGGCAGAAAGAATAGAGGAAGCAGAGGATTGGGAAGAGTGCTGTGACATGCTGTCCTCTGAACGTCACATGGCTGCTGCACACATGAACTCATACCTATGGTCATCTTCACAAGATCAAACCAGTTCTAGATTCCAGCAGGGAGGTGGGAGGGGCTCCCCAGTCCCCACTCCCAGCTGCGGAGCTGTCGATTTTTGATAGCTGCTGAGGGAGACAGGCCCAATTGTCATTATGCTGTGCCTAGTGGCAGGTTCCCCATTTCCCAGTGGATAATCCTACAGTGTATGTGCACAAGGACAGCACAAGATTGGACTCAATGGGTTTTTTTAAGAAACAAAAATCTGACTTGAAACCGGAAGGGAGATCTATTGAGAATGGGAGGGCAGAGGATGGAGGATGGGTATAATTAAGATACATTGTATACATCTATAAAATTTTCAAAAAATAGAAAATTTTTTTTGTTTTGTTTTTTGAGACAGGGTTTCTCTGTGGTTTTGGAGCCTGTCCTGGATCTAGCTTTTGTAGACCAGGCTGGTCTCGAACTCACAGAGATTCACCTGCCTCTGCCTCCCAAGTGCTGGGATTAAAGACGTGCGCCACCACCGCCCGGCAAAAATAGAAAATTTTAAAAGAGGAAAAAAATCAAGTAAAATAAAATTCTCTTCAACAATGCCTATCAGAAGTGTACTCCTTCAGTGCGATTCTCTGCATTTTGGAGATACTGTCCCACCGAGTGTGGTTTCCATGGTTGCTGTTGGGAAGAGTGGTACTGCAATTTCTTTCAAATAGTTCTATTCCTTGTCCTCTGAATTAAGACCTTGTCTTTAAAAAGGAGAGAGAGAGAAATGGGAGGGGGTACTTAGTTTTATACTTCCACTACAACTTATTTGTAGGGCATTTGTGTATCCCCCCAACTGCTGTGTGTTCATTCTGCTGACTTTCACGCATGTCCCTGGAGTTTGAGGCTCTGGGTGTTTGGTGACAGTCAAGGATGAGCTTAGGCATAGCTGATTTCAATCTACGAGGATCGTCTTCTCTGGATAAATTGAGGGTCTTGCCTCCAGGAATAATTTGCTTTGCTTCCTTGCTGAGAAGGCAGGCGAATGCCAACAACCTGCAACTTAGTTTTACAGGCTTCAAACGTTGCCGCTTCCCATGGGGCCCACTGCCTCATACCACTGTGCCATAGTTCAAGGGCTCCATCACTTGCAACGTTGTGTTTTCTCTCATGGAAGAGGTCTGCCTCAAGAGTATGTCTGCCCACAAATCACCGCTAACCCACCCAATGAGGAACATTAAGGTAACAAATGCAAAAATAAGCTCGGAGATTTCCTTTCCCTTCTGGCTGTCCAGGAAAGTATTTCAAAAATCTATTTTATCTCAGATTAATTTGTTTTGAGTCTAAAGGACCCTGCAGAGTCTATTTTAGTTAATATGTATTTTATTCCATATTTAATATATATGTAATTCCATATACATTTTATTCCATATATTATTGAATGCTGGAAGTATTGGGAACCAATCTAGGTCTCAGGATGAGAACAGGCAGTAAAACAACCTGGTTTTTAATTTCCCATTTATTTTAACATTAGAACAGGAACCTCTGCGAAGGTCTATCAATGGTAATTACATATTTGGATTTAATAGGAAATCTAAATTTCAAGTAATTAACCTAATGGATATCACATATGGATTTGACAGAACTCAAATTCTAATTTGAACTTGACCAGGTATGGTCATTGTAACTGTGGCCTTCATCATAAATCTAATGCATTTACAGCCTAGTTTATAAATGTGAATGTTATCGACAAGATCCCAAAGAGTCAGGTTCCTGGCAATCTAACAGAAATAAGAAACAGCTGAACCAGCAACACTGTGGTCAAGTGTTCAAACCATAGTGGCTTTATCAAAAGAAAAATCCCCATTATAGTCAGAAAAACTAAGAATAACCTAGAGGCCGGCTGGAGTCTGAGACTCTGATTCCATGAGTTATGTTTCATGGACACATTCCAAATTTCTGCCTGTTCTGGAAATGCAAGCCCCACGAAGATATGTGATAATCAAAGTAACTGAAGCAGGAACTTAGGCCTGGTGCTTGTGGACTGTCTTAGCAGCCAGGTGAAGAAAAGTGATGTTCTCAAAGACAAAGAGCAAAGGTTGGAAGGAAGGAAGCATTGAAAGTTGTAACCCTGCCCAATTGTACGGATTACGAGTTTCCTGGTTGTGTTTGTGCACGTGCTTAGCTAGACAGGTAGCTTGGTGGAAAGACGATGAGTGGGAGGGTTCCGGGAAGAAAGGAGGGTGGAGCACCCATGGAGAGCAGCTGAAATGAGCTGAACAGAAAGGCAAGGTCCTAAAACACACCGATAAATAGGGTGGTGGTGATAAGGGGAAAGGGAGGGGTCCAGGTCAAACACTTAACTTTTCACTTGAGCAACACAGTAATTAGAAAACCATTGAGTCAGAACCAGGAAACTGGAGACGGACAGGCTGGGCAGGAATAGCAAGACCTCTGTTTGGAACACAGTGACAGGAAGATGTCTGTAGAAGAGCCAGACGGCTGTGTGAGGTGTGCAGTAGAAGATATGAGCACAGACATATCTGAGGGACCTCCTGAACTGACAAGGAACTTCCAGGCTCCTTCCACCCAAGTTGGCCCAAATAGTTGAGGGCTACTATAACTACTGGAATGAGCTCGAACGGCAGATTCAGTTCCTCCCCACTGACACAGTGCAATGTTAAATGGCCATCTAAAAGGTTTAGCACTTCAGGAAGGCAACTAGCATTGGTCCTACCGCTACCCTCCACTCTGTTTTTAAAGATTTACGTTAGTGTTAATTGTGTATGTGGCAGATGGCTACATGTGAGTGCGGTGCCCTTGGAGGCCAGAAGAGGAAGTCAGAGGCATCCCTTGGAGCTGGAGTTACAGGCAGTTGTGAGATGCTCAACATGGGTGCATGGTATTGAAGACCAATCCTCTGCAAGAGCTGAGCATCCTCTCAACCACTGAGATATCTTCACAGCCCTCCCCACTCCATTTCTCTCAGAGTCATAAGGCCGGGTCACATAGCTACCCAAATATCCTATAAAGCTTCACAGTCCTCCTCTCTGGGCCCAGCTATCACTCTCTCCTGATGTGGATGAACATCAATCAGTTCTTGCTTCTGCTGTCCTGGTCCTCAACTCTCTGCCTGATCTTTCTCCTAATCCTAAGAACTACTCTGGAGAGAGAAAGAGGAGGGGGCGCTGCTCTGGAAAGAGAGACAGACACAGAGATACAGGGCACAAGAACTCTAGGAGACCCCTACTGAGCAGCCGAAAGGATGGCAGTGTCCCTGAAAACCAAGAGAAGCACACCTTTTGCATCCTGACCTCTCAGTTATCTTCTGGAAGATTCCTCACACCCATCCTGGACCTGCCACCAGCACTAACTTCTCACAGCATACCCTCCCAGCCTCAGCCCCTTTAGTCCTCATCCTCCACTCCTTCTCACTGACCCATCTCTCCTAGGTACCATGTTGGATACTACCGTTAAAGTCAGCCTCAAATGAGAACTAGCCTTGAAAATGAGGAAAAGAAATGAAAATAATTTAAAGCACATTTCATTCTAGGACTACTTGTCTCTCTGACTGTCATAAGCAGGGTGGATAGATTTTTTTTACCATACACATGCTAAGAAAACAGGTTCAAGAGGGCAAAACTGAAACTCAAACCCAAGTCTGCTAATATCCACATCTGTATTCTCAACCAGCATTTCATCTTCCCTCAAAACCCATACACTGCCCAAACCACACCTCAGACCAGAGGCAGAGAACATCTTAGACGAAGCCCTCCGGAGCACACCTAAGGAGTCTCTAAGAGATTCCAGTGTGGAACCAGGGCTGAGGACCACTATCAATTCGGTCTCTTCCTTCATCACTTAGAAAGCATCTCTCCGTATCCCTGAGCTCTTCTACCTCTCTGCCTCTACCTCAGCCACTTTGCTCACTCATTGGATCAGTTCCTCAGTTCCTCAGAGATCCCCTCCAAAGTGTCTCCAGCTGTGTGAGACACATCCAGATGGGTATCAACATGAATCAAGACGATGCTTTCTATCCTCATAGAGGCTGCTCTCCAAGAGAAGAGAGAAGTGATATAGCAATTATAAGATGCCCACAAATATAAAAGGCAAAAACAAGCTCTTTCAAAGCAAAATATAGAAAAATGTCTTCGTGACTTTGGGGACTTTTATAGGACTGATCTTCAGAATATAGGATCACCTTCTACAAGGAAACATGAAAAAGAAAAACAATCTGCCATGGGGGAATGCATGCACGCATTTTATCCAACAATAGAGACAATGGCTAGTCAATATTCGAGAAGATCATTTACCTCATTAAAAAATTAGAAATATGGAAATCTAGCTACAATAAGATACCATTTTACACTGAGTAGACCTTTAATTGAAAGTCTGGCTACACCAAGTATTGCCAGGAATGTGGTGTGACTGGGGCTGCTCTGAAACTACCAGTGGGTGTGTGTTGCTGGCGTTCACAATAAATCTCGTAAGTACGCCATAGGTGGACCAGATGACATAGGACCATATAGAAGGTGGAGCAGGAAAGGTTTCCCGGAAGTTGAATCTGTGGCAAGGAAGGGTGTTCCATGCAGAAGAAGGATGGGTGTGAGTTATTCAGTGTCAGAGAGAAGAGGGTACTTATCCAGGTCAGGAGGCCAGAAACCATGTCAAAAAGCTTACAATCTAAGAACCAGGGTTTGAAATGTCACATTTGCTCTTCGTTCATTTATTCCGTGTGTGTGTGTGTGTGTGTGTGTGTGTGTGTGTGTGTGAAGTATGTGTGGGTACACTTGCCCATTCAGGTGCATGTAGAAACCAGAGGTCAACTCCAAATGTCTTCCTAGACCAGTCTCTACATTATTTATTAAAGGGGAGTCTCTTGCTGAACCTGGAGCTTGCTTTTTCTACTACACACAAAACCCCAAGATCCTGGCTTTCTTATGGGTGCTAGAGATCTGAATTCAGGTTCTCATGGCTACACAGTGAACATTTTACACACTGAACCATCTCCCTAGCCCTTACTCACTCATTTGGCAAAAAAAAAAAAAAAAAAAAAAAAAAATTCTCTGCTACCTGCCATGGACCAGATCCAATATAGGTTTAAGCTCTACAAACTACATCTGTTGAGGAAATATCACTCTGGCTGTGGGATAAAGAATGGGTTGAATAGTCTTACAGCTAGCAGCAGACAGATCACTTGTGAGGTGAACCCAGGGCTATTTCTTAAGGCAGAGGACATAAATGTAGGGCCGTGAGGCAGGAGGAATCAGAGGTGATGGCTGATTGGATGTGAAGTTAGAGTGAGGAGAGAAGACTGGAGAAGCCACAGACAAGCATCCAGCAGGTGATAAGACAGTCATGGGTGTAAAACTGGCTAAAGGTCAGGCTTTGTTATAGCCAGACCCATGAGGCAACCCGCCTTATAAAGAAAAGATGTGTATCGTATTTAACTTGCAGCTCTGGCAATGTCATGACATGGTGCCAGCCTCAACCCAGCTCTGGCAAGAACATCATAACAACTGATAACTGAGAGGGTAAGGACACATGGAGATGACATCACCAGACAGGACACTGAAACCAGCTCAGGACTCGGGCTCAGGCTACATTAAAACACGCTTCCTTCCAGAAACACCTCAATGGTCCCCAAAGAGCTACCCGAAATCCATGTGAGAGCTGGCTTTCAGGGACCTGAGGACTATCCCACCAGGCCTCACTGTTCCGTGTCACCAGTCCAACAACAGGCTCTAAGACACCCACCACTGAGAGAACGGGGAAGCATACGCTCAAACCCAATCCAAACCACAGCAGTGAGCTAGGACTCGGAGGAGAGCAAGGCGCGGACAGTGGGTGCAGTTCAGAACCATTAAAGGGTCAGCAGCAGATACTACGGGAGACCAGGGAAGGCGTGGCTCACAGAGAAGCAGGGTGACATTACAGACATGAGGGCAGGGAAGGTTGTGATGTAATAAGAAATGAAAATGGTCAACGTAAAACACTGCTTAGGAGCCAACCCATAAAACATACTAAGCATTGACTGCAGGGACAAGACAGTCATCAGAAGGCCTGGATTAGGTGGTCATGGGAGCAAAGATGTTGAGGGCTGAGACATGAAAGAAAAGCCAGGGAAGGATTCTCCCAAGAGGAGCAGCAATAAGCGGGAAGGAGGCATTGCCTTCCGTGGGTTTGCTTTGGTTTGGTTTTTCATTTTGTGTAAGGGTGACGTACATGGCCGCGGTGAGAAGGCGCGTGCCAGTAGAGTTCCAAGTTAAATAGGATAAGAACCAGACACCGTAAGGTCCTTGAGAAGCAGCATTCTGTTTCAGCCCCTGTGGGCGTGCAGCCATTCAGGACTCCACAGTTACAGTAGTGTAACTATTGTAGTACGGTAACACGTTCCCCAGTAAATCCGCTCCTCCGTCGGGAGCCGAGCTCACCTCCCAGGTGCCAAGCCACGCACCGTTTTTAATAACTGACTCTAAACTCAAGAAACCTCACAATCCTTTAAAATGGAATAAATTACTTAGCAAGGCTCGAGCTCAGAAACATTAATGCTTGTCACAATATCTTTCTATCTGAGGATACAAAGGACACACGTCAGAAGGGCTAGCCCAATGGCCACACAGGCAGAAAGATTCTGTACTTGCTCTTTGTGGACCTTCAGGATACTCACGAAAGTGTGCCCCCATCCAGGAAGCAGGCTCCAAGGACCAGGTGTTTTTTTTTGAGGTGGGGGGATTCATTACGTAAACAAGACAGATGGAGTCTCTGGTCAATGAATTAATTTAGTCTTCTTCTCTAAAGATTTAAGGATGAACTGAAGCCTGTGGTTCAAGGCCACAATCCTACAATCATGTACTTAATTTTTATGGTGTCTTGGCCCCATTTTGAGGCTACTAGATACTGGAATGTGAAGGAGCCTCCTGGATGAGGAGCTCAATGACATGTATTCTTTAATATAATGTTTTTATTGAGTTTTTGAGAATTTCATTCATGCGCGTGTATTTTGATCATAATTTATCATATTCATTCTGCAATTTCTCCACACCCTACTCCCAGTTCTACCCCTCTATCCCTATACTCTCCAAGCTTCAGGTCCCTCCCTCCTTTATATAGCTCACTGATTCCAATTTGTGCTACTCTGTACTCAAGGGTGTGGGGCCTTCTATTGGAGCATGGTCAGCCTAACAGAGACCACATCCTTGAAGAAAAACGGACTCTCCTTTTCCAAGAAGCTGCCACACAACTAGGGGTGGAGGCTTGTAAGGCGCTCCCCGATTCACGCTGAAAGGCTAAGTGTGGTATCTGCTCTTGTGCAGGTATCACAGCTGCGAACTCCTTGGGGCAGTGGTCCTGTTGTGTCCAGAAACACTGTTCTGGTCCAGTCCTCCTAACTTCTGGCTCTTACAATTTTTCCATCTCTTCTTCCAAGGTGGTCCATGATCAGCTGTGAGTTCCTTCCTTAATTGCTGCCCACTAGAGCATTTTGCTCTCTCTGTATACCTGATCACTGGGACAGGCCTGATGTGAAATTTCCATCTGCATGCTGTAAATTCCATTGGTTTATAAAGAATCTGTTTTAGGCCTATTGCAGTGCAGAATAGGGCAAGGTGGGAATTCCAAGCAGATAGAGGAGGAGAGAGTAGGTGGAGTCAAAGAGACACTATGTAGCCGTCAAAGGAGAAAGACACCAGAAAGGGTCTGTTGGACCCTTGCTGGTAGGCCATGACCTTGTGGTGATGCACAGATTAATAGGGGAAACGAATGAGCAGCCTGTGACTACACAGCCCAGAGCTAATTAATTCTCATGTTATCAAAGATATTCCTGCTACTTAAATCCCAAGAGCTTTAGAAACAGCATATCAGCAACCTAGGACAAAAACCTAATCAATTCTGTAGTAATTGAAGATTTGAAGCCTACATAAGAGGCAGATAAAATATAGATTTTCTGCCACTTCAGCAGTAAGACAACAGATGCATGATGGGAAATGCCAAAGGTGTCCCTTTTCACTAGTCAGGATAAAGGAAGTAATAATGTCAGATTTGCAGGAAAGTACTATGTAAAATGATGGTTGTGGAAGGAAGAGGGAGAGCCAAGTGAGGGGCACCCATTGCTGAGGTGAGGCAGCTTCTTCCTACAGGCCTCAAGGGCCCCAGTAGGGACACAGTAGAAGCAGATCAAACATATACACAACCCAGCCTTGGCTTGGGTAGGATGAGAACAGTAATAAAAGCCAAAGGCCTGCTCGTGAAAGTAGCACAGATATCGCTGAAGAGCTGAAGCATGGGATGCAGCTGTGGAGGAAGGAAGGAGAAGCAGAAGAGCAGATAGAGAATGTGGATGTAGATGGGTGGCCGGCTCTGATAAGAGCGAGTTGATGTGCCAAGACTGTGGGGGCGAGAACTCGGGCAGGCTGGGAACTGTGGTCACAGACGAGAATGTGTGTGCATGCTTACAGAGACGGGGGCCGTTCCAAGAGGCTCTGAGGGCAGCAAAGGGAAATTAGGTTGGTACCTAATCTAATTTTTTTCTATTGAAAAGAGTAAGCTCCCTAAAGGCTGTTCATGTTTGGCTCGTCTGTGTTTGCCTTGCAGTACAAACAAACTATGTCTTGAAGAGGCACTAAGTTGTGAGAAGTGCTGGAAAAACCTAGGGCGTCTCTGAGTGTGAACCCAAGGAGACTGCCGTTTTTCCACGTGCACAAAAGCCCCAGGGACCCTGAGGCAGCTGCAGATATTCCCCATCTCCACTGCAGCCACAGGTGACACTACTGGTCATACACAGACTCACACATAATCAGGGGCACCTGCTGGGAGTGTCAGAGATCCCATGGAAACAGAGGAAGCAAGGCCATGTTCATCAGTAGAGGAAGGGCTGAAGAGAGGGAGCGGCAAATCAATACTTCCCCACGTCCACAATGGTTCATCTCTCATAGGTGTTTTCCCTTGTGGGACTTTGTTTATCATGATAATAGCAAGAGTTAGTCTTTCTGTCAATATTGTAAATACGGAGACACTTAGGAGCTTCCTCGGACACAACTGGGAGGGAAGTGTTGCGCCTAATTTCCCCCATTTTCTTTTCAGCTGACCAACCATGTCCTGTCTAAACGACCTCAGTCCCCACTTTGAGTGTATACTATAGGTAAGAGTGTCACTTTGGGTTCATGTGTACACTACAGGTAAGTGTGTCACTTTGGGTTCGAGTGTATACTACAGGCAAGGGCGTCCTCGGGAGGCGTCCACTTTTGTCATTGTCCTCTGTAGACAGCAGTGAAGGTTAAGTGTGTTCCAGACAAGCCACGTCCAAAGCAACTTCTGGATAACTAATGAGAAGCCTTGTGAAGATTCCTCGTCTGCGTATGGAGGGAATGGACTACTTTCTTGTTCACAGGAGAGATATCACTTCAACGAAATAGGAGTGAATTTTGCTGTTCTTGGACAAAATAAGCCTAAAGTGAATCCTATTGAATTACAGTTATTTTAAAATAGTATCTCCTATAAAACCAACCTTTGGAAGAAAGGAGGTAAGAAACTGGGCTGACTGAAACCCAGTGGTCTAAGGGTTTCTATTCGATGGCACTTTTTAGCACACAGGGAATAAAATTGATTCAAAGCCATCATTCGAGGTATAGGGAGAGCTCCAGTGAGATTACGTAAGAGGAGAGAGAGACCAGACATGACTTCAAACATTACATGAGAAGATGGGAAGCCATGGAGGAGACTGTTACAATGAAAGCGCGTGTGAACATATATGAAACTATCATGAGATCCATTGCTGATGGCTTGGATGTGAATGTTCATGGCCTCAGATTCTGTTCCGAGCGGTTGATTCCCAGCTGATGATCTGCTTTGTCACGTAGCCTTTCAGGGATGGTTCATGGGAGCAGAGAGGGTTGTAGCCCACCCCAATTCTTGCCTGTTTTCTGATTTCTGGTTCAGCTAATTGTGGAAGCCCCCACCACATGCTCCACTACCAGGGAGCTTCACCCTTCTTTCCCTGCCATGATGGACTGTATCCTCTCAAACTGACACCTAAATAAATCTGTGCACACTTGCACTGCTTTTGTTAGGTATTTGTCAGTGATGAGAAAATACACCACCATTTCATATTATAAATGTCAGATAATAAAAACTAAAGAAAATGAGTTCTATAAGCAAAGAGTTGGGGACGTTAATGAATAGCAAATTAGTAAGAAGAAACGTCAGAAGTCAGTGGATTCTGGCTAAGCTTAGAAACAGAATCTTTACTAACGAAAGGCCAAGCATCCAGACACTTCCTGGGTATGGGGCAGAAGGAAGAACCACACTAACTATCAGGACCAATCAGTTGTTGATGGCAGGACATTCTTGCTAAACTACACATAGTTCTTTTCTAAAACTATTTTCACAGGGAACTGCCTAAAACTCTGTCAGTGTAAGACCTAAGTGCTCTGACATAGTGGTCAGAGTAAGCCAGGAGGGAAGCATGGGTTCACAAAGAATACCAAGGGCTTACTCCCTTCCATTTCATCTCCCTGCATTCCTTTGTCTGGGCTGCCATTTGTAAGAGGATGGGAACGGGATTGACTCCTAGTACCTAAGCAAATTCTGCTGAGGTTTGCAGCCCAGAGTGAACTGAGATTTCAGAGTCCTGGGTTGTCACGAGAGCAGGGTGTAGCCCCATGCTCTCCTCTCCCTCTGAATGCCCAGTGTGGGCAAGAAGAATTAAAGCTGGAAGGAGGCACCTGTCCTAATTTCTAGCAGGTGCCACCCCTTGACTGTTAGGAGTTTGGTTAGAAAGTTAAGCAGGTGCTCAGGTGCCCTGAAGCTGCCTTTCTGTTGGAAAAGGTCAAAGTCTTGAGGAGCAAGCAGTTTCAGAAGGAACTCCCATGTGGAAGGAAGGGAAGGGAGAAAAATGTGCACAGTCAGCTGGAGCCACACAGTCTACCAGGCGGGACTCGAGGTCTGTTCCTCTCACGCAGGGATACTGACCTAAATCATCTCAGTACTTTCCAGGGCTTAAACTCTCCAGAGCACAGGGAATAAAATTCAAGATGGGAGTCACCAAAGCCTCGAAGTGAGGATTTGCATGAAGGATGTCCCTTTTTCCAGTCTCTGTGCAATGTTTTATTCACTCCCCCTCAGGACATAATATAAAGAAGTTGGAAGAGACTTTCTGTGAGAGTCCACCACGTCTCTCACTCTTCTACCAGGCCACGCCCTGCAAGTGTGAAAGGAAAGATGGCCTTTCCCTGAGAGTTGGCCGGGTATACATGTCTTATATAGTATAGGTCCTTTTCCCTTATGAATACACATACATGTATGCATATGTGTGCACGCATGGACACACACATCAAACAGTGCTTAGATGGGTGGATGGATGGATGGATGGATGGACGGACGGATGGATAGATGGACGGACAGACAGACGGACGAATGGACCGACAGATAGATGACATCATTCCCTTATATTTCATTTCCTTGGCATGCCATCAGCACATTGATGTTAAGTTTCCTAATCTTCTCAAAGGCATTTAGAAATCTCCCCAAGGAACTTTGTAAAAGATGCAGAATTCCCAGTTAAGTAGAACACCTTTCTGATGCAAGCCAGGGAAGCAAGATGGTCTCCAATACGCCTTTCTTCTCTTTTCATTCAAGAAGATAAAAGTTGCTTATCAGAACCAGAGCCTCAATCTGAAAGTCCGTGGGGTCCACCAGTCATCCACATCAAGGAATTCTTTGGGGTATAGTATATTCTGAGCTGGACATCGTGTGCCCATGAGTTTCTGCTTCTGACTTAGAAGTATTTATTCCCTAAGGAAATCCTATTTGTCAGGAAACTAGTCCCCAGTGGAAGCCAGGCGTGGTGGTGGCAAGGCTGTGCCTGATTTTCGTTTATTTGGTCAGTCACGTTCACAGAATATTGTCTTGTTCCGATCACAGCTACAATCAGGGATATCCCGCCCAATGTAGTACACTTACAAATGAAGCTTCATGACAGAAGTTCCCTGAGGAACACGGATGGAGAGCATCCACCACCTGGCTTGTCACGGACAGGCAAAGCGTGAGGTGAATCTTGAAGGACTTAGTAGGCCCAAACTACAGAGAATGTTCTTAGCAGGACCACAGGTTGTACAAAAACACAGAAGCCAGAAGTAACATGCTGAGAAAGGCTGAAGCACAGGCGAGGAGAGAAGAACCTGAACCTGGGAGCCACTGTAGGTTTCGCACACCACGTACATCTTTAGACCTGTTCACACAGACCTGCCGATTGGATACAGCTCTGAGGCATTGTAGAAAGTAAGTGAGGTTTCCATGGCAACAAAGGGATTCAAGCCGCATACGATTTAAATAGCAGTGGTGAAAAGGGAGACAGACAACCTTGGAGTACAATGTAGCAGGAAGCAGGGACGGAGAGAAGTCTGCCTACACAAAAAGAACAGCCTAATCCATGGACGGTAGGCTTGGGATGCATGGATACATCCAGACGGTGGCAGTGACGGCGAGGACAAGATTTCTGGTGGAGGCAAGTTCTCCAGGAAAGAGGAAGTGAGGCATGGAAAACAGAAGTCTTCCACTTTTCACTCTTCCAAACACACTACACTTTCATACCTACTTAACACTTTCATATTCCAAACGAAAATGACTGTATATAATACAAAAAGTTTAAGAAGGGTCATTTTTAATCACTACTAATGTTGGTATTTCTTTCCTGGGACATCATGCCAAGCATCACAACATATGAAAAATGCATTTTTAAGAATGGTCCCTGGGTGACTATCTCACTGATGTCCTTGAGATATTGATAGATGGTCTAAGCCTCTAATGTCAGATAAAGAAAGGAACCCCGATTCAGAGCCTGGTGAATTCTAGGCTATCTACCCATAATTCTGAGTCTTGTTTTCATGGGAAGGATTAACACCTGCCCACCATCAGACGCCTCCACTCCACACTGCTCAGTCATTAGAGCCTTCAGCCTAGTCCTCACCTTCCTTAAGACACCAGCAACTTCTGAGGGGGCCTGGTGAAAACCTTCTCTCCTTCAAGATAGAAAACATTGTTTCATCCAAAAAGGAAGACGTTAACTGGAAAGTGAAATTAACAATGTCCTGGAGGGAAATGGCCAAATCACCTCCCATGATGCAATAACCAGAGAGATGAGAAGAGACTAGATACATTCGAAATATTTTATCATAGATATGAGGGCCGCAAGTTCATACAAAATATAATCCCAAAGACCAAAGCTCTAAAGAGATTTTTTTTTTAACAGAGAAAGTGAAACCAAAGAGACAAAGCAAAGCCATAAACAAGGTTGCCAGTCACAGGTGAGGAAGTGAAGTGGAATAAGGAAGAAACTCGGAAAAGGGAAGGAAAGCAACTGACGGCTGATGTGGAAAGTCCCAGGGTTGCCCTGAGAGACAAATAAAGAAGCGTGGATTCACACGTCACCCACAGAAAGGCAAGGAGGAGAGGCATGGAACGGAGCCCGCCCCAGTGTTAACAACACTTTGTAGAAATACTTGCGCAGAATTGCAGAGACGTGTCTATCTACCCACAGTGCCGTTTAGAATATGATCAGTTCTTTGAGAAAATAATCCAGAGATGGGTTCTGTGCAGACAAGAGAAGGGGTCAATAAGTGGTAAAGCAGGTAACAGTGCCATAGAGCATTGCTAGGTAATACTTAGAAGTCATTACGGAGACTGAGATGATGCCGGGGGGAGGGGAGGGATGGCTGATTTTAACTAGGCACTCCATAAAAAAAAAACTATTATTTCTAGTTTGCATTCAAAAAAACTGATACAATGCAATGGCTTAAGACAGAGACTGCAACCTAAGACAAGCAGACAAATCCATTGAAGTCTGAGGGGACCCCGCAGGTGTCCAGGCAGGGAAGCAAACCACAAAGAGGTGAGAACGAAAACCCAATTCAGATCATCACCCTGGGTCAGAGACCTGAGGGGTCTGATGCCAACCGGTTCATTGCCAACATCTTCAAAACAGTGTAAAATTTGGGGAATAAATTTCGTGGTATAATATAATCCCCGGTGCCCAAGAAGGCATAATTATATGAAAACTCAACTCAGGCTACATGTCATTTCTTACAAGAAGGTGGTTTCTAGAGATAGGCTACCTGCACTAGTTTAAGGGCCTAAGGAAGAGTCTGGCCTCACTTTGGTCATACAGGTAGTGTAGGGATCATTTTGGGGCTGTTGGCCATCTCTGGTCCTGGTTGTGGAAATCTCTGGCTATACAGTTAATGTAAGGGCTTTTTAGACAATTAGGTATCTCCATTCCTGGTTGTGGGAGCTTGGGAAGCCCTTGACTATAAAGGTCATTTAGCTTACTAGCCTCCTCTGGTCCTGGTTATAGGGGCTTGATATGGCTGGTCCAACAGAAAATACAAATCAACAGGCTATGAATCACCTCCAATTCCCAGCTTTCTGGATGGAAGAAGAGACTTTATGTCTGTCCATTCCTTTGAGGGGCCAATCCTGTGTGCTTAGCATCCTGCTTTCTCTGGAGAGCTGAGGGTGCCAGGACTTCTGTGCTGTGCTCCCATTAAAGTATGCAAAACGGACAGCTGCTCTTCTGAAGCAATAGCAGAACTGAGTCCCTTCACCCGAAACAAAAACCATCCACCCTTTCAGAAGGTATCAGCAATGCTGGAGATATGGTTGCCCTCACAGAGGACCCAGATTCCCTTCCAGAGCCTACACGGTGGCTCACAACTGTCTGAAACTCCATTCAAAGTTCCATTGCCCTCTTCTAACCCATACAGACGTCAGACATATACATGGTGCTCATGCTTACCTGCAGACAAAACACTCAAACACATTGAGAATAAAGCAATCCGTTTGTGACAAATATTTCCAGAACCCTCAGATAAGTAGTAGCACAGCCCCATGTTCGTGGCATTTCTCACCCACAGTAAAAAGGAAATTGAGAAGAAAGCCATGCAGCTACCCACCTAGAGCTATTGCTCTTGGATATAAAGGAAAGTCAAGCTTTCAGTGCTCTCTCAGAGGTATAGTGACAGCTCATCCATCAAGTGAAACATATTGGGGATCACATATTACAAGGCTCACATATTAGTTCCTTTGTTTAAGTTCCTCTAACTCTAGATAAGGGAGGAAAAGAGACTCTTCACTGGAACCTGTCTGCACCTTTTCTGAGCTCTTGGGTCCAAAACAAGGAGTGGGCTAACCGGAGATAATGTCCTGAGAGGTGGAGCAGAGGCCTTGAAGCTGAAGATTGTGGACGGCCACGTCATCCCAGCACTTGAGAGGCTGAGACAAAGGAGCCTGAATTCAAAGTCAACCTCAACAGTGAGGCTGCTTCAAAACCACAATACACAAGTAATGAGATGGCCTAGTGGGTAAAGGCACTAGCCATGCAGGCCTGGCGACCTGAGTTTAATCCCCAGAACTCACAAAAAGAGAAACAACTGCACAACGTTGCCCTCTGACTGCCACGTATGCCATGCATGCAACCACACACACCATAAACACACAACTGTCACATGCGTGCTATGCATGCAACCACACACACCATGCATACACGACAATGAATAATAATAATAATAATATTTTTAGTGCAAAACAGAACTGGAGGGTTGACTGAACAGCACCAATTGTTCTTCTAGAGGACTGTGGTTCAAGTCCCAGCGTCTACATGGTGGCTCATCAGCACCTGCAATTCCAGTCCCAGGAGTTCTGCAGGACTGCACAGACATGGTGCACATATGCATTCAAGCAACATACTCATTCACATATATGATAAAAATAACACTTTTTAAATTAAAAGATCATTGTGAAGCAAACAAGTAAAAATTTCTGAGGATCATAGTGCCTAATCCTAAATTTCTAAATCCCTTAAGATTAAAAAGAGAGAAAGAAAGAAAAAGTGTAAATAATGTAATGTCTAATGTGTGGAACCCACTCATCATCTTCTGGCTTCTCCAAGGGGCTTGGGTCACTTCTCTGGCTCTGCTCTCTGCAACACACAGCTCGTCTTCTAGCTTCTAGCTGGCTCCACCCCATGCTGCTACTGTTCTTGGTGGTCATTCCATGGTACTGGCAACTCCAAAATACTGGGGTCTTCTGCATCTGGGCTGTACTCTCACCAATAGCCTCTCCTGGTCCCTCTTCATGATGACAAGCATCAATGTCTTTGCATGACCCCTTCATTCCTGGGCCTTCAGCCACCACTGAAACTGCTCCTTCTCCAATAGTCTCTCACAGAGTCAAGCCTCAACTGCTCTCCATGACCCCTTCCTGCTTCAAAACCAGTACCCACCCCCTGGATGGTATACATGACCAAATTTGGCTGCCAGCATGAGGTACAACCTTGGCTATCTCTGGAACACAGCTTCTGTGTGCTACCTCTCAGGAAACACTTTCCAGGAGGTTTCACCTCAACAATGCTGGTCACTTCTCAATCACTGCTAATTTCTCAGCTCTAGCTAACCAACATGGAGCATCTCAGCAAAGCGAAGGCTTCACTTCAGTAGTTCTGGTATCTTGTTAATCACAGCTAATTCTTCAGCCTCAGCTAACCAGGACCACAAAATTCAAAATAACTGTGGTCCTGGATGCCACGTAACTGCTAAAGTAGACAGACTCCAGACGGAACCTTATTGGTAACCCACAGCCTTGTGACAATACATAGATTAATAGAAATGGGTTAATTCAAGATGTAAGAGCTAGCAAGGAATATTACTAAGCTATTGGTCAAAGACTGTTGTAATTAATACTGTTTCTGTGTGTTTATTCAGGTCTGGCAGGGAACGAAAGAGCATTCTCCGCCTACAAAATGGCGCCTATATATTTGGGGCTCTAACCTGCCTGATCAGTCACACACTTCAGGTCTGAATGATTGTATGCCCACTTGGGGTTAGGAGAAAAGTAGCTGAGAGCATGCCTGCCCCTCAGCACTCTCACCTGGGCAAGCAGCATGCTGCATGGCAGATTTACCTTTTACTCAGACATAAAAGGTTTACGTGCTGCACTGTGCTTCCCAGAGTCAATGTGGTGAGCATGGCTCCCACCAGCAGTCCCAGAGCTGGCAGTAAAAATACCTCCACCATATTGGAAGGCCAAGAGAGATAGAGCTAATATATCAATAAGATAATAAAATAAATATTAAAAAGTAATAGAGTAAAAAAATAAACCATGTAAAGATGGAAAATACACAGAGAGCCTGGATTATGTATATTATTGTGCTTTATTTGAAATTTTGACTGCAGAGAGACATTTGATTATGGGGGCTACTAAGTTAAACCAAGATAAAAGTATCTTGACTTCAAAATATGGGTCTAAGGATACGTTGCTTTGGAAAAGAGGGTCTGCTTTTGTTTCCATGGAAGATGAAAACCTGTGGATTCCTTCCAGGCTAATGTGGTTTGATGGAACAAGACCCTCCCGAAAGGTCTCCTTGAACCCTAAAAATACTTCACCCAACAAACAGCAGGAAGAAGTTTAGAGAAAACAACACCCAAATTCCCCAAATGGTTGTTTATAAATGTGTGTTTTTATTTAAAGGGGGATATGATATAGAGATGAATACTTTGCATTGGTATGGACTTTGGTCTATTGATACAAATTTAAGGTTGATTTGTTATATTGTGTATATGTATTTCTGCTCTTGTTTAAGGTACTGTGTTTGTGAAGCTCACTTAAAAATGTAATGCATAGGAAACAACCTAGATGCCCTTCAATGGAAGAATGGATGAAGAAAGTATGGAATATATACACGCTAGAGTACTACGCTGCGGTAAAAAACAATGACTTCTCGAATTTTGCATGCAAATGGATGGAAATAGAAAACACTATCCTGAGTGAGGTGTCCCAGACCCAAAAAGATGAACATGGGATGTACTCGCTCATAATTGGTTTCTAGCCATAAATTAGGGCCACGGAGTCTACAATAGGTGAACCTAAAGAAGCTAAGTAAGAAGGTGAACCCAAGGAAAAACATATAGTTATCCTCTTGGCTAAGGGAAGTAGACCAAATTGCCGAACCTTCATCTGGTGATGGATGGAGACAGAGACAGAGACCCACACTGGAGCACTGGACTGAGCTCCCAAGGTCCCAAGGAGGAGCAGAAGGAGGGAGAACATGAGCAAAGAAGTCGGGACCACGAGGCGTGCACCCACCCACTGAGACAGTGGAGCTGATCTACTGGGAGCTCACCAAGGCCAGCTGGACTGTGACCCCGAAAAAGCATGGGATAAAACCGGACTCTCTGAACATGGCGAACAATGAGGGCTGATGAGACGCCAAGGACAATGGCACGGGGTTTTGATCCTACTTAATGTGCTGGCTTTGTGGAAGCCTAGCCAGTTTGGATGTTCACCTTCCTAGATATGGACGGAGGGGGGAGGACCTAGGACTTACCACAGGGCAGGGAACCCGGACTGCTCTGTGGACTGGAGAGGGAGGGGGAGAGGAGTGGGGGGAGGGGTAGAAGGGTGGGAGGAGGGGTAGAAGGGTGGGAGGAGGGGGAGAAGGGTGGGAGGAGGGGGAGGGAAATGGGAGGCTGGGAGGAGGTGGAAACTTGTTTTTTGTTTATGTTTTTTTTCTTCTTTTCTTAATAAAAAAATTAAAAAAAATGTAATGCATAATTAAAAATTAGATTAATAGATAGTTGTTTATCATAGCCAAATTTGCAGTCATATTAGTTAGGTTTTCTAGATATTTAGAGATATATTTCAGTTAGATAGATGATCTTCAGCACTTCAAAGACCTACATTATAGAAGAACTTTGGATGACTGTCTAGGCAGCAAGATGTCTCTGTCACTTCTAGAACTTTGGAAGTTGCTTACAGTGCACTTCCTGTTTACTTAGGTAACATTATATCCTTCTGGAATCTTTGATGGAGTTGAAGATAAATGGTTATAATTTTCCTTAGTTATGATAAAAGATAAATTAAGTATGAAACTTTAGACTCACAAAAATAAAACAGATGATGATCTATTTTCTTTAATTTTGCTAAGTACAAATAGACTACATATTGTAACTGTAATTCTTGCTTGAACCTGTTTTAGTATATGTAATTTTACTATGTTAAAGTTAAAACCTTCCTATTTAATTAGACAGAAAAGAGGAGATGAAGTGGGATATCCTTCTGTATATGTGTTGCTTTTATTGGATAATAAATAAAGCTGTTTCAACCAATGGCTTAGCAGAGTAAACTCAGGAAGGAAATCAGAACAGAGATGGAGAGAGAGAGTAGGTGAGTCAGAGAAACACCATGTAGCTGGTAGCTGCCAAAGGGGACAGACACCAGATAGAACCTTACGGGTAGGCCACAGCCTCGTGGCAATACATAGATTAATAGAAGTGGGTTGATTCAAGATGTAAGAGCTAGCAAGGAATACAATTAAGTTATTGGCCAAACAGTGATGTAATTAAAAAAAATAACTGTGGTCCTCAATAGAGTCATTAAACTTCCCTCTGAAACTTCACAAGCCAGACCTCCATTGTCTGCATTGCCCTCAGCATTCTTATCGTCCAAGGTCCTGAAGAACAGCTCACAAGTATTGAACACTTAGTGATTTTTCTTGCACAAAGTTCCAAAGTCCTTCCACAGTCTTCCCCAAAACAACATGAACAGGTCTGTCGCAGCAATACCCCAAAATCCTGGTACCAAAATTTGTCTTAGTTTTGATTACTATTGCTGTAATGAAATACCATGACCAAAGGAACTTGGGGAGGAAAGGGTTTATTCAGCGAATGCTTCCACATCACAGTTCATCACCAAAGTAGGTTGAGATAGGAACTCAAGCAGGGCAGGGACCTGGAGACAGGAGCTGATGTGGAGGCCATGGAGGAGTGTTGTTTCCCGGCTTGATCCTCATGGCTTACTCAACCTGTTATCTTATTGAACCTGGGACCATCTTCCCAGGGATGGTACCACCCACAATAGGCTAGACCCTCCCCCATAAATCACCAATTAATAAAATGCCCTACAGACTTGCCTGCAGTCAGATCTCATGGAGGTATTTTCTCAACTGAGGCTCCCTCCTCTCCGATGACTCTCCGATGCTTGTGTCAGGTTAACATAAAACCAGCAAGTACAGAAAAGATGAGAGAAAATAGATCCCTGAGAACTGTGCTAGAACACCAAGTCCAAGAATGAGACAAGGTCTTGGGAAAGGAGTAGGGGTAGAAATTGCTTCGTTCTGTTCTGATCAAGAAGATAAACAAAGAAGGAAGCACCCAATGTAGACCACACCTCAATGGGTATGGGAGCTCGTGCCTGTAATCTTGGTCTTTGGGAGACACAGGTGCAGGAGGATTGCCGTGACTGTGAGGCCAGACTGGGCTGCAGAGTGCAATTATTAATACTTATCACAGCAATAGAAAGATAAGTAAGACAGGTGCCAAGGCACTTGCTGCTTTGAAGAAATGCCTGCCTCTGTCTTGGTGGCATGAGATACCAGGATAGAAGAAATCTTACAGCTGGAAAAGGTTGCGTGAGTCAAAAGCTGAAGAATTCCCCCTAAAAGTTAGAGCACCCACTTCCATCCTGGCATTGCCAACTTCCTCTTTTGCTTTGTTCATTTCCTTGGTCCCCACTGTCATCAACACCGTCATCACTATACCACACCCCCCAGTACAATCATTCCTAGAGTGACTTATTTTCTACTCATTGAGAACCCGAAGGATATATGGCCTAAGGTACAGGGTTTGATACACAGATTGTGCAATTTGCCTGCTCCATATGGCAAGGGAGGAGGCTTGGAGTCTAAGTCACAGAGACAGGATGAGGTCTGACAGAAAAAGAGAGGACCAAAGTCATTGCCCCATGGTTCCAAAATTTCCCTAGAGAAGAAAAAGAATCTTCAACCACACTGTTGCACTGGACAAATCACACTCATCCCCTCCTCTCAGTTTCTTCATCTGTTAGTGACGTTTAAATGACAATTTGTCTTCATTCATATGGTCCCACCGGATCCTGCCAGTCCCTGAGGCTCCTCTCCGCTGTCAGGCTCAGGGTTTGGGGACTGTTATAACTAGAAGACGGTGAGGAGCTTAATTAGACTAAGCTCAAGGTTCCTGACAAGCCACCCAGGGAGAAAGGACTGGGAGTTGATGCTCAGACCCCTCATAAACCTTCTGTCCTGTCTCTGGCTTTGCCCAGCTCATATCAACAGACCAAAAGTGTCTCTGATATTCTCAGTCAGGACAGCCCACAAAATCATCTGGCCCTCCGGCCCTGCACAAAGGCCCTGAGGAAGGTAGCAGTCCCTCCAGGCAGGTTTGGATGCCAGTGATTAATTAGAAATATGGATCCTGCGAAGGCAGAAGAGATAAGCATACCAGATGGCCCAGCAAGACTCTGAACTGTCTATGGGACCAGATACTAAATACTGTTTTTAATTTTTTTTGAGAAAAGGTTTTCCTGTGTAGCCCTAGCTGTCCTGGAACTTGCTCTGTAGATCAGGCTGGCCTTGAATGTACAGGAATCTGTCTCCCTCTGCCTCCTGAGAGCTGGGTTTAAAAACATGTGCCACCCTCATCAGAGCTGCACAACAGAGACAATCCTGTTAGCAGAGGTGTGGGTGCGCCGGTCCCAAAGTTGTGAGCATGGGAGAACTGCCCACTACACCTCAGTTTTGGGGCAACATGGACAGGGGAAAGTTGCCCTCCTCCTCCTCCCCCCACCCACCAATGCCTGAGGCAGGTAGAAGAGTTGGCCCTGTGATCATAAAAAATGGGAGAGTTGTCCCTGACCCCCACCAGCTACAACACTGGGGATAGTAAGCCCTGCATCCTGCCTGGGCAACACAATGGAGCCCAGGTGTGGCTGAGCGACCCCTGAAGCTGTAACCATGGGAGAGCTGCCCTCACTACTTGTCTGTCTTGCAGCAGCAGTGTGGGAGGAGGAGAGATGTCCCCTTTACTCCTCACCCCTTACCTCCTGCAACAGATAAGAGACTTGACCCTCCCCCTTACTAGCTACAGGAAAGTGAGCCCGGCCCCTTGCCTATGCAGCACAGCATAGTCGCCCAGTGGTCTGAGGTAAGGGTGACCCAGCCCTGTTGTTGTGAGCAGGGGAGGGCTGTCCCCATTACTCATCTGACATGTGGCGGCATGGCTGGAGGAGAAATGCCCCCCTCTGCACCCTCCACCCATCAACGCCTAAGACAGGCGGAGGAAGGAGCTGGCCCTGGGGTCATAAGAGCCGGAGGGCTGTCCTTGCCCCTCACCAGCTGCAGCACTCTGGAGAGTGGTCCCTGTACCTCCCCTGGGCAATAACAGACCCTGATGGTGTAAGGGTGAGAGAGTAGACCCTGAGCGCATGAGAGCAGAACTGGCTCACACCTCCCTCTTGCTACAAGAGGTGATTTAGCTGGGGCAATGCTGGAGAGCTCACCCTGGTGGTGAGGACAGGGGAGAACTGACTGGCAGACCAACCCTGCAGCTGTCCAGGCCTAGAACCAGGGTTAACTTGGTCTGCCCCAACATCCACCACAACTATGATCTGCTGGAGCCATCCACCACAACTATGATCTGCTGGAGCACGTGAAGGGACCTGACCCGCAGACCCAAAGCTGCAGGATCTCCACAGCACAGGGCAACAACAGGACATCCAGGAAGAGCCCCAGTGAGAGCCCAGCATTGATGGTGTAGTAGAAATCAGAGGCCTTGAGCCAGACTAGTGGCTCTTTGCAATGAACACTTTCAAGTAAAGATTTATGGACAAAGGAATTTATTGTGTGACTCACTGTGTCACAGTACAGCTTCCATGATGAGAATCCCCCCCCCCTTTTTTTTCTCTTAAATTTTGTTGTATTTGCAGGAGGTGCAGAGGGTGGATTCGAAGGGATGGGGAAATGAAAGAGATCAAGATATGTGATGAAAAAGACACGTAGAATAAATAAAAAGAAAGTTTACAACAATAATATCATGTGCCACCACTACCTGAAAAAGGCAATAGCAGGGTCCTTTTTGTTATTGTGGTTTTGGTTTTTTGGTTTTTTTTGAGACTGGATTTCTCTGTGTAACAGCTTTGGCATCCTGGAGCAAAACTTGTAGACAAGGCTGGCCTCAAACTCAAAGAGATCCACCTGCCTCTGCCTTCCAAGTGCTGAGATTAAAGGCGTGCACCACCGAGCCTCCACCAAGTCTAGCCAGACAATTGATTAATTAAGTTTTGAAGGTCTCAGTGCTGATAACTGATTGTTGTTCACCAAACTCAGATGAAACTGAAACCCTAAACTGTCTTCAGATTTCAAATCAAACTCAGTTGATCAAAGATGGGATTCTTCTATTTGCTTTCTTGAAATTGAGATACTGGGAGCCAAATTAACCAAAAGAAGGCCGCTAGGTGTGCAAACCTTGTTTCACAGTAGAGTCTGGTGTCTTCGTGCTTGCAATGCTCTCTGCATATTTTTCTTGAGTGCTGAAGAATAAGCTCAGTACCCAAAACATACAATGGACAAGCTCATTTGAATGAACACACTGTCAAATTCCTGCTTCCCCAAGCCAGCCCCCTCCTGCATGTTTGTTTGTTTGTTTGTTTTTTCAAGACAGGGTTTCTCTGTAGATTTGGATCCTGTCCTGGAACTAGCTCTTGTAGCCCAGGCTGGCCTCAGAACTCACAGAGATCCACCTGCCTCTGCCTCCCGAGTACTGGGATTAATGGCCTGCACCACCACCGCCCGGCCCTGTCTGCATTCATATGCCAGGCACTGTGCTAGACTTGGTTCTATTGGCGTTCATAGACTCTCTGAGGGACCAGAGAATGAGTTAGGTTTCCACTGAGGACTCTATAATGACGACTGTACCATAGCTGTGCCCAAGGAACTGTGTGCATCATTCAGATGACCTAGTTGCTCATTCAATCCAGGCAGGAAGACTGGCCCTGGGCAGGCACTCTGCTGCTCTCTGAGTTAACAGTGCAGCAATGCTTGGTATTATCAAGAGATTTGAACTCCCCAGAATCTTAGAGAAACAAGAATTTGCCTGTAGGTTTTTTGTTTGTTTGTTTTTACTCTTTGGGAGCCCATCACCCAGCTCCCAAATAAGTACACGGAGACTTATTTTTACTTATGAATCCCCAGCCTTAGCTTGGCTTGCTTCTAGTCATAGTTTCTGACTTAAATTATCCCGTCTCTCTTAACTACATTTTGCCTCTGAGATTTTTATCTTTCTATAGCTTTCTTTTCTTCTTACTCTATGACTGGCTGTGTGACCAGGTGGCCGGCCCCTGGCATCCTCCTCTCCTTCTCTTCTTGCTTTTCTCCTCCTATTTATTCTCTCTGCCTGGCAGCTGTGCCTATCCTTTCTTCTGCCTCACTATTGGCTGTTCAGCTCTATTAGACCAATCGGGTGTTTTAGACAGGCAAAGTAACACAACTTCACAGAGTTAAACAAATGCAACATAGAAGGGTGTAATATATCTTTGCATCATTAAACAAATATTCCATCGCATAAACAAGTGTAACACATCTTTAACTAATATTCCATAACATTTGCCAAAACATTTTTTAAGCAACGACTATCTCTACACTTTCCAAGATGGGCTATGATTGTGAATATTATATGCCTAATTCACCACCTTAGATGATACAGCTTAATTCAGGCTCATTTTGATGACCACAAAGCACTGATAGGGTTTCATCATGAGACTGGCTGGGGCACCTAGCTCCCTGATGGTACCGGAGTGCATAAACTTGCCTCCAGGGTTCCCTTACCCTATGGCCAGTCTACACAGATGCCTGCATACTGTGTGTCCCTGCCCCATATAAGAAAGGGCAAATGTCTCTCCAGACATCCCTGTCAACACAACTGATGGAGGGCTTCTGCAGTAGAGCACAGGGTCTCTCAAGCCAGACCAGGAGGACTATTGGAGGGGCATCACACACGGTGATCAAACATCAGCTGGGAGGCGAGAGAGGTAATAGATTAGTGAGCATGCAGCTGCCTTGTCCTTTTTTTCAGACATCCTAACCGAAAGCGTTCAGCTATCCCAGGAAAACCCAGTATTTTAATATTGACCCCCATCTGCACCATAGTTCGGAGAAAAATGATGCCTGTTTCCACAGTGACACACTTGCAAATGTGTCATGGTTTGCCACCCCTTGCACTTCCAGGGATTAGAAAGTATTTCTGCAGGGTAACAACAGCCCCGTCCCCTCGGAGTTCCCATCAAGCTTCTCCCTTCCTGCACCTTCGGCGTGGTTGTGAAATCAGCTAACCCAAGGGAAAATTTCTCAGCTCCTCACTTCTGCTTTTGAAGACTATAAAGCCGCGAGGAGAACTAGCGGACAGCAAATCGTGCAGTGGTTCGAGGCTGAACAGGTTGATCAGGACTCCTCTCCAGCCAGGCTTCCTGTGCAAGTAAGGTTTCCCTCTCACAACTAAGTCCTCAGAGAGGGGTTCTTTCTCTCTCTTTTTTCCCCCATCCCCATCCTCTTTCCTCTTTCCCTCCCTCTCTCTATACTGTTTTTTTTTTAAATAGCTATAAGGCTATGGCTTGTGAAATACTCTGGAAATGAATGCTGTTTATATAGCAGCTGACATCTAAGTGGTATCTGTCTCCTCGAAAGTTGTTTCTGTTCAGGGTCTATGTCAGTTCTTGCTTTCTTCTAGAGCAGTGTTCTCAACCTTCCTAATGCTGTGACCCTTTAATACAGTTCCTTGTGTTGTGCTGACCCCCAGACATAAAATTATTTTATTTTATAACTGTAATTTTGTTATTACTGTGAACCGTACTGTAAATATCTGAGCTTTCCGGTGGTCTTAGGTGACCCCTGTGAGAGGCTGAGAGCCACTGTTCTAGACCCAGACGACAGCTCCTCAGCTCATTCATTCATTCCTCAGAGGTCCTCAGAGACCAGATTTCCATGCCCGCTCTGAACTAGAGCTGAGAGAGATACAAATGAAGGTAGCCCTCAGGGAAATAACACTGTGAATAGCCACTCACTTTCTCTCTTCACTCAGGTGTCTGAAGCAGCCATGGCAACTGTTCCTGAACTCAACAGTGAAATGGCAGCTTTCCAGAGGTCAGTGGGGAGCTGGAGAGGGGTCATGTGTCCAGGGCTCTGATTTCAGGAATGAAGGGTTGTCTACACTCAGAGGCCAGATTTTCCCCCAGACTGGGGACAATCCTTCGATGGCTGTCAGAATTCAAGTCAACCTGGAGTAAAGCCTTATTTGTCATTAATGTGTCTACCAAGTCCAGCCTTGAGACTTAGGTGTTGTCACTACAGGTATTCCTACAGATGCAACTTCCACATGGACAGGACAAGAGACCCATTTACAAAGTCTGGCTTGGAAGCAAGGGGAAGAGCTCAGATTTTTAGCTAACTCTGCTAGTCTAGATTTTAGGTGTTAGAATCCAACAGAGAGCACCAAGAGTACCCACTTACCTGGTCCAGAGTCTGCATCTAGACTATGGCTTACACAACACTATAGAACTTGCCATAAGTCTTCAGGTAGCTTTGGGTGTACTCTATGTGTAGGCTTATTAAACAATGAAGATTTGTATGCATAGTATTGCTAAGCAGATATTGCTAAGAACATAACTTAACCAACATCTGTTTTCATTCCAGTGATGAGAATGACCTGTTCTTTGAGGTTGACGAACCCCAAAAGATGAAGGTGAGACTTGGGTCTTAGCTCTCAACCTGAGGAGGGGCACTGGAATGGGAAAATCTCCAAACAGGGTGAGGGACACTGGACTGCCTATCTCCAAGGGCATTTGTGATGGTGCCAGTTGACCTCTTAGAACGACACAGACACAGACAGCCCACACATTGACCTAGCTCCCACACAGCTCCACCAAGCTGCAGTCACTCAGCAAGAACAGCCGATGGTGATCATGGTGTTCTATGCTAGGAAGACGGTCAAGTCTTCAACACACATCAAGTCCTCCTTTCAAAATGAATGAAGCCTGCTCTGAACGCTTGGTCAGACTCCAGAAGCTTTACAGAGAGGGGGAACCTTGAGAGTTGGCATATCTTACTTCTCTACCGTAGAATAGTTTCTTATTTCCTAGGGAAGATATTAAGACAATAAGAAGTCGGTGACAGAAACAAAGAGATTAATTGGGATCTTTTAAAAAATAAATAGTGACCTTAGACAAGACCTTTAACTGCTGTGTGACCTCAGACAGGGCACTGTGCCCTTTCTCATCTCAGAAACATGGGGCCTGAGCCTGAAGCTCGCTGAGATGTTGGCATTCTGCAACAACCTTCAGTTCTGAGATGTTTCCAGGGCTGGCCAAGTCCATCCTAGCATGTGGGTACTTCCCGGACTCACTCTCATGAAGAGTCATGTGGACGTCCCAGCTGTCCTGTCCCTTTTCCAGGCTAACTCTCTAATGTGGCGTGGCATCTGCCCAGCCAAATCACTGCCTGGGTCAGCAGGCAACTGCTTTTCTCCAACCTTTTTTTTTCTTCAAGTTCATGACAGCCCTCCCCAGCTGCAAAATCCAGTCCTCAGTCTTAAATGAGTACCTTTTAAAGGCCATTATAACTGATTAACCCAGCCCTAGGTGGAGCCCCGGACTTTTTCAGTCAGGCTGTGGCCCCACTGCCTGCTCTAAAGCCTGGGCTCTCGGTGGGAGCCTTTGCTCTGGACAGGAACTTCTCTCCCGATCAGTTTTCCCTTCATATTATTGCAAGTATCCATCACTGTCCTTCAACCTTCGAAACTACTGTCATGCCTCAAGGCAACTTTGCTTAGGCCTTAATGTGGTGTTTCTCTGAAGAACAGGAGAGGGATAGCACATGTCACAGGCAGAAGCTCTGTCTATAGTGTCTGCCACATGCCTTTGAGGAGATGGGGTGTGTGGGAAACAGTCGAGAGCTTGCTGAGGGATGGCAAGTGGATAGAAGATAGCACGAACACGTTGTCATGAGAAATAAAAAGTGTGGTGTTAGAGCAATGAGGACTCCAAAAGAGGAAAGCTTTAAGTGGGTGTAATTCTACGGTGAGGAGAGGTCTGTACAAGAAAGATAAAGTAGAAATGGGGTTTGGTATAGAAAATGCCAGGAAGCCTGTGTCTGGTTGTCACGTGCCCTGGGAAAGCCACTTAAGTCTTCTGGGTTCCAGAGACAGAGGGGTTGTGGTTAAGAGGTTGGTATCTCCAGGGATCCCTGGAGTTCTCTGTGGTTCATGTAGGAGTTTCCTGGTCTGGTGACCTAACGTGCTCTCTGCCTGGTTTCTCCACAGAGCTGCTTCCAAGCTGTTGACCTGAGCTTTCCAGACGAGAGCATCCAGCTCCAAATCTCCCAGCAGCATTTCAACAAGAGCTTCAGGCAGGTGGCGTCACTTATCGTGGCTGTGGAGAAGCTGTGGAACATTCCTGCCCCTTGCTCGTGGACCTTCCAGGATGAGGACTTGAGAACCTTCTTTTCCTCCATCTTTGAAGAAGGTACTTGATGAGCGCAGAGGACCTTCCTCTGCTCCTTCTCCATCCACCTCTTAGCAGGCAACTTCCCTCCTCAGGTGGAAGACCCTTAATGGTGGACATTTCGATCATTAGAAGGAAGCAAGGAAGTCTCCAAAGCGAATTAGTTAGGTCTCTAGCTAATTAACTTAGAAGAAGGTTTTAACAATGCTCATATTTGCAACTTGACCATTCATTCTCTAAGTACTTTGGCTTCCACTAGAGTTTGAAGTCTTGCAATGTCCCTAATGGGCTATTCTTATTACTAGCAACATTCTCTCTAAGGACCACTACTGCTAGTCCATAGTGAGTGGCCATAAACTGAAGGGTGTCTCATGGTGCCAGATCCAGTGTTCTTGCTCACCCCACTTCCAATTCCTCTATGCCCCACAAAAATTAGAATAGAACCTTGACTCTGAATGCTTAGAAGCCATGCAATAAACCAAATTCTGCCGCTTCACTTCACTGGGCTTGCTCTTCTAAGTGTCTACTTAAACAATGTCTGTTCTTTCGACTTTCAGAGCCCCTCCTCTGTGAGTACTGGGACGGCGAGCTGCTTGTGGCTGATGTTCCCATTCGTCAGCTGCACTGCAGGCTCCGAGATGAACAACAGAAATGCCTTGTGCTGTCTGACCCCTGTGAACTGAAAGCTCTCCACCTCAATGGGCAGAATATAAACCAACAAGGTAACTAGGCACACCTTGGTGTCCCTTCCTGGCCTCCTGGATGCTTACTAGATCTCTGTGTTTTAAGATGGAACACAACAGCAAAGATAGATAGATAGATAGATAGATAGATAGATAGATAGATAGATGATAGATGTAGATAGATGATAGATGATAGATAGATAGATGATAGATGTAGATAGATGATTGATAGATAGATAGATAGATAGATAGATAGATAGATGATAGATGTAGATAGATGATAGATGATAGATAGATAGATAGATAGATAGATAGAATGACCACTTATCAGTCTAGTCACATAGGGATATAGGAATAGCATATTGCAAATGCTCCATTAATGTGTAATCATTTGATGGCCATGCCATAACTGCCTGTGGGTTCTATTTCCCTCACTTTGAGGCTAAACTGTGGTTGAAAATTGATATGTCCATTTCTGTTCCCAATCCTGTCCCTTGCCCTGACATCCTTCCCACACAAAACCACATGGTTCCTTGTAGGGAAAGTTACTGGCCATCAGGAACTTACATTTCTCTTTGATAACAACAAGTGTTTCAAGTGTGGTGAGGGCATCTGTAGATAGAGGGATGAACCTGGCACCACGCCACTGTGGCAAGGGGGCACCAGCTGACAGCAACGGCACGGGCTTCTCCTTGGCTTCTGATCTTAGAAGCCTTGGAAGAAGCTGTTGCTCTTGTCCAAGTGAAGATAATCATATTTCTCTATGGCAGTGGCCAGGGGCCTCCCACTGAGATTGTTGTGACTAAGATCAAAATGGGTCTCTTTTTTGAAGCCACTCCCCCGGCTAAGCCAGTTGTTCCCACTTGCTGTTCTATATTCCTCAAAGAGTGCTGGCCCTGAGTGCTTGTAGGAGCATAGCTTTACCTGTTTCCATGGTGACCAAATTAACTTCTCATGTTAATGGGCACACAGTCTGCCAATGAAAGAGCTTCATTCCTTAGAGCTTAAAAGTTGCCTCATTTTCCCCTCTTCATTACCGCTACTAAGAGGTTCCGAGGAAAGCCTAGAGCAGCCTCCTGACCTTGCTACTATCTATGTGAAGCCCTGTCTGTACCCAGGGAAGCTCCTTCTGGGTCCCCACAGAGGACTGTATGGACTTTGTCTATCAAGTCTGGGGCTTGCAACCTCCAAGCAGGGCTGTATCCTTGACCCAGTTTGCTCTCCTTCATGCAGTGATCTTCTCCATGAGCTACGTGCAGGGGGAAACAAGCAACAACAAGATACCTGTGGCCTTGGGAGTCAAGGGGAAGAATCTGTACCTGTCCTGTGTGCTGAAAGGTGGCATGCCCACCCTGCAGCTGGAGGTGAGTGAAGCCAGAGAAGCCACAACCCCTTGTTCTCCTAAGCCGCTCAGCCATCCCGTACTTCTCAGACATCCACCTGCCCCGCCTTCCAGAAAACGTAGGAGGTCTTCTCGACAAGTTACATAAATATAGAATAAAAGGAGCATAACTTTTAAATGCATGCAAAGCTCACTCCCTCCGTGGGAGAAACGAAGCCATTTTGCTGTTCTCATCTCATCATGTCCTGCCACTGTTATGACCCCCAACACATCATGCAGGGTCAAGGCTGAGAAGGTCGCCTGTGGCTACAGTTTGGTTTTGGTTTTGGTTTTTGTCTTTTCTCATTTGATGGAGGAGAGTTTGGAGAACTACTCAGTTATTGGGAATCACCATCCATCTCTGGGCCATTCCTACGTCTTGCAGCATTCCTACCAAAAGCTGATGCCATTCATACTTTAGGGGGAAAAATGTGACAAAGTCCCTGGAAACTAAGTAGTCTTGGAAGCTTTAATATAATTTCCACTTTTTAAAATATTTCCACCCATTATCCCCCCCCCCCTCGGGCTTTGGGTTCAGAGAGAACAAAGGGTTCTTTTGATGCTTGGATAGAAAGATGGGGTCCAACAGTCAAGAATGTGGCCCCTAATCCCACAACCTGTTCGTCAGTCTCCTCCCTGGCAGCCCTGAGAACATGGCTACCATGGTAACTTTATTCTTTCTGTCACGCACACACACACAAATTTCTTCTTCCTATTTTTCTGCAGAGTTTAGATCCCAAACAATACCCAAAGAAGAAGATGGAAAAGCGGTTTGTCTTCAACAAGATAGAAATCAAATCCAAGGTGGAGTTTGAGTCTGCGCAGTTCCCCAACTGGTACATCAGCACCTCCCAAGCAGAACATAAGCCTGTCTTCCTGGGAAACAACAGCGGCCAGGATATAATTGACTTCACCATGGAATCCATATCTTCCTAGGAGGCCCATGTGTGTTGGATGAAGCCTCAACCCTTAGTGCTGACACAAGAAATAGTCTGGACTATTTCTAATGCCTTCCCCAGGACAGAACTCACCTTGTCACAATGAAGGGACAGCTCTGTGTCCAGGGGACTCTTTAGTCCTCTGCAGAGCCAGGTCTTTCTTACCTCTCCTGCATTTTCAGAGCCACCTTGACAGAAACCATGGCACATTCTGTATAGAGAAAGCCTGTCTTTTCTTCCTGGCCTCTGATGGGCAACTATTTGCCTGTTTATTTATGTATTTATTGATTGGTTGATATATTTAACTTAATTCAAGGGGAACATGAGGCAGGCCTACAAAAGAAATCTAGTTTTCCATGATATGGAATAAATTGAATTTGGATCCAGAGCATGGTCTGAGCTGAGTTCTTTCATTGAAGCTGAGAATAAAGAGGCTCATATTACATAGATGAGAAAATTTATGAATGAAGCATTAGCACATTGTTTTGATGAGTATGAAATAAAATTTACTAAAGCAAGAAACTTTAAGCCTGGTTATTGACTTCTCTTGGAGCTTACACAGAAAAAGAAAAAAAAGTGAGAACTCTCACTGGACGTCAAGAAGCCTATTTCTCACAGCTGAGAAGGACAAAGTACCCTAGACACATCTTTGACCACAAATAGAAGCCTTCTCGCTTCTTTTTCCCTTCCTTCCTTCCTTCCTTCCTTCCTTTCTCTCTTTCTCTCTTTCTAAAGGCTATTCAAGGGCTAGGGAGATGGCTCAACCAGTAAAGTGTTTACCATGCAAGTCTGAGGACCTATATGAGATCTCCAACATCTATATAAAAAACCTGATATGGTGGCACATGCCTGTAATCCCAGCACCAGAGACGTTGGAACAGGAGGATTCCCAGGGCTTGCTAGCCAGTCAGTCTAGTGGGTATCTGCATCCACTGAGGGATCCTGTTTAAGCAAATGAGGGAGATAAGTGATTTGATCTTTAGTCTCTACCCCAACACACACGCGTGCACACATACACACACACACACACACACACACACACACACACACAAGGGGATTTTCACTGCACACAATTCATCTGAAAAATAAGATCAGCTGAAACTTTAAAGGGAGTAAGAGTTGGTGGTAACAATTGACTTGCCTAGTCAGTTAGCCCACAGACATCTGTTAAACAAATGCTTAATGAATAAGTTAAGCATCCCTACTTCCATAGGAGATAAGTGGGTAGAAGAATGGATGGATAGATAGATAAACAGATGGTCAGATATAAAAATTAAGGCAACATGACACATAAAGACAAGATAAAGTCTAAGAGGAGTAGCCAGGACGGAGCTACAGGGTCTGGCAGGGGAGATGGCAAGTCAAGGAGGGTGACATTTGCATCATATCTAAAGAAACAAGGACAAGTTGGAAAAATGAGGAACGGGCACATCAGATACAGGGACTCGAGTGAATGATAGGAGATCATATCCTATCGTGGGGATAGGAGAATAAACGATGCACAGACAAAATCAAGACTAGCCAAAAGCAAAGTCAAAACACAACACAAGTTACAGAAAAAGAAAGCTGTGCTTCATCCCAAGTAAAGGGATGATTTCCTGAACACATGAAGAGCCCTTCAAAACATTAGAGGAAGAATATGATGACTATCCAGCAGAACAATAAGCTCAGGCCTATTACCAGGCTAGGCTGATCACAAAAGGGGAAATGCCATGGGATCCTGGGCAGAACAAGGGTTACTCAACGTCACTCATTAGAAGAAAGTCAACTTAGAAGTACTTTCACCTACTCATGTGTTCCTACCTGAATGACAAAAATCAAAGGTTTCACACGCCCTGTTGACGAAACTGTAGGGAAACCCCACTGTTAAATATTATACATGGAAGTATGACATCTATGGAAGAAAATGTGATAGCAGATGACTGACAGTCACAAATGTACTCTGTCCCAGCAGCAATCTTACTACTGAGAATGCACCTATGAACGTATATGACCATATGAAATGACACAGAATCAGAAGTGTTCATTTTACACGGATCACTGACAATAATTGGAACTAACTCAGTATCAACAAAAGACTGGTTAAAGAACTAAAGAATGAACAAAGACCCGGCTCTCTGTATTGATACGGAACTCTCTCCAAAACAAGCAGAAACGCTAGCATAACAGAGAGCAGAGGGAAAAGCAAAACCATCCAATTGTGTTCAGATTTGATCTGAAATTTCTAGAGGATACATAAGAAACCAATAAAGTCACTGAGAAGATCCAGGAAATAAAACATACATGAGCAGGCATAGGAACAAAGCCCTCTCTGTATGCTTTCCACAGAGTTTAATCTTTTTAATCTTGTGAACGTATCCACTTCTCAGATAGAAAATAACAATAACTAAAGCTTTGTTCCCAGAACAAAAGAATTTAAATGACCAGTCACAGAAAAGCAAACACTGAAATGTCAGAGCTTAAAAGCTCGCTTCCAAGATGTCATTGTTTTTTTACCGCTGATGTGTAATGTGTAGATGGGTCACATTTTCTTTATCCATTCTTTGGTTGAGGGGCATCCAGGTTCTGGATATTATAAACAGTGTTGCTATGAACATAGTTGAACAAATGTCCTTGTGGTATGATTAAGCAAGCATCTTTTGGATATATGCCCAAGAGTGGTATTGCTGGGTCCTGAGGTACATTGATTCCCAATTTTCTGAGAAATTGCCATATTTATTTATTTCCAGAGTGGTTGTATGAGTTTGCACTCCCACGAGCAATGGATGAGTGTTCCCCTTATTTCACATCCTCTCCAGCATAAGCTATCATTGGTGTTTTTGATCTTAGCCATTCTGACTTGTGTAAAATGGTATCTCAGAGTCATTTTGATTTGCATTTCCCTGATGGCTAAAGATGCTAAACATAAATTTGCATGCAAATGAATGAAATAGAAAAAAACATCCTGAGTGAGGTAACCCAGACCCAGAAAGATGAGCCTGGTATGTACTCACTCATAAGTGGATACTAGCTTTAAAGCAAAGGATCATAGGGAAGCTAAGTAACAAGGTGAACCCTAAGAAAAGCATACACAGATCCAACTGGAAAGAGGAAATAGACAAGATCAACTGACAAAATTGGGAGCATGAGGGTAAGGGAGAAGAGAGGGTGGAAGGGGGAAGGGAGAGGATCAGGGAAGGGAGGAGGAGAACTTGAGAAAATGGGATAGTCGAGATGGAGGAAGGACAGAGATGAGAGCAAGGAAAGAGATATTTTGATTGAGAGAGCCATTATGGGGCTAGCAAGAAACCTAGCACTAGAAAAATTCCCAGGAATCCACAAGGATGACCCCGGCTAAAACCCTAAGCAATACAGGAGAGGGGGCCCGAACTGGCCTTGTCCTGTAGTTAGATTGATGAATATTTTGAATGTTACCATAGAACCTTCATCTAGCAACTGATAGAAACAGAGGCAGAGACCTGCAGCAGAACACTGGGTTAACTTCCAAAATTTAGTTGAAGAGTGGGAGAAGTGAGAATATGAGCAAAGAGGTCAAGACCTTGATGGGGACACCCACTGAAACAGCTTACCTGAGCTAATGGGAGCTCACCAACTCCAGCTGGACAGAGAAGGAACAAGCATGGGTCCAAACTAGTCCTTCTAAATGTGGGTGACAGTTGAATGGCTGGGGCAGACTGCAGGACCCCTGGCAGTGGCACCAGGATTTATTCCTACTGCTTGTACTGGCTTTTTTGGAACCTATTCTCTTTGGATGGATACCTTGTTCAGCCTAGATATAGTAGGGAGGGCCTTGGACCTTCCCCAAAGCAAAGTGCCTTACCCTCTCTGAGGAGTGGATGGGGGTGGGGAGTGGCGTAGGTAGAGGGAATGGGAGGAGGGGAGGGAATGGGAATTGGGATTGGTAAGTAAAATGAAAAAAAAAAGATAATTTTATTTTAAAAAAAATAAAAGGAAATTATATTTTTTTAAATATAAAGAAGAAAAAGAAGAAGCTCCCTTCCAACATCCGTTTTCCTTATCTCCAGCTCCCCAAGCTGAGGCAGAGAAAGACACAGCTCTCACACTCGCTAGTTTCAATGGAACCATTGTTAGGAGCAGGCATCCAAATGTCACATTCTATAACAGAGAACTGTTGTGAATGACATAGAGGTGGCCCCATAGCCCAAGGGCAACCCCCATTCCTTGGTTCAGTGACACAATCCTTCTGCCCCTTTCAGGTCCAGTGGTCACCTGTAATGACACTCCCCCTTATGAGGAAGCCAGATTCCAAATGATCTATGTGCACATACATGTGTGTGGCTTTTCAGAGAGGAAGAAAAAATGGCAGTGCCTAGCTTTGTTAAATGACCAGCGGCTCCGAAGTCCACTCACTGTTTGCTGTTCCCCCAAAGAAACAGGTTCAAGAGCACTCAGACACCTGGTCTGTACATAATCAACAACAGCCACTGGAAGCAAGGTCCAGGCACATCATTGGTGGAAAAGGACACATCACACAAGGACAGAGCAAGGACGTTTACACAGCGTGGGAGGCCCGGCCCTGCAGCCCTAACCATGGGCTTCTAAAGGCAGAGCTGGAAGGGGATTGACCAGGCTGAAATGGTGGTTACTGGGGGAGAGGCAGAGCAAGGAGAGCTGCCAAGGGGAACTTAGGCTATTCTCTCTCTCTCTCTCTCTCTCTCTCTCTCTCTCTCTCTCCCTCGTTTAATTCTCTGCATTGAGATTTGCAAATGGCTTGAGTTCCAATTCCTGGATCTGGGTCAATGACTAAACTTCTCCTCCAGAAGATATTCTATTTCTTTTTTTTTTTTTTTTTTTTTTTTTTTTTTTTTTTTTTTTTTGGTTTTTCGAGACAGGGTTTCTCTGTGGCTTTGGAGCCTGTCCTGGAACTAGCTCTGTAGACCAGGCTGGTCTCGAACTCACAGAGATCCGCCTACCTCTGCCTCCCGAGTGCTGGGATTAAAGGCGTGCGCCACCATCGCCCGGCAGTGGAGCCAAGTTCTCTCTGTATCTCTGTACTGGGTGTCCTTGGCCTGGAAGAAAGAACTGATTTCCTGTTGCACCAAAAGGCTCAGAGGATTTGAGTAGGGAAGAGTCAGAATGCTCCTTGAATTCTACTCAATATACAAAATGTAGGCTAGTAGGAAGTCGAAGTTGATTTGTTTGTGACCTTGGCAGGAAACACATCTCCCCACCACAGCTCCTACCAGCCTACGAGGAGAGCCCGCATGCTGGAACGTGGGGGCCAGGTGCTTCTAACTTTAACCTGATAACTGAGATTCTGTAAGAAGCAATCCTTAGAGGCATGCAAAGGCTGATTCTATAGAACTTGCCGCATTGAGCAAGTACCTGGCTGGGGAAGAAAAATAATCCAGTCGTATCTGGGAGCATGTGAGGTCTGAGAGGCTGGGGAGTGGGTAGCCGCTAACACCTGAGCCAGAGGTGGAGGGATAGGTCAACGTGTCTCCTACACACACCTTTCCGTACTTTTTTCTACCATAAACAGCGGGATTTTGGGACTGACCTAACGAAAACAACCGGAAATGAAGAAATGATAGACACATGCAGAGAAAAGCTGGGATCGGGTGGGCCATGTACTCTGACTGAGACACACTGGCGGCCATGAAATTCAGAGAATTTATTGTACACAGTTTAAGGAGGAGGGAGGATAACCTCAGTATGGGGTCTTTATGGGGGAGTCTTAGGAGTCAATCGTCTGGGAGGAGGAAGAGGTAATTGACACCTTTCTGTACGCTGTCAACATCCCTACTCTGACCAGGGAAGGCCTTGCCATTCCCGTAGGTCTGAGGCATTGGGATTCTTGACATGGCCATGTTCATGTCAACAATATACATTCACTTGGGAATCCATCTGCTTCCCACATTGTTGCCCCAACACAGACACACACACACACAGACACACACACACACACACACCCCAGTACAACCTTGCTAAACTACCAACAGATGTGTGGTTCTTCCATGGGCTAAGGGTGAGGATGAGCTGGGAGTGGGGTAGTGATGCCCAGGGATGTATATGTCAGAGCTTCCTCCCAGTACTTCAGACTTATCTCATTCACATCCTGGGTACCACAACGGCAGTGAGGAAGTAAGTCAAGTGATAAGATTTCTTCTAGAGAAGTCCGGAAGCACTGCTTTCTTTCATCTAGATAAGTATGACTATTAACTTACATAATCATGAAAATTCAATTCCCTAGCAGAGTCAGAACACCGTGAAACACAGATGATGCCCTGGATCGCTGGGAGTAGAGACAAGGAACGTGATGGGGGAAGTGAGAAGTGTCCTGGGGTCCCTGGCTATTCTCCTAAATCAGGGGTCTTATTGTGTCTAAGGACACTACATCTTCTGGCAAATAGATGTCTGGAGACAGAGGTATCAAGTAAGATCTGCGGCTGAACAGGCGGGGTCTTCTGGAGAATAAGACCGATGAGTGTTATGCACCCACTTTCTTTCCAGTTCTAAGCTTCTTCACAAGCTGCCTAAAAGAGCCAATGCTTCTCTCCCTCTCCATCTCCCACCTCTGCCAACCGCATCCAACAAGAGAAGCAAATGGAAAATCCTCTACCCTCCTAGTGAGTGGACTCAGGGACCAGGGCTGGCAGAGGGCAGAGTCCCAGCCACCAACTGAGCATCCTGATGCTATGTCCTGACCAGTAGGGGCCATATAATTTGTATATAACGGTTAAATTTGAATGAAACTTTAGAATAAAGGGGTGTCTGGGATCTAGATATGCGTAAGAGCCTTTATATCCGCTATAGTCTGCCTTTCCAATGAAATACATATGGATCCTAAACATGACTAGACAAGTCAGACCTGGAGATTGACAAGCTATTCCCTATAAGGAATCTGAGAAGCAAATGAGGCTGAGCTCACTTGTCTCTATAGGACTTTAAATTGGGAGCTTCGCCTCAAAGAAACAATGTTTTCTGGGTATGCCATTTGCAATGGGTCTTATCACACATTTCCAGTATCCTCCCAAGAGGCCATGCTGGGACCCTGATCCTTGTAGATCACTGGCTTTTCAAATTTTTATATAAGACAGCATCAAGGAATTTTTAAAAACACATGGACCTTTCTGCCTCACTCCACATGAATTTTTTAGATTAATAACAAATTGTTTTAATCAACGTTTTTAGGAGTTAGTTACAAGTATTTTTATCTCCGGGATATTATAAGTACAATTGATCCTCAACTGCCCTATGCTCTACATTTGCAAAATCAACCATTCATAGGTTGTGGTGATTTGAATAAAATGTCTCCCATAGTCTGGGGCATCTGAATACTTGGTCCTCAGTTACTAGAATTGTTTGGGTAGGTTTAGAAGGTATGGTCTTGCTAGAGGTAAGTCACTAGGGGCAGGCTTTGAGATTTAAAAGCCTCCCACCATTCCTGCTGACTCTATTTTGTGTTTGCAGTTCAAGATATGAGTCATTGAGCTGTCCCTGCCCCCTCCACCAGCAGCAACACTCAGGAGAGCAGCCTTGTACCTTCCCTGGAAAACACGATAGCGCAAACCCAGCTGGTGGAGGTGTGGCTGAGCCAGCCCCAAAGGAGTGAGCAAGGGAGAGCTGTCCCCATTACTCACCTGTCTTGAGGCAGCATGGGCAGGAGAGAGTTGCCCTCCACCCCAACCCACCAAGTCTGACACAGGTATGAGAACTGGCCCTGAGGTCACAAGAGCAGGAGAGCTATTCCTGCTTCTACCAGCTGCAACACTTGGAAGAACAGGCCCCGCACCTCACCTAGATAATACAAATAGAGCCAATTTGTTGGCAGAGGTGTGGATGAGCCAAAGTCGTAACCATGGGGAAGCTGTCCCGGCTACTCATCTGTCATGGGGGGTACCCTCCTTACTCCTCGCCCCTTACCTCCTGCAGCAGATGAGAGAGCTGACCCTCCCCCTTACTAGCTGCAGCACTAGGAAAGTGAGTCCTGTCCCTTGCCTAGGCAATGCAGCATAGCTGCCCAGCGGTCGGAGGTGTGGGTGATCCAGCACCAATGTGGTAAGAGAAGGAGGGCCGTTCCCATTACCCCATTACTCATCTGATGTGTGGTAACTGAAAGACCCTCGATGAGGACCTTTTTCGGGAGGAGACCTCCCCAACGCCAAGGAACAGGCCGAGACCGCACGGATGCAAATCGCAAGAGGTTTATTGAGTAGACACAGGTACCTGCGGGCGGCAAGATCTCTCGGAAGACTTGCGTGCCTGCCAACTGGAGGGCGGGCTTCTTATAGGGGAGAGCAAAAGCAAGTTTACAGAAGCAAAAGCGTGGTTATCGGTCGATCGGAATGAGGCGGGGGCATGAATGGTTTCCTCTCTCAGCATGGGTGTCAGCAAAAAGCAAGTTTACAGAAGCAAAAGCGTGGTTATCGGAATGAGGCGGGGGCATGAATGGTTTCCTCTCTCAGCATGGATGCCTGGCAACAGTCATCCTGTTCCTATCTTATAGCTATCCTGTTTTGCAGTCAACCTGCTTTGTTGATGTCCTATCTTATTGACATCCTGCCTTGCAGTCTTCCTATCTCATAGATATCCTGCTCTCTCAAACACATGGGATGTTCTTATGAGAGCAGGCTGGCTGCTGATCCAGAGAATTTTTTTAAAAAGCAAACAGGATGTTCCCCCAGGAAGCATGCTAGCTGCGGGTTTTGAGGAGGGGGCCTGTAGGGTCTTTCAGTAACATGGGTGGAGGAGAAATGCCCTCATCCCCCCACCCACCCACCCGTCAATGCCTGAGGAAGGTAGAGGAGCTGGCCCTAAGGTCATTAGAGTGGGAGCCCTGTCCCTGCCCCTCACTAGAAGCAGCACTCTGGAGAGCGGCCATTATACCTCACCTGGGCAACACAGCAGAGTTGGCCCTGATGGAGTAAGGACGGGAGAGCTGACCCTGAAGGTGTGAAAGCAGAACTGGCCCACTCACTTCTTGCTCTTTGCTACAAGAAGTGAACTAGCTGGGGCAATGCTGGAGAGCTCACCCTGGTGGTGAAGACGGGAGAACCAACCCTGCAGATGCCCAAACCCAGAACCAGAGTTATGGCCTGGCCTGCCCCAGCAGCCACTGCATCTATGATCTGTTAGAGTGCATAAAGGGACCTGACCCACAGATCCAAAGCTGAAGGTCTCCACAACACAGGGTAACAACAAGATATTCAAGAAAAGCCCTAGTGAGGGTCCAGCATTGATAGTGGAGCGGAAATCAGAGACCTCGAACCAGACCAATGACTCTGCAATGAACCCTTGCAAATAAAGATATATGGACAAAGGGGTTTATTGTAAGGCTAATTGTGTCACACTGCAGCTTCCATGGTGAGATTTTTAATTTTTTCTCTCTCCCCCCCCCTTTTTTTCCTTTTAAATTTTGCTTTATTTTGGAGGGGTGCAATGGCAGAGGGTGGATGCAAAGCAATGGGAAAATGAATGGTATCAAGACACATGATGTGAAAGACACATAGAATAAATAAAAAGAACATTTTTAAAAAGGTAGGCGTCCTTGGCTTCCTGCTCCAGTCCTCATGTCTACCTGCTGTCAGGCCTCCCCACTGTGATGGTGATGGACTCTTATCCCTCTTCAACTGCAAGCCCAAATCAACCCTTTCTTTAAAATAAGGCCTTAGTGTTTTATCATAGCAATTAAAGGTAACTAATACACATGTGAAAAGTAAATTGTGACTGAATCTGTACTAGAAATATACAGATTAATGGTAAACCACCTGCCTCCATCTTAGTCTTGAAAGCCATCTTATAGTAAAGACAAACTAGGTTCGTTTCTGTTTATGATTAAATCTTTTCTCAAGGATTGGGTTATGACCCACCTATAACCTTAACTACAAATAGCTCTGTACTGCCTCTTCCAGGAACAGCAACCGTACCTTTGTTTGAAAAGATTACTATGACCACCTGTTGCTATGACCACCTTGTTATAACCACCTTGCAACCATGTCTTGTTTCAGGAGATAGTTATGAGAAATTGGCTATGCTTACATTCTACTTCTGTAAACCTGCCTATTTGCCTGCCAAACCCCCCATGTGGAAGCCCCCTTACTCCTGAGCTATGAAAACTCTTATCTTACCTATGCCCAATGCCAATCTCTTGAACTTAACTTTCAGGAGAGACAGCCCATGTACACCGATTAAAAAAAAAAACTTGTGCCGGGCGATGGTGAAGCACGCCTTTAATCCCAGCACTCGGGAGGCAGAGGCAGTCGGATCTCTGTGAGTTCGAGACCAGCCTGGTCTACAGAGCTAGTTCCAGGACGAGCTCCAAAGCCACAGAGAAACCCTGTCTCGAAAAACCAAAAAAAAAAAAAAAAAAAAAAACTTGCTTTAATTAATTGCTCGCTTTAACTAATTTGCCATGGCAATTTGGGTTGGTGGTCTTTCTCTCAAATCTGTGGGATTAACTATTAACTTTTCTTATCTTTATTTTCTGAAAATTTCGATTAAATTATCTATATAAAATTTGCACTGTATTAAGTATAAAAGCTAAAAATTATTAAAGGTTATTGGTTCCTATTGCATACATCCTAAAATTACACAAAGAAATCCTCCAATAGCCAGAAAACTTAGTGTATTCTGTGTCTTTAAACTAATATTTCTATTCATTTCCTTCATTCATGAACTTTATTACTAATATACATATATAATATGTTAAAAGCATTTTACTGATTATCTTATATTCTTAGTGACAAAAATAATTTTATACCAATTTATTTTTATGTAATCATAAAGTCTATTTATTATACTTTATATATGTATATATTATACCTATATATAAATCATGTATTATATAAAATTATATTATTTTCATATATTGTTTGTATACTTGGTTATATTTTTAAATAAGCATAAAATTCTATTTTTAAAATATTCTCAAGATTGAAGTATTCTCTTTCCTTTAAAAAAAAAATCAACCTTGTGTCCTTAACATAACAATTACAACAGTTTTATAATATAACCACTGCAGGTAGGGCCATTTCTACTTACTCAGCTAAATAAACTATCTCAAGTAGGTTTATTGGCTTGTAAGAAACAGCATTAGCTATTACGTTTGAATTTTACTTTATTTTCTTTAATTCAACCAGCTTTCTTTTTAAATTTATTCTTCTTTCATACAATACATCCCAATCACAGTTTCCCCTCTCCCCACTTTTCCCAGTCCCTCCTCACCTCCCCTCTCCCTCAGATCCTCTCCTCCTCCATTTCCCTTCAGAAAAGAACAGGCCTCCCAGGGATATCAACCCACATGGCATAACAGGATGCATTGAAAGCACAAAACTTCTTATCAAAGCTGGACAAGAAAGCCCAGGCAGAGGAAAAGGGTCCCAAGAGCCGGAGAAAGAGTCAGAGCCACCCAACTCACACTGTTAGATGTTCCACAGAAACACCAAACTACACAACCACAACACATATGCGGAGGACCTAGGGCAGACCCATGGAGGCTCCATGACTGCCACTTCAGTCTCTGTGAGCCGCTAGGGGCTCCGCTTAGTTGATCCTGATGTCAACCCCTCTGGCTCCTACAAGCCTTCTCCCTCCTCTTCTGTGAAGTTCTCCAAGCTCTGCCTAATATTTGACTGTGGGTCTCCGTATCTGCTCCCATCAACTGCAGGAGGAAGCCTTTCTGAGGACAACTGGGCTAGGCACCCTTCTATGAGTATAGCAGAATATCACTAAGAATCATTTCATTTACTTTTCCTTATTTCTTTATTTTTTTCTTTACTTCTTTTTTTTCCTTTTTGGTCAATCACATTTGTTTCTAACAGCCATTTTTACATTTTTTCCATTCTACTAAGCAATTTTTAAAAAATAGTAATTTACAAGTATTTATTTTATCAGCAAGGTACCCTAATAAGAAAAGACTTTTCAAGTCTTTTTTTGTTTAACATGGGTTGGAGACGTAGCTCAGTGAATAAAAGTCCCTGTCACACAAGCCCGATAGCCTGCGTTCAACCCCAGAGCACACCTTAAATAAATAAAAAGTGTGGGTGAGGCACATCTGTGATCCCAGCCCTTCCAAGTCAAAGTGGAAAGTGGGGATATGCAACACAGCAGCAGAAACAAGAAGGGGGACCCTGCTTCAAAGACAAGGGGAGAACTAACCCCTAAAAAGCAGCCCTCTGACCACACACAGTGTATACCCACCACCTCACTCACACGCATACACAGAAGTAAATAAACCTTCTTCTAAAGTTGGTACTATGCATGCAAGTGTGTGCTGTGTGTGTGATAATTAGGATGGGAATTCAATATCCATCTTTTTCTTATTTGGGTCTTATTTAACACACACACAAAAAACTGTGCCAATGAACAGGAAATAAACAGGAATAAAAGGAACTTTATTTTTAAATCAGGTGACTCTTTGAAGTCCTACCTGAATTTGCAGTTCTGAGGAAAAAGAGCAATACAGGGGGGATCGTCATACCTGATTTCAAGATATGCTACAGAGCCATAGTAACAAGAACAGCATGGTACAGGCACCAAAGCAGACACATTGGTAAGTGAAACCGAACAGAAGACCAAGACTTAAATCCATGCAGCAATAGCATCTTATTTTTTTTTTCTTTACAAAGATGTCAAAAGTGGACTTTGGATTAAAAAAAAAAGCCTCTTTCTTTATCACATGGTTTAAAACAGGATATCCCATTATAGAAGAATGAATGAAACTGGACCTTTATCAAAAACAAAACCAAAATGGACCAAAGACCTTGATATAAGATCTAAAACTCTAAAAGTGCTATGAGAAAACACTTCATAATGTAGGCACAGACAAGACTTTCTGAGAATAATCTAAATAACTGACATATGGGTTGCATGGAATTAAAAGGTTTCTGAAACTCAAAAATGAGTAATTAAGTGAAAAGTCAACAGAATGAGAGAAAATCTTTTTTAGCTGTATATCTGTCTGGATATCCAGAATATGTAAAGAACTTTTTAAAAAAGGATTCAAAAGCTGTACAGTCAATAAGCAAGTGAAAAATAAAATGTTCCAATGTCCTTAGCTATCAGGAAAATGCTAATTAAAATTATCCCACGCTAATTAAAACTAAACTGAGTGGGCTGGAGAGAGAGCTCAGCAGTTAAGAGTGCTTGCTGCTCTCACAGAACTTCCAGCATCCACATCGGGCAGCTCACAACTGTCTATCACTTCAGTGAACCTGATACCCTCTTCCGGCTTCCAAAAGCACCTACACATGCATAAATTAAAAGAAAAAAATCTACACTGAGGTGGGCTGAAGAAATGCCTTGTGGGTAACAGCACGATCTGCAAACCTGAGGGCCTGAGTTCGAATCCCTAGCATTCGCATAAAAACTGGGCGTGTGGCTGCACGTGACTATTGTCATTCCAGCATCAGGGGGCAGAGACAGGCAGATCCTCAAAGCTCACTGGCTAGCCAGCCTAGCTGAAAGTACAGGTCTCCAAGCAAGGAGGTGGGGAGTTATAGAGAAAACACCACCTGACATCCTGCTCTGGCCTTCAATGAGCATGTGTGGGCCTGTGTGCCCACATGCTTGCATGCAGGCAACGCACACACAATACTAACTAAGATCCCATCTCACCCCTGTCAGAACAGTTGTCATAAAGAAGATGAAAAAATAAGGGAAAGCAGTGCTGGCAAGGATGGAAGAGAGGATCATTATACAATGCTGATTATGTAAATATAAATTAGGACTGCCACCATATAAGTCAGTATGAAGGTTCCTCAAAAGATGGAACTAAAAGTACCATATGACCCTTCTATCTATCTATCTATCTATCTATCTATCTATCTATCTATCTATCATATATCATCTATCATCTATCTATCATCTATCTATCCATACATCCATCTATCATCTATCTATCATCTGTCTATCTATCATCTATCCATACATCCACCTATCTATCTATCTATCTATCTATCTACATATCACCCATCTATCTATCCATACATCCATTATCTATCACCTATCTGTCTATTTATCATCTATCTATCTATCTATCTATCTATCATCCATCTATCTATCATCCATCTATCTGTCTGTCTGTCTGTCTGTCTGTCTTTCTGACTATCTATCCATCCATTTATCTATCTACTTTTGGTAATATACTCAAAGGATTCTAACAGCACACCACAGAAATGCCGGAATATCCATGTTGCTGTGTCTGTTTGTCCATGTACTGTTGTTCAAAGCAGGTAAGTTATGGAATCATCGTGGGTATCTGTTAAACAAACAAGTAAACAAAGAAAATGTGATCTACAGTTTTATTGAGACATAAAAAAGAGTGAGATTGGTTAGGAAATAGATCCACCTGGAGATCGTTCTCTTTAGTGAAATAAACCAGACTCACAAAGGCAAACCCTGCAGGTTTTGCTTCGTTTTTGGATCCTAAATATATTTTAGGATTTTGAAATATATATTGTGAATGAAAATTCCTGAAAAGAAGAAAGAAGCTGTGTCTGACTGTGAGCAAAGAACTGGAAGGAGTCTGTGTCTGCAGAGACAGATGGACCGATTAGAATCTCAGTACTGTGGAGAGACTGGAATTTTGTAGATTTGGAGGCTCCTTATCTTGGGCTAGTTCTAGCCTTCTGGAACAGCCATTCCTTTCCCCTCTCTGTATTTGAACTAACACTGCATGATAATAAATAAAAACCTCTTGGAAGCTATTAACTTAACAGAACACCAGCTTCCACCAAACCAAGAGCTAAGAATGTTATCAGATAGCACCTGGGGTCTACAGAACAGATCCCCACACCTTGTTGTACCCCCCTCTCTGATATACCCACCAATGTATTTTAAACTTGCCTTGATTTATGACTTCCTTTGTTTTGTAAAACCATAAAATCTTCATGAGACAACTACCTAAATAGAACACCAGTAGCACAGACACTAAGACTGACAATTAATAAATGGGACCTCATGAAACCAAAAAGCTTCTCTAATGCAAAGGACATGGTCAATAAGATAAAACGGCAGCCTACAGAATGAGATAAGATCTTTGCCAACACCACATCTGACGGAGGGCTATCTCCAAAATATATAAAGAACTCAAGAAACAAACATCAAAAACCCCCAAATAATCCAATTTTAAAATGGGGTACAGACTTAAACAGAATTATCAACAAAAGAATCTCAAGTGGCAGAGAAACACTTAAAGAAGAGTTCCTCGTCCTTAGCCATCAAGGAAATGTAAATCAAAACGACTCTGAGATTCCATCCTACCCTTGTCAGAATGACTAAGACCAAAACCACAAGTGACAACTCATGCTGGAGGGGATGTGGAACAAGGGGACTCTCCTCAGTCAGTGGTGGGAATACAAACTTGTACAGCCAGTTTGGAAATCAATATGGAAGTTTCTCCAAAAATTGGAAATCAATCTATCTCAAGACCCAGCAATACCATCCTTGGGCATATACCCAAAGGATGCTCAAACATACCACAAGAACACTTGCTCAACTATATTCATAGCAGCTTTATTTGTAAGAGCCAGAAATTGGAAACAACCTAGATGCTCCTCAACCGAAGAATGTATCAAAAAAAAAATGTGGTACATTTACACAATGGAATATTACTCAGCTGTTGAAGACTTCATGAAATTTAAAAGCAAGTAGCTAGAACTAGAAAAAAATCATCCTGACTGAGGTAACCCAGACCCAGAAAGACAAACATGGTATGTACTCAGTCATGAGTGGATATTAGCTATAAAGTAAAGGATAGCCATGCTATCATCCACAGACCCAGAGAGGTTAGATAATAAGGACGGTCCAAAGAACACGTGGATTTCTCTGGGAAGGAGAAATGGAGACCTCCTAGGTGATCTGGGGGCAGGTGGATTTGGGAACTGGATGGACTGGGTTGGGGGTGAGTGGAGGGAGAAAATGCTGAGAGAGATGACTGGAAGGGGGGCTTTTCGGGGTCCGACCTGATGCAAGGGAAACCACAAGGGTGGCCCCAGATAAGACTCCTGGCAGTAGTGGATGCGTAACCTGAACTGGCCGTCTCCTGTGATTGTTGACTACCCTGTTTGTCTTCAGAGAGCCTTCATCCAGTTACTGATGGAGGCAGATTCAGAGACCCAGGGCCAAACATTGGCTGAGTCCTGCTGAGGAGAGGAAGGAGGGATTATAGGAGCCAGGGGTGTCAGGGACATCGCAGGAAAACCCACAGGAGTGGCTAGGATGGTTAATGAGAACTCAGAGTCTGAACCAACAACCAGGAACCTGCATGGGACTGACCTAGGCCCTCTGTAGCTGTGACAGTTGTGCAGTCAGGTCTATTTGTGGGACTCCTAACAACAGGAGCAGGTCTGTCCCTGGTGCTTTGGCTGGCTCTTAGGAACCTTTTGCTCTGGATTGCCTTGCCTAGGGGGAGGTCTTACAGCAGTTGTGTAGTAAAAGGGGCGCGGCGGAGGCTGTGTCCCCAGCACCCCGGCCGCCTGCTCGACTACCTTATGCCCCGGAATAACAACACACAAACTGTATTCATTTAAACACTGCTTGGCCCTTCTGCCCTAGCCCTTACTGGCTAATTCTGATATCCCGATCAACCCATCTCTAATAATCGGTGAGCACCGGTCTTACCAGGAAGATTCTAGCCTATGTCCATCCTGGGTCGGAGCTTCATCGCGTGTGTCTGCCAGGGAGCAGGGCATGGCGTCTCTGCTGAGGCGTCTGCTCCGGAGAGAGCTGTGGAGTCTCTGACCTCACTTCCTCTTCCTCCCAGCGTTCTGTCCTGTTTTCTCCTCCCACCTATCCTCTAACCAATAAAATGGGCCAGGGCAGTGCCTTTATTAGCCAATGACCTTCCTCCATCATTTCCCCTTTTTCGGTTTAAACAAAAAAAAAGGCTTTAACTTTAACATAGCAAAATTACATATAACAAAACAGTTATCAAGTAAAAGTTACAATAATCTTTATCATAACTAAGGAAAACTATAACTAACTATTCTTAACTCCATCAAAGACTCCAGAAAGATACAATACTACCTAAGCAAACAAGAAAAAAGCAACTTTGAAAACTCTAGAAATGACAGAGACATCTTGCTGCCTGGACAGTCACCCAAAGTTCCTCTGTACCGTTGGGGCATCCATCTTCAGTCTTCAGGCCCATGCTATCCAGCAGACATTTCCATAAAGCAGGAAAATTCAAAGTCAGTTCAGTCACTATCTGTTGTGTCCTGCTGAATGTCTCGCAGACTCTTTCATGAATCAGGAACCCCGAAAGATCATCTCACCTTTAGGCAAGTTCAGCAGTCCTCTCTCTGCGGGTTCTCTTTGTCCAGTTTATTCAATAGTCCAGGCAAGAACAGTTTCTTGCCCAAATGGCTATCAAACTCCATAAGGTGCCTCTTCGATGCCCATCTTCTTCTTGAAGTAAATTAGTGCTGCCAGGAGCAGAGTATCTCATTGTCATGAAAAGTCCTCAGTTATTAAAACATTAAATGTCCTATTCTGTAATCTTTGAAAGACATGAAGAATGTCTATCTAAAATATATCTCTATATATCTAGAAAATCTAACTAACATGACTACAAGCTTTACTATTTTCGATGATTATCCATTAACAACCTATATTTCTTAATTATACAGTACATATTTAAATGAACTACACAATCACAATACCTTAATCAAAATCAGAAACACTTATACATATAACAAAATTGACCTTAAATCTCTATCAATAAAGCAAAATCTATACTAATGTAAATTATTCATATCTATATCATATCCCCCTTTAAATGTAAAAGAACGTTTATAAACCATATTTGGGAACATGGGCGCAGTTATTTCTCTCCAAACTGCTTCCTGCTGAATGGGGGCGTCGTTAATAAGGTCTTTCATGGTATAACCTGTGTGCTAGTTTCATCTTAGTTGGCAGTTGAGCGAAGCAATTTTTTGAAGGCGTTCACACCAACCCTTCAGGAGGGCGTGGTCCATCATACCAAATCGGAATAGAAGAAATGAAGAGCGTCTCATCCTCTGTGAAAACAAAATAAGAAACTCCTTTCCGGGGGCTGGAGAGATGGCTCAGCGGTTAAGAGCATTGCCTGCTCTTCCAAAGGTCCTGAGTTCAATTCCCAGCAACCACATGGTGGCTCACAACCATCTGAAATGAGGTCTGGTGCCCTCTTCTGGCCTTCAGGCATACACGCAGAAAGAATATTGTATACATAATAAATAAATATTTAAAAAAAAAAAAAGAAACTCCTTTCCAAAGTATCATGTCCTTAGATCCAAATTGAAAATATCTATGTTGGATTAGTTCAGCAGTATTTATAAATAAATATCTTTTAGCAGCTGTTGCTCCTTCCTCAGCATTCAAATAATTCAAAGAGAGCATAATAGCACACAGTATCAAGATTCTCTGTGTATTTTCCATCTTTGTACAGCTTTGTTTTAACCTCTATTTCGTTTATTTTTACTTTTAACTTTTTGCTTTTTGAGACAGGTTCTCTGTATCTTTGACCTGAAGTAACTCTGTAGACCAGGCTGTCTTAGAACTCTCAGAGATCTGCCTGTCTCTGCCTCCCAGGCATTCGGGATTAAAGGTGTAAGCTACTACACCTTGAACTCACGGAGATCTGTTTGCCTCTGCCTTCTAGGCACTGGGATTAGAGGATAGGTGGGAGGACCTCCCGCAACACAGTTGGATACGCCATGCTTTTTTGATGCCCATGGGAGGCCTGCTCATTTCTAAGCAGATATGGAGGAGGGGTGGAGTTAGAGGGGGCAGAGGGGAAAGGGGAGGAAGTGAAAGGAGAGGAGGGAGGGGAGGCTGCAGTTAGGCTGCAAAATAAATGAATTAATTTAATAAAAAGAAAACTTCATGAAACTGCGTCCACATTTGAACATGGAATTTGGGGTAGCCTAAATCTGTGTTCCCAGGCCATGATCACTCAAAATAGCTCCAGAATAAACTATCTCTTAAAGATAAGAGCTATGATTTATACATATTAATGATAGCAGAAGAGAGACTGGGGGAAGGAAGGAGACTGGTGAAAGGGGGCAGAGAGCGGGGAGAGAGATTGGAAGGTAGGGAGATGAATAAGAACAAAATACATAAAATATTTCCATGGGCTTGTGAAACCTAACATGCACAATGGGTATATACCAATAAAAACAAAAGAAATCCCTCTGAATTATTTGACAAAAGTGACATTGTGTGCAGAGAACTGAAAAAACTTATGAAAGTTGCCCTCTGACCCCCACATGAGCATGTACACACACACACACACACACACACACACACACAAGCTTGTGCACACACAATAAATAAATGAAATATAAATGTTTTTTTTATAAATATATTTTTAGGACTAGCTATGTAACCCAGGGAGTCAGGGATGGAGCCCTTGCCTAGCAAACACGATACCCTGGGCTGGACCGCACACATGCATCATCAATGACATTAATCAAACTACTCAGGACTTGCATCAGCTGCATTAGACGAAAAGAAGGCTACCAGGGCTCTAGGAAGTTTGAGGGTCCTTTGCTGGCCTCTGGGTGCTTAGATAGTCTCTCTGTCCTAAGTCCCAGGAGTTCTGAGAGCCTTGGACAATGGGACATCCTAGATCCCAGGATATGCAGGAAGCTTCTTTAGGAAGTGGAGAGCGAGCAGACCACAGGGATGAAGACCACCCTGATCTTCACCTCCACAACTGGCTGCCTGCCTACCCTCGGGGCATGTTTGCTGACTTGGGTGACAGCCAAGCGATCCCAGTGATGTCAGGGCTGTGTGTGACTTAAGTCATACCAACTAATGGAGAAGACTCTCCCTCTGACCTCATTTCCCTTCTGTCATAATGTGGGGGCGGATCAAGGTCTGGTCATCAGCACCAGTGCTCTGTGGTTTAGTTCCTTCCCAGTGGTGGAAAATAACCAAGCAAAAGAACATGACAGAGAACTCCTGGGCAACTGCAAATGGGTGGTACTATTTGCATAGAATTACCCATCACACAAAAAACTGGGGAAAGAACAGGCAAGAAGAGGAACCTCGAGTGTACAGGGCCAAGGGTGGGTGTGGGTCGGCACCTGTGGAGCACAGCAAGGCCACCGGGTCCTGATAGAACTCGGGCCTGCACCATAAGGACAGACCCTATAACCTGAGCGAGTCAATGCCACCCTCAGCTCTCTGGGACAGAGAATAAAGAAGGTGTCTTGGCTGTGATTTGACATCTCTCAATTTATGGTGTCTTGCTCCACACTCTTTGTCACGTACACTATGTTGAACTAAATCACATGATATAAAACTTTCTACCATCCATAAAAGGTTGTAAAAAGTCAGGCCTTCCCTTTGTTCAGGGAATTTAGCCAGAGAGACTCTTCGGGAGTGATTCTGGGAGACTGTCCTAAAGGCCTTCATAGAGGCTTCCTCCTGTTTTTCCTCTCATTGTGGAGTTCTCTCTCCTCTCTCTCTCTCTCTCTCTCTCTCTCTCTCTCTTTCTCTCTCTCTCTCTCTCTCTCTAAATGAAGTTCCTTTCCAGACTTAAAGGGGCAGCCTCCCTTTCCCTTAAGGCCCATCATTCCATTATGTTTATTTAGATCTATAAATATCCTCTTGTCTACCTAACATCCTCCTTCCACCTCAAGTCACCCACAGCCTTGAAGACCCTTCTTCCCAAAACAGAAAACTCCGTTCTTCTAAAGGCAATCATGTGTATCAGCTTTCATTCTGGGCCTACTAAAACTGTTCTTGCTGTAGCAAAACAAAGCTGAAGCCGAGTCAACAAGGGACTAAGGACAGTTTGTCTATGAGTGAGCAGAGAGGCAGGCAGGGATCAGATGTAAGGAGTTGGGGATTAGAGCCTTTCCCAAGTTACTGGAGACTCTTAAGTATGGAAAAAGATGACCTCATTGTTTGGTCTGTAAGTAGCATTATTGCTACTTTGTGAAGAATGGATCCTGGGACAAATGCCAGAGTACAGTGGCCTAAGCAGTAGAAAATGAATCTGGGCCCAGGGTTAACACAGTAGATGGTGAGGAACCTATTCTGTGCTTAAAAACAACAGAACTGATTGATAAGTAACATCCAAGATTAGGGCGAGAGAGGAATCCAGGGGGACTTACAGGCTGGAAGAGTAAGTGGATACTTGTTTAACAGACATGGAGCAGCCTGGAAGGGCTAGTAGGAAATACGGAGCGAGATTAAAAGTTCTGCATTTTGATGAAGTTATATTTGAGACACTTGCTATATGTCCTCATGAAGATGTCTAAGAACCAGTTGCATAGAAAATCCAAATCTTCTTTGATAATCAGAGCCAACTGTACCTGGCATGTGGAAGTACTGATGCCATGGGTCACCTTAGACCACACGAGAGAAAGAGCTAAAGAAGCTAGCATGGCCAGAAACAGCAGTGAACACACCGGCATGGGTAGCCATCAGAAGAGACTGGACAAGGGTAGCCAGTGAGGTGAGAGAAACGGGAAGAGATGCCTAGAAAAGAACGGCAGAAGAGAATGTGTCTGCCAAAGGGAGCGAGGCCCTGGCCACGGGATTCCAGGAAAAGGAGTTAATGATGGCCCTGAAACCAAAGCGAGGAAGAATTTGAGGACCAAACAACCTAACTGGAATGGGCTAAGAAAGGAATGAAAGACACGGGTGTGGAGCCAGCGAACCATGCCTCTGAAGCCAGGCCATGGTAGTGAAACTTAAGTAGGAAAATTGGAGTTTGGGGTTACCCTGGGCTACACAGCAGGACCCTCTTCAAAAAAAAAAAAAAAGAGTCCTTTTGTAAGATGAAAATACATTCAGAGAGGGATGGAAAGTCAGAGAATGGCAGCCGGTAGCTGAACGCTGTTGGATCCATTAAAGGTTTTAATATTTAAAATGGATTTGCTGGGGCCCATTAGCAAGTAAAGATGAATCATGTAATTACGAAGGAGAAATCCGGCGTGTGGGAGAAAAAAGAAACCAACTTCATAAGAAACCTGAAGGGAAATGATGAAAGGAGGGGGCGCAGACCATGGGGACAGAGGCAAGTAGGTTGGTAGTCGCTGGGATAAAAGTGCCTGGCAGCTCCGTCCTGCCTGTCCTCTCTGAATGAGATGCCTCATAGCGTGCTGACAGACGAGGACCAATGGTCATTACGCCCTTTTCTTCAGTGCCTCTACCCCATGATGCCCATGCTGAAATTTACACTAAAACGTTCCTTAGTGAACTCCAACTTTGCTTCACATTGGCTTCCCCGACATCCTTTGCGGTAGAGTCAAGAACCCCAACTTTAAGTCAGGTGTGGTGATGTGCCCTTATAATCTCAGCACTTGGAGGATTACTGAGTTCAAATCCATCCTGAGCTACATAGAGAGACCCAAAGGCATAGGACAAGGCCCGGGGGAGACTTGAGTACTAGAAAAGAGAGTTAAATATTCAGGAGGGTTAAGACAGCAAGCAATGACATAACTGGGTATTGATTTTAAAAATAAAGGGTTTTTCCTCTTTGATATACAAAAGAAAATGGCTTTATAAATTCAAGATTTATGAGTCAAACCTAAAATGCTAAGAGAATATAGGCATTTCAGTCTGCAATTATAATAAATTTAATGATATGCACTGACTTTCAAGTAACTGCAAATGCCTTGAACTTCAAGAGGAAAACTGGAAAATGAGCCAGACACCAGAGGAAGCCGGTGCTCCCTTGAAGTCAGAAGACCAGGGTGGTCAGTGTCAGCTCAAAGTTCTGCCATCCTTGTTCTCCCAACACACAAGCTACCTGGTCCCCTTGGGTCCCTTATGATCCCAGTCGTGCTGCCCAGTCGCAGAGCTGAGACCCACTCTGGAAAATTCATCCACGCATCAGGGATATACCCTTTACACGCGCGCGTGCACACACACACACACACACACACACACATACAAGTCATTTTGAAAATTCAGATTTTCTGGCTTCCAGGAACCACCTGGGTGTGTACATAGCCTTAAGCACCACTCTTTTCCCAGGGCACACATCGCTACCCTTTCTCTTCTAATCTTATAGCACTCCATACCCCACTGTCTAGATCCCTGGCTCTTTCAGAGACTTGACATCACAGAAGGCCAAACAAGGAGACTTTAGGCAGAATTGCTCTTCATATAGGAGGAAAGAGGCTAAAGCATTATATTAAGAAAAATAGTCCAAGTTGAGCAAGGCGACACATGACCAACCTGTAGGAGGCTTAGGCAGGAGGACTGCCTCAAGTTCAAGGCCAGCCTGGTGAATTCCAGCCCAATCTTCACTGTGGAGTGACACCCTACCTCAAAAAAAGAAAGTATATATGCACATAACACACACTATAAAATGTGGTCCAGATGTAGAAAAAGAGTAAAAGCATCTCAGCAGCCTGCTTCTGGAGCACCCATTGATCTAGGTCAGAGGCCCACAGCTCCCCTTTCTCTGTAAAGGACAGCCCCGAGGACTGTGAGTTCTCTGTCACAATCTCTTATCAGTACCCTTGCTGAGCTAAGGCGGTCTCAGACCAACACACAACAAACGTGCACGCTCTCAGAAGGCCAGATGGACCCATGATCCTTTGCGGATGCCTCTAGAGGACGTGCCTATGTGATTACCGGCTACAGATTCAGGTCCAGACTCCCCCCAGTCTGATGTCACCGTGCAAAGAGCTGGGTGAGTGGCAGGGCATTGTCCAGTATAACCAATCATTCCGGTCCATTAAAAAAGCAAAACCGACTGCCACATGATTGTCCCATTTCTCCGTTTGGTTGATTGGTTGGTGTGGAGTCTGTTTCTTTGAGACAAGGTCGCAGGGCGGGTCTTGAATTGCTGATCCTCCTGTCCCAGCTCCCAAGTGCTAGGATTGCAGTCATGTGCCACCACACCCTGCAGTCCTGTTTTGTACCTAACCTTTATTCTACTGGTGCCATGAATATCTGTGCCAGCACCGGTCTGTGAAAACACAGACTCCAGTCTTGCTTCTTTAATCAGCTGTGCCACATGCTGGTTCTGCCAATAATTAGTTGATTGCATCTTTAATACAGTCTACTATATATTAGTAAGAAAGCTGTATTTAGCTGTACTTTGACTATTTCTATATCTTTTTGTTTGTTTGTTTGCTTGTTTGTTGTCTTCTTTTTCCCTTTGGAACTGAAATCACCTGGGTTGCCCTGGACCACACTCTACTACCCATTCCCAGGGCTTGGAAACTCTGTAGCCCTTCTTCCAGCCCCACCTCCTCCCAGATGCCAGGACTGCTAGAGCTAAAACTGGATGAAGATAGCAAGGCTCAAGGGAAGAAAAGGAAGTATAGGAAGCAAGACCTGCTGGGGCAGTGCCCAAACTTACCTGTCATGATTATGACTTCACCCAGGGAGGTCTGGGAAGCCAGGCAGGAACCACGCCCCACCACCACCTGCTCCTCTGCAAACTGAGTCATGCTGAACACAGTAAATCCAGAATGGAAGGATTTAATTTAGCAATAGACACCTGAAATATTCAAATGCTTCTGCTTTGGCCCCAAGTCATCTTACAAAGGAATATTTTTAAATTCTATTAACCGAAATCAAAGATGTGCAGCAAATTTTATGCATTTTATCAGTGTTTATCGGATTCTTATTCAAAATAATAAAAAGTGAAATAAACCAGGAACCAATTAATTAATATTTAGCATGCTGATTACACAACTGTTAAAAATTTCTTAGAAAGAGAATAACTTGTGTCAAAAGTAAGTATTCTTTTGGAATGTTTGCTAAAAGTAAAAGAACAGTTTGAACATAATTTTATTCCAGTACTAATGAGCATCTGTATCATATATAAAATGTAATATAATTCTATATATTTATACGTGAAATATCCATGCTTATATGTGAAAGCTACATACACGTGTAAACAATTGCATATATGATGTGGATAAGTAAATATATAGGCATATTCTGCTCACCATCCCTATATATATTTAATCAATGTGAAGCAAATATGTGTGAAAAAAAAAAACTGCCTCTATGCTGAGAAATACAGGCTTTTCTTTCTTATCATTGGGGCCTGATGATACAGCGTGACAACTCTCCACACAGCATTATAATGTAGTAGTGCTAAGTCACCAGAATTGACTTAAAGTCTGTGGAAGACGGGGCCCGGGCTACATGCAAACACTGTACGTGGACATTCTCGTCTCTAGAGAGAGCAGAAAGAGATTAAACAAATCAGGGGAAAGATTGGGACCTAAAACTAAGGTAGCTCATCCGGAGTCGCCAACAGCACAACTGTGGAAGCTTCCTCTCGCTTCCTCCCACTCAAACCGCATGGTGAGAAGCAGCCTTAAGGCTCCCGGAGCCAAAGAAAGGGAGTGAAACCATGTATGATCTTGGCCCTGAGCTCCCGAGTCAAGAAATCCCTGAGTCAGAGCAGAGACTCTAGAGAAAGTCAAGGGCCCTGACAGGTTTGGAGATGAACCCACATGTCTCAGAGATGTTCATTGCTCGGGCAGGTGATATCTGAGCTAAACATCAGAAAAATGTGAAGACAGGATCCCTTGGCTACAAAAAGAAAGAAACTCTGGCTTGAGGGAAGGAAGGAGCAAGGGGAAGTTTCGGCAGCTTCCATAGAAAAAGTAGGAGCACGTTAGGACCTCAAAAGGAGAGGAATTTCTACCTCCAGGCATATGGAAATCAATAAGCAAATAGCAGGGGACGGGGAGCTAACGCAGAGGCAGTGCCAGCTGTGCCGAGTGGCACAGAAGGTACGACAGCTGTTTGGAAACCCGCAATGCCACAGTTCAGTGACAAAGCTGTGGGTCACCTCAGTCCTCCTATGACGAGACGCCCAGAAACTAGCTGCGCATGTGCGTTGAATGTCTGCCATTCCCTTCCTTTAAAGACGAAAATCAAAACAGAAGCAGGGAGAAGAGCAGAGCTTGTTATAATCAAAACCAAGACAAAACTCACTCCTCAAAAACACTGACGGGGCTGGGGAGATGACTGGCCAGTTAAGTGCCTACTGGGTCAGGGGCGACCTGAGTTTGAATCCCAAGCAACGACAAAGAAGCCCAGTATGGTCGTGCCCGCCTGATGCCCTAAAGCAGGAGTGGGGAGACAGATTGTGGATCCTCAGGGCTCAATGATCAACCAGTCTAGCTAAACAAGTTCTGGGTTCCGTGAGAGACTGGGCCTCGAAAGATAAGGTGGAAAGCAATAGGGAAAACACCCAACATCAAACTCTAGCCTCCACAGGTACGCGCATGCGCATGCGCACACACTGGATGTATGAACATACATATTATACATGCATACACACACACACACACTGAATTATCCGGTTCCCGACTACTAGACTTCTATGTCTAGGTGGCACTGCAAACTAGATCACAGGTGAGGTACACCAGTACCCTGGTTCCATTTTCACTCTCCAAAAAACATCTAAACTCAGCCATGAGGTTCAGAGGTAAGTCCAGTACGTCAGGAATCCCAGCCTTTAGGCAGACTTGACCACTGAACCCACGGCTGTCGTTGATGTCTTCTCTTACTTTTCCCGCCTATGAAACTGACAACGAGCCTTTCAAGTATGTATTTGTTTAAAAAGCCACAGGTGCCCCGGTGGCCTCTAACTTGCCTCGGCACGAAGGCATGGGCTCCGCACACCCCCTTATCTGGTCCTCCAGCCCTTCCTGGGAGGAAATAGTACTGGCCTCCATTCCCCTCCTTACAAAGTGTCTTTGTCTTGTTGGTTGTTTAAGTGATAACGAGTGTCTCAGATCACAGACCTAGTATGGCGTAGAAGTAACAAAAGTACTCCACTGTACTTTCTGCGCAAGTCACCTGTTAGCCTCCGAACAATTTATAGGAATGAGTTTGATCTGCAGCCCGGCACCTGGGCTCAGTGCCTAGGAAAAAAACTTAAATGTCCCACAAATATGTGGTACCGTTTCTGGATGAGGAAATTGAGACCCAGAGAGAACTGACAATACCAGCTTCTCCCTCCTGGCTACCTATCTCCCTTTTACCTCAGGAATGTGCTAATCCTCTGCGCCCTGAACTCTGCCCTCCTTTTCTTGGGAGACTGCTTCCCTTAAGCCCATGTTGACTCACGGCTGTACCTCTCTTGGGTAAGATAACTGTGTTTTAAAACCGTGTGGAAAAAAACACGCTGGTTACCCCATCCCCCAAAATGCCTTGTAACAGGAACAATCCAGGCTGGTTGAGGAATTCCATTCCAACAGAGAGTCCTTGGAACCCACAGCACAGCTATTGACAGGTGCAGATCATAAGTGAGATCTGAGAATAAGCACACAGCTCTCCTGGACTCAGGAACCGATGCATGACTCACAAACTAACCTCTACCCAGTGGCCATCCACCCCACAGAGTAAGGGGTGGCTCTTCCCGGCACCAATTATATTCCTTGCCCATTCCTTACAAGCTGCAGTCTAGGACTAGGGCGGTCTCTGGAATGTCTGCACACTTGGCAGTTGTCTCTGTTTGTCGTGACAATGGCATGAAGGAGACCCACTCACTCCCTTTTCCCACACACACGGATAGCTCCAAGGACATCTCCAGAGAGACAGCCTTTGGGGTATACAATGATGAAGGCCTGTATGTGCACCTGCTACCCACCACTACTTTCCCCCATCCACTGAAATCATTAGGTACTGAGCTGTCAAATAAGCACAGAAATTCTGGTCTCTGCTGCTGTTGCTACAAGCTGCTCCTGAGTAATCTCTCTGAATCCACACTGGGTCTACAAAATTTGGCCTCTACTTCCTTGGGAATTCCCCAGCATAGAGAGTTTTCAATGCCTTGATACTTTGCTATTTTTAAGACTGGAAATGGAATGTTTGTAGAACTTCCTCTGCAAGAGGAAATAGTGACCTCTAAACATTCGTTGAAAGAGACAGAAAGATAGTATGTATGAGTTCCTTCCCTTGATGCCATCCAGCAGAGCTGAGAGCCTCCTACCTTTGGTGTAACTTCAGCAAAGCATCCAGGAGGAAGCTAGGCAGTGGCTCTAAGGGGTACATTGGGACACAGTAACATCAACGTTTGTCCTGCTACCTACTCTCCATTTTCGTGGATCTTTGTCCTCCATTTTCAAAGATCAGGAATGAGGAAGACTAAGAGATAAGAAGTTGGTAGTCTCTACCTGAGCCTGGTTCTCAAATGCCCCAGGGAGGTCTCTCCCGCGCCCTGGTTCATTGACCACAGAACCTCCACTGAGCCTTTTTCCGTAAGGATAAAAACTTTGTGCTCAGCCACTAAAAAAAGTTTTTCCTGGACTTGAGGTTTCCCTTCAGCTGCGCCCCTCCAGACTCCATTCTTGGCAATTTCATCTCGGCCTCCCTTGCACTTCCCTCTCCTCTTCCCTGCCAGGAAGACCTATCCCTAACAGACACCAGAGATATCACCGCTGACCTTCATACCATCCTAAACCAAGCTGCGCAGTTTCTGTTCCCTCTACAGAGCATCTCCTTCATCCCTGACCTGGTACAGTCCCCTCTTCCAAGGCAGCTGCTGTAGCTGAGAAGGAAAGGAGGGAGGGAGGGGAAGAGAGGGGAGGGACGGGGAGGGACAGAAGGAATGGAGTGCCAAAGTCATAACCAACTATAGTACAAAGCACAAATTTCTCTTTTTCCTCCCATAATTCTACTTTCAGACCAGGGGACATCTTAATCTCTTGTGGAACTTTCTGGTAAACACTCTTCCTTGCAAAATAGCGGTATAAATATATATTTTTTAAAGATTTATTTATTTATTGTGAATAGAGTGTTCTGTCTGTCTCCTTGCTAGCCATATGAGGACACCAGTCTCATTACAGATGGTTGTGAGCCACCATGTGGTCGCTGGGATTTGAACTCAGGACCTTTGGAAGAGCAGTCAGTGCTCTTAACCTCTGAGCCATCTCTCCAACTCAATAAATACACATTCTTGTAGCTAATGTTGTTCCTTCTCCCAACCCCCAAATAAACATATATTAAAGGGTTTTGATGTGCTTCATTTTGCTGTCTTTTTAAAAACAAACCCACAAGGATGCTGAGAACAGAAAAGGAAATAGCATGAACTAGGAGCTGGGAGTGGGAAGGTGAATTCTTTAGACCTGCAGGCAGTTCTTCACTTCAGAGTTCTCACCAAAAAAAAAAAAAAAAAAAAAAAAAAAAAGCTTGTTTTTGAGGGTTGGTGACATGATGTTTATTGTCAAGCATGATGCCCTGAGTTTGATTCCCCAGGACCCATGGGGTGGAAGAGATAGAACCAATTTACATGGAAGCTTATTAAGCCCAAAACTATTTAGTTTGGGGGCTAGTGAGATAGTACTTACTGCCAAGCATGATGCCCTGAATTTGATCCCCAGGACCCAAACGGTAAAAGGAAAAGAAACCAACCTGTAAACTGTCTGCTAACTTTCGCACATGTGACTGACACACACGCAATAAAGCAATACAGCAATAAAAACTGAACAACGAATATGCGTGAAATGGTTTTAAAAATGGAAAGCAGATGGACAAGTGGAGGCAGAGCCTCGGTGGGCAGGAGAAAGGCAGAGAGCCAGGCAGAGTCTTGCACCTTTGGGAATGAGATGATACATAAGGAAGATTGTTTGTGCGGTGACTAAGAACAATAAGTTCCCTGCCCCCACAAACGAGTGAATCATGTAGAATTCCATTCATATAAAACTACAGAAAGCATGAAGTAATCTTTAAGGACAAAAAACAAAAAAAAAAAAAACCAGATCTGGGTTTGCTTGAAGGGAAGAAGAGAAGGAAAAGAATTGCAAAGGATTCTGGGGTGACATAAGAGGGCTATGTATGTCCTCAATGATGACGACTGTTTGATAGACATACATCAAAATACATGCCATTTAGGTTTATTATCTGTCATTTACGAGTTCTTGATGCAGAGTCTCAGAGCTAGTCAAGATGCTAAGAACAAATGACCACTGAGGGTTTAGCCTAAACGGGTCAATCAGACCACTCACTCCAAGGCTCACTAAACATCAGAGAAGAAGGGATGGATAGAAGGGATGGGAAGAACGTAAGAGCCAGTGGATGGGGAGGGGAGCCCTGCAAGGCTGTCTTTGGGCAGGAAAAGGTGTGGTGCTCATGAATCCGTAACAGCTGCGATTGCCTACACGGGATCTTCACAAGACTGAGCCTATAAGCATTCAGTCACAGATGCGGGAGGGGCTCCTGAAGCCCAGCCCTGTCCAGGGGAGCTATTGAGAACTTTGAGGAAGAGGAAGTCTTCTTCAATGATGTAGCTACCGGTGAGTTACTCATGCCTCCTGCAATAGCTCCACACCCATGGCTGCACAGGCAACCCTGGTTAAATCCAGTAGGTTACAAAGCAAAACCAAAAGACATGGAAGTGTAATGGGAATGTGGGGGAAGAGGGGTTTGTGGGAGTGGGGGAGAGTTAAGAGAGGATGATGGGGGAATGAGCATGACCAGAATGTATTAGATGCATGTATGAAATTGCCAAAGAATATATTGATACGAGAAAGCTCCAGTTTAAAATGCTGCTGAGGGGCTGCAGAAATGGCTTGGTGGGCAGGAGTGCTTGCTGTGAATGAAAGAGCACATGAGTTCAAGTCCCCAGCACCCACGTAAAAAGCTAGGCATGGAAAAGTGTGTCCCATCATTGGGAGTTAGAGTCAAGCGGATCCTAGGAGCTCCGAGGCCAGCCAGACTAGCTGAAACAGAGAGATCCAGGTTCAGGGAGAGACCTATCCAAAAACTAAATATGGAGAGCAGAGTGGAGGAAGACACTGATGCCTCCCTGGCGCCATAAACATGTGCATGGGTACACACACATGTACACACACATACACACATGTATATACCATACACACACACACGCATATACCATACACACACACACACACACACACTGTAGGCTGCTAGTTGGTTCTGTGACTTTTGGATAACAGCATGGTAATAATTTAACATATAGTAGAAAAATAAAAGATTGAATAATCATGAAAAATGATTAGATTTCCAGAATACCTCTTATCAAACTACCAGGAATCTTTTTCTGCAAAAACTGGAAAATGAAGCGTTTTAGGACTGAGGAGTGCCTGGTGTGTTTTAAAATAAGAAGAGAGTCCTGAAAACAGAATAGTTAGCTAATGAAGCCAGACAGCCTTCTATGGAGAATCCCAGCCTTCTCCACACCTATGCAGGCTGGTCTCCTGCCCCCATAAGCACATATATTTGAACATGTGGTCCCCAGTTAGCAGGACCATTTAAAAAGGATTAGGAGTTGTGGCCTCGTTAGAGGGTGTGTATCAGTAGGGACAGGCTTTGAGGCTTCAAAAGACTCACGCCATTTCCAAGGTCCCTTCTCTCTGCCTCATGCTTGTGGATTATGATGCAAGCTCTGGTCTATTGGCCCAGCTCTGTAACTGCCTGCCCACTGCCACGCTCCCTGCCGTGATGGACATGGACTTATCCTCTGAAACTGTAAGCCCCCAAAAAGCTTTCTTCTATAAGTTGCCTTGGTCACAGTGTCTTATCACAGCAATAGAAAAGCAGCTAAGACAGAAGGTCTTTTTGCCCTAGGCAGGAGATTAAAAGAGACATTCCTGGCAACCAAGCCCAAACTGCTATCAAGGGCTGCTTCACCCAACAGTCCTGATAAGCCATAAATCAATGTTCTCTGTAGCTAGTAAACCTCACCATGCACTCAGATGCTCTAACCCACCCAGCGTCGCCCAGTCTAAAAATGTAAGATTATTAAACACCTACAGATTTCTCACAAGAAGGATATCAAATAAACCAACTCAAAAAGCGCACGCAAAGAGAAAAGAACTTGAAAATCAAACAAAGGCTGCTATGAGTCAGGCACAGATACCGTGACATCTGTCCTAGATGCTCGGAAGGCTGAGGTAGAAGGGGTACCTGAGTTTCAGGAATTCAAGACTTGCCTGAACAACTGTAGAAAGGGCCTATCTTCATTTATTTTAAGTGTAAAAATACTATGAATATGTACTAAGTAGGTAAGTATCTCAGTATATAACAAAGTATGTTATGCTAAGAAGACAGTTGAACTGTGAAACAATAATAAAATGCTATGATATTCAACAGGTAGAATATTTAAGCAATAAAACATTAAAATGTCAGAGAAATGAAAACTCAATAAAAGTGTTGAGGGACAATGGTTAAGTAAACCTCCCAGGAAGTGGAGAAAAAGAGAAAGACTTAAAAAACAGACTAGAATAGAGGGTTAGGGCTAAGGCAGGAGTGGGTGGCTCAGTTGGTAAAGTGCCTGCCTTGCAAGCACAAGGGCCTGAGTTCAATCCCCAGAGCTCCCATAAAAATGCCAGGCATGGTGGCCCGTGTTTGCAATCCCAGCATTGGAGAGGAGGAGACAGAGGATTCCTGGAACTTACTAGACGGCTATTCTAGCCTAATCCATGATAAAGCTAATAAAAGACCTTGTCTAAAGGAGGTGGACAGCATTCCTGAGAATGTCACCCAAAGTTGTCCTCTACACTACACGCACGCACACACTCATGCACACACACGCACCCAAGCATGCATACACACACATACATGCATATTTTTTTAAATAAAGGTAAGAAAAAAGCAGTAAGGAGAAATAATAGTTCATCAACCTTAAAGAACACAGGCTTCTGATTCAGTGAGCTCTAAAACACTTCCCAGGATGAATAAAAATGAGCCCACATCAAAAACTTCAGAATATTGAGACTAAGAGGATATTTCTATGGCATTCCAGTCAGAAAACAATGGTCACATGAAAAGAACTAGACGTCTGAATCATGTCAGACTTCCTTAGAGCAGTATTAGAAGCTAGAGTGAAAAGGAGCCATGCTTTCAAAGCCAGGACACAAAACCAACTCCAGCCTAGAATTATATACTCAGACATACTATCAAGCAAATGTCAGAGTAGAATAAATCTATTGCCACACAGGCAAATTCCTAAAGAAAGTTCTACACTTACACGCCTTTCCCCAAGTGGGAAACAGGACCCAGGTCAGGAGAAAAGCAAAGGGACAGAGAAAAGAATAAAGCCAGAGACAGCAACAATCACCACAGTCCACAATGGAGCAGATCACAGAGCTCTCGGAATTTCCCCAAAAGGTAGAAGCAAGCTGCCTAATATGGCTGAATCTAAGGGAAGACTTAAGTAATTACTGGCACGTCTGTAATAGAATTGATGGCAGTGTTAGATGAATCTTCTGTGAAGATAATCAAGCTTAAATGTTAAAATTTTTTATTTCCCCAAGTTAGAAAATCCTTTATAATTATGTGTGTATGTGTGTGCGTGTGTATGTGTGTGTGTGTCTTTTCTTTCTCTATCTGTCTCTTCCTACGTATGTGGTGTGTGTTCCATCTATCTTTGTCTGTGTGTGTCTTTTCTGTCTCTGTCTCTGCCTGTGTGTGTGGTGTGTGTTCTGTCTATCTTTGTTTTTTTTTTTATTTTCTTAGGCATATGTATTTTATTTTTTTTTAACTTTTTTTTTTATTGAGAAAAGAAAAAAAAAAACAAATTTCCTCCTCCTCCCAGCCTCCCATTTCCCTCCCCCTCCTCCCACCCTTCTCCCCCTCCCCCCACTCCTCTCCCCCTCCCTCTCCAGCCCAAAGAGCAGTCAGATTTCCCTGCCCTGTGGTAAGTCCTAGGTCCTCCCCGCTCCGTGCATTTCTAGGAAGGTGAACATCCAAACTGGCTAGGCTCCCACAAAGCCAGCACATTACGTAGGTTCAAAACCCCGTGCCATTGTCCTTGGGTTCTCATCAGCCCTCATTGTTCGCCATGCTCAGAGAGTCCAGTTTTATCCCATGCTTTTTCAGTCACAGTTCAGCTGGCCTTGGTGAGCTCCCAATAGATCAGCTCCCCTGTCTCAGTGGGTGGGTGCTCCCCTCGTGGTCCCGACTTCTTTGCTCATGTTCTCCCTCCTTCTGCTCCTCATCGGGACTTTGGGAGCTCAGTCCAGTGCTCCAGTGTGGGTCTCTGTCTCTGTCTCCATCCATCACCAGATGAAGGTTCTATGATGATATGCAAGATATTCGTCATTATTGCTCTAGGATAGGGTCATTTCAGGTTCCCCATCCTCAGCTGCCCAAGGAACTAACTGGGGACCTCGGCTTGGGTATCTGGGAGCCACTCTAGGTTCAAGTCTCTTGCCAACCCTAAGGTGGCTCCCTTAACTAAGAACCATGCTTCCATGCTCCCCCTCTGTCTATCTTTGTATGTATGTTTTCTCTCCTCTGTTTCTCTGTTCTCTGTCTCTGTGTGCGTTCTCTGTCTGCCTCTGTGTAATTCTCTGTCTCTGTGTGTATGTGTCCTCTCTCTCTCTCTCTCTCTCTCTCTCTCTCTCTCTCTCTCTGGGACTGAACTAGAGCCCACTTACGTTAGGCATGCATTCGGCCACTGAGCTTCAGCCTCAGCTCTCTGTCATTTTTTGAGATGGAATGTCACTAGGTTAGCTAGGTAGGCCTTGAATATACAATCTTTTTGCCTCAGCCTCCTAAGTAGCTGAATTACAGGTCTATGATAACAGGCCCAGCATGTATTTCTTTTCTTAGCCAGGACTGCCACAGAAATTATACACCACCCTTACTGATAAGTACACAGAAAACTAAGAAAATGAGAAAGAGAAGACAGTTATTAAGAAAAAACAAAATGCTTAACTGAACAGAAAGAATGCCTAATTTACTTAGTATATTGGGTCTGAGTATATTTATATATAATAATAATAACAACAACAGGTATTGTTCCAAGAAAATTAAGATACCCATATTAGGAGGATTAGCAGATAGGAAAGCCAGAAAGATATGCCAGTTGGAGACTGGAGCAGAACAAAGAATTTGCTTCGTTTTCCAAAGATGAAATATGGTGTAAGCCTAAAATTCTAAGACTTAACAATAAAGTGTGTCGTTAAGACACAAGAACTAAGACGGGGACGCTCAGTCAGTAGAGTGCCCGCTGGACAGCCAGGAAGTCTACAGTTCGAATGCTTCACACCTACGTTAAAAGCTGACATTCTCACACATCTGCAACCCTAGTGCCAGGGAGTCCTGGGAGTTTGGTACCCAGCAGCGGAGCCGATCAACAAGCTGCCTGTCTCAAAAACGAGGTGGAGAGAAATTGAGAAAAAGGAGTAACTTGGACTTCCGGCCTCTATACATGTACACTCAAATGTACACACAAAAGAAAAAAAGAAAAGAAGGGGGAAGGGAGGGATGGATGAATGAACGAACAGACATACAGATGGACAGAAAGAGAAAGAGAGAACAGAGAGCTACATGCCAAATTGGAAGAGAGAGATAGAGAAAGTGAGGCAGGTGGAGCATCTGATTTTTTTTAAAAAGAGAAAAACTTTCAAAAGCTACTGGACTCTATACAAAACTGACTTCAAAACTGGAAGAAAAAAACAAAACAAAAATAATGCTGCAGTATTTTTCAGGAGCAGAACAGGAGGTTAGAAGAAGAACGAGAGACTGGAGGGGGGAAGGGCCCACAGAGGCTCTGAAATGGAGCGCAGGTACATGTGTGGAGGGACTGGGTGAGCCTGCAGACCAGCATGGATCTTGATTAGGCTCATAAGCACGAAGACGTATGTTCATTGGAGAATTATATGCCCCCTTTTCCGGGGTAAGGGAAATGACTCCTTTTGGCAGACAGGAACCAGCTTCACAAGTTGGGGATGCTGACTTCTATCTAACCGCCAGAGATCCTCCTGTCATCAAGTTCAGCTCATTTCCCGATACATGGACTGCCTTTGGGAGTTTGGGAAATTGGAGATTCCTTGAAACTGACAAGTGTTAGCGCACAGAGTCAAAACACAGACGTGTGTGTGTGTGTGTGTGTGTGCGCGCAGAATCATATAAAAGATGTCATGATGAGATTGGAGGGTGATAAGGAAACACACAAGCCACACATCCAGTCCGGTCGCACTCCACCAACCCCAGCACTGGGAAGAGAAGGACTCTTTCCCCACATCCTTCCCTTCTTCCTCCTCTGGCTCTCTCTTCCTCCTCCAACCCTAGAAATGGAAAGTATTCTGATTGTGGGGTTTACCAGGGCAGGTGACCACTCCACCCAGACTTCTGCACACGAGGTGGGAATTCCCACTGAGGCCTAAGTCACTGCCCAAGGATCCGGTATGCCCAGGCATATCCTGTGACCTCGAGGGGCACTAAGGCACATGCAACCGGAAATCCTGCCCTTGCATGAGCTGACTTGCATGCTGGGTGTGCAAGCCTGTGGAGGAGGGGCCCCTGAATGAACAGCTTTCTCAAGCAGGTGCCTCTGCTCAGTTACAAGAAATCACAGCGAAAGGTGTTTAAAGAAGGAATTTGACTAAAGACTGTGAGGTGCAAACATAAATGGGTGCCCAGAACACAAGCCTGCAGAGGCCTAGCTCTCCCTCCTGCACGATGCAGAGGAACCTGAGCTACCACAGGTCCTCAGCAGAGGATTATAAGACAGCCATGGTGGGTGGGTGAAGACAATCAGGGAGACTGGAGCCACTACTACCAAGTGTCCTTGTTTACCACAAACTTGTAAGACCCAAGGGTGAGAATTTATTTGTTTAGCCTTAAATATATTCTCTCAGCAGCCTTATTTAGTAGAGTTAACAAAAATATACAAGGGACAAGGGAGATGGCACGGTTGGGCAAAAAGCACTTGCTGCCGAGCCCGAGGACCTGAATTTGATCCCCTGGCCTCACACAGTGGAAGGAGAGAACAGAATCCCACAGGCTGTTCTCTGACCTCCACACGCATGCCTGAGTACATGCTCACACACACACACACACACACACACACACACACATAAACACACACTAACTATATTTTTATTTCAAAAGTCCTTGGTTGGGAAAAGAATAATGTTAAGTACAATTTGGTCTCTCAAAGAAGACCTGAACATTTTAAATGTACAATTCAATAATTTGACAGAAGTCTAGACAATGACATAACCAAGTGCTGAACACATCTGTCATTCTCCTGAAGATCCTCCTGCTCTTGGTAAACCCTTCGTCTCCACTCCGCCCTCACTCCCATTAGCACACAAGTGTTGGTGCAGTCTCTCCCCATGAACTTGTTTGGACTTTCTAGAGTTTGGTATAAATGGAGCATATAGTGTATGTACTCTCCTCTGAATGGCATGGTGCGCCATGATTAGTCTGAGACTCACACATATTATCCCGGTTCATTACTTTTCATTGCTCAGTGGTACTATTTCATTCTATGGCTTAGCCACTGCTTATTTGGTCCGTCGCTTGTTGAAGACTTAAGAGTTGTTTCCATTTTTAGCAATGACAAAGAACATTGCTCTGAACATTCCCATAGAAAAATGTTTACATAAGGAACTACTTTTTTTCCCTCAAGTAGATAAAGGCCTAGGACTGGGAAGGTGGAGTCTCGTGTTAGATATCTGTTTAGCTTTTTTAAAAACTATGAATTGCATCTCAAAATGACTGTATCACTTTCCATTCCAATCAACAGCCCATGAAAATTCCAGCCCTTTCTCACCCTTCTTAGTTTGAAACACACTGATAACTGTGTGGCTTTTCTGAGAGCCTTGAATTAGATTTACATTCTATTTAGCATTCAAAACTTTGTCAACCTTAGAGGAAATACTCAGAGGATTGGTCTTTGTCACAGTAAATGCAATTCGTTAATGGTGTGCCAGGCTAATTTGTGCCAGTGCCAACAAAGAGTGGGGTGTGGTTTAAGACAAAGCAAATGGCTGATTAGGGTAGACGGGGCCTCCAGTTTTAGCCCTCAACTTGTAAAATGTTACCTAAGTATCCAGGGCAAACTCACCTACTTTCCCAGGGGCTCAGTTTCCTGTCCAGATAATGGGAACAGTGAAACAGTTAATTTGTCAAAATTACATACATCAGTGATAGTTCTACAATAACAGCAACTTTCCAAGTAGTTTAAGGTTACATGGGAAAGGAAACAAATAATATCAAATCTTATTTCTACCAATAAACACACGTTTTGTCTTATTTGTTACAACTATCTTACAAAGAAGATGGAGCTACCCCTATTCGGGATGATAGAAACTCATCTGCCCTCCACCAAAGCACAGGTTCTTCTTTCTGGAATGAGAGACCAAACAACTGGTTTCCATAGGGACACACATGTGAGTTCTGCCCCAAACCAAAATTCTTTGGGGGACAGTAGTGGGGGTTGGTTGGTTGGTAGGTTGGTTGGTTAAATAGCTGGATTTGGGTTTTTTGTTTTGTTTTGTTTTGTTTGTTTGTTTGTTTTTTTGAGGCAGGTAGCAGGGTCTTGAGGCTGACATCAAAGCTAGAGATTCTCCTGCCTCGGTCTCCCAGGTGCTGTAATTTCAGGCACACACCACCATTCCCAGCATGCATTATAGTTCTATAATAATCTCACTTATTCTTGAGCCAATGCACAGCAATAATTACCCAGTCAGGCCTTGCTTCTAGAGAAAACATTGTTATGACTGTCAAGAGAGCAATGAAGCTCACTGTGAAAGCAAACTCTGCTCCATGGAAGCGTGACTGAAGAACCACCCTGCTCTATCTTTCACATTTGAATATTCAGGAGTCAACCATATTTCAGAGGAGCCCCGACAAACTGAACCTGACGTAAAAAGAGCTACCAGCTCCATCAGACAGACAGGTTCTGTGAGGACCAGTTGGAAGACACTCTGGAGGACAAAGAAACACCGTAGGGTCCTAAGGGCTCCCTCGGGTATCAAGCCTTCTGTGCATCTTTCAGGAAATACCTAAGATAAATAGATGGGCGCTAAGGACCCACAGACACAGGTTGTACCAGAAGGAAGAGCATTCTTGTATCAGCACTCTGCGGTTTCTCTGTGGATTGTTTTCTGGCTCTTTAGACAACTCCATGTTCACGGGAATACAATAAATAAGACTTAGTGATCTGAGGAGGTCAGATTACAGAAAAACTCCAAAGTTCCAAAAGAAGCAACTAAAGGTGCCACCCTAGTTTATTTTTGCTGCTAGAATAAAATAACCTGACAACAAGCAACTTAGGAAAAGAGTTTATTTGGCTTTAAAACTCCAGGCTACGGGTCCCTCGGTGTAGGGTAAGGCAAGACAGGGGCTTCAGTCAGTCACGTCACCCACAGTCAAGAACAGAGAGAGATCAATGCACACATGCTCGCTCACTTGCTTGCTTGTACTCAGTCCCATCTCTTCACTCTTACACAATCAGAATCCCCAGTTTAGGGAATGATGCCACCCACCCACGCACCCACAGTAGGATGGCTCTTCTCAGGAGATTCTAAATTGTGTCGGGATGGCTATTCGTGCTAACCATCAAAGGTACCTACTAGTAATTCCCTCGACTCGTTGTTTTATGAAATGGAAGGGTGAGTGGGACCAAATTGTATGGGCAAATTATAGTAGCAAGACCCAGTCTCTCAAAACACCAGCCAGCCAAGCCACCAAAGACAATAATAATCGCATTTTAATTTGGGCGTGAACTCCAGGGTGAACCTCTGGTGTTTACTGCCTCTGTAGGGTATTTAGCATTTGAACTTTCACTAGTGAACAACGAGGAATTCCTGAGAATGGAGAGGGAAAGCAGAGCCGTGTATGTAACGCGAAAGATTCCGACAGTGACCAACGTGACAAACGAATGGAGGAGCACAAGACATGAGTGGGAGCAGTAGGTCATCCTCCCAGACCACATTGGAGAAAGTGGGTGAGGGCACTCAGTGATGAGATGACCCACTGGCGGGAGCGGGCAATGGAAGGAATGGCTGGGCAGAGGGAGGGAGGAACCGATGAGGGGTCACCGGGCTGTCCAGGAGAGCAGAAAAGGACTCTGTGGCATCAAGATCTTGAGTCTGGACTAGGAAAATGGAGAAGTCTGGAGGAAAAACGATGCTCTCTCTGGACAATCTGAGTCACGGAATAGGGTAAGTTTCACGAATACAGAAACATTGCCCAGATTTCCTCACCACTTAGTTCTGCTTTGCCTGCAGCCTGTGAGAGTTTCTAGAGAACAGAACTAGTGGGCTCTGCCATGGGGAAAGAGAGAATTCGTAGAAACAAAGTGGAGACAGGGGAAGTGATGTCCACGTCCCTCTAAGGAAGGAAGTAGAGGCTTTTCAGTCCCTGCTCTCCGATTTCCTCAAAAGTCTCCTTAGAGACTGCAGGTTACGATTCAATGCCAAACTTCCAGGATCTTAAGCCATACTTAATTAAATTACAAATAAATTATAGGCTTAAACATAAAACACTATATTATAAACTACCAAGAGATATCAAAGGCAAATTTTTAGGTAACCCTGGGGATGAATTTTTTAAGATGGATCTCTAAAAGTAGAATCCAGAGCTCAAAGGTCTTTCCAACAAGGATCTTGGTGTCCTATAGCAAGCTGTCCTCCCTGTCCCTTCCTCCATCCCTATTTTTATACCACATTACTCCTCACTCTCAGAGCTTCTTGGCTGGCTTGCTCTTGGTTTTCCTAATGCTCACATCTTCCAACTCCAGGGTCTGCATGGGCTGTTCGTGTTAGTTGGAATGGGACTCTTTCCCTGTGTCTCTTCCTTCCCCACCTAGACATTATGCTGATTTTTCAAGGGGACTTCCAGAGGATGAAGGTCTCCCCACACGTGTGTCCATAGCATCCCATACATTCCCTTCCTTAATGATCATCTGCTATAGACTGGCATGGTTGTATGCCAACTCCCCTGAAATTCACACGTTGAATCCAAATCCCAAATGTAAAGACATTGGGAGATAAGGAGGCACTAGAAGTGATTGCTTTTTATGAGGGCACTACCTGGTAACCTTATAAAAGAGATCTAGAGTGCTCCTTTGCCCCTTCCACCATATGAGACTTCGAAAAAATTGTGATTTATGAACCAGAAAGTGGACCCCACCAGAATCAGCCCGCACCTTTCTCTGAGACTCCAGAACTTGTATGGTTTATAAGCCATCGACTTCATGGTGCTTTGCTATGGCTGTGCTGAGAGACTAAGACGACACCACACTTCCGGCACAAAAGTGTGGGTTCTCTGCTGAGGGAGACAGTCCAGGAAGTTAAAAAAAATGCATCTGTCTTACCACTCAACTCTTAGCTCTCAGTATGTTCCCAAGTGAAAGACCCCATCGACTACAAATGAATTTTGTGTGTGAGTGAATGAATGAAGAGATAAGCTTTTAATAATTATTCCAGCCTGCTAGGCCGACTGTAGACAAGTTTGTAGTGTACTTAGAATCCTTTTGACTGTAGCTTGATTTTTTTTTTTTAATTTATTGATTTGTTTGTTTTGCCTAGTCACGTTTGACATTCCCTACTTTCAGAAAGCCATGCCCTCCATCCTGTGTCAAGAAGGGGCCTGGACAATGAGTAAAGAAGTCGTCTGAGCTCCATGGGTGGAAGGAAAATAATTTCCAAAGAAAGAATAAGCTTCGCCAAAGAGTAAAGCCGGGAGAACGCGGCATCTAGAGAGGGGAAAGGCGACCAACGCTAACTCGAACACTCACCAACACAGTCTAAAGCAACGCTTCCAAACCCCTGTGAGGAATTGCTAGAGCAGTTTTGCAAGTGGGGCAACCCAAGCTGAAGGGCGAGCAGCTTACCCAATTACCGCACAGTAGGAGACACAAAGGCACGCCTTAAGCCTTACTCACCCAGTTTCCTCAGCCTGGAATAGCCATTCTCCGCTATGCAAAACCAAGTTCCCAAGCTAAATGGCAGCTTCAGGTAGCTTCCCTGAAGGCTTGCCCGAACTTCCTCTCCTTCTGTGAGCTTCCGGTACTTCCTGCCTGCCTGCTTCCCTCTGTCCTACTCCTAGGCTCCTTGCTTTCGCTCACCTTCCCTTGTTCCCTGAACTTACAGAACTTAAAAACAGCGGGGTTCTTTGTTGCTCCTTTCCCCACAGCTCTCCTCCAGTACTTCGCTGTTGACTGAGCCATGAAGCAAGCCAGCTACAGTGCTCCCGGCTACAGGGCTACAGGGCTCGTCCGGCTCCACTCCGGAGCCCAAGCTCCAGCTCCGTAGCTCTGCTCCTCTTCTAAGAGAACCACAGTACCTTGGCATAATCCTGTACAGGATGAAATATGCCCTCTAGGCACTAAAACCCACCAAAAGAAAGCAAACAAGAGAGTTAAAAACATATTCCCCCTCCCTTGGATATTTGTTTTCTTATTAAAACACTTTAAAATTCGTCCAGATTTTTAGTCTCGGAAACATAAACTTCTTTTCCATAAGGGTTATAAAGGGCCCTGGAGGTCTTTCATACATACCAGGTTTTCCTGAAAGCAAGATTGAGTGATCAATGACCCTTTCACTGTCATGGTAGAAAGGCCAATTCCTTCCAACTTGTCAGTAACTATCATATATGCCTATGCTAAGAAGGATTTATTTCTGTTTTGGAGACAAAATATCAAGTCTGCCATTGAAATCGCAAAGGAAACAAGTAGAGAGAACTTAGCACACATCTGGGAATCTACTGTGCACGAGACAACTAGAGAGGACGGTAAGGGGTGGGTCTGGAAAGGGGCACCATGCCACCACACACAGTGCTTCAGGAACACAAGGGAGCCATTGCAGAACAGGCTGTATTCAGGGTCATCGTGAAGTCTGGGATGGACAACCAGTGCTAGCCTACCCCCAGATAATTATCCAGTCCTATCTTCATCTTCATAAATAAGGGAAATCTCGAGAAGCGTGGGAATTGTTTAAGGTTGTACAGTGGTCAAGATCAAAGTCAGGACAAAATGCTGTGCCACACCGTGTGGCGCCTTTTGATCCCACCCTGTACTCTAGTTGCTTCAGGTTTGGCATCTTCAGTCAACCGTTCACATTAAAAACCAGGGAGGAGAGAGCCACACACTGGCCATAGGACAGTTGTCATGCATAAAAAGTCAGCCTCACGCCATATTAAAGTCTTATATTTCTCTTTATTTTAAAATATCTTGAGGTCTGGGGAATGGCTCAGTGGATAAAGCACCGTCTGTCACTCAAGCATGAGGACCTGAGTTTAAACTCCCAGAACCCATATAAAGTTGTGTATGATAACACATGTATGTAATATCAGCACTCCTACAGCTGGATGCACCAACACGGGTGATCTCTGTAGGCTCACAGACCAACCAGACAGGAGGACACAGGGACAAAACAAGAAAAGCAGCCCTATCTCAAAGTAGGCAAAAGGAAAGACTGACTCCGAAATGGCCCTCTGGTCTCTTACAGGTATGCAGTAGCACTTACATGAATGCATGCGTGCACATGTGAACACACATATACACACATGCACACATACACACAAATGCATTATACACACATAAAAATGTTTAAACACTTTGAAAAACCATAAAGCACTACGTAAGTGTTCGATTATCTTATTTGTCTGACCTATTAACTCAATATTGCCAACTTTATTGTCATCCACTTTGTTCTCACAGCCGATTTATCTTTCCATCTGAAATTCAAATTAGGCCCCACTGTAATCATCTAGTTAGGATGTTGACTTGTCTTACTGGAAAATACCTCTCCCAGAGGGCAGCGAGCATTATGGGAAGAATGCTAATGTAGACACAATGCTGTCTAAGACAAAATTGATTGTGTGAGAGAGGAATTTTAAGAGAATGTATGTCATCCTGGTCTGTGGTAAAGAAGGGAGTGAGACACACACACACAGCATTAGTCAGAATAGGTCTGGTTTTACCACAGAAACAAACTGAAATCTCAGTCATTTACCCAAGCTAAAGCCGTGTTTCTCACGCACGCAAAGTCGAGAGCAGGTGTTCCAGCTAATCTCATACCTTTACCCATACCTTTACGTATCTGGACCACGTGACTTCCATGGTTGCCGCATCAAGGGAAGTTGAGTATGACGAAGGCCCTCGTTGCATCAGCAGAACATCAATCACTTCCTGCACTCCGTTTGCTAGCCAGAGTTGGCCCTGTGTCCTCAGTCTAACTGCAAAGAAGACCAGGAAGACAGACATCCATCAGGCAGTCCCACATACGAGCAGATGGATACTTACTGAGCAATTAGTACCATACATTGATTCCAGGAAAGCAAACATCAAAAGATTTTAGAGTATTCTAATTATCTAAAAAAGCATCTACATAGGCCTTAAATGCATAAAGGCTTGATGAAACAATAAAAATAAATAAGAGAATTATTCCTAGTTATTACATTTCTTGAGGGCTTTAGTCTTTTTTATATATTTCTCTAACACAGCAATATTTAACAATAAACATTTTAATCATACTATTTTTTTAAATTCAGAAACAGGTTCAAACCAGAGATAACCCTGACTCCAATAAGAAAAGACTCAAAATAAAAGAAATGCCCTTTTGACCAGAAGATCGCAATTAGCCCAGAAGAAGAAAAGTAAGAGAAGTCCAGACACGGGGGTTGCCACACAGGAAGCCTGCTGGTGAGCTCATTTAGGAAGGGCAACCAGAACAGAAGGCAAGAAAGAGACAAAACCTCATTACTCAGCATTTCAAGAGGCAAGAGAAAGGGAATTCAGAAACAGAAAGTGTCCCTATAGGAAGGAAGAGACTAAAGCAGAGAGAAGGGGTCCTAGCTAGCCAGTTCCCCGGTGATCCCATGACTGAACCGTCTGTGTGTGTCCCTCCTCCTGCAAACTTCTGACTCTCTATCTCTTCCAAGCGAGGGCTGTCCCTCTGCTCCTATGCTCCCAGAATATCTTAGTCATACACACTTTTGAGTTTAGGTAGAAAGACTGCTTTTGATACACAAATAAATTGTCGTCTCTCTATATACTGTTTTACCGCCTAGAACTAGTTCTCAAACTCAAAGCTGTTATCCTATGAAAGGACAAAGCAAGCTGGGGGTGCAGCTCAATGGTAGTGTGCTGGACACTATATGCACAAGACCCTGGCTCAGTCCCTCACAGCCAAAAAACAGATGTGTAAAACTGATTAAGGTTCTAAGAGGCAGAACTTGGATGTCTTCCTCGAGCCCTCCAGGAGAGTCTTTCCGAGGGTTGCATGAGGTCTTGTTGGTCCGGCTTCTGCTTCCCTCACAGTCTTTGGTCCTAAGCTCTCCTGCCCATCCCTCTGCATGACCTGAGCTCTGGCTCCAGTCTTCTGACCCACTTCCATTTACTTGGCTTTTGTAACATCTGCTTAGTCCAAAACATTCCCTTTCTCTCCCCACTGAATCGCCCTCTCCAAGACCGGCTAGTGCCTCTGTCTCATGCCTTTATTACACTTAACCTCAATATGTAACTAAGTGTGTGGGGTCAGAGGTCATCGCTGGCTTCATTGTCAGCTTTCAGGAGACCAGAGACCATAGCTAGTTGTACTTGCTTGATGCAAAGTAAATGACAGGATAAAAAGTTCAGAAGTACCATAGATTTCCTTCGTCCGTTGTAACTCTTAAAAATCTGTGTGTGTGTGTGTCTGTGTGTGTGTGTGTCTGTCTGTCTGTCTGTCTGTCTGTGTATGTGTGACATGCATGTGGGTGTCCATGGAGGCCAGAAGAGGATGGATTCCCTGGATCTGGAGTTACCTGTGATTGGAGTTACAGGTAGTTCTGAGCCACCAACATGGATGCAGGGAACTGAACTTGGGTCTTCTGAAAGAATAGAAGTGCTCTTAAGCACTGAGCCATCTCCCCAGCTCCCCGAAGCTCCTCTTTTTTTAAAAACATTTTTGAACACCTACTTTGTCCCCAAATCCATGATAAGCATTTGATTTACTTATCTCGTTTGTTTGCTTGCTTGCTTCCCTGGGTCTTGTGTATCCCAGACTGGCTTAAACTCATTGCGTAGTAAGAGATCTGATCCTCCTGCCTCCACCTCCCCAGTGCTAGAATCACAGGCATATGCTACCACAACCGATCTTTCAGCTCTAGGGATTGAACCCGGGATTTTGCGCATAGTAGGCAAGCATTGTACTGAGCCACACCCCCAGTCCCGTAACTGCTTTGTAAGAGTGAGGTATCACAGGAGAATTTACCTGTTTGTCCCCACTTTACTGAAGAGCCATAGTCCTCCAGAAGTAGGATATTGTAGGATAGAATCAAGAGCTGAGTTTTAATGTTATTTCCTGCTCTTCTGTGGTCTCCATCTAAGCCTAAGCTCTTTTAACAGAGTTTAAAGTAATTGGTCTTCAAAGTACGTCCCCCGTAACATGTAACTCTAGGAGTCCCTACAGACCAAGTAGAAAGAGTAAAACTTCATTTAAAAGAGAACCAGAAAGCAGAGGGGGAGGGAGAGAGAGCAAGGGAGACTACATTAAGACACAGAGATAGCCTTGTGGTTGAGTGTAGACTCATGTCTGAATCCCATTTCCGCAACCTGCTGAAGCTCGCAACCTCAGGCGGGGATTACTTAACTTTGCTAGAACTGCACTTCCTCTTCTGCAAACTGTGCCAGAATTACCTACCTCTCTGGTCTGATAATAAGATTAAATAAGATACTGTATTGTAAAACCTGGAAGCCAATAGGGCGTTATGGACATCCTTTCCTCCTCCCAAACTGTCGTGGAATTAAAAAGAGAATTAAAGCTAAGTGGGGCATGAATGGCGCCTTAAAGTTCACTTGGCTCTTCACGTCTTACTCCTCTGAACAGGTTCCATGTCACCTGAGGAGAAACGCATCCTCTGACGAGGTCCACAAGCTAATAGTTAATTACAGGATCCCTACCCTCTCAAGAATGACAAACTCTGTAAATTCTCATAGCCCCGATAGAGCATAACTTTGCCCTCACATAACTTCTACATAGCTCCCGTATGCCTCAAATCGTTTCTGTATCTCTTATAACACCTAATGCCGTGTGAATGCTCTGTAGAAAGCCATTACACTGTATTGTTTGCAGAATGATGATAATACAGATACAATACAGTAACAACATCTGTATTGTTCAATACAATACTTCTCCTTCCCCCACCTGCAAGTATTTCTGCCTGGGGGGGGGGGGTAGGTGTTGAATTTAGCCATACAGTGCTCAGGGACACAGAAAAACAATTTTTCTTCCAAAAACATTCAGAGTTGTGCTTCTGTCTGCATTCAAGGGACTTCTTTCACATACAGGTATCATGTGCTAATTTTAAAGTAGGTTCTAAGGTTGTTGCATGTTTCCCATCTTCATGGTACATTGGCAAGACCTGCCTGAGTTCACAGCCATGTTCCACTGCATAGCATTATTTGGTCATACTGGAAGCCTTCCTTCTGCTTTCAGAGTGCCACAGAATAGAAGGGAGAAAGGAGAAAACCTTTCTAATCTTTGGGGTTTGCTTGTTTGTTTGTTTGTTTGCATTGTGTTGGGGAGTGCATTGTGTGAGCACACGTACACACACTTTGTGTAAGTGTGAGTGCTGAGGTCAGGGGTTGAGAACCGAAATCTTCCTCAGTCCCTCTTTTGTCTTACTGTTTGGACCCAGAGCTTGCAGAAATGGTTAGTCCAGCTAGCTCCATTGCTCCGGATTCCCTCACTCTACTTTCTGGTGCTGGAGTTACAAATAGGCTGCCATGGCCACCAGAATTTACTTGAGTTGTAGCTATCTCTGGTCCTCTTGCTCTTCCAGAAATCATTTTTAACTTCTGAGCTCTTCTCCCCTCCCCCGCCACAGACCGTCTTTTATTTTTATAAAATCACTAAATCACTAAAGACGAAGCATTTCAGCCTTAGAACTTGGCAGTGGTAGTGACAACGCATTCTAGTGGTCAGACTGCAAACGAGATCTGACCTAGAATCAGAATCCCGAGTTTCGAGTCCAGGCTTTGTCTGTGCCTCAGTCTCTATGACCTTCACTCGGTCATTTCCATCTTCCAAGGCCTTCAGCCACATAAGGAGCTAGGCATGGCCACTGTCGATGTGCAGTTGGAGGCTGAAGTGTGATCACTTTGTAAACCATAAGGCAATTGTCACAAGAAAAGCATCACCAAGGTTCTTTGGTTCCTTAGGATAGGTGTGATGGCACATGCTGTGCCTAAAATCCCAGCCCTCAGGAAGCGGAAGCAGGACGAGCAAAAGCTTGAGAGCAGACTCAGATGCATGGTGAGACCCTGTCAAGAACAGAAGACAGAGGGAGAAAAGGAATGAGGTGGAAGGATGAAGGAAAGAGACAGACAGACAGACCCTTTGGAGGCATAGCACCTGGGCTTACAAAGCATCTTCACATACCAGCATAGGTCAGCTTCAATCGTACATGCTTAACTTTGTGGTTCCTGAAAAGAAAATGTTGGTGTACAGCAAAGCCTGGGGAACAGAATAAGTGCACAATGTTTTCTCTGAATTATTTACAAAGCTCTGAACCAAATACATCAGGCTCAGCAAAGCCCGACCCAATGCATTTCTCCCCTGTTCCCTAAAAGAGCTGGTTTAGACACACTTGATGTACACTCCCAGGAAGGGAAGCTCAAGTGCGGAGCTCTCCCTCTCTGAACTGCCTGCGCTGTCTTTTCCCCTTAAAGCCACTTTCCAAGAAGGTCATATGGATGAATAGCCTGAGAGAGACACTGACCCAAATGGGCTGTTTCTCAACCAAACTGCCATCTGGGGATTTCTCTCCAACACAGGAATGAGATAGAGCTGGGCTGGGTGTTGCTCCAGATGGTAGAACCGAAGGTGCTTTCCCAGATTGCCAAAGAGTCTCTGCATTGTTCTCGGAAACCCAGAGGCAGCAGTGCTTCCACGGTGGCCTTTGCTTGAAAATGGCTTCCCTGTTGAAGTTTTCAAAGCCCTATTTTCCTAAGAAGTCTGTTTTCCTCTGTGGACTGAGGCATCACGGCGATGACTCTACAGGCCCTCGAGTGACTGCAGCCCTCATTAGTGTCATCATTTATGTTGAGTTGCATCTCCATAGCAGCCCACACTCACAGTGCACCTTGCAATTGTTTCTTAGTGATTGTCCTCACAAGATGTCCGACAGGCAGAAGATGACAAGATTAACGTTTCTGCATCGCCTACAGGGACCTAAGGGAAGCAGAGATGTGGAGTTAGCTGGCTGCCGTCGCTGCTCACAGATCTGTTTAGGGACGCCCACACTTTGGCTCCAAACTTCTTTGGCACTTATTCTACCTTCATTTATGATGCCGCTCAGCTTTGACTCCTGTTTATAAATACAACACAAGGAGGGGGCAGGCTGGGCAGCAGAACTGGAACTGGAGAGTCTCCATATGCAATAGAACCAATGAACATCTAAACAGCTCCATTATTTATGACTAAACAGAACCAGAGGGAATGCTTCATCCAACTCCCAGAAGCTTCGTTATTCCTAGTCCCGTGCTTCTTTTGATCCCACGTTCCAGTGGTTCCAGGGGCTTGCCTTTCTCTCTTTGCTGTTTTTTTTTTTCTTTTCTTGTCTACCACCCACTTCCTTTATTTAAAATTTAAGTTACTTTAATGCCAACTAGGAGAGCTGAGACACAGCGGTCCTGAGAGTTTCGTGTTCTGCCACCTGAACTGGACTGGCCTCTAGGTACTGTCTCTAATAAAGATGACCAGGCAGTACTGTTTCCGTGTCATAGGTAAGAATCCATACCTTCCTTTCCCACAGCCTCTACTCTCCCATCTATGGCTTTGTCCCTTCCTGCGGAAGTGGGCAGCTATCCTTGTCCACCTCTGATCTTTCCTTAGGGAAACTCGACCTTGTCTTTAGGTAGTGAGACAGGGTCATGTATCACATGGCTGAGGCTGAGAGTTCTCTCCTGATGCTGTGATCTCTGTAGGAAATGTGTTGACATTATTCAAAGGAGTAAAAAGACCCAGACCTTTGTGGTCAGTGGCACTTTTACGGCCCCTACCCTCTAACCATAAGGCTGTTGTTCCATACTCAGATTGCTGACCTATTCAAGCAAACCTTCCTCTTCAGAAGGGAGAGGGAAACCTCATTTTGCCTCAAATGCCATACCTTAGCTGTTAATTATCTTGCCCATTCATGCTCAGTCCTGGGGCACAATAAACAAATTAGATCAAACCCAAAGTGTACCTCTGAAGCTGCCATCCTACTCAGTCCAGCCCTCTGATTGGAGGGTTTCTGCCCTCATCTTCCACCGAATGCTCTTAGGTTCTTGGTGAGCTTCCTGCTGCGCTTCCCTTTTTGAACGACTGCATGTTTGCAGTGGGGTAGAACAAGCTATGAGTACATGAACCAAGTCCACAGCCCCTGGAGTCTTTGCAAGCAGCATTATGACCGAGTGTCGACTCTGCATTTTGGCCAGTATCAAGCAGAGTGAACCTAGAAAGATACAAAGCAGAATGACCTCCTGTAAATTCCCAGTGACGCACTCATGGCCACACCTACTTGAGGGAGATGATTATAAAAGACCGAGAAGCCTGACTCAAACACAAGTCTCCAAGGCACAGAAGGAGTCACCTCACTGGCGCTCGTGTCTACCAAGGTATTGTCCTTATCGCATCTGAAGCTGTGGAAATTGTCTTTTGTTTGCTCCTTGACTGTCTTCTCTCTAGGCACCTTCTGTAAGGCTATGGAATGTTCTCTTTTCTTCTCTCGTTGTTCCTGATTTGGTGTGTGAGCTGAGATCACAGACTGAGAGAAGAATTCTCTTTCTAGTGATAAAGAACCGGGGGAGCAGCTGAACAGGATTTCTTGTCCTGGAGATAGGATATCTCTAGTGACAAAAATGAGGAAGATCTGCACGTTCCCAGGCTGTCAGGCTGTTTCTCCCTGGCCTCTGCTTAAGGCAGAGACCTCACTCGGGTGGTTTTCATTCTTCTCCTTTTCCTGGCCACCTTACACGGAATGCCTACTAGTGTGACGGGATGGGCTGGACACAAACAGTGCCAGGAGAGAGAAAACATTCTAAAGCGAATGCCCAAGCTGGTAGAGGGGACCAGAGCATACACAGATAATGGAAGGAAGTGTGAAGCAGAATAGAGGAAAAGCTGGGCCACGTGAAAAGTCAGCCACTCACTGGAGTTTCTCAAGAAGATCAAAGCAGGGTCACCACCCTTGCGAGCACGGGGTTCAGAGGTGGGGAGCTGACAGCCACTGGTGTTCTCTTGCAGAAGTCAAGATGGCCAAAGTTCCTGATTTGTTTGAAGACCTGAAGAACTGTTACAGGTAAGAAACACATCCTACTTTTTGTGATTCAATGAACCCAACTAGGAGTTAAAGCAGCCAGCCAGGGGCCATGTTGTCAGGCCAGACGAGAGAAGACCTAAAAAGACGGCACATCCAACATGCTAAACTGGTATTTCATTGAGAAAAATAGAAATTACAGAAGAATATTTTTGTTGCGCACTGACTCCAGTGTAATTTTATACTGGCATCAGCCTAGGCACTCTAAAGAGTTGGAGTGCCCTGCTTCAGCAGCAGGTTCTCACAAACTGTTTGAGAGAGAATTCATTCTCGGGAGACCCTGATCCCAGTCAGGAGGAGGAAACGGCTCTTCGGGCATGTTAACTCACACCCACAGTCAAGCTTCAACTTGATAGAGAAGACAAATGAGCAGAGTTGAAATTCTAGAACATTCTTAACTAACGTGATATTCTTGTTGTTTACTATTAATGTTAGTAATAATGAAAAATATTGAATAATGAAAAATTAAAATATTGCTTAGCTCCTGTTCAATATGAATCTGCTTTAGCGAGTATGACGTGTGTCTGTGGTGCTTCCTAAGTTTCTCTTTTCTTCTAAGGAGTTTCAGACAATTAAGGCTCTTTGATTTATTAGTCATGCCTGATTTTTTTACAGATAAAACACAAAGCTGTTTTAATAATTTCTAATTCCAAATTAGTGACAAATGAATTACTATGTGTGTAGACATGAATATGTAGAAGTCTTTAGCTTTTCAAAGATAAGAGTAATGGTGGGTGTGGGTGTGTTCATGTGACCAGGTTACTGTAGAGCCGATTCTCATCCTGACTGGGATCGGGTTCTGCTAAAAATGGAGTAACTCTTAAACATTCACTAAGACCCATTGCTGTGTTAGAGCACTCGGACTCAATAGTGCCTGTGTCTAAATCAGTATTAAGGAATGTTGCCTGTATTACCTAAAGTTAATGTGGCCATTAAAATACGTATAGCTACCAACCATAGTAAAGTGATGAACAAAAATACAGTCTTGTTATATGTTTTTGACAGTGAAAATGAAGAATACAATTCTGCCATTGACCACCTCTCTCTGAATCAGGTAAGTCCATGATTATCATTTTATAGAGCCGGATTTTCTCTTTTTCTCTTTACACACCAGCCCCTCTACCAGAAAAGCACAGTGAGGGGTTTGTTTCAACCTCACTAGAGTCTAAAATACATTTATTTTTTTATTCATGAGACCACTTACCTCTCTAACCTAGTAGTTAACTGGCGTTCCTCATGTTCATTGACTCTTCCATAACAGAGAAGAGCTACCTGAAGCCCTTGTTTCTGGGCCAGGTTCCTTCAAAATGTTAATTTTGTCATCCTTAGCCAGTTGCTTCAGTCCACCTCACCTGGAGTCTTGCTGACACCATTCTCTGACACTAACACCAGAGGTCAGAGATAGCCCGATAGCCCACAGGGATGAGGTGAAGGAAGCTAGCGAAAAGAAAGGGAAAACGTTGCACACACTCAGTGAGTTATTTCGTATATCTGTGATAGTGGGTTTAAAAGCTCCTTCCAGAAGAAAAGCTGTGCCGAAGACATCCATGGGGGCTGGATTACAAGCCCCCCAGGGAGATCACCTTCTGTAGATGTCCACATCCCTTATAATAAATGGCCTTCTATTTGTATAAAATATGCATGCATTCTCAAATGACTTTAAATCGTTTGTCGATGACTTAGCCACACCTGCCACAATGCAAATGCTGTAAGAATAATTCTAAGTTATACTTGTCAATCAGTGACTACATTATTCAGGAAGTAATAATAAAAGGATTCACATATTCAGTACAGATGTCATTTATTTTTTTAAAAAAAATATTTTGAATCTTCAAGTTGGTTGAATATGATCAGGCAATACAAGAGGCCAGGATATTTTGAGCACTCTCAAGTAGATGTCAGATCTCTTGATGGAAGGATCTCACTTACCAGGATCATGTGTTAACCTATGTCATCAAAATGTTTTAGTTTTGAGCATGAAATTGGGTGAAAAGACCTCCCCCACCCCAAATCATATGACTTCAGGGAAATCCAAAATAGGAGAAAAGAAGGAATGGAGGGGGAGGGAAGGAAGGGCAGTGGAGGATGAGGGAAGAGCGGGGGATGAGGCACAGGTTGGTTCCCCACAGCCAAAATGGAGATCCCCATCACTAAGTCTGTAGGATACAATATAGACCCTACTAAAGAGTCTCCTCATGAGGTCCTAGGTAAGCTCTGAGGTGCCACTTCCTTTCCTCACAGAAATCCTTCTATGAGGCAAGCTATGGCTCACTTCATGAGAAATGCACGGACAAATTTGTGTCTCTGAGAGCTTCCGAAACCTCAAAGATGTCCAACTTCACCTTCGAGGAGAGCCTGGTGATGGTGGCAGCGACATCAGACCAAGGGAAGGTTTTGAAGAAGAGGCGGCTGGGTTTCGATCAGATCTTTGCTGAAGATGACCTGGAGGCCATGACCCATAATTTAGAAGGTAAGGGATAAAACATAAGAAAAATACAATTTTGTTTTTTTATTTTTTTGGCGAATGGTGACAATGGAGTAGAAAGAAAATAAAACCTGGAACTAAAATAACAGGAAAGCAACCAGACATTGGCTTGATAACTATAACAAAGAAAAACTCGTCTCCAAGGGCGAGAGTTCAAAGACAGCCTGAGTCTAGAACACTTGCTCAAGGGCTCCTTTCTTGGCTGTGTTGTGAAGGTCAAGTAGAGACCTTTGGTTGGAGAGAAAGCGGTCCTAGTCCATTAGCTCATGACCTCTTCTAGTGCCACCTCCTTAGTCACGTTCCTCAATCTCTCTGGCCTCCAGTTCCCCATTCTGTGAATAGAGATGACCAAGTCTTACACCTCACTGGGTTCCTGTAAAGATGAAATAAGCCAGTACCTCAAAACAATGTAGACTAGAACGCCTAATGTGACATCATCACCCAAGAAATGTCAGCCATTGTTATTAGTACTCCCATTGCCTTTGTTAATGTTGCACCACTACTAATTTATTGATGGCCACGCCCTTTGTAAGCTGCAAAACAACCTTCCCTCTCCTTTTCTATATGAGGAAATGAGGCTCAGTCTCCACGTGGGAAACCCTCATGGCTAATTCCGTCGACCTGACTATGAGAACCCTGGGTTTTTCTTTCGTGTCTTTGTTGTTCATTCCTTCACAGGAAATACAAACCAAGTATTCATTTTAATATAAAACCTAGACAACAAATACTTCTCCACCTAGAAAAATATTTAAAATAAAACAAGGCATAAGAACGAACATTGACAGTCACTCCGTTTTGTCACCCAAGTTTTAACCCTACCAACACCATGGCATGTTCCTTAAAGTCTTTGGTGCATGCAGATGCACACGAGGGCAAACATGTCCATCATCATCCCTGGAATACACACGATCTCATATCCAGCCTTTCTCATTTGATATATTATAGACATTCTACAGACGAATTTTTCAACACTGAAGTGACAATAAACATCTGTGTCAATTTCTGTCCCCATTCATTTCCTTAGAAAAGCATCCTAGAAGTGAAATTAGTCATAACCTGAAGATTAATGAAGCTACTCATACACACACATTCCAGGAAGATGGTAGACTTGTACCTTTGGCACATATATATGTAACACATGTATTACATAGAGTGGGGACATATCACTGTGGTATACCATTTTAACACATTTGCTCTTAGCATACATTCATCGGAAAAATATAGATTGGGAATACTTGTAATCTTCCTTGTCACTTGGAAACCTGCTAACAGGGTCAGGCATGGTGGCTAACACCTTTAATCCCAGTGGACGGCAGAGGCAGGAGAATCTCTGTGAGTTCGAGACTATTCTTGTCTGTAGAGTGAATTCCAAGCCAACCAGGGTTTTATAATGACAGAAAGAAAAGTACAAAAATGTAAAAGTTTCTCAAGAACTCTTTTAAAAAGTAAAATAAAAGTATTGCCTTATAAATTGGTTTACAAAAAAAAAATTAAGAAATAACCATAAGAAAAACCTTAGCTGGAATCAAGCCTTCTGCTGATTGATTCCAAGTCTGGTTGTTCCGTCTGGCTTGGCTACCCCTACAGTCTCTCTCACAGCTACATCTGACGCTTGTGTTAGCACATATACAACATCTATACTTGTCACTAGGCAGTAACCTGAGTTGTGATACTGATTCTAGAGACCATCCAATCGGATTCAGCACCTCACGTCTTCCAAAATAATGTGATATACAAACGGTCAAGGCTTATCAAGTCAAATTTCGTCATGAATGATTCCCTCAATCAAAACCTATGCCTGGATGTGGACAAGGTGCATCTCAGAGCTGTCCCACTAACTGACCTGCAACATGAAGGTAAACGGCCACCCTGTCCCTCCTCCCCTCCATTTGGCTTTCTTTGTTTCATTCAAACTTTCTGCTTTTAAAGCACAAACCTATCTATCTCCCTGGCTTTGCACGATTCTTCTAGAACAGAAAGAAGCACCCCACCCCCACCAAGAATCCCTAGAAAGGACAGCCTAGCATCCAGATCTATGCCACCAGAGCGCAGCTTCCTGCCTGAGCTCACCACAGGGCATGGAGAGCTTTCTGATACACCGTCTCTTTGGTGCTCATAGACATTCTCAACACAATCTCCCTATTCTGATTTTAAAGAAGAGAAAACTGAGCATCACAAACATTTAATGACTTGCCTAGCGGCTAACGAGGCGCAGTCAGGCACTATCTGCTAGAAAGCTGGGGACCAAGCTTACAGCGAGCGTGCAGTTAGGAAGAGCTTGCTAATCTGATGGGAAACCAAACAGCCCCTAACTGCAATGGGATCTGAAGAACGAAATTCAGTGTCCAAAATTTCTTGTTATGCAGACCCAACTTCTATAATAAACCTGCTTTAGATGCAGAATGCATCATCAATATACAAAATTATTTTTAAATTATTTTTAAAGAACCCCGGCAGCAACTTTATAGTAAGCAGGCAGGGTTCTTTCTGAATAGAGACACCGTGCACTCCAGTTGCCATGCTTTCTGCTCTGTGACATTTGCGAATTGCTGTGTCTTCTATTTCCTATTTACCACAGTTTCCCTCACCTATCGACTTAGTCTATGCCTCCCCCCCCGACACACACACACACACACACACACACACACACGCCTGGTTTTTGGTGCAAGAAATCAAATGCAAGCCAGATACGCAGGAAGCAAGTGCTCTGTCACTGACCACAGCTCCTGCCCCTATGGTTCCTATTTACATTTCTAGTAGTACTAAAAGAGCCAGTCATTTTACTGTGCTGGATGTCTGTGTGTGTGGGCCGGGGGGGGGGGGGGGTCTTAGATTGCTCCATTTTAAGCCATTAGGAACTCATAAACCAACAAATGTCGAGGTCTTATTCCACTATTGTAATTGTAAGAGATTCAGCAAGAATTTGGTCCTTAAGCATTCTACTCAAATAGAAAGCTTTAGAAGCATTATTTACAGGGCTGGAGAGATGGCTCAGTGGTTAAGAGCATTGCCTGCTCTTCCAAAGGTCCTGAGTTCAATTCCCAGCAACCACATGGTGGCTCACAACCATCTGGAATGAGGTCTGGTGCCCTCTTCTGGCCTGCAGGAATACACGCAGACAGAATATGTATACATAATAAATAAATTTAAAAAAAAAAAGAAGCATTATTTACAGCAGAGACATTGTAAAGGACACGACAATGTATAAAATTCTACTCCTGACCTCCACAAATAAATATGGTGTATTCATTTATACCAGAGTTGGGGGTCTATTTTTACAGACACAAACACACACACACACACCTATATAAACGCCTCTTTTATATTAAAAAAAAAAGTAGTGAATTTACTTTCTTTCTGGCTTATTCTTTGACAGTAAAATTTGACATGTATGCCTACTCATCGGACGACTCTAAATTTCCTGTTACTCTGAAACTCTCAAACACCCAGCTGTTTGTGAGTGCCCAAGGTGAAGACGAGCCTGTGCTGCTGAAGGTCAGTTGACGTCCATCTCAGTCTTGCCCTCCTCTGTAAATGATCCCAGTAGGCAGATGTCCCCCTAGGGTGGCCACAGTCTCCCTCCTGCCGCAGCCACCACTTGCCCACCTTTCACTCCCTGACTGTATTCGCCTCCCACCCCAGAGCATCCGTTTGTTCTGTTGATCTTTGCTGACATCTTCCATCTGTTTTGCGTAGTACTGGACATTATGACAATGAGGCCAGCCTAAAGAAACTCAAATGAGCCCACTGAGACCAGAGAGAATTAACCACTTGCTAACACACATGAAACCAAAAGCTAAGAGCCACAACACTCAAACCTTAGCTTTCGTACTCCACTGATCCATTGGTGATACTTTTGTCTCTCATTCCATCCCCATGTTCTCTATAGCCATCTCTCTCAAACACACACACACACACACACACACACACACACACACACACCTACATTTAAGCATTAGGCATTTTTACCATGGAGAAGAATGTGACTCTCATTCAGTAAATGCCTCCAATTTCCCTAAAATGCATGTGGGCACCCATATTTCTCCGTCTGAATCAAATAAAATGAAAGTGTCATCTACTAAGTAGGGCAGTAGCTTCATTCATGACTTCATTCAACAAGCCATTGTTTACTGAGAGCCTTCTCTTTTTCAAGTACAGCATTAAAAGCTATGGAGTATGGCAAGTCAAGATCCCTAACCTTATGGGACATCGTACTCTAGTACACAGACAATAGACAAGTCAAACAGACAACAGCAAAAACAGAAAGTATTGGACAGAAAATACACAAGGTCCTAAGAGAGAAAAATGGTGGCGTGTTATTTAGAGGGAGGGACAAAAGCAGAGCTCCCTGGCAAGACTGGCTAACAAGAGGTACAGGTGGGCCATCCCACACCCACAAGAATCTGCATTCTCTGGCACTTCCTGAACACACCAGCCAGCTGTAAGGATCAGTGGAGGACTCTTGGCCCTGGCCATTTGATACACAATTGAAAGCCACAAGGGTTCCAGACCATGCAGGGTGCTGGTATCAGTTACATTTCTTAAGTGGACAGTAGTCTGGAAGGAAAGCACTAGAGAAGCAGAGAGCTCAGCTGGGAAGCTATAGGTGAAGGGTGGCAGAAGGATAAGGGGAACATGTATAAGGGAACAGACCTGGTCTAGTCATCTGGAGGCAGAACAACGCAAGGAGAAGGTAAAGCATGGGATGAACGGGTCTGGACAGTACTGTTCTTGCTGATTTGAAACCCCAAGGAAGCTGATCAGGTTATTTACTTGTAGCTTATGCGTTTTTCCATGAAGGTTATTGTTAGGGTTTGTTCGCACACAAAGGAAGAGGACAGTCTAAAAGGGTTGTGTTCAAAGCAGCCAGCAGCTAAATCGATCAGGGAAGCATTGTGGGGTTTCAGTTAATTATTTTTGTGTGTATGGATATGGTTACCTTTTTTGACTGAAATGTAGAGATAAATACTATCTCAATGATCTACTGTTTCCAGAAATGTGTGATTTGTATACTCAGGGGCGTCAGAATGTTTAGAGGTCTTAAAATTATTGGCATTCAGATTTGGTGAGAGGACCCGGTGCCAGCACTAAAGACAGAATACACACAGGCAGTGTTTCATCCCACTTGTCTGGATACAGGGAGATGCTGGTATCAATGACAGTCTTCATGATTCATTTAGATTTCTCTCCAAGTAACTAAGGAAATCAACTCATGATTAGTCTGGACCATACACCGAATAAGCATGCTTGATAAATGTTTGTCGAGTGAACAAATGAAGGAGCCTGGATCATATCTGAGTCAGGCTTCTGGAGTGCTGTTTGTCACGAAGGCCAGACACCAGAGGTGACACTCCAGTTTTTTTCCCAATGCCTTCTCGTGCACCAACGGATCTCCGTTTTGCTTATCACAGGAGCTGCCTGAAACACCGAAAGTCATCACGGGGAGTGAGGTCGACCTCGTTTTCTTCTGGGAACAGATCAACACTAAGAACTACTTCACATCAGCTGCTTACCCAGAGCTGTTTATCGCCACCAAAGAACAGAGCCGGGTGCACCTGGCCAAGGGGCTGCCCTCCATGACAGACTTCCAGATCTCGTAAGAGCAGCCTTATTTCTGGAGTCTACTGACCTGGGAAGTGCCGACAGCGTATGTACCATGTACAGGAAGGCCCTTCACCCTGAGTCACTTGCACAGCACGTGCTGAGCCTTTGTAATTCGAAATGAATGTTTATCCTCTTTGTGAGAGAAGAGCAGAACCTACTGGAACCAACCCCGACACACAATGGCATTTGTTATTTAAAGAGCACCCTGTACTTAGGACAGTACTAATCACTTTAATTATTATTCTTCATGACGTTCTCAGGAGGAACAGAGCTGGTGTGAGCAAAAGAACTCTACCCATCTGAGAGATGAGCTAACTACAGCGTAAGGAAACTGGAAAGTACTCGGTAGCAGTAGGGATGAGAACCCACAGCCCTGTGCTGTCAATCGGACCGTGTACCTTCTGCTTCCAAACTGCTGCTTGAGTAGGGTAAAGTTAGAAGAACTCAGCTCTCAACCTAACTCTATCGTATTCAAAAGGAAGGGGACAATAGCTGCATCTTCCTACCTCAGTGGGTTTTATTCCAACGAGAGCATTTGGATGAAATCCTCCTGGAACACGCCTCAAGAAGAAGACAGAATGTTGATCTTATTTTTAAGTTATTTTATATATATATATTTATAAATATATTTATGATAATTATTTATGGCACACCCTTAAGTCCTCTGAGCTTGACCAGGATCCTCAGCAGCGGGGTGTTCTAGGTGGAGTCAGTCAGATGTGGCTACTCCAGAGCACCATGCTGTAGACGCTAGGCTTTCTCCACAGCCAGGAAGTTCTCTCTACATTCCCATACTCGAGAGCCCTGTAATTATGACCACAAATCTGTATCGTTTACTTAGTTCATTTAAGATGGTTATTGGGCCAGTCTTTCCCCCTTTTGTCCCTAAAGCTGTCTGGGTATTCTTATGTCATTCAACCTGACCTGTAATTAAATCCAGCAATCCAAGGATGGGAAGATCTGAGCCATGACAACCACATCACTGCTACTGGAAGTTTGCTTTCTAGAATGCAATCAGTGTTTCCCCTGGGTTCCAATTTTGTTGCAAACCACAGTGCCGCATGACTGTCAATAATAATAATCAGTGCATTGTTGCTGATCCTAATTCAATAAAACGAGTTTGAACTAATATATATTTATTTGTTATCTTTTTTCTTGGGTTTTGCAATGGGATGGTTGTTTGTTGTCAGGCTTTCTTTGCACCACCAGCTCCCAAACAATGACATGAAACTTCTTATTAATTATGAAAGCTAGGCCTTAACTTAGGCCTTTTCCCAGATAGCTCTTATAACTTAAATTAACCTGTTTATATTCATCTACTTTCTGCCACATAGCTCATTACCCTCCTCCATGCTATTTACCCAGCTTCCCCAGGTCTCACTGGTGAATTCTGCCCCTTTTCTTCCCAGAGTTCCTTTCTCTTCCTAGAAGTCCCGCCTACCCTCTCCTGCCTAGCTATTGGCTCATTAACTCTTTATTAGACCAATCAGAAGGCACCGTGGCAGAGACACATCTTCACAGTGTACAAAGATTGTCCCACAACAGCTGTTTTGCTTTTCTTGTTTTTTAATATTGTGAAGGTTTGTTTATTTGTCGTCTTCATTACCTCACTGTTAGGAACAACTGGTTAGACGTTCAGATAACTCACCACAGTTAGTGCCACTTTACAAAACCAGGCTCCCACACAGCTCTAAAAGAGATGTCTCCCTCAAATCCCTCCCCTCAGAGTTCAATGAACCCCACGGAAGTGGAGGCAGGAGGACACAGGGGTATTGAGGACATCAGGAGAACAAGGCCCTCTAAAACAACTGAGCAAAGCTAATAATTCACAGAGACTGAAGAAGTCGTCACAGGGCCGCCATGGGTCTGAACCAGGTCCTCTGCATACATACTATAGCTTCCAGCTTAGTATTTTTATGGGACTCCTGCATATGCGAAAGAGTAGGTCTCTGATTCTTGTGTCTTCTCCTCGGCCTCTTTTATCTTTCTGTTGGCTTGGTTGTCCAACTTTGCTATGATGAATTTTGTTCTTACCTTTTGTTATGTCTCATTGCTATCTCAAAAAATACATTAAAAAAACCCCCAGATTTCATAGTTTTTCTTTCTTTTTTTTGTTAGCTGCCAGTATTCAGATAGCATTGAAAATTATATTCCCAGGTTCAGTTAGTGAATACAATACATATTCAGTGTGTGTGCATGCTGATGTCCACACTCAGACAAAGTACCATCAAAAACAAGTAGCAGTTTTTCAGCAGACTGGAAGCTGCTTTCCTGTGGCCTAGAGAAGAAGAAACTCGGAATAAGAAATAATAGACTCTATCTCAAAAAAGAAAAGAAGCTTTGAAAATTCACAAAGATTAGAACAGCTGGCATGTGCAGTAACTCTTACCCATATTCTTGTATGTAGCCCCAGTAAGACTCATCGGCCCACCAAGTTGGACTCTGGTGGTAGCCTCCTTTTGGCCTGTCTTGGAATCCCTATCAAAGTGAGTAGACATGCATGTTGTGTCTCCCCAGGAAATGTTTAGTCACACAAGGGGATGTCAGACTGTGAGACCCCATGGGGCTGCAGTTACAGGCAGCTTTTAGTTTTCTAAAATGAGTGCTGGGAACCAGCTGTGGTGGCCTAAAAAAGCAATACACGCTCTTAACCATGAGTGTCTTGTTCTTATCGTATTATTTATTGCCTTTCAAGCACTCATCTAATTAATTACCCTTATGGTAATGGTGGTGCTTTCTTTCTTCCTTCCACTCTTTCTTTTCTTTTCTCCATGGTTCTTTTTTCTTTCTGGTGGCTGCTTTTTTTTTTTTTTTTTTTTTTTTTTTGGTTTTTCAAGACAGGTTTCCTGGCTGTCCTGGAACTCACTGTAGACCAGGCTCATCAACGCGCTGTCTAGTGGACTTTTGGTAGCATTTAAACTTTACCTAGTTGATGTTATTTTGTTTAAATGACCTATTATGTTTTTGTGTTTTACTTCCATTCTTAGATTTATCTAAATTTGTGATTTAAATTTTCTCACTATTGTGAAATCTTCTTTGTTCTTTTTGTTTAAGCTCTTCTAACCTCTTGCTCTTCCAACCCTCTATGACATTCTTCTCCACGCCTCACTATCTTCTTCCTCTCTTTTCCTTAATCTCTGAGTGTGTTTCTGAGAACACTTTCAGAAGCAGTTTGATCATGGCCTAATCAGTGGAGCGATCCTTTAATGATTTTGTAATGTGATGCATTGTTGGGAACTAGTGAAAGGGACCTACTAGAATGTTCTAGATCCTTAGAGGGGTAGCTCACTTGCCCTTGCCTCTTCCTGTACTCCTGTTTCCTGTCCGAAGTAGGTAAAGAAAGCCTCCGTCACACATGCCCTCTGCCAGGATGCTCTGCCCAAGTGAAGAGACCAAGAAATCCTGGCTTGAACCCCCTGAAACCATATGCCAGTGTAAGTCTGTTAACTTGTTTCATTCAGGTATTTGGCCACAGAATGAAAACAATAACTACTACAGACCACTTTCACTTGGCATACTATTATTTGCAGCCAAAGCCAGACTAACTGATACAGAGCATTGTTTTTCCCTGTTTGTCTAACTGCCACAACTGTCATTATCTGGCTACAAAAAGCACTAAGCCTTTGCACGCCTGCCTGTCAACTCGAGCCTCATCCACCCGCGCCCGGAGCAGAGCCACAGCCGCGGAAGTGACCCGGCCACCGGCCGGCCCCGCCCCGCACGATCCTCCAATCGCAGCGCCTCGAGGAGGCCCTGGGGCCAACCGCCAGGCGCCCATTTCCTGTTATCCCGCCCTCTCTGGTTGGCGAATTTCAAAGTCGTGGAGCCAATGAGAGCGTCCGGACGCGCGCCTGGGTTCTCGGTCCAGAACAGGGCGCGCCCTTTGAAGAAAGAAACTGTCGCGGGAGAGTCATGGTGGGACCGGGCCCTACTGCCAGCGCAGCCGCGGGTAAGTGGGGTCGCCAGCCTCCCGCAGAAGCTTCCAGGCCGCCCCCTGCCTGCTTCAGCCTGCCCCAGGCTCAGATAGGTTCAGGTCGCTGGACCCGGGTCACCCAGCAAGAAATGACGCGCCCCGCGGCCGCGTGTGGACACCCAGGCATTGCTGGTGACGGCCGGAACTTTGACAGGAGTCAGGAGGCCGATTCTGCCTCAGTCCGTCTCCCTGCACCTCTGCAGAGCGACTGCTAAAATGTGGGCTGAGGCTTAGGGATATTGTGAACCCTGATCTCTGTGACCCCACCCCCATGGCACCTTCAAGGTGCGTGCGCTGTCCGCTCTCCAGAGCTCTTTTGCTGTTTTGTACACCGGCCTAGGCGCTACTTACTCAAGGGTTTAAAAATCTTGCTTTCAAATCCTGGCTTTACTGCCTATTAGTGGGTAAATTTAAGCATGTCATTTACCCTCTCAAACAGCAAAATACATCTTTGGATTATTGTGTTACTGTAAACAGTTTAGTAAAGAGCTTGGCATCAAGCTGCTGCCGTTGGTGTTGGTATTAATTTGACAGCAAGCATAACAGGTGACCTTCTCAGAGCCCCAATAGCTCCAGGAAAGTACCGTATTTTAGGAATATAAAGGGACTGGTTAAAATCTCACGTTAAGTTTCTGTTGATCGTTTATGTCCACGTTTTGCAGAAGAAAGATGGAGAAAACTCCAAGAGTACCTGGCAGCCAAGGGAAAGCTGAAGGATCCTAACACCAAGTGAGTTTACCGCCCTAATCGTTTTTGTTTTGTTGCTCCGGTTGCTAATAGCAATAAACAGTCCCAGCCCTTTTTGTTTCCGGTCTGTTTGACCTGCATGGTGATCTTGTAATAACATATTTCAGTCCAGGCATGATTTGAAAAAGAAATAAAAGAATCTGGGCAGTGTCTTGTCGGCAGAGGTTTAAGCATTATTTTTTTTTTCCTAATGCCCAAGGAAGAAAGGATCTACAGTATTACCTACCAGTTTTTCTGGTTCCTTTCTTTTTTTCTGGGAAAACTGGTTCCCAGCAAAGCAGTTTTTGATCGAGGTGCAAACTGGTTGCAGTGTTTGCTTACTAAAGCAGGGGCACTGGTTATAGTCGGTCCACAGGAGCGGTGCACCAACATCCTCCGGCTTGGTGATGTCCTTTGATGCTCTCCCGGCATATCCTTGAGGTGGACAGAACATAACCCCTTTATCCTTTTCTCTTGCCGGCACCTTGCCATCTTTGTCCTGTTATTTCTCTCTCTTGCTTAGCGTATTTTCCTCCGTTTGGCTGACGTGTGTGTCTGTGTGTCTGTGTCGTGCACGCGTGTGTGTGCCAGAGGGGAATGTTGGGTGTCTGCCCTATCGCACTTCCCCTATTCCCTTAAGACAGGATCTCCCACTGTCTGAAGCGCACTGTTTAGGTTAAGCAGGCCAGCACTCATTTCCACGCCTAGTGCCTAGGATCATAGGCACACTCATCATGCCCAATTTTTATGTGGCTGCAGGATATATGAACTAAGGTTCCCATGAGCGCAGGAGATCTGAACTAAGGTCCCCATGAGCACCGCAAGTACCCCTGAGCCACCTTCTTAGCTCCGGTGATTTTACCTTGGGTTTTTCCTCACCTCTACTTTTTTGATTAAATGAACTCAAATCATTTTCTCAGAAAATATTCATTTGGCACCTATAATGTCTCTCTTCCCTCCCTCCGTCTCTTCTCCCCCTTGCTCCTCTTCCTCCTCCCCTCTCCTGTGAATGGAACCCAGACTGGTCACATGCTGTACACCAAGCACTGTAGCACTGACATACATTCCCCAGGCCTGTCAATCACTGTTGATGCAGGAAGATGCGGAACTCACTAAGGCAGAGACGCCCCTGCCTTCCTTGACTTACCCTCGTCAATCTCTGTTATCTTGAGGTTTGGTCTGTGGAGATTGGGTCCTTCTCAGTTCTGCTCTGTCTTTGTTTCACTAGCTAGACTTCAGCTTCATGTCACGTCCTCACAGGTTCCAGAATCCACAGATGTTCTGGTCCCTTCCATGAAATGCTGTAGTGTTTACATGTAACCCATGTATATCCTTTTTTAGACTTGAAATCATCCATAAATTACTTATGGTTCCCAGTACAATGGAAATGCCAAGGAAATAGATTGATTTTGTGAATATACGGAGGGAAAGTCTACATGTTCGGTATGAACGCAGTTTTTCATATTTTTTTTAATCAAAGATTAGTTAAAATCCTAAATGTGAAACCCATGATCTGGAGACTTGGTTATATACAAACCCCTCTTCCCTTCTGAAACACTAAAAATGTATAGAACAAGGAAGTTTCTTAACAAAGCAGTTAATCATCTTTTCTCTCATGTCTGGCCCTCAATATTCAAGAACTGTTGCTCAAATAAGACTGTAACAATGAAGAGACCACATATATTTCATTAATATTATTAGAATGCTACATTTGTACATAGGATATCCTGAAAGAAAAAAATCACAAAAGGAATTGTTAAGAGCGTCTGTGGTCTTTGGTGAGTGGAATACAGGGCTAAGGAAGGGAGAGTAAGGTTACTTCTTATTTGTAGGCGGATCTTCTTTCTATGTGTTGCTTTCATTGGTTAATAAAGAAACTGCTTGGCCTAATAGGTCAGAACATAGGTGGGTGGAGTAGACAGAACAGAATGCTGGGAAGAGGGGAAGTGAGTCAGATGCCATAGCTCTCCTCTCCAAGATGGATGCAGGTTAGATTCTTCCTGGTAAGCAACTACCTCGTGGTGCTACACACATTAATAGAAATGGGTTAATCAAGACGTGAGAGTTAGCTAGTAAGAGGCTAAAACTAATGGGCCAAGCAATGTGTAAATGAATATGGTTTCTGTGTTATTTCGAGGGTAAGCTAGCTGGGATCTGGATGGATCTTTCTACACTTATTAAATAATGATTTTGATTTGTTTTACCCTATACAGAAATTCTATTGGTTTACAATTCTAATCATAATGTTTAAATCACTATTCTTTCCTAACTTTCCTGATTCTTCTGTGCCAAGCATTAATTTTATTTTCGTCTTTTATAGGCCTTATCTAAAAGCCAAGAATATCTGCCCCAAACCACCATCTTCTAAATATGTAAGTAAACAGCCCTATGAGAAGATCGCTTGTGTAATTTGACCTTGAACCCAGTACTTTTTAGGATAAAATATAGTACTGAACTAAGAAGCCTAAATCAAAATACCTTGTAAAACTAAGGACACAGGACAACGTGACCACTGCAACTCCTATTGGGGTGGCTCACATTTCCAGAGGTTCAGTCTGTTATCATCACGGTGTGACATGGTGGCACACCGGCAGACATGGTGCTGGAGGAGCAGGCAACAGGAAGTGGTCTGAGACACTGGGCATGGCTTGAGCATATATGAGACCTTAAAGCCCACCTCCACAGTGACACACTATCTCTAACAAGACCATTCGTACTCCAACAAAGCCACACCTCCTAATAGTGCCACTCTCTTTGGGGGCCATTTTCTTTCTAAACACCACACTGTCCTAGAAAAAACAGATATGACTGTTAATGTTACTGTTGTGCCCGTGTGTTGTGAGAGATGGGATTCAAAGAGATTACATCCTTGCCCTAATTATACAACCAGTAAGAGTCAAATCCTGTTTCATTCTGGCAATAAATTATATTGACTACATGGGCTACTTTAGGAATATACTGAGTTTTTAGAAATTATTCTGGAAGTATATAAAACCACTGATAAGGTGTGTATTAATGTCTTTTCCGGCCCTATCATGACCCCTGTTTCAATATATCATATTTTTATGTGTTTACGTCTTTTCTACTAAGGTCTCAGAATCAAGTATAGCCCATCTTTACACCTCCAGGAGTCTAGCACAGGGCCTTTTCTATGCTCTTGATTCACGCCTTCCTTACATCTTCTGAATTTTCTCCCTTCCATTCCAGATGCCCAGACTGAGTGAAAGTAAATTCAAAGCAATTATTCCTTCTTGTACATTGTTTTGTTTTTCAACGTGATCTGTCAGTTCTCAGATGGTTTAAAGGAATCAAGAGTCAGAAACGGAAGTTCTAAGCCTAACCCAGCTTCCAGCTGCCTGCCTGTACCTAGCCTTAGACAGCTCACTTTCTCTGCCAGATGACGGAGCTGAATTTATCTCTAAAATCTCTCTCGGGTCTAATGACCTGCTCTAAGTATGGCTTTGCTCTCTTCCTGAAGGGCTTGAGGACGGAATGACCAGTTCTACTACTTGTAAAACCTTAGTCATGTCAGGCCAATCTAAAGTCAAGATCTGAAAAATGTCCAAAAGAAACATTTGCTAATCACGTATCTTATGGGGATCTAGTATCCAGGATATATGACTCTTACAGTTCAAACAGTTAAAAGACAAATGACTCAGTTTTGAAATGAGCAGGGTCTGAGTAGACATTTCTCAAAGATGTTAAAGATTAGATGAAATGTTCAGTATTGTTAATCGTCAGGTAAATGCAAACCAAGATGACAATGAGGGGCAGGCCTGCTAGGACCGACTGATAATCCCAGATACCAGGAGGTTGAAAGCAGGGAGATTGAAAATTCAAGACCAGGCTGAGCAATTTAGTAAGACCTTGTCTCAAAATTAAAAGTAAAAATAAGTTTGGGACTATAGATCAGTAGAAAAATGCTTGCCTGGCATGTTTCAGACTCTAGGTTCAATCCCCGGTAAAACATGCATGCGCACACACCCCAAAAACCAACAATAACAAAACAAAAACAATGAGATGCTGCATCATACTTACTAGAATATCTACATTCAAAAGGACAAACAGTACTGGGGAGGAAGTGGAAACACTGGAGCCTTCATACATCATAGATGCGAACGTAACCTGGTGTAGCTACTTTGGAGAAAACTTTTACAGTTTCTTAAAAAGTAAGCGTAGATTTACCTAATGATTCTGAAATTCTTTAGGTTTATACCCCTAAAATTGAAAATGTATGCTCACCATAGAAACTGTACACAAATATTCATAGTAACATTATTTATAAACTCATAAACAGGGAAGCAACCCAAACGTTCATTAACTAACAAATGACTATGTATAGCCATACAAGGTAATATTATTCAACCCTAAACAAGTAATGGAGGGGGCATATTTGGAAACAAGGTTTAGGGGAACCACCCTATACTTAATACTAATTTTTTCGAAGAGCATAAAACTTCCCTAAAAAGAAGCTTTTTATATCTTTTAACTGGACTGGAGATATTGCTCGGTTGGTGGGTTGCATGCTCCACATGCATGAAGCTCATAAGTTAGGTGTGATGGCATACTGTGTAACCCTAGCACTCTGGAGGAGGTGGGAGGATTACTACTGTAAGGTCCCCCTTACTGCATATCAAGCTCAAAGGTAGCTAGGCTACATGAGACTCTTTTAGAACAAAAGTAGTAAAATGCTGATTCATGCTACAACATGAGTGAAATCTTGAAAATGTTGTGTGAGGAGGGAAACGAAGAAAGCCAGACACATCCACACAACACACGGGCACAAAATATTCAGTAATCCGACTATTTAAGGGCTCCATCTGCATAGGATGGGAAAGTAGCTTGCAATGCTGAGAGCTGTGGAGATGGAGATGGAGAATGACCACTGGCAAACCTTTCTGGGTGATGAAAATGTTCTGGCATTCTGTGGGGATCAGTGTACAACCTTGTAAACATTATAAAACTGCTGAATTGGAGGCTTTAAAATACTAAATTTTATGGCATGTTAATTAAATCTCAATTTTGTTAAATATATAAAAAATGCAAACCATATAAACACATTTGGACATTGTTATTTTTTTCTTATTTTTTTTTAAATTTTTTATTTTTTTATTTTTTTTTAACTTTTTTTTTATTGAGAAAAGAGAAAAAAAAAAAACAAATTTCCTCCTCCTCCCAGCCTCCCATTTCCCTCCTCCTCCTCCCACCCTTCTCCCCCTCCCCCCACTCCTCTCCCCCTCCCTCTCCAGCCCAAAGAGCAGTCAGATTTCCCTGCCCTGTGGTAAGTCCTAGGTCCTCCCCCCTCCGTGCGTTTCTAGGAAGGTGAACATCTAAACTGGCTAGGCTCCCACAAAGCCAGCACATTACGTAGGTTCAAAACACCGTGCCATTGTCCTTGGGTTCTCATCAGCCCTCATTGTTCGCCATGCTCAGAGAGTCCAGTTTTATCCCATGCTTTTTCAGTCACAGTCCAGCTGGCCTTGGTGAGCTCCCAATAGATCAGCTCCACTGTCTCAGTGGGTGGGTTATTTTACAACCCAACCTCTGTTTTGCCTCTCTCCTCTTCTCCCAATTTTTCCTCCCACACTTCACCCCCTCTGTGCCCACCCCCCAATCCACTCCTCCATTTCTGTTCAGGAAAAGGCAGGTCTCCCATGGATATCAACAATACATGGCTTATCAAGTTGCAGTGAGACTAAGCACCTGCCTTGCATTAAGGCTGGGTGGGGCGACCCAGTATGAGGAGTAGGGTCCCAAAAGCTAGTAGAAGAGTCAGAGACAGCCCCTGTTCCCACTGTTAGGAGTCCCACAAGAGGATCAAGCTATGCAACTGTCACATATATAGGTCAGTCCATGCGGGCTCCCTGGTTGTCAGTCTGGTCTCTATGAGCCCCTATGAACCTAGGTTAGTTGATCCTGTATGTTTTCTTGTGGTTTTGTTGTTGTTGCTGGTTTTTTTGTTTTTTTGTTTTTTTAATTTACTGAATCTACCTAGTTCTGTTAAGTTTAAAAGACTCTGACTTACTTCTAATAGAAACTCAAATTACAAAATCACCAATATACAAAAGTGAGCCTTCATATTCCGATTCATCTTTCTTAAATAACATCCTGAAATTGTTTTCTACCGTGCGCTTGAAGTTATTTTCATCATTTTAAAAGTTGACCTGTTAGCCAGGCCTGGTTGTGCACGCCTTTAATCCCAGCACTTGGGAGGCAGAGGCAGGCAGATCTCTGTGAGTTCTAGGTCAACCTGGTCTACAGAGTGAGTTCCAGGACAGCCAGAACTGTTACACAGAGAAACTCTATCTCGAAAATAATAATAATAACAAAAATAAAAGGTAAGCTTTGTTATAAGTTTTTAAATGTATTTTTTTCTTTGTATTTTCAGACTCCTGGACCCAAAAAAGATGTTTCTAGCCATGCTGTTTTGCCTGTCAGAACTACAAGACCCATCAACATTAAACTTCAGACTAAACCAGCCAGTATCACAGGGTCCCAGAAGCCAGAGTTGGAGCCACGAAAACTTGCAGACAAAGGGCTCACTTCAAGATGTTTTTCTTCTAACTCAGACTACAAACAGTCCAGCAAGAGTCAGCCGCAGCACAGGGCTACATCATCCACTACAGGACTGCCAAGCAAACCCAGGCGGTTCCCTGGGACCCAGGATTTGGAACCCAAAAGGCAGCAGCTAGCACATCAAGGAACTGCTGATTGCACCGATCCTGCAGCTAGGACCAGCGTCAAAAACCAGTCTTTGAAGGGCTTTCGGGATGAGATGAACAAAGAGAACTTGTTAGAACCTGGGAAGCCAGATCCCAACTTACACCCCAGAAGTAAGCCAAACACTGGCTCCTATAATCAATCCCAGAAAAGCCTGGCTCCTAAACAGATCTTGAGTAAAAGTTCGGTTAACCATACCATTCTGAAAGACAGAGCTAACAAACAGGTTGTTAGAAACACACAAGTCAGAGCTCACCCAGTGAAGTCGCAGCACCTCTCCACAGATGCAGATTCTGCACGACCTAGAGAAAAAGCCCCACGGACAGTTCCCCCTCCCTTCATTCCAGCCCATAATAAGACTCAGACATCAAAGAAACCCGTGGTCAAGGACACACAGGATGCAAAGGTTAGCAGGATTAAATGTGGAAGACCAACTGAAACTACGGTACAGCCACACCCTGCTACTGAACGGAAAGTAAAGCATACTAAACCTGGTTCCCACCCCAGCTTGCTTCAGGGAGGACAGAACAACAGACAGCCTCCCATCAAGCAGGATCAAAAAGCTGTGCAGCCTTGTCTTGGACCCCGGACATCATGCATTCTGCAGAAGTCAAGAGCCATAAGCCAGAGGCCTAATTTGACAGCTGGCAACTTTAATTCGGTCACTCTAAGCACCCCTAGCATAGGAGCAAATAAAACCCATAACCACAAATGCAATAGCATATTTCAACAAAAAGCACAGACTCTGGACTTCAAGCTCAAAAAGGTTCTTCCCCAGAGCCAGTTTCTGAGCAAGACTGCTCCCAAAACTCAAGCTGGTATGTCAGCCGCAAGTAGGAGAGGAGCCCCGAGCACCAGCCACATTCGTCCGTGTGTCAAAAAGACTCAAGGGGAGGACCGGAGGTACTTTGCTTTAATTCCGAGATACTGCAATTTAAGATTGTTAGGCAAACTGATAATTATTGGGGTTAGGACTGTGGCTTAGTGATAAAGCACTTGCCTAAATTCAACCCTCAGTACCACCAACAGACACATTTTTATACGTGCATATACACTTGATTGAGCAGTAGCTCCTAAGTGGTGTCTAGCTAGAGCCTGAAAGATAGGAAGCTATAATAAATATCAACACTTAACAAAACTAGGTGGCCCACAAGTGTTCTATAAATCATTCTCTATGTTGTCTATAAAGTTGTTTTGTTAAGATGGAAGTGGAACAGATTAGAAGAGAAGACATAGGAGGTGACAATATAGATTAGTCACCCCAGAAAGTTCCTGCAACAGATCAGGACGGGCTGAAAGTAGCCAGAGTAGTAAGTTCTCAAAGCTGGGAAGGAAGCAATCAGTGATTAAGTTTGGCTGTTAGCAGAGGAGTGGGAAGCTTCTATGAGCATGAGTGGGCCAGGCTGGGGAAGGTAAATGGAACCGGGAGGGGAGCTCTGGTCCGAGGCATAAGCAAGTGTTAGAAATTTGGTTCCCGGGATTGCTGGATCTATGTGTCATACATGGTATTGAGGTGAGCCAATGGATTTTGTCCTCTTTCTGCCCGAGACCAGTCACACTCCAGCGTGCAAATGAGCCTCCTTCGAGTGCACTTGTGTATACGTGGGTGGACTAGAACCTAGCTAGACTCCTGACAAGGGTGAAAGAGATGTGTAAAATTAGATGGGGGAGTGGGGGAGTCGGAGGAGGATTTGATCTCGGAACAGAGCCTTCTGCCCTCTTACAAAGACATAACTTCATGTTTGGTGGTGTGGTTGAGAGGGCAGGGCCAGGGCAGCTGATTGAATAGGAGTTCGGGGGAAATGCATCCATCAGTGCTGTCTCAGGTAAGACCTGAGAGTGATGAGTGACAGGTTGGTGTCACTTATTTGCCGTATTGACAGTGCATGGCACATTGAAAGTGGTTACAAAAGGAATAGATTCTGTGGAGACAGGTCCCTCCTCTCATGATGTGTGTCCCCCATCGCTGGCATTGTGCCAGGCTCAGATGGAGAAGGAAGATCGCCACTGCCTCCACCCTTAGAGAGCTTATAGTTTGGAGTATATCCGGGAAGTTTAGAGAAGTTAATCGTGGCATTGAAGGAGTGTGGGAGATTTTCTTCACTGTGATTAGAAGGAGACCATGGAGATAGGGAGGATGCTAGGGACAGGAGGAAACAGACTGTGCCTGCCTCAGCTTTGTTAGTGTGGAACAGTCCTGACTGCACTAAGCACTGTGCAGATTGTAAGATCACTTATCTAGATAGAATCAGAGGAAATGATAGTGACTTTGATTTATTTATAATTATTGAATTCTGTAAAGGGTGAAACTATAAAGACCAAAAGCAGATCAGTGATTCTCAGGGACTGGAGACTTGAGATAAGCTTGGCTCTCTGAATTATATATTGATTATAAGTACAGTCGAGTGGTCTTGTGTATTCATACCCACAGAATCACACTCTTGAAAACGGTGAGTTTTACTGAACTATCATTGAAAGCTTGTGTGTGCCAGGCACTGTGCTAGGCACCGGACATCCACTTCTGCCTTCATAGAGCTTGTGTCCTAGTGGAGGAGACAGAATAGGAACACGCTGGTTAAATAAGACAGGATAATTGCAGATCATTCCTCTTTAAGCAAGGACCATTTGAACAGACGACAGAAGATACAAGACCCTGAGGCAGGAATGAGCCTGGATCAGGGAACTGAGAGGCTGCCAGAGGGTAGCGAGGGAGAAGCTGTGATGTGGAGTTGGAAAGGGTGGCAGGACAGCCATAGAAAACACGGTGGATATTATTTCAAGAGCAATGGGACGCTGACACAGCCTACTTTATATCCTACCGATGCAGGGGCAGAGAGCAGCATGGTGGTCATGGGGACAGAACCAGTACTAAATCTGTACAGTGATGAGTCAGGCCTAAGAAAAAGCAACTACTCAAAGACAACTGAGTTTAGGGCCTACTGTTCATCAAAATAAGGAAACCAGGAAGGGATTTGGAGGTAACTGTCAAGAGCCTAGTTTGGGCAGCTTTGAGCTGAAATGCCTGCTAGACAATAAAAGATACCAATGAGACAGTGGATTTAACATGGTTTGGGGCGCCATGGAGTGATCTGAAATCTGAAGTGGGCGTTTTCTGATCACTGATACACAGTTGTGACGTAACAAAACTAGAGTATCTACATCTAGACACTTGGTATCCACAGCCCTCCGAAATAATAGACTGTTTGTGTAGAAGTAGGAGTGGAAGACTATGCGGAGAGGCAGACAGCCAGCACTGGGGCTCGGCACTGTCAGACACCAAGTACTCATGGAGAAGAGAACCTAGGGTTATTGATTAATATAATACACACAGGGTCTCGTGTGTAGTCAGAACACTAAGGGACTGGGGTGAAATGGGTTACTATGAGCACCAAGACCCTGTGGAAGAAAGAATGCAGGTTTGGTGGGTCAAGGTGGCCAGAAGCTTTGGGTGGCAGAAATGGAGTACTGGGGTGTCTTAAGGACAGGTGATATCCAAGGAAGCACACGAGGAAATGAAGACTTAGAGGAAAATAATGAAACATAATTAGAATACAGGTATCCAAAACTGAAGAGCCAATCGGCCCTCTGCAATCCCAGCAGTTCTGTGACGTGGTCAGCCCAGCATGCCCATTGCCCATTGCAGACCGTTCCCCATTTTGTCCTGACCTTGTCTACAGTGGAAGGTTTAGTTATGCCCAGTCTCTGCCTGTCGTCTATTTTAGAAACAGACGAGGAAGGAAAGAGGGAAAGAACTAATCCCCTCCCATCACGTTACAGGAAACAGCTGGAAGAATGGCAGAAATCTAAAGGGAAAACCTATAAACGCCCTCCCATGAAGTTCAAAGCCAAGAGAAAAGTCATAGAAGAGATGAACATCTCATTCTGGAAGAGCATGGAGAGGGAGGCAGAGGAGGAGGAAGAAAAGAAAGCCCAGCTGGAGCTGACCAGTAAGATTAACAATACTCTGACAGAATGTCTGAGGCTCATTGAAGAGGTGAGTGAGAAGCCGGAGCTGCAGAACTCCGGCCTGCAGTCAGCCCTGGTGCTTAAAGGTTTTCTTACAGAACGGAGGAATAGCCTGCCCCTCGGCAGAAACCCAGCCGCCCTTTCTAATACAGAAGCATACTTATAGGAGCAGCAGGAATGCTGGGGAAATGCACTTACGTAGCAGCTCAGAGATGCTAGGAAATTAACTGAGACCATCTGACTCCCGAGAGAACTCTCTCCGGGTGGCAAGGTCCAAAGAGTAAACAATATATCGATGGATTGAAATCTAAGTCAACGTGCAAGGCTTTTTTTTTTTCAAATTGGAATTTCCTAAATAGTTTCGGTTGGGGACTGGTTTAAGTTTTGTTTATTTTTATTTTATGCATGTGGATGCTGTATGTATAGCTGCATCCTGTTCATGCAGTGCCCATGATACAGAGGGCATCAAATCCCCTGGAACTGAAATTACAAATGGTTGCCAGCCACCATCTGGGTGCTGCAAATCAAACCCTGGTCCTCTGGAAGAATAGCTAGAGCTCTTACCACTGAGCCATCTGTCCAGCGCCCCTAAGTACTTTTGGCGGCTAGAAATGGTATTTAAATTGTGTGGTGGAGTCTACAGATCAGGGTAAAGTGGACGGTAGACAAAGGGCCAGAGACTTGAGCAATTGCCTTAATGAAAATGAATGAATAAAAACTGATTCGCTTAACTCTGGGCAGAGAGTGAGAAAGTAAAAGTCAGTGTGTTCTGCTTGTGCTGGACTTGGGGAAGGGCAGGGGACCTTGTTTTAATTCTCTCAGTGCAGACAATGTTTAGCTGTTTCTCCTTTGGGATGGAACTGCAGAGCTCTGTATCCAAGTTGCTTTCTTGTTTTCATTTTAAAAATACATGGATACATTCTTTTGTGTGGGGGGTGGGGGGGAGGCACACTTCTGTGTGCATTTGTGTGAAGGCCAGAGGACAACCCCAGGGTCATTCCTCAGGCACGATCTTTCTTGTTTTGGGGGTAGGAATTGGTTTGGTTTGGGGTTTGTTGTTTGTTGTTTTGAGGGAGGGTCTCACGGGCCCGGGCAAGTCATGGTTATCGTACTTCACGTTTTATATGTGTTTTCCTAGTCTTGATCAAATAAGCCGGGTATTTTCCCTTTCTCTCTCTCTCTACGCTCTGAAAACGGTCTGCGCATCTTTTCACATGACTGGTTCACGTTTCTTGGGCTGAATGTATAGTGACCCTGTGCCCTTTTTTAAAGTCACTTGTTGCAGGAAGATCACAGATTCAAGGCCAGCCTTGAATGAACATAGGAAGTTCAGAGCCAGCCTCAAATACATCGTGAGCCCTATCAAAAAGCTAAAGGAGGGGGGCAGATTTGCTGAGGATTTATTTCTCTGATCTGTTTAAAGTGTACAAAATCTTTCGGATTCCAGAAACTGTTTTCTCGTTGTCAGTGTCTGTACCTGTCCTGTCAATTGTTATTCTTTGCTTCTAGTTAAAAGCTTAGATGGTTAAGCAATCTTAGTTTCTTATAAATATGATAAATACTCTAAATTTTCCTCCTAATGTGAAAACAAAATAAGAAGCTTCTAAATTTGCCTCCTGATTTTCCTTTCTATTCTCTGTCATATTTAATAGTCTTATCAGCCAGGGTCATCTCGCCGAAACAGGATGCCTTTCTCTAGTGCACCACCTTACAGAAATCCTCACGTGTTCTACCCAGAAGTTTCCTGAAGCCTGGCTGGTCCTGCATTTTATAGAAACTTCACAGCATGTGCATGATTGATCACCTTGACCTGCATTCCCGTTAGTAACAGCTTATCCTTCAGTCCCTCTGCAGGGGCTGGGGGTAGGACTGAAGCCCCCCCCCCCCATTCTGCTTGCCAGTTGTCCTGGTACCGGACACCATCCCGGGGCTACCTGGGCACTGCCAGTCATCAGCTAGTTCATTAAAGGACTGTAGGAGCTACATGCCGGAAAACAGAGGAAGACCGCATAGGTGATTCACAGTACCACACTAGAAGAGGCGAACTTGGGAGAAAATAGGACTCCAGCTTCCACTGGGTGTGCCCCCCAACAAACACTAGTGTTTTCAGGACAAGAGGAGTGTCGGAGCCCGCACAGCAGAATTCAGCTGGGGCTTCCCTGGGAGGGGGCACTGAGGCCGAGGAGATGTTAGATTAAGAGAAATGAAGACAGAAACAGGATAGACCGGGAGGACTGAAGGTCAATACCAGAGAGCCCCGAGTTCATTCCTCAGGCAGCATGTATACTAATTGTAATCAAAAGGCAGACCAGAGAGCAGCACAGTCAGCTAACCGCCTCCCTGCACTGTCCTCGGGAGGAGTTCAACAGGTGCATCATCTTACTCGGCTAAGCAGCTTCTAATCTCTAACAAGGAGTGCCTCTGGCGGCACACACCAGCCCAAATCTTAATTGAAAATGTGCTCTTTCAGCTGGGCAAAAATGCTCTTTCCCATAGGCTTAGTCAGAACTTTCTCACAGCCCTCAAGGTTACTGGGAAAAGCAGAGCAGGCAAGCTTGAACTCAAATGACTTCTTTAAGTCAGAAATGACTCCAGATGGAAACTGAGTCACACGTGGGCTCCCACAGAGGAGGGAGTCTGTGGGCCTAGGGTTCAACCTTGAGGAACGACCACTACCCCAAGGTGCTCCTACTGCTGAAGAAGCCCAGTGGTATTTTGTGACCGTAAGGGGGTGGGATGGCTAGAACCAGCCTCCTTACCTAGTGGTGGGGTACCGTTGCTAGGATGACAGAGCGGCTGGAAAGACTCCGTCCTTCACTTGGGCAGTCTCCTTCTATTCTTCAGCCAGACAGCTCTACAGGGTTCCAGCCCAGCATCAAGACACTGGACAAAAGTGGGGTTTGGGCTAAGTTGAAGTAGTTCACTGAATAGCTGGCTGGTGCCCCACGTATTCTCACTGCTTCTGTTTGTTTCTTAACTCTTATATCTTAAATTAATCCATTTCTATTCAACTGTGACCTACCTGTAAGGTTCCAGTGTGTCTTTCTGCTTTGGCAGTTACATAGCGTCTCTCTGACTCTGCCTACTCTCTCTATATATCTCTTCCTGCCTGTCTATATTCTGCCCTGCCATAGGCCAAAGAAGCTTCTTTATTCACCAGTGGTATTCACAGCATACAGAGGTGAATCCCAATATCATTATCTGCGAAATCTTTTTCATCTCCAGGTTTAAGTTCCTGAGCTGGTGTAGTTTAGGAACACATCACAGATGTATACAGACTGAAGACTGCTCTAAACAGCAGGTCTCCTCTTCCACAGTTAGTGATGGCTCATGTATGCGCTTATTCCGGACACTTGACTGTAATTCCATTGACAGGATCCTCCTGTGTTTGTGTTCATTTTTATGTTTCATTAAAAAAAAAGTTATAAGTTGATGAAACAAAATAACATAGCAGAAGTAAATTCGGACATGTTTGCTAATGACACTTGCCAACTTTGAGTCAGTGTGCTTAGAAAAGTACCCTTATTTTGCCCTCATGCTGAGTTCATAGTTTGGGGAGAAGTTCTAACTACAGGTTATTTTTTCTAGAAATGTTGAAGTTCCTGCTTTATTTTCCTCCTTGCATCTGGAATTACTAGTTTACTGAGTTTTGTTGAGCTGAGTCTCATTCCTCATAAGTAATCTCTTATTCCCCTTTCCTCTCTGGGTGCTTTCTAAGTTATGTTTTTATCCTTGGTTTTCTCATGTACATACATGCTCACATATATGCATGCATGCTAGTTAGCTCTCCAAGAACCTTCAGTGTAAACAATTGTGAATCTCTCTTGTTTTTTGTTTTTGTTTTGAAGACAGGGTTTCTCTGTAGCTTTGGAACCTGTCCTGGAACTCACTCTGTAGACCAGGCTGGCCTCGAACTCACAGAGATCCACCTGTCTCTGCCTCCCGAGTGCTGGATTTAAAGGCATGTGCCACTATTGCCTGGAGAATCTGTCTGTTTCTTGGTTTTTTTTTTTTCCTTGTGTGACTCACGTGAGTGTGTGTTCAACTTTGTTCTCAACCTTCAAGAAATTCTTTTATATTGATACTGAAATTAGTAATCAGTAGATGTGCCCTTGGGAATTCTGAATTTGGATTTTGTATTGTTTGTTTCTTTGTTGTGTTTCACTGGGGTCCGGGAGAATTCCTCATGTGCTCGTTCTGTGATGGCGATAGTCCCTTGCCACTCCACTGATGCTGGCTTCTCGGCTCCCTCATTTTCTGCACTAGTGTTCATTCCTCCTTGTTGAGCTGTATGTAGCTTCTATATTGTGTTGGTCTGCTTCACTGCTGGTGTGTCTCGGTTGGGAGTGTACATGTCTGTCCCCACATCTCCAGAGGAGCTTCTGAGTGCGGCAGTGTGAGTGGCACAGCTCGGCAGGGAAAGGTGTCCCAGCAGCCGGGAGCCCAGGAACACCACAGAGTCACAGCACACAGCAAACCCGGTGCAGGAAGATTAGGAGGAGGGAAAACACAAGGAGGGTGGCTGCCTTCGCTCAAACAAGAAACAGCAGCAACTGCACAGGATAGAGAGCTTAGAGTTTCTTGGGAAAGGGGTGGAACTTTTCAGCGTGGAGCTTTCCAGGGTGGAGATTGGTGGATTTCATGTCCAGAGACTGGGTTTTTAGTCTGTAGGGTGGGGCAGGATCCAGCAGCTAGGGAAATTAAGAGTGTTCTGTGGGTGGCACCTGGCAGTCAGAGGTCCTGGGGGAGGGACCTAACCACTCATGTGGCTGGAGGGGCTTATAAGCAGAACCTAGACTTCTGAGTGCGGTGACTCACTCTTGGTCCTAGTTCCTGTTGTAACCCTGCCCTGGACCTAAGCCAGAAGCCATTTCTAAGTCCCTTTGTGTGGAATCTACCTGCATGAATATCCAGCACACCCGCACGCACACTCTACCCTGAACTTTGCACACCTCTGCTGCTCTTGATACGTGCTGAGGTTAGTCCTAGGGAGAGTCTAGCCTTGACTCGTTGTTCACAGTACTAGGAATATGTGGTATTTTGAATATTTCAATATGTAAGAAGTATTAATTACTCTAGGTCTCGATTCTGTTTGAGTCTTTCATCCCATAAAAATATAGAACATATTCTTTACTTTTATGCAATGGTAAATGTTTTTCTTTCTATTCTGCCTTGTGTAACTCTTAAAATATAAAGGTTAATGTTAAAAGTTACTGAAATGTACAATTAAGATGGGGACATTTTATGTATTATATATTTACTATGTATCACTAAAATTGAAATTTTAACTTCAGAAAAATTAATGACCATACCCTTCAGAGATATGAAGGTTAACAGTGAACTATTATAAAAATTGTAATATATATATATATATATATATATATAATAGTTGTAATAATTATATCTTATATTTCCTTTTCCAGGGTGTATTTCCTAATGAAATATTTACCATCTTGTCCAGCATTCCTGAGGCTGAAAAATTTCCCAAGTTCTGGGTCTGCAAAGCGAAGTTACTGGCAAGTAAAGGCCCCTTTGATGCTACTGGGCTGTATGAAGAGGCCATCAAACATGGGGCAGCAGTGAGTATCTGTCTTGGGTGGATGACTGAAAATTCTCCTTCATGTGCTTGGTTTCTTTGTTGGTGGTGATAAGATGGTTCTTTAACACAGTGTTAAACTTGCATTCCTAGGGGTGAGAGAGGGTGACAGGGGAAACATGATCAAAGTGTTACATGCACGTGTGGCAATGGCATGGTGAAACCTGAAACCCACAGTTTTGTACAATTAATGCATCCTAACCAAAACCTCCTTCACTTCATAAGGCAATCACAGAGTCTGAAGTAGGATATATTCTTATCAATGCATCCATTAAATTATTTCTTAGAAAGTAGGGTTACACTTAGACCAATAGAATTTTGGTTTTCTTGTCAAGTGCCCAAATCTCACTTAGCACTAATTGTAGACTAGCAGTTTGGGACGTAGCAATGGAAAGTTAGAATAGTATCAAGATCAAATAGTTAGAAAGACTTAAATTCCATTAAAGTCAGAACATCTCTAGTCCAGAGTAATCAAGTAGCTTACTAATTCTAAAAGCAAACAGAAACCACCGTTTACAGATTTATTTCATGAAGAATATATCAAATAACCTCATAACTCTTTTGACTTAACTGTTGTTTTCCTCCCTGATCCCGCCCCGTGGCACCCACTTCCATGACCGTTCACAGAGTTGTTCATCCACACAGTTTCACCTGGTTATGCCCTCCTCACCCCCGCTCCCTTCCCAACTTCTGCTTCCCAGAGAAAACTGATTCCATTTTACCTCTGTGGTTTCAGAGAACATGCTGGTGTTGCTGTTTCACTTTTAGACATAATGTGTAAACTTGAAGATGGAGACAGCCATAACCCTCATTAACACAGCTCTTACCATGTCCCGGGCCTCACACACACGTGCCGACAGCTCTGTCTGTCCCTGTGGACCTTTGCCATACTCTGTGCTTCCGCTAACACCGTGTGGGAATTCTGGCACTTTGGTGTCCATATTGGTATTCATATGTAAGAAATGCATGGTGAGGCTGGAGAAATGGCTCAGTGATTGAGAGCACTGACTGCTCTTCAAGAGGACCAGGGTTCAATTCCCAGCAACCATATGGCAGCTCACAACTGTCTATAATTCTAAGATCAGACATAGACCGTGTACGCAAAACACCAATGCACATAAAATAAAAATGAATAAATTTTTAAAAATACATGGCTGTGCTAGGCTAGGGGATGTGCACTATGATTGCTTTGCCTTTCAAACACATCTTCTGCTTTTCCTAGAATTAGTTTTTTTGTCTATGCTTTGTTTTCTGAGTATTTATTATATAACTAATTTTCAGATTCTTGAATTTTCTAAATAATGTCAAGACTTGAGATAATCTATTGATTCTTCTTAGCGACTGCTCTAGTTTATTCCAGCTTGGGCAGGCAGCTCTCAGCTCCGTCTGCACCGGCTGTCCTCCTGGTTGTACCTCCATCACTCGCAGACACTCTTCACACTTCTTGAGTGAGCTGTCTCTCTTGTTTCCTGCATTGCCTCTTTCTTCTTCTCTAGTGGTCTCCCCCACTCTTACTGTTGTTTATTCTCCACTATTCATTGAAGTATTTATTCAGATGCTGGTGAAGTCGGGGTGTGTGTGTGTGTGTGTGTGTGTGTGTGTGTGTGTGTGTGTGTGTATGTGTACACACAGATAAATTTGAAAGTTATGGAGCCTGGGGAGATAGCTCATTCAATAAAGTGCCTGCTGAAGAAGCATGAAGATCTGAGTGTGATTCCTAGCACCCAAATAAAGTAACCAGTCTTGGTGGCACACACGTATACTCCCAGCACTGGTGAGGCAGAGGCAGGTGGGTCCCTGGAGCTTTCCGACTGACCAGCCTGGCCTAATTGGTGACGCCCAGATCCTAGTGAAAGATACTGTCTCAGAAAAACATGGTGGATGGTTCTTAAGGAATGGCAAAGGCTATATGTACACATGCATACACAGTAAATGTGCATGTACATATATTGTACATATATGCACGCGCACACACACACATACACACCAGCCCTGGCCGCATGTATGGGACTTCCCAGGAGGGTGATCTGGATGGCTGCACTGGCTGGTTAGAGAACCCTTAGTATATTCAGGTCTTTCCTCTTCAGCTGATCAGATTCTCTAAGGAGGTTTGGCCAGAAACTATGCTGCCAGTGTTGGGGGGGGGGGGGTCTCCTCAGCCTGGAGATTTTGACTTATCCTGTTTTCAGGTAGACACCCACCCCAGACTTGCATGCTGTCCCTCGGGAATGTGGAGAATATAGCCCAGTTTTCTGTTAGGGTGAAGTGGGTAGGGCACAGTCACCAGTCTGCGCAGGGTCAGGGTATAGGGTAGAATTGGAGGTCTGAGTCTTAGGTCGATGTCCCAAAGGCCTTTCCTCCTGTTCTTGAGTTTGGAAGCTCTGGGATAGCATCAGGCTTTTCCTCAAGCACACTCCTGGCCCAGGATTCACTCTCAGGCCAGCAGGCTGTCCTCGCCATCATTCCAGCTTCCAAAATCTTGTCGCTGTTTATTCTTCCCTTGTCTCTTTTTAATCCTTTATTTTCATTTCAGTAGAATTTCAAGAGAGATTAGAAATACATTTGTTTTTAGTCTACCATCTTTAAGAGAAGTCTATACAAATATAAAACATACTTCATGAAGCTGGGCTTACTGCTGTAATCCCAACACTTGGGAGGCTGAGACAGAATTACCATGAGTTTGAGACTAGCCTAGTCTTAGCCTGACTTAGCTTAGAAATTAATAATAAATTATGCTTGGTATAAGTATTTTATAATGTGGATTCCTTACCATACAAGTGTGTAGTCCCCACTTCAGAAGCTTACAGCATAACCTGCTGTTTGGTTGGCTTTGTTCTTTGGTTTGGGTTTTATTTGTTTGTTGTTTGTGTTGGAGTGGGGTTTTTCATTTAGTTTTGTTGCAGCAAATGTGTGGTCTCACCTTGTAGACCAGGCTGGGCTGGAACTCAAAGATCTGCCTGCTCTTACCTCCAGAATGCTAGAATTAAAGGTGTATGTTACCGTGCTTGGTCAGTTCTCTCTCTCTCTCTCTCTCTCTCTCTCTCTCTCTCTCTCTCTCTCTCTGTGTGTGTGTGTGTGTGTGTGTGTGTTTGTGTGTGTCTGTGTGTTACTAATTTGATGTAGACTACCAGGTCAGGAAAAAAATTCCAACTACAGTACTACCAGGAAAAAACAAACAGTTGCCTTTGTGGTATGCTCTGTGGTGTGGTTTACATGCTTTTCTGTGCAATGGAGTTTTTTATTTACTTTTGCTTGGTTGATTTGTCCTGATGATTAAGATACATTAACTAAAGAAAAGAGAGAAAGAAGAGGCCAGGGAAAGATGCAGAAAAGGCTAAAAGAAAAAAACGGCTACGTAATGGGACTTTAGGTAAAACTCTTCCTTGAGTTTAACTATGGTTCAAGCTTTCTGAAATACACCACATGCCTTTATCATGAAAATAAGAATTAAACTGACAACAGCAGTGCGTGGTGCTTTTTCTGTCCCTACAGTTAGCCTTATGTCTTTAAGCCAGAATCTTTATGTAGGAAAATATCTTTAATGATATGATATAAATTAATGGGAAAAGAGAATTTGATTAGAGAAATTTATTATGAACAGCTTTGAACACATCTCTGAATGAAATTGAGTATGCCGTTTAATCAACATTTTCTGTTTCTTCATTTTGCTCATGAATCTTTAAAGCTAAATCATTTTAAGTGTTTATCTCTGAATTTGCAATTTAAAAAGAAAACATTTTTATTTCAGAAAGTTTATTTGATGCTAAGCAGAAGTCCTTAGCTCAGTTTTTCCGTGAATGCTTTTAATACCCGTTGTTTATTTTGTTGCCTCCAGCCAACGCAAGAACTGAGGGAAGTTCTGAGCCGCCTCCAAGACTCAAGCAGAAGCACAGAGGGTATGGTTAATTTTGTATTCGAATTCGTTCCCTTGAGAACTGCAAGTAAAAGTCATTGTGGAACATGTAGGGGATGGGAGGAATGAGTCTCTGAAACACCTCCCACCTCTTGGTCTTCATGACCTGGCATTTTTAGCTATAATTTTCCCCTGATTTATTTCTATAATTACAAGTAAATATATACCCAACCCTGAACAAAAGTTTTGTCCGCCACAGCAGCCTGGACTAGTGAGTCCTCTGTGAGAAAACACAAATGACAGTTTATCAAAAGAGACGCAGACAAAAGGAAGAGATGTGGTGGTTTAAGTGTGTGATTAATCATCCCTAAGTTACCATCACTCATCTAAATTCATGTTGTCTTTCAAGAGTCTCTGCCCTTACTTGGCCGTCACTGTCACTATGCCAAACTCAGTGGCATATAATAAATGTTCAAGATACATTTTATATGAGTGGAAAGGGAAAATGTGCTTTGTGTATTGAAAATCCAATGGGCTCTTATCCTAGATGACAAATATTTTCTCCTTTAAGAATAGCTTTAAGGGGGCTGGAGAGATGGCTCAGTGGTTAAGAGCATTGCCTGCTCTTCCAAAGGTCCTGAGTTCAATTCCCAGCAACCACATGGTGGCTCACAACCATCTGTAATGAGGTCTGGTTCCCTCTTCTGGCCTGCAGGCATACACGCAGGCAGAATATTGTATACATAATAAATAAATTAAAAAAAAAAAAAGAATAGCTTTAAGGTGGCCATGCTGGCTCATGCCTGTAATGCCTTGTTTCAAGGCCAGCCTGGACTACAAAGTAAGACCTTTAAAAAGGGCATGGGGTGGGGGCTTAACTAAGGACTGTGAAGTCATGTGGAATAGCAGCTAAGTAGCTCGTAATCTGAGGAACAGAGTAGAACTGTCCCATGGTGAGCTCGGAACAAGACTATATTTGCTCTCTCCTGAGAGTTAACAAGCGATCAGAATGTGGTCAGTGCTAAAAGGAGATCAGGGATCTATCTTTAGTTGGCAAAAATGCCCAAAAGGTGTCTGGAGAGCTGCTTAGGGAGGTGACCTGATGCCATGGGCGTTGCAGTAGAGTTTGGCAGGAAAGGGGGGTACTAGGAAAAACTGGAGGAGAGTAACAGTGGGTGGATATGATTAACATACATTTTATAAATGTATGAAAGTTTCAAAGAATAAAAAAATACTATTTTTTAAAATACAGTAAGAAAAAACAAATATAAATGCCAGTTGGAGTCGTACCTCTTCATGAGGGTCACTGTGAAGTCACTGTGTATGTTGCCTCCTTGTTTTATTGATATTTAGTTTAATTATTAAATTGCTTAGCTCTTAATTCCCTTCCTGGCCTTGTGTACACAGCAGTCACCTCTGACTCGTTAGCTGCTGGAACTAATGTCACATCTGTGGACGAGCCAGCCGAGAAGGAGGAATGTGGGCAGTCATGTCTTTCTCTAACAGAGGGAGAACAGGTTACAACAGCACCGCCAATACCGCCAATAACTGCAGCAGAATGGGATAACCCTGGCATCAAACTCCAGATCGCCGCAGTCCCGAAGTAAGCAAACTCTGGCAGGCTCTTGATCGCAGACCTGTCTCTAGTTGAGCACAGTTTCCTTTGCACCCATCCAGGGAAGCAATAGTTTGTAGACACCTCTGCCTCAGATCCAGGAGACCACGATGTGAGGTTAGGTCAGCAATTTATCTCAGAGAGCGCTTGTGACCCCGAAAAAGCGATGAGGATCAGTGCCAAAAGGAGATCCAGGATCCATCTTCAGTTGGTTATAGAGGTTAGAACCATTGACAGGCAAGTCGCACGGCCCCTCCTCCCACCCTGAGAAGACATGACTGCAGTGGAGTCATGCTGCAGAGTCCCGGGTGCTGGCCTTGTGAGTTAGTGTGGGAGAGAAGGGCGTGGCCAACCCTGTGAGAACGAGGCTACTGAGGATGTTACAGTCAGAGACTTCTAGAGCCTTCTGTTTCCTACGAGCTTATGTCCAAGGCAGAGCTGCACAGTTATTTTAAGGCAGTGTGGCAATGTATCGATGTCATTTCCGAAACGTTTAGTATCTCTCTTCTCTCGTCATGATTCTGAAAGGACTCGACACAGGAGTACCAACTCAGTGGTGTGTCTTCCTTCCCTGGAAAGCACAGCTAGACTAGCCCCTTAGCCGTCGTCGTCCCACTGCTATTGGTCATGGATGCTTGGAAGCAGTCAGTCAGTCTAAAGCTCGCCTCCCATTGGCTCCAGAAATACTATTATAAACCCTTTTTAGCAGACCTGCCTGCTAGTTCTGCATAAGCTAATACGGCCAGCAGTTTTGTGAATTTTGGATCGGTCATGTATATAAAACTTGCTCCCTGAATGCATTGGGACGTTTACAAGGAAGATTCCCAGTTGTTCAGTAATACATGGTTTGGTCCAACATCTTAATAGATTTTGAGTAATCTGTAGTCAACACTGGAGGGACTCTTAGAATCAAGTTTTGTGGTAGGCCAGTTTCCTCACAACCTGCAAAAGTTTATGAGATAAATAGCAACTGTAAAGCAGTTAACTTCAAGTCAAAACCATTTTCACCCTGCAGTCATAAGATCTAATGTTCACACCATCTAGGAGCACACATGTGGCCACCATCCAGTGCTTCCTGAGCATCAGGGAAAGCCACTGTGGGTTGAGAACTACTCCTGATTTGTCTCTTGGTCGCTTACAGTGAAGTAGCCATGATTTATTGTGGAGTAAAAGGCAAAGAGTAAAAACAGAATGTTGCCATAGCTCTGAACGCATCCTTTGGTCTCTTTAAGAATATGTAGTATTTATGGTATATATATTCAGAATATTTGGTATATTTCAGAATATATGGTATATATTTCAGGATATGTGGTATGCCAGAAATGCAAGACATGAAGCTTATCACTCCCGTGAGGCGCTCAGCGAGGATCGAGCAAGCAGTGGCCCGCTACCCAGAAATGCTGCAGGATCATGACGTCGTCGTGGCTTCTCTTAATGAGCTCCTGGAAGTGGACAAAACAGAGTACTTTGTCTTCCGGGAAAATGAGGCTTTACCTGTGACACTAGGTTTCGAAATCCTTGAATCATGATCTTTTGATTTTTTTTTATTTTTTTTATTTAATGAGTTTTTTCCAGGGCTTGTATGAGATAAGAGATGCTCTTGTCAAGAAGGCCTGAGGTAAGAGATGCTCTTGTCAAGAAGGCCTGAGGTAAATGTGCACGGAGACGCCAGGATGCAGAGCAGAGACTTTGTGTCTGAGGAAGCAACGCGTGGGTTTACTCTCACACTGTATATCCCATGGAAAACTTGTGGCTCGTGTGTTTGGTTATATACTTTGTGATAGTTTTCCGGCATACATAAGTTTCGGAGTATCAAATATTTTATCTCAAATGTAGAAAAGAAAAACCATACTTTGTTGATCTACTGTAATTCTATTTTTGAACGCAAAGGTTGATGCTGTAGAGTGACTGACTGTTCTTTTGCCATCCACCTTAACCTAGGAAGGCAGATGCCTCGGGTGGGAAGATTTGAGTTTGAAACCAGCTCACCAGGCGGGGTGGTCGAACCTCACACATCAGGAAGGTTAGGTTAGCCATGTCTTCACTCGGTTTCCAGGTGACATTCTTGGAGTCCTTTGACCTCTGTCACAGTGACCCTATAGGTGAGAGTGACTCATGTCACTGAGTGGGTCTCCTCTAGTGAAGCACAACCCAGAGTTTCGTGGCTAGCCGGGTTTTTCTTGGGCACAGTCCTCATTTTGCCCTTGTTATTCAGAAATGCTTCAAGTGAAAAGAGAAGTTGTGGAGACACTTGCTGCATCCATTGTTTTCAGGAGACTCAGCCTGAAGAGACTGTGAATCCCAGAGACTATGGCAGGGGTTTTTCTTCTCCTTGGGTCACTGCTCTTAGAGAGGAAAACCAGAGTTGTTTTGTAAATATAATGTATAGAAAGCCTACTTGGTACGTTTTAAATTTCAGCCTTGTTACTCTTATTACTAAGTAATATCTAAAAAAAAAAACATTAAATAGTTGTTCATTCCTGCTTGTTCGCTTCATTATAGTGGTGGCTTAGCGAGAGACGTCGGGGTTTCTCAGGGCAAACACTGATGGATACCCTAAGAATCATGTGGAGTACATTCATAGCCTGAATAAAGGGTCTGACCGTGAGCCTCCTGAGGAACTGGATTTTGCTGTGAGGTAAACAGGTCCACCTCTCAAGGTCGTATAGCATTGATTCATAAAACTGACCTAGAAAACCTTCATGCCGGAGGACTAGCCCTCCGTGAGAGACAGATGTCCCTCTCCACCGGCATGCAGGAAATCATGCAGCCCGATTGGAGGGTTGCATAATGGCCACAAGACTTGGAGAAGCATTCAGATCAGCAAGCTAGAGTCTGAAGCAAGGCCCTTCAGGAAGGAAGGAACTTGCCTCCAAGCTCAACCTCCAGCTTCAGTCCTCACAGGCCCTCAGGATGGAGCCAGCAGTCCCCTCTGCTAGAGTGGCTCACTCGCCTACACCCTCTTCCCAGCCTGAGAACCAACTTGACTGTGTACGGCTTCATTCCTCAGAACCACTGTTTGCCGCTGGAGCAGTTTGGCCTTCTGCATCTCCAGTTCCTTGCAGGATGTCTGCCGGTCCCTTCCTGACATCTGACAATACAGTGTGGGTTGGACTGGTAGTGTTTGGTCATGTTTAGTTTCAAAAGGACTAACTGGAGGGTTTCCAAAGCCTGACCAGACAGACTAAATGGAGCCTTCTGGTCATGAGAACAATTGGGGATGCTGACTGCAGAAAACCACCGTACTTCGGAAACACTTCGTAGATGTTTATTAGAGCTCGCATTTACTGAAGGAATATGTCCTGTCAGGGGGCGGCGGGGGGGGGGGGGGGGGGGGGAGAGTAGGAGGAAAGGCTACAGCCCCTAACAGCCTGGGAGGCAGGAATGTGGGCCTTTGTGTGGATGTAGCTCCTGGGGCTTAGGGATGGCTTTTTAGAGGGGATGATTACAACATGACTCTTGAAAGCTAAGAAGGATCGTCTCTGCCACCACGCTACCACTGTACAGAGCGACTGAACCAGAGGACACGGAGACACATTTACAGTCTTTGCTGCCAAGGCACTCAGCTGAGTCTTCACCGTACAAGAAAAACACTCTGAACATGTTATTTCTAGGAAAGGTCCCGTTTCTTTAGTGTCACCTTCCCAACCCCAGTCTAAATGGTGGGGGTACATGTGACCATGCCTGAACAACCAGAGCCCTGCATCACCACAACGAGGCACACTGGCTGGAGGAGGAGTCATGCCAGACTTATTTGGGAAGAGACATCCTGATGGAGTTGCTGAAAATGCACGATGCAAATCTAAGGTCTAAGATTAGCTATCTTATTTATCTTATAGATAGACAAAACCTTCTGGAAAATAGTCCCAACACAAAATAAATCATGTTATATCAATGACACAATAGCTAATGTTACGCATGGAGCTGGCCTGACCCTGGGCTTTCAGCTGTAAGAGCTAGTAAATTCCCCTTTTCCCTAAACTCATTGTGTTAGGTCTCACCGGTTGCTAATAAAGTCCTGATTCAGTGCTTGCTTCCCACACATCCTCTCACTAACTGTGACACAGACAGGAAAACAATGGATGATGTGATGGTTTAAATAAGAAAGGCCTGAGCTGGGGAGATGGCTCCAAAGAACTCAGGTTCATTTCCCAGCACCCACATGGTGGCTAACCATCATCTGTAACTCCAAGAGGATCCAATGCCCTCTTCTGGTACTTCTGTGGGCACACACACACAGGGAAAACACCCATACACATAAATAAAAATATTAAAAAAAAAAAAAGCCCCCACAGGCTCAGATATTTGAATGCTTGTTCCACAGTTGGTGGAACTGTTTGGGAAAAATTAGGAGGTATGGCCTGGTGTGTCTCGAAAACAAAAAACAAAAATTTTAATTAAAAGTATTCTATGTAAGCAAGAGGTGACTGCCAGTGTCTGCCACATATTCCTGGGAGTGATGTCATACATCTCTAAAATAGAGAAAAATGAGTATAGATTTAAAAATAAAATCTGCAGCATATGAATAGCCCTCGGGTTGAGGTCTCTGTCATACTCTTATCTTGCCCCAGACAAGTTCCTGAGGGTAGAGTCCCAAGTCAAAACTTTATCACCTATCCCCGCTGCCTCTTTCTTACTCCATGTCCATTACCCCTTCTCCTGCAGTTCTCCAAGGCAACGCAGAACTTCTCATTCAGTAAAATACCCAGGATGCTGCAGACACCAGGAATAAGGAGGGCAAGCCAAAGAAAGTGGCCTGACCCCAAGATGCTGAGGGCCCAGTGGGGACTTGTAATCAGAGTCACAAATGTATGTTTAAGTCCCCAGAAGAGCTGTCTGTGGTAGGAGCTGAGACTACACAGATCTAGCCAGGGTAGCCGCAATGCCTAAAGAGAAGTAGGAGAAACTGAAGAGACGGGAATATTCTAGGCCAGGGGAAACTGTAGAAAGGCGCTCCGTCTCTCCCTTTCTCATTCTCTCCCTGTTCCTCTCCTCTTTCTTTCCTTTTCTCTCCTCCCTCCCTGAGCCCCTCAGGTACTTTCGATATTTTGTACATTGGTCTTCTACCCAGGAAGGAAATCCTCTGAGATTTTGTAATCTTGGATTTACAGTGGATTGACCTTAAGGGATAAGCAATCTAACCGAACCCCTAGTGTTTAAAGACACAAAGCCAGAGAGGTGCCTAGTCTTCCTGGAGCGGGACCTCGTAGACCCTGGGGCCCAGAAGTACTTCCAGGAGGAAAGGGCTGAACAGGGCCAAAGCTGGATGTTTTTGAAATACACAGGGGTGACCAAGTGACTCGCCTGTGCCCCTCCCCCATCCTCAGACATTCTAAATGCTCACCCTTCTGACCCACAGAGCGAACCTGGAGAACTGCACTCTCAGGCCTGTCCCTTAAGGGTTCATTCTGTCATCTCCAGTGGGTAGGGTCAGTCTGAGCCGCCACATGATGGCAGCTGTCCCCACTAACACAAAAACTGAACGCTAGGAGGGAATTAAAGCCAGGATCTCAGAACACCGAGGCCGCATGAAAGGCTCCTAGCAAGATAATCCAGTTATGAGGACGACATTTGATGAGTTCTGATGCATATATGAATCATCTGCCACAGTGGCCCAGAGGATGACAGAAGAGAGATGCTCCTGCCTGACGAGACAATCCTGTCTAATGAGACAATCCTGCCTAATGAGACAAGCCGGCCTAATGAGACAATCCAGCCAAGCAGGTTGTAGAGATTTTGAAACACAGTCAAAGTTCACAGAAATACTCTTTTTAAAAGACATATTTAGAAATAAAATTGTATGTGTCATGTGATGCAAGCCTGGAAGAACTAATTAAAATATCTCCACTTCTTGTCACACACATTTCCAAAAAAGCCATCAAGGACGCCTTCTAAGGCAACAGCAATAATGTCCCCCAAAAGAATTCTCAGGCTCCAAATCAGTCCAATAAGAGTTTTTAATGTGGCCTGATACAGTGGCACACACCTTTTATTCCAGCACTCGGGAAGCAGATGCATGCAGGTCTCTGTGAGTTCAAGGCCCACCTGGTCTACAGAGTGAGTTTCAGGATAGCCAGGGCTACATAAAGAGACCCTGCCAAAAAGACAAAAAGAAAAACTAACAAGCAAGCCAAAAAGAGATTTCGATACGTTTGCCTTTTCCTTTTTTCCTATATTTCCAGTTACCTAAAAAATATACTTCATGATGCCAGCCTATGTCCAGGACTTAATCTGCTCTGATGCCACCAGCCTTGTCCTCGTTCTGTCTTTCTCTGGGCCTTAGAAGAAACAAAGAAAGTGGCATGGAAAGTAACTGCCCAGCGTGGCAAAAACATGTCAAAATGCCTTAGTCTGGACAATGATAAAAGCTTAGAATCAAAGACACATTTTCAGGAAGAATCCACAGTAATGATGGAAGTGATCCCACCATTGGGGGTGGAGAGGAGAAAGATGCCCAAGGCACAGGGTTAAGATCATGACTGCCCTGGCCTCCTGGGTGTCTCCTGAGCAGGACTAGTCTACACTGCCACCAGGCAGGAGGCAGGAGGCACACAGGAGAGAGACACTGCATCTGCTCACACCCAGTGAGGAAGGAATTTTTAATAATCAAGTCCCAGAAGTGTCGGTGGAAATAAGGTCCCTCATGACAGCAGGAGCCCCAGCCCTGAACGCTAACGACACCTCCTCCTTGATGTGGTGTCAGGGTGAAAATAAGGTCCCCCGTGTCGAAAGACACCTCTTCGTTGACGTCTAAAGACTCCAGCTCAGGAGAACACACACCGACCCTCTCCCCCGGAGCAGAGAGGACGGGTTCAGGTGACGGACCCACAAGCAGTTGTCTGTGAGGGTACCAACAGTTAGCTGTTGAGCAGATATTGGGGCCCTGAAAAACCTAATGTCCCTAATATTGAAAGCAAAATCCCAATACTAACCTGAATTGGAATTCATAAACAATATCATTATTTCCATAACTTGAAAAAACCAATCTACTTCTCTAATCAAACATGAAAATTAAAAAATGAAATAATTTATCATTGTATTGCTGCATAAATATAAATTCCTATGTTGAAAACAGAAGGTCTCTGTGCGTGCTTCTGTGTTGGCCACTGCTGCTCTATTCCACGGTACCCACAGCCACAGAGTTTCTCAGCCACAGTGAAATGGTTCCTTCCAGCTCTGCTGTAGAGAGCAAAGCCCACAGCCTCCCAGTCCTTTCTGTCAATAGAAGAGGAAGCTGGAGGCAGGTGGGTCCAGGCTAGCCCATTCTTACTCTATAACCAACTTATGAGGTATCTGTTGGGATGAACAAGGATGGAGATGAACTCCCAAGGCTTCAGAGATCTGCATCACTCCTTACCCACAGTGCTCGGTTCCCGCCCACAGACGCTGCAGAAGGAGCCCACAGAGAGCACAGCGCAAGAAGCCTTCTGGCAGCTAAGCTCCAGAAAGTCCTGTCTCCCGTGAGCCCTTGCTTATGTGATCACAACCATCCTCACTTCCCTGAGCTTAACCCAGGAGCTAGGGTCTCCTAGTAGGACACCAGCCACAGCCTTTCCTGGATCATCTCCTGCTTGGTCCCCAGAAGCCACTCAGTACATGCCTGCTAAGGGGAAGGCTGAGCTCCTTCCCTTACTACGGGCATCATTCCCCCTGGGAGGAGTGAGTGGACCTCACTCTAAAGCAGGGGAAAGGTTAGACATGGGGAAGACGGTCCTCTGCAGGACCATCTTCCCTACGAAAACCTAACTCCTGCTTTGTTTTTAAGAGTTGTGAACCAGTATCTATCTGACTGACCCCACGGTGTCTACAGGTTGGTTAATAGGCCTGAGGACCCTGCAAAGTCCTGAAGGAGAGGGAACCAGTGAGTCCTTCCTGGGTGGAGAGTCAGGGAGGCTCAGGGAGATGCATCAGAGACTCACCAGCTTAGGGACGGCCCAAAATAGCAAGCTGAGTGGGAAGTGCAAGAAGTTGAGGCAAGCAGTGGTATAGAGGAGGCTTAGCTGGCCTAGAGAAGAGAGTGTGAGGGGAGCCACAGTGGAACAGGCTGCCCCGTCATGCTGCCTCACAGGTCTAGTTCCTGGGTTACCCTCTGACTACAGATCCCAGCCAGCTCCTTCGGTACCACCGTTGGCACTGAGCCTGTACCCTGAATGTGACCCCGGATGGGGCCAGGCCAGCCAGCCCTACCCCTGTCCAAACCCCCTGGGGACTGAGGCTTGTGCCCACCCACAGGCCGCACACAAGTCTTTTGGGTATCTGGGCTTGACTGAGTGACTGGTTGGTTGTTTGGTTTCTTTGTGTGTTTGTTTTAAGCCAGGATCTAGATTACGTACCTTAAACTAGCTTAGAACTTGCAATTCTCTTGCCTCGGCACTCCAAGTAATAAGATTACAGGCTTGTGCCACCATACCCAGTGCTCATTCTGTGGGGTTTTTATTTTCAGTGCTGGGCTGGTACCCTGAACCTCATGTGTGCTAGACGAGCACCCTGAACGGAGCTGTGCCCCCAACTTTTAGAGACAGGCTATCTCTCCACTTTGCTCAGACCCTGCTCCTGCCTTTCCCCCAGTGTGACCTGCCTGGCTCAAAATAGTAATCAATCAGGTCTGAAGACAGCAGAGGACGAGGCAAGAGCCACCTGCGCACCCCATAGTTACGCCCTGATGGCCCCACAACTCTCCTCCAGCCTGCTTTCCCATCTCTGCACCTCTGTCTCCTCAACTGTAAAACCATGAGCTTCTTTTTGTTTGTTTGTTTTTTGTTGTTGTTGTTTGTTTTTTGAGACAGGGTTTCTCTGTAGCTTTGAAGCCTGTCCTGGAACTAGCTCACGATTGTAGACCAGGCTGGCCTCAAACTCACAATGATCCGCCTGCCTCTTCCTCCGGAGTGCTGGGATTAAAGGTGTGTGCCACCACCGCCAGGCAAACCATGAGCTTCTGCCAGCCTACCTGACCCTACCAAGGGGACACTCAGAGTGCTACACTCTAGGTGTCTTAAATTTTAAAATCTACAAATGGCTCTGCCAAGGTCCTTCATTGTCACTGGTGTGGCTGAGCCTAGGATTTCCTGGAATTCTAGATTTGCTGGACCCCTTCCGCCTAAAGGTCTGTGGGAATCTCCCAGCTTCACTGCTTAGTAACGCCACAGGGTATGTTTTCCTTTCTTCTTTTCTCCCAAGACCCATCAGCTCACTGACCCAGAATCCCATTCTCTCAGACCCCTTTCTCCAATGACCCCAGACATCCATCACAGCTATATAATCAGCCCCAAGAGGCCAAGCTGGGAAGTCAGGCGTGCCTGAGGGGTGTTCATGGTGAGGACTGAGAGGCAAGTCCCAGAAACCCTTCCACTACAACATGCTGCGGTCATTTAGATTAATAACCAGCAGAGGGCACTGTAAGACAAGCTCAGGAGACACTTAGGCAAAGCTGGGGAAGACAAATAGCTGGGCATAATAAATGGAGACAAATCAGACCTAGATGAGCAAGGGAAGGCTCATTCATCTCTTCCGGAGTGTATCTATCCTTGCCCACCACATAGCACTTACCTGAATCTCCTTCTTGGAATAGATAGCTCGTAGCCCACAACTGCTCCCTCCCGTGATCCTGATCCAAAAATAGCAACATGATCCAGGAGAGGAGAGGAATATGACCTTCCTCAGCCCCTTATAGGGAGGTGCACAGAGAACAGTAGGGGATACAGAGCTTAAAAAGTGGGAGTCAGAGGAGGGGGGACCCCCCATGGGCTGTGTGTGTACATGCACAAAAGAACAGGCCCCCGTGTTTCTGCCCAGTGAGTTAGAAAAGGCTTAGAGCAAAGCACAGTGGGTGTTCAGTGGGGTCACTATGGAAATCTGATCCGAAACACATCCTTCTGGTTTCTGTGTGAGCTGACACCAGCCCTCATCCCTTCACCCTGACCACCCAGGAAAGCCAGCAGCACTCTGACTGGTACAGACCTGCCAGGTGTGTGTCTAGCCGCTCCAGATGCTCTGACGGCTCTGAAGAACGGGGACAGGAGACGGCAAGGGTAAGTGACAGCCCTGGGTTACCCACTGTCCATGGTCGCTTTTGTGTCAGCTCCCAAGCAGAGGCTTCTGACCCCCCAACGAAAGCATCCATCGTCCCCTTAAGTTAGATCAAGAAGCAGCGGCATGGGACGTGTATGACAGGTGACAGAAGCACTCAGGGAGTCAGGTGACTGGGCCAACCTTCCAAAAGTCACAAGGCAGTGACTCAAATCCAGCAGCGCTTACAGCACACCTGGAATTGTCTGAGCGCAAAGCAAGCCCTGGTCTCTCCTGGGTGAGAAAGTGTGTCTGTCCCACACACTAAATGCTCAGGGAAGGGGGGAAAGAGCAAGAGAAATCCCACCCTGGGATTATCTTGGGGACCTCAAATCAGAAAATGGGGACCCCCCTGCACTGTGTGATTTTGGACAAATTTTTTTGTTTTGTTTTTTGTTTGTTCAAGATAGGGTTTCTCTGTAGCTTTGGAGCCCGTCCCAGAACTCACTCTGTAGACCAGGCTGGCCTCAAACTCAAAGAGATCCACCTGCCTCAGCCTCCCAGGTGTTTGGATTAAAGATGTGTGCCACCACCACCCAACTTGGACAAACTTCTTAAAGACCTCTGCTTCTTTGTGTAGGAAAACCCATCTCCTCCCGTAAATCACATAGTGGATGAGATTCCCGGCACAAAGAGGGGAATACAGCAGGCCTCCTGGCTCACCCTTCTCTCTCGCCCTGATGCTCAGCTCCCAAGACAGCTCAGAAACTCCGAGGCAAGTACGCCAGCCCTGCAACTTCTTTTTTTTTTTTTTTCTTTTTGATTTTTTGAGACAGGGTTTCTCCATAGCTTTTTGGTGCCTGTCCTGGAACTAGCTCTTGTAGACCAGGCTGGCCTCGAACTCACAGAGATCCACCTGCCTCTGCCTCCCGAGTGCTGGGATTAAAGGCGTGCGCCACCACTGCCCGGCCTGCAATTTCTTAAATTTGACAAAGATATGGTCTCCGATTACAGGATATCCTTGCCCTACTCTGAGAATCTCCCGTACGTGTCTGATGAGCCCGCTGAAGCAAAGAATGACAAATGCGTGCTCACAGTTCTGCCCTGGGACGGAAGCTAGGGGGCACTGATGGCATAGCAGACAGTGCCTGAAGTTGGTACCTCTAGAGTAAACAGCACAGGGCTAGGGGGACCAGCAGAGGTACTAACACAGAGCTTCCCAGAATCCTGGAGGGGAAGAGGAAGCCCGGAGCCAAGAGAGCTGTGTCCTCCCTGATCAGAGAGGGCTCAGGAGATAGATCTGTGTGGCAGGACTAACGGCAGTTTCAATGTCTCCAGGTCCTAAAGTAGTCTCCTGGATTCCTGTCTCCAGGGACAGACAAACCAGCAGAGCCTCCCCTCCACGAAACACAAGACATCAGCAACTGTCATTACTGTTTTGACTTATCTCAGGACCGTCCCTTCTAAAAAAAAAACAAAAAAACAAATAAAAAGCAGGGCTTTTGTGTGTCTACCACAATTAGGTCAAAATAGGCCCTCCAGGTTTGGGGTGAGGCCTCAGCCTATGGGACAGGGTACAAGAACATGGGCATATACAAGAACACACACAGCCCAAGAAGTGAGACCTGCAGCAGGCTGCCCTTGCCCACCAACCTCCCAGAATAATGAGACACCTGGGCTCACTGGGCTCAGGAACCTGGAGGTCTCTATCCATAGCATCCCTAGCCAAGCTGGGCAATAAAGACCAATGGTGACGGGGGGGGGGGGGGGGGAGGGGGGGAGGGCTGCGAGGGGTTATTCTCATGTGAATTCTTTTTTTTTTTTTTTTTTGTATTTTGAGACAGGGTTTCTCTGTAGCCTTGGAGCCTGTCCAGGAACTAGATTTGTAAACCAGTCTGGTCTTGAACTCACAGAGATCCACCTCCCTCTGCCTCCCAAGTACTGGGATTAAAGGTGCACACCACCACTGCCCAGCCTTCTCACGTGAATTCTTAAATAAACCTCCAGAGCTGCTCACGATGAAGAACCCCAGGGCCATAGGACCGCAGTTACCATCCACCCAGCCATTCTCAACCAGAGCCCAAGGCCTGCCCCTTGATCTCCTGGACCTGCTGGACATTTAGTTCACCCCACCCAAGTCCTCCCCAAATATCTTACTATCTCTTCTCAGACCTTTGAGGAGTACAGAAGTGGTCCTGCCTCACCACTTGGAGACTCCAGAGAGACCCACCCATGGAAAAAGACCACTGCCACGCCTCCTCCTCACAGACTAAGAGAGGCTGCCCCTTTCCGCATTACATACCCATCCATCCCAACCCCTCAAACCTAAGACACGTGCCTCACAGTCATGATGGCCTGGTAGGGACAGGGCAGGAATCAAGGGTCGACCTAGCTAGGCCAGAGAGCGTCCAGCCTCTGCCTCCACTCCATCATCCCCTATTCTGGGTCCTCAGGCACAAGTGGTAGGGAAATGGGGGTAGAAAGACCAAGGAATCAGAACCCAAGAGAGGGTGATTGTAGCGGCATAAACGAATGCAGACAGATTGTAAAAATATATATAGTTTTAATGTAGAAATAGACTTACAGAACCACCGTTCCAGCGGAGACCAGGAAAGCAGAAGAGGCAGATGGGAGCACGCTCGCCAAATTTATAGGCAGACATTAGCCCGAGGCGAACACGCCCCCCAAGGGGCGGGACTTATCCCTACATCTCCCCTTTTTGTCTAAATAAGACAGAACCAAACCAAATACAACTATATACAATAACAACAAATAATAAATATAACAAACAATATTGAGAACAAAAGCTTTGCTAAACATTCTATCTCAAGGAATCCAAATAATGTAGAGAGTAACTACAATTATATAATCTTCAACTCCACCAAAGATCTGAGAAGGGAATAAACACTACTCAACAAACGAGATATATCCAAAATGTGCAACAATTGACAGAGACAACTGACTACCTGGGCAATCACCCAAAGTCTCGTTTGCAACGTTGAGTCAACCAATTTTGGCTAAGGCCTAACATAACTGACATACCATTATTAAAGGCAAGGAACTTTTCAAAACTATCTTACCCTGTCTTGGCAGGATATGACAGTCCTGTTTTATCCATTGATGCACGCTCTGTATCTCTGTCAGTGGTTGAGGTATGGGCATTTCTTTGTCCAAAGGCCAGTTCTGCCAAATAGAAAGGCTCCAGATGGAGTGTCTTTGGTGCTCAACATTCTCTCGGGAATAGAGCGGTATAGCCAGGAGCAATTGTGTCTCACTATCACGAAACTCTGAGTTAGATTAAAGGCCATTTTCTACAGCTCTTTGAAGAGGTTGAAGATTATCTATCTATACTGAGTATAATCTCTATATATCTAAAGAACCTGATTAGTCTAATTATAAATGAAAAACTTAGATGACTATTTATCTATATAATTCTCAATATCTATCTAACTTAAAGACTAAGACAATAAACAACTGTGTAACAAATGAGGACAATGACCTCCAAATATAAACAATGTACAAATATACACTGCAGTAGGTAAATATATATCAATACACAAACATTATATAAGTATCTTAATCAGAGGTAGAAATGTACACTGCAATATGGTAAATATATACAATATATATTTATCAATACAATATATGTCAATACATAAAAAATGTTTTAAACAGAGATAGAAACATGCATGCATACAATAGTCAATATAATTTAACTTTGTATCAATATACAAGAATCTATACCAATATATTTGTCTAAAAGCAGTAACTCACAATTATAAATCTATTATCCCATCATTCCCTCTTTTTTTTTTTCAAAATGATCCCTGAGCTTATAAAATTCCTCCCCCAACCTCCCAACCCCTAAATGATGTCCCTAAACCCAGGGGTAAATTTTACTGGGAGAGGGGACGTCGTCCTCTAGAATTACTTCCAGCTGTCATGGGGGCGACATTCTTTCTGGGGATCCTGTGAAAGTAAAATGATGGTTAAATTTCAAGATCAATGTCTTTTAAAATTGCAAATAGTCTCTGAGTATTTTGTGGAGGTCTGGCCAGAATGTTGTACAAGATGTGCACCATTTCAGCTAACCAAGTTGGGATCATCTTGTGCAGCTGGTATCCAAAACAGGTCTTGTAGTAGAGCTATCAGTATCATGACGTCATATCAACCAGGTAGAGTTGTTGTTGTGGGGCCCCATCTTCTTCCTGGAAACTTCAAATGTCACTTCTGGAAAAACTCATTGTTCATTGAGAAAAACTTAAACATTAATCATATATATATATATATATATATATATATATATATATATTCTATGAAAGGCATGATAGATATTTTCAATGAAAAGTATGATAGATATGAAGAAAAACAAAGATGTTTTCTAAACTCTTATTTCTTTCTGTCCCATATCATGGCTCTTGACATGAGACAGAAACTCCAGAAACTCTGGGTTTTTCTCTTACTAACAGGCTTGGAATTGGAGAGGGACTGAGCCAGAGTCCAACTTCAAAACCAGCTCTATATATTTATAAAGAAATGTTTAATAAGACATATAAATAAAAATTAATACTTACAAAATGTGTCCATCCATCAGTAATTAAATATTCAGGGTCCCTCAATTTCTTTGAAGATGAGTATTTTCCTGTGGAGATAAGAAAAGAACCCTGCCTCCAACCTATCTGTATTTCTTACCATCAGTATGTTCGCCATCCTTATGCAAGAATTGTTATTTATCTTTTCCAAGTGGCTTCTCTTCTTAAAACCGAACCTTTATTAATTTTGATGGTATCCACAATTTTTCCTCACCTGTGGAGATAAGAGCAAAACCCCTTCCCCAACATAGCACATATCCTGGCTTCCATTGTGAGGTCAGCACATCCTTGAAATAAACTGGTTGATTTAGTTCAGTAGACTTTTCCATTATCCAATGTCTTTCTGCAGCTGTTGTTCCCTTCTCATTAGCGTTGAGAAAATTCAAGGTTAACAAAGCATTACGTAGCCTATTTCTGGGGGTGTTTTCCACCCCTTTCTGTTTGTTCAACATATCTTTTATAGTTCGATTTGATCTTTCTATGACTGCTTGACCTGTAGGATTGTATGGTATACCTGTAACATGCTTGATATTGTAATAATCAAAAAACCGTTTCATTTTCCTAGAAACATAAGCAGGACCATTGTCCGTTTTTATTTGCGTAGGTATACCCATGATAACCATGACTTCTAATAAATGAGTGATTATTGAATCAGCTTTTTCTGAACTTAAAGCAGTTGCCCACTGAAAGCCTGAATAAGTGTCAATAGTGTGATGAACATATTTTAATTTGCCAAATTCTGCAAAGTGGAACACATCCATCTGCCAGATTTCATTCCTTTGGGTGCCCTTTGGATTAGCCCCTGCAGGCAGTGGCATTTGGTTATAGAAAGAGCAAGTAGGGCATTTCTTTACAATCTCCTTAGCTTGTTGCCATGTAATTGAAAACTCTTTCTTCAAACCTTTGCTATTAACATGATGTTTTTTATGAAATTCAGAGGCTTGTAGCACACTGCCAATCAATAATTGATCAATTTCTGCATTACCTTGTGCTAGAGGACCTGGCAGACCCGTATGGGATCGGATGTGTGTTATGTACATAGGGCAAAGCCTGTTCCTGATCAAATCTTGAATCTGGAGAAACAATGAGGTTAGTTCTGTATCATCAGGTATAAATTCAGCAGTTTCAATATGTAAAATAACTCTTTCTGCGTATTGTGAAGCTGTAACTATATTAATAGGCTCTTTAAAATCCCTTAGCACCATAAGAATGGCATATAATTCCGCCTTCTGGACAGAATTATACAGACTTTGTTCCACCTTATCCAAGTCTTCTGATTTGTAACCTGCCTTCCCTGATTTATTGGCATCAGTATAGAATGTACGGGCTCCAGTTATTTGAACATCACGGACGATTCGAGGAAGAATCCAAGAAGTTCTCTTTATGAAGTTAAGCCTCTTGCTTTTTGGATAGTTGTTATTAATGTCTCCCAAAAAATTAGCACAAGCTCTTTGCCATGGTTCATTATCTTCCCATAATTTCTTTAGTTCATCAGCAGTGAAAGGCACTATAATTTCTGCTGGGTCTATGCCTGCTAGTTGACGAAGTCTCAGCTTGCCTTTTATAATTAACTCAGAGACTTTCTCCACATAAGTTTTCAGTTTCTTACTTGGTTTATGTGGTAAAAAGATCCATTCCAAAATAATATCATCTCTCTGCATTAAAATTCCTGTAGGAGAAATTTTTGATGGTAGTATGACGAGAATACAATCGAGCTCTGGATTCACCCTGTCCACATGTGCCTGTTGTAATTTTTCCTCAATCATTGTCAGTTCCTTTTCTGCTTCAGCTGTTAATTCTCTGGGACTGTTTAAATCTTTATTACCATCCAAGGTTTTGTTCAAATGAATTATTAGATCAGGTGTTATTCCAATAGCTGGTCGTAGACTGGAAATGTCTCCTAACAGTCTTTGAAAGTCATTAAGAGTCCGTAGGCGATCTCTCCTAATTTGTGCCTTTTGTGTCTTAATTTTTTGAAAACCTATTTTATAACCTAATTAATTAACAGAATCTCCCTTCTGAATCTTTTCAGGAGCGATTTGCAATCCCCATTTAGGTAAAAGTATCTTTATTTCTTCAAACAGTCTGTTCAAGGTATCCATGTTTGAATCGGATAACAAGATGTCGTCCATGTAATGGTATACTATAGATTTGGGAAATTTCTTGCGTATTATTTGCAATGGTTGGTTCACAAAATATTGGCACAGGGAGGGGCTATTTAACATACCCTGGGGGAGGACGGTCCAGTGGTACCTCCTCGAAGGTACCACTTGAGAATTGTTATAAGTAGGCACTGTGAAGGCAAATTTTTCTCTATCTTCTTTTTGCAAAGGTATAGTGAAAAAACAATCCTTTAAATCAATAACTATAAGAGGCCATCCTTTTGGTAATAAAGAGGGCAAAGGAATTCCTGATTGCAGAGGGCCCATAGGTTGAATAACCTTGTTGATGGCCCTGAGTTCTGTCACCATTCTCCATTTACCTGATTTTTTCTTAACCACAAATACAGGAGAATTCCAAGGGCTGGTAGATTCTTCTATATGTCCAGCATCTAATTGTTCTTGTACCAGCTGTTCTAAAGCCTGTAACTTTTCCTCAGCTAAAGGCCATTGTTTTGTCCATATTGGTTTCTCAGTCAACCATTTTAGAGGCAAGGCTGTTGGTATCTCTGAAGGGACATCAATTGCTTGTTCTTGTACAGCCCGAATGGCCGGTTTTCTCCATTTGTAATATCTTTTAATATTATTCTCAGAAATATAGGCTCTAGAAGTAGCAAGAATGTTAATTTCGGTATTCCATTGTTGTAATAGGTCACGACCCCATAAATTCATTGTGATATTGGCTACATATGGCTTTAATTTTCCTATTTGTCCCTCTGGCCCTATACATTCAACCCATCTCGTGCTCTGCCTTACTCGAGATAGGGTTCCAATTCCCAGGAGCTGAACATTTACATTCTGAAGAGGCCAATACGGATGCCAAGATTCTGGGGTAATGATACTTACATCAGCACCTGTGTCCAGCAGGCCAGTAATAAAAATGCCATTTACACACACTCTCAGTTTAGGTCTTTGATCATTTATAGAAGTTTGCCAAAACACACGTAACTTATCTTTCTGATCATTATTGCTTGTAACAGTAGGCATGGGGCTTCCTAATTGTCCTGATGAGGCACGTTCTCTGCAGAAACTGGATATGACTGAACCATGTTTGCCATGGGGGCCTGTGAGGCCCCCCCTTTCACGTTTCCCGGCTGTATCAGGTTGCCTTGTCTATCTCTTGGAGACCTGCATTCATTCGTCCAATGTCTGCCCTTTCCACATCTTCTACATAAACCTGAAGGCTGAGTCCTCCTATTTCTGTTATTTCTAGAAGATGCATTATTATTATTATTTCTGAAAGATGCATTATTATTATTATTATTATTATTATTTCTGAAAATCCATTGTCTACAATTCCTTTTCATATGACCCATTTTGCCACAATTAAAACATTTGGTATTCTGGTGTCTCCTTTTACCATTGGAAATTGCTTTTTCTACCCATGCTTCAGTGCCATAATCAAATGTATCAACATTGAGTGTATGCAAGACCCATTCTTCCAAGGGCGCTGATCTGAGTTTTAAAGGCCCCAAAATCCTTTTGCATTCCACATTTGCATTTTCATAAGCCAAAGACTCAATCATTATACGTCTTGCTTCTGGGTCAGATATCCCTATTTGTACAGCCTTAGTTAATCTTTGTAAAAAGTCACTAAAGGGTTCTCTCTGACCCTGTTTAACTCTGATAAATGATTCCATTCTCTGTCCTGGGTCTTGTACCCTGTCCCAAGCCCTTAAGGCTGCTGTAGTACACATGGAGAGTGTGTTTTCATCCAAATTAGCTTGTTCCTGAAGATCGGAAAAGGGCCCTTCACCTAGAATTTGATCTAGGGAAATGTCAATTCCCTTCGCTTTTTCCTGCTGTTCTAAGAGTCTAGCCTCTTGCCTGAATAAGCATTGCCATTTCAATTGCGGTCCACTCTCAAGTACTGCAGAGCTCAGCTGGAGCCAGTCCGAGGGGGTTGCTCTGCTTGTCGTGGCCCAAGATCTTAGCATCTCTTTAACAAAAGAGGCTTGCATCCCAAAAGTCATGACAGCCTGTTTTATTTCCTTGAGATCATTCATACGGACAGGCTCCCATGTATCCTCCTTGATGACCCTAGGGTTTTTGGAACCAATCACCTTCTCTGTTGTTATTACTGGAAAGGCAGGTAGAGCTGTAGGTAGAGCTTTGTGGAAATTGTCCCGGAGAGATTTACCCACAGATGTAGTTAAAATTTGCCTTTCTACCCTTTGCTCTTCTTCATCAGAATTTAGAAATTCCTCAATCTTTTCAATTCTATTCACCATTGCCTTCTGCAATGTCTGAATCTCCTGTCCAGAATTATGTTCCAAAGCCTTCACTGAGGATTCTAAAGTATGAAGTTTGTCTGTTAGAGATAACATCTCATCTTTGGACATAATTTTTATGGCATAAACCGTGCCTTCTTGTATTGACAATCTTTCCGTCAATCTGTCATAAGCTTTAGACAAAATCCGATTGTCACATTCAGCAGTTTTGATTCTCTCAGTTAATGTTTCATTTCCTACAGAAAGGGACTGAATCTTATGGTCCAGATCAGCTGTTCCCTCTTCCATAGTAATGAATTTCTCCTTAACATCAGCCTGGAGAACTTCAAACTGATTCTTGAGAAGATTGTTATCAGTCAGGAGAACTTCAAACTGATTCTTGAGAAGATTGTTATCAGCCTGGAGAACTTCAAACTGATTCTTGAGAAGATTGTTATCAGCCTGGAGAACTTCAAACTGATTCTTGAGAAGATTGTTGTCATTCTCAATTGTTTTTAAGCGTTCAATCTCTACCTTAAGAATCCTGGATTCGTCTTGTAAAGACTTTATCATATTTCTATTATCAAACCATTTGGTGCCAATGAAAACTACGAAACCCAGAAGGATCCATAGATGTGGGGTGATAGACACCTCTTGTAAAATCTCCCACATGGTACAATTAAAAAAACTGTTAAATTCTTGAACAGTAATGTGTTCAGACATTTTATTTATAAAAGAAAAATTTTTTACCTGCAATGATCGGTTCCTGTCAGTGGTGGTCTCTGTGTTTTTGGAGCCTGTCCTAGAACTAGCTCTTGTAGACCAGGCTGGCCTCCAACTCACAGAGATCCGCCTGCCTCTGGGATTAAAGGTGTGCGCTACCACTGCCTGGCCGGCCTCAAACTCACAGAGATCCGCCTGCCCTTGCCTCCCAAGTGCTGGTATCAAAAGCGTGCGCCACCACTGCCTGGCTAAGTCACTTTGTATCAGACCAAATCTGACACTGTGGCAGCTTTTGTTGCAAAACCGCAAGTACTTGAGCTTCTGCTAATTCAGGCAGTGGGGTTCCGCTGCAAAACTTAGCCAAGGCAGGCAGAATGGGCCTGTGTGGCCGAGTATGTCTCGGACTCGGCACTGGGGCCGGAGTCACGAACTGAAAAACAGCACCCGGGAGGGTGCTGTGTTAGCTAGCGGGCTACCCGCTTGAGTCGGGGGCAAAATAGCCCGACGTTGGACGCCAAAATGTAGCGGCGTAAACGAATGCAGACAGATTGTAAAAATATATATAGTTTTAATGTAGAAATAGACTTACAGAACCACCGTTCCAGCGGAGACCAGGAAAGCAGAAGAGGCGGCTGGGAGCACGCTTGCCAAATTTATAGGCAGACATTAGCCCGAGGCGAACACGCCCCCCAAGGGGCGGGACTTATCCCTACAGGTGATGGGGGTAAGAAGGCCTTTGTTCCTCCTCTTCAGTATCTCAGAATCCCTTGGGGCCATAAAGAAAACTAGAGCCCCCCTCCCCACCCCACCCCCATTCCCAGGCGCACACACCCACCAGTATAGTTGCAGTCACTATTGGTGGCCAAAAATCTTTTCTCAATCCCATTCACCTTGCCCAGCAAGATGGAGACTCATGCCTGGGGCAAAGAAATGATTTCCCAAGCTCCCAGCACAGGGCCTCCCAGGGCTCTGCTGGCATCTCCTTCATGGGGTTCAAGCCCTGGATGCCACCCATAACCTAGGTTCCATAATAGAGAGTCAGAGGCATGTGTAAACCCTGAGGGAGACAAGCAGGGCAGGGAAACGGGGACAAACAAGCCAGTAGGATCTGGGATCTGTGGCCACTCCTATCCTTCTCCATGCATTCCTCCAAGTCCTCCAGAGTCTTCCTGTGAAGCAGCCCTGCAGGAGAGAACAGCTGTGTCCCAGCCTGTGCAGACGTATGTGCACGCATACACACGCATGCATGTCCACACCTGCCTACATGTCTGTGTCTAAGATAGTGGGCGGTGGCCCAGGAAGCATGGCTCCAAGTCCTCAGCAGAAAATGGGGTATGGGGTATAGAAACTGGAGGTATGGGGATTGCTCAGGAACACCATGGACAGACAGATCAGAGATCCTGTGTTATGGTTTTGGTCCCTTTAAGAGACAAGCCACACCCATTCCCCTCCCCATACGCTGAGGCAGGCTGATCTTCAGCTTCCGGCCTGAGCTCGCTCTCTCTTTTCCATCTTCCTCTTGGAGAAGCAGCTTTGCTTCTGCCTCTCTCCCCCCACTTCTCTGCTTCCCCCTTCTCTGTCTCTTTCTCCTGTTCTCTCTCTCTCTCTCTCTCTCTCTCTCTCTCTCTCTCCCCCTTCACCCTTCCTCCTCCATAACTCCCTGAATAAACATTCAACCTCACCCTGCATGTCGTGTCTATCCATGTTTCTGTCTTCTGCCCGCCCGCCATGTGTCTCCCTGCCTGGAACCAGCCATTGCTCGGGGACCAGCAGCCGTCTCTGCCTGGGGCCCACTGCCTGCTGCCACATGGCCCGCCACCACTGCTCTGGGACCAGCAGCTGTCTCTGCCTGGGACTGGCTGCTCCCAGGGCCCGCTGTCTGCCTCCACATGGCCACCGCCACCACTCAGGCTACCGCTCTGGGACCGGCAGCCATTTCTGCCTGGGACTGGCTGCTCCCAGAGCCTGCTGCCTGCCACCACATGGCCCGCTGCCACCATTTGGGACCTACAGCATTTCTGCTGCCTACTGCCACCGGAGATCTTGCAGTATTTTTTAAAAAAGAATAACATCCTGGGGGTCCAGGCACTTGATGACGGGTAGACATGTCATCCATCAGTCACATCCTAGGAGAGGCTTCAGAAGGACACAAAGAGTTCCCATGGTGATCACCAGTGACACAATGGGACAGACCACAGAGGACAGAGTAAACTGATAAGGAGGACTGAAGTGACCACCATTCCTGGATCCTGCACCAGGATCCTGCACCACCTCACTGGGGCAGCCTGGGCTTATGCCCCAATTATCTGGAGAAGGAAGTCACCATGAGCTGAGAGTCACCCTCGGGGTCAGCCCCTGGAGCCCCTCCAGCTCAGGATGAGGAACCTCTTCCCCTTGATGGGGCCTCCATTTGGGGGGTTGGCACCCAGACAGCAGCACCCTATTTGTCAACCCAGGCTGGACCAGGTGGGACACAGTGTTATAGAAACATCTGGAGAGAAAACCCCCTAGACAGGCATAGAGGTAGGTTTCTGGGAGGGGAGGCTGGGCAGGCAGTGGTCCACCAGGCCACAGCCAGGCCCCTCACCTGGCAGATGGAAGAGCATGTTGAGGACATGGAAGCGAGGAATGTCTACCTCTCTGGATGAACTTGCTGGAGTAGAAACTCCAAACGTCTGCCCTGGCAGGAGGTGGGGTAGTAAGCCCACCCTCTCTCAGAGCCTCCCAGGGGGTCTGTAGACCTTGGCCATTCTTCCCGCCGCCTCCACCCCTGGCTAGCATCTGTATAGTCGGCCAGAGCCACTCCTCCCATTCCTCCCACGCCCCCAGTCCCTCCTTCCCTCACCTGCCTCCCCTTCCTCTCACCTCCCACCCACCCCTCTCTCTCTTGTGAAGCCAGGGGCATCCGGCAGCACGTTTCTATGAGAGTCCACCTTCATCAGGTTCCCAAAGAGTGAGTCAAAATGCCAGCCCTCTGGGGGGGGGGGGCTGTGGATGAGGGTTCCAGGGCAGCCATAGCCCTACCATTCAGCTGAGCTCCGGCACCTGACAAGCACAATGGGGTCATATGTGTAGGGTCTCGTGAGGATACCCGGTGCACATCAGCCATTCCAGCATCTTACTGCCTGTCCCTTGATCCTCCCCAGGCCCAAATGCCCTGCACTCCAGCCCTCTCCACCAGCCAGAGTGGAGTCCGTGTTCAGGCTGAAACAACGAGCCTTCTCCAGAGCCAGAGTGCAGCTCACAAAAGTTCTGGGAAAAGGAGAGAGTTAGGATGTTACCCCCCCCCCCCACCCTCAATCGAGCATCTAAGACCCTGCTGGTAGGGACCCAGCAGTGGGGCAGAAAGCCCTTATAACTGCAGTTATAAGAGTCAGGTCCAGTTATGGCCTCAGCTGGGCCCAGTGTCTCTCCACAAGCATTCCAGCATATGTGATTTCACATCTCTTAGCATGCAGAGCAGGTGCCTGAGTGAAAATGTAGGTGTGTAGAGTGGGTATGTGTGTCTGAGCATGCATGTAAGGATGAGAACGGGTACACGTGGCAATGTGTATGCAAAGGTACAGATTGGGTGCTTGTGTTGGAGCATACATGTGCGTGTGCTGAATGGGTGCATGAGTGTCTGAGAAAACGTGAGCATACAGAGTGGGCGTTTGTGTCTGTGTGCACATGAGTGTGTCTAACTATGTGTATAAGGGTGCAGAACGGGTGCATGTGCCTGAGCCTGCAGAACTAACTGGTTTATATGTGAGCATGTGTACTAGTGAGTATACACAGTCAGTAGCTTGCAATCTTCTTGTTTGGAAACATGTTAGGAGCATTCATCTTTAGAAGGAGAGGTGGGGCTGTCAGTGTAAGGGGTTGATAGTTTCTGAATGGGGTCAGTGTGTCCAAGCCCAGAAATGTGCTTGTCACAATTGGGTAGTGCATGTCACCAGGATGAAGGACAGAGATCTTTGGGGCGTCATAAAAGGGATTCCCACCTGACAAGTCACTACCATTTACAGAAAAGAATCCCTATGGTGCCCATGTCTGATTGTGAGCTGAGAGGAATCATTGTGTGTTGCTGTGGCATACGGAACATTTGAAGACTTATCCACCCTCTTCCGAAATGTCCATTTCACATCTGGTGCTGGTCATGCATCAGGCCTTGAGAGGAAACCAGGCTTTCCAGGTCCAGGTTTCTGATGGGCTCCTGTGGCTTATGTACAATGGCCATCACCCAGAGCCAAGAGGAGGCAGCGACCCCTTTCCCAGTCCCACTCATGCTACCCATGTGGCCCAGCTGCCCCCCTCCTGTTCCTCAGCCAGTTGGGACCACTCTGATGCAGATGGCTCCATCCTGCATTCCTAACTCTGCTGCCTTCTTTTGAGGGTAGAGTCGATAAAGATGGCTCTGAGACAGCAGTAAGATTCAAGGAAGAACAATTGATCTACCCCTGGCCAATTCCAGGATTTAGGCAGCCAAGGACCTCCTAAATGGAGCCAGTTTGGAAATCAAGCAAACACAGGAGTTACAAGTGAGGATTCTGTGCTTAACAATAAACAATAAAACTATAAAAGAGTCTTTTGTAAACACCTAAAGAACTTGGGCTCTTTTACACACGAGTCTAGTACCAGTTAATAAACTTCCCAGCTGGAGAACATTAAAGGGGACATGGCCAGAGGGGTGGTAACCATGGAATGGCAGAATCTCTGGGTAGGGTACCCAAAGGAGACGGCATAACAGAGCAACTGGAACCTAGTGTATAGAGTGACTGGCCTTAATGCCACCACGAACTGTTCTTGCATCCAGACCAGTGGCCTAGGTCATCCAGGAATATTCAGATGACAGGCCCAGATTCTTTTTAAAAGGAAGGAAGTTTGGGACTGGAGAGATGCCTAAGGAGTTAAGTGCACAGGTGATCCTTCCAGATGGCGCAGGTTGGGTTCCCCGCATCTCCTGCAGTACTTCACAACACCCACAACTCCGGTTCCGAGGCATCCAAAGTCCTTTTCTGGCCCCCACAGGCACCAGGTACACAAGCAGTACACAGACATATCTGTGGGCAAAACATCCAGACACAAAAACAAAATAAAATTTTAAATTAAAAAAATGTAAAGAAGTCCAGGCTTGTGATTTATTTTAGAAAATTTTCTCTCCAAAGCAACTAAAGTAAATGAGAAGTAAAGTGAGGCGTTTTAAAATGGAGAAGCATTTGAAAACTGGCCTGGGCCTATGCTTAGGGTGGGGTGTTTGCCTGGGCTGCGTGAGGCCGAGTTCAGCCCCAAGCCTGCAAAGCTGGGCACGGTGCTGCACACTGCTACCCCAGCACTCAGGAGGTGAAGGCAGGAAGACAGAAGTTCAAGGTCATCCTCTGCCACACAGAGACTTTGAGGCCAGCCTGAGCTAAATGAAACTATGTCGCTCAAAGCAACAGAGCTGGAGAGGTGGCTCAGGGATTAAGAGTGCTTGCTGCATAACCCCAAGGACTGGAATTTGAATCCTATGTAACATCCCTTGTCAGCTCTGAGAGGGCAGAGACAGAAAGACCAGAAGGCCCAGGTCCAGGGAGAAACCTTCTCAGAAAGGAACAGAGAAGTGTAGTAGAGGGGGACACAATGCCTTCTAAGAAAGCAAGCAGGCACACACTCTGAAAAGAAAAGAAGAAACAAAAAACAAAACACACACACAAAAAAACAAACTCAAAACAAAAAAGTAAAAAGCATGCATGTCTATGGAATTGCTCCAGTGTTAACAATGTCAGATGAGCAGGAGTCCACAAATGATGCTAGGCCCGGCTGAATGGATGCAGAGGCAGGTGGACTCATGCTTACACGGATGGCTGAAGAGTTGGCAGGCCATGCATGGCAGCCTGAACTGACGTCATCAGAAGAAAATCGAGCTTCAAAAATGAAGATGTCCAGATAATTTCATGCTACCCACTGAGCTCACTGCTTCCTTCAAGTGCTCTTTCCCACAGTAGACACTTCTCCTTCAGGTCAGAAAAGAGAAACAGAAGGGCCACCTGCTTACGGGAAGTCGTGGGACAGTCCTAAAGTGTCACAGCAGGGCTGACGATGCCCCCCAAGAGCCAGAGGATATCTAACAAAAACCGCAGCATCAGGCATGAAAAGTCCTGCTTTGAGTTGTTGGTTAGAGTTTTCCAGGACTCCCAAAACTCATAGGCCATTGCTATTGTTCTTGGTTCCCCACCAGGTAGAAAGTAAGTCCTTTTTGTTGATGATACCCTGCACTTCAGACGCAACTCAGAGGCCGCCTGAGCTAGACCTGACCTGCTCTTTCATTCCCAGCTGCCCAGAATAATAATCACACAGAAGCTATGTTAATTACAACACTGTTTGGCCAATGCTTACGTGTCTTTCTAGCAAGCTCTTACATCTTAAATTAACCCATTTCTATTGTTCTGTGTATTGCCACGATGTGGCTTACCGGGTAAGGTCCATCTCCTTCAACAGCTGCATGGCATCTCTTTGACTCCACCTACTCTCTCAATATAGCCCTTCCAGTCTGGCTATATTCTGCCCTGCTATAGGCCAAAGCAACTTTTATTCAACAACCATAGAGCAACACATGTACAGAAGGACCTTCCACATCAGTTTCTAACTGAGGACTAGCTTTCATTGTACCAGAAAAACACATGCAAGCTTTCAAAGGAGGGAAGCAGACAACAGTCCTTCCCAGCTATGATGCCTATGAACCACAACGACCAGCATGGCACAATAGCCCTGAGAGTGTAATAGAACCAAACCTTGGTGGTAACCAACAGCTCCCTTATTGGACTGCTCAACAAGAAGGAAACCATGCCTGCTACTGAAAACCTAGCTAAATACCCAGGGCTAAGTTATGGGTCTTGGAGGAGAACCTACAACCACTACTTTACTAAACCAGCACAATCCCTACTATGCTCTGTCCTTATACCTACAGGTAAGCATAGTCTTCACCCTCCATCAAGGAAACTTCTCTTTGCAGCAGACAGAGACTGTTATAGAAACCACAATCAATAAAAACCCAGAGTTGTAGAGCCCAGTCCCACTGGATACATCTGCAACACAACCCCTGCTCCTAAGGCTCAGGGAACATTTTGGAAGAGGGGGAGAAATGATCATAAGAGCTGGAGAATCAGGGAGTTTGCTGTGAGGTTGTGTCTCCTAGGATTGTCAGAGAAGCTATGCCCCTAAAGTCTCTCCAACATGACTGGCTGAACAGGAGCTGAACAGGGACAACAATAGACACGCCAAAGTGTTCAGGAGGTGAAGGGGAGAACCCCACAAGGCCTCAACTATACACAAAGAACTGCAGGCAGCGAGGGAATGCTCAGAGTGAGAGAAATCATTTTCTTCAGGAAGAGCACACCAATTGGCTAGCCAATAACAAACGGTCAACCCTGAAAACATGAGTACAAGTATCATCATACAGACTGTGCAGGTTGTGTTTAGAAACAGGCATGTATTTATATGCATGTTACAAAAATCAGTTTAAAAGGAGAAGCCACAAGAGAGATCAAGGAGGGGTGTGTGGGAGGGATTAGAGGGAGAAAGGAGAAGTGAGAAACGATGTTATTATCTTCTAATCTCAAAAATCAAAAAAAGACATCACCCAGGTGAGAAGAGTGTGAACTCTCTTCCATAGCAGAACTTGGGTCTGTCTGGAACTCCCCTTGTGTCTGAGGGTAAGGACACCATTTTCTGATGTTCAGAAAGTGTGTGGCTTCAGTGTTTCCCAGGTCACTTCTCCAGATACACCCCAACTATGCACAATGAGACAAAGTGCTAATTAGAAAGTGTACCATTTTGTGAGTACTAATTGATCTTCACTGCCACAGTTGGGATGGTTGGCACATCCTTGTGCTAAAACCTATCGCACTGACACGTTCCTTTTGTGTCCTCAGCTGCCTCTAGGCTGTTTGTCTAGACTACAGAGTCCCTCAAACAACTGAAGAGCCCGTAGGGTGAACCATGAACCACTGTTATCCTAAGGCCCTACTTGGCCTTGACCTTGAGCCGTGACTGTGAGTGCAGAGACTCACTGCAGTCCAAGCCAACTTAAGAATATATTTTTGTCATGTATCAGGCTTCATAACTACCCTTCCAGGTGGACCCATCATTTGCAGAATTTAGAAGTGATCAGCTATGACACAGAGTGCTAGAACAACCTTGCTACTCTTACAGGGCTATTGAATGGCCAAGCGGGGCAACTGGGCACCCATGTCTTTATTCTAAACCACCAGCCAAACCTCCTCTGCCCAAGATCCTCACAAAAGTCCTTTGACTTTTCAATGTCCTAAAAGATCAAGGAAGGCTGGGGAAAGGTTCTAGCTTAGAGACTGAAGAACTAAAACAAACAATTGCAGTTGAGTTCTACTGCAGGGATATAGTACAGTGCCAAGGACATTGTTAGGTCTACAAATATAACTGGAATAAGGGTGGTAGATTAAAGGGAAGTGCTGCCTTGGTGTAAACCTAAGACACAGATGACTTTACTGCAGTAATATAAGAAAATATATCCCTGGTCTTGGGAAATCCTGACTGAAGGATTTAGGATAAGCGTCACAATGTGGTCATTACCTTCATATGTTTCACAAAAAGCAATCAAGAGATACTTATATACAAACATTTGTACGTAGGCCAACAGGGTGGGGGACAGTGGTAAAGCACCTGGAACAAAACGTTAGCAATAGAAGCCATGGAGATGGCTCAGTGGGTAAAGGGGGGATTGCCGCCAAGCCTAGCAACCTGAGCTTGATCGCAGGGACTCACATGGTAGAAAGAAAGAACCAACTCCTGTAAGTTTTAGTCTGATTTACACATATGCACTATGAAGTCTCTATGCACGCCCCCAAATGCACACACACACACACACTCACACCAAAAAACAAATAAATGGTGATGCGGGATTCCCCTCTGTATGCTGTGAATACCATTGGTTGATGGAGGAAGGTCATTGGCTAATAAAGGAACTGCCTTGGCCCATTTTATTGGTTAGAAGATAGGTGGGAGGAGTAAACAGAACAGAACGCTGGGAGGAAGAGGAAGTGAGCTCAGACTCAGACAGCTCTCCTCTCAGGAGCAGACGCCTCAGAGAGACGCCATGCTCCTGCTCTCCCAGGCAGACGCACGCGATGAAGCAAGCCGCCAGGTTAGACATGCTGAATCTTTCCTGGTAAGACCGGTGCTCACAGATTATTAGAGATGGGTTGAGCGGGATGTGAGAATTAGCCTGTAAGGGCTAGAGCTAAAGGGCCAAGCAGTGTTTAAATGAATACAGTTTGTGTGTTGTTATTTCGGGTAAAGCTAGAGCTAGCCGCGTGGGCGGCCAGGTGCCGGGGACGCAGCCCCGCCGCCCTTATTACTACAATTGGTGAATAAAGAAACTGACTTGGCCTGATAGGGTAGAATGGACTAGGCAGAGAAAACTAAACTGAATGCTGGGAGAAAGAAGGAGGAGTCAGGGAGAAGCCATGGAGCCACTGCCAGAGACAGACATACTGAAACCTTCCTGGTAGGCCACGAGCCTCATGGTAAAATATAAAATAATTGAGATGGGTTAATTCTAGATGTAAGAGCTAGCTAGAAATACACTTAAGTAATTAGCCAAGCAGTGATTTAATTAATATAGCTTCTGTGTGATTATTTCGGGTCTGGGCGGCTGGGAAAAAAACAAGCGGCCAAGAGGCCTTCTTACAACAAATTATAATAAAATTAAGTTGTTTTTAATGTTAGCAATAAATCAATCTTGGTAAAAAAAAATATGAATGAAGTTATTATTTTATAACTTTTCATAAATTTCAAATTATTTCCAAACAAGCAATGTTTAAGCACACATTCCTGGCCCCTCACCATGGCTTCTGCAGCTCTTTCCCTCTGCCCTGCTTTCCAAGCCCCCTGTTTAGTGTCTCTCTTGATACAGAACCCACCTGCTCAGAGTCTCCTTGAATCTCCTACCTAGAAGTGGACCAGAAATGTCTTTTTACATTTGGCTATTTGGGAAGTGTCACGGTTGGGGCTAGAAAAATGGCTCAGCAGTTAAGAGAACTGGTTTTTCTTCCAGGTTTGATTCCTGGGTCCCAGCATCCACATGGTGGCTCACAATCAGCTGTAACTCTTGTCCCAGGGGACCAAAAACTCTCTTTTGGCCTCTCCAGCCACCGTGGACACATGGTGCACATGCATACATACAGGCAATGCACTATATGTATAAAATAAAATAAAGGCTGAAGAAAAAGATAAAATTTAAAAGAAGTGTTAAGGTTGGGACTGGAGTGATGACTCAGTCAGTAAAGAGTTTGCCACACAAGCGTGGGGGCCTGAGTTCAGATCCCCTGTACCCACACAAAAGGCCAGGCAGTCTGTGGCTCTAGCTCTGCACGACAAGAGGGCAACACAGAGACAGGAGGATCCCTGAGGCTTGTTGACCAGATAGCCTAAGTAATCAGTAAGTTCCATGTTCAGTGAGAGACCTTGCTCGAAAAACAAGTGGAAGGCTGGGTATGGTGGTGCACACCTTTATCCCAGCACTTAGGAGACAGAGGCCAGTGAATCTCCAAGAGTTCAAAACCACCCTGGTCTACATAGTGAGTACCATGACGGTCAAGGCTACATAGAAAGACCCTGTCTCAAAAAAGAAAATAGAAAACCAAGGTGGAAAACAATAGAGGAAGATACTTGATGCTGACTTCCTGTTCCCACATACTAGCATATACAAACTCACACCACACACACTCACACACACATATACACTCTCTCACACACACAAGGTGTACAGCACATACACGAATACACGTGTGTCCAAGTCCAGCTTGTGATGGCTTTGTATCCTGGATGCCTGCACTCAAATCAACCGAGCAACAAAGGGTATATCTTCCTCATTACCCTAGATCATTCAAGTCTAAACCCATGGCAGATTTGATAGCGTGGTACCCACACCCCAGTGCCCACAAGTGGAGGGGGCTTCTATCCTCTTTAACTTAAAAAACCCTTATGGGGTTAACTAGAAGCATCCTCTAGAGTTAGTTGTTAGGGTTTATTCATACAAGGAAACTGAGACAGGACACAGGACGGCAGACTGTGGCAGGCTGTATATCGGGAAATCTTTATTACAGAGAAGTCTTAGAAGAGGAACTTAAAAAAAATGGGGTTTATAGTTTCACATACCCAATAATCAGCCCGACGCTTGCAGGTAGAAAGGAAGTGGACCTTAGGTGACAGCAAAGGATGGACTGAGCCGGTAGCCAGGGTTTACTTCCCCCTACACACACTCCCCAGCCTTCTTAGCTCAGATATGGAGCTTTGCCAATGGGCACGCTCTGGGGAAAGACCTTGACTAGACTGTGGTCAGAGGGTAAACTCCATTTGCTGGGGAGGGTGTGGAGCACTAAGTCCCAGAAATAGCTCTGCCCTTCCCAGGACAAAGGCTGCTCCCCTCCTTGGGTGGGGATCATGAAGGGAGAATTTTCAGGTAAAAGATTAGGAAATTTCCAAGAGCTCCGCTCCTTCCATCACAGCAATGGAAGCTGCTGGGTGTTGGTGATGTGAGCGTAGATGCGGATGCAGACGTGGGCACTGTGTGTATGAGGATGTATGTGGGTGTTCTCCACGCATGTGAGAATATGGGGGACAGGCACGTTGGGACCAGGATGAGAAGAGGGTGTGCCAGCTCCTGACCCCCGGTCTCAGGGTAGAACCTGTGAAGGACTGCAGTTATGACCAGAGTCAAGAAGGGAGCAGGGAACAAACATGCCAGCCGCACAGCCCATCCTGACTGTCAGAGGAGAAACAGCTTTGGTGCTGGGGAAGCCAAAGGCATGCTAGCACTTACTCCAGCACTTGGGAAGCAGAGGCAGGAGGGCCAGCAGGTCAAGGACATTGTCCAGTCACATAGCAAGTTTGAGGCTAACCTAGACTACTTGTGATTCTGTCTCAAAGAAAGAAAAGAAAATCAGGACTCTTTGGGATTCCTTCTTTAGATGAAATTGACCACCGCAGAGGTGCCTCAGCTACCCCATCTGGAAAACCAGAGGGACCACAGCTCGGCAGCTGTGCAGTCCTGTGCAAGAGTCTAAGGGTCACAATTGGTGGAAGGCCAAGAGGCTAGAGGAGCAGTTATGTCTTATGCTTGAGAGATGGGGGGAGAGGGGCAAGTGAAGGTTCTAATCAGATAGAGGAAGGTTGGGAGACGGAATGGAGCTTGAGGCAAGGCCTGGGGCCTGAGGGAAGACACCCCAAGCCACTGCAAACACTCTCACTTCTACTCAGATCTTGAGTGCCAAAGCAGGGGGACCTCCTCAACAAGACGGGAGCCAGGCTGAAGGTGGGGTCCCATGGTAGAGACCATGACTGGTGTGTGTGGTCCTGGATGTGGCTTCCAGCCCCTCACACAACACAACACAACCAGGGCAAGATACAGAGTTACATGGACTGGGAACCGAATCACACAAGCACCGGCTACAGCTGAGAAACCCAGAGCACTTGGAAACCGTGTGGGAGTCAAGAGTCGCTGCACATGTCCTTTGCTTCCTCCACAGAGGTCACTGTAGTGAGACGGTCATTGACCATGCGTCTCATGCCCAGCCTGGACTAGGAGCTGAGTCAAAACCCTGAGTCACATGTTACTCGTCATCTTTCTGTCACAGTCTAAGAAGGGAGATAACAGGCCTTAGTAACTGGAGAGCAGTGAACAGAAAGGGCTTCCAGGGCCAACAGTGCACCAGGGAGGGGTGCATGGGTGTGACCTCCGCATTGTGTCCCCCAGGGAGGGAAGTGGTAATTCTCTGTCATTTCGGACTTCTGGAGAAAGCCTCTCAAAGGTCCCCCACTGTGCAGCCTCCTGACCTGCAAATGGAGTAATCTAGATATGTATGCCCAATTGTTGAAAAACAGGATTCTCTCTTCCGGACAAGTGCTGCTTTCTCCTGAGACGCTTGAGCTAGCAGCTTTCGTGTCACAGGGGCTTGTGCGTGTGTGCGTGCGTGCGTGTGTGTGTGTGTGTGTGTGTGTGTGTGTGTTTCTGTCCGGCCTCATCCTCCTCAGCATCCCGGACTCTTCCTTCTCCAAGCTGCTCACATCCTGACGACTCCCCGTCTGGCTGCCTTTCCACACAGCCTAGGAACCCCACAGCGCATGCCTGGTCTCCTGCTGTGGCTCCCAGCAGCTCTTATACTCTGAGCATTGAAAAGGGAGGGTTAGCCATACTATTCACGACCTGGGAGGACCTAGGTCAGCACAGAGGTGGGAGTTGCAGGTCTGTTGCTCCTAATCTGAAACACGATGGCCTGAAACACCTCTGAACCCCACATTTTTAAAATGGGAGACTGATAGGATTTACTGTATGTATGAAATCACACCTTTGGTGGGACCCAGGGCAGCAGCCACTGTAGTCAGTGGGTGATATTTACCCCCACTCTGTGACTGTATAAAGGCAAAAAACAAAAACCTCACGCAGGTGGTGGCTGCTCAGGGCTCACTGAATGGGCATGAAAAGCTTTCCATTTGGGGTTCAAAGTGTTGAGATGAGGGATCTTGCATCAGTGTCTACGACAGCTGGAGACTCAACACGGAAGGGTGGCCGGGGTGAAGTGAAGAGGGACAGACCCCAGAACTAAAGACTGAGGAGCTGGGAGTAACAAGAGTGGAGACAGAAGAATCCCACAGAGGAGGCCATGGGGAGTCAGGCAGGGAGCCAGCGGAGAAACCAGAAACGTCTGGGCAGAGTCCGGGCGGCGCAGGGGCAAACTCTGCAGAACAGCCAAGTAGAAGACTCAGATGTAATTGGGAGCGGTGTTCCTTTGTGCTGAGACTGGGCAAGTGCTGAAGGGAAGCAGATGACAAGGGCAGCAAGGAGCCCATGGAAAGCTGCCCTTGCTGGCGTCTCTGCCGAGAAAGGGAACCAGGGTTCTCAGAGAGCAGCCAAGAAGCCGAAGGAAGGACAATTCTAAATCCAAGTGCCAGAAGAGGTGCCTGAGAGAAGGGACAGTGGTTGAGAGCATGTGCTACTCTCCCGGAGGACCCATGGAAAGGGGTTCTGCACCCACATGGCAGGACTCCAGCTTCAGGGGATTGGACACCCTCTTTTGGTTTCTTCAGGCACCTGAACACCCATGCACACTGCCCAACACACACACACACACAGCCTCTCTTGGTGTGGACACACACATGCGTACACACACCATGTTTCTCACTATTACAGTGGCACGTGGGATAAATATTTTGGAGAAACATATTAAGAGGTGGCATTGCCCTCTACACACAGGTGGGGGCCACCTGGTCATGCAGCTTCCTTGCCCCACTGCAAGGGTTTCCTCCACGAGGTTGTTTTTTTGTTTGTTTGTTTGTTTGGGGGAGTGTGGTTTTTTTATTTTGTTTTGTTTTTTGGTGCCCATGCCAAGCAACTTCTGAGCCGTCACCTTCCCCTCCTCCACCTACTAACCAGCTACCCCAAGGTGTGGATGCACGCACAGGAAATACCAGGAAGGTAGAGAGAACAATGAACAGTGGTTGTCTGCCACAGCAGGGACTGCAAACTAAGGCATTCTTCTCAGTCTCAAGTGGTTTTGATGTTTACTTCATGAACCTTCCCAATCTCCTCAATAATAACAGGCTAAATTAATTTTTAAAGAAGATGCGCTACAGAGGCGTGAGGGTGGCAGCCCCACCGGTGACAGTTGACAAGTTTCTCAAATTCACACAAAGCTAAAGGCAAGCAGCAGCAGCACAGCGGCGCCTGCCTGCCTGTCAGAGCCTCGGAGGACCTGCTAGGTTCCCTCGGGTGCTGGCAGGCAGCACTAAGCTCTGAGCAGAGATTCTAGGTCGGCAGGAGAGTGACCTAATTAAACACACAGGCTTATTCTTAGATCAGGAGGCCCAGTTAAGGCCCCCGGGTAGCCCAGCCCAGAAGCACAGGCCTAGAGGTGACCACACAAGACTTTCAAATGGTACTTGCTAGTTTCTAATGGTTGGAGTACTACACTCTCATCATGGGATGTTGCAAAACAGTAAGTGCAAAGAAGAAAACGTTAACCCAAGAAATCCACCATCTGGGCTTGGTTGTTTTGTTTTTCTCATCTTGTTTTCGCTGTTGTTGTGTGCTTGTTTGTTTTCAAGTTTAGTTTTTAGTTTTGAGCCATGCTCTAAAACTATCTACGTAAAATAGACTGGCCACCAACCCATGTAGATCTGCCTATTTCAGCCTCCCAAATGCTGGGACTATTGAGTGTGCACTGCCCTGTCTGTCAAAATCCCCTGGGCTTTTAAAATACATATTTATGTATCTGAGGGGAAATACTTGTTCACATAATGTAAGTTTAAAAAACAAGAAAATAATGAGCCTGCATGATCCCTAATCTGTTATGTAAACTTAGCCTGGCATATGTCTATAGTTCCTTATCATGTTTATCTCATCTTCTCCCCCCCCCCCCCCCCCGCCCGGGGACATGCCTTTAATCCCAGTAGGCGGGAGGCAGAGGCAGGCGGATCTCTGTGAGTTCGAGGCCAGCCTGGTCTACAAGAGCTAGTTCCAGGACAGGCTCCAAAGCTACAGAGAAACCCTGTCTCTAAAAGCCAATAAATAAATAAGTAGATAGATAAATGTTACCCATATCTTTACACTTCAGCTATTTCATTTGTATGAGTGTTTGTGTGCTTGATGTGTGTGTATATGTTCATGTTCATGTGTGAGAATTCTTGTGTGTCCACGCCTCCCATCTCCCCATAAGAGCACTGACATTACGGATATGCTGCCACACCAGCTTCCTTATAGGGGTTCTGGAGGTGAAAACCCGGGGTCTCACCCTTGCATGGCAAGTGCTTTGCACACCAAGCCATCTCCCCAGTCCCAGGAACCTGACTTAGAATGACTTCAAACACCTATCAGATAGAGCAACGTATAAAATATTTCCCTGTAGTGGGGAACTAGTTTTCCACAAAGAACTCAGTAATGAGTGTCCTCATCCTTAGATGAGATTTTAGAAAAGTTATTTAGGACTCTTGTTACACGTTGCAAAATAACTTCCTAAGAGCTCACAGCACCTGACGCCACCACTGGTAAAGTCAGGAGTGTCACAGTGCTTGTGACACATCCTGATTCTTGTAAAAAAAAAACAGCCAGAGCTTTCGCCAGCTAGTGGTAGATCCAGATCAAACTGGATCAAACACAGCGGACACTGAGTAGATGACTTCATCCTGGATCCTTGTAGGATTTGTGGACCGAGCTTAGCCCCGCCCCCACCCCTTCCAGCATTAGTCAACTCTCACGAGGTTAGGCTGTTGTGATAACAGCAGAATTTTAGGGGATTACCAAAAGTAAGACCTCATGCCCAATTACTTAAGATATGAATCAACTCTGACTTTTGTTTTCTTCTAATCCTGAGGTTCATGCTGAAGGAACAGCCCAGCCCCTAGCTCGAGACTCAAGGTCACAGGTTAATGGCATAAAGCAGAAAAAGTTGGCCCACTTAAAGTTTGATTGGCGTGTGGCATGCATCCCTCCACTCTCTTCCCATTAACCCAAAGAGGTCACGTGGCCATTCAAGCCCAGTGCCTGTGAGAGAAGAGAACTGACTTTTTTCTCGGGAAGGCACTGTAGCTGACATTGGGATAGGAAGATCCAGAATGTCTTCACAGAGGGGTCAATGACAGCTGGAAAGAACGCAATCCAGCATGACAAACAATCTACTCCCACCACGGTGGGCAGCCAGATCGCCTGCCGTCACACTCTGGTACTAAATCTGACTTTAGGAATGTTGGCCCCCAAGTCTCTCTTCATTCTAGAGAATGCCTCTCCCTGGATACCTTCTCCAGTGAGGGTGTTACTTAGGTATCCTTTTGTGCAGGTGAAAGAAAATGCATGAGCCAGGATGAGATGGACACAGCTAATCCCAGCATTGGAGAGGCAGAGGCAAGAGGCGTGAGAGCAAAGACAGTCCGTGCGTGTATTTATGAACATACGCTTCTAAGTAGTTCCGCTAAAAGTAGTAAAACACGGCTGAATTACTGAAAAGAGTAAAGCCATATGTGTAACAGGCTTTCTTCTTTTCTCATTTTTCATTTATTTATTTATTTATTTATTTATTTATTTATTTTTTGAGTACTGGGGAATTTGGACCTTGCACAGGCTGGGCTCTACCGAGAGCTTTATAACCGCTTCTTGTTGTTTTCTTTCTTTCTTCCTTCCTTTCTTTCTTTCTTTCTTTCTTTCTTTCTTTCTTTCTTTTATTATGGTGGTGGTGGTGGTGGGTGGGATGGGGATAGAATATTTCCCAAGAGATCAAAGCAAAAACTCTGCTGACAGTGGTTACTTTGGGGGAACAGAACTAAATAACTGAAGGTGGGGGAGGGGCTTACTTTTCACCCTGCCCTCTATTTTCTAGCGTGGGTTTATATCAGATTCTCCCTCCTCTCAGTTTTCTTTTAATTTAAAATTTTTAAGATGTCCTTTTCCACCCCAAGCTTTCACGTGACCTTCCTGCTTGCTCTTCCTTCCTTCGGTGACGGTACACATTGGTACATGCCCTGACTCCTGAACCTGGGGCTTGAGAAAACCAGAGAACAAACATCAATTACAAAGCAAAAAACAAAGAGTTTACGGTGCAATAGAGGAGGCCCCTGGAGTGAAGAGCAAATGACCACCCCACACCTCCAGATAAGCCCTGAATGAGTGAGATGAAAAGATTAGACTAAGTTGGTGCGCACCCTAAGGAAGAGGAACAGAGACAGGGAAAACTAGAGGGAGAGCAACCACAGGACAAAGGCAGTTGGGGCTGGCTGAGGTCCAAGGCCAGTGGTACCCCCAAGTTAGGGCAGTCCACAAACAGAGGCCTGCTGTACCCTTCCCTGCGGAGACCCCTCCCCTGTCACCCACATATCCCACTCCTGTTTCTGGTCTTCAGTGGGGCCTCTTTGCCCCTCGTGACTGTGTGGGCAGTTCCCTTTGCAAAAATCAACAAAGGCCTGATATTTTCCATGTGGATGCAAAGAACAGAGACAGCACCAATGGGACCGAGCACCAATGGGAACAGGCACGGAAGTCAGAGATAGCACAAGGACACAGTCCCCAGGGCGAGAGTGGGATCCCTGGGGAATGCTGAAGATTGCTAGAAGGCGCTAGACTAGAAATTAAGAATTTTTGTCTAAATTAGCCACAACTTGGTTTGGATACAGGACCTCCATATGTTTAGTTACCAGCCTGTACTTCAGTCAGGAAATGGTGGAACTAGATAAGAGACCAGGCCTCACGGGAGATATTCTAGTCAATAAGGCCATGTCCTTTAAGAGGAATTGACCCCCACAGCCTTTGTCTCTTCCTCTCTTTGGGGGCCTGACTAAGAGACATCAATTTTGCTCCACCAGGAGCTTCCTGTCAAGTCTCACTTTGCAACAAAGCCCCAAACAACGGATCCAGCCAGCCATGGGCTGAAACCTCCAGACTATGCGCCAAAATAGGCTTTTCTTCTCTGTAAACTTTCTCTCAGGGATCTTGTGACAGTGACAGAACGCTGCCTAACACAGTAAGTCCAAGTCCAGTACTCAGGAGGACGTGAGCACAGCCTCTCAAACAGAATGGCCTTGCAAAGATGCTGGAGGGAGTGGACAGCACCCCTGGGGATCATTACAAGATCCTCCATCCTCAGAACCTTTCTGCCCACTTTGGAAATTTCCCATAACCCCTAAGGAAAGCTGCATCTACACAAGCCATTGTCACCAAGGCACTGACTAGAACACTTTGCTAGATTTTCCGTTTAAACTCTTGCTGCAAGAGACATGTTCAGATGGACAAGCATATCATTGTAATGGTTTAAGTAAAATGCTGCAGGTCCCAGCATTTTACTTGGCGGCAGTGGGCAGCGGGCCATGAGACCTCGCCACAGGTCCCCAAGCAGCAGTAGGCAGCAGGCAGCAGAGTCCTGAAACCACAGCAGGCCATGAAGGCAGTCAGGCCTGGGAAGCTGTGTGGCGGGTGAGTGACTGAGAGGGACAGGCATGCCATGCAGAGTGAGGTTGGATATTTATTTCGTAGGTTATGGAAGGGAAGGGGAGAAGGGGGAAGAGCAGAGAGAGAGAGGCAGAGGAGAGAAAGAAAGAGGGGGGGAGAAGAGAAGAGCTCAGGCCGGAAGCAGAAGGAAGATTTGCCTGCCTCTGCAGTGGAAGTGGGGAGGAGTGGGCAGGGCTTGTCTCTTAAAGGGACAGGACAAATCATTACACATATAATCCCAGCAGTTAGACATTGAGGCAGGATCATCTTTTTCCCATAGTGAGACCTAGGCCAACCTAGACTATGATATTAGATCTTATGTATGGATAGATGAGAAAATAAATAAAAATAAAGGACCACACTGGAAATGAAGACAAAGGCATGCTACAGCCTGCAGGGGAGGGTACTCTGCATCTTATGTCACAGGTGAAGGATAAAGCTTCCTAAAATATGTAGAGTTTTTTTAAAAATTTATTTATTATATTATGTGTATAGCATTCCTTCCACGTGTGCCTGCAAGCCAGAAGGGGGCACCAGGTCTCATTATAGATGGTTGTAAGCCACCATGTGGTTGCTGGGAATTGAACTCAGGACCTCTGGAAGAGCAGTCAGTGCTCTTAACCTCTGAGCTATCTCTCCAGCCCATTTTTTTCCTAAATATTTATTTATTTATTATGTATACAATATTCTGTCTGTGTGTATGCCTGCAGGCCAGAAGAGGGCACCAGACCTCATTCCAGATGGTTGTGAGTCACCATGTGGTTGCTGGGAATTGAACTCAGAACCTTTGGAAGAGCAGGCAATGCTCTTAACCACTGAGCCACCTCTCCAGCCCCCCAATATGTAGAGTTTTTAAAAGGAAGATGGATAAAGACAAATGAGCAAGTGTCTCTTGACTGTATAAAAACACCATCAAGCTCATCAGAGAATTGCAAATTAAAGCTGCAGACACCAATTTTCACCTACGAGATCAGTAAAAATCTAACTAGTGGAGAGCACTCTCCGATGTTACATGAGGAGAAGGGCCTTTGGCACCCTCTGTGTAAGGGTGTAAATAGGCACAGCCCCTTCGGGAAGGCAACTTGACAGCATCTATCAAAACTGAGAGAAATCCTCTTCACACATGGGACTGGCTGACATACATCCGGAACAGCCAGGTGGATGCAGATACTCACGGTGGCACTGTCTGCAACAACAGGAATAAGTCATATATACTGCCGTGGAGGATACAGTAAGACCCCTCCATAATGGGGTACCTTATCCACATGCATGTACACAGATATATGTACAATAATGAGGAGGCTCCTGGATAGGGGGAAGAGGAATCAAAAGACATGATTGAGACAGATAAGCAATGAGAGGTCCAGAGATCTTCTACACAGCCTGTCACCTACAGCTCAGATCCTAGGATGCTCTGAAATGCAAAAGGAAAAGCCTGGCGTGGTAGCACTCACTTGTAATCTCAGCATACAGGAGGCAAGAAGGTCGCCAGGAATTAAAAAGATCAGCCTGGTATATATCATAAGTGCCACCTGAGCTAGCCTGGGCTCAAATGCTCCTGTCATCAGGAAAGGAGGAAGGGTCTTAGGGTGACAGCTAAGTTTATGGCATTCCATACAGTTCATTAAGATCTACACAGGAAATGCATACAACTCTTGTGAAAGTCAATCATACTTCACTTGTAATAAGAGAGAGAAGTAGTGCTTCATCTATCAATAAGAATATGTTTCTGGCCGGGCAGTGGTGGCACATGCCTTTAATCCCGGCACTCAGGAAGCAGAGACAGGCAGATCTCTGTGAGTTTGAGGCCAGCCTGGTCTACATAGAAAGTTCCAGGCCAGGCTCCAAAGCTATAGAGAAACCACCCTGTCTCGGAAAAAAACAAAGACAAACAAAGAACGTTTCTAAGATATGTCAATAACTGGAGATGGGGGAAGCCTGAAGAACAAATAGGATGCCTCAGTCTCTGTGAAAAGAATGGGAGGAAAGTCTATATTTGGATTGGTTCTGTTTGTATAAAGAAATGCTGGAGAAAACATGGTAGAAACTAAAAACTGGGCTTCAGAAGTCAGAGAAGGTCATGGGAACAAAAGCAAATAAATAAGGGGATCAATGTTTTTCACAATACACTGGTTCGTGTTTTGAAGTTGTGAGTCATATTACCTGTTCATAAAAGTAAATGAAAAACTGTGGGTAATTATCATATAAGAAGAGGTCATTATAACCAAAACCAAAATTATACCTTGAGTACCACAATCACACCCTAGGATAAAAGATGTGTTTTAAATTTTTTTTTTTTTTTTTTTTTTTTTAAATATTCATTTATTTATTTATTATGTATACAATATTCTGTCGGTATGCCTGAAGGCCAGAAGAGGGCGCCAGACCTCTTTATAGATGGTTGTGAGCCACCATGTGGTTGCTGGGAATTGAACTCAGGACCTTTGGAAGAGCAGGCAATGCTCTTAACCACTGAGCCATCTCTCCAGCCCATGTGTTTTAAATTTTATGTTGACACTTGGGTGTGTACTATTCTTTTTCTAAGTCTCTCTCCCTCTCTCTCTGCACATACTTAAATCTATATTAAAACATTTTCTCAATAAACTCCAACTTTTCTTCAAGTAAACAAAGAAAAAAATTTGTCTTGGCAAGATATACATTTATGCATAAGATTTCAAAAACATTTCAAAATAATTTGTCATAGAATACTAAATAAATCTAAATTGTCAAACTAGAGAAATTATGTGCATCTTTTTTTGAGTTTTGTTTGTTTTGAGATAGGGTTTCACAATGTAGCCCAGGGTAGCCTTTAATGTGTGACAATTATCCTACTAAGGTCTCCCGAGTCCTGGGATCACAGGCAAGAACCACCACTTTAGTGGACATTTTATTTTATTTTTGTGTTCTGTTATTATAGAAAATGTACAGGGTTTCCATGTCTACTTGAAATAAAGAAGGAAGGAAGGAAGGAAGGAAGGAAGGAAGGAAGGAAGGGAGGGAAGGAAGACTATTAGAAACCCCACAAGCATCCGGAGGCCAGGATATTATATTATTTAAAAAGCTACTCTGTACAAAACCCAGACAGCTTTCTGAGCAGCTGCAGGACCAATCTAGAAGCATCTCAGACTCTGATTCCAACAAAAACTGAGCAGGAACTGAGTAGGTATCCAAAGCCAGCTGGACAGTATTTCTTTTGGTTTGTTTTAGTTTTTTGGTTGATTGGCTGGTTGGCTGGTTGGTTGGTTGGATGGTTGGATAGTTGGTTGGTTGGATGATTGGTTAGCTGGTTGGTTGGTTGGCTGGTTGGTTTGTTGGTTGGTTGGATGGTTGTTTGGTTGGGTGGTTGGAAGGTTGGATTGTTATTTGGTTGTTTGGTTGAATGGTTGGATGGTTGGTTGGTTGGTTGGTTGGTTGGTTGGTTGGTTGGTTGGCTAGTTGGTTGGCTAGTTGGTTGGTTGGTTAGTTAAGACAGGGTCTCCCTATGGAACGCTGACTGTTCTAGAACTCACTCTATGGACTAGGCTGGCCTTGAACTCACAGAGAGCTGCCTGCCTCTACTTCCCAAGTGCTAGTACTAAAAGTGTGCACCACCACACCCAGCAGAACAGGCTTTCTTAAGTTAGATATCCTTTGTGTCCTTTTCAGATACATAACTCCTGTGGAGGATGAGCAGATCTCTTCTGAGGCTAACCCACTTCACCTGGTTGCCCATTACCTATTTTCCCACCAGGTTGCTGTGTTTAGAAGATGCTGATGATTAGTCTTGACCCTCTAAGCAATAACCACAAACTAATGAGAACGCCTGAAGCACTTGGCCAGGGTTGGATACCTCATTTCCATGGCAACAAGGACGGGATTTGAGGACCTGGGTGTGAGCATAGAGACTGCCTGGGGAGTCAGCAGAGATTGTGGGCACTCCACTCCTATCCTGCTTACCCCAGTTTCTCTTGAGCCACAGGCTCTCCTTTGTCCAATTCCTATGATAGCATGTGTATCCTCCGCATTCCATCTGATATTCTCCAGGCAAAGCAGACGAGACTTTCACAAACACAATGAAAGTTGGTGTGTGCTCTGATGTGTTGAAGCCTCAGTAGCTCAGGTTCACACATACTTCTGCCTTGTCCCTGTTGGTCTCCCTGACCTCCAGTCACACTGGCCACACTGGCTTCCTTTCTCCTTTTGTTTCCCCAAACCCCATCTCTTTTTCTGTTTCAGGCCTAGCTTTGGCAGTGCTCTCTCAGCTTTCCACTAGGGAGCTACCTGTACCTTATTCCAGAAAGGACAGGTGCTTCTCTCTGGCCAGGCAGACTGCATTGGCTTGTCAGACCCAAGCTGATGCAGAATAGGCAGGCAAGAAGCCCCTCCAGATCCCACCAAGTTTGTCTGCTCTCCTCTCTGTGCTCTCTGTGGGTGCCCCTTATGGCTTCGGGCACAAAAGAGACTTATGCTGAGAAGTTGAAAACAATCACAGTGTGTGTGTGTGTGTGTGTGTGTGTGTGTGTGTGTGTGTGTGTATTTTGAGGGTATAGCAGGGTGGATACTTATGTCACCTCAGATTCATATACTAAAATGCTTACTCTCCGTTTGGCTGTGTTAGAGGTGAGGCCTTTAGGTGATGAGGCCATGAGGTAGGAGCCTCTGGAATTGGAACTTGCCCTCCTGATAGTTCCTGGGGAGCTACCACGAGTGATACCACCCATAAGCAAGAAAATGGTTCGATCTGGTATTGCTCAGTCTCCAGAAGGTGAGGAGGAGGCTTTTACTGTTTACAGGCTTCCTAGTTTATGGTTCTTTGCCAACGAGACAAACCAGCCAAGGGCTGAACCCGTGACTCGGAAAGCAAAGGTAAGCAGATCTCTGTGAGTTTAGGGCTAGTCTGGTCTAGCTCACATAGTGAGCTCCATGGCAGCCAGGGAGACCCCATTTCAAGAAAACAAACAAACAAAACAACACAAAACCACCACCACCGACAACAATGGCAACACACAGACCCAAACAGACAGAGTACTTTAGATAGGCCCGCGGAGACCGCTTCTGTGTCCTGGATCCTTCTCACGGGCTTCAAACCCTGTTTCTGTCTCAGCTCTGTCTGAAGAAGCCTGCCCAGACAAAACCTCTTTATCTGCTGTTTTCACCATAAGACTCAAGTCTTAGGACAGGGCAGAGAAGGGCAGACAACACCGTCTATCGGAGAACAGCTGAAACACAAATTGACCTCACTCATCAGCACCAGCACTCATTCAAAGTTTCTCACCCAAATACCCTACGAGGTAAGGGCGTGAGGGATTGGCATGACCTGTATAGACGAGAAAGTTAGTGTTGAGGAAGGGCAGATGCCTTGCACACTACCCCAGTTCTCAGGTCCTGTTTCTGACTTGCTTTTCTTCATTTTACTGCACCAAGCCTGGTGTTCTGTCTGCGCTTCCTCTTTGCTGTATGTGCATGTGAATGCGTGTGTGTGTGTGTGTGTGTGTGTGTGTGTGTGTGTATAAATGCCCACACATGTTTGGGTGGGGGCTCACCTGTCTATATGCTCATGTGGAGGTCAGAGGTCATCAAGTGTCTCCCTCTGTCACTCTCCTCCTCGTTTTTAATACTGGATCTCTCAGTTAACTTGGAGATTGTCACTCCAGCTAGACAGTATGGCCAGCGAGCCTCCATGTTCTGCCCATCTCTGCCGACCCCATTGGCTGGGGTTACAGACACACCCTGCCATGCTCAGATTTTATGTGGGTGCTAGGGATCAGAGCTCAGAACCTAGTGCTGCTCAGCAAACTTTACCTGCTGAGCCATCTCCCCAGTTGTCTTTAGCGGGTCTTTTTTTTTAAATTATTTTTTCATTTTATTTTATGCACCTGAGTGTTTTGCTTTTATGTATGTCTATTCACCACATGCGCGTGATGTCCACAGAAGCCAGAGAAGATGTTAGATTCCCTACAACTTTCTCAGTGGTTGCGAGCCAGCACGTGGGTGCTAGCAACTGAACTGGGTCCTCTCCAAGAGCAGCCAGTGCTCTTAACACTGAGCCTTCTCTCCAGCCCTCTTTACTGGGCCTTAGGAAGAAACACAAATGACAGTTTTAATAGGTTCACAGTAGGAATGCTTTCACCTTCTCAAAGGATCTAAAGATCCTATAGTAACACAGTCTGGCCAATGGAGAAAAACATTTTGGAATGCTTAAATCCCAGAACTTCAGTGTTCATCAGCTAATCCCTCAGACCCAGGTTCTTGCACTTCTTTGCCTCCTGTGTCCTCTCTCCCACACTTGACCATTCGCTGCCCACCTGGCTGCCCAGAGTGACCAGGGATAGAAGTCACAGAAGCAGGAGAAAACTGACACAGCCACCCTGGATGTCAGTAATTCCAGCATCTACTGTGGCGAGGCCCAACAGTCTAGGGCTCTGGAGGAGGGAACAGGAAAAGCTGGGGTGGAGACAGAGCTTGGCGCAACAGAGGTGGCCAGCAGTGGGGGAGGTAGGGAGATGCAGACCCTGAAGAGCTGGGGTGGGGGGCTCCTGTGTCCACTGTCGCTGCCTTCTCTGCTACTGCAGGAGCAGTGGTCAAGTCCAAGCTTGCCAGGGTCTGGCAACGTGAGCTCTGCACCCACTCACTGTCTGGGAGCCTGCGTAGTGAGTCAGCCTGGCCTTATTTCTCTAGCACTCCATGCAGCGGTCAAAGTTCAGAACGGAGTCCAAAGGCTGGGGCTCCCACAGAGCTTACGCACATGTCCTTACACCTGGCTTGAGAAGAACGCTTCTCCCTCCCAACCTGCATCTGACCTTGAACTGGAAACGCATTAAAAAGAAACAGAATTGTCACATCCAGAGCAAGGAACTAGTTCAGGTGACCAAAAATCTTTATTTCAGTCCGATACTGGGAGGACCGACCTGGGAATATTTAAATGGCAGTTTAAATATTCGATGGTTTTCAGATGCCTGGAAGACACCATAGCAAGCTGTCCGGTGAGCCCCGGGCACTTCCTGTAACATCACCACTTCTAGGGCTTGCATAGACTCTTGCAGTTTCCTGCATATGGAAGAGACGCGTGAAGCGCTGTGTCCACGGCAACTGTTTGGGCTGTGACAGTGCCTACTGCAGATCTCCTGCCAAGCCTTACCCTGGTTTCTACACCCGCCCACGAGGCGCATGGAGATTCTGGCTAGAAACAGCTCCTCGGGAGCCCACTTGGCCCAGTAGGGCTTCACACCGAAGGTGCTAAGGACTAGGATTCTTCCGCAGCTGGGCTAAGCAGTCTCCCTAATGACACAGGCAGTGATACGCAAGCACATGGGATTCTTGAGGACTGACAGAGGCCTACCTAATGCCCAACAGAAGCTGCTTTCCAGGAAGTCCTGATCCCAGGGCTAGAAATAAGGTTCCGTAGGACCCCAGCTGAATTCCAAGTTCACGACCACCTGTAACTCCAGCTCCAAGGGATCCAATGTTCTTCTGGATTCCATCGACAGCTGCATTCATGTGCACAGATGCCACACCTATGCACAGTTAGAAATAAAATAAAATATTCTTTAAAGAAATCACCTTTATCAATTTCCAACATGTGTGGAGAAGGGGAGCATGAGGGTCCACCTCTCCTGAGGTCCTTTATCCCTATGGCAATGGTTGTGGGAGGGGCCATATTTCTCAGTGGTGTAGTCATACACAAACACACACACACACATACACACACACACACACATCATGAAAGTAGGGAAGAGGTCATTGGGAAGAAGAAATGGTTTGGTAAGAAGGCAAAGGCTTATTAGTGAGGATAACAGGGAAATATAATAAAAGTATACTACATATATCTCTATGGATAGATATGAAATTATGAAAGAGTAAATATTTTTTAAAAAGAAATAACAAGTCATTCGCTATTTAGCACCAGCGAGATAAGGTATAACTCTCTTGTATGAGAGTACCCTCCTCTCTGCAGTCCAGAACAGGCGTCATGAAAAGCGTGGCATCCCTCGGTGAGAAAGAAGGGCATGTGAGTTACCGTCCTTTCTCCCATGTGATGTAGCAGGGGAAGATCCCTAGGCCCTAAGCTTCTTCCTCCATAGCACCTCTAAGAAAAGAGGGAGCCTCTCCCAGCCCCAGAGGAGGATGAGGACCTAGAATAAAGACAGAGGAGGAGACTGGGCACCAATGAAACACAAAGTTTGGAGCTTTGCAGGGTGCTACCATAGTGGGCAATTTCCATCTTCTTGGGCCCCAAATTCTGCACCCCTATAGTTAGGGAGCCCTCTTTTTTAGAAGGCGGACTTTCCTTCACAATACAAACTGAAATCCCAGAGGCCCAAGCTCCCAATTTCTTTATAGGAAGATGTGGACTCAGGTAAAGTCACAGTGTTTGAATTAGAAGTAGGTGTCACGAAGCCTCTGTAAAAACCACTCATCAGAGCCAGTGAGATGGCTCTGTGGGTAAAGACACTGGCTGCCGACACAGTGAGAGTCCCATTGGATCTCGAAGGAATGAAACAAAAACGAACAAACAAACGAGCAGGGAAGCAGAGATCATCCTCTAGGGTGTGCACATGGGACCCAGGCACACACTCCACACTTATAAATAAACAGATCCAGGTATCAGGAATAAGGGAGAGTGCCGTGCCACTGTACTAAGTCAAGAACAGGGACACCTGGATTTTCCTTAGTGTTAGTATTTTTGTATTTGTTATTGCTATTATATTATGTGTATTAGTGCTTTGCTTGCCTGTGTATAGGAGCACTTCTCTCAGAGTCCAGAAGAGGGTGTTGGATCCCCTGGAACTGGAGTCACAACAGAAGTGGGAGCTTCCAGGTGGATGTTGAGGATTAAGCCAAGGTCTTCAAGAAGAGAAGCCAGTGCTCTTAATCACTGAGCCATCTCTCCAACCACTTTTTAAAATTAAGATTTTCTTATATTTTTATTCATGTGTGTGAATTTATTCATGTGTGTGAATAATTAAAAATTATGGCATGCTTATACAACGGAATATTACTCAGCAATAAAAAGAGAATTATTACAGATATCCATGGCAGTATATAAAATCTCACAGACATTTTGTTAAAGGCCTAGGCACAACCGTCTAATCTAATTTCCATGAAATTCTAGAAAGGGCCAAACCATGACAACAGAAAGCAAGAGCAGGGGAAGTTGGCTACAAAGGAGTAAGAGGGAACGTGGAAGGTGACAGATCTTGAACGTTACCAGTAAAACGTACTTAACTTTATTGTGATGATGTTTACCTTGGTCTTCACGTTTATTAAATCTTGTCGTATACTGAAACTGGGTGCATTTTATTGCATGTGAAGTGTATGGCTCCCAGAGTGCTGTAACCTTAAGATTTCATCATCCAGAGAGTACCTACATCTTCCTCCTGCCCTCAGACAGACAGCAGCTGGGGTCCTTTTTAGCCACTTTTCAGCTTTTCCAGGTGAATAGAAGCATAATTTCTGATTCTCTGCTCATTGCAGAAAATTAGACATTCCTTGCTAACCGTGTGTAGTCTCCTCCCCACTTTTAATGGTAAGGTCTCATTTTGCAGCCCAGATGGCCCAAACTCTGGGTCCTCCCCAGATTACAGGCTAGGATTACAGGCATGCGCCACCAGCTGACTGGCTACCCATACTTTCATTTCTTCTTTTTTCCCCTCTTTTTATTTCTTTCCTTTTTCATCTCCCCTCCCCAACCCCACCACGGGGTTTTGCATGCAACCTTGCCTGATCTGACCTCACTATAAAACTCAAGCTAACCTTGAACTTTCAGCCCTCTTGTCCACCTTTGCCTCCCAAGCCCTGGTCTTGTCAGTGTGCCATCAGGCCTGGGCTCTATGTTTCTTTTCTTTTCTTTCTTTCTTTCTTTTTTTTTTTATTAAATAACATTCCTTGTCGTGCATTTCCTTTGCCTGTTTTTATCATGATCTTTTTTTCTAAATTTTCTTAGTTGTTTCTAAAGGCTCTTTGCATATTGAGAATATTAACCCTTTGCCTCCTGGGTTACAGCTCCTGTTTTGTATATGGTTTGATCAGTGCTCTTACATAAAAGTGGGTTATAATAATACTATTACTAATATTATCATGTACTAATATTGTTTTCATTATTTCCACTCCGTATGCTTGTGAAAGTCCTTATCACAAGGATAAAATGTGTTTCTTCGAGACCTTATTAGAGATGGCGAAAGAGCCCACTGACAAATTCTTTTCAAAATTTTACTTCAGATTGTCCTTAGGAAGGGAAGCCAGCCCCAGCTAAGAAACACTGGCCTGTGCTTTGCCACTCTCTACACAGCAAACTCTCATATGCAATAGCTTTAGATCCATTTCTTAGTTTTCTACTCCAGTCCAATAAGATGATGCCTGTTCTTGGGCTGGCAGTCATCAACTATTTTCAGTATTGCAGTTTAATATTCATTTTAAAAATCATTTCTCGTTCTCCAAGACTCTTTTTTTTTTCTTTTAATCCTCCCCAAATAGATAATCTTATTGAAAATCAGACATTACTGAAACAAGAGAGACCCTGGCCCAATCTGCGGGACAGGATCGCCAGGACACCTTAACATCAAGGCAGTGTGACTGGGGTGAGGCCCGCAGGCCCACAGCTGCCTGGGGCTGATAGGTGAAAAGGCGCGAGATAGGGCTCAGGAGTGTATCTCTCTCCAGCTCATCGGTGGGACCCCGAGGGAAGGAGCTACAGAAACCAAACCCAGGGGGAGGCAACAGAGTTTGGACCTGCGGGTACTGAGTTGGGATGGGGAAGGATGGAGGCAGGACTCGGTACCTGTTCACAGGTTATACTTCTGCTGCCCCCACCCACAGGTGTGCTGAGTACAGGGGGTTAACCATGGGGAGCCTGGAGTAGGTGTGGGAGTCCTATCTGCCTGGCTGACTGCTGGATCACACACACCAGCACACACACACACACACACACACACACACACACACACACACACACACACGGCAGGGAACTGAAGCCTCTCTCACCTCTAAGAAAGGTCCCGCCTCTACCAGGGGATGCCAAGATAAGCCGGCCGGCCAGGGCTGCCTGTCCAGAAGCCCCAAGAGTTGTGCCAGCTCACAGGGCCTGGCCCTGACTGTAGTGCTGTCTCCAAAACATCAGAGATTTCTATCTCTTTCAAACCTCTATAGAGCATACCTGGCACTGGACGGGGTGTGTTTCAGGACTGTCTCAACCGTGAGAAAGCAGCCCGAACTGGCCTGGACCCACAAGCGATCTTGAGAAGGGCACAGGAAGTGCACAGGGAGGTTTCACACAGTAGCTTACTGATAGGACCAGCTTCTTGCCTTGAGAAAGGCTTGGACCTGTGCTCCATGGATGGAAACCTGAGGCTGAATGCTCCCCTCCCCCACATACACACACACACACACACACACACAAACCATCCCAGCCAAAGTCTCCAAATTCACCCTAAGTAAACTAGTTTTTCACATGTCTGTTCTGGAATAAGATAGACTTGACCTGTCTTCACAAGCTGCAAACTGGGCTCAGTTATGTGCTGGACAGAAATTTGCAGATTCTGGGAACGGGGGCTGGGGTGGGGTGGGATACTAGGATATTCCCATGTGTGATCTGTTTTTTTTCATAATCTTTTTTACTTTCTTACTTGTTTCTAAAGGCTCTTTGCATGCTGAGAATATTAACCCTTTGACTCCTGGGTTACAGCTCCTGTTTTGTATATGGTTTGATCAGTGCTCTTGCATGAATGTGAGTTATAATATTAATATTATATATATTATAATATATTTGGCTCTGAAAAAAAGCCCAAAAGGAAGAAGGCTTTAAAAACACTTGTCTCATTGAAGAAACTCCCTCCAACTTCTTGAGACTCGTGACCTCATCTTCACTACATCCCTAGCATTTCTTAGCAACCCCAGGATTCAAAAACCCTACCAGCCCAGGGTAAGGCTAACAGCATGGGACATTTGTGTGGCTTCAACACCAGGCAGAGGCAAATTCTTACTGCATGCTCTGGCTTGTCCCTCAACATAAAGCAAAATCTGTGTGACAAAGGTCATAAAGTAGTATTTTGTCTGGGAAACAATCTGGTGTTATTCCAGTCAAAAAGGCCCTCATGACCCCAAACTCACCGGCCCTGCCCCTGCCCCGCCCCCAACCCGAGAGTCAAGGAAGGCTTACACAGAAAAGAGCAAGGAGGCAACCATCACTTGGTGTCTGCCAATCTAGGGCTCTGCAAAGCAATACCAGGAACAGCCTCCCTATCTCTGCAAACCATGTGTCTTCTACGTCTGCGTGCCAGGCATTTTCTTATCATCCCACCTCATCAACCCAGTGCCTTCTACCCATAAATTCTGCCCTGTTTAGTAGAAACTTCTGAAAAGTCAAGGGGGAGAGACTGGGGCAAACCCAAGCTTGGCCTGTGAAGGTCCCTGTGTCTCAAGGATCTCCTGCAGACTACGCTGGGAAAGCCAGCATGGCATGGCAATCCATTCAGTAACATTATCACACTGTCTTTAGCCGTGTTTGTGAACAGGGCTGTGTTTAGTCTAACACTGTATCTCGGCTCATTTTTGGACACTTTAATTAAGTTGTGATGGGGGAGGAGAAAGGCATGTACCAAAGTACCCTGTGTCAGAGGACAATTTGCAGGAGTCAATTCTTTCCTTCTCCTATGAAGGTCCCGGGGATGGTGTTTATGTCCTTGGCCTTAGCGACAGGCACCTCTAACCCACTGAGTCTTCCAGACAACCCTATACTGTGTGTTTATATAGGAAGCATTAATAATAATTTAAGACCTCAAGTTTAAATTTGGCATATTTGGGATTAAGAGCCAAAAATAACCTCTTGGGCTTTATTATCCTTCTTTTATGTCATACACTTCTTTTTTATTGGCTTTAAAGACCCCAAGGCACAGGTCCTAGATTTCATGTGGAGAGCCCATTCTCTACACCCCCTGGAGCCTGGGCTATCCACTGTGACATCCAGATATCCTGAGGCTGCAGGCTTTCCTGTGGGAAGAACTTTGAAAGCACACACAAAGATGTATTGAGGTCTCTAAATAATTTCTCTACATTTAAAAATTTTTCTTTTTATGATGAGGTCTACTTGGGTGACATGGAGTGCACACGGAGGTCAAAGGACAACTTACAAGAGTCGGTTCTGTCTTTCTACCATATGGTTCTTGGGATCAAGTCTAGGTTGCCAGGTTTGGCTATAAGCCCCATTTCTAAACAACGTTTAAACACTCACTCACTTTGGAAGAAGCAATCCAATAGATATCTCTCAGACTGGTGTGCCAGTTGAATGTCTCTGAGTACTTCCTCCACCCCTGGATGATATGTTCCTCTTGTGCAGGCTGTGACCTCAAATGGCTTTCTCAACTTCTCCAGTGCCTTAATCATCTCTCAGGAAGGTGTAAGTTCCCAACTGAGTTATTGTGAGCAGTAGATGAGCTAAAGCAAGTGGGGGTCAATTAGTGCCAGTTCTGACTAATTTGTGCCACCCTAATTAGCATCTGATTTCCCTTTGGCCAAACTCATCTCAAAATTATATAACACAGGAAATCTAAATTGTATTTATCCATTCCATAATTACATCTTTAATTATAAATTAAGTATGCACTTCAAGCAAAGACCAGACCAGAACACGGGAAATGAAGGCAGAGGGTTAGAAGTCACAGGTTACCAATTCACAATGTGCTCTTTATATAACACAAGCAAAGCAAACTCATGAGAGCTGGGCTAGGTAAATTTCAGCCTTGAAATACACATATTTTATGGTCTCTGCAAAGAATAAAAGTATCTTCATTTCAACCTCTACCTTAGCTAGAGCCCTATCACTGCTAAATAACAAAACATAACAGCTGGGCTGGAGAGGTGGCTCAGAAGTTAAGAGCACTGACTGCTCTTCTAGAGGTCCTGAGTTCAATTCCCAGCAACCACATGGTGGCTCACAGCCATCTATAATGAGATCTGGTGCCCTCTTCTGGCATGTAAACATACAAGGAAGGAATGTTGTATATATAATAAATAAATAAATAAATCTTTAGAAAAAAAACATAACAGCTAAACCAAGCATTGTGGAAGATGGGGAATCCAGACACAGTTCAGCTTGGCTGGCCTTCTCTGCTCCACCGCCAACAAGTAGGCTCTCACCTGGGGCTGGAAGATTAACTTCCAAGATGGCTGACTCCCACGGCAACAAGTGGGTAGCTGAGATATACCACAATGTACCATTTTAGGAAACAATCTAAATTTTTGGGGGGGACGGGGTCTCTCTACATATCTCTAGCTGTCCTGGACCTCACTATGTAACCTAGGTTGGCCTCAAACTCACAGAGATCTGCCCACCTCTGCCTCCCGAGTGCTGGGATTAAAGGTGTGCACGACTACACCCTGCAGCTGTCCGAATTCTTTTACATTAATTACCTTTCCCATGAAGGATGGATCTGAGTGATAAGCAGAAGCTGTCAGTGTCTTAAGGCCTGGACCTGGAGATTGGCTATTTCCGACGATGTCCATGCAGCAAAGCCAGTAAGGGCGCTTGAGGGAAGAACTGCCCAGGTTCCACAGCTGTGGAAAGAGGGTCAAAGAATCCATGGCCGTTTTCCAGCCATCAGTCAACCCTTCTTAACACCGGTCTTGCACATTGGGCACTATAGACAAGTGTGTCCTGCTGTCTGCTCACCCTCCATTCTCGTCCTCTCTCCCCTCCTGCGCTTCTTATCCCTACATCCCAGATCTTGGCCCACCCCTCACACCTGCTGGTACTCAGCGCTAGCGACAGTCTCAGGAGTTGCTCCATGTTTTTATGACTTCATGTTAATCAAGAGCCTTGGAATCTAGCAGACCTGGGTCAGATCCAACTTGCTTATTAGTTAATAGGCCTTGTTTTTATGTCATTTAATATTGGATATTTGGGTCTTCAACTGAAATGAAAAAGATACCTGATAAGTTTAGAGAAATAACACATTTCGCAAAAACTTTAAGTTTGACAATATCAAATATTAGCCAAGGTGCAGATCGAAAACGTGATGCTCACGAGAGAAGCTCCTGGTTTAGTCAATGTCTAAACTAAAACCAAAGACTATAAAATGCATAACTCTACCCTTGGGCAGGAACACCCAAGGAGACTCTTATAAAAAGCTAATGAATGGTTCTATCCCCTACACCACACCCCTAATGGAGCGCTAATAGGATTCCTCCTCCTCTTTCTCCTCCTCCTCTTTCTCCTCCTCCTCTTTCTCCTCCTTCTCTTTCTCTTCCTCCTCTTTCTCCTCCTCCTCTTTCTCCTCCTCCTCTTTCTCCTCCTTCTCTTTCTCTTCCTCCTCTTTCTCCTCCTTCTCTTTCTCCTCCTCCTCTTTCTCCTCCTCCTTTTCCTCCTCCTCCTCCTCCTCCTCTTCTTCTTCTTCTTCTTCTTCTTCGATTGAACCTAGGGCCTTCCACATGCTAGGCAAGTGTTCTGCCAACTATCTATATCCTCAAACCAGAAGAACTCTTTTGAATTGCCCAAAATTTGGAATCACCAAATGTTAAGGAGAGCAGATAACAAATTGGCCAGAGCTACCCATATTAACAGCAAGGTTTTCACTGTCATGTCGAGTAAAAAGGAAATAATGTGTATACGACTATATAAAGTATAAGATCATCTAGTTATGGCCTACAAACATGCAAAAGGAGGTTATTCATTCTTAGGGATATGTACTTGCGTGTAGTTAAAAACAGAAGAAACATCCAAGTCCAGAACTCTCAAAAAAAAAAGAACTCTCAAGCCGGGAAATGTTTGTCATTTTATCATCTTACAACTGTGTAACTTCTGAAAATTGTTTATTGTGTGTGCATGTGTGTGCACATGTCACAGCACACATGTGAAAACAGAGGACAACTACATGGACTCAGCTCTCCCCTTCCTGGTTTACTTGAGCTCCAGGGTTCAAATGCCAGCCAAGCCCCTTCAGTCACTGGGGTGTCTTAGTGGCCCCATAACTTTTAATGGTTTTAACTATGCAACTTTGAAAACGAACACAAATCCCTCAGTTGAAATGCTGCCGGCTGTTTTTGTTTGTTCCTCTCACGCAAAGATTTCATTGCACTTTGCAACTCCATACAATCTGGATGAAATGTTGAGTAGCAAATTGTAAACACAGTCTTACGAAAATGGTAAGATAAATGTTTCTAGTGTGGGAACCAAGAGTGCTCACTGTTTTATTTAATTTCTCTGTTATTACTTGGCCAGGTTTTGCACTTGGATGCTGGAGGCTGACCTAAGCTTCCTACTTTCTAAGTTCGCGCTTCATGACTTAGTTAGACCCAAGCCTGACTTATCGATTCTTTATACCTTTCTATGGATGAAACACTTAACAACAACAAGTTGGTAGTTTGCCTTTGGGGTTTTTGTTTTGCTCTGTTGGGTTTTGTTTTCTTGAGGCAGGGTCTCATTCTGCAGCCATGCTGGTCCAGGAACTCACAACAGTCCTCCTGGCTCATCTCCTGGGTTCCGGGATCACAGGTGTGAGCCACCGCACCCATCCTCGGTATGTAGCACAAGGCCCAGGGGATAACAGCACCTACTTATTCCTTGTATTTCCTGAATTCCCCACTCCATCCTTAAGATAGGGAACCGTGCTCCCACTTCCACATAGCTCAAACGGGCTTAAAATTAGGGTCATGAAAAGTACTAAGGGCCAATTACCTGGATTTGAACCAAGGGAGCTGCAATAAATGTTAAGAACAGTGCCCCTTTCTGAAGGTGGTAAATCAGATCTGTAACTATGCCAGTGGTCACACGCTAGCAGTAGATGGGGTTTTGAAAGTGATGGCTTGAAAGCAAGTCATACTAAAGTACATTCCTGGTTCCATTTACCCAGTCATACCCAATGGACTCTAACCAGAAGTCCTGGTATGCTCCAAGCTGCTTGTCTTCAGGATTCTCAGCCCTGCAAGAATGTTGAGTTTCCACTAGAGATTTAAACATCTTGACACCCAGGCTTTACCTATGTGGAATCACAGGATTCCTGGAATAGATCTATGCCCAAGGTCAAGGTGGGTCCAAATGCAAAGACTGGGCTGAGAATCACTGAACCATCGTGTCCTTCCGGGAGAATGAAGGCCCTAAATAAAGGATGCTAACTGTGAGCTCAAGCTGTCATTCTTTCTTATTGCTTGAAGTTTATACAGCTCAGGCTAATCAAGGATTCAGACTCCGTGAAGAGACTATGCAGGCTTAGGAGTGTCACAGAGAAGCCCAGGGGTTGACACCTGTGTATCTGCTCTCCCCATGATCCTCAGTAGAACTCCAAATCCTCCGGACAATAAAAGCACATCTCAGGGCAGAGCGTGAGGGAGACGAGGCAGTTATTCTTTACCGTGAATGAGAAAAACAGGAATCCAATCATGAAGTCTCCTTAGGGATTAGTGATCCACCCACATGCGCGATCTACCGGCTGGTCCTCACAACGCTTGCCCTCACCAGTGCTAGCACTGTTTTGGGGCCCTGTCCACAAAACTCACCCATACAGCTCTTCTGCGAAAGGTTCCCTTGTTGGTAACTCCATCCCATCCTTTCCCCCTCCTGCCTTCTTTTTCTGCCTCACTGATACCTTGGTGTCTCAGGTGCCCGGTCAGCATTTGACAGCTACTTAACAACTGAAATTCAAAGACTAGGTTCTCTGTGGAAAAAACTATTATGGGGGCAGGGGCGGAGCAACACAGCGGGTAAAGTGTCCCCGTGCAACGGAGGGGACCAGAGTTCAGATCCCCCACACCCAAGAGAACGTCAGGTAGGTATAGAAGCCCACCTATGATTCCAGCAGCCCAAGGTGAAGATAGGGGATCCCTGGAGCAAGCTGGATAATAAAACTAGACAAAAATGACAAGCTTTGTGTTGAACTGAGAGAAGCCGCTTCAATGAATAAGGTGGAAGTGATTTGAGGAAAACACACATACAATTAAAAAACAAAACCAAAAAACAAAACAAAACCAAACCCATGATTTCTGTCTCCTGACTGGATCCTGAGGCATCCTGGTACCAGGAGTGGGGTGCGCACCCACTCTCTGCAATCCACACACACCTGAGTAGTTCCTGCTCATCAGGACTCAGTAGTACAGTCAAACTTGCCAACTGCTGACTTTCGGCTCTGGAGATGGCAACCACATGCTGAAGACAGAACCAGACAGAAAGAGCCTGTCTTTGCGCCCCGATTCCCCTAGAGCTGTTAGGACAGACTGGGATTTTTTTGCAGTGGGGAGAGAGGTTTCGTGTCATTCACAGCTCAGCCTAAACCGAAGCAATACAAGGTCACACGCTCTTAGCTCAGACTTCAGATGAAGTTACCCAGGTTCAGGAAAACTACTCGTCACATCACACACTTGAGAGAAGATGTGTGGAGAAGCGGGGCCCAGGAGACCTTGCCAGGAAAGTGGCGAAGTCTAGGCAGAGTGGCACAAGCTTGTAATCTCAGGAGTTGGAAAGCTGAGTGAGATCCAGGGATGCCACAGTTCAGCCTGAGCAACATAGTAAAATCTAGGGAGGAGGGAGAGGAAAACAGGAAGGGAACCGCAAATCATGAGCAGCAACTGCAAAAAAAGACTGTTTCGAAAACGGCATCGGTTACTAAGCATGGCAGAGGGCCGAGGTCAAGTATCACACAGGTCATGTGCACTATTGTATTTAATCCTCATGAAAATCCTGGGGCGTCAGTGTTATCGTCATTGCCAACCTCTCGATGAGCAACCGGCGCTTAGATAGACAAATCAGCCTCCCAGGCCACCCAATTGGAAGGAGTAGAGCTGGGAACCTGAGCCCAGACAGGTCAGTCCCAAAGCCTGTGCTTTTCAGCCTCCTGCTGCATAGGCGAGGCATCCCACTGGCAGTGAGATCTCTGCTCCCACGGGAAGCTAGTGCAAAGCCTTCCTCTGTGATCAATGGTGATTCTCTGTGGGAAGAGCTAGACCCATCTAACGGAGAAGCTAGATTCTAAGCACAAGTGCTGCTTACCCAGTCTCTGCTCCCGTGCTGGTGTGATTCTCAGAAGGCTGCTAAGGCTGAACACACAGGGGTCAATGGAGAGCTTGCCAGGAGCCAAGATGTGAGGTAAAAGAAAATTACCTTCGTCCCGGATCAATAAAACACATGTGCGACCCGGCAAAGGACTGTTCACCTAATAGGCCCTATCGATTAATATTCCCAGGAGCTGGCTCCCCAAACATTTTAATTGAAATTAAATTTAACAGAGGCTCTTAGAACAAGCCAGAAGTCGATGGGTACATGTTTTCAGGCTGGAGAACATTCTCCAATGGTTCTTCACATGGTCTGGACTCCCTCCGGGAACCCCCCCCAAGGGTCTATTGTCCTTCACACTAAACTACAAAGTACTAGTTCACTTGAGGAACTGAACTGGGAATCCAGCTGCCAGCCGTTATTGTGCAAAGCAGGGCACAGTGAGTTGAAAATTATATTTTTCCAATTAGCACAGTGGGAAACACTGTGAAGCATTCAGCTCCAGCCTGCAATTAGAGAACATTTGCTTCCAGAAATAGAAAGACTGGAAGTGGAGACCTGCTATCTAGGTCTTCGGCAATAAAATCCCAGGCAGGGAGACCTGCTACCGTTGCCCAGCAGAGTGTGCTCAGCAGAGACCAAGCGCCCCCCCTCCCCAGCATCCTTCCTGGCTATCACAACAGCCCAGCCTTCAGGGCCAGTACCGCTGGTGAGCAGCCCGGGTTTCATCTTAGTCCTCAAGTATACTCCATCACAAAAGCAGGCTTGGGAGTAGCATCTCTCAGATGAAACAGTAAAAGTTGAGGGGATGACAACCTGATGGCTCAGTGGACAATGAGCCTGCTGCACCAGCATGAGGACCCGAGTTCAAAACCCCGGCATCCACGTACAAGCCAAGCATGGCAGTGCGTGTCTGTGGCACCAGCCACTGGGAGGCAGACACAGGCAAATTCCCTGGAGCTTGCTGGCCAGCCAGCCTCACAGAAACAACAAACTTCAGGTTCTGAGAGACCCTGACAATATAAGTTGGGGGCAATAGAAGTGGACACTTATGGGCCTCTGACTTCTATATACGCATGTGTGCACAAGCGTACACATGCACAGATCAATCAAAAAGTAAACAAGAAACAAGAGAATTTAGCTTTCTTAGCCCAGGCGAAGACTGGGGCAGATGAGCAATAGAAACAGTTTCATGCCGTGGGGAGTGAATTCGCTGACCTTATCAAGAAAGTTAGAGCACTAAACCCGATTTTAGTGAAAGCCAAGGGAGAGCGTAGGTAATCAGGATGTGTGCAAACATCATATATTACCGAAGAGGAAGGGATCAACAGAGCAGGCCCTCGGTACCAGGAGGTTTTACAGGGCACATCAGAGCACTCACTGAGCAAGTTTTGACGCGCTACCTTTGCTCTGCAAGCAGCTTTATACTGCCTGAAGGTGAAGGAGGCAGAGGAGGGCAAATGCTTTTATTTGCTGCCAAGCAGGTAATAAAGACTGAAAGGCCGTCTTGGCCCAGTGTGACCCAGCTTGCAACACTTAAGGCCCCTTGCAAATAAGCACGGGCAGGATTGCGCAGTGTTCGTCTATTACGATAGGAGGCTTATCAGTGATTTGAGATTGACATTCAGTCCAGGAATGAAGCCATTTGACTTCTAGACGCCAAGGGGGCTTACCGAGAATAAACAGCTCAGGGATGGGGTGGGAGGACAGGAGGCGTTTGGGGGCGAGTTAACTAAAACTAAGGATGTATGGGAAGCCTGATGCACACCCACTACTCCGCAAGCTCTTTTAAAATATAGTTTTAAAATAGATCATTATTATTATTTTGGTTCAAAAAATTTTTCTGTGTAGCCCTGGCTATCCTGGAACTTGCTCTGTAGAACAGGTTGGCTTGGAATGCAGAGATCTGCCTGCTTCTGCCTCCTGTGCACAACCACCTCCTGGCCTTAAAATAATAGTTACATCACTTCTCCCTCTGTCCAACTCCTCTTACACCCCCCAACTCTCAAGTTGATTGCCTTTTTTTTTTTTTGAATGTGTGGATGTTTGTGCATGCTGAAATATATAAATGCAACCTGCTGAGTCCATTTCTGTTGTTTGTGTGTATATGATTTGAGGGCGAATCACTCTGGATAAGACAACCAATAATGGGACCTCATACCTGGGAGAGTCTAATTCTCCTTCTCCCGGCAGTGATAGTTGTCTAGAGTTCCTTGTCTAAGGGTGGGACCCTGTGAAGTTTCCCCCTTTCCTCCTTAACCTAGTCATTGATATTTCCATTGTTCTGGTCTTGTCTAGGCAGCCATTTCCAGGGAAGACCATGTCACAGCAGACTTCCTGGAATTCTGGCTCTTACCATCTTTCAGCTCCTCTTCCGGAACATTTCCTGAGCCACAGACACAGGAACTGTAATGTACATGTGTTATTCATTGGGGCTGCGATCCTCACAATCTGCTGATCTCTGCATGTGTCCAGCTGTGGTTTTTGTTATGGTTGCCATTTTCTGTGAGAAGTGGCTTCTTTGATGAGGGACGATAGCTACACTTCTCTGTGGGTATGGGGCAAGATTTAGAATGGAGTAGGGGATTGTGCTGGTCTGGTGAAGCAGGGGTAGTAGATTTTCTTCTAAGGTCCCTGACCTCGCCAAGACGCTGGCTAGGTATAATTTTTTCGAAAGGAGGTTGAATGGAGACACCACGCATGGATGATGAATAATGCTACTCTCACAAGCCAGGCATGGGCTATTAAACAAAAGTCCAGAGCCACGCTCAGGATACCTCCCAGGAGTCGTTGGTCATAGAGGTCACAGAGGTCTCCGAGAAGTACAAACTATGGCCATTGCTCTTGCCTGCCCCCTAGTACCCACTTACTTGTGGGTCTGTGAGGGTCTACTTGTCTATGAGGACACCACATACTTCGGTTGCAGGACATCAAGCTGGAACTGACCTGGAAATGTCCTTCTTACTGGCTGCTTTCCTAGGGTCAGAAGGTGCTATGCAGGCCACTGACAAAGTCATCAATCGTCTTCCACAGTTGGATCCTGGATGCGACAATACTAACCCACCAGGCAAGACGTGACTGTTGGGGCGACGGTGGGACGAAGATTATGGAGTTTGTAACCAACCACTTTCAGCTCGAGGTCCACTTTACGGGAGGGAGAATTAAGGCATGGTTCTGTAAACCTCCCCAAGAGCCCATAGCCCGAGAGATCCTTTAATCCCAGCACTTGGGAGGCAGGAGGATCACTATGAGTTTGAGGCCAACCTGGTCTACAAGGTGAGTTCCAGGACTTCCAGAGCTCTTACACAGAGAAACCCTGTCTTGGAAAAAAAAAAAAAAATCAGTGGGTTATTTTTCTTTTAGGAAGACATGAAAAGAGGAGGAGGGTATGTTGTAAAGAGGGACTACAGACAGGGTAGGAAGGGTAGAGAAGGAAATGGGGTGTACACGAATATGTCCAAACACATTATAAACATGAATGAAGTTGTCAAAGAATACATTTTTTTTTTTTTTTTTTTTTTTGCTTGTTGGTTGGTTTTTCAAGACAGTGTTTCTCTGTAGCTTTGGAGCCTGTCCTGGAACTAGCTCTTGTAGACCAGGCTGGCCTTGAATTCACAGAGATCCGCCTGCCTCTACCTCCCAAGTGCTGGGATTAAAGGCATGCGCCACCACCGCCCAGCCAAAGAATACATATTTTAAAAAGAGTTTCCTTTTTCAGAAAGATTCCACAACTGAACATGTTAATATATATGAGCATGGACAAAATTCTTTAAAAGGTGTACAAGCTTTGACGGCACTTTCCTGTGGGTAGTGAGTCTGAGAAGCGGAATGCGATGAGGCTGTCTCATTCCTTCCCACACCTAATTGCTAAAATGCTTTTTATGTAAACATTCAGGACATTTTCCCACCTTGTGCATGTGTGTGTGGTATATGTATGTGTGGGAGGAGGGATGCTCACCTCTATTGCTCCCTGACTTACATTTTCGAGACAAGTCCTCACTGAACCCTGAGCTATTTTTTTTAGACTGGCTGCCAGCAAAACCCTCAAAAAAAGACCCTCAGATCTACCTGTCTCTGCCCCTCAGCACTAAAATTACAAGCACATGCCAGCATATCCAATGTTTTTAGTTTAATATTGACTAACTTCATGGGGATAACACAGATGCCATGGTGCACGAGTGGACTCAGCCTGACTTATGGGAATTGGTTCTCTTCTTCCATCACATGGGTGCCAAGCTTCAGGGTGTCAAACTTGGATCATCAGTATTGGCCACAGATGTTCTTATCTGACAAGCCACAGATGCTCTTATCTGACAAGCCACGGATGCTCTTATCTGACAAGCCATCTTGCCAGCTTTTTTAACTCCTTAAAAAGATTTATTTTATTTATTTATTTTGTATACAATATTCTGTCTGTGTGTATGCCTGAAGGCCAGAAGAGGGCACCAGACCTCATTACAGATGGTTGTGAGCCACCATGTGGTTGCTGGGAATTGAACTCAGGACCTTTGGAAGAACAGGCAATGCTCTTAACCGCTGAGCCATCTCTCCAGCCCCCTTAAAAAGGTTTTTAATATTCTTTATTCACTACGTGTGTGTGTGTGTGTGTGTGTGTGTGTGTGTGTGATATGTGTATATGGGTGTATGTGGCGGTCAGAAGACAACTTGGTGGAATTGGCTTTCTCCATTCACTTTTATGTGGGCCCTGAGTACCGAACTAGGGTCTACAGGCTTACCTGGTAAATACCTTACCACGCTAAGCCTTCTTGCCTGCACATGATCAAACAAGAATAACTCCTCCACAGTCTCCGCCTCCTCACCTTCCCATCTAATCATGAGAGATTTGACTCCTGAGGTTATGCAAGTGCTACAACAAATGTTCTCGTTCATTTCTGCCGTGGTACTTTTAACTTACTTCCAACTTCAGCTAAACAATTTGCAAGATCTCTAGATGCAACAGCAAAGGGTTATCTAAGAGAAGCTTTAAGAATTGAAATAATGCCAGGTGTTGATAGTGCACGCCTTTAATTTCAGCACTCAGGAAGCAGAGGCAGGTAGATGTCTGTGAGTCCAAGGCTAGTCTGATAAACAGAGAAACCCTGCCTTGGAAAAAAAAATGAAGTAATGTTGTGTCTGTAAGTAAGGCTGGACTGATAAGTTGTGTCTAATAGTAAAAACAATGTCCATTCAAGGCCCAAACAAGCCTGGAGCACAGTCCAATGGCAGTGGAAGCTGACCTAGTGTTTCTACTCCAGGAAGGAGGCAATTCAACTCTGTCATCTGCGAGTGCAGGAACAGGTACACAAACCCAGTCATCAGCAGACTTTGGAAGTGGAGCTGGACCACTGATCATGAATAACTGCTATTTTCTAAATGTGATTTGCAGACTCGAGAGCCAGCGCCGAGTTTGCACTTTACGCAATGACTCACACATGAGTGACTGACGTGTGAACCAGGCTGTTGACCAGTGTTTACCTAAACCACAGCAACTGGAGTCCACCATCAGCCAAACAAAGCAAAGGCTGCTTATGCTGAAGACAGAGGTTATACTATGTGTGACCACTCTTCTCACTGAGCCCAGAACTCGGAGCAGTTAGACTTTCACCCTTCTGAGTTTTCCTTTGGGGTCCCCAACAGCTCAACTATAATCCCCCTACATCTGCTTTCTTCGACCTCAGCAGAGCTGAAGAATGTTCATGGCAACATCTCTGGTCAGTAGCATCTACTAACTTTAACAGTCAGTCATGTCTATAATACTTTCACATGTGGAGACGGGAAGACAATCACCCCGGTTGAGAACCACTAGGGCTGACAACCAGATTTCTCCCAATACAACTGGCCGAAAAAGAAAAGGGGTGACTTTTAATATGTTTATGCTGCAGTAAATACCAAAACAAACAAGACAACTTAGAAGTAGTTTTCTCAAGAAAGGCAAATGGAAGCAATGGACCTGTCTTTTACTAAAAATCTTACCACTGACTCTTAATATACACATGACTTTAATTTTTAAGAAAAGGCAACATCTATCTCCAAAAATAGGCCAGGGTTCTTACTAGCATGTGTCCCTACCTACGGCAGCCATTAATAGAGAAGAAAATGCAAACTCCTGCCACCTCCCATCTTTAGGGACTCCTCCTCCTACTTGGTTTGAGTCCATCTTCTATGCTAGAAGGAAGGTTGGGGATGGCACTGTGCTTTGTGCTCATAAAGTGGAAGGCCTTGGGCTTTCGTGCCATTGAATGACCAAGTATACAAGGCAGGCCCAGCTCTCAGCATGCCCTTCTGACTCTCAGGTCCACCTAAAAATAGTTTGAAGGGGGAAAAAATTGTTTTCCTTTTTTTCTTTATGAATGCCAGGTTAGTTAATCTTAATTATTTTTAATTGTGTAGGGAGGCCAGAGGCTTCGGATTCTCTAGAGAGGGCAGATGAAAGGGAGGGAGAGAAGAAAAAAAAAAAAAAATATATATATATATATATATATATATTTAACTTGGAATGAAACAAAAAGCAGGAGATAGCACTCCTGGGAATCTTAGGAGGGAATGGGGCAGTCTTCCCATTGTACTCCATCATACTGCCATCCTGAGCCTCGAGCTAAGGTCCACTCTCTGCCGAAACTCACCAAGCACTGAAGTGTTCCAAACTAAGGGGAAAACCTGCCACAACATTCACGGGGACTAAGTATCAATAACTCAGTGCCTGATGGCAAGGAGGAACATATTTACTGAGAATTCTCCAGGGAAACTGACAAGATAGAAAGGCAGATAGTTCTTAGGCATAGCCTTCTCCTGGTGTGGTCATGGATTTTATTAAAATATTCTATAAAACTAAATGTCCAGTAATTTTCAGAATAGACCCCATCAACTTAGTTTACAAAGAAATACATTTTTCATTAATTGTTCTGATGAAGAGCAAAACCCACCATAGCAAGGCTAAAGAACCCCAAACTTTTTTCTCTGCAGTGCCAAAGATTAAACCTGGGGCCTGTGTGTGGCAGGTGAGTACTCTACCTGGGTTCTATCTTCAGGCCTACAAGCAAGAATTCTTAGGTGAATCACATACAACTTCACTTCAGCTTCTCTGTCACCGCAAAGCTAGAGACAATCTACGTGCAGACCTGCCTGAGGTCTGGGCCGCACAACTGCCACACAGCAAACTGCTACATGGAGCATCATCACTCGGGGTCACAGAAAATGAAGAGCAAGGAGCTTGAACTTGGATAGCACCCTCATCCGGGGAAGTGCACTCACCCTCCTAAGAAGGTCATAATGTTGAATGATCAGGACTCTGAAGACTCAATTGAAACAAAAACCACAAGAACAAATTTTCTAAAAACTGTAGGCTTTTTATTCAGTTAGAGGTAGACAGATGAACATGGAAGGCTGTCCCATTGAATTTGCCCAGAGTTCATATCCCACTTCATTCACCCATCCCACACTGCCAAAAATCTCAAAAGGAAGAATCACAACCGCCAGGAGGCTTTGTCTTCATACTTCTTAGCAACATGTCCATGAGTTGCTTGCAAAGAAGTTCCTATAAACTTTTATTTTCACTGTGCCAAAGTTTCTTGGCGCCCAAAAAGTTCCCTCATATGTCAACAGAACTGACCGACAGGGGGGCAGAGTGCTGTGACTATTTCTATGAGAGACTACGAGGGAAGCTTCAGTTACATGTTTGTTAAATCCCTGTGCATGTTGGGGAAGAAGCTGGTGAGGCCAACAAAGCAGAATACGTGCCATTAAATGGCTCTGCCTGGCTGTTTAAAAAGAACCCACATAAGTTATCTTACAGACAACATTAAAATATAATGGAATTGATGCCTGATACAAAAAGTAGAGAAATATGTACAGGAATTCATAGCCCAGAAGAAAAGGGACCTTAGAATGAACTGATGGAAACCCGGCTATTTTACATAGCTAACTTTGAGACAAGTCATATTTAGCACAAAAGCAATTATAGTGTAAATTACACTTTCCTCCCATGGCTCCTAAACTTTATAACCCTTGTCTGTCTTCGGCAACACTGTGAGCATTCTTCTAGGAACAGGAATGTGTGTGGTGGTCCCAGATGCTGACACAAATTTTGATCCCAGCTTCACACTTACAGGATCATGTATTTGAATATTGCCATGATAGCAGCACTGATAAGCCCAGAAATGGGGACAGTGACAAACCAGGCCATAAAAATGTTGCGAAACAGTCTCCAGTCGACAGCCTTCTTGGATCGGAGCCAGCCGACAGACACAACAGAGCCCACCTGGGAGACACATAGACCAGACAAGTTATCTAAGTAGCCACGGGAAGACAAAGGCAATTAGATATTCAACTATCAAATCTGTGCTAAATGTCCTAAAACACAAGACTCCTTTTCTCTGCCCTTTGTAAATTAAAGTTCTGACTTCCTAACGATTGTTCTGGTGAGTGGCTGGTGTGTGACACAACAAACACCCGAGCAGAAAGAGCGCCGTGCAGCCCCAGGCTGGACCAGCTTCAGTCCTTTTAACAAAGTCAGTTTCTCTTCACCATATAATTATGTTGTGGTCACCAAAAAACTTCTTGAAAGTTCAATTAGTTTCTTAGCACCACAGGCCTGAGGCTCTAGATATATGCTTTTACCAGAAGACTGCCCTTAAGACAAGTCTCACAAACTTGTTAACCAGCATATTTACTACCCCAAGAGACAGGAACCTATCCAGACTAGATGACACTCTCACACTACAGACTGGCTTCCCGATGGAAGAAAAACACAGAGGAGTGAAGTAAAAAGGAAGCTCAACACACAAACTAATTGGTCAGGAATCACAGTTAGCTCCACCGAGAGAACAGAAATAGCAAGCAGACAAACTGCAGAATGTCAGCTTTTATCCACAAGGCCCTGTCTAAGCTTGTCAATTAAGACTTCAACTGTACAAAACTTTCTAAATCAAAGAAAAGAAGCAAAGCCATGCATATGAACGGAGCTAGGACAATGAAGGGTTCATTCCATTCCACTTACTTTACAGTGTGTTGTGCTGATGGGAAGGCCGATGTTTGATGCGATGACCACAGTGAGGGCAGATGCCAGTTCAATACTGAAGCCACTGTTGACACAAAAAGATGCTTGTCAACATTTTAGGTTTTCTGAAAAGCCAACACTACCAAGTAATCTAATCTACACAGCAACAAAACCTGACATTTCTCCTCTAACCCTTGAAACCTACTTAAAGAGGACCAACGCTCTAACACCTGAGGATTAAGTACTTCTGGAATTTCATTATTTAAAAAGCTGGGACATGCCAAGCACTGCATCTCTGGGGACAGCAGCGACTGTGGTACACTGCACTGCACTGCACCGACTGCAATACACTGCACTGCACGCATCTCTCGAGACGCTCAAGCTCTGTGCTGAGGTAGGCTTCACCTACTCACCTGGAGGGTGTGATTGGTGTCAGGTCCTTCCCCATCGTCTGGATAACTCTTCTTCCCCAAACCCACAGCCCTACGCAGATGCCAAAACCACCATAAAGCAGAAGCCATATCGGTGTAGATACATCATTCGTTTTATAAACAAGGTACAAGGCAACCAGAGGACCGATGGCATTGCTATAAGAAAAAGGAGAACAGTGGTGACTTTCTAGAAAGAACTACTTCTTGTCAAGACCCAATCTCTTAATAACTGATAGACTGAACTGTCTAGACCCAGCTTTTCAGCTCATTTAGCAAGTGACCCTATAGAAGCCCAACACACGACAAGACAATCAAGACTGCGGTGACAGAAGGGTGTAGGCAACTGGTCTCTCCTCTACGCACTTAAAGCAAGCCTCCAGAACCCAGTGAGGGTCACAGGCCACAGAAACAAGGCTTGACGACCTTAAGTCCACTCTTCGGGGCAGTCAGTGATTTTAAGTTTTTCATCATTGATGTCTTAATTTACCAAAGACTCAGTTCCCACCCAGAGAGACATTTATCTTGAACAGAAATAAAGCTAAAAACATTCTTATAATCTGAATGAACTTCCCTTTTGCTTTATTAACCACCACCTCATCCTGTCTAGACTGTTCAGTGTCCCCCAGGAGGCAGAGCACAGGAGGTGAGCAGACTGTAAAAAGAGTAAGCAACGCTGAGTCACGCGGACTGACCTGACGTCATTACCACCATGGGCAAATGACCCAAAGCAGGCTGTAAGAATCTGCAGAAACTGGAAGAGGAGGGAGACTTCAGGCTTATCCTGGTCATACCACTCTTCAAGAGAGCCACTACTCCCTTTTCTGTCACCCAGACCCATCTCAGCCTTAACATTCATGTCCATCTCAGATTCAGAGTGAAGGTCAGACACAGCATTGCAGTAACTGGTGTAACTGTCCATTCGAATTCGCTTCTTGGTATCTGCATTAGGCCATGTCAACGTCTCCGTTTCTTCCCCCTTCTGTTCACCTTCTTTGGCACGGAAGGAATCCAGGGGCATGCCACATATTGCCATGGTGTAGGAAGTGTAGCTGTTATTGCGCCTCAAGGGCTTGTCTCCAGAGTCCCCCATGCAATCTCCCACCTTGGCCAGATGTAACTTATGGAGCAGCTCTTTGTACAAGCCAGAATCTTTGTGCACGGTGTGATACTGATAGTGGCCACTGGAGTTGATCTGGTTGCTGACAGTTTGGCTGAATTGAACAAGGTTCCCATTAGGCAACTGCACTGCACCTAGCCAAGAGCAAAAATGGAACATTCAACGCAAAGTGCATCAGTCCAGAATAGCAGCCTCTCCACAACCATGACATCAGGAAACCCCGGGGACTTAACTCACCATTGATTGTACCATCTATGCTGGTCTCCTCCTTCAAGTCCATGGGAAGCCGTTCTCGCTCTGGAGCTTCCTCCAGGTCCCCAAGTTTGAATGACACTGTTCTCTCCTCCACTACAGCCCGAAGAGGCCCAGTGGCACATGGCACCTCAGACACAGGATTCCCGTTCTCAACATCGCCAAGTGACATCTTTGTTTCTTCATGGTCTTCTTTCAAGTTGTTCTTCTTTTCCATTAAGGGACTTTCAGAGGGACTAGACTTTATTTCTCCTAGGAAATAAAGGGAATTTTTGGTTTGACTATACTACTTTGTTCCACATCCTTTTCTATCCGCCCCTGAAACTCATCTCAAAATATTAGGTAAGTAAATTCTAGTTAAAAAATTTAAGCTAACATTCCTACCCTCTTTATTATGTCAGGAATTCACCTTTCCCTTGGGAGCAAGCCAGCCACATACCACACCCTCTACTGGGGGGAAAGGATGACAAGCTACTGTAAATGGCCAGAGAGTAAATATTTTAGGGTTCTGGTTCATTTCTGGGTTTTTACTTTTATAATTTACAAGCGTAAAACCCTTCTTAGCGCTCAGTTATAAAAGGGAGTTGAAGGCAGTTGACTAGCTGGGCTAGACTGCCCCTAAGGAATCTCCTAACTGTCAGGTCACGAGTGCAGACAGCGAAGCTGTAACAGTCATGCCTAAACAGTTCCACACCCTGCAGCCAGGCAGTGCTTCTATCAGGTACCTTCACCAACTGGCTCAGGCATCTCACACAAATACAACATTAGATTTGTCTCTCCTCCCAGACTGAGAAAAAAAATGAGGTCAGAGTCCTGAAAGCCTCATCCCCACTGTGCATGCGGCACAGCAGACAAGCACAGCTCTGGGCAGCTCCTCAGTTGAGCTGCAATGACACAGCATTCTAACAACACTGCAGTCTACGCATCCCGCACTGCTGGGAATCGGCAAACTAACTTTCCGTACACTGAAAGGACAGAATCGGGTTCTTCTAAGTTATCTTAGCAACTAAGAAAACAAAGACTAGTTAGGGCTAGTACCAATAAAAACTTCCTCAGTATTTAAATGAAACCACAAAAACAGTTCTGTAATAACCTAAGAGATTACTTATCCCTAAAACTGTTTACTTCTATATGTTATAGCTCTAGCACGAGGACTATGTTTATGGCTGTGCATCTGCATTATGCAGTGGATATTGCTACACACACAACATACATCTAAGCTGAGTATACAGAGACAGCTGAGGCAAATGCTTTCTCTATCAAAACTACTGTGTACCTACCCTTAGTCACATATTCTTAATGGCTAGGTCTCAGGCCACTTTTAGTCCATTTAAAACCCCTATGTTGTCAGTCTGCTCAAATAGTGTACTCTTATAGGTGAGAGAGGGAGGGAGAGGAGGGGAAGGGAAGGGTAGGGTGGAGGAGAACACTACTAAACTGTATTACTTACGTTCGATTTTTCTCTTCATCCTGGGACATACAAAGAACCAGACGAAAAGGGCACTGAAAACTGCACATCCCACCGAGATGAGGATGGTACCCCACAGAGGAAGTTTGTCAAAGCCCAGCACTACGAGATAAAATGGTGCATCTTGAAAACCCCAGGGCAACAGCCCCCTGCAACAACGTGTAAACCCTCCTGAGGGGAAGGAGGGCTTCCTCAAGTTAGCCCATCACCCTTGACAGCTGCTGCCATTCCAGAGTCTCATGAGGTTAGTGGCTATACAGACCATGGAGAAAACCCAAATGACCAGCTTATACCCACAGCAACCAGGCCCACTGAACACTTGAAGCATGTACTGTGCTTCTTCATGCTCTTGGCCCCACAGATGTAAGAGTCTCTACAACCTGAAGCTATAAAACCAATCAAGTATCCCTTTCTCCACCCAGCTTCTCACTCTAACTGCCACATACTACACTTACACATGACTTATTTTAACACTTAAAGTGTCGTGCTGACACAACTATGGGAAGTTATCACGTTCACTGGAGCAGGCAGCCTTTAGAGAAACTGCAAAAGTATCATCAAGCTAACAGAAGACAGGGCTGTTGACTGTAGGAAGATGGCCTTTAAATAGGAGGTAGTTTACTAACAAGTCACTGAGAGACTTGTTCTCCAATATTTTCCCCTTGGATCTGAGGATCAGCAGGGCTAGTTAGAATCAGCTTACCACTGGCATACAGGCACCTGGGGCTGCTGGTCTGCACTAAAGTCAGGACCACTTCACATTACTGAAACCCGGGGCACCACTGCCTGCTTATCCTTCCCGCAGCAGCTGAGTACCTGCACTTGGTTCAATTGATTCTGCTTACTGCATATTGAGTTACTTATAAAATGGAAACATTATTGTTCCATAAAAACCTTTTAAGCCAGGGTTGTAGCTCAGCCTAGCTTGCATAAGGCCCTAGAGCCAATCCCCAGCACTGTACGAGACAAAATACTAAACTAGCCTTTAAGAATTGGACATAAACTGAGATCCTTCAGAACTGAAGTTCTGTGGTGACTACCAGTCTTTAAGTTCTGCTTTCAATTGTGATCATGCAGTTAGTCACACAAAGTAAAATACAAATCTCCATCACAATTTAAATGTGCCCCCTTTCCAAGCCAAAGGGAATAAAAGGACTGGTTTTCCTTATACATGATCCATAAAGGACAAAACAAAAGTAGCAAAGCTCTTGCATCAAAGCCAGTCCTGTCATAAAATATTGACATTTCAAGAACAAAAGTGTTAGAACTATTCTACTAGCTGTTTGTTTTGCTGAGTGACTTACTACATAATTTCAGAAGCAATAATAAACAGGTCACAAGTATTCAAATCCTTTAAGAAGTGAAGATGTGAGCATGTATTACATAAGTAAAATCCCTATGCTACCTTTCTATTTACACACACGGACACGGGGGTGCCTTGGGCAGCAATATTTCTTCTTCCCACAGATTAGTTAGAAGAGTAAGTGTAGTAACTGTCTAGGTTCTTATGCAATGAAGAACCAGCACGCCAGACGAGCCTGGATACAGAACTGTACTGCTCTGACTCATAAGGTCCAAGCTATCAACTTCTCAGCTGCCATAAGTGAATTCTTTCCTTCCCTTAGTCCCACTAGGAAAGCAAACAACACCTGAACTTTATATCCTCTCAAATGCTTCCCCTTAGCTGCAGAAATTCTTCTTCCAAGTGTAATTAGACCACCAGGTATTCAACTCTTCTCATTCAAGTAAATTCAAACTGATAAATTAGGAACTGAAATTGCTCCAGTTGGGAGAGAAAAATGACACCCAATGACCAGTCCTAAATGACAGGTTATTGGAGAACAGGTTAACTAATGACTCTTCAGTAGTTGAGGCCAGTATCAATTCCAGCATTTTTGGCATAGATACGACAAAGGGAGGGGAGAAGGTCATATTATCAGTGGATCCTGTGAAGACTAAAGAGGAAAGGTCTGTAGTGATTTAGAATCTGAGCAGGTCTCTTTGGTTGAAAACTATCTAGGTTAACTCAGCATACACTAGCCTGCAGCCTTCTGAAATGGGCGCAGGCCAGCCACCTTCTAGGAGATTTCAGCCCTGTAAAGCAAAAAGGGGTAAATCGGGCATTTAATGCAAGTTTTGTAAATAACCTTAAATTCACATGTAAATATTTTGATTTGTACTTACACGGTGCTCCAGTATACATAATGGAAAAGAGGTTTATTCCAATTGTGCAGGCATAAAAAACCGGTAAAGCACGTAAGCCATTAGGAACTGGATCTGCCTGTAAAACATTAAGATCAGTATCTTAAAAGTTGTAAATGTAGATCCATTTCCATAGCACACTGTGGCAAGGCATGCTGTGGAATCATGGTGCTAACAGCCTCCTACCGAATTTCTACAAAGGCAACTAAGCTTTCTCCTGCATTCGCTCCCTAAAAGAAAGTTAATGTCACCTTCTATCCATAGGTAACTTTTTCTTCCTATTCTTAATAACAAGGACGAGATTGATATGCCAAATAATCACTTCCTTTGAATTATCCAAAGTCCATCTGTAAACCTGAACACGGGACCCAGGCTGTACTGTACTGAAGAGATAAACAGAACAAGTTAAAATACTCATTTCCTGATGTTCTGCCTCCAAAATTAAAAATAAATGTGCAGGCTATATACAACCATCTCATACATACACAGACACACACACATGTATGTATATATATATATATGTATATACACACACATGTATATATACATATATAGACATATATATCTCAGTGTGACATAAGGCTTTATTAAAGTGCAAAGTTAACTCAGTATGAACACAGTCATCCATTCAGTCAAGTGACTGTCAAGACTGTTTAGGGCCCTGAAGTAGAGGAGGAACCAGACCAAGCCCCCATTTTCACATAACTGAGTGTCATATTTTACTATACAGTAACAGGCTGACAAACACGTCAAAGGAAAAAAAGAACAGGCAAGAGGATGCTGATGGAGGAGGGGGGCATGTACATGAAGTTTGGGAGTGAGGCTGACATAAGAATGTCTCAGAGTATAAGTGAAAGCCACTTGTCCACTAGTGGGTGGGATGGGCAGGGATATAAGCAAAGATCCAAGGCAAAGCTGTGAGACTTTAAGACTCACCAAAGGTCGGTGTCACTGAAAATGAAAACCGGTCCCTTTACAACAAGCATGCGCTACCGATAATCCCACAGAAAAACCTTCAAGTCAAACACTTAAAAAAGAACGAAACACGGACCCTCCATAAAAGCCAAACCTTCAGTACAAAAGTTTAAAGCTATCCTGTCACAGTTCCACAAAAATCCTAAGGACAAGACAGAGGTGAAGACCCAAATGGGATTCCAAAGTTAAGACTTTGGGGAGAGGGAGGGGTGGCTTAAAAATCAGTGCCGGTAAAGAAAAAGCATGAAGCCCCACATAAAGAACGGCTTTTCAAATCAGTATAGACCCTCACTGAAAAGCAGGACACTAACAGTGAGACACCAGACCAGAAACAAACTACAGAACCCATGACTCACCCCTGAGTAACTAAATAGCTGCAGGCCACACCTAAAGGCAGACAAAAGTCTGAGGTAGACAAGCAAACCCAGGGTTTCAAGAAAATTCTGTAGACATTAGGGAGGGACTCTCCTACCAAATTTTCAAAAGCTATTTAGTAATTGACTCATTAGATAACAAGCTATCTACATTGTATATTTTCTTCCTTGGGGTCAAAAGGTGGACAAGGTGCTATATACCTGTAACACCAGCACTGAACTTGGTGAAGACACTCCCACCCCCGAGTTCAAAGTCAACCTGCGCTACAGACTTAATGGAAAATATCAATAAACTTAAAGAGTATATAGCTTGGGACAGAGTAGGGAATGGCTAGTCTTAATACACTGTGAAATACACTAACTGGTTAAAGAAAAACTTGTTGTTAGAGTCAAGAAAAATGATAAAAATAGGGACGGTCTCTCCCTTCTAGCCTCCTCCCAGTTCTTCCCAAGAGGTAACTAGGCTAGTGATTTTCATAAAACGGTTTTCTATCATGTGACCTATTTGTCTTTTACATACGATAAAGATAAAGCCAGCTATGCACTAGGTCTTTCAGTCAAGTCAACAGACTTCTGGGAACTATTTTGAGCCCAATCTATGAAGGAATGAGACCAAGAATTTCAAGCTTTACTTGGAAATTACGTGAATATACCTCACTCAGTTATATAAAGGGAGGCAGGGAGGGGTCCCTCTTCTGTTACTGAGAGACTGTGACCAAATGACAGAGGAGAGGGGAGGAAACTCAAAGTCAGCAATGTATTAGACAGCCATCATTCTTGATCATGCCCAGTGCATACTCTTCTAAGAAATACTCTCTAGGCTGAGAGTGGTGGCACACCAGTCACCCCAGAACTTGGGGAGTGAATGTGGAGGACCAGAAGTTCAAGGCCAGTCTGGGCTACATGAGCTCAGAAAATAGAATAGTTAACATAGCCAACTTGAACTCCCAGTACCATGCCATACATCCTCAACGAGAGGGTCTGGACACTGAGAAATCCCTCTTTGCACCTCTGGTCCCCACTCAGGGAATGACTGAGACCAGCGAAGAAGAGGCTCATCAGAATCAGAATGATCTATTTCCCAATAATCACAGGGGCCAGCATAAACCTTCATAGAAAAGGAATCCAAACAACATCCAATTAATTATTCTGGTTTTCTGGCACACTGAGAGAGATACATGGCTCTAACAGGAACACTAAACTTGGATTACTAAGTACTCATGGGAATCAAATTACCATATACTACAGTTAGAGGAATGGGCAGAGCACTAATTCTACCTGCTTGCTGGATGCAAGAATACCATTGAGCATCAGTGAACTGTTTACTCAGTCACACTGTGACAAGCCAGAGATGTTTCCTTTTTTATTTGCTAATACTTGTATTATTAATTAATCAGTTAATTTCCTCACAGCCCAATTAGCTTCCCCTCCCTCCTCTCCTCCCCTTTCAGAAATGTGCAGGCCTTCCATGTACATCAGTCAGTGGCAAATCGAGCTGTAGCAAGACTAGGCACCTCTCTCCTATGTAGGCTGAATAAGGCAACCCAGGAAGAAAGGATCCCAAGGGCAGGCAATAGAGTCAGAGACCGCCCCTGTTCCCACTATTAGGAGACCCAAAAGAAGACCAAGACAGTCCCATGCAAGTTCTCAGGTTGGTGGTTCAGTCTCCGTGAGCCCCCATGAGCCCAGGTCAGTTGTCAGCTAGAGATATTTCTAATGCTCAACATGTTAAACATGTTCTGCCAGACACGCAATGGTGAGTATATTGAATCAGGAAGGAGTCAGGGAAGGACTTTTATTGAAGTAACATAGACATACATCATTCCCCGGAGACTCTCAGAACTAGATCAAGAAGTAGGGTCTAAACATACTCTTTCCACTGTGACTGTGATAAGGTTCCTACCTCCCCTCAGATTTCTACAGGTTAGGGACTTCTAAAAGAACGTAACAAAAGACTCTTAAGAGCCTTTCAACCTAGAAAATAGGACAACTCTGTCTCCTGAGAGAAATTCATTTATTCTTTCTGTAATTCAGTCCAGTGCCAACATAATCCCTTGTTGTCTACATTTACTGAGAAGCAAGGATCAGACTCCATGATTTAAAAAAAAAAAGCCACTAGGTCTCTCAAAAGGGTTTTTCAAATAGTGAGAAAATTCAATGGCTACCTCAAATTTTAAAGCAAAGCAAAACAAAACAAAAAACCCACCTAACAACCTGCCTTACCTGCTCTTTCTACCTGAGAAAGCAGAGGCCCTACAAGTAGGGGCCTCATCTAGAAGCTTCTGAGCAGTTAGTAATCAGTAGGGGAGAGACCTAATGAAGTGGCAGCTTATAAAAGCACAGGATACTGTGACACGCTGAACTCAATGGTTACAATTCCAATCGTCCTGAACGTAACAGTGGTTTAGATAAGGCAGGAACCTGTTCAAGGCTAGACAAAGCTTCCTTCAACAAATGCCCTTATTTCTGACTCCCAGTCTCTCCTATTTCTTGGCAGCCCATAGAACCACCCAGTTTTTCCTTCCTGAATGCCCTCTGGGGTATTAAAAACTTGCTTCTTTCACAGAAAGCCACAACATACAGGAGGTACAGAACAAAGAACTTTTTAGCTTTCCAAAGCCACATACTTACATAGCACTCACATCTGAAAGAATACCAGGGAGTCTGAACAAGACTGAATGACTCACGAGAGGTCATAAGTAGAAAGGTTACCTTACGGAGGATGAATGCACGAACAAGGAAGAATAAAATTCCAGACATAATACCAGAAAGCAGTGGAGAGACGAACCAAGACATCACTGGAATAGAACACAAAGTCAAGTGTCAAGCAATGAAACTAAGGAAACATGCTTCTGAAATGTTAGGTATTCCGTTTCTGATACTCTTAACTGCGACCCCTACTTTACACCACGCACTCACTCCCCATACACAGTATTATAGAAACATATGACAAGAATAAGACCTAAACCATTCAGAATTTAAACATACCAATTTTTATCAGTTCAGACCACTTGACGCCCTTTTGCCCCTGGGCCACGAGGGAGAAACCTATGGTTGCGCCGACAATACAATGGGTCCCAGAAATGGGGAGCTTCAAAAACGAAGCCACTAGTTGCCACACAGCAGAACCTGAAAGAAAATCAATAAAATTTAGTTGGGGTAAATGGCAAAACCCCCGTTATGTAAGCAGCGCATTCTCATGAAAGTAAGCGGAAAAGGTTGAGGACAAAAAAAGGAACCACCCCAAGACACAAATTAGTTCTGGCACTGGCAAGAACAGAAGGCATAACAAGAACTTACCAAACATAGCACTGACGGAGCCAGCCATGAGCAAGCCTTGAGTTTCGTTGTACATCTCCACATCAATCAAGCCCTTCCGGATGGTTTCACTCACTTTGGCCCCCAGCAAGGCGGAACCCAGAGTTTCGAAGATGCTAGCTAGGATACAGGCTTGCTTGAGAGTCACTACACCTGAGCCCACAGCCGTACCAAACGAATTTGCTACATCATTGGCTCCCACGGAGAATGCCAAGACAAACGCAATGATGAAGCCCAGGATGAGCATCCATAGTTTGTCATCCACCACCGGGGCAGAAGCGGTAACGGCGGCTAGAGTACTAGTTATCGGTGCCACGGTAGATGCCATTTTCTAGTGTAGTGATTCTTTAATTACTGCGCGGCTTTCAAGATGTGTAAACGGAATGAGGTATCAAGATGCTATAATAAATAGTATATATTATATAAAATTAAATACTGTAAACTACGGCACAGAAACCGAGCTGGGGAGTTACTGCTATACGTTGCGTATGGACGTCTGTTGTCTGGGGTTTCTTTGGCTCTGGAGGGCTACAAGCACGGAGCAGAATCCCATGGCGGATTAAAGAAAGGACGCAAGTTCATCCTGGGGGAACCAAGTGGGAGAAAATAACAATAGCGGCGCATCCCTGGCAAGGAGGCAGCCCAGAACTCCGCAGTGCCCTCCGCCCGCTACTTCTGTCCTCTGACCCCAAAAGGATGTGCGCGGTGGAACACATGGCGATCTCGATGAGCTCGCTCCCTCCCCCGCCCCGCGTGCCCCGCCCCACGCTTCCAGTTCAGTCTCCGGCCCGCCGGCCCGCGCGCGCCCTCCGTGGAAGACCGGAAAAAGGCTATTCCCGCGCGCGCGCCTGCCCGAGGACCGCCGAAAAGGCCCGCGGAAGGGTGCGGCGGGCGGCAGCGCCGCGGGAATCCCGCAGCACGCAACTCCCCAGCCGCCCGCCAGCTTCCCTCTCCCCGGGCCCGCTCCAGAGAAGAAAGAACCTTTGCAAGGGCTGCCGCGCCGCCACTCACCAAAGGAAACAGAAGGCCGATCGGAGACCAGGAGAACGGGGCTGAGGCTGGCTGGAGCCACGGACGCACAGCCCGGGACGGCAGCACCCGGAACGACACGAAAGGGCTCGCTACCCACTCGGAAGCAGCCGCGGGCACCTCAGAAAGAAAAAGCGCAGCGCGCGCCGGCGGCCATCACTCTAGCGAGCACCCCGCCGGCCCCTATTTATAGCCCGCTCCGCACCCCACGTGACCTGCCGAGCCTCGCGCCCGCCCGAAGCCCCACCTCCGACGTGACGCAGCCACAGGCTGGTCGGGCGCGCCTGGCCGGGTGAGGTAGACTACTGCTCTGACTGGTCCGGATGCCGCCTAGGCTCCGCCCCTAGAGGGGAGCTGGTCCACGTGGGACTGGCCGGCCTCCTCCCCGCAGCCTCGCCCGGGTTCTCCTGTCTGTGCTGGCCACGCCGGGTGGTAGCGGGCGGGGACAGTGGGGGAGTCTGGCCCGGGCTCGCAGGTCGCCACGCTGGGACTCAGAGGCCGCACGCAAGGTCGTTCCGAGTTTCTCCCACGCGGGCCCGGGTCAGCTGTGTGGCGACGCGGAAGAGCTCGTGTGCTGGGACCTGCCCTTGGCCGGACCCGAGCGGCTCCTCGCCCTCACGTGGCCGCCTCGCTCCCGCAGTCATGCACTTGGGTGAAAACGGAAAGATTCCGGAGTCACGAGGACAGGCTTGCGTTCCCAGTTGTGGCACTGCGCTGAGGGAGAGCCGTGGGTCGGTAGTGACTCCGCGGCGGACCTGCGGTTTCAGAGCCCCGGCTGTGGCGCAGCGGGGAGGGATGTTGCGTCGGACTCGAATTCTGACTCTTAATTGCTGCAGTGTGTGTCACCTTGAACAAACCCTAGGTCTTTCAGACCGAGTGCTCAAGAACGTGAAATACTAGCAGTGTGAGAGGAGACCGGTGGACGGGTTAGGATTGTGTAAAACACAGCAAAGATGCGTTTCCTGTCTGCTCATCGGGGCTTGTGGCGACAGGCAGTACTAATTCAGGTATTCTGGTTACAAGTTCTTAACCCGGGAAGAGCCATATGAGCTAAGATGCAATCATGTGACTGGAATTTATAGGTCTTCAGGAAATGTTCATTTCCTCGTTACTTTTTCCTGAATGTGCCTGTTTTAGAACGTAGGGAAAGGTGAGGAAGGATGTCTTTTCGCGTCCTGACAGTTTTCCCATCCTTTTGAAATAAAGGTTGCTTCCTGGCCCCCCCCCTGCGTGGTATGCGGCATTAGATTAGTTATGCGCGTTTGGCTTTTCGTTTTATTGCCTGAGAGATTTAAGTCGTGAGGGTTATAGTTAAGTATTCCAGCCAGAACTAGCTGGTTTAGAATGCCCTTTAAAAACCCTTCCTGCAGTTTTATCACCTCCAAAGGTAGGGCACCTAATAGCAGGGGGAAAAAAGATGTGGTAAATCAGAACATCCCCGGAGTGTCCTCTGACCTATCTTCTGGTAGAATTAGAATCGTGTGGTATGGACAGGTCTGTTGACCCCAAGGTCATAGCTGGAAACCAAAGTTCATGTTCCAGGACACTGACCCTGGAGTGTAATTCCGGCGCCTTCAAATACAACACTCTCCGTCCTTACTTCATTCCAAGGTTATAAAACATCGAATACAAGGACTGGTTTGTTAAAGGCTGTTAGTGTTCTGCCAGTTAAAACAATTTTTAAAGTAATTATTTGTGAGGAAATTGCTCATGACTTCCCACTGTTTCTGACGTGTTTTGCCTCAGTCTGTTCATGGTCGTGCTTTTGCCTCTTGAAATTGAGACAACCGAGGTGAGGGAGGCAACCACGGTAAGGTCCACTGCGGGACACGAGCAGACTCCTGAGGCAGAGTTTAAGATGTGGAGAAGTGGCTGTGCTCCGAGAGGCTGCAGTATTCTGAGACCTGGCCTTATGTTGACTGGTAACACTGTACTTTCAGACAGAGGAAATTTTCTCTGTCTCAGGAGAGTGTTTTTAAATGGGTGGTGGAGGGGGAGGATCATGAGATGGTTTTTGGAGAGTTTTGGTTTGGTTTGTTTTGGTTTTTTGTTTGTTTGCTTATTTTTGCTTTTTTCGGTTTTTTAATTTTTTTTTGAGGCAGGGTCCCACTGTGTTGCTCTGGCTGTCCTGGAACTCACACAGAATCCCCTCCCGAGTGCTGGGATTAAAGCCGTTTGCCACCACAGCGGGCTATTAGTTTCAATATTCCGTTTGACACAGCCTAGACGCACCTGGGGAGAGAGTCAGTGAGGGTTTGTCTGGATCCGGTTGACTGTGGGCGTGTTTGTAGAGGACTGTCTTAATTGGCGTGGAAAACCAAAGCCTGAAAATATGTGCCACCTTCCCCTGGTGTCTATTGCCATGATGAAACGCAAAACCAAAAAGCAACCAAAAACCAAAAAGACGTACACTCACAGCACGCCTTCAGCCCTGAAGGAAGCCGGGGCGGGAACTCACACTGGACAGAACCCTGGAGGCAGGAGCTGATGCAGAGGGCATGGAGGGTGTTGCTTTCTGGCTTTGCTCCTGGCGTCTTGGTCAGCCAGCCCGGGGATGGCACCACCCACAATGGGCTGGGACCTCCCCTGTCAATCACCAATTAAGATGATGTTCTACAGGCTTGCCTACACAGCCTGATCTCAATTGGGGTTCCCTCTCAGATAACTCCACCCTACGTCAAGTTGACATAAAATTCTCAGCATGTCTAGTTTGGGTCCCTGGAGAGATGGCTCAGACATAAGAGCACTTGTTCTTACAGAGGACCCCAGTTTGATTCCCAATATCCGCACAGTGGCCCGCAATCGTCCATAACTCCAGCCCCAGGGGACCCGACACCCTCCTTTGACCTCTGTACGCACTAGTCATGCATGTGGTCCACAGACATAACATTCAGGCAAGCACATCGAATAAAAGTAGATGTTAAGAAATGGAGAGAACTAGCCTAGCACTGAGCGTGCGGGCACTCACGTGGCTGTAATGTGACTGGCCGTTCTAAGCGCCTGTCACCTTGACATTCCCCACAGTGATGGTTCTACCCTGGAATTACAAGCTAAAGGAAACCCTTGCTTCCCTAAATTGCTTCCTGTCGAGAGTGTTTTATTACAGCGCGAGAATGAAAGTTGAACAGCACATGAGGAACCTTAGCCAGCACACAGTGCTGGGGAAAGTAGTCAGCCGAGGGGATCTGGCCCATGTTAGAATGGAGGCCTTGGTGCAAACATGCTCTTGGGGCTTCGGAAGCCTATTGCTAAGCAGTTAAACACGGTCTGGAGCCAGACTGCTTGCCCTGCTGTTAGCTAGTCTCAGGGCAAACACATCCTTTACCTGGCTAGTTCAGCTTTAAAGAGAAGAGATGAAGGGTCCCTCCTTCGCAGGACTGTTGAGAGGAGTACATGATCAGACTGTAAGGCATCGAAATCCCCTTTCTCTTTATTCAACAGCTAGCCATGAGCAGAGTCCCCCAGCACCTTCCTTTCTCCAGCCATCAGGGCCAAGAGTTCTTTCCAAATTCCTGCTGCAGGAGAAGCCAAGGAAATCAGCTGCTGCCAGAGAGGTGGGGGCAGCAGTGTCATACACGGCGTGTGAGTACCCAGGCTTGAACTCTGACTCCTCACAGGGTTGTCGTTTTGTTTAATATTTATTTTTACTTTGAAATATGTGTGGATGGGTATGTGCACTTGAATGCAGAAACCTGTGGAGGCTACAGGTACCAAGTAACCCTAGAACTGAAGTTACAGGCAATTGTGAGCTGCCTGATATAGATCCTAGGAATCAAATTCAGGTCCTTTGCAAGAACTGGTATGAACACTTGACCACTGAACCATCTCTCCAGCCCCTAATAATACTTTTGTTTTGTCTGTTTATGCATTTGTTTATTCGCTTTGTGGAATAATCTTTTTGTACACTGAAGATGTGTCTTTGCCAAGGTGCCTTCTGATTGGTTTAATAAAGAACTGAATGGCCAATGGCTAGGCAAGAAGAGGTTAGGCAGGACTTAAAGGCACAGAGAGAGAGAGTCATGAGGCAAAACAGATTAATATAAATGTGTAGCACTATTAATAAAAACCTAGAGACAGAAATTGGGATTCAACCTGAAGGTCAGAAAAGCAAAACAGCCACTGGCTCTTACCTCTACCTCAATCGGAAATGGTGATCCAGGATCCTCATTCTGAGGAATGAGACTGTGTGTGAGAGCTGTCTCCTCTCATATTATTATTATTCCTCACTAGGGCTGGGATTAAAGGTATACACCACTATCGCCCGGTTTCTATGGCAAACTAGTGTGGCTACTGGGATTAAAGGTGTGTCACCACTGCCTGGTCTGTAACAGTAAACAGCTGACCAGTGCAGCTGTTTTACTCTCTGAACTTCAGGCAAGCTTTAGTTATTAAGATACAAATGAAATATCACTACATAAATGGATTAATTTAAGTTACAAGTGCTAGTAGAACTTACAACTTAAAGCTATAGGCCAAGCTTTGAAGTAGTAAGAGTGGCGGGGCTGCATTCTCAGCACCCCCGGCCGCCTGCCCGGCTAGCTTATGCCCAAAATAATTCCACAGACACTGTATTCTTTTAATCACTGCTTGGCCCTTTAGCCCTAGCCCTTACTGGCTAATTCTCACATCCCGATCAACCCATCTCTAATAATCTGTGAGAACCGGTCTTACCGGGAAGATTCTAGCCTAGTCCATCCTGGGTCGGAGCTTCATGCCGGGAGCGGGGCATGGCGTCTCTCTCAGGCGTCTGCTCCTGAGAGGAAAGCTGTCGAGACTCTGACCTCACTTCCTCTTCCTCCCAGTGTTCTGTCCTGTTTTCTCCTCCCACCTATCCTCTAACCAATAAAATGGGCCAGGGCAGTGCCTTTATTAGCCAATGACCTTCCTCCATCATTTCCCCTTTTTCGGTTTAAACAAAAAAAAAAAAAAAAGGCTTTAACATAGCAAAATTACATATAACAAAACAGTTATCAAGTAAAAGTTACAATAATCTTTATCATAACTAAGGAAAACTATAACTATAACTAACTATTCTTAACTCCATCAAAGACTCCAGAAAGATATATTACCTAAGTAAACAAGAACTAAGAAACTTAGTTCTAGAAATGACAAAGACATCTCGCTGCCTGGACAGTCACCCAAAGTTCTTTTGTACCATTGGGGCATCCATCTTCAGCCTTCAGGCCCATGCTATCCAGCAGACATTTCCATAAAGCAGGAAAATTCAAAGTCAGTTCAGTCACTATCTGTTGTGTCCTGCAGAATGTCTCGCAGACTCTTTCAAAATGAATCAGGAACCCCGAAAGATCATCTCACCTTAGGCAAGTTCAGTAGTCCTCTCTCTGCGGGTTCTCTGTGTCCAGTTTATGCAATAGTCCAGGCAAGAGCAGTTTCTTGCCCAAATGGCTATCAAACTCCATAAGGTGCCTCTTCGATGCCCATCTTCCTCTTGAAGTAGATTGGTGCTGCCAGGAGCAGACGTGTCTCATTGTCATGAAAAGTCCTCAGTTATTAAAACATTAAATGTCCTATTCTGTAATCTTTGAAAGACATGAAGAATGTCTATCTAAAATATATCTCTATATATCTAGAAAATCTAACTAATATGACTACAAGCTTTACTATTATCGATGATCATCTATTAACAACCTATATTTCTTAATTATACAGTACATATTTAAATGAACTACACAATCACAATACCTTAATCAAAATCAGAAACTTATACATATAACAAAATTGACCTTAAATCTCTATCAATAAAGCAAAATCTATACTAATGCAAATTATTCATACCTATATCATATCCCCCTTTAAATGTAAAAGAACATTTATAAACATTTTTTGGGAATATGGGCGCAGTTATTTCTCTCCAAACTGCTTCCTGCTGAATGGGGGCGTCGTTAATTAGGTCTTTCATGGTATAACCTGTGTGCTAGTTTCATCTCAGTTGGCAGTTGAGCGAAGCAATTTTCTGAAGGCGTGCACAGGAACCATTCAGGAGGACGTGGTCCATCATACCAAATCGGAATAGAAGAAATGAACAGCGTCTCATCCTCTGTGAAAACAAAATAAGAAACTCCTTTCCAAAGTATCATATCCTTAGATCCAAATTCATAATATCTATGTTGGATTAGTTCAGCAGTATTTATAAATAAATATCTTTTAGCATCTGTTTCTCCTTCCTCAGCATTTAAACAATTCAAAGAGAGCATAATAGCATACAGTATCAAAATTCTCTGTGTATTTTCCATCTTTGTGCAGCTTTGTTTTAACCTCTATTTTGTTTATTTTTACTTTTAACTCTTTGCTTTTTGAGACAGGTTCTCTGTATCTTTGACCTGAAGTAACTCTGTAGACCAGGCTGTCTTTGAACTCTCAGAGATCTGCCTGTCTCTGCCTCCCAGGCATTCGGGATTTAAGGTGTACACTACTACACCTTGAACTCACAGAGATCTCTTTGTCTCTGCCTTCTAGGCACTGGGATTAAAGGCGTGTGCTACCACACATAACAACTCTCTTCCTTTTTTTTTTTTTGTTTTTTACTTTAAGAACTTCAACTTTTAGTCTGCATATATTTTTAACACACTGTAAACCATTTAAAAATTTTCTTTGTCTTTGAATCTCTCTTTACTGTATATCTCTCTTTTTCTGACCACATGAATCTTTAATTTACCAAGCAATCTCAGTAGGACTAAAGGCGTGGCTTTGCCAGCTAGATCCAGTCCATTCCTTAGCTTTCCAGCCTCATGGCGGATATACAGGCTGTAGCCATGTTTACTGCCACAACTGTATGGCATTTCAAGGTCCCTGCCAGCAAGTGAGCTACAACAGACAACACTCAAGTCCTCTCTAGGTAGCCGGCCCTCCTGCCTCAAACAGTCAGAGTTTGCCCTGGCAGGATGGCCCAGAAAGCCGGCATTTTTAAACAACAGGTTTTTTCCTGCTGCTGCTGAAAACCGAAAAGCATGTGTTCAGCTTTTCGTCAACACCATTTAAGTGTTTCGTGGCAGGACCTCTTAATGAGCTGCAGGCTTTGCAGCTAAAGCTGAGTCAGGAAGCTTCTCTTAGAAGAAAGCGCATGCTTGCCTCTAACAAGCAGAGCAGACCCGAGAACACAGCGAGTCTAGTTGTCATCAAACAAATCGTAGCACTTTACTCCAAATGCTCTATTCAAAAGCTCTGTCTCCTGTAGGAGCCAGACAGAGATCGCAATGGCAGCACAGCCCCAGGAAGTCGCGCTTTAAAATGACACAGCATTTTTTCTGCTATTGTTGCCGAATCAGGAAATCTCTCTACAGCACGCCACCAACAAACAGCAAAAATCTGTGTTAAACTCTCTCTCCCTTATTTTTAAGCCTTCTCAGGTTTTTTAAGTGGATTTAGTCCATCACGTGGGGCGCCATATGAAGTAGTAAGAGTGGCGGGGCTGCATTCTCAGCACCCCGGCCGCCTGCCCGGCTAGCTTATGCCCAAAATAATTCCACAGACACTGTATTCTTTTAATCACTGCTTGGCCCTTTAGCCCTAGCCCTTACTGGCTAATTCTCACATCCCGATCAACCCATCTCTAATAATCTGTGAGAACCGGTCTTACCGGGAAGATTCTAGCCTAGTCCATCCTGGGTCGGAGCTTCATGCCGGGAGCGGGGCATGGCGTCTCTCTCAGGCGTCTGCTCCTGAGAGGAAAGCTGTCGAGACTCTGACCTCACTTCCTCTTCCTCCCAGTGTTCTGTCCTGTTTTCTCCTCCCACCTATCCTCTAACCAATAAAATGGGCCAGGGCAGTGCCTTTATTAGCCAATGACCTTCCTCCATCAAAGCTTTAATTAATAAGTCTCCATGTTGTTTTTTATGAGCTGGTGGCCCAAAGAAAAAGCCATCTATGATTTGCAGTGCTGGGAATGGAACGCAGGACTTGCATGCTAGACAATCATTCTACTGCTAACACCAGCCTTAGCATCCTGGCCACAGGATCCTGCCGCAGAGTTGTAAGTCTGAGACCCCTCACCTACCTTCACCCTCAGAGGTCAGAACAAAACAGCCTGCCTGGCACTGCAGAACACAAAGCAAGGCTCTGTGGGGCAAGACCCCCATCCACGCACACACAGAATTCCAGACAAAAGGAGGAGACAATACCACACATGGGCATTGTGAGCTCAGAGAGATTTACAGTCCAGGAAATATATCTGCAGTCACCATTCATTATACACGAATGTACATCCTGGAAAAAGTCTATTGTGAAGAGGAAACTCCACATTCCCTGTGCAGCCAGACTGGGAACAATGATGGTTTCAGAAGCCTCCCATAGGACTTGAAGGGAACAGAGGAAGAGACCATCCCTGGAAGAGAAGGCACCCAGTTGTGTTTTACTCTTTTGACTTTTTGTGGGGCCCACTACCCAGCTTCCAAATAAATCACAGACAGAGGCTTACTCTTAGTTACGTCTGCCTGGCATTAGCTTGACTTGTTCCTTGCCAGCGTTACTCATCTTGTCTACCCTTTCCCTCTGGGCTTTTATCTTTCTTATTTCTGTGTGTCTTCCTTTCCTTCTTACTCCGTGGCTGGCCGAGTGACTGGTCTCTGAGGTCTTCCTCTCCTTGTTCTCTCATTGCTGCTTTTGCTAAGTTCTGTTTCTTCTCTCTGCCTCCCAGCCCCGCCTATCCTTTCTCCTTCCTCACTATTGGCCATTCAGCTCTTTTCTAGGTCATCAGGTGTTTTAGACAAGCAAAGAATCACAGCTTCACAGAGTTAAACAAATACAGCATAAACAAAGTAACACACTTTAAAATAATATTCCCCTATAGTACCCCTTAAGGGATAACCTTCTCCTCTACAGCCACATCCCTGTGCCCAGGAGGACGAGAGAATTGTAAAATCTGCAGTGTGATTACATGCTTCCTCTGTGCCACCACATATCTCATGGAAAATGCTGTGTGAGTACTTTCATCTTATTTTACAGAGGAGCTGAGGCACAGAGCATGAAGCTGGTTAAATCCAGTTAAAGCCCTAACAAACTTCAGGTACCCCTCCCCCAGTGCCAGGAAGCCCAGAGGCAAGGCAAGTAGATTTGGGTGCTAACTCTGATTTTCACTTGACAGGTTCATTCCTCTCTTCTATTTGACTCTTGAATTTATTTATAGCCTATATTTAAAGCCTTTTCAAGCCCTGTTGGAAAAGGAAGGGGTACTTCTATACCTGTCTCCAAGATTGGCCCCAATTTCCCTAGAGTAAGAAGACAGGAAACTAGCTCTCTCTAAAATGAAGTTGTGTCATGACCTTGATGTTGCAGTAAACCCTTTACAGTTTTCCTGGAAAAGAAAACCTGTCTTGCAAGGCAAACTCCCTGTTTGGGGCTAGTACGATGGCTCAGTGGATAAGAGCGCTTGAAGCGCAAGCATAAGGACCTGAGTTTGAATCCCCAGCATCCGTGTGAAAAGCCAGGCATGGCTGCATGTGTCCATAACCCTAGTACTGGGAGAGCAGGAGACAAGAGAGAGGGATTCCTAGAGCTCTCTGGCCAGTCATATAAACAGTAAGCTTCTGACTAAATGGGAGACCCTTCTCAAGGTAGTAAGGTGGAGGGCAATAGAGGAAGACAGCAAATATCCTCCCCTGGCCTTCATTCACACACACACACACACACACACACACACAGAGAGAGAGAGAGAGAGAGAGAGAGAGAGAGAGAGAGAGAGAGAGAGAGAGAGAGGAGGGTGGTGGAGAACCACCAATAATCTCTTGGGATGCAGAGACAGGAAAATCCTGAGTTCTAGACCAGCCTGGGCTACACAGCAAGATCCTGTTTCTAAAACCAAATAGAATCAAGAAAAGTAATAATTCGAGGAAGGAGTCCAATCCCCATCACTTCCCCATCTACTCTGGATACTGCTGACCTCTCCATCTCCAGACCTCACATCTTCCTACTCCCTAGCTCACGACAGGGTGTCCATGATTGTCCACACTAGATCCCGGGGAACCTAGAACCTGAAGTAGAGAACTTTCACATACCGAGCCACCCAAACGCTGATGTAAGAGCACAGCTGAGGTAGATCTCAGGCCAGCACAAAGCATGAACAGCTGGACCTGGTTGTGTCAAGGAAACTAGTGGTCCATTTTCCTGTCAACACAGGAGTTGGCCTACCCACTCCAGACCTTGTGCACCTCTTTCCTGACAGCTCATCATGTGGTGGCTTCCTTCTGGCTCGTACTCACACGTGTGGGTGTGATGTGGCAGAGGAAAAGGAACACAACTCTCTAACATCCTGCAGTGGTCCAGATGTCTTGGCTCTCCTTTTGAGCCAGACTCAGGACCACACAGCATTCTCAGATACTTCTTCGGAAGGACTTCAGACATCAGAAGTCTCCGAGGAGACCTATACTGGGACTTGCCATTTTCACCAATGCTCTGTCTTCTCAGCTCTTCCACCGAGGTAAAAGGATTGCTGGAACCCATGTCATGGCCATCCTTCTCCTTGTCTCCACAACCCAGGACATGTGGTTTCAGCCTGAGAAAGCGAGGGGGTGGCAAGACATGAGTCATCCACACAGTCATCCAGGAGCAGAGAGGCAGCTTTGAGCTCAGCATGGCTTCCCTAGCTCTTCAATCAGTCACCAGATAGCCTGCTGTGATCTCGATCCCCAAGGTTGACCAGCCTGTGTCCTCACAAAACACAGACTCCTTTCTTGCACTTGAAACACGGACTGTGAGACCAACAGCAGCGCAGAAGTCAACATTCTACAGTTCTTCACACCCTGCCCCTGCTAGGCCTGCCACTCGTGGGCCTGGCCCACACCACACTCTCGGGCTGCTAGTAGACCCTGATTTATGCTTCACTCAGCAAACATTTCCAGAACGTGAGAGATTATGCCAGGCTACCTGTCCCCTAGGTCACCCCACCACCGCAAGGAACCCCTTTTACTAGCATCCCTTCCAGTCGAATCGGGATCATTCATTCCTTTAATCCCTTCACCAAAAGAGGATTCTTTAAGAACAGCTCCACAGGGCTCAATGGACAGAAAAATAATGCCTGTCTTAGGGCTGGGTGAGGGGGATTTTATCATAGCGTTATTAGTCTCTAATGCTAGGTGTTTGGGGGCCCAAGAGGTACTTCAGGCTGAAGAAAATGGTGCACACATAATTCCAGCGCTCAGGAAGTAAAGCAGAGAGTCACGAACTGGAGTCCAGTCTGGGCTCCTTAGCTAGTTAATACCATGCTGAGCCACAGAGCAAGACCGTGTAGCAAAAAAAAAAAAAAACAAAAAAAAACCCCAAAAACTAACAAACATAGTGCACTTACCCAGTGTGGTAGAAAGTCCTTGGTTGGTTAGGTCCTTGACAGAGGGAAAGGGTAAAGGAAAAAAGAGTTAAGAGGGGAGAGAACAAGAATGAGAATAGATTTCAGCTGTCAGGGGAAACTCAGGTTATGAGCAAAGCTTTACTTCTTCCTTTTCATTGGAGAAATCTATTTCCGGTGATGGAGGCTAAAGGTCCTCTGCCAGGCTCCTCAGAGTGCCGTCATGGATCTGCAGCAAGGGAACTCGCCAGGTCCCCACCCTCAGTGTCCAGAACCGGACATCGTCTGTGCAGAGGGAGCAATGGTGGTTCACCCTAGGACCTTGTGCGTGTGGACAGTGCACTCCTCTGCTGTGCAGCAGCCCTAGTCCCAGAACACCCGACAAGCTCCCAGTGTGATTACGATGCATGTGGCCCTTTGGGAAACAATGACAAAAATAATGATTCTTGCCAACAGGCAAGCTTAGAAACAATGTGTTTACATGTTCTTTTTCAGTCAGAAGCTGAAAGCCGCCACTTTTTCTCTATATTAAGTCCTGTTTTCCTGAGTTTCTACAACTGTACTCCCCCACAGGCTTGGAGGTCAGACCATCCACAGCGAGAGGCTCTACCACTTCTTTGCCCACTACGCCTTTGGGCAAGTTGTCTCACCTCTCCTTGTCACCGCATCTGGCATCTGTAAAGCACTCATTTGCATACCGATTGGATTGGAGTGGTCCAGACTGTAGCTTTTGCTGGTTCTTGAGATGAAGTCTGTGAGTCTGAGGCTGGCTTGAACTCACTCCATAGCCAAGGATGGTCTTGAACTCTACATCCTCTTGCCTCCCCCTTTCAGGAGTAAGTTTACCTGTGTAAGCCATCCTCCCTAGTTATGAGGGCTTGGGAACCAAACTCAGAGCTTCGTGCATGCTAGGCAAGCCCTCTTCTAGTTGACTTACAGCCCCTAGCTCCATTTGTTTGTTCTTAAAACATAGTCTTGTTAGTAGTCTAGGGTGTCCTTGAACTTGTGACCCTCCTTCTTCTGCCTCCCAAATACCAGGATTTTGTTCACGCATTATCCTTCTCAGTCATTCAGATTTTGTGGAGATCACGTTTACTATCTTTTGAAATGAAATGATTCTGTAGTTGGTGAGCTCATTCATTATTCTCAGATTCACTTCAGTTTTATTTTTCCAAAGTGACTATTTTTCTTGCAGACAATTTAACTATTACCTCAGAAAATACCCATTTCAGTCATGTTTGGTAGCGCATCTCTGTAGCCCCAGCATTCAAGAACCTGAAGTAGGAAGACTACAAATTTTAAGACAGCTTATGTAATACGGCCCTGTCTCAAATACATACATTTATGTATAGTGTGAATATGTATGTATGCATAAGTGTATATGTGGAGATATATACTCAGTTTCAGGATTATCTATTCTACTATCCCATCACTGAAATAATTGAACTTTTAAAAAAAAAAAAAAAGATTTGTTTATTATGTATACAGTGTTCTGTCTGTGTGTGTGCCTACAGACCAGAAGAGGGCACCAGATCTCATTATAGATGGTTGTGAGCCACCATGTGGTTGCTGGGAATTGAACTCAGGACCTCTGGAAGAATAGTCAGTGTTAACCTCTGAGCCACCTCTCCAGCCCTGAGAACTGAACTTCTTAACTGTTGTCACCTTGTACAATTCCTTTGCCTTTTTAATAACAATAATTTGCAAGAGCCTAAGTATTCTTTCAGAATTTGCCCTCTGGGTCCCAGATGCCTTTGGAAGCATTGTTTCATTTCCTCTTCACAACTGTGCAATGTACACAAAGAAAGTGTTATCTTATAGATAATCAGAGTCCCAGTGCCCACAGTCACATGGCTAGCAAATAAGATAGTGAGACCCAGGATTCTGGTCCTATAGGCCCTAGTGGGCACTGGATGGATGGCTGGATAGATAGATAGATAGATAGATAGATAGATAGATAGATAGATATTACCATGTATTGCATGTGTTGATTCAAATCAAAGTATACACACACAGGGCTGGGGGAAGAATATGAGAATATGTCATCTTCCAAGATGGCCCCAACTGTGAATACTCCATTCCATTGTCCATAGGAACCCACTTGTGCTTTGACGATTTAGCTCTCAAATCATGATCATTGTAACCATTGGGCTAAACAAAGTCTACAGTTTCAGATACTCAGAGGCTGAGAGTAGAAGATTGCTAATTCAAGACTAGTCAGGGCAACATCATGAGAGCCTGTCTTAAATTAAAAAGAAGGTTGAGGGAACTGAAGAGACAGCTCAAGGGTTAGGAGCATATATTGTTCTTAAAGAGGACCTGAGTTCAATTCCCAGCACTCACACCAGGCAGCTCTCAACTATCTGTAACTCTAACTTCAAAGGATCTGATGTCCCCCCACCTGACCTCATACACATACTTCACTTATACATAAGCAATAATGGCTATTTTTTTTTTAAAGAAGAGGGCTGGGGATATGGCTCAATGGCAGAGCACTTGCCTAGCATGAACAGAGCCCAAGATTCCGTCCCCATTACCACGGGCAGAGGACAAAATCTGTCAGACTAATTGGTAAAATTATTTACTGCAAGAAAAGCTCCAAATTCTGTATTAAAAATAATATAGTCTCAAAAACAGCTTCATAGAGAAGGTTTCCCAGTTAAAAGGACACCTCCTGGAAATCCCAGATTTCTATCTAATGCCCCAAATAATCACCATTAACAGTTACACACACACACACACACACACACACACACACACACACACACTTTTATATTTTCTCTAATATATATAGTTTTTATTTTTTAACCAAATGAAACCATACCATGGACTTATGTAACTGTTCTTTGGTCTGTTACCACTATCTTGGATTCTTTTGCAGTCTTCCTGATTGTTTTCCTGGATTATCTGCATAATAACAGTCTACTATAAAGTGTGTCTGTCTATCTGTCCTTGTGCAACTATATTGGCTGGCTTGTAAGCTGCACGATGTTTTGTTTTGTTTTTTTGTTTGTTTGTTTGTAGCTTTGGAATCTGTCCTGGAACTAGCTCTTGTAGACTAGACTGGCCTCGAACTCACAGAGATCTGCCTGCCTCTGCCTCCCGAGTCCTGGGATTAAAGGTGTGTGCCACCACCACCCAGCAATGTTTTCATTACCTATATAATAATGTACCAACACAGACACCCACCCAGCACACAGAAGGAAACACCCAGGCCAAGGCTGAGGGGTGTTTTCAAATCCCTTCCAGATCACACGTGGCTACCCACATCTCCTCTCCAGTCAGCCTTTCTTTTTAACTCTCAGCTCTTTGAAATATTTTGATTCTTCTCCTCAGCCAAGCAGCGCTTCCTCTGCCTTCCCCTTCCAGCCTGGGACCTGTCATTTCTGAACAAGATTGTCTCTCTCCCATTTCCACCACCCCTGCTTCTGTAGACCAGGGTTTCTTCCTTCCTCCGTCCACCCTCTTCCCAGTCTGTCTTCTCCCCAGCAGCCTCCCACAGCCCAGCTGATGAGCACCGCCTTTCCCCAGCCATGTGGGGTGTATGTTTGCTTACCCAGTGAGGTCATCCTCGCCTTCACCTTCTTGCTTGTTGACATCCCCACCTCCACAGAGCCTGCCGTTGGCATGGCGGTTGTTATGGGGTCATCGTGGGTAACCAAACTCTGAAGAGACACAGTTTTGCTGCCAACAACTGTAAGTCTGTAGTTGGCAACTCAGAAAGGCTGGCTTAAGGATCTTGCTGCCAATAAATAACTGAGGATTAAGCCAGCTCTTGCTCTCACCTCCCGATGTGTACCACTTTCACTTCCTATCACTCTTGGGCATCTAGCAGGGACCACTCAGAACACTTCACTGATGTTTCCAACCCTCTGGACATGTGGCTGGCAGCTCTAATTGGGCCTCTGGGATGCGGGGCAGGGGAGGAATAGGTGCAGAAGGAGAAAGGAGTACTGTCTGGTGCTTAGGATCCCAACCTTGAGCTCAGAGCACCCTCTCTGCTCTTGGTCCATCCATCCAGTGGCCTCACATCTCCCTCTGCCTGCCTGCAGGAATGAAGACCAGGGCCTCAGGGACTTTCCACCAGCAGGGGCTAGAAGATCCAACACAAGACTGAGGGACACAGGAACTGCAGATTGTTGTGAAATCCAAGATTAGCATTTCCATCCACCCCAGGGTGTGTGTGTGTGGGGGGGTGTCACTAGCTCCTCTCACCCTTATTGTCTTCTTTGTCCCTAGCAGGCTCATGATCCAGGACTTCTCTCCCTGTCATCTAGTTCACCTCTAACCACCTCCAAGTCGCCTGTGCTCTGACTGCAACCCCTCTCTGCTGCAGGTTCCCTGAGACAGTGGTCCCTACCCACTGCCTTCCTGCCTCTCCAGCTGCTGAGATGATTCATGTGACTTTTGACCTCCTGACACTCAGGCCTTTCTCAAGGCTTCCTAGGAACCCTATCACTGAAATGCTGATGGAGCTCCCAGTATGAGAGTGTGTGTGTGTGTGTGTGCGCGCGCGCGTGCGTGTGTGCGTGTGCATGTGTGTGAGAGGCTGGCTTGTCAGCTGAGCCCCAGGGAGGCTCCCTCCCTTTTACACCAGTGCCGGGGATTGAACTCAGGTCTTCACATTTGTGACGTGAACCATTTTACCCATTGAGCTGTCTCTTCCCCCCTCAAGACTCCTTTTTAACGTGGTCTCTGATGACTCTGTGTGGTCTCCACCTCTCCAAGTCCCGAGCAGTCTCCTTCCCCAGCCCTCATCATCTCTCTCCCCAGGAGTCTCACCTGATTGGTCTGCGCTGAAATCACCACCTCCAGGCGCACTTCCACTAGCCCAGTGTCTCCTCCCACCATCCTCAACACAGGTTGTGTAGCCCTTCCAACAGCTGTAGCGAGGTAACCCCCAGATGTCTCAATGCCTCCAAGCAGCAGCCCTCTCGGGAATAACCAGAGCGGTGTCCCTCAGGTCAAGCCCACTGTTCTTTGAATCTCCCAACTCCCCATCCCAGGAATCTACATCCTGTGGTTTTACCCAGATGACTGGCTCCTTCCACTCTCACTCCTGCCTCTTCCTCGATTATCTGGGTGCTAGGTGGCCCAATTCTGTAGACATGCCGTGGGCCATTATCAGTCATCATCAGTCCACTCTGTGTTGTGTAACCCGTGATGAAGAGCTCCCATCCTTATCCTTACATTCATCCCCTGGGATCCTCCTATTCAAGTTTAACTTTACTATTCAAGGTGTCTACTCCGCCATTGGGTCTGGTTGATCTGCTCTGTTTTCCCATGTATTTATTTAGCTATACCAGCAGAATACTGCTGTGGACATCTTCACCCTGCAGTCAGAGCACAGGGAACTTAGCAGGGACTGGCAAATTCAAGCTCAGGGCAAGACAAAAAGACCAGCAAGTGAGATACCAAGGAAGGTCCGTATTAGAAGGTTGAAGGCCCCAGGGTGACCACACCCAACCCTTTTTCACCTAGACTGGACTATGAATCACCAGTTTTACTTCCTCAGTGAGGTGCCGTGCCTGCAGCCATTCCAGAAATCCTTCTCTATGGTTGAGTCCCCTAAGGCATCGGTCAGCCCCTCAGTGTCTGGCCGGGTGCAGTCACCTGCTTTCCTCCTCACAGAGTGGAAGAAGCAGCAGCCCTCAGCCAGCCCGGAAGTGTCAGCTTCTCTTCTCGTCCAGCCGGCTGCGCTGCACCTCGAGTCAGGTGCTGCCCAGGGCTCCGACTTCCTGGGAGGGAGAAGCAGAGCTGACATTCTCACTAGAGAAAGGGTGGGCCTGCCCCTCCTCTGCTCATGACCCGCTCAAAGGCAGCCAGCCGGAGTTTGCTAGGGAGCTCCTGCTGGCGACATTTTGATCATCCTAAGCCTTTGCTAAGTGCCATCAACACGCTGACTTAAGTGGTAAAGGATGCCGGGCTGATGTGGGCTGTGGGGGTGGAGGAGAAGACGAACAGGAGGAGGAAGCAGATGGAGAGAGGCGCGAGAAGAAAAGAACACATGGAACCAGGCTCCTAGACTAGACTCTGGTATCTCCTGCCCTTCCTGCACTGTCCTGTGTGGCCAGCCGCTCATCTGTTGACACCTTAGCTGTTTCCCAGCCTCTGCACCCCACTGGAATCAGCCTGCACAGTCTTCCAAGCCACTGTTTTCTATCATTGCCTAGGGGACACAAGCCAGTGGCTCTGTCTAGCCAGGGCTTTCCATGACTGGGCCTCCTATCCGTTGGCTTTATTTTCCATTGCTTCGCAGGGGAAAATGTCGACTGTGCCCAGCCTGGCTTGTCATTGCCACCACTCCCTCCTGTGCACTGAAGCAGCCGTGCATGGTTACTTAGCAAAAGGCAACCTTAGCATTGTTTCATCTTGGTGGTTTCTCCCCTAATCATTCACTGAGTACTGCCATTCATAAAACTGGAAAAAGGTTAACTTTCTCAGAAATCTTACTGCTTCTCAGCCTTCCCCCTGGTTCCTTCCCTCTAGTAATCTCTAACAACGGTGAAGCTACCTGAATTCTGCAGGTGCGAACCCAAGGCTCAGAAGAGACCGGCTGCTCCCAAGCTGGAAGAATCCTGGGCCAGAGAGTTGCAGGCTCAGCTCAGGACCTTTTCAGTCCACGGGTCAAGGTCATCCCACTTTACCTGACTAAAGTGAAAACCATATGTGCTTGAGAGCATGGGCCATCCTCACTTTCTGTGTTTGGCAAACAGCGAGCACATTAATGTCTTCGTCTATGCAAGCCACTGAAACAGGATTCCACAGACCTGTGGTCTGTAAGCAACAGAAATGTATTGCTCACAGGAAGCTGGGAAGTTCAAGAGCAGGATGCCCACAGATTGGTGTCTAGCGAAGGGCCATCCTCTGGTCTACTTTGTTCACATGACAGAGCCCGAGGGAGCTCTTTGGGAGTCTCTTCTAAGAGCACTGATCCTATGCACGAAGGTTCCACCCTGTGGTCTAATCACCACCCTAAAGTCCTGCTTCTTGATGACACCACGTTTGGACTCAGGCTCAACACATGACTTCTGAGGATCATAGTCTATTGCAGATGGGTTATGACTACTCTCTCAAAAAAAAAAAAAAAGAAAGAAGAAAAGTAGCACTAGGTAAGTAGTTAAGTTTCTGTTTTTGTTTTTTTATATTTATTTATTTATTATGCATACAATGTTCTGTTAACATATATACACCAGAAGAGGTACCAGATCTCATTATAGATGGTTGTGAGCCACCATGTGGTTGCTGGGAATTGAACTCAGGGCCTCTGGAAGAGCAGCCAGTGCTCTTAACCACTGAGCCATCTCTCTAGCCCCTCGTTTTGTTTTTTTTTTTTTAATGTTTTCTTTATTATTTATTATGTGTACAGTGTTCTGCCTGCATGTACACCTGCAGCCCAGAAGAGGGCACCAGATCTCATTACAGATTGTTGTGAGCAACCATGTGGTTGCTGGGAATTAAACTCAGGACCTTTGGAAGAGCAGTCAGTGATCTTAACTTCCGAGCCATCTCTCCAGCCCGTTTTAGTTTTTTGTTTTTTGTTTTTTTTTTTTTTTTTTGGTTTTTTGAGACAGGGTTTCTCTGTGGTTTTGGAGCCTGTCCTGGAACTAGCTCTTGTAGACCAGGCTGGTCTCGAACTCACAGAGATCCGCCTGCCTCTGCCTCCCGAGTGCTGGGATTAAAGGCATGCGCCACCACCGCCCGGCTCCCCTGTTTTAGTTTTAATTTACAGGATTTTGTGTGTGTGTGTGTGTGTGTGTGTGTGTGTGTGTATGTGCACATGTGTATGTGTGTTGCCTGTTATTGAACCCGTGTCTTCACACCAGTGGGATAGGCAAGCACCCTGAACAACAACAGCCTCACCTACCCCTCAGATTCAGCATAGAGATGAGATGACCAGGGTTGAGGATGCAGTTCAGTTGGTAGAGTGCTGGCTGAGCTTGTGCAAAGCCTCAGATTCAATCTCAGTCTCCATACCAAATAAACTGGGCTGAGTGGGATGGGCCTGTAATCCTAGCATTCTGGAGGTGGAGGCAGGAGGTCATCCTCCACTGCGTAGTTCAAGACCAGCCAGGGTTACATAAGACCCTGTCTCAGAAAAATAAAATTACTTTCCTCCCCCTTAATCTGAGATTTTTAAAAAACTACGTACAAGTGTTTTAGCCTGTATGTATGTCTGTGTACCCAGTGTGCTATGTCTGAGGAGGTCAGAAAAGGGTGTCAGCTCTGGAACTGGAGTTCCGAGAACTGTTAGCCACCCGGTGGGTGCTGGGAATGGAATACAAGGCCTCTGGATGAGCAATCATCGTGCTCTTAACTGCTGAGTTATCTTTCCAGCCCAATGTTGTCCCTTTGACAACAGCACAATGCTGTCCTAGAAAGTATTTGATAAGGTTGGAAGACGGAGAGCAGGGTCTGTGAGACTCTGCAGTTCCTAGCTGGAGCCTTCTCATCAGCTTTCCTCCTGGAGGTGGCCGGCCTGCTATCGAAAGGCTGCAATGTAGCCTGCTTTTATCTGCTACTTTTTTCTCGTGAAGGATGTGTGATTACTGTTATCAACAGACAGAATCATGACAACATTTTGTAATGTAATTTCATGATTTATATATTATGTTTTATGATGCTATTTTGACAGTTACTAAAAGACTTTATAGCTGAAATGTCGCTCTATTGGGATGGGAGGTGGGAACATCTCCCCCACCCTTGCATTTCTCTCTCATCTTATTCATGGTGAGGCTGTGCTAGACAGGGGTGGTGTTAACCCAAAGGGGCTGCCTATTACCTGCCATTATTCCCTTTGAATGTCCAATCACCTCCTGCATTCCAGAGCCCCATTGTTTGTGCCCCGTCTTTGAAGTCTAGATTTATTTTCTTAATTTCTAAACTTTTTGGTTTGGTTTGTTTTTTTTAAATATACTTCTTTTTTAATATTTATTTATTATGTATACAATATTCTGCCTACACGTATGCCTGCAGGCCAGAAGAGGGCACCAGACCTCATTACAGATGGTTGTAAGCCACCATGTGGTTGCTGGGAATTGAACTCCAGACCTTTGGAAGAGCAGGCAATGCTCTTAACCGCTGAGCCATCTCTCCAGCCCTGGTTTAGTTTGTTGAGACAGGGTTTCTCTGCGTAACAGCTCTGACTGTCCTGGAACTCACTTTGGAGACCAGTCTGGCCTTGAACTCACAGAGATCCTCCTGCCTCTGCCTCTGAGCACCCCCAGCTTAATTTCTAAACTATTAAGTATAAACATAGCATTGCAGGGATAACTGTGTTCTGTAAACTCACTGTTAACTCCGGTCTCTGCTCCTCAGCCCAGGGCAGCTCCTGCCACCCTGAGACAGAGTGCCTTGCCTTGCCCTGCTCTTGCCTACTGGGTCCCTCTAGGAAGGCAACACTTGAAAAATAGGAATCTGTAAACCCCATGGGCACCACAGTTCACCTCCTCTCGCTCACTCACAGATTTCCCAGGTGGCATCCAGGTTGTCAGGGGAGCAAATGGTCACCTACATAAGGAGTGACAGTACCACATGAGATGAGCCATCTTAAGGTGAGCCTGCAGCAGCAGGTAAACTCTGAAATGGGATGAGTCGTTAAAGGTATAAAGGAAAAAATAATAAAGTACCAAAGAGGAAAAAATACAAAAAGCAGGACTAGGGCCTAGTTCTTATCCAGACCATGGAAACCATCGCCACTGTCAGTAAACCCCCAAAGAGGGCTCCTTCCTTGTAATGAGGCCAAGTTCACAGTCTGCAAAGCAGAACTGGCCAGAGCCCCCACTTGTATATAGCTTAACTCTAATCTGATCAGGTTGGGGTGCGAAGCTCTTCTCAGTTTAGCAATGGCAGAGTATCCCTGTGCTTTAAGATGGAGAGTTCTACCTCCAAGTCCCAACAAGCACTTTGTGGTTTTGATGCTAGGATCTCATGTTTGCTGGACAAGTGCTGTACCGCTGAGCTACATCCCCAAACCCACACAGGCAGCCTGGTAAGAAATGAAATAAAGAAAATACCAGAGTGCATTCAATATTGTAAGTATTCTTTCCTGAAAATTGTGTTATGGGTGTATGTGTGTCTGTCTGTCTGTCTGCAGGTGCAAACTGTTGATGAAATAAAATGTATTTCTTAGTGTGGGTGGAGGCTGAAAAAGTTTTTAAAATATTGGTTTAAAGGAAAATATCCATGTCTCAAATATTATCCAATGTTATCCAAATATTATCAGAGCTGTGTCTTGAGCTAGCAGAAAGAGAAAAACAAAATTTGGCTCCTGCACCTGGAAAGCTCTGGTTGGAGGTGGCGTGGGGGTGGGGGGAACAAATACACCACCAGGACAGGATGTCAAAACCACAGTGTCTGAGGGGTGTCACAGGAGAAACCACCACCTTTGGGCCCCGGTGGCTGGTCCTGACACTGGCTGTGGGAGGAAGGAAAAAGTATGTTCCTGATGAAGCATGGATACAAAGCCACAGCCCAAGCCCCGGGGCTGGAGCTGTTACCAGGACCTTGGCATTGGTACTGAGGAGGGATACAAGAGCACTGGGAGCGGACAGGAATGAAAAGAACAAAAGGGAGCAGATACTGGCTTTATCTTCTTGGAGACGTGGGTACCGTGTGTTTGTTTGAAAGAGAAGGGTGTGGAGCAATAGAGGACGGCAACTTGGAGGCCAGATGTTGCCTTTGTTCCCTCCCCAAGGCTTTTTCAAACTTACCTCAATAATGATTGTGATTAAGATGCAGGACACAGTGAGCCCATGGTCTGATGGGAATTCCCTACATTTAGATTTTCTTCTTATGTCTTGCTGTCTGCCTAGACCCAGGCTGACCTCTGTCTGGCTTTCAGGCTCAGCTTAATCCTTTGCCCTATGAAGCGTTCCTGTTTTCTCTTCTCACTTTTTGTTTGCCCTGCTCTGAGCCCCAGCACAGCTAGGGGAGGGGAGGGGGGGGGGATAGGAGAAGGAAGGGTTTCCTGTCAGCGCTTCCCCTGACACACCTGGGGTTACAGCCAGGTTGACTGCAGAGAAACACAGCAGGATGGAGAACTTTGATTTCCTGCTTTGCAAACAGGGAGTGGCCTGTCTTCCTACTTCTGCTTCTCAGCACTGACACCAGAGAGGAAGAAAAGAGTGAGACCAACTAAAGGAGCGAGCACTTTCTCTCTCCTTTATGCAAAAACACATTTTCAACATAGAGTGCTGTGTATCTATCTTTCCCTAGGTCGTCATGAGCCAGTCATTGGAAAGGGGCAAGGCAAATACCCATCACACAGGACTAAGATGTGGAGACAGGAACTTAATAAGTATATAACTATACTCCAGCCTCATGTGGGCTTCTTCCTCCTATGAGCCTGGGAACTCTGAGAGGTCACCGGAAAGTCATATTTGATTGTATACATAAGGGATACATATACAATTGTATTACATATAATACCTACTCTTCACTCCCTGCCCAAGCTCCCGCCTTGCTCTCAGTGAGTTCCGCTGTTTGGATTTCCCTCCTCTTTTTTTTTTTTTTTCTGTACCTGTCTGAATCATACCAATAAGGATTATCTCAAATTCCTTATCTTTCAGGAAAAGAGCTCTCGGAATTCATAGAATCCTATTGGCACTGAAGTATTTATGGGTAGTAAAAGGAATCGTTGGTCCCCTGCTGTGTGACCTCCTGATGTTAAATGTTTGTTCCTGAGCTCACTGATTCCTGGAACCTGGGGGGGGGGGGGGGGGGGGGGGCACTGAACTCTTCCTCTGTGCCTGCCCCAGAGAGGAGTATGTAATGGGGCCTCAGGACTGAGCTCTCGCCTCAGTCTGACAGAGAATCTGGCTTCAGTTGTGGGGACCTTTAGAAGGCTTGAAACAACCATGATGCATCTCTGCCCTTGTCAAAGTAGTCACAGCACCAATCACTCAAGGAAATGACAGAGATTAAATTAATTTTTAATTAATTGTTTCATGCATAATAAAAGTTTTATTATAAAGTGATAAGATAGCGGTCAAAGAACATTTTTTAAAGTATTTTTATTTCTGTTTTTTTTTTTAAATTTGATTTTAGGGTCCCCCATCTCCTTCCAAATTTTATTTCATTAATTTCGCAGTGGCTCCTAACATAGGTCAGAACAAAGGCTCTGTGTAGAGAGTCCTGTTCCCGCTTCATCCACTTATCCTTTCCATCCTTTCTCTGCCATGCCCTGCAGGTAGCTAATCTCATTAGTCTCCACTTACTTTGTCTTCTTTCTATTTCTGTTCCTTTTTCCTTGAACAAATAGGTACACGCCGCTTACTTCTTCCCCTAGGAGGTATTCTTGAGGTAATTTCTTCAAGATTAGTTTTTCCAGGACTGCCTCGCCACCTCCACCTCTACCTCCACTACTACCTCGGCCACCTTCTGTGTCTGCTGGCTGGGAGGAGCTGGACAAGCAAGAGCCCATGACAAAGGGATTTGTTATGTGTTAATCCTCGCTGGAGTTAGTCATAGCAACAAGGACATGACATTCTTCCCAGGGCTCTATTCCAGATACAGGCCTGAGACCTAAAGGTGTAGCCTTGTGAGCTGTCGTGTAGCTGTAGCACAATCCCAGCTACTCCGAAGGGGGCTGAGGCTAAGGAAACATCCACAGCCAAGCTCTGGCCTGCTCATTCTCCTGGAGGTGGACACAATGCCAAAACATGCTGACTTCTGAAAAGCCACTTATAAGATCTCTGCCAGCACATGCAGCATCCATGAGACCTGCACACGTGGCAGGAAAACCATGCTCTGTGCCTGTGCTGGCTAGTTTTATGTCAACTTGACACAGGCTGAAGTCATCTGAGAAGAGGAAACCTCAATTAAGAAAATGCTTCCATAAATTCAGGCTATAGGCAAGTCTGTCAGGGCATTTTCTTTATTGGTGATTGGCACAGGAGGGTCCAACCTGTTGTAGTGGTGCCATCCCTGGGCTGGTGGTCCTGGGTTCTATAAGAAAGCAGTCTGCGCCAGGCAGTGGTGGAGTATGCTTTTAATCCCAGCACTCTGGAGGCAGAGGTAGCTGGATCTCTGTGAGTTTGATGCCAACTTAGTCTACAAGAGCTAGTTCCAGGACAGCTAGGCCTGTTACACAGAGAAACCCTGTCTTGAAAAAAAAGAAAGCAGTCTGAATAAGCCATGAGGAGCAAGCCAGTAAGCAGCACCCCTCCATGACCTCTGCATCAGCTCTGCCCCCAGGTTCCTGCCCTGCATGAGTTCCTGCCTTCACTGCTTTTGATGATGAACTGTTCTATAGAACTGTGAGTGAAATAAGCCTTGTCCTCCCCAAGTTGCTTTTGGTCATAGTGTTTCATCACAGTAGTAGACACCCTAATTAAGAGTGGAAAAACCTCTACCTGGTTTCCTTATGAGCTTTGAGGATTGAAGATGGGCAATCCTCTGGATCCTTACAGTCCCATTTCAAGGAGTGTATAACATGTCTAGGGACGCTAATTTAAGTTACAAGGAGTTAGCCAAAGGAGTGGAGTGCCACTGATGGAGGTGTTGGTTGGAAAAAGCAGGAGCGGGGAAGATTCTTGCCTTGAAGTCAAGCTGTCCACAGTGGGTTCGGAGCCTATGACTCACCAAGGAAAAGAAGTATCCTATGTCCTAGGAGAGGCTGCTTTCTCTAAACAAGAGTTCTTTGGCCAAGGAAGGAAATGAGGCAATCTAAGATTAATCAGTGGCCACTAGTCAGACAGATCTAGGAGTCCAAGCCATGCCCGGCTACTTCTGCTGAATATTCATTCACCCTTTACCCCAAGGAACCAGGACTTGAACATGCCGGGCTCTAGTGAGAGAGAATGGAGCCTTTCTTGGGTAAATGGCTCCTTACTCTGGGCTTTAACTTTTCTCTTCTATTAAATAAGGAGATAATTGGTAACCAGTGATGCAACTCAGTCATGGACACCTTCCTTCCTTCCTTCCTTCCTTTCTTCCTTCCTTCCTTCCTTCCTTTCTTTCCTTCCTTCCTTCCTTTTTCTTCTTTCTTTCTTTAATTAAAAATTGTTGATACAAGATATTTTGTTTATATACTTTTCCTCTCCAACTCCTCCAAAATCTTCCTCAATTTTTAAAAGTAATTTTATAGGTTTGTTTGTTTTGCCTGTATATGTGTGTATCTATGTCTCGTGTGTGCCTAGTGTCCCAGAAGGCCAAAAGAGTCCATCAGATCCCCTGGGACTGGAGTTGCAGATGGTTGTGGGTTGTGAGCTGCCATGTGGGTGCTGGGAGTCATACCTGGGTCCCCTGGAAGAGCAGCCAGTGCTCTTAATCACTCACTGATCCATCTCTCTAGCTACCACCACTACCACTACCACCACCACCACCACCACCACCACCACCACCAGCCGTTTTTCTTGTCATTCAGGCAACAGTAGGATTGAGATGTTTCTTCACAAGCCTCACCCCCCTCATGCAACATAGCTGCCTCTATCTCTATTTTACTCTAAGACAGCTTCACAATGTAGGCCCCCACCTGCCCTTTGAAGTTACTTGAAATGCCAGTTTGTAGACTTAGAGCAACAAAGCCCCTCCCACCTCTGAGGCTCTGGGAGTCTATGCCTTAGAGAAGCGGATTCTGAACTGTGAATGGAAACAGTGAGTACCCTGCATTGGGATGAGAGACCCATGAGCCTTCAGTCCAGGATCCTAGATGGGGGACTGTGGCAGGGTGCCAGGGCCGGGCATCTGCCAGGCTTCGGGAGAACTCAAAACAACCTCTTTGTGCATCCTGTTTCTCTGGAGCTGCTGCCAGCAAGTGGGCACCATGCCCAAGCTTCAGTGGGCAGTGAGGGGGCTAGGTGCCCATCTGCCCTGTTGCCTAAACCAGTGGCCAGGGAAGATGGTGCCTGAGCTCAGACTGCCCTCTGCTGGGGAGTTGTAAAATGAGGCGCAGATGGAGCCCGTCTGCTTTCCTGCCACCTCCCAAGGAAGAGTTGGACCTCTCCTTGTGGTTGGTATCCATGGTGGGGCCTCAGATCCAGGGCCACAGGCTGCATGACAGGATGCTGAGTCAGAGTCTCCCCCAAGTCCGCCTCAGGTGTCATATCGTTAGTCAACAGTTGATGGTTTTTTTTTTGTTTGTTTGTTTTTTTTTTAATTAGGCCTGTTTTTCTTCTCACTTCCTACGCTGGTTAGCTTGTCAACTTGACCATTGCTTTAGTTGTTTGGCAATAGGGAAACCCAGTTGAGAAAAATGCCTCCATCCAGGTTGATGTTAATGGGCCTGGCCCCTGGGGGACGGTGCTACCCCTGGGTGGAAGGTCTTGAGCTGTATCAGAAGGTAGGATGAACAGGCATGAGAAGCAAGCCAACAAGCAGCCATCCTCCGTGGCCTCTGCTTCAGTTCCTGTCTCCAGGCACCCGCCCTGATGTCCCTCAGTGATAGAGTGTGACCTGAGAGCTGTAAGAGAAAATTAACTGTTTCTCCCCGAGTTGATTTTGGTCATGGTGTTCATCACAGCAATAGAAATCCCAAGGCATGAACTTTCCTAATCAGTAGCGAGCGCGGTCGTTAATCTTCTTTGTCAGATTGCGTAAATGTAGACTTACCATGGAATCACACACCCCTGGGTGTGTCTCTGAGGATGTCTCCAGAAAAGTTGAACTGGGTGGGGAAGACTTGCACCATCCCATGGTCTGGGGTCCCAGGCTGAATAAAATGGAGAACAATGAAGAAGGCAGGCTGAGTAGCAGCATTCCAGCTGTGGCTGTGTGAGCAACTCCAAGGGCAAGACTTGAAGTCACAGCCGAGACACAACCGTGAAGGCTTTTTATCACCTACAGGTAGGAGAGCATAGTGCTCCTCTCAAACAAACAAAGGGTGAGGAACTTTAGAGAGGCCTATACATACTCATATGGGGGGCACTTTGGAAAGGGTCCAAACCAATGCATGTTTAATTTAAGATACATACATCTGAGCGTGCTTAATTGGGGTCACAATTCAAGAAGAATACACGGCAGAAAAGCACCCCCCCCCCCCCCGCCCCCGTGATGATGGAACTGTTGTAGAGGTGTCTGGAGGGAGATGCTCAGCAGGAGCTGGAACTTTCTGGTCCCTTCCAGCTTCCACCATCACTCATCAACAACCCTGGTGTGCTAGAGGAGAGAAAGCAAAGGCAGAACCCCTTCCTCTTTTCCCCAGCCAGTTGATTCAGGCGTTCTTTAGCGTACTCTTCAATCACGGCGCAGACGGCCCACCTGGTTTCATTATCTTGTCTTCTTTCTCTCATCCTTTCCACTCCTCTTTACATTTTGGTTTGTTTGTTTTAGAAAGGATCTCACGTTGTATCCTTGAATGGCCTGGAACTCAATGCGTAGACCAGGCTGGCCTAGAACTCAACAGAGATCCACCTGCCTCTGCCTCCTGCGTACTGGGATTAAAGGTGCATAATACCATGTTCAGCCTTCTTTTACTTTTTAAAAATTTGTTAAATGACTTGTTTTTATTTCCTGTGCATTAGTGTTTTGCCTGAATGTATGTCTATGTGAGTGTGCTGGATCCCCTGGAACTGGAGTTGTAGACCGTGTGAGCTGCCATGTGGGTGCTGGGAATTGAACCCAGTCCTCTGGAAGAGCAACCTGTGCTCATGACCACTGAGCCATCTCTCCTGTCCTCCTCTTTTCTTAATAACTTTCCATAGCTTTAACAATCACTAAAATCTGTGGACCTGAACAGTAGTATCTTAGTCAACTTTCCCTTCCCAGCTACTTTACTAGCCTCAATATTTTTACTTATTTATCTTTATCCTCACTCACCTTATTTTCTTCCCAGTCCTAACCTCATTAGCTAAAATCTGAGTCTATACCATACTATGCTTGGTTATTTACCTGTCAACAGTTAGAGGAGCCACTGTTGTGAACTGGCCGGTATGACATTTGCATAGTAGAAAGCAGCTGTGGTGACCCTCCCAGTTAATGTCCTGTTCAAGTAGGAATACAGAGCTTGCACCAAGAAGCCCAAGTTCTTGGACTACGGAATGATTTTCTGAACTGTATACTCTACCACATCCAAACCCCACATGAACATTGTAAGTACTTCAACTGAAAAAAAATAGAGCTGATTAAAAATTAAACCAAGAGGGCTGGAGAGATGGCTCAGTGGTTAAGAGCACTGACTGCTCTACCAGAGGTCCTGAGTTCAATTCCCAGCAACCACATGGTGGCTCACAGCCATCTGTAATGTGATCTGGTGTCCTCTTCTGGCGTGCGGGCACACATGGAAGGAATGCTGTACCCATAATAAATAAATCTTTAAAAATTAAACAGAGGAAAAAAATAAAACAAGATGCATAAATCCCATAACATAAGAGACACATAAAACCCAAGACAGCATAACTCCTCCAGAAATTACTATTCCTATAGCAATGGTATTTAGCAAGAATGAATTAGATGAGATCCGAGACAGAGAATTCAATGTTATAAGTATATTTGAAGAAATCAAAGAACGTAAACTTTTGCCTGAGAACACAAATAGCTGAATGAGATAAGAAAGTGATGTAGGATGAAAGAGAGATTCAACAGAGAAATAGAAACACTGAGAAAAATCCAACCTGAAATACTAGAAATAGAGAACACGTGAAATCCAATTTAAAAACTCTGGGGAACGTCTCACCGGAAGAACCAATTAAGGAGAGAACAGAATACTGGAGCCCTTCAGCATGGTAAATGAACTGGAACAATCAAACAAGGACAATGATAAGGTAATAAGAAGGTGAGTGAGAATTCCAAGTCACCTACAGCACCATGAAAAAAACAAGTCTACTGATGACCGGGGTAGCAGAAGGAAAAGAGCATATTTCCAAAGGCATAGAAAACATTTTAAAAAGAGAATCATTACAGAAGCTGGAGAGAGAGAGAGAGAGAGAGAGAGAGAGAGAGAGGGCTCTGTGGTTAAGAGCAAAAGACCGGGGTTCAGGTCCCAGCACCCACATGAGAACTCAAAACCATCTATAACTAATTCCAGGGAATCCAATGGCCTATTTTGATTTCTGTGGTCTTCTGCACACGTGATGTGGCACACACACATATATTACATAAATAAATAACTTTTTTTTTTTTTGGTTTTTTTGAGACAGGGTTTCTCTGTGGTTTTGGAGCCTGTCCTGGAACTAGCTCTTGTAGACCAGGCTGGTCTTGAACTCACAGAGATCCGCCTGCCTCTGCCTCCCGACTGCTGGGATTAAAGGCGTGTGCCACCACCGCCCGGCTAATAAATAACTTTTAAAAAATAACAAAAATATCGTAGAGTTGGTAAAGGAGATGCAATCCAAACATAGGGGCATTTGAGACGCCAAACAGAGAAGGCCAAAAAAGAATCACCATCTCATGTTGTAATTTTAATTAAAATACTAAATATACAGAACAAAGAAACCATATTGAAAGTAGCAAAATAGAAACATCAAGTCATATATAAAAAAAGACCCATTAAAATAGTAGCAGATTTGTTAATACCTTAAAAGCCAGGATGGCCTGAACAGGTATTTCAAGATTTTTTGAAAAACAAAAATTGCCAGCATGGACTATTATACCCAGCAAAACTAGCTATTTGGTATAGTTGAAGGAGAAATAAAAACTTTCCATGATAAAAATAGGCCAAGGAATTTACTTAGCACTACAGAAATACTTGAATGATCCCTTTGAACTGAAAAGAAATACTCATTATGAGATCACAGGAAAAAAAATAAATCACACCAGAATAATAAGAGAGAAAGAGGGGGAAAAACCACTACTATAGTGGTTTAAAAGAAAATGGCCCTCAAAGGGAGTGGGACTATTAGGAGGCATGGCCTTGTGGAGTAGGTGTGTTCTTGTAGGAAGTGTATCACTGTGGAGGCTGGCTTGGAGGTCTTATATATGCTCAAGATACCACCCAGTGTCCTAGACTACTTCCTGTTGCCGCATATTACCATGCAGCAGCTCCTTCTCCAGCACCATGTCACCCTGCACACTGCTATGCTCCCCACCATGATGATAATGGACTAAACTTCTAAAACTGTAAGCCACCACTTCAACTAAATGCTTTCCTTTATAAGAGTTGCCATGGTTGAGGCTGGAGAGATGGCTCTGTGGTTAAAAGCATTAGCTGCTCTTCCAAGGGTCCTGAGTTCAATTCCTAGCAACCACATGGTGGCTCACAACCATCTGTAATGAAATCTGATGCCCTCTTCTGCTGTGTATGAAGACAGAACATTCATGTACAGAAAATATGTAGACAAATCTTAAAAAAAAAGACTTGCCACGGTTATTGGTTATGGTATCTCTTCATAATAATAGAAACCCTAACTAAGACAACTACCAAATAAACAAAATGAAAAGAGTCCATACACACCTTTCAATAATAAGATTACTAACGGTCTCAATTTCTCAATACAGGAGGCCCCTCACCACAGAAGACAGCTACAACTTTAGCATGGAATCATGGGGGAACTGTTGTAAACAAATAAACCTAGAAACAAGCAGATGACGCTGGCTGTTCTAATAGCTACAAAATAGACTTCAAACTGAAACAATGAGAAGTCATAAAAGTCACTTCATACTGAAGAAGGGAATGACCTATCAGGGGGACATTACAACTGCTAAGCAAAAGTGCTCCGAACACAGGTGTGCCCAGTCTCCTGAAGTAGATACCATTAATAAAGCCCAGACTGATGCTAGCACAAAGAAGAAGTGATCCAGAGAAAAGTGTAAACAAAATGTAGTATCTTTTCTATCAAAAGTTTAATTAGGACAAAACTCCATTAAAATGTGTTTTAAAGAAGCAATATGCCAGAAACACAAATTCCTTCAGGGACAACGCTTCTTAGAACCCAAAGATGTTCTCAAGGTAGCACTTTCTGTTTGGAATTGCATTCTGCTTGTTGGCTGCTTCTTGCTTTAAAGCAGACAAATTCTGGAATGTGAGCCCAAGCTCACAGTGAGGGACAGGGCGCCTATGCTTGATTTGGCTATGCACCCTTGAAAGAAAGAAATCTTTTTGCCTTGGATTGTGAGATCACTTTCTTGAAACCCCAGACCCAATTCTTTTTTTTTGTTTTGTTTTTCGAGACAGGGTTTCTCTGTGGTTTTGGAGCCTGTCCTGGAACTAGCTCTTGTAGACCAGGCTGGTCTCGAACTCACAGAGATCCGCCTGCCTCTGCCTCCCGAGTGCTGGGATTAAAGGCATACGCCACCACCGCCCGGCCCCAGACCCAATTCTTACAACTACAAAATTCCATGGAACTTTCTTCAAAATGCCTCATATATTTGTACACAGCAAGTCTTTTTTATTATTATTATTATTATTGATTTTATTGAGCTCTACATTTTTCTCTGCTTCCCTCCCTGCCTCTCCCCTCCCCGTGGTAAAATGCTCCCAGTTTACTCAGGGGATCTTGTCTTTTCTACTTCCCACATAGATTAGATCCATGTATGTCTCTCTTAGGGTCCTCATGGTTATCTAGGTTCTCTGGGATTGTGAATTGTAGGCTGATTTTCTTTGCTTTATGTCTAAAAGCCATATGAGTGAGTACATGTGATACTTGTCTTTCTGGGTCTGGGTTACCTCACTCAATATGATGTTTTCTAGCTCCATCCATTTGCCTGCAAATAAGACAAAAATTGGGAGTAAATGAAAAGTAGCTAAAAGTATATAATTACAAATTATTAAGTAATGAAAACTATTTTATTAGTTTCTTTTTTTTTTAAATTGAGTCAAAATATCTGACAGGATCACCTTGGAGGAAGAAAGGTTTATTTCCTCTGTTCAATGGTGGGCGGGACATGGTGGCTAGGGCTCCTTCTGTGGTGGTCCAAACTTGTGTTGTTATCTGTTCTGTTTTGTTTTGCTTTATTTTTCTCCATATACCAAAAAGCAAAGAGATAAAATCAGAAAGGTGAAGGAGGCTATGACCCTCAATGCCCCGTAGCAACACACTTCCTCCAGTTAAACTCCAACTCCTAAAGGTTCCTCAGCCTCTCAGAACAGCGCCCCCATCTGGGGACCAAGTGAACACACACATGAGCCTGGGGGGGGGGGCTTTTTATGTTCAAACCATCACAAAGGGTAGTAGGTGTCTTTCCTCCCTACCCTTTCCAGAAGTTGCACCGAGAGGTACTGACGGTCCTTGGGCTGCATTCCATACAAGTTAGAACAGCCTGGATATGTATGCTCTTACAGCGTCAGCATGAACGACAATTAGAATAATATATTTGGTTCCAACTTGCAGATAAGCAAACAAGCACTCACCTAGAGGATCTTTAATGCCTGTGTGTGGCTCATTTTACTGGAAATTGCATTTTAGATAATGGGTTTCTCTGAGGCTAATCCCAGAAGTATCTGTGATCCAGAGGAGAGACTTAGGAGGCATGGGGCAAGATAAGACTTGGCCAGAGACCACCTTGCAGTGAGTCACATGGCTGTCTTTGTACTCTAGAAAACGCAGGTCATGCTAAGGAACAACGGCACCAGTGCTAGCAACTGTGGGGCTTGTATTTCTCTCTTCCCAATCGACCCCTCCCTGTGTCTTTCCCCAGGGCAAACACCCACGGAAAAGGGGAGTGTTTTTCTCCGAATCCCATTTATTTGGAAATCGGTTTCATAAGTAGAAGTTCAAACACAGGAAGATGTATGGGGTTTTAAGTTCCCCTCAGATTGGACGGTTTACTGGGGAAGGGTAACAGCATTCTACACATGCCCTTCTGGCTCCTTTCAGTCGTCCCAGCTAGAGCTGAATGCTCCCCTATTGTTCCGGACGTCCTGTTTGAAGGCCCTTAGCCATCCATACAGAGGGGCTACCAACACCGTCTCTATGGCTCAACTGTGCTTGATCACAAGTCATTATTGTACTTTATGTCCTATTTTTTTTTTTTTTTTTTTTTTTTTTTTTGGTTTTTCGAGACAGGGTTTCTCTATAGCTTTGGAGCCTGTCCTGGAACTCCCTTTGTAGACCAGGCTGGCCTCGAACTCACAGAGATCCGCCTGCCTCTGCCTTCCAAGTGCTGGGATTAAAGGCGTGCGCCACCACCGCCCGGCTACGTCCTATTTTTTGAGGCACATTAGTTCCTACCAGAGCCAACTTTCTAATGACGACAGCATGGGATTGACATCTCTGACGTTAGGGTACAAAGTATACATGTCCTGTCTCTTAGAATATTCTGCCAGGACCAGGACAGTTATTTTGTGAGCTGTTGGAGCACAGATTGCTAGTGATTCATAGTGAATCCTTCCCAGTCATGACTTTGGCCTAGGGAAGAGTCTTATCCAGAGTCCTATGGGGATACACAGCCTGTCCTGAGTGTGTGAGGTCCTCCTTTTACCATCAGAAATGCTCCGATTAGCAATGGGATACACGTGTATCCAGTGACCCACCCACACTCGAAGCAATGCTGTGTGGTATGGGTGGAGCAGTACAGTTTGTGTGTGTGTGTATCTGTGTGTGTGTATCTGTGTGTATCTCTGTGTGTGTGTATCTCTGTGTGTGTGTATCTCTGTGTGTGTGTCTGTGTGTGTGATGTCACATGGATAAAAGAGCTAGTAGAGGCAGGCATGCTTAAGAACACTGTCCAGAAGACTGTAAGAAATGCCTCCTTCTCAGCCCAGTTAACTCTAACGAGCCTTTTAAGGCTCAAGGACCAGTGGTACCTACTCTGTGGAATGAAGTCACCAAGGAGTGTTGTTGCACAAAGGGTCATTTCCAGATCTCAGAGGAAATGTGCTCGCCCCTCCAGCTTCAAGAACTTTCCACAGAACTCCTGCTCAGCAGACAGCCCTGAAAAACTGTGTTATTTTCTCTGAATGATTCCTCCAAAACTCACCTGTCATGTCTTTTTTTTGTTGTTGTTGTTGTTTTTGTTTTTCGAGACAGGGTTTCTCTGTGGTTTTGGAGCCTGTCCTGGAACTAGCTCTTGTAGACCAGGCTGGTCTCGAATTCACAGAGATCCGCCTGCCTCTGCCTCCCAAGTGCTGGGATTAAAGGTGTGCACCACCCGGTCCCTGTCATGTTTTTATTGATCCCTGGACAGCAGCCAGTAGGTGTTTTGTTGATCCGTGGGTAGCAGCCAGTAGGTCCTCTGCCTGGAGACAAGACAAGGAGCTACTCAAGTGGTGGAGAACATTGTGGTGTTCGATTTCACAAAAGCTATACTCTCTGCTTGTCACTAGTGTGGACATCCTTAAATTAAACACGAGTGGAACTAAGTGCCTGATCAGACCTCTGCCGTCTGGGTAAAAGCAACAGGATCCACCCTCTTGACGATACAGAACTGAGGTCCAAAGCGAGTCCTCATCATTCCAGCACAGGAAGCTACAGAGACTGCGTGCAGCAGCTCACACCTTCAATCCCAGCACCCGGGAGACAGAGGCAGGTGGATCTCTGTGTGAGTTCCAGGCCAGCCAGGGCTATATAGTGAGACCCTGTCTTAATAAACAAAACAAGAAGAGGAGGAAGAAGAGAACGGAAGAAACCACAGCTGCCGCCCCTACAACGCTTGGCCACTGTGCCTGTCAGTGGTATGCCCAAAGAACACTGTGTGTGTGTAAATCTGAAAGAGCAGATTCTGTCTGGTCCTGGGAAGCAGATTAGATGATCTTTCCTATGCTCCTCTGCAGAGTCTGCTGAGACATCATCACTGTGGCAGCATGACTCCAGACATGACAGGGCACATCCATCCGTGAGCCACCCTGCTGCGGGACTCACAGAGTTTTCCCATACCCACATGGATGTGTGAGTTCACATAGTCTGTATTCACAACGGATATGCTCCCTGCACACTTCCAAATCAAACAACAGTGCTGTATGTGGACAAGAGGACCCAGCAGCACGCTCCACCCTGACAATCCTGGGGCATCGTAGGCCATTTATGTGGGAGATACCCTTGAAAGAGGGAATGGATGCTTAAAAGAGAAAAAATTTAAAAGATGTACAGACAATCAAACCTCAAATTCTCAATACACCTTTTAGGTAAGATGGGATGAGAGGACTGTTCACAAAAGGAAATTCGGGCTCAGTATTATAAATATGGTCAAAACCCATAGCTGTGGAAGCCATGGGTCCCTAGGGAAAACCTATAGCTGTTGTTTGCTAAGTGGTCATTGTCAAACTGTTTCCAAGTATTTATTTTACTGCCATAGACTTGGGCTGAGAAGCTTCTTATTGAAGAGGGTAGCAGATAACACAGAGACTAATAACTTCAAAATGCTGAGGATAACTGAATATCCAGCTGTAGATTGAACATCTGCATCATCGCCCCCTCAAGGCGCTTCTCCACGTGACCACAGCGAGTAAACCCCATTCCCTACTTTTTTTCGTTATTTTCTTGCTTTGATTGTCCAGTCGAGGACAGGTGGTCAAGCCTGGCTTTTTAGGACTAGGAAAGCGCAGGCTCAGACTCCAACACCTCCAACTGCTTGCCACATCCCAACTCTCAGCATACTGACAACTGTGGAGCCACTCCGTTGCAGCGAGGCGTGGGCACCGTGCATCACACGTCTTTGTCATCCGGTCCTTCTTTGGTTCTTGTCACCCTGAGTGGACATCCACGACTATGTAAGACTTATCTGCCTTTGTGAAAACAAGGGCTCAGCATCTCTCTCCTGGCCAAATGCATCATCCGAGCATTTGGTAGCTGTCACACTGCTGTCTGGACACTTACAAGATTCTGGATTTGCTAAGGAGAGAAATGGGAAAATTATATTTCAAAGGAACTGTGGGACATGGGCAATGTTCCCAGTCAGCTCTGAAGCTTCTGGGGCCCGTCCTTCTCAGGTTGCTATCAAGTGAGCCAGAAAAGGAGCATTCACGGGCATAGAACACTGCTGTGCTGCACAGGGTTAACACTGGCGAGGACCTGGAGGTGATGCCACACTTAATGACTCCTAGAAGCCTGGAGAAGGCAGTGGCCCATATTCGCGACACAGAAGTACCAGGACTGTCATAGATGGATCAAGACACTGCCATGGACAGAAATCCCTCAAGGGGATAGTGGTCCATAGGAGCACCTGGGGAGCATTCTATTTACTCAAGCAATGAAGAACCAATGCACGGGCTGGAGAGATGGCTCAGAGGTTAAGAGCACTGACTGCTCTTCCAGAGGTCCTGAGTTCAATTCCCAGCAACCACGTGGTGGCTCACAACCATCTGTAATGAGATCTAGTGCCCTCTTCATGTCCAGCAAGCATACAGACAGACAGAACACTGTATACATAATAAATTTTTTTAAAATATTTATTTATTATGTATACAATATTCTGTCTGTATGCCTGAAGGCCAGAAGAGGGCGCCAGACCTCTTTACAGATGGTTGTGAGCCACCATGTGGTTGCTGGGAATTGAACTCAGGACCTTTGGAAGAGCAGGCAATGCTCTTAATCACTGAGCAATCTCTCCATCCCCATAAATAAATGTTTAAAAAAATAGATAAATAAATTGTTGATAAGACACATCTAAATATTTAATTTCCCAAAGAAGGATTTAAAGTAAAGAAAGGCAGAACGACATTCAGACAAACTACAGAGAAGAGTTATGGCCGTGATCGCATCAGGAAAGAAAGAATTGAAGGCAAAAGTGTTGTTAAAGATGGAGAAACAGACATTACGATAAAAGGTTGAATACACCAGAGACATAAAACACGGTTGGAGAGTATGGCTTGTTTGCATAGCATATATGAAGTCTTTTTTAAAGGGTTTTTCATTTGTCAGTCTGTGTATGTGCATATACATAAGATGCCCATAGAGGGAAGAAGAGGGCATCAGATTTCCTGGAGCTGGAGTTAACAGGTGGTAATGAGCTGCCCAGTATGGGAAATGAACTCTGGTCCTCTGGAAGGTCTGTGTTGTGAGAGTTTATTCTGGATGTATGTGTATGGTGGAGGGGCTAGGCAGCATCTACCTCCCCTCCTCTTAAGGTCCCAGTGGAAAATCAAGGTATAATTCCACCAAAATTCACTTTGGGGAACCAATGAGTTTATCAGTGGGCCAGAGGACACAGGCAAGAGTATAGGAGACTTTTAAACAGGCACACAGGAAGGTCTGCACCCAGCATAGGTGGCAGCTCCCTCGTGACTGGATAAATGGAGTCCCCTCCTTAGTCCTTCACAGTCGATACACATCTAGCCCCTCCCTGAGGACATGGGCAATTGTTCGGGAGAAGTGGCAGGCTGAGGTTCCATGTCCTTCACCAAGTCCCTCCGGCTTGTGTAAGGGAACTTCGTAGTCAACAGCCCTGCTGTAAAGATCTTTTGCAAGCTCAGTTGAACTCATGAGGATGTTGGTGATTTGGTCCAGAGGACGGCCCTGTACAAGCAGTAAGTGTACTTAACCATGGGCCGTTTCTCCAGCCTCTATATGTGAAGTCTTAGGTTCAGTCTTTAACAAAATACGTGGGTTGGGGAGGGGGAAGAGAGGAGAGAGAGCAAAAACCAAACAAAAATATGTGAGCCTAACCTGGAGATTTCTGAAGTTCCCGAAAAAGAGTTGCCACGGAAGAAGCAAGTTTGGCACCCGCCACCTTTCTCTCTCTCCTCTCAGTGCTTGTTCCTTCATACTCTCCACTGTCCACCATTCCTTATGGGATCATCACTAGAAATGACCCTATGAAAGCCTGGAACCTCCAAGAGGTAAGCTGAATAAACTTCCTTGTCATTTTTGTTTGCTTTTTGTTTGTTTTTTGAGAAGGGCTTTTCTGTGTAACTCTGGATGCCCTGGATTGCTATGTAACCAGGCTTGCCTCAAGCCCAGAGATCCGCCTGCCTTTACCTCCCCAGTGCTGGGATCAAAGGTGTGAGCTTCCATGCCCGGCTCCTCCTTGCCTTTCTTTCTATTTTTTTAAGATTTATTTATTTATTGTGAATTATTTATTTATTATGCATTATTATAATACAGCATTCTGCCTGCATGTATGCCTGCACACCAGAAGAGGGCACCAGATTTCATCATAGAGCCAGCATGTGGTTGCTGGGAATTGAACTCAGATCCTCTGGAAGAGCAACCAGTGCTCTTAACCTCTGAGCCATCTCTCCAGCCCCCTCCTTGCCTTTCTAAGTAGTCTTCATTACGGCAATGAGAAGCTAAGGTAGCTCCATCACGCCTCTTCTTCCATACGAGGTGAACGGTCAAATACCCTGCTGTATTGGCTTTCTCACCTCTGAACAAACATCTGATGAGATGAGGCTGGTGGGAGGAAGTACCTATTTTGGCTCATAGTTCTATAGAGAACAAGATGTGGAGGGTGGGGCTATGTCCAGGGTGGCTTTTTTGGCAACCTCTACTTCTTGGAAGGACCAGAAAGCAGAGATCTCAGCCCAGAGTCAAGGTTAGCTGTAACCCCTACCGCTGAATGTCTTCCAATTAGACCCCACATCTAAAAGGTTCCCCAACCTCCAGACACAGAGCCAAGTGTTGAAACAGATGAACCGCTGGGTGCCGTTTCACACTCGAACCACAATACCTAGTCACAGATCTGGTCGCTGGCAAACTTCCCCCACGCTACTGTTTGGGAGCCTACCCTGATGTGACTGTGGCTCCTTCTAGATCACCCCAAAGCACAAGCTTTTCCCCCCATCAGTTCATCACACAAACACGCTCAAGGCTGTGGCATGGTCTGAGAAACCCATGCAGCCGAGGAGGAAGACAGTGGGATACGGGCCATGTGTACACTTAATTGTCTTGTGTTCTTTGGACCTACTCCCAGGGACCACTTCCATTATACTTGAAAGGCAGCCCCAGCTTCTGAGTCATTTGAGCCTCATGGTCAATCCCACAATGCCCTCTAAATGACTATTTTTTAAATGAATAGGTAAGAGTCACTTGTTAGAAAAAGAATAGCCTTGTACTGGGTTTCCATGGCTCTGTCCTGCAAGTCTAATAACAAACCTTCCAGAGACTCTGCATGGCATCTTTGTTTACCATGAATAACCTTACTGCACACAGGGCATTTTGACCCACAGCACTGATCTGCTACAAAGTCTCTCCTTGATCTAGGTATTATTTGAACTACAAAATAGACAAATCAATGCTGTGTTGTCAATCAGATAGAGGATACCCCCAAATCCCAAGAACTCTGATAACGCTGTGCATTTTTCTCAGCAAGAAGAGATAGTTGGGGTACAGCACCCCATCTCAGACCAGTGGATCCCCACAGGTTTTTTTGTTTGTTTGTTTGTTTGTTTGTTTTTACCAATCTGACAGAGTTCTAAATTTTATGAAAAGGGAGCTTTTTCTCTCATCTACTTTCCTGGCTCTATTTTGTTCAACTGAATTAGCATCACGCTCTGTGGGAAGTCAGGATGATCCAGGACCCTGGGTCTTTTTTTTTTTTTTTAAATATTTATTTTATTTATTATGTATACAATATTCTGTCTGTATGCCTGCAGGCCAGAAGAGGGCACCAGACCTCTTTTACAGATGGTTGTGAGCCACCATGTGGTTGCCGGGAATTAAACTCAGGACCTTTGGAAGAGCAAGCAATGCTCTTAACCACTGAGCCATCTCTCCAGCCCCCTGGGTCTTTTTGTTACGGGAGAATTAGAACTACCTGGGGCAAGGCAAGAACTCTGTTTCCCATTCATGAACAAAGTAACTTTGAATTTCCTTACTGGTGAAGGATTTAATTTGTAGGGAGTGGGGGGTAGGGAGTAGGGGGACTGGGAGGTGGGCTTAACACAAGGTCTCTCTGTACAACCTTGACTGGCCTGTAACTCCCTAAGTAGACTAGGCTGACCTAGAATGCATAGAGATCCACTGGCCTCTGCCTCTGAGTACTAGGATTAAAGGTGTGAGCCACCTGAGCCAGGTAGTGGTGGTGATGGCAGCAGGGGACGCCTTTAATCCCAGGCAGCATTGGCAGCAGTGCACGCCTTTAATCCCAGCACTCAGGAGTGAGAGGCAGGTGGATCGCTGTGAGTCTGAGGTCAGCCTGGTCTACAGGACAAGTTCCATGACAGCTAGGACTGTTAAACAGAGACACCCTGTCTCGAAACACCACTTGGAAAAAGAAAAAAGGTGTGTGCATACCTAGCCCTTGCCCTGATGAGGATTTACAAGACTGTAGCTCAGTTGCTGTGCACCGAGTGTCAACAGCTGTATTGGCCCAGATGCGTTTGGAGCTGTGGCTTGGCTAGACTAACAGGAAGTCACTGTCATCCAATCTGCAGTTCCTGCTACCAATGAACCCAGCGGGCCTGTGACAGGAATGGTCACTGCTGTGCCTTTAGTCCTTGGTGGAGGGGCTGATCTCTGCAATTCTTCACCCAGTGTGGTTTTGCTTTTCATGTATTGTCTTAATTCGATACTAGAACTAGAGCCTGCCTAACGGAATTGGTGGGTATCCAGCATGCCCTTCTGCTAGCTGTAAAATACATTTATCCCAATGAGGAAAACCCAGAGATAACTGCATTAGACCCATGGGAAAAGAAATGGGAGACGACAGGACACTTACCTCGTCTTTATTGGCCTCGTCTGGGCAGGGAGCCATGACAGGTTTCGAGTCCTCTGACACCGGTTTTAAGTCAGATGTCAGGAATATCGATGGCCTTTGACAGATCTAGATAATCCTTTCTCTGTGGTGAACACTTACTCCAGAACATAGCCATGGATCCCTAAAGGAAGATCCAGAGGGCACGCACACGCACATACACATGCACGCACGCACATGCACGAGCACGCACTGCCTGCCTCTCCATAGAATCTGAGTCTGAGGACTGAGACAGACGTAGAAGGTCCACGAGGACTCCTGGTTCTCACTGTGGTGGATGCCATCTGGCTTTGCTCCTCATTGCCTGGCTATGCAATGCAATCAAATGCTACTTGGTCAGCTTCCTTCTTTTCTCTCCCCACAAAGAATGCTATGAATCATTAGCCATCACAACAGACGCCTCCGTGTCAGGGCACCAAGACTTCCGCTCCAGGAAGTGTGACCGCCCTAGCTCTGAGGAAGTGCTTCCACCTGCCTCTCTGACCCGGAATCTTCATTCCCGTTTACACCAGAAAGTCCTGTTCAATGGCAGCAAATCTCACTGCCACCCTTGGGCCATGTGAACCTTCACCTCTCGGTTTCTCATCGACATCAGACTCCCTCACTAATGTACTCTGATTGCATCCAAAATAAAGGACCATGACCGTTTCTGCTTAGTCTCAGATCGTTCAGGTAAGACCGATGCCGAGAACAGAGAGAGACAAAAAGTGTCAGGAATACGAAACTCTGAAGCAGGTGTCTTTATCTGCTGAGCTATCTGGATAGCCTTAAAATACTTTATTGTCTAATAATATTTTCTGCTGAGTCATTTTACGTGGAAAGATGTTAAGAACCGTATTGTTTTTATTATTATTATTTATATTATTATTTGCATGTGTGCGTCTGTGCGCATTTGCTGCGTGTTTGCAGAGGCCGGAAGAAGGGCTTCAGGTTGCCTGGGGCTGGAGTGGTTGAGACCTGCCTAAAGGGGGTGCTGGGAACACTCTCCTTGGGGCTCTGAGGAGGCATGTCCTCTTCCAGGCGTGACGTCACAGTTTCACCCTCAGAAAACATGGGAGCCGCACCACTGTATTTCCTGTCTCTTTAACATCAAACTTGAATTTATTAATTCTTTCTTTTCTGTGGCTGTTTTTGTCTTCAGTTCTTGGAGATAGGATCTCCATATCTAGCCCAGAATGGCCTGAAACTCGAGATCCTCCTGCCTCAGCCGCCTGAAAGCTGTGTTCACGGGTGGGCACCACCACACCTGTGATCTAATTCTCTCCTGCTGCTCATTGTAGTGACGGGCTCAGACTTGGGCCAGCTAGAGGAAATTTTCTGCAATACATTTTGATTGTTATTTGTGACCCACCCTTATTTTATTTAAACACACACACACACACACAGAGAGAGAGAGAGAGAGAGAGAGAGAGAGAGAGAGAGAGAGAGAGAGAGAGAGAAGCCTCAGTAAAACACTTGTGAGGTTACGGCCCAGTGTTTGGACCAGAACCACAAAGATGTCCGTACCTTTAAAACTGAGGAACACCGACTTATCTGTTCCTCATGCTAAGCAGTTACACTGCTTTTCTCAGTGTAGCAGCTTTGACTCAGATACATAAAGAAGCAAACATACTTAGCCTTGGCTGCTTTTGTGTCTGGTAACAGCACCCAATTTGTTCCATTGCAAAGGATCCTTGAAATTTCAAGTGTCCTTTCTTGTTCGGGGAGAGCCCTCATTTAGCCTCAGCTCAGCTCCACAGAGTTGGGGTACAATTTGTTTACTTCATAAATATCATATAAAAATAAAGTTGCTGCCCTGCTGTTTAGGGAATAATGACGAGAAAAAAATATCTGCACGTGTCCAGTAAATATTCTGAGTTTTTCCTAAATAATTTTGCTTTGTGGCTAACTGAATCCATGGGTGTGGGAGCCCATAGCATGTGGGACCAACTGTAATGTCCTGGTAATTATCTTCTCACTGTCATGACTGCACTGTGTTCTACCGAGATGCACCCAAGTCTGCAGGGCAGGCTAGAAATAATGCCACCATGTCCTTTCTCTGCAATGGACGGACCAGAGTGTGCCAAAGCCTTTGCAGCCACAACTCTGCTGACTTAAAAAAAAAAACAAAAAAAACTGTTTCCTGAGCAAGATGTGGTGGTGCACGCCTGCAATCAAGAAGTAAGAGGACCAGGTGAGCCTGGGCCTGTCAAGATAGGGCCAAGAGGAAGGGAAGGAGGAGAAGCAGGAGGGGAGGGAGGAGAGGAAAGGGGGAAAAAAGAAGGAAGGAAATGTATTTACTGATTGTGGTTTTCTAGACTGAACCGCTGGGCTAAGATGCTAATATTCTCCTGGTCTTTTAAGACTTACTGTTTCATTCCCCAGAAGTGCTTTCCTGATTTACCTTAGTAGCCATTGTCTAAGCACAATTCCCAACACCTGCACCAACACTGAAACAGAATAAAATTCAATACTACAGGATTGTGTTCAAAATACAAGCTCATTTCTACTGATCCTCATTGGAAAATAAAGGACAAGAAATTTATATTCTCTGAGCTTCAGTAAAAATAAGCGCAGTCTACTTCCAAGAAATATTATGAATAATTAAATGATGTAGAACACTTGAAAGTATTTTAGGAAAATCAAGAGCAGCACAGAATGCAAGTTCCTAAAATATTGATGAAGGGATGGCAAATCGCTAAGGTTTGTGATCTCTTTCCAAAAGAAAATAGACGGTATCGATGGTTGCTAGGCTGTGGACCAGGCAGTGTGTGAAATACTTGATGTAGGCTTTAAATAGCCCCAGGGTGGTCAGATGAGCCTTCAGCTTCACTTGACAGGGGAACCGCAAAGCTTCATAATATCAAAGGACCCTCCCTCTCTTCAAAGGAAAAAAAAAAGCACTTGGAAAAAAGTAATAACAGCAATCAGGGTTCATCTTCTTAATTATTGTATTACTGTTCTTTTCTTTTTTAAAGAGCTGGAGAGATGGCTCAGCAGTTAAAAGCATCTGCTGCTCTTTCAAAGGACCTGAGCTATTGAACTCATGAGAGGAGTCACTCATTGCCCACTGTCCGAGTGAGGGTCTCTGTTGCTGTGATAAAAAAACAAAACACCGTGAGCAGAACACAAACTGGGGAGGAAAGGGTTAATCAGTTCACACATCCACAGTACTGTTCATCACCAAAGGAAGTCAGGGCAGGAACTCAAACAGGGCAGGAACCTGGATGCAGGAGTCGATGCAGAGACCATGGAGGAGTGCTGCTTCCATGGCTTTGCTCAAGCTGCTTCAGAACCAGTACCACGAGCCCAGGGATGGTACCACCCACCATAGGCTGGACCCTCCCCCATCAATCACTGATTGAGAAAATGCCTTATAGCCGGATCTTTTGAAGGCATTTTCTCAATCGCGGTTCCCTCCTTCCAAATAGTTCTGGAAGTTTGTATGTCCAGTTGACTGACCTACGACCAGCCAGCATTCTCACACCAAGAGGCTCGGAGCTGCCTGTAACTCTAGCTGAAAGGGATCTGCTGCCCTCTTCTGGCATTCCTAGGTATGTGCACTTACATGCACATACCAATACAGGGATGGATACAAGTACACCTAACTAAAAAAGTAAATTTTAAAAACTTTTATAGCATTCATTTATGTGTATATGTGTTAGCATGCATTCATGGAGGACACCTTTCAAGAGTCAGTTCTGTCCTTCCACCATCTGGGTCTCAGGGATTGAGCTCAAGTTGTCGGGCTTGGCAGCAGGGACTCCAGCTGAGCCATCTCACCAGCCCAGGGTGGCTTTGCCAAAGCCTGTGCTCATGGTTAGTAGCTACATTGTGGATTCTGAATTTTAAGAATGCTTGGTGGAGAGCAGAAGTGCTTCCATGGTCCACTGGAAAAAGATGAGCTGTAGAGTCAATAGACAGAGTTTTGACCGGAGGCCCTCTCACAGGGGTCAACTGGGACCCCAGTCCAAATCTGTGATCACATTGCAGCCACATCGTGAGACTGCAAATACACTAGAGTATCGCATGACTGGAAGACTCCTCCCACATCTTCTCTGTCCCAGAATAAGAGCTGTTATGATGTGACAGGCCACATCATTCTTCCCGACTGCTACCTCTTCCACTGAGGTGCCAATACACAGTTATTCCCTGTCCCCGGGGAAGTCCCTGTCCCTTTGGTGCTAGCATAGAGGATTGTAAAGATCCAGAGGTAATGATTCCAGTCATACCACCATTTAACTCTCAGGTATGAACAAAATAATAGGAGCCATTTTCACAAATGCAGTCAGAGGGTGGTGGCAGTGGTCAGTTGGGCCCATGGACTACCTGGTGGATAGAACCTATGCGGAAAGGCGGCATGAGAGATGTCCTGGCCATAGGGGAAGCAACGGAGTCTGTGTAGGATGGCCTGACTCTCACCAAGGCTGCCATGGGCATGGTCCTGATGAATGCCCTACCTACTGTCAACAGAGGCCTCTGATCAGCAATAGAATTCTTGGGAGTGCAATTCAGTCTGGCCAAGTTGTGACATAACAAAGCATCAGGCCTAGTGACCAAATTAATTTACTAAGACAAATGGCCCAGGAGGAGCTGAGAGCGGATACTTTAAAAGCTCTGAGATGTGTGTGCGCGCGTGTGTGTGTGCACGCGTGTGTTTGTGTGGGTGTGGGGGGGGGGAGAGAAGACCTAGAGCTATGTAGACCACTCTGGCCTCAACTTGCAGTGTTCCTCCTGCCTCTGCCTCTGAGTGCTTTTACAGATTTGTTGAATATCTCAACTCCCAGTATATTAGGTGGGCAGTGTTTGAGTTTTATTACAAAAGATACACCACTGTGAAACCAGTGATGGTTCAGAAAGCAAATGTGATAGTTTGGTTTCAAGGGCCACAGTTGTATACCCAGAGTGGGTTGATAAGAAAAAAAACAATACTAGAAAATGAAGAGAGGATGGCAAAGGTAAGACCCATTGATGCCAACACAGGCTGGCTACTGTGCTAAGTATGCCTGGGACTGGTGGAGCCGGTGCCCCAGTAATGAGGCTCCGTTCCCTGCATGACACACAAGAACTAACTCTTGGCAGAAGCCACAAGCCTGGCTCAGCAGAGTCTTCTGCAACAGGGTCATACATTTCGTGCCCAGCGTGTGATGGAAGAGGCAGTATCCTGCTCAGTGGGGTGCCAGGCAGCACAGCCGGCTCAGTCCTCACTCTCTCTTCCAACCCAGAACCTCCACTAGGGCAGGGATTTCGCCTGTTTACCTTATTCCCAAACTTAAATGGAAAAATATGATTTTGTTCATTTTCCTTTTTAACTAATACATAAAACCATAAACTTTGTACAGACTAAGAGAGCACTCTGTGAAGTTGTTATACAAGTGTATATTGCAGAGTATTTAAATAAGGTAAAACACATCTAGCTCCTCAATGATTTTTTTCTTTCTTTTTTTTTTAATTATTTATTTATTATGTATACAATATTCTGCCTACACGTATGCCTGCAGGCCAGAAGAGGGTACCAGACCTCATTACAGATGGTTGTGAGCCACCATGTGGTTGCTGGGTATTGAACTCAGGACCTTTGGAAGAACAGGCAATGCTCTTAACCGCTGAGCCATCTCTCCAGCCCTCAATGATTTTTTTTTCATTGTTCTGTGACAAAAACTCCTAAAAATCCTTCTGTGTAGCCTTTTGAAATATTGTACATGTATTACCATGCGCTAGCACACCTGTCTAACTGTAGCTTAATATACCCATTAATCAGCCATTCCTCATCCATGTTTAAATTTCTGAAGAACCACCAGCTCGGACTCCTAAAGCAGCAGCACCATCCCCCAGTCCCAACAGACAGATATGTCACCACAAAGGCTGTGAGTGCTTTACTATTTCCCAATCCCAACACCACCAAATCCCCACTTTCTCGTTTCTTCACAAATTACATGAAGGTCTTGATTTTTCTAAAATGTTAAGTGGTCTTGTTGAAATGAAGGCAAAAAAAAAAAAATCCCTTAATGAAATAAATATTAATTGTGAGTTTTATTGTGTCTATTTTATTTCTCATTCAACCATCGCAAACATTAGGCATGAACATTTTAATAAGTTGCCAATTCTCATCATGTAAAAGCCAAAGCTTTATACATTTTTCAGTTTCGTTCATGTGAAATTATATTTACCGCAGCAGGAGGCTAATACACATTTCTCTTGGCAACTTGTTACTGTATTACTTTTAAATATTGGATATGTTGGTTTGAGGCCTCTGTTTGCATTGAGGGCTTAGATACAAATGATGGGGCCCAGCTGGGAGCTGCTGTCTCTGCTTTGGGATCTAGGCAGTTAATTTCATATTTTTTCCTTGTCAAACATGATAGATATTGAAAAGGAAGAGCATATGATAGAAAGATAAGGAACTAAAGTTAATTTGGGCAAGGAGAGAGCAACTCTCCCAAAGGAAGCTAGGGGGCCAAGTCAGTATTTGATTGGCATGGACCCTTGTTCTCTCTCCAGGGCTCTTTGATAGTACCAGGACAATGACTTTAATATGTTTTAAAGCAGTAAGCAGGGTCCGGGGCTGAAGTTCAGTAGAGTGCTTGCCTAGATGTACAAAGTCTGTTTGTTCCCTAGCACTGCAAGAAACCAGGTGCTAACAAAAGCCTGCATTCCCAGCCACTGGGAGGGGAAGTTCAGGGTCATCCTAAGAATCAGATTCTGTTGGAGGTCAGTCTAGGATTCAGGAGACCCTGTCTCAAAACAAAAACAAAAGGCAGACTTACTCTTGCCGGGATCCACCATGTTGTAGAAATAGCACAAACCTTGTTCGGAGGTGATTTCATTTGGTATCATTTAATACTTCCTTGAGCAAACATTAAAAGAAAGTGTCCCCTCTATGAACCAAGGGTCTCTCAAGAATCCTGGTCATAAGATGTGTACAAGGAAAAAGGGTCAGGGTGAAGGGTTGGGACCACGTGAGAGAGGAACAGCAAGCAGTTTGGAACTCATGGAATGTGACCTTTATAAACAGGCTGGGTGAGCCTTGGTGAGGCAGAACCGCCCCCCTCACCCCCCATGACCTCCTTTTCCGAGGACCTCATGCTGTTATTGAGCACAGCTCTGTTTACGTCCCTCCTAATCTACAGGTTGTATGAAAACTCTCGGGTTTCCAGTCCCTCACTGGGCAGTGTTACTGGCACTTAAAATAATAGGGATAGACTTTTTCCAAGCATTGCTGCTGGAGCAGATTAATGTCTCAAAACTACCACCCTTAGAAAGAATTTAGATGCATAGATTGTTAGTAAGTTTAGGTAGGTTAAGGTGTTTTTGTTAGCGGCTTTCATGTTGAAAATCTTGCGGGACAATTTAAAGTTTAGAGAGGCACACATTTAATAGTTGAGCAAGGGACTTGTTGAGGTCAGGGAACAAAGCAAAGGTGGCCTGGTTATTACTAGCTGACAGGCCTTTCTTGCTGGGATAGGTTGGTGATCAAAGGTGATGATTAATTCCTTGTGCCCATTTCTGGCCTCAGCTTTCTGATATGATTTAATAAAAAGTTGTTAATGAGCGTTTATGCACCCTGAGGGTTTTATGTAGAGATGACTGATTGTTTTCCATGTAAAAGTTTAGATTTGGCTGGGCTGGGGTGGCGCACGCCTTTAATCCCAGCACTCGGAAGGCAGAGGCAGGCGGATCTCTGTGAGTTCAAGACCAGCCTGGTCTACAAGAGCTAGTTCCAGGACAGGCTCCAAAACCACAGAGAAACCCTGTCTCGAAAAACCAAAAAAAAGAAAAGAAAAAAAAAAAGTTTAGATTTGTGATCATTTAAAAATTTTTTATTATAATATTACTTTTTTTTAAGATGAATAATAAAACAATTGATGCTTTCTTTGTAACAGAAAAAGGCAACCTGCCAGTAAAAGAACTGGCTGAGAAAAATACCCTGCTTGTTTACACTTTGTTAATCGATAGCAAGTTGTTTAGACAATGAATGTATGTGGGTCTTTGGGAATAATTTGGTTTTCACTTGTAATGCATAAAATGTTTAATCATGTAAGGAAAATGAGAAACAAGCTGTTTTTTACTTGTGTTCATTGTGATCGCTCACTTGGAAAATATAATGTAACCACTGTAATCTGCAGGCCTGGTCTGTCACCTGGGTACCCTGTCCCTTTAAGAGACAAGCCCCGCCCACTCCCAACCTCCTCTCCAGTCCCTGCCTTCCACTTCTCTCTCTCTCTCTCTCTCTCTCTCTCTCTCTCTCTCTCTTCCCCACCTCCCCTTCCCCACTTCCCCCTTCTCTTTTTCCTCCATAACCCACTAAATAAATACTATACCCCAGCTCTCTCTGCATGGCATCTATCTACCTGTCTGCACCCCGCCCCAGGCCTCAGGTCACCAGCCAGAGGACCCACCACCCTCATGGGACTGGCCTAGGGTCTTTCACCTCTTTATAAATGATAACAATCACAAGACAATTTTTATATTTCTTAAAATATTTAGGTAGGGTATATAAGTTGTAAGGGAAAAATGAAGTTAGTTAGAAGGAAGCCATCAGGAAAGGGTCAGAAGGGATACAGCAGGATAGAGGTAAGGAAAAAAAATAAAGAAGATAGATCCTGATGTGTGGAAGGGGTGTGTGTGTGTGTGTGTGTGTGTGTATGTGTGTGTGTATGTGTATGTATGTGTGTGTGTATGTGTATGTATGTGTGTGTATGTGTGTGTGTATGTGTGTGTGTATGTGTGTGTATGTATGTGTGTGTGTATGTGTGTGTATGTATGTGTGTGTATGTATGTGTGTGTATGTGCGTGTATGTGTGTGTGTGAGTGTATGTGTGTGTGTGTATGTGTGTGTGTATGTGTGTGTGTATGTGTGTGTGTATGTGTGTGTATGTGTGTGTGTGTGTGTGTGCCACGCACACACTCGCATTCCCCTTTTCACCAGTCCCAGAGAATTAAGTTTTAGCCTCTCAGATAAAAAAGTCACTTGAGTGATTAGATCACCAGCCCCAAGCCTCCCCTCCAGCTCCTGAGCTGCCGAAAGCTGGCCTTTCCAGCTGCACCATTGCTTCCACCTCTGAGGTTTCCCAGTGGTATACCAGCCTCCATGGCTGAGGTGGCAGCTCGCCCTGGGAGGGGAGAGCAGGCCCAGAAAAGCCTGCACTCTCCCAGCCAGGACAGCCACACAGTTTTCTCCTGTGTCCAGTATAGATTCATAAATTGTTAAGGGAGGGGGAGACATCCTGCAGAAGGAGTTTGACTTGAAGGACATTCATAGAAACTAGCAGAATGTATTGATAGAGTCTCCAGTTTTTCAAGGGAAAATCCAAAATGCACAAAAATGATCAGAAAAGTCAAAAAAAATGCAAAGTTTTGTTTCGTGGGTAGAAAACCTTGACTTTGGTCTTCTCTTTTCGTCATGTCTTGCCTCAGTTCCTATCTGGTGGAAGAGAGGGCCAAGCTCAGGGGCTGTGTAACTTAAAAGCTTGGAGGTAATTCTTTCCAAGTGGAGTAGGTAATAGAGCAGAAACCCGCAGGGACAGCTGGTGAGCCTTGCAATGCTCTCACGCGGGCCTCCATTCATACAGGGTAGGGGATGCAAACTACAAGGCCTCCACTGAGCCAACGGCTCACTCTATAGGATGCAGGATAAGGAAGAAAAGGTTCTGCCGGCTGTAAGACTCGGACAGATCTGCAGGACGAGGTAAGGTGCAGGTTCATTGTTGTCCAATAGAAATGGGACAGTCACTTTCAAAGGAAGAGAAATTCATACAAGAATTTAAACAGTCACTCAGGGAGAGAGGAGTAAGAGTTAAAAAAAAAAGATTTAGTAGACTTCTTTATTTTATTGATGAAAAATGCCCTTGGTTGGTGTTGACAGGGCACAGCCACTGTCTCTAGGGTAAACATTAGGGTGTAACACTTGCTTCTCGCTGTATCTAGGGTAACAGATGAATGTGTTAGTGTTTGTTGAAGGTACCCAGACTTGAAGAAATCATGTCGAGAACAGTAATTGTTTTCGATGATTTATAGAGTTGTTTTTCTGAAAGGGTTATCCATCCCATTGCATATCTTTGGTTCCAAGACTGCCCATGCCCACTTGGAGGTGTGGTATTATTGGATACTGCAAACAGTATACAATGGGACTGAAGGTGGAGAGGGCGTGATGACTTTCTTCAGATAACACATAGCATAAGTCAAAGGGGCTTTGACACGAGGAACTTGCTGTAACCCAAACACAACCTTTGTGTACAGTCAATAAATATGCTTCTGAAGAGAGGTTTGGGGTTCAGTTCCCAGAAACTGGTCCTCCCTGCTGCCAGAGAGCCCAAATTACATTCCGGGGTGACTCCTTCTTTGAATGGCCCATGCAACATAGAGCAGCCTCCAGGAAACTTCGCGGCTCCCTTTGAGAAATCCAAGTAGATAACCTCACAGGCAGGAGGAGCCCAAGGCAGAGGCCCTGGTGTAGGGATGACCGTCCACAGGCCAATGATTTTTTTGGATAATTCTTCATGACAGGGATCACTACCCAGAGAAGAATAAAAGAAAAGACTGGGTTAAAGCTTTGAAAAATTCTGTCATGTAATATCAGGGTGGGAGTCAGGAGAGACCTAGTGTGTAAGAAGAAATCTGTGGAGTTGAAGGTTAAAAAAAGATCAGGGTAAGAAGAGTTTCAGGGAACTTGAAGAGGCATTAAAGACAGGTTGCTCTGAAACAGTAACGAAGATTGTGCAGGGTGTTTGCAGCAGGGATATTACAGTATGAGGAAGATGGGACTCAATTACAATAGAAAAACGGGGGGATTTAGTAACCAATGGGCAGGGTGAGGGCTCAGGGAGCCTAAGAGGGCTCCAAAGGTAGTGTGATCCTAGCTAACCTGACCTAGCAAGGCAGGTCAAGGCTGTAAACGTGAAAGGTTGGGGAAGAGGAAGTTGATCAGATAGTAAGGGTTGGAGGGGTCACACTAAGCTAGGTTTGGGATGGGCAGGCCAAGGAATATGGACTGAGTTTAAGGTCTAGCCAAGAAGATGGCTCATAGGAGCCTGACTGGTGTGGTCTACAAGCTGACTGAGCGCGGTCTACGAGCAGACTGAGCGCGATCTACGAGCGGACTGAGTGTGATCTATAAATGAGTCTTGGACAGGTGTAGACTGTGAAGAGCTACAGAGATGAGAGCTAAAAAGCGCAGTCATGTAGGGTCATCGGCAATATCGGAAAAAACCTGAGTTTGAGGATATTTTCCATATAGAACTGTGGATATACTAAAGTACTAATTTTAGATATAATTCTTTTTCTATATCTACACAAGGAAATATTACGTATCCATAAAAAGAATTAGTTGTTTATATATAATGTGGAGAGATTGCAGATAAACGTGCAGGTGGAGCAAAGGGAAGGCCGGCACACTATATATAGTAAGGCAGCGTTTCTACACAAAGGGGATAAAAATACACATTTACATATGTAGGAGTGTGTCTGCACATGCATCCATTTGCTGATATATGCATAAAATGTTTCTAAAGAGATAAAAAGAAACCAGTAACCTTGGTTACCCATGAGGAGAGGAACGCAGATCCAGAGCAGATCTCAGTGAGTTAGTTCTAGGCCTGCCTGGTCTACAAAGAAAGTATCAGAACAGTCAAAGCTACACAGAGTAGCCCTGTCTCAAAAAAGAAAAATAAATAAATAAAACAAACAAACAAACAAAAAAACATGGGGAGGAAAGTGTGTATTTGACTTGTACTCCCAGGTCACAGTCCATCCCTGAGGGAAGTCAGAGCAAGATCTCAGGCACCCGGGGATGCTGCTTACGGGCTTGTTTCCTGCCTAGGTTACCCATTCTTGCTTAGCTAGCTTTTTAAAAGTACAGCCCAGGATGACTTGCCAAGGGATGGTGATGCCCACAGTGAGCTGGGCTCTTCTCTATAAATGAATAATCAAGACAATCCCTCAGGGACATGCCCACAGATCAGCCTGGTCTAGGCAATTCCCCAACTGATATTACTCCTTAATTGTCAAGTTGACAGTTACGGTTAACCAGGACAGTGGGACATCTGCCATGACAGGAATGGTACTGAGTGCTCACCTGCTTTCCCTCAGAAAGATACAGGTGGGCTGCATTGCCCAGCAAGACTTGCAATGAGGTAGGCCTGAGTTCTAACGAGATCAATCATGACAGGTTTCTAGAAGCACTTCTAGAACCAGCCTCAAGAAGTGTCACCGTGACCTTGAGCCTTACCTTTGCCTTTAGCTGCTCTCTGTGTGAAGAGGGTTGGGTGGAGGAATCCAAACCCGCCAGTGTTTCTGGGCAGAGTAAGAAGTGGTGTGGGCACCTCTGAAGCACGGGGCTGACTCCTGGCGGAAACTCAGACTTCCTTTAACCCTTCCTGCCCCAGGCAGTGAGTCCATCCTTGGTGAATCATACAACAGGAAGTGAGAGAAAGTAGCAGCTGACCCGGAGGCCCCAGGCCCTCTGCCTGCTACACTATCACTAACTACTCCAGTGTCTTCTTGCCTTACCCCAAAGCAGAACAGGGTCCATGCTGGGACCTGGAGAGGCCTTGGTGACCACCTCCCTCACTCGTTCAGAATGTGTTCTGTCAACTAGGCATGACGGTATGCACCTGTAATCCAAGCACTCAGGAGAACGAAGCTGGAGAATGGAGAGCTCAAGGCCAGCCTGGGTTAGTCAGCAATACCTTGTCTCAAAAAGCTAAAAGAATTTCCGAACACTTACTGTGTGATATACACTATTCTAAATGCCTTTAATATACAAGCAAACAAGAAAAAGATTCCTGCCCTTGTGTCCCCTGCTAGTAGGAAGGATAGGTAGAGAAGCTAATATCTTAAAAGACATGAGGCAGGCCAAAGCCCAATGTGTTCTAAGAGTAGAAAAGGATCACGTGTCTGGGAGCTTGGGAAAATACGACTGTGGTGGGAAATGAGAAGAGGGAGCCCTGTGTGTTGGAGCATGGAAGCTGCTATAACAACTTTTTGTTTTGATTTTTTCGAGACAGGGTTTCTTTGTAGCTTTGGAGCCTGTCCTAGAACTAGCTGTAGAGCAAGCTGGTCTCAAACTCACAGAGATCTGCCTCCCAAGTGCTGGGATTAAAGGCCTGCGCCCAGCTGCTATAACAACTTTTAGGTTCTGCTTTGAGATTAAAAAAAAAAACAAACAACCTTTTATTATTATCATCATTATTGGAGTCAGTTCTCTCCTTCCACAATAGGCTCCAGGAATCTTTTTTAAAAATATTTATTTATTTATTTACTTATTTATTTATTTATTATGTATACAATATTCTATCTCTGTGTGTCTGCAGACCAGAAGAGGGCAGCAGATCTCGTTACAGATGGTTGTGAACCACCCATGTGGTTGCCGGGAATTGAACTCATGACCTTTGGAAGAGCAGGCAATGCTCTTAACCACTGAGCCATCTCTCCAGCCCCAGGCTCCAGGAATCTAACTACGATCATCGGGCATGTGTCACAAGCTCTCTGAGCCATATCACTAGCTCAGTACAGGAGGTGTTTGTCTTGGTACCATGAGACAGAGTAGTATATATTCTGACTTCTGTCCTACCAAGTGGGCCTCTGACTGTTACATCCAGGGCACCGAGACAGGTTGAAGCAAAGTAGAAGCTGGGCCCCCAGGATGGGGTCTCATCTGGACTTGTGACAAGGAAGCAGGGAGGTATGGTCTGTAGGTGGTGCCCCCGTGATAATGTGAGAGGAAAAGGGGCTCAGAGGACCCTGAAGTCTGGGGCCTGAGCAGCTGGAAGAATAGATCTGCCTGCCTCAGGGAAAGGTTCAAGAGCAAGGTCAAGAGATCAGCCCTGAACAGAGTAAGACCAAGACTCTCTAAAACATCCGAATAGAGTAGCCGGATTGGCAGTTGATTTACAAGTTTGAGTGGAGGTTAAATTTTGCTACCTCCCATAAGTCCACATTGCTGTATTTCTCTGCGGCCCACAGTATAGAATCATCCACTGCAGTGTCATTTTGAATGCTGCGACACACTGTATGACTTACTGCCTTGGAGTTCTGTGTCAACAGATCATCTTATGAGTTGACTGTTGCATTCCGCGTTGAGACAATGATGGCTTAATTGTTCAACACTGCCAATGTCATGGTTTAAATAGTGAAATGAGAAGGCTAAGGAGACCGAGCCAGTGTGACCCAGATATCACTGAAAACAAGGGCCAAACGATGATGTTGTTTGTTTGACAAGTGGAAAGATTTATACAAAAGGATTAGGAGGAGAGAGGAAGCAACTCATACTGTTCGACACACAGAAGAACGTGGGAGTGTGTGCTCAGAATACACACAGCAGTGGGAATGGAGACCAAATCTCACAAATGCACAGCACAGGCGAGCGCTTCTAAATCGACCAAAAGTGGCATCTGACCAGGTGTGGTGGTACATGCCTATGATCCCAGCAATGTTATGACCCTCACAGACATCTCACGTCCTGCCAATTTTATGTCTTTCGGGATCAGTTGAATACCCTTTAGGACTACATTTCTAAGCAAGAGAACATATATATCCACATATATGTACATATGTTTCCAAAAATGAGGAGTTTTATCAGAGTGGTGGTTCTCAAACTTGGCTGCATATTGAATCAATTTTTAAGGTCTTATTTTTTTTTTTAATAGTGTGGGTCTCAACCCAAGAGATTCTTGCTTCTATGGCATGAATATATCCTGGCTTTTAAAGAGCAGCATGCTGTGTCATAAAAGCCAGCAGACTTTCCTTCAAGAATAATTTTCCTTAGAGAATCTGGCTTCTATTTGCACACATTCTCTCTGAGTGGCTTTTTGTTATTGCTTTGTTTTTGAGACCAGGTTTTGTCTACGTATCTCTGCTGGCTCTCCTCTCCCGTTAGGCTCTCCTATCTTAGTCTGTTAAGTGCTGGGATTACCGGTGTGTATCAACAACAGCCCTGCCTTCCCATGATTTTTTGTTTTGTTTTGGTTTGGTTTTCAAGACAGGGTTTCTCTGTAGCTTTGGAGTCTGTCCTAGGACTAGCTCTTGTAGACCAGGCTGGCCTCAAACTCACAGATATCTACCTGCCTCTGCCACCCGAGTGCTGGGATTAAAGGCGTGCACCCCCATGGCCAGGCTTCCTTCCCAAGTTTTGATGGCACTAATTAGTTCGTCTATTGGAGATCGGTGCTGACAAATACTGTTGTATAGTGATTATGTTTATTCAACAGGATACATTCAATAGCAGCACAAAATTTCATCTTGAAAGCCACCAAAGGTTCAAGGCTAGCCTGGTCTACAAGAGCTAGTTCCAGGACAGGCACCAAAAGTTACAGAGAAACCCTGTCTCGAAAATAAAAATAAAAAAAAAAGAAAGAAAAGAAAAGAAAGAAGCCACCAAAGGTAAAATAGAGATTCTTGAAGACATACGTTGCTTCCTGGTTGACATCCCCCACCTTTTTACATCCACAGACCATTGACTGGCATATTTTGCCTCTTTAGAATCTGAACAAACATCAGTTGTCTTAAAAACCACATCGGCACCAGCATATCTCCCTCAGCATTGCTACCTGACTCCACCAGTGTTCCCAGTAATTCCCCATTCGCCATGTCCGACTGTTCTACGTGGAATTCTTGGTTGACTGTAGCATTTTTGTGAAATGAGTCAGGTATTTTGAAAGATTTATCAAAATGCTTTCACCAGTGGTGGCCATGGTGGGATAGGGCAATTGGTGACAGCAGTGTTAGGCAGGAAGAGGGGTAAGATGATGGTGGCCATAACTGCGGCACCTATGACAGGCTACAGCCATGGCAGCTGAGGTAGTTGATAGTAGCCATGATGGTGGCTACCACTGAAATGAATTCAGTGGATGATAGCAACCAAGGGAGTCACATCTGATTGACTGACAGACAACCTTCTCTCTCTTTGCCTGCATGTATGTTAAGCAGGAGGTAGCGGGGAACAAAAATAAAGCCCTCAACTAAACAGTCCTCAATGGAAGGGATGACGGAAGTCGGTGTTTCTCACCCCTTAACTAAGCTGTTGCCCACTGTGACAGTCGGCCTGTGAGAGCCTTCCCTTCCTGATCGCACGTCGCGCTGTCCTACTACCAGGCTCTCTGGGATCATCTCCTGAATCCCCGTCTCTTATGCCTACACTAAGATTGCGATCAGGAACATATGGCACATTAACAGAAGCGAGCCTCTGCCAAGCCATAAAGCTGTGACAAATTTTAAAAGGGCTAAAATGTAAAAGATGTTACCAAACCGATTTAACTAGGCAAGATGACTAGAAAAATTCCCATATGGTTAGAAATTAAGAAATATACCTCTAAATTTCTAAATAACCCAATACCAATAAAGAAATCAAATTAGAAAGGAATTACAAAAATCAAATTTGTAAGTAATGTAATATATATCTCTTAGTAAAGGAAAAGCCTGAAACTTTAATCACAAAAGGGCACAAGCTGTGTGTCACTGGTGTGGTGGTACACACACCTGTAATCCCAAGGCAAAAGGATCAGAAGCCCAAGGACAGTTTTTGCTACACAATAAATTCAGGTTATCCTGTTCTACAAGAGACTGTGTCTCAAAACAAACAAACACAAACCAAAATAGAGATCAACAAGCTAAAAGTAAACTATAGGAAAAAGTTAATAAACGACATACCCTTGCCCATACTACTGATACAAGTACAGTGTCTGAAGTAAGAAGCAGTACTACGATGTCACAGGCCTTAGGATAATGTTGCTATTGCCAACAGATAAATATAACCCCAAATCATAGGCAATGTGATAAAATCCCAGAAAAAATACAATTACCAGACACAGATAGAGAAATAAAACACCATAAAGTTGTTCTGTTAGCTTACACATAGCCACAAAGTCTTTGCAGCCAAGTATCGGGAAGTGAAGTCTCCTTTCTTGTAATGTGAGGCCTCAAGAATGCTTGAGGTGGTAGGATGGTACGAGTATGATGCCTTTAAGGATCCCACTTCACCCCGTTGGACCCTCTCATTTAAAAAAGAGGCCATATAAAAATGTTCTAAAATGTCATCTGGTCCTCCATGTTGTCTGTTCGCCTCACACTCTTAGGAGAATGGAGCAGAACCCCACTCAAACAAAGTAACCTGGGCTGAAAACATCCCCCAAAGTCTGAGGAAAAATGAGCTGGGAACAGAAAGCCACCAGAACCTAGGCAGCACTGTCAGGGTGAAAGAAGCGATTTTCACCCTCTCTTCACCCTCTATTCCTCCTGTCCTGCAACCCGCACAGCACCTGGTAGGTAGCTCCTCCAATCTTGACAATATCAGACTTCCACCTTGACTTCTAAACCAACAAATTTCTTCTGTTTTGGAGGTAAATATTGAGAGGAAACTTCCAGTGGGTCAGGTTCAGTTTTCTAAGCCATCATACAAATCTTGGGATTCAAGTGGCTGGCTTCTTTTGGAGTCACTTCAAGGGAGAAGAGACTTGTCTCATGATTAATCTGTATGGAGGTCATTTTGGTTCATTGTTGAACTAAAAATTCTTGATCAAGAACTCTCTGTAATAAGGGGTTTACTGAGCCATTACAAACACTAGCCAGGAAAGCAAAGGTCCATGCCTAAAAACAAGTTCTCACCATGGCCAGCAGGGGCTACATAGCAGTTCAAAAATTCCTGTTAGGCCAGAGCTAAACCTATAGTTTTTTTTTGTTGTTGTTGTTGTATTTTTTCTGGGGGGGGGGAGGGGGGGCTTTTCAATACAGTGGCTGGCTTTAAACGTGGCAAACTTTTCAGCTCCCCTAGAGATTACAGATGGGACTCTCTATGCCAGGTTAAGGGCATTTTGGGAAACTTGGGGAAAGAGAGCGACACAAACAATATTGCCACATAGTTTGCAGGGTGGGGTAATGCAAAAAGCCTCGGGCTGTGAGGACAGCACCCAGGAGTAGTTGTTACTGATCTGGGGATAGAACTAGTTAGTAGAGTGTTCACATACTGTGCACAAAGCTCTGGGTTGGAGCTTCAGCACCAAACAAACTGGGCATGGGGACACACACTCCTATAATCCCAGTCCTTGGGAGGGAGAGACAGTAGAAAGAGAAGCACAAGGTCTTCCCTGGTTACACAGCAAGTTCAAGGCCAGTCTGGGATACATAGAGCTAGTGCCAGGACAGGCTCCAAAGTTACAGAGAAACCCTGTCTCAAAAAACCAAAAACCAAAAAACAACACAAAAACCAAACCAAAAAAAAAATAAATAAATAAAAGACCCTGTCTCAAAATAAATAACATTATTTTTTTAGAGATTGGCTGGTATTAACAATTTAAAAAGTACATACATAAATAACAACCCTAGTGGTCTGCATAATACAATTTAAGCTTTTAATTAGTCTTTTATCAACATAAAGTGGCCTTTTTCTTTCATCTTATACCTTGTTACTGATCAAGCCCCTCTTTTTTCTTCTGGCCTCTGTTCCTTAGCAGTTACATTTAGGATAGTTCAAGTTTTATCAGAATGCCACCCTGGGTTTTCTTACCTCTGGATCCTGGACTGTTTCTTCATGACCTGACTGAAGTGGGGAGTCAGTGGACAACCAAATAGCTGTGCCTGCAAACACTAGGAAGGTGGCACTAACTCGGATCTACATGGGCCAGGTCTCTATGGTGGAGGCTTGATCCCATTATTCTCTGTGCTGTCCTCTTCTGATGAGGAGCCCGAGGGTCAATGCCTGTGACAATGGCCCTCTTTAACAGACAGGGAATTAAATGAGCTAATTTTCTCGACACAGTAACTAAGTTCTATGCCATTCTCAGAGGTCTCATTTCCCAAGGTGGTAATGCACTTTTTAAAATTACATTTTATTCGTTTACTTTACTGGGGTGGGAAGCAGAGGAATTCCATGCAGCACTTGTGGAGGTCAGAAGGAACAGTTGTTTCTAGGAAACGGAGCTACTCTTCCCATATGTGGCTGCTGGGGACCAAACTCAGCTGTCACGCTTGTGGCAGGCACCCGGAGCCAGCGAGGCATCTTGCCACTCTGGTCACACACATTTAGTGGCTGTCTTCTTGTCTCCCTTTCCCACTCCTGCCAGTATCTCTGGATTCAGACTGAGAATATACTATCAGTGCCCCATTCTGAGACCTGGCTTCTGGGAATTGCTAATCAAGACAAATCAAACTCCGGTGAAGGATGCTTCCAAGCCATGTCCTTAAACACTTTTCAGACTTTAAAATTTATCTAACTAGGGCCTCAGGTGGTCAAGTCTGGCCTCAAACTATATAGCAGTGGATGACATTGAACTTCTAATTCTCAGGCCTTGCTTCTGCCTCTACACAGTTGTTTTCAATAACAAGGCCAGAATTTTTACCTCCACTGCCCAAGGCCTGTGTCTACTGCTCAGCTGGTCCTGACTCAGCAGTGGAAAAGACGGGCTGTTTGCTGCTCCTCCCACAAGCCTCAAGAAAATGGTATAAAGATGTACCGAATGCAGGCTCAGGGCACAAGCGGAAGGTATAGCATATTGATGGGCATGTGTGAGGTCGTGGGCTGTTCCAGAGGGAAGGAAGCTGGACATGGCGGCTCACACCTGCAACCCTAGCACTCAGGAAGATTGCTGTGAGTCCGAATCCAGGTTGGTACATAATGAGCTTCAGTACTGCCTAGACTTAAAAAAACAAAAATAAAACCAATCTGGTGAGCGTGGGTGGGAGGGAAGCCTTGCCCCAGCGCACATACAGCGAGCACAGGGAATGGCTGTTTGAGTCATTGTAAATCCAAACCTAGAACAGGAGCACCTTGGCCCCTCCTGAGCTGTTACTTGGCAGACCAAGTGAAGCTGGGAGTGGGCGACCAAGCTTCCTCCAGCTCTCCTAACGCCTGCCCCTTCGATGCTATTAGGCTGGAACCAAAGCCAGTACTCAGTCTTTATTTATTTAGAGTTCTGGAGTCCAGGTAGGCCAGACCCACACCAGAGCCCTCAGGACTCCAAAATGTCCTCTTCTAGATGAGGACGTCAAGTGGGGTCAGTCGTGTCCAGTTTCCTCAGGGTCCATGGGGGTCTTCAGGAGGCAGGAAGAGGCTGTGTCTGTGGAGAAAACAGCAACATTTACTGCCCTTGAAGGGGAGACGAGGCAGACACAGCAGAGGCTGCCCTCATGGTCCAGTCTAGAGGGGAAAGGTGCCAAGTGGTGACCTTGGCCCCTTGCCACAAGAACAAGTTGTCCACAGTAAGCTAAAACCTGGGGCTGGAAGGTACCATTCTGTTTGTTTATTTATTTTTGGAGGCTGGAGAGAGATAGGACCTAACTCTAGCCCAGGTTGGCTAGGAACTCACCAGTAGCCCAGGCTGGTCTAGAGCTCACTTATGAACTCAAGTTGGCTTGAACTCATAGCAACCTTCCTACCTCAGACTCCCTAGTGCTAGAATTACAGGCATGTGGCAGCATTGTGATAAGTGCTGGGGACTCAGCAGGCAAAAATCTCTCATTCTAGGAAACCCCCTTTCAAAATGGGAGGGACAGACACATAAAGACAGACACACTAGTCCCCTGGTAGGTGACGTCTGTGTGCAGAAAGGGAGACTTCTGAACTGCCAGCAACATAAATATGAGTTCTCCCGCTAAGGCCTTTCATCACATGGTAGATGAGGGCATTTTCATGTCTGCTAATGTGAAGATCAGAGAACAGAGGAGGCCTGACTCTCACCATCCCCATTAGGAGGAAAAGTTGGAATTGTGACACCATCAGCGTGAAGGAGCAGGGCAGAGGAAGGAATTGGGCGTCAGTCATTCCTAGTGCACCGGAGAACCTGGAGCCATGAGGGGAGAGGGTGACTCAATTTCCATTTTGTTTTTCACTCTTGCATTTATTAACTTATCTAGGGGGTGCTTGCCTGTGGGTGTGCCTGCATGTCGGAGGACTACCTGCAGGAGTCGGTGATAACACTCAAGGCGTTAGACCTTACAGCAAATGCCTTAACCTGCTAAGCCACCTCCCTGCCCTAATTTCCATTCCTGAAAGGAAGAGGGACTGAAAAGATGCTCCTCTTCCAGAGAACCTGGGTTCAGTTTCCAGCACCCACATGGGAGCTCACAACCATCCATAGTAACTCCAACTCCAGAGGATTCCAGGAGACCGACGCCCTCTCCTGACGGCCATGGGCATTAGGCACACATGTGGTCCACATACATGCAGGCGTAACACTGATATACATAAAATGAAAAATAAAAACTAAATGGAAAACAAAAGGAAATGAAAGGGCATTATTGTCCAGAAGCTGGAGACACTTGAAAGACAGAAGTATTCCCATGAGATGGCTGAGTAACTGGAATGGACAAGATGCAATCATTCCTGAACATTCCCTATGGACAATTAAAGTCCTTCTGCTCTCATAACCTAAATCTTTACCCCTGTTCTATGCAAAGAACAAATGACTATCAGACATAATTAGAGGGCAACCTTTAGCCAAAAACTCTCCTGAAGCATGAGATACAAGGGAAACCGCGGGGTGTAGATGGAGAGAGCTTAAAAGCCAGGGACCAGGAATGGGGAGCAGAGGAGGTTTTTCTGAGAGAAGTACCACAAAACAGGGTAAAAATTAGATGGGAGATAGACAGGGGAGGGCAGCCCAGGCAGAACAAAATAGCTAGGAGCCAGGCAGAGGTGCCCCTGAATAACTGTGCTCTGTCTGCTGAGGGTGGAGAATGGAAGAGGTGGGTGGGGCCTGAGTCATTCGAGACCAGGCTGGGCTGGAGATGAGAACCCTTCTAGCAGAAATGAAACCAGAGCGGTTTCCATGGAGAAGCAAACATGGTAAGACTTCCTCTCAGATCATTCTGGAACCATCACAGGAGAAGGATTGGAAAGGACAAAATGGACCAACACAGAAGCCCAGAAAATGTCAAGAAAGAAAAGGCAGGGATTGCGGGGACAGAGGACCTCGTGAGAGGTGTTCAGGGGAGGGTAGCTAACGGAGTGACTTCGCCTTTGCAGTGATCCAGCAAGAAACATCCAAAGGAGTGTTTCTCACTCTTCCATTTCTGCCAACCCCAGAACATGTTAAGATTTTTTTTCTAATTGCCCCATCAATGGCATTTTATTATCTCAGATATATTGTATATGTGTTTATGTATTATGTACATTAAGATCATTTTTCGTGAACCCCTCCACCCCGTTTACCCCCACCGGTACAGCTGAAAGCAATGAAGAGGACAAAATAGGCAAGGAAGGAAAGAAGGGATCCAGTAAGAGTCAGGGACTTTGTTCCCACTGTGAAGGGAAAGCCACAGAGTTCTAAGCAAGGGTGCAATGTGATCAGAATTGAGGTCATTATAAGGAAGCAAGAGGTTCAGGCAAGCCAGGGAGAAGGCTGGGCAGGTGCCTTGGCAGGAGGAGTGTCCAAGATGGCTAAACTAAACCAGAGGCTGCAACTCGGGGCAGAGAACCACGTTTTGGATTCTGGATTCACAGCCAAGGCATGTGTGGGGATCGGGTAGGGCTAGGACTTAAAGGTATATTTACTTTGAACTAGAAAATGAAGGGATTTGTGAGGGAAAAAGAGATGACCTAGTGAGCCCCCTTTACCTTTCCAGGTGTGGGCGAACTTGGCGGCTGCACCTGCTCAGCGCACTGCAGGAAGCGGCGCATGTGTCCCGCACAGTTGCCAACTGCCGCCTCATTCAAGCGAAGACACTCCTCAAAGGCTTCGAAGGGTTCAGCACAGGCCTGGCGGATCTGGCGGATGATGGGGCTGTGGGAGGAGGGCATTTCAGACCCGGAGCATCCACATCCCACTGCCTGCCACCCTCCAGCCCGTTTCCCACTCACTGGGCGGATGTGCAGCGAGCAATGCTCATCTTAAGGTGGTGACAGTCCCGATGCCAGGACTCTGGCTTGGCGGCCACACACTGGCCATACTGATCCAGCTCCCGGCTGCAGTATCGAGCTGTGACTTCCAGGGCTGCCTGCCTGTGGGACAGGGTAAACTGGAGGTAATCTCAAGAGTAGACAAGAAAACGTTCTGATTTGGGTCTGTGATTAGCCTAGGGACCCAGGAGAGATTTGGATTTTCTTTTTTATTTTATTTATTTTCGAGACAGGGTTTCTCTGTAGCTTTGTTGCCTGTCCTGGAACTAGCTCTTGTAAATCAGGCTGGCCTCGAACTCAAAGAGATCCGCCTGCCTCTGCCTCCCGAGTGCTGAGATTAAAGGCGTGCACCACCACTGCCCGGCTGAGATTTGTAAATTTTAAGGTTCCTATGATAGGGACAAGCAACGAGGGGCAGAAATAAGAGCTGAGCCCTGAGCGTTGTGGTACAGGGTGGGAGTTTTTGGAAAGACAGTGAAGTCCGAAAACATAGTCTGGTTACTGTGAGGCTGTAGTATCTCCAGTCTTGACTGCAGTCGTTTCCCACTGGGGATCATGCAGCCTGACAAGCACGATCTAGAGTCCTGGGGAGTTAAAACTCACATCTCCAGGCGAGTTCAGGCCGATTAGAGAGAAGAGACCCGCCTTTTCCGGTGTCAGGTTGATATGGCGGCGCCCAACCCATACCTCCCGGCCTCACTCTTCCGGTCGCCGAGAGTACTGCCACTCATCCCACCTAGATGCAACCATCATGGCAGCGCTCTGCCTCGTCTTCCGGCTCACTGCTTGTCCAAGTGGGACCCCATGAAACTTCTTCCGGTCCGTCGGCTATTTTGTTTCCGTCTAGTCTTTCCACTTCCAGCTGGCGGCGGCGGCGACGCTTAGAGCACACCGGAAGTAAGAGGTCGGAAGTGTTGCCGCAGCTCGGCACCAGAGGGGAGTGTCTCTTCCGCAGTCTGCAGCCGTTCGCGCCGTCGCTTTCCAGGCTGGAGTCAGTAGCCCCCGGCCCGCGTGGCTGTGGCCCTTCACGCGCTGCGGCTGAGTCGGCAGCCGTGCCCGCCGCCGCTGGGCTCAGGGACAGGAGGGGACTGATCTTTCAGCTGAGCTGCCACCATCGGCTTTACGCCGGTGCACACCCCCCTCCCAATAGCCACATTGGGCCTTTCATATGGTTAACTCGTACATTTTCTTTCCCTGGCATAGAGGGGAAAGGCAGGGTGAAAGGGGATTTTATTGCTTGCTCCTTGCAACCGTGGACAAATTACTTCCTTTGTAATTCTCCTTGGTGTGGTTTTTACTCTCCACATACGCCTTCAGATTATAAGGCTAGACCTGGGAGTCTATGTCCCTGTTTAAAAGGCTAAATACTCAGAGAATTGAGTGTTCAGCTGGTATAACGAGGTCTTCTAAGACTAGACAAAACGAGCAATAACCACCGCAGTATGCAGCTGTAAAATGGGGGATAATGACTGTATGAGCCTCCTCCAGACCAGACGGCACAAAGAAAGGGCTCAGCGCTTCAACACAGCAGTTCCAGGTAAAGGAGTTAACTGGAGGCTATAATCATGTGGTAGACATTTGACAAGGGATGACAGCCCCCCAGCCATCTGTAACTGCTTCATGTGTGACAGATCTAAGACTGGAGTCACCCCACCCACGACACTTTCATCTTTGGGAAATTTGACACTCACCTCCACACTTCAGTTGCCTTTCGGCTGGTGACTCTGTCGAGTGTGACCAAGAATCAAATGTAGAGAACCATACTGTTAGAAGAGAAGCAGATCCGAGAAATGACGATCTCAGTTCCTGGGGTTTCCTTTTAGGAAGCTAGTTTGTGAAAGACTTTTAACGTGTTCCTTAGGAAGCTCAGGACAGTTTTATTAATTTGAGAGAACCTCAGGGAAGGCGAGGGGTAAACAGCAGCTGCTGAGGGAGCTGGAGGACTCCGCCAGTCTGAGCACCGCAAACATGGCTCTGGCATCTTGCTCTACTCCCCGATTCTCTCCACCTTGCTAAAAACCGTTAGATTACATTCCTAAAACTAGCCACCAAGGTCTGTTTCCTATTTGGCCACCTCCTCCCACTAAGGCTGACTGCCAATGTCCAGCTATCAAAGTATTGAAGTCCAGCAATTAAAAGCCCCCCTTTGGTCGCCCTAATTAACATGGCCGATTGATATTAAATACCTTTTCCTAACACAGGGTTTCCCCTTTTACCTTTAAACTGCTGCTGGCCTATGAGTCACACCTCTCCTCTCTATTCAGAGGCAGTCCTTTGTCCCTCCAGGACAAATACCCCTTTCCCATGTCCTTTGTTGCTGACAAAGGCCTTCCCTTTTGTCCTCCATCTCCTTTGTCTCTAATTCCCTGCCCTTTGTCTCTCCGGGGCAAAGAAATCTCCTTTGTGCTGAGAACTTGATTTTGGGGTGTCTTGTGCCAATCCCAGGTCCATTCTGTGTGCAGGCAGGCCAGAGGTCACTGGCAGGTGTCTTCCTCCATTGCTTTGCACCTGAAGCTTTTGGCAATGGGGTGTTTCACTGAACCTGGAGCCCACCAGGGAGTCTGACTGGCAGGCCAGAGAGCACCTGGGACCCTGGCCCCACATCGCAGCGCTGGTACTCTGAGTGCCCTGCCATGTCGTTTATGTGGGGGCTGGAGATCCAAACTCAGGTCCTCTAGCTTGCATAGCAAGCACTTATTTAGCCACTCCCCCAGTCCCATGTCTATTTATTATAAAAACTAGGACTCAATAATTTTCTCTTGAACATTTGTCCCAGATAGAAAATTATATCTACACAGAAACATGTATTTGGCTTCTCAGTGAAAGACCCCAGTGGTGGGCAGTCTTTCAGGCTGAGGAGACCCTCCCAAGGAGCAGCGAGTCACTCTTCGGATGCAAATAGCAAGAGGCTTTATTAAGTACTTAAGTACACAGGTACCTGGGGCGACTTAGTCTTTCGGAAGACAAGCGCGCCTGCAGACTGGGGGAAGGTCTTTTTATAGGAAAGAGGGCAGCAGAAGCAGATTACAGAAGCAAATGCGTGGTTAGTGGTCAGTTGGAATGGGGCAAGGGGCACAGGTGGTTTTTCCTCTCCCAGCACAGATGTATGGGAACAGATATCCTGTTAATTGATGTCCTGTCCTAATCTATGGATATAAAGATCCTGTTTTGCAGCCAGGGACCCTGACCTTACTCTGCACTTACAGTCGTTCGTCAAAAGCTTTGTGAAATGACGTTACAGCAGATAAGCTGGGATCTTTCATAGGGGGAGTTGTCTTCTTCTGTGAATTACTGACATTCTAAGTTGGGCACATGTGCTGACTATGCAAACGGGAGGTTCTCATTAGAGCAGGCCAGCTGCGGGTTCCTTATCGCTTGGGGCCAGGTGGCTGACCGGCTGACCGCAGATATCTCGCCTGGCTTCTCCGCCCTTGTTTTCAAGTCGAACTTCCCTGCTCTAATTACTTGCGTTGCTCCAAAGTTTAAGCCTTGCAAAATGGCATTACTGCTGCTTAGTGAGTGGGGGTCTTTCACTCAGAGCAGCTTTATCTATAATGCCCCAAACTTGAAACAGTTGAAATGTCTTTCCAAGTGGATGGTTAAATTAGTCCACCCACACTTTGGAGTACTATATAGCAATACAAAGGCATGAATTAATACACACAACTTAGATGAATTTAAGAGGAATTTGTTGTTTAAAAAAAATCTCAAAATATGGTATTTTATGATTCTATTTACATGTATTTCTTTTTTTTTTTTTTTTTTTTTTTTGGTTTTTCGAGACAGGGTTTCTCTGTGGTTTTGGAGCCTGTCCTGGAACTAGCTCTTGTAGACCAGGCTGGTCTCGAACTCACAGAGATCCGCCTGCCTCTGCCTCCCAAGTGCTGGGATTAAAGGCGTGCGTTACATGTATTTCTTGAAATTATAGAGAAGACTGAAGGGTTAGAGATACTACCAGAAGGCACAACATGACAAGTGTCCTATGTATAACACAAATCTACACAGAAGATAACATTCCATGCAACAGTATGTAGGTATACATAAAACTGGAAAAATCTGAGTAAGCTCTTGTGTTGTCTCAATGTCTTATCAATTTATTGGTCAAGAATCTACAAGATCAAAAGTTAATGTAAAAAAAAAAATTAGCTGGTGCTGGGCAGTGGTGGCCCATGCCTTTAATCCTAGCAGAGGCAGGCAGTCTCTGAGTTCAAGGTCAGCCTGATCTACAGAGCAAGGAAAGCCAGGACTACAGAGAAACCCTGTATCAAAATGAAACACTTTTGCTGGGTGTTGTCCATGTTGATAACTTTAACTCTGGAGGCAAGAGGATGACTTTGTCACAGTCAACCTCGGCTTCATGGTGAACCCTGCTTACAACAGGGCCTTCAAAACCTCAGCTCTTTCTGACACCAGAGATCCGAACAGGACTCCCAGCTCAGGACTGTAAGGTAGACAGAGAATGGGGTAGCTGGGTATCAACCAGTTCAAGGCATTTTCCACGGAAGAATTCAAACACCCAATAACAGGGAAAAATACAGCTGTAAAGTATATACAGTGTTATACAGCTGTGTAAGTATATAGTATACACAAACACACACACAAAACCCTAATAAGCACAAGAAACTCATACAAAGGTTTTTAAAAAAAAGCAAAGGAACATAGCTACTCACTAATCAAATACACTCAGCCTTAAAGGTGGAGGAAGTCCTGCCACATTTGAAGACATAGGTGCACCTTGAGGACACCGTGCTAAGTGAAACATGGACAGCTGCTGCACGACCCCACTGAGTGAACAAAAGGCCAACTCAGATACAGAGTAGAATGGTGTTCACTGGAGGCCAGAGACACGGAGCTGCTTATAGCTGACAACAAGCTGCACTTGGAGCTGTGAAGGGGACAGATCTCAGACAGAAACACAAACACACACGCATGCACAACCCAAAGGTGCACAAGGACACTTGGGAGATGACAGACATGTTTATTTACCTTGACCATGATGATGTCACAGCTATACCTATGTTCCAATCCATCAAATTATATATATGACATAGCTTTAGTTTACATGTATATAAAAATAAAAATTACATTTATGGCTTCCATTTTCTGTTTATTATACTGCCCTCTCTGGATGGATGGCTAACTGCTACTGAAAGCAGGGAACAGTGAACCTGGGCCTGGAAAGGAAATATTCCTGCATGATCTATTATCAATAAATCATTTTTAAAGAGGATACTTAAGAACATTTTTAAAGAATTATACCAAAACCAACTTCAGTAGGTTTCAGAGGCACGGAAGCCTTGAATTCTCAGCTGCTTGTTCTTGGCTTTAGTACTGAAATTCTTGTATAGACCCAGAGTGAGCCTATAACATCTTCATTGGATTAAAATCCCCTTTTGTTCTAATCTCCTAACTCAGATGGCCAGGATCAAGTTAAACAACATCCAGTTTTACTTTGATGTTCATAGCTGCCAGCTCAGCTACAAAATACCGGAAAACATATGGCACAGAGACAGTGTCAATGGTGTCACTGCGGCCACAGATGGTGCAGTTGTATTTTCTGTTGCGCATAGCAGACCAAGAAGGAGGAGGTTTTTCAAGTAGCGGGGAGAGCAAGCTGCCACATTTCACACATATGTGGGCGGTCGAGCGGTCAGAGCAGTTAAAGAGCCGATCATGAAGGAGAAAGGATGTGCCGTGCGCCAACAGAGCGTCCCGCTCCATCTCCCCAAAGCGGATTCCACCCTGGACATTCCTTCCCCCGATAGGCTGGTTGGTGACTTTGTCCCTGGCTCCGGTTGTTCTAACTTGAAATTTGTCTGACACCATGTGGCGTAAGCGCTGGTAATAAACCACACCGATGAAAATGTCTGCTTCCAGCTCCATCCCGCTGATACCACTATACAATCGCTCAGTGCCATAGAAGTTGTAGCCAGCAGCCTTTAGCATCTCCCCAAAGTACCCTAAGGCTGAGCTCTCCTCGGAGAAGATGAAGGGGGTAGCATCATGGCAGAGACCGTGCAAAGCCGCAGACTTCCCAGCCATACTTTCAATTAACATCCCAATGGTCATACGGGAGGGAAAGCCGTGAGGATTAAACAGAATGTCGGGCACCATCCCACTCTCAGTAAAAGGCATGTCCTCAGCTGGCCACAGTCTGCTCAAAATGCCCTTCTGTCCGTGACGACTAGCAAATTTATCTCCAATAGTTGGATTCCGAGGGACTCGTATTGTGATACAGATGCATTTGAATTTCCCACTGCCCATGTCATTACTACACACTTTAATGTTGTCCACAATACAATTTTCTTTACTCCTAGAGAAAAAACAAAACCAGGAAATAAAGTCAAGCTATTTGCTCTGTTTGTTGAGTCTCCCTAGGCTAGCCCTGGCTGGCCCACAACATGCTGACCTAGAACTTGCAGTGAGCCTCCTGCCTCTGTTTCCATGAGCTAGAATCACAGGTATGTTTGACAAAGTTTACCCAAGCTTTGTACAGAAGAATATTTAAATTTTGTTGGCACAATTTAATGTTCCATAAAGTATATATGTAAATATAAGCTTCCATCTGCTCACCAATATAAGTAGATGTTACAAGTTATTCATGATTAGGATTACTAATTATGTTTATCTGAGAGAGTATCAGCAATGGAAATACTGAAGCCATTTTACTGTAAAAGCAGCTGAGATAATTATTCATCTTTAGCAAGAGGCATAATGAACATTTCCCTAGGAACCCCCCTAAATGCCGGTATGACGGAAACAATGATAGAAACCAGCACAGAGGCGAGGCAGACGCTGACAGCGCTGACTTCAGCAATGACCGGAATGCCACCATGCCGAGCTCCACCTCTACCTTGTGGGACTAGGAGCCAGGCCTTTAGGATGAAGCCTCATCGACAGACAGCGGCTTTACAGAAAGGCTCTGAGCTGTTCACTGCTGTCTGCCTTTCCATTCTTCCCCACGTCAGGACAGAGGCAGTGCCCCCATGAGTCCACCTCAGTGACTCCACAGTGTCTCAGTCCTGAATGTCCTTGTCCCTGAACACAGACTGACTTTGTTTTACTTCCCAGCCTTACCTATTTTGTTAGGGCAGCAGAGATTTAAAATAATAACTAGATTTTATATATAATTTCCCTTCTGTAAAAAGATCACTTCAGGGGGCTGGAGAGATGGCTCAGAGGTTAAGAGCGTTGCCTGCTCTTCCAAAGGTCCTGAGTTCAATTCCCAGCAACCACATGGTGGTTCACAACCATCTGTAATGGGGTCTGGTGCCCTCTTCTGGCCTTCAGGCATACACACAGACAGAATATTGTATACATAATAAATAAATATTTAAAAAAAAAAAAAAGATCACTTCATCAGCTGGGCAGTGGTGGCACATGCCTTTATTCCCAGCATTCGGGAGGCAGAGGCAGGTGGATCTTTGTGAGGCCAGCCTGGTCTACAAGAGCTAGTTAGTTCCAGGACAGGCTCCATAGCTACCAAGAAACCCTGTCTCAAAAAACGAAAAAAAAAAAAAAGAAAAGAAAATAAGAAAAGACAACTTCATTGACCTCCAGTAAAAGTCACTAAGAAACAGCCTATAAAAACCATCAGGGCCAGGCGGGTTGCCACAATGTGCTCCAGACCAGTCAGGGCTCCTAGGGACACACTTCTCACTAACAAACCAACCAGAAGTCCAACATTTCCCCAAACTTACTTGTAGTAAACCACGCAGCCTTCCCCGGTGTTAAGGTTGAGGTAGCTGTAGTAGGGGTCACCAAATTGCAGCTTTGCTCCTATGAAAGGCAATCCGTCATCGTCCAACTTCTGCATAACCCGTGGGTCACCAGGTTTGACCCCAAACACAAGATTATCGTCCCCTTGCTTAAATTTTTCAGAGAGGTCTATGAATTCAGACTTGTAGACACTTCCATGAGCAAAGCCTCGTTCCCAAGAAGCCTTGTTCACAATCTGTGGAGTCAAAGAAAAAAAATTAACTTATATGACTGAGGGCAAACAAAAATTTTCAAAATATAACCAGTTGAGATTGGACAAATACTTGGTTTAGGGTAACTGGTATTTAATTTTGAAATAGCATCTCCAAATTACTAATGCTATCAGGATCCAGATTTATAAATGGCTTAAGATATGATCAAAAATAATCATAAAAGGTAAACATACCAAGACCTCACAGCAACCTTGACCTTAGATCAGGAATTAACCACTTAAAGAACAAACACATTTGCTATTATGTCCTTGAGGACACAAACATCCCTTCAGTGAGCTCACAAACAGCAATGGGAAAGATCAGAGTCACAACTAACAGCACTCACCATGGCATCTTCCATGTCGTAGCCAGTGTAGGAGATCACAGCTACAATGGCGTTTGTCCCGATCGGATAGTTGTCCATATCATAATAGTCATACATGCATGGTCTCACGAGCGGGCTTTGAGGTGTCTGAAGACGGTAGAGTTTATTATCTGATCGGTCTTGATAAGTGAGCAGTGGGAAGCCCATGGTCTGCTTACCTACGGAGGAAAAAGATGTTTTTGATCTTGTTTTCGATCCTCAGTTCTCAACATGCTCCGTAAAACTGGAAGCAACTACAAATACATACAAACACATGCCACGGGGATGAATAAAGCAAGCACCACGGCTCTGGAAGAAGACGGAGCCACTTTAACGCCCTGAACTAAAAGTCTGTGCTCAGGATTACACAGCTGGGGAAGACTCCTTCAAGTGAATGTGGAAAGAAATTTCAGAATAATGAAAAAGAATTCTCAGAATAAAGGCTACTAGAGAATTTGTAGTTGGTAACCTGTACTATAAACAAAGGATCTGGGATGTGTACACCCATAATCCTAGTACTCAACAGGCTGAGGCCGGAGGATTCTGTCTGCTTGGACATATGCATACCAGAAGAGGGAATCAGACCCCAGGGACTACCGACAGAGATGGCTGTGAGCCACCATTGTTGAGTCACCATAAGGGTGAGGGAATTGAACTCAGGACCTCTGGAAGAGCAGCCAACACTCTTGACTACTGAGCTATCCTTCCAGCCCTGCTGGAAGAGACTGAACCAAGACTAGCTCAAGGAAGGCTGTGGGGGTAAAGAGCACATCAAATGCTGCAGGCTTTAACTGTGGATAGTAATCAAGAGCACTCAAAGAGACAGTTATGTGAATGTGTAATGGCTCGAACCCCTCAGAAGTCATGAGATTCAGACAAATGCAAGTCATGTTCTGTGACAATGTAAATGTCAAGAATGACACAAACAAGCTACAGGGCTCTTCTGCATCAAAGAAGACAAATGTACGCACTAGCGGAACACAAGTGATCCTGGATGGGCTTTTGAGTCTCTGCTCGCTCCAAACCGAGTAAGGACTAAAATATGGAGCATGTGCTGCTCTTGCATACATTCCGTATGCTCAGTTCCCAGTCCCCATGTCAATGGCTCACAACTGACCACACCCCAGCTCTGGAGGGAGGGACTCAACGCCTCTGGCTTTTGTGCATACATGTAGTACTCTCTCTCACACACAATCTAAAGTAAACTAAACTACTCTTATAAAAAGAAGTCAATGCTAAACTTCCTGATTTTGATAAATCCCTGACTAAGGAGCTCATACGCATGCACCGAAGAGTGAGAGACGGTGCTGGGCCTGAAGTCTTCAAGTGAAGAGCGAAAGTTTGAGCCAGGAGGGATGTTCACAAATAGGTGCTGGTTGTGCGGACATTCTTTATGATATTCTTGAAGCTGCTCAAGTTTGAGATTACTTCAGTTTAACCTACAAACACCTTTTATGTGTGTATGCACCAACCACCAGCTTGCCCACCTTACCCATCTGGCACTGGTACATGTTCCGAGGACTCTGGTTGTGATCAGAGAAGGGGATGAAGTTGGCGATCACACTCAGCAGGCTGTGAGGGAAGAGCTCCTGGTGTGTGGAAATTCCGGCAAAAACCTCATCCTCAAAAATGGCAACGTTCATGAAGAGCTGGAGCAGAGGAGGGTAAGGAAGGAAAAGCACAAAATAACTATGGTTGTCTCAGTGCTTCCCAGGGGGTAGCGCTCAAGGCTGCAGTGTTTAAGTTCCTCGCCCCAGTCATTAATGCCGAGGAGCTCTGCTCTTCTCTGCTACTGTTGTGGAGCTGGCATTAGGACCCCGTCTGTGTGTGCTAGGCACACAATACTTTCCCCTTAGATATTTCTTTTTTCTTAAGTTAATTAATTAATTTATTATGTGTGCAGTATTCTGCCAGCATGTATCCCTGCAGGCCAGAAGAGAGCCCCAAATCTCATTACAGATGGTGTGAGCCACCATGTGGTTGCTGGGAATTGAACTCAGGACCTCTGGAAGAGCAGCCAGTGCTCTTATCCTCTGAGCCATCTCTCTGCCCTCCCCCCCCCCCCTTAGATATTTCATCCTGCATCTACCCTGTCCAACTGTCAAGGGCTGAAGAGGAGGAAGAATATTTATTTTGGGCAGAGTTTCTCTGTATAGCCCTGGCTATCCTGTAACTCGCTCTGTATGCCAGGCTGGCCTCAAACCTGGAGATCCGCCTCCTCTGCCTCTTGAGGGCTGGAATTAAAGTGCACCACCATACTCGGCTTCAACTTTTTTTAAAATAAAAATTTAAAGTAGGTACAAACTCTAGTTTGGCAAAGATGTAGATGACAAATGAGACAGAGACAGGGATGCCTCAGTGTCACCAACTGTGACAGAGACAGGTGCAAAGGAACCATGAACACTGGGCAGGAAGGAAGGGCAGTTATGTGAGCATCAAGCCTCCCTCCGTTTCCTAGCAGTGTGGCAAGACTTCAAAACTACGTAGTGCAGTGTGGGTGGGGGTGGGGTGGCGGCACACACCTTTAATCCCAGCTTTGGGAAGCAGAGGCAGGTGGATCTCTGTGAGTTCAAGGCTAGCCTGGTCAACAGAGCGAGCTCTAGGGCAGGCATCAAAGCTACACAGAGAAAGCCTGTCTCGAAAAACCAAAAGGGGAAAAAAAAAACACCACCAACAACAAAACTACTTAGTGCTGGACAAAGAGCACCAGAAAAACAGCTGGATTTTCTGTCAATGCTCCTGAGAGTGAAAGCGAGCCCCGGAAACTGTCCGACTGTCCGACATAAGCACACGCTGCGGTAGGCACCCACCTGCTCCATCGTTCCAATGAGTTCTTCTTTGCCCAGGTCCAAGTTCTGCACAGGCCTCACCAGCCTGCAGGGGGTGGTGAAGAGGTACAACCCTGGGTACAGGCTTGGCTTTCCTGTCATGGGGACCAGGGCCACCTCCATCCAGGGAGGAATTCTTTTCTCCCTCAACACCTGTTTCAGCAGAACAGAGTTTAATGAAGAACAAACGTATGTTTTACTCCGCCCTCCCTGCCACCAGAGCCAGGTAGAATGGGAAAGGAGCAGCATCTAAGAAATTCCGTCACTCTAGTAGTAAACCTGGTGTTCCAAGACCACAGCTGTCCGCTCCAGTCTTACCCCGCATAGAAGGCCCCTCAGCCTACTTGAGAAACGGCAAAAGATTAAGAAAAGGCAAGTTTATTCTCTGATGTCTGAAATATAGATTAATGAATTTCCTTTCAAACAGTTACATGAAAAGGGTCTTTCTTTTGAAAATTAAAAAGAACAAAACAAAGCAAACGGGGATGCTGAGTTGGCTACACAGTAGGGAGACACAGCAGACACTGCACTCACTTTTAAAAGCTGGGGTTCAGTTCTCAGCACCCATGTCAAGTGGCTTACACGCGCTGAGAACTCCACTCCCAGGGATCCCGTGCCCTCCTCTGGCCTTCACAGGTATTGCATGCATACATAAAAAAAGTCTTTCAGGGCAGTGGTGGCGCACGCCTTTAATCCCAGCACTTGGAAGGCAGAGGCAGGGGGATCTCTGTGAGTTCGAAGCCAGCCTGGTCTACAAGAGCTAGCTCCAGGACAGCCAGGGCTGTTATACAGAGAAACACTGTCTTGAAAAAACAAAAAACAAACAAACAAAAAAATCTTTTAAACCATTTTTAAAAATTTCTAAGTGAAGGGAGAAATATAAATTCAAGCTACAATAATCTAAAAAAGATTATAAGACCTATATACAATTAAGGGATTCACAGCTACACAGTATCAGCAAAAATGAAAGGGGAGGGAGGAGCCCGGAAAGGACAATGAGAAGGGACAGAGCTCTAAACTGAGCTATTTCTTGGGGCCCTTGAATCCGCTGTTAACTGATTCATTGTGTGCCTGTGTACTGGTCCAGGAGAGCCTCAGCAGTCAGCTCTTTCCTGTGACCTTGAAGGGTCTGGGGATTGAACTCAGGTCTCTAGGACTGACAGTAAAGTGCCTGTACCCAACTGAGTCAACTTGCTGGCCCCAAACTGAATTAACATTCACGTTAATAAAGAACTGATAAAAGAAAGCCAAATACAGAAAGAAAAATTTAAAAATCATTGGCACATAAAACCAAGATAAAAATATTCAGCTCACCAAAACAGACCTCAGTAGAGGTAGAAGCTTAAGAAGAGTAGAATAGGGGCTGAAGAAGTAGCTCAGAGGTTAAGAGCATTGGCTGCTCCACCAGAGGTCCTGAGTTCAATCCCCAGCAACCGCATGGTGGCTCACAACCATCCATAGTGAGACCTGGCGCCCTCTTCTGGCATAAAGTCGTACATGCAGATAAAGTACTCATATATAAAATAAATAAATAATTTTTTTTAAATAAAAAGAGTAGAATAAAAAATTCTGAGGGAGCTGGAGAGATGGCCCAGAGGTTAAGAGCACTGGCTGCTCTTCCAGAGGTCCTGAGTTCAGTTCCCAACAACCGTCTATTAGATCTGGTGCCCTCTTCTGGCATGCAGGCAGAACACTGTTTACATAATAAAATCTTAAAAAAAAAAAAATAGAATTCTGACTGGGCTAAGGGAGGATGGCCGAGGCCCGTGTGGACTACAGAGTGTGTGCAGGACATCCACCACAGTCACAATCATTTAGCAAAGATAGCCAATGGGGCGGGAATAACTCAGCAGGGAACCATCAATCAGTGGGTGAAGTTAGCCAAGGAAAGGAACCATCGCATAGCTTTCAACTCTCTCTCCACAAATTACCCCTGAGAAACTCTAGCCTGACACCAACCTAAGAGGTCCAGGTTAGCAAGGACAAACAAGAGGCTCAGCTGGGAAGCAGCCAGCTGGTGGTACTCCTATGAAGTCACACTGGATAGATAAGCAGACAGGGACCTCAATGAAACACCTAATAAATAATTATAGGTCACATGTCTGTCACTGACCCAACATAGAAGGCAAGACTACCAGAGCAAGCAAGAGTCAGGTACTTCCGGAATTAGCTTCAATCCCAACTGCATGATCACTCTAAACCAGCGCGTACACCTCATCAACCAAGAGAGGACTGAACACCAGAAGTCAGGAGATAAGGCAATCAAGAGACCGACGATCACCTTAAAGCGACGGAGAGCGTCTGCCACCTCAGGAGCAAGATCCTTATCCACCCAGCCCACCATGACACCATCCAGCAGGACAGGGTAGCAGTCACTGTATGGTCGACAAGATGCCGCATCAACAGGAGTGACACCTGGGAGGGGACAAGCAGAATAATAAAATCAGAAGGCTTCATCCAACATTTCCAGCTCCAGGAGACACTGGGACTGCTTTCTCAGTGTGGCTGGCCAATTGTCCTCTCTGTTGTAGTGACAATTTGTTTGTGCTCTGAAGGTCAGAGTGCAGAGCTAGGTCACTAGTCAGCCACAGAAGCCAGGCAGTGGTGGCGCACACCTGAATCCCAGTACTCTCAGAGGCAGTTCAAGGTCACCCTGAGCTGCGTGAAACTGACTCTGTCTAAAAGAGAAACCAGAAGATGATTCCAGCCTTTGGGATCAAATGCCTTTAATCCCAGCGCTAGGAAGGTGGAGAAAAAAGTGATATGGATGGGTAGAGAGAGGAATATAAGGCGGGAGGAGACAGGAACTCAGGGCAGTCTGAGGATTCATACTGCATCATTCAGATGTAGTTTGAGGTTTCAGAGACAGCAGCAGTCTGAGGATTCGCAGACTCCTTTGGTCTGAGCAGTGGTAGAGGAGAAAACTCTCTAGTGGCTGACTGCTCTGCTTCTCTGATCCTTCAGCTTCCACACCCTGATATCCTGACTCCAGGTTTTTATTATAAGACCAATTAGAATTCATGTTGCAGTCTGTACAGCACAGAAGCTTCCATACTGCTTATAAACTGCTTCATCAAGGCCATAGAGAATCTAGAAAAGGATCTGAGAGAAGGGAGGTAGGGAGGTTTGCACAAAATCCCTTTCCATACACTGATTGCTAAATCTTATAGCCCGAATACCCTTGCCCAAGTAAAATCCAATTATTGTTGATCCTCCTTATCTGCAGACTCCACGTTTGGACATTTGCCTGCTTGGACATTTGATCTGTGTAACCACAGAATCATACTATGGGCACTTCCAAGGTCACACGGCAGAAACGTGTGTTTCCTGGTGCACATGCTCTGCCGTCTCGTCTCCATGCTCCAAGTGCAGTCCCAGGCCATGCAAATACCTAGTGCAGAGTGGCTGTCACAGACCTCATAGAGGAAGTCAGACAAGCTGAGGCTGCTGACTCAGAGTTCAAGGTTAGACTTGAGAGAAATGGGGCCTACAACCACTCTCCCCCCAGCAATGGCTCAGGACGGGCTAACAGTACTGCCAGTTAACACAATACAGGGCTGCAAATAATGAGGACCAACTCATTGAGTGAAAAACGAGGCCTGCACACATCATAACTGCCAAGTGAAAACAGCCTGTATTTCCCAGGTGTCAAAGGTCACCACTTAGGGCTTGTCTGTCACACCAGCCCTCCAGGGCTAGTGACTTTTCCTCAGAGCCCTCTCTTCCTCCACAGTGGGAGGCACTTTCTACTGCTCTAACCTTTTCTCCATTTCCTTCCAGACTTTGAGACAAGGTTTCCTGCAACCCAGGCTGACCTCAAACTTCTTATGTAGCTGAGGATAGGAACTTCTGATCCTCCTGCCTCCACCACCCAAGGGCTAGGGTTGCGGGTATGTGTCACTATGCTTTGTTTGATTTTAATTAACAATAGGACAAAAGTATTCTTTGCCTCGCTGTCAGCAAATGGACAGATTGTTTATATCTCCGGAATCTTGACTGTCATTTCTTTATCAATTTTTCTAATGTTCCTATCTAATGCTATTTTCCAGTTGGGCGTTCACATTCTACATAACAAGTTCTTGACTCAATGTTAGATTTATTTGATAGAAGCACCAATCTATCACCTGACCCCTAGAGAAGTCCTAAGCTGCATCTCATCCACCTCAGTCCACTGGTGACCACACCACACACCAACAAAGATATAAAACTGTGGCTTTTAAATCACAACTGAAAAACCCCAGGACTAAACTGTTATAAAATATCAAACAAGCGCTCACTTTGGCAGCTCATATATTTTTTTTTTAATTTATTTATTATGTATACATATTCTGTCTGCGTGTATGTCTGCAGGCCAGAAGAGGGCACCAGACCTCATTACAGATGGTTGTGAGCCACCATGTAGTTGCTGGGAATTGAACTCAGGACCTTTGGAAGAGCAGGCAATGCTCTTAACCACTGAGCCATCTCTCCAGCCCTGGCAGCTCATATATTAAAATTGGTACAATACAGAGAAGATTAGCATGACCCCTTAAAAAAAAAAAAACTTAACAAAAAGATGCTATCTTTAACTGTGAAAGAAAACTCAAACTAACTACCAAAGCCCGGAAATCAATATGATTGAGGTTTCCCCCAAAGTAGAGACAACAGCTGTAAATCACCAGGAACAAAGGTCACTGGATCTATGTATCAGCTATATCGCATAAGCTACTTTTTAACTGATTTTCCCCAAACCAACAGTTTCCTACTTAGAAATGCAAAGACCTACCAGGGGCACAGGAGAGTGACCCAGAAATTTACACAACAGCATCTAAACTCTGAATACTAATAGCTATTCTCATTCACATCTTTCTATTATCAACACTGATGACATTTTGCTGATTTTAGCTCCAGAAATGCATGAGAAGCCAAGGACGCAGCCTGACGCAGCATGGAGGACTGAAAAGGAATTCTCTGCTGAATCCCAAAGGGAGACTTTGCTGCTTGAGGCTGTACAAAGCCAGCAAAGCCAGCTGGACTGTCCAGTGTCCTACCTAAGCCACAGAGCAAGGCCGGGACAGATGCAGTGTACACGAACTTCGTGACAACCTCGCATGTGGCAGTCAGGTGGTTCAGCAGCCCACACGGTGCTCCGTCTGGGGTGTGCACAGGACAGAGGAAGCCCCAGGACTCTGGGAGCAGCCTGCGCACTGTGGTGGTCCTCATCTTGGCAAAGTCAGCCCCTCTGTGCACGCAGCGGAAATGGGAGAGATAGCGGATGAAGTTCAGCTTGTCAGCCACAACACACAGGCCAGAGTCTTGCAGGAAGCCCAGACCTGAATAAAGAAAAAGGCACTCAAATCAAGCCAAAGCCTTTTTTAAAAGCCCCAAACTGTCTGTTTCTGAAGCTTCAGGGCTATGGATATGGCTCAGGGGTAAGAGCATTTGTCTAATATATGAGCGGGCCCTGGGTTCAATTCCCCAGTACAACCTCCCCTCCCAACACACATTTGCAACATGGAATATTAGTTCTGATAAATGGAAAAAAATCAAATTAGATTGGTCTGAGAGCCCTGCCATTGCATAAGCACTTGCTGGCATGCTAACGAGAAAAATCAGTAGCATCTGTCCAAACAGAAAAGCAGGTTTCTGGATCCCAGTTAACCTTTCTTATTTTTTCAGTTCATTCTAATACAAGAGGTTTAGGGAAGGACACAAATCCAAACCCTTCTAGGCTGCAGCTGTAGATCTGCCCAGACAGACATATGCAGTCTGTCTGTATGTCCAGACAGACATACGCGGTCACCGCTTTCCAGGAGTCACGGAATGTGTCTGTTCACTAGCGCTGGATTTACAAAAGCAAGACACCTCACTGAACCCTTTAAGTTGGCAGACATTTGTCAAAATTTACTATAATATAAAATCTGACTTTAGTGAGGGTTAGCTTACTCTGGAATTCAGTAGCAACATATTTATTTACCTGTTTTCGAACGCAGATTCCCAGTAGCAAGAAGATATTCAAATGGTTTCGTTAGTTCTGATCCCATACTAAATATCTTCAGCAAATTCTCACTGTTTATGGATACATTGGTCTTCTGAGCCCTCTTATCTAAAGCTATCTTAATAGACACTAGCCAATTTTCCATTTTTTCCTAAAAGAAGAAAATGTTAAATTTAAAGTAGTACATGCTTTAAATATCATAAATGCTACATCTACCCCCACACAATCTAGTATAAAGGCCCACTGTTTATACATGCGGCAAAGGATGCATCTTTAGCCCAACCAGGGCTGTAAAAGACAGCCCTTCAATGTACAACTGAAAGTCTAGCATTCTTAAAGACAGAGACAGGAAGTCTACATCAGGGGCTCGTTGATTTGATTACACTGTGTAAAGATAGGTTACTGTGTTTAATGAAAAGCTAAATGGCCAATAGCTAGGGAGAAGGTATAGGTGGGACTTTTAGACAGACAGCTCTGGGAAGAAGAAAGGGGGAGTTGCCAGCCAGACGCAGAGGAAGCAAGACATGCAGGAGAAGAGGTAAAAGTCACAACCACACGGCAGCACACAGATCAATAGAAACACATTAATTCAAGCTCTAAGAGCTAATTAGACACAGGCCGAAGCTAAGGCCAAGCTTTCATATGAATAAGTCTCTGTGTTTTTATTTGGGAGCTAGTTAGCTGGTGGGACAGAGAAAGACTTGTTACAGGGGCTGGAGAGATTGCTCCGTGGTTAAGAGTGAGCACTGCTCTTGCAGAGGTCACAAAATCTGGGACATGGGATCCGGATTGTGGGCTTGCCCTCCAGGAGCTTTTAGACATAAAGCAAAGAAAAACCAGCCTACAATTCACAACCCCAGAGAACCTAGACAACAATGAGGACCCTAAGAGAGACATACATGGATCTAACCTACATGGAAAGTAGAGAAAGACAAGATCTCCTGAGTAAATTGGGAGCTTGGGAATCATGGAAGAGGATTGACTGAAGGAGAGGGGAGAGACAGGGAGGAGAGCAGAGAAAAATACATAGCTCAATAAAAACAATTTAAAAAAAGAAAAAAAACAAGAAACTGCCTGAATGTATGCACACGCAACATAACAGGCACACGCATATAGTATACAATTTTTTAAAAAAAGGCCAACAATCCAATCAATAAATGAGCTAAAAGCAGAGACAGTTTTCAGAAAGTGAAGCACAAATGGGTGATAAACATTAAGAAACGGTCAATGTCACCAGTCACTGGGGAAACGCAAACAGGAACAACGATGAGATTCTATGCCACCCATCAGAATGGCAGTTGAGGAAATGACATGGAGAGGACGCAGACAGATGGGGAGCCTGGTGCACTGCAGGGGAAGGTGAACCAGCGCTCCATTACGGAAGTATAACGGTTCCTCAGAATATTAAAAATAGGCCTGGGGCTGGAGAGATGGCTCAGCAGTTCAGGGCACTGAGTGCTCTTCCAAAGAACCCAGGTTCAATTCTCAACACCCACATGGCAGCTCACAACTGTCTGTAACTCCAGTTTCAGGGGACCCGACCTCTCAAACAGACATACATGCAGGCAAAACACCAACACACATAAAATAAAAATAAATAAAAATATTTATTAAATATTAAAACTTCTGTGTGACCCTGAAGGATTAAATCAATGTATCACAAAAATTCTTGCACAACAATGTTTGCATACCAATGCAGCATTGCTTACAGAACAGACGTTATTAACCAGCCCAGGTAACAAAGAGAAATGGATAAGGAAAACACAGTGCATGTATTCATAATAGAAGGGTTTTTTGTTTTTTGGTATTTTCTTTTTTTTTTAGCTATAAGGAATGAAGTTTTATAATTTGGAGGAAAGTAGATTCAACTGAAGAAGTCCATTAACTGAAATCATATTAAGAATGCTAAGTCAGGGCTGGAGAGATGGCTCAGCGGTTAAGAGCACTTACTGCTCTTCCAAAGGTCCTGAGTTCAATTCCCAGCAACCACATGGTGGCTCACAACCATCTGTAATGGAGTCTGGTGCCGTCTTCTGGCCTGCAGGTATACACACAGACAGAATATTGTATACATAATAAAGTAAATAAATGTTAAAAAAAAAAAAAAAGAACGCTAAGTCAGCTGGACAGTGGTGGTATAAACCTTTAATCCCAGCACTCGGGAGGAAGAGGCAGGCAGATATCTTTTGAGTTCGAGGCCAGCCCTGGTCTACTGAGTGAGTTCCAGGACAGCCAGGGACACACAGAGAAATCCTGCCTTGAAAACAATTTTTTTTTTTTTAAAAAGGAAAAAAAGAAAACTAAGTCAGTCTCATTAAAAAAAAAAAAAAAAAACAAAAACCCTACCTTTCATTTGAGAGCCTCAGGTTTTACATGGAAACATAAGACCACATATGTACAGGTGACACAGAAATCTGGAGCCAGAGTTTTGATTAAGTCCCTTACTGCTGAACAAAAGGACGTGATGTAAGATGCCCAAACTAGAATCCTCAGCGCACACTTACCTTCAGAAACATCAGGAAGAGCTGCCCGGGGGTAAGGACTTCCTGATTCACTAAGCTATCGGGGTTGTCCTCCATACACTCGCCTCTGGCTAGAGCAAAGAGCTTCCGAGTCATGAGACAGAGCAGGTAAAACTTCTCAGTATCAGACTTCAGGTGGATACAAATGCACTGGCTGAAAGAGAAACAGAAACCTTAAGGCAGTCTGCCTTCTCCTGTCCAGCTCAATGACCAAGGCGCCTACTTCACGTTTACCTAACATTTCTTCCAAAACTGTTCTTCACCTTTGCTGGCTACAGCAGCAGATATAGCCACCAAGTCTGCAGCTGTGCTCAGCAATAGAGAGCAATCAGTGACACCTGCAGCTACTCCAGCTCAGTTAAAAACAACACTTCACTTTCTCAGCCGCACGGGCCACGTCGCAAGTGCTCGGCTCCTGCCAGGGTGATCTAGGACTCAGTTCCTTTAATATGTGGTTATGGAAGAGAGTCGTCGCTACAGGGAAATATAGCCCCATGTTGTCTGCAACTTTCAGAGATACAGAGAGGCAATGTGTGTCTATGCAGAGACAAAGTGATCACTGTAACCAACAAAATGTCAACATTGGTGACCTCCAGCGCTCACTGTCTTAGTGGAACACTGTAGCAAACTTGAAATTAACATGGAATAAAGAAGCAAAGCTGCCCTCCTGGCTAGGACCACAGCATGCTACCCAGGCTCACTTCCGAGGCATGAACCCATCTTTCCCCCTCTCCCTTCCCAGCCCAAAGCACACATACTTGAACAGGAACTTGGCAGCTTCCTCATTCGGGTACCAGTCAGGGAGACTGAGCTTCACTCTGAAGCGCTCGCCCAGATAGTTAAGGACCTGCTTCTGTGTGGAGCAGCCCTCTTCCATGACAATCCTCAACATCTGAGAGACAGAATTCTTAAGGAAAGAGTCTTCCTCTTTGCCTTTGATGAGCTCCTGGAAAATCTGATAGTCGGAAAAGCTCACAAGTGCCTGAAATAGAAAAAAAAAATTTAAAGCTTTTTTTTAAACAACTACCAAAGGTTTAACTCACTTAGTTACAATCCTCCCCTCTAATAATTGTTAATGTCCAAGCAAAACTAGCCCTCCGAAACAAAACATTCTCTTTACACCAGCCAAACATCGAAGTAGCAGTGATTCTACTTCTAGGTAGGCAAAAAAACGGGATCGTGTCTCCTCCCACTCTGAATTAGGGCTGTCCCTACATGACCAAAATATGGCAAAAAGGAGATGCCAGATCCCCAAGCTAGGGCATAGACCGTCCTCTATCTCATCCTCTGGGCTAACTCCCAGGGGAGAGGGGAACTGAGACCTCCGACCAATAGCCACCAAGTGAGCCACCAACTCGCTACTGGGTCCTGGAAGCCTGGCCAAGCCAAGTGACCTCAGCACTTCATTTATTTTTAAAATTTTAATTCTTATTTGAAAGTGAGAGAGTGTGTGTGCATGTGTAGGCATACACAAGCCACAGCACATGGAGGAGGTCAGAGGACAAGTTTTGGGAGCCAGGTCTCCCTTCCACTGGGGGTTCTGGGGACCAATGCAGGCTGTCAGGCTTGCATGGCAGGTGCTTTTTCCCGTAGAGTCATCTCATCACCCCGGGAGCACCTCCAAACACTTCAGTGTGACCTATGACCTATGCAGTCAAGCTGCTCCCAAATGCTACATCTCCAGAGACTCTGAGAAATGTTTATTTCAAGCAACTGGTTTTAATAGAGCAGCAACTAATTAGCACAGCATATATGGTCATGCTCTGTTTATGGTATGAGCGGGGGTGGGGGGAGACAGGGTCTTGGTATGTTACCCTAGCTGGCCTAGAACTTGCAGCCTCCAGACTGCCTCCTCAAAAGCCTGGGTAACATTACATGCACGTGTACTTTTAACAGAAAGAAACCATCCATTCGTATACAAGATACAGCTTCCAATGAGCCTATTTATATCAAAGACATATTCATCTCATCTCACCTTAAGTGCAAATCCCAAAGGAAGGAAAAACAGCTCTTTCCGGTAAATAAAGTTCAACATAACTGTGCCATTCTCCACATAGTGAAGGTTCATGTTGACGGCGGAATGCTCTTCTCTCACACAGTGCATGGAGACCCCTGCCAGAGGAGGAGAAAGGAGTCAGGGCCCAATTCTTTCATTTGTCGTCTGATCATTTTATCCCCATAATCAATGGCAAATCACTTAGCACGGTAAGCCTTTACTGCCAGCACTTGGGAGGCAGGGGCAGTTCAAGGTCAGCCTGGTCTACACAGCTAGTTCCAGGACAGCCAGCTACCCAGAAAGATCCGTCTCAAACAAAAAAACAAAATGAAACAACAAAAACCAACCCACCAAGCAACCAATCAAACAACGAAAAAGATTAACTAAGTCAGGCAATCAAAAATGCCCACAGACCTTGCCAAATGTTTTCTGGAGCACACGGAAATAGCTGAAGCTATGACTAGCCAAACTTCCAGGTTTTCCGTCAGCTGGGGCCCGTAGCACCTTATTCTTGGATCACCCTGCAGAGCGCACCTCCTATCCACAGTGCCCTATGGGCCTGGTCAAGATTCGGTTACTTATCTAACGTCCTGATGGACACCAGAACTCAGCCTTCAGGCTTATCCTGGACACTACATCAACAGAGCAAAGAACCAGCAACTCCATGTCCTGATATGCTGAGATACTGTTCTCCTAGGTGTTACATCTTTGGCAACTATTAAAGTTAGATTTTTATCTCAAGTATAAATGATACATTATGTAATATAAATGTAGACATTACTAGAGAATGCCATATGCTATCTTACAATGCCAGGCACTGTCACAGACAGCGAACCCAGGCCAGTCTCCTGAGGGTGTGTCAAGGCAGACTACACCGGGGACCTCTCAGGTTTCTGGACACAGGTGCCCAGTCAGGCCAGCCTTCATCCTCAAAAGCAATCTCATAAACACATGAAGTCTTCCTGACTAAAAATAGGCAAGCGTTCTCACTATGAAATTACTTTCTGTGGATATTTCATTTTCTTTGTGAATAAACACTATACGTATTAAGGTGATTTGATTTATACAGATACAATGGCACCAACGTTACCACGAGCCACCTGCAATTCACCAGCTTCACCATGGCGCACACGAGCCATGACCATTCGGTAGAATCTGCATCTCACTTTCTGAACTGAGACCTTTTCCTAGACTAACAATGCTGTGCATTTTCCCATGATACTGGATAGTAGCAGTGAGCCACGGCTCCCAGCCAGCCAGGAGATCAAAGGGGAAAACGATCATCTTCAATTTCCCGAACTGCCAATGGTTTTGAATACAGGGTTTTCATAGCTCCTGTGTACAAAAAGCCAAATCTGTGTAGGAACATGAGATGATCAACACTTGCTCATGAAACAGGCTTTGTTTTAGGTCATTTTTCCAAACTGTATGCTAATGTATTAATTACTGTTCTGAGCACGGTTAGGCTTTGCCAAGCTAAGCTACTATGCTGGCACTGAGAGCATTACTATGTGTGTGGTGTCATGCAATGAGCCCAGAAACTTCTGCAGGTTAGACAAACCTGTCCCCAAACCAGTCTCCACCTCCAAGTACTTTTTTTTTTCGGTTTTTTTTTTTTTTTTTTGAGTTAGGGTCTATTTTGTAGCACTGACATTCCTGTCCTGGAATTCAGTGTAGACCACGTGTCCTCAAATTCAGAGATCCACCTGCCTCTGCTTCCTGAGTGTGGGATTAAAGATGTGAAACACCACACCTGGCTTTAAGCTTATTTTTTTTTAAATTAAAACAAATATATTTACTTATTTTAAGTTGTTTGAGTGCATGTGTGTATTTGCGTGTGTGTGTGTTTGTGTGCATGTGTTCTTATGTGTGCAGATGACAACAAAGGCCAGAGATGTCAAGTCCCCTGGAGCTGGAGCTACAGGCAGTTGTGAGCTGCACAACATGGATGCTGGGGACTGAACTCAGGCTCTCTGGAAGAAAGATACATGCTCTTAAAACCGCTGAGCCATCTCTCCGGCCCCTTGAAGTCCATTTTTAATACACAATACTTTCAATTTACTGTAGGTTTATTAAGAAGCATCCATGTATTGCATAACAATTACCATAATCATGTTAATTAAAACATCAAGTACCACATACAGTTACCAACTGTGTATATATGTGCATGTGATATCAAGACACTTAAAAATCTACTCCAGGGGGCTGGAGAGATGGCTCAGTGGTTAAGAGCATTGCCTGCTCTTCCAAAGGTCCTGAGTTCAATTCCCAGCAACCACATGGTGGCTCACAACCATCTGTAAAGAGATCTGGCGCCCTCTTCTGGCCTTCAGGTATACAGACAGAATATTGTATACATAATAAATAAATATTTAAAAAAAAATCTACTCCATTTTCAAATTTCAAAATTACAATAGTAGTAATGATATCACAGTGCTGTACACTAGTATTAGTGTACTGTGTTCATATGTGTGGTGGGAGTATACTCTCCCGTGCAGACACAGGTAGTGTGTGTGTGTGTGTGTGTGTGTGTTACTCTCCCATGCAGGCACAGGTAGAGGCCAGAGACTGGCATCCAGATGTCCTCCTCAATTGCTTCTCCATTTGTGTCTTTTGAGACGAGTCTCTCACTGAACCTGGAACTTTCTTCTTGGCTAAATTAGCTGGAACCCTGTCCCCATGTCCCCTCCCCTCCAGAGTCAGGAGGTTGCTGTGCACTGCCAAACCTTCTGTTCTTGTTTTTAAATGTTGGTGATGGGGTCTCAACCCTCGTGCTTCTATAGAAAGGACTTTCCCACTGAAACATTTCCCACCCTGTACTTGGCCTGTAACTTAAAGTTTATACTTTGATAAAAATGGCACCCACCAACCTGAATCGTACAGCAATGTTTTATGGCAAAACAAAAATCATGTAAGAGAAACACACTAAAGATGGTGTACAGTTAGCCAGGCAGTGGTGGTTTACGCCTTTAATCCCAGCACTCAAGAGGCAGATGGATCTCTGTGAGTTTGAGGCAGCCTGGTCTACAGAGTGAGTTCCAAGACAGCAAGGGCTACATAAAGAAACCCTGTCTCAACAACTTGCCCCCACCAAAAAAAAAAAAAAAAAAAAAAAAGATTGTTTATAGCTGTATCTACTTAAAAAAAAAATTGGTTTTCAAGGGGGCTGGAGAGATGGCTCAGAGGTTAAGAGCATTGCCTGCTCTTCTAAAGGTCCTGAGTTTAATTCCCAGCAACCACATGGTGGCTCACAACCATCTGTAATGGGGTCTGGTGCCCTCTTCTGGCCTGCAGGCATACACACAGAACATTGTATACATAATATTTTAAAAATAAATATTTTTTAAAAAAATGGTTTTCAAGTTGTCTAAAACAACATTCCAATGTTCACTAAAACCTACCGAAATGAGTGTAGCCAAGCCCTCTGCTTTTCCACTTTGGTCTTATCATGGCAATGGGGAAATTCCTCCGAGGCATAATCAACATTCGGATGACCTTTTCGATGCCATTGATTATAAAATAACCTCCCATTTCCTGCCAAAGACAAGGGTTATCATCTGTTAAACGAAAGTATATGACTAAGTAAACACAAAGCTATTTCTAGTCACACGAAGTGCAGCTCCCAGAAGAGGCACTCACTGGTGAAAGGGACATTGCTCTACGGAAACAGCACAGGCTCCAGAAAGTCTTGTCAAATACACAACCAGGGTCCAAAAGACACAGGACAAATGGAGAGTAGATAAACAACGCCATCCCCTCCAACTAGACAGGCTCAAGCTTTTCTGTCCCAAATTATTTCCACTCCCAAGCACTATTTAGACAAAACTTATTCCAAAATCTAAAGATAAAAATGTTGTTTAAAAAAAAAAAGGGAAAAAAAAGAGGTTGATTTCATAAAAGCTTTTCCAACTAGAAATCTGGACTAGATAAACATATGAAAACGTTTATAACAGGGAGTATTTGCTAACGCCTGATATCGAATAGGCACATTCTACAGGACGCTCTGTTCATGAAGCTCTTATCCTCCTACCTATTGGTCTGCTTGGTTTCACCAGAGGAAACTGAGGCTTGGGGTGACTTACATTCTCCACAGCCCTCACCACTGATAAATGGAATGGCTAAGGGGGTAAAGGAATTTGCTATAGGGCCTGAAGATCTGAGTTCAAGCCCTGAGACCCACATGATGGAAGGAAAGACTCAACTCCTCACATTGTCCACGAATCCTTTGACGTCTATATACGGACTATGTTACTAAAATGCCCTTCAACCCCACATCCCACTCCCACACAAAGGAAACAGCCAGGCTTGGCTGTACACACACTGTTAATCACAGCACTGTATGTGTGTGTGTGTGTGGAGGGGGGAGGCAGATTAAGATGGATCTCTGCACGCTGAAGGCCAGCCTGATTTATCTATATACACGGAGTTACAGGTCAGCCAAGGCTAATTAATAGCAAGACCCACCCCACCCCAACACCCAAAAGGAAAGAAAGGAAGGTCATAAAAGAGAAAAGAAAATTTGGGTTGGGAGTGTAGCCTGGTAGCAGAACTACAATTCACATGGGCGAAGGCCCTGGGTTCAATGCTCAGGAAGACGAAGTAGAAAGAGGGAAAGGGAAGTAGAAAGAGGAGGAGGGAAGGAAAGGGAAAAGAAAAAGATTTCTGGAGGGGGGAACACCTCCTAGTACACTGCCCAAAACAATAACGTTCTTCAGCATACGGTGGCTTCCCACACTGCCTCAGCAGACAGGAAGGAATCCATGCATAGCACCCAGACATAGCAGCAGCACTCCATACGACATACCTAGAACTCAGAAGTCGAAAAACCGACTTCCATTGGCAATTCCCTGCTTACCCACCTCTGATCGCAGCCCCCACTGCCGCCCCACAGCCTAGATCCCTGCACTTACCTCTGCCTCTTCATGGTGCTCAATGAGAACTTGAGGAGGAAGGTTGTATAAGTTGCAAAGTTTAGACTTTACCATGATGGGGACATAGCCAAGAAACTGTTTAATGACTCCTTTGGGGACTCCGTTCACTGCCCAGCTGATGTCAGCCTACATGAAAACAACAAAAATAAACTATATGGACCTGTGAGCACCAATGAATATTTAAAAAAAATGTTTAGATGTACTTATGAATATGAATGGTATGCCTGCTTGTATGCCTATGTACCAGATTTGTGTCTGGTGCCAGTGGGGGCCAGAAGAGGGCATTAGATCTGCTGGAACTGGAGTTACTGGCAGTTATGAGCCACAATATGAGGAACCAAATCCTGGTCCTCTCGAAAAATAATCAGTGCTTTTAACCAGTCATTTCTCCAGACCCACAAATGAGTTTGAAAGAAGGAAGGTCGGGGCTGGAGAGATGGCTCAGAGGTTAAGAGAACTGACTGTTCTTCCAGAGGTCCTAAGTTCAATGCCCAGCAACCACATGGTGGCTCACAACCATCTGGTGCCCTCTTCTGGCCTGAGGGCATACATGGATGTAATAAATAAATAAATCTTAAAAAAAAAAAAAGAAAGAAGGAAGGTCACAGCGAACTGACTTCATGTTTTAGACTGAGAAGATACCATTCTCTAAGTGGCAACACTAAGAAAGCAGACCTTTCCTAGAACCTTGAGTCTCCAAACTGGGCAGGGACAGCCACCTGTCATGACTGATGCTCACCGTCAGCCTCCCACGGTAGGTGCTCCGTCGTCCCCGGCACTCGGCTGGGTAAACGCTGAGCTCTTTGCAGATGGTCCCTTTGGGCACTGAGGGCGGACTGATGACAGCATCCACGATAGTAAGAGATATGCGCTCATCTTTGAAAGCAAATTCAAAGGGAGGAATGGCCTGAAAGACAATTCATGCTGCTCAGTCACCTGTATTTTTCAAGGCACTTTTCGGAATCATGCATGTTCTACACTTACTGATGTCTAAAATGCCAACTAAACCCAAAAACTAACGCTACAACTAACTGGTAACTTCGCCAACTACTTAACCAGACTGCATTCTACTAAGGGCCTTTTGTATTTGATTGTGCAGCAGGTTCTACAGATACGGAAAAGGCTGAGCCAAGTCTACCTCCTCCACACAAAGACAAGAGAACTGCTGCGCATGCGCAAGAATAGGGACACTCTCGCTCTGTCATTCTTCACGTTTACCTTCGCACACTTTATCCCCTCAGACTGAAGCCCGCCTGACGATGCAAAGATTTCTAAATGGCTCCCATGTTTTCGAGTATCAGTCTGGCAGTTAAAGCTCGCCAAAACATCTCCATCCCTATCTCCCACAGCACAACTGTTCAACAACAAAACCTCCAGGTAGGGTCTACTACCTACGCAGCTGTTCCTAACCTCCTCCTGGAGGGAACCCACCATTCTCTTCCCTTCACCTTATCCAGGGCGGAGTTTTCTAAACACCCGGATGAGCGCACTTCCCTCCTGCTCCTGACGCAGTAAACTACATCTTAGGGCAGTTCTCAAGAGTACTGGCTAGCTGCTGGTGCCTGCTACCTCTACACAACCAACCCCGAGGAGCACCCAAACCTGAGCTCTCTAACCGGAAATCGGCATGTTCTTACTTTCAGAGCCTAGTGCCAGGAGAAGACTAAGGATGCTAACAAAAAGTGACCTCCCCCATCGTCCTTACCTGAAGTCCGCTACCATTGTTAGCCTGATTCCCTAGAACTATTATCTTTCTCAACAAGCCTAACTCAGAACGGCAGCCAGTTTTTCTCTTTAAGAGAAGGAAGCTAGGTGGTAGCATTAATTAATTAAGCACGCCTTTAATCCCGGCACTCAGGAGGCAGAGGCGGCGGATCTCTGTCTGAGTTCGAGGCCAGCCTGGTCTACACAGAGAAACCCTGTCTCGAGCACGACCCTCCCCCCCCCCCCAAAAAAAAGAAAACTTCTCTAAGAGAAGGAAACTGGAGGATGACCTTGCCGCAGTTTGCAACCTTCTGAGGTAGTTTTAGAACTTAAGAGTCCAGGTAGGAAAAGGCGGGGGCGCTTTGAATGGTCGGAAAACATAATCCCAAACAGTTCACTTTATCACTCATCTCACAGTACCCAGAAACGATTCACTCTAAACCAGGGTTCGTACTCACATATAAACCCTGAAATCACAAAAACATCTTTTCCTACACTACTCGGCTAAAGTTGCAAAGAAGCGCTTTTCTCTCTGAACTACCCAAAGCCTTGCACGGTGAGTGAGTGTCACTACTTAAGGCCGTACTGCGGACTCCTGGCCACCTCCTCCATCCTCTGGAACCCTCCGGGCCCCACTCGGGCCGAGGGCGTGCCGCTCACCTGCACCGCGTGGCTCAGCCCCTCCAGCACCGCGTAGTTGAAGGAGTCCACGTGCGCCCGCGTCAGGTCCTGCAACGCCGCCTTTTGCTGCTCCGGGGGAATCGCGTAAGAGGGGTCGGTCAAGTGCTTCAGGCTGGGCCCGCTGGGCAGGCTCCGCCACCGGCCGTCGGGTTCCATGCTTCCGCCAACCCAGGACCGGAGACCTGGGCTGCGACCCCACTCGCGGCCAGGAGGAAAGGCCGGAATCCCCGATTCCACACCCTCCTCCCCGCGGCTTGCTGGGAAATGTAGTTCCTCGTGTTCGGCCCGCCCCACCCTGGTCCTTCCATTTTGCAGGGTCGACCGGGAACCAAAACCGTGACGTGATTAGGCCGGTTAAATCTACACACACAGCAGCATATCTGCCTCTTCTCTCAGCTGTATCCTGCAAACCGCCCTAAAACCCACTCCACTTTAGTGTGTGACCTCTGTGGCCCTTAGTCGCTCAATCAATTAGGACCTCATAGAGCTATCTTCAAAGATTCTTTTCTGTTCCTCTGGGTAACTTTCCGATTACATCCTGATGCTGATGCTAAGAGACTCTGGAATCTGGTTTTTTGAGATAGGGTTTCTCTGTATAGGAGTCCTAGTTGTCCTCTTGTAGATAAGGCTGGCCTAGAACTCACAGAGATCTGCCTGCCTCTGCCTCCCGAGTGCTGGGATTAAAGGCATGCCTCACCACAGCCTAACAAAACTCTGGAGTCTTGGTTGCAACCGAAATACAGATGTTGAGCACCAACCTCTGTCCTCTCTACCCAACCCTTTATTATCTATTTGTTTGTTTGTATGCTTGCTTGCTTACTTGAGACAGGGGTCTCTATGCTTGCTGTTCTCAACCTATGTGTCGCAACCCCTTTGCCAACTCTTTATCTCCAAAAATATTTACATTATAATTCACAGCAGTAGCAAAATTACAGTTATGAAGCAACAAAAATAATTTTATGGAGGAGCTCACAACAACATGAGGAACTGTATTAAAGGGTTGCAGCATTAGGAAGGTTGAGAACCACTGCTCCATGTAGTCCTGACTGTACTGGAACTCGATTTGTAGACCAGACTGTTGTAGCACAGAGATCCACCTCACCTGTCTCTACCTGAGTGCAGAGATTTTTTGTTTGTTTGTTTTTCAAGACAAGGTTTCTCTGTAGCTTTGGAGCTTGTCCTGGAACTTGCTCTTGTAGACCAGGCTGGCCTCAAACTCATGGAGATCTGCCTGCCTCTGCCTCCCAAGTGCTGGGATTTAAAGCATCTGCAACCACGCCCTGCCCTCTCTACTCAACTCTTAATGAGTAAAGTTATACCACTGGGACCACCCGCAGGAATCAGGCTAAGCTACGAAACCCCCTACACCAAAAGAAAGGAAGCTACCCCAAACCCACTTCTGCTGGTATTCAGGCATCTGCACTGGCCTGCCCTTAGGGTTCTGACAGGATACATCCTCAGTTGCTGCCATTAAGAACATCTACTGTAGGGCCGGCGAGATGGCTCAGTGGTTAAGAGCACTGACTGCTCTTCCAGAGGTCCTGAGTTCAATTTCCAGCAACCACATGGTGGCTCACAGCCATCTGTAATGGGGTCTGGTGCCCTCTTCTGGTGTGCAGGTGTACATGGAAGGAATGTTGTATACCTAATAAATAAATAAATCTTAAAAAAAATCTACTGTAAATTGGGCAGTGGTGGCACACATCTTTAATCCCAGCACTCGGAAGGCAGAGACAGGCAGATCTCTCTGAATTTGAGGCCAGCTCTGGTCTACAGAGCAAGAGTTCCAGGACAGTCAAAGCACTGAGAAACTTTAACTCGAAAAACAAGAACCAAAAAAAAAAAAAGTACCTCCCATGCACATTCACCTTCTCCCTCCCTCTCTCCCCCCCTTCTCTGCCTGTTTCTGTCTTCCCCTCCCCCCTTTTCTCTTCTACTGTTCCTGTCTCCAGAGGCCGGTCTTTCTTTCCCCTTTCCCCTTTTTAATCTTCCCTTTCCCCTAATAAAAACCCCTCCACGTAAGTTATGTCACATGGCATCTTTTTCTCTCACACCGCTATTTTTTAATTTTACAACAGCTTCTAGACAGAAATCCTCGGGGAAGAAGAGGGAAGGTGGTTGGGGCTTATGTGTTGTTTCCACAGCTTGGCTTTTATGAACATCGCTGCTATGAATATCAGTTTTTGTATGTGTGTGTGTGTTTTCAACTCTCTTTAGTATTGAAGCTAAGAACAGGATTTCTGGGTCATGTATTTACTCTGTATTTAGTTCTGTGAAACTATTCAAGTGAACTGTATAATTTAAAATTTCCCCAACAGCATCCTTACTGATACTATCCCCTGGTTATAGCCATCTTATGACTTGTACAATCGCATCTATTTGTGGGTTTTGATTAGCCTTTCCCTAGAGGATAATAGTGTCAAGCATCATTTAATGTGTTTATTGGTTGATGGTATATTTCCTTTGGAAAAAAATGTCTGTTTAAATTGCTCATTTTAAAGTTGCTTGTCTTTCTACCATTGAGTTGTAATATGCTGGTCATTCTTGTACTTGTGATTTGAAAATACATTTCCCTGGGAGGTCAAGATCATGATGGAGAAATCTACAGAGACAAAGGGGCGGTGATGGCGCACGCCTTTAATCCCAGCACTCGGGAGGCAGAGGCAGGCGAATCTCTGTGAGTTCGAGGCCAGCCTGACCAATCTCATGGAGAATCACGAACTCTAGACCAATAGCTGTGGAGCCTCCATGGGACTGAAGTAGGCCCTCTGTGTGTGAGAGACAGTGGTGAAGCTTGGACTGAGGGGCCCCTGGCAGTAGGACCAGGATCTACCCTGGTGCATGAGCTAGCTTATTGGAGCCCATTCTCTATGGTGGGATGCCATGCTCAGTCTTAATGCAGAGGGAGGAGCTTGGTCCTGTCCCAATATAATGTGCCATAGGAGGCTGGATAGGAGGTGGGCTGGCGGGGAGGTAAGTGGGGCTGGGAGGAGGGGTAAAAGGGAGAACTGTTTTTGGAATGTAAAATGAAATAAAAAATTATTAAAAAAATTTGTTTCCCTTTTATGGGTTGTCTATTTTCTTTTAAAAATATTTGTGTAACTGGACATAGTCGTGCATGCCTTTAATCCCAGCTTTCAAGATTCAGAAGTAGGCGGATCTCTGCGTTCCCGGCAGGTCTGAACATCCAGAACCACACAAAAAGAACATTTTAAAAAAGAAAAGAAATTAATTTGCACAAATGAATCTGTGTGCCACGTATGGTGGCAGCTCTCAACAGGCAGAAGCAGGTGAATCTCTGTGAGTTCTAGGCCAGTCTGGTCTACATAGAGTTCCTAGACAAACTGTATGAGAGACCCTGTCTCAAAATCACAACAAAAAGAACTATTAATTCCTAAACCATTGTTTTTGGTGTTGATAAAAGAGAATTGTTTTCTGATGTCATTTTCAAATTGTTCATTTATAGTGTTCAGAAATGCAATTGAGTTTTATATGTTGATATTGTACCTAGCAATCTTGCTAGAGGTTTTCTCTGTGTAAGATCTTGTCATCTGCAATGAGACATACTTACGCTTTCCAGTCTGGATGTCCTTCCTTTTTTTTTTTTAATGCTAATTGCTCTATCTAGGATCTTTAGGGCACTGTTGTTTTTGTTTGTTTGTTTTTTGAGGAGGACATGGCTGACACAAGGACTCTAAATGCAGCCCAGGTTGGCTTTGAACTTGTAACTATCCTGCTTCAGTCTTGAAAACTCTAGGACTACAGCCATATACAACCACATCTGGTTTACCTTTGAAACAATTTTTATATGTATTCATCTCTTGGTGACAGAGACCAGTGTATGTGTGAGGGTTCACACTTGCCACCATGAATATGGGGAACAAAGTCACTTTCGGGAGTGGGGTCTAACCGTCAACCTGATTGAGGTGGTCTCTCCTGTTTCACACTCTGCATACTCAGCAATAGCTGGTCCATGAGCCTCCGGCGATTCTCCTGTCTGCCTGATGTCTCTCGTCTTAGATGGGTATAGTCTGGTCATGCTCCGAGTGACATCAAATCAAAATAACCCCTGGGAGCATAGGCTTAATAAAATACCAAGAAGTCTAATGAACTAGATATGGTGGTGCACGCCTTTAATTCCGGCATGTGGGAGGCAGAGACAGGCAGATTTCTGTGAGTTCAAAGCTAGCCTAGTCTACATAGTGGGTTCCAGCACAACTGGAACTTGAGACCCGAAGAAGAAGAGGAGGAGCAGGAGGAAGAAAGGAAGGAAGAAAGGAAAAAGAAACGAAACCAAAACCAGAAAGTCATATAAAAAGCACAGAGCCCATAGCAAAGGTAGAGTGTGAAGCACACAGGGTCCCAGGCTGCTTAGAGGCCTCTCCTCCCCCAGGGGGCAATGTTCAATGACACTGGAGACTTCTCTCACAAGCTGGGCCCATCTGCTACCAGTTGTCCTTTCTCCTGAAGAAGCTGCGGTTCATGTAGGGCGTGGCCGGACACACCTGTAACCCTACCCACACTCTTCTCTCTCACTGAAGGGCAGAGGCAGATGCCCTGAAAACCTTCTGTGCGTCAAACCCACCAGGAACACCAGGTACAAGGCCTAGGTGTTAACCCTAGCCTTGCAGCGACCCAGGAAAGCCAATGTCATGTCAGAGACGCACCGCTTAGCGTTTTAACTTGTCCGGTTTCCGGCCCTGCATACCCAGCTCCAAGGCAGTCCTAGAAACCATGGCAAAGCCTGGCAGTCTAACAGCCACTGAAACACGCAGAAAGGGAGTGCAAGCAGCCCCTGAAGGGCAGGCCAGATGCACAGAGGGGTCCAAAGCAAACAGTCTCACAGCCCAAGAAACGACAAGTTCCCTTGTGGGGCTGTTTGTATCCGCACACACTAAATGCGGTGGCGTCTGGACCTCCTCCTGGGATTTACAGGTATCTGAAAACCCAGCCCAAGCCAGATCATTAGCAAGGAGTTCTCAGCAAACAGCTTCACCGTAGAGGCCCCATCCAGCTCTGAACTCCCCCCTCCCCCCAACGTCTCCTTCGCAACCACTGGCCTGCTTGACCATTCATAAAAACAGGCGAGGACAGACTGGAGCCCGGCAGCTGATGACCTCTGTAATAAACAGCATTGGTTAGGAAACTGTGGCCATATCTGGCTTGGCTCTGTCTGGTAGGTAAGCTTAGAATTACATTCATCCACTTTCAGAGTTGGGGAAAGAACAAGGCTATGCCAGAGAGGCTCCAGATGGCTCACAAGAGGCCAGGGTATCTGCGTCTTATGCTTACAGAAAAAGTTCTGCCTTCCTCTGGGTGGTACCGTAGATTGAGCTAACCAGTGATAGCCAAGGCTAGCCAACACCCACAGTAAAACCCAAGGACACAAAAACACTTGAAATAGCTTTTCTTTACTTTAATGCTCCAGGCATTGAAAACATTCATATAGTTGCCTTATGTCAAAAATCATTTCCTCTGAGGTGCAGGTTCTGTGTCCAGGATTGGAGGCACATACATCAACCACTGAATCCTCAAGACAGCACCCACATGCCACATGCAACCTACTTTGGCACCTGTCATTTTCTGTTCATGGATCCCCTCTCTGCCGCACCCATGAACACAACCACAACTGCTCATAAAACACTTTATAGCATCATTGACACTGTGGATCCGTGGATCCCAGCCGTTTCCAGTGCTCCCCAACGTCCCGTGCATGCGAGTGTCATTCCAAAGAGCTGTAGATGCTCACCATCAGCTGGTGTGCATGCGAGCTCCTGCTCCTCTCTATCTCACAACAGAGGCACTTAGATATTCTTGGCAAAATGGACTTTATAATTGCCGTTGAAGTCAAGTGTGAGGGGAGGGGCTTTTCTCCCATAATTAACGAATAACTGATATATAGCATTAGATTTATTGGTTCGTGTCTGTTTACGTTTGCTATTGAGGACTTAATAAACTGCTTGTATAAACGAAAGCCTGTTTGATTTTCCAGATGCCTTGATGAGAAGCAAACTGAGAAACTGCTTGGCCAATACCTTACACTACAAATATTTATGTCAATATTTGATTGTTCTAACAGAATTGTTTTCTTCAGAGAGTATTTTTTTTTGAGCCTTCATTCTTAAGTAATTCTTCCAAGGTAATAATGTGTTTCTCCTGCTTCCCAAAGAATGGTTCAAGGCACCTCAAGACATAGTGTTCCCCGAGGTTCTCATTCAGTCAGCCACAGGTGTGAAGGGTCATCGACTTTTGAACTCCATGGGAATCTATAGCATGTAGTCGTCACTGAGAACCTTGGACCAAAGGCCCTTGAGGTTGTCCCTGGGCCAGGGGACGTCTCCTCCATGAGATAAGAAGCTAAGGCACAGCGAGGTTATTTGGCTCGTGTGACATTGTGCAGTCAGATGACAGAGTCAGGAGTGGAATCAATATCTCCAAATAAATAACCCCCTCCCCCAGCAATGGGCACTTACACCAACTAACCATGAGGACTTACCAGGGAGCCAGACATGACTGTCTGTGCCAATGACACCATGGAATGGCATGAAACAGTTCAGAGCCAACCTTCCTACTCGGTGGGAAGTGAATGCATAAATAGTTGAAGCTATGTGAGGGATGGACTCAACCCTTCCCATTTCCCCTTATACAGATGTTACGGATTTGTTCAGGTTTTTGACAAAACCTGTCAGGGCTCATAAGGACTCAATGACATCTGCTTTGCCAACTCTGTCCCCATAACAGGCAAACACTTTAAATTACCCTGTGATTTGGGTCTAAGAACATACACGGACCACCTTGCTTTCTCCATCGCTGGCCCACCTGGACTAGCCAAGGGCCCAGCACCCTCTACTCTCCCAGGGAGAATGCATCTTCCCCATACATGGCTAACCTCTCTGCCTTCTCAGAAGTTCCTCAGCGCTAACCCATCAGCTGTGCTGGGCCTCAATAACTGTCTTAATAGCAAATGTTTTACTTCGCTCTGGGTGCCAACTTTAACCATATTCTAGGCAACCATGGCACCTCTTGACCCTCTAATCCCAGATTCTCATGAGCTGGGGCTTTCTCTACTTACACATAAGGCATTGTGCCACGCAAGGATACATGTAATTAATAATCTCATCGTCCCTTTCCTCACCGTAAGTCCCACCTCTCACTCTATCTGAGGAAGAGACGCTTCTCCAGCTCTTTTGCACAGTCTCGCCTGACTGCAGAGCACACCAAGGAGATGCACAGGAAGCAGCACACACCAGAAGAAACACACGCCGCTCCGGGGAGAAGGGAGCTTCTGCTGCCTGCTGTGGTTTCCAGGACAGTGAGAGAGAGCCTATCGACTCAGCTCATACTGAACACACGTGACATCTTCCCTTGATTCGGAGTGGGCTCCCGAGGAGCCTGTAAGATAGGCATGGATGTGTGATATGGAAACCCATCTCGTGGTACACTTCTGTTGACACGGGAAACTATGAAAAGCTCCAAAAAACTTCTTTCTCACTCAGGCAGGACACACCCTCATTCAGAAGGCATCTCCCCTGTTACCTACATGCTTAAACAGACAGGGCTCTTTCTGGAATGGACCTGGGCCTCCAGGCCCTTGGAGCCGAGGAGGACAGATATGGGGAGAGCTACAAGGTGAGGAGGATGGGGAATGGAATTCTACCTTCCCTGACTCCCAGAGAGGATTGTTACAACGGTACAAAGGTGGGGAGGGGGTGACAGAAAGAGAAATTGCAAAGCTGCATTCAGAATTCCGATAAATCAAAGATAACTGAGGCTCATGATACTTCGGAGACTCCCACCCACCCACACCGTGAAGTAAAGTAAGATATCATGATTTGTTTTTTTCTTTCTCTCTTTCTCTCTCATGCTTATTGATGCTTGCAGATTCATCAGGCCTGGTGCTTTTGTTTCTAAAACATGCAGTGAGCAAAATACACTGTTTGGTGCCCACAGGACCCCTGACAGGTGCTCACTCACAGGCCACCAGGAAGGTGACAAGCAAGAGGCCGTCACTGATGGGCCAGTGAACAGCATGGACTATGCTGCATGCTCATCCAGAGTTTGGTGGGACATAGTGTCGCAGAGGGGATGTGCAGGGAACATGTGGCAACCTCATGCTTTAAGGTCCAGTCTGTGTCCAATGAGGCTGCACTGGACACAGTGCTAAGGCACTAAAGCTGCAGCAGGTGGTGCGGACACCACTCAGAAGTCTCTGGGCTGCATCCTGGGGAGGAGAGAGCTCTGCTCTCTGTACCACCCAAGGCCAGAGACTGTTCAAAGGCTGAGATCACACCATAACCAAATCCCTGGTTCCGGCCCTTTGGAAAAGTGTTTGGTTCTCCCTCTCAGTGACTCCTTCAGCTTCCTAAGGTTTCCGCAGCACCACCTGCTCTCCCGCAGCTGCCTTCCCTTCACGCGCTCTTCTGCACATCCGTTCCCCAGCATGCTTGATAAGGAGCAGTCCGGTCATCTCACGGTCCTCCAGAGCAGGATTCCACACATTTCCCAAGCGGCTCTGTACCTCCCGGTCCTTCACAGCTTGATGAACGCAGCCGGCTGTGGCACCTGCTCCGTGTCCGGGGGTGGGAAGACGCTGGATATGGCTATGTCCACGATTCCCTGGCACAGTTCTGCATAGAGCTTCCTGAAATAAATTGTTAAAGATATCACTGAGGGTGCTCGTCAAAGTGCAAGAGAAAAGTCAAAGCTGGCTATGGTGTGTGTGTCAAGGGCAGGTGGATTTCAATGAGGCTCTGCCCTAGAAATACCATCATATGACACCTTGGTAAAACTTGACTCTGTAAGTAAAGTACCAACAAGAGGCTCTGCACACTGACGAAACACGTAAGGTGGTATTTATGTATTTTAAAAAGGCCTTGATGGGAATAAAACCAACAACTCCTGCTGACTAGCGGAGAAGGCAGTTTCAGGAGCGTCACGAGCCCTACCTTGTCTGTCCGTGATGGAGTATGTGGAGAGGTGGACATCGTCCAGGAAAATCCCCACCTCTTATGTGAGAAGGGACACAAGCGAAGACTGTGAGACTGACAGTTAAGATGGGACCCGGGAAATAGAGTAGTGAGACAAAGAGTGGGCAACTGCTTAGAAAAGCGGGGGTGGGGGGGGTCTGAGGAGGGGAGGCCGTGTGAGTGTGCATGCTGGTGTGAGAGGAGGGGAGGGAGGCTGAGCGTGCATGCTGGTGTGACAGAAGGGGAGGGAGGCTGAGCGTGCATGCTGGTGTGAGAGAAGGGGAGGGAAGCTGAGTGTGCATGCTAGTGTGAGAGGGAGGAGGCTGTGTGAGTGTGCATGCTGGTGTGACAGAAGGGGAGGGAGGCTGAGTGTGCATGCTAGTGTGAGAGAAGGGGAGGGAGGCTGAGTGTGCATGCTAGTGTGAGAGAAGGGGAGGGAGGCTGTGTGAGCGTGCATGCTGGTGTGAGAGGGGGGAGGCTGTGTGAGCGTGCATGCTGGTGTGAGAGGGGGGAGGCTGTGTGAGCATGCATGCTGGTATGAGAGGGAGGAGGCTGTGTGAGCGTGCATGCTAGTGTGAGGGGGGAGGCTGTGTGAGCGTGCATGCTAGTGTGAGGGGGGAGGCTGTGTGAGCGTGCATGCTGGTGTGAGAGGGGGGAGGCTGTGTGAGCGTGCATGCTGGTGTGAGAGGGGGGAGGCTGTGTGAGCGTGCATGCTGGTGTGAGGGGGGGAGGCTGTGTGAGTGTGCATGCTGGTGTGAGACGGGGGAGGCTGTGTGAGCGTGCATGCTGGTGTGAGAGGGGGGAGGCTGTGTGAGCGTGCATGCTGGTGTGACAGAAGGGGAGAGAGGCTGAGCGTGCATGCTAGTGTGAGGGGGGAGGCTGTGTGAGTGTGCACGCTGGTATGACAGAAGGGGAGAGAGGCTGAGCGTGCATGCTAGTGTGAGGGGGGGAGGCTGTGTGAGTGTGCATGCTGGTGTGACAGAAGGGGAGGGAGGCTGAGTGTGCATGCTGGTGTGAGAGAAGTGGAGGAAGATTGTGAGTGTGCACACTGGTGTGAGAGAAGTAGCGTGATGGGAACATAGCCTATACCAACAAGACAGAGGAACTCAGGTAACCAGGATAGGCAGAAGTGGAAAGTGGAGCAGTGTGGAGCAGTGCAGGGCCAGTGCGGGGCGTAGGGCAGTGTGGGGCAGCGCGGGCAGTGTGGGGCAGTGTGGGGCAGTGTGGGGCAGTGCGGAGCAGTGTGGGCAGTGTGGACCAGTGTGGGGCAGTGTGGACCAGTGTGGGGCAGTGCGGGCAGTGAGGGGCAGTGTGGGGCAGTGTGGACCAGTGTGGGGCAGTGCGGGCAGTGAGGGGCAGTGTGGGGCAGCGCGGGCAGTGTGGGGCAGTGTGGGGCAGTATGGGGCAGTGTGGAGCAGTGTGGGGCAGTGTGGAGCAGTGCGGGCAGTGTGGGGCAGTGTGGACCAGTGTGGGGCAGTGTGGGGCAGTGTGGAGCAGTGTGGACCAGTGTGGGGCAGTGCGGGCAGTGAGGGGCAGTGTGGGGCAGTGTGGGGCAGTGTGGGCCAGTGTGGGCAGTGTGGGGCAGTGTGGACCAGTGTGGGGCAGTGCGGGCAGTGAGGGGCAGTGTGGACCAGTGTGGGGCAGTGTGGGGCAGTGCGGGCAGTGAGGGGCAGTGTGGGGCAGTGCGGGCAGTGTGGGGCCAGTGCGGGGCAGTGTGGGCAGTGTGGGCAGTGTGGAGCAGTGCGGGCAGTGTAGGCAGTGTGAGGCAGTGCGGGCAGTGTGGGCAGTGTGGAGCAGTGCGGGCAGTGCAGGGCAGTATGGGGCAGCGTGGACCAGTGTGGGGCAGTGTGGGCAGTGCGGGGCAGTGTGGACCAGTGTGGGGCCAGTGCGGGCAGTGAGGGGCAGTGTGGGGCAGTGTGGACCAGTGTGGGGCAGTGTGGACCAGTGCGGGCAGTGAGGGGCAGTGTGGGGCAGTGTGGACCAGTGTGGGGCCAGTGCGGGCAGTGAGGGGCAGTGTGGGGCAGTGTGGACCAGTGCGGGCAGTGAGGGGCAGTGTGGGGCAGTGTGGGGCAGTGTGGGGCAGTGTGGGCAGTGTGGAGCAGTGTGGGAAGTGCGGGGCAGTGCGGGGCAGTGTGGGCAGTGTGGAGCAGTGTGGGAAGTGCGGGGCAGTGCGGGGCAGTGCGGGGCAGTGTGCTGTAGACTCTCCGAGGCCCAAGGTAGAAGGCTCAGTGGGTTTAGCCTCCTCCAGGCCAAGAAAGCCCACCATTTTGTTTCCTGTGCTGTGGTTCCAATCAGCACCCCAGAGCTTTCCCTCTGCTGACCATTAACAACCACAAATGCAAAGCAGAAGACACTGGGGGCGGGGGAGGCTCTGCCTGATTTCCCTGAGGGACTCCATGGGCAGCATGAGTCCCCAGAGCCAGCTGCTTGAGATTGAGGCTTAGAGCAGGCAGAAGCCCCCTGCCCCTTCCCGTAGCTTGCTCAGGGAGTGTTGAGAATCCAGACCAAATCCAAGGACAGGAGTCCAGGGCAGTCTATCCCAGTCTAGCCCAGGGTCTTAGCCATTCTAATTCCCAGAAGATGCTGTGTCCCATCAGCTAGGAGGAGGTCCTCTTACGTCGTTCCCATCTCTGCTGTACAACGACATGTCCACCAGCAGCCTCCCCCATCACAGAACTTCCTCTCCCGCCCCTAGCCCCTAGGCAGCCAGCTCTGCATTTCACCGTGTTTTAAGACCTGTGGGAAGCCATGCCTCCATTTCTTTCTTAGGGAACCCTAACTGATGGCTGAACCTCATCTGTCCTGCTCCTTCCTCTCTCCAGCCCAACTCCCCAGGCCCTCTGTTTACACAATCAAGGCCTGTTTTTTAACAGTTTAGTAGCCAAATGATTTAAGCTCCCATTTCTGAAGGGACAGAGACATGGAAGCCCGTCTTCCATTAAGGGTGTTAGTTCGCCAAGAACCACAAGCCATAAAACTGCGCCATGCACATAAATGACTATTGTGAGCGTCTCCCATGGGGAGAGCTAGAGCAAAAGAATGAAACACAGACCAGTCAAGGTGGCCAGGCCAACCTGTATCTTAAACACTGGTGACAGAGGAAGACTTAGTGTGGCACAGGTGTCTCATGGCCACCAGGCCATCACTGAAGCTCAACCCTACCTAGGGGATCCACACATAAAACCATGTCACTAGAAGAATTTGGGCTGGCATGTAAGGTCTGGCATAACAAGAAATCTCTGGAGTTAAGCATTACACTTATAGCTAACAGAAAGACAATCTGAAGGCATCCCTACTTAGATAAAACCCAAGCAATTATAAATCAGGAGAGGCCAGACCGGTAAGACACACAGAGGGAAAAGGCACTTGCAGAGTACGGGTGACAACCTGAGCTCGGTCCCCAGGACCCACGTAAAGGCGGAAGAGAGGACTGGCTCTACAAGGCTGCTCTCTAACCTTCACACACATGCTGTTGCACATGTGTCCCCGTACACACACACACACACACACACACACATACACACACACACACACTAAAGAGAGAAAAAATGAGTGAGAAACACTGTTAACCAAGAAGCATAGTTTGTTCATTCAGAGAATACAGACCGAGAACTGGGTGGCAGGCACAGGGCCAGGCTCAAAGATTCACAAGTGACCAAGGAAAGCAAGGCTGGGACATCAGAGTGTGAACAATTCCATAAAGAAAACAAAAACTAGTTTTTGATTGATGGCAACTGAGGTGATGGAAGAAATGGTAAGGCTTTGCATAGAGAAAGTTGGAGCTGTGGTGAGGGTGGCAGGGACGCCACAGAAAGCAAAGACCACAGGCAGGTAAGAGCTGTCCTGGGGAATGGAATCTGTGACAGAGCTGCAGAGGCAGGCAAGGAAGAAGCTGCACGGGCGGAAGGGAAGTGTGGCTTCTATTTTCTCACTCAGGCTGTCCTGGGAAGGAAGGATTTTATGGGGGCAGTGCAGAAATAGACATTCTGGTAAGGAGGCTCTCTGCGAACGTCCCTCAGCGATGGAATGGGACTGGCAAAGAACCTGAGGAATGGGAGGCTGGAGGCAGAGTCGACAGGACCCGTGAACTGAGGGGTTGGGATCAGGAGGCAAGCTCTCGAGAAATGGCATCCCCTCCATTTCCTCCAGTCATGGAAGAGTCTGGAGAGGAGGACAGGGGGTGGTGCTTCCTAGGAGACCCACAGACATCCTCACAGGATCTGGGGACGGGAGGTGGAGACGCTGTCTAGAGTTCAGGAGCGGCATTAACTCAACGGCTTTATTATGAACATTGAGGCTGAGCAGAGAGCCAAAGGCCATCCGGAGCCAGAACCTGAGGTCCTTGGTGAGGAAGAGAGAGTCCAGCTTGCTTGCAGCCCCCTACTCAGCCTCATCTGATATACAGGGACCAGAAGCAGTGGAGAAGAAAGATTCAGCGAGAGGGAGACAGCCGCCTCCAAAGCTGCCACAAGGAAATGAGGACATAAAGGGGCTGTTAGGTCCTAACGGTGTATCTGTCATTTCAAGGAATGCTTCCTGGACAAAGAGAAGGTAGCACCTGAAAATGCTGTAATTCAAAGATTGGTCCATGGAGAAGCCAGGTTGGGGGGCGTACTCACTGGAGCGGGGGTGCGGCTTTGTGGAGAAGCAGCTGGAAAATTGATGCAGGCAGTGGTAATGGAGCCTCCCCAGGAGAGGGGGGGGTATGGAAAATGAAGAAGAAGGTAGGAAGACATCAGGCGGGGAGGATGGGGCGGAGCACTCTGGAGGACCGGGTCTTTGGTAGAAGGGGCAGGAAGAAACAGAAACACTGGCGGCACAGCTGTCAGTGCTGAAGGGAGAACTGAAGAAAAGCACGTGCTAACTCCACTCTCGGCATCTCTCGTGGGCACTCCTCCGATCTCAGTTCCGGCCATCGCCCTGAGAGGACTGTGTGTTAAGTCATCCCCTGTGATGTTCTTCTCCACTAGAAAGCTCGTCTCAGTTTGTAACCATATTCACCTGGTCCTTTCCCTTCCCCACACCCACTGTGGGACCTGGAAGCTCAGGCAGAGCCTAAGGGGCACCTGTTGGCTGCAGGGTCTGGAAAACACAAGCACATCATCTACTCCAGCCTCCAAGTGAGTGGTGAAGGCCTGGCCTCTGAACTAACATATGTCCACACTGTCCCCTGTGGGTGGGGCTTTCTCCTAAACCATAGGAAAATCACCTCAGCTTCAGAGGTGGACACGAGATCCATGGAAGGTTCCCGACATGATAAGAGTGCATCTTCAGAACATCAGACAATCAAGGGGGAGTTATACCCTCATGGCTGCCTGTACAAGAAGTCCAGCTCACTCAAAACACCAGGCAGGAGGAAGAGGACGTCTTCCTGCTTCCGGGGGCAGCGTCTCCCCAGCTGAGCATCTAAGCACAGACAACCCAACACAAAGCAAGGTCCCCACGTCCCTTTGGACAGTCTCTGTACTCTGCACAGAGCCCTATTGCCTTGCATCCTTGCTCAGGCTATACTGTGTCACCTCCTGCCTGGGAAGCCCTTGAATTTCACTGTCTCTTACTCATGGGGTCCAGCTTATTCGACCTGCCACATGAACATGGCGGTAACAGGATTTCTCTTACAATTTGGGATGTGGGGGATTATTTTTGTTATTACTTGGAGGCAGGATCTCACTCTATAGCCCAGGCCATCCTGGAACTCACTGATTATAACCCAGGATGGACTTGAACCCACAGTGATCCTCCCGCCTCAGCCTCTCTGGTGCTGAGATTACAGGTCTCACTCATCATACCCAGCTTAGTCTTGTTTGATACCCTGGTGGCATAGACAGCCAGGGAAATGGCTCAGCTAAGCCCTTCTGCTAGGTCTCTAAAGGACTGCCCTCACTGTGACAGCTTCCCTGACAGCAGTCACGGGGTCCATACGTGAACCTGTCCGACTACCCAAAGTGCACATCTGACTTCCAGTTGTTCAACACAGGTGGGTTCGGGCTTACTGAGCACACGCAGGGGCACCGTTGACCTCGATGAGCCAGACCTTCAGCTCCTCGTCCACCATGAAGTCGAAGCCAAAGAGCTGGAAGCTCTGGTAAGGGAGGTGCCTGGTGCTGATGGCGGGCTCCACACTCAGGAGGCAGCTCCTGTGAAGTAAAAAGGGGGAGAGCTCGCTGAGAATGCAGTGGTAGGGGCAGACGGAACACAGCGACTATGCCTGGAAGATCTTACACCAAGCGTGCGTAAAAATCGGTTTCGCCTTACTTATCGTTTTCAATGGATAAATTCTCCTGACTATGTATTAAAGAACTTGTTAGGGACGCATTGCCTCGCTCCTGTTCTTCCAGGTCAAAGCTGCCAGCTCGGGCCCCACTGCGGGCAGCTCGGCACCAAGCCACCGCGCATCTCCATCAGCAGTGCTGACGTCACTAGCTGTTGCCATGGCTGTTTCTGTATCACCGGCAGCCAGTGAGCCCCAGACATCTGCCTGTTTGTGCGCCCGCGCCCCGCGCTGGAGTCTCAAGTCTGGGGACGGAACTCGGGCTCCTCAGGCTCGCCCAGCAATGTCTTCACCAACTGAGCCGTCTCCCCAGACCACACCCTGGATTTCACCACAGGGAAAGTGCACTGGCATTTGTTGGGAAATGCCAGCTAAAACAGGAGTTGCAGAAGGAAAGCTGGGCAGCATTGGTTTCTCTTGTGAGCTCCAGATCTACTGCCAACTACTGTTAATGGAACACCTAAGATTACAAGTATTCAAACTAAATATTGAAATCTAGCACAGAATTCTTATTAGCACTGACTACCACTTTTAAAATTAAATTTTTTTGTTTTTGTTTTTTGTTTTTCGAGACAGGGTTTCTCTACAGCTTTGGAGTCTGTCCTGAACTAGCTCTTGCAGACCAGGTTGGCCTTAAACTCACAGAGATCCTCCTACCTCTGCCTTCCAAGTGCTGGGATTAAAGGCTTGCGCTACCATCACCCGGTTTTAAATTAGATTTCAATAGCAGAAAGAATAACTTCTTTCTGCTAAATTTTGTAAATTGAATCTTACAAATATACTGAGTAAACAGAGGAAGTTTGTCCTTGTGATTGTACACTTTACTCAGGTGACTCTTCTTAATTAAAATATATTTGAAATACTAAAAATAAGAAAAAGTCAGAAGTTTAACGAAACGGGGCAACAAAAAGAAAGGGATAAAAAAGCAAGCAGTGCAATCTGATCTGACACACTAAACCAAACTGCTGGGAGGTTAGGAGGCATAATCCCAGCAAAGGGCTTCTTCATCGTTAGACGCTGCAGGCAGTGCACCTTTTTTTAGCTGGAGTGGGAGTCAACAGGAGGCTGGCTGGGGAAAGAGAAAAGCTAGGAGCCCTCAGCAACTCAGGAATGGCACCCCTGCACTGCAAGGAATGACCAGCAGGGGGCGAGGAAGTAAACAGTGCCTGAAGTCCTGCATATTTAATTTTCTCAGAGTAGGGATTCTAACCATCTCCAACCTATGACTACCAGAGAACCTAACAAGTAATAATTCTAGACAAAGCATAGGTCTACATCATAAAAAAATAAGAAGAAATACAAAACGACAAGTGAACAAAAATAAAACATAAGGAATAAAACCCAGATGTCTGTCAACTGCTTAAACTCTGGAACAGTCACACAATGGAATAGCGACTGCTGTGTAGATCAATACAGAGACATGATGTCGGCAAGAGCTGAGCTCAAAGCAGGGGCCACAGTGCAATCCCAGTGACACCATTTAAGACAAGCAGACAGAATACTGCAGGGGTGAAGATGGAAAGGGAAGGCTACCTTGGCCAAGGACTCGTCTCTGGGGATGCCGAATTTCTTTCTTTCCTTTCATTTGTTTATTTATTTTGGAGGCAGGGTCTCATTACATAGCCCAGATTAGCCTGGAGTCCCCAGTCCTGTTGCTTCAGTCTACCAGGTGCCGGAATCAAGGTGCGCCTACTATAAATATATCATGATCTGTACGATCATGGTTAGTGAGTACGTGCGTAACTTAAAAAACTCATTGATCCATACTTGGGGGTATTATATTTCATTTTTTAAAAGCACTAGGTTTTGTAACCTATAATAAAGAATATTACACTAAAAACTACTTCTAGGTAGACTAGGAAATCAATCAAGAGGCAAAAAGACAATAGGAATAAATCAGGAGCAGTAAATACAGATACAACATATACTACTAAATACAAGATACACAGACAGGATCCCTACAGCTGGCTGTCTAGCTAGAGCAGATGAAATCAGTGAGCTCTGGGTTCAACATTTAAGGCACAGGCTGGCCTCCGCCCACACAAGCACGCACGTGAATCCACACGTGTGCACAGGCACCTGCACATGCAGACACATACCATACATATCTACACCTGCAAAAAATAAAAACAGATAAATAAAAGGGAACCAGATGTACAATGTCCCCATGATCATAATGAAATTATGGAAAATCCACAAACACCTGGGTAATAAACAAAACTGTTTATATCACACAAGGCAGGTTGCAAGAAATAGTAAAAATAAGAAGATTTTGCTACGATAAAAATATAAACACAACCTCATATAATCTCCGGAATGCAGAAAAAATTTAGAGACATTGAATGGTTTATTCAATGTTACAAATGTTTGTATTTGTCATTTCAACAGAAACATCTCAAATCAATTATCTAGCCTTCCGCCCTGAATAACCAGTAAATGAAAAACAAATTTCTCAAAGAGCAGACAGGAGAAGATAACAAAAATCATAAGAAACAAAATAAAAAGGCAGCAAATAAGGCCCAAAGTTGATTTTAAAAAAAGATTTAATCTATCCAAGTAAACTAGAGAGAAGAAAAAAATTACCGATATCTAGAACAAATGAAGTGCCATCACCACAGACAGATTCTACGGATGTTAAAACGAAAATAAGGGAAAACTGTAAGTGGGTTAGGTCCATCATTAGACAGCGTGAGTGGAAAAATCCCTTCCCACAAGAAGAAACAGATAAATCATAAAGGGCCAATGAACTCACCTTATGATGTGTTTGATCTGCAGCAAAATGCTGCTTTCTAAGGTAGTGTTCAGAGCGCTGCTTAGGTACTGGTTGAACTCCTCAAAGAACATTTCATTCCCTTCTTCGTATTTGCCGTAGTTCTTGGAGAACTCTTTCTGGATGCAATGATTGGTCAGATGGCAGGTCTTATCTTGGAAATTGTCGACATGATAAGGTTCTGAAGCCGTGCGCAGCACGCCCTCTCTATAGAGGTAGATGTTGTACTGATGGTCAACCAGGACCCAGCTTCTGCAAGCCAGCAAACACATGGTTTTATTTAGATCTGAAGTTGTATACATAATCTCACACCTTGATTGTTTGTCTGTTCGTTTTGGAACAGGGTCCTATTGTGAGGCTCTGGCTGGCCTGGAAATCTCCTTTTAAGAGATCTACCTGCCTTTGCTTCCTGTGCTGGGATTAATTGTGTGTGCAACCACCTGGCGCACACCTGGAATTTTTGCAGGGATGAGATAGTGAAGAAAAGGAGGTTCTAAAGTCATATAAGGCAAATCGTGAATTAGACAAAATAATAAGGGGATTAGCACCATGATGAGGCAAAATCAAGTTTTCACCATAAATAATGAGAGACTTGCGTTCCTTTCAGAAAGACAATTTTGAAGGCTATGGATGTGTTTGAGGTTAATATACATAAACATATGTGTATGTGTATGACATGTTTGCCTTTCTGCATCTTGACTGGTACTATAATCTTAGTAACGTTTTCTCGAGGGAAGAACTCAAAGGGAAGTAGCAACAACGTTGAGAGGACCAGCTCTGCTCGGCGTGGCAACATGCTGGATACAGCCAAACGCTGGTCACCTCATCCTCTCACCAGATCCTAACACATTCTGAAAAGGCGACTGAAACCAAGGCTGTGAACAGCAAACATTACCGAATGTCAAACTTGCGGTGGCCGGGCTCAAGGAGCAGAGGGCGCTCGAGGTATTTCTGGATCACGTGCACTTGACCTTGGTTGTCTATGAAATCCAGAAGCTCCGTGGCCTCTGAAGAGATGAGGATGCCTTCACCTGGGAAAACAGAGAAAGTGACAGCATGAAGACCAGCCCTGCCTGTTCCAAGAGGGACAGTTACTGCCCTATAGAAAGCCAAGAAGGCAAGGGCACCAAAGTATAGAGGTTAGGGCACAGACATAAAGCAGCGGGCCCCACGGCACAGTCACACGAGTTATCCCCAGCTCTACCTCTCTTTTACGGACAGTTATTGTCAATCTGATGAACTCTAGAATCACCTGGCAGCTGTGCCCCTGGGCACCCTGTGCAGGGGAATTATCTTGAGTCCATTATCTGAAGTGAGCAGATCCATCTTACTTGTGGGTGGGACCGTTCCCCGGGCAGGGGATTCTGGGCTGTAGGTGGAGATGGGAACTGAGCAGCACACACACACTGCTCTCGTCTTCAGACTGCAGAGGCAATGTGACCAGCTGCTTCACGCTCCCGCTGTCCTTACTTCCTGGGCACAGTGGACCAGTACCTTGGATTGTGAGCTAAAATGAGCCCTCTCTCCCTCCCTTCCCCCTCCTTCCCCCTCCCTTCAGGTGCATTGTCAGGTGCATTTTTATCACAGCAACAGGAAAAGAATGGAAGACAAATGCTTTTGCATTTATCAAAAAATCAGGTGGACATATATGTTTGGATCTACTTTTGAGTTCTTAGTCCTGCTTCGTGGATTCATGCTTCTGTCCGTCTGCCATACTGCAGTGTCCTGGGCACTACAGTGATACGGTACACTTTAATATTATCTGAGTGAGTGATTCTACTTTACCTTTTTCAAGATCATTATGGTGGCACACGCCTTTAATCTCAACACACAGGAGGCAGAGACAGGCTATGAATTCAAGGCCAGCCTGACTACAGAGCAAATTCCAGGACAGGCTCCACAAAGAAAGCAAAGCTACAAAGAAACCCTGTCACACAAAACCAAAAAAAAAAAATCACTGAACCTACTATATGGACCATAATCTAGAACACCATAGATACCTAATCTTCCAAGTCCCCTGTTTACCACCAGAACCAAAAGATAGTAGAGGTACAAGAGAGAAGCAGGAGCAGGTGAGGCCTGCTTGTGACAAGAATTCACTGCACCCATCTTCAGGAGATTCCCAGGGATGCCTTCCTGTCCTATGACTGGTGAAAAGAAATTGGGATCCAGTAGACCAGGGTCAGAAATTAGTAATACAGGCCGCGGGGTCTTACAAACCATGAGAAAGTAAATTCAAGATACAATGGTTTTAAAAAGAGTGCATGCCAGTAGTTATGAGGGAGACTGTGTACTTATTACATTGGAGGCTTTTTTTGTTTTAAGCCTGAAGTTGATATTATGTCCCTTTCTAAGCATCCATTCTACACATGTATCGAGTGCCTGTGTAGAGGGTACAGAAGCAAACAAGACATAAAGCCTGCGTTTACATGGGCTTAGAATGTAGCAAGGAAATGGCCCAATGTGTGATACACTCCTGGGAAGACACGAACACACACAGGTGAAAGACACAGAAAACAGCGGGTATAGACGCCACTGTAGACCAGAAGAGCCTTCTCTGACGAGGCAGTGTCTGAGCTGATGGAGACACATTCCAGGTATCAAGGCAAATTTATCTGTGTATTTGAGAGATCCAGAGATCTTTGTGTCTACAGCACACTGTGCATGGCCAAGAATAGGAGATGACATCAGAGACATCAGGAAGAGTCCAAGGGGGTGGGCTCCCACCAGGACTCTGGAGCCATTCTAAATGCATTAGGAAGTAACATGATCAGATTTGCGTCTTGAAATCAGCACTGCCTGGCAAGATGAGAGCCGGCTGAAGGTCACACTGCAGCTGCTGGCCCGAGAGTGGTCACACTGTAGCTTCGACCTAAGAGTGGGAGTGGCAGAAACATAAGAACCTAATGCTGAACATATTTTGAAGGGAGCACTGGCAAGGTATTAAAGCACTTGGTAGAGATCGTAAAGAAAAGGAGGAGCTGAGATTTGGGGCTTCGGAGACTGTGTGCACAGTGGGGTCACACATTAAACAGGCAATGGGAAGGAGCGGGCTGCAGCGGGCAAGCCGGGAAGGATCGGAAAAGTTCCGTGTCAGACGATTTGAGCTTGAAATGCCTTTTAGAGACAGCGAGGGTACCACTGAGTCCAGAGCTTAAAGCGAAGACTCAGGCGATAAACATTTGGGAGGCTCCAGAAATCTCTAAAGGGCTGTGGCCGGAGTTCAGTGGGCAGAGTATCTGCCCAGCATACATAAAGCCCCAGCCAGGTTCCATCCCTAGAGCCCAATAAAACCAAGCGTGGGAGTGGCATGCCTGTAATCCTAGCACTCAGATAGACAAGAACAGCAAGATCAAGAGTTTCAGGTCATTCTCGGCCACTTATGAGAGTTTGAGGCCAGTCTAAGGTTCCATGAGACCCTCTTTCAAAAAAAAAATTGTTTTCTAGAAATAAAAACTGGACATGGTCTCTGACTGTGATGACTGAGTGAGGCCACTCATCTAATACATCAGTCAGGGCCTGTGAAATGGCCCAGTGGGTAAAGGCGTTTGCTGTGAACCCTAACAATCTAAATTCAGTCCCTGGGACCCATAAGGCGGAAGGAGAGAACCAGCTCCTGAAGGATATGCTGACCTCAACATGCACAGCTTGGCATACGTGCCACTCTCAAAACAAAGGAATAAATACATCCTTAAAACCCAGCCTGCCACTGCAGGATGCTGAAGAGCATCCCACAAGTGACAGGGTGGCAATGGTAACTTACCCTTGGCACCAGCTGATGACTTTGCAATCCACACATTGCCTTCTCCATCCTCTTTCTTTCTGTTATAAGAAGCCAGGAAGAATTCTCTCTCATCCGTCCTGGTGTTACTGACCGGAAGCTGGATGCCATTCTGCGCGGGAGCGACCGGTGTCTTGAGGTTAGTTGGATAAATCACATAGGACTCAGGGAACCATGTGCAGGACTCACACAGCTCGGGACTGGTCTTGACTAGCCTGGCAGATGACAGAGGATCAGTCTCTGTTCCCAGAGAGATGTCACCTTGCTCAGAAAGGCTGTTGCTTCCCCCCTAAGCTTCTCCAGAAGCCAACACCCAGTCTGGTTTCCTCTCTATTTGCTCTTAGGCTGGAAGGTCAGGCCTCCAATGCATCACACTGTCTGGCATGGCTCCAAAGCCACATCCTGGTTAATTCAAAGGCTCATGGCAGGCTGGGAGTATAGGACACTCGGTTTAATCCTCAGCATCAAATACTCCAGACTCGGTGGTGCATGCCTATAATCCTAGTATTTGAGGGGTATAAGAAGGGAGGTTGGAAGTTCAAGGTCTAGAGACCAGCATGAACTACGACAGACCCTCGCTCGAGACAAACAAAAACAAAACAACAGCAAATCCCCACAAGGCTCAGAATTGAACTAGTTTTAAATGTATCTCTATAAAAACTCAATGCAACCCTAAACTGAAAGGTGTTTCAACTAATATGTTATACTAGCTAGATCCAAATAAAAATGGGAGCAGCCCTTTAATGCTGGCTCTGGGAGGCAGAGGCAGATGGATCTCTAGAGTACAAGGCCAACCTTGTCTACACTAAAAGAAAGAGAGAGAGAGAGAGAGAGAGAGAGAGAGAGAGAAAAGAACAGAAAAATATTTGGATAACTAGCAAAAATACTATCTTGGTGCAGCTGAAAAATCTAGGGGAGAAAAACTATTAAATCTAATTAATTACTCAGTCTAAATTGTCACTGTGTTTAAGTTCTTTATTTATTTTTTTATTTTTATTTTTTTGTTTTGTTTTTTTTTTCGAGACAGGCTTTGGAGTCTGTCCTGGAACTAGCTCTTGTAGACCAGGCTGGTCTCGAACTCACAGAGATCCGCCTGCCTCTGCCTCCCGAGTGCTGGGATTAAAGGCGTGCGCCACCATCGCCCGGCTAAGTTCTTTATTTCTTGCTTTTATCTCAGGCTGTTATCCTGGCAGAATAAAGAAGGACTCCTTCCGATGGGACACAGGACAGGAGAGGACCCAGGGAAATGCCTTCTGCTCTCAGAATGAGATAACACCACAGAAAACAGTCAGGCCCTGGGCAGGGAGCATAAACGTGAGGGCTTCCTACTGCACCAGCTCTCCAGCCACTCCAGAACTGGGGCTTTGAGAACCTGTTCCAAACAAAAAACTGAGTCAACGAGATGTGAAGTTCCCACATTACACGTGTGCAAGGCCCATCCAGGATGCAAACTCCAAACTCCCAGGTCCTAACATTAACCCTATCCCCAGGTCTGAATGGTCAAGGTCTAACCAGGACAAAGACAGGCCTCCTGGGGCTGCATGCTCTCTTCTACCTAGAACAGAACTGCTTATGTGAGTTCTATATCAAGATTTCCCTACAAAGTCCAGTCTGAGCAAATAGCAAAAACAACATTTTAAATTAAGATTTAAAAAAATGGCTGGGTAAAGCGCTTGCGGCGCAGGCGTGTGAGGCCTGGTGCATGGAAGGCCGCACGCTGTGATGTGCGCTGGGATCCCAGAGCCGGATAGCCAGTCTCAAAACACTTTTCGTTTTTCGAGACAGGGTTTCTCTGTGCACCCCTGGCTCTCCTGGAACTCATTCCGTGGGTCAGGCTGGTCTTGAATACATAGAAATCCACCTGCCTCTGCCTCACAAGTACTGGGATTAAAGGCCTGCGCCTCCATGCCTGGATAGTACTTAAGTTTGACACCTGAGGCCTGAGGTTACTCTCTGGCCTCCATACACATGGTTATTAGCACATTCCCAAATACTCATACACACACACACACACACACACACACACACACACACACACACACAGAGAGAGAGAGAGAGAGAGAGAGAGATTTTAAATAAAGCCATTTTAACAACAAATAGGATTTGAAAGTTTCTTCAATCCAAAAAAACTAAGAAATATAAACCAACAAGCTTCTAGCTCCCTGGATGAACTCTACCCCTGCGCCACTGTCCTGTACGGTCATCAGGGTCACGTACAACCAGTGAGCATTTGAATGGTGGCCAGTAAGACTCAGGAAGTAAACTATGAACTATATCTAATTTTAATCAGAAAACAAATGCACTGTGCTAATGTTTTTCCAGTAAGTACACCTGTATTGATTGAGCAGGCTAGCATTTCCTTTAGTACTGCACTGCAACACTCAGGTCACACATCGGTATTCTTCACACGTGGGTGGCGTTCCCAGGAGCTCACACAGAAGCATCACTGTTCCATCCAGGAACAAGAGATTAATTCAGCTCAAGCAATGCTTTGTCCCTGTGCACGGAGGAAATGGTTTACCATACAGTGAGGAAGGCTAGTTATGTGGACCACGAGGGGTATCTAAGGTGGAATGTGGTCATTTTTCTAGTTTAAAAAATAAATATTGGTGGCAAACCGAATCCAAGAACACATAAGAAAAATTATCCATTATGATCAAGTAGGCTTCATCCCAGAGATGCAGGGCTGGTTCAACATACGCAAATCTATCAATGTAATCCACCATATAAATAAACTGAAAGAAAAAAACCATATGATCATTTCACTAGATGCTGAAAAAGCATTCGACAAAATTCAACACCCCTTTATGATAAAGGTCTTGGAGAGAATAGGGATACAAGGGTCCTACCTAAATATAATAAAAGCTATTTACAGCAAGCCAACAGCTAACATTAAATTAAACGGAGAAAAACTCAAAGCCATCCCACTAAAATCAGGAACACGACAAGGATGTCCACTCTCTCCATACCTCTTCAATATAGTGCTTGAAATTCTAGCAATAGCAATAAGACAACATAAGGAGATCAAGGGGATTCGTATTGGAAAGGAAGAAGTTAAGCTTTCGTTATTTGCAGATGATATGATAGTGTACATAAGCGACCCCAAAAATTCTACCAAAGAACTCCTACAGCTGATAAACAGCTTTAGTAACGTGGCAGGATACAAGATCAACTCCAAAAAATCAGTTGCCTTCCTATACACCAAGGATAAGGAAGCAGAGAGGGAAATCAGAGAAGCATCACCTTTCACGATAGCCACAAATAGCATAAAATACCTTGGGGTAACCCTGACCAAGGAAGTGAAAGATCTACTTGACAAGAACTATAAGTCTTTGAAGAAAGAAATTGAAGAAGACACCAGAAAATGGAAAGACCTCCCTTGCTCTTGGATTGGGAGGATCAACATAGTAAAAATGGCAATTCTACCAAAAGCAATCTATAGATTCAATGCAATCCCCATCAAAATCCCATCAAAATTCTTCACAGATCTGGAGAAGACAATAATCAACTTTATATGGAAAAACAAAAAACCCAGGATAGCCAAAACAATCTTATACAATAAAGGATTGTCTGGAGGCATTACCATCCCTGACTTCAAACTCTATTACAGAGCTACAGTATTGAAAACAGCTTGGTATTGGCATAAAAACAGAGAAGTCGACCAATGGAATCGAATAGAAGACCCTGACATTAACCCACAAACCTATGAACACCTGATCTTCGATAAAGGAGCTAAAAGTATACAATGGAAAAAAGAGAGCATCTTCAACAAATGGTGCTGGCAAAACTGGATGTCAATCTGTAGAAGAATGAAAATAGATCCATATCTATCACCATGCACAAAACTCAAATCCAAATGGATTAAAGACCTCAATATCAGTCCGAACACACTGAACCTGATAGAAGAGAAAGTGGGAAGTACTCTACAGCACATGGGCACAGGAGACCACTTCCTATGTATAACCCCAGCAGCACAGACACTAAGGGCATCATTGAATAAATGGGACTTCCTGAGGCTGAGAAGCTTCTGTAAAGCAAAGGACACTGCCACTAAGACAAAAAGACAACCCACTGACTGGGAGAAGATCTTCACCAACCCTGCAACTGACAAAGGTTTGATCTCCAAAATATATAAAGAACTCAAGAAACTAGACCGTAAAAGGCTAATCAACCCAATTATAAAATGGGGCACTGATCTGAACAGAGAATTCTCAACAGAAGAACTTCAAATGGCCAAAAGACACTTAAGGTCAAGCTCAACTTCCTTAGCGATCAGGGAAATGCAAATCAAGACAACTTTAAGATACCACCTTACACCTGTCAGAATGGCTAAAATAAAAAACACCAATGATAGCCTTTGCTGGAGAGGTTGTGGAGAAAGGGGTACACTCACCCATTGCTGGTGGGAATGCAAACTTGTGCAACCACTCTGGAAAGCAGTGTTTCGGTTTCTCAGGAAATTCGGGATCAACCTACCCCTGGATCCAGCAATACCACTCTTGGGAATATACCCAAGAGAGGCCCTATCATACAACAAAAGTATATGCTCAACTATGTTCATGGCAGCATTGTTTGTAATAGCCAGAACCTGGAAACAACCTAGATGCCCTTCAACGGAAGAATGGATGGAGAAAGTATGGAATATATACATATTAGAGTATTACTCAGCAGTAAAAAACAAGGACTTCTTGAATTTTGCATACAAATGGATGGAAATAGAAAACACTATCCTGAGTGAGGTAAGCCAGACCCAAAAAGAGGAACATGGGATGTACTCACTCATATTTGGTTTCTAGCCATAAATAAAGGACATTGAGCCTATAATTCATGTTCCTAGAGAAGCTAAATAAGGTGAATCCAAAGACAAACACATAGGCATCCTCAGGAATATTAACCTTCATCAGGCGATGAAAGGAGACAGAGACAGAGACCCACACGGGAGCACCGGACAGAAATCTCAAGGTCCAAATCAGGAGCAGAAGGAGACGGAGCACGAGCAAGGAACTCAGGACCACGAGGGGTGCACCCACACACTAAGACAATGGGGATGTTCTATTGGGATCTCACCAAGGCCAGCTGGCCTAGGTCTGAAAAAGCATGGGATAAATCCGGACTAGCTGAACATAGCGGAGAATGAGGAATACTGAGAATTCAAGAACAATTGCAGTGGGTTTTTGATCCTACTGCACGTACTGGCTTTGTGGGAGACTAGGCAGTTTGAATGCTCACCTTACGAGACCTGGATAGAGGTGGGCAGTCCTTGGGCTTCCCACAGGTCAGGGAACCCTGATTGCTCTTCGAGCAGATGAGGGGGGGGGGGACTTGATCGGGGGAGGGGGAGGGAAATGGGAAGCGGTTGTGGGGATGAGGCAGAAATCCTTAATTAATAAATAAATTAAAAAAAATAAATAAATATTGGGGCTGGAGAGATGGCTCAGAGGTTAAGAGCACTGACTGCTCTTCCAGAGGTCCGGAGTTCAATTCCCAGCAAACATATGGTGGCTCACAGCCGTCTGTAATAAGATCTGGTGCCCTCTTCTGGCCAGCAAGCATACAGACAGAACATTGCATACATAAGAAATAAATAGATAGATAAATAAATAAATATTGGGGGGCTGGAGAGATGGCTCAGTGGTGAAGAGTATTTGCCATTCTCACAGAGGACCTGGGTTTGGCTCTCAGCACCCATATGTTGGTTCACAACCATTTGGAACTCCAGTTCCAGGGGATCTGACACTCTTTGACCTCTTTAGCACCATGTGCATGTGGCACACACACATGCAGATCAAACACTCATTCACATAAAATAAGTAAATATCGACAATTTTAAAATTAAAAAAGGTATATGATTAAGAAATAAGAGGGACACAAAGCTGAGGAAATGCCCAGGAGAGTAAAGAGAAAACTGGAAGTGCAAGAGAAACACCTGGAAAAGGACATGCTGCAGATTCGCCAGCAGTGCCAACTGCTCTCTTCACGGCCCAGGAAAATGAAAAAGCAGTCTGTTTGGTAAAGGCAACATTTGCAGCAAAGAATATTTGAAGAACAATTTTTCCTCCACTGTCAAAAAAAGAATCAATACTTTCGGTGGTTGAGATCATAAGTACCTAACCTAAGCATTATTTTTTTTTAAATTATTTTAATATATTTAAGTGTGTGTGTGTGTGTGTGTGTGTGTACATGGGAGTGCATGTGCCAGGGGAGAGCATAGGCTCCCCTTAACCTGAAGGGTAGACATGGTTGTGAGCTGCCCTCTGGGAGCTGGCAAGCAAACTTACATCCCCTGAAAGGGCAGCGTGTGCTCTTAATCACTGAACTACCTCACCAATCCCTGAACAAAAACATTAAACATTTCTTCCCCCAGGAAAGCCTTCTATATCTGAGCTACATATTTCCTGGCCTGCCAACAACGTCTTAACAGGATCTAAATTTATAACTACAGCTGGCCATAACATAGCTCCCATTCTTACACAGAACGAAAACCACTGCACATGGACAGATGATGAAATAAATTATTTTAAGGAAAAAAGTTTGAAAAGATATTGGGCTGGCCAGTTTTAAGTCAACTTGACACAAGCCAGAATCACCTGAGAGGAGGGCGCCTCAGCTGAGAAAATGCACCCGTGGTAAGATCTGGCTGTAGAGCATCTTCTTAGGGATTGATGGGGGCGGGCCCAGTCCATTGTGGGTGGGGCCACCCTTGGGCTGGTAGTTCTGAGTTCTGTAAAAATAAGCAGGCTGAGCACATCATGAGGAGCAAACCAGTAAGCAGCACCACTCCATGGTCTCTGCATCAGCTCCAGCCTTCAGGTCCCTGTCCTGTTTGAGTTCCTGTCCTGACATCTTCCACGATAGACCACAATGCAGGCACATACACCAAATAAACCCTTTCCCCCCAAGCTGCCTTATGTCATGGTGCTTCATCACAGCAATAGGAACCCTAACTATGACAGATTTTTCTCGTTTTATAGTTAATCCCCAAGTAGCCATTGGCTACAAACTCTAACATCAAAAATTAATTGAAAATTTTAAAAATATTAAAGTTTTTCTTAGCCTTATATAAATTATTATATAAGCAGATGTTGCCCAATTAATGCTTTGTGTAAGCTTATATGAAAAAAAATTATCAAAGGCTAGTCTAAATAATGTTTGTTGAACCCATGATACAGGCATCTTTTTTTAAAAGATTTATTTATTAATTATGTATACAGCATTTTCCCTACATATATGCTGCAGACCAGAAGAGGGCAGCAGATCTCATTACAGATGGTTGTGAGCCACCATGTGGTTGCTGGGAATTGAACTCAGGACCTCTGGAAGAGCAGTCAGTGCTCTTAACCTCTGAGCCATCTCTCCAGCCCACAGGCATCTTTTAATATTTTGCATCTGTCAAAGAATTTCATCTACATGTAAAAAATGAGTTTCTGTCATAAGAGACACAACTTCAGAGACTGGGTTAAAGTGTGGCTTTACTGTTGGTGACAGAGGTCTCCTTTTCACCTCATGCCACCATACGGTGCTACTGGAAACATCTGCTTCCCTGCACCTGCTGAGATAAACTGGACACATTGTTTCCCCAGGCCCACTCTGGATAAAGTATCATGGCTACAGCTGCCCTACTGGCTCAGTAGACACTTGCAAACATCTTGTCACATGAATCACCAGTTCAGGAAAAAAAAAAATAAAGAGAAGACAGCGATCTTAATGAGTATTCTCTGTCAACACTCTTTGGTGGGGAGCAGAAAGCATTTTCCTGTATTAACTCCAATTCATTCCTATGTTCTTGAAGTAGAAATACTTGCCAAGTCATTATTTTCACCCAGTAAGCCATTATTTCATTCAGTATTCATTGATTTTTAAATGGCAGTATTATATAAAAATCTCACATATATTCATACTATACATACATGAGCTAAATGTGTAGATCAAGAAAGAAAAGACTTTGTAATCTAACCATACACATATAATTTGTGTTCCAATTTCATATCACGTTAATAATCATCATTTTATATATTTTATTATGCAAAAAAGGCAAAAGATTTTTACTAGCAATGGTATTGCGAATGTTGGCTGAAAAACTAAAAAATTTGAAAATATGTCAAACATAACTTAAAGGTACTTTTCAATGTGTTAAATAAGTTCAAAATTTGTTTTGTTTTGGTTTTGGTTTTTCGAGACAGAGTTTCTCTGTACTTTTGGAGCATGTCCTGGAACTAGCTCTTGTAGACCAGGCTGGCCTCGAACTCACAGAGATTCTCCTGCCTCTGCCTTCCAAGTGCTGGGGTTAAAGGCGTGTGCCACCCCCACCTGACTCCCAATATTAAGAAAATGGTTTGACAAAAATTGGAATTTAGTTAATGGAGACATGTTTTTTTTCAAATGATATGCTTTTGTTGTTGTTTTTTTCAAGATAGAGATTCACTGTCTTGAAGCACTAGCTGTCCTGGAACTCGCTCTGTGGACCAAGCTGGCCTCAAACTCACAGAGATTTACCTGCCTCTGCCTCCCTCCACCACCGCCCAGCTGCACCACTGATATGTTTTCGCTTAGAATCCAAGCCAACGTTTTTTTAAAAATTAATCCATTTTGACAACATATATATGACTATTAATGGAAAGATTTGCTTGATGGTCCAGCTATTAAGAATCTTGAACATATACTGGAACAACTTGGGTACGGAAATCTACTTTTTTGTTTGTTTGTTTGTTTGTTTGGTGTGTGTGTGTGTGTGTGTGTGTATGTGTGTGAGACAAACTTTCATGTAATCCAGGCTGGCCTCCTTGGGACTCTGTTAAGCCTATGAGGTGGACACACTACCTACAGAACTGCATTCCCAGTTCTAAATCTACTTTTCAACCATAGTTTTCTGAAATCTAAATTCAGATAAAGGGTTTCCAGTGAAAATGGAACCTCTGAACTAAGACAAGATACAAGCATAAAATACATATCAGACTTTGAAGATTTAGAATGAGAAAAGTATAATTCATTTCTTTTATATTAATAACACATCAAAAAGGCAATATAGATTAGGGTGTGGGTTTTTCTGGGGGCTACTTTTTATAATGTTGGGGATCAAATCCAAAGCTTTGCACATTAAAAGCGAGTGTTCTACCAACAAGCTGCACCCTAACCCCCACTGTCTTGGTTGTGGTTACTGTTGCTGTGATTAAACACCATGAACAAAAACACCTTGGGGGTAAAAGGGTTTGTTTCACTCACAGTTCCATGGAACAGATTATCCAAAGCAATGACTGTAGGAATTCAAACAGGGCAGGATCCTGGAGGCAGGAGCTGATGCAGAGGCCATGCAGGGGTGCTGTTTGCTGGCTTGCACCTCGTGGCTTGCTCAGCTGGCTTTTTTATACAACCCAGGACCACCAGCCCAAGGATGGCCCCACCCACAATGGGCTGGGCCCTCCCCCAACAATCACTAATTAAGAAAATGCCCTACAGCTAGATTTTATGGAGACATTTTCTCACTTGTGGCACCCTCCTCTCAGATGACTTTATCTTGTGTCGTGCTGACATAAAACTATTCAGCACCCCCATAATTTGGATTTATTTGCTTAAATAAAACAGATTGATTTGACGGCACCTGTTCTTTATCCCTGCTGTTTTAGGTCTAAAGCTACACATGGGACTAGCATCCTCTTTCCGTTGGGCAGTGCCGGTTTGTAAGAGGATCTTGGTTTGGAAGCCCTAACTTCCAGTTCAGAGCCACGGCTGAGCTCTGCGTGAGGTCCTCTGCATTTCTTCCCTTCCTTTAGCAGCCTGTTCGGGAAACACTGTGCAAGTGTAGGTTTATCCACAGCTGCAAGGGAGTGATGCTCAGAAGGGGAAAAGCCTGCCACCCTGCCAGAAGATAAAAAAGGCTTTCAAGGGCTCTAGGCTGTGGTCATGGGTTCTTCGAGAATTTCTGGCACTCCCTGAAGCAGTGGGAAGAAGGTACAGGCTGTCCAAAATTCAGCACAGAACCATGTCAAGGTTCTGGGAAGCCCTCTCAGGCATGCCTGGCCAGACTGATCTATTTGTACAGACCGGAACCCTCCTGGCTCAGTATGAACTGCTGTGGCCTTGGAACCTACAGCTGATACCCCCACTTCACAGGTCCAGTCTATGCCACAAAATGAGAGCGCTCACCATCTAACTGTCCAGCATCCCTCCACACCATGCAGTCACTACAGGCAAACACACTGCAGAAGGAGGCCAGCGGCTCCTGGAATTGCTACAGCCCCTGGCAGAACCCTTAGAGAACAAGGAAGCTGCTGCTGAAGGTGACAACAGTCACCATTTACAAGATGTCATTGGAGATGGGAGGGGTATTCTCATCACCTTGTAAGCCCTGGGATTCAGGGTGGCGCTGTCCAAGGTAGTAGACCTGGTCATGACTCCAGTCCTGTATTCTCTGACTCATTACAGGTATTGAATATGCAAATATGCAAAAACACTATTATTTTTATAGCATCCTCTGCTTCCTACTTATAAAAGCAAAATTCTACTTTTGTCTTTATGATTCTGTGCGGGCATGTTCACATTCCGAAGAGTGTGGGTGCCCACAGCAGCCAGGTGAGCTAGTCAGAGGCAGTTGTGAGCTGCGTATCGTGAGTGCTGGGATCCTAACACAGCTCCTCTGGAAGGGCAATATGTGTGTTCTTAACTCCTGAGCCATCTCTCCAGACCTGGTCATTTACATCCTAGACATAAAAAGAACACATTAGCCAGGTAGTGGCAGCACACACCTTTAATTCCAGCACTGGGGAGGCAGGACAGGAGCAAAGGGATCTCTGTGAATTCAAGGTCAGCCTGGTCTATAAAATGAGTTCATACAGGCAGAGCCATAACACAGAGAAACCATGTCTAAAACAAACAAACAAACACATCATGCAAAGACTTTAGGAAGCCTCACTCTCTTTTAGGAGTTACTGCTAACTCATGAAAACCCATCCCAGAGAAGAGAGACAGGAAAGACACCAGAAACACCACATCCAAAGAAAAACAGAGATGTAACCATACACACTCGATCTCTTAGGTACAAAAGAAACATTAGCAAGGAAAAAGAGCATTTTGTGTTGGATCCCATCTCCTAGCGTCTCTATGTGAAGGCTTGTTGACTATTCATACACATTTACAAACTGCAGAGAAAGAGTCCAGGAGACCTACTATAGCCCTGATCTTAGGGACCAGACTGAGAGCTTCTGCGTGAACATGACAGCATTGACGACCAGAGTTGCAGTTAGGTACAACCATTGCACTTACAGAGAAGGAAGTTAAAGCACAAATATCAGCGTGAAGCAGGCCCTTGTGCTGCATCCACTTACCCAGTCGCCTAGTTTAACCCTCACAATTGCTTTGTGAGGGAGGTATTCAGGCTTGAGGGGCGAGGAGATTTACCCACTAATTAGATTCCTCAAAGAGCTGAGATTAATCCCAAGCAGCTAACCACTCTATACTGCTGAATTCTTCCACCTTACAAGACCACGCTTGTGCTATCTAGTTATACCCCAGGAGCTCAGAGAGGATGGTTGTTGCACTCCTGTGAGTATCTTCTGAGCACCAACCCAGCTGCTTGAGAGTCTTCTGAGGAGGCTTGCACAACCTTCTCCAGGGACCACAAATGCTTGGCAACGTAGCCTCTGCCCCAGCCCCTTCCCCACAAGAAGAGAGCATGGGAAAGCTTCTAGGTGAGCAAACGCCAAGAAAAAGAGGAACTGCTCATGACTGACACATCGACTGATGGGTCACCTTGCTTCAAGTGTGACAGCTCTGAGGTGACACCGCCCCAGAGCACTGGGGGAGGGCTTCAGCTAAACTACCTCTCAACTCACTCTGCTCCCTCGTGTGCAGATGGGTCTGCCTTGAGTCTCTTACAAGACATCACTGACATTAGAACCCCCCTTCCGGAGAGCCGGGCTCTGCTTCTAGGGAGCCTCACCTAGGAGACAGGCAGGCTTTAGCAAGTCATACACAGCAACGCCTTAAACTGTAACCAAAGCCACCTAGAAGAGCCCACAGCCCTGATTCCTGTTGACTTTGAAAACAGTACACCCCCCCCCACACACACACACACACACTTAAAATAATCCATTATCTTGGCCTAAGTGCTTCAGGATGACAGCTGAAATCATTTTATAGAAACACCAAAAATGGAGGTCTTGGGGAACACTTACTTCACTAAGGAAGCTTTTCGGCACAGTTTGTCCGCCCCCCTGTAGTAATTCACCAGCTGTGCCAGCCCGGGCTCGTGACCTACGAGGAAAGAAGAGGCTCAGAATGGAAAGGGAGCAGGTGCAGACGACAGCGTCAGGAGCAGTGTGCAGAACAGGTGTGTCAGGCCCAGCTTTCCTTCTGTGTCCCAAGGTCCCTCTTACCCTCACTATCCTACCGTCAATCCCGCAACAGCAACACTGACATGCAGGTCCGCTGGGATGTGGCTGCCTTCCTTCTTTTTTTTTTTTTCATTTCTCCTTGGTCCTAACATAGCTCTCTCTTAGCTGAACACACCTAGGCCTGTAACCCGCTGAGCAAGGCTACTTGCATACAGCCACACATCCATCCCAACCTCACTTTCCCCAAACATCAAAGAAGGCAGCAGACAGCACATCTACCTCCAGGAGCTTCTAGAAGCCACTAAGAAGTGAAGGACAGTAGCAGAAAGGCCTCGAGGCAATGTTGGAGCCCTGAGAACTTCTTTGCACTATTCACAAGGAAACATTTCAATAGCTCTTACTACAAAAGCCTTTCTTTTTTTTTTTTTTTTTTTTTTTTGATTTTTCGAGACAGGGTTTCTCCATGGCTTTTGGTTCCTGTCCTGGAACTAGCTCTTGCAGACCAGGCTGGCCTCAAACTCACAGAGATCCACCTGCCTCTGCCTCCAGAGTGCTGGGATTAAAGGCGTGCGCCACCACCGCCCGGCTTACAAAAGCCTTTCTAAAACCACAACAGGAAGCTTGGAGTACAGTGCATCATCACCACATATGAGGCCACAGGTTCAATCCCCAGCATCATAAAAGATGAAGTGAAATAAATGAAGATAAAAATTAGAAATAAAATGATATGGCCAGGCGGTGGTTGTGCACACCTTTAATCCCAGCACTCAGGAGGCAAAGGTAGGAGGATCTCTGTGCATTCAAGTCCAGCCTGGTCTACAGAGTGAGTTCCAGGACAGGCTCCAAAGCTACACAGAGAAACCATTTCAAAAACAAACAAAAAGAGATAAAATGAAACAACAAAAAATACATTTTATTTAAAAAATTAACTCCTATCAAAATGCTTTGCATTTCTGGTAACAAAAGGTAAGATTTAAAAAAGAGACGCTGAGTTGGTGTCAGGAGTAACAATAATTAATCCAACCATGGCACATAACCAAGTCAGACCTTTCAGACAGTATCTGGTTTTCACAGTTGACCTGGGGAAGACAGGTCCAATACACTGTTGACCGGGTACCTCCTCATCCCATTGGCCCTGGCTTCCAGTGCTGAACATGACTCTGCTTTCTCCTTTCTTTTCATGCAGCCCATTTTAGACACAAAGTAAATACTCACAACAGTGAGGGTGCAGAACCATTTTAGTTAAGAGGATGCACCCTTCTTTTCCCTAAAAATAAAATGTTGCTGGCCATCTGGTAAGTATGTGCTGCCTTCTCAGGACCAGGATCACAAAGGGTTTCATTTGTCACCGTAGCAGCAAGGCCACCTACTCCTGCCCCAGTCTGAGCAGAGTCTTTAGGTGTGTTCTCAATACCAAGACTCTACCTAGGCTCGTACCATCAGGCATTGCCAAGTGCCAAGCGGAAGGGAAGTCAGGAAGGGAAGTGACAAAGCCAAGAGGGACCTCCAGTAGTTGTTCCTGTACTCCTTCTGGGGAAGTTAGTTTTGGGGGATTTTCTTTGCTGAGCCCTTCCAGGGGTATTTGATTAACAAGCCCGTGTCTATGCTGAGATTTCTGAGGCTTCCAACCAGTCACTCCCTGGAGTCACCTTGCTACAGTGTAAACTTGTATAACAATGAAAAGTTGTCCCTGAACTATTTCAGTAAGGGTAAGCCTTAATGTACTTCATCCTTCAAGCCACCACATCTTGATGGGGCTGTAACGAGCCTTAAACAAGCTTGCCAAATAGCCAGTTAACTCCAAACGGGCCTGCTTTCAGTCTAGTCTCACCTATCTCTGACCACACCTATTTCTGAAAAACGCTCCCCTCTCTAGGGTACCCTCCAAGGTAGAGTCGCCTCTTCTCTGCTATCAATTCTCCCCTTCTGTCCTTGGAATACAACCGACTCCATCCCCAAGTGAGTTTTTGCAAAAAGAACCAGCAACCCAGAGAGAGGCAGGTCCTCCCCCAGATGACTGTGCAGTGAAGGACCCGTGAGAGCAGGCTCAAGTCTGTGGGATGCTAGTTGAACCCATCTGGACAACTTCTAGATTACGTCATTTAAACGGGAGTCGCTGTCCCTTCTTGCAGGAAAGTATGGGAATGAAGTGGTACCAAGCCAGCTTCATGTGGATGAGGAGACCAAAGGCCATCCAAACTCCTGTAAAAACCATCATTAGTCGCACAGTTGCAAATGCACACTTTTAGTGCAGCTAAAAAGGTCTGAAATGGAACACCTCTGCACTCCCACACTCCCCCACCCCGCTTTAGGTTACTCAGTGAGTCTTTCCCAAATTTCCTGGGCCTCCCGGTAGCACAAGCCGCTGGGGGTTCGACAACGACAACTCCCCCTCCACACCCACACCGCACAAGGCTGAATGCTCGGTGGCGCAAAGCTGCAAGATGACTGCAGCGGGCGCAGGGAGGCTGGGGGACGAGGCCGACACTCCGACACTTCGGGTGCAGGGCTAGGTCACTGTCAGCAGCCAGGGCACCCGCACCGAGGCTCCGTTCCGAATCCAGCTATGGGTTTAGTTCTTGCTGGATCCATTTTAGATCTGCCAGAGCAAGCAAGCGCCTAGAGAAGATTAATGACCTTAAAAACAAAAGCGCTGGCTTCCCGGGGCCGTGCGCGCAGCGGCCACGAGGGAAAGGCTCACCCAATCTCCCGAAGGGCAGCCGGTTCCTCTCGCCCAGCATCAAGTTGAACCTGGGGTTGTCCCGCCGTAGCCTCTTCCAGTGGCCGGTGGCCAGCAGCAGCCGGGAGACCTCGGCGTAGACGCTGCTATTCTCATCGCGCACCACGAAGGTGTACATAGTGATGGGCCGCGCGACTCGCAGCCGCCGCACGAGTACAAGGCACGGCGGCCCAGCGTGGTCGCTGCCCCAACCCCAGCCGTCTCCCTAGCTCCGGAGCCGCGCCTCCGGGTCCCCTCAGCGCCGGCCCTGGGCTCCCGCGCCACCGCCCGCCCGAGTGGCTAGCGCCACCCGGACGCCGCGCCCACCGCCGGCGCCCCGCCCACGACCGTGATTCCGCGCGGCGCTCGGGGCAGGTCTGCCGGCCGCTGCGGCTGGAGCTCGGGTGCAGGGCCCGCCCCAGGGTGGCCGCCGCTCTGCTGGGGTGCCAGTGGCGTGGGGCGCAGGTGTGGTTGCAGTACACGCGAAGTGCGGTGGAGAAACAGAGGGGAATGATTCCAGCTGTGCCCGGGTCATAGCCTGCAAATATCCCTTTCCGCAGTCTGTCTGGCTCTCCCACCTAGTTCAAAATCAGATTTGATGGGTGAAAACAAAAGATCCAGGCAGGGGATGGTAGAGTGCTTGATTAGCCAGCCCCAAGCCCTGGGTCCGATCTCAGCCCTGTAAAATCGGGCCTGCCTCTAAGCCCAACACTAAGGAGGTAGGGGAAGAAAGATCAAGTATTCAAGGTCGTCCTCAGCTACTTAGAGAATTCGAGGCCAGCTGGGCTACTGTCTCAAAATAAACCAAAACTAAAGTTCTAAGTTTCCTTCCTGTACCCAAGTGAAGCTGTGCGCCCCTTCGGATCTGCTCGCTGTTGGTTTCCAGGGAGCGGGTGTGTGTCAAACTCAGTTACCTGCTGAAAAGGGCTCCTCTGGACTCTGCCTGAGGGTCCGTCCTAAACAGAATCAGGGAAGCCCTGGACTCTTCACAGGTCCTGCAATTCACCAGAATTGGACCACTTTCCCTTCTCTGGACCCTAGCTTCCCCTTTTGAGTAGTGGCAGATTTGTCCTTTAAAAGTCCATTGTCGCCAGGCGGTGGTGGCCCACGCCTTTAATCCCAGCACTCGGGAGGCAGAGGCAGGCGGATCTCTGTGAGTTCAAGACCAGCCTGGTCTACAAGAGCTAGTTCCAGGACAGGTTCCAAAGCCACAGAGAAACTCTGTCTCGAAAAAAAAAAAAAAACAAAACAAAAACAAAAACAAACAAACAAACAAAAAAAGTCTATTGTCCCTTTGCCTGACAGCCTGAGGAAATCAACTTTGGTACTAAGAGCATTTCACACTCATTCGTAAATGCCCTCAGCAGACCCAAGCTTTAGGGGTGGGGTTGGGGTGGGAGCCTCTCTCTACCCTGCTTTCCTTATCTACTGAGTACCATGTGAAGGCTGTCCCTGTCTCATCTACCGTAGGCACACTCTGACACTCTGACTTTATTTAATGCTGAGGAATCCCACCCGGGGCTTCGTGCATGCTAAGCAAACACTTTACCAACTGAGCACATCCCCAGCCCATTACTACATAATTTTTGTTTGTTTTGGGTTTTGTGCACCACTCCTTTCATTAGTGATAAAATTCATCTCTCCTCCCCTCCTCGCGCCGCTGCCCCAGCGCCGATTTCGGAGGGTCTACTGAGACGAACGCTGAGAGAAATGAGTATCAGATCTGCACTAATGGGGCCACTCTGTTCCATGGTGAGTGGTGGCACAGATAAAATAACCCAAAACTATCCAATCTGACTCTGAGCTGTAGAAATCACTAACGTTTTCAGCTGGTGTCACTCAGATGCAAGAGAAGGGAAACTCTGAGTCTTAGACTTCTCATCCCCCTTTGAATGAGTCCTGGTCACACGGATGTGTATGTTCCTGCCAACACACGTAAGGGGTGTGCTGCCCTCACTCCCAGTCTGAGCCTTTGGAATTCACATGTCTTCTCCTTCTAGGGTGACCCAGCCTCTCTTCTTTCTGGTGCTAGGGTGATAGGTGATAGTGTGTTTCACTCTGTCACGTGTTCTTAGCATGGTGTGCTGCTCTACCACAGGCCCAAGAACTACAGGGCCAATCAGTTACAGCCCAAAACTGAGGTGCAGAATCACCCTTTCCCTTTATGAGTTTATTACCCTGGGTATTAGTTGTAGCCACAGAAAGCTGGCCAACTGCTGGTTTGTCAACTTGACACAAACTGAAGCCATCTGGGAACAGGGAACTTCAAGTGGGAAAATGCCTCCATCGGATTGAGCAAGTCTGCAGTGGGAATTCTTGATTTACGACTGATGTAGAATGTTCCAGCCCACGGTGGATGGTGCCAACCCTGGGAAGGTGATCCTGTGCGGTACTAAAAGCAAACTCAGCAAACCATGTGTCTTAGGGTTTTATTGCTGTGAAAAGACATCATGACCACAGCAACTCATATAAAGGAAAGCATTTAATTGTGGCTGGCTTACAGTTTCAGAGGTTTGTGATTGGAAGCGTCACCCAGTCCCTGGCATCCATCTAAGCCCCCTCCCCTGGGATATTTGGTTCGAAGCATCACCCCAGCCCCTGGCCTGGAAGTTGCCTTGGTCTGGATTCCACTTCCAGAAAAGCCCGCCAAGCACTGACTCCTCCCCAAGGAGGATCAGGACCACTCCCACAGGTTATTTAGGCTTGCAGCGGAAAAAGGATCACGTGACTTTGGGCTTTGTATGCCCCGCCCCTTTCTGTCTCTCCCTTCTCCCACCCAGGAGCACTGCATTTATTAAATATGGGCATCTTTGATTCGGCCTAATCTGGTCTAATTGGAATTATTTGCGTCAGCAGAGAGACTCCTCCAAGATGACCAGGCTCCTGTGTGACCAGGACAGCATGGAGAGAGGGGGAGACCACGCAAAATCCCGGAGACCACCTGTTTCTTTTCCTGCCGCAAGCCTAAATAGCTGTGGGACTGGTCCTGCCCCTCCCTAGGGAGGGGTCAGCCCTTGGTGGGCTTTTCTGGAGGTGGAGTCCAGACCAAGGCAACTCCCAGGCCAGGGCCTGGGGGTGAGGCTTCCAATCAGGTTGGTCCATCATCAGCACGGCAGGAAGCACGATGGTACACAGGAAGACATGGTGCTAGAGAAGGAGCTGAGACTCCTACATGTTGATCCACGGCAGCAGGAAGAGAGACTAACACGAGGCCTAGCTTGAGCATTTGAAACCACAAAGTACACCCCAGTGACATACTTCCTCAAGATCACACCTACTCCAACAAGGCCACACTTAAGTACCGCCACTCTCTAGTGACCAAGCATTCAAATCTATGAGCCTATGGGGGCCATTCCTCTTCAAACCGCCATAGACTTCTTTCAGTAAAGTGTGAGAGAAGAAACACAACTGAGCGATGGCTATTGTATGAAGTGTATGTACACAGGAACACCTATACCCAGAAGGAGGAACTGGTAGCCTTGGTCCATAAACACCCACAAGTACCTCTCCCAAAGGCCCAGCCTTGTGGTAGATAGTACCGTCAGCTCAAGACCTTGTCTCTTTCTTGATTCTCACTTAAGGTTAACTAGAATCCCTAGTGGACCGTCCAGGCCACTAGAACTCAGCATAGAGAAGGGTTTTGAGTCGTAAAACCATGATCTGGATATTTGAATGATGCCGTTTGAAAGTCACGAGCACATTTCCATAAGGATGACAGAAGTTGGAGCCACTTTAGCATCTGGGCTTGTGATGCTGCACAGATAGCATCACAGAAAGTCAAAGACTCTGGGAGTCCTGAGGTCAGCCAGGCCCGAACTAGTACTCCAACTCTAGAAATTACTCCCTATGTCTCAACAAGAGTATGGTTCAGTAATGTGATATTTGTATGGATTAAACGGCATGTAAAACCCAGCACATGCTTTGCATATCATAAACTCTCCATAAATGGAAAACTATCACAGTTAGATGGTGCACTTACATAATTGACAGAAAATAACAGTTTTGTTAGAAAGTGGAATCTGTAGAGCGAAACTATCTTGTTGATGAAAATGAACACATTCACTCCCTGTTCGAGGTGAGCCATCTCCAGACCCATAGTTCAAGTCTGCAAACTTTATAATACACACACACAGCTTACATACTTACTGGCATAGGTAAATGCCTCTGTTGCTACTTCCCTGAGCATAGGCTGTGGCTTATTTGTAATGTGTGAATTAGCTCCTTTTCTGTTGCTGTAGTAAAACAGCTTGGCCAAGGCAACTTATAGAAGGAAGAGCTTATCTTGGCTTCCAGTTCCCAAGGGATAAGAGTCCATCATGGTGGGAAGCATTGCAGCAATGAGCAGGCAAGGTGGAAGAAAGGGCCTGAGAGAGAGGTCGCATCTCCCTCTGCAAACAGGAAGCAGAGAGCAAACAGGAAGAGACCATAAGCACTCAAAGCCCACCCTCATACTTCCTCCAGCAAGACTTCATCCCCTGAAGCCTCCACAGACTTCCTAAACAGTGCCACCCACTGAGGACCAAGTGTTCAAATGTGTGCATCTCATTCAAACTACTACAAATGTGGAGGGCAGAGGTCAGCATCAGGTGTTTTCAGACATTTGCCCCCTAATTTCCTCTTTTTGAGTCAGGGTCTTTCGTTGAACCTGGAGCTCACTGATTCAGCTGCCAGTGAACACCAAGAATTCATCTAACTCCATCTTCCCAGTGCTGAGGATCTATTTTTATTTTCTAGATTTACTTTACGTGTATGAGTGTATTGCCTGCATGTGTGTATGTGCACTACATGCATGCAGTGCCTGTGGAGGCCAGAAGAGGGCATCGGATCCTCTAGAGCTGAAGTTACAAAGGTTGGGAGCCATCATTTGGGTGTTGGGGATTGAATTTAGATTATCTACAAGACCAACAAGTAGCCGGGCGGTGGTGGCGCACGCCTTTAATCCCAGCACTTGGGAGGCAGAGGCAGGCGGATCTCTGTGAGTTCGAGACCAGCCTGGTCTACAAGAGCTAGTTCCAGGACAGGCTCCAAAACCACAGAGAAACCCTGTCTCGAAAAAAACCAAAAAAAAAAAAAAAAAAAAAAAAAGACCAACAAGTGCTCTTAACTACTGAGCTGTCTGTCCAGTTCCAATACCTGGCTTTTATGAGTGTTGGGGATTTTAACTCGAGTCCCTATGCTGTGAAAGCAAGCACCTTTACTAACTGGAGTTACAGTTGGCTGTGAGCTACCACGTGGGAGCTGGAAACTGAACTTAGGTCTTCTACAAGAGCAACAGGCGTTCTTAACTGCTAAGCCACCTCCCCACCTCCCCCACCCCACCCCTCATCTCTCAAGACAAGATGGAGACCAAGTATGGTAGAGCATGCTTGTAATTCTAGCACTGTGCCTAAGGATAGCCTGGAACCCATAGTGAGACAGACAGAGAAAGAGACAGAGAGAGATTTAAAAATAATGAAATTGCTTTATGAGACGATTACAGGACACGCACATTTCAGTGTATTCTCTCTCCAATTTAAGCGTCTGCTTCTTTTTAGTTCTCAAGAAACAGCAGTCTGAAGCCTGTTCACCAACCAAACTTAAATGAAAACCCACCTATGAAGGACTAGAAATAAGAAGCCTTATAAAACTGGTCAGCAGTTCACTCTCTGGCTTTCAAGAATCAGGAGCATGATTTCTTTTTGATTCCACACAATGCAACTGTTTAGACCTGTCGTTGAGCCCTATTGTGACTGGACTGGTTCAGATAGCTGTCTATTCAGGCTCTCATGCAGTTCTTATCTCTGAAACAGAGCATTGGCCCTGCCACAGTGTCATGCATAAGTTATGTTGCTGCTTCTTCTTGATACTCTCTATGACGTCAGGGGTGGAGTCAGTTAACGGAGGCTGGGAGAGCCTGTAGTTTGGAGCTGTGTGCAAACCTAGGTGGGCTCCTGTGGCTGATTAAACCACCCATTTCTCAAGGGTGTGTGAAACTGTGTCTCATTTGTGTGGAGAGTCTTCCCACTAAGGTAAGGGAAAGTTCATATTTTCTAGCCCCTTGTTGTTGATGACTGTGTTCATGATGGCCTGACAAAGATGCGTTCTAGGAACTTTTCAGTTTAGATGCAATCATGACCCCGCGTTTCTTGGCAAATCCTTTGTTTTCTGGGCTAGTCTGTTTTACAGTACATTTTGGTGTACTAAAGTGTTTCACTAATAGAGTTCATGGTGAAAAAGTAATGTGTTTACCCACCACTTTAAAAATGAGAACACCAGAGTTTCTAAAGTGAAAAAATTGAAAGCATAGTTCTAGATACAACAACCTCTCCTTGGGTCATTGAGAAGGTATATCAAGATCCTGCATGTCCTGTCTCCATGTCTGTGAGTGGTCCATATTGTCCCCTGTAGCTGTCCCAAAAGCAAGGTTCCCAGAGGGACAGGACACACAGACATGCCTGTCAATCCACCCTAACAAAACCAAAATGTTTTTGTTTTTGTTTTTGTTTTGGTTTTTCGAGACAGGGTTTCTCTGTGGCTGTGGAGCCTGTCCTGGAACTAGCTCTGTAGACCAGGCTGGTCTCGAACTCACAGAGATCCGCCTGCCTCTGCCTCCCGAGTGCTGGGATTAAAGGCCTGCGCCACCATTGCCCGGCTCCAAAATGGTTTAAAACAAGCAAAAGTATGTAAAAGGCTTTGCCTGAATCTTAAGAGTTTAAGCATTGTCCTCAGCTATTGGTCTCAGTCTTTAGACCCTTTGGCTACACTTTCAAAATGGCTTCGAGCACCTGTAGACACATAACATTGCATTCATGAGGATTGGGACCAGGGGCAAGCTGAATCCTCTGTCCTCCCTGAACCATCCTGTGTGGCCTATAGGCCCTCAACAGCTGTAGTTGGAAGACATGCGATCATCTAAAGATTACCTTTCAAGAAAGGCCGGGGAGGGGGGAGGAAGGAAGTGGGAGAGTTGGTGAGGAAGGAGCCAGGCAGGATGTGGCACAGCCACACACACAGACAGGTGTGCCATGGTCTGGACTGGATGATACAGCCATGCAGCACAAACTGCACTGTAGATGCCTCACAAAGGGACTATCCATTTGTATTCTTTCTCCTGAAGTCACTGGCTATTCCCCAAAGAAAGTCACTCATTCATCAGATCCATTCTCTGGAAAGCGGGGATATGTGACTTCAGCAGTGGGTGTCATACAGCTAGGTCAAGAGCAACGGAAGGGGTCAGCGTAGTAGCATGACAGCTTAGACTACGCTTCCGGAACCAGTCTACACTGGATGTGTGTTTTCTGTGGGACCCAGAGACACTGCGGCTTTTAAACTCATTGTTCTTTCCATTCTCCCATTGCTCACGTCCTCTCCAGCTTTACATCATATGCATGTTTACACTCATATCTAAACCTGGACTCCAGCTATAAAAACAGGCAGCATTTGTTTGACATAAAACTGTTGTGTAGTGTCTGGAGACGGGGGGGGGGGGGGAGAGGAGGGGTGGGAGAGAGGAGAGAGAGAGAGAGAGAGAGAGAGAGAGAGAGAGAGGAGAGAGGAGAGAGAGAGAGGAGAGAGGAGAGAGAGAGAGAGAGAGAGAGAGAGAGAGAGAGAGAGAGAGAGAAAACGCTGGTGTGCATATGTGCATATGCTGTGGTGCATTGAAGAACAACTTTTTGGACATTTGTTCTCCCTCCTTGTACTGGGGCAAGGTCGCTCTTGTTACTTCTGCTTCCCTGCCTGTTCCTGGCCTCCTGGTGATGCTCCTACCTCTGACTCTCATCCCCCTGGAGGGATGGGATTACAGATGCTCCAGTCTGCCAAGTTTTCTGTGGTACCAGAGCTGGAACACAGTGGTCAGGCTTGTGCAGCAAGAGATTTTACCCACAGAACCATCTTGCTGGCTTTCCCATGCATATTTTTTGACACGTTTGTCAAAAGTTAGTGGCTGCAGCTCTGAGAGCTTTCGAAGTCTTTTATTCTGTGACATTGGCACTAAGTGTCTGTTTTTGTGCTAGGGCCGTGCTGTTTTCATTACCATGGTTTGGGGGTACAGGCTGAGATCGGGTCTTATGATAACTCCAGCATTGCTCTTTCTGCTTAGAATTGTTTTTGCTATTTGGGGTCTTTGGTGTGTCCACGTTATCTTTCTGACTCCCTTTTTCTAGTCCTGTGAAGAATGTCATTAGGATTTTGATGGCTATTGTATTGGTAGGATAGACATAACACCACATTAATTCTTCCAGTCCACGAACATGGTGGTTTTTCTAACTTCTGGTGTTTCAATTTCTTTCACCCCATCCCCTCTCTCTGGGTATGTACATGTGTTTTCAGGTATGCATATGTGCAGGTGGTAGCCAAAGGATAGCTAATGTCAACTACCTTCCTCAGTCATCCACCATCTTATTTTATTTTATTTTAGGTGTAAGAGTGTTTACCCTGCATGTGTGTAAATGCACAGCATCATGCGTGCTATCCGCAAAGGCTAGAAGAGGCCCTGGAACTGGAGTTCAAATGGTTGGAAGAACAGCCAGCGTGCTAACCATTGGTCCACGTAGCAGCATTTCCTGTTGGCCTGCCACCAGAGTTAGCAACTTTCCCTCACCCCTACTGGGCCACACCTAGCCTAGCTCTGGAGTTAGCACCCAGCCCTAATCCATCCTTTGTGTTACAGATACCTTTTGTCACCCAACGTGAATCTTGTCTGAGAGTTTTCCAAGGATACAATGCTTATGTAAAACTTGGTTAGGGGGCAGCATCAGCACCTCCTGAATCAGGTATTTGCCCTTGGCATTGTATTTTTGGAAGCTTCTTTCAGGTTGTTTTGAGCTTATGGAAATCAACTGGCTAAAGTGTAAATACAGGAAAAAATAAAAATGCCCTGGGGGAAGGAAAAAATGCTTCAGTCCATGAAGGCCGGGGACCCCTGTGGCCACAGAAGGCTAAGTTGATTCTCCAGTGTCTCTGAGTCTTCATTTCACGGACCCACGTGAACCCACAGCCACATGGCAACACCTTCAACAGATCCATCTCTCCAGACTCTCTATCTTTTCCAGTCCAAACTGGATGACACAGGTTTCTTTTCATTGTTATTTTATTTTACCAGTACGGGTGTTTTGCCTGCATGCATGTCTGTGTACCACATTCATGCAGTGCACACAGAGGTTAGAACATGGATCATGACAGGTGTGAGGCTCCATATGTGTGCTGGGAACCAAACCCTGATCCTCTGGAAGAGCAGCCAGTGCTCTTAACCACCGCAGAATCTCTCCAGCCCCTGACACGGGTTTCTTTTTTTTTTTTTTTTTTTTTTTTTTTGGTTTTTCAACAGGGTTTCTCTGTGACTTTGGAGCCTGTCCTGGAACTAGCTCTTGTAGACCAGGCTGGTCTCGAACTCACAGAGATCCACCTGCCTCTGCCTCCCGAGTGCTGGGATTAAAGGCGTGTGCCACCACCACCCGGCATGATACGGGTTTCTTAATAGCCACCCTCTAAAATAGTAAATCAGAAGTGGGGAGGGGTGAATGTACACGGGATGTTTTCAGGAGGTGCAGTTGAAGCTTGTGGCCTTATCTACCAGTAGGAGGCAGAAGGAGACGGCTGTCTGGGAATGGCACGAGCTTCTTAAATCTCAAAGCCCACCCACCCCCAATGACACATCTCCTCCAACAAGGCCACACCCTGTAATTCTTCCCAAACAGCTCCACCAAGAATTCAAATATATGAACCTGTGGGTGTCATTCAAACCACCACAGCAACATTCTTTTGTTTTCCTCACCTATATATTATCCTGAGATTATTTTAAGTTTTTTTTTGTCTGTGTGTGTGCTTGTGTCCTCATGTCCACTTGTGCACACATGTGTGCGCACATATGTATGTGCCTGCTGCTAGGAGAAGAGTGTGTCAGGTCCCCTTGATCTAGAGTTAGAAGTGATTGTGAGCTGCTTGCTGTGGTTTCTCGGAGCTGAATTTAGGCCCTCTGTAAGAGCAAGAAGTGCTTTGAACCATTGAGACATCTGCAACCCGAGTTGTCTTCTTTTAATCTTCCTTTGGGGGAATATTTTGAATGAGAGAATAAGATTGAACAAGTTATAGACTCCCTGTAGCAAGCTTTTTCTTTTGGACCACCAGCCAGCTCCCAGATCATGACACGGAGATTTTACTGTCAGTTATGAATGCTCAGCCGTATCTTAGCTCTATTTTAGCCTGGTTCTCTTAATCTGCATTTTGCCTCAGGGCTTTTTTACCTTTCTTCCTTTCTTTATGTCCTACTCTGTCTGCTGGGGGGGTGGGATGCCTGACTGGTCCCAGGCATTTCCCTTGTTCTCTCCTCTCTTCTCTCCTATTTCTTAGAGGCTAAATTTCTCCTCCTAGTCACTCTGTCTGCCCTCCATTCTTGCCTATACCTCTCCTGCCTAGGTACTGACTGTTTTGTTTTTTATTAGACCATTCAGGTGCCTTAGGCAGACGAGGCGAAACAAATGCAACACATCTTTTCATAATTAAACCAATGCAGCATAAACGAATGTAACACATCTCTGTCCAATTCAAATAATATTCCACAACAAATCCCCGTACTGGATTGCCATTAGCCATTTCTTAACCATTTCTATTTTGTGGTTTGTGAATCTACTTTTCACTCTGTTGTCTTCTTCAGGACTTGACTTATGTTCCCCCCCCCTTCATATGTTTCTGCTAGACCACAACCTATTGTGTATGTGTAAGGGCTTTAGCATAAATCCTAAATATCCCTTTACTATTTTATAAATCTTTCCATATATATATATGTGTGTGTGTGTGTGTGTGTTTGAGAGAGAGAGAGAGAGAGACAAAGAGAGAGAGAGAGACAAAGAGAGAGACAGAGACAGAGACAGAGAACACTGAATAAAGAGAAATACTTCCATGTCAACAAACATGAGCTGGTGGTGTCCTCATTTCTGTTCACAGACTCGGAAAGATGAACTCTTTCCTCTGGGATGACTTTGGGCCCAGGATACAGAACAGGGCCATGGAGCAGATCATCACACCCATGGCCATCCGGCTTTGTCAGCTGCTCATCTCAGTGGAGAGGAAAGAGGTACAGAGAGAAGCACTTGCCTCCTTGCAGAAGGTGGCAGAGGAATTGGCCAATGCAAGCGAGGCATTTGTGCATGCTGCCAGCAGGTAATATCTCCAAGGGACCTAAGGCCCTTGCCCTGACGGCCTGGCAGACAATGAAGCATATAAATAGAACCTGGTTCTAGTTTTCAATGCTTTGGGGACTGGTGGATGTAGCTCAGTACCTAGCATACAAGAAGCTCTGCTTAAGGTGGATGTGGTGGCGTGCACCTGTAATCCCAGAACTCAGGAGGTGGAATGTGGAGGGCCAGAAGTTTGAAGTTTTCCTTGGCTACTGTCTTAGTCACTATTCTATAGCTGTGAAGAGATACCATGACCAAGATAACCCTTTTCTTAATTAATCTTTTTAAATTAACTTTTCTCATTTTACACACCAATCCCAATTTCCACTCCCTCCCTTCCTCCCGCTCTCTCACCTTCCCTGAACCCCACCCCTATCCACTCCTCAGAAGGGGTAAGTCCTCCCATGGGGAGTCAACAAAGTCTGACACATCACTTTAAGGCAGGACCAAAGCTCTACCCCCTATATATAGGCTGAGTAAGGTATCCCTCCAAACAGAATGCGTTGACAGAGATTTCTGTTCTGTCAGGTCCTGCAGCCATTCAGTCCCAAAGAAACACACAGAGGTCTGCATTAATCGTAAACTGGTTGGCCTAGTAGCGCAGGCTTCTTATTAACTCTTACATCCTACATTAACCCATAATTCTTGTCTTTGTCAGCCACGTGGCTTGGTACCTTTTATCAGAGAGGCATTCCCATCTTGCTTCCTCTGCTTCTGGGTCACGACTGCAGACTGCGACTTTCCTCTTCCCAGAATTCTCCTGTTCTTGTCTCCCCACCTGTACTTCCTGTCTGGCTACTGGCCAATCAGTGTTTTATTAAAATGATACAACTGACAAATCTTTACAGGGTACAAGATCATTGTCCCACAGCAAGAATGGAATCCAAAATGCCAGTTCAAGCACTAGGGATAAATCCTGGTCCCACTACCAGGGGCCCCACAGACTGCCCAAGCCACACAACTGTTACCCACATTCAGAGGGCATAGTTTGGTCCTAGCAGGTTCCCCCACTGTCAGTCCAGAGTCAGTGAGAGCCCACTAGCTCAAGTCAGCTGTTTCTGTGTGTATCTCCATCATGGTCTTGACACCTTTGCTCATATTATTGCTCGTCCCTCTCTTCAACTGGTCTTGGGAAGCTCAGGCCACTGCTTAGCTGTGGATCTCTGCATCTGCTTCCATCAGTTGCTGGATGAAGTTTCTATGATGACAATTAAGGTAGTCATCAATAGGGTCTTAGCTGGGGTCATCCTTGTGGATTCTTGGGAATTTCCTTGGTGTCATGTTTCCATAATGGCTCCCACAATCCATAACCAAGATAACTCTCATAAGAGAAATCATTCAATTGTGGGCACTCTTACGGTTTCAGAGGTTCGTCCATTATCATCATAACAGGGAGTACAGCAGCATGCAAGCAGACATGGAGAAGCAGCTGAGAGTTCTGCATCCTGATCCAATTGGAGAGGGAGCCTGGGCTTGGAATGGGTTCTTTGAAACAAGTCGATTAACTCCTAATTCTTCCAAGCCTTTCAAATAGTACTACTCTCTAGTGACAGAGCTTTCAAATGCATGAGACTGTGGGGGCCATTATTGTGTATACAGTGTTCTGTCTGCATGCATGCCTGCAGGCCAGAAGAGGGCACCAGATTTCATTACAGATGGTTGTGAGCCACCATGTGGTTGGTGGGACTTGGACTCAGGACCTTTAGAAGGGCAGGCAGTGCTCGTAACAGCTGAGCCACTCTCCAGCCTGTGGGGGGGTCATTCTTATTCAAACCACCACAGCTATGTAGTCGGTTTGAATCCAGACTGAGCTACATGAGACCCTGCTTCAAAAATAAAATAAAAAAATAAAATAAAATAAATGCTTTCTGAAAGAAGACGTGTGGAAAATAAATTAGTATAAGAATGGATATAGATTGTTTTAGTTTGCTTCTCTGTTGCTGTAACAAAACACTGGCCAACAGGCCAACAGCAACTTGGAGGAGGAAAGGGTCCACTTGGCTTAACATCGTCATCGAGGGAGAAACTCAAGGAAGGAACTTGGAGGCAGGAACTACAGAAAAAGCCGCGGAGTGACACTGCTTGTTGGGCTGCTCCTTTGACTGCTCAGCTACACTTCTGGACTAGCCCAGGCCCACCTGCCCACGAGTGGCACCGCCCACAGTAGGCTGGGCCCAACCGTGTCAATTATCAATAAAGAAAATGTCCCCATAGGCCTGTCTACAGGCCAATCTGATGAAGGCAATTCTTCAGCCCAGGTCCCTCTTCCCAGGTGTGCAAAGCTGATGACCAAGATTAGCCCTCATGGAGTTGGGGCAAGGCCTAAAGATCATGTGACTCTAGGAAGGTAAAAAGGAAAACTACAGTGAGAAATAATGCAAGATATTTGTTATAAATTATGTACAGGAGCTGGAGAGATGGCGGAGCACTTAAGAGTGCTTGCTGCTCAATTCTGAACCTAAGTTCAGGTCTCAGAACCCATGTAATAACATTCATACACATACCTAAAATAAATTATGAAGGAATTTAGTAACAGAGCAATTTTATACCAACTTAATACTTCTTTGTAGATTTTGAATTTCTGACAATGCATTTTTTTAATCACAAGAAGTACAGTCAGTTTTGAGAGAGGCTAAATATTGTTTGTGTTCACTGCAGGATAAATGCCTTTGCTCCATTGTTTGACCCTGGCAAGATAAATTATTTATACAGACAATTATCATCAGTGTTCATGACCGTGGGAAACGGTCCAGCCTTCTTTTTCCTAGCAGAACTGTGATAATAAACATTTGGACTTGAGTTAGGCTCCACCATCGCTGAGCAGTTCCCAGAGAAGCCAAATGGAGGCCAGCAGCACACCCCACTGAGTGTTGTTGGGCTGGCAAGTTCCTGCCTTCCTTTGCTGGGCAGGCTCTCAGGGGGCCAGGACCTGCCTCATCAGCTGCTGTCCGTCAGCCAGCCTGTGCCAGTGAGAAGAGGCCGGCGCAGGGATCCGTTTCCTCTTGCTTAGAAACATATCTTATGATGAACGTTTAGGAAATATGAATGAGAAAAAGAAAGAAAATAATATTGCCCACAAACCTGCAGCCTAGAGAGGCCAATCGGAGGATTCGAGTATATACTTACCCCACATGCTTTCCTTCTCTTTCTAACTTTTCCCTCCCCATCACTCCACTTTCAGTTTTTTAAAACTCATATAAAACTATCTCTGTTAGGGCTGGAGAGATGACTCAGTAGTTAAAAGGGAGTTCTGCTCTTGCAGAGGACTGAGTTTGGTTTCCAGAACCCATGTCACATGGTTCACAATCACCCTTAACTCTAGTTCCAGTGAGTCTTTCATAGGAACCTGCACCCACTTACACATAAATACACACACACACACATATGTATAATTTACATATTATTTAAAGTCTTATTATGTATATAATAACGAATGAAGAAAGTATGATACATATACATATATATACAAGGAAATATGATACACGTAGACAATAAAATTACATTTTATTCACCTATAAAGAAATTGTGACATTTTCATGACAATGGAAGGTACTAGCAATCATCATATGAAAAGAAATAAGACAAACTCAGAAAGATAAACACCATGTTTTCTTCACTTAGATCTAAAATTGTTTGTGTGTGTGTGTGTGTGTGTACACGTGTGCGTGTGCTCGTGTGTGGGCATGTGTACACATGCCTGGAAGTTGTGGTACTAGAAAGGGAATCATGAGGGGGAGGAGGAGAATAAAGAAGGCAGTGGAATACATGTGACATGAAAACAGAATGGGGGAGCCTGTGGAGGAGAGAGGAGCACCAGGAAGGGCGGTGAGAGAGGGATGAGGTCAAGACGTCAATGTGGGGGGACTTGATGAAGTCCATTACCTTACACACTAGCTTAAGTTAATTTAAGAGGTTTTAAAAACCTGTGTGGGTGTTCCTATCCACATACGTGGTATACATGTACGGACACACGCGTGTTTGTGCAGGTGCAAGGGCATAAAGCAGTCTAGACTGATAAGCCCCACTCATCCCGGGTCTGTGTGAACAGTACTCTGAGATTGGATAGCACAGTTTCATATGCGTCCTGGTAGCTTCATACATATTTCACTGTTTAAGGCATTGCCAGGGGTGTAGTTGGGGTGAATCTGGGAGGAGTAATGACCCAAACACATCACAGGCATGTATGAAGTTGTCAAAGAACTAATTAAATACTATTTTTTGAAAGAAGTTGCCAGGGCTGGAGAGATGGCTCAGAGGTTAAGAGCATTGCCTGCTCTTCCAAAGGTCCTGAGTTCAATTCCCAGCAACCACATGGTGGCTCACAACCATCTGTAATGGGGTCTGGTGCCCTCTTCTGGCCTGCGGTCATACACACAGACAGAATATTGTATACAAAATAAATAAATATTTAAAAAAAAAAAAGAAAGAAAGAAGTTGCCAGCATATGTCACATTGTGTTCAGCAGTACGCGAACCCAGTTCTCACACACATTCCTCAGCCCCTGAAATAGTCAGAACTTTTTGTTTGTTTTTCGAGACAGGGTTTCTCTGTGCAGCCCTGGCTATCCTGGAACTCACTCTGTAGACCAGGCTGGCCTTGAATTCACAGAGATCTGCCTGCCTCTATCTTCCTAGTACTGGGGATTAAAGGTGTGTGCCATTATTGTCCAGCTAATAATCACAATTTTTAATTTAGCTATTTTAGCAAATGTTTTTACTGTGATTTTAACTTTAATTCCCATGAAATAATGCCTTAAAATATTTTTATTCAAGCCTGGAGGTGGTGGTACAAGCATTTAATCCCAGCACTTGGGAGGCAGAGGCAGGTGAATCTCTGTGAGGTCAAGGTCAGCCTGCTCTGCAAAGTGAGTTCCAGGACAGCCAGGGCTCTGTTATGCCGATAAACTGTCTCAAAAAGTTAAAACAACAACAACAACCAAAAAAAAAAAAACCAAAAAAATAAAACAAACAACAACAACAACAAGAGATTCAGAAGCACATATATAGGTGTGCACACCAATTCAAAGGACACAGAGAGAGCACTTAGCTATTTGTGTGCAAAAGTAATTGTGGAACTGTATACGAAGATCAATTCAAAATCCATCAAATGTCTAACTATAGCTCTTAATCTTATAAATGATTCATAAAGAAACAGAGGGATCCGAGTCTTTGAGATCTTGGGTTAAGTACAGATTTCCAGATGTAAAACTGGAAGCTTGGCTCATGAAAGGACCAAACAAGCTTCTCTTTGGAGGACTCTATTAAATAGGCAGAGAAGAGTAGCCAGACGCTGGGAAACGCTTTTTCATGGAGGTGTGCTGACGGTTGTCTACAGCCTTGAAAGTGCATCAGAACTGACGGGAATCACAGAATCAGAGCTCCTTTCACGTTTAACATCGTGGGTGATATAAAATAAATACACTTATACAAATGCACAGTTGCTGCTGCATGCAGTACGGTCCACTTTACAATGTATAATTATAATAATTATAATGTAAAATGTATAATTAGTGGTTTTATAGATGTATCCATAGATACAGACGTGGTTTTATTGTTTGTTACTATTATTTGTCTTTTCGACTACTGGATTGTTATAAACATTTTACGCTTCTTACACCTTTATGATCTCTACACATAATGCTATCACACAATCTTTGTGCTCAGGCAGTGTAAACAGAGATGCTTTTGATTCACCCAGGTACAATCGCCAGCATCCATTTTCTCATCAATAAGAAATAGGGGCTGGTGAGATGGCTCAGCCGGAGGAAGCACTTGTTGTTAAGCATAACGTCATCGTTAGATTCCTGTTGCTGTGGTAAAAACCCCATGACCTAAAGCAGACCTGGGAGGGGAGGGTTTATTTGTCTCGAGGATACAGCACTTCATCAGGGAGAGCCAAAGCAGGAGCAGAGGCAGGAACCGTGGAGGAAGGCTTCTTATGTGCTTGCTCTCCATACCTTGCCCAGCCTACTTTCTTATACAAACCAGGACCACCTGCTCAGGAGTGGCACTGCCCGCCGTGAGCTGTGCCCTCCCACAACCAATATTAATCAAGACCAGCCCCACAGGCTTGCGTACAGGCCCATCTGAGGGAGGCACTCTTACAATTCCGGTTCCCTCTTCCTAGTTGGTTCCAGCTTGTGTCAGTTGACATAAATCAGGCAGCACACCCAATGACCTGAGTTCAATCCCGGGGCCCCCGTGGAAGGAGACACAAGAGTCATGGCAGAGACACAGCATCACGTTGCTTTGACTAACAACAAGCCAGTCTTAGTGTTCTATTGCTGTGAAGAGACACCATGACCAAGGCAACTCTTATAAAGGAAAGCATTTAATTGGGGCCTGACTTAGAGTCCATTATTATTATGGCAGGGAGCACGGCAGCACACAGGGAGCACGGCAGCACACAGGGAGCACGGCAGCACACAGGGAGCACGGCAGCACACAGGGAGCACGGCAGCACAGGGAGCACGGCAGCACACAGGGAGTATGGCAGCACACAGGGAGCAAGGCAGCACAGGGAGCACGGCAGCACACAGGGAGCATGGCAGCACAGGGAGCACGGCAGCACACAGGGAGCACAGGGAGCACGGCAGCACACAGGGAGTACGGCAGCACAGGGAGCACGGCAGCACAGGGAGCACGGCAGCACACAGGGAGTACAGCAGCACAGGGAGCACGGCAGCACACAGGGAGCACAGGGAGTACGGCAACACACAGGGAGCACGGCAGCACAGGGAGCACGGGAGCACGGCAGCACACAGGGAGCACGGCAGCACACAGGGAGCACAGGGAGTACGGCAGCACACAGGGAGCACGGCAGCACAGGGAGCACGGGAGCACGGCAGCACACAGGGAGCACGGAAGCACACAGGGAGCACGGCAGCACACAGGGAGCACGGCAGCACAGGGAGCACGGGAGCACACAGGGAGCACGGCAGCACACAGGGAGCACGGCAGCACACAGGGAGCACGGCAGCACACAGGGAGTATGGCAGCACACAGGGAGCACAGGGAGCACAGGGAGCACGGCAGCACACAGGGAGCACAGGGAGCACGGCAGCACAGGGAGCACGGCAGCACACAGGGAGCACGGCAGAACAGGGAGCATGGGAGCACGGCAGCACACAGGGAGCACGGCAGCACACAGGGAGCACGGTAGCACAGGGAGCACGGGAGCACGGCAGCACACAGGGAGCACGGCAGCACAAGGAGCACGGCAGCACACAGGGAGCACAGAAGCACACAGGGAGCACAGGGAGCACGGGAACACGGCAGCACAGGGAGCACAGGGAGCACGGCAGCACACAGGGAGCATGGTACTGGAGAAGCAGCGGAGAGTTTTGCATCCTGATCTTCAGGCAGCTGGCAGAGAAAGAGAAAACACGCTCAGCCTGGCATGGGCTTTAGAAACTTCAAAGCCCGCACTCCCAGTGACACTTTCTCCAACAAGGCCTCACCTATTCCAAGATGGCCACACCTCTTAATCTTTACCATGCCCTGGTGATTAAGCATTTCAATATATGAGCCTATGGCAATCAATCTCATTCAAACCACTGCAAAGCCTAAAAGAAGAAAACCAAAAAGATGGAAGCCTGGTGTGAAACATACACCTCGGGCTCTTGTCAATACGTGGCATTGAATATCAGTGGTCTGGCTCACATTTCTCAGTGGTGGTTTAGTCTTTACCATATGCCCACGTAGCAATTAGAGCTACACTTCTTTTTATTGTAATAATTAATTAACTGATTGATATTTTTCCCCTTGAGACAGCATTTCTCTGTAGCTTTGGAACCTGTCCTGGAACTCATTCTACAGACCAGGCTGGCCTCAGACACCCAGAGATCCACCTGCCTCTTCCTCTGGAGTGCTGGGATCAAAGGCATGTGCCACCACCACCTGGGCAAAATTGTTATTTTTCTATTGTGAAATGCTTGTCTCCTGTCTTGCCCAGGGTCAGTTAAACTGAAAACCACGCATTGTGCTTCCTTTTTTAAAGCAATGTCCATTTCACATGGCCACTTGGTAGCTCTGATTTCTGACGCCTAAGTACTTTGGTGGCACAGTGAAAATAGTGTTCATATTTCTGTGTATCGTATAACTGAATAATAGCAACTTGCAGATAGGTTCATCCCCAAAGGAAAGGGACTGGTGTATGACACAAAGTGTCAAAACTTGCATCCAAGCACTCTGCGGAAGCCACATTTGATCTTTGAGAAAAGTCTGGAATATGTTTTCTCATTGGCGATCACTAACTCTTGGGATGTTTAAAATGAAGAACGACCTCAAGTGTTGATGAGAATGTGTGAGAACTTGAACTCTCTCTTTGATGAGTAGAACACAGTATGTTGCAACTACTTTAGAAAGTATTCTCTAAAAGTTAAACATATACCCGTTGTTATCTAAGAGAAATGGACTCCTGTGTCCGCACGAAGACCAAGGCATGCATAGCCACAGCAACCTTCTTTCTTTTTAGTTCTGTGTCCCCAGTACTGGGGATTGAACTCAGAACCTGGCACTCGAGGCAAATGCTGCATTACCCAGTTAGATCACCAGCCTTTTTATTGCAAGCTTCAAAACAAGTTTCCAATAAGTTGCCCAGGCTGGCCACAAACTCCCTGTGTGGTCTATGTTCACCGAGAGCTTGTGGTCCTCCTGCCTCTGCCTCCCAAATAGCTGGGCTTATAGATGTGCCCCACCGTGCCAAGCTTGGTAGCTTTATCTTATTTTAATAACTAAGATAGAGTGGCCTCAGGTTTCTTACCTGAAACTCTGGAGGACAGAAGATGATGGATCAGTTGTATACAGGCAGTTGAAAAGAAAAGCCTGAGACTCAGAATTCTCTACCCAGATTGCCTGTCATTAACCTGTTTAACCTTAACGCATGAAGTTTGTTAAGGCTAAGATTGAGGTAACAACTCTAGTTCATAACTAAGACACCTGAAGAAAGGATGAAGAGAGTTTTTTTTTTGTTTTTGTTTTTTTGTTTTGTTTTGTTTTTTAAACTCAACATGTGTCTTGGCTTGTAAGCACAGGCGTCAAGGTTCAGTTTAATGGCCACCTGGTGTTGTGCCTTCTGTGTAGCCTCGTTTCCATGGGACTCTTTGGGCTTAACATGATAACATTCTAAGTGCAATGTGTCCACTCAGGCTAGCGGAAGACTCTGAGGATGAGTGGTTTAGGGAGGAAATGAAGCCAGTGGCGGAGTCTCTGACCCTCTCCGGGAGGAACATCCTGCTGGTAACCCAGAAGCTCCCCGTGCAGCCAGAGTGTGAGCGCCACTGGGAGGAGCTAGTGGCCACAGCTCAGCAGATCCTGGTGGACACTACCAAGGTGAGGCTCCCTCAGAGCTGGTTGGCAGCATGGTCATCGCTGGAGAGCACGTATGGCCATGCAGTTCTCACAGGGACTCCTGGCCGTCCCTTAATTTGAAACCTGCCCAAGTGCTTGCCAAGATCCTAGACAGAGTTCATTACCGATTTAATCAAGGCTAAAACTGAAGCTGTAACAGGAGCTGGTAAGAACCCCTCAGTTTCCAAACACACTCAGTTTTTCATCCTGACCCACATTCCTTTCTAAATACAACTTAAATTTACTTTGGAGAGTTTATGCATTTTTATTTTATGTCTGCGAGTGTTTGCCTGAATGTGTAGCTATGCACCACGTCTGTAAACCCATTGAGGAAGAGGCGGGCAGAGGAGGGCCTAGGAAATTCTAGTGTTGGAATTACAGACAGTTGTGCGCCCCCTTGTGGATGCTAGGAATCAAAGCTAGGTCCTCTGGTAGAGCAGCCCGTACACTTAACTGCTGACCCATCTATCTCTCTGGCCCGTTTACAACTTTTACATTGGGATATTGCTCCTGGTTCAAATACAAATCTTCAAAATATTTTGTTGTTGTTCATTGAATAACATCTGTAGTGTGGTTTATTGGAGCGTATTGCAGTGGGGTAGGGGAGGATGAGAGGCAGAACCGGAGGGGTTTGGGCATCTGCTGGTGGTGAATGAAAGAGAGAGAAAGGCTTTTGGCTTGGGTACCAGCCCCAGGGATAGGGAGTGGATGGATGGAGCTGTCTGTGAGAGGTGAGTCAGGCTAGAAAAGCTGCCTCAGGGAAGCCCTCCAGCCCATCGTTCTCATTTAAATAATAATACGTCTTTGGACAGTCCAGAGTAAACGCCACGCCCCCTAAATATGGAGAGAAGGCAGCCAGTTCAGACCTCTGGTTTACAAAGAAATGCGCACACACGCAAACCTCCAAGACTGGAGGGTGCATTCTCCAGTCCGGCCACCTAGACAGTGTGTTTGGTTACATTCAGGTTAAGTGACAATGTAAGGTCTCCTAGGCTTAAGCTACATGGCCCCAAGAATGTTCAGTCATCTTCAAGTCTCTTTCCTGTGACCGCCCCAGCAGGTCTTGCTGCTTGAAGACGCAGCAATGGCGAGGAAGACGGTGCCAGCGGCTGGTTGGTGCCTGACCTGCCTGGAGGCTCTGGAGGCGGCGGAGGACTCCACCTCGCTGCGCGCCTCGCTGTCTGACCTGGCGACTGCGCTGCTGCGACTGGGAGGCCTGACCACGCGCTGGGCCCGGGACGAACGCCTGAGTCGAGTTCGCCACCGGCTAGGGTGCTGCATCCCAGCGCTGCTCGCAGCCGCCCGCGGCCACCTCCGGCACCCGCGCGAGCCGCAGCTGGTGGCTTCACGGCGCCGCATCTTTGCCCTGACCAGGCAGAGCCTCAGGGAGCTCCTGGCTGTACTGCAGCCCGGCATTGCAGGGCCTGGTGCACTCTCTCAGAATGGCGCACTGGCGCATCGTCTACAGAAGCTGTGGCAGGTCCTGGAGGAGCCCGGGCCGAACCACCTGCGTGGTGAGCTGCTGGATGCTCCAATGGTTGCCGTGGTGTGGCACTGCCTGCACCTAGCCGCCTGCTCCACGCCAAGGGAGAGGATGCACCTAGTGTCCCATTGCCGCCAGCTGCTACAGCTCTGCCCTGGGCTGCACGGGTCTCCCCAGAACAGCCAAGGGACAGAATGCGAAGCTGTGCAGGCCGCGACTGAGGCGCTCTTTCGGGGAGTCCGCGCTGGATTACTGCACCAGATTCTGGACACGTTCACAGATACCCAAAGTCCTCTAGAGAGGCTGGTCCAGGCCGCCTTGGCGACTTCCACCATCAGGTACCAGTGCAATAGCGAAGCTTTGGCAGAGACTTTCCGACTTCTCCTTGATGCTTTTCACAACCAAGCCAAGCAAATGATCCGAGTGGCACACTTGGTTTGGGTCTGCTGCCCCCAACAGCAAACTGGCAGAGACGTGGAGGCTGCCGTGGCAGGTCTTTGGGGGCTTGTGGTCAAAGCTATGGAACTGTTTTCACAAAGTCCCCAAACGCAAGGCCTGGACTGGAGCCCTGACATCCTAGAGGCTCTGCTTGAGGCCTGGGCTAGGGAATCGGAACACCTCTTGGCATGCTTTGATGTCGTTCTCGATATTCCTGAATTCCTGAGTTTGTCCATCCAGGAAATGGCTAAACATTTGGACTTGTACACAAGTGCTCTGAGGAGCGGAGCACCCAGAGAATTTTCCAGACCTGTGGCGTTCTTACGCGGAAGAGCCACACACATAGTGCAGGTGATGAACAGGTATGTGGGTCAAGACCCAGATCCCATTTTTCGAAACGGGATGAGAGTCGTGGTTCAGCAGCTGGCGCAGTCTTCCTTGACGCTGGCTGCGGCCACTGAAGGCAGCACAGGTAGGGACAGCGCCCAGGACACGGGTGTCTTTTTAACCATGGCAAAACACCTCATCTATTCAGCTCAGCAAGTCCACGAGGGGCTGGATGGGACCAACCACCCAGACATCCTCAGCCCGCTTCGATTCCAAGTCCAAAGGTTTGACCTCGCCAAGGGATGGCCTTATTTGACTCTCTCCAGTCGCCAGCTTCCTACAGCTCCCAGGCTGAGATACCAGCAGGTGCCTGGGTTAGGGGGAAATGACATGAACACCTCTTTCCTACCCCTAGAACAACTTTCCTACACGGTGGTCCCTGACACCTGCAAACAGGGGTGGGGCTCACCATTCCTTGCTGTCAGCAAAGTCATCACTACTGTGGAGAGCCAGGAGCACCGGGTAGTGACCTCACCACGCACCAACATGCCAGAGCCCGAGTCCACTGTGAATACAGCCCCAGAAATCCAGGCTGGGGAAGCACCCCTGGGACCAGAGAGGATGTCAAGACTATACAAATTCTCAAGAGTGGTGCCTTTGATTACTGACCTAGCCAGGGAGGAAGTCCATAGCACAAACACTAGAAGTGACAGACTTCTGGAAGTGGCTCTTCAGCAATCTGGGAGGACCAGGGAAGCCAGACAGGCTCTCCTAGCCAGGGCTGGTGACTGGTACCCTCTGTGTCGACAACTCTTTTGCCGTAGCCCAACCACTGAATTACCAGGGAGCACGGAAGTGTTTGTGGAACTTCAGCAGAATTTGGCCTCAATGGTTCAAGTAGCAGCCAAAAGTGGTCCTGTGAATTTGGACGAGAAGAGCCCTGGCCCAATGGAGCACCCAGGAATGATTTTAGAGCTGCAAGGTAGATTGGAAAAAACAGAGGTCCATGCTAAACAGCTATTGGACCAAGTTCTGTCTTCTGTTGGTCGCCAAGCCCCCAAGGCGAGGGATGAGAACGTTGACAATGAGTGCCTTCTATGGGCAGTGGCTGTGCAGGACCTGATGCAGTGTATGAGGAGGCTCAGCAGGAGACAGAGCCTGTTCCTACTGCCCCTGCAGGAAGCAGTGAAGAGCCAGCAAGGGTTGCAAGAAGGGTTAGAGCAGGCAGCGCATGTTTCCCAAAAGTTACAAGAGGCCGCTGAGCTGTCTCGTGCTCTGTGTGGTGATGAACAGGTAAAGGATGAGGTTTCCTTCCTGTATCGAGAAGTTCATGTACTCACAGATGCCTTGCTGGAGGTGGCACATGTCCTGGTCTCCTCCCCCAAGCCATGTCCCAGCCTCTCCACACGCTTTGAGTTTCTCTGCTTGGAACTCGGCCTTCAAGTCAAGGCCCTGACCAACCATCTGAGCAGCATTAACGCTGTCTATGAGCATATGTTCCAAGATGCTGTTGGCAAGGGCTCCCAGACAAGGATGCTGTCTATTATCCAAGCTGTGCAGGGAATCATAGCAGAAAGTCAAGAGTCTGGACCCTTCCAGGAAGACCTGCTTGTGTCTCTAGAGAACATACTCATGCTCACTAAGGAGGTGGCCGAGAGGGTCCCTGAGCTCCAAGAACACCCGGAGGAGCAGGGATTGCATATGCTGGATTGGCTTAAGTGGGAATGGGCAGCCAAGGTCCACCATGCAGTGACTCAGCTCCAGGCCTCGGAAGGTGGTCCCACTGAGGCCTGGAGACTCCTAGTCCAATGCCTGAAACCCGGGGAAGAGCCAGCAAATGCCCCAGAGGATGTTCTGGTCCAGCTCCAGCTGCAATGTAAAGAATGGGCAGTAGAAACCTCTGCAGGGGGCAGTGTGGAGTTTCAGGATGCTGTTTCCAAAGGCATCACAGGAATCTCAATGAGGACCTGTGCTGATGAGCTAGCCACCACGGGAACCACCACAGCAGACGTGAGCATGGTAGGCTACTTGGCATCTTTCATCTACCTACACCTGGACCTGTTTTCTAGTAACCAAAGACCCTCACATATTCCAGAAACTCAATGCCCACAGAACATGTATAATTCGTACAGGGCAGGCAGTATGAGCAGCCTCTAAAAGCCTAGGCTTGGGGTTCAGCTACCCTAGCCCGCAGCTACCTCTGCCATGTCCTTACCAAAATCAGAGAGAAGTCTCAGCACCATTTAGACGCCAGCTTTCTAGTCCTCTAGAGGGCTGCTGAATGAGTCTCTGCAAAAATATTTCCCCTCCTTTAGCATCTAGTCTGTGTCCTAGGATGAGTGCCTTTCCATCAGCCTTTTGGAGTTTTTCCATGTTACTTTAACAAACTTTCCTATGGCTGCCAATACTCAGGCTGCTTCATCCACTTTGACCTGTACAGATGTCGCCTCCCTGCTCCAAAGTGACAGGAACACAATTAGAATAATTGTAGTGGGGGGGGGGTGAAGGGGTTTATTAGAAAGATACTAGGTCTGTCAAATGCCTCCCCTACATATCTGCTTCTTTCTAGGGCAAGACAGGACACTTAGGCATTAAGGATCTTAAAGATTGTATTTCTACTGACCATAACCAGAGTCAGTAGGCAACAGTACAGCTTAGCAGGACTCTAGTAGTTTCTATGCAGATACACTTCATTCAGTGTTTACCGCTCTAGAGGTGGGACCTGGGAGAGGAGAGCCTAAAACGAGGCAGACTCGAGTCTCCTGCCATAGCCAGCCTTATTCAGAGCCTCAGACAGTTTATACTCTGAGAGTTAAGAAAGGTCACATGAGGAAAGTTCTCGTGAGTTTGGGCTATACACAATCACAAGGACAAGCCCCATGTGGTACAACCCATTTTTCCACAGAAGCAGATAAACAGCAATAGGCAATTGTCATGGATAAACTCACTCCTTTCTGCTACACCCGGGAGGAGCACGAAGCACATTCCAAAAACAACTCTGTGGTTTTGAGGAAGCTGAGGTCTCAAGACTCTTGTTTTCTTGGCGTTCTCTCACAAGCACTCAGAATCCCGCTGCATGACTCCATCCTTAAACTGTGTTCTGACAATCTAGGATTTGATAGAGACCCATCTATCCCCACCGTGACCTTATAAATCCAAATAGCCTTCAGACTTCTCTCCCCTTCCCTGGCTCTCTGTAGCCGTCAGCACACACTAAGGATGCCACCCACTTACCAACTTGACTCCGGTTTCTGTCAATGCATCAGAAGTGTCACCCATAGCTGCAAGGCAGGGCGGCAGGGTAGGGAGATGGTGGGCAGCCAGCTTTCAGTCTCTGAGTCTGGAGTCTCTATCACACAATCCTCGGCCAATGTTGAAAAGTTTGGAGTCCCATCTGATTTGGATGCTGAAAGTCTCTGGTAGGTGTTAAAAAGGCCCTTTTCCAAGCTTCCTTACATATTAGTTCAGGTTTCTATTGTGATGGAGGAGGGTCATCTGTCTATGTGTTACTTTCATTGGTTGATAAAGAAACTGTCTTGGCCTTTGATAGGACAGAAAATTAGGTAGGTGGAGTAAACAGAACAGAATGCTGGGAGGAAGAAAGAGTGGGGCAGTCGCCATGACTCTCCTCTCCGAGACAGATGCAGGTTAAGAATCCTTCCCGGTAAGCCACCACCTTGTGGTGCTGCACAGATTATTAGAAATGGGTTAAGCAAGATGTGAGAGTTAGCCAATAAGAGTCTGAAACTAATGGGCCAGGCAGTGTTTAAAAGAATACAGTTTCCATGTAATTATTTCGGGTATAAAGCTAGGCGTGCGGGAGCCGGGCGGGAATGCAACCCACTGCTCCTACTACACTATTGCTGTGATAAAACATCATGGTCAAGTCAGCTTGAAAAAGCAAGTGTTTAATTGACATAACGGTTTCAGAGGCTTAAGGTCAGTGACGGTGAACTGAAGATATGGTGGCGGGAGGCTTGGAGAGCTCATATCTCGATCCGCAAGTAGGAGGCGGAGTGCACCCTGGGAATGGTGGGAGGCTGTTGAAACCGCAAAAGGGACACACCTAATGATACGCCTCCTCCAAGATGGCCACACCTCCTCACCCTTCCTCAAAAGTCCCACTAACTGGGACCAAATATTCAAACACATGAGCGTATGGGGGCATGCTCATTCACCCTGCCACACCCACTTTTAGCTCCAGACCACAACGTCCATTCTCCGTGGTCTTCAGTTGCTGCTGCTGAATTCCTGGTGAGTGAGTTCTTCATCACTTACTTCTTTTCAGCTACTCCTGCCTTCCCAGCTCCCAGCAGGCTGACGGGTGAGCCTTTCTAGAAAAGGCCTCTGCCCTCCACTCCCAGCACATAGGGACATCCTGATCTAAAGTCAGGCCATTGCTGAAGCAGACGACATCATTCATTTTCAGAAGGATGCTTTATATTGAAAAAGTCATACAGAAACCCCAGCAAAGACATGCGATTTATTAGTACTCACTAGCTGAGGATCCTAGCCCACTCCACAGGGCTACTACAGAGCACCGCAGATGAGGTGACTTGTAAAGAAAAGAAACTGAATTGGCTCACAGTTCTGGAGTTTGCACCTGTCTGAGAAGAGACAACCAAGGATATCTTCAATGCTTAGTTATTGGGGTCACTTCCAGTGTAGGACAATTTATCTTGATTCTGGGGTCAGAAAGAACACAGGAAAGATGCCACTAAAGATCTGATAGAAAAACCACATCTAAAAAAGTCAGGTCCAGCAGACTTTTCAGATGTTGGGGCTGCTGTTTCCTTAGGAGGAAGCCAAAATCAAGTTTTTAAGAAAAAAAAAATAGTTATTCACTGTGAAGACCTTTGGAATAGGATGGGTTCAAGTTGAAACATCCAAGAATTCCTGAATCTCCTTTTAAGAAGATGAACATCTTTTATTTATTCTTTGGCAGTTTTACACATGTGAACAATGTATCTTCCCCATCTCCATCCCCAACCATCACCTCCAATTTGACTCACAGGTCCCCTCTCCTACTCCCACTTAGTCTCCTCCCCACCCTCTTTTGGAATTGTCTCAGACCTATGGTCTCACTGTGTAGTCCTGGGTAGATTAGAACTCTATGTAGCCCAGATTAGCTTTGAACTCACAGAGATCTGCCTGTCTTGGCTCCCTGGTGCTGGGATTAAAGGTGTGCACCACTATGTCTGGGATCCCTATTTTTATTTATGTGTATGAGGGTTTTGTTTATCTGTATTTCTGTGTACCGCATGCATGCAGTGACCTAGGGCCAGAAGGGGGCATCAGATTCCCTGGAAGGAAATTACAGATGGTTCTGAACTACCAAATGGGTGCTAAGATTTGAACCTGGGTCCCCTGGAAGAAAAGCCAATGCTCTTAACTGCTGAACCATCTCTCCAGCCCCTTCTCCTAACAAAACAAAAACCAGAGACTGGAGAGTTGGGCCAATGGTTAAGACACTGGCTGCTCTTCCAGAGAACCTGGGTTCAATTCCCAGCACCCACGTGGCAGCTCACAACAGTCTGCAACTCCAGTTCCAGGAGATCTGACACAGTCATACAGAATATAGAAACAGCCAAAACACCAGTGTTTATTAAATAGATTTTAAAACAGGCAATCAAAAACCAAAACTGTAACCAAACAAACACACAAAACTGAATCCCATCAGTGCTGCCTGCTGAAATGCTAACTGTTCATGTTGGCTTGATTTTGTCCAGGTAATCAATCATAGCTGTGGTGGCTCCATGAACACAGTGGCCGTGCTGTGTCCAGAAGACAGCCTCGACAGCTCCCCATCCTCCAGTTCTTATATTCTGCCCTTCCTCAGTGTGCCTAGGCCTCGGTGGGGTGTCAGTTCAGATGTCTCATATAGGGCTGAACACTCACCTGTCACTAATTCTCAGCATGTTGACTAGCTAATGAGTCTGTGATGGCAACTGCAGAGGGCGGCTTCTCTGGCTAAGGCTGAGAAAGCACTAATTCATTCCTTCCTGAGCTGTCAGCAGCCTAACCCTAAGTTCTCCTCAGGAGGCCACATGCTCGTAAGCCTGAACACTCACAGGAAAGAAATACACTATGCCGCCTAGGTTGAGATTCAAGGATGCCGTGTTTCAGTCTCTGCAAATTCCAGGGAAACGGAGTACAGACTCACAGGGGATCATCATGTCTCTCCTTGGTGCTTCCCTACAGTACATTTGGAAGATTGCCCAGGGCTTTGAGGACTCAGAAAATCTGCCTGATTCCCTTGTGCCTTCTTTAAAATGATTTAAAAAGCGATTGAGAGGATGGGGTGAGGGAGAGGGCTCATTTACCGCTCCTGGTGGTGTGAAAGAAAATGGTCCCCACAGGGAGTGGCACTATCAGGAGGTGTGGCTTTGTTGAAGTAGGTGTGGCCTTGGTGGGAGTGTGTCACTATGGAGGCAGGCTTTGAGGTCTCATACATGCTCAAGCCACGCCCAGTATCTCAAACCACATCCTGTTGCTTGCACAAGATGTAGAAATCTCAGCTCCCTCTCCAACACCATGCCTGCCAGCGTACTGTAATATTCCCAGCCACCGTGCTCCCAACCATGATGACAAAGGACTGACTGAACCCCTGAAACTGTAAGCCATCACCTCAGTTAAACGTTTTCCTTTATAAGAGCTGCCGTGGTCATGGTGTCTCTTCACAGCAATAGAAACTCTAGCTAAGACACAAGCGTGAGGACTTAAACTTTATTCCCAGGTTAAAAACTTAGGTATACTAATTGTTACACACTTGTAATCCCAGCACGGGGGAGGGGGGAATGGCAGAAGTGGGCGAATCCCTGGTCCAGTCCAATGGCAGAGTCTGTCTCAAAAAACAATGAAGACATCTCCTGAGGAACACTGGCCTCCACGTGTGTACGAACACACATACACACACACACACACACACACACACACTCACACACACACACACAGAAGCATCCTCACTACAGTTCAGTGGCCTGAATGTCAGGAACTGTGTTGTTCTAACCCTCTGACCATCTTTCAGCACCAGCGTGGCAACCCCTCTCTGCCTCCTGCTCAGATGGACCAGACTGTTGAAGAGAATGGCGGTGCAGACAGCGAGAACAGAATCACACAGATCATACACGAGATGGCCAAGGAGGTGCTCCTGATGGCTCAGAGCTTGAGGAAGAGAGGGCGAGTCCTGGTACTTGATCTTCAGCAGGTCATGGTGGTGGGTGATTGGGCGCCATGTGGGAAGTGGTGTCTTGGCATTCCTAGACAGGGCTGGAAGGAAGGGTCACACTGAAGATCCTGTCAGTACCCCATCTCTGTAAAGTCCACCTCACTTCTCTCCTCCTCTCCTCTTTCTGGCTTGACTACTATGGTTTTCATCAATTATATCAGGGAAGATAATTTTGCCAAATCTTCAATGCAGTAAAATTAGTAAAAATCAAGGTGCCATTCATTCCCCAGAACAATGAGTCAAGAGTGTCATTTATGCCTTTTAAATTTTACTTTTTTTCTCTCTCTTTTTTTTTTTTTGGTTTTTCGAAACAAGGTTTCTCTGTAGTTTTGGAGCCTGTCCTGGAACTCACTCTGTAGACCAGGCTGGCCTCGAACTCACAGAGATCCACCTGCCTCTGCCTCCTGAGTGCTGGGATTAAAGATGTGCGCCACCACTGCCCAGGTTAAATTTTACTTTTAAGTGTCATTTCATTATTCCCCTATGTGTGCATGACCCACGGAGGGGCAGACGTGCTACGGCATGCCTATGGAGGTCAGAGGACAACTTTGTGGCATCAATGCCTTCTGTTTTTGTGGGTTTCAAGCTCAGCACACAAAGCGTTTGCAGCGAGTGCCCTTTCCCCAAAGCCACTTCAGGAGCCTGTTATTCACATCTTTTAAAGCTGACCTCTGGAACACTGTCTCAATGCCTATCAGGCCTTTAACTCAGTGTCCCCAGTTTACCTCAGTCTTCCGAGTGCTGGGATTACAGGTCCACGTGTTAGCACACCTTGCTGCTTCCCCCTCCACGCCCCCGCTCTGGCCGCCCCCGGATGACAGAGAGGACTGAGTTCCCTTGAATGCTAGCCCATTATGGCTGGCATCCCTGGAGGGGAAGGGCCTTTTCCCACTAGCTTCTAGAGGCTGACTTCCACCGTGAGCCTATTCCCACTCTCTGTAACCCTCTTCTTGATTAAACTGAGGCAATGTTAGCTATCAACATGCCATAATGGGAAAAATAAATAAATAAATAAATAAATAAAGAAAGAAAGAAAGAAAGAAAGGTGCTTACTTTGTGCATAGACCAAAAGGAAGACACAAGATGGCAGGTAAAAAACTTCCAGCGTGGGCCTAACAGGCACAGATGGCTTCAAGGGACCTGACTTTCCTATCCTGGGGCAGGACAGAGGGTTCAGGAGAGAAGGGAAGTACACCCCCTGGCTATATTACTACAGGGACAAACCCAGAGCCTCCATTACACCAAGACTCAGATCTTCCGTTGTTGGGTCCCTTCTCTCAGCTCCCCCAGCCAGTCAACTCTGGCTAAACCAGAGACACCCAAGGGCACCCAAACAGGTGTGGCTTTCCAGGATGTGTTTCCAAATCCAGTGTTCTGATTTAAATAGGACGCAGGTTTCTGCAGGGGTGTGTGGCTAAGAACCTAGGAACTTGCAAGCCCTGCATCCCTTGTGTTTACGGAGAGATGTACAATCCAAGGGCCATTTTAGGAGTGGGGTTTGCTTCTGGTAGGAAGTGGCTATGCAGAATTCACCCGAGTTCCCCAATCTCACATCCTGATCATAATACCATTTTTTTTTAATAACTGAAGTATTGTGCTCTTGAGTGAAACAAAAATAAGACAGAAAATATCTAATTAGGGCTGGGGTTATTTGGTAGATCTCATTTGGTAGGACACTTACCTAGCATGCACAAGGCCATGATTTAACCCCAAGCACCACATAAGCCAAGCGTAGTGGTACGTGCTGGTTATCCCAGCACTCTCAAGTCAGAAGTCCAAAGCCATCGTCAGCTATATCAGGAGTTCGAGGTCAGCCTGGGATATGTGAGCCTAGGAGTCTGGGTCCTGGTCTTCTGCTGCCCCCACACAGGAAGAATATTGTTCCTCATTCAGTCAGGTTTTCTATAACCCAAGAGAAAGCCCTTAGAGTTGACTCAGGAGATGGTGGTTTAGGCTCAAACGCACTCATTTCCAGGGGCAGAAGTAGTTGAGCTAAGAAAGCTGAGGGCAAGCGTTGTAATTTGTCCCTGATGTCTCGGGGGAAACCTATGAAGGCAGTGTTTACCTACCTCTCACATTTCCTTCTCTGATACAGACCAAAGATCAGCTCATTGCCTCAGCCAGAAAAATCTCAGCTTCCGGAAGAAACATCGCCAGACTCATTCACATCATTGCTAAGAACTGCATAGATCAGAGATGCTCCGGTGAGCTTCTGTGTATGGTGGAGCAGATTCAAACCATGAGCAGCCAGCTCAGCATCATCTCCAGGTAGGAAGCAGCTTGCGAGAGAATGGCTAAGTTTTGTGAGGCCCAGTGGGGATGGAGGGTGAGTTATTTGTATATGTTTAATGACTTACCCTCCTAGAGTTTACACTGGTCCCTCCCCCATGCCGAACACAGGCCCTTACTCTATGGCATGGCTGAGCTCACAACACTTCAGGGGTAGTTAGCCTTTGACACAAGTGACTGACACCCTTTCTTTGTAACCACGTGTACATTTTGACAATCCTCTGTTTTTATGTTAATCATATCTAATGAAAATGCCAACTACCTTTTAAAACATGGTGCACAGTGACATTTTGGACAGCGGAAGACTGCATATGTGATGCTGGTTCCATAGGATACTCACGTGATAACAGCACAGCACTCTTGGTTTGTAGTGTAGATGCATGCACGTCCATGCCAGAGAACATGGGGAAGTCAGAACAACTTGTAGGGTGGCCCCATGGTTAAGAGCACTAGCTCCTCTTCAGAGAACAGAGGTTTGACTCCCAGCACCCACATGGTGGTGCACAACCGTAACTCCATCTCCTGGTGATTGGCATCTTCTTCTGGCCTTCATGGACACCAGGTACACACATGGTACATGTGTACACATGCAGGCAAGATACTCATACATACAAAAATAAATCTTTAAAAAATAATAATAAAACTTGGCAACTGCTCTCCAGGAAATACCATTTCAGATGCATCATCATCTTGTTTTCCAGGTGCCCAGACCCGAATAGTCACATGGAAACTATATTAATTACAACACTGGCCATTGGCTCGGTTGTATTTCTAGCTAGCTCTTACGTCTTAAATCAACCCATTTCTCTGTATTACCACGTGGCTATGGCAGTACCTCATTTTCTACACATCTTGCTTCCTCAGTGGCTGACTGGCATCTTTCTCCTTTGTCATCTACATGGCACTCAAGATTAGCTGACAATATTTTTCTACATAAGACATAAATATGAAAATGACTACCACAAACAAATCTGTTTTATCATCAAAATGAGACCACCCCATAGACACAAGGCTCATGGTTCCAAGCAGGGAGAATGAAACAAAAAAAACTTCTCTGGAGGCTGGAGAGATGCCTCAGAGGTTAAGAGCATGGACTGCTCTTCCAGAGGTCCTGAGTTCAATTCCCAACAACCGCAGGGTGGCTCATAGCCATCTGTAATGAGATTTGGTGCCCTCTTCTGGTCTGCAGGCATACATGCAGACAGAACACTGTATACATAATAAATAAATCTTACAAAAAAAACAAAAAACCAAAAAACTTCCCTGTGTCAACCGGCAGGAAGCACTAGGGGGAAATAGGCAAAGCATTTCACTGGGTTCTCATGGGAAGGAATGGGCAAGGCCAAATGAGCAGGCTAAGCATGTGTAGGACTGATTATTTTGGATTTGGAAGCTGTGTTTGCAGGTAAGTCATTTGCTCCGTCTGGGAACTGGTGAGCCCTGGAAGAGGCAGTTCCTCCAACATCAGCCTGCATACAGCTCTGTGCAGGGTTTATTCTTGTTCATGTTTTGATGACAGCTGGCGTCTGTTCCGTTTCCTTTACTCAGTCATTTCCATGAACGACACACTCTTCTTTGTCATTATAGATGCTATATGACTCACATTTTCTTGGCATTAAAGCAAAATTTTCACTTAAAAATGCTAAATTAAGCTCTTAGAGTGGTCTTCCCCGGGACTATGGAGACAACACCTGCATGAGGAGGACTTGAGTTTGATTCCCATCTAAAAACTGTGTGTGGTGGTGTGTAGGTCTAACCCCAGGGCTGAGGAGGTGAAGACAGGGGGTTCTCCGGGGTTTACTGCTATAGCCAAACCTGTTAGCTCCAGGCTCAGCGAGAGACGCTGTCTCAACAACAACAAAAATGGAGGGGGGGGGACGACAATTGAGGAAAACATTTTCATTGTTCTCTGACATGCGTGTACACACACACACACACACACACACACACACACACACACATCCTTTGCCTGAATATTCCTACCAAAGTGTCTCAACTTTCTGTATGGGGCTTCTTGACAATACTGGTATTTATTGGCAATCGCCTCCTAACCTGGGTTAAAGACTTCTTTCTTTCCCAACACCCACAGCGTAAAGGCCTCCCTGGCAAGAAGCAAGTCCTCTGAAGAGCTCCTTCTAGACAATGCACAGCGACTCCTCCAGGCAGTCTCCAAGGCTGTGAGGGCTGCAGAAGCCGCCTGTCTTCGGGTGAGTGCCACAGGGACCTGACAAATGCCAGCAGTCACCAGGACGCCTTCTCTTAGCTATTCCACGCTGTTCCTTCGAAACCAGTGACCTCACTTCCTGTCGGTTTATTTGCATGTTTTCTCTAGCCTGGCCTTAATTTCAACCCTTCTTTAGCCATGCTCAGCCTGCAGATGAGCCTACCTTAGCGTTCCACATACCTTTGCTATGTGTTCTTCTGTTTTAGGTTTCCCTTTTTGTTTGTTTAGTTAGTCCAATGAAGTTTTTGTTTTTGAGGTAAGAGCATGGATAGCCCACACTGGGTTCAAACCCACTGTGTAGCCCAGCCCGACCTTTAAACTCAGGGTCTTTTTACCTCAGCCTCCTGAGTGCTGAGGTTGTCGGTGTTTACTACCAGGCCTAGATCTCTTTTTTTTTTTTTTCTTTTGTAGGATTTATTATTTACCTGTGCATTTTTGCTCACATTTCAGTTAAAGTTGTGAAGATATTAATTGCAGGGGTATTCACTTTCTTCTCTGATAACAGGCTCAGATCTGACTCTAGCTGATTTAGGGGCTTTGACTTTTGTTGTTTCTTGACAATGGATGGGGAGTGTTTTGTTTGCATGTCTTATAACTTTCCATTGGAAACTTGACATTACATGTAGATTTTAAATGCTAATTTTTACACATATATTCATGTCCTCCAGGCATTGACCTGACTTGGGTTTTATTGTTGCAATCACTGAGGATTTCAGGCTTACCTTGTGTTTGGTTTACTGTCCTTTCCTCAATAACCGAAGACTTCCATTCAATAAAAAAGGACATATCAACAGTGGTTCACGCCTATGTGACAGGAGTTGCTCCCTTCCCCAAAGCCTGCATCTCAGAGAGGGCTTCTTAGTCCTCTATCCCAACCCGAGCCTTTCTAGGGAGCATCAGGCGAGGTCTTAGACAGAAAACTCTGAGGACACATGGACCTTGCTTGTGGATGGGCGCTATACTCACACTAATCCAATTTGGACATTAGCAATTTGTTCATTTTATTTTTCAGTTCTGGAGGTCAAAGTCAGTGCCCTGAAGAGACTAGGCAGATGCTCTCCTACTGAGTTGCATTCATAGCCCTTAAAACTTTTCCCCAAGCCTTACGTTCAATTACATGGCTGCCCTGTCTCCCCACAGGCTGAGTCTTGTGCAAACCAGTCCTATTCCCATCTCTCCTCAGAGATGTCTGTTTTTCAATACACCTAAGGCTGGAGAACCTCAAACTCAGTTCTCAAATAGATTCAAGAAAGCACAGTTTTGTGTAGTGACTGACTGTCTCATTGGGGGGAAAGCAACGCTTTCCTGGCTTCCCGTATCTTAAGCAACAGCTTTAGATGGATGCTATTGGCATGCCTAAGAGGGCACCTCCCCCGGTCTGATGTAAGACACTGGAGGTGGATGCAGGAGGATCGGAAGTTCAAAATTATCTTTAGGTACACAGCAAACTGGAGGTCAGCCTGAGCAACATGAGACCCCCATCTCAAAGCAAAACAAAACCCAAATCAAAAATAGATTAAGTAAATAAATAAGAGATTGCATAAGGCCTCTGTGTGAGGCCTACCTCTGTCCTCATCACTTCTTCCCAGGCCTGGTCGCTTCTCCTTCAGACCTGAACTTAAATCCTACCTCCTCTGAAGGGATGAAACACCTCAACTGTACGGAGGCCTTTTGACTCCTGATAGAGTTATGCCCCTAGGAACCCACCACAAATTGAAAATATGGTTAAATCATAAATGCATTTCAGGCCGGACATTGTGACATACACCTATAATCCCAGCAGTTAGGAGGCTGAGGTAAGAAGATTGGAAGTTGGAGGCTAGACTGGGATTCATAGTGATGAAACCTTGTCTCAAAAAGGGAAAAGAAGGGGCAAAAAAAGCTAACAAACAAAAACATAGAAGACACATTAATAGTTTGACCAAATTCTTAAAAATTACTTAGTTTTTATTTTATGTATATAAATGTTTTGCCTGCATGTGTGTCTGAGTATCATATGTATGCAGTGCCCTCAGAGGCGGTTTTGGGGGCGGGGGGTGTCAGATCCTCCTGGAACTGGAGCTACAGATGACTGTGAGTCAGCATGTGGCTGCTGGGAATCAAACCCAGGTCTTCTAGAAGACCAGCCAGTGCCCTTAACTGCTGAGCCTGGTCTCCAAGCCCTAATAGTAATATCTTAAGACATAATCATATTTCAAAGCTGTAAATTGGTAATCATAAGTCAGGGATCATCTGTAATGCAGACTAAGTCATATCCAGTTTCTTGTTTCAGTTCTTTGTGTGCAAGACACAAGCAGAGGAAAATTTTGGATGGGGAGGGAAAAAGATATTTTAATATGTGTGGGTATTCTGGCCTGCATATATGTCTGTGTACACACGTGTGCTTGGTGCCCGAGGAAGCCGGAAGAGAACACTGGGTCCCTTGGAAGAGGAGTTAGAGGTGATTGTGAGCTATCATATGGGTGCTGGGAATAAGACCTGGGTGCTCAGGAAGAGCAGCCAGTGTTCTTAACTGCTGAGAGGGAATGTAAGAGAGCTGGCGGTGATCTCAGAACATTTATTTCACTGGGATAAATCTAAAGCCCTTTGCTCTACTTTTCATCTCCTTCCAGGGTGGGTGGTCTCTTGCCCCCTTCACAATGATACTTGATGCTGTATAATGAGAGCTGTGACTCTAGAAGGAACCCCATAAGAGCAAGCTCCACCAGGGTCCTCAGTATTGAGCTTGACTTCTTCCACTCCTGCAGGGCTTGAGATGGCCTTCCTCAGATCCAGAGGAGCTGGAGGTGGCTGCCTTCTGCACACAGTGGAAGAGGAAACTACTACAACACCGACTTCAAGAAGCCTCAGACAAAGACTGTGATGGGCTGGGCTTACGAAAAACAAGCACGAGGAACCTCCCAGCATTGGTGGCCCTGGTTCAAGACACATTATAAAAGCTGAGGCATATTCTCCAAATCAGCCTGTGTTGACCAGTACTGTGGTAACTCAGCACGCCTGTTGGGCGGAATCTGAGACATAGGTAGATGTGGCCAGGGCTTGTGCTTTACAGAGCTTCCCTGACAGCATTCCTGGTTAAGAACATGGGGCACTGATGGAAACTTAACAGGGAATGCTCCGGTCTATATGTGATACAAACAGCGGGATTTAAAAAAGAGCAGCACAGACAGAAAACGAATGTGAACGTACTTGAAGAGACTCATGCCTTTTTGTTTCTTGTTTGTCCCATCTATTCTTTCACTCTGTTCTGCTCATTCTGTTTTTTAAACCACTTTATTATTTCACATATCATAATATTCATACATCTAAATTATATCTTCAGTGGTTTTTAATGCTCACAGATTTATCAACACAGTTTAGATAATCCCTTTAGTAGTCTTTTCTTTTGCCCAGCCTAGTAGCTGTTAATTACTTTCTGTATTTATTTTAATTAATGTTTTAAGTTTCATTTTACATTCCATCCCCCATCCACTCCTCCTCAGGGGTAAGGGCTCCCATGGGAAGTCAACAAAGTCTGCCTGGTGCTTGGTGTGGATCTTTGCATCTGGTTCCATCAGTTGCTGGACAAAAGCTCTATGATGACAGTTGGGGTATTCACCAGTCTGATTACAGGGGAAGGCCAGTTCAGGACCCCTCTCCACTATTGCTAGAAGTCTTAGCTGGGGTTGTCCTGTGTGTTCCTGGGAGTTTCCCTAGCACCAGGTTTCTCCCTAACCCATATGTCTCTCTATATCAAGATCTCTCTTTCATTGCTCTCCAACTTCATCCCTCTCTCTCCTCAACTTTTTTTTTTTTTAAGATTTTCCTAGACTGGACACTTTCTATAAATAGGATAATATAAGTGGTTCTTTGTGACTGGCTTACATTGCTTAGCATAGATTTTGAAAGTCCATTTATATTGGTACTTAATTTCTTCCTGCCATTTCCATTGTATGGGCATACCACACCTTACTTACCTGCTCACCAATGGCTGGACATTTGGGTTCTTTCCAATTTTAACTCTTCTGAGTAAAACTCGCATTGAGCTTATTGGAATGGTATTGTGGATAATACTTCTGCATTACTCTCTTTTTCTGTCAAATATATAATTATGTCACATCTCTCAGTTTCCTTACAGTTCATCTGTGCACTGGTCCCCCTCCCATTATTACGGCTAGTGATTCATTAATTTTATTAAACTTCTCAAACAACCATATTTTGGTCCTGTAGATTTTCTTGTATTTTTGTTTTTATTTCCTACACTCATAGCTGGTTAAGGCAGAAGAATAGAACTTGTTCCCTCATTGCAAGCGGAGAAGAAGTCCTGTGGGGTGGCTTGATGTGTGGGCAAAGTGAGTGAAGGGCCGAGGCTAGGCAGGAGGAGGAAAGTCCTCAACCATCAAACCCACCCGTAGATCCTACGTCCCTGAAATGATCACCTGCTGCGATAGTGGCACCAATGTTCTGGGAGTGACCAACTATTTCCTAGTCAGGATTTGAGGGCTGATCCACGGGATGGAATATGTGCCCGGCATTGCAAACCTGGTCAAAACTTTTATGTCTATGTGGGTCACAGGTCCTATAGTGAGCGTACTACTGATGTTTTGCCAACTTGTAGCTAAGCTGCCTTGTGTTTGCACGCATAGACTAGTGCAGTTCTTAGCCGTGGTTAGAGAGGCCTATTTCAGCAATGGGCAATGGTCAAAGCAGGGACTCATAACTAGCTAAAGTATTGGAAATGAGTGTTGGTCCTAAGGGGAACATCTGTGTCACCTTCTCTGAGGCCCAAGGAACATCAAGCAAGATGGGATAGGACTATGGGAACCAAGCATGGGAAAAATATGGCGGGGCATTGAACACGTGTTCTGAATATGACACAACAATCACACCAATTCAGCAAGCCAGCTGACCAGTGAACTCCAGGGATTCTCCTGCCTCGTTCTCCTTGGTGCTAGGATTATAGGTGTGTGCCATCGTGCCTTGTTTTTCATATGGGTGCTGTGGACCTGAACTCAAGTTCCCATTGCCTGTACAGCAAGTATTGGGCCAACTCTCCAGTCCCTCCATCATTCTTGAGCAAAGGAATTTGCATCTTGTAGCTGTGGCATGTGATACTCAGTTAAAGCCTGAATGACACTGTTCATACAGAAGAGGCACCAAGACTAGACTATGCTGGCTCTCAGTGAAGCAGTTTCTGGTGATTAGATTGATTGGTCAACAATTAAATCTAGTAATCTTGTAAGTTCCCATAAGGCAATGAACACTTGATCAGTGAACAGACTAAGAGAGAAGCCAGAAACCATCTTACTGTCATGTTCCCTGACCATGAAGGGTTGCTGAGCATCTCCTGCTGCAATGAGATTCCATTTTGACCCCAATGAGTTCCTGCAGTTGATTTTCTAGCAACCTGTCAGAGTCACATATTCTAAGCATAGTCAACCTACAGCCTGTGTGCTGCGTGCATCCCGGGGTGTTGGAGCACACAAGATTATACAGGAAATGTACAGCTGACAGACCAATAGACTAATCCACAGGAGTGTATACATACATGTCCACATGCAATAACCCGTTTTGCAGAGCTGCAGGAACACTTGTCTTTTGAAAAAGTCATTGTTGTAATGGTAAAAATAAAATGGCACCATTCCCTGAGGGGCCCGTGAGCCTTGAGGGGTAGTGGGTCCCAGGCAGGTGAGAGACAGAGACAGAAAGGCATGCCATGCAGAGAAAGTGGGTATTTACTTAGTGGGTTATGGAAGGGAAGAGGAAAGAGGAGAGGGAGAGAGAAGGCAGACAAGGAGAAAGACAGACAGAGAGAGAGAGAAACAGAGGGGGGAGCAGGGAAGAAGAGAAGAGAAGAGAAACTACTTCTTCGGGAAAGAGATGGAAAAGGAAGGAGTTCAGGCTGGAAGTGGAGGATGGGAGGGAGTGGACAGGGCTTGTCTCTTAAAGGGACAGGACAGACCATTACAGTTGTCATGTCTGTAAAAGCCTCATGTAGCCATGATTCTCCCTTCAAAATGGGATTCATTCCCAAAACACCTCAGCAGTGTAACTTCTCCTGCACAGGCAATAGAATGAATGACCTTTCCATTCCCCACACCATGAGACCTTAGGGTGATAACATTCACTCTTTGTTCTAACAGTCAAGATTACATAGAGTCAATCCCACAGAATTACCTAACAGACCACATAAAATTTCTATAGAAGACAGGCACTGAGCAGGAAGGCAGCACACCTGCTCTTACCAGACAGACAGGTCAGGGTGTGAGTGAAGTCCAGATTCAGGGACAGTTAGTAACTTTATTTAATGGTTTGGAATGTCAGCTATTTCCCCTTGAATTCTGACTCTTTCCTGGGTGGTGTCACCTGTTCCAGAGTGCTGCTTTGTCAGGTTCTACCTGCCCTTTTTGTGTGTGTGTGTGTGATTTTGATATGTATATTATCATTGTCCTTGCCTATGGGATTTTCCAACCATGTCTGTAAGAACTAGAACCTCATTGGAGATTATGCTTCTTCTTCTCCTCACTGTTTCTTCATGCAAAGGAATTAAGAACATGTAGTGGTAACATTGAATTATTCTGTTTACCCTCAGATCCAGTTATCCAGTTTTTGCTGGCCATAGCAAATCTTTCTGGGTCCTGAGATTTAATGGGCTTAACCCCAAAATAAACCTCAATTACCAGGGTAACTATGAATGTCGCTCAAACAAAACCATCAACCTTAACATGCCATTATGTCTTTTTAGATAGCTGCCCAGTGCAAACTCTGTAGGTGACGTCACAACATCAGAAGAATGCACACACCTGAATGTAAGAGGGTTCCTAGAATGAAGACAGCTGGGAACAGGGCCTTATGCTGCTAGTCTGTAGTTAGATAAGGCATAATTTCCCTGAAGAAAGGATTTGCTGAAGGACAGTGTTCCCTTTTTAGGAAGCCTTGGGATGATCCCCATTTATAAACTCTTGTATGTGCACAAGGCTCCCTTGCCTTGAAATGCTGAAATTAGAGCAAAATAGCACACTTCTAGATGCACACAGTAGAAATGCTTTTAAATTCAGATAATACAGAAAAAATACTACAGAAACTTGCAACAGTTCCTCTGCTGAGAATGTCAATTAGAAATTTTACTAGTAAATTAAACAAAAAACAAAAAACAGCATAATCTGCTTTTTCCCAAGTGATTTGCTAGCTCTTAGTGTTATAGTTATCAATTCAGCAAAGCACACCCTTGCTGTATTCTCTGAACAGATTAGCGATGGAGTTGTTCCAGTAAATTGGTATATATAAACTTTCCAAGGTGAAATAGAAGAATTACCCAAAAATCTGACATACAATTTTGGGAAATAAAATAATCACACTGGAAGCGTCAAACAAAACACTTTATCCTGAGTAGGTATAACCCAGATTTCAGCCCAGACAGATGGTGCGAGTGGATCTGAAAGCAAACACATCACCAAGTCTAGACACCTCGGGCACAGGCCACCAAAGGCCCTGCCTTATGCAAGCACTGAAGCCCTGTGGAATCCTAATCTTGGATCTATGCTGAGCACCTTTCTGAGTGAGGCGGCTGGGGCATAAGCAATGTAAAAATGTTTTAAATTTTGTCAAGTCAATATGCAAATGACTACTTCTTGACTTCTATTTTTATTTACAAGGCAGTATACTGTTTTTTTTTTTAAAAATCTCTTCTATCTTAACTTCCCTCCTAAGCACCTGGAGGAAAAACTGTAAGATGGAGGCACGTGACACCCTCCCTGAGTGGGTGACCATGCTCTCCTTTGTGTTGACTTTAAAAGCATGCAAAATAAGACAGGGCATCACTGACAACACAGAGGCACGATGGCAACGGGGATCCTGGGAAAAACTGTTACTGTTTAAAAATTCGGCCTCTATGTGTTTATTTCTTTATAATAAATTATTATGGATAAAACCTCCTTGGCAAGATACTGCCATTGTTATGATTTTTTTTTATTGCAGTAAAGAGACATCATGACCATGGCAACTCTTATAAAAAAAACATTTAATTGAGGGGGCTTGCTTACAGTTTCAGAGGTTCAGTCCATCATCACCATGACAGGGAGCATGGCCGCGTGCAGGCAGACACAGTACTGAAGAGAGCTGAGAGTCCACATCGTGCGGGCAACAGGAAATAGACTGGCACATGGGGCAGTATCCTGAGCATAAGAAGCCCCACTGCCTCCAACAAGGCCATTCCCATTCCAGCAAAGCCACACCTCCAAATAGTGTCATTCCACCATGGGATTATGGGGGCCAGTTACATTCAAAGTACACTAACGAAATGCAAGTTTTAATATTCCTTCCAGCCTTAATATCCTCAAAGATACTTAAATCCATAGCGAAGGGCTGGAAAGTGGAGCTCAGTGGCAGCTCTTGCCTGGTAGCTTGAGGCACTAGGTTCCATCTCTGGCACTGAAAGACAACAAAAGTTGTTTGTATAAAATCAACAGTGAGTCGGATGGATGGGGACTGATCAGTTGAAGAGCTGACACTAATAATACATTAGAATATTTCCATTCTTTCTAACACATTTTACATTTAAAATATGAACAACTCATGAATAAACAGTGTGGTCATATGCCCACCTGAGCCAGTATCTCTGCTGTTTCTAAGAACCAGTGGCTTTTATACTGAATAGATGTCCACCCCACCCTCACGTATTGTTTCAGAGACATACAACGTGGCCCAGCAGCAGAGCAGTTGTTGACATCCATCAACATCCATCATGTATGAATTGGGCAGATCAGATCCTTATGACAAACTACAAATCTATACACCTACCTCTAGGGTAGAAAAGGTCTGTATTTCTTACACACTGCCATTTGAAGACTTGCTAGCCTGGTGGGCTAGTATTCTTGGAAACAACATCTCAGGTAATTCTCTTATGATTTCAGTGCAAATCTAAAGCTTCATAAAATCGGTAAACCACACAGGTCACGCCTAGTTGTTCTGGAACAACCTGGAGTAACTTAATAACCCTGACAGGAATGTAGGGATTGTGTCTACGATATACAGAAAGCAATTAATTATATTTACAAATATGCTATAAAGACAATTCCCTCCTTACCTCAAACCTAGGAATAGTTGAAATTATTTATATATCACAGATAAGAAACTAGACGTTGGCATAAAGCTCAGAAGTCAATTCAGAACAAGAAAGGGAATTCCTTTGTCCTTAGACATTGAGACCTTCAAAAGTTCTCTGTCCTTCCAGCCCCGTAGCTATTCAGTTGAAACAAGACTTAACTACTCATCTGTTCTCTCACTCTTGAAATAAATAGGACTAGCAGGAGCATTAAGGTTTGGAAAACTAAGGCAAGTTAAAAGACAAAACAAAACCAAACCAAACCCAAAACCCGAAGCACATATCATCACATAATGTGGCTCTTTTTACTGCAGCCCAGTGCTGGGGATTCAAATACAGGGTGGGAAACATGGAGGTTCCATACAGAAATGGGGTCAAGTATCTAAGAGTGAAACAAACCATTTTAACATCTGATTTGTTTTCAAAGTTCAGAATAAAGTTCTAACCAAGATACAGGAAAATAGTTGACATATCTAAATTCTTATGATCAGCTGCTATTCCTATTTTATGGCCTGATTCGTACTCTATCCAACCAAAGTAAATGGGTATGAATTCTGAGACCCAGCAGGAAGGTTCAATGCATCACAACAGAAGCGACTACACAGTCTTCCAGAACCAGCCTATTTCTGTTGTCTGGAAATGTGAAGCTTCTAAGAGCAGGGCATGTAGGGATAAGTCCCGCCCCTTAAGGGGCGTGTTCGCCTCGGGCTAATGTCTGCCTATAAATTTGGCGAGCAAGCTCCGAGCTCTCGCTTCTGCTTTCCTGGACTCCGCGGGAACGGTGGTTCTGTAAGTCTATTTCTACATTAAAGCTATATATATATTTTTACACTCTGTCTGCATTCGTTTACGCCGCTACATTTTGGCGTCCAACGTCGGGCTATTTTGCCCCCGACTCAAGCGGGTAGCCCGCTAGCTAACACAGCACCCTCCCGGGTGCTGTTTTTCAGTTCGTCACTCCGGCCCCAGTGCCGAGTCCGAGACACACTCGGCAACACAGGCCCATTCTGCCTGCCTTGGCTAAGTTTTGCAGCGGAACCCCACTGCCTGAATTAGCAGAAGCTCAAGTACTTGCGGTTTTGCAACAAAAGCTGCCACAGTGTCAGCTTTGGTCTGTTACAAAGTGACTTGGCCGGTTGTGGTGGCCCACGCTGGTAGGATTTGCTGAAGGAGGCAGAGGCAGGAGGATCACAAGTTTGAGGCCGGCCAGGCAGTGGTAGAGCACGCCTTTAATCCCAGCACTTGGGAAGCAGAGGCAGGCAGATCTCTGTGAGTTTGAGGCCTGCCAGGCCTTGATAGTGCACGCCTTCAATCCCAACACTTGGGAGGCAGAGACAGGCGGATCTCTGTGAGCTCAAGGCCAGCCTGGTCTACAAGAGCTAGTTCTAGGACAGGCTCCAAAAACACAGAGACCACCACTGGCAGGAACCGATCATTGCAGGTAAAAAAATTTTCTTTTATAAATAAAATGTCTGAACACATTACTGTTCAAGAATTTAATGATTTTTTTAATTGTACCATGTGGGAGATTTTACAAGAGGTGTCTATCACCCCACATATATGGATCCTTCTGGGATTCGTAGTTTTCATTGGCACCAAATGGTTTGATAATAGAAATATGATAAAGTCTTTACGAGACGAATCCAGGATTCTTAAGGTAGAGATTGAACACTTAAAAACAATTGAGAATGACAACAATCTTCTCAAGAATCAGTTTGAAGTTCTCCAGGCTGATAACAATCTTCTCAAGAATCAGTTTGAAGTTCTCCAGGCTGATAACAATCTTCTCAAGAATCAGGTTGAAGTTCTTCAGGCTGATGTTAAGGAGAAATTCATTACTATGGAAGAGGGAACAGCTGATCTGGACCATAAGATTCAGTCCCTTTCTGTAGGAAATGAAACATTAACTGAGAGAATCAAAACTGCTGAATGTGACAATCGGATTTTGTCTAAAGCTTATGACAGATTGACGGAAAGATTGTCAATACAAGAAGGCACGGTTTATGCCATAAAAAAAAGATGAGATGTTATCTCTAACGGACAAACTTCATACTTTAGAATCCTCAATGAAGGCTTTGGAACATAATTCTGGACAGGAGATTCAGACATTGCAGAAGGCAATGGTGAATAGAATTGAAAAGATTGAGGAATTTCTAAATTCTGATGAGGAAGAGCAAAGGGTAGAAAGGCAAATTTTAACTACATCTGTGGGTAAGTCTCTCCGGGACAATTTCCACAAAGCTCTACCTACAGCTCTACCTGCCTTTCCAGTAATAACAACAGAGAAGGTGATTGGTTCCAAAAACCCTAGGGTCATCAAGGAGGATACATGGGAGCCTGTGCGTATGAATGATCTCAAGGAAATAAAACAGGCTGTCATGACTTTTGGGATGCAAGCCTCTTTTGTTAAAGAGATGCTAAGATCTTGGGCCACGACAAGCAGAGCAACCCCCTCAGACTGGCTCCAGCTGAGCTCTGCGGTACTCGAGAGTGGACCGCAATTGAAATGGAAATGCTTATTCAGGCAAGAGGCTAGACTCTTAGAACAGCAGGAAAAAGCGAAGGGAATTGACATTTCCCTAGATCAAATTCTAGGTGAAGGGCTCTTTTCCGATCCTCAGGAACAAGCTAATTTGGATGAAAACACACTCTCCATGTGTACTACAGCAGCCTTAAGGGCTTGGGACAGGGTACAAGACCCAGGACAGAGAATGGAATCATTTGTCAGAGTTAAACAGGGTCAGAGAGAACCCTTTAGTGACTTTTTACAAAGATTAACTAAGGCTGTACAAATAGGAATATCTGACCCAGAAGCAAGACGTATAATGATTGAGTCTTTGGCTTATGAAAATGCAAATGTGGAATGCAAAAGGATTTTGGGTCCTTTAAAGCTCAGATCAGCGCCGTTGGAAGAATCGGTCTTGCATACACTCAATGTTGATACATTTGATTATGGCACTGAAGCATGGGTAGAAGAAGCAATTTCCAATGGTAAAAGGAGACACCAGAATACCAAATGTTTTAATTGTGGAAAAATGGGTCATATTAAAAGGAATTGTAGACAACGGATTTTCAGAAATAATAAAAATAATAATAATAATCATCTTTCAGAAATAATAATAATAATGCATCTTCTAGAAATAACAGAAATAGGAGGACTCAGCCTTCAGGTTTATGTAGAAGATGTGGAAAGGGCAGACATTGGACGAATGAATGCAGGTCTACAAGAGATAGACAAGGCAACCTGATACAGCCGGGAAACGTGAGAGGGGGGGCCTCACAGGCCCCCATGGCAAACATGGTTCAGTCATTTCCAGTTTCTGCAGAGAACGTGCCTCATCAGGACAATTAGGAAGCCCCATGCCTACTGTTACAAGCAATAATGATCAGAAAGATAAGTTACGTGTGTTTTGGCAAACTTCTATAAATGATCAAAGACCTAAACTGAGAGTGTGTGTAAATGGCATTTTTATTACTGGCCTGCTGGACACAGGTGCTGATGTAAGTATCATTACCCCAGAATCTTGGCATCCGTATTGGCCTCTTCAAAATGTAAATGTTCAGCTCCTGGGAATTGGAACCCTATCTCGAGTAAGGCAGAGCATGAGATGGGTTGAATGTATAGGGCCAGAGGGACAAATAGGAAAATTAAAGCCATATGTAGCCAATATCGCAATGAATTTATGGGGTCGTGACCTATTACAACAATGGAATACCGAAATTAACATTCCTGCTAAATCTAGAGCCTATATTTCTGAGAATAATATTAAAAGATATTACAAACTGAGAAAACCGGCCATTCGGGCTGTAAAAGAACAAGCAATTGATGTCCCTTCAGAGATACCAACAGCCTTGCCTCTAAAATGGTTGACTGAGAAACCAATATGGACAAAGCAATGGCCTTTAGCTGAGGAAAAGTTACAGGCTTTAGAACAGCTGGTACAAGAACAATTAGATGCTGGACATATAGAAGAATCTACCAGCCCTTGGAATTCTCCTGTATTTGTGGTTAAGAAAAAATCAGGTAAATGGAGAATGGTGACAGATCTCAGGGCCATCAACAAGGTTATTCAACCTATGGGCCCTCTGCAATCTGGAATTCCTTTGCCCTCTTTATTACCAAAAGGATGGCCTCTCATAGTTATTGATTTAAAGGATTGTTTTTTCACTATACCTTTGCAAAAAGAAGATAGAGAAAAATTTGCCTTCACAGTGCCTACTTATAACAATTCTCAACCTTCGAGGAGGTTCCACTGGACCGTTCTCCCCCAGGGTATGTTAAATAGCCCCTCCCTGTGCCAATATTTTGTGAAGCAACCATTGCAAATAATTCGCAAGAAATTTCCCAAATCTATAGTATACCATTACATGGACGACATCTTGTTATCCGATTCAAACATGGATACCTTGAATAGACTGTTTGAAGAAATAAAGATACTTTTACCTAAATGGGGATTGCAAATAGCTCCTGAAAAGATTCAGAAGGGAGATTCTGTTAATTATTTAGGTTATAAAATAGGTTTGCAAAAAATTAAGACACAAAAAGCACAAATTAGGAGAGATCGCCTACGGACTCTTAATGACTTTCAAAGACTGTTAGGAGACATTTCCAGTCTACGACCAGCTATTGGAATAACACCTGATCTAATAATTCATTTGAACAAAACCTTGGATGGTGATAAAGATTTAAACAGTCCCAGAGAATTAACAGCTGAAGCAGAAAAAGAACTGACAATGATTGAGGAAAAATTACAACAGGCACATGTGGACAGGGTGAATCCAGAGCTCGATTGTATTCTCGTCATACTACCATCAAAAATTTCTCCTACAGGAATTTTAATGCAGAGAGATGATATTATTTTGGAATGGATCTTTTTACCACATAAACCAAGTAAGAAACTGAAAACTTATGTGGAAAAAGTCTCTGAGTTAATTATAAAAGGCAAGCTGAGACTTCGTCAACTAGCAGGCATAGACCCAGCAGAAATTATAGTGCCTTTCACTGCTGATGAACTAAAGAAATTATGGGAAGATAATGAACCATGGCAAAGAGCTTGTGCTAATTTTTTGGGAGACATTAATAACAACTATCCAAAAAGCAAGCGGCTTAACTTCATAAAGAGAACTTCTTGGATTCTTCCTCGAATCGTCCGTGATGCTCCAATAACTGGAGCCCGTACATTCTATACTGATGCCAATAAATCAGGGAAGGCAGGTTACAAATCAGAAGACTTGGATAAGGTGGAACAAAGTCCGTATACTTCTGTCCAGAAGGCGGAATTATATGCCATTCTTATGGTGCTAAGGGATTTTAAAGAACCTATTAATATAGTTACAGATTCACAATACGCAGAAAGAGTTATTTTACATATTGAAACTGCTGAATTTATACCTGATGATACTGAACTAACCTCATTGTTCCTCCAGGTTCAAGATTTGATCAGGAACAGGCTTTGCCCTATGTACATAACACACATCCGATCCCATACGGGTCTGCCAGGTCCTCTAGCACAAGGTAATGCAGAAATTGATCAATTATTGATTGGTAGTGTGCTACAAGCCTCTGAATTTCATAAAAAACATCATGTTAATAGCAAAGGTTTGAAGAAAGAGTTTTCAATTACATGGCAACAAGCTAAGGAGATTGTAAAGAAATGCCCTACTTGCTCTTTCTATAACCAAACGCCACTGCCTGCAGGGGCTAATCCAAAGGGCACCCAAAGGAATGAAATCTGGCAGATGGATGTGTTCCACTTTGCAGAATTTGGCAAATTAAAATATGTACACCACACCATAGACACGTATTCAGGTTTTCAATGGGCTACTGCCCTGAGCTCAGAAAAGGCTGATTCAGTAATCACACATTTATTGGAAGTTATGGCCATCATGGGTATACCTGCGCAAATAAAGACAGATAATGGTCCAGCATATGTATCTAAGAAAATGAAACGCTTTTTTGATTATTATAATATAAAACACATTACAGGTATACCAAATAATCCTACAGGTCAGGCAGTTATAGAAAGATCAAATCGTACTATAAAGGATATGCTGAACAAACAGAAAGGGACTGAAAATACCCCCAGAAATAGATTACATAATGCTTTACTAACCTTGAATTTTCTTAACGCTAATGAGAAAGGAACGACAGCAGCAGAAAGACATTGGATAATGGAAAAGTCTGCTGAACTAAATCAACCGATTTATTTCAAAGATGTGCTGACCTCTCAGTGGAAGCCAGGAGATGTGCTACGTTGGGGAAGGGGTTTTGCTCTTGTTTCCACAGGAGAAGAAAAATTGTGGATACCATCAAAATTAATAAAGTTTCGATTTGAAGAGGAGAAACCTCTTGGAAAGGAGAAATGACAACTCATCCACAACGATGATATTCATACAGGTGGTAAGAAAAACATATAAAATGGGGGCAGGGTTCTGTTCTTATCTCCACAGGAAAACACTCATCTTTGAGAAATTCAAGGGACCCTGGATGTTTGGATACTGACAGATGGAAAAATACCTGCCCAATAGGAAATATCAAGACAACTGAATGGGTTGTGTAAGTAATATTAAACCATATTTCTAAATTTATAAAGCTGGTTTTGAAGTTGGACTCTGGCTCAGTCCCTCTCCAATTCCAAGCCTGTTAGTAAGAGAAAAACCCAGAGTTTCTGGAGTTTCTGTCTCATGTCAAGAGCCATGATATGGGACAGAAAGAAATATGAGTTTAGAAAATATCTTTGCTTTTCTTCATATCTATCATACTTTTCATTGAATATATCTATCATGTCTTTCATTGAATATATATATGTCTATATATGTCTATATGATTAATGTTTAAGTTTTTCATAATGAACAATGAGTTTTTCCTGAAGTGACATTTGAAGTTTCCAGGAAGAAGATGGGGCCCCATAACAACAACTCCACCTGGTTGATATGACGTCATGATACTGATAGCGCTACTACAAGACCTGCTTTGGGTACCAGCTGCACAAGACAGTTCCAACTTGGTTAGCTGAAATGGTGCACATCTTATACAACATTTTGGCCAGACCTGCACGAAAATACTCAGAGACTATTTGCAATTTTAAAAGACATTATCTTGAAATTTAACCATCATTTTACTTTCACAGGATCCCCCAGAAAGAACGTCGCCCCTATGACAGCTGGAAGTAATTCTAGAGAACGACGTCCCCTCTCCCAGTAAAGTTTGCCCTTGGGTTTAGGGACATCATTTAGGGGTTGATTATAATTAGTATATGATTGAGGGTTGGGGGAGGAATTTTATAAGCTCAGGGATCATTTTGAAAAAAAAAGAGGGATGATGGGATAATAGACAAATATATTGGTATAGATTGACTATTGTACGCATGCATGTTTCTACCTCTGTTTAAAACATTTTTATGTATTGACATATATTGTATTGATATATATATATTGTATATATTTACCATATTGCAGTGTACATTTCTACCTCTGATTAAGATACTTATATAATATTTGTGTATTGATATATATTTACCTACTGCAATGTATATTTGTACATTGTTTATATTTGGAGGTCATTGTCCTCATTTGTTTCACAGTCATTTATTGTCTTAGTCTTTAAGTTAGATAGATATTGAGAATTATATAGACTAATTGTCATCTAAGTTTGTCATTTATAATTAGACTAATCAGGTTCTTTATATATATAGAGATTATACTCAGTATAGATAGATAATCTTCAACCTCTTCAAAGAGCTGTAGAAAATGGCCTTTAATCTAACTCAGAGTTTTGTGATAGTGAGACACAATTGCTCCTGGCAACACCGCTCTATTCCCGAGAGAATGTTGAGCACCAAAAACAGAACTGGCCTTTGGGCAAAGAAATGCCCATACCTCAACCACTGACACAGATACAGAGCGTGCATCAATGGATAAAACAGGACTGTCATATCCTGCCAAGACAGGGTAAGATAGTTTTGAAAAGTTCCTTGCCTTTAATAATGGTATGTCAGTTATGTTAGGCCTTAGCCAAAATTGGTTGACTCAACGTTGCAAACGAGACTTTGGGTGATTGCCCAGGTAGTCAGTTGTCTCTGTCAATTGTTGCACATTTTGGATATATCTCGTTTGTTGAGTAGTGTTTATTCCCTTCTCAGATCTTTGACTGAGTTGAAGATTATATAATTGTAGTTACTCTTTACATTATTTGGACTTCTTGAGATAGAATGTTTAGCAAAGCTTTTGTTCTCAATATTTTTTGTTGTATTTATTATTTGTTGTTATTGTATGTAGTTGTATTTGGTTTAGTTCTGTCTTATTTAGACAAAAAGGGGAGATGTAGGGATAAGTCCCGCCCCTTAAGGGGCGTGTTCGCCTCGGGCTAATGTCTGCCTATAAATTTGGTGAGCAAGCTCCGAGCTCTCGCTTCTGCTTTCCTGGACTCCGCGGGAACGGTGGTTCTGTAAGTCTATTTCTACATTAAAGCTATATATATATTTTTACACTCTGTCTGCATTCGTTTACGCCGCTACAAGGGCAGAACTTACTTTCACTGTAATATTATACACCAAATTCCACAAATTCTGAAAATACCAACTCCATCAGCTGCTTCTCTGTTGCTGTGATGAGGCCCCATGACCAAGGTAACATACAGAAGAAGGAGCTTATCCTGCCTTGTGGTTCCAGAAGCATGAGTCCAACCCGCAGGGAGGCATTGAGAGCAGGTGAGCACCGCTGTGGAAGTCAGAACTTGAGAGGTCACATCTTCAAAGCATGAGATGGGCAAATTGGAAGTAGGTGAGTCTTTTTTACTCTCAAAGCCAGCCACAAGAGACAAACTTCCTCCAACAAGACCACATCGCCCAAGCCTCCTCAAACAGCAGCTCCAGCTGGGTCCATGAATTCAAATATCTAAGTCCACGGGGAAAGTTATTTTTAAACCCCAATGCAACCCACTTTAAAGAAGGGCTTACTCACTGGGAGAAGCCGGTATTTGTTACACTTTTTGGGAGATAGTAATAAAGGGGGATTAAGCAAGTCTATGTTGACGGGCTCTGTAATCGAGTATCTCAATCCCAAAGACTTGTGTATATTAAAAGCCCCATTTTAGATAAAAAATACTTTCATATAAACTGTATTGTCAAACCTGCAACTAAGAATAAATTTGCTTGTAAAATAGTCTTTAGGGCACTAGCTGATATAATAGACATCCATGAATGAGTGTGGTGGTTTGAATAGTAATGGCCCCCATAGGCTCATATATTTGAATTCTTAGTCATCAGGGAGTGGGGCCATTTGAGAAGGATGAGGAGGCGTGGTCTTGTTGGAGGAAGGGTGTCACTGGGAGCAGGCTTCGAGGTTCCAAAAGCCCATGCCGAGCCCACTTCCTTCTCTTGGCCTGCAGACAAGGATGTATCTCTTAGCTGTTGTTCCAGCACCTTGAGTGCTGCCATGCCCGCTCCATACTTCCTGCCATGCTGATACTGACAATGGATTAAACCTCTGAAACTGTAAGCAAGTCCCGGGCTAAATGTTTTATTTTGTTAAGAGAAGCCTTGGTCATAGTGTCTCTTTACAACAACAGAACAGTAACTGAGACAATAAAATGAGTAAACAAATATTCCATTATTGGAATTAATAACTTTGAAATCCTACTTTTAAATTATCCATTTAATTTCCTTTTCAGAAATTTAAAAAGGAGAGCTTTTGTTAAGAGTTTCATGTTTAACAAGCCAAATTATCTTCTTTTATATATTTAGAATTATTACTAATTCAACAATAGGGATAAATGCATGAGTGGAACTAAAGATTTGTTGCGATTTTTGATTCACTAAAATTTAGATATTTTACTGATTTTTTAAAAAATTCCAATGAAAGGAAATTGTACTACTTTGGGATACATTTTTTTGTCAGTTTTAACTACTTTATTGACTTTCCAATTAACAGTAAAGTAAAGTAAAGTTCATTTGAACAGTAAGTTAGAAAATGGTTTCTATGGTTGCTTTAAACAGTATCTTTAATCCTACCCTGTTATCCAGATCCATTTTAGGCAACAAATAGAAACAAAAACCTTTGCTGTGAACTGTGAAAACTGCTTCGGTGGGCGCTCTCTTTAACTAAGCACTGGAGTTATTACCTCCTTTGTCTCATAAAAACTTCCCCTTTACAAGCGATTTCCTGAAGGCACCCCAGCAAACACTGCCATACACCAGCAGTTCAAGAGACCATGCCAGTGTAACACTGTGAGTTATGAGTCAGATCATAAAACACAGGTATCATTGTCTATACTCATCAACGAATACACAAAAATGAATACAAGTTACTTGTCATAAAATACAATTTCTAATCAATTTAAATTTCTAAGCTATGAGAACATTAAATAATTAGAACACAAGTGACCTCTGCTATAGAACCAGTCATGTGAGATCTAAAAGATTGTTTATTGGTACCCTATACAGTGGAATATATCTGCCATCTCAGTGGAAGTTTTTGCTATGCAAGAAAAAATATAGAAACTAGACATTTAAAACATTATCAGCTTATAATTACTACGGTCTCACTTTGAAAATTGTTAAAAATTGCCAGTCATAATGAACACAATTATTGCAGTTACATCATTTGAAAGAGATAAAAATTATGTAGCTAAAGACCAAACACTAAAATACATACATTATTATCACAATGTGATACAGCAATAAACTCATAACTATTTAATATGAAAAATTAAATTTTAAAAGTTCTGTTACAGAACCTGGGATTTTTTTTACTGTAGCAAAACATCTTATTTATTTCCTTCAGCTTCTATGATACAGTGTACAATAAAATACTTTTAAAAGATACAACATTCAAGTGCTTCATGTACACAAACAGTGTTGCCAATGCTAATGAAGTGATGCCCTTAAACACGAGCTGAGCTAACTATGGTTTTAAATGTTTTCACCTTGCATTTTATTTAGCAGTTGGCTTTACAAACTAATCAGTTTTGTGCTGGCAGAGAGGATCCTAGTTAAAATACTGATTCTCAAAATTAATGTATATCATATTGCTTGAAACTAAACAACCATATAAAAGTGTTAGTTGTTAACCTAAACATTGATTATGAAAGACAACTGGCATTTACTTGGGCTGAGTGTTGAGTTCATGATAGTTCACTTACTTACAAGTAAAAAAGTACTTTTACTAGTTGGGTGGTGGTGGTGCACGCCTTTAATCCCAGGACAGGTTCCAAAGCAACACAGAAACCATGTCTCAAAAACCAAAGAGAAAAAAAAAAATACTTTTACTAATGCTAACATGATATGTATCTATACTACAGTCTCTTGAAGTTATAAAAATATTATATAAAATACCACAGACTTTAGAGGATATAAGTTCATGTGGTTCTGATACTAGCAGCTGAAAAATGCTTATAATTTAAAAAATAAATAAACTATAGAGGTAAACCAGTTACAAACAGCAGAGAACTGTGAGAGGGTGGCAACAGCTTAATTACACAACAGCTAACAAAATGGTGACGCAGTTGGATCAAATGTCTTAAAAACCTCTCTCAGAGACTTGTCATCGTCTGGGGCTGGGCTTCCCTGTCCTGGCTCTCTGGCCTGCCTTGGGTCACTGTATGGAGGTCTAATTAAGCCTGTTAAGGCCTGAACAGGAAGACTGTGCAGAGCGGGAACCTGGACCTTATCAGCACTCCCCAGAGTATCTGCCTGCATGTCTACTGGCCCCTCAACAGGGACTTCCATGTCTGTAGAAGATTTCTGTAGGATCACTTCTCCAGGGGAAGGGTCATTTTTATCACTATTTTTTAAACCACTTGTTTCCTGGTTCTCTGCATTTTCTTCTGAAGAAATGGCTGCTAGCTCTGATGAAGATGATGAACCCTTCTCCCTGGGATCATACAAACTAATGCCACTAAGAACTGAACTTGAAGTTCCTAGTGGAAGGCCAGCTGAAGAAGACAGTTTGGGGGCATATGGAGGAAGAGCCACAGGTCCAGCATTGGTAGGTAATGCTGTTGAAGGCTGGGACAAAGTAGGGTTTGATCTGGCTAAGTTTGGGGCACTCTTTGATACATGTGAGTCCTTTATAGCCACTTGATGTGACTCTGTATTGGGCAGTCTGTGAAGCCTAGGGTCAGAATTCTTTTGCAGCCTAGGGTCTCCTAATTTACCTCCTGAACTATGCAAGTCTGCACACTGTTCTAAGTAGCCCTCTCTCTGTGTTAGATTCATTTTGGCTTTGGCTGCTGATTTTAGATCAAGGGACAGGGCACTTTGATGGTCACTTTTTGTATTCCATAACATACTGAGCCTCTGGTCGGCTATAAGTGGAGGCAGAGGTAAATTGATTGAAGATACTGGATCAGGTTTAGGTAAAGGTACTGGAAGTAAGTCTTCTGGAGCCCACACGATGTGTTTTGCAAAGTTGGGTTTGGTTAGGATAATGTCCATTTTAATGTGACTGAATTGTCTTAACTGTGACCTTGGATCCTGGAGTACTACTCCAGGTGAAGAATCCAAAGGTATTAAGAAGGGTTTTTCTCTCAGTTCTCGTTCTGTATCTTCATCATCATCATCTCTTCTTTTCGGTTTGCGATTTGTACCAGCATTTGCATGATGTAAATCACACTTTGTTCCACTAGCAGAAGAGCCTCCAGGAGCACTTCCATTCCCTCTTAATTTCCTGGGGTCCCACGCAAGTCTAAGATCCACTGGGACAGACTCATGAGGCTTCCTAATGTCTTGCCTTGGGACAGTCCGAAGCCTAGGGTCAACCACCTGACTTCCTTTCCTCTTCTCTTTAGCAAGTCTCGGATCAGTAGGAATGCCAAGCTCTGGGGGAGGGTGCTGCTGACTTCTTAGAGTTCCTGTTTGTTTCTGTAATGTTCTCAGTATTGACCTGACACCACTTCCTTCTTCCTCTTCACTGCTGGAGTACCAGTTAACTGTATCGTCTAAACAAAGACAGAAGCTTGTGGTCAAAAACAAAGCATTCATATGTGACCTTAATTAAGACTAAAAGCAATACTATTTCTGAACTTTATTATAGTCATTAAAAGAGATCCCCCCCCAACCTACTTGGCTACATGTACTCTCGCCTCTAAATAATAGTACAGATTTCTCCACTCCTAGTAACAAACAGATTTAGACAGTTTCTATTCAAGTGTATTCTCAATGTTTAGGAAGAGCTGATCCTGCATCAACTGGTTTTAGGGACATGCACAGTAAGGCAAACTGTGACTTTCAAGTAAAGTTTTAGGAAGACTATTCTATCTGCCATCTTTTTTATGCTTATATATAAATATAACCTTTGCAACTGCTATTTAAAGCCTGTCACTGAAGCCAGGAACAGTTATAAGACGAGGGCTACAAGGTAAACTGGAAGGTGATGGTGCAGAGGAACTCATTTTCACATCTAACCTATTAAACCTTCTTCCTTGCTTGATGTTCTATGAGGCCGGATGCCAGCTGCTTCTTCTTGGTATCTCTGAGCCAATCGGATGAAAAGAGCTCTCTGCACTGCAGGAGGGAGCCCTGAGGCAGGCAGAGGGCAGTGACCTGTCATACTGCTGCTGGTGTCAGGCCCACTCCCAAGGTTAGATGAGTCATGGGCAGTGGGAGGCTGCTGGGGTGCAAATTCTTCAGGCCACATCTCATCTACAGAATCAAAAGAAGAGACACTGTGAGCTCAAGCTCCACCAAAGTGTAAGAGACTGAATCTCTCCTAATTACCACATTAAATTCTTAAGTTGTATAATTAAATATTTAAAAATGTCTAAATTCTATTGTTTTAAATTGATGTGGGATGTCCTTCTGTATATGTGCTGCTTTTATTGATTGATGAATAAAGCTTTTTTGGCCAATGGTTTAGCAGAGTGAAGCCAGGCAGGAAATTTGAACAGAGATATATATAGAGAGTAGGTGGAGTCAAGGAGATGCCATGTAGCTGCTGAAGGAAACAGATGCCCAAACCTTTACTGGTAGGCCACAGCCTTGTGGCGATATACAGATTAATAGAAATGGATTAATTCAAGATGTAAGAGCTCTCTAGAAATACACCTGAGTCATTGGCCAAGCAGTGTTGTCATTAATATTGTTTCTGTGTTATTATTCGGATCTGGGCAGCCAGGAACAAATGAGCAGTCACCGACAACAAATGGCACACTAACATAGACTGATTACATCCACATAAAACCTGAGAGAGCTTGGGAAGAGATTCTAGACACAAAAGAACAGAGATAAACACAATTTCTTGGTAGCAGCATTTTCTTGGGTGGGATCTGTTTGCTGGCTGCAAGCAGAGATACTGCTCCTTTAAGAAGGCTTCCTGGTTCATACTGGCAGCACAAACAGATGTGGCTCTTTCAGGAGGTCCTGCTATGGAACATTTAAATGGGGTTTGTGAGCAGCATGTTACAAACTGCTTAATGGTGACACAGACTCTCTGCGTCCCTGAAGCTGGGGCAGTGAACATGCCTCTGCCATGTTCACTGTCTGAGAAAACAGACAGGGCTGTGGAGTTGGTCCTAACCACACCCACTTAACATTAAAAAAAAAGCACTCCTAGTCAGAAAATGATTACAGATATGCAATAAAGACAGATTCAGATGAACAAGACCTCTGAATGGATCTTGGATAAAAGAACATAGGCTTGGGAGAGAGAAGAAAAAGTATAGATAGTTACAAAAAGAAATAGGTTTAAAAAATAAAACAAAGTCTTTAAAGAGACATCAAAAGTAATATAAAAGATTACAGACAGTCATAGATTAAAGGAGTAAAAAAAATAAACCACATAAAGATGGAATATACACAGAGAGTCTAGATTATGTATATTATTGTGTTTTCTTTGAATTTTTTAACTGTAGAGAGACATTTGATTCTGGGGGCTGCTAAGCTAAATCATCATATATGTTATAAAAGTATCTTAACTTCAAAATTTGAGTCTAAGGATGGAAAAGAGGTTCTGCTTGTTTTTTAAATTTATTTATTTATTAAAGATTTCTGTCTCTTCCCCGCCACCGCCTCCCATTTCCCTCCCCCTCCCCCACTCAAGTCCCCCTCCCTCTTCAGCCCAAAGAGCAATCAGGGTTCCCTGCCCTGTGGAAAGTCCAAGGAACCCCTACCTCCATCCAGTTCTAGTAAGGTGAGCATCCAAACTGCCTAGGCTCCTACAAAGCCAGTACATGCAGTAGGATCAGAAACCCATTGCCACTGTTCTTGAGTTCTCAGTAGTCCTCATTGTCCGCTATGTTCAGCGAGTCCGGTTTTATCCCAGGCTTTTTCAGACCCAGGCCAGCTGGCCTTGGTGAGTTCCCAATAGAACATCCCCATTGTCTCAGTGTGTGGGTGCACCCCTTGCGATCCTGAGTTCCTTGCTCGTGCTCTCTCTCCTTCTGCTCCTGATTTGGACCTTGAGATTTCTGTCTGGGCATGGGATGTACTCACTCATATTTGGTTTCTAGCCATAAACAAAGGACATTGAGCCTATAGTTAGTGATCCTAGAGAAGCTAAATAAGGAGAACCCAAAGAAAAACATATAGGCATCCTCCTGAATATTAACCTTCATCAGGCGATGAAAGGAGACAGAGACCCACATTGGAGCACCGGACAGAAATCTCAAGGTTCTGCTTTTTTGAAAAATATTTATTTATTTACTTATTATGTATACAATATTTTCTCTGCGTGTATGCCTACAGGCCAGAAGAGGGCACCAGACCTCATTACAGATGGTTGTAAGCCACCATGTGGTTGCTAGGAATTGAACTCAGGACCTTTGGAAGAGTAGGCAATGCTCTTAACAGCTGAGCCATCTCTCCAGTCCTGAGGTTCTGCTTTTATTTCCATAGAAACCTGTGGATTCCCTCTAGGCTACGGTGGTTTGATGGAAAAATATCCCCTGGAAAGTTCTCCGTGAACCCTGAAAATACTTTACTCAACAAAAAGCAGGAAACCATTTAGAGAAAACTACATCCAAATTCCCAAAATGATTGTTTATAAATGTTTGTTTTCATTTAAAGGGGAATATAATATAGATATAAGTACTTTACATTTGTATGGACTTTGGTGTATTAATACAAATTTAAGGTCAACTTAATTATATGCATATTTCTACTCTTATTTAAGGTATTATGCCTGTACAGATCATTTAACTGCCAGATATTCTGCAGGACAGAAGAAAGTGACTGACAAACTACCATTAAAGGCAGAACAGATCTTCGAATATCCCGCTTCACGGAAAAGTCTGCTTGATACTATGGGCCTGTAGGCTGAAGACGGATGCCCCAATGGTACAGAAGAACTATGGGTGACTATCCAGGCAGTAAGATGTCTAAGTCAATTCTAGAATTTTGGAAGCTGCTTGGCTGCACTTCTTGCTTGCTTAAGTAATATTATTTCCTTCTGGGGTCTTTGATGGGGTTGAAGAAAAATAGTTTTAATTATAGTTTTCTTTAGTTATGATAAAAGATAAATATGAGACTTTAGACTCACAAAAAAATTTTAACTATAATTCTTGCTTGATAACAGTTTTGTATATATGATTTTACTATGTTAAAGTTAAAGCCTTTCTTTTTAATTACTCAGGAAAGGGGAGATAATGTAGCTGTCCTTCTGTATATGTGTTGCTTTTATTGGCTGATGAATAAAGCTGTTTTGGCCAATGGCTTAGCAGAGTGAAGCCAGCTGGGAAATCCAAACAGAGATATATATATATAGAGAGAGAGAGTAGGTGGAGTCACAGAGACACCATGCAGCTGCCAAAGGAGATAGTTGCCCAGAACCTTTACCAGTAAGCCACAGTGTCATGGTGATACAAAGATTAACAGAAATGTGTTAATTCGAGATGTAAAAGCTAACTAGAAACATTCCTGAGTCATTGGCCAAGCAGCGTTGTCTTTTTTTTTTTTTTGGTTTTTTGAGACAGGGTTTCTCTGTGGCTTTGGAAGCTGTCCTGGAAGTAGCTCTAGTAGACCAGGCTGGCCTCGAACTCACAGAGATCTGCCTGCCTCTGCCTCCCAAGTGCTAGGATTAAAGGCGTGTGCCACCACCGCCCAGCTCCAAGCAGTGTTGTCATTAATATAGTTTCTATATGATTATTTGGGTCTGGGCAGCTGGGATCAAACAAGCAGTCTCTGTCTACATTAAATTCTGTATTCTTAAATATTATCAGAAATTTTGTTGCATCAGACATTAGCTAAAGTTTTGTTCCTATAGTTTTGAAGAAATTGAAAACATTTGAAGGTTTCAATTTCATCAATTTTACTTAACTTAAAAATGCATGTTTTTTAATGAAAAGCAAGTCTTAACATTTTAAATTGGAAATTAGTTGCCTTCAACTTACCAGCACAGTTATCAGGCAGTTGAAAACTATGTGCAGCATGCTGTGAGTAGTAGTCCTCGTAAACCTCGGCTGGGACTTGAGGGGATGCGGAGTCTGTGCTAAGCTGCATCTCTCCATGCATTTGCTGGTACAGTGAGGCTGGAGAGCAGTGGTTCTCTCTAGGGACTTTCATTGCAGTTCCTGGAAAGCCTGGGGAATGATAAGCTCTACCCGTGGCTGGTAGTATGTCCAACTGAGTAAGCCCTCCAGCTTGACTATGAGAGCTTACAGTTTCAGGTAGACCAGGTGGCAAAGGTGCACTCTCCTGCACTGGTGGGCCAGGAGGTCCCACACATGGGTGATGTCCAGGGGAGCCTGGACGCCTCACAGGACTATCACAACCTTGAGGCACATTAGGGCCCGGATCTGGACTTGACTCAGAATTGTACATGTGCTGTGGACAGGGACTGCCTTCCTGAGACTGTGGTCCTGGCGGTGAGGCACTGCTGTAAAATGCTGGTGGTCTGTAGAAAAACCAAACAAAATAAAAATAAAAAACAAAAACAAAAAGCAGTATTTCTCAGTTCAAAGCAAAGAGACAAACAAAAATGTTATCATCCTAAATAGATAATAGTTAAGGATGATCTTTTATGTTCAATTAGAATCCTGTGTATTTAAGAGATTACTTAAAAACATACATCTCTTGCTTTCATTTAGATATGGTTCTCTTAATTGCTGTTAACTGCCAGCTGTTTGGAAAATACAGAAAACTGCAAATATAAATAAAGTCATTTGAAACCAAGTACTAGAAGACTCTTTTCTGTTTTTCTGGATATACACAAACTTATCTACAATTAAATTAAAATCTTATTATCTATACATATAGCTCTGATCATGATTTCCAATGGAAGCTTATTATGTTGATGGCATACAAAAGATTTCATTTTTAATGCTGACTTTATCATTTCTAATAGTTTTGTCAGTTTATTTTTTGGTTTTGCTGAGAGAAACTGCCCAATGATGAGTCTCCCACTACAATTCTAATTTAACATATTTATATCTTTCATTAATTTCATTGATTATGATATATAATATTGGAAAAATGGTGGGTATTCCTATTCTTTTAAAATTTGAGGCAAACTCTCACTCTATAGCACATAGCGGCCTTACACATATAACCCTTCTACTTCAGTCTCCTGTCCTAGTCTGCTTTCTATCACTGTGACAAACACTGCGACCAAAGCAACCTGGGGAAGACAGGGTTTACATCATCTTATAGCTCAGCCCATCATGAAGAGAAGCTGGGCAGGGACTCAAGGGAATGAAACAGCCCATGGAGGAACACTGCCTTCTACTGGTTTGCTCCCATTGCTTCTTCAGCCTGCTTTCAACCCAGGTCTACCTGCCCTAGGATGGTGTCACCCCCATGGGCCATATTCTCCCAAACAATCAAGCAAATGCCCCTCCAGTCTTGCCTACAAGCCAATGTGATGAAGGCATCTTCTCTAAGGTTTCCTGTTCCAGATGACTCCAGCTTGTGTCAAGCTGACCGAAATAGCACACCTCTCAACGCCCAAGTTCTGACATCATGAGCACATCTACCACCATGTCTGGTTTTCTCCTTAACTTTAACTGAAATACTCTTTCTGGCTCATGTTAGTTGTGATATTTACTCTAGTTTCTTGTTCCTCATCTGCTGAGGTATCATTGCCTCTCCGGGCATTCAGGATTAAAGAATAATAAATAGCAAGGCCTGGGTATATGTTCACTAAAGGACAGGAATCAGGACTGAAAAGGACTTGCTAGAAAATGAAAACTGGATGCGGCTTACCCAGAGTCTTTCCTAATACCTTAAGGAAATTATTTTCAGACAGAACCAAATAAAGGAGACAGCATATCAGCCATTTGAAAATGTAAGCTCCTAAGTAAGTAGACAGAATGTCAAATTCACCCTGCCAGTGCTACGATACAGCAAAGCTCCTAACGTTGTGTAAAATCCACAAGAAAATCACTGGGGGCAGGAAAGAAGGGTAAGGGTATAGAGAAAGGGGAAGCAGCAACCCCAAGCCAGGCCAGGTAACTGCTGCTCCGCCTAGGTTTAACCATGTGAATGACCTGGAATGCTCTTTGGTATCTTAATGTAGAATTTTAGGGGAGAATGCTGCCATATTGGTGGTGTTAACTTACTTCTTCCCAATTTTATGTGCTAAATCCACAGTAGGTTTTACGACTATTTCAAAAAGAGATGGAATTTTCTTCATATCATCAGAAAGATCTGTCTCAAAATCATCTTCAGGATCAGAAAAGGGTAAGTGCTCTGATGGGGTTGGCAGAAGCCCGACTCCTGGGGGTGGTTTGGGGAGAGGAGTTATGCCACGCTTTCTAAGTTCTTCCAATTCTCTTTCATCTTCATTTGTAAGTTCTTCATCAGCATTCAACACCTAGACAATTGCAGAGGTTAGTGCCTCAGAACAAGCTTTCCTCCTCACATTGAAAATGAAAGACCTCAGTAAGCTACTTTCGTTAAAAGAAAAAAAAGTAAGATTAACATTAAAGTTTAAATGGATCAGAGATGAGCAATTATTTTCAATACTCAGAATGAGGTTCAAAGTGGTTTAAAGCAGTCAAACATAGAAGGTAATTTAGTCTGGAACCCTTTCTAGTTTTTGCACACACCACAGACACAGACATACAGATACACACACATTCTTGTAACAATGTACTTGGAAGCCTAGCTACTTTACTTGCATGTACTATACATACATACCCCTCTCCAAATAACGTACCTAGCAACCTCAGAATCCCCTAGGATCCCCACCTGCTTGGCTACATATACTCTCATTTCTGAACAACAGTACAGATTTCTCCACTACAAGTAACAATCAAATTTAGACATCTTTTATTCAAGTATACTCTCAATGTTTAATATAAAAAACAGAAGGGCTGGTCCTGCGTCAACTGGTTTTATGTGCATGCACAGTAAGGTAAACCATGTATTTAAAGTAGACTTTAGGGGTAACTTATTTACCATCTTATTTAAGCACATTTTGCATAATTGGATATATATGTGATTAAAATCAGATTGTATTATGGGAAGAGACATGAACAATAAAAAATTATTATATGACCTAAACTACTAAGCAAAATAGAGAAGTAGGGATTGAAGCAATGACCTAGTGGCTAAGAACATTGACTGTTCCTCCAAAGAATCCAGGTTAAGTTCCCTGCATCCACAGATCCACTTCAAAACCGTCTGTAACTCTAGTTCCTGGGGATCTGACACAATCTGGCCTTCAATGACATCAGGCACATCTATTGTACACACACATGCATGTACGTAAAACACTCATAAAATAAGAAGATAATAATTTTTTAAAATAGAGAACTACATGCTACATTCTTCTTCTTCTTGAACCCCACTCATGTGCCCACTGTCAGTCCTGACAAGTGCCCACTCCAATCCAACTTTGCCCCAAAGAAAGTTATCTTGCTACTTTGGCAACTTTGTATGAACCCTTATTTTCTTTTTCTCATTTTAATCAAGCAATTTACTTATTCTTTTCTCATATATTACATCCCAACCGCAGTTTCCTTTCCCTCCTTTCCTCTGGTCCCCTCCCCTGCTCCCCCAGATCCACCTGTCCTCTGTTTCACTTCAGAAAAGAGCAGGCCTAGCAGGGATATTAACCAAACATGATGTAACAAGTTACAGTAAGACTAGCACCCTTATTTTCAACCTTTAAATAAAGGCCAAGATTCTAGAACTATTGATCCCTAGTAAGTTTGGAGTATTGTTCAAAGTAAATTACTTCTTTTAGTATCAGAATAGGGATCAGATTAAAATATTCTCAAATTTCTAGACCATAAATTCTATTTTCCAACAAACCATATTACTAGAACAAAACCTACAGGATGTTCCTCAATTTCTTAGCAACTTTATAAAATACTCTTTATAAGGTCTGATTTAAGTAAAATCTGAGGGAAGATCTAACAAATAATCAACAGTGCACAAGCACAACTCACTTTGTCCAAAAGTTTCTTTGTCTCTTTAGTCAGATCATCATGGGAAAACTTGCAGTTGTCTCCTTGGTAGCACTTTGCTCCACTATGATAAAACTTGCAAGGAAATTCACGTAAACGAAAGCATTAAGGAACAGACCGAGTACGAGCAAGGATAACTGTGTGTGTGCAGACCTGTGCATGCACATGTGCACATACACATGCCTGTATACATGGAGGGCAGAGATCAACACTGAGTGTCTATCACTCTCAACCTCAATTTCTAAGACAGTTTGTCACTGAACCTGGAACTCACCATTCAGCTACACTGGCTGACCAGTGACCTCTAGGGATTTGTCTGTCTCCATCTACCACCCAACACTATGTACACATGCCACTGCACCCAACTTTAACATGGGTGCTAGAGATCTGAACTCAGCTCCCCATGCTTGAATAGCAAGCATTGTCCGGAGCCATCATCCCAGGCCCAAGGTTGAGTCTTTTTCCTTTGAAAAACTGTTATAAAGATGATTCACTTCCAGATATTTGCTGTATAACATTGTACCTACAATTAACACTTACATGTTATACCTTCTTAAAAATTGTTAAGAGAAGGCTGGAGAGATGTCTCAGAGACTAAGAGCATTGGCTGCTCTTCCAGAGGTCCTGAGTTCAAGTCCCAGCAACCACATGGTGTCTCACAACCATCTATGATGAGATCTGGTGCCCTGTTTAGGTATGCAGGCATACATGCAGGCAGAATACAGTATACACAATAAATAAATAAACCTTAAAAAGAATTGTTGAGAGTATATCTCATATTAAGTCTTCTTACCATAATAAAAAAATGCTAAATCAATACAACTTTGCTAGTATTTGCTATACTGAAGAACCCGTAATCATGTCTAATAATATATTATAGATCAATATTTTAATAATTTAGAAACATTAAAAATTTTAAATTCTTATTCTACAAATACAAATGTACTTTTTTCCATTTTTATTAGTTCTTTGAAAATTACATTCAGAATGTTTTGATAATATTCACTACTTAACTTCCCTCAGATATTCTCCCTTCCCTATCCTCCCAACTTTTTACCCCCCAAAACTAAAACCATCAAGTCTAATTTGTGCTATCCATATATTCTTAGGAGTGTGACCTACAGGAGCACAGTCGACCTACCAAAATCAATACTTAAAAAAAAAAAAACTAAACTAAACTAACATCTCCCCAGCTGGGGTGGGACTTCCTGCTTGAATTATTGTTCTTGAGTCTGCACATCTTGTGCTCGATGTCACATGTGTTCTGAGTTCATACATGCAACAGCCCTGCTATGTCTGGAAAACACCGTTCCCCGTAGTCATCCACTGCCTTTGGCTCTTAATATAGTTCTGTGTTATGGAATGACCTTTTCGTATACTGTAAAGATGTGTCTTTGCCAACACACCATTTTTTTTTCCCCTAAGGCAAGGTTTCTCTGTAGCTTTGGAGCCTGCCCTGGAACTAGTTCTTGTAGACCAGGCTGGCCTCGAACTCACAGAGATCCGTCTGCCTCTGCCTGCCAAGTACTGGGATTAAAGGTATGTGCCACCACTGCCAGGCTGCCAAGGAGCCTTCTTAATGGCTTAAGAAAAAGCTAACTGGCATTAGCTAGGCAGGAGGTATAGGTAGGACAGCCAGATACAGGACTGCTGAGAAGCAGTGAGTAGTATGAACACTATGGAGATGAAGGAATATGAAGCATGATTAATAAAAACTCAGAGACAGAAACTGGGGTTCAACCTAAAGTTTAGAAACGCAAAATAGCTGACCACTTGCTCTTACCTTTACCTCAGGCCGAAAATGGCGATCCTGCTTCCAGAAATCTCAAATGAGACTGTGTCTGTGAGCTGTCTCCTCCAGTATTTAAAGCTCTGTAGGGCTAGGATTAAAGGCGTGCACCACTAGGATTAAAGGCATGCACCGCCTGGTTTCTAGGAACTAAAGGTGTGTTACCACTGTCTGCTCTGTAAGGCTGACTAGTGGGGCTGTTTTACTCTCTGATCTTCAGGCAAGCTTTATTTATTAAAATATAAATGAAATGCCACTACAGTAATAAAGCTAAGAGGCAGAAAGTAAATGAAAAGAAATGGGTTAATTTAAGTTATACGAACTACTTAGAAACAAACATAAGCTAACAGCCGAGTTTTTATAATTAATAGTAAGTGTCATGATTTGGGAGCTGGCAGGAGGAACAAAAAAAATTCACCTACAGTTCTACCCATTCTCAGAAGGGTGGGATGGTGACATACATGTCCTATTTAGGTCTAGCATACCAGTTTTATTCTCTGCCCTGGATGGCTGTGGGTCTGTGTTAACCATCATTTACTGCAAATAGAAACTCTGATGAGGGTTAAGAGATGTACTAAAACAGATGTACTTTTAAAAGAAAACCATTTCTAGTCATTATGAAAGGGTATTGATTTTAATATATATAGGTGTCATTCTTTTCCAATGATTACATATTATAGAGAACAAAAATGTGTAAGAAAACATTTTATCTATAAAGAAAAGAAAGGGAATTGAATATGTTATGTTAAAAATAAAAATCCCAACAATTAAAGCCACAGACTAGTTTTACTTGAAGTTTTAGAGACAAATTTCTAAAGAAAATACAAAATTCAGATGTATAGTGGAAATGTACCATTTGGGTGGCAGGCATTTGGGAATACCTATGTGGCATTAAAGCTATCTTGCATCTCAGGCATGGTGGTCTACTCCTTTTATCCCAGTCTTGGGGGCACAGACAGGTGGGTCTTTGTGAATTCAAGGCTGGAATGGTCCACATCCCTCTTGAGTTCTAGGGCAACATAATGTCTCAAAAGAGACAACAACAACAATAAAACCTAAAACAAAGAGAAGGATAAACTCAAGGGAGAAAAAACACAAGACTAATTTTGGCTAATGCAAAAAACACTAATAAAATTCAAATTCCTTTTTTTAAATTAATAAAAATCTTTGTAAAATATACTTATTTTGATTTTTTTACTTATTTTGATTTTTTTAAAAAAACTATGTTAAGACAAATATTTTGTCTGCCTCAATCACTACTATTAAACATTACTGTAAAGGTATACTGAAAATAATTAAAATTATAAAAGTCATGGTGACATACATTTGCAATCCCACAAGGCCAAGAGAATTCAAGGCTGCCTTGGGCAATAAGGTGAGTGTAAAGTCAGTCTGGGCTATATAGTGAAACTCTGTCTCAAAAACAGAAAACAAGGAAACAACCCCCCAGAATAATCAAAAACTATAATGAAATATAACAAAAGTTACTGAACTAAAATACCATTTATTTACAAGTGAAATGAGACCCTAAGAACCGAGTAGAAACTTTTAAAAACAGAATTTGATATTCAGTTTCTAAAAAATGCTATCAAATCTGAAAACAATATACTTGTATTTTCTTGACCAAAACAAATTATATTTTAACAAAGAAATGAGGTGTATTTGTCAGATTATCAAATACACTCTTGGGGAGGTAGGGTTCGAGATAGGATTTCTTTGTGTAGCCCTGGCTGCCCTGGAACCCAATCTATGGGTCAGGTTGGTCTTAAACTCACAGAGATCTGCCTGGCTATGCCTCTGGAGTGCTGGGATTAAAGGCGTGTGCCGCCAAAACCGACTCAAATACACTCTTTTGGAGGACAAACAGCACAATAGATAAAGGTGTGCTACTGTGACCTTCTCATCAAGAAAATTCTAGTGTGTCTCTTTTCTCATAGCCTTGCTAATAACAAACAAATTGTTTGTGTCTGTGTGTGTGTATATGTGTACATCTGATGGCTGTTATCTTGGTGTGGTTTTAATTGTATTCCTCTTACTGTGAACAAGATAAAACATCCTTCCATTTGATTTTTGACCAGTTCTTTTTCTGTGAATTATCTGTCTTTCCTGCTCCCCCTCTTCTCAATTTTTAGGAAACTCTCACAGAATTTATAAAACTCATATACTTTTTATATAATTTCCCATGTTTTAATGTGTTTACTTAGCTTGGAGATTTTTGTTGTAAAATTTAAATGCTTGCAGTCACATTTTTAGTCTTTTCCCTTATTGACTCTGGTTTTGAGCCATAATAAGGTTTTCTATTCCCCTGGGTTATAAAGAAATGCTTTTCCTATATTCCTGAGCACTTTAGCATGTTTGAAGTACAGAGGATGACAATACTGGGTTTATATAATGTGTCACTTTAAATATAAAAACCAAGCTAAGATTTTTAGATTGTATTTATGATTTTTTAAAAACCACAATGATGAAATATCAGTATGTTAGTTGATACACATTTCTATAAAGGATATCATGCATATAAATGCAGTTTTCTCCTTTGGTACAATATCCCTGTAAATAGTATTTGCAGATCTCCTTTTTCTTCTCCAATTCTGCATCATGATCAAATTTACAATGATCTCCCTGTTTAAACAAAAGAAAACAGAAAGGAAGAATTCAGATCTATTCTTGCCATGTATCCACGGTGGGATTCTAGTCATTATCCTTAGTGTTAAATACTGAGCTACAAGGATGTAGATAATCTCTCTCAAGTCCTGCCCAAGCAGTGTATGTGGCCTCAGGACTCTGCCAGTGTCCCACCAGCACCCACCATTTCTAGACGTGGCATAGGAACTTATTTGACCTCTTGGTGTCATGCCTACATCGGAGCTAACAGTAGCAGCTAAGCAGTGCATCCCTAGGAGTAAACGCCGTGCTCCAGCCAGACCATGAATGCTTTCTGTCACACTGCCAGAGAGCCACAATGCTATCTGTCACAAACCAAGTGAAATTTGTTTTCTTCCCTTTCTTTGTTGCTGTCCCAGAATATAATTAAATGAGTTTGTATATACAGTAATTTCATGCAAGGTACATCTTAAATATCTAGCGTTATTGCAGCTATCTGAGCAGTAAAAGAAAATATCCACTCCTCAAAGGACTAAATTCTAAATATTACTTTGAAAGTTAGAGTGCTCTATCATACTCTTTACGGTAACACTTACCTTAATACACCTCCCTTCCAAGAAGTATTTACAGATCTGTTTTCCTTTGTGTTCCACTGTGTGCTGGTTAATAAACTCCTGAGTCATAACTTTCCACTTTTTCCCTGGCTTATTGTACTGCAAGAAAAGATTCACTGAAATGTAAGATATGAAATACCAATACATATTAAACATACTTACATGGATCTGGAAAGCAGTATAAATTAACTATTAATAGTAATCTAGATTAGACATTCTGAGTCTACTAGCTTAACTAGAGAGAAATGCTTCTGGTAGTCTTGTTTACTGCTACAACTGGCTGCAAGGAAACCTTTTTCCTTTTAAAGATAAATTTTAAAAATAAGATTATAAAAGGCTTGAAATTTCATAATAATTCTCAGGTTGGGTAAAGGTACTATAAAATATAGACTCCTATGAATTGCTGACAGAAACATTATCAGCAACTTTAAAACACCCACCCTGACGCCAAGGCTGCAGCTCAGCATTTCAGTACCTGCCTAGCATTGCACAAGGTCCAGGTCAATCCCCAGCACCAAAAAAAAAATAAGCAAATACATAATTGTTAAATACAGAATTTTAAATTTTCAGAATTAGTCTAAGAATAGGGAAGCACACACAAAAATTTATTTACTGTAATTATTGCAAAATCACTTGCCACTGGAAACACTGAACATAGACAAAACTAGGATCTCAATCAGCTATGCTAAGCTACATTAAGGTGGTAGAATATCATGCAGTCATAATGAAATCACGTAACAGAAAGAACTTTAGAATACAAGAAATGCTCACAATCCTTTATGGAACAAAAACCTGACCTAATTTCCAGTAAGAAAAGCAAAGGTAATGACTAAAGTGATTTGTCTTCCCAGTTCAGTGCATGTGTTCAGATGCTGGGATGAAAGGTTTTGTACAGTGTGGTTTCTGTGCACTTCCTGAGAGAAGAAAGAACAGAAGTCACAAGTTACCTTCAAATTTAAGGGAAGAGAAAGAAGTACATTAAGTGAAGAAGCAACTTCTGTAGTTCCCACTTACTATTCAACTTCGGTCCTAAGTATAAGATGGAATAAGGAGGCAGAATATATCACTGAAGCAGGCTAACTATAATGATACACAATCACAAATTTTATATAATAATGCTTTTCAAGTATGAACTATGCCTTGAACATAATATGAACCCAGTAACTATTATTCTTTCTCATTTGATTAGTTTCCCCTTTCCCTTGGGCTTTTGCATGTACCTACAATTAATTGTTGGGGAATATTATGTTAAGGTGTGTTACTTTTGTTTACATTGCATTTGCTTAACTCTGTGAAACTGTTACTGTGTCTGTCTAAAACACCTGATGGTCTAATAAAGAAATGAATGGCCAATGGTGAGGCAGGAACAAGGATAGGTGGGGATGAAAGGCAGAGTATAAGTAGAAGGAAAAATCTGGGAAGCAAGAAGGAGCAGCAAGAGAACAAGGGGAGGAAGGAATTAGGGGGAGCCACTCAGCAACACAGCCAGCCACAGAGTAAGAAAGTAAGACATACAGATGTAAGAAAGATAAGAGCCCAGAGGTAAAAGGTAGACGGGCTAATATAAGTTAAGAAAAGTTTGGTTAGAAACAAGCCAAGCTAGGGTCAGGTAATTATAATTAAGAATAAGCCTCTGAGTGCCATTTATTTAGGAACTGGGTGGCAGGCCCCTCAAAAATCCAAAAGAGTAAAATATCACACAACATAGAATCATAAGTATCTCTGGGCTGGGGAGATTAGTACAGTCAGTACAGTGAATGAGACAAACATTAGAGCCTATGTTTAAGCCCCAGAACCTACATTAAAAAGTCAGACATGGTGATTTGTGTCTGTAATCCCAGTGTTAGGAAGGTAGACACAGGCAGATTCTCTGACCAGTCAGCCAACCTAATGAGGGACCCTGTCTCGAAGAAGGTGCGCAGCTATTGAGCAACACAACCACATGTGCACCATTCATGAACACACACTGACACATGTGCACCTTTCATGAACACACACTGACACATGTGCACCGTACATGAACACACACTGACACATGTGCACCGTTCATGAACACACACTGACACATGTGCACCGTACATGAACACACACTGACACATGTGCACCATTCATGAACACACACTGACACATGTGCACCGTACATGAACACACACGGACACATGTGCACCATACATGAACACACACTGACACATGTGCACCGTTCATGAACACACACTGACACATGTGCACCGTTCATGAACACACACTGACACATGTGCACCGTACATGAACACACACTGACACATGTGCACCGTACATGAACACACACTGACACATGTGCACCGTACATGAACACACACTGACACATGTGCACCGTACATGAACACACACTGACACATGTGCACCGTACATGAACACACACTGACACATGTGCACCATTCATGAACACACACTGACACATGTGCACCATTCATGAACACACACTGACACATGTGCTTGTACAGTTTCTCTCACTACAGTCAATTAACTAACACAGTTGATAATAAATTTTAATCTCGATTTCCCTACTGAGTAATAAAGAAACCAGTTAGCACCTGCATCTAGAGGTGTTTAAAATGTTAGTGTTTGTAGGCATCCTCAAGAGTTAACACTATATGGGCTGGAGAGGTGGCTCAGAGGGTAAGAGCATTGCCTGCTCTTCCAAAGGTCCTGAGTTCAATTCCCAGCAACCACATGGTGGCTCACAACCATCTGTAATGGGGTCTGGTGCCCTCTTCTGGTCTGCAGGCATACACACAGACAGAATATTGTATACATAATAAATATTTTTTAAAAAAGAGTTAACACTATATGCTTGCATTTTACAGAGTTAAGTAGAAACAGACAGGAACCTTTTTGAGAATGAATTATTTTTAGGCCTATTGTATAAGTATCAGGAATGGAGCAAACTTACATAAAAGGTTTACTTTACTTAAAAGCAACACATTCTAGAAATATTTTATGTCTAGGAAAATGAACAGATACAGTAATAGCAAAAACTATGATATGAAATCTCTTATCCATGGAACAGGAGATGCTGACTAAACACTAGTAGGTGAGGAAAGGAGAGCTGAGAACAATGGATTAACAAAGTAAAAAAGGCCTCTTTATGCCTAACCTGCTCACAGCTTTTCATACATGAAATGTTGACTGATATCCCCTAAATCAGGGTGGTATTACTGCATCTTACAAATTAATCTGGTCATGAACTTTAAAAGATTTTCATATCTGTTTATTTTCATGTATGACTGTTTTGCCTGTATATATGTCTATCTATCATGTGAGTGTCTGGTGCTTGATGTCAAATCAGGGTGGCAGATCCCCTGGAACTGGATTTATGAATGGCTGTGAGCCACTATGTGGGTGCTAAGAACAAAACCAAGATCATCTATAAACACAAGTGCTCTTAACTGCTGAGCCATCTCTTCAGCACAAACTTTTAATTTTTTTAAACCTTATTATAAAAAAAACTTGCAAATAAAATCACACACTGAAATTAACCAGATCCAAAGTTTTTACAGTTCAATAACCTTCCAGTGGTTCTCAACCTGTGGGTCATGATCCCTTTGGCAAACCTCTATCTCCAAAAGAAATACTGACATTACAATTTATAAGAGTAGTAAAATTACATTGGAAATAATTTTATGGTTGGGAATCACACAACATAAGAAATTGTGTTAAAGAGTCACAGCATCAGGAAGGTTGAGAACCACTGCTCTAAAGAGTTAGTGTAGTCACTTGAAAGAGAAGCTGTGGAGCTTCACATTAGGTTTTATACTTTCACTACCAAATATATTATGCACGCATCCACCATGTAAACTGAAAAGTCCATGACAGAGTTAGAACTAGAGAAACATGGGAATATGCCCTTTGATAGCTCGCGTTCATTACTGGCATTCAGTCCCTCTCTCTCCTATTATCTAGCCTTTCTTGTTCTCTTTTCTACATCTGTACCCACTGTGCATTTGTTCACATGTACACAGCGACTATTGGCTAGATTCTACACATGAGGGTGAACACACACTTTTTTGTTTCTAAGATTTTTGTGGGCTAGTTTCACATCACATATTCTATGTTCATCTATTTTCCTGAAAATTTTGTGATTACATATTTTTAGAATTGAAAATTATCAATTTTATATCCAAATTTTCATTACCCATTTTCAGTTGATGGGCAACTAGGTTGATTCCAATTCTGATGGAGGAAGGTCATTGGCTAATAAAGGCACTGCCCTGGCCCATTTTATTGGTTAGAGGATAGGTGGGAGGAGAAAACAGGACAGAACACTGGGAGGAAGAGGAAGTGAGGTCAGAGACTCCACAGCTCTGCTCTCTCGGGAGCAGACGCCTCAGCAGAGACGCCATACCCCGCTCCCGGCATGAAGCTCCGACCCAGGATGGACTAGGCTAGAATCTTCCCGGTAAGCGCACCTTGGGGTGCCACACACAGATGATTAGAATGGGCTAAATTAATATGTGAGAATTAGCCTAGAAGAGAAGGGCCAGGCAGTGTTTGGAGGAATACAGTGTCCGTGTAATTATTTCGGGGCATAAGCTAGCCGGGCAGGCAGCCGGGGTGTTGGGGACGCAGCTCCGCTGCCCCTATTACCACATATGGCGCCCACGTGGACAACTGCTTCCACATAAAGCCTGAGACAGCTTGGGAAGTAATTCTAGAACAAAATGAAAGCATTGTGCCTGGTTTCTTGGTAGCAGCAATTTCTCGGTTCTACTCTGCTTGCTAGAGGCAAGCAAGCGCCTCATCTAAGAGAGGCTTCCTGACTCAGCTTTAGCTGCAAAGCCTGCAGCTCATTAAGAGGTCCTGCCACGAAACACTTAAACGGTGTTGACGAAAAGCTGAACACATGCTTTTCGGTTTTCAGCCATAACAGGAAAAAAGCTGCGCCGTTTAAAAATGCCGGCTTTCTGGGCCGTCCTGCCAGGGCAAACTCTGACTATTTGAGGCAGGAGGGCCGGCTACCGAGAGAGGACTTGAGTGTTGTCTGTTGTAGCTCACTTGCTGGCTACAGCCAGTACCTCAGCCATGAGGCTGGAAAGCTAAGGAATGGACTGGATCTAGCTGGCAAAGCCACGCCTTTAGTCCTACTGATATTGCTTGGTAAATTAAAGATTCATGTGGTCAGAAAAAGAGAGATATACAGTAAAGAGAGATTCAAAGACAGAAAATTTCTGAATGGTTTAAAGTGTGTTAAAAATATATGCAGACTAAAAGTTGAAGTTCTTAAAGTAAAAAACAAAAAAAGGAAGAGAGTTGTTGTGTGTAGTAGCACACGCCTTTAATCCCAGTGCCTAGAAGGCAGAGACAAACAGCTCTCTGTGAGTTCAAGGTGTAGTAGTTTACACCTTTAATCCCGAATGCCTGGGAGGCAGAGACAGGCTGATCTCTGAGAGTTCAAAGACAGCCTGGTCTACAGAGTTACTTCAGGTCAAAGATACAGAGAACCTGTCTCAAAAAGCAAAGAGTTGAAAGTAAAAATAAACAAAATAGAGGTTAAAATAAAGCGTACAAAGATGGAAAATACACAGAGAATTTTGATACTGTATGCTATTATGCTCTCTTTGAATTGTTTAAATGCTGAGGAAGGAGAAACAGATGCTAAAAGATATTTATTTATAAATACTGCTGAACTAATCCAACATAGATATTATGAATTTGGATCTAAGGATATGATACTTTGGAAAGGAGTTTCTTATTTTGTTTTCACAGAGGATGAGACGTTGTTCATTTCTTCTACTCTGATTTGGTATGATGGACCACATCCTCCTGAATGGTTCCTGTGCACGCCTTAAAAAAATTGCTTTGCTCAACTGCCAACTGAGATGAAATTAGCACACAGGTTATACCATGAAAGACCTAATTAACGACGCCCCCATTCAGCAGGAAGCAGTTTGGAGAGAAAAAACTGTGTCCATGTTCCCACATATGGTTTATAAACGTCCTTTTACATTTAAAGGGGGATATGATATAGATATGAATAATTTACATTAGTATAGATTTTGCTTTATTGATAGAGATTTAAGGTCAATTTTGTTATATGTATAAGTGTTTCTGATTTTGATTAAGGTATTGTGATAGTGTAGTTCATTTAAATATGGACTGTATAATTAAGAAGTATAGGTTGTTGATGGATAATCATCGATAATAGTAAAGCTTGTAGTCATGTTAGTTAGATTTTCTAGACATATAGAGATATATTTCAGATAGGCATTCTTCATATCTCTCAAAGGCTGCAGAATATGGCATTTAAAATATTTTAATAACTTAGGACTTTTCATGACAATGAGACACTCTGCTCCTGGCAGCACCAATCTACTTCAAGAGGAAGATGGGCATCGAAGAGGATCCTTATGGAGTTTGATAGCCATTTGTGCAAGAAACTGTTCTTGCCTGGACTATTGCATAAACTGGAAACAGAGAACCCGCAGAGAGAGGACTACTGAACTTGCCTAAATGTGAGATGATCTTTCTGGGTTCCTGATTCATGAGAGAGTCTGCGAGACATTCTTCAGGACAAGCAGATAGTGACTGCCTTTGGAATTTCCTGCTTGATGAATATGTCTGCTGGATACTATGGGCCTGAAGGCTGAAGATGGATGCCCCAACGGTACAAAAGAACTTTGGGTGACTGTCCAGACAGCGAGATGTCTTTGTCATTTCTAGAGTTTGAAGTTTCTTAGTTCTTGTTTACTTAGGTAATATATCTTTCTGGAGTCTTTGATGGAGTTAAGAATAGTTAGTTATAGTTTTCCTTAGTTATGATAAAGATTATTGTAACTTTTACTTGATAACTGTTTTGTTATATGTAATTTTGCTATGTTAAAGCCTTTTTTTTGTTTAAACCGAAAAAGGGGAAATGATGGAGGAAGGTCATTGGCTAATAAAGGCACTGCCCTGGCCCATTTTATTGGTTAGAGGATAGGTGGGAGGAGAAAACAGGACAGAACACTGGGAGGAAGAGGAAGTGAGGTCAGAGACTCCACAGCTCTGCTCTCTCGGGAGCAGATGCCTCAGCAGAGACGCCATACCCCGCTCCCGGCATGAAGCTCCGACCCAGGATGGACTAGGCTAGAATCTTCCCGGTAAGCGCACCTTGGGGTGCCACACACAGATGATTAGAATGGGCTAAATTAATATGTGAGAATTAGCCTAGAAGAGAAGGGCCAGGCAGTGTTTGGAGGAATACAGTGTCCGTGTAATTATTTCGGGGCATAAGCTAGCCGGGCAGGCAGCCGGGGTGTTGGGGACGCAGCTCCGCTGCCCCTATTACCACACAATTCTTCAATTCTTTACCATTGAATAAAACAGCAATAAATACATGGGTACAAATATCATTATGGCAGTTTTTATTTTTAGACCAAACTTGTGAATATACCCTTAAATAGTATTCTAAGTAGTAAACAGTAAGAAACCTCAGCCCATTGTCTAAATATCCATCAAAAAGCAAACATTTTTATTTCTTTTTAAAGATGTATTATTATTTTCTGTGTATGAATATCTTGCCTACAGTATTTATGTTCATCATGTGTGTGCCTGGTGCCTGAAGAGGCCAGAAGAGTATGTCAGATCCCCTAGAACTGGAGTTATAGGTGGTTATGAGCTGCCATGTAGGTGCTGTGAATTGAATCTGTGTTCTCTGCAATAGCAGTAAGTGCTCTTAACCACTAAGGCTTCTCTCTAGCCCCAAAGCAAGCATTTTCAAACTATAACCATGTAGTTTACTCAAGGTTTCTGGGTTTTTTTGTCTGTTTGATTTTTGTTTTTTGAGACAGGGTTTCTCTGTGTAACAGCCCTAGCTGCCCTGGAACTAGTTCTTGTAAACCAGACTGGCCTTAAACTCACAGAGATCCACCTGCCTCTGTCTCCCGAGTGCTGGGATTAAAGGCATGAGCCGCAGCTGCCCGGCCAAGGTTGCTGTTTTTAAAAGTCTATTCTGGTGCCTATGAGAGAGTCTGCTGGTTGAGGCCCCTGCACCAAATCCCAGGACCTATGAGACCCACATGGTGGAGAGAAGCAGCAGGTTGTCTTCTGACCTCCGTCTGTGCTGTCCCTACATATTCATGCATGAGCACAAAATACATAAAATGTAATGAGCACATTAGAGCACTCTTGCTTCCATCTAACTGAATCAAAGCTAGAACTGTGATAGAATACAGAAATGGATAACTCCAAGTCAGAGCTGCTGAAATATACATGCACAAAAATTCAACTCAATCTAACATGTATTTGCTGAATAACTGTTACATAAAAAGTATTTAAGTTCATCTTTCTGATCATTTATATACCCTTTTTTCCCTTTTCAATGCTCTCAGCTCTGATAATTAGACAAACTTACTAGCACCTTCCTTCCTGGCCCACTGAGCTATATTCCCCTGTTATAGCTATTTGCATTGGGGAGAATGACCTCTAAGAAAGGAAAGCACAGCGAAGGCAGAATAGGGGTATGTTTTTGCTTGGAAACATATCAATTTTATTTTGAGGCTTTTCACATACACTCATTTTATTCCTAGGTCTCTTAAATGTGTATCTATATATTAATACCATGCCTAATATGTATTAATTTATAGTAAATTCTTTTGGAAGAATTTTATTCATATTCTTTGGATCTCAGCTGAAAATTTTTCATTGATTCAGATAGTAGCATTATAGTTACAATGCATTCTTTGCAACCAAGCGATTTAAAAAAATGAAAAAAAGGTCTTCCCCGCCTTACATATAAGTTCTCAGTACCTCTTGAAAGTCATCCATTCCTGAAAAGACATTAGGGCCTTTAGTCACTCTTGCCCCACGGTGTTCTTTTCTTTTGATTTTCTTCGGCAAAATATGTCCATGACTAGTATTAAAACTTTTAATTCGATATTCAGTACCTGAAAAAGTTAAAACGTATTTCAAATATTACAGAAAAGTAGTGTAACTAACATCAATTAGCTTACAAGTACCAATCTGTCTTTAATAGTCTACAGTGAATCATCCTTTTCCACCTAAGAGCCAGTGAGAAAGTTAACCCAGCTCTATCTTTTGAGTGTTGCTTCCTGCTCAGAAGATGGCGGTGTTAGCTGCACAGGATGCAAGGCTTAAGAGTATCCATGTCTAGAAAAGCTACTCTTGTCTCTTCCCTCCCCATCTTAGAATAAGATGATTAACAAGTGAACTAACCATCGTATCCATATTTTAAGATATATATATATATGTATATATATATCAGTAGTTTATCTGTAGCAAGTCAGATTTCTACTGATAATTTTGTTTCTATATATACACACATATCTTCATTCATTGTTTTTGAAAATGACGGGATTTTAAAGTATATCCCTAGCATTAAAGAGGCTGATCCTAGCACTCGAGAGGCTGAGGTAAGAGGAACACACGCTTGAGACTACACTGGACTACACAATAAGATGTTGTACCCAACAAAAGTATCTAAAAGGGTGCTCCAGGGATACAGCTTACTGGTAGACTGCTTGCCTGGCATACATGAGACCCTAGGTTCACTCTCCAGCATTGCAAAAAATAAAATATTTGAAAAGATGTCCAATTTGAAAAATTGTATATTGGTACTTGGGAGGCATAGGCAAGAGCACTACCATGAGTTCCAGGACAGGAAGGGTTACCCAGTGAGACTCTGTCTGAAAACAAACAATACAAACAGGATACCAAATTACAATACAATGTAACTTTAATATTTTATCAAAGTTATACAGAACTAATAAGCTTTTTAATGACCTATTAAGCAACCAATAAATATGTGAAAACTTTCACTTTGTTACAGGAAATCAAGAGGGCTACCGAAATGGCTCAGCAGTTAAAACTACGCACTGCTCTTTCAGAAGACCTGAATTCAGTTCCCAGAACCCACATTAAGCAACTCACAACCATCTTTAACTTCAGCTCCAGAGGATCTGATCCCTCTTCTGGCCTTTGTGGGCACCTGAACTCCTGTGCACATGTGCGCGCGCACACACACACACACACACACACACACTTAAAAATAACAAATTTAAAAATAAAAAAATTAAATAGCAAATAGAGAACACACTTGTATTTATCTCAAAACTATAAGGATTTGTGCTGACAGGAATTTAGAGAATGTGCACTTTTACGTGCTGAAAAGTACAGTTATAAAAATATTGGCCTATCAACTTTTCAGATGTCAACTTGACATATGGATTCAAACGTCTGTGTATGGCTATGTTTTTAAATTGTGGAAATTTGTTTTTCATAATTGATTATTTTAGTTTGTTTTTCTTTTGAGGCAGGGTCTGACCTTGTAGTCCAGGCTGGCCTAGAATCCCCAGTGATCTTTCCATCTCAGTTTCTCAAGTGCTGGGATTATAAACATAAGCAATCACATCTGGTTCATAATTCATTCTTTTTGTTTTGTTTTGTTTTTAGACTGGGTCTCTATGTAGTTCTGGTTGATCAGAGCTCACTATGTAGACAAAGCTGACACTGAATTCACATATATTCTCCTGCCTCTGCCTCCATGGTGCTGGGATTAAAGACATGCACAACCACACCCTTTTTAAAAGCTATCTCCCTTTTTAAAAACATTAGATTTATTCTTGAAAAGGAACTAAGAAATTTGTTATTATAAACCTATACAGTTCTCATATTCTAAGACAGGTTAACTTTAAACTCACCTGGTGGGCTTCCTTTAGTTCTCTGTTTTTTCCCTGATTCTTTAGAAAATGATGAACCCGAAGATTCCTGAGATTGTCTATAGTACTTCAGTTGACTGGAAAAGTCTTCTTCTCCCTCGTGGTTGTAATTACCAAAGTTGTCATCACTGTAGTTACCAAAGTTGTCATCACTATAGAAACTAGACTCAGCATATTCTTTACTGTTGAATTTTTTGTTATGTTGACTCTTCTTTGATGTCATGTAACTTCCTGATATATGTCCATGCTAGGTAAAAATGGACAATCATTATCAGAAATGTTCAACTAATAATAGTAACTGATAGCAAGAGTATCATTTCCCCCAGAAGTTGGGAGAACAAAGGATAGAAGCCAGTTATTAGTTCTGACTACATTAGTATTTCCTTATGAATATATTTAACACTACATTCAGTACACTAAATGCCACCTCTTTATTGTACTTTCTGTACAAAAACATTGTACTTTTTATTCTTTAGATTTTATTTTCCATGTCTGTGTCTCAATAGTTATAGGCATACAGCTATTTTCAAATCCATGCTCTCATATATAAGACCATTTTCCAAAGAAAAAGGTCTAAGCTCCTCGAGGCATGGAGTGGCCAGACCCCACCTCTGAGGATCTCCAACTCTCAGGATCAACCTACAGAACCAGCCCCTCCAGATACAGGCAGTCAAACTCTGCTCTTTTTACACCAAGTAGAAAGCCTGAGCTCAATTCTTGGGTTTGAAATTCCACCTATCCCTAAGCTCAAAAAACCACCAATCCCTGAGCTTACCCCAAGATCAAGACGTGAAATCACACCAATCCCTATGCTGGAAATCACCATTCTGAGAAGCTCCACTCCCAAGAACTCCACTCTCTATATAAAGCCTACCTCCAGCTCAGTTCTTTGCTGCTTTTCATCCAAGCAGAAACAACCAGTCTCATGTGTCTTTCCCAACAAATCTCTTGAGTGAGGTATATTGTGTGGTTTGACTTTGTGGTATTCCTTTGCTCCAGACTGCCAGCGTTTTTATTGTAATGTTATATACATTTAAAAATATTAGAATTACATTTCTAGTTGAAATATTAAGATATCATACGGATTGAAACAGAGCTGTAACACTTGCTTTGGGGAAACCCTTCACCTTACAGCTGCAACACTATGAAAGTCCTTTCTAAAATTAAAGAAAATAGTAAAGCAGCTTAGGGATAATACAAAAATATGCATATATAAAAAATTAAAGATTAAATAGAATAGGAGTGGACTTCAGGTGACTGGAGACAGAATGAGAGGATCAGAGGGGAGATAAGGTTAAGGAAGGAATTTCAGGAAGAGACAGCTGGAACTGAGGGACATTTGAGGGATGATATGGAACCCTAGTCCACTGGAAACTTCCTAAAATATATGAAGATTATCCTAATGAGGTATCCTAAAAATAAGGGAGACAGAGTCCCTACTGGCCATCTCTTGTCACCAAACAATGCTTCCAGTATTGGAACTGGGTTGCATTCAATTGAGTTGTTGGTCAAAGAGGTCCAGTGGAAATCCTCAAACCCAGGCTGTTGCTAAGACGATGGGTTCTCTCTGCCACCTAACAGCAGGGCCCCACTGCCAAAGACAACACAAATACAACTCATTGAGCATGAATGAGAAGTCAAGCTGGTGCCAACATGGAGCCTTCATCTCTATGTTCTAGTGTCTTTGGTGCAGGAAGGTACTCTGCAAGCTACCAAAAGAGAAACCTAGCCACAAAAACTTTGACCTATGGTCTGTCCTGCCTGCAGGATTTACTAGGACAACAGTGGCAGCAAACAGTCTACCAATGTCTGATTTGACTTAAGGCCCACATCCAACAATGCTTGGGAGACTAAGAACCAGAGACCTAAGGTAAAACCAAACACTACTAGCTTAAAAACAAAGCCAAACAAAACAAAAAACTATCCAGTACAATGACTCCTAATGATACTCTGTTATGCTCGTGGATCAGTGCTTTATTCAGTCATCATCAGAGAAACTTCCTTCTGCAGTGGACAGGAACAGATATAGAGATGCATAGCCAGACATTACACAGAGAGTCTTTGGAACTCACAACAGACTGTAACTCTAGTTCTAGGGGATCTTGCACCCTCACACAGACATACGTGCAGATAAAATACCAATGCACAGAAAAAATAAATAAATCCAGATGGGCAGCAGTGGTGGACATCTTTAATCCCAGCACTCAGGAGGCAGAGACAGGCAGATCTGTGAGTTTGAGGCCAGCCTGGTCTACAGAGTGAGTTCCAGGACAGGCTCCAAAGCTACACAGAGAAATACTATCACGAAAAAACCAATCAGTCAATCAATCAATAAATCTTAAAAAAAAAAATCCAGAGGGGATGGAGGACACCAGGAGGACAAAGACCTCTAAATCAACTGAGCAAGGCTCATATAAACTGAAGCAGCACGCACAGGTCTATACTAGATCCTCTGCTTATATATTAGTTTTCAGCTCAGTGTTTTTATAGGACGCCTGAGTGTGTCCTAGAAAATAAGTGGGTCTCTGATTCTTGTGCCTCCTCTTGCGGCTCTTTTCCTTCTGTTGGGTTACCTTGTACAGACTCAACGTGATGGTTTTGTTTTATATTTTATTTTGTCATGTTTGTTGTTCTTTCCTAGAAGTCTGATATTTTCTGAAATAACTAGAATTTCTAGAAAGGGAGTGGATCTGGATGGGAGGAGATATAAAAGGAACTAGGAGGAATAGAGGGAGGGGAAATGGTAATCAGGCTATGAGAAAAGAATATATTTTCTTTTTTGTTTTCTTCTTTAATTATTGTTTTTATTGAGCTATACATTTTTTCCCATTCCTCTTCCTCATTTTGTTCTATTTAGACAGGGTTTCTCTGTGTAACAGCTCTGGCTGTCCTGAAACTTTTCTGTAGACCAAGCTGGCCTTGAGCTCACAGTGTTCCGTCTGCCTCTGCTTCCCAGGTACTGTGATTAAAAGCTGTGCCACCATTCCCAGTCTGAGAATCTATTTTCAATAAAAGGAAAAAATTCAAAAATATGTAAAAAATTTTGTAAAAAAAGTCAGACATATACAATCTTAGAGTAAAGGGATTAAAAAGGTTTTAAGAAAATAGAAATAGGAAATATGCAGTTACTACTGTTTTAATATCTGATCAAATAGATGTCACACAAAAATAAGAAGATAGAGAGAAGGCCATTTCTTACTGATTAAGGGAAACCCATGAAAAGGGTATCACGATTCTAAAGGTATACACACCAAGCACAGGTGAACTTCATTTTATAAAACAAATGCTACTAGATGTAGGGATGTAAGATTCACCTCAACACAATAATCGTGAGTGACTTTAATACTCTACTCTCATCAGTAGACAGGTCATTGTGACAAGAAAAAGAAACATTTGAGTTTACATCATAAATCAAATGGACCTAAGACAACTACAGTACACCTCATCCAAACATAGCAAAATACATATTCTCTTCAGCAGCTGATAGATTTTTTTCCAAAATAAATTATGTAAAAGAACATAAACCAAGTCTTGTTTATTAATTTATTTATTTTATTCTAACCACATCTTCCCCTGCCTCCTTTCCCTCCATTCTCTCTCCTTTCCTCCATTCTGCTCCTCCCAATCTACCCCTCCTTCATAATCACTCAGAAAGGGACAGGTCTCCCATGGGCTTCAGCAAAGCATGGGAATCAAGCTACCACAAAACCAAGTTCCCTGCCCCCCGTATTCAGGCTGTACAAGACAATTCAGCATGAGGAATAGGTTCCTAATAGCCAGTCAAAACACCGGGGACAGCTATGCTCCCATTGCCGGGAGTCCCACATACAGACCAATCTACACAATTGCCACATATATGCAGAAGGCCTAAGTAGGTCCCATGCAGGTTTCCTGATTGTTGGTTCAGACTCTGTAAGTCCCCATGAACCAGACTAGTGAATAAACCAAATCTTAACAAACACAGGAAAATTGAAATAATTCCTGTACTCTATTTGAGCATAATGGAATAAAACTAGAAATCAACAAGAGAAACTATATACAAATTCATGATTATTGAAAACCACACTCCTGAATGATGAATGAGTTATCCAGTGCCTCAGAACAGAAATTTTAAAATTACTAAAACTGAACTAAATTATAACATAACACATTAAAATGTATGTGTCCTAGTTTTGTTTCCTGTTACTATGATAAAAACACCCTGACACAAACAATTCAGGGTTTGTTTCAGCTCACAGTTTCAGGTCATAGGCTATCATAGCAGGGAATTCACAGGAGCTCCAGGGTGTTGGTCATATCACCTCCATAGTGAGGACCAGAGAGCATAAGAATGAATGAATGAGTGGATCAATGAATGAATACATACATGCTTCTAGCGTTCAGCTTGTTCTTTCCTTTCCATTTCACTCATCATGTCCATGAAATGACGCTGCCCTCATTTAGGGTGGGTCTTCCCAACCTCAATTCAACCTACTAAGAAAATCCCCTAAAAGCTAACCTAATCCAGATAATCACTAAAACTCTCTGATTGTGTCAAATTGACAATTTAAACCATTGTATGGTGGGTGTGGAGGCATATATCTTTAATCCCCTGCAGAGTCAGAGGCAGGCAGGTCTAAGATTATTAAAATTAGGAACAAGACAAAAATGTTCAGTCTCAGCCGGGCGGTGGTGGCGCACGCCTTTAATCCCAGCACTTGGGAGGCAGAGGCAGGCAGATCTCTGTGAGTTCGAGACCAGCCTGGTCTACAGAGCTAGTTCCAGGACAGGCTCCAAAACCACAGAGAAACCCAGTCTCAAAAAACCAAAAAAAAAAAATGTTCAGTCTCCACTCCTATCCAATATAATGCATGAAGTCTTAGCTAGAGCAATAAGACAAAGAAGAAAATAAAAGATACATAGGACAAAGAAGTAAAAGCCTCTTTATTCACAGGTGATAGGGTTCTATACATTAGAGACCCTGAAAACTCCATCCACAAACTCTCAGATCTGATAAACAGTTTCAGAAAAGTAGCATAGCAAGTTATGAAATTAACACAAAAATCAGTAGCCGCCCTTTATACCAATATCAAACATGTTGAAGATGAAACCAGAAAAACAATCCCTTTCGTAATTATTTTCTTAGAAGCCAATACTTAGAATAAATCTAGCTAAGGAAGTAAGAAGTACCCTGTTGTGGGATATTTGTACACTGTGTGAAGATGTGTTGCTGTGACTGGTGCAATAAAAAGCTGACCAGCCAATAGTTAGGAAGGAGCATATAGGACAGACGTCTGAGCCGAGAAAAGTCTAGGAAGAACAAAGGCAGGATTGCCAGCCAGATGCAGAGGAAGCTGAGATGAGGTAATAAGCCTCATGGAAGAACATAGATTAAAGATATGGGTTAATTTAAGTAACAATAACTAGTTAATAATAAACCTACGTTAAGACCGAGCTTTCACAATTAATAATAAGTCTCTGTGCCATTTGTGAGCTGGCAGTCCGAAAAGAAAAATCCAACTACAGTACTCAATAATGAAAACTTAAATGCTGGATAAAGAAACTGAAGAAGATACTAGAAGATGGGAATAATTCCCATCATGGATTAGAAGAATGAAAAGGCTATCTTATCAAAAACAATCTACAAATTCAAGGCAATCACCATCAAAATAACAATACCTACTTCACAGAAGCTGAAAAAATCTTAAAATTCATAAAGAAATATGGGACTCTGAATAATGAAAGCAATGCTAAGCTATAACAATAACGATGATGTTGATGATGAAGATGGCACAGACTACTTACCCAATGGAGTCTGAATCAGTGTATCACAGAGATACTCACACATCCATGTCTACTGCAGCACTGCACATTAGCTACGTTATGGAACAAGCCTAGGTAGCCATTAGCAGAGAAATAGACCGTGTTTTTCAGGCATTTGTAGGAAAATGTATGTAACTGGAGATTATCATATTAAGATAATCAAGCCAATTTCAGAAAGACAAATACTGTGTTTTCTTTGTGTCTTAGACTTTATATAGACACATAAAATCATGTGTACACATGCCATGGAAGTAGAAATGAAACCTGTTTTCAGTGGACTAAACACGGAGGGTGAGGAAGGCAAAGGTGGGAGTATGGCGGGGAGTATCTTAAGTATACATTATACACTTGTGTGAAAATGTTCTTACAAATGATGTATACAATAAAATGTAAAATTTTTGCAAAAACTCATATCTGACGTCTTTCACAAAGAGAGGTTTCTCTAATAGTGAAGTAACACTGAGTGAAAAAATTGCTTATTAAAAAGCTGCTTATAAGAGACATTAATTTCATTGCATCCTTATTAAAGCACGAAAAACGGTATATAATTTAGTACTAGAAGTTTAATTAATGATAATATTCATTTAAATCTTTCATTCAAGTACTTTATAATTAGTTCTAAAATATCTTGTCAGCTTTTTAATAAAACAAGAAAAGTTCCATAGAATTATTACTTGAAGACTAAGAAAAAGCAAAGACCATACCTTGCTATTAGCTTACTGCACTTTAAATGTGGTGTGGTATGAATTCTTTTTATTTACTTATTTATTTTATGTTTTTTGTTTTGTTTTGTTTTTGTTTTGAGACAGAGTTTCTCTGTGTAACCACCCTGTCTGCCTTAAAAGTGTCTCTATAGTCCAGACTGGCTCAAACTCACAGAGTTCTGCCTACCTCTATCCTTCCCTGGTGCTGGGTGCCATGTCACCACCACCTAGTTATGTGGTATTAATTCTAATATTTGCACAGTTAGATAAAATTATTAACTATGGTTTAAAAATTTTAAAATAAGATGACTTAAACATTTTAGTCATTTAGCAACACCAACTATAAAGAAGGCCAACAGGGCCTGGAATACTAGCTCATCTGGTAAAGTGCTTGCTTTGCAAGCAGAGAACAGAGTTCATTCCCCCACAACTCATTTAAAATGCTGGGCAGGGTAATACCAGTGCTGGAGAGGCAGAGACAAGTAGATTCTCAAAACTCATGGGCTAGCTAGTCTAACCCATTTGACAACAGGCTATATGAAAGACGTTTTCTCAAGAATCAAGGAGAGTAGGGCTAGAGAGATGCTCAGTGGTTAAGACTGCATACTGCCCTTCCTGAGGCCTTGAGTTTGATTCCTAGAACTCAGGTTAAGCAACTCACACTACCAGGAACTCCAGTCCCGGAGTTCTAACACTTCTAGCCTTCAAGGGCCGCTGCACAAGTACACATACTATTATTCCCCCTCCACCTACACATCATTAAAACAAATCTTCAAAGAAACAGAAACAAACAAAAAGCAAGGTAATAGTGACTGAGAATGACAGTCAAGGTTGTCTTTTGGCTTTCACATGTATACACACAAGTGCAAATGCATCTGCAATACTTAGACATTTGTACACACACACACAAAAGAATATGGGGCTGGAGACATGGCTCAACGGATAATATCACTGGCTACTTTTCCAGAGGACCAGTGTTCTACCTCAACCACCCAGAGAGCAATTTAAAATAATCTGTAACTCCAAACCCAGGGTATCCACTGCCCTCTTCTGGCCTCTGGGGGCACTGCATGCACACAAAATAATAAAATTGAAATTTAAAAAAAAGGACAAGAGAGATAATCAAACAAACTAATCTGGTTTCTAAATTTATAGGAGATTAATACTATCAGATTAAGAAATACTTACATATGGACTTTGTTCATGCAGTACAAATACTTAATAAAGAAGTATAATGTTGTGGCCTTTTTTTTTTTTCTAGTGCTGGGGATGGAACCCAGAACATGCTAGATAACTGTGCTACCACTCTTCCATTTTTCAAACATTCCAAATGATTGTTGCATTTAAAGGAGCCATTGTCACATAATTCACAATTCGTTATGACCTCCCTTTGAAAGCAGGCTGAGTGTGATGTGCCTAGGTGCACTATAGACTGAAGTGTATCCCTCCAAAAGCTCCTGTGTAGAAGCTCTAGCACAGCAGCTCAGAATGGGGCCTAATCTGGGGAGTGGCCTTAAAAATAACCTCTAATATCATTTGTCTGCTGTTCTTTTCAAGACAGCATTTCTCTGTGTAGCCCTGGCTGTCCTGGAACTCTGTAGACCAGGGTGGCCTTGAATTCAGAGATCCACCTGCCCTGTCTCCCAAGTCCTGGGATTTAGGCATGCACCACTACTGCCCTGCTTGACTGGTGTTCTTATAACGAGGAATAATCTGTGCGTTCAGAGACACCAGGAGCTGCTGTACACAGCAGCATGGCCATGTGAGGGCAAAGCTGTGAGAAGGTGCCCATCTATAAACCAGAGAGGAAGGAGCCTAAACAGACACTTCCATATAGCTGCCATTGGAAACCAACCCTGCTAGGACCTTAAATGGGGACTTTTAGCCTTGTCTAATATGTGATCCAGACAAACACCAGTGCCAGTAACTTGATATAAAATGCATTAAAATGCATTCTTTATCTCAAAGACAGGAGTTTGTAGCATGTATCTGACAAACATACATTAGTATGACAAAAAGACTTTCAAAAAATGTGCAACTTAAACTTGTATTTTACACCTTTAAAAGGAATTTTTTTTTTTTTTGGTTTATTGAGACAGGGTTTCACTGTAGTTTTAGAGCCTGTCCTGGAATTAGCTCTTAGCTCTTGTAGACCAGGCTGGCTTTGAACTCACAGAGATCCACCTGCCTCTGCCTCCCGAGTGCTGGGATAAAAGGCGTGGGCCACCACTGCCCGGCCTCAAAAGGAAGTTTTAAAAAACCAATGAATACCACTTGAACACCCATTTTCTACTCCCCACAGCCAAGGAAAACAGAGAAGAACAGGCAAGGATACAGAGAAGATGGCTCAGGCTTCCCGAATGGGAATGTGAAATAGTACAGTCTGTGAGAGCAGCTTAGAGCTTTCTCAGAAAGTTAAGAGAACGACCAATCATTTCACTATTAGGCATATACTTCAAGAAAACAAATGAAAGGTTTTGAAGACAATTTTATACCCATTTTCATAAACTATTCACAACAGTCAAAAAGCACAAACAATCCAAGGGTCCCTCAACCGATGAGCAGATAAGCAAAAATGTAGCTTATACAACAATGGAGTGTTGTTTAGTCTTAAAAAGAATAAAATTTTAATATATGCTCAACATGAATGAATCCTGAAAACATGCTAAAACAAGCCAAATTCAAAAGAACAAAAGTGAAGTGGTATAGTATTTGTGTTTTAATAAATAAAGCTTGCCTGAAGATCAGAGGGCAAAGCAGCCATGCTAGTCAGCCATACAGGCCAGGGAGTGGTGGCACACACTTTAATCCTAGGATTTGAGAGACAAAGGCAGACAGATCTCTGTGAGTTCAAGGCCACCCTGGGCTTGACAAGACTGAAGGCCAGGGAGTGGTGGCACACACTTTAATCCTAGGATTTGAGAGACAAAGGCAGACAGATCTCTGTGAGTTCAAGGCCACCCTGGGCTAGACAAGACTGAATCTGTCTAAAAGAGAAACAGAGTTCACACAAAGATGATTCAAGCACTTGGGATCCCACAGCTTTAATCCCTGCAATAGGGAGGTAGAGACAGGAGCCATATGGCTAGGCAAAGAGAGAGGAATATAAAGGGGAAGAGACGGGAAAAGAACTCAGTAGAGTGTAAAATGTGGAGTCTGAGGTTTAGCAGTCTGAGGATTGCCCCTTCAGTCTGCGCATTGGTAGAGGTAAAAGGTCTCTCTAATGATTGGTTGCTTTGCTTTTCTGATCTTCAGATTGAACCCCAATATCTGTCTCTGGATTTTTATTATTCATGGCACACAAAAGTATATGATAAGAGGGCCCTAGAAAAGTCAAATTCATAGATGAAAGTGAGGGCAGCAGTTGGAGGAGTGAGGAGCAGGGCTCCTCCAAGGACAGTATTTCTGTTTCAAATGCGCACAAAGCCTGGAGATGGACGTGGTGATAGGCAAACACTTCAGATATATTTAATATCATTAAATCATACTCTGAAAGGCAGTTACTTGGTATATTTTATGTTGTACATGTTTTTATCATAATAAAAAGACAATACCTGAGAAAATGGAATGTCATAATCCCTATAGAAGCTAGCTCTTTTCTTATAGGAACTTTCCGTATGTTCAACATCTGAATCCAGGCTGTAGTTAGAACCCTCATCGCCAGAAGGAGAGTTGTGCTGAAAGGAAACAAAGAAATGTGTTCATTCACAAGAAGGAAACTAGTGCATAATCACATAAGCTTGTTTCTGCCAGTAGTGCCAACCAGTAGTGTACACTTATGGCCTTAGACTCTTGGGTGACACTGAGAAATTCTTGCTCAGGTTGGAGAGATGACTCAGCCATTAAATACCAGGCTCACAATCAAAAAGAGAAAGTCTTGCTCTAAAGGCCACCACAACTTCTAGGCTGAAGAACTTTTCTCCTTTTTCTCAGGGACTTTATGGACATATGTTTCTAATCAACCCCATGCCAAGAGCTTAAAACAGAAATCACTTGGCATTTATGCATTTACACTTCTCTGCCTCAGCTTCCCAGAGCTGGTATTACAAGTGCGTGCCACCATGTTCAGTTTAATCTAATATTAAAGGAAATAAAATTGGCTCCTCATCAAAAGGTTTCAGAACATGAGTAGACTATGCATTCATTTGATCTTGCCTAAAGTTGCCGTGGAGTTACTTATTGGCACGAAAATCCTAAACTATTGCAAATTTCCTACATGAAATGAATCCAGTCAACAAAATTGAACAAAAGTTAAATGAAAACCCCAAGTGGTTGATAATAGTTGGCAAAATACGAGAAAAAGTTTGTTTACATTGTAATGTAATTTCAAATAAAAAAACCAACAAGTATTTTTGTTTTTGTTTTTTGAGACAAGGTCTCACTATGTAATCCTGGCTAGTTCGACACTCTCTGTGTAGACCAGACTATCCTCAAACTCACAGACATCCACCTGCCTCTACCTCAGTAGTACAAGCTTTTTTTGTCTGGCAAAAATAATTACCTCCTCAACTTAAGTTCTTTAAGCAGTTCTTAGTATTCTTTACAACAAAAACACTGGGTCTGCATTTTTTAATGTGTAAATTTCCATCATAAGTATGGCACAAACTAAGTAAAATTCTATTTAATTGAACTGAACTCGAAGATTTTTATAGAGGCAGGGTCTGTTTTCCTTTGCTTAGTATTCCTTTGCTTCTAAATGTTTGGAGATTGGTTTTCTGTTTTCAGTCTTGATTTTATCTATTTGACAGATGAACAACCTTTTTACAATTATGCTACCAAGTATTTCAAATACATAGCCATTGTTGGTTAGGGTTTGAAATAAACATTGTCCATTAGGAGATAAGTTTGCTCAATCAGTCATTACTTGATTGACTGCTGTGTGATATTTTGATCACATTCTGACACTCCCGAGATTGCCAATAAGAATTTGCCTTTAATCAGGGGGCAGATTTAGTCTTTAGCTGACCAAAATTAACCAAAGAGGTTTTGGAGGACTGAGGACAGACAGAAAGATAGAAAGTAGTAGGACAGGGGCTTAGAGAAGGTCTCGGCCAGTTTTGGATAAAGGAATGAGGGAGGAAGGGGGAGTCTCTGGTCGCTTCTCCACCACTTCTCTGATATTCAGGTTCTTACCCTGATATCTCTGACTCCTGAATTTTATTAATAAAGAATAGCCAGATAAGCGCTTAAATTGATCTCTCTGGATTAGGTGAATTATATTAGCCTGTTTATTACTACTGTGTTCTACTTCCTCTTAGTCATTACCAGCTCCTGCTATGACAGTAGTTATTTTGAAGAATATACAATTTAATTGTATATATTCATTTTGAATTGTGACTTTTATCATTATAAAAGGCCTTTCTTTGGGAGGTTGGTTTTAAGACACAGTGTCTATACATAGTCTACGCCAAACACAGTAGTCTTGCACTGGGGGGAAAGAAGAAGAATCGGGAGTTTAGGGTCATCTTCAGCTACAAAATGAATTCTACAGTTTGGTTACATGAGATATGGTCTCACACAAGCAAGCAAGCAAACAAGAACAAAAAGGAATGGAAAGTTATGTTAACTTAACTTACCTTATGTTTCTCATGCTTTCTTTTTTTGGATTTCTTCTTTTCTCTTTCTTTCTTGTGTTTTTTTCTTGATTTTCTGTAGGCTTTCTCATTTTTCTGTTTTTCATTCTCTTTTGCCTCCTGATTTTGTGTTTCTTCAAACCCTGCGTCATCTATTTCACCATCTTCTAATTCACCATCTTCTCTGTAGAAAATAATGAAAATTTTACACTTTCAATGTTAATTCTAAAACAAATTAAAAAATATTCTGAAAAGAAAAATATTCCAAGAACTTAAATTTCATTCATACAGATAAAAACTGGAAATTTTTCTCAATAAGGAGCCAGCCAGTAAGTAAACATTTTACTTTTTAAAGAGTATCTTTGGTTTCTGTTACAAATTCTTCCCTTAAAAAAACTAAACTGTAACAATCACTCTTAGCCGCCAAAGTTTGTGAATCTCTACTTTATTTTTTAAATAATTTATTTAACTTTTATTTCATGTGCGTTGGTGTGAAGGTGTCAGAGCCCTTGGGGCTGGATATAAGGATGCTGGAATTTGAATCCGGATTCTCTAAAAGAGGACCCAGTGCTCTTAACCTCTGAGCCACTCTCCAGCCCCGAATCTCTACCTTAGATTAAGATCACTGGTTCTCCCAAAATGAATGAATGAATACAGCGTAATTACAAACTATTACAATTAACAGTGACTAAACTACTTTCAATGAAAACAAACGAATTAAGGAAATACTCTAATTACAAGAGAGACTTTTAATTTGTGGCCTGTAGGTAGTTTTAATTAGCTTTAAAATAAAGGCAACCTATGGTATTTTTGCCATCAGAGTAAATTTCAGTAAGCAGTTATGTACAGATTTAGTTGAAAGATAAAATCCAAGCCACTGAAGATTTACAAATTCCTCAGCTTTCATTTATAAAATACATAAAATTATACACCTAATTTTACTTTCGCATGACTAGTGTCTTTGCTATTATCAAAGCCAAATCCTAGAAACTAACTTTTAATGCTCTCATTTTCAATTATAGAAGCTAAAGTTTTAATTCTGTTTTAAAATTCAAACCAAATGATAAACACCAAATTATGATGTGAGCATCTTAAAGGTAAGTTGGAATTACTAGAAATGTTTAATGTTTAAAATATAAACTGTTCATGTCATCCTCCTGTTAAAAATCTTCAATAATAATGCAGTAACTCAAAGTTGCCTCAAGTTTCTTCTAGAAACTTGAAGAGAGGAAGTGGTCTCAAGAGGACTGGGAACTGGTAGTTAAGGAACTGGTTTGTGTAAGTAAAGACTCATTATATTCTTCTTTACATATTAAATGTCTTCTCAATAAACAGTCTTCAATGGCTCCGTTCTGGCCCGAGGCTGATATCAGTTGATATTTATTATTCAAAGGCCCTTAATAATTGAGTCCCCACTTGGCCAGCTAATTTCAGTATCTGAAGTCTCCAGGACTTAAAATATCATCTAAAATTTCTCATTGACCTACTCACCTCAGTAACAACTCCCTAGTATTTCAATATATTTAGAAAACAAATTGGATGCCATTTCCTCCAAGATGCCTCCTCTTAGTAACTCTAGTTTAGAGGAGATAGTCCAGGTACTGCCCTGCTGGTCCTGTTAGAGCACTCAAACACTGTGTTCTAATCACCTGTTCCCTGCATGGTGAAGGAAAGGTTTGACTGTCTTTCCTCTAGCATCTAGCACAGTATCTACTATTGCTCGATCACCGATCATGTCACACCCATACAGAACAAGTACAGGATACTATCCTAAATGGTCTTTGCAATTTTCCCCCAGTTCTATTGAAATGGTGTAGTGTTTGAACGAGAATGCCCACCCGCTAGGCTCATATATTGGAATGCTTGTTCAACAGTTGGTAGAATTGTTTCAGAAAGATTAAGAGGTGTGGCCCTGTTGGAGAAAGTATACCACTGGGGACTTTGAGCTTTAAAGGCCCATGCCATTTCCAGTGAGCTTCTCTGTCTCTTCCTCCCTTTTGACTCCTCCCTCCCTCACTTCCCTCCTTCTCTCCCTCTCTCATTCTGCCACATATGCCACCATAACAGCCATGGACTGAACCATCTGAATCTGTAAGCAAACCCCAATTAAATGATTTCTTTCATAAGTTACCTTGGTCATGGTGTCTACTCACAGCAATAGAAAAGTAACTAAGATAATGGTGTATTATCACTTACATGGACTTGACATGTTCTGTGAGCAAGGTTTGCATTCTGCTATCTTGATGATGGTGATGATAACAATGATGATGTATTTACTATTGTTGCTGTTGCTATGTGTGCATGATGCAGAGGGAGAACACTATGCGGAGCATGCACGTAGAGATCATAGGACCACTCTGCAGAGTCAATTCTGTCCTTCCACGTTTGAGTGGGCCCCAGTGTCACGTTTATGTTATAAGCTTCACATTAACCACCTCACTGGCCTTGGCCCCATCTGTTCAAATTAATTTTTTTTGCATTTGAAAACAACTAGAGAATTCTTTGGCCCAATAAAATTAGTGAATATATTAAATATAAAGCAAGTATTAAAATGTTTTTAATAGCCGGGCCGTGGTGGTGCATGCCTTTAATCCCAGCACTCAGGAGGCAGAGGCAGGCGGATCTCTGTGAGTTCGAGGCCAGCCTGGTCTAGAAGAGCTAGTTCCAGGACAGGAACCAAAAAGCTACGGAGAAACCCCATCTCGAAAATAAAAAAAAAATGTTTTTAATAACTTTAGTTATAAAAAATAAAAACTGTAAACACACATATCTCTATCAACTATGTGAACAGATATATAATATAAATTGATTTATGTAATACAATAAAGAGAAACTTGCTGATAGAAAACAACAATATGGCTGAATCTTACAGACATAATGATTAATCAAAAAAGTGTGGCACAACACTACTATATCATTCCACTTCAAGAACAGACAAAATCTGTAGTGACAGAAGCCAGACTAGTTCTTCTGAAGGAGTAGAAATAACAGAGGGCACTACTTCAGGGTACTGAAATAGTTAGAATACTGACTGTTCACATGTAACTATATGTGCACATGTGTATGTGTGTAGCTACTACCCCTCGGCAAAGAAACTTCTCTTTACAGCTGATGGAGGCCATCATAGAAACCTACACCTGGACATAATGCAGAGATCATAGGAGCCCTGCCCCAACAGACAATCTACAGATTCTAAATTTATGACTCAGGGAATATGCTGGAAGAGCAGATGGAAAGGGGATGGAAAGACTGTTGAGAGCCAGAAATCTGTATGTGAAAAAGACTCTTCTAGAAATGACTTCATAAACATTTGTGTGTGTCTATGTTTATATACATACATGTTGTGGGATAATCTTTTTTACACTGTAAAGATCTGTCTCTGCCTAAGGTACCTTCTGATTGGTTTAAAAATGGCCAACAGCTAGACAGGAGAGAATAGGTAGAGAGGAGCTCTGGGAAGAGAAGAGGCAGGAGATGCCAGGAAGACATGGAGCACAATGGATGTACAGAGTGGGAGGGCGGTAAAAGCTATGTAGATTAATAGCAATGGGTTAATTTAAGTTGTAAGGACTAATAGGACAAGTCTAATCTACACCAAGCTTTATAATTAATAATAAGTCTCCACGTCATTATTTGTGAGTTGGCAGTCCAAAGGAAAGTCCAACTACATGTTTACATAAGAATGATAATCAGTAATCCACCATATAAATAAACTGAAAGAAAAAAACCATATGATCATTTCACTAGATGCTGAAAAAGCATTCGACAAAATTCAACACCCCTTTATGATAAAGGTCTTGGAGAGAATAGGGATACAAGGGTCCTACCTAAATATAATAAAAGCTATTTACAGCAAGCCAACAGCTAACATTAAATTAAACGGAGAAAAACTCAAAGCCATCCCACTAAAATCAGGAACACGACAAGGATGTCCACTCTCTCCATACCTCTTCAATATAGTGCTTGAAATTCTAGCAATAGCAATAAGACAACATAAAGAGATCAAGGGGATTCGTATTGGAAAGGAAGAAGTTAAGCTTTCGTTATTTGCAGATGATATGATAGTGTACATAAGCGACCCCAAAAATTCTACCAAAGAACTCCTACAGCTGATAAACAGCTTTAGTAACGTGGCAGGATACAAGATCAACTCCAAAAAATCAGTTGCCTTCCTATACACCAAGGATAAGGAAGCAGAGAGGGAAATCAGAGAAGCATCACCTTTCACGATAGCCACAAATAGCATAAAATACCTTGGGGTAACCCTGACCAAGGAAGTGAAAGATCTACTTGACAAGAACTATAAGTCTTTGAAGAAAGAAATTGAAGAAGACACCAGAAAATGGAAAGACCTCCCTTGCTCTTGGATTGGGAGGATCAACATAGTAAAAATGGCAATTCTACCAAAAGTAATCTATAGATTCAATGCAATCCCCATCAAAATCCCATCAAAATTCTTCACAGATCTGGAGAAGACAATAATCAACTTTATATGGAAAAACAAAAAACCCAGGATAGCCAAAACAATCTTATACAATAAAGGATTGTCTGGAGGCATTACCATCCCTGACTTCAAACTCTATTACAGAGCTACAGTATTGAAAACAGCTTGGTATTGGCATAAAAACAGAGAAGTCGACCAATGGAATCGAATAGAAGACCCTGACATTAACCCACAAACCTATGAACACCTGATCTTCGATAAAGGAGCTAAAAGTATACAATGGAAAAAAGAGAGCATCTTCAACAAATGGTGCTGGCAAAACTGGATGTCAATCTGTAGAAGAATGAAAATAGATCCATATCTATCACCATGCACAAAACTCAAATCCAAATGGATTAAAGACCTCAATATCAGTCCGAACACACTGAACCTGATAGAAGAGAAAGTGGGAAGTACTCTACAGCACATGGGCACAGGAGACCACTTCCTATGTATAACCCCAGCAGCACAGACACTAAGGGCATCATTGAATAAATGGGACTTCCTGAGGCTGAGAAGCTTCTGTAAAGCAAAGGACACTGTCACTAAGACAAAAAGACAACCCACTGACTGGGAGAAGATCTTCACCAACCCTGCAACTGACAAAGGTTTGATCTCCAAAATATATAAAGAACTCAAGAAACTAGACCGTAAAAGGCTAATCAACCCAATTATAAAATGGGGCACTGATCTGAACAGAGAATTCTCAACAGAAGAACTTCAAATGGCCAAAAGACACTTAAGGTCATGCTCAACTTCCTTAGCGATCAGGGAAATGCAAATCAAGACAACTTTAAGATACCACCTTACACCTGTCAGAATGGCTAAAATAAAAAACACCAATGATAGCCTTTGCTGGAGAGGTTGTGGAGAAAGGGGTACACTCACCCATTGCTGGTGGGAATGCAAACTTGTGCAACCACTCTGGAAAGCAGTGTTTCGGTTTCTCAGGAAATTCGGGATCAACCTACCCCTGGATCCAGCAATACCACTCTTGGGAATATACCCAAGAGAGGCCCTATCATACAACAAAAGTATATGCTCAACTATGTTCATGGCAGCATTGTTTGTAATAGCCAGAACCTGGAAACAACCTAGATGCCCTTCAACGGAAGAATGGATGAAGAAAGTATGGAATATATACATATTAGAGTATTACTCAGCAGTAAAAAACAAGATCTTCTTGAATTTTGCATACAAATGGATGGAAATAGAAAACACTATCCTGAGTGAGGTAAGCCAGACACAAAAAGAGGAACATGGGATGTACTCACTCATATTTGGTTTCTAGCCATAAATAAAGGACATTGAGCCTATAATTCATGTTCCTAGAGAAGCTAAATAAGGTGAATCCAAAGACAAACACATAGGCATCCTCAGGAATATTAACCTTCATCAGGCGATGAAAGGAGACAGAGACAGAGACCCACACGGGAGCACCGGACAGAAATCTCAAGGTCCAAATCAGGAGCAGAAGGAGACGGAGCACGAGCAAGGAACTCAGGACCACGAGGGGTGCACCCACACACTAAGACAATGGGGATGTTCTATTGGGATCTCACCAAGGCCAGCTGGCCTAGGTCTGAAAAAGCATGGGATAAATCCGGACTAGCTGAACATAGCGGACAATGAGGAATACTGAGAATTCAAGAACAATTGCAGTGGGTTTTTGATCCTACTGCACGTACTGGCTTTGTGGGAGCCTAGGCAGTTTGAATGCTCACCTTACGAGACCTGGATAGAGGTGGGCAGTCCTTGGGCTTCCCACAGGTCAGGGAACCCTGATTGCTCTTCGAGCAGATGAGGGAGGGGGACTTGATCGGGGGAGGGGGAGGGAAATGGGAAGCGGTTGTGGGGACGAGGCAGAAATCCTTAATAAATAAATAAATTTAAAAAAAAAGAATGATAATCAAAGGAAGAGAGGCCAACAATTTAAAAGTGGGGGGCATGAAAGGGGGTTGAAGGAGGGTACCTGTGAGGAGCTGGAGAGAGGAAATAGAAGGGGGAAATGATGGAATTCCATCTTAACTAAGGGCATCAAAACCAAAACTCTTTTTCTTTAGATTAAATGTCTAGGATCTGGGAATATATCTGTAATAAGGAACTTTCCCAGGTATGCAAAGTTCTGTGTTCATTCCCAACACCATGAAGGTGAGACGTTTAAATATCTAAATTATAAACAGGTGGATAAAATCCTAATAAACAATTGTATAAATTAATGACTCAGATGTCCCTATGGTTCTCATTCTGAAGGTAACTATTCAGGAGCTGAATATAGTGATGTATGCCAATAATCCTGACACTTGGGCAGCTAAGATAAATCAATCATATATTTAAGGCTAGTCTGGGTTATATATCTGTATCTTATTGCAAAAAAAAAAAAAAAAAAAGTTCTGGCCAGATAGTGGTGCCCGCTAATCCCAGCATTTAGGAGGCAGAGGTAGGTAAATCTCTTTGAGTTCGAGGACAGCCTGGTCTACAGAACTAGTTCCAGAACAGCCAAGACCACACAAAGAAACCCTGTCTCAAAAAACCAGGTATGTCTCAACCTTCAATAATTCTACCTTCGTCCATTCTGACATATTTTGTTATTAGGATAAAGTAGCCTGAATCATTCAGTCTTAATTCCACAAACAGTTTCTGTCTTTACAATGGCTGTTTAGAGGCTTGTTCGTTATAAGTAAGATGAAAAATTAAGTCTTCTGAAAGAAACTAAATCCTCAATAAAAGACTAGCTAAGCACCCCTAACAGACATTACCAAGATCGCTAATGAATACACATATTCGCTGACATAAATATCACACAACAGACATTCTTTAGATGTACTAAGGGACTGCCAGGACATCTTCACAGTGCACATGCAGAGACAGAGGCTGGATCCTCCCCCAGTGTGAATCTTCTCAAGACTTGGCACTTCTACTTTACCATATTTCCCTTTCATGCTTTGTATTATTCATGCTGTCATTTCTCCCTACCCTGAATGACAAGGTAGGACACTGCTCTGCACTGGTCTTTGACCTTCCATGTTTTCACAGACCACATAAGAAAGGTTGAACTGTGGTTCTGCCTGAATCTCAACAGCATTCCCTGTGATTCACTAAAATATGGAGACAGGCAGTGCTGGGAGACGAAGTCAGAGAGCTGCTTCTCACCCACCTCCCAGTTTTGAGAGAGGTTCCTATGAAGCAGTTTTTAATTCACCTTCCAAGGTCCAATGAGGTCTAATTTATTACCTTCTCTGCTCCTTAAAATGTAGCTTCAGGTTAAAGAAAATTGCTTAGCACTGTGGTTAAACAGTTCTTCAGCTACAAAATGCCTGCCCTCCCCCCAGTGCTGTTTATCATCAGGCTCCTTCTGTTTCAGGGCTATGGGTGGGGGGTAAGGGACATGAGCAGATGATACTAAGCTGGTCTCCTTGTAATAAACTGATCCTACCGACAGAATCTGGCAGCAGGCTTGGCAGATTTGTTAGGGTTTAAGGGCTTTTCTCAGGCCTACTCTTACCTTTTGTCTCAACCTAGACAAACTCTGGATCAAGCCACAGGTTATCTCCCTGAATTACACATCTAGACCAGTTACTTGCACTCAAACAAAACCACTGGCTGGTCATCCTGAGACCGTGCTACCAGGCCTTCCATTATATCATCCTAGATTTGGACCTTAGGGTCTAGGTCCTGGATAGTTCTCCTTTTAAGTTACTTTTTAAAAAAAAACATTTATTTGAGAGAGAACTTCACCCTGTAGCCTTGGTTGGCATGGAACTCACTCTGTAAAGCAGGATGGTATTGACCTAACAGAGATCTGTCTGTCTCTGCCTCCCAAATGCTAGGATTAAAGGTGTGTGCTATCATGCCTAACTTTTTTTTTAATTATGTGTGTCTGTATGGGGGTGTAAATGCATATTCTAAGTGCAGGTGCTGTGAATCCAGAAGAGGCTGTCTGACCAAACTTGGGTCCTCTATAAGAGAAGTATGTTCTCTGAACTAATGAGCCAACTCTCCAGCTCTTACTTTCTTAAAAACAAACAACAACAAAAGCAGTAATAAAAAAATAACTAAATAAAAAAATAACTGTGCATGTGTGTGTGCCAGTGCAAGGAGGTTAGAAGGCACTTTTCAGGAGTTGGTCCATCACCTCCTTCCACCACATGGGTTGCAAGTATCAAATGTCTTCTCTTTATAAATTACCATTGGTAAACTCTGATAAACACCCGCAACCTTTCTATCCTTGTCCTTTATTCAACATATTCTTAAGCCTTTTCAGCCATTTAGTTTATAGGAACTCCCTTTACCACCTTTCTTGGTTGTGTTTTCCGAGACAGGGATTCTCTGTGTAGCCCTGGATATCCTGAAACTCATTTTGTACCCCAGGCTGGCCTTGAACTTAGGGATCCACCTGCCTCTGCCTCCTGAGTACTGGTATTAAAGACGTGTGCCACAAACACCTGGTTTTTGTTTTTTAATGTATGAATGCTCTATCTGCACATACACCTACATGCCAGCAGAGGGCATCAAATCCCATTATAGATAGTTGTGAGCCATCATGTAGTTGCTAGAAATTGATCTCAGGACCTTTGGAAGAGCAGACAATGTTCTTAACTACGGAGCCCCCCTTTACCACTATTAAAACTATGTCTATGGGTTTTTTAATTTAATTTTTATTTAAGACTTAATTTTATGTGTATAGGCGTTTTGCCTGCATGTATGTATGTGCACATGTAGGGTCTGGTGTCCATAGAGAGAAGAAGGTGTTTGATCCTGTAGAACTAGAGTTACAGGCAGTTGTGAGCTGTTATATGGCTGCTGCCATCTCTACAGTCCCCTGTGGCAATTTTTACTTTTTATTCCACTTTATTGTTTATTTTATTCCTCAAGCTAATTTCAGAATAGATTAAAGCCTAAACCAGTCCAAATAAAGATTATTTTATGAGTGAAACTTAGTACAAAAATATGGACTTTATATTTTCATTAATCCTAACATTATTCATAATCCTATGGCAACCTTAGAAAACTTCACTTAACTCTACATAAAAGTATTTTTATACCACAGATAACTTGAGAATTCCTTTCTTGTGTTACAAATAATAACTTTTACTTGTTCAGTCAGTAGAGTACTTATTCAACACCAAGGTTGCACAATAACTGTTAAATAAAACTACTATGTAGCAATTCAACAATTGTTCTACACCAATGTGTCCTGACCCCTTTTAAGGTTGTATATCAGATATCCTGCATATCAGATATTTAAATTATAATCCCTAATAGCAAAATAACAGTTATGAAGTAGTAACAAAATAATTTTATGATTGGGGGCCACCAATTAGACCATTTTAAATATTTCCTTCTCAACTCAGAAGACCATGTTTTTCTGAGAGTATCTGAAAGGACATTTATCTTTTTTGGATGGGATCATGTAACTTGAAAAACATTATAAACGAAAACTATTGACTAAAAATGTAAATAGAAATTGTGTAGCCCTAGAGACACAACAAACAAATCTGAAATAACTGATCGAATACTTACAAAAACAGTGCAGCCCTAGGGCTCTTGCTGCCAGCAAGGGAGAAATGTGCAATGCAGCTAGTATTTTCTGCTGTATAGATTAACAACGCAGGGAAGATTACCAATTAACAGTCAAACCAAAAGAAAAGACAACCTGCTTAATTCTGACACCTTAAGACAGAAAATCTTCCTTTGGTCATCCATCTAAATGCTTTTCAGTGTCTCCATGATAGTTGTGGTTATTTTTAATATTTACTTTTATTATCTGTGTGTGTAATTGTGTGAAAGTATGTGTGGGAGGTGCCTGTGGAGATCAGAAGAGGGTGTCAGCCCCCAGATGGGACCCAAACTCTAGTCCTCTGCAAGAGCAGCAAACACTCTGAACTGCTGAGCCCCACTCATGGTGATTATTGTCTTTCAGTTTGGCAATACCTGCTCTCCAGAGTCACATATGTTGCTGCAAGCTGTTACTGCATTTGTGGTACAAAAATTTGGTTTGCAGAAGATATAACTCATTAGTCAAGAGCACTAACTGCTTTTCCAGAGGAATGGGGTTCAATTCCCAGCACTCACATAGCTGCTAACAAGCATCTGTAACTCCGGTTCTAAGGTGATCAGGCACCTTCTTTTGGACTCAAAATACTGCACACACATGGAGATAGGGTGTCACTGGCCTAGAACTCACCATGGAGGCAAGCTGGCTCCCATATACTGTGTTCTTTTATTGTTATTTTGGCTTTGTTTGTTTGTTTGTTTAAACCTATGCAACCCTTGCTGGCTGGGAATTTGCTATGCTGCTCAGACTAGCCTCAGATAGTAATCCTCTTACTTCAGCTGAGTGCTGGGTTTACAGTTTTGTGCCACCATACCTTATCAGCCTTTAAATTATACTTAAGCTGAAATCTTTAATATCATAAATAGCTACATTCCTCAAATATTTTTGAAATAAGCAGAAACAGAGCAGTATGTGAATAAATCAAAAATTTTAATTACCTTGCTAAGTTCTTTGAGATTTAAGTTTTATATATAAAACATAAAATGTCCATAAAATACAAATACATGTATTTGCATTTTTATATTTAACTAGATGCCCAATTAAACTAGGTTTAATTTATTTTCATTCTTCATTTAGACTCGCTGAAAATACAGAAATTCCCAGAAAACATTCATCAAATAATATTATCCATTTTCACACAGCAATTCTCCAGAAATTGTTTGGATGGCTCTAACAATGAGCCCAGGTAAACTACCTGTCATATAGTAACATATCCAATGGCATTAATCTGTAATCCACCATCTGATACTAGATTAACTGTAAATTTGAGGTGATGAGATTATAGGATTTGAAGGTGTGATAGGAATGCTTTTTTGTTTATTTATGGAAATGTTCTACTTTATACTTTGGTCTAAATTTTCAACTAAAATGCACTTTTTTCTAAGTACAGTTTTCTAAGTCAAGTCCTGGATGCCACAGGATCAGAAACTGCCTAATTATTTTACCATTTTAACTCATCAGAATAGTAAAGTAAGACTATACATATGCATGACATTTAGATTTGCTGTAAATATCTGAATATTCCAAATTAAGAATGCGTTTTAGGTACAAGTTGGAATAAAAAAAATCTGTCTTATTTGTTGAAATTTTACCAATTAGATGGAGTATAAATGTATAATAATGAATGTGGAAATGTTACAAGTAATATTTATTAAAGCTATTTTTTAAAAAGAAACTAACCACTAAATAATGACTTTGTCACCTCAAAATTCCATAAGAAAACTTCTAAAGTTTTGTTTAACGCAATAGTTTTTGTTTTGTATCTGTGGATATATACACAAGAAACAAGTTCTTCCAATTGTCTGCCCCAAGTGAAAGTGACCCTAGTGCATGAATTAAAGCAGTAACTGTGCTAATCTAGCAATGAGCAGTGCTGAAAAATATCATTACTATACTAAAATGAATGAATGAAATTTATGCTCTGGCAATGCTGAACCATGCATGGGCAGCCCGTATATGGTGGGTCTGTTGAACTTGTCCATATTGGGTTTCATGGTTTAATGTAGTGGGAGCGGTGGGCTGCGTTCCTGGCGCCTGGCCACACGCACGGATAGCTTTACCCAAAATAATTACACGGAAACTGTATTCTTTTAAACACTGCCTGGCCCATTAGTTCCAGCCTCTTATTCGCTAATTCTCACATCTTGCTTTAACCCATTTCTAATAATCTGTGAAGCACCACGAGCTGGCTTACCAGGAAAGATCTTAACCTGCGTCTATCTGGAGTGGGAGAATCATGGCAACTGCCTGACTCAGCTTCTTTCTCCCAGCATTCTGTTCTGTTTTCTCCGCCTACCTAATTTTCTGTCCTATCAAAGGCCAAGTAGTTTCTTTATTAATTAACCAATGAAAGCAACAGATAGGCAAATGACCCACCTCCATCAATCTAAGTTGATGAGAACGACTAACCAGATCTCTTCCTCAAGAGGGCACCAGATCTCATTATAGATGGTTGTGAGCCACCATGTGGCTGCTGAGAATTGAACTCAGGACCTCAGGAAGAGCAGGCAGTGCTCTTAATCATTGAGCTACCTTTTACTTTGAAATGAGACCACTAAAATTTGTAACAAAGACTGCAAGTATAACTGTTTCCACTTTTTCACATTTGCTGAAGGTTTGTTTATATGATGATGATGACACTGACTTTGGCTCCTACTCTGACTGGCTATTGTTTTTCACACTCGGCCATTTGACATTCAGAAAAAAATAAAGAGGCATTTGATACAATATATGTACAATCAAACCATGAAGGTGCTTCTTATGACAATGAATTATTCATTTGCATTGATTTGCTTATTCAAAATAAAAATTTTAAATAGAATTATATATTTCAAGGACATAGCAATCAAGTCATAATCTAGAACTCAATCCCCACACAAGTACAAGTGTTCCAAGACATTTGTCAACTGTATGTAGAGATTAAAAACTTAAGCAAAAGGAGAATTAGGGATTTTTGTGAATCAAATTAATTTCCTTAAGAAACTGAAATGTGTATGTAATAGAATTTATATTTTCTATAGCTAAAAATGCAGCTTTAAAATGTAATATAATTAGTCCAAGTAACTGGAAGTTTTGATATTTTAAGATTTAGAAGAAGTTATATTTTAAGATTTAGATAAAGGTATGATAAAGGATTAATTTATAAATAACTAAAACAGAATTATCTGTAATTCAGTAATTTCCATACATGATACCAGATTAATCATAATTTTAAAGCAATGGAAAAGGTAGTAACACAGAGTGCCACAGATAGGTATGACTTCTCACTCAGCCATCCAGAGTCTGCCCCTAAACTATGAAACAGAGAGAAATAGGAATTATGAACTGTGGTGCATAAAAAGTTTTGTGGACCATTAGAATTACAAATTTAAGTTGTTTTGTGTCAACTTTGTGAGAAGAAAAAAGCTGTGCTCTAGTTTTATATTATACTTTTAATGATAATTAACTAAAGACTCTTTAAAAGCTACTTGAGATTGGCTTTAGTCATTTTCTCATTCAAAAATATATGTTTGGTGAATGAAAGTTTAAGGCCCCATCAGTACCTGAAGTATTAATGTTAAGCAAGAAAATTAAAAACAAAACACACACAAAATCAGTTATGGTAGAAAAAGCCTACTTTGCTAAGAGTAAATAACCTGTTAGAACTGTCTTTGTTAAAGCCATGGAATTACTATAATCTTGGTTGGTATGTGTTCCCACCAGTCAAGTAATACTTCTCAGAACCCAACCCCCCCCCCCATGTACCTATGTGTGTAAGTGTGTGTGTGTGTTTAGAATAAGAATGTTCTAAGAAAAGAAAAGAAAAGGAAAGAAGAACCAACCATAAAACCAAAAGATTAAACCACACCAGATTAAGAAAGACCAAGTGGGGGGAAAAAAGAAATAAATTTAACGTATTGGTACACAATGCAAAGAACTGTTCTTACCAGAAAGAGGGGTTGTGAACAATAGAAGAGAAAGTCAGTGTCATATGTCCAGGAGGAAAGATATCCTTTAACAGGTATATGATGGAGATGTGAATGTCACCTCATTGGAGCTTAATGCCATTAAACTATCAGCCATTTCCAACTAACCCCCTTGTCCTAATACCACACTCTTGTTCACTGGGCAACTCTTGACATCTAATTTTCTACATAGCATTCTATATGGAGAACACATTCTCTGATGCAAACATCCAGTCTTCATTTCATAGGGATAAACTGAAACTCTTATGTATATACATTCTCTTGACATGGGGATAAAAGTTTACTTAGATAAAAACTGATTTACTTAGTGCCTTTGGGAGCTTTTAAATCTTCATATTTGTTTTCTCACCTTTAAAAGAAAAGACCAATAATAAGCCCTTCTACCTGGATTGCTGGGAGGACCCAGTGATTCATGTGACGCTATTAAGATACTAGCTTTCACAGAGGAAGTGATCAATGTTACTAGTTTTGAGCATGAGTTGGCATGTCTGAATCTAAAGAGCTCTGAGTCCGCTTCTGTATCTGAAAACCTGATAATGCAGGGTCACTCTGAAAGATGACTCTGGAAAAATCACAAAGCAATGTCCTGGCAGCCCCGGTATGACGACTTAATCATGTGAATTCAAGGTCAACCATCCCTGTCAGATGTGCATCCGTTCTGTCCAGGAGGAAACCTTGGTTTAATACTTAGTAAAGGGTTACAAACTCCAGTTGTCGGTCCACACCTGGAGTAAGGAGGCAGAGGTAGGCTGATCTCTATGAGTTTGAGGACAGCCTGGTCCTACATAGTGAGTTCTGGTCAGACAGGACTATATAGTGAAATTTGTCCCAAACAACAACAACAACAAAAAAAAAAAACCCAAACAAATAATAAAGCAGAAAACAAACTCCAGTTGTGAGGGAAGATGCTAACCAGATCACCTAGACAAATGAGGCACCTTGGTGGTAAGGATGCAGATGCAGAAGTAATAACGGACTGTACAGGGTATAAAACATTAAATCAAATCTCTTTTTTTTTTGAATTTTTCTTTTTTTTTTCTTTTTTGAATTTTTCAAGACAGCGTTTCTCCGTAGCTTTTGGTTCCTGTCCTGGAACTAGCTCTTGTAGACCAGGCTGGCCTCGAACTCACAGAGATCTGCCTGCCTCTGCCTCCCGAGTGCTGGGATTAAAGGCGTGCGCCACCACCGCCCGGCCTTAAATCAAGTCTTAAATACATCCAGCCGGGCGGTGGTGGCGCACGCCTTTAATCCCAGCACTCGGGAGGCAGAGGCAGGCAGATCTCCGTGAGTTCGAGGCCAGCCTGGTCTACAAGAGCTAGTTCCAGGACAGGCTCCAAAGCCACAGAGAAACCCTGTCTAGAAAAACCAAAAAAAAAAAAAAAAAATCTTAAATACATCCAAGGAAGCCCATTTTGAAACAAGCTGGGCTTAACAACCTGGCATGTGAAAGGCTGTTTGTTGGTTCATTTTCCAATATAGGCAAAAAAATCCATCTAATCAAAAAACAATGCAAACTTTCAGGCTGAAAGCCGTCAGTTTACAGCACTTTTTAACTCAGTACTTAAATGTTTTAATCTAGAATTATGTATATTGAAGGACAAAAAAAAAAAAACTTTCTGTCCTTCAGTGTTTTAATCTTCACATCCCTGAAAGGTTTTCCTCCTCTGGTTTTTAAAACACTGTGTTCTTTTCTCCGTGGCCTATTAGAGCACATGGGATCACTCAGTGGATCTCAATCATTTCAATTAGCATCGCAGACACCAAGATTTAACTAAGAAATAATTCATGAATCTTGCTTTGTCATTACTGATGATCAATTCTTCACTGAACAACTACGAGCCTAGCTCTGGCTCATTCTTTCTCACACTCGATTTTCAACCCCAGCAATCCAAACATAGCTATCATCACCTAGTACCTAGACTACTGCAGATAGTGCTTTTCCTCTCTCCAGTGCCTCCCACACTACTCAAGAGTACACTTCAAGTCCTTACAGTGACTTAGGGCTGAGCACTCCAGTCTTCCTTGCTGACTTTTCCCTCCAGCATACTGCTTCCACTTCCTTGTTTTTCCTTTAATCCTACCAAACTCACCCCTGAGTCATGGCCTTTTTTTATCTCCCATTTCCCCTCTGGAATGTTTTTCCCCCAAATGGCTTGGGTCCGGGCTGCTCTTCTAGCTCACATTTTGAAAAAGTCTACTCTTAGAAAATGGTTACCTAAAAACTCTACTGAAAAATAGAACGTCCCACAGGACTATGTTTCTTATGTTATTTCTCTCCCAAGAAAATGTGTTTCATTGCTGTATACTCCATGTCTAGACAATAAGTATTAAATATATACTATTAATGTCTACCAAAAACGATCAATAGCTTTCTCACTTTTCTCAGCCTGCTTTTTTCAGGTGATTACTGTCGTACTTAAAAATGTTGCTGTGATGGGGCTGGAGAGATGGCTCAGTGGTTAAGAGCATTGCCTGCTCTTCCAAAGGTCCTGAGTTCAATTCCTAGCAACCACATGGTGGCTCACAACCATCTGTAATGAGGTTTGGTGCCCTCTTCTGGCCTGCAGACATACAGACAGAATATTGTATACATAATATATAAATAATAAAAAACATGTTGCTGTGATTCCCCATATTCCATTCAGGATGGGTTTGGCCCCAAGTTTATTTGAGCCTTTTCCTCACTTTTCAAAATAATTTGATAGTCTACACATTAACACCTTAATCATGTCTGAACCTACTGTTTTACTTCATTTCTCTGTGTTCTATACACATACACCTGTCTGTAATTGGCCAAACTCTGGTGCAGTTTCTTGGTCAAGTTTTCAATCCACTGGGAGACTATAAGTTGTTAGACAATTACCACAATTCTGACAAGCTGGAGTTTTGTTGTTATTGCTTTAGAAGAAGAAAAGCAGAACGGGAGGGAAATAAAAGGTAAAATTCTTCATAAAGAACAAAGAATAACCTCCAACTCAGGAAAATATTCATACCTCCTATTAAGTAAAAAAATAAACGAACGAATGGATAAATAGAATGAATGTTAGGAATCACAAGGTCTTATACTAGGTTCACGTTAAAATCGTCTTCCCTCCAGTGCAGGCCCCGAGTAGCTTTTATCATCAGCATCTCAGAAAACTATGTAATAGTTATTAGGGTTCTACTTGTCTCTTTCTATTCTGCAGGGCAAGAGTCTGAGGCAGAGCGCATTTAACCTTCAGCAGTTGCTTGTGGGGTGGAGTGTAGCTCAATGGTAGAACTCTTATCTAGCATGCATGAGGCCACAGGTTTGATACCAAGCATCATACAAAGCTGTTTTAATGGGGCTAATATCCAGCTGAAGGCTGAAGTTAGAAGGGTGAAGTTGTGAATGAAAGAACTGAGTGAAAGGGGGAATATACCTTTCTTTAACTTCCTCAAGTCTTTCCTCTTTAGCTCTAATTTTTGTTTTGAACTAGGCTCCAGACTTATGCACAGGATCACTAACATTCCACATATCTACAAGTTTATAAGTATTATTATATTAACAAATCCTTATAAACATATATTTTTTGCCTTAGGCATGAAAATGTTAGAGTAAAGTACACCAACTGGATAGCTTTATTTGTTTGTTTCTGGGGTCGTTTGTTGTTTTGAGATGGAGTCTCACTCTATAGCTCAGAGTGGTATTAAATTCATGCCAGTGTTCCTGCTTCAGTGTCCAGAGTGCTGGAATTATAGGTGTGCACAACAACACCTGACTCCCAAAAGGATATTCTCAAAAGGTTATTTTCAAATATATATTTTTTCAAGATATAGCAAACAAATTTACACAAAACACTCACCATATAAAACATGCACAAAAATAATTATAAAGCAGAAAGTTAAACATTTTGTGAATTTCACTTGTATTTAGAATTTCATTGTCCTAAAAATTATTTTTTAATTTATATAAAACAGTTAGAAATGAGATCTATTTTCCTGAATGTCTATTTTAGTTTTCAAAAGTGATAGAAAACTAAAGTTTTCAAAAGTGAGAGTACCTAGTTCTATGGCAAATCTTACATATTCTCCACATAATTCATATAAGCTTGTATTACAGTATAAAATAGCTAGAATATAGAAGCAGAGAATAGTTGAGGAATCCATAGATTATTTTCTCCCAAGTTTCTTTAGAATTAACTAGAAACATATAAAAATGCAGATAGCCACAAACCTACCTAGCGATTTCTATACAAGTTGTTCTGAGCAATACACAAATCTTCATTTGTATCAAAGCAGATCTTATTGGATAAGACTGAGAGTCATTAACTTAATGGTTTGTTATTCTGTCTTTTTTTTTTTTTTTCCTCGAAGTTGAAGAACAAACCCAGGGCCCCTATGCTTGCTAGGCAAGTGTTCTACTACTGAGCTAAATTCCCAACCCCTAACAGTTTATTACATGGGGAGCTTCTAAACTTGAACTTGGGCCAGGTAGCATCAGTGGAAACACTGCAGTAAGCTCTCGAAGGCAGACAGGAAAAGCTGCTTTGGAAAGGTTTAGAATTTTCTGAGAGGATTCGGTTATCCACTTAGAAATTCAGTTAAGTTCACAAAGCTAAATAGTTGCAGGGCCATTTCTATAGCTCCCCCGTTCTGTTGGTTTTCTTCCTTCTTTCCTTTAGCCCAGACTGGCCTCAAATGGCAATCCTCCTTGGCATCCAGAGTGTTAAGAGTTACAAGCACAGCCCACAACATCCTGATAGTGCAGTCTCTTGATGTAGTTCTTTTCACGGAAGTGTTTTTTTGTTTGTTTGCTTGCTTGCTTCTAAAAAGGATCTGGTTCATAGCACCACTTAACACTGGGCAAGTTTAAACTGAGCTAACTGGAAATACTTTTAGGTCCTAATTTAAAACAACGCCCTTAATCTATATCCTTCAAATTAAAATTTCATTTTAATTTCTAAGTCAGTATTTTAAAACTTCAAATTCCACTTTAAAACAAATAGAAGTCAAACAAACAGGGTCCTGCGGTTTACGAGGCTGACATGACCAGACCTTCTTCAGGATCACAGTGTTAGGATCACAGGTGTGCACTCCTACACGGGGTCCCAAAGGCTTTTAAAAGTCTGACAGGAGGCCGGGCGTTGGTGGTGCACGCTTTTAATCCCAGCACTCAGGAGGCAGAGGCAGGTGGATCTCTGTGAGTTCGAGACCAGCCTGGTCTACAGAGCTAGTTCCAGGACAGGCTCCAAAGCCACAGGGAAACCCTGTCTCGAAAAAACCAAAAAAAAAAAAAAAATGTCTGAAAGGAACCAGGCATGGTAGTGCACACCTTTAATCCAGCTCTCTGGCGGAATAGACAGGCATTTGAGTGATCTATTTGAGTTCTTGGACAACCTGATCTACATATCAAGTTCCAGGCCGGCTAAGGCTAGTGAGACAATGTCTTAAAAAATAAATAAATAAATCCTCATTCTTTAGTAAGCATTATTACTTTGATTTCTAAATTTGGTGACCTTTTTTTATTATATAAAATATGTAATTCTACATATTCAAATTACTCTCTCCACTAACAAGTGAGAATAAATTTCCTTTCATATCAATGAATTTTAAGTCCATTAACAAAACCCTATCACTGGCTTATCAATAGACTTTTCAACACTATTAGTTAATTCTAGGAACTTCCTTTTAAACTTTTTAAAAAGGTGATATTGGACTATGGATGTAGCTAAGTGTTAAAGAGTATTTGTCTAGGGACCGGTGAGATTGCTCAGTGGTTAAGATCACTGACTGTTCTTCCAGAAGACCCGGGTTCAATTCCCAGCACCCACATGACAGCTCACAGCTGTCTGTAACTCCAGTGCGCATTAAATAAGGTTTAAAAAGAAAAGTATTTGCCTATCAGAGTCCATTTGCCATCACCAAAACCAGAGGCATTAATTTAAAAACTTATGAAAAATGTGTTAAATACAAGTTTCTGCACTTAAAATTTTACAAGTGCATTTTACGATCTAAAAATTGATGCATTTTTTCTGATTTATGTCTTTCTGGGAAATATTTATTACATTATTCAAGTTGTTAAGACTCTTCAAAAATCTCTTTGAAGGTCATCATAAATTTTGATAATCCAAATTTCAATGATATTTTTGGTTTTGCTTCTGGATTTAGAAAAGTGTGTGTTATACTTTATCAAATGCTGACCATACACTCACAATTCTTAAGTCTAATGGGTTACACTGGAACCCAATTTATACTTCTATTTCTATATACAAAAAAAGCAATGTGAGGATGTAGAGTTTCGAGTTTATATTCTACGTAGGAATCAGATGCTTAAGATTCTGCCCCCTTTAAATGTGACTTGGCTATGAATGTAAATTTGAAATCTAACTAAAAGTTAGGTATGCTAGAGTATACTCTGTAAATGCCACCAAATCATTAAAAGGCACCAAGAACGTGCCTCTTGGAGCAGAGCAAAATTTATAAAAGTAGAAAGTCAGAATTCAGCTACAAGATCAAAATGGTACTTAACACCTAGGAAGTAGGTTAAACTAAAATCTGTAGTCTCTGCCATTCACATTCCTGGGGGGGGGGGGTGTACGATTGCAGCACATGGCCTGGGGGTGGGGGATGGGAAGGGAAGAGGCTTTTTTTTTCTCTCTCTCTCTCTTTTTCCTCCTAAAAACTAAACATGTTTATTTTCAGAGGTGGACTCGGGTAGGAGACAAACATCCAAAAGGCCTACTCCTGAGCCTTGGGGGCCGGTCCCCACGGAGCTGCCGACGCCGGTTTCCTGGCCCGGCGGGCAGACGCCACCAGCAGCCCGCGCGGCGGCGGCGGCGGCGGCGCCGACGACGGAGCCGAGCCGGGCCGGGCCGGGGGCGGGGGGCTCGCACGTGCCCGGCGGGGGCGGGGCGGCGAGCGGCGACCCCGGCTCCGGGGAGGCGGGCGCGGCCGGGTCGGCCTCCCCCGCGCGCGCGGCCGGCAGCCAGCTGCGGGTGGACGAAGGTGCGCGTCACGGAACCGCTGGAGCCACACAGAGACGTCTAAGTCATGCAGGAGGCGCCCGGCCCCGGCCCGCTCCCGCCGCCCCGACCCCTCCTCTCTCATCCGACAGAAAGACAGACAAGAAGGGTTGCCGACCTGTCGTGCCCTGCATGTTCAGAGTCTGTCATGTTTGGTCAAGAACGGGGCGGGGCTGGAGGGCAGGTCTGGAGGCCGGCGGCGGCGGGGCGCGGGGAGGACCCCTGCGCCGCCTGCGGGCACCTGCTCCCGGCCGCCGCCGACGGGTGACGAAGTGGTAAAAACTCACGGTTACTAGTGAGCGACACAGACACAGACTTTCCAGTCTATTAACAACCACGCCAGAGAGATGGGGCTCTAACTGCAAAGACTGGGGCAACGGCCCCGCGCTGCCGGCGCTGCCGCTCTAGTCTGTATTCGCCGCCGGAGGCTGAGGCGTGGGAGCCGGCGGGTGGCGCGCAGCGACGCGGGGATTTGGACAGTGGCCGTAACGGTGATTTCTCCTCACCAACATGGCGGCACCCGAGACGGGCAGGCTCAGAAAATGGCGCCGGCCGCAACACCTTGCCCGGGACTAACGGGCGAGTGAGATTCCTCCGCCAGCCGCAGCCCTCTGTCTGCCTGCCGGGGCTGAGCGCATTGGCCATTGGTGGAAACTGCCCGTCAATCACTTCGAGGGGTGGGCTTTTAAGATTCTCGCTGCGGCGGCGGAGGCAGCAATCTCATAGCGGGGCAGGGAGGCTAGGGTTGCGGGGCGGGTGGCGCCTAGAGTCACTTTGGGAGGGGGCAGGCTACCTCGCGGTGCTTGCTGTGTCCTTCAGGTCCTCTGTGCCCCGTTTCTCGGTGTTCCTGCGAGACTCGCCATCCAAGGGCTTCAGGATGCCGGACGCGTCACACAATCCCCTCCCCACCCCCCGCACCTCCTCAAACCGTTAGCTGCGGGAGATTAAAAGGAACTGTCAGTGATCTTTGTGGGAAGAAAACTCTTGTTGCTAAAATAACTTAGAATCATTCTTAGGCCCTCAAAGTTGTTGCTGTTATCAATCTCCGTAATGTTTAGTGCGCGTTTGTAAGGAAGATTAGTTAGCATGCAGCTCTTCCTGATGTTAATTTCCCTTAGTCATTACTTGACAGAATTATAATAGCTGTTGAGGTCATTCAAACGTGATCTTATGTCTTGATATTAACGTTTTATTCGTGGAATGCATGCGAGTATTTAATGAAAAAAGAACAAGACGGTGCATTTTTTCATATATCCGTGACCTTGAGAAACAATCCCGAAGGGCGATGGTGGCGCACGCCTTTAATCCCAGCACTCGGGAGGCAGAGGCAAGCGGATCTCTGTGAGTTCGAGACCAGCCTGATCTACAGAGCTAGTTCCAGAATAGGCTCCAAAAGCCACAGAGAAACCCTGTCTCGAAAAACAAAAAACAAAACAAAACAAAAAAACAATCCTGAAAATGATGGTGTGTGCAAGATAATTGCTTTTTATTAAAATGAGCTTAAATGGGCTCCGCCCTTTGTCATGTTCCCGTTACTCTGAGCTGGCCTTGTCTCCTTGGCTGGTGGGTAGCCCCTTGGAGCACAAGTGTTGTTGCTTGTAGTAGTGGTCATTTCTGTTTAGCCATAGAACACAAGATCGTTTATCCCCTACCCAATCTAAGAAACTGTCCCTCTTTCTAGACACATTTTTACTTGACGACCTGTGTGTTTGGGATGCCTGAATGGGTATAAATCAAAGCACCAGCGGAAGGCTTTCCTTTTTACCTCATGGTTCCTGGGCCTGATGAACCCTACATGGACAAATGATAGCCTCAACGTGAAGCTGTGGAAAACTCTCCTACCTTTTAATAGATACCTTCCTGCTTTGGGATTCATCAAGAGCCAGTGTCTAGGGATGATTCTCCTCCAACCCCTCTCCCTCCATATTTTTTTTTTTTTGATTTTTCGAGACAGGGTTTCTCCGTAGCCTTTGGTTCCTGTCCTGGAACTAGCTCTTGTAGACCAGGCTGGCCTCGAACTCACAGAGATCCGCCTGTCTCTGCCTCCCGAGTGCTGGGATTAAAGGCGTGCGCCACCACCGCCCGGCTTTCCCTCCATATTTGTTAAGGAGAAATTTTTGCTTGCTACAGCTGATATGTTGGTATTTGTTTAATGTCTAGAACTGTGTGATATGTTTCGGGCTTTTCAAAAAAGATTCCCCCCCTCCTCACTTTCTCAATCTTTCTCTTCTCAGCTTCGTCTTCTCTGCCTGTAATTTTTGCCGTCAGGGGCAAATACTGACATCTAGTGTAGCAACAGCTTACTCTCCTTCAATGCGCAACTATCCTCCAAAGCAAAGAATTGTCCAACCCCAAAGGACAGTTGCTTGCGCTGAGGCTGAAAGACTGCTATAAAATCTGCAGCTTTGAGAAGGAAAGTAAACTGTCTCCGGGGGCATCACGAGGTGCCATGCAGAGCAAGCCCCCCCCCCCCCCCGTTTGTACCCTAAATTCCCAGAACTGTGAGAAACGCAACAGCCGTGGGTGATTCCATACACCCTCATGAAGGTGGACCTAGCAAACTCTGGGACAAAGTCTTCCAGAGGTCGTTGCGCCGTCTCATCATGCCAAATACTTCCTTTTCTCTCATTTTGTAAAATGTCTTAAAACTTGCCCTTCCGACCATTTTGAAGCACGTAATGCAGAGCTATTGGTTACACGCAGACTACTGGGCACCAATCACTATAACCCGTGTCCAGACTTTTCTATCACCTCAAACAGAAACTGTAATACCCTTCAGCCTCTGCTATCCTCATTTTACTATGAAGTAGAACATTCTATCAATTCTCCATAAATTATAATATTCTAGATATTTGTCTCGAGGTTAATTTCATTTACTATTCTGACTTATTTGGATGTGTATGAAGGTTTGAGACATGGTCTCCTGTACCTCAGGCTCAAATCAGGCCTCAAACTTTTCTAGGTAGTCAAGTGACCTTCAATGCTTTTTTTTATTTTATGTGTGTGGATTTTTGCTTGAATGTATGTGTATGCACTGCATGCACACCCGGTACCCTTAGAAGTCAGAAAAGGGCATCAGATCCCTTGGAATGCAGAGTTCAGAAACTTGTACGCTACCTTGTGGGTGCTGGGAATTGAATCTAGGTCCTTTGGGCTTAGGCCTAGGTCTATTTGCTGGTCAGTGTTCTTAACCACTGAGCCATATGGGATCAACCTACTGCAAACATATGTAACCTCTTATAATATTTATTTGAGAACACTAATAACTTCCATTTGCATTTCAATTTTTATGCCCTCCCATTTGATTTCTTATGTGTCTAATTATCTTTTGCTCTATTATGGGCATTTAATTTTTTTAAAGATTTTTGAGGCAACTCACAAAGACCAGGACATTTCATTTTTTTAAAATCACATTTCTTTTTTCTTTTTTGGCAAGTGTGTGGTGGTCAGATGACAACTTTTTGGGAGTTGGTTCTCTCTTTTAATCTTGTGGGTTCCAGAGAAGAAACTCAGGTCATCGTGTAGGCTTGGCAGCAAGTGCTTTCACCCACTGAGCCCCTTACCAGACCAAATTCTGAAATATATATGTGCACATGTGTGTATGAAAAGGTCTATATGAAATAATGATTGTATGAGCTAATATTTTCCTCTAAAGAAGGGATATTATTAGTTTTACTTTTTACCTCCTTAATTTTCTCTCGTAATTTAGTAACCAAATGCAAAAAATGGCAACTGTCCATATAACTGGGGAGGTAGACTTGTCCTCTGGAAGGTCTGGCCTAATTTTCTTCATTTGTCTGTGGAGTGGACCACGATTCATGCTAGGAATCAAATAGTCCCTTCAATTACACCAGAGTCAGGTTTTCTTTTCTTGGTTTTTGTTTTTGAAGACAGGGTTTCTCTGTAGGTTTGGAGCCTTCCTGGAACTCACTCTGTTTACCAGGCTGGCAGCAAAACTCACAGAGATCCGCCTGTCTCTGCCTTCCGAGTGCTGGGATCGTGGTGTGCCACCGCGGTCTGTCCAGAATCAGGTTTTCTGTCCTGACCCAGAACAGAGTTTGAGTTTTGCTTTCTTCTATTTACTTCCATTAAACAATTTCCTGGTTACCAGACATGATCTATTTTTCTGCCTTTAGAGTTCTTTTTGGGACATACATTTAACTCCAGTTTCATCCCTTTCTCTGGAAATTATCTCAAGACTGAGCTCACCCCTTTCAAGCTTTCCCAACCAGCTGTTTCCCCCTCCCTCTTCCGAATAATCTTAACACTCATTACTTTTTAATGAACTTGCCTGCTTCAAATATATTTATGTGTTTACTGTTGTAAGGAGATTGTGTAAGTTCCTTTTCGTGCATTTAGTTGTGTTTATACCCTGTCAAATGTGCATTTGAAAAGTACTTACAAATAACTATGATTGCAGCCAGTGGGTTGTCACCACCCGAAAGAAAATAAAGAGCTGCAGAGACAGCTCAGCAGTTGGGAGAACATCTTGCTCTTGCAGAGAACCTGCATTGGGGTCTCAGAGCTCCCGTCAGGTGGGTCACAATAAGTCCATAATCACTGGTCTTCGCAGGCACCTGCTCTCATGTACACACGCACACACACTCGTACACATAAAAATAATACATCTTGTAAAAAAGAATCCTAAAGATTATTATTATTGTTAGTATTATTATTATTTTGGTTTTTCGAGACAGGGTTTACTCTGTGTAACAGCCCTGGTTGTCCTCGTTGTCCTGGCATTAGCTCTTATAGACCAGGCCGGCCTCGAACTCACAGAGATCCGCCTGCCTCTGCCTCCCGAGTGCCGGGATTAAAAGCGTGCACCACCATCGCCCGGCAAGATTGTTTTTTTTGTTTTGTTTTTTGGTTTTTCGAGACAGGGTTTCTCTGTGGTTTTGGAGCCTGTCCTGGAACTAGCTCTTGTAGACCAGGCTGGTCTCGAACTCACAGAGATCCGCCTGAAGATTGTTATTTCTTTTAAATACTACTAGACAGCTGCACAAAGAGGTATGCTCATTGGCCAGGCCAGCATAGAGAACTGCGCGAGCGCCAGTGCAGGCACTGAAAGCGCCCTAGTGAGGATCACGCATGCGTAGTACGGGTGGTCGCTGGTGCCACGGGATCGAGAGAAGGCGCGCCCAAGTGGCGCGTGCGCGTGCGCGGGGCGGAGCCTGCGGGCCAGAGCGAGGCTCTAGGTTCCTGCGTCCCAGCTCTGGTGGTTGCTCAGTAACTGTTCGGCGTGGAGAGGGACGGTTCCCTTCTGAGTTATGGATTTTGAAAATCTTTTCTCAAAACCCCCCAATCCGGCCCTTGGCAAAAAAACGGCCGCCGACTCTGAAGAAAGGTGATCCACACGTTTCGTCGTTTGCAGGGGCAGCGCCGGGGTTCCGCCCCTCAGCCTGGGCTAGCGCGTGAGCCGAGGCCGGAGCGGAGAGGTCGCGGGGGAAGTGGGGTGGCTGGCAGAGTGGGGACCTGGGGCGAGGGCAGTGGCCGGGCGGCGGGAGGAGGCTCCGATCTCTGTTGGTCTGCCCCCGTGCACGTGCGCTTAACCTGTTTCCTGTCACTCCCTCAGCTCAGAGGTGGCTTTGCCCCGACTCCTGGTTCTTGAGAGTTTGAATGGTACTGAAGCACTGCCCTGCCAGTGACCCTGAGCCAAAAATCCCAGAATAAAGCAGCAAGCACCGTTTTGGCTTAGTATTTCTGTTAAATTGGAAAAGCATGTTGTTAGTCTCGTACTTAGTGCAGAGTGCAGAATTTCTGTACAGGTACCTGTTCACTTTTAGTCTTTTGAATTGAAAGTGCCCCCACGCCCCATCTCGCCAAAAACTCTTGTCTTCTATGTTCCCATCTTGCCTCAGTGGAAACCTTGACACACATCCTTCACGAGATTTTTCGCCATCCTAATTACAGATACGTTTCCAGCGCTGGGCCAGACCTGGTGGCACAACTTTAATCCCAGCTCTTGAGAAGCCGAAGCTGGAAGATTTAGCGAGTCTGAGAACAGTCTGGGCTACATAGTGAAATCCTGTTTTAAGGGGGAAAAGAATATATGTGTTCACAGCTCTGTCTCAAAATACGTTAGTGGAAACCATGACCCTAATTGGGCTAGCATCCAGGGTTTCATGTGTGCATCATGTGAAATTTAGCCCCCACATCAGCCTTAAGGAGAAAGTGATGTTCTTATTTTACAGATGAGAATATTGAGGCATAGGGAGCTTATGTCACCTGCCAAGACGACACTGGGGGTGGTAGACCTAGGATTAAGGTGCTCGGGTAGTGTGATTTCAGTAATACGATTTCATCACACAGCTTCTAAAGCAGAATTACTCGTGTAAATTAGGTCCTATAGATAGATACTGGGAAGAAATGGACCCGGATTACTTGCAGATAGTAACATTCAAGGACAGATTTTTTTTTCATTTTCTTATTGATATTTATTGAGCTCTACATTTTTCTCTGCTCCCCTCCCTGCCTTTCCCCTCGCCCTTTCAATCCTCCCCCAAGGTCCACATGCTCCCAATTTACTCAGGAGATCTTGCCTTTTTCTACTTTCTACTTTCGTGTAGATTAGATCTATGTAAGTCTCTCTTAGTGTCCTCATTGTTGTCTAAATTTTCTGGGATTGTGGATTGTAGGATGGCTTTCTTTGCTTTATGTTTAAAAACCACCTATGAGTGAGTACATGTGATAATTGTCTTTCTGTATCTGGGTTACCTCACTCAAAATAATGTTTTCTAGCTCCATCCATTTTCCTGCAAAATTCAAGCTGTCATTATTTTTTTTTCTGCTGTGTAGTACTCCATTGTGTAAGTGTACCACATTTTCCTTATCCATTCTTTGGTTGAGGGGCATTTAGGTTGTTTCCAGGATCTGGCTATGACAAACAATGCTGCTATGAACATAGTTGAGCACATGTCCTTGCGGCACGATTGAGCATCCTTTGGGTATATACCCAAAAGTAGTATTACTGGGTCTTGAGGAAGGTTGTTTCCTAATTTTCTGAGAAATTGCCACGCTGACATCCAAAGGGGTTGTACCAGCTTGCATTCCCACTAGCAATGCAGAATTGTCCCTTTTCTCCACAACCTCTCCAGCATAAGTTGTCATCAATGTTTTTTGATCTTGGCCATTCTTACAGGTGTAAGATGGAATCTCAGAGTTGTTTTGATTTGCATTTCTCTGATAACTAAGGATGTTGAACATTTCCTTAAGTGTCTTTCAGCCAGTTTAGATTCCTCTGTTGATAGTTCTCTGTTGAGGTCTTTACTCCAAATTTTTTCATTGTATTATATGTTCTTTTGGTGTCCAATTTCTTGAGTTCTTTGTATATTTTGGAGATCAGACCTCTGTCTGATGTGGGGTTAGTGAAGATCTTTTCCCATTCTGTAGGCTGTCGTTTTGTCTTGTTGACCGTGTCCTTTGCTTTACAGAAGCTTTTCAGTTTCAGGAGGTCCCATTTATTAATTGTTTCTCTCAGTGTCTGTGCTGCTGGGGTTATATTTAGGAAGTGGTTCCCTGTGCCAATGCATTCAAGTGTACTTCCCACTTTCTCTTCTATAAGGTTCAGTGTGGCTGGCTTTATGTTAAGGTCTTTGATACATTTGGACTTGAGTTTTGTGCATGGTGATAGATATGGGTCTATTTTCATTTTTCTACGTGTTGATATCCAGTTATGCCAGCACCACTTGTTAAATATGCTTTCTTTTTTCCATTTGATAATTTTTTGCTTCCTTGTCAAAAATCAGGTGTTCAAAGATGTGTGGATTGATATCCGGGTCTTCTGTTCAGTTCCATTGGTCCTCCTGTCTGTTCTTATGCCAATACCATGCTGTTTTCAGTACTGTAGCTCTGTAGTAGAGTTTGAAGTCAGGGAGTGTGATGCCTCCAGAAGTTCTTTTATTGTACAGGATTGTTTGGTTATCCTGGGTCTTTTGCTTTTTCACATGAAGTTGAGAACCATTCTTTCGAGGTCTTTGAAGAATTTTGCTGGGATTTTGATGGGCATTGCGTTGAATCTGTAAGGACAGAAACAAATTGATAGCATTTACATGTATGAGAATTGAACTAGATTAGAAAAAATAGTCAATAGTTTGAAATTACTGTAGACAAAATACCCGTTCCCTAAAGTTTGGCTGAAATATGTAAGAGGCGCTTGGACTTGCAGAAGACAGTTGGAGAGCGGCATGAAAGTAAGGTACCTAGCTATTCGTAGGCCTCCTTTTACTTTGGCTTTGGGTCCTTTTCAAGATTTTAGATTTCTGTATTTTTCAGTTTATCTTGATTTTTGCCTTTAGATTTTTTTGAATGCATTGAAACATGTTTTTTTGTTTATTTTAGTTTATTTTATGTGTATGAATGTTTTGCCTGCATGTATGTTTCTGCACCATATGTGTGCCTTGCCCTTGGAGGCCTGAAGAGATCATTGGAACAGGTGGTATTGATGTTTGTTAACCACCGTGTTGGTCCTTGGAAGAGCAGCCATTGCACTTAACTACTGAGCCATTTCTAGCCTGCTGTGTGTGTGTGTGTGTGTGTGTGTGTGTGTGTGAAGTGAGTTAGTCTTCAGGTTTCTGATTCTTTTGCTCATGATGGGAATACTCATTCATTTAAAACAATTTTAATTGCACTCCTGCTACATAAGACACATCATTCTAGGGCATGGTGACAGAGCAATAAATGAATAAAATGCAGAAAAATACTAATGCTCATGAATTGTGTATTATCGAGGTGAATGGCAGATATATGGTACCTTAGATGATAAGGAAAGCCTTGGGCTAAATGAAGACTGGGTGAGGAGTTAGATATTTGGGATAATGAGGATAGTGTGGATAGTATAAAGAAGCCAGTTAAGGAAAAGCCTTAATGAAAGTTGGCTGTTTGGTTCTTAAGGGCAGGAGGTTGGAGCTAGGCTATTGGAATCAGCTGTATACAGATGGTATTAGACTCCAGGAGGATGAAACTGTAGGAAAGAAAGGTGAGGAATGACTTTGGTAAGAGTTGCAAAGATGAGAAGCCAACCAAGAAGAAAAAGTAGCAACTGGGCATGGTGTCACACCTTTAATCCTAGTACTGGGGAGGCAGAAGCAGATGGATTGGGGCCAGCCTGGTCTACATAGTGAGATTGGTAATTTGAATATAATTTGCCCCCGTAAGATCATAGGGAGTGGCACTATTAGGAGGTATGGCTTTATTGAAGTAGGTAGGACCTTTATGGAGGAAGTGTGTCACTATGGGGGTAGGCTTTGAAGGCTCCTTTACTCCCTTGCTCCTTATGTCACCTCGTGACATAGTTCACTTTCTGTTGCCTGCGGATCAGGATGTAGAACTCTCAGCTCATCCTCAGCACCATGTGTGCCTGCATGCCGCCATGTCCTGCCATTATGATAATGGACTGAACTTCTGAAGTGTAAGCTGCACCAGTTGAATGTTTTCCTTTATAAGAGTTGTCATGGTCATGGTGTCTCTTCACAGCAAAAGTCGCCCTATCTTTAAAAAAAAAAAAGTAGCAGCAATGGGGGGAACAAACAGGGACAACTCAGTACTACTAGAGTTGGCTTTCGCGCTTCTGGGTGGGTCAACAACTAGGACTGAGAATCGTGGCTCCTAAAGGAGCAGTGAAATGGAGATTGAGAGGCCGTGGTTTAAGACAGTTCTCCAGGCTCTGATATTATCCATCCCTTCGTCTCGGGTTCACTTTCAGTTCTGTTAGAGCAGTGCTTCTCAGCCTTCCTGATGCTGCCACCCTTCCTCATGTTGTCGTGACTCCGAACCAGAAAATTACCTTCGTTGATGCTTCATAACTGTAATTTTGCTGCTGGTATGCATCATAATGTAAATATCTGATATGCAGGATGTCTTATATGCGTACCCTTATCTTATATGTGAAAAGGTTGTTACACACACACACCCTGGTTGAGAACTGCTGTGCTAGAGTATGCTCAGTAATTACACAGTGTCTATGCATGGCGAGTTGCTCACGCTTGAGTCAGAAGAGTTGTTTATCTTCACATTTGGGTGTTATCTCCTGACCTCCAGAGGCATCCTGCATCGTACCTGACACACCTCGCTCTTTGACATTCCTCTTTGCTAGTTCTTCCATATCTTTTCTGTTTAGAAAACCCCAAATCTAACTTGAGTGTTCCTTATATATGTGCCTGTATTATTCTCCCAAGCAGATAAAAAGCTCTCAGGAGGCTTGTCTTTTTCATTGTTATACCTTGTAGTCTGAGCCCACAGCCTGAATGTGATGAATAATTAACATGCAATGAATGACAGGAATGATGGGTGAATAGTGATTTGTATATATGCTAATTCTTTTTTTCCCCTCTTTTGCTTTTTTGAGACAGGGTGTCTCTGTGTAACTGCCCTAGCTGTCCAGGAACTCTCTGTAGACAAGGCTGGCCTCAGACTCACAGAGATCCACCTGCGTCTGCCTCCTGAGTGCTGGGATTAAAGGCGTGCGCTGCCACTGGCTGGCGTATATGCTAATTTTTTTTTTTTTCTTTTGGTTTTTCGAGACAGGGTTTCTCTGTAGCTTTGGAGCCTGTCCTGGAACTCCCTTTGTAGACCAGGCTGGACTCGAACTCACAGAGATCCGACTGCCTCTGCCTCCCGAGTGCTGGGATTAAAGGCGTGTGCCACCACCGCCTGGCCCGTATATGCTAATTCTTAAGCACTAAGATATATAATATAAACTTTCAGTTCTATAGGTTGATCATATACATATTACCATTTACCAGTTGTCATCATCATCATTGTGGTTATTTTGAGACAGTCTCACTGTATATAGCCCTGTCTGGCCTAGAACTTGCTGTCTAGACCTCAAACTCACAGAGATCCACCCACCTCTACCTTCTGAGTGCTGGGATTAAAGGATTGCACCACCCATACCTGGGCCTACACTGCTATTTTTATTAATGTTATAGAGTATTTGGAGTAGACTTTGAATTTGGAACTTATCTTAAGACCCAAGCCATGAGTTTTAATGCTGTGCGATAAACTCTTTTGTGTTATTTGCTGTTTTGCTGCAGAACTGATGAAGTAGATGGTGCTGAAGTTGAAACACAGACAGAGAAAGTAAAATGGAAAGCAAAGCGAAACAGTGAACAGATTCCCAAGAAAGTAAGGTTCACCTGACTTGTTGGACAGACAGCTCTGGATGGATGTGAGAGCCTGAAGGATCCTGTTTGTCTCATTGTATTTAGCATTTGGGGCCCTGTTAACTTAGGTCAAGGAAACTCAGAATCATCTTTCAGTAACTTTCTTGCCTTTTAGCATGAACTCCTATCATGATCAGATGGGGAATGTGTCCGTGTTATAACAAGATTGATTTCCTCATTTCTGAAATGAACTGTAAACTGTTTTTTGAAAAGCTTCTTTCCTATCAAATTAGATGTAAAAATCTACAGGTCTGTACTTAACCAGCCTTACTAATTACTGACTTAAAATCCAGATTAGTATGTAGCAGGATTCAAACATGGCAGCATGAACAACACAAATGTGTTATCCTGTTGAGGGGCTAGAATTGAACCTGGGAGCAAAGGTGGTAGCAGGGTTGTTCTTTCTGGGGTGTGTAAGGAGAGGTCTGTTCCAGACTGTAAGAAGCCTCCTGACCTCCTACAATGGCCTGATTTCCAAATAGGCCCCATTGTGCAAAATTGAAGATCAAGACTTACACATAAGAATTTAGAGTTGGGGGAGACTCAAGTTCAGTCCATCACAAAGCCAATATCTGCTCCTCTCCTGTTGGAGTTTTTTATGGGGGAGGCAGTAAATGTTAACACATTACATAAAAATATATTATATTGACAATGTAAGGCACAAATGGGCTTTATAAAAATATGCAGGAGAGATGCTACAACTAGCACAGCACCTTCATCTCCTGGGGAAGGCTCTGAGCCCCTCCCTCAGAAATACTGACTTCCATGTGTAGCTGCCACGGATAAAGACTGAGGCCGATGTCCAGAATCTGCAGTGATACAGGCCTCACTCCATGCCCACAGTTCATAGTCTGTGTACTCCCTCTCTAAGAGAGTAGACAGGCAATAGCACACTGTCTTTATTTCTAAATAAGTTATAGGAAAAGGTGAACACCCAGGTTATCCCCAAGCAGAGTTCGTTCAGCTCAGGCTTTTCAGTCACTAACACAAATATATGTAGGGTTATGGCTAACTTAGTAGGGGTACCCAGGTAAGCACTGCAGGTCTAGAAAAAGTATTGTTGCCTCTCTCCTCCGTGTTTGCTCCTGAAATGACCAGTTCTAACTTGTGCACAGATCGCTTCTGTGTTTTTCCCAGTTTTACTGCTTATGTAGTCATCCCTGAGCTTACAGTTTAAATTCATAAATCGAGTGTGTGCTTGTTCACTGTTCTCGCAGCACAGCCGTCCATAGGACAGGCTGTTAGAGGTGGCGCTGGTCTTGCTTTCCTTAGTAGGGTGCTGGCATTCTTGTATTGTGCACCTACACTCTGCACTGTCCTGGGAGAGATGCTGCTGGAGCCTCACGTATGAGCAGCGTTGCTCTTGTAGCGATACTTGCCTGTGTTAGAAAGTGGTTGTACCAGTTTTTATTCCAACACTACAAATGAGAGAGGCTGGCCCCGCCTGAGAATGCCATGACATCCCAGTCTTGTTCTGTTTGCAGCTGCATTTCCAGTCTCGCCCTGTGTGAGTTTCCTGTGTCCTTGAGCTTGGTCTCTGTTCCCCTTACCTTCACTATTTGTTGTTGTTTTCTTGACTTAGAGTTCTATGTACTTTTTGGTCATCCTTGTGCCTTATGTGTTGCAGATACCTGCTCATTTTAGTTTTCTTTCTCTCCAGTGATATTTTTTGTAAATGTCACACCTTTGAGATAGTTGATTTTAAGAGTATGTTCCTGTATACCCAGTCCTTTGTGCACCGATAAGCTTATTTTCTTGAATTATCTTCTAAAGCTTTGTTTCGCCTTTCACATTGAAATTTATAATCACCTTGGGGTGCAGGCAACCCATTTCTTTATTTTGTTATTATTATACCTAATTGTTTCAGGGCCATTTTGTTATCAGTAAGGGGCTGTCTTGTCCCCATGGTTTTACATTGCCACTTTTGTTAAAGTCAGGTATTCATGTTCAGTCTTCTCAGCTGTCTGTTCTTGTCCTCTGAACTACCTGTTCCTTCCCCACTACTCAAAGAGTTAATTAGTACAGTTTTAAAATGATTTGCTGTTATATAAGCAAGTCTTGGCACCTTTGTGGTTTTTTCTTCTTTGAAGTGTCTTGGCTATCTTTTTGTGCTGTTGTTTGTTTTTCAAGATGTGGTTTCTCTGTGTAGTCTTTAGCTGTCCTTGAATTCACTCTGTAGACCAGGCTGGCCTCAAATTCTGCCATCTAATCTACCTGCCTCTACCTCTCCAGTAGTAGGACTGAAGGTGTGCACCACACCACACCTGGTGTGGCTATTCTTAGCATAGGCCTACCTATATAAATTTAAAATCAGTTTGTTGGGTACCACAGAAAGTCTTGGGTAGGGTTTTCATTGGTAATATGTGAAATTTATGGATTATTTAGAGGGAAATTTGAATCCCTAGAATATTATACAGTCTTTGTCTTGAATTTTTCTAAGCATATTGTGTGTGGAACTGTTTGTGTGTGTGTGTGTACATGTAGAGGCGAGAGGTTACTATTGGATGGATTTCTCAATTGTTCTCTACTTTATTTTTGAGATGGATCTCTCTCTGAGCCTTGAGTTCATTGATGCAGTTGGGTTGGCTGTCCAGTGAACTCCAGAGATCTGTCTGTCTCCATTCACCTGGCGCTCACTGTATCCTAAGGTTACACATGAGGCCACCAGACCAGCTTTTACGTGGGTGCTAGGGATCTGAACTTGAGTTCTCACGCCTGATAGCAGGAACTTTACTGTCTGTGCCATCTCCCTGGTCTTCCTTGTGGTATTTGTTTGTTTGGTGTGTGTGTATGTGTATGTGTGCGTGCACATGCATGCTAGTGTCCTTCAAGACTGGAAGTATCAGATTCCTCTAGAGCTGGAGTTAACAGGTGTAAGCCGCTGTACATGGTGAGGGAACGAATCTTGGGTCCTCTGGAAGAGTGCTGTATGCTCCTAACCACTGAGCCATTTCTACAGCCCATTTTTAATTCTGCAAAATTTTCAGGTGTTTAAAAAAAGAGTGTAGAGGGGTTGGAGAGATGGCTCAGGGGTTAAGAGCACTGGCTGTTCTTCCAGAGGTCCTTAGTTCAATTCCCAGCACCCACGTGGTGGTTCACAGCCATCTGTAATAAGATCTGGTGCCCTCTTCTGGCATGCAGACATACATGCAGGCAGAACATTGTCTATATAATTAAATAAATAAATAATAGTCTCAAAAAATGACTACATTTATAAAAAAAAGTGTAGAAAACGCAACACATAAGGCACAAGGATGACTCATGTATCCCTCATACAATTGCAGTAATAGTCAATTAATTGCTAGTCTTATGATATATATGTATATAAAGCTTGCTTTGAATCTTAAGCCAAAAATTTCAATTTTTATTGTGTGATATTTTGATTACATTATGATGCTCCCAAGAAAGTTTGTTTTGAATCAGAGGGCAGAGCTAGATACTGGCTGACCAAAATTTACCATAGAGGTTTTAGAGAACTGCAGACAGATAGAAGTAGTAGGGTGGGGCTTAGAGAGGATCTTAACCCTTTTGGATGGAGGAATGAAAGATAAGAAGTCACTGGTCACTTCACTGCTGCTTCTCTGGTCATTCAGGTTCTTATCCCAATACCTGACTCCCGAGTTTTTATTGATAAAGAATAGATAAATGCATTATCTTTTCATCTTTAGTTTAAGCACCTGGGAAACTCTACAGCATCACCAAAGGGTTTGCCATGTAAAAAATCAAGAAGTAAGGACTATGACCCATACAGTGACGGTGAGACCTGCACTCCGGAACCTGAAGATAATTTTGACAAAGAGCTTCAACAGTACATCCAAGCCAAGGAAATGGCAAAAGCTGCTCAACTCTCACTACTGCCTGGAGAATCTGTGAAAAAAGAGGGAGCGGCAGGCACCCAGCAGAGTAAGCACTTTGTCCTGGTTGTTTGTATTTGAACAAGCATTTTCTCACCTGTACTTTATCTTACAAGACAAGGTGACTTTGGTTGCTTTTTGTGCTCGAGGCAGGTTGTTGAAGTGAGAGGCAACCCGAGACTTGGTTGCGTGGTAGCTCTCAGTTTATAGGAGACACTGGGCTGCTAGTGGGTTATCAAAGGCTGTGTCTCTCTCAGAAGAAGTCTGAATCCCTGGCTTCTGTGTGTATGACCCTTGTTTAAAGAATTGACTGACTGGGTGATTGTGTATGTCTGTGTCCATTTTTTTTAAATACTGGGGACTGATCACCCAGGACTCGTGTATTAAGGAGACATTCTGCTATGGAACTATATCCTAGCATAAAAATGCATTTCTTTCATTTTTATTTTTTAAATTGATATGTATTATTTTAAATTACAAAAATGTGATTTGGCCATAGATATGAGGGCACATGACAGTTTGTAAATGTTTTTTTTTTGTTTTTTTTTTTTGTTTGTTTGTTTTGAGACAATGTTTTTCTATGTAGCCTTGGCTGCCTTGGAACTTGCTTTATAAGATCAGACTGCCCTTGAACTCTGAGACTCTTATACCTCTGCCTCCTAAGTGTTGGGATTAAAGGTGTGCACCACAACTGCCCAGCATAAATGAAATTTTTAATGCTTTCCATTTACTGTGCTTTCCTTCAAGTGTTTTTTCTATTCAAGATACAGCTATCAGTAAATTTAGTGTATATGGTTTTCTTTTTTGGTACACACACACGTGTGTGTGTGTGTGTCTGTGTGTGTGTGCGCGTGTGAAATATTTTGAGATGGGATCTCATGTAGTCCAGGTAGTCTGAACCTTGCTATGTAGCTGAAGATAGCCTTGAACTCCTGATCCTCCGACCCCATTGTCTTCAGTGCTAGGCTTGCAGTTGTTCTCGTTTGTTGTATATTGCTATGATAAAACACCGTGATAGCACCCTGAGGAGGAAAGGGTTTATTTATTTCATGTTATACCTCAGGTAACAAACAGTCCATTACTGAAAGAAGACACGGCAGAAACCTAGAGGAAGGAAGGCTGTTTACAGGCTTGTTCAGCCCGTTTTCTTATACCACCCAGGCCCACCTGTCCAGGGTGGCACCACCCACAGAGAGCTGGGCCCTCACATCAGTTATCAACAACAACATGCCCTACGTACCTGTTTGCAGGCCATCTGACGGAGTCGGCAGTTGAGGTGCCTCTTCCTAGATAATTCTAGTTTGTGTCAAGTAGACAGAAAACTAGCCAGCATGCAAGTTTGGACCACCATCCTCTTCTTTAAGACATATTTTCAAGAGAAAATCTGTAATATATGTGATAATTCTAAGCCACTAGTTCTTTTCTACAGATGCTGTGGCAATTCTAATTGGATCAGTCAATTGTTGACGTCTTCAAAATGTTCTGGCCTGTGGTGTGCAAGATTGACTTAATTCATCATCTTATTTTTCCCTCCCGCCTGTCCCTTCTTTTCAATAACAGTGCATTTGAAGTTAGGATGTTAGAAGCCTTTGTTTGCTTCTGGTTAGCGAGTCCCGTCACTGTCCGGTCTGCTTTCCCTTACTGAGGTGCAGTTTCCCTGAATTATAAGGCCAATTTCTAAGGGTTAAGCTGACATCATACCTTTATGCTATTTTAAAAAAATGAACTTCTTGTTTTTAGCTGCCAAACAAAAAAATAAGAAATCTAAAGCTGGTCACAAGAAAGTTAAACAGAAGAAAATGAAGCGCAAGTGGCCCGACACTGGAAACAAAGGGTCAAGTGTCTCGCTGAAGAACTGTGGCTCCCAAGAAAAGGTACAAGAGTTGTGCTTTTAGGAGGATGCCTATGTGCTTCCAGGTTCTTACCTTTCACTTCAGTTTCAGGAAGTGCTCGGAGATGTGGGGAGGCAGGAGCACCCCGCAAGTCAGGGTATACGGAAACCTCTACCTGCTGTTGACTCTGTGGTCTTCCTAATTCCTTCCTTCCCTCTCGGCACTGGCTGCCAGCACGTCTTCAGCCTCAGGGGTCTCTGAGTGTTAGACCATTGCTAACTGTAGAAAACTGGGAGGCAGAAGGAAATAGCTTTGGAGACAGTTGAAAGGCCGCCCAGTCCTGTGTAGCTGATACACTGCAGTCCCGTAGCCTTTGGGTTGATCCTTCTGGAAATTAAAAACAGCTATTCTGAACATCGGTCTTACCAAAGCTGCCAGTCCTGCACCTGGTGCTTTGACGTTGCTTTGTAAATGTTCTTCCTTGATTTGCATCTGTACTCAGCATAGGATAGTAAATCACCTCTCTAGACTCTTCTGAAGACTTTTAAACCGAATGACAAGCTTTTTATTCAGCTTAGTCACGGGGTCAAGAGTTTGGGGAGGTTAAAATATTAGAAATATCAAAGTATTAGCTAAGCATGGTTGTGGGTGCCTTGTGTTGTCCCAGCTGCTTAGGAGTGGTAGGAGGAGTTGAGGACTATCCTGGGTAACAAACAGTGAGATCCCATGTCAAAATAAGGGAGGGGAATACCAAATATTAAAGATTGAAATCAACTTATGTAAAAACTGTCTCTCTTTCCATATTTTGCGAACGAGAAATGTGAAGTCAGAGTTCAGGTCACTGCCTGTTCCACACAGGCCAAGCCAGGGCTGAACTTTGTTTCTTCCCTGTCTCTGTGTTGTAACATTGGCTCAGATGATTCTTCCTCCACAACTGCAGCCCTTCTACACCAAGAACAAGTTCTAAACATATGTTAGACTCTCATAGCATAATTATCTAAAACCAAAGATTTGAACTGAGATACACTTATAATTTTTTTTAAATATTTATTTATTTATTATGTATACAACATTCTGCCTCGATGTATGCCCGCATGCCAGAGCAGGGCGCCAGATCTCAGTACAGATGGTTGTGAGCCACCATGTGGTTGCTGGGAATTGAACTCAGGACCTCTGGAAGAGCAGCCAGTACTCTTAACCTCTGAGCCATCTCTCCAGCCCCTACACTTATAATTTTTATGGTCTTAATAAATCAATAACTTGATATTCTTGCAAAGCTGGTCATTTAGGAAATGGGTTCGTTCTTAACTGCACACACCATATTCCTAAATCTGTATTTACGACTTAGGCATACAGAAGCGATAAGCTCTGTCACAAGGTAAGACATTAAAAATAAGTTTTGTTTCTAAAGAGCTAAAATAGGCTTTAGGGTTCTCATTTCTTTTTTAAATATTAATCTGTAAAACTGTAGTTGGAACTAGAGATTTTTCACTGCTTTCTGTTAATGGAGTCCCAGCTTTGTTATCTGTGATCCTAAAACCTTCTGTTGTAGACTTCTTTTTATTACAAACAATATACTTTCTTATTTTTTTCATTCATTTTTATAAAATAAGGACAAAGTACATAAAATCCTCAAATTTTACAAACACTAGTATTCAGTGGTTGAATGCTGTTGAAAATGATGAGCACTCATTTTATAAACTGATTTACTAAAGTCCATCTTTGAAAGCTCTTTTAGTAGAGACCCTTTTTTGAGCCAGGGTCTTGCTGTATAGGTCAGGCTGGCCTTGAACTTGTAGCCCTGCTTCAGCCTTGGAATGCTGAGAAGACACATTATGTCAACATGCCCAACTAGAAGAGACACAGTCTAACATATTAAAAGTAGATTAAAACAATTTTGTAAAATAGAATGAAATATTTAATTTTTTTTCTGTTTATTTATTTATTGTATTAAAGGCTGGTGAGCCTGAAGAGAAGCAGCCGTGTGTCAGGATGAGTCAAGGCTTCATCAATCAGCACACAGTGGAACGTAAAGGGAAGCAAGTGTGCAAATACTTTCTTGAAAGGAAATGCATTAAGGTATGAGAATGTGCAAGCAAAATACACTACAGCGTGCTTATGGCAGAAATCTACAAGAATTGCTGTCTCTGAGTCTTTTAAAAACAAACCTGTAAAGTTTTAAAAACCTTTCGCTCTTGGAAACAATTTAATTAGAAAATTAGTGATGTGCCGCTTTTATGCTTTAAAAGGTAATTTATTAAATACGCTTTATATTAAAAATGTTCAAGAATTTTTATAAAGTTCAGCAAGCTAAGTGATGTAACAAGCTAAGTTATCGCTAACACGAGCTTGTTTGGACTCTTTCTGGACTCGCTCATTTGAAGTTAAGTGGGAGCTGAGCTGCAAAGGTCTGACTGTGAGACATGACCTGTGCTTATTCTTACACACAGGGAGACCAGTGTAAGTTTGATCATGATGCGGAGATAGAGAAGAAGAAGGAGATGTGTAAGTATTACGTACAAGGGTATTGCACCAAAGGCGAGAACTGCCTGTATTTGCATAATATCCTTTATCACAAGAGTCCCTTCACTCTTTGTATAGTATGAACTTTTAAAGATGTAGACTTTGTAATAAACCACAGCTTTGACTATAGCAAAGTGCTCTACCTAAGCCCAAGTAGATATCAAAGTTATTGTATTGTATACATATTTGCATAAGAAAGAAAGGGACCCTTCAGAAAGTCTCCTAAATGTAGGTCCATTCTGCTCAGCCTGGGTGGTGGAAGGCTCATGAGACCTAGTCAGGCCCAGGAAGATGTCAGTTTCTGTTGTGGTTGTGTCTAATTGAGTCTATTCGTATAGAAAAAGAAATATTTTATGGAGGTTCCCTGAACTTGAAGGGGAGCCTTGGTTCTAATGGCACAGACTTGTCAAAAAACATGAAACTCAAACATTTAAGCTAATAATAGCACCATTGACCACACAAAAGTTGTTTCTTTATAGTCATACACCATTGAAGTCTCAGATTCTTCTGGGTGGTGGTGGCGCACGCCTTTAATCTTAACACTCAGGAGGTAGAGGCAGGCAGAGCTCTGAGTTTGAGGCCAGCCTGGTCTACAAAGTGAGTTCCAGGACAGCCAGCGCTGTTACACAGAGAAACCCTGTCTTAAAAAACCAAAGAAAAAGACAAAAAGTCTTAGATTTTAACTTGATATTTTCTATTTAATAATGTTATATAAGTCGGTTCTACTTTAACAAACATAATACATAAAAGATCCAGATTTGTAAAACATACTGTAGTCACTGACTTTAATTTACCCCATCCTCAAAGAACCTTTTAAAATAACCACATCTCTCAAGGTAATTAAGACACATTTATTTCATCTGTGAATGAAACTGACCTGTGGTACATTATGAGAATATATGAGGGAGAAGTTGTCTTTCTAAAATGAGACCTTTTGTTTTCTCATATTTTGAATAGAAAACTCAGTGATTGTACTGGTAGGAAAGATTTTAGAGGGAAAATCTTTATTAATTAACAATGAAGTCTTTCAGTTGGGTTCAAATTGTTCTTTCCCTTAACACTGTGCTACATGAATACCCTTGCAAGTTTTATCACACAGGAACAAAATGTTATCAGGGCGATCACTGTAATTTTTCTCATGCCCCACTGACTGCAGAAACACAGGAACTGTTGGCTAGAGTAAGTATGGTGGTGATCTTGTTTTTCTTTTTAAAAACAATATGTTTGTACCAAGGATGACATTTGAAAAAAGAGAGAGCTTCATGGGCTAGTATATGATAATCTAAGTTTACTTAGGTTTGGAAATTTTTTTTTATCTTATCATTGTCTCTGAAAGGAAGATTGATATTCATTGATAGATAGAATTAATTAGAATGTTGTTAGTCAATATTGTTAGCGAGTTACACTTTCTATTATTTACTATGTGTGTACAGACTTGTGGCAGCCAGAAAAAACTCTGGGGAGTTGGTTCTCTTTATCATGTGGGTCCCTAGGATCAAAGTCAGATTGTTGCACTTGGCGGCAACCCCTTTTACTCACCGAGCTGTCTCTTTACCCTAGTTAGCGACTTTAAATAGCTGTTAAGTCGAGACAGGCACAGGAAATAGAGGTACAGCTTAGTCAGAGAGTCACTGCTGACAAACACGTTAGTTATGTCAATAACTGGTCTTCAGGTATTCCTGGTCTTTGAGAAAAGGTTATTGTGAAGTTATGGTCATTGACATTCTTTTCTATAGATTAGGTCAGGGTAGTGTCTCCAAAATTAAATTTAAATAAATGTGAAAAATTTAAAAATCCTCCTAAAACCGCTTGTGGCAAAAGTTCCTGGAGCCTAAGCCAGTATGAGGAAGTCAGGGGTGCTCATTTGGTAGGCACTCTATGTCAAGAGTAGGGATGGTGTCTGTGGAGCTAGAAATCATACCAGATATTTATGTGAAATTAGTTTCTTATTTCTTTTTGTAATACCACATGTTGTTAGGTTGAATGCTATTAGAACAATTGGAGAAGAATGAGATAGGACAGTATACATAGTATGTATTAATGAATTTTTTTAAAATCATGTTTTTTTTCTGTTAGGTTTTGAATTCTGAAAAGAAGTCATGTAAATAGACTGAGAAGGTAAAAGTGACCTGCTAATGGTCTTTCTTATTTAATCATCTCTTGAAGTTGGGATAGCAGCCTTAATAGAGGCTTTTCTGTCTTTTCAAATGGAAGCATTTTTCCCTTCCTTCCTTCCTCAATAAAAATATGTATATACCTGCTCCTCTGTCTGTATTTGTCTGCCGTGTGTGTGTGTTTAATTCTCCTCTTGAGTTCTGTCTGTCTGATATTTGAGATAGGGTCTCTCTATGTAGCCCTGGTTATATCCACGTGCCTCTACCTTCCGAGTGCCAGGATAAAGATGAGCTACCACACCTGGCATTTTATTCTATGACTTGGTTATGATTGGATATCATTGTTGGAGATTTAGATGATTTTCAGTTTTCTGAGGGCACATTGTTCCAGTAACTCTTTATAAATATCTCTTGCTATAAATTGCAACAGTTACTCGGGTCTATGCCAAGGAATAGAATTTAATGGATTGGTTTAAGGTAACACAGTTTTTCTAATGTGTTATATAACAGTTTACATTCCTATAAGCCATAGAATTATTTCTTTTCCACATTTGTTAATACTTTGTGTTTTAATTTTTTCCTATCTTAGTGGATATAAAGATGGTGCCCTGTAGCTGATCTGCACGGCATGCAGCGTCTTCAGATTACTGGCCCAGGGTTTCTGTTTGTCCTTTGGCTTTGCTTTTATATGACCTTCACCTTCCTCTGTGAAGAGTGTCAAGTTTCCCATTCTATAGGCTTTCTTGTCGTCTTTTGTTTTGGTTTTGCTTTTTCAAGACAGAGTTTCTCTGTGTAACAGCCTTGGCTGTCCTGGAACTAACTCTGTGGACCATGCTGGCCTCGAACTCACAGAGATCTGCCTACCTCTGCCTCCCAAGTGCTGGGATTAAAGATGTGCGCCACTACTGCCCGGCTTTTTTTGAGGTAGGGTCTTGCCCATGTGTTATTTTTTTCCCGCAGTTTTGGTTATTCAGGATCTTTTAGATTTGGATTCTATATATGAATTTTTAAAAAATTTCTTTTGCCAGGTGGTGGTGACCCATACCTTTAATCCTAGCACTTGGGGGGCAGAAGCAGGTGGATCTCTGTGAGTTCAAGGCTAGCCAACTCTACAGAGCAAGTTCCAGGACAGCTGGGGCTACAAAGAGAAACCTGTCTCAAAAAAAAAAAAAAAAAAAGAAAGAAAAGAAAAAAGAAACTTCTTTCTTCATTTTTTTTCTTTCTTTTTCCCTTTTTTTCAAATATTTAATTGTAACTTCGTTGTGTTGAACGTGAGGATTGCTTTGGTTATAGTAACAACTTAACAGTATTGTCGTCGTATTTGTGGACTTTGATTTTATTGAGCTATACATTTTTCTCTGCTCCCTTGTCGTTTTTAATGTGTATGTGTGTTTTGCTTGAATATGTGTCTGTACCACACTCATGCCTGGTGCCCGCAGAGGTCAGAAGATGATGCTGGGGCCTCTGAAACTGGAGTTACGCATGGCTGTGAGCTGCTATGTGGGTGGTGGGACTCAAACCTGAGTCCTCGGTCAAGAACAAGTATTCTTCACCACTGAGCCAACCATCCCCTCCAGTCTTCATTGTGAATTTTTTTTTCACAGTCCATAAAGGCTTTTTATTTATGTTTTACATCTCTAGAAAAAGAATCCCAGGATTTTCCCTCCTGTGTGTTTTTGTCTTGCCTCTTCATGGTCCATGATGCCAGCTGAGGTGGTCAGTACAATGAAGCCAAACTGACGGGACAGGAGCAGGTTGTCCTGCCATTTTTCTAGGTCTTTGAGTTGCACATCAAATCTAGGGCTTATTACTCCACACTTGTTCAACCTGCCTGTGAGATTTACGACGATCTTCCCAGCTCTGTGGTCATCAATGATTTCAAATTCACCAATGTAACCGTGCTCATCATCACGGTTAGGAACCGAACAATGACTTTGGAGCAGGGCCTGATGAGGACCTTGCGTTTGCCTCTCTTCTCAGCATTGTTGATGCTCTTAAGAGCATCAGCCAGGACTTTCATGTGCACCATGGTAGCAGGAAGATGGCGGAAAAAGCCATAGTGAAATTTTTTATGTAATCATAAATGAGTTCTTACATTTCCATTCAACTCTATTGTTGTTAATAGGGTTTTTGTTGTTGTTGTTTTTGTTTTTGACAGAGTCTTTCTATGTAGTCCTGGATGTCCTAGAGTTTTCTGTATCTAGAACTCACAGATTCACCTACCTCTGCTTCCTAAGTGCTGGGATTAGAGGCCAATATAGTTGGGTTTATTTATTTATTTTTTTATTATCTTTTTGGCTTGGTTTGGGTTTTTGTTTTGTTTTTTAATGTGATTTTGTTTTTTTTCTTTTTCTGTTTTTCTGGATTTTGGTTCGGTTCTAGCCTTAGATTTTACATTCAAACTCAGGGTATTCCTCCCGTTTTCCCCAAGAAGAATATCTAACGCATTTTGGATTTTATGTTTTCTTTTGCTGCATGGATGGTTTTTTAGAGAGGTGAGTGAGTGTAGGGGGTGATTAAGTTGGTAATTTTCTCAAGCTGATGTGTTTATTCTCTTTTGCAGCTTCTATAGAGGACAAATCTATTCCTGTTCAGGACTTTTGAAGACTGGCCATTTGGAATAGTTGGAAGGTCCCTCAGTTAACGCATCTTCCTGTGTGGTTGTGATCATGTGCAGCTTCCAGATCTAGTGCTCAAGTGAAGGGTGGCTCTGCACTGGGAAGACGGGAGAGGAGCACGTGCATGCTGGCTGCGGTGGATGCTGTGCTGAGCTAGGTCCCGGTCGAGACTGCCGAGAACAAGCTAGGCAGAGGATGGGAAAAGTGAGGATGGGAAGTATAGGGAGGATGACAGTGGAGAATGCCAGGGGACAGTAGGTGATAAAATAAGTTACATCTCTACGTGTCATTAAATACTTTGCACAATGTTTTTTTTTTTTTGTTTGTTTGTTTTTTGTTTTTTCGAGAAAGGGTTTTTCTGTGTTTTTGGAGCCTGTCCTGGAACTAGCTCTTGTAGACCAGGCTGGTCTTGAACTCACAGAGATCTGCCTCTGCCTCCCAAGTGCTGGGATTAAAGGCATGTGCCACCACCGCCCGGCTCTGCACAATGTTTTTTTAACAATAATTCAGAGTTCCATTTTATGGTTTAGCATAGACTGTGTTTCTGTTATCTTTTTAAAAACAATTTTCTGATGGATATTTGTTTCTAATTATTTCTGTTATAAATAAAGTGGGATAATATAATACCTCTTGCTATGGTGTTTTCATACTTGCTGCTTTTAATCTTTGTGTTGTTAAAAATGTAAGAATATTTACCTTGGGCCAGTGAGTGCTCAGTGGGTAAAGGTGCTTGCTGTGCAAGTTTGCCCCCCACATTCCATGGTAGAAAGAGGGAACCAGCTTCAGAAAGTTGTCCTTTGACCTCCGTGTGTGTGTGCAAACAACACACAAATAGTGTTTCTTTTTTTAAAAAAATATTTATTTATTTATTATGTATACAATATTCTGTCTGTATGTATGCCTGAAGGCCAGAAGAGGGCACCTTATATAGAAAAGCATGCAACTTTTATCATTGGCTTATAAACAGTAGCCAGATTATATAGTTGTATAAAATATAAATGTGTGAGTTTCAGGATGTTTTGAACACAGCATACAATAGCATTTTCCAGGTATAGATGCAATTCTAAATATATGTGGAATGTATATTAGACAAATACCATGAGACTTATGTTTAGCACCCTTCTGATACACAGAGTTCATCATTCTAGCGACTCTACCTAGAATCCTATTGAAAATACCAGCTAAGATTATTTTGGTTGTAATTGGAGCCTACTGAATCAAGAAAGTAATTGCTTATGGTGCAAGGATCAGATAGGCTTAAGAAGGGAGGATACCGGAATAGATCCCTGGAAGCTCAGGAGGTTATCTAAGAGTGAGCCTCTGCTCAATGCCCTGTGGCTGCCTGCTGAGCTTATTGCTCCCCCGAAGGTGCACTAGAAGGTGCCAGATAAAAATTACAGAGGAGACCTCAAGGTGGTGGCTCACGCCTTTAATCATAGCACTCGAGAAGCAGAGGCCAGTGATCTCTGAGAATTTGAGGCCACTTTGGTCTGCAAAGCAAGTTCCAGGACAGCCAGTGCTGTTACACAAAGAAACCCTGTCTTGAAAAAACAAAAAAAGCAAAAATTAGAGAACTTTCCAAGGGTCTTTTAAAAAAATATTTATTTATATTAATTATGTCAGTGTATATGCCTGCAGGCCAGAGGAGGGCACCAGACCCCATTACAGATGGTTGTGAGCCACCATGTGGTTGCTGGGAATTGAACTCAGGACCTTTGGAAGAGCAGGCAATGCTCTTAACCTCTGAGCCATCTCTCCAGCCCTCCAAGGGTCTTTTACAAAGCCTTAGGTAGTAAATTGGTGGGAAGGAGTGTTGTCACTGCACATAGGATGGATGCTTTTTCTCTTCTCTGAAGACCAGTTTGAACTGTAAGGAATTCAAGATGATCCTGTGGTTTATTTAAGACCAAGAAGAGTGTTGAGGGGCTTTACAGTCAAACAGAAGTTCGTAGTCATCACACCTTTCAATGAAGTGTTTTGAAGAGGTAAGCATACCTGCCCATGAAATCTATCAACTTGGTTTCAGTCAGTTTGGCAGAGACACTTTCTTAAATATGTTCTGTACATCCACACTAGGTTTCGGGTTCCTTATCTGAGTCATTGCAACTCCTGCCAAATTACCGTGTTTCTTCTGCTTTCCTTGCCAAGAGTAGGTTTCCTAATGCATGTCAGCCATGCCTTCATGGTGTAGCACCACCCTATCCGCCTGGTTTTTAGTGTTCTAAAAGAAGTTTGACTATCACAGCCATAATCATTAAGAATTGTAGTCTAGCCGGGCAATGGTGGCGCATGCCTTTAATCCCAGTGCTCGGGGAGCAGAGTGAGTTTGAGGCCAGCCTAGGAATGTTCCTTATTGATCCCGTGGCTGTGACAAGATACCCACCACAAAAGCAGCTGAAGGTAGCAAAGTCTATTCTGGTCCTCAGTTCAAGGACACAGTGTATCATCTCTCTCTAAGAACAAAGGATTCTGAGGTTATGGAGAGAGTAGCTTAGGAGCGAAGTTTTAGTTAGGCAGGCGAGATTGGTTGGTGAATTGAGCTGGTGTGGATGAAAGGGAGTGGGGAGACAAGCTCATCATATTCCTCAGTTTCCCTTCCGGAAGTGTGACCAGTACACTGGGGGTAAGAAAAGGCATTCCTAGACTCAGCAGGTAGAGGAAAGGGAGGGACCCAAGCCAGGGAGAACTCCTGCCCTAGCACTAGGGTTTCCCTGGATGCAGAGAGAACAGCAGCGAGGGCAAAGGAGTCCATGGCGCAGTCTTCTCAACAAGACTCCTTGCCAGGTTTCAGCACCAGGTACTAAGTTTGAGGGAGGTAAGGAGAAGATATCTGACAGAGAAAGGCACCGAGTTGAGCTGTCTTCCAACGAGAGTTTATTAATACTAACAGCATATCAGAATTCCAAAGTAAAAAGCTTCGGCCTGCAAGGAGAAAGCAAAGTGTCTGCTTTAAAGGTCTGGAGATTTTTGTTGTTGTTTTCAGGGAGGCTGGAGAGATGGCTTAACAGTTAAGAGCATTGACTGTTCTTGCAGAGGGCCCAGCACCCACATGGTGGCTAACAATCATCTGTAAGTCCAGTCCCAAGGGATCCAATGTCTTCTGGACTCCCACAGGTACTAGGCACACACATGAAACACAGACACACATACAAACAAAACACCTATACATATAAAAATTAGTTAAAAATATATTTTGGACTGAAGAGATGGCTCAGCCCTTAAAGACTAGGCTCACAACCATCTCTCTCTCTCTCTCTCTCTCTCTCTCTCTCTCTCTCTCTCTCTCTCTGTGTGTGTGTGTGTGTGTGTGTGTGTGTGTGTATGTGTGCGTGCCTGGTGCCCATGGGGGCCAGAAGAGTGCACCAGATCCCCTAGAACTGAGATATTGTTAGCTGCTGTGCAAGTGTTGGGAATTGAAGCTGGGTATTCTGCAAGAACAGCCAGTGCTGTTGAGCACTGAGCCATCCCTTCAGCCCCTTTATTATTATGTTCTGAAAAACAGTCAATAACAGTGTTAAACAGTTGCTGCTGGTTGTTTTGATCAAATAACCCACCAGTAAATCTATTTAAATCTATCTAGCTGTTTTGTGTTTTAGTGTTGGGATCCAAACCAGGGATTGTGTATGTTCGGCGAGTGTTAGACCCCCAGCCTCCAGAGTCAGAGAGCCCTCTTGACACTGGTCATGTGAGGGCAGTTCCTAAGTGTGCAGCTTTTCCAGTAAGCCATTGAACAGACCCAACCAACAGTGATGCTTTGAAAGTAACGGAACACTCAAAGCATCATCTACCCACTCCAGCAACGGTTACTAGGAATCTTTCACAGCGGTAAAGTGCAGGATTTCAAGGGCTAGGGAAAGGAGAGTATGAGGGATTTCACCCAGATTCATCTGCTTTGCTTGAATACATTCTCTTCAAATTCTTATAAGCCTTTAGTTCATTTTCAGAATTCTGGAAAACATTAATTTGATTATTTTTTTTTACCAGTTCTCAAGCCTTTCATAAAGAGTTTTAAAAATCCTCTTTTTTGCCATTCCATAAACAGAAAGCTTCATTCATTTTTAAGTATTGTTTGTACCAAAAAATTCAGACATGTGTGATGACATCTAATTTGTAAATATTTGTTTCTAAATATATTTCATATAAACAGATATGTATAAATAAATGAATAGAATAAATAAATAGAAAAAGAAATAGCTGTGTGCATGTGTATGTTTGTACATGTGTATAGCTGGATAAAGGCTGACTGTGTGCTGTTCTCCAGCACTTTTCATCCCAGAATCCCCCTTCCCTGCCTGGTGTGGCCAGGCTCATCTTCTGGGAACGCAATCCCACACGGAAGGACGAGACAGTAAGCAGCCACCAAAGTGCATGTGGCCATTGGCAGGAAGCTCCTGTTTCCTGTGTCTTTTAGTCCTTTATACTGTGCTCCAAGATTTTTAAACTATCTATTTTTAAGAATATTTTTTAAATTCATTTTTATTTTATATCTATTGTCTATTTTTTTTTTTTTGCCTGCATGCATGTCTGTGAGGGTGCTAGAGCTCCTTGAAGTAGAGTTATAGACAGTTGCGAGCTGCCAAGCGGGTGCTGGGAATCGAACCCTGGTCCTGTGCAAGAGCAGCAGTGCTGTTATCCACTAAGCTTTCTCTCCAGCCCCCTAAACTGTCTTTATAAGAGACTCTATAAATAAGAAATGGTCTTATGATCCCTGTGATTTTAAAATAAATACATGCTTTGTATCTCAGATATATCCTATGCAAAAATATTCTACATGTGTTTCTTGGAATGTGTTGTATATACACTAGACCTTAATCTTGGACTTCTTGAAAGAATTTCCGATTCCAGACCCGTGTCTTCTGACACCAGCTCTTTCCAGTCTTCCAGATGCCTCCAGATTGCAAGCCAATTTAAACTTCCTCATGTAGCCGAACTCAGTTAGGCAAACCTAGAATCAACAGAAATGACCCTAACCTTAGCCAAATGTACATGAAAACAGCCATTGCAGCTCGCAAAGAAGGACTGCCTGGTCCCTGTGAATTCCTTATTGTCTCTGAGACTGAATGCCTGTCCTTATGTGGCTGTGAAGGGTTCTGTGTTCTTGAACGTTGGAGAGGTGATGTGAGCAGCCCCTCAGGAAATAGAAGCTTGCCCAGCCCCTCCAGCCCCTCCAGCCCCCACCAGCTCTTGGCTTCCAGGAGTTCTAGAGAGCTGTGTTCCTTAGGATGCACCCCACAGCTCAGTCTGAGCCAGGAAGATGAAAGATGAGGGGAAAAGCACCCCATTTTAATATGACGTGCAGACTTTCTTCACTGGAGGCCAAGGTGATAGAGGGTTCCCTGGAGCAATTGGAGAGACCTGGGAGACACTCAGGTGGGAGGACACTGCAGGGGCCGTGGCCTTGTAAATCTTGGGAAGAAAGTCATAGCTGTCGGGGCTGGGGAGATATTACAGTGATTAAGAATAGCACTGGCTATTCCAAAGGACCCGGGTTAGATTCTCGGCACCTACCTGGCAACTGATAACTGTCTGTAACACTAGTTCCCTGGGATCCAATAGCACAGTCACACATGGAGGGAAAACACCTATACACATATAAAATAATAATAAAGAATACCATACCTGTGGGTGAGCTGCCATGTGGGAGTTGCATGAAAACCCAATAAACAGACTTCTTTTTTTTTTTTTTTTTTTTGGATTTTCGAGATAGGGTTTCTCTGTGGCTTTGGAGCCTGTCCTGGAACTAGCTCTTGTAGACCAGGCTGGTCTCGAACTCACAGAGATCGGCCTGCCTCTGTCTCCCAAGTGCTGGGATTAAAGGCCTGCACCACCACCGCCCGGCTATAAACAGACTTCTTGTGCCCACCCAGGAATTAAAGTTTGTTGTTCACAGACTTTGTTAATTGGTCACACCTGCTATCTAATGTACAAATGTTGTCATAGCAAGGTCAATTCATGAAGCATCACATACAGGAGTAATGTACGTTATACCCAGTCAGTTGAAGAATTTCCCGGATGCATAAATTAAAAAGGGTACTGAGAATGCAGCTCAGTCGTTCCCTATGCATGGACCAGGACCACAATACGACAGTTGTGTGTCCCATGGCATTGCACAGTTCCTGAGTGAGCTATGTTCTTTTCTAACTTCCAGATTTGAAGATTTTTTTTTTAATTAAATTTATTTATTACACATACAGTGTTCTGCCTGCAGGCCAGAAGAGGGCACCAGAGCTCATTACAGATGGTTGTTAGCCACCATGTGGTTCCTGGGAGTTGAACTCAGGACCTTTGGAAAAGCAAGCAGTGCTCTTAACCACAAAGCCACCTCTCCAGCCCCCAGATTTGAGGATCTTAATTCGTACTAGCTACCAACTCCCCAGCACACGCTTTAAAGCTGGTCCCTACATACTGGTGGATCTAAGGACAGCTGTGGCAACTCGTGTCTGCTCGTGTTGGGAGTTGATGCCCATCAGTCAGAGTCCATCAGGAACCCACTAACTGTCAACAAAATAAGGTCGATTTTGCTACAAAAGAGAGATTGCATATATGGGGGAACTGGGGATACATCAAGAGGAGGAAGCTAAAGATAGTGACTGAGTGTTTGAGATCTCCAGATGATTCTGGAAGGAAAAGGCCAGAGGTCATAAGTAGAAATATTTTTATATTACTAGAAGAGTCTGGTTGGCTGTGGGCCCCAGGGTTAGGAGAGTGTGGGCTTACACAGTTTGGGTGCTCTCGCTCTGAATGAGCACAGTCCAGGAGTGTTGCTGTGGAGGCTAAAAAATGCAGGCCCATTTCCACCTTGTCTGGTGGTCAGACAGTTTGGAAATTTGACAAGCACAGTTGCAGGTCCTAACTCAGGAGGTGATGGCTTGAGTCTTCTGGAATGAAGACAGCTCATTCTAGTAAGTCCACCTCATCCTGACAGGTGTCAGAATATGCAGATGTACTCATGCTCCTTGTATTGTGACTATGAGGTCACCTAGGGGAGGGCAGTCTTCAGCATACGTGACCCAGAGCATATTAGCTACCTAGACGACAGAATGCTAAGGATTTGATGTCTCAGAGTGATAAAGCCATTGACGGTGTGAGTTATCCTTTGTATCATGTTAATAAAGTCTTTTGTTACCTTCTCCCCTGTTCATGTTGGGTATAAAAGCTGTGGAAAAATAAATGCGGGTGAATTTTAGGATTTCAGTCACTGGAATGCCCTCCCAATACTTTCTATATTTTCTGTCTCATTATTTTTATGTGTCTTCATATTCTTTCCTTATATTTCTTCAATTCCCATGCCCCTACCCTGGTAAGAAGTATTTTTGTCAAGGCCCCGAGAAGCATGTTGGTTTCTATCTCAATTCTTACTTGTAGTGATCAGTTTTTCTCCCTATCAGGAGGAAAGTGTAGCAAATGAGTGAGTTGAAGAGACTGAGGAAGGACCTCCGCACCTCACGTTGTCCCCCACCACACAGTGTTGTAAAGGAGAACCTCAGGCCCATCAGAGAGTGGGGAGGTGCCTTCTCGGGAGTGAGGAAGATTGACCTGGGAAGAATTTCTGTGGAATTCCCTGCCATTTGTTATTTGATTCTTTCTTAAACTGGATCTCACTACATAGCCCTGGCTAGCCTGGAATTTCCTGTGTAGACCAAGCTGGCCTCAAATTCAGAGATCCACTTGCCTCTGCTTCCCCAGTGCTGGGAAGAAAATCATGAGCCTCCATGGCCTGGTGTGATTCACTCACACAGTCCTTCCCTTGTTCTATGCTGTCTTCTGAAGCTAACGAAAGCAGAGACTTTGGTGGGGAAAGCAGGCTGATTCTTTCCCTGGTAGACTCTGGGAATGGCAGCTGCCCTGGCTTTCGTCAGGGGATGGCTAGCTAGCTTAGACTGGATGGGTTATAATAACAGAATTTTATTTCTCATCATTTGAGAGCCAGGGAAATGAAAGATCAAAGTACCAGCAGATTCAGGGGCTGGCGAGGGTCCACTTTTGGTTCATAGATGCTACCTCCTCACATGGTGAGAGGAGCAAACAGAGTCTCTGGGTCTCTTTTATCAGGATGGTCATCCCGTGTGTGGAGGTAGCACACTCCTGACCCAATCGCTTCCTGTCCTCAGCTTCTCTTCACCATGATAAAAAAAAACCTCAGAAAAAAATCAACTTAAGGAAGGAAGGAAGGATTTGTTTGGGTCCACGGTTTCAGAGTTTTCAATCTGTTGCCACTAAGGGCATGGAAAGATAGAAACATCATGGAGGAAGTGCATGGTGTAGGAATGCTGTTCACCCTGTGGCCTCCAGGAAGCTGAGAGGATGGGAGCCTTAGAAAACAAACTACTTCAATTACCTCCTAATAGCTCATTACAAACGTGTCAGTAGTGCCCGGCGATGGTGGCACACGCCTTTAATCCCAGCACTCAGGAGGCAGAGGCAGGTGGATCTCCGTGTGTTTAAGGCCAGCCTGGGATACACAGAGAAATCCTGTCTCAAAAAAGCAAAAGCAAAGAACAAACACCCCCCCACCCCCCGCAGCAAAAACAAACCTGCCAGTGGATATGGAGGTTGATGCTGACATCTTGGCAGGATCTAGAATAATCTAGAGACAGACCTCTGAACTTGTCTGTGACAAAGGGTCTAGACTGGAGTAACAGGAGTGGGAAGAACTCCCCTGTGTGTGTCATCATTCCGTGGTCTCTGGTCCTGGACTTAGAATAAAAAGGAGGAAGTGAGCTGGGTACCAGCTTCCATCTTTGTCTCCTTCCTGACTGTAGACATGATATGACAAGCTGCCTCACACTCCTGTGGCCATTCCTTTTCTGTCATGGTGGGCTGTACCTTACAAAAAAATTCATTTTAAAACAATTCTTTGGCAGGATTGGCTCAGTGGTTCAGAGTGTGTACTGCGCTAGCCGAGGGTCCAATTTCAGTTCCCAGCACCCAGGCAGGTGGTTCACAACTGCCTGTAACACCAGTTCCAATGGAACTGACCACCTGTTCTGGCCTCCATGGGCATTCAGTCACATGCCCCTGCCCACACACAGTCACACACGCATAACTAAAAATAAAGCCAATCTTAAAAGTTTCTTTGGTTTATGTTACATTTACAATTTATTAAAGATGAGAGCAAATTTACGTACACATAGGATGAATGTGGATGCTATTTTTATGTAAGAATTAGATATTTGGGGTGGGGAGAAGGCTTCATCAGTGAAGTGTTTTCCACGCAAGCATGAGGGGCCTGACTTTAAACCCTAGCACTCATGTAAAAGCCAGGAGTAGTGAAAGGCAACTATGTAATCCCAGTGCTGTGTGGAGGCTAAGCACCCCATCCCTGGGAATTGCTGACGGCACTGGTGAACCCCAAGTCCAGGAAAGACCCTGTCTCAATAAAGCAAGTGGAGAGTCTGGAGGAAGATGCTCAGTGTTAACCTCTGGCTTCCACACACATGTGCACATACACTCAAGTACACATGAACATGTACATGCACATATATGGCAAGAAGGAAGTGTTAGCCGACTACTTGACAGAGAAGGACATAAATCATCTTTCAGACTTTTCAGTGTTAACTGATATTTTGAGTCTGTCATCGTGTATACTGAATTTGCTACTTCACATAAAATATGGAGTAAAGTGATGCACTATGGTAAAAATATCTCACGTTCTAAGAGACTGAAACTTTTGCTGGACCTCACCTCACAGACAGAGTTAATAATATACTTTGAAGTCACTTAAGACTTAAGGCTGCTACCCTATTTGTCTAGCCTGCGTTTTAAGAGAACGATAAAGCAGACAACCTTCCTCACCCTGGATTTCCTATGTAACCAACATTTACAGCCTATGGTAATGCATAGATGAAATATTGAGTTATTTATTCTTCTATGCCACTGATCCAGAGTAATCACCCATGTTCTAATACTCATCTGCTGAAAGCAGCAAAATAGAGGTTGAAAACAGTTTTAAAAAGGAATATCCATCATAAATGTCAAACACAACATCTGAATATTGCTGGATAAACAATGATGTTTGTAATACTGTTTGTTGTCTAGGTCAGTAAGAACCCGTTGGAGCCAGTGCCTTAATTCCTTATGAAACCTGGTTAAAGGTGTCTGTAAAGGTATCCCATTCCTTCCCATACAATGCTTTCTGTGCTGTTCAGTAAATATGAAACCCTTTATTAGGAAAAGACACACATTCACACTGATATATATACACACAGCAGATAGACAAACACACATGGAGAGAAACAAAAACCAGGACAGGGACAGATTGACAATACAGCTTTCCAGCAGGCACAGATTCGGACCCATCCAGCAAACAGTCAGAGGCAAAAGACACAGAGAGCAAGAAGCAGAGAATTCAAATCAGGGCTCGCTCCAAGAGGAAGTGCTTTTATTTCTTTTCTTAATATATCACCAGCACATTGTTGGTGACTCAGAGTTCATCACTAATGTGTTAAATTCACGAAACATAATACAAAATGACAAAAATATGCTTAGGATCATTTCAGAAATAATTAGAATTTCTTTTTACTAATCCCAAGCTATAATTTACTGATTATTTGTCTTCTGAGACTCAAGTTGCAACTTAAACAATAATTTTCAAAATCAAACATCTTAGGACAATACAATCTAAAGAAAGAATAATTTAATATTTGTAAACAGAGAAATGATAAAGGAAATCATTGCATATTAAAAGTGGCTTATGGGGGCTAGAGAGATGGTTCAGCAGTTAAGATCACTGGCTGCTCTTTCAGAGGACCCAAGTTCAATTCCCAGCACCCACATGGCAGCTCACAACTGTCTGTACTGCCTGTTTCAAAAGACCTGACACCCTCACACAGATATACATGCAGGCAAAATGCCAATGTACATAAAATAAAAATAAAAATATTTTTTAAAAAGTAGTTTGTGTTATCATGATTCTATTATGTTTCTAGAAGAACAGAAAATTTAGTTTGCAAAGCAGAAACTCTGTACTTGGGAATATGACGGCCTCATCTCAGCCCAGGTATTTCAGGTGGTGTTTGTGGGCATAGTGTAGTGTGACAACCTACATAGAGACAAACGCACAGATTGTGTGTTCACAACCAAAGCTACACTGAAGCCGCAGGCATACCTGGAGCTGCCAACACCTCAGATTCACTGCACATTAGATTTTGAATTAGTTTTTGATCATTGCATATTCAGAAGCTGCTAAGAGTTGCCATAGGAGTATACAGCAGGTGACAACTAGTGTTCAGCGGGTCCACCCACCAGACAAATGACTCTGTGATGGGAAGTCCCACCTGGAAAGGCCATGGAGTCACTGACCGTAAATGACCAGCTGCTCTTGTTGGTAATTTCTCTCACACGCCTCTTCATTTCTTCCCTGAGAACTGCATTCCTTCCCTAACAACAGCTACGGGTATTATTCTCACTGCTTATGTGTTTATTTCATGAGTATATTCCATCTTCGGGCACACATATAGCTGTGGATGGTCAGGAAGATAAGTTCTGCTTAACTGTATAATTTTGATGACTAGAAATAACACTAGGAGATTTTTCATTATTCAGACTGACATAGGAAAGTAATAGTACTTTCAGTCACCAAGACAATTAATTTCAGGCTTAGGAAAAAGTTCAAAGCAAATCGGTTGGTTGCCCCTGGAGACAAATATATGAGGTTATTGTCCCAGGTGTTTGTTGCTGATTCAAGGTCCGGCTTGAGGCAACTTTAGTAGACATAACTCTCATGCAGAGGTGACTTTCTGCGTGTACTCCCTGCCACTCAAGGCCCAGCTAACCAATCGTTCTTGTTATTTTCTGTATGGGAACCCTCACCAACTGAGAGCTACGTGCTTGGCCAAGTGTCACTCACTGGCCAGTCCATGGGACCTCCCTAGCCTGAGAAAAACTGTGTGACTTGTCTTGTTTGATGAGACTGGATTGGTCCTGAAAATGTCACACATGATTGTCCAGAGTTTGGCTGTGAAAGGAAGGCCGTAGAGCTAGAGATGTGGAGTCTGCGCAGAGCTAACTGGGGAGGCTGCTGTGTAGACAATGGGGAGCAGTGTTGAGCTAATTAGCGAGGTGTGTAGAGCTATGTAGAGGAGCAGAGAGATTTTTCAGAGAGGACTTTTTTCAAGATGAAGAGAAAGTCACCATCAAAAAGTGTCTGTTTCTTTATTTACTCCTCAGATAGAAAAGTCTAGCACTGCCTCATTTGTGGATTTTTTTTTTTTGCATACCCTGATGCTAACTGAAGGCTGGTTTCCCTAGTTAGCAATAAGAAACCTTGCTGTGGTGTGTGTGTGTGTGTAGGGGGAGCAGGCAGCACCACCTTCAGTTACCATCCCACCAGCAGTTGCAGCCTATAGTCCTGCGGTTTGAGAAGCTGGGCTCTAGGCTAATCCAGGGTTGGGATTAAGAGTCCAGATTCCTCCCTATTTCTTTATTCAATGAATCTCTTTATGAAATCTGCTGATTGAGCCCCTTGTTTTGATTTTTGCTGCTGAAGTAAGCAGAATTATGTCATTATCAGATATAAAACTAGTCAATGTCTCTTTCAGAAAAAGAAAAAAGACTGCAATGTTTAAGACCTGGCCTGCTGAGTGTCCTCCTCTGTACTCCCTGCAAATGGCTGACCTCTCTTACTAAATTCAACAGCAATTACACTAATAAAATCACTGTCTTGCTCCACATTCTTGGCAAAGAAAAGGGTGACTTCGTCGGAAGGGGCACTGTGAAGAAATGTGTGTAGTTAGCAGGTGGTGGTCTCCAGTGTTCCCCAGGATGACTCTCTCCCAGCAAGGGGAGGTGGCAGACACAGCTGATGTTTGGGGGATCTGTGGCTAGTTCCTCATGCTACCTACCATTCCAAAGTCATACAGACTGGGTGGCTTAAATAACAGATGGATTCTCTCATAGTCCTGAGGACTGCAGTCCTAAAAGGTATCAGCAGGGACACCTTTCCAGAAGGGACTTCCTACTGAAGACTCTAGAGAAGACTTTGCTCTTGCCTCTTCCTTGCTTCTGGATGTTTCCAGAAGCCCTCAGCTATCACATGACTGTCGCAGTACAATGGCAATCTGACCACCATCTTTCCTCTCTGTTGTGTCTGTTTTCTCTGAAACACTAGCCACTGAACTAAGGGCCCGCCTCAGTCTAGAATGGCTTCATATTAACTGCTTACATCTGTAGAAGACCTTGTTTCCAGTTAAGGTCCTCTTGAGGGGTGGCAGGCATTAGGACTAAAGGTCCTATGTATGTGGGGTACACGTCCACCCTCAGCACAGGTTTATTATACCCCCCAGGAAAGTGTTTGGGATAAAGCTAGGGATTGCTCTTAAGAACCTTTCCAAATTCATTCTAGCGCCAGTTTTGCAATTTAAAGACAATTTATAAAGCAGGTGGAAGGAGTGGAATACGTTCAGTGTCTTAGTCCACGGTGGGATCTTATTGTCAATGATGGTAGGCATCTTAGTTCATTTCCCCCCTTTTTGTCTGGATTGCAGTGCTTGAGTAACAACACTACAGCCTTAGTGAACAATACCATTTCCACCCATGCCCGTATGCATCTACAGCAGCAGCTCACTGTCGTAACTCAGGAAGTTGAGCTAATGAAGCAACCACCACCCGGAGTGGAACCAGTTGCCACGTGAAGGAGAAGTGCACTCTGGGACTTCCAGCATCTTCAAGCCGTTGTACCACTTTTTCACCCAGTACACATAACTGCAAGGGGGCAGGAAGTCCAGCCTGCCACTAGGCTCCGAGGTGGCCAATTCACTATTGTCAGCCTCAGACGCCAACTTTTCTTCTGTGACCTGTCCATCATCTTGTCCATGGTACAGGCAGGTGCCGGGGCTGCTTCAAGGTGCTCCCCCTAGTGGAGTTGGGATTCCAGCTGGTTCGGTCTGTAAGGATGCTTTTAGCGTCGATGAAACTTCATCTGAAATCACGTCCATCCTCTGTCGTCTCACATAGTAGGAAGCCCAGAGGCAGGAAAGACTCCACGTCCATCCCTGCTGGGAGCCTATCTCCATGTTCTTGGCTCTACTCACCAGGACATTGTGTCCTTTCCTGGCTTCCTTTGTTGCTAAAAAGATGGCTTTCAGCAGCAGCTGTGATGAGATATTTCCTCTCATTGGTGGAAAAGAAAAAGGCCATTCAGAAAGAAAATTCCTTCAGGGGCTGGAGAGGTGGCTCGGTGGTTAAGAGCACTGACTACTCTTCCAGAGGACCCCAGTTCAGGTGAGCACACATGGAGGCTTACAACTTTCTGTAACTCCAGTTCCAAGGAAATTGATACCTTCTTCTGACTGCTATGGGCACACACGTGGAGTACAGTCATACACACAGGCAGAATATCCATACACATGCAAAAAATAATAAAAGTTATTTTAAGGATATTTATTTTAAAATGATTTTCCTCACTTTCCCTAAGACTCTCCCTGTAGAGATGCAGCGGCCGTCTAGGAATGCCATTCATTCGCAGCTGCTCTAGCCTGAGTTTCAGCTGATAGTGACTCACAGTGCTTGCCTTTGGTGTCTGGAGGGTGCCAGGTGAGTTGTCTTCCACGGAGACACAACAACTGCCATCAGAAAGTATCATAGCCTTGATGAGCTAAACCATAAAAGTTCGGGGATGACAACATACAGATCTAGTGAGTAGGCAGCCAGACATAAGCCAAAGAGATGTCACACAAGAAAGCACCCATGGCCACGCCTTGATTTCACGCTTCTAGTTTTCAGAGCTATAAAAGAATATCTTCCTGGTAACTTAATAATAATATTATTATTACTTTTACTTTTATTATTTATGAGACAGGGTCTCACTGTGTGCCCTAGCTGGCCTGGAACTCGCTATGGAGAACAGGTTGATCTCAAACCCACAGAAATCCACTTTCCTCTGCCTCCCAAGTACTGGGATTAAAGGTGTGCATCATACTGACCAGTTTTTTTGTTCTTAAGGTTGTGTGTGTGTGCCTGTGAAATTCAGAAGGGGCCATCAGATCCTCCGGAGGTAGAGTTACAGGCATCATAGGCTGCCTGATATGGGTGCAAGAAACTGAATTCCAATCCTCTGAAGGAGCAGTGAGTGCTGTTTCTTCAACCCCGAACTTATCAGTGCAAGAATTTAGGGGCTCATTCCTGTATCCTCCAGCCACGGAGGGAACATAGCAATCCCGTTTGAAGATGGAGTGTGTGGAGCAGCTCAGTGGCCAACTTTGCACAGCTATGTGTATCCCACGAATAGAAAGACACAAAGGCAAGCTATTTATTCTACAAGTGTACCCATGGTGGCTGTGAGTCCTACCATAGGGTAGAGCCCACTTTCTCCCAAAGGGGACTCTGGGAAGTTTTGTTGGGGAACATTATTTTAAGGTGTGTTTCTTTTGTTTATGCTGCATTTGTTTAACTCTGCGAAGCTGTGATTCTTTGCCTGTTTAAAACACCTGATGGTCTATTAAAGAGCTGAACAGCCAATAGCGAGGCAGGAGAGATAAATAGGAGGGGCTATCAGGCAGAGAGGATAAATATGAGGAGAAATCTGGGAGAAAAAAGAATCCAGGAAGGAGAGAGGAAGGAGGATGACCTCAGGAACCAGTTACACAGCCAGACACAGAACAAGAAGGAAAGAAATGACATACAGTAATAGGAAAGATAAAAGCCCTGAGGTAAAAAAAAATAGATGGAATAACTTAAGAAAAACTGGCAAGAGATAAGCCAAGCTAAGGTCGGGCATTCATAACTAAGAATAAGACTCCATGTGTGATTTATTTGGGAGCTGGGTGATGGGTCCCCAAAAGCCAAAAGAGTAAAAGAGCCAAAACAACCAACAACAAAGTTTCTTTGAGATAAGGAACTAGATGTCTAAGGCCTTACTTTTCATTAGGAGAGGGTCAAACCCACTTGGCATCAATCGGACGCTCCTGTGTAGTAATAAGAGCGGCGGGGCTGCGTTCCCAGCACCCCAGCCGCCTGCTTGGCTAGCTTATGCCCGAAATAACAACACACAAACTGTATTCATTTAAACACTGCTTGGCCCATTTCCATCTAGCCTCTTCTAGGCTAACTCTCGCACCTGGACTAGCCCATTTCTTATCATCTGTGTAGCACCGGTCTTACCGGGAAGATTCTAGCCTACGTCCATCCTGGGTCAGAGCTTCATCGCGTGCATCTTCCTGGGAGCGGGGAGCATGGCGTCTCTCTGAGGCGTCTGCTCCCGAGAGGAGAGCTGTGGAGTCTGAGCTCACTTCCTCTTCCTCCCAGCATTCTGTTCTGTTTACTCCACATACCTATGTTCTAACCAATAAAATGGGCCAAGGCAGTTCCTTTATTAGCCAATGACCTTCCTCCATCACTCCTGTTTGTGAGTCAGCTTCCATTCCCATGGCTCTGCTAATACTGGCTTTTGTTGGAAATCCTTATATCAGAAAGATGGGGCCTGTGTTTCTCATCAAATTTACTTTAAAGAGAACCATTTCAAGTGCCAGCTTCTCCATGAACTATCTGTGACCCTTCCAGGAAATGTCCCTTCTGCTGGAAACTTGAGTCATGGTGTCAGAAGTCCAATTACGTGGAGGCCACCGTGCTCTGAGAGGGGCTAAATCACGCAGAGGCCCCAAGGGTAGGCACCCCAATTGTTGGTCCGTCTTTAACTCAACTGAGCCCACAAGAGTGACCAATCACCCTTGGGTAACCAGAGCCTCAGGCATGGAGTCTTCCCAGCTCAGAAAGTGTTATGGCTGGTGGACACCATACCCTAAGTGCTCTAGATCCAGGCTTCTTCAACGGGGTGATGACCTCATATGCAGCCATAAACTAAAGGTAGGGGTGCAAAATATTTGACACCAGCAGAAGGTTTCTGAGGTGGTAATGAACAAAAATGAATTCACAATCAAGCATGTGAGGAATCTGAGGGGTTTCTGACAGGGCTCACACGTGTTGCGTCATACATCAGTATAGCCTTGGTTCAGAACACACAACAGGTACGTTATGTATCACATATAAGATAGAGTCGTACTACAAACCACCATTGGGTGCTGTCTGAAATACTATAGCACAGATTTGAGATCTTTGTATGTTGTGAAATGCAGTTATTTTACACTTTTTTCTGCCATTACAGAAGCATAATGATTTAATTATGGAAGCAAAGTCTTTTAATATTTTTCTACTCTTTTTTTTTTTTAATGATTCAGCGTGTACTCAGAAACAGTTTTCACGATCTGTCATTTTCTACTCTTAGTACCAGCTTAGTGTATCTTTGGATTGGATTGGGGTAGAATGCTCGATTTTATCATTTTCATCTTTCCCCCTTTTTCGTTTTTTGTGTGTGCATGGTTTCTATCTGTGTACACATTTTTGCACGTATGTGGCCATAGATATGTGTGGGTGGCCATGTACATGCACACAGAGAAGTCCAAGATTGATGCTGGAAGCATCCTTGATTATCTTCCACCTTACTCATTGAGGCAGGGACTCTCAATCAAACCCACAGATTGCCAAGTATGAGTAGTTGTCCTATTTAGCTTTATTTGTCAGCTTGGCAGAGGCTAGAGTCAATTGAAGGACTACCCACATTAGACAGAGCCTAGAGATAATTGAAGAACTCTGCACATCAGACTGGCCTGTGAGCACATCTGTGTGGGATTGTCTTGGTTGTTAGCTGATGCAGGGGGGTTAGGCCCTCCCCAATCAATCACTAATAAAGAAAATATTCTGCAGGCTAGCCTATAGACTGATTCCCTCTTCTGGGATATCCTCTGAGGATAACTGCACTGTCACATGTATATCCTCACCCAGAAACACACACACAGGGACTAAAAAGAGTAAAAATAGTTTTCTTTTTTTTTTTAAAGAATGGAAAAGGTTTAAGAAGCCCCACTCTAACTGAACTCTTGACCCACAGAATACATGATGATGTAGTAAGATAATAACTTAAAGTCACTGAGTTTGGGGCTACTTCATGTAGTAGTGAAAATAGATACTTAGAACACAAAATTATGCACTAATCCTCAGAGTCTGCGTACCCATTTTTCTTCTCTTCCTTTGTTGGCATCATTACTTTCTGTACCCTGACCAGGGGCCTTTTCTTCATGCATGTGAACTCGATGTGATCATACTGGCTTGGGTTTACGTCCTGATTGTGCCTGCAAGAGATTCTGAGCCGTAATCCCAAACACCACGGATGTGTGATCCAACTGCCACCACATATAATCTGTGTTTACAGCATGTAGGTTGCGTGGATGATAGATATTCAGTATTTATATACAACTTGTATGCATTTTTGCATGTTCATAGCCCTCTTTTACTGTTTTAATTTTACTTGTTTATAGAAAGCTCTGTTAAGTTTATTGGAATAGTCAAGACTGTAGCAGACTTAGGGAAATGTAATATTTTCTGACTATTATTTAATTGTTATTATTGTTTTGGAGGAAGGGTCTCATGTGTAGTCCAGGCTAGCCTAGCACTCACTATGTAAGCCAGACTGGCCTTGAACTCCTGCCTCAGCCTTCTAGGAGCTGAGAGTAAAGGTATGAGCCACCACACCTGGCTTGTTTGTGTTCTTGCAGCCCCTGTCCCTCTTTGGTGACGTATTTTCTCATCTTCACATATATTGTAATCTCCTCTGGTAAACATAAGCGTCAGCAGGACGGGATTTAGTGGTCTCATCATCCATTGCATCTTCAGGAAGCAGAGCAGGGCCAAGTCCTCAGTGGATACGCAGGCTGTCTTTGAACAAGCCCAGAGTTGGGAGGGCTCATCTTTCTAGCCCTGCCACGGGGACTTGGCCAAGCTGGGACAGTGGCTGGTGAAAAGGATGCATTCCAATCCCATCTCAGACTATAAACCCGTCAGGTTGATGGTGACCCTGGGATGGCATTTTGGGGTTTGGCATATTTTCCTTTTTGTTTGCTACTGTTGGACAGGTTACAATTTAAAAACAGAGATTTTTAAAAAGCTCACCCAAACTCCTACTTAACTTTCCACTGCTTGACAGCTCATGACCTCCTGACTGGTCGCACTGGTCTTCCTGGTGGACTGCTCCTCAGAGGTCCGAGACAGACAGTGGGGCAGGCTGCAGTCAGCCCTGTACTGGGGCCCGCCTTTTCTTAAAGCAGGGTCTGCTCAGGAAGCAGATGTGGCAGTGGTGTTGTTGGGACCCCCCCACCCCTTAGTGAGGAACAGGGCCTTTTTGGGGGGTGGAAGGCTGCCTACATCTTGTGGAGGAAATATTGGCATCTAAGACATGAAGGCAAAAATATTAAAAGCTACACACACTGACGTAACATTTTCAATGGCAAAGGACTGAAAATGGCCTTGCTGTCATCTCCAAATGACTAGATGAAAAAAACCATGCTAAATTCTCAAAGTAGACAATCAATATGGGATATGGCTATGAGAAGTGATAACCAATGTTATTAATAATAATTTTAAAAAGGTCAAAGGAAGCAATGACTATTATATTATCTATCATTAATTTATATTATTTTACTTTTAATTTTATTGTTATTAACATTAATAATGTATTTGTATTGTTTTATTTTTGTGCGTATGTGTGTTGTGTCTGTACACACAGAAAAGAGTGTTGGATCTCCTGGAACTGTACTTACAGGTAGTTGTGAGCCACCATGTGGGCGCTGCTAGGAATCTAACCTGGGTTCTCTGCACGAGCAGCTGTGATGCTAAGTAGGGAGCGTTACCCCAGTCCCTGGCATCGATCCCAGCGTCCCCAGATCTGGGAGTTGCGTTGGTCTGAACTCCAAATCCCAGCATGCCAAGTCCTGACCCCTCCCCTCAGTGAGTACTGGGTCACACAGGTGGAACACAGACATACTTGCAGAGATAACACATCAAATTCAATTAAATCAAAAACCAAAAATCATGAGCAATTGCTAAAACATCAGGGCCAACAAGATGGCTCAGTTGGTAAATGCACTTGCTGTCAGGAGGGGTGACCTGAAATTGATCCCTGGAGCACTATAGTCAAGGATCAAAGCGACTCTTACAAGTTGTCCTCCACAGGCGCGCTGTGGCATTCGCCACCCCTCTCACAGACGAATAAGTGAAAACTGTTGGAAATTTTAGCAAAATGAAATGTAACTGTTCTGATCGTAGTTTGAGACGGAGACACAAAGAATGATTTGAAGTGATTTGACAAACAAACCAGCTATACAACACTCATGCTTGATGACAACAAACGCTAGGACAAAACAAACAAACAGACAAAACATGAAAGGATCATTGTAACCAGCAGTACTGGCGATGCTTTTCTGGGAGATATTTCCAAGATATAAAATTATTACTGTTTTGTTTTGAGACAGGGTCTCATTGTGTATCCCTGGCTGACCTGGAACTGTGATATGGGTTCTAGGAACCAAACCCAGGTCCTCTGCAAAAGAAACAAGTATTCCTAATGGCTGAGCCATCTCTCCAGCCATAAATATACTAAAATTAATTTTTAAAAAGAAAGAAACAGATACTAGGTGCCTTCCACTTGAGGAACCAGCCACTACTGATAATGTCAATCCAAGTCTCACTAAATATCTGACTAGAACCTCAAAGGTAGATGGAAAAGAGAGGACAGAAGATCACAGTCACAGGTTCTGTAGAATAGCTCTCAGGAGGGGCTGGAGAGATGGCTCAGTGGTGCTCTTCCAAAGGTCCAGCACTCGGGAGGCAGAGGCAGGTGGATCTCTGTGAGTTCGAGACCAGCCTGGTCTACAGAGCTAGTTCCAGGACAGGCTGCAAAGCCACAGGGAAACCCTGTCTCGAAAAGCCAAAAAAAAAAAAAAACAAAAAAAACAAAACAAAGGTCCTGAGTTCAATTCCCAGCAACCACATGTGCTCACAACCATCTGTAATGAGATTTGGTGCCCTCTACTGGCCTGCAGGGATACATGCAGGCAGAACACTGAATACATAATAAAGAAAGAAAGAAAGAAAAGAAAAAGAAAGAAAGCTCTCAGGAAAACCCAGAGTGTGAGGAGGAAATTCTACAAGGATGCTCTAGGCCAGTCAGGACTACTGGGGAGGCTGAAAAATGCAGGCCCATTTCTACCTTGTCTGAAGGTTAGAGAGTTTGGAGATTTGACAAGCACAGTTGCCGTCCTAACTCAGGAGGTGATTACTTGGTTCTTTTAAAATTAAGAGAGCTCAATGCCACCCTGAACAGTAGTCAGGATATGCAAATGTGCTTCTGCTCCTTTCTTTTGTAACTATGAGGTCACCTGGGAAAGGGCTGTCTTCAGTCTCTGTGACTCGGTGGACTTGACATGGCACACCTCACTACCTAGGCAACAGAATATCTTAGAATTAACCTTTCATATCAAGTTAATAAAGTCTTTGTTACCTTCTCCTCCAGTTTACATTGGGTATAAAAGCTGTGGGGGGGAAACGCGGGTGATTTCAGGGCCTGAGTGATTCCTGAAATGTGCCCCCAATACTGTCTTATGTTTTCTGTCTTATTATTTATGTGTCTTCATATTTCTTTTATTTCTTCCCACGCCCCTACCGTGGTAAGAGGTGATTTTATCGAGGCTGGTCCTTGACAGGATACATAGTGAGACTGTCCCCCAAAAAATCAAAAAGCAAATAGAAAAAAGAAAAAAATAAACAATCCAATATTCTGCCTCTAACAAACTTCCAGGCCATTTGGTAGAAGATGAAATGTGAGAATTCCCTGCTACATATTAAAGTTTATCAATAAATTATACTATATGGACCTAATTCAAGCAAAGAAAAACCCCAAGTCGCTCAGAGAAATTTAAACAATGATTAAATGGCTGGAGGTATTGAGGAGTCATTGTTAATTTTCTGTTTTTTAATTGTATTATTTATGTATTCATATATGTATGCATTTACTTATTTGTGGGTGTGTGTATGGATGCACATGTACCACAGCATAGTGTGGGGTCAAAGGACAACTTGTAGAAGTTAATTCTCTTCTTCCACCACGTAGGTCCTGGGGATGGAAGTCAGGCTGTCAGTCCCCGTAGGTAACACCTTTACCAGCTGAGCCATCCCGCAGGCCCTGCTGTTAAATTTCCAGATAATGTTGAGTGCAGATAATGTTGAGGTCATGCTTTAGAGAAATGTTTTAGAAATACACAATGAAATACAGATAGAATGATGCCATGTCTAGGACCTCCTTCAAGTTGTCATGCCGAGGAAGGGGAGGAGGGACTGCAGGCAGGCTTTGACAGAGCTGGTGATAACACAAGGGGGTTCCTTATGCTATTCTAGCTGTGAATCTGCAGCACTTGGATCTGTCTTACCCAGAAAAACGGGTAAACGCATACACGTTGACAACTGGTCACACTGACTTAACAAAGACTGTAGCCTTAAGAGGACCAGGAAGCAGATTTCTGAAAGTAACGAGGGAGCATTGTTGCACTTTGGATCCAGAATGTCTACCCGAAAGCCCATGTGTTTGGAAGTACTGGGGAGAGGCAGGGCCTAATGGAAGATATTTGGCCCATGAGGGCATGTTATTGAAGTAGATTACAAGACACGGTCTTCTGCTGTCTTTACTCCCCGCCACGAGGTGAACAGTCTTTGCTCTGCCTCCTGTCATCATGATGATGTATCACCTCATCACGGCTCCAAAACAAGAGAGCCAGAGGATCACGGACTATTATCTGTGAACAAAAACAAACAAACAAACAAAAACAAAACCCTTTTCTCTATGAGTGGACCATCACAGCTAGTTTGCTACGGGTAGGCCCATATTTCCATATGGCAGGGCAGCCAAGCCATCAAGCCATAGGCCACATCTGAGATGGGTCGCTAACCTAACAAAAGGTCAGGATGTTTTTGTTCCTTTCTTTGTAATTTGGAGGATGCCTGATTGAGATGTGCAAACAGGTAGTTGTGGACATGACAAAAAGCCATTCACCTGGTTACCTAGGAGACAGAATGCTAATGTATTTCCCCTAAGTTAAGTTTTGGTATAAAGACTGTTTGGAGAATAAATGGAGAATTTCTTCAGGATGTGAACTCAGGATTTCATGAGGGACCACTGAGAAAGAATCTCCCTCCCGAGGAAACCGTGTGAGTAGTGTCTTTATTCCCGTCTCCTCCATGCCGGTCCAGAGAGGGAAGAATAGTTTATGTTGGGGCTTCAGACCCTGACAGCTACGGCAACACAAAGCTGACTAACACAGTAGAGAGAAGAGGAGGAAGGTTCTAAGGACAATCCACATGATGGAGCGAGACAGTCAGGCACCCAGACCAGTAAGTACCACAGGGACTGAAGCCAGGTGATTTCCTAAGTGGGAGGCAGCTTTGACGATGACAGATCTCAGTAGAGAAAAGTACTACTTAACACTGTTTGAGACCAGAGTTGCTATCGGACACCATCATGTTACCATCTAGAAACGAAGGCTCTGGATAATGTTTTAACGAGTCACATAACGACGGGAATAGCAGATCTTCAGGCCCTCGCCTGTGGTTGGAGAGCCTACCTCTGCTCCACGGGAAGGGTCTCGGCCTTTGTCTCGGGACAAACTCTCCTAGGGGCTTCACACTAGACTCATCACTAAACCAGGGACACTTAGTTCAGCTTCCTAGCAGCTGCCAGGACAAATGCAAAGGTTTATTTAGATGGGAAACAGGGAGCTGGCGTATTTTCTTGGTTTCTGTTTGATAAGAGTTTCATGTAGTCCAGGCCTGACTCAAACTGGCTATACAACCGAGATATGTAGAACCGTACTCAGTTTTATGCAGTGCCCGAAAATGAACTTAAGCCTTCGTACATGCTAGGTAATAACTCTTCCAAACGAGCTACGGGTCCAGCCCCCTTGTCTTGTTTGGGGCACAGTCCCACTGCATTATCCAGAGGGGTGTCCTCGAACTCACCATCCGCTTGTCCCATCCTCAAGAAATAGTTTTTAAATAAAAGCTATAAAAAGCAATATCAGTAGATTAATGCATATTTGGACTCTGTAACTCCTCTCAACCCATCTAGTTTTAAATTGGAATTGAAGTGGTTTCCCCCATCCCACCCAGTTCTCAGTGCTAGGGAGTTTTCCTGCTCCGTTCATCTAGAAGAAGACATCACCGCTTGGTTCTTCCGGCAGCGGCAACAGAAGAAAACCATGAAATGAAAGACAATTTGAGTATTCTAAACATGCCATGACCAGATGCCATCCTTCCTGATCTCCCATGTGACCAGCCTATAGAGAAACGAGTGAAACAATTGGAAACATTACCTCTCTCACTCTCTTGTCCCTCTATGTCCAACCTGGGCTGGAAGAGAGCTATCCCTTGCCAGAATGCGCTCTCCAGCTCAGGGAGAAGTCAGATGGGCAGAGAGGAGAACTCTTTCCACAGCCATAATACCAGGTCATGTTTTTGAGACATGTTTTCTCTAAAGTGAAGAAACTCTGGCAGAATCCATGATTGAATGTTGACTCCTTGGTCTAGTAGGATCCACTCGGGGTTCCTAGGCTCTCCTACAGCCCCCCCCCCTTCCAAGAAGGCTCACAGGGATGTTAGACTGTTCACAGACCTAGAACATGCTCAGCCAGAACAAGCGTGGCAACCTCAATGCAGAACAGTTGGCCTGTATCTCAGGCAGGCCCCATGAGCTCCTTCCCCACCTCAGCTCGCTCAAACTCACACAATCGTTCACACAACATTTTGAGATTCTGTGCTGTCTCCAGAGAGGAGAGCTGCAGCGGGACTTAGAGCAGAAAAAACGAGAAGAGCAATGGTGGTACAGCATTTGTATTCTGGCTTCCCTTCTGTGCCGGCCCGTGGGACAGAGCACAGCACATTGCTCTAGAAGCCCTGATGAACAGGCAACGTGTGTGGGAACACGACAAAGAGGAGAAATGGCCAATGACCATCGCAACTCTTGCCTACAGCTGTGTCGTTGGAGAAGAGAAATCAACCCAGATCTCAAATCTCAGTCCTCTGACTACCATGGCGTCCTTAGAATTCATAGGGAGACACAAAGATGGTGATTTTGGAAGTGTGGATGGCCTGGTAGGAGCGGACTAGGTATTCTGACATGTCAACGTCCACCTGCACAGTCTGAGGCCCTTTCAGGGTCTGTTTAAGGATGAGCTCCCCTGTCTGCCGGTCTGAGCGCTGTATTACGAAGTGGCCACGGCTGTTCCCACCCACAATTCTGAAGCGCAGGCTGTTGGGCCCAGACTGGCCAGGAACTGAGGCTGTGGCCATGCGGAAGAGCGTGGCGGGCGTCTTCAGGTTGGAAGGTAGAGAGAGGTAGTGGAAGGTGACGGTCTTGGGCATGTGGCGACACAGCCTGTTATCCATGGGACAGGGGCTTCGCTCGCACTGGCTGGAGCAGAAGTAAAATGGAGACGGTTAGGCTTGGGGAAACTCAAGAGGGGCTGCCCCCTCTGCCCTCCTGAAGAGGCCACACTCCTGTAGACTCTAGCATCTCTTTGGAAGCACAAAATGTCTGCGCTTCATGTGAGTTGACAGTTGTAGGAGAAATGGAATCTCAGAGAAGCTTCTCTGTCTCTCCTATTTCCTGTGTACGGTGAAACTATCCTCCCTCCCCATAAACTGCATGCCCAGCCGTGGCCATGGATCCATGCTCCGGATCTACTCACAAGAGAGATGTCTTCACGTAGCTTATGTTGCCGCTGGCCTCAGGGCACTCGGGTTTGACACACTGGAAACTTCCTCCAGTGTTAAAGCATGTGGTCCCTTGGGGGCACGTGTGCTGTGAGCTCACACACTCATCAACATCTGTATTTCAGGAGACACAATGAAGGCTGTGAATCTTCCTGCCTTTCCTGTCTCAATACAGCCACTTGAAACCCCAATACGCAATGGGATGGGAGACTCCACCAGGGATGAACTTTCCAAACACCCAACACTTACTCTGTGTGTCATGCATGTAGCGTGTATGTATGCGGAGACCAGAGGTTGACTATTTGGGTATTTTCCTCAATCACATATCCACACTGTTTTTTTAAGCGGGGTCTCTCACCGAACCTGAGATTCACTGGTTCCGCTAGGTCGGCTGGCTAGTGAGTGCCAGGAGCCCACCCCCTAAGAGCAAGAACCTATCAGGTATTCTGTTTTCTTTCAACATCTGAAACTGAGGTCCTGCAGATGTACTCTAGGACTCTGGGGGTGAAGCCCCTTCCCTGGGATGCTGTCTTCTTTTCCTGGGGTGTGACAAGTGGTAGGGGTTCGTGTCAACACCAAGTGAGTCGCCTGCCTGCTTCTCGGCCCTAAGTGCTTTTGAGTCTCCTTAATGCCATGGTTGTCCTCAGATCAGACTCAAACCTTTAGGGATGCCTGCCTCTCATACTAAAAGCAAACATCCCTGCTCAGTCGTTTTTAATCAGAGATCTCTGTGCCCAGTGAGTTTATCCGGCTGGAGGCTGTCCCTTCCCAAGCCCAAGGACTCCGATGTGGACTCATATGAGCCCTGTGAGAAGGAGATGGAACGGATGGTGGATGATAGATCAATGGGTAGGAGGGTTAGTGGAAGTATAGGTGGGTAGGTGTGATAATAGCTGTCTGGACATCTCCTATTCCCCTGCTGCCCACTCCTCTACATACATTGCAGTTCCATAAGATGTCACCAGAGAACCACCTCTCTCTTTATATTCCAAGTCAGTCTGTGACTTAGCCCCCAGCCCTTTCTCTTTGCCTTTTTCTCCAGTAATTCAGAGCCATTTTTTTGATGCCTGCTGGGTTCCCTTCACTGTGTCTCGTCCATGGAGGAGTCAGGCCTGGACATCCTCCCAGTGTGAGCCTGAGGCAGCCGCATTCTCCCCAGAGGTCCCCCGCAGCCCCAAGCCCCAATGGAGCTAAGTAAGAGGAGACTCTGCTTTCCCTTCAGGCCTGAACTGTGTACAGCAGCCCCAAATGATACATGGTTTGACTTACCTGTGGCCAACTGTAGCAGCTTGAAAATATTAAATAAAAATCTCTATAAACAGGTAATTCATTGGTTTTTTAAATATATTTTATTATAATATATTATAGTTATTTATCTTGTCATTAGTTGTTGTTTTTGCTTGCTCTGCCTACTTTATAAATCAAACTTCACGCTAGGTAGGTACTATAGGACAGAATCGTTGTGCAAGTAGGGTTAATACTGTTCAACTGGATTTGGGTATTGACCCATGGATGGAGGGAGGGGCTGCTGTATTCTGATTGTGTTAATATGGAGAACTGATGTATCTATGTTATTAATCTCTATGTTTGTCTTCAGAGGAGGTGTGGCAGCGGGAGGCCTCCTGTTGGTGTGCCCAGCCTCCACTAGATTTGTCTGCTGTCCATGAAGGGGACTGCAGCTTCAGCCTCTCCTTTCTATGCCCCACTTGTCCTGCAGACACTCCTTGCTGGTGAAGGGGCTATCTGCACCATTTCTGGAAACAGAGAACCCTCAGCCCTGTCATCCAGGGGGTCACAATGGATGGGTGGCCCTTGGGTAGAACCTGAGGTGTTTTGCATTTACACCCCACACTCCGATCTATTCTCTGTTCCTGGGAGACTGACTGGCCCGGCTGTCTGCCTAGGCTCTCAGGCCTTTTGGCCCCCAGGCCCTCTTGTTTTCAGGCCTCAGGTGTCTAGTGGGGCCTGCATATGGAGGCTGAGCAGCTGTGGTCTCTGTTTTCAGCCTGGGGGCAGTCTGGTGGTAGATGTACACTCCAGCCACAACTGTGGTCAGGCTCCTCTGAGGCCGGCCCCTACCCCTTGCCTGTCACTGGTGGCTCTGTCTCTCTGTTGTCCTAGCTAGCCACCACACATGGCCAGTGCTGTAGAGCCTGGCCGTGCTGAGGTACAGCACCTATAGTCAGAGGACACTAGTGGGTGGACACACAGGGCCATGAAGCCTCCTAGGTCCCTTCAGATTCCAGTAGAGTGGACTCTGGCTGGCTTTTTGGCCTTTGGGTTCAGGTCTGGCTGAAGGTATTGCTGAATAAGAGGAAGTGACCTTCCCCAGAAATGTCACTCACATGAGGTCAGAAGAGGCTGGCTGGTTAAACAGCTAATTTGTATAGAAGATATATAACCTGATCTTTGAGAGTTCTCTTTATTAACTTCTTTTTCAAGATTGAATGTGTACCCGGCTTTGATTCTTTTAGCCTAATCACTCCCGAATGGGAATCGGGTGAGAGCAGGGGTGACCTCTAGCCTGGTGGTCACCCGCCTCTGCTGCGGTCTCACTCACCCTCACAGGTCTTGCCGTCAGCCAGGACCCCGTATCCACTGGGGCAGGCACAGCGGAAGGAGCCAGCGGTGTTCACGCAGGTATGCAAGCAGAGCCGGGGGCGTCCCTCCTGCCCATAGATCTCACACTCGTTCACATCTGGGGACAAAAGTGCCCTTGATTCCAGGAGGCTGTGCGGTCTCCATCAACTAGACTTGTTGGCAGCTGTGCCTAAACAGCTGGATGAAGCGACAAGCTACACCTACAGAGGAGCATCTGGGATGCTCCTCTTCCCCCAGTCTAGGGCCAAGAGAGCTGAAGGGAGGATTGGGAGGAGCTGATGTGGGCGACCCTAGGAGGGCTCCTCAGTCTGACTTGGGAAATGTTACAAAGTCTAGCAAGTCAGGTACCCCACTGGGAGAGGAAAACCAGATTCAGACACCTAGCTTAGCCCTCCTCATTTTCAGCAATGGAGAATGAGGTAAGAGGGACCCTGCAGCCTGGGTGTGCTCAGCATTTGGGAGGTTGAAGCATGGATCTCCATTTGAGGCCAGTCTGGGCTGTACATTGAGACTCCTCTTTAGGAGGCGGTGGGGAGTAGTTTTACTTCTAATGCTGTGAAATGAACCTCTTAGCATTAACTGGCCAGATCTCAGGATGGAACTGTTGTCTAGCTGTTATCAAAAGCGGAATCTAGAGTTAGTTAAACTGAGGAGGTGACTAGGGAATGAATCTCAGGTTGTGCCCACAACCATGGCTCTGTCTGCCATAAATGTTCCCAGCAACTCGCTGGCCACACCCCCCAGAGGCGGGGAGGAGGCTGTGGACACTTGTAGGCAAAAGGCTCCTCCAGGCTATCACCCCCTGACTGTCTTCTTCCTCCCCTACCTGCTCCAGTGTTACTGAAGATGGCCTTGAACTTTTGACCCTCTTGCCTCCTTATCTCAAGTGTTGCAACGGCACTCCAAGTTTAAGCGGTGATGAGTTTGCACTAAGGGTCTTGTGCATGCTAGGCAAGTGCTCTAGAGACTGAATGCAAATCCCCAGCACTCTATCTGCTGTCTATACTGTCTCAGAGAAGGCCCTGGGAGCCAGCCGTGGGAAGATAAGCGTGTACACTGGGAGGAGACCCAAGATGGGCTCGCAGCCACGTCTTTCTCCAGAATCCCCCTGAAGTCTACCCGTTAATTTCATTCATCTTGGCAACCCTTACTAAAGGCAAATCACAGATATTTCTGAGACCATGCCCAGGGAGAACCTCGCCCCATCTCGCACTCCGCCCCAGGACTGCAGAGGGGACCGTTTGTTCCCAGGGTCACGTCCTCAAGTCTCCTCCCGTGGTCCCCGCTCCCCCGCGGAGCCCAATCCTACCCAGGCAGACCGCGTCGCTGCCCAGGGTGCCGCTCAAATGGAATCCCGCCTCACAGCTGCAATGCTGCTCCTGCCCCACCTGCGTGCACTGCGGCGGGTGACTGAAGGCGGAGTCGCTGTGCATGCCGCCTTCCGGGGCCCCGGGGTCGCTGATCACGCCATCCGCTGGGGCCTCTGCGGGAAGAAGACACACTCAGCGCCTGACCCGCCCCACCCCTCCAGCACCTGCTGTGCTCCCTCCCAATGTGTACTCCACAGAAGGGAAAGAATGACAAGTGAAAAGTTCTGAGTTCAATTCCCAGCAACCATTACTTTACCAACCATCAGTAATGAGATCTGGTGCCCTCTTGAGGAGGAAACCTCATCAGCTTAGACCATGAAACCCAATTATGGACAAGTTCAACAGAACCGCCATATACAGGCTGCCCACGCATGCTTCAGCATTGCCAGGGCATAAAACTCATTTTCATTTTCAACCTAAAGAGAGGGACTGCGACCCGGATAGGACTCGCAAGAGAGCAGAATGCAATAGCAGGACAGCCAGGTGTACTGCAGTATGAAATCCGAGATTCATTTTACAATCTTGTGTAATACCCACAGTGCAGGGAGCACAATGCCCACAATGCCCACAATGCAGGGAGCTCTAAAGTTTAAAAATTTGAGCCTCTACTTTTTCTGGTGTGTGTGTGTGTGTGTGTGTGTGTGTGTGTGTGTGTCTACACTTGTGTATACAAGCTTGTGGCCTCCTCAATAAAATTGTTCTTTTATTACAGTTTTTGTGTCTTTCCAAGAACAGACAGTAGTTTTCAAACCACAATAAAAATAAAGTAAATGGGAAAAAAACAAAACAAGCAAAACCAGGGTCTCACTATGTAGCCCTGGCTGGCCTAGAACTCACTGTGCAGACCAAGCTGGCCTTTAACTCCTGCCTCTGCCTCCTGAGTGTGGGGATGAAAGAATTTTTTAAAAAAAAAATATTATGGGTAAGTGCCTGTGTGTATATATGTACAGTCTGTGGTGCCTGGTGCCCATGGAGGCCAGAAGAGGATTTCTTGATCTCCTTGGAACTGGAGAGTTAGTTACATGTGGCTGTGGGCACCATGTGGGTGCTGGGAACCCCTGACCTCTGCAAGAATAGTACCTGCTGGAACTCACTAATCAAATGTCTGGTTATTTATATCTAAAACACCTTGCCCTGCTAACTCTGCAGGGTGTGATAGGAATGGGAAGAAAAAGTGATTCTGCTAGTGGATGAAACACTAACCAGGCAAAGGTGCCCCAGTGTGTCTTCCCAGGTCCTAAGTTGGAGTCTATCTCTCCAAAGGAAGGATCAATAATCTTTATAATCTCTGGTTATAAAGAAAGAGCTAATGGGACTGGAGAGATGGCTGAGAGGTTAAGAGCCCTGGCTGTTCTTCCAGGGGACCAGGGTTCAACTCCCAGCACCCCTGTGGCAGTTCATGACTGTTTACAACTCCAGTTCCAGGGGATCTGATACCTTCACATAGACATATATACAGGCAAAATACCAATGCACATAAAATAATAAATAAATTGTAAAAAAAAAAAAGAGCTAAGCCCATCCAAATGAGTACCTTAGGGATCAGTTCAGTGCATGGTAACCAATTCCTGACGTATCTGCCTTTGGTGACCATGACCAGCATCCTTGCCAGCCCCCAGGGGAGCATCCTCACCAAGTCCCGCAGTGGCTACATACCAGGCTGGGTCTGATTCTGACAGTGGTTGCCAGTTTTCCCTGGAGGACAGATGCATCTGTACTGGTTGGCTCCTTCCACACACGTGCCCCCATTGTGACAAGGCTGGCTAGAGCACTCACTGGCGGCTAGGAAAGGAAGTCAACACGTGATTACGCAGATTCCAGTGTGAAATCAAGCAAAAACCAACTACGGGTTTTCCCTTACATGGTAGGACCACTCCAGCTTCCTGTCTGGCTTGGGTTCTGGTTTGTTTTTGAGACGAGGTCTCATTATGAAGCCCAGCTGGGCACCCTTGTTTGTGATCCTCCTGCCTCAGCCTCCTGGGAACAGACATGTTCCACACCACCCCGGCTTTCTCCGTTTTCACCTTGTCCTTGCCCTCTCTCTACCTGTGGGAACTGCGGAGTAACCGAGGAGCTGAGTGCAGCCCCTGCCTCACACTATGCCCACATGGGGCTCTGTGTGCAGGAACTGCCAGAGCACCATCCAGGCTCCGTGAAGAAACCCGGTGCTGTAATTTACGAGGGTATAGTGTACACAGCTGTGGCCAGGTGTTGGCATCTGCTTGTGAGGGAGGCCCTTCTGCTCTGCAACTCTGCTCCAAGGTGGAGCCCAGGCTGGCCTTGAACTCCCTCTCTTTGAAGTCAAGGATGAAACTGAATTTAGGGACTTCCTGCTTCCACCTCCTGGGTGCTAGGATTAACACCTTTGTATCACTATGCCCGTTTTTATTTGATGTTGGGGCTGGAACCCAGGGCCTCATGCCCGCTAGCCTTACTCTAACTGAGCCGCATTGTCATCCCTGGATCATCTTTCAAACAGGAGCTAAGTTCCAAGAAATTAAAAGGGGGAGAGAGGATGGTTCGATGGAACATCCAGAGATGAGGGAAATTAACTCTCTGAATTTATACTCAGTACTCCTGAGCTCCATCAATGGAGGAGCTGTTCCATGAAGAAGAGAGGAGAGAAAAGGAGGGGAGGGGAGGAGAGGGAAACGGAGGCAGAAAGAAAGAGAATTTTAAACGTTCAATAGATTTTTTTTCCCCTCTGAGTTAGGTAGCTCAGCAGTTGCACACCTGCCCTGCGTGCATGAGGTTCCCAGCCCCAGTACTGACCCCACAGGGAAACTTGAGTTTCCAATTTTCTGTGCTAGGTTAATGGGTGTTTTTTTGTTGTTCGTTTGTTTGTCTTTAGTTTTTTCTCATTTATACTTTTTGTATTCTTCCCTTTTCTACAACAAATACTTACAAAATGTCTTACTTTGGAAAAGATGATTTTGTAAAACCTTCACTGTTCCAAATGTCACAGGCCCATTTAAGCACAGGCACGCAGGAGCCATTTCTGTCCAAGAGGAGCTTTGTCAGCTCGCTAACTTCACTACAGTGCAGAACAGTACTTGCTCTTAGCCTCTGAGCATCTCTCAGAGGAGGGAGACACGAGAATGTCCCCTTCAGGCCTAATGACCTTTCTCTGTGTGTCTCCCAAGAGGAAGAAGCAGGGGCTCTGCGTCCAGCGAGAACCACAGCCTCATTCTGGGTCCCTCAAGACTCAGGCTGTCCACATCCACAGAGAAGGCACTATTTCCATCTCCCCGTACCCTCGGGTTGATGACATGCTTCCCAGTCAGCCTGTTTTGGATGATCAATTTCCAGGAATGCACTCAAGACCATACCACACACAATTGCCCCATCCCCCCAGGCCCTGTCAGTCTTCCAAGGTCTCTCAAGGTCCAACCCTATCTTTGCTTACTGCCCCCCTCTGAAAGCGGGCAGATCAATAAACCATGAAGGTACGGGAAGGAAGCCAGAGAGTGTGACCGTTTATATCCCTCAGCTTGGTGCCAGCGCACTACAGCCGTTATCTGTCCTCGGGGAGACTCGAGTGGAAGATACTGAGCTGCGCTTGCACCTGAGCCCGTCAGGAGGGGCTAGGGTGACCGAGATGTGAACAGGTGCCCCGCGTATTCATTTCTCTGCAGGCTCCAGGCAGACGTTCTGCGTTTCTTATCTTGACGGGCAGTCAGAGGTATTCAATGGCCTGATGCCCAGGCAGGCAAATGCTATGTCCCAATTGAAGGACAGTTGTCATCACATTCAAGGGTATCCCAGGATGTGGCATTCAGTTATGACTTTAGAACTGTGAAGAGGGCCATGGCAGTGATGGGAAGAAAGGCTGGCGAGTCAAACAAAGCGTGGGCACAGTTACGGTTCCGTCTCCTGTTTCATGAATACACAACTCATGAAAGTGAATTGTCATAAGTATACTCTACCTTTTTCTCTCTTAAAAATATTTATGTATGCATGTATATATGCATGCATGTATGTATGTGAGTCAGGGTCTCCAGTAGCAGAGGCTGGTCTTGATCTTAATATATAGCGGCAGATGACCTTGATCTTTGATTTCCTGTCTCCTCATCTTGAGTGGTAAGGTTACAGGCCTGAACCACCATGCCTGATTTGTGTGGTGCTGGGCTTTGAACTCAGGGCCTCATGCACAAAGAGCAAACACGCTACCGTAATACAGCTACATTCCCATTCCTTTCCCCACCCCTTTTCCTTTTTCATTCTACTTTTTCCTGGCTTCTGCACTTCGTTTTAAATTTCCCATTATTCCAGTGACTTTATTTGTAAGGTTTTCTTATTTTTAATGTTGCTTTTACGTTTCATTATTTTGATTTGGGGGAAGGGCAGGGAACACATGAATGTCATGAGTGGAGAGGTTAGAGAATAACTTTTTAAGAGTTTGTTCTTTGCATCTACCCTGTGGGTTCCAGGGATTGAACTCAGGTCATCAGGCTTGGGGGCGAGAGCCTTTCCCTGCTGAGGCTAAATGTTTCGTAGTCTTTATATTTTACAACCTTCTATTGACTTGATCCGAAGTACTGGCTTATAATTTCCTTCTGTTTTAAGGGAATGTATTTCTGGCAAGTCTTTGTTATTTATGGAAACTTGTTCTCCATTTTTTTTTTATTTTTATTTTTGTACACCAGCTTGCATGGGTATAGCAGGAGTCCTTTCTTCCCCCACTCGTACTTACATGAAGTAAGTTTCCCGTGGGCCTTTAGCACCTTCAGGCCTCTAAAATTTCCTTTCCTGTTATTTTTCAATCATGACCAAAACCAGAACCTCCTACCTCCTCAGCTCTCTCTTGATGATATCTATTTTATTTTTAGATCTATTTTATTATCTTACGTGTTCGAGTGAGTTGCCTGCATGTATGTGCATGTGTATCCCATGCATGCAATTCCCATGGAGGCCAGAAGAGGGCAAAAGATTCCCCAGGCACTGGAGTTACAGATGACTGTGAGGGGTTGTGCATTCTTGGAACTAAACCCAGGTCCTCATCAAGAGGAGCAAGGACTTTGAATGGCTGAGTCAACTCTCTGACCCTCCTGATGGCATCTTTATGTGAACAACAATATCTTTTTTTTTTTTTTTTTTTTTTTTTTTTTGGTTTTTCAAGACAGGGTTTCTCTGTAGTTTTGGAGCCTGTCCTGGAACTAGCTCTTATAGACCAGGCTGGTCTCGAACTCACAGAGATCCGCCTGCCTCTGCCTCCCCAGTGCTGGGATTAAAGGTGTGCGCCACCACCGCCCAGCGAATAGTAATATCTTATTTGCACTTGTTTTCTTTGTGTTCAACTTGGGTTCTCGTCAACATTTTGGCAAGAAACTTTTGGGGATTCTTGTCCAGACTCCCCCTGGCACTAAGGTTTTCTATTAAAGAGTCCTGGCTCGGGGTATAACCTAGTTGGCAGACTGCTTGCCTAGCATGCATCAGGGTCTGGCTTGGTCCTCAGTATAAAACATGCCTGTGATCAGATGCATAGCTTCTAAAAGAGTCAAGGGAGCAGAAGGTGAGATGGCCAGTTTTACCTCCAATCAAGCTGACCTTTAATAGATTGTCTCTAAAATGTGTGAGCTCAGAGAACTGGCCCTGAATTTTTCTTGAAGAATCAACCAATGAATCTCAGAAGGAGAACCCAAGGGACACTTCCCGAGACGTAAGAGACAGGACAACCAGTTAGAAATACGGTCTGGGTTCCAATTCAAACAGTGTTAAAAACAATAGGGAAAATTGTATTTGAGCTAGACATTTTATGACACTAAGAAATTTACCTTGTGAAAGTTACTGGAGTTTTAGTTTATAAGATCTTCCTTCTTTACTTCTATGTGTTAATTTTTTTTCTTTTTTTAAAGTATATTTTTATTTTATGTCTATGAATTGTATGCCTGCATGTATGTGTGAGTACCACACGTGTGCAGTGCCTGAATCCCCTGAAACTGGAATTACAGACAGCAATGAGCAGAACTGTGGGTGCTGGGAACTGAACCCAGATCCTCTGCAGGAGCAGCTGGTGCTCTCGGCCTCTGAGCCATCTCTCCCTCAATGGTTCTTTTCCTCTCCTCTCCTCTCCTCTCCTCTCCTTTCCTTTCTTCTTCTCTTCCTTTTGAAATAAGGTCTCTCCATTATGTAGTTCGCACTGTCCTGGAACTCACTATGTAGATGAGGCTGGCCTCAAACTCACAAAGATCCATTTGTCTCTGCCTCCTGAGTGCTGGGATTAAAGGCATGCACTGGCATCACCTGGCTGAACTTTTTTCTTAATGAGAGAAAAAAAAATGTCTAAAATGATTGACACTTTTAAGCCTATGAAAACAGGAGAAAGGTTACCTAGGAGAGTATTGAATGGCCCCTGTAGGGAAGTGCTTCATGACTGTGGTAAGCGACAAAGGGGTTTACTGCTCTCAAGTGTCTCCTTTGGTTTTCCCTGGGGTCAAAAGAGTCAAAATGAATGGCTATGACTTCTCCAACTCAGGAAGCCGCACACCCTAAAAAAACCCACCCTTGGACTAGAGCTGACACTCTCTATGGGCAAAGCTTTGGATTTAATCTCTGGCACCACAAAAACTCAGTGCAATTGCAGCAGCACTCAGGAGGTAGAGGCCAGAGGGTCAGAAGATCAGGGTCATCCTTGGCTACACATGGAGTTCAGGGTCAGCCTGGGTTATACGAGGCTCTGTCTCAAAAGGAGCAAGAAAAAGAATAACAACAATGCCCTTCACAGAGACCCGCAATGCCAACTGGCTGCTTTCCACTCTGGATTTCCAGAGCTCCTCTGCCTGCTGCATCGTTAATGGTGCTGTTATATATAATTTCCTTCTAGGCCAATTAGGGTTCATCACCCTCTTTCCAATCAGTTGACTGCGGAGTGGGCACTGGATAGTTATTAAAGCGCTGCCAAGTGTTTCACTGGCACTGAGATTTTGTGTCTTGACGTGAAGGGCCGTAATTAAGATTTTTGTTCCCCGTGGTCACAACACACAGCGACAGAACTGCTGATGTGGAAATTGAACTGGGCACACTCAGCAGTTGCTGGTCACCAGATTGCTGAGCTCCAGCCCAATGGAACTGTCTTGGCAGGAGAGGAGGCGTTCTGAAGACATGTGGAATTGACACTCCCACCCATTGGCTCTCATAGGACTGAGACAAAGGATAGCAAGAATTGGAATTTTTCCAGGAATCTCATCCTGGGGGAAGGAAAGGCTAAAACATGGTGCCAACCAGAGGAGGAACTTGTCTCCCAGGAAGAGACGGTATACAGTTCTTTGTTGTTTGTGTGTGTGTGTGTGTATGTGTGTATAAGCGTCGCATGCCAGAATAGGGATCAGGAGTCAACACTGAGTGTCTTTCTCTACTGCTGTTGATGTTTAGATTATTCCATGTGAATATGTGTTTTGTCTGCATGTATGTCTTGCATCGTGTACATGTCTGGTGTCCACAGAAGCCAGAAGAAAGCATTGGATCCCCTGGAACTGGAGTTATAGACAGTTGGGAGTGAGCCACCACGTGGGTGCTAGGAATTGAACCCAGGTCTTCTGGAAGTGCAGCAAGTGCTCTTAACCACTGAGCCATCTTTCCAGGCCCCCGTCTTAGTTTTTGAGAACTCAGAGCTCATCAATTCCACTAGCTTAGCTGGCCAACAGACTCTGATGACCTGCCTGTCCCTCAGCCCCCAGTGCTGGAGTTACAGATACACACCATCACACCCTGCTTTTATGTGGGTGCTGGGGCCCAAGCTCAGGCCTTTATGCTTGGTTTTCACTACTACTTGTCTGTTTAATTGGCCCATCAAGGACAGGTGGCCAAGTGCAGTTAAGGCTGCCAGGGCTGAGTTCTGATCCTAACAACTCCAGCAACGCTAAGACTCATCCCCAGAATCAGGATGGTCACAGTTCCCTGAGAAGATTAAGTAGCAGCTATCTGGCATTGCTGTGCGGCCCTGGCTGAAGACAGCACCCATGTGTGCCAATGCAGGCACAGCGTGCCAACTTGGAGGAGGCTGAGCCTAGCGGCTTGTTGATCCAGTTGGTTGTAACCTAGTTCGTGCCATCTGAACAGTGTAAACGTCTAGGCCCAGTTTACACTTAGTGAGACGAAAAATATCCAAGATTTCATCTTGAAAAAGAAATTAAATATAATCACTTTATTCTAACCAACTCGCAAGTCAAGCATCACACAGTTGGTTTAAGGCAACCACTCACTGGCCCAGTCCCAATTCTGACCATCTCAGTAAACTTATACACAGAATGGCCACTCTGAAGCCATGGAACTTCGCTTGGGCTTTTACATTTTCACAATCAATTACTTTGCTTATTTATTTATTATTTATTTGTTTGTTTATTTAATGGTTCTAGATACTTCAATACCAAGAAATTCAAATTCACTTTTCCAACATGAATATATATGTGTATGTATACATACATACATACACACACACACACACACACACACACACACACACACACATATATATATATATATATATATATATATAGTGGCTCACAACTATCTATAATGAGATCTGGTGCCCTCTTGAAGAAGAGACCTGGTCAGTTATCCTCGTCAACTTAGACCATGAAACCCAATATGGACAAGTTAAACAAAGCCGCCATGCATGCCTCAGCATTGCCAGGGCATAAATTTCAAAATTCCATATGTATGTATGTACACATGTTTGTATGTATGTATGTACTTATGTGTGTGTATGTATGTATATATGTATGTATATGAGACAGAGTTGAAACCAGAGAATAAAAGCTCCATAGTGTCTTTATGGCTCATGTGTCTTTGCCTCCATTCTGTGTGTCCTTCTTTATCACCTAATATTTTGGGGAAAATTTGAAAATGTTCATTTATGTTATATGCATGTGTGTGCTTGTCTGTGTGTTCATGTACCATATGTGTGTAGTGACCATAGAAGCCAGAATAGGGTGTCGGATGTCTTGAAACTGTCCACTTTATTTCAAGACTTGGAGCCTTCTACTTCAACTAGACTGGCTGGCCAGTGGACTATGGTAACCCTGCAAGTTTGCTGACCAGCCAGCCTGGCATACACAGTGGCAAAGAATGAGACTGAGGACAAACTGACAACCTACGGGTTAATCCATGTCTTTACCTGAACTCTCTGTCTTTCTCTGTCTCTGTCTTTCTCTCTCTCCGTCTCTCTCTGTCTCTCCCTCATACACACACACAAAGAAAAGAGAGAATCAGATGTCTCTGGCATGACCCTTTTTGACCAACACACCCACGCTGTGTGGTGTGGAGGGGGCAGAATGGCCATACCTCTGCAGTGTGGCTTTTCTTCATCCCAGGTGCCGTTAGCAAGACACACCACGCTGCTGGGACCAACCAGCTGGAACCCAGGGTTGCAGGTAAAATGGACTTCATGATCCACTAAGTACTTGCTTCCGAACTTCCTGCCATCAGCGGGGGCATCCAGAGCAGGGCAGGAAACTGTAAGGTAAAGAGGAAGGGTTAGGAGCCCTCCTCCTGGGCTGCAGCTGTGGAGGCTTGGATGCCACTCACAAGACCTCTCTCTCTCTCTCTCTCTCTCTCTCTCTCTCTCTCTCTCTCTCTCATGATTGCTGCAGACTAGGCATGGGGCTACACCTTTTACATGCCACATCTCATGAAGACCTCCCAGTGTTCTTGGAGAGGAAGAGGAGGGAACACACAGTTGGCCCATTGAAAGCTGAGGAAATTGATGCTCAGAGACACAGAGGGTTGTGTGTACAGGGCCTCACAGGGCGGTGCCGAGCATCAGGTTGATGAGACCAACACTTACTTCCTCTGCTCTCTCTTGTCTCCAGCCTAAGTCTCCTGAACAGGCTCAGTCTACCACCAGGCCAGCTTCTCCTTGCTCTTCAGGTCTCTATTCAAATGTCACCTCTTCCCAGAGGGATCCCTGGCTGGCATGCATCTTTGTCCCTGTGTGCTTTGCTTTCTTCTTAGCATTTGTGACTACTGCACATTTGTGTCTTCATGCTTACTGTCAGCGTCCTCTGCCTAAGTGTGATCTGGCCTATGTTCTTTCTGTTGGCCCCAGCCCCAGCCAAGTGCTTGGCACACAGAGTATGTTCTAAAAATGAGCCTTGAAAGAAATGTGATTTATTGAGCCAATGATGAAAGCCTTCCCCAGGAAATGTGACTTCACATAACAGAGAAGGCCTTAAGAAAACAGTCACAGGGGACCAATGATGTCAGGTATCCCACAGGTTCCATCTCCTGTCCCTTAAGCCCCTAGACCAGGAGAAACCCAGTGCTCACCCCCAGGCCTAGAAAGTGAAAAGCATCACCAGGAAAACATGACCCAGTATTAGAGCCCTCCCATTGGTGGAGGGAATTGGGGTGTCTCATTGTCCCCCAGACAAGTGAGACTTACTCTGGGGGCCCTTATTCCCATACCAACTGGGTGAGTCACTGGAGAATGTACTTCCGGGCAGGAAAAGCCAGAGCCATGTTGGCTCGTGGAAAATCACAAGGGCTGTAGTGCCGCGTTCTGGGCAGGTCGGGGTGGAAGTGTGCCTGTGTGGAGGGCACAGGTGGGAAGGAGCTGAGCCTTCCAGGCTGTGAACTTCAAACCAGCCAGACAAAGAGACGTTACACCAAAAATGAAAACAGGGACAGAAGCAGAATGAGAGTGGACCGTGCTCTCTGGGGAGGACAGGGAGGTGAAACGCACCTCTGCTTGCTGAGTGATGCGCCTGACAATTCCGTCAAATTATAGGTTGCTACCTATGTGGCTATTAAGCCTAGAATAAAAGGTGTAAGAGGAAAGGGGCTGGGTGTGGTGACAAACCATACCTCTTGGGAGGCAGAGGTGGGAGGATCAGGAGTTCAAGATTATCCTTGGGGGTCTGGAGAGATGGCTCAGTAGTTAAGAGTAGTAAGGTAGTAAGTAAGTTAAGCCTGCTCTTCCAAAGGTCCTGAGTTCAATTCCCAGCAACCACATGGTGGCTCACAACCATCTGTAAAGAGGTCTGGCGCCCTCTTCTGGCCTTCAGGCACACACACAGACAGAATATTGTATACATAATAAATAAATAATTATTAAAAAAAAAAGATTATCCTTGGTTACACAGCAAATCTGAGGTCAACTTGAGCTACATAATATAAAAAGAAAACAAGGGGGCGGCAGAGATTTCTCAGTGATCAGGAGGGCTTGTTGCTCCTGAGGAGGACCAGGGATCCAACGCCCTCTCTGGCTTTCTTGGGCACATGCACACACATGTGCATACACACAGGCACACATAAATAAATCATTTTTAAAAACTGGAATAAATAAATCATTAAAAAAAACCCGGAAATAGGTGACTATCAAATATAGGGGACAGGAGTAACTTTAATGTGTGCATGTGAACAGACACGCAGACACGCAGACAAGCCAGGGGGAAACTGGATGGAGAGCTGCAGGGAAGGTTCTTGAGTGTAGTAGGGCTTGGCTCTAGCCTGATGATTTCGGACCCACCTGGAGGTGCACCTGGAACCATTTTGTTCAGAATAATTTGCAGCGTGGTCAGCCGACTCTTCATGTTTCGGATGCCTTCCGTGAAGCGGGTCTCCTGGCCGCTGAGCAGCAGCTGCAGCTGGCGGATGGTGGTCAGGAGCTGCTGCTGATTGGGGCAGCTCTGGGAAAAGGAGAGACTGTTATGAGCCTCACTCTCTCACTGTGCTCTGGGCTTCAGAAGTCTGACCCACAGGCTTCAAACTCCCCCGTGCCTTGTAAAACACCTCGGTAGAGCAGCCTCTCCAAGGCACCCCTCCCTGCCAGACATTCTCTCCTCTGTTCTCATCCTCTGTTCTCAACCTGTGGGTTGCAGCCCCTTTGGGGGTTGACTGACCCTGTCACAGGGACTGCCTAAGACCATTAGCAAATCATATAAATCTTATAAATTATGATTTATAAGAGCAAAATTACACTTATAGAGTAGCAACGAAAATAATCTATGGTTGGGGTCCCTACAACATGAGGAACTGTATAAAGGGTCACTAGCGTTAGGAAGGTGGAGAAGCCCTGCTCTACCTGAACAACAGCATCTGCTGGCTTAAGTTGCTAGGTGACAACCCATCAGAGCCCCACTTTACCCCCTGACACAACACAGCCAGGGCAGAATTGGCGACTAAATGACTGGATGCTTAAGTGACCATCTGAACCCAAAGTTCCTCGTAATCACTAGTCTGTTACGCTGAAGGACTCTCTCTAAGTTAAGACTCTGAATTCTGGGCTGGCTGAAATTTTCCTTCCTTTCTCTATTGAAAAACAAGAGAACAGTCAGGGAGGCCTGGTGGTTACTAGGCTTTTAAAAAAGTAACAAGTAAAATAAGGGGAAAATAGAATAAAGAATGTCCAGTTTTGATGATTTTTAATAGCTTTTTTTTTTAAGGGAAATGGGACTGTACTTAACATCAACAAGACTATCCAACTTAAAGCAACTTAAACGTCATACTGGATGATAAAAATTGCAAGGTTTCCTTGCAGTCTCTGTTGCTTACAAAAGTCAGGACAGCAGGGACCAGAGAGAAAGCTCAGTGGTTCCGAGTGCTTCCTGCTCTTGCAGAGGACCCAGGTTTAGTTTCTGTCACACACAGGAGCAGCTTGTAACCGCTTATAAGCTCCAGGGGTCTCATGCCCTCTTCTGGATTCTGAGGCTATCTGCACGCACACAACACACACACAATCACCTACTGCTGCCCTTGCCCCCCCCCCCCCAACACACTCCTCACACACGTATACACATCACTGAAATAGAAGAAATCTTAACGAGAAAAGAGCTGTGGGTGGGGACAAGAGGGGAATTCAGGAAGGAGAAAGGTGAAAAGCCTTGGGTAATTGATTATGGGTTAAGGTCATTCTCGCTCATTTGGGAACTGCACGTCATGAAGCAGAATCTGTCTGACCTGGTTTGTATGACTTGCAGGGGAGGAAAGGCAATACATCATCACTGTGACGATGCATCTTAGGGATATGGATCATTACTTATTTTGGGCTTTTTCACTGAGTATCAGTTGTGTGTACTGTGTGTATATGTTCATTTATGTGGCCACGTGTGTATAAGTTGACATATATAGAGGCCAGAGGTTGGTGTTTATGTTTTCCTCAGTTGCTCTTTCCCTGACCCCAGAGCTCACTGGTTGCAGGAGAACAGCTGACCAGCAGGCTCCAGAGATGCTCCTGCCTTTGCCTACCCAGCTTTGAGAGTCCAGGCTCAGGAGCCTCTAAATGACTTCAGGGGATCTGAACTCAAGACCTCATGTTTGCGCTATGAGCGCTTTACCCATCTCCCCAGCCCATGTCTAAGTTTTATAACTAAAAGAAGTGTGCACAAGCCAGTGGGGCATCTGGGCAGCTGAGGTATGTGGCCTCCACAGCCTGGGTAGTGTCCAACCACTCAGGGGAGCCACTGCGGCCACAGCGGGCCACTCTCCCGGAGAGACTGCCAGGCTGCCGCACCTTGGAGTTTTCACCAAACACATGACTCATGGCTAGATTCAATGGATGCTTTTGACAAAATTGAGTTCCCAGTTGTCCCTGGAACTCGTTAACCCACAGGGGCTCCTCAGCCTCCACCGTAACCGGGTCTTGATGAAGCATATCCCGAAAGGCAGCTGACGGGAAGAGAAGTTTGCTTTTCTACTTCCTCCCCGACTGCTGGCCATCCTTTCCACACAAGTCCTGGGCTCCTGGGCGATGGCCAGTTCTTACCTGCCTGGCACTGCATGACCAACTCTCCCAGACCTGAGCTCCCACATCTATCTTCCTGTGCTAAAAAGAAAACGGATGTCTTTCTGGCTAGTGTCAATTCCATTTGGGATGCACTTCCGCCTGTGAAGACATGCTTCTCTTCCTCAGAGGCTGCTTCCCAGCTGGCTGGCATCCACGTGTGGAGAAGGCAGCCTCTACTCGTGATTATTATTAGGATTATGCTAGTCCCCATGTCACACAGAGGCTGACCGTCAGGGGATTTGACCCAAATTATGTAACCTGGGAGGGCTAGCCTGAGCACCTGCGACTTCCAGCCTTCACCAAGGAGCAGACTCGTGTGCCCTCACGTAGCCCTGGGTGCTGGGGTCTTTCTCAGGAACATGCACTAGGAACTCACACCCCTGGAGTGGAGTTTTAACTCTTGTGCAAGTTGGAGATTTGACAGCAGGGGCAGGATGTAGTAGCCTGGGGAAGAACCTCTCCTGGTCCAGATGTGTGAGGGGCTTGCTGGGTCCAGGGACATACAAAGCTCAGGGTTGAAGTGGAGAATTCTGAATGCCTGAGAAGGGCAAACACATGGGAAGCTGGGGTGGAACCCTGGGACCCCAGGAAGTAACGACAGGAGGATGATGTGTACAATGTGAGGTGGGGAGAAAGGGCCGGCTGTCCTGTGACCACTGGGCGGTACCGTTTCTCTAGCCTTGGCACTGCCCCTCAGGACAACTACACCAGGTGCTTTATCCCTCCAGCTGTCACTGGGCTGACACCAGGCAGTGTTGACACAGGTGGAGAGGGAGCCAGCTGCGAGGCTGTGTGACACAATGAGACGGACTCTCTCTGACCCACCCCTGTCTGTCCTGTCTCAGGTAGTGCAAGGAAGATCTCGGGGGCTCTTGGCAAGCTGTCCTGCTGGATGAGAGGCAGGGGCTGAGCGAATGGGGGCCTTCCACAGGGAGTCTGGGGGTCCTGGCTGCTGCCACTAACCAGGCAGGTCTGTGGTCCCAAATGTTAGCTATGGAGCTGGTGGGAGCCAGGCTCAGAATCTGCTTCCCTAGTCCACCTGAGAATGGGGTGATGGCCCTGGAACCTCTGTTCAGCCAGGGCAAATGCTCAAGAAGCATGAGTTTTGGGGATGAGTGAGTCATGGAAGAAGATAAAGGGCCCAAATGGTCCCCATTTTCTAATTGAGATAGGATTAATCATCTTCACTTGCTGAGGGAGAGCATCCACCTTGAGAAACCATCTGAAACACAAAACTAATCCAAGCAAAGAGACATGAATGTTAACTTCCTACTCCATGTCACTTTCTGAGTTGGACCAAACACACACATCTGCTATACTGTCCGGCCAGGCTCGATCACCACACTGTGCGGTTGGTTCCTCCTTTTGTGGGATGTGGTGTCCCTTTCAGCTCAGTGGGCACTCAACTTCACTTCCATTTCTCTGTGGACTTTTTTAGTGTGTGTGTGTGAAGGGGCTCCTTTTCACCATCCCTCTGTCCACTGTGCCCTTCCACCCACTACCCTCGCCTGCTCAGAGTGCAAGCACCTGAGGCTTGAGAACCAACCATTTTCCTATTTCTTAAATTATAGGCTTTGCTGAGGTTGCCTGATTGACTGCAGAGGGTAAGAGGTAAGCCAGCTTGGCAGCAAAAGGCTGACCGGGCCTAGTCCTTCTCATTAGAAGATCCCAGACTCAGCCTGTACAAGGTGACCCTAGGCCCCCTATAACCTTCAGCAACAGACCTCCCATTCTGAAGGGGAAAATTCAACAAGGTTGTCACTAGGCAAGGTCAACCCCAGTCAGGGCTGCAGGAGACCCCACAACCCAGGAGGATAAAGGAACCCATTCTGTCTGGGCTTTCAATCTCAAGGGCTTTCCCCAGAACCCTCAATACCTTGTTTGTATGTTTGTTTTTGAAATTTCTTTTGAAGAGATTTCCCTAGGTTGATGTGAGCATTTGTCCCTGGCTGTCAGGCTGGAAGGACAGGACAGTGGGACAGCTCTTACCTAGCATGGTCAAGGTCATTAGTTCCAAGACTACAGAAATAACAGTGAAAGCCAAAACACAGCAAAACACCCAGGCTTCACACCCAGTGCTACTGATAAGAACCTGTGGGAAAATCATCTCTTACTTTTTAATAACATTTAAGGTAAAGTCAAGATGCTTAGAGAAATTTTTCCATTTCTGAGGGAATAAAAAGATCAGAGCTTATCTCCTCCCTCTCCACCCGAGACAGGGTTTCTCTGAATAACAACCCTGGCTGTCCTAGAACTCGCTTTGTAGACCAGGCTGGCTTCAAAGTTGCAAAGATCCTCCTGCCTCTGCCTCCCAATTGCTGGGATTAAAGGCGGGAGGCACCATGCCAGGCTCAGGGTTTCTCATGGTTGTTATGCAACTTTTGAAAGAGACAGCACTTGACCTAACTCAAACCCAGACTCAGAGTTGACAGATATGAAGCCTTCAGTGAGGAGCAGGGTCCTACCATCAGCTCTTCCCAGGCATAGATGGTTCTAGAACATGATATCTGTGCTGAGAGCTGGGCAGAGGAGCCAGAAGGGTCTAGAGAATGATGGGAATACTCTCTCTGGAGCCTAGAGAGATGGCTCAGTGGGTAAGAAGGCTTGTCTGGCACTCAAGTACTGGGCATGTGTGCATGTATCTCTAACTCCAGGGCTATGGATGCCGATGGCAGGAGGGTCACTGGAGTGGGCCCCAACCTTGCTCCAGATTCACCAAGAGAGTCTGTCTCAAGGAAGTATGGTACAGAGTGATGGAACTGGGTACCTGGTGCCCTCTTTTGGCTCCCAGGAGCAAGTGTATGTGCACATGTACACGCATACACGCGCACACACACCACACACATCCCATCTCCCGGGTCCTCCTCAGGGAAGGCCTTGCCAACCCTTTACATAGTTGGCTCCCTCACAGTATTTTCTCACAGTCCCTCAGAATTTGCTATGCCCCTCTTTCTCTGAGAACCAACCAGGAGTCTGCAGGGACCTTTTATACCCAGATCCCACAAGTTGATTGAGGGGGCCACAGCTAAGGATTGTGTGTGACCCCAAGATCACCTGTCTTCATCCCAGAATTTATTAGGCCTAGCCCTTGCCATCTCATCCAGGCCTCTTTGCTATTGGGCTCAATTTATACATAAAGTCAAGGCCCAGAGTCTGCTGTCAAGACTCCCACAGGCAGGGCGTGTGGGGTGAGGGCTCCAGACGGTGCTTGAGGCTTTTCTGTACCCAGCTGAGGGGGTCTCCTTCACAGTGCCGACATGAACTAGCATGGCAACAACTTCAACAGCTACCTTGCTGATAGAGCCTTGGGCTCTCAGGCGGCCACAGATGACCCCTCAGGCTGGGAGGGGCTGCCTCTTATGCTCCTTTCCCCTAAGCCACAACTATGTGTCTCGTCAGCATATTCTTAATGGAAACACAGATGTTTTGGTGCCTTTAGGTCTCTGAGAGGACAGATAGCACTTGCCAACTCAGGCCTGAGAAGCCAAGGCTCGAGGCCATCACCACTGAGTCATGGTGAAATTCCTGCACTGCTTTTCTCTGGAGCTTTGCTTTTGCACCCAGTGGAGGGCTATAACTCCTCCACTGAGCACGTGCATGCGAGTGCGTGTACGCACATGCGTGCACACACACACATACATACACACACACAGAGGGAGAACCGAGAATTCACACTGGGAGCTGCCCACAGCCCTTGCATTAGGCATCTCCAGAGAAACAGAGGCAATAGGAACAAGAATGAGCCACACAGTTAATATACTAGGATATGCATAATATCTAAGCTACAACATGCATATTTGATATATATCACATTTTTATAGTTAAGGTTGATTTATTTTTAAATTTGATGTGTATAGGTGTTTTGCTGGTGTTTATGTTGTACACAAAAAGCATGCAGTGCCTATGGAAGCCAGAAGAGGGTGTTGGAGTCCCTGGAACTGGAGCTACAGATGGTTGTAAACCACCATGTGGGTGCTGGGAACTGAACCCAGGTTCTCTGCAAAAGCAGAAGGTGTTCTTAACACTGAGCCAACTCTCCAGCCCTTGATGTATAGACCGTGTGTGTGTGTGTGTGTGTGTGTGTGTGTATGACCTGCATTCCTGCTCACGAGGGAGAGAGAGATGTGAGAGCTGGGAAGAGCTCGTTGGTAATTGTGGGGCAGTCTATGGTGCTGTTGGACCTCACATTCAAAGACAGTCTGGAAGAAGTTCCTCTTTCCTTGTTTACATAAGACAAAGACTCCACATTAAGGAGTAATCACTTTTATTGAGGCCACTGCTATAAAGGTTAATCACACCTATGTAACACTTTCCCGGGTCATAGAGGGAAGCCACGGCTTAGCTAAACTAACACAGGATTCATTATGCCAGGCTTCCAGCTGGAGTCTCCCTTTAAGGGCCGGAGCCCAGGGTATTTTGAGGTTCTCTGTGCTTGTGGTGCAGGGATAGAATCAACACACGGGAGGCAGGTGTCTACCGCTGTTCCACACACACAGCCTGTGGTTTGAATTTATACCCTGCTGGCTGTCAGTGATTTTATATTCGCACTAAAACCGTCTTCTTTGTTTTCTCGGTCAAGGGAACAGTAACAGTGGCTCCTCCTGTTTCTCTCTCACCCCTCAGCAAGCTGTGTGACGGCAGGAGCTGAGCCACCTCACCCTTCTCTCTCTAACATGTGCCAAACACGCGGCACGCATCTTCTCGTCTATGTATTTCCTCTTTACCATACCCCATGATCCAGGAATGGCTATTGTCATCACTATTTAGAGAAGGAAACTGAGTCTCAAGAGGCAGAAACCTGCTTCCCTTACCCAGCCAGGAAAAGGCTTAGCAGGACAGGACATGGCCAACCACAGGGAGTCCATACCACCTGGGCACTGCTGCCTTTTGGGACAGTGCCTGTCCCGGTGGCGAGCTAAGCTCCCAGGCTATGGTTAGCGACATGCTTTCTTTTCATGAAGTCAGGGACAGATGCGTTAGGGTGATACTGGCATGGTCACGTGACACCAGCATACTAATGTGTTTTTACACTAAGTTGTAAATGACTTACTTCTCTACAACCAATCTTTTCTCCTTCCTTCCTTCCTTCCTTCCTTCTTTCCTCTCTTCCTTCCTTCCTCCCTTCTTCCCTCCCTCCCTCCCTGCCTGCTTGTCTTGCTCACCCCTAACCCAGGTCTGGCCCCTCAATTCTCACGGCCAGTAGCTCCCTCTGGACGCATATGCTCCTACAAATGGTGACTCCCTAGACATATACATTGCACTTTTTGAGACTGGTGGCTTTGAGCGCTATCAGATTAGGAGTACGATTTTTCCTTAGTGAAAATATGTGCAGGTGTGCATCCCTCTAATCCCAGTAAGAGGCAAAGGCAGGAAGATTGCTTCTAGTTAGAGGCTTGCTTGGTCTACATAAGAGGTTCAGGCCTGCCAGGGAGTACGTAATGAGATTCTATATTTTATTCTATGTTTTCAGATGACTTCGTTTACAGAGGAACTCGGAAGCTCCTCAACAAGCAGCAATGAAAGTCTGGTGCCAGCTCACTTCCTAGGCTGATTCTCCAGGAGCCTTGTATTCTTCCACTCAGTCTTGGTCCTCCACTTCTATAAGAGAAGTCCCAGCTAGCCTTGTGGAACAGAGCCATGATATCCGATATAAGAGCCACATACTACTCCACTAGCTGACTTGACAGCTGATCCTAGAGAAAGAGCAAGCCCTGTCCAGAGGAGTGGAGGACCCGAGTGTCACAGCAACCCACCTGAACCTAACTCGGATTGCCACCCTAGACTGCCTATACTAGGTTCTAAGGGCCCTATTCAAACTCAGGGTCCTTGTTTGTTTTGCTTCTGCTGTGGGAGCTGTTGAAGGCATCAAATATTTGTTTCATAGCATACCCCATTTGGATCTGGATGGCCCATTAGATAAGAAATTTCAATTAATTTCTATATATTTTGTCTAAAACTCCGTACTGAAGGGCTGACAATCTTCTAGTGCTGTGACCACAGAGACATCACTGATCAAGCACAACCTTCCTCAATAGAGAAGGATCCGTCTTCACTTAAGGGTATAGGAGTGTCTGTGCTCCTCTGCTCGCTGCCAAATCTGCTCTCAAGAAGGACCTGTGCCTGCAGAGTCGAGCTGTTTGACCAGCTCTGAAGTAGTGGGCTTGAAATAATTTCCATAAGGAGAGGCTCATGATGTAGGAGAGCAAACCAAGGAGGAGGATCAGAGCCTCAAAAAGTTCATGAAGAGCAGAGAGGGCCTGTCCTCAGCCTCTAGGTCAGCAGGCAGGACCACAAGTCCAGCAAACCGTAGAGGGTTGGAAAGCACAGGCCAGCAAAGAGATGTCCTGGCTGAATGGCTAATAGGAAAGAGCAATAGGAAGTAGTTATGGCAACGTTTATGACAGACAGACTCAGCTGAGGGGAATCCTGCCAGGGAACTTGGAAAGTTAGACAAGGTCTAACCGCAGTAGACCACCTGGCCCTGTGGTGACCATGGAACAAAGTGCCCACCTGTGTTGACATTTGGTGACAAACAGGTGTCTACCTGTTTTAGACAGGGTATTTCAAAGGAGCAGAGTTATGAGTTCATTCCTTTCACCTTTTAATGAAGAGTCTTGCTGTGTAATCCAGGCTGGCCTCAAACTCGAGACCCCCCTGGTTTCAACCTCTCAACTGCTGGGATTACGGTGTGTGCAACTCTGCCCAGTTACTTATTTCTTGAGAGAAACACACTTCCCAAAGGGAATGGTTCCACTCTGTGGAAGGAATTGAATTTGTAGGTGTGATCTTCCAGAAAAAGAGTCTCCAGGCCTCCAGGGTCTCATCAGCAAATGCTATCACATATTTCAAAAACTATCACCAAGGCTGGGCATGATGGCACATGCCTTTAACCCCAGCCCTCAGGAGGCAGAGACACAAAGATCTCTGAGGGATCTCTGAGTTCAAGGTCAGCCTTGTCTACAGAGCAAGATCCAGGACAGCTGGGGCTACACAGAGAAGCCCTGTTTGAAACAAACAAAAACGGTCACCAGTTTCTTTAAGGGACTGAAAAACTACAAGATTGTTGGAACTGAACAAGATAAAAAAAGTGTGTTTCAAACTCAACATCATTGCTGGTAACACTGAAGCAGAAGGAAGAGGAACCGCTGACCACACACATAGCAACCATACACCTAGAGCTAGCACCACTTGATGCTGGGATGCACAGTGCTTTCCGGAACTAGACTAAGATGTGGACTCCCCTGTGAACAATGGAAGTTCTATGCACAAATGTCAAGCAACAACAACAGCAACAACAACAAAAATCTTCACAAAAAACAAGATACAAGGTCAACACAAAAAGCCCAATTGCTATGTTCTAGAAACACACCATTTGAATTGTTTCCTATATGTATATATGTGAGGTATACATATGCATGTGTGTTTTTGCATATATGTGGCACATGTGTATGTGCATGTGTATGTGGAGGTAGGTACAACATTGACATAAGTGTCTTCATTAGTCACTCTCTGTGGAGGACATGGGAGTATATAGCAGGTGACAATTAGTATCTAACAGGTCAATCTACCAGATGAATAGCTCTCTGATGGGGGAGCCTTACTTAGACTGTGGGGTCACTGACTGTAAATGACTGGTTATTTCTGTCTGTAATTTTTCTCATATGCATACATTTCTTCCCTAAAAACAGCTCTGGGTGTTTTCTGCACTGCCTGTGTGTTTATCTTGTATAAATATTTCATCTACTGGGCACACGTATAACTGTGGTCAGGAAGATGATTTCTTCTTAATCTGTATAATTCTGATGAACAGAAAAAATATTAGGATATTTTTCATTTCTCAGACTGACATAGGAAAGGAATAGTATTCTCAGTCACAAAGACAGATGTTTTTAGACTTCAGAGCACATTCAAAGCAAACTGGCTGCCCCTGGAGACAAATACACAAGGATGAACTCCCAGGTGTTTACTGCTGAATCAAGATCAGACATGAAGCAACTTTAGTAGATATAACCCCCTGCAGTAATGGACTTCCTCCACGTACTCCTAGCCTCAAGGTTCAGCCAACTAACTTTATTGTTTAAGTCCTGAATTTCAGTGTCGCTTTCTGTCTGGGACTTAGAGCTACATGCATGGCCAAGCACGTGCTGGCTGGTCAGCGTGACATCTGTAGCCAGAGAGAAAGTATGTTATCAGTGTGGCTCTGTTTCTTATTGCTCACTCAAGAAGTGCTGTGTGTAAACCGGGCGGTGGTGGCGTGCGCATTCGGGAGGCAGAAGCAGGCAGATCTCTGTGAGTTCGAGGCCAGCCTGGTCTGCAAGAGCTAGTTCCAGGACAGGAACCAAAAAGCTATGGAGAAACCCTGTCTTGAAAAAGAAAAAAGAAAAAAAAAAAGAAGTGCTGTGTGACTCTGGAATGTGATTCCTATTTGTCCAGAGGCTCTGCTGTTGTAGGGGAAGGATGAGAGACTGAGAGAGGAGTGCTGTGCAGCTGTGTGGAAAGAGATGAGATGTAGCTGTGTGGAGACCGAGAGATTTTCAGAAAGAAAACTTTTTAAGATGAAGGTTGGCATCAGAAGGTGTGTGTGTTTCCTTATTTACCCTCAGAAAGAGAAGAATTTTTTCCAAGTCCCAATACTTTGAAGGCATTCTTTCTGTAACCCTGGGTCCAGACCTGGGAGTTGGTCTCCCAGGCTGTCAAAGCTCTCCATCCTATATATTGAACCTGGAGCTTGACATTTTGGCTCACTTGGCGATCAGCTTGCCCTGAAGATTTCTATCTCTACCTCCCATGTGCTGGGACCACCAGAAAGCAACCAACCTGCCCAGTATTTATATGGGCACAGGGATCTGAATTTTTATCATTACACTTGCAAAGCAAATACTTTACCCACTGAGCCATCTCTTCAAATCAATTAAAAGCATTTTACATGACTACAAATTAAAATAACTAGATACAAATATAATAAAAACACATTCTGTTAAACTAAAAACACTGACAGTAAAAAAAGTCAAGTAATAGCTAAGCAAATAGGAAGACATACTGTATCTATACACAGAAAGCCTGTTGTTCCATAATTGATCTGTAAATGTAATATGATACCAATCAAAATTGTGCAGGATTGTTCATATATAAAGAAGAGCTCATTCTAAAATGTTTTTAAATTTTGTTTTATTTATTTATATACTCTGGTGTGCATGTGTGTGTGTGTGTGTGTATTTGCACATGCATGCCATGTATGTGTAGCTTAGACCAGAGGCCAAGTTTTAGGGGTCAGTTCTCTCCTTCCCCCATAGGGGTACCAGGAATCAACTTGGGTTGTCAAGCTTGGTACCCAGTGCCTCTACCTGCCTGTCCATCTTTATCAGTCTTCACATAAAACTTTTCGTGAAAAAAAAATGAAGATGCTAAAATAGTTAAAAACAATCTTGGAAAGAAATTATAAAGATGAAGGACTGTTTTTTCCCACTAATCAGTTTCTAGTAGCACATGAAGGTCACATGCATGAGCGTGTATGTGAGCACACATACACAAGAGGTGAATAAATACATTTTTGAGAAAAGATAGTGATCTGGGTGAGGTGGCGCACACCTTTAATCCGAGCACTCGGGAGGCAGAGGCAGACGGATCTCTGTGAGTTCGAGGCCAGCTTGGTCTACAAAGTGAGTTCCAGGACAGAGAAACCCTGTCTTGAAAAAAAAAGAAAGAAAAAAGATAATATACTATTGACACAGAAATAATCCCATATTTGTAAGAGAATTAGCTTTTGACTGTTGCTAAGGCAACTCAAAGATAATTTAGTGGCATTTCCATAAATACTATTAAAATAATTGAAAATCCATATGCAAAAATGTGATTTTCACATAAATCCCACACTATTAAAAGAAACACAAAATGAATTATAGGAAAAAAGTGCAGAGCTATGAACATTTTAGAGGAAAACAGAAAAAAAATGTTTTGGCCTAAAAAGTTAGGCCAAAGGTTCTTAAATTTGATTACTAAAATTCAGGCCAATAAATAGGGCTTTATTAAACTTTATTATAATAAATATTATGCATATAAAACTTTATTATTCTGTTCTATAGAAGACATTTTAGCTGGGTGCGGCTGTGCACACCTGTGACCTCAGTACCTAGGAGCAGAGAGATTAGGAGTTCAAGTCCAACCTTAGGTACGTAGGTAGCTCAAAGCCATCCTGGGCTACATGAGACCTCATCTTTGAAAGAAAAAGGAAAAAAGCAGTTTAAAGCTACAAATGGAAAATGTATTTTTAGTTCGCTTGTATTTAGAATCTGTAAAGAAAGCTCTGAACTGAACAAGAATACAAACAATCCATCTCAAAACTGGTCAAGATGGGCATGGCATGTCATGACTATAGTCCAGGCTGCTGGAAAGTCTGAAGTGAGAGGGTCACTTGGGCCCACAAATTGGACATATAGTGACTTCCATCTCACAAATAAAACCAAAAGGAAGATAGTCTGAATGGCACTTGCCTCAGGCATTCACAGGGCAACCAGCACCCGAGAAAACATCCTACACCATTTGCCAGTTATTAGAGAAACAGAAACAGAAACCACACAGAGGTCCCACTGGACACCTGTTGGAATGATCTAGGGTGAAAAGCCTGGTGAATGCTAGCCCTGGCAAGGGAACAGAGTGGCTGGGTCTTTCCTAGGTAGCTGGTGGAACACATCAGCTGTGAAATAGAGTTTGAAATTTTCTTGCGACGTTACACATTTATTTTCCACTTGATTCAGCAATCCCACTCCTACAAATTTATAGTGGAGAAAAAACTTGTGCACAGTTCTGTGTAAAACTTAAATTTTTTTAATCTATTTGTGTGTGGAGATCACCTAACCTTGTTTGTTTGCTTGTTTTATGAGACAGGATTTCTCTGTGTAACAGTCCTGGCTGTACTGGAACATGCTTTGTAGACCAGGCTGGCCTTGAACTCACAGAGATCCTCCTGAGTGCTGGGATTAGAAGAGTGTGCCACCATGCTGGGCTGATCATCCAGCCTTCAATGGCAAATGCTTTTACTTGCTGAGTCAGCTCCCTTCCCTGACCCATGATGTTCTGCCCATGATAGCCAAAATCTAGAAATGACACCACGGATGCTGTTCTATGAGAGAACTGATAACGTGTGTTCATCCCTAGACTGGACAGCATGTGTCAACACAATGACAACATGCTGGTTTTGGTTAGGGTTTTATCACAGCAGCAGATGAGAAACTAAAATACCACCATTGCATGCAACCATGTTTTCACCACATGCACGTATGTACTTTAACATATGTACATACATTCACACACACACTGCAACACTCAAATACCTCAACACACGCACACACACATACCCACCACTACAACACAACCATGCATTCATATACACACAGAAAGACACACATATGATAACACACATACTAACACACACTCCCTCATATACTCTGACACATGCAAACACCCATTCACCTTCATCACACAGAAGGCAATTGTGAATTCACAGACACATGCATGCACTCATACACTCATGCAGATATACACCTATAATGTCATTCTTAGAAGTCACAAAAGTCAGCAAAGTGAGGACATTTACATACAAAGAGGAACCCCAGACAGGGATCCTGTATAGGAGCTCACACTGGCTCCGCTTCGTGGCCCTCTGGCTTCTGATGATGAAGTTCCCTTGCCCATCCTAGCCAACCTCCCCCATGAGAAGGGGTGGTTCTGTGGGAAATTCCATTCTTTCTGCTTGCCCGCCGGTCTCATCACTGGACCTGAGAGCCTGGGGGTTTATACTGTCAGGTAGACCTCAGGTACACCATGTCACCTGATTCCTCGTGAGTCCCCTACTGAATCCGCTGTGAACTCTCCTGACCTCGATCCTCTCCTGAGTGCTAACTGACTCCGTATTGTGACTCTGAGAGCTAGGATTGCTCTGGGTCTCAGGCATCGTCTCTGTAAGAGTCACTAGGGATGTCTTTAACAACAGCCCTTCCTGAGATGCAACGTAGACTAACCAAACTTTGGAGCCGTCTTCAGAGTAAGGCTGGCAGCAGGACTTCTAGAAGTCCCTTGGGTCATGTTATGCACAGCCAGGATCTGCCCGGAGACTGCCTGACACTGACTAATGTTGAGCTGCCCTTCAGGAGACCACAGCAGGAGAAAAGCAGATGCAGGGAAGGATCTATGTGGAGCAGTGGGCCAGGAAGCCTCTGTGAAGGTGTGCGTATCAGAACAGAGACGAGAGGGACTGGGTAACATGAAGACTTCCTGTGGCTCCTTCCTTGGCTTGCCCAGCCTGGAGCTGGAAGGACAGGGGAGCTCCAAATACTCAGTTTGGGTGAAGGTCATTTTCACTAGAACTCCTCCCCAACCCCAAACAGAGTTTCTCTGTCTAACAGTTCTGGCTGTCCTGGAACTTACTCTGTAGACCAGGCTGTCCTTGAACTCGTAGAGATCCACCTGTTTCTGCCTCCAGAGTGCTGGGATTAAAGGCTTGTGCCACTATCACCCATCCTAATTTCACTAGAACTTTGAAACAGACATCTATGGCTGATCCTTTTCATTTCCTTTGGCTTTACCGGCAAGAGCTGTTTTGCAGATAAAGAAGGCAACGCTGAGCAGCAAGGGGGTGAGAAAAGCTGGCCAGGGCAGGGCTTAGATCTCTCAGTAACTCAGGAACATGTTCAAGCTGAGGCAAGTTCAGGGCTGCCTCTGCACCAGATCCACCAATTGCCCTGATCTCACTGTTTCCCATGTAACCCCATGTGACAGATGTCCACCCAATGACAAACCCTGCTGAGACCAGGAGATGGCTGAGCTCTGGAGCATCTCCTCTCTTGCCCTGCCCATCTGCAGCCTGGGATGGAGGAGCCCATGGGAGATGTATCTTCTGTGCTTCTGGCATGGGGCATGGGATGAGGTTTAGTTTGGTTTTGCAATCTACAAACCTGGGGCGATCCCATTGCTCTTGTGGGTGGGTTCACTTTCACCCCAGGCTGGGCCTCTGCCATTTGGCTGCTCAGCTGCTTCCTGTGACTCCCACTCATTACCTTCTGCAGGAACATGAGCAGGTCTGACCTAAACCAAATTCTCCAGGCATGGAAACTTGCTGTCCCCCCCAAGGGGCTTCTCAGTAACCTCAGGGCATCCTTGCCCGTGCCCAGCAATTTAGCTCCAGGACATGCAGTATGGGACAAGGATCAGGAGGTCAGCGACAGAATTTATACTACCCCTTTCTGACTGGGTGGCCTTCTAGAAGACTTAGAAGACCAACAAGAATCTCGACATTCAGCAGGCACCCAGTGTCTCTCCACATCCTGCAGCAGTTTATGATGCTGTTGGCATGGTTGGAGAAACTGGTGGGTTACTCCTCCGCCAGGGCTCTCAATGGGGTAAAGGGGCTCTCTCTGGCTGCTGGACCCGTAACTTGGCAATACCAAGTCCCTAAAATGATCTTTTATTTACATTTTTAATTTTAAAAATTAGCTTCCAATGGTTAATGTGAAAAGAAAAGAAAAAGAATATGATTAAGTAAATAAATCCAGTGGGATTCGGGCACATAAATGACAAAAAAAAAGAAAGAAAAGAAACCAAAAACCGACGCTGCCCATAGGGGTAAGAAAATGTAATTGCAATTCTAAGACCTCCAGTCCTCAGAATAGGACCACCTGAGGATATTCCAGGTCAATGCTATGTAGTCCTAAGAATGGTTAAGATCCATGGTGGCGGCAAGAACATTTCAGTTTGAAATGTAAACGCTCGGTTTGGAAGGCGAGAACATTCTCTAACAGAATTGGGCGGCCAGGTGTTCTCACCGAGACCCACAAAAGACCAATGTCTCAGAAGTCCCCGGGCAACAACTTTCCTGTACCGGCGATTCCCACGCGGAGCCGCTTTCCCCTGCTGGGCTGCTGCAGCCCAGGTCCTCCCAGGTCTCCTGGCCCGCGCAGTGCCTCTGCGATGACAGATGGAGGACCCCACTCCTCTCTCCAACATCCGAACCCCAGCCCGAGATTCCTCTCCAAGCCCCCAACTCCAGCACACGAGTGGGACCTGGCATGCCCCAGCCTCGGCGTTACCTCCTCGGGAAGCGGGACCCCGGGAGGGGCTGCGGGGACACTGACCTGGGAAGCCCGCGCTCTAGGGCAGGCAAGGAGCAGCAGGAGAAGGACGAGCGCGCGCTGAGAGCCGGGTCCCATCTCGCCCAGCACAGTCTGGCTGCTGAGGAAGGCAGGTAGCTGTTCCCTGACGGACCCTGAGTCCCCGCGGTGCGCCAGTCTTTTTAAGCTCCCGCGGCCACCAGAGACCGTAGCCGGCGGCGGCACGAGACTGTCCGGACGACGCGGGGAGGCGCCAGCCCCGTGGCGGAGGCCGGGAGAGGAGGGGCTGCTGAGCCTGGAATGCGCCTGGGAGCGCGCCCAAGCCACGACTCCTGGAGGAGGCCGGGCGCGACCAAGGGTGGCCGGTGCCCACCCTGGATTGCCCTACTGCCTACTGTCCCTACTTCCCGCCGGGAGCGACCCAGGCTTTCGCCAGCCACACGTGGCTGACTGATGAGCCAAACTTAGGTTTGTCCTACCTCAAAGCCCACACAAGGACACCTTCCTCCAGGACAGCAGAGAATAAGGCAAGTGTGGTAGGAAGAGGGGCTTCATAAACTTGGCCTAGGTTAGACCACGTCTTTTTCAACTGTGTACCAAAATATGGGAGTTGAGTTGCTGAATTTAGCAAATTGTAAAAGCACAAGACCAAAAAATGAATCCAAGGGGTCCTTGGTCACCGTGACTGGTGCTGGTCAGTTGTCCCTGGACACCACGTGAATGAGACATCTACGACACTTGGCTCAGATCCAGACTATTTATGTTATGAAATAAAGTGGGTTTTTTGTTTGTTTTTGTTTGTTTTTTTCCCCGCACAAACAACGTTTTCTGCCACTTTGTACATATTTCTGTGAAGTGATGTGCTTGGTGTAACAATTATCAAACTATAGATCAATTTGGGAAAAAAAATGTCAAAAATGCTTCTTGTTCAATATCAAATAGTCAGACAAGATTTAGTTCTTCGTGTAAAAATAAATAAGCACACCAGATTTCCTTTAGTCTTTAATAAATGGTAAAATTACATTTATAGCAAAGAATTACTTTAAAATCAATGGAAACGTTTTAGAAGAGTACTGTCCAGGGTTTAGGAGCGAGCCCCGGGCGACTAAGAGTCCACAGCCTTCCTTCTAGTGTGCAGTCTGTTTCCCCAGAGTATCAGCAGAGACCCCATTCTAGAACTTCACTAAGGTCTGGGTGGGTAACAACCCGAGGATGGACAGGCACAAAGTTGAAGTCCCTGCACCCAGGCTATGGGTGAAGCAGGTGCTTCAGACCCCTGGAAAATGTAACTTAATTCTCCCTGGAAGAGCATCTTGGGAAGCTCCCTCTGATTGTACAGAATGCTTCTGAAGCCCACAGCCCCTGAAACGGAGCTGTTTTCAGTGGGAATCAGGACGGCAAGCCCGGTGTCCTCTCTTGGCCTATGAGGGCTGCTATGACAAAGTGCCACGGACTAGGCAGTGTCTAACAATACAACCGCGCGCCTCGAGACTCGGGGAGCTGGGAGTCAGGATCAAGGTATTTATTGGCAGATTTGGTGGCGATGCGGGTTTGCTTCATCCTCAATTGTGGAAATAGGCAGAGTAGCTCTTTGAGGCCTCTTTTCTTGGGGGGGGGGGTCAGGTGGGTGGGGTTTCAAGACAGACTTTCTCTGTGTAGCCCTGGCTGTCCTGGAACTTGTTCTATAGACCAGGCTGGCCTTGAACTTGGAGATCCACCTGCCTCTTTCTCCTGAGTGCTGGGATTAAAGGCATGCGCCACCCCCACCCTGCATAAGGCCTCTTTTGTAACAACACCTCAGTGATCTAATTCAGAAATATCCTAATACTACCATACTGAGGAGGGAGTTCAAATTATGACCATAGCCGGTTCCCTGGAAAGCATGGAACCATGGAACACAGGGCATTGGGCATTGGGCATTGGGCCTGGGGACCACCCAAACTTTGGCTCCCCAACAAATCCCACTGAGCTGTTTCCTCTGGCTTCCTGAAGCAGAGCAAGGTCCATGTCCTTGTGCTTTGGAAGTGTTGCAGAGAGACGTAGTCAGAACACTGCTTGGCACTGTCCAGGTAGGGAGGAAAGGACAGCAGCCAAACCAGGGTAGGCCGGAGAGATGATGGGCCTCTGTGTCAGTCTCCAGTGTGTCCGCTGTCTATGAGCGGGCCACCCGTTTCCTGGCTGCGCTTACCTCCTGGGAATGAAAGGTTCCATTCTGCTTGGAGTGGCTATTTATTTTGAGTTTTCTCCTGCCCCGTATTTACATGGCAACCCCCAAGCACGCTTAGTTGGTTCTGGCTGCACACTGGACACCAGAGGCTGGGCAGATGTGAGCAAGCCCTCTTTTCTTTCCCATTACCCTCTCCTCGGAGTCTCAAGGCAGACCAGATCGCATAGAAGCAGAGAATGAAGCAAGGTTATAGGTGGTTAAACTTCCTCGTCAGCCTGGCGCGGTTTGAAATCACCTGGGAGACAAACCTCCAGGCACGTGCGTACCCAGAGAGGTTAAATTAGGAGAAAAGACCCGCTCTGAATGTGGGGACAGCCCCTGTCTGAAGACCCCTGGGCGGGCGGGGGGAGGGGGAGGCTGGACTAAGGGAGAATGGGTGGGGAAAGAGGAAGCCCGGATGAACTCTGCCACGCTGCGTTTAACCCAGGAGCCCAAGGAAACCCTTCCTCCTTCAGTTGCCTCTTGTGGGGTATTAAGCCACAGTATTGAGGCAAATAACTAACGCAGCACGGTTGGTGAGCAGCCTGGGGTATGCGGACTCAATTCTAAACGTCTCGGCTCAGAAAGGCGCTTCCAGGACATTTGGTCTTGACCTAATCCCTACTTTACTTTATGGAATCTCAGGACTGCAACAATTTTACTCAAAGCGACACAGCTGCCTCTTGGGTTTGCTGTTCTGCGTTTCTAAGGTTTCTAAACATCAACAGGAATTTTTGCTTTGGTGTTGTCCCTATTTGCTAACTTCCATTTGTGACTTTGGCCCTATGGCTGACTCCGCTTCGTGCTCAAGGTTCATCTGAATTAGTTTTCTGAGGCCTGGCTGCCCTTCTTTCTCTGTCGTCCGCTACGGTGATCTGCAGTAACCGAAGCAGATGCCCACAAGCAGAACTTGCGGGGGCTCTCTCCAGAGTGACTGACTGTTGGAGCCACGCTCAGTGGTTCAGAGCAGTGCTGGCTGCTCTTGCAGAGGACTCGGGTTCAGTTCCCACTACCCAGATGGTAGCTCACAACCATGCCTCCTTCCAGTTCCAGGGGATTCAGCATCCTCTTCTGGCCTCTGTGGTCACTGGCATGGATGTTGTGTACACACATATGTTCAAACAAAACACTCATACACACAAAACAAATCTAAAATGGAGAAGGCTAGGAACATTAGCTGTTCGGTTAGGGCTTCCCTCTGCCCTAATAAAATGGTTCTATCAGCTAGTTTGTGCCCTCTGTTTTTCCTCTATTGTTTCTTGGGGAGTATCTGTGGGGTACTGGGGCTGTTTTGGAGACTGTGAGATGGATTGGCAGATAAAGGTTCTTGTCACCGAGGCTGATGACTTGAATGTGGTCCTTTGAATCTACACAGTAGGAGAGAACTAAGTCCCGCAGGTTGTTGCCCACCCTCCATATGAATGCCATCATGTGCGAGAGAATGCGTAATAAATAAATAAAATAAAGATGATTTTTTTTTTAATGAGAGAAAGACTCTAGGAGCTGAGGGTGTAGCCCAGTTGGTAGGAAACTTGACTGACATTCGTGAGGATTTGAATTGGATCCTCAACCCCACACAGCCAGGTGTGGAAGTACACCTATAAAACCAGCACTTGGGAGGTGAAAGCAAGATATAAAGTTCCAAGTCATCCTCGGCTACACAGCGAGTTTGAGGCCAGCCTGGGCTACATAAGATCTGCCGTAATATCCTCAGTTCTCCATATGATATGGGAACGCAAAGAAAGAAGAAGGAAGTTGGATTTTAATTATTAATATTCTCTCCTCCCCTCCTGTGCGCTCTCTCTCTCTCTCTCCCTTCCTCTCTCCCTCTCTCTCTCTCCCAGCCTCCTGTGTCATTCTTCAGGCCCTGCGCACCTTTTCCTTTAGAGATAGGATCTCTCATTGGCCTGGAATTTGCTGAACAGGCTAGACTGCCTGGCCCCAGGGTTCCCCTGTCTCTGTCTCTCTAGCACCGGGATTAGAAAGGAGCCCCACCATGCCCTGGCTTTATATACACGGGTTCTGGGGCACAAACTCAGGTCCTCATGCTTACAAGGTAAGCATTTGTTTTTTAGAGACAGGGTTTCTCTGTGTAACCACCCTAGCTGTCCTGGAACTCTCTCTGTAGACCAGGATGACCTCAAACTTACAGAAATCTGCCTGCCTCTGTCTCCTGAGTAACAAGGCAAAGCATTTTACCGCATGAACCACCCGCTCAGCATTTAAAATTCTATTTGTTTGTTTGTTTGTTTATGTCTGATAGGCTCTTATTAGTAGCCCAGGCTATAGTTCTAGAAGCCACACTACTCTTGGCTGAAAGAGAAGGATTTGTTGTTGAAATCTATATCGGAGACCTGGCAACTGGCAGCATACAGTGGGAAGCAGTGACTCCCTGCTGTCCTGTGAGGCCCTCATGGTCTCTTATGGTGCCCACATCATGTTGCTTCCCTCCTGATGCATCTGTGACCTGGTCTTGCTGTTGGCACAGTCACAGTCCCGCATCTGTCTCTGCTCTAAGTGTCATCAAGCCTCTAAGAAGCTACTCTCTAACGGTCACAGGAACAAAGACTGGCATGTTAGTCTGACCAGGGATAACAGGGCAAGCGGAGGGAGGGGATCACTCAGCAGGAGAGCCATGACTTCATCCAATTCCTTCATTATACAAATATTTATCAAGTGCCAACTGTAGGCCTGGCTCTGAGCCAGGCACTACATTATGCTCACACGTTATAACCAGCGATTCTGCCAGCAAGCCATGCAGTCACGTGTAGAACATTGAAGACATTGTCTGCCTGTGGACAACATCAGGACAGACAGTAGAAGCTGCTGGCCATGCCCTGAAGACCATTTCCAATAATATAATAAAAAAAAAGGTTAGACTTCACTGTGTCATAATTATAGACCAAGCATCATTCAATGTCTGCCAAGGGGAGAGAAGCTTTGAAAGTCCACAAATGCCATTCCCCAATGAAGTCCAAATGTCTGTGGAAGGGGCAGAGTAGTAGGCCCAGTTGGTGGATGATGTAGTTCTTGGAGTCAGATGTGCCTGAGCCAAACCTCACCACCTGCAGGGACCAAGAGGGACTTGCATCTCTCCGTTCTTTGCAGGAATCACTTTCAACATTTACATGAGAATAAAGACATTTATCATAGTCAATAAGACATCCTAAATTATAGAGTCAGACATGATGAAGGAGCTGAGATAAATAACACTATGGATGGTTGAAGAAGCCGTAGGAAATTATTTTCTGTTTACTTAAAGTTATGTACCACCCCTCCCCAATATATCATTTAATTGAAGTTATACCACTTGGGGTAATAATGCTCTTCCCCTAAAAGTCACAGAGTATCTAACAAAAACCCCAGGGCCAGGCATGGGACACTTCCTTTTGAGCTGTTGGTCACAAGAGTCTAGGAGACTCTCCAAACCATAGAGGCTGTTGCTGTTGTCCTTGGTGCCTTCCAGAAAAAGATGCTACACACATTGTGAACACAGAACTTAAAGAGGTGGAGCCGAAACTGACTTGGAAGCCTGGGACTAGCCTTGGATGGAGCCATGACACTGCCAAGGGAGAAAAGCAATCAGGAGTTCTATCTCGCTGTAGGCACCTACAGACCACGACGATCATGGGCATGGCGAGATAGTCTGAAAGGTACCATAGTGGCACTTACGTCCTGGGAGCAAAGAGCTGTCTAATTGGACTTAAGGCTGGTTCAGTAGGAAGGAATCCATGCCTGGTGCCATAAACTAGTCAACTCCCTGTGTTTACAGAGTCCATGAGATCTGAGGAACGCCGTGGAATAATCCTCCACTTATAATTAATATTAAATCTCTGTGCATTGATTAGAGCAGTCGGCAGTCCCGACAAAAACCTCCACTTACAGAGGAGAATCTATTGTTATCAGCTTACTGAACCAGGGTGATTCCTAACTGCACTCTAAACACCCATTCTTATACCCACAGATCAGTGTAGCTCTCTCTCCCCCATTGTCACAGAAGCTTCTTTTGCAGCAAGTGGAGACCATTGCAGAAACCCACACGTTGTCAGAATGCAAAGATCACCCGACTGTGGGGTGTGTGTCTCCAGCCAAGACTTCACAACACAACTCCTAAGGCTCAGGGAACAACAAAGAAGAGGAGGGGGAAAGATTGTAAGAGTCATAGGATTAGGACATCTGCTTTAAAATAGTCTCTTCTAAAAAGAAAGAAGATGAAGTATTAGAGGGGTGGGGAGGAAGTGGTGGGGGTGGGAGAAGGGGTGGATATGGGAGGAGCTGGGGGAGAGTGGACGATGAATGTGATCAAGATACAGTGTATGAAATTCTGAACGAATTAATAAAAATGTTATATATTTAAAATAATATTTAAGATATATATATCTCCAAGTTCTATCTTCGGAGTTGGAGAGATGGGTCAGAGGGTAAAGGTGTTTGTTGGCTGTCTAGTCTGACAACATGAGTTTGATCTCTGGGAACCACATGGTAGAAAGAACTGACTCCTGGAATTTGTCCTCTGACTGAAAACACACACATACACACACACACACACACACACACACACCCTCAACACACAACAAACAAAAAAGTGAACAAAATGTAAAACAATTTCAAAAATTACTTTTGTCTTTGCCACTTGATGATGCAAATTCGTATTTTATATGAATCGCTGATTTTATTTTACAGAAATTTATTAATCATTTGATTAATAATTTTTTTAAATTATTTTTGTTATACTGTATATAGGTTTCTACTCTTGTTTAAGGTATTGTACCTATGTAGCTCATTTAAAAAATTGAAAATTATTCAGTGTTAAAATTAGGTAGGCAGAGAACACAGGATAATAAAGAAATACATGTTAATAGTAATCTATAATAATCAAACTTATAGTCATGTTAGGTATGGTTTTTAAGGTCAAACAGATATATTTTAGATAGATAGTCTTCAAACATTTTAGGGATCTACAAAATATGACATTTAAAGTGTTAAAGACAGTGAGACACAAGACTCCTGGTAGCACCAATTTACTTCAAAAACAGATGATGGGCATCGAAAAACCTCCATATGCTGTTTGCTTTCTTTGTGGCAAAAGCTAACTATTTGGGCAAGAAACTACCCTTGCCTCAATGTTATCCAAATAAAGAGGACACACACACACACAAAAAGGAACTGCCAAACTTTGTCAAGACAGGGTAGGAAGTTCTTCAAAAATTCCTACTTCACAAAAAATATTTTTAGGCCTGTAGGCCAAAGATGGATGCCCCAATGTTGCAGAAGAACCTTAGGTCACTGTTCAGGCAGTCAGCTGTTTCTGTCATTTCCAGTTTTGAAAGTTGTTTGCTCTGCACTTCCTGTTTACCCGGGTAATATTATATCCTTCTCCGATCTCTGATGGAGCTGAAGATTAGATAGTTATAATTACAGTTTTCCTTGTTACTAAATTCAGAAAAGAAACTCACAAAAGAGGTTTAAAGTATATAAGGCTGAGAGGCATAAAAACTTAAATTGTTTATCTACAAAATGTTTTGAGGTCTAAAAATATAGTTTTAGGTTTGTAATACAAGTTAGGATAGACAGTGAATTGGGTATAATACTTTGGACTTACCAAGCAGGATAGATAATGGAATATTTTCTCTAAATTTGCCAATGCAAGTGGACTGTATATTATGAATGCTATTCTTACCTGATAATTGTTCTTAATGTATGTAGTTTTACTATGTTAGAGTTAAAACCTTTCTTCTTTATTTAGACAAAAAGAAGGAAATGTTGTGGAATAATCTTTTTGTACTCTTGGGGAAGATGTGTCTTCCCCAAGGCACCTTCTGATTGGTTTAATAAAGAGCTGAATGGCCAATAGGTAGACAGGAAGAGGTTGGGTGAGACTTTTGAACCGAGAGCAAAGAAGAGATGAAGCTAGGTGTGGGGGAAATGCCAGAGGAGATGGAGAAGAAGCAGGACATGCAGGAGGAGATGTAAAAGCCACAAACCATGTGGCAGGACAGATTAATCAAAATGGGATAGCTTAAGTCATAAGAGCTAGTTAGAAACAAGCCTAAGCTTTCATAACTAATAATGTCTCTGTGTCATGAGTGGGGGCTGGTGGTACAGAGACAAATTGGCTGACTACACATGCCTCATATATTTGGTTCTGCTTCTCTGAGTCCCCAAGATGTCAACCTCAGTCCCTTAAGGCAATACTTGGGCCTGACAGGTGAAGGTGGAAGATATGGAAGAAACGCTGCCAGAAGAGGCGACACCCTCTTCTGGCAGTGCAGCCTCCTACTGTGTAGGGCAGGCAGGCATGGGCTGACACCAGGACTGTCACAGTGTGAACCACTGTGCAGACCTTCAGGGCCTGCAGGAGTGAACAGTGGGCACATGAGCAGCAGGAACAAGCCAAGACTGACCTCCGAGACCTCCAACCACCTGCCTGTGATGATGGTCCCACAGAAACCAGTGTCTAGAAAGACCATGGAAAGAAGAAACCCCAAAAGGTTGTAGTGTAGGTACTCACTGAAACAGGACCATGAGTTTGGACAGGACTATCAGGGGTCTCACTTTAATGGGCAGATCTTGAAATGTCGGGTCTCAACGGTCAATTCAATTGGATTGAGAGACACCTAGGTGATTAGTAAAACTTCTGCGTGTGCCTTTGAGGGTGCATTCAGAGGCCATTAGATCATGGATTCTCTGACCAAATCAAGGTCCAATTCACAGATGGATTTAATCCACGAAAGGATTATCAGGAAGGGGTGGATCTTAGGAACGTCCTGGCTAAGATGCATCTTCCCTCAGCCCCTTCCATCATTTCTTCCTGCCTCCTGGTCACCATGAGGTGGCCTCTGCACATACTCCTACTGCCCATCCATCTCTCTCTGCTTCCCGGCCACCGTGAGGTGAGCCTCTGCACACTATTACTGTGATATATATTTATATACACACACATGAATACAATCTGTGGGTACATTTAATGTTGCTTGCATGTACATGTGTTTAAGGCTGACCCCCTGGGACCTATCAGGAGGTTATTCCTTAGAGAAGAGTGATTATCCATCTCTCAGCAGCCACTAATGGTCTGTAGTTCTTTACCTGACGGTGGAGTCTTCTGAGCGTTCCCCCACCATATCAGCATATCAACTGGCATTGTATCGGGCAGGTCTTGTTTAGACAATCGTATCGCTGAGATTTCATGGAGATACTTGTCATATATAGGAGATACTCTAGCAAATGCCCTGGCCCTCTGGCTCTTAGAATCTTTCTGTATCCCCTTTGACAATATTCCCTGGGTTTTAGATGTAGGGGTTGTGTTGTAGCTGGACCAGTTAGGGCTGGGCACCTTGTGGTCAGCTGTTCTCTGATCTTTGACCCGCTGTGGATTTCTGTAATAGTCTCTATCTACTGCAAAGAGATGCTTCTTTGATGAGGAGTAAGAGCTAACTTACCTTTTGGTACAAAGATAAGTACTTAGAATGCAGCTAGAAATTATACCAGGGGCTAGTGGGATGGCTCAGTGGTTAGAGGCAGTGATTATTCTCCCAAAGGGCACTGGTTCAATCCCAGCACCCTCATGTCAGCTAACAATGACTTGTAGCTCTAGTTCTAAGGGATCTTATGCCCTCTTCAGCCTCTGGGCACCAGGCATGCATGTGTGCATAGACATACATGCAAGCAAAACACCCATTCACATAAAATGAAAATAAATTTTTTAAAAAAGAAATTATACTGGTTTTGGAAAGTAGTAATAGCAGGCTCTCCTCTAGGGTCAATGACCTCACAATGAAGTTGGTTGGGTTTACAGTATCAGAGATGAATTCCCCTCTATTGAGTGTCCCTTACATCCAAATGTGTGGCTTATACCTTGGTTACCCCAAGATATAAGCACTACTATTGCACCTTGGGAGATATCTTGTCATGCTGGTCATTGTGTTTTGTGTCATAGCAAGGAAGGACTATTGATTGCACAGTTTAGGGACAAAAGTTTGCATAGTGACTGCATATTCTGAGAGATAGTCCTCAAGGCAGGGGCTTCTAGGTCAGTTTCATGTACTGTTTCCAAAGTGTGTGGTGTCCTCAGCAATAGGGTCTCACCTTTAAGTTCTGGAAGATAAGAAATGGCAATGGCAATAGCCTATATTGTTTTGGGAGTCATCTAGATTTCCCCTAGTCAAAAATTTGAAGGGAGAATTCCTATGCTTGACACTAAGGTTTTTATTAGTCTATGGTTCTTGGGGAGAAAATGTCATCCTACGTGGCATACTCCATTCAAACCCTGCCTGTCATCTATCATCTATCTAATCTATCACCTATACACACATATGTATTTTTAAGTTAACATAAAACAATGCTTCCCTAAGGCTTTTTCAAACACCCTTAATATTATGTATCTCCCCTCCTTCTTTCCCTTTATAATGGCTTCCCTCACCAGTTTCCAGCTAAATTCTTCCTGCTGAAACCATCCTGTAAGAAGTAGACAGGAATCCACTCACTATTCTTGTCTGGTGCTGACATTTAGTTTGTCTATAGTTTGTGTGTGTGTGTAGAAACCTTACTCTTTATTTTGAGACATCTTTGAAAATATCAAGAGAATTGACATCATTCAAAGGTCTTAAACATTGCTGGATATTTCACAAAGACTGAGTCAATGATGTCATCAGGAATGAGTGCTCTCATTTCACTAGATTGAGAGATGACAGGTCTCTCTCACATGAAAACATATAAACACACACAGGTGCACAAACTTAGGTTAACTTGATTTAAATATTTCCATTTTGTTCTGATCTAGCACAACTAAGGCTCAATATTTTTCTGACTTTTAGCTGTACCTCCCCTTTAAAGAATCCCACGCCCTGCCCTCTCCGGGAGAGCACATTTCCTACAGATTTTCATGAGGTAGCGCTAACAGATAATCTCAGAAAACAATCTCCAAACATCAGAAAGCAATTTATTACAAAAAAACAAATATTAAGGCATAAAAATACATTTTTCAAACAAAAGTTCTTTAAATTGCTATTATATATTCAAGGAAATTTTCCCCAAATAATAACTTAATCTTTTTAAATAGTGAATATATTTTTAACCTCTAAACATTCTCCCCCAAGAATGAATGTTTTCCTAGTTCTAAAGAAGCTTAATACAGTATCAAGTTCCTGTCCTATGACATACACTTCCTTAAAAAAATCTATTTTTGTCACTTAAATACATTTAAATGTTCAGAATTTTGTATATTACACTTCCTCTGACAGATGTAAGGCTTGGTGTTTTGTATTGCTTACTGCATGCTGTCAATCACTCACAGACATAAGTATCAGAACAAGAGACAAAAAACCTAGCATGGTCTCTCTCAGCTTTAGTCATAGACAGCCAGGTCAACAGCCCCAAACTTCCTTGAAAAAGGGTGTACAAATCAACTTTGTATGCACACTTTAAGCCAAATCTTGACATTATTGTAGTCTAAATATGATGTACCATAATCCAGAGGGAAAGGTGGCACTTTCTACAAGATAGGAAAAGTTAACCAAAGCAAAATCCAAAAACCAACCAAACAAACAGGAAAAGCATGGGGGCATCCTACCACCTCCCAAGCTTATAATTTCCATCTCTTGTTTCTTACTGAAATAACATAACTACCCCAGAAGGCACATATTTCAATATTAACCTAATTCAAATCATGAAAAATGTCTCAAGCAAACCTCACACGTCACCAAAATCTAATTGTATTCAAGAAGTTCTGAGCACAAAACTGGAGCCTTATCCTCAGACCTCGACTAAAGGGGAGGTCTGTCCAGCAGCATTCTGAGCAAACTGAGCTGGGCACCTGCAAGTCCCAACGTTGTCTGGAGCCTCGGAGCAGATGGGGAAGGAGGTTGAAGAACTGCATGGTAGCCCTGGGTGGATAACCTAGTCCTTGTAAATTACACCGACATTGTAGGATCCCCCAAGAAAAGCTCAACACAGGTCATTAAACATTAGCAACTGGCACCATTATCACTAAATGCAACAGACAGCACACACAAAACATTTCTAGTGAGGTTGTCAAGATGAAACTCCACTCTCTGGAAAGAAGTGTTGATTTCAACCTGGAGCTAGGCCAGAGGCAGCATCCTTTGTCTTTCCTGGTTTGTTTGTTTTATTTTGTTTTTAGAAACACTACTGATATTGTATCAAAAGCATTTCCCTGGCCAGCAACTCCTCCCCCCACACCCACTCTATGTGTAACCCCTGCTAGCTATAAGCAGAAATATCAGCTGCAGGCATGTGGGTTGTGGCTCAAGTGCCTCCTCCCGTGAAGGCAGGGTATTAAATACACATGTGAAGTGGGCTTCAGTGGTGCATGCCTGCAATCTTAGCAAGAGGTTCTCAAGTCTAACGTCAATCAGTGTGGGCTACGCAGCACCCTGCAACCTCCGACTCCCACCCTGCAAGGGTGTCTCCAGTTCTCGAACAACTGGATTAGAAGGTAGACTATGCCAAAGCAAAATGTACAAGCTTGCAGGGAAGCATAGTGGACAGGAGAAGCCCATCACTGTGGCAGAAACTGACAGAAGCAATGGACCCACCTTGGTTGAATTGGCCACTCTCCCCCAGGAAGCACCAGGAAGCAGGGGGGCTGTGAACCAGCCTCTCTCCACCAGGGCTGCCAACACTGCACCATTTCCCAGTGTCCACTATGGGAAATTTTCAAGAGATACAACTACAGAAATGTATCTCTACCAACCGCTATGGAATGAGTACGGAGGAAATAAACTCAGAAGAGTAAGCTTTTGAAAGAAAGGGTTGTTTTGTGGCATCAAAGTGAAAATCACTGCAGGTTGTGGTTAAGTGCTCCTGGTCAGATTTTCATGTTTTCTCAATTATTCCACATTATTCTAATTCACAAGGCCAGACATCGTCCAGAGAAAAGCCACAGACCCTGCCTTTCATCACTAATGCCTGCCAGTCTGGTGTCTTTGGTCATGAGAGCAGCAAAGCATTCACATCTCCAAACTACATTCAAGTGCCTTTCAAGTTACAACATTCTATATTTAAAAAAATATCAGAATAGAAATTTTCAATCATACATTATGAACATAATTTAACAAAACGAGGTGTAAAATATGATTAAGGGCTGGTTAATTACATGTGGATGCATGGTATAGTTAGATGTTTTTATCCTGAAACGGAAAACACCGAGAACGTGTAGCCAACCTGATACTGTGCAAGTCCCCACAAAGCTCACAAGGAATGGTGCACCAAGATGCTTGGAAGGAAGTGCTTTTGGGGAGCCACATGGCCAGGGGTCATAGCGGAATTAGCAGCAGCACGTGTACCCATAGCCTGAAAATCTTTGGACGTATCCTCAAGACGTCTCTCTTTGTGCACTCGTGTTCCCCTGAGCTCATCATACTCCATGACGTGCAGTGCATGGTGGTATTTACAAATAGGAGTTTTGTGTACACCAACAGAGGGGACAAGATAAAACATATGAACATGCTCACGTTCCAATACGATGTCACTTCAGTATAAAAAACTGAATAAAGTTATCACTACAAAAGATGAACACTGCTGTGGAGCATTCAGGAGAATCAATCTCGAAGGTGCAAGGGAAGGAGTGGTCACAGAGAATCTTTTTCATTGTTTGTTTTCTTTTTTTGTTTTGTTTTTTGAGACAGGGTCTCACTCAGTAGCTCTCTCTGGTTGTCCTGGAACTATGTAGACCAGGCTGCCCTTGATTTCACAGAGATTCAACTGCCAGGCATGTGCCACCACACCCAGGTACAAATTCTTTTTTTCTGGAGAAAACCTGAGACCCAAATCTGCATGCCTGTAGCTGTCACCTATCACACTTCTGTGTACACTTGGTTAAGATGTATCAGATTATTTCCAAATTCAGGCAACTTAACGGCAATTAAACTGACCTTATGAGTCAGTTTTAAAGATGGCTTTATGAGGGTGGCGGACCCTCCCACACCTGATTCTTCATTTGCACACACAGATCTTCATGACAACACAATAAAACGTATCATAGTGAAGCCGTCAGTTTTGATGAGACAGGCTTTTCCCATCACTCAACTGCAGGTCCCAGTCACATTATCTTTTCTGAAGAGAACATTTTTTCAGCTATTTCAGATCTGGTCATAATTTCCTAGAGGGGAAAAAGATATGTGTCAATTGTTGGGGCTACATCCAGAACCTACCAAGATGTTCTAATCTTACAAGTCACTATATTTACTCTTTTTAACAGACCTAACTTTGGGGAAGTATAAGATAAAACCATGGTCCCCACATAATTCAACAGGTCAATAATCAGCCAAAGTTGGAAAAAGTCAGCTTCCTTCTTCTACAAATGAGTTTAGGTTCTATGTAAGAGGCAGAACCAGAGCTAATAGGGATCTCATATAAGATTTGTCTCATGTTACTGGACCCAAGACAGTATTTATCATGTCAAATGAACTAAGTGCACCACTAAATAGCCTCCCAGCATATCCCTGTGGGCTGTAGATCCCACAGTGTCGTGTGGGAAGGCCTTCTCCACCCTTGTCATCCTGCTACAGAGGAACACAGAACTGCTTCAGAGGCATCTCCTTTCCAATTCTTCTCTTGCTCTACTGGAAACACAGAGTACACCCACTGCTAATAGCCACCCTCCTCTGTATGAGCCATGGTTATCCTTTAATCCATATATTGAAGATGAACCCTACCTTGGGCTACCCTGCAATGTCTAGCTGACCAAAATCTAACCCCCCCCCAAATCCTTTATTTAAATTTCATGCTTAGTAAGTAAAGCTGGAAACTAGTCCAATAAATTATACGTGTCAGAAGCTAAACAATGGACACATAATGCCTTAAAAATTGCACTTTCAAACAAAACCCTCATGAAATGCCTCTTCTCTTCATTTATATCAAGTGTCTTTTATTCTGCTCCTGCCGGCAGTGAATCTTCGCCCACAACCCTCACGTCAAGCCAGCCCTGTGTTCTTCTGTCTGCTTAGTTGGTAACTACTTCAAAAGGTTATTTTTGAATTAGCTTCTGAAATACAGTGTAAAAACAGAAACCGCTCTAAGGAGATTTGTAAAAGGAGGCTTACCTCATCTGAGTCCACTAACACTGGGAGAGCGCTGAAACAAAAGAGAAATAACAGTGAACTCTACAAGAACTCTATACAGCCAGAGCTGCGGGGCAGCAGGGCATCTGGGAGGGACCAGGGCTTAGTGTTCTGCCTTCTGATTATAGGATGTGTGCAGTTTCCAGAATGCATGTTCCTTTGAAAAAGTTCAGTCTAAAGTTAAGAGAAATACTTTAAAGATCTGAACTTTAAACAGAAACAAGCTGGTACTACAAGGGCACTCCTACTACATATGGGGCAGTGAGCTGAACTCACAGGAGCATTCATTCAAACACACCCCACTCCCTATTTACTTTTCAATCCTCGACAATTGGCTGGGTATCTGCCACTTTAACTACAAAACTAAATTTCGTGCTTTTGTGAAAATGAGAGAGAAGCACATTATCAAACATAGTATTTTTTTTTTTCTGGAAAACATCTGCTTGGAGATGTATTTATTTACTGTACATGATAGCAGGTGTGTGTGATTGGAGCACAGGTGTGGACATCAGAGGGCTACTCGGGCTGGCTCTCGCCCTCTTCCCCACAGGCCCTGGGACTGAACTTCCTGCCTTTGTCTGCTGTTCCAGATACAAACACACCTAAAATTCTCAGTATTCAAGGATGAGATGTAAAGAACCTTGATGCTTATGAGGAATATATAAGAAAGCAAATATATAAAAAATAAAACTACCACACAAAATGAAGTCCACAATACACACAGGGGTGACAACAAAAGCAGACTCCCCCTGAAGCCGTGAAAGCTTGAGCTGGTAAGACAGCTCAGAGGCTAAGTATGCCACCAACATGGTGACTTGAATTAAGATTCCTAGGCCCATATGGAAGGAGGGAACCAACTTCTACAAATTTTCACCTGACCTTTACATATACAAATGGATGTAAAAAAATAGTTTTACATGTCTGAACTTTTCTGTGGTAAAATATTAAAATGAGGGCTGGAGAGATGGCTCGGTGGTTAAGAGCATTGCCTGCTCTTCCAAAGGTTCTGAGTTCAATTCCCAGCAACCACTTGGTGGCTCACAACCATCTGTAATGAGGTCTGGTGCCCTCTTTTGGCTTGCAGACATATACACAGACAGAATATTGTATATATAATAAATAAGTATTTTTAAAAAATTAAAATGAAGCCGGGCGGTGGTGGCGCACGCCTTTAATCCCAGCACTCGGGAGGCAGAGGCAGGCGGATCTCTGTGAGTTCGAGACCAGCCTGGTCTACAAGAGCTAGTTCCAGGACAGGCTCCAAAACCACAGAGAAACCCTGTCTCGAAAAACCAAAAAAAAAAAAAAAAAAAAAAAAAAAAAAAATTAAAATGAAATAAAAAGATTCTGAAAACTGTAACCAGGAAGAGAGCGAATTGGTTACAGGTCGCTAGTACTGAAATGGCTGTACAGTGGAAAGGGGTTGGGGTTATGTTCAGTTCTGCAAGAAGTTTACACACACACACACACACACACACACACGCGCACGCACAAATACACGCTTTGAAAAACACCCAATAAAAATCTCCTTAAACTACAGCCTCAGGTTCAAACTTGGAACAGAGGATATTTACACATCTGTGAATGAAGAGGGAATATTTTCTTCCACCCACTTCAAATCTTCATCCTGTAGAAATAAATATTTTATTTAGTATTTGCTAAATGTCACCTGAAAACATACATTGTTTGGTAGCATGTTTCCTTACAAACTTAAATCAGCTGTATGGGATCTGTTAGTTGTGACACGTGCTGGCTTAGAATGTCACACACAAGTGTGACAGTGTTTCATAAACAGACAGAACATTACTGATTTTTCTGTTTCTTGGTTTTAACTAAGAATATTACTGATCTTCCCCATCTCCACTTTTGTTTATTTGCTTTTCATTGGTTTAAATTCAGGAAGGGTACAGCTTCACAAGGATTCTGTGTCCAATGGCCTTTGCAGGAAAGTTGCTTCAGAAATTGGCAGGAACCATGCCACTGTTTCCATGGGCCTGAGTTACTTTTCTCCCGATCCCTCTGGTTTTGTTTGGTTTGCCTCCAGGCGCTACTGTGTTGTGTTTTGCTTTGTACACATAAGCACATCTCTTTCCCAAGTAGAACTCAGTTTCATCTCGGGCATAAGCACCTTCAATTTAAAGAACAGCTGTGAGCTCTCTCTGGTTCTGGAGACCTCATCTATAGCCAGCTGAAATGGATTTGCACCACTGCCATTCCCAGCAGGCCCCAGGAATCTGCCTCTAAGGTCAACAGCAAGAACTTCCCTCACCTCCACAGGTACCAAGATGGCGGAAAGAGCTTGTTCGTTTTTTGTCTTAAGAAGTCAAACTAAAAATGTAGAATTGATTTTTAAGACAGAAAACGGCAAGGTCCACTATTTTTGCTTCTATCCCTCATTATGCCTAATTTGTACACATTCTTGGGTTTATATTTATATTCAATTGAAAACAATAATGGACAATGCTCTAACCTCAGCAAAGCACTGAAATGGAGTGTTCACATTCCTATACCAGACAAGGAAGGCCAATCAGCTGGAGTAGGTATAGGTTTCCCTTCTAAGTAGAAATTTACACTGTATACATAATGAATGTTTTTTAAAGAAGGAAATTTACTTCTAGTTGTTACACTCAAATCTAGTTTTTCTTTCCTGTGTACCTGGCTATCTGGGCCGTTCTACTTGCGGCAATAAGCACCTTGCTGACTGAGACAAGGCAACAGAGTCCTGTTTCTGGTCCTAGGTAGAAATTAGTAACGACAAATAAGACCTCTAATTTCTGATCAAAAGCCGACAACACTGAGTCTAGAAAAATGAGTAAACTCCACTGACATGTTTGTGACTACCGAGTTTTAAATAAACTGATACACATCACTACAGGGGAACTAACAAGTTGGAACCGTTAACACAGCTTAAGTATCCCTCCCTCATCTGAAATTCTTGGAGCCAGAATTTCATATATTATATTTCCAAGTATTTACATACACACAGTGAAAAGCACAGGGATGGGACCCAAGTTGAAACATGAAATTCACTTATGACTCCTCTACTTTGCACACAGAAGCGAAGGCAATTTTATACAGTATTTGTAAGAATCTGGTATATGACATAAAGTTTCACAGCAAGTTTTTTATTGTGCCATGTTGATGCTCAAAAAGTTGGGGGCTTTGAATTCTCAAATTAGAGTGCTCTATCTGCAGCTTTAAGAGAAACTGAGTACAACTAGAGGTTTTTAAATTACCACGAAACTACTCAAAGGATATATTTTACAACTGCCAAAGTAAAAAATAAGAGAATTTGTCAAATCCTACTGAGAACAGTGTTGTCTGCCACAGAGCACTTGTTCCGTGGAACACCCACACATATGTAATTTTATGTATCACTCATGGCAGCAGAGTGGAAGAATGTGTAAGGTTCATTGTGCTTGGCTGTCATCACCATCACGTTCGTGCACAGCAACATGTGTAAGGTGTTTTAAGACTCGTCTTTGAGCCAGGAGTGGTGGTGCAGGTCTTTTATCCCAGCACTTGGGAGGCAGAGGCAGGCAGATCTGTGAGTTCGAGGTCTATAGAGTGAGCTCGAGGCCTGGTCTACAGAATGAGCTCTGGGTTTGGTTCCTTGCACCCCAGTGGTGACTCACAATCAACCATCACTGCAGTCCAGCGGCTGATTCTCTCCTCTGACCTGAGGGCACCAGGCACATACATGATGCACATCCATGCAACAACACTTTTATACATAGAAAGGAATAAATAGTTTATAGACTCATCCCTGCCTTAAGGTCTACATTTGACTTATGTGTTCATGGTTTTAGAAGTCTGTTGTTTTAGAAAGTGAACAAGGCATAAATTCTTTCCCCAACAGGTGACAACCTGGATCTAACACAGCTTCAGAAGAAATTGCTTGGATGTGCTGAAGAGCTACTACTGACTTTACCAAGACAAAGCCTCTCCACCTGGGGTGAGTCTGGTAGAGCCTTGGCCAGATGTGGACTGAGACCCAACAGGGCTGGGAAGCCTGAGGTGCTGCACCTCCAACAAGCGCCCGACCTCGGGCTGCTGGCCCAAGCATAGCACCTGACAAATGAGGACAGACAGCAGCGACATTGCAGTTATGGGCCTGAACCTGCAACCAGTGCCTGGACACAGCTAATTTAATAACAACAAATCATAGAAAAGCTCCCTTGACAATCAGCGACTCTGACATGGGCAGACTCTAAAGTATCAGACAAAGATCCATTAAATACACAGATACTCACGAAATTCTCAGAAGTAGGTTTAGCTGTTCCATTAGAAACTGTTTTTGAGGCTCTTAGTTTTATTCCTTCAGCTACAATGAGAAACATCACAGAGACATATAAAAGATTACTAATTATACTTTCCTTTATAACTTCACACTTAATACCCCAATAAGAAAAAAAGATAATTTTTTAAAGAGTAAGCAGTAGCCACTTTGGCCAGGGGAATAGCTTTAATATGCCGTTTTGGAATGAGAAAAGAGGCACTGGGAAAGCTAATAGGCTTTTGAATTGATATGTACCAGTTGAACATTTTATGGGTACAGTGGTATTTCAACCCACACACATACCCAGTGTGTCAGAAACACATCAGGGCAGTTCATCAAATGTCACTTCAAAATGATCGTTTCTCTGTGCTGGGAACAGAGCCCCCCTAGCTATTTGAAAAAACAATGAATTAATAACTGCAGTCACCCCACTGTACTACCCACTAGGACTTATCCTTCTGTCTAACTTGAATTCTGTCCGCCCCCGTTCTGTTTTTCGAGACAGGGTTTCTTGGAGCCTGTCCTGGAACTAGCTCTTGTAGACCAGGCTGGCCTCGAACTCACAGAGATCCACCTGTCTCTGCCTACCGAGTGCTGGGATTAAAGACTGCACCACCACTGCCCGGCTGAATTCTGTCTGTTTTAAACAACTGTTGTCTATTATTGTTCCTGTTTTTTCTCCTCACCTCAACTTGTTACTCCCTGCATCCAAGATCAACTGTTTTGCTTCTCTATTGGTACGAACATGTTTGTCTACCTTTCTGTCCCTGGCCTAATTCACCGAGTAGTATCCTCCAGGCTTAGGTTCTGGTAACTATTTCACAACAAGCAGGTTTTCAACTTGCTGGTCTAAAATGCACCTGCAGAGGAGCTCAAGCATATATACTTCCCTAATTCAACTTTAAGTTTAAGGACAAATGTGTAAGGCTTACAGTATTTCAAAAATAAGACATCTTGGGAACTTGGGATATATCTCAGGGGTAGAGCATTTGTGAATTGTGAAAAAAGCCCTAGATTTTATCATAACACCCCAACACACACACACATGTATCTTAGAAATTTTTACTTGCTTGACATAGAAACAGCAGGGTATGCTTATGGTATAAAATATGATATGAAAATTATTTTCTTCATATTGACTAAAGTTTTAGATTTTTTAAAAAATTATGCACGTGTGTTGATGTGGGTATGTCACAGTTCTCTTTAAGAGACTTTACACTGTCCATGACTTGTAGTAAGTAGTGTGTGAGGAGTCCTCTCCAACTGGCTATCAGTCACGCTGACTGTGAGCAGTGGAGTTGTAGTAGCTTACTGCTGTCTTGTGTCCCTGATTACTGAGAACACTGAGCACTTTCAATGTGCACATTGCCTGGCCAAGTCTCCTGTTCACTGTTTACCATGCAGGAAACCTTTCAATGGATGTCTTCCTTTATCATTCTCCACCTTATTTCTTCTCGGGGTGGGGGTGGTGGTGTCTCTCACTTAGCCTACAGTTCACTATTTCGGGAAGACTGACTGGCTAAACAGACCTGTCTGTTTACACCGCCTCTCCCCTCCATCCCCAACTCTATCACGTTGTTGCACCTGGCTATTATGTAGGTGCTATGATCCAAACTCAATTTCTCATATGTACTTAGCAAACACTCCTGAGCTTCCTCCCCAGTGTGTGTGGGTGCTGGGCACCTGTGTGTGTGTGTGTGTGTGTGTGTGTGTGTGTGTGTGTGTGTGGTGGTGGTGGTGGTGGTGGTGGTCAGAGGACAACCTCTGGTGTTGTTCCTTGGGTGCCACCCACTTACACTTGCCTGGAATCAGCCAAGGCCAGGTTGGCTGGCAGTGAGCCCCAGTGATCTGCCTCCCCTGCACATGGGTTAAACATGCATGCTACCCAGCATTTTCTTTCTTTTTTTTTTTTTAATATTCGTTCTGGGGACTAAACTCATATCCTCATGCCTGCAAGGCAAACACTTAACAAGCTGAGACATTTCCCCAGTCCTCATAGGAAAGATTTTAAACAACACGTGTGACCTTGCATCTCAAGTAAAAATTTCTTTTTTTTAAAATATGTATAATAGTCATTTTGAAAAAAAACCCCACACATCACGCACTTAAATTTTCAGATGTTACCATGAATTCCTCAACTTCATCATCAGAATCATCTATCAAAGGCATGAAGGCATACCTAGGTAAAAACAAAGGAGTCTTTAAACCTGATCACTGTCAGTCATGGCATATAAAAAGCTTATTGTCCAAGTTTCTAATGCATTAAGATAATAACTAACCTTCCACCTCATTTTAGCGTTTTTCTGATGAAAGGAAAGTGCTAATCTGATTTGTGAAATTAAAGATCAAATACTTTCTCAAAAATACTGTTGATGACAAAATTTATTTCTACAGATTGTCCTATATAGCAAGGAGGAATTTTTTTTAAAGATTATGTGTATGAATATATTGCCTACTAAATACATTGCAAGCCTGATGTCTGCAAAGGCCAGAAAAGGGGATCAGATGCCCTGGAGCTGGAGTTATAGGTGGTTGTGAGCAGCTATGTGGGTAGTGAGAGCTAAACCTGGGTCCTCTGCAAAAGCAACCAGTGTTCTTAACCACTGAGCTTTCTCTTTAGCCCTCAAGGAGAAAATGTTTTTCTTTCTATTTATTTATTTATTTATTTATTTATTTATTGTGTATACAATATTCTTTCTGTGTGTATGCCCGCAGGCCAGAAAAGGGCACCAGACCCCATTACAGATGGTTGTGAGCCACCATGTGGTTGCTGGGAATTGAACTCAGGACCTTTGGAAGAGCAGGTAATGCTCTTAACCTCTGAGCCATCTCTCCAGCCAGAGAAAATGTTTATAGACAAAAAAAAAGCATTACATTTAGAGGATTGATGTTCTATTTTTATATCACCAAATGAATCTATATTTAAACAAACATTTACATTTTAGAATCCTCTAAGAATTTTTATATTTTAATTATTAAATACATCATATATTAAACATCTTTCCAAAGGTAAGTGCCTCCAAAAGCATTCAGGAAATATTGCTGGTAATAGCAAAAGTCAAATGTCCAGTAATTTTGGAATATGTGTGTGTGTGTGTGTACACATACATTGTCTCTCACATTACAAAATACTGCACAGCCCCTGGTTACGGTGATGCATCTATCCACGGTGATACCCAGATATATTTTTAAAAAGAAAAGTGTAGAAGAGTATTTTATTTATTTTTAATTCTTTTGGGAGGGGATTCAAGACAGAGTTTCTCTTCATAACAGCTCTGGCTGTCCTGGAACTCGCTTTATAAACCAGGTTGGCCTCGGCGAGATCCACCTGCTTCTGCCTGTGCTAGAATTAAAGGCATGCACAACCACTGCACAGTTTAAAAATTCTTTTTTTGGATTTTCGAGACAGGGTTTCTCTGTAGCTTTTGGTTCCTGTCCTGGAACTAGCTCTTGTAGACCAGGCTGGCCTTGAACTCACAGAGATCCACCTGCCTCTGCCTCCCGAGTGCTGGGATTAAAGGCATGCGCCACCACCGCCCGGCTAAAAATTCTTTTAAAGATAGGGTCTTTTTTTTTTTTGGTTTTTCGAGACAGGGTTTCTCTGTGGTTTTGGAGCCTGTCCTGGAACTAGCTCTTGTAGACCAGGCTGGTCTCGAACTCACAGAGATCCGCCTGCCTCTGCCTCCCGAGTGCTGGGATTAAAGGCGTGCGCCACCACCGCCCGGCTTAAAGATAGGGTCTTGATGTGTGTCCCAGGCTGGCCTTGAACTCACAGAGCTTCTGCTTCCTGATTGTTCTGACCCAACACGCCCAGTTATTTAAATTTTTATTATTTATTTGTGTGTGTGCCCGTGCTCACACAACTGAAGGTGAGAGGACAACTTTGAGGAGTTGGTTCAGGCAATGAACTCAGGTCCACAGACTTGATAGAAAGAGCCTTTACCTGCTGAGCCACCTCACTGGCCCAGTATTTGTTAAAGGAAGAAGGAAACACATTTCCTAGTATGCCTGTCTCATTTTCCCTAGAGGGATACTCAAGAAACTCAATAGTTCTCTCCTTGGAGAAGGTGGGAATGGCCGCCACCACAGTCCAAGATACAGATTTCTGAACTGGAACTCAGTCTTGTGCCATTCAGTCCCGCTCTCCCTGTCCAGCTTTCCTGAAATAAAGAATAGGCTGAATACCTTGACTCTCAAACTGCATACTTGCCTGTCTAAGCATCAGGTCAATGCTCTAGAAGTTTCTGGCTCCGTGGATCCTGGATTTCAGATTAGGATGTTTAGTCGGTAAAATTTATGCAAATATTCTAAACTAAAAGCACTTCCAAGAATGTGGGATAAGAATGCTGCACCTGAACACAGCAGAGCGGGTTCTGAAGGTGCAGGTGTGGGCGAGCTGACCCTGAGGATGTGAAAGCAGGAGAACTTGCCCCACCCCTTGCTCACTGCTGCAAGGGTGAACTAGCTAGGGCAATGGGGGAGAGCTCACCCTGGTGGTGAGGATAGGGGAGAAATGGCGGGCAAGAACCAGGGTTGATTTGACCTACTTCAACATCTACCACCCATAATCTGCTGGAGCATGTGAAGGGGCCTGACACACAGAACCAAAGCCACAGGATCTCCACAACACAGGGCAACAACAAGACATCCTAGAAGAGTACTAACGAGGGCCCAGCATTGACAGTGCAGCAGAAACCAGAGGCCTCGAATCAGATCAAATGACTCTTTGCAACAAACACTTGCAAGTAAAGATATATGGACGAAGGGGTTTACTGTGTGACACACTCTGTCACACGGCAGCGTCCATGAAGAGATTTTTAATTTTTTTCTTTTTTTTCCTCTCTTTTAAATTGTTTTATTTTGAGGGGAGTTATAGGGGCGGAGGGTGGATGTGAGGGGATAGGAAAATGAATGGGATCAAGATGCATGAAGTGAAAGACGCATGGGATAAATAAAACAAAAGAAGGAAAAATGCTGCCCCTGCCATACTAGCTATACTGCATACTTTGCTGACTTCTATGTACCATGACTTTTCTCCCCATCTCAATCTTTCGCTGTTTTATTGCTATTTTAAAGCTTTTCCATAAATTCTGGCTCTTCACAGAATCTGTTTAGTTTTGTTTTTCGAGACAGGATTTTTCTGTGTAGCTTTGGATCCTGTCCTGGAACTTGCTCTGTAGACCAGGCTAGCCTTGAACTTACAGAGATCTGCCTGCTTCTATCTCCTGAGTGCTGGAATTAAAGGCGCCACCACCGCCTGGCTCTTCATAGAGTCTTTATCTTCCTCCTGGACTGCTTAATGCCTCCTACTGTCTTCCATTTGCTATGCCTGTTTTCTCACTTGACTATACAGCTGCTTAAAAACAAAGTACTTCCCAGCAGTCTCCATGTGTGTGGGGTCCCTGCAAGCATCAAGACCAGCACGGACCCCACACACATGGATCTGTGCGAGGGAAAGGATGAAACTTGGGTCAGCACCACTTTTTAGTAAGTGGCAGGTCAACACTTAAGGAGTCTGACCTTGAGGTTTCTTTTTCTTACACATTTAAGCACAGTAAAACTTTGGGGGAAAGTCTCTATGTAACAATTAACACAACAAAGCTTCAGGGATGGCTATATCAAAACTCCCTAGCAAAGCATACCTCTATAGGAAAGCACCTGTGATCTTTGCAGTAAGAATGACTTCTATTGATAGTCAGGGCAAGGGTGTAAGGAGGAAGGACTTGTAATAAGTATAAGGGGAACTTTTATTGTTGAAGGATGCAAAGTACATGAGGCCTCTTTCATGAGGAAGGGTTCTATTCACTGAGAGACAAAGTTCAGGATTAGGGTTGAAACAGCTTAGGCTTTTGGAGGACTCAAGTAAAGGCTGGATCCACAGAATAGCCAAAGATCACCAGGTTGTTTGACAACATCCACTCCTACCTTCCAGGTGAATGAACAGGCATCATTTCCTTCCCTTGGGGGAAAAAAAAAGGCCTTTGTGTTTAACAGTTTTGGATTTCCTAATGCTTCCTGGAAGCTGTGCCTCCTAAGGTTCTCAACAGCATGGAAGGTAGCTAACAAATGCCTCCGAGTCATAATTCCCTGTGTTGTTACCTCTGATTATTTGCTGATGGCCTCCATAAGAACATGATCACAATAAGGATGAGTGAAAAGAGGAAGCTCCAAAATGCATCATCAACCCAGAGCTCCATCCAATCCTAGAACAAGGATGATCCAAACATGAACTGTCAACTTTCTGTTAAGTGTGCAAATGTCCATTCAAAGAATACATAGGAGTACTGAGATCTTTCCAGCCTGCCTAGCAAGTAAACATGTAATAATCTTTTTCTAAGGAAACCTATGTTGTAAGCATTGTTTCTAAAGGTAATATACATAATTCCCTTCACAAACAGATTTAGGAAAAAAATCAAAACATGTAACTTCAAGCAGAAAATTTCAAGAGGGAAATATGCCAACCAAAGTTCAGTTTCTTTTCTTCAACTGTCTCTTACACGGCAGATGAGGGCACCTGGCCCTTTGTGAGTACATCGGTGATCTCAAGAAAGAGGTTCTGAGTGAGAACTGAGATGAAGTAGGGGGCATCTCTCCAAAGCCAATGCTAAGTGTGATATCAAAGCAGTACCCCACCTTGGGTGTGTAGTTCCATTCGGTACAGAGACAGGCTGGGGTGTAGCTCTGTGAAGCAGAGCATGTGCAATGCCCTAGGTGCCATCTCTAGCACCAAAAGGTAAAAAGAAAGAAAAAGGGAGAAAGGGGGCACAAAATTTCTTTTCAAATACATAAAAAGAAGTTCAGAAAAGGGGACAACAAATCTGAGGAACTTGCTCAAATATTTATTTATTTTTGGTATTGTGATAAAGGCTCAAATAGAAATTCAAGCCCAGGCTGGCCTTGAACTTCTGATCCTCCGGCCTCCTCCAGCTCCTGAAGCTGGGATTACAGGATTGTTCAACTACTGAGAGTTTATATGGCACTGGGATTAAACCCAGGGTTTGTTCATGTGAGACAAGCATTCTACCAACTGAGATCCACCCCTAGTTTCAGAGTTATTTAAAAGAGAAAAAACTTTTGATAACTCTACAAAAAATAAGTCAAAGTAAAAGGGAAAAACCCAAGAAAATTATTACTTTACAAACCAAATTCTTTGAAATTCTACAACAGTATAATAAAAACAATAACTGCTTGAGTAATTAATTTAAACACTTTAATAGTTTAATTAACCATTGATTTTTTTTTGTCAGCTTAGTGGCTGCATATCAATCTACTCATATTTTAATTATCGTCTGTAGCCCCACAGTTGCTCAGTCAGCACCCCATCAGTCACTCAGGCCAAGGCATAGCAGAGCTTCCTGTCTCACAGCCCTGGCTCTTCCAAGGCCACGATATGTGGTTTAAATTAAGTCTCTATCATTCTATTTATCAATAAGACTCAGGGGTCAAAGGCTGGGGTAAAAACTTGATAGCTCGGAGAAGCTGAGTAGCAATTAGCTAACCCTATTTTAGGCCAGAGATGCCACAAGAGACGGTTGAGAGATGTCACTCTTCCCTCTTCCCAGAACCAAAAGGTTCCAGTCCCTACCCTTTCCTTCCCAAGTATCTTTTCTATCCAAATTTTGGCTTCTCAAAGGCCAATTTCAGAAAGCCATTCGCTGGTTCTGCCCCCTGATTTAGAGCATAACTTTATTGGGCAGTCTCAGGAATGTTAAGAGTGTGATCAAAATAACCCACAACATTTCCCCCCTTTTGTCTAAATAAAAAGACAGGTCTCTTGTGGTGTCTCTGGCCAAAATACAAGGCCAAGCTTGTTGTTACTCCGCCTTTCTATGCTAGCAGGTTTTACCCCAGCCTTTCACTCCTGAGTCTTATTGATAAACAGAATGATAGAGACTTAATTTAAACCTACATATTGCAGCTGTAAGAAGGCTTAATTTAAACCTACATAGTGCAGTCAGAAAAGTAAAACCAGAAGCCCTGCCAGGCCACAGCCTGAGTGGCTGGTGGGGCACTAAGGGAGCTGTGGAACCACTGATAATAATTAAAATATCAGTAGATTTATGTGCAGTCACTAAGCCTACAAAAAAATCATTTGGCATCTTACATTGGATGCCATAAGTAACGAGACTTTTTATGTCTCTCCAGGCAGCTCCCAAATAATAATATAGAGACTTCTTTTGAGTTATAAAAGCTCAGCCTTGTCTTAGGATTTTTCCTAACTAGCTCTTATAACTTAAATTAACCCATTTATATTAATCTATGTTCTATCGCATGGCGTTACCTCTTTTCCACCTCGAAACTCCTGTGTTCTTCTCCATGTCTCCTGGCATCTCCTGTGTACCTAGATTCCTTCTCCTCTTCCTTTCTCTCCCCTATAAATCCCACCTGCTATAAATCCTGCCTAGCTATTAGCTGTTCAACTTTTTATTACACCAATCACAGCAGTATATCTTCACACAATGTACAAATACCCCATAACAAACCACTTTAATTATCTAGCCAATGATTTAATTAAATTTTAAAATACTTAAGACTTTACTTACTGATTGGCATTTTGCAATCCTGAAGGTCTTTGTTGTCCACACCATAAACACTATAGAAGCTGAAAGACAAAGTCACCTTTGAAAGAGCATACAACACTGAAATGGGTTGTTTTAGAAAGACGCACAGATAGCTTACCTAGCACAGCAAAGATGAGTGTATTTGTAAAATGCCTATACAATGAAAATTTCACTGTGTTCTTTCTTAGCCTTAGAGTCTTCATAGTCTGTGCCAAACTTATAAAAATGTGAAAAACTAGTTAAGGAAAAACATGGAAAATGGCAAAGTATAAAGAAAATATAGTAAGAACCTTAAACTATAATCCCAAACACAGCAGTGCTAAATACAACTCTTAAAACAGAACACAGAAAATGAATCTTAATCTATACCATTCTAAAATTACAATTAATTACACAGTTTTCTATATAAAATTTCCATTGTCTAAAATGAATAAACAGACTTTAAGGAAAAAAGGCAAGAAAACCTGTGATGTATTCCTGTGAAACAGGACAGTGTAGTGTACACAGTCAAAGCAGAAACCCTCAGTTAAGATACCTCTTGCTACCTATGACACCATTTCTGTTGCTTTCTTGTTTTCTTTTTCTAGTTGGTTCTTATGTTATTCTCTAAATAGCCATAATTGAGGAGTCAGAGCATCTATCAATTCCTTTTTATAAATTAAAAAACTGACAAAAGAAGCCTGCGTTTAAGGAGACATCTCTTGGAAGGACAAGGGCATGTAAGCTATCCAAGCAACTTAAAGGTCAGGGAGAAAAGACCTGTGGACGGAAGGATGCAAGCACAGAGAGTTGGCTGGGCACAGTGACAACATACAAGTCTTTATGGGGGGGGGGGGGCGGGGGGGCTGATGGTTCTCATGAGGCCCTTTAAAGAGGTAGGTACGTGTTCAGGCTGACAGTGGGTTCAAGGATCGTTGGAGGGAAAAGTCTTTAAGTTTGGTAAAGTTAGTATTTTGTCTTGATTAGACAAGGAAACAGAAAGTTTAGCTAATCATTCATAAGGCAAAGCATGGGAATTTGGAGGGTCTGGGTCTGGCTTAGTCAGCTAAAGCAGGAACATCCTGGACCAAGTCCTATGGAAAGGGACAATAGCCTTTTCCAGAACACAAATGGTTGAGGGAAGATTTTTTTTTAATATTTATTTATTTATTATGTATACAATATTCTGTCTGTATGTCTGCACCCAGAAGAGGGCACCAGACCTCATTACAGATGGTTGTGAGCCACCATGTGGTTGCTGGGAATTGAACTCAGGACCTTTGGAAGAGCAGGCAATGCTCTTAACCATCTCTCCAGCCCTTGAGGGAAGATTTTGAATTGGTTGCTTTCCAAGAGTATCAGGCTCAAGTAAGGCTAATACTATCCAGAAAGAGGAAACAGAGAGGTTTCCTTGCTGAACCCTGAGGTCAGCAGAGGCCTGCAGGTCTCTGCTCACGCAGTTGAGTTCCTCCTTGGGGGCACACCAGGGGCCTTTATTTATGAACCAGATACCAACAGAGAGCAGGGCAAGCTTTGAATTTGTACCTCTTTAAAAGACTAAATACTTCAAAAAGCTGGGTGGTGGTGGTACACACCTTTAATCCCAGTACTTGGGAGGCAGCTGCAGGCGGATCTCTCTGTGAGTTCAAGGCCAGTCTGATCTACAGAAAGAGTTCAAGGACAGCTAGAGAAACCCTGTCTCAAAAAAACAAACAAACAAAAAAAAACTAGATATTAAAAAAAAAAGTTTTCGTTCATTCTAGATATCCAATACTTTTACAATAAAAATTTTCCCCTTTCTTTCTTAAAAATTTTAGTTAATTAAAAAAATGTTCTTTGAAAAAGGGTCTCACTGTGTAGCCATGGCTGGTCTGGAACTCAGAGATCCTTCTGCCTGCCTCTAAGTGCTGGGATTAAGATGTGTACCACTATGGCTGACAAGATCAGCTTCTAAAGTAACACACTCCAATCAAGTAGGCCCTACTGTGAGACCCTACAAAAGTGCAAACACACTGTACTCCTTAAACACATTGGATGAAACAAACAAATCTGTTCTTGTTAGATCATCCAAAGGTGTTCTTTAAGCCACAGGGTTAAAAATATCAAAAGTAAATTTGAAACTGCCTAAGCCTTTACTTACCAAGACACTGTTTAATTGGGTCAAGTTTAACTCACCCCACCGCTACCCCCTGCAGAAGAGAAAGCAGTGATGAAAGTGCACAGGCTCCACAAGGTGGAGAGAGCCAGGGGAGCATGCTGCTGCAGTAAGAAAAGGATATCCACCAGCACAAGCCCGAGTCAAGGAGAGAGAGAGGCAGGCTGGCCAGAAGAACAAGATCAGAGTCATTCGCCTGCAGCAAAACAGCAAAACAAATAACCAAGCAGCAAAAGGGGTATGGGGAGACATAAGAAAGACTACCAACTTTGAATTTCTGTCAGTTAAGATTCTTACAGGATTAACTGTTTTTGTGTTAGGTTCATCAAAATCAAAGAGAGCAAGGTCATTGCCCCAAACCATCAATTTCTTATTCAGCCCTGCTTACATCTGCTTATCATCCATAACCACCCAGGACACTGACTTCTTACTTTACAGTGGTAAAAATGACCAAACAGCAAGTGACAGAAAACTTGGCAAATTCAGATTCAAAGGAAAGGGCTATTATAGTAATTTATTTCTGGTCACCATTCAGTACTGTACAGGATAATTTTAATTTCTGAATTTCTTTATGAACACCGAGTAAATTAAACCTGTCTCCTTGCTTTTCCTACCTCTCCACTCTGTTGACTCACTGTACAGGAAGGTAATGAAGTCAATGCTGTCCAAAGGCGATAGCCTGCCCATATTAACACAGAGATGGGATCAGAAAATACAGAGCTTTTTCCTTGAAAATTTCTGCTAGTTACTACCTGAATGTTTTCCCAATGAATCACCCTGTGGAGAGTTAAGAAGAAATCTTTGGGATATGTATCTGTAAGTCCCAAGAGAAAACAGCACATTTTGTTATTTGTTTGTTTTGGGACAGGGTCTCTTTAAGGAGCCCCAGCTGTCTTTGAACTCTCTTTGAAGCTCAGGCTGGCCTCTAACTTAGAGATCAGCTCCCTCTGCCTCCCAAGTACTAGTATTAAAGGCATGTACCACCACACCTGGCTACAAAATTCTTCTGGATGAGAAGTCTGAAGTTCAATTGCTTAATGCAAGGGCATATTCCCTAACTTGTCAAAAACTCCAGGCACAAACTACTTTAAAAAATAGGTAATTTCAAAAAAGACAGCCCAGGGTCCTTTCTAAATACACAGTGGCATAGGACAAGCCATCAGGGCAGCGATGTACTGCTGAGGGCGGGGTTGCTCCATCTCTACTGTAGCTCTATCAACCTAATTCCAGAGGTGTCTATTTCTTCTGTTCGTTCTCCACAGGAAGGCAAGCATCTCTAAGAAGCCACAGCAGAGGCTGCACAGGACCCATCGTTACATCATTTACATCTTTCGTTCCATCTTTCCCCATGGCCTCATCTGCCATAATCCCCCCACCATATTTACATGTAAAAATCTAATCTGGGACATTCTGCCACTGTCTCCTTTAGCTTTACACTTCCAACTATGCTTTCCCCTCAATTCTCTTCCTACTTACTCAACCATTTCTGTGAAGTCTTTACTTTTATTGCCAGAGTTTTCCTCTTGCCTCTATTCTCACACCAACACTCTAAAATGGCAATTTCTCCTTCTGTGCTGTTCCAGTGAAGTTACATATTTGTCTCTATCAGGCGTGAATTCTGTAAATGCAGAGACAATATTCTCTATTTGTGCCTCACTGTGTCAGGTGTACACTGAGCACTTTATTTAGTGAACTAACAGAAAAATAAAGACATTTCTATCTGGGGAGTTACTACTTTCTTGCCTTTAGCTAAACTACTATATTGAGAAAACAATAATGCACAATTATATTTCATCCCACCATTATTATAAATTAAAAGTAATCTAATTTTAATAAACCACAAACTATTTTGGGAGGACATGGTAAAGGATATGAACCACACAAAAATGGAGTCAATAACTGCTAAAATAATGTCACTCAAAACAACAGCTAAATGTTTAGAACCCTGAAAGATAAAAGTAGGGAAGGTCTAAATTTACACACGATTCACTGCAGTGTATAAGTATCACCTGAAGAGAAACAATTTTGCTTTTTATCACCTACAATACCATGGAAGACTTTATAGCTTGATGGAATTGTGTTTAGCAAACAGAAATCATCTGTTTTGGGAAAACCAAATGTAATTTCTTACCAATTTATTTCATGCTGGAATTAAATAGACTGGCAAATAATAATAATAAAAAAAAATGCTTACCATGCCCCAATCTCACCCGGACCTGCCATTTCAATGCTCGTCCTCGTCATACCAAACCTAGAGCTGATCCTATGAAAGGAACAGACTCCTGCCCTCCCTTGATGGTAAAGGCATACACTCATGTAAAAAAGTCAAAGTAAAGGTAGGATATTATGTGGAAAGGGAGGAACAAACTATAAATTAGATACCTGTTTCAACAGCTACATTGAAAACAGCCAGTATCTAAAGTGTTGGTTGTATAAATGTTAAAATGTATAATACTATATTTATATGCAGGGTATTATTTTTCCTATAGTCTTTTTAGTGAAGACTAATTTTCTGTGAATTATATGTTTACATATATATTTAAACAGATAGGAGGCTAGCCAGGTGTGGTGGCACAGACCTTTAATCCCAGCACTCAGGAGGCAGAAGCAGGTGGATCTCTGTGAGCTCAAGACCAGGCTGGTCTACAAAGAGAGTTTCAGGACAGGCAGGACTGTTACACAGAGAAACCCTGTCGCAACACAGACACACACAAGGGATTCTTCATGATTATGAAAAGAAACAAATATACTCAAAGAATAAAAGAACAGATTCATAACACGGAATGCAGATACATTAGGATAATGGAATGAGGCTTCTTAATACTGCTCAAAAATGTCCTCCTTCAAGAGCCAAACAAAAATATGTGAGGGAAGCTCACGTTAATTGCTCTGTGCAGTGATCTGAGCTACACACTGGATTCAATACATTTTGGGTAAGATGTAAGTCTATGAGTCAGGTAAACCCCAGTAAGCTTCTCAATTCGGCTTCCCAAGAACTCAAGCTCCTTTCACAGGAGCAGTTCAGCTAGTTTTGCTTTTCTCTTAGGGGTTTTCAGAAATTAAAATCCAACATTTCCTCAGAGGACAAGTGCTACTGCCCACATGACCACAGTCTTCCCTGAACATGACCTCCTCCTGGTTCTTCCAACTATAGGAAGCGCTGACTTCCTAGAGAGTAAATCCAGCTAGAGCAAAGTTAGAGCCAAATGAGAGGAGGGATGCTTATATGAGTGAAGGGAATAATTCCCTTTCTGCTCATTTGATCCATTTCTAAGCCCAGGATTAAGAAAGATATGCCTGTGTTCAAACTACGTCAGGGCAGAAATAGACACCCTTAATAATGACCATAGACGTAGACGTTTCTGGAAGGAGCTGCTTCCAAGGATGCTAATCAGTGCTTCCACTGTCCACTTTTAGAAAGCTCTCTGGGCTCTTCCTTCACCAATTTTTTTATTAAAAAAAGACTATTCCATCTGAAAAATAACTCAAATAGGAACTCTCTCATACATTTTTATCTTAAAAACAAAGAGATATTAAGAGATTAAGTACAATTTCATTCCATAGCAACAAAAAGGGGTGATTGGGTTAATGTGGCTTTTACCCCAATGACTCTCATAACGCCTTCAATGGCTGCAAAGATCAAGTAAAGCAGTCCCAGTCCGATCACCCGGTGCATGACTGTTCCTAACCGAGGCCTAGAATAAGCAAGAGTGGGGGGAGAGAAAGCATGGGTCAGGAGAGCACATCTGAACACAGAACTCACAGGGTCTGTACACAGAGAGCACTATTTAGTTACATGGCTATGCCTGGAACTCTGTGTTCTCTTTCACAGGACACCAGGACTTCCCCCTAGGACTTGAAGCTGTGAAGGTGCCAGAGGATTTGAAGTTCAAGCAACAGGATGAACATAACCAAGTACTACTTAGAATTGAGGAGCAGGTTGGTGAATCCAGGCAGGGTTATGTCAGTGTCTAGGGGCTGTTGACAGAGACTATGACTTCCACTAACTATAACCGCAAGCTATATGGAGCACTATCTTGGAGGAGCCCACTGATCTTGTGACTGGACACAGAGCAGGGCATGAGCACAAGGAACCCTAATACCCTCCCTCTCTTTCCTGTTTCTCATCCCATAGCAAGGGTAATAACATAATTTGGCTTTTAATCTTTAAACTTAAAAGTTAAAATAATATTTTTGATTCTTACAACATAAATGAGTAGGGGAAATTTTATTTCTTTTACAATTAACAACCTGAATACAGATGGGATCTACAAATCAGAACTGATTACATATGCTCTTACAATACTTTAAACCCTCTTCTCAGAGTAAGGAAAAAATGGCTTTGAAAACATACCTAAGACAGTCATGTTAAAGCAAAACCTAAGGCAAGGAGCTGTCGGGTGTGGAGAAGGGGACCAGGGTGGTAGCCCCCTTGAGGTTACAGGCAAGAAAGGGCTTGGAATGCTGCCCAGGTTGGCCCTGAACTGGAGGTCATTTGGGGAGTGCTGGGATTACTCAACAGACCTAGCTGTAACCTAACAATTCTATCCAAGGTACTTACTCAAGAAAGACAAAATAAGAAAGCCTAAAAGCCAGTCTGTCAGTGATCATGACAGCTTTACCATTATTGCCAAGAGTTAGGGAGGAAAATTTTTACCAGCTAGTAATAGCCCAACAGCTTTAGGGAGAAAAGCAGCCTCATTACCTTGGGAAAGTTATATAACAGAACTCTTCAGGAAACATGGAAAAACACCTCTGTGTGCCCCTTTAAGATAAAAACATACGCTGTTTCTGTTTACCTTCCTGCCTTTAGGAGGGAAAGAACTGTGAAGAACTACGTGTGGATAATGATCCCCTATTAGAAAGCCAACAAAACCAGGCTTGCTCTCAGCACCATCAAGAGCTAAGCAACTTGGCTAATCCCTACTCTAGCACTATCCGTCTACACCAGCCACATTCAATTAGAAGTAAAATGGGATTAAAAAAAATTATTAAAGTGATCAGAACTCCAAGCCATCTATGATTTAAACTAGTCAATGATCCATGAGAAACTGGGGCTTAAAAGCTAGTAAACTATCTTAGTCCTTATGGCAGTCAGAATCCTCCTTACATCAGAGGGAATGGCAGATCAGAATTACGACAGATAAGAAAGAATGTCTGTAATTCAAAAACATAGCTGAGTTGCCATGTTTGCATCTGGGCTTAGATGGCATTTTCTTTATTTAAATAGTTTACTTATTTTCCTTTCATGTTTTGCCTGCACGTATGTCAGTGTAAAGGTGTCAGATCCCCTGATACTGGAGTTACAGGCAATTCTGAACTGCCATGTGGGTGCTAGGAATTGAACCCGGGTCCTCTGGATGAGTAGCTGGTGCTCTTAACTACTGAGCCATCTCCCTAGCCCCTAGATGGCAGTTCTAAACAGTCCCTCTCCTGTCCTTGTGAATGAAACACCTGACACAGCAATGTCACTCCTGCCTGGATCCCAGAGACAACTGAACCCAACTCCATTTGTTTTAGTTTTACTCCTGTCAACTCTTCAGGAAGGGCCTGGGAGCCTGACATCTTGATGCTAGCCGTGTTCCCAAACAATGAGAATACACAAAGCAGCATAAGGAATACAGATCCTTGAAGTCAAACCCTTAGTACCACTTTTCTACCTTTGTCTTCGCTGTGAACACTTCAGAGCTCCTAGATTTCTCCTAGTTTTTTTTTATTAGCTGACATCAATGTTGTTTCCCCTGCGATCCTACTTTAACTTGAAAATACCCTTAACCAAGCACCTCAAACACCTGCCAAACATTTGCACTGTGCAGAGAACAGCTAAAGTTACTAACAGGGCTTTCTACTTCAAAATGACCTTCCTCTCACCTCTCCCAAGCTGCTTGTGCCTATGCTGCAGTGGTAGGGTTACTCTCAGGTAGGAGGGCTACTCTGGGAGTGCATGGCCTCTGCTGGTTCCCTGGGTAGGTCAATGGTACAAGAGCCCATTAGCGAATCCTTTAGATGAGAGTGACCCAAATGATGACCATCTTCGCAGTCTCCTACCAGAGATCACCCACAAAAGATAGGTAGGAGTTCCTATTGGTTACGAACCTCCCAAGCACTGAGTTCATCTCTAGGTACACACCCCATCCCCAGATTGCTTTATAGACAGTAACAGTATTGCTACCTGGATGGCTAGGGGCATTTGGCCCTCTGCTACTACTGTCACTACTGCCAGTGGAAACCCTCCAAGTTGGGCCCATCCATGTTTCCTGTAGACCTAGGGACATCTTAATGTGCAGTTCTTATATCAGCCCCTAGCCTTTTCTGCAAGCTTGTTAAAACAGAAAAGGCGAGACAGGGTAAATGAGGTCCTGAGAAAGGAAGATTCAAAGTGGTGTGACCAGTTCTCCTGCCTTCACTTTCAGAAAGTTTCTGTACCTTTCATGGCGCCCTCAGTGGCTCTAATGTTATAACAGGGTGTCCAGAACTTCATAGCTTTGTGGTCTGCAGGGCAAGGGAAGATCGTATGTCCAGTGGAAAATAAATGATGGTCCCCAGCAATGATGGTTCTGTACTTTGGGCCTGGATTTGTTGCACCTTTATAGTAAGACACAGACTACTTATAAGGTGTGGTGGCACATACCTATAACCCCAGCACTCTGGGAGGCGCAAGTCCCCTTGGGCTACTGGGATTCAATTCAGGACCTTCATTTGGAGATAACATAAAATAGCTAGTCCATGCAAGGTTTGTATTTTTTTTCTTTCTTTTTCAAGACAAGGTTTCTCAGTAGCTATGGAGCCAGTCCTAGAACTTGCTCTATAGACAAGGCTGGACTCGAACTCACAGAGATCCACCTGCCTCTGCCTCCTGAGTGTTGGGATTAAAGGCATGAGCCACCACCACTTGGTCCATGCAAATTTTTTAAACCCATGCTCTTGCAGGGTTTTCCCTTGGGGATTCAGGCTGTAACACTCACAAGTCCTGAGTTCCACAGAGGTCAGGATGTGCATGGGCAAAAGCACTAGACGGGAGAGTTGGGAGCTGTTCAATACAGCAATACTTACTTCACAATGCCGTAACCCAAGCTCACAATGATCACAAGCAGGCGAGCCAATGTCCTCTTAACTGCAGATATCAACTCTGCAAATATCAGTAAACCTTGGGCTGAGGGGAAGAAAAGAAAAAAAATTTATTATGTTTATTTTTAGAAACCTTTTAACTAAGACTCCAAAGAATTACCACCATATGTAATGACACTGGCCTCAGACTAATTAGCCATATGTGATTTACAAGCCATTTAATCCAACTGATATTTCAGGCCTCAGTGGAAAGCAGCACTATTTTCTAAAGATTCACCTCAAGTCTCATCAGTTCTACTGGGCAGTTTTCTTACGTCAACCTGAAATCTACCGGAGCTCCCCTCCAAGTCATGTTCAGCAAATATCTGAAAGCCATTACGCTCTCTGGAGTTCTCTTTTCTCCGTGTGCCTTCATCATTTATTCATTTAAAAAGCATATTTATAACAGTAAAGTGCTAGCCTAGAATGTGCAAGGCCCTAGGTTCAAACTCTAATACCTCAAAAAGAAATCAAAGTATCTATTGTGCTCCTACCATATTACTGCAGTAATAAAGAGGCCTCTTGATCCCTATCTGCAAAGACTCTGAACTCTGGTTAGGCCATGTAAGCGGACATAACTAAGCATAGGGAGCGCTACATGTGACACAGTAATCCCGAGACTAGGAGAAAGAGCACCTAATACATTATACACTTAGGGGAGGCATAATTGGTCCGGAAAACTCACAGAAGGTGAGTAAACGAGGACTTAAAAAACCAAGTGGACAGGGGCTGGAGAGATGGCTCAGCGGTTAAGAGCACTGACTGCTCTTCCAGAGGACCTGGGTTCGATTCCCAGCACCCACATGGCAGCTCACAACTGTCTGAAAATGCAGTTCCATGAGATCTGACACCTTCACACCAACGAACATAATAAAGTTAAATAAATAAATAAAAAAATTTAAAAAAAAAGGAGAAAAACCAAGTGGACATATGTGGGGGAAGAAAGTATGAAGAAGGGAAAAGCATGGTGTATATACAGCAGACTGCAACATGCCAAGAAAAGAGCACAGGTTAGAGGCTAGGACCACTCATGGCTCTAGGGACTCCATTATGGAGTCTAGACTTAATGCTGAAGGCAGTGAGAAGTCAACAGTAGACAGAGAAGAGGAGGGTGGGATTGAGGCCAGGACCAGGATCACTCATAGCTCCAGGGACTCCACAATGGAGTCTAGACTTCATGCTAAGAGCAGTGGGAAGTCAACAACAGTAAATACAGACAAAGAATTGGTAAACTACAGCCCAGGGGCTAAATCTGGCCTTGCATATCTCTGTAAATCAAGTTTTAACAAACACAGACAGGTTTATTTATTTATTGTTGTCTGTGGCTACTTTCATAATGGCAGAGCTGAGTGATTACAACATAGACCATGTGGTGTACAAAGTCAAAATATTTAGTACGTGGCCTTTACACAACTCTTCAAACATACTAACAGTGGCTCAGTTTCTTTGACAACCCCTTTGGTGACACTTCAGATGAAAGACTTGGATTCCCTGTTAGCTGCAAATGGCCCTTCATCTCTTCATGGATTTCTGGTTTTTGCTGTTCCTCAGTTCATACTGCCCTTGCTCTCTCTAGATAAGAGACCCTTACCAGAACAGAAAGGGAAGGAACTGCCTTCTCTGACACTCAGTAGGTTTCAACCCTCATCATCCATACTACTCCCAGCCTACCCCTACAGTGCTTGGGAAGGAATCCAGGGCCTGCTAGGCGAGTTATCCACCACTGGGATACAACCCAGCACCACACTCTCTTGACTTAGGGCACATACGCAAACATCTGTGTGCATGTATACACAAGCACATATACAGCAGGAACAGCTCTACTATGCAGACCTCCATGTTGGCCTCTTTAGCCTTTTGTGGATATGCCTTTAGCCTTTCTATTTTAATGTATTTTCAACATTCCTCAAAAGAAAGAAATTAGTGTAATAAATTTCTATGAACGCATTGTTTAGTTTCAATAAATAGTAACTTGAATCCAAAGTGGTTTCATGTGTATTTCAATTCAGTTTTTTTTCCTGGAGTGGGCCAGCATCACAGCGTCGATTAATAATCTATGCAAGATCATCTGTAACTGCACTCAAAGGTCATTTTTACCTCTTTGAAATTCTCTCTCCCTTTCCAAAGTGTCTGTGGTAAGACTGAACCCTCACGTTTCCAGCCTGTTTGAATCTATCTTCTACAAGCCTGAGGCACACATCTGATACAACAGTATCCTTCCCAGCTTCAAACAACTGTGCAAACCATGGCAGTGCCGAAAAGCTCATGCAGGGGGAAGGAGAGAAGAACAGACTACAGAGACCACACAATTTGGTGCTACTCATTTTATTCTCTGGGGCCAAAGTGTCTCTCTTTTCTTTTTCAAAGAAGAGAAAAAAATTGGAGAAGGAAAAATATCAAAAGCACTGGCCACACCTAAGGCACCCTTACCCATGTCTTATTGTTTTAATACCACTGTTTCTTTTTCTAGAAACAAAAGTGAAGGGAAAATTAGCAGAAAAAAAAAAAAGCAAATGGAGAACTAGCTCAGATGATTAGAGTCCTCCTCTAACATTCCCACTTCTGCGTAGGGTTGGAGAGTGCACATGTCACTTCATACCTGTACACCGGAGGAAATCAGGTGTCCTCACTCACTACTCTTCACTTTATTCCCGAGACCAAGTCTCTCACTGAACCTACAGCTAGGCTGCTAGCAAGCAAGCCACCCCCGCCAGTGTTGGGGTTAGAAGTTTATGTGCGGCCAAATCCGGCTCTTAAGTGAGTACTGAATTCTGCCTCAGGTCCTCATGTACTGAGCCATCTTCCCAGCCTTCTGACATTCTCCTGTTGGCTTCCATTCTCTTCACCTAGGTATATATAAAAGGGGCCTGCCTACAGCTCTGCTCACATCACATTAGCTAAAATACACTACACATAACTCATGAAACAGTCAAAACTTACTTGACAGTCCAGTGCTGTTGATGTTTTGGTATTCACTATAAAAAACTGCCTTTTCAAGCATTCCTAGGAAAATAACAGCTGCAATCCAGAACTGGATTCTTAATATATCTTTCCAGTAACAGGCAGACCACATGAGCCAGAGGACACCATACAATATGTAAACAATACACATCACCATGTAAAACTGCAGGAAGAGAAACAGTGTTAGTAGCCTCTGACCCTTCGACTCTACAGAGTCGACATCTCAGGAGCTTCCCTTCCCTCAGCCCCTTCATTTCCTCATCACTCTAGAAGCAGAAACAGAGGGCTTGTCAGAGCATCCCTACAGAGAAGTTATACTACTGAACTCCTACAAATTAACTTGAGAAAAATGATGAGACATACTCACAATCATTAGAGGCCAGTCTGATGCAGAGATGTATCCATGAGGCCCCACCATAGAAAGAGAAACTAGTCACAGCAGGAGGGAGGAAGAAGAAGAAATTTAAGAGTTAACTAATAATCAGGGTTTGGGGTTTTTTGTTTTTGTTTTGTTTTTACGAGACAGAGTTTCTCTGTATAGTCTTCCCTGTCCTAGAACTCACGTTGTAGACCAGGCTGGCCTTGAACTCACAGAGATCCACCTGCCTTTACTTCCCCAGTATTGGAATTAAAGGTGTGCACTACCATGCCCACAACAATCAGGTTTTAAAAACATCTTAAACATAAACTCATTTATCCTCATCTATTAAAAAAGTATATTAGTATTAAGCATCAAGTTTTAAGTCTTCAAAATAGATATATGGCAACAAATCCATTTTTGAAAGACATGTTTTAAACAGACAATATAGATTCACATTAATGATAAAAACTATAGAAAACAGAGAATGCATACAAAGGGATTAACTATACCATTCAAATTCCAGGTTGCATCTGTTTTTTCTGTTTTAATAGAAACGATGAAGATATGGAAGCCATCTTTCTGGGTCCTGGCTACAACATCCTGCAATAAGGAGAGTAAGACTTTGTTCTTTTAAACAGATTAGCAAGTGAGATACAGTTAGACACTCAACATCTTTAAACAGTTTTAGTAACTGAACAGATAAAAGAGAGAAGGAATGGCAGACAGTGGATGGGAAGACAGTCCTGCCAAACTTTTTCTTACCCTACACCCCCATACCCAGACGGGGAACAAAAGGTTCTCATCCTCAGGAATCTTCTACTACCTATACTGCCACAGGTTTCCCTTGGATTCTCATTCTATATTTTCTTTAATATTATCACTCAAATATTTTTTCTATGTTGGTCTTGGTAGCACATGCCTTTATCCCAATACTTAGGAGGCAGAGGCAAGTGGATCTCTGTGGGTTCAAGGCCAGGTTGGTCATAAAGCTTCAGGTTATCCAGGACTTCAGAGTGAGACCCTGTCTTAAAAGGAAAAGCATTTGGGCTGGAGAGATGGCTTAGAGGTTAAGAGCACTGGTCCTCTCTTTCAGAGGACCTGAGTTCAATTCCCAGCACCCACATGGTGACCTACAGCCATCTGTAATGGATCTGGTGCCCTGTTGGGGCATGCAGGGATACACGTGGGCAGAACACCGTATAAATAATAAATAAAATCTTTAAAATAAATCTAACATTGGAATTCTCATATTTCATCCTAATATTATTGAGCATTCAATTACAACAAAATGTTGTTTTTTAAAAATTGAGAGAAAAGTGAGATAATGTCAAAATTAAGTCAGACTAGCTAGAGAAGTTGATTCTGAGGTCAGTCTGGGCAGCAGTAAGACTGTGTCACAAAACAAAATTAAACTATAGATAGAATTGGGCCTCAGACTCCACAGGCAAAGGTCCCAGCACCACCCCCAATAGGTTCCAAAATCCTTGAATGCTCAAGTCCTTCATATACAATGCCATGGATGTGCAGTCTCCTGCACACTTAAAATCATCTCTAGGTTGTTTCTTGACCTAACATGTAAGTGCTATGCGGACAGCTGCTACGCGGATTGTCTAGAGAATGACATGAAAAATATCTGTAAAATCAATATGGCACAGTCCACACCATGGAGTACTTTCTTCCTTTCATGGCTTACTCTTCCACAAAATTAGATAGTTTGTGCCAGTCATTGCACTGAATGTCTTCCTATTAGATTTCTCTTTGGAATAGCTGAGCAAAGATGCGATCAGTATATACATGCTACATTTAAGCTCTCCTATCCCCAACTCAGTACCTACACATGACTCCTCCTGACCCTCTATAGTTCTTACTCAGTCTCTGCCTCTGAGTAATTCCCCAAAGGCCACAATTTCTCCCAGCAGCTGTGCTATACTCCTGTTTTCTCATTGTATGGCGACAGCAGCAGCCCACAGCTATACTGTCTTGCACACTGAGAAATTGAATTTTTTTTTAAAGAAAAAAAACTGGCTGCAGAGCTAGTCTTCAAAAAGATTTTAAAACAAAAGCAGAAATAGTATATGTAAAATATATATCGAAATGAAAGAAAATACTGCTTTAAATAGTTTCTCTTTTTCTTTTCCAACTTAAATAATTATCATTCTCCAAGCAGCCATCTGATTGATTTGTCAGTCTCACTATAGTTTGTGCATATTGGATTTAAAGACAAAGGGTTTACCGTTGATCCTTCTTGGCTTGAAACATTTCTGCTGCCTGTTAGCTCTTTATTCTGAAAAAGAGTAAAACAATACCATTCTATATTACTGCAGATAATAATTCATTCTAAACAATGGATTTATTAACTAAGTTATCTAATTATAACAATTATCTAATAATAATCCATCCTAAATAACTATATTTCTATGGAGAAAAGTTGTTTTTAATAACTAAGACAAAGCTTTAGAAGAAAATAGATTTAAAAGTTAAATACGAGAAAATAAGTCTCACTGTACTCTGAACATGAGTTAACAAAGCTCTTCTGTGGGGCTGGAGAGACAGTTCAGCAGTTAAGACTGACTACTCTTTCAGAGGACCAAGGTTCAATTCCCAGTACCATATGCAGCCCACAATTGTCTGTAACTCCAGTTCCAAGGGATCTGGCATCCTTACACATACATACAAGCAAAACAACAATGCACATAAAACAAAAATAAAGTTTTTAAAAAAGCTATCTTAAAAAAAAGTTCTTCTGCTTAAAAGAAAAAGTTCTTGCTTCCTTAATAGTGTGATTAATGTTGAAGAGTGGGTATGATTAGAGAATTGCAGGAAATAAACAGGGGCTCAAAGTGCTAAAGCTCTGTACTTGGTCGAAACCTGCAGTTTCTGAAAACCACTGAGGCACATTTGTGTTCTTTTCTTATGTTTATTATGCTTCCAAACACATTTTAAAAAGAACTTTAAATTTTTTACTAAAGACATTTTCACTTTAGAATTTCTAGGAAAAAGTAAATTATAATGATCCATAATCTCCCTATCTGCTCATCTAAGAATTTCTATTGCTATGATAAACTCCATGACCAAAAGCAGCACAGGGAGGAAAGGGTTTAATTCTTACAACTCTCAGGTCACACTCCATCACTGAGGGAAGTCAGGACAGGAACCTGGAGGCAGGACTGAAGTTGAAGCTATGGAGGAACACTGCTTACTGTCTTGCTCCCCATGGCTTTCTCAGTCTACTTTCTTCTAGAACTCAGGACCACCTGTCCAGTGTCCTGTACCACCACCCACAATGAACTGGACCCTTCCACATTAATCATTAATCAAGAAAATTCCCCACAGACTTGTCTACAGGCAATCTGATGGAGGCATTTTCTCAATTAAAGTTCCTCTTCCCAGATGATTATAGCTTGTGTCAAGTTGACACCCCTGTTCACCTTCCCCCCCCTCGACTGTACCACACCACCCCAAAACCCCAGGAAGTCAGGTATGACTGTTTTATTAACATTTATAAGACCACTTGCTGGAAGACAGAACAAGCGCATAAGAAATGTTCAGGCAGGGGCTGGAGAAATGGCTCATAGGTTAAGAGCACTGGCTGCTCTTCCAGAGGTCCTGAGTTCAATTCCCAGCAACCACATGGTGGCTCACAACCATCTATAATGAGAAGGGATAAATGCAGGCAGAACACTTTATACATAATAAAAAAAATCTTTAAGAGGAATGTTCAGGCTGTTAAATGCTGGTGACAAGGCAAGAAGACCTTTGGTAAGGGTAACAGATCACTGGTCTTAACAACACTGATAATCTTGACCAGGGCTCATATGACAGGATGCTGGGAGCAAAAGCCAGAGAACAGTGAAGAGAAGAATGAGAGATAAAATGGAAGAGAGCAGATCATAAAAACCTCTTGTAAGGTTGAAAAGAGAATGATCTGGAAGCATGGTGGTGCACACTTTCAATCCCAGCAATTTGGAGGCTAAAACAGGTATATCTGGGTTCCAAGACAGCCTTGTCTACATAGAGGGTTCCAGGTCAGTTAGGACTATAATGAGACTACCTCAAATAAATAAATAAAATAAAAAAGGAATAGAATATCAATTTTTTTCTTACATCCTAATGCACGCATGCAAAAATTAAAACCAAGACTTAAAGGCAAACACCTTCCTTTCTGAAAATACTGACAAAACATTATTCAAGCTTGGCGTTTGTATTCACTTCAAGTAAAATCAGTTGATTTTTAACACGGTGAGGGAGATACTTACAGTTAATGAGGGAAATGCCTGTAAATCACTGCTGCAATCTAAGTTCTCACTTTTTGTTGTCCAACAGTCTATGTTCTTGAAATAAGCACAGAAGTCCGCATCAGCATTAAGTTCATGTTTTTGGGACAGCTCCTATCCAAGGTAAAATTCTAGGTTATAATTTACTTCTACACTTTTTTTTTCTAGAAGAAATAAAACTTCATATCTAAAGAATGCCAAGAATTAATTCAGTTTGGAATATTTGAAAATATGCAACAAAATAAAATACCGAAGATAAAAAACTATTAACTGTGATTCTAAGTATAGCTGAAGTGGCCATACCATTTTAGCCATTCCAATGTGTTTGTACCCAGTATCAAGTGCAATCATGGTCTTACTATGAGGAAAGAGATGAAGACACTATCATAGGTGGGCCTGGAGCATAGCTGCCTGGGAAACACAAAGAGACTGTCTCAAAAAAACAAAACAGTAGCTGGGATTAGTGCTATGCATCTTTAACATCAGTACCGTGGAGATAGAGGCAGGTAGATATCTGAGTTCAAGACCAGCTTAGGTAAGTTCCAGGAGAGTCAGAGGTCCATAATAAAACCCTGCTTCAAGACAAAATAAAAATCAATATGCTATCACAAAGAAATAACTTCTAGAAAAATAAAACATGCCCTAGGGCTACTTCTATTTTATCCTATATATAAAAATGTCACAAAGAAAGAGAAAAGTATTTACTTACAAAGACGTAGAAAGCAAATGGTAAATAAACCAAAAGCAGCTAACCTAGTCAAATGCTTCTGGACCAATAACAGAGGACTAAGGTAAGTCACTAACACAAGCACTCCATCTTCCAAGAATTGCCTCTGACAGACCAAATACAGCACAATTGGAGCAGAGCAAATAAAAACACTGTCTCTGGGACACACAGGGAGACTCTGTCTCAAAAAACAAAATAGGTGGAAATAATGGCACACATCTTTAATCCCAGCACTTAGGAGGCAGAGTATCTCTGTGAGTTTGAGCCAGCCTTGTCTACAAAGACAGTCCCCCATCTTGAGAAAACAAAAACATAAAAACAACAACAACAAAAACTAACTGATCATGGCTTATGAAACGAAGTAAAAATTAATGTGTCCATAATGTTGCCTGGGATCAATAGAAAAAAATAGGAAAAACAGGGCAGCTCATTCACAAAGGAAAACACTAAAAAATATAAAAGAAAACTGGAAATAATAGAATCATTGTTTGGCAATTATTAAAACAACTGATTCATAAGGCAAGACTCATAGAATGCTGCTAAAATAAATGGATAGATATTTGATGAAAAAAAAAAAAAACCCGGGGGGCTAGAGAGATGGCTCAGTGGTTAAGAGCACCGGCTGCTCTTCCAGAGGTTCTGAGTTCAATTCCCAGCAACCACATGGTGGCTCACAACCATCTGTAATGAGATCTGGCACCCTCTGGAGTGTGGACATACATGGAGGTAGAATGTTGTATACATAATAAATAAATAAATAAATCTTTAAAAATAAATAACCCGGACATTTATATAGCTATAAAAATACTGTCCTACACACCAACAAAAAGCAGTAACTCTACAGTGGAAAGATCAATAAGTACTTCCTCTATCAACTGTTTGAGTTAACATCACCAAACAAAGGACAATTCGGTATTGTGTGGGATGCCTGCTAGAAGTACTTACCTGGAATCTGATCGTGAAGAAGTAGAGCTAGTCAAATTGAGGGACATTTGCTCTAAATGAAAAGCCAGAACTAATAAAATGGAAACCCAACATTACTCAGGATAGAAGCCAAACATAACAGAGAAGGCTTCTAAGCAATTGTCGTAAGACCCATCAAAGAGCATCTTGCAAGGGGCTACAAGGAGCACCCCCAATCCAGAAGAGGAGACTCCATCCTTAGCACAGACTCTTTCCTCCTCTCTGCCTTTCCTCAGATGTTTCCACTCTCCTCAGCGACTGACTTGAACTCACAAAATCTACTTGTGCCCCTAAGGTTCTAGGTTCCTAGCAACTCATTGTTTGAATGATGAGAAACTTCAATTTCCTTCTCAAATTAAGTTGACTTGTTACAGCCCTCCCACAAGCCTGATTTAAACATTGTTTTATAAGATACCTCATGAGGAGATTACACAGCTTATAGTTTTGTCAAGAAGCATGCACTTTCATTTATTGTCTTAAGTCACAACATCAATTTGGAGCATTTCTCAATTGTGAGCTCCACGTGTACCTCCTCACCTGGTCCTCTATCAAATCCTCTTACTGACAATCCTTCAGAGCTTTGTAGACACTACAGACTTGTTTCCACTCACCTCCTCCAGCTCAAGGTAATCGTTGTGACAGGTGTGATACTTCAAATGCCACTCTATGGTAAACTTCACAGGTGCAGAACAACTGAACGACTTCACTGTTCAGACAAAGAATTTCATTGTACATTAATAACAGTCTATATGGACTTGAGACTTCAGAGTACTGTTTGAAACTGGCTGTTTTAATGCTAACAGGAGTAAAATATTACCTAATTTCTCTAAATCACTGAGAAGGATAAATAAAATGAGAAGGATAAATTCATTGAATTGTAACAGTTGGCCAGAACTTACTACAACGTTATATGTTATAATCAACTAAGCATCCTGGCTTGCTATGCTATGGCCTCTCTTAGTCTAACATATTCTCTCACTTACTCATCCAAACCATGCTGAATGAACTCCTTGCTGTGTAGCACAGAAGGCCAGCAGCTAACAAGAACAGCTCCTTCTTATGAACTACAACCTGTTGGAGTTAACAAGTGGGTGCTCTGTGAGGATGAGAGGCTGAGAACAGGCTGTCAAGGGCACTGGACACCTGGCATGACCCATGATCTAGGGCTAAGGCATGTTACCTGGAGGAAGAAAAGCAGGCTAGTCAAGTGAAGCAGTCAAGCCTAGTCTAGTTGTGAGTCTAGACCAAGGATGACTGCCTGGATACAGGTCGCACACACCATGCAGTCTGACCTTTAGTTTGAATACCATAAAGCGCCACCAATACTTAAAAGTTCTAGGTGGCATGATTAAGACTGAAAAGGGTTAGATCCAAAGCCAGAGAAAGCTCTTGTTGGGAGAGTCTATGCCACTACAGCCGACTTCCAGAGCAATAACCCAGAGCAAATTATCAGGAAAGGGCAGAGAAGCCAGAGCATCTTTCTCCAACATAGCCTCACATTTAAGAGCAACTCTGTAGAACGTGGTGGATGATGAGTACCAGAAGGTGAGGATCACTGAGTATCATCTTTAAAGGATGGTAACCCAAACAGAGCCCACAAATAAGGCTGATAGAATTGAAAAAACTCTATTGTTATACATAACTAAGCCCTGAATGAAACAAAATTCTAAAAAGTTAGAATCAGTTAAAAACAAAAAGTTCAGTGTTGTAAAAATATTATTTTAACTAGTCAAAGATGTGTTACATTTGTTTATGCTGCAGAATATTACTTTGGCTGTGTAAAGGTGTGTTACTTTTGTTTATGCTGTATTTGTTTAACGAAGTAAGGATGTGTTGCACCTGTTTTACCTTGCCTGCCTAAGGCATCAATTGGCCTTATAAAGAGCTGAATGGCCAATAGCTAGGATGGAGAAAGAAAAGGCAGGACTGGCCAGTAGAGAGAAAAAATAGGAAGAGAAATCTAGGCTTGAGATAGAAAAAAGAACCAGGAAGGAGGAGAGAATGATGGTCAGACAGGCAGACACCAATCAGTTAGACATAGAGAAGCAGTGAAAGTAAGATCTACAAAAGTAAGAAAGGTAGGTAACAAGCCCCAAGGCAAAAGGTAGATAAAGAAAAACAGGTTAAGTTAAAAGAGCTAGCCAGAAATGTGCCTAAATTAGGCCAAGCATTCAAAACTAGTAAGTTTCTGTGTCATAATCTGGAAGCTCGTTGGTGGTCTAAAAGAAAAAGCCTGGTAAAATTCAGCTTAATGTATCTTACATTAGTTCATATTATTGGGTTCATTTATAATATGTCAGAATTGTATTAGTATACTTACCAGAAAACTTGATATCAGTAGAGTTAAACATAGTTTTCCTAAATATCAAAGGTCCTGATTTCTAAAATGAAAAACAAATACAGAAATATCTTAGTTAAAACTTTCTTTCTCTATTGTTTAAATCTAGTTTCATCTTCTAAATACAGCACTCTAAATCCTGTGACACTGTCTGAGCAGAGTGATTATCTTTTAAAGTTTCCACATCTAGCTTTTGAGTCAAGACATTTTAAAACCATAAAACTGGGGCAAGAGAGATGGCTGGGTGGTTAAGAATGCCTACTGCTCTTACAGAGGACGTGAGTTCAGTTACCAGCATCCATTATCACAAGGTTCACAACTCCCTATAAATCCAGCTTGATGTCCTCTTCTGACCTCTGCAGGTACCTGAATTCATGTACACATTTTCCCCTACCCCTATACACGTAATTAAAAATTAAAATCTTAAAAATGTAAATTAATCACATCTCTTGCTCGCTTACAATCCCAATGCTATGTCTATTTCCTAGTTATCTTCAGTAAGGATTGGTGTAGGAGGTCCTTCTTTCTATGTGTTGCTTGTATTGGTTAATGAATAAAGAAACTGCTTTGGCCTGATAAGCCAGAACTTAGGTAGGCAGAGAAGACAGAACTGAATTCTGGGAGGAAGAAAGCAGAGTGAGAGAGGAATACCATGGAGCCACATGAGTCAGACATGCTGAATCTTTCCAGGTAAGCCACTGCCACGTGGCGATATACAGATTAATAGAAGCTAGAACAATGGCTTTCTGTAATTCATATCCAAAACTACCTACTGATAATCCCAGGTCCAAATCAAACCCCAAATAGATGGGGGAAGGGTATATATCTGGCTCATGATAAACAATTTAAAAAAAAATCCAAGTTAGGTGATATAATAAACACATTAGTTTAAGTGCTCCGAGCTGCACTTAACAGGAGTCCTGGCAATTGTGCCTATGAACCATAGTGCTCCCTCATGTGGAGCCAAATGGCACCTGCACTGTATAGCTGGCTTCAAACTCTCCTTCCTGAGGGAAGAGGACAGTCTAAAGCTTAAAGTTCACAAGGCTGACAACGGTCCGCCCTGAAGTTACAGGAGCAGGGAACAGTTGCTAGGGTGGAGTAGCTGCCTGCAGGTTGTAGTGTGGATCTTCACTGACATAGCTTTCAGTTCTTACCCACGCCAGGAGCACCCTGGTTCTTATGAGGGACCACAGTGCACTTGCTGGTCCACTAAGCCAGACTCCACAGTCGCCACTTTCATTTGTCACCATCCTATCAGAAACAGTCTCAGAGGAAAGCCACATAACAGCTACCAATTTCAAGAGACACAGCTTCAGGATGCTCTGTCTCCGTCCTGGACTGTAAGGCTAAAGTCTAGTGAAGTAGGCCTACGATGATCTTCGTTCCCCACCTTCCAGAACTTCATTCAACATAAACATCCATAATTTCCCACAATGCTATTGTTCCACACCTTTTCTCACAAAGGAAATAGCTACTCGTCTTTTCAGACTAGCTACACACCTCCCTGGTCAGGATTAGGCTGGCTCCATCAGTACTTGAATACTAGTATCCCAAGAATGCTATGATGTACTAAGTATCTACTCATAAATGTGTTTCCCATACTGTCCGAGCTCCTTAAGAGAAAGCATTGTATCGAAAGTTCATCTTTGAAAGAGTAAAGACCAATCTAGTACACGGCATACAGCGGTGCTCAAATTAGCTGCTGAGTTTTATATCCAAAAGAACCTTTTTTTTCTTCTGATGAACTCAGAAAAAAAATGAAACTCTCATTCTTTCTGTTCTAAAAGACAAATTCTGACGAGTCAACTTAAGAAGAAAATAATCAGCCTGCTTATTACAAAGAAAAGCTTGCTGATGCTCCTGGTCTGAGCTAAACAGGAAATAAACTCTGCCTGACCATAGCAAATGATAATCAAGAAACAAACTTCTCTGCTTGTCAAAAGAGCCTGTCATTCTTCCCCGTGGAAGTCTTACTATCCAAAGTATGCTGGGCAAAGATCTTTACAGTTTTCAAGTAGCTGATTGGCTTGCAGTGTTTTTACTTTGAGTTTACAAACACTGGCTTGATTACATTCACTACAGAGGCAGCAGGAACTGTGAATCGTGCCTCAACAAATGCTTTTTATTGATGAGAAGTTCAGCATCTGGGATGGGCAGCCCCTATCGCTGCTAAGTCTATAACACGGGGCACCGACTCAGAACGATCTTAGAAGAAATGCTACACTGAGCCAGGATACAGAAACAAGCCTACGTTTGACCCCCTCCGTAGTTTTGGGTTTGGACATCTATGCAGCTTCTGATATTACATTTGGTGGAAGAAGAAAAAACTTCATCTTTAAAATTTGGACGTCGTTCTAGTACACCCTAAGCAGATCTGGGTGAGTTATCTGACTCTCGAGAAACTCTCAGAGACAATGTCGCTTCCCGACATCCTGTCTCTTTTTCAAGACTTTCTATAATTCTTCTGCCCCTGCATTTCCCCCACATCATCTCTTAACCACACAGAACATCAAGTTCTCTACTGGCCTGCCCAGTTAAGGAACTTTTCACACACCCAAAGCCTCCAGACTCGCCTTTGAAACACTCCTAAACACACACCTTGCCCCGCCCACACACGCAGAAGTCCCTCAAGTGTGATAGGAGCGCTAAAGAATATGCGGAAACCCCAGTAAAAGAGAGGCGAGGTGACTGTGTGCACGAGTATAGGGCATATTAAATGTACGCTCCAACAGAAGGGCTGGACAAACCTCCCTGCGGCCTTGAGCAGTAATCGAGCCGAGGGGTTCGGTCCCAACGCTGTCGCTGGGAATGCAGAGACTGGGGGCTCTGAACTGAACAAATAAAGGCATGAGCTAGACACACTGTGCCCGGGTACAGTGAGAGGCCAGGATGAAGCCGGGAAGAGACGCACGAGCAGCAAGAGCGTTTGGAAGGGGAAGCGGCCTAAGCACCTTGGGACCTTGGGATCGCTCTTTCCTGAAGCCCACGTCGGGCAGAGGAGGGGACGCTCCTTTCCCAGAGCCCACCCTAGACAAAAGGCTCAGTAAACCTGTCAGAGGACCCACTGCCGGCTCGACAGAGCTCCAGTGAACAAGCCCCGAGGCCAGACCGGTGCGCGGGCGGAGCTACCCTGCCAGGGCCCTGTGAGTCCGAGGAGCGCCACGCCTCAGTCCCCACGGTACTTACGTTATTGACCGTCCTTGTCCAAAGCCCGAGCTCAGGGACGGCTTCCACGGCCGCCGGGGCCCAGCACAGGAGGCACAGGGCGACGCGAAGCAGCTGGGCCCCGGCAGGCAGGCGGCACACGAGGCCGGGGGCGAGGCAGGGCGAAGAGCCACAGGCGGCGGCCATCTTGACGCGGAAGCCGCACCTGCACTCCCGGAACCCGGCCACGCCCCGGGGCCGCCCCTGGCGCAGCTCCGCCCCTGGAGGGACGGGCCCACGCGGGAAAGCGCGCTGGAGCCGGGGGTGCGGAGAGCGAGGAGGAGTGGTCAGAGTCTAGGAAGCGGGGCGGAACCCGGGAGGTGGCTTCAGGGACAGGCCTGGGAGAAACCGAGGAAGCGCGGAGGGGGAGGATGAGAGTCGGGAGACGGACCCGTGGCACAGGAAGGGGCGGGGCCGAAGGAGGAGGCGGGGCCAAGAGCTTAAGTAGGAGGGTTTATGATCGCGGGGCGTGGCAAGGAGGCGGGGTCTTCCCGGGTAGGGGCGGGGGAAGGCAGGGCTGCGAGGAGATTAAGGGGTCGAGTGGGCGGAACTAGAAGCTGCTTGGTGGGGAAGCTTGAGTATCTGGAAGACGGAGGCGGGGAAAGGAAAGGGAGGAAAAAGAGGCAGGGCCTGCAGGGAGGCTAGAAAATAAAGATCTGGTCTGGAGGATAATGGGATCTCTAGTTAAGAGTTGGCAGAAATGAAGATCCCAGAACTGGGAGGTTGGAGGATCGTGGGAATTCAAAGACAGCCTAAGCTACATAGCAAGCTTGAGGCCAGCTTGAGGTGAGCTACGTGAGACCTTGTCTAAAAGCAACACAAAACAACAGAACGCTTGTTAAATAACCATCAAAACGAGCTCTAAAGGAAAAAAAAAAAATCATTCCTAGAGCAATAGTCAGATCTCACCAGTAGGTGGCACTAGTAAGTTGATGTTTTTTTTGTTTTGTTTTTTTTTGTTTTGTTTTTTTTTGTTTTTCGAGACAGGGTTTCTCTGTAGCTTTGGAGCCTGTCCTGGAACTCCCTTTGTAAAGTTGATGTTTTATAGAAACTTGACTCTTCCCTGACGGTCTTTTTAGTCCCAATTAGATAACAGTTGCTAACTTCAGTAGGAGTTGTTGTCCATATCTCTAATTTACGCATTTTTAGTTAATTATTTTGCAAGCACATTAAGTTTACGGTGAAATAGAGAGGACTGTATCTTTAAAGAGTTCTAATAACTTCCTGGTCCCCCCAAAAGCTCTCCCACACCTAAATAATATCCCACGCTACAAGAAGGGCCTTAATAGAGATCATTAAACCAGTTAGCAATTCAGAACACCTGTGTCTTACTGCTCATTAAGTATCCCACAACGGTAGACTCAACAGGGATTTTACACTATTGAAGAGCCGGTCCCGAGGTTAAAGGTACTCGCTGCAAAGCCAGACCACCTGAGTTCTTTCCCTGGGTCCACATGCTGTAAGGAGAGAACAGACTCTGGCATGTTGTTCCCTAACCTCCACATGCTCCCCGCTTGATATAGAAATAAAATGTAATTATTTTTTTTTTCTGGTTTTTTGAGACAGGGTTTTCCTGTAGCTTTGGAGCCTGTCCTGGAACTAGCTTTTTTGTTTTGTTTTGTTTTTTGTTTTTGTTTTGTTTTTTGAGACAGGGTTTCTCTGTAGCTTTGGAGCCTGTCCTGTAACTAGCTCTTGTAGACCAGGCTGGCCTTGAACTCACAGAGATCCGCCTGCCTCTGCCTCCCGAGTGCTGGGATTAAAGGCATGTGCCACCACCGCCTGGCCATAATTACATTTTTGAAAGAGTAATTACTTTTATATAATTAGATGTTTCTTTTTCTAGGGTAATTTCATTGCTAAGGAAGAATGGTACTAACATTGCCTCTTTAAGTAAGTCAGGCTGCCTTTATTACCACCTAGATCCACAGCATTCTACCTGGATAAGATCAATAAAACCCATCATTGCCGGGTGGTGGTGGCACACGCCTTTAATCTCAGCACTCTGGAGGTAGAGGCAGACGGATCTCTGTGAGTTCGAGACCAGCCTGGTCTACAAGAGCTAGATCCAGGACAGGCTCCAAAGCCACAGAGAAACCCTCTCTCTCTCGAAAAAAAAAAAAAAAAAGGAAATAAAACCCATCATACAGCAAAGAGCTATTAGCAGCCAGTGAATATAGCATTTGCCCAATGTACCCTACCCTGGTTTGATTCCCCAGCACTACAGAAAGAGCTAATAGAACTGGAGAAAGTGGCCACATACTGAGGTGTCTGGAGACATGGCTCAGAGGTAAGAGCACAGGCTGCTTTTCCATAGGACCAGGGTTCTGTTCCCAGCATCCTGGCATCAGCTCACAACCGTCTTCAGCTCTACTTCCAGGGCATCTGTTATCCTCTTCTGACCTTCTTGGGCACCAGCCACATTCATACATACAGGCGAAATACTCAAACATATAAATAAAATAAATAAACCTAAAAATATTTTTATTTTAAAAAGTCTATAAGCAGCTTTAAAAAAATCCTTATATTGAGGCTGGAGAGATGGGTCAGCTGTTGAGAGATCTTGAGTTCAATTCCTAGCAACCACCTGGTGGCTCACAACCATCATTAATGAGATCTGATGCCCTCTCCTGGCATGTTGATACATGTGCAGACAGAACACTGTACACAAAATAAATAAATAATTTTGGGGGGGAGTTCTTTGATTTAAATGCTTCTAGAAGTAGTCTCTGGGGTAAAGACTCCACGTTCATCAGGAAAGGATGGTAAACGCCAGTAGATTAGCCTTATGGGGCAGTTACTGTGCCCTGAAATTCCTTCACGTGCTGGTTCTAATCTTCAGTTCAACAAATGTGAACATTTAGAGAGATAATTAAAGTAAGATGAGGTCTTCAGGGTGGGCCCTTATCTAGCCTGACCAGTGTCCCTATCACAGGAGGAGCTCAGGGCACATTCATAGCCTGGGAAGGACACTGTAGACCAAAGGAGCAGTGACAAGCCCAAGACAGGCAGTCAGAAGAATCTATCTGTGTCAATAACTTTGTCTTGGACTTTCGGCCTCCACAGCCACGAGGAGCTCGTTGCTGTTGTCTGAGCCGCCCAGCCTTCTGCTGCTTTGTTCTGTCAATCTTAATAAATCAGTCCAGACAGTGAGCGAATGCGACAGGGATTGGAATGTAAGCAATAAAGACAAGGTCTTAACCCAGCCGGCTACCACGGTGGCAAATGGCATGCAGTCTCAGGGAGACTTTGGAAAGGTGTGTGAGCCATGTCCCTGAGTCACCTCCCCAGGAAGCTGGATTGTGTGTGTAGATGGCTCCCCGGCTTAGGATCCACTCAGAGTTTTTCAGCCTTGTGGTGTTACAGAAGCAGCACACAATCAGAGCACACAAACAGGACTGTGTTTTGAATTTCAATCTGTCCATGACCAGAGCTGTGTGATGTGGTGCCCTTGGTGGCCCTGGGCAGCCTAAAGTCAACTAACAAACAGAAACTCTGTAGTGTGCTGTGCTACTTACCCGGGCTGCTGTAGGTCGGGTGAACTGAATGCCTCTGTCTTCTTTAGCAAGACAGGGTCTCTCTCACTCTCCTTGGATTCACGACCCCTGTTTCCACCTCCTAAGTGCTAGAAACAGGCATATACTATCATACCCAGCTGCTTCCCACCCCTCCCTCTTTCTCGCTGTTTTATAGAGGAAATGATTTTACTTATTGGCAAAAAATAAAATGAAAGAAAATTGGCATTGCTTGCATATATACAATGTATTGTGAGTAAAATTGCCCCTGTCAGTCTCTGCTATCGCCCTTCCTTTCCCTCTCCACTCTCTTTCTTCCCAATCAGTCCTCTCAGACTGGGCCCTTCAGTAGATAGAAGAGATACCCAAGATGTCCTACCCCTTCCTGAGCAGTTGCCGGTTGTTAATGCTTGCCTGCTTTCTTTCTTCCCTCCCTCCATCCTTCCTTTTATTTAACTTTAGCTGTCCTGGAACTCACTATGTAGACTAGGCTGGCCTCAGACTCACAGAGATCCGCCTGCTTCTACCTCCTGAAAGCTGGGGTTAAAGGTGTATAGCACCACACCCTACTCTTTGTATCTTCTAACTGGTAAATATTGGGCCATAGATTTTTACTCGTGTGAGGTGACAGGCATGCGCCACAGTGCCCAGCTAGTGTGATGTGTGTGAATAGGCCTCCCACTCAAGTCTCAGGTTACAGATGCGCAGGCTTGACTTGATGCCTTCTACTTAACCGTAAGTGGCTGTATCAAAACATAACCCCATAAGGGTCAAGGAGTAGAGGCGCTTGCCTCTATTCACCTTGGAGTATGCCTGTCCCTGAAGGGCAGACTAAGTCCTCTGAGTAAGGCAGAATAGCTTTTCCAAACTTTGAGGAAAGTAAAGAAACACAGGGCACGATAGCGGGAAGTCAGCTTAGACATGGAAAGACAAGGACCCCTGGGGAAACTCTCCCTGGAACTCTCACAGATGAAGTCCCATGGTGTTAGGGATTTGCTTCAAAACAGTACAAGAAAGATAGATGGGAATGGGACATAGATCAAATAAGATGACCTAGGAATTAATTTTTAAACTCATTATTATTGTTGTTATTTTATTTTTATGGGTATAGGTATTTTCCTTGCAGATATGTCTATGCATAGAGGCCAGAAGAGGACATCAGATCCTCTGGAACCAGAGTTACAACTAGCTGTGAGCCTCCATGTGGGTGCTGAGAACTGAACCTGGGTTCTCTGGAAGAGAGAGCAGCCAGTGCTCGTAATCACTCATCTATCTCTCCAAGCTGGATTGACTTTTTTTTCCCCTTTAGGCCTGGAGATGGATACATGGGCAGTCACGTAACTCTTCTGCCAACTTACAAGTTTAGGTCTTCAATAGTAATGAGGTTGCATTGTGCTCAGTAGAGATTTTTGCTGGATGTAATAATAGGATCTAAGTTTACACCCCTACACAAAAACAATAAACCAGACCAAATGTATGAACCCATAGTTTTAGGGCACTGGACCCTAGGTGATTAAAGACAGTTATTCCCAAGGAATGGGAAGTATGGATGAAACACATACACAATGCGGGGGGGTTGGGGGGAGAAATTAAGTCCCATGATTCCTCCAGTCTACTGAGAATTTTCAGACTGTGGAACAGGAAGGAAGAATCCAGGCAGAGCCTGGGAGACTCTGAGAAGACGGGGCAGGAGTTCAGTATGAACTAGGGAGCTGAGTTTGCAGGAGGAAATAAGGAAAAGAGAGAGTGGTATAGGGGAAGACATTCTGAGATCTGCAGGGGACCCCTTTAACTCTTCAGCAGAGACCCTGGACACTGCGTGCGGAGAAATGGCCACTGTCCTTGTCCTTCAGAATTCTGATCAGGCATGGAAAACTATGTGTGCTCATGATTCCTAAAGCTGGCCTGGTATTTGCATATAACCCACACACCCCCTCGAGTATCTAGATACCTTATGCTTTCCTTTTTTAACTTGACATTGATTTATTTAACTGTGGAGGGAGCATGCCTGTGCCATGACACACACGTGGAGCTCAGAGGACAACCTTCAGGAGTCACTTCTCTTCTTCCCATGCATGGATCTCCGGGATCAAACTCAGGCCATGAAGCTCAGTAGCAAGTACCTTCACCCACTGAGCATCAGGCCAGTCCTAGAGGTCTTTAAGCTCTAGAATGTCATAGATACTGTGTCAGTCGTGGTCACAATGCTTTGTTTAGAGAGTAAAGAACCAAGGGTGTGGTTCTGGAGAGTACGTGCCTTGCATGTTTTACTTTTTTGTTTCATCCCCTGGCATTCAAGGAAATTTCTATCAGAATATCTATACTGAATTTTGTGAGAGAGTTTTGACATAAATGAGGGTTGGTTTTTACATTTTCTCCATATTTACTGAGATAATTACATGGGTTTTCTCTTTTATGTTATTAGTATTATTTCATTAATTTACTTTTATAGACTGAGATAAAGTTCATACTTTTTATTGTTGCAAAATACTTACAAGATAAAAGATACCATCAACAGCATTCACACGTTCATGCAACCACCACCACCATTCATCTCCAGAATTTTCTCTTCTTTTCCAAATGAAATTCTGTACCCATCAAACACTGACTCTCTGAGTCCGACTATTCTAGGACCTCAGATACATGAAATTATACAATAGTTATCCTTTAGGGAAGAGAGATTGTCTTTTACTTAGCATAGTATCTCAAGGGTCCATCCATATTGTATCTTGCATCAAAATTCCCTTCCTTTTAAAGACAGAATTACATTCTGTTGCACTGATATATCTCTTGTGTTTATCCATGCATCTCTTCATCTCTTCATTTATCTTCTTCCTATCTTTGACTTTTGTGAATGCTGATGCTATGTGGATTTTATTCAAGTTGTTTTTATTTTATTTATTTATTCATTCATTTGTTTGTTTGTTTTTTGGTTTTTAGAGACAGCATTTCTTTGTGTAACAGCCCTGGTTGTCCTGGAACTAGCTCTTGTAAACAAGGCTGGCCTTGAACTCACAGAGATCCTCCTGTCTCGCCTCTGCCTCCCGAGTGCTGGGATTGATGGTGTACACCACCACTGCCCAGCAACTTATTTTATTTAAAATTTTATTGTTAAAAAGTTTACGCACACACACACACCCCACACACATGCACATAATATACCAAAATGAACCAGACTTGAAGACTATACAAGTCAGTGAACTTCTGCGCAGTTAGGATAACCAACCATCAGAATGGAAGCTGAGCTGGGCTGTGGTATTGAACACCTTTAATCCCAGCACTCGGGGCAAAGGCAGGTGAATTTCTGTGAGCTCGAGGCCAGCCTGGTCTACAGAGCTAGTTCCAGGACTGTTACATAGAGAAACCCTGTCTCAAAATTCAAAACCAGAATGGAAGCTGTTTGCTTTTGAGATGGGGCCTCACTGTGTAGCCCAGGCTGGCTTCCAGTTCATGATCCTCTTGCCTCTGTATGCAAAAGTACTGGGACTACAGGAATGCACCACCACACTCAGCTCCTAATACTGCTGGTGTCTGACTTTAGATTGTGTGGGTTCAGGCAGGCGTGAAGTGGTAGCTCACTGAGTTTTTCAACTGACCGACGATGGATGCAGGCAGAGCCTCTTCTCAGATGCTCCTGGGCAGAAATGTGGATTGGAATGGGAAGCCCTTTGCTCTGTGTAAAACTGGGTTATTTGTCATCTTCTTGCAGAGGTGTCACAGTTCTTTATGTATTCAGGATTCATAGCCTTTCTCATTTGACCTGACAATCTGTGGATTTATTTTGTGTGTGGTGGGGGTGGGTGTTGTTGTTGCTGGTTTTTGCCTTTTGATTTTGTTTTGAGGCAGGGTCTCGGGTAATCCAGCCTGACAGCAAACTCACTGAGTAGCTGAGGGTGATCTTGAACTTTTGATCCTCTGGCGTCCACATCTGGTGCTGGAATTATAGGTGTATACCTCCACACCTGGTTTATTTAGCCCTGCGGTTTGAACCCGGGGCTTTACGTCTGCTAGACAGTCATTCTACCAACTGAGCTACATCCCGAATCTAATTTCTATGGTTTGGGTGGAATATTTTAATCTGTTCACATTTAGTGACGTAGGCATCACTTGCTTTAAAAACAAAAAAGGAAATGTGTAAACTTTCTGGACTTGGAAAATGCATTTAGTAAGCCACAAACAGATCCATCCGCAAAATGTGGAACTCTCATCAGCTTAAGGATTTAAGTTCATCATCTCAGTGCTAAACTAGCTGACCCAGTGCTGCCCTTGTAGAACGCCTGGTATCCACCTGCCACCCTGCATCCATCCACCCACCCCACCCCTCCACCCCCTTCCAGGCCGGTGGAAGACAGGCACAGCCCCACCCGGTGCCCCCGAGGCCAGGGTGGGCTGCTGCTGCTATGGCAAACAGGACTGTGGTGGAGAGATTGGAGAGAAGTGGAATGGTTTGTGCGCTGGGGAGAGAAGCAGAACTGAAGATGTGACTGGCGATGAGGAACAGGTTCATTTAGGTGACTATGCTGCTATCTGGAGCCGTGTGATGTCTGTGCAGTGGCCGAGGGTCATATCTGGGTCTGTGGCTCTACCGCAGCTGGGGTCTAGGTTGAAGTCCATGGCCCATGTTACCACAAAAGGCCATATTGATGCCTGTGGGCTGAGCCCCTATCTGAGGCCACGTTGATGCCCGAGGGCCAGTGCTGCCACCAGGATCATACTAGTCTGGGTTGCCTACGCTGCTGACTGGGATCATGGTGATGTCACAGTTTGAGCTACAGCTGATGGCCGTATCTGGGTCCATGGTCCTATCACAGTGGGGTTGAAGCCCATGGCCTGTGTTACCACTGGGGCCCATGGGAGAACTGGCTCCAGTGGCTTGGGCACCAGAGAGCTGGTCCCGTCCCTCACTCACTGAGTGGAAGAGCTGCTGCCCTCCCCTACCAAGAGAACTGCCTCCCTTCCCCCACCCCTACCACAGCCGCTGTATTGGGAGAACTGACTCTGCACCCCCATCCCTCACCATTTGTGGGGGAGAGCTGACCCCAGACTCTTGCCTGAGGGTGGCCATCCTAGTGGCCCAGACTAACCAACTCAGCTACAACCCAGGCCCACATCCAGGGTATCCCATCTATGACCTGATGGAGCACATGAAGGGCTGGGTCTTGCATAACCATAGCTGCAGGATCTCCATGACCCACTGCAACAGCAGGATATCTGAGAGGAGTTTTGGTGAAGGCCAAGTATTTGTGATGTGCCAGAGGCCTTGGACCAGACCAATGACTCATCGCAATGAACGTTTGCAAGTAAAGCCATTTGAGCAAAAGGATATACTTAACTGTGTGACACACGGCAGCTCCTAAGGCCACATGACAAGTGACTACGTGATGGAGAGGCGGGAAAGACAGAGGAGAAAAGTGGCTTTAAAAAAAATCCTTTTTATTTATTATCTTTTTGGGGGAGGTTACAAGGATGGAGGGCAGAAATGGAAGGACTCAGAAATGAGTGGGATTGGGGTGCATGATGTGGAACTCCCAAAGACTCAAAAAAATGTCAATAAAAATGTAAAGGTAAATATAATTTTTTTAGCAGAGATATCAGTCCCACACTGCAGAAAACAAATAGCAAACAAGCAAACAACAACAACAAAAGCCAACTAGAATTGATCCAGGAAAGTCATCAAACAAACATCAATAATTCCCACCTCGGAAAGAAGGGCACACTGGAATCCAGAATTTCTGTAATAATATAATGAGAAACATTCAGTTAAAAGAAAATACAAAACACAGGTAGGCAGTGGTAGTGCATGCCTTTAATCCCAGCACTTGAGAGACAGAGGCAGGCAGATCTCCATGGATCCGAGGCCAGCTGGGTCTACAGAGTTAGTTCCAGGACAGCCAAAGCTACACAGAGAAACCCAGTCTTGACACACACACCCCAAGCAAAACAAAACCCACAAGTAACTGATATTAACCTATACAGGAGAAAAAGGAAGTCAGTGGAATCTGTCCCTTCACACACACATTTGGCCCAGGAAGAAGAAATTAATCCTTTAAAAAAGCCTTCAGCAAATTCAGGGGTGGGCAGCAGCCCACCTGCCTCTAAGCTGCTCAGGCTGCAGGTACAGCGAAGCTGGTGTGGTTTCCAGACTTCAACTGGTGACTCTTTCACTGTAAGCCAAAGGGGCAGGACCTTAGAGCTTGCTTGGGGAAGCTGATCTGTTTCTAGTTCAAAGGTTTCTGAATCGTTCAACAACACAAGTTGAGCAGACCCCTTGGCTGTGAGCACTGATGGATACAGTGAACCCTGCAAAGGAGAGCATTCTGAGGGACAGCCTTGTAGTAATAAGGGTGGCGGGGCTGCGTCCCCAGCACCCCGGCTGCCTGGCTAGCTTATGCCCGAAATAACAACACACAAACTGTATTCATTTAATCACTGCTTGGCCCATTTCTATCTAGCCTCATCTAGGCTAATTCTCACATATTAATTTAGCCCATTTCTAATCATCTGTGTAGCACCCCTAGGTGCGCTTACCGGGAAGATTCTAGCCTATGTCCATCCTGGGTCAGAGCTTCATTGCCTGCGTCTGCCTGGGAGCTGGGAGCATGGCGTCTCTCTGAGGTGTCTGCTCCCGAGAGGAGAGTTGTGGAGTCTGAGCTCACTTCCTCTTCCTCCCAGCGTTCTGTTCTGTTTACTCCTCCCACCTATCTTCTAACCAATGAGGGCCAAGCAGTTTCTTTTTATTTAACCAATGACCTTCCTCCATCACAGCCTGTAGGAACGGACTCTTCTGACTCTTCTGAAGCTGTTTGTTACTGTCTCTGGCTACTAGACAGCAAGGTCTAGACCCAGTCCTAGAGCTGGGCTCCTCCTCTGTGTCCAGATGAGTTCATTGTATGTGACCCATATCCACTGCATGAAAACACTTCCTTGGACAGCCTTATGATTGTGTTCTCTGAACAAAACAAGGGAAATTTATCACATCTTTAAGGAGTGGTAAGTGCTAATCCTTAAATTTAAGAGTACTCTTAAATTTTAGATAATTCTAAAATCTAAAAAAAATCTTAAACTTATTTCAGATAATTCTTTTTTAAATTTACTTCTATTTTATGTACAAGTGCTCTGCGTGTATGCCTGCAAGCCAGAGAGGGCATCATGGTGTGAGTCACCATGTGGTTACTGGGAACTGAACTCAGGACCTCTGGAAGAAGAGTCAGTGCTCTCGACCACTGAGCCATCTCTTCAGCCCTAAGATCTTTTTTTTTTTTAATTTTTGAGACAGGGTTTATCCGTAGCTTTTTGGTTCCTGTCCTGGAACTAGCTCAGGCTGGCCTCGAACTCACAGAGATCTGCCTGCCTCTGCCTTCCGAGTGCTGGGATTAAAGGCGTGCGCCATCACCTCCCAGCCCTAAGATCATTCTTAAATTTCTCCTTTAAATATCTATATGTAGAATCCACATGACCTCTCCACACTCTCTCTCTCTTTTTAAAACTTTTAAATTTTTGTTCATTTTGTCCATTAAGATTTTATTTTAATAATATTTCCATAATAAGTAATCATCAAGTTCTTCAATGTTAGGTCTCACGTAGCTCTTCTGCCTCTACTTCCCAAGAGTTGGGATAGCAAGTGGGTGACACCTTGCTTATTCTATGGAATGGTGGGGATGCACCATCCGCTTGTGAATCCTCGGCAAACATGCTACCAGCTGAGCTTCGCTTCCAGCCCCTTAAGTCCCATTTTAACAAAATGTGCTGTCCATGAAAGAATTCTAAAGCAGTGGGTTACAGTTTCTAGAAATAATCACTGCATTAAATAGGTGAAATAAGTAACTGAACAAACCTTGTGTCAAACACAACAATAGTTTTGCAGATTTTTTTTTTTTTTGCAAAGAGAGGAAATAAAATCTAAATCTAAGCATTGTGCCGTCCTGACATGTTCATTAGAGACCCCCCGGTTTCTCATTTATCCTCTGAAGTAAGGAAAGGTCTCTAGAGAAGTGGGAGCTGCTGTCGTGCAAGTTTTCTGCAAGGCTGGCTGCTTTTCCACTGAGTCAGCACAAGTCCCATTGCTTACGCCATTCATGGGGAGAAGTTACAACATCTTGACTTTGTGAATGAGGACGGCCAGACAGGCCTGATTTCTAAGATAAGTAATGGTGCTGTGGTCATTTCTCACGGAGAACTTCTGCTTGGTCTGGTGGACTCAGACACACACAGACACACACAGACACACACAGACACACACACACACACACACAGAGAGAGAGAGAGAGAGAGAGAGAGAGAGAGAGATATTACATTCTGATCCACCTTGTGTCTTATATCCTTTAGGTAAAGGGGAAGGGAGTTCAAGACTCACATGGTCAGTAACTAGTCAGGACCAGATTTGTGCAAAGGAAGCAACTTGTAGGCACCAGAGCCCAACAGTTTGCTTGAGGTGAGGAGTGGAGTCATCATTTACTCTGAACTTCCTCAATAATACAACAATGCCTCTCTCTCTCTCTCTCTCTCTCTATTTAACACATCAAGGAAAATATTTATTTCTTCTTAAAGACTATTTTATTCACTCTTTAATAACTTCATGTATGTATACAATATATTATATCATACTCATCCCCTCCCCTTCCCATCCCATCCCTCCAGCACATCTCCTTCCCTCCTTCTTGTCCTCTCCTTAAAAAAAAAAAAAAAAAAAAAAGAACACAGAGTTCCAGTTATGCTGCCTGTGCGTGCACTGGCATGGGGCCACCCACCAGAGCGTGGGCAACCTACTGATGGCCGCATGGCTGAAGAAAAGTGGCACCCCCTCCTCCAGCAGCCCAACTGCCAGCAGCTCCTCAACAAGGGGTGGGGCTTCATGAGCCCCTCATCATCCGTGCTGGAATGTTGACTGACTTGCTCCTGTGTAGGTGACCACAGCGGTTGGGGTTGGGAGTTTGCGAGTACAGTAGCCACGTCCTGTTTAGAAGACAACGTTTCACAGCAACCCCGCCCTGATCCCTCAGCTCTTGCACTTTTCCACCCTGAGTCTTCACGCAGCTGATAGAAATGTTCCCGGAGGACCCAGCGTTCAACAGTCATTCTCAGCTCTTTAGCAGTTCCAAATAACTGCGTTGACAGCAGGCTAGCGTGAAAAGAAGTTTCCCCCAGCAATGTCGAGTGCAGCGCTAATCTGTGGATCTAAGTACTTAGAAGGCAACTAGACAGTACGTCAGGGGTGGGGTTTCTGCTATGACAAATGGCCGTGCACTGCATAGTGAATGAAGCCTCAGATTAGGAAGACCCTCAAGCCAGTTTGCAAGGACGGATGGAGTTCTTTCAAAGACTGCCGCATCCTCTTCCTATGCGCATTCTGTAATAGGAGGTACTGGTGTCTTGTCCATGGAAACCTGGCATGAATAGCCTTGAGACAGCCCTTTCTTCTGACCACATGGGCCAGCACTTTATCCAGCCCCCTCCCCAAAAAGGCCCTTACATCTCTCATTAAGAAAGGGAAGAGCTAGAGCAAGAAAAAAATGAAAAGAAAAGAAAGGAAAGGAAAGGGAAGGAAGGAAGGAAGGAAGGAAGGAAGGCAGGCCAGACAAGCCTCACCCTACGATCGCAATGTTTCTGGTGTTTGTTTCCCTATCCTCTTGACCTCCCGGCCCTAATCTGAGCTAAGCAGAAGACAAGGACCCGGCTTGTTTCCTCTCTAGGTTTTCACCATAGCAGCCACTTTGGAAAGGGACCTGAGCGTACACACAGACAAGAGGAAAGCCTTATAGTTGATGCAGAAGACGGTACGGGAGTTTGGGAAAGTTAGTGGTCTCCACTAACGGTCAAGGCTAGCGTTCAAGGCTATGGCTGAGAACCCCACAGACCCTAGGTTCTCAGGCAGGAGGTTTAAATGTGCTGAGTCATGGTAGTGAAGGGGGAAGTATAATAACATTGATTACATACGCATTACTAACAAACTTACTTGGAAAATAGTGTTACATAGAAATAAGGAATTTAGCTAATGGGATCTGCCTTAATTGTTACTCAGATATAACTTTGAACTGGTAGCTACTAACAGGCTTTGTCTAGACAATTTAGAAAACTAAAACAAATAGAGTTGTGTTTCTGATTTTATCAGAATTAACGTTTGCTGAGGCTATATCTTTTGAAACCCTCTTACTCATTAACCCACCTTTTCCTGACAGACTCCCTCTAGGAATGACCCTGGTTGCCAGCTTCCCAGAGAGAGAATCCTGCTTGCTTTAAGATAACTGGAACTACATCTGTTTACTTCATAGAGTGTACTTTTAATTTTAAGATTTATTTATTTTATATGTTCAGTCTACTTGTATGTCTATGTGCCAGATGTGTGCAGTCCCTGTGAAGGCCAGAAGAGGGTGTCAGAGCCCGTGGAACTGGAGTTACAGACAGTTGTGAGCCACCATGTGGATGCTGGGAATCCAACTCTGGTCTTCCGGAAGAGTAATCAGTGCTCTTAATGCTGATCCCTTTTGCCAGCCCCAGAAGTGTAACCATTGCTGTAACCATAGTTCTTTGAGTCTATAAAACTCACTTGATTGCTCAGGAAATGTAATTTGGGAACGGCGGGAGGTACCTAAAAGCCACCTGCAGATTAAAGTTTACATAGGATAGCTAAAAGCCTATATAAACTGTGAGAGGTTTTTTTGACCAGGGCCAAAATCCCTTTGAACAATACTAGTAATTAGGTCTTCTTCTTCTTCTTCTTCTTCTTCTTCTTCTTCTTCTTCTTCTTCTTCTTCTTCTCCTTCTCCTTCTCCTCCTCCTCCTCCTCCTCCTCCTCCTCCTCCTCCTCCTCCTCCTCCTTCTTCTCCTTCTTCCCCATGACACAGTTTCTCTGTGTGGTCCTGGCTGTCTGGAACTTACTCTGTAGACCGGGCTGAACTCAGACTCACAGAGATCTACGTGCCTCTGCCTCCCTGAGTGTTGGGATTAAAGGATTTCTTGCTGGAAGTTCATTTCTCATTGCAGTGGTCCAGCTTCATCCATGACAACACATCACTTTGGAACACTACCAAGGCCTTGGCTGTGTAGCTGGATGGATCAAACATCTCTGCTGTGTTTGCTGATCTCTCAAGAAAAGCCAGAAGCCCTAGCTTGCTCACCCTTGACACCACTACGGCAGCACTGATCCAGGTCACATGGAGAACAGAGTCACCTGGGTAGATCTGGGATGTGGCAGGGCATTTGATTAACTATTCATTATATACTTTTTACAGCATATTGTTAAAAAAAATGTAGAATCCAAGGTATAATAGCTTAGATACTTAATATTAAATTTATAGGAAACTTTACCACAGATATGCACATCCCTTTCTTTATATGTTTTTGTTGTTTAAACTAGCCATTCTTGATCCCGAATCAAGCTTCAATAAAAAATTGTTTTAATTGTTTCTTTTTAGTTCATCTATTTGAGTATTTGTCTTTGTGTATGTATGCACACCACATGTGTGTCTGGTGCCAGCAAAAACTTTGGGTCCCTTGGAGCTGGGGTTAGCAATGGCTGTGAGCCACCATGTGGATGCAGGGGCTGAACTCGGGTCCTGTGCAAGGGCAGCCACTGTTCTCCACTGAGGACTCATCTTTCTTAACGCTCTTCAAACTCTTTAACAGTGTTGATTACCATGTGTGTGCGCCTGGACATACACACACCATGTGTAGGAATGATGGAGGAAGGTCATTGGCCAATAAAGAAACTGCTTGGCCCTGTGGGTGGAGTAAACAGAACAAAATGCTGGGAGGAAGAGGAAGTGAGGTCAGAGTCTCGACAGCTCTTCTCTTGGGGGCAGACGCCGCAGAGAGACACCATGCCCCGATCCTGGGATGAAGCTCCGACCCAGGATGGACATAGGCTAGAATCTCCCCGGTAAGCGCATCTTGGGGTGCTACACACAGATGATTAGAAATGGGCTAAATTAATATGTGAGAATTAGCCTAGAAGAGAATGGGCCAAGCAGTGTTTAAAAGAATACAGTGTCCGTGTAATTATTTCGGGGCATAAGCTAGCCGGGCAGGCGGCTGGGGTGTTGGGGACGCAGCCCTGCCGCCACCCTTATTACTTCATGTGTGTTTGTATCTGTGTATGAGCATGTGCCACTGCCCTTGTGCAGAGATCAGAGGACAACTCACAAGGTCAGTTCTTCCTTTCTACCCTGCAGATTTTGGGGCCTTCGGATTGAACTCAGGTAGCCAGGCTTGTTGGCAAGCACCTTTGCCCCTGAACCATCTCACTGGCCCAAATTCGTCACACTCTTATAGATACCAACAACAAGAGATTTTGCACAACTGTTAAAAGGTGTTTTATTAGCCGGGCAGTGGTGGAGCACACTGTTAATCCCAGCACTCAGCAGGCAGAGGTAGGCGGATCTCTGTGAGTTTGAGGCAAAGGGAGTCCCAGGACAGCCAAGGCTATTAAACAGGTAAATGCTGTCTTGAAAAGCAAAACAAACAAAAATGTGTTTTATTCATTTTTAAAACCAGTCACAAAATTCCAGTAATACATATGTAAAAATATTTTTAAAACATGAATCTTTAAGATTTATTTTATTGGTGTGTGTGTGTGTATGTGTGTGTAAAATTGCATTCAGATGCTACTGGAGGCCAGGGAGTTAGATTCCCCTAGAGCTGGAGTTGCAGGCAGTTATGAGATGCTTGGCATGGGTGCTGAGAATGGATCTCAGGTCTTCTGCAAGAGCAGCAAGCTCTCTAACTACTTAGCTAGCTCTTCATCTCTTAAATGATTCTAAAATATTTGTGTGTTTTTACTTATGTGTATGAGAGTTGTTGTTTTTTTTTGTGTGTGTGTGTGTGTTTGTCTGCATGTACGTATGCATACTATGTGTTTGTCTGGTGTTCACTCTCCACCGGAGAGTGTCAAGTGGGAATCAGATGCAGAGATCCACAGCCAAGCACTGGGCTGAGCTCTGGGAGTCCCGTTGAAGAAAGGGAAGAGGGATTGAATAGGGGAGCGGGGGGGGGGGTTAAGGTCATGACAAGGAAACCACAGAGACAACTGACCTGAGCTATGAATTCCTGTTTTTCTTTTCACTAATAAAATGTGATGTTGTCATGTGACAAGGGTGCAGATTCATCTAAGCTTCTCAGAACCTTTGGAGAGTGACATAGGAGTCACACTGGAGATGGGGATCCTGGCCTGGCCACTGGAGCCAGGACTCAGCTTTGAAAGACTGCAGCCCTGAACCCCGTGTACTCTGAAGGCTGCTGCAGCCTGGGTGAGCTCACTCTCAAGTCTGAAGCCAACAGTTCTGATGATGCCAAGGGTCCTGGATCTGCCCGGTGTTTCCATGGATGACATCAGTTTACTGCCCCCAATCAGTCAGTCTCTTCTAGCCTCAGCCTGCTCACCTGGGGAGCAGGAATAGCATAGTACCTACCATGAAATTAAATGAGTGCCATGCCTGGCACGCAGCGAATGACATTTGTATATATTAAATAAAATGTCTAAGCCAGGTGGTGGTGGTGCACACCTTTAATCCCGATACTCAGCAGGCAGAGGCAGAAGGATCTCTGTGAGTTTGAGGCCAGTCTGGTCTACAAGAGCTAGTTCCAGGACAGGCTCTAAAGCTACAGAGAAACCCTGTCTAGAAAAATCAATAAAATAAATGTCTAGAGACTTTGGAGTAGAACTGTGCTGTGATTTGGGTGAGTGTTCCCCAGGGGGTCCCTATAGTTTTTTTGTTTTGTTTCGTTTTACTCATCACCCAGCTCCCATATAAATATACAGAGATTTACTCTTACTTATGAATGCCTGGCCTTCGCTTGGCCCAGCTTTTCTAATTTAAATTATCCCATTTCACTTAAACTACATTTTGTCTCTGGGCTGTTTGACCTTCCTTTATTCTAAATATCTTTCCTTACTCTGTGGCTGGCTGTGTGGTTGGGTGGATGACCCTTGGCGTTTTCGTCTTTTTTTCTCTCTCCTGCCTAGCTACTGGCTGTTCAGCTCTTTATTAGACCAATCAGGTGTTTTAGGCAGTCAAAGTAACACAGCTTCACAGAGTTAAACAGATGCAACATAAAGAATGCAACACATCTTTGCGTCATTAAACAAATATTCCATGGCATAAATGAATGTAACACATCTTAAATATTTCACAACAGTTCCCAGGGAGGTGGGATCTGTGGAGGTCCTTCAGTGTTTGGAAGAGTACTCCCAAAGGTAATTGTGGGACCCTGACCTCTCTGCTTCCTGGCTAATGGTTAGCACACAGGCATGTGTTTCTTCAGCCTTTACCATCTGCCATCCTCACCAAAGGCAGAGCCAAGGGGCTGCCTGTCTAGGATTGTAATTTCCAAATTGTATGTTAGCTAAACCTTATCTTTTCTTCTTTTTTTAAGTTAATTGCCTCTAGTGCAGTAATTCCCAACCTTCCTAATGCTGTAACTCTTTAATACAGTTCTTCGTGTTGTGGTGACCTTCAACTATAAAATTGTTGTTGCTACTTCATAACTGTAATTTTGCTACTGTTATGAATCATTTTTTTTTGTTTGTTTGCTTTTTTTCGGACAGGATTTTACTGTAGCTTTGAAGCCTTGAAGTAATAAGGGCGGCGGGGCTGCATTCTCAGCACCCCCGGCCGCCTGCCCGGCTAGCTTATGCCCCGAAATAATTACACGGACACTGTATTCCTCCAAACACTGCCTGGCCCATTCTCTTCTAGGCTAATTCTCACATATTAATTTAGCCCACCTCTAATCATCTGTATGTAGCACCCCAAGGTGCGCTTACCGGGGAGATTCCAGCCTAGTCCATCCTGGGTCGGAGCTTCATCCCGGGAGCGGGGCATGGCGTCTCTCTCTGAGGCGTCTGCTCCCGAGAGAGCTGTGGAGTCTCTGAGCTCACTTCCTCTTCCTCCCAGTATCCTGTTCTGTTTACTCCTCCCACCTATCCTCTAACCAATAAAATGGGCCAGGGCAGTGCCTTTATTAGCCAATGACCTTCCTCCATCAAAGCCTGTCCTGGAACTAGCTCTTGTAGACCAGGCTGACCTTGAACTCACAGAGATCCACCTGCCTCTGCCTCCCGAGTGCTGGGATTAAAGAAGTGCGCCACCACCACCACCCCTGTTATGAATCATAACAGGTGACCCCTGTGAAAGTGTTGTTTGACCCCAAAGGGGTCATGACCCATAGGTTAAGAACCACTGCTCCAGTGTTTAGTTGTAATATGAAACTTACTAGAACAACCTCTAAACCATGTGCTCATTTAAATGTTCTAAATTCTGGCTCTCACAGTTTCTAGACATGGCCATAAGCAAGTTATCCAGTCTTCCCAAGCCTTGGTGCCCTGGTCTAGACATGATGACCTTGGAACCCATGGTGTAGGGACACACACAGGAAAGAGAGCGGGCATATGCAAGGCTGGGAACCAGGCAAGTGCTCCACAAGTGAGGGCGAAGGCCGAACTCTACAGCCCGTGCCCTGGTCCTGCCCGCCCACCTCCTGTGAGTGACACCTCCCCAACCGAAACACGACTAACCTGTCAAACTCTTCCACAGGTGATTTGAAATCTCAGGATAGATCATCTTGAATCCTTTATTATTTTTCTCATTTATGTACTCTTTAAAAATCACATTTATTTATTTACTAATTTATTTAGTGTGTGTGTGTGTGTGTGGGTGTCTATGTGGAGGTCAGAGACACCTTTGTTGGTTCTCTTTCCACCATGTCAGTCCTGGGATATAAATTCAGGACATCAGCCTTGACAACAAGTACCTTTACCAACTGAGCCTTCTTGCCGGCCATTCATCATCTATAGACTTCTGAGATGGTTTTTCCATTTCTCTCAGAGGCAATACTAAGAATGGGCATAGGAACTGTGGTGAGGGCCGGCATCAAGGGAGCTCCTTTGCAGAGGTATCAGGGCTGCTGGTGACGGCTGTCTTTCTGAGTCAGAAGCATGCTGGACACATCCTTCCTGATTTGTATTTTATTAGGAAGTCATATCAGACGATCAGTTATAAAAACCTTAAACATTAAATAAATCATTTTTATCAGACGCACGATTCATGGAGACATACCAGGCTTCTCATGAAGGTCAAAAATGAAGTCAAGTCTGGCATTTCCTTTTACAAACACTTTTACATTTAATACTGTGGAAAAGAAAACGACTATAAAAAAGCATCATTGATTCCATACAAATGTTAACACTGAGGAATATAGTTTAATATCTGCAAGGTCAGTGAAATAAGTCATCTTTTATTAAAATATAATATCCTTGTCTCTTTCCACCATATACAAATATGTTCACTCTTTAAATAAATATATTATGATTTTATTTATATTTTCTTGTGTGTACATGCTTATGAATGTTCTGGTGTGTGTGTGTGTGTGTGTGTGTGTGTGTGTGTGTGTGTGTGGAGGTCAAAGGACAGCATCAAGTATCACTCCTCAGGTGCTGTCCACCATTTTTCTTTGGGATAGGGTCTCACTTGGCCTGAAACTCTCCTAGGCAAGCTGCCCTGTGAGTGTCAGAAATCCACCAGACTCCACTTTCCCAGCACTGAGATTACAAGTATGTGCCACACACCCAACTTTTTGTTCCATAGGCTCTGGGGAACAGATTGACATCCTCGTGCTTATAAGTCAAGGCTTTTACAAACTCAGCTTTCCCCCTGTCCGCCCCCCCCCCCCCCGGCCTCTGTATTTTTATTCTGTCCTGTTTGGGGGCCCTGGGATGGAACACAGGGCAGCCCACAGGTGAAGCACACACTTAGCTGCGGAGCCACACTGCAAGCCCTGCTGTTTATCTTTACGTTTATTTTTATTTATATGTGACTGCAGGTCTCATGTGTGTAGGTGCCCTCAGAGGCTGGAAGTGAGCAAGAGATCTGGAGTTACAGGTGGTTGTGAGCCACCTGATTTAGTTACTGGCAACTCAACTTAGGTCCTTTGCCAGAACAGCAGGCACTCTTAGTCCCGTGAGCCATCTCTCTAGGCCCTGGTTATGTGTTTATAGTGAAAACTGACTTGACAGCATTCACCTGGTACTGTCAGGCCATGGACTTTACAAGTAGAGTAAGTAAGAAAAAAAAATACCAAAACATCAGGTATAACCAGTGTGGCATTTTGAATTGGAATGGCTCCTTAGGTTTGTAGGTTTGAATGCTTAGTCTCCAGTTGGTAGACTTGTTTGGGAAGGATTAGGAGGTATGGTCTTATTGAAGGAGGTTTGTCACTGGCTTTGATGCTTCAAAAGAGCGGTGCCATTTCCCAGAGTACTTCCTATCTCTTGCTCGCCACTCAAGATGTAAGCACTTAGCTGTTTTCTGCCACCATGCCTTCCTTCTGCAAGCATGGATTCAAACCCTCTGAAACTGTAAACCTAATTAAACCCTTTCTCTTCTAGGTTGCCTTGGTCATGGTGTTTGATTACAGCAATAAGAAAGTAGCTAAGACAACCAGGTCTCACGCAGCAGTATTTGCTTGGTCCTGTCACACCTCCACTCAGTTGGCCTCACATGGGGACTTCAGAGTCGTCAGAGGACTCATCTGCAAACAAAAGTTCATCTGGTGGTGGGCTCCCCAAGGGGAGCGTGCTGCTGTGAGACCAGGAGATCCCATTTTTGCTGAGTTTGTCCTCTGGCGAGACAGCATCCTTTCCAGGGGGAACTGTAGCAAAAGGAGTGGAGGCCACATCTTCCCATTCTTCACCCACCCCGTTCAAGATGTATCTTTCCTCCTGGAGGTTGTTCTCATGAACTTCAGCTGTGACCACGCTGATGGTGGCACTGGGAGCGCAAGAGGCAATGATGGAGTCAGGATCAATGTTCATGTCCAGCCCAGCGAGGGAGGGCCCGTTGGCCAGGCCCTCGCAGCTCTCTAGCAACTGGGTATTGATGTAGATGATGGACTCTTTGTCCTGCGCATCAGGCAGGCTCTCGGAGAGCTTTTCCAGCTGCAGTCTCAAGGTTGAGAAGGTGGGTCGGTCCAAGGGGTCAGCACTCCAGCAAGCGTACATGATGTCATACCTGAGGATGACAGACGAGTGAGTGCCACCTGGGACAGACCCAGATCATCCCTTCCTCCTCACCTAGGCTTTAACTCCATTCTGTTTTAATCAGCATTCATTCCACCTTTTATGGAAATAAACGAGTTTTGGTTTGTGTGAAGAGAAATGGTTATTCAACTTTTTGAATGTTTCATGTGTGTGATATGTATTTGTGCATGTGTATATAGAGGCTGGGGGATACCTGGTATATCGCTCTATTCCCTCTCTACTTCATTCCTTTCAGAGAGGGTCTTTCATTGAACCAGGAGCTTGCTGTTTTGGCTAGACTGGCTGTCCAGTGAGCCCCAGGAATCCACAAGTCTCTACCCGTCACTGCTCTGAGGTTTCAGGTGGACCATAGCCATACCAAGCTTCTTACATGGGTGCTGGGCAAGTACTCTTCCCTACAAAGTCATCTCCTCAGCCCCTTGTCAAAAACCAGTAATTCTGTTTCTAAAAATAGAAGATGCACCTCACAATTATATCCACTTTTGCAAATAAAAGGGATTAATGTCCATCAAACTAATCATCTGCTCCGTAAATAAAGTTTTATTAGAACACAGCCATGCCGAGTTATGTGCTGCTGTCTGTGACTGCTTTTGCTACAATTGTAGCACTGAGTGGGGGCTACAAAGGCCCTCAAAGCCTCAATTATTTACTATTTGTGTTTTACTATGGTGATTTAAATGAGAGTGGCCCCCACGGGCTCATCTATTTGAATGTTTTAGTCTGCAGCTGGAAGACTAAAGGGAAGGACTAGGAGGTGTGGCCTTGATAGAGGAAGTGTCCCTGGGGGTAGGCTTAGAGACTCAAAGTCTAGTTGCAAGTCTCTCTCTCTCTTTCTCTCTCTCTCTCTCTCTCTCTCTCTCTCTCTCTCTCTCTCTCTGCCTTATGCTTTTGGACGGTCATGGACTCATCTCTAAAACTGTAAGCAAGTCTCCAATTAAATGTTTTCTTTTGTAAGTTGCCTTCGTCATTGTGTCTCTTCACAGCAATAGAAAAGTAGCTAAGACACATACCAAACAAGTTTGCTAATCTCCCGTCTATACCATTAAACTGGGTTGTGACCAAGAATGCTGATTTAGTTGGGTTGGTTTAGTTGGAGCAGGGAACTAAGTAAGAAGACCCAAAGCTAGAGTGTGGCACACGAGGGGTGACTGAGTGGTGTGTAGTGTGTGTCACTCCCTTCTGATCTTCCTGACAGCTCTGCCACTGCACTTAATAAATGAAAGCACAGGCCCGGGGCTCATAGGTAGCAGAGGGAAGCAGAGAAATGAGGGTCGGGTTGGGTGAGTCCATCACACAAGTGCTCCTCAAGACTGCTGAGTTCTCCAGGGGACGCTCCTCTCTGCCAATCGAGGGACATGGGAAGGATATGACAACTGGAAATTACTGGGCTGTGTAAGAGTCATGCCAGCATTTCATTTTGATCCTCCCTGCTTTGGGAAATTGATATTAATATCACTGAACAAGCAAATTGAGCTGAAGGCCCGAGGGATGGTTCAGAGGTTAAGAGCACTGACTGCTCTTCCAGAGGTCCTGAGTTCAACTCCTAGCACCCAAATGGCAGCTCACAACCATCTCTAACTGTAGTCCCATGGGATTTGATGCCCTCTTTTGAATATGTACAATACACACATAAATAAATTTTTAAAAAGAAAAAAAGGAAATTGACCAGAATCTAAATTATCTGATTCATGCCGATTACTGGTTTTTCAGGAATAGAAACATGTGATTCCCATTTTTACATTTACATATAATCTATAGATCCTTGGGTTAATCCTAGAAAGTGTTAGTCCTCACACACAGCACACAGATCTCATCCGTGCACACATGACCTTTTATTGGTCTAGTTCAACCTTATTTACCAGGACTGTTACTTGCTTCTGGAATGTGGAAACTTCCAGAGTGGGACCTCAACCCAGAACTCCACCCTGACACCCGTCTCCCTCACAGTCCTGTTCCATCTTTGCCTCAGGAGTTCCTTTTAGTCTCCCTAACTTGTTCTCAGTAGCTAGTCACTTAGACGGGGCAAACAACCTTTGCTCCTGTGTTTGAGGTTCTCACACCATCCATCAATTTGCAGGCCCCCAATTTTACAGAGGGACTTACTTGTTTGCTCAGCTGGGCTTTGAGAAATTCAGTCCTTAGGGACATAACATCCTTTTCATTACTGTTCCCATACTGGCTAATTCCCTTCCTCTTACTCCACGTCTTAGAAGAAAGTGCTAAGTGACCCATCTTTATAGAGAAAAGTAGCAGTGCTATCGTGAAATTTATTTTCCTTTTCATGTCTAATACTTTATGAGAATATAAGTGTGATATATATTACATATATATGTGTGTATATGTATATATATGTATGTATATATAGGATATATGAGAAGGACCTTGTTGCATAGCCTCAAACTTTTGACCTTCCTGAGCAGGCATACCTCACTATGCCCATCTTAAATATGACTTTCAAAGATATGATAAGGGGCTAGGAGACCACAGGAAGATGGTATCCAGAAGCAATCCATTACCAGATTATAATTGTAATTATCTGTCTGTGTACTTAGGATGGTACCAGGGCCTGTGCATACTAGGCAAGTTCTCTACCACAGAGGTACCCCAGCTTGTGATTATAAAATTTGAGAATCTCTTTGGCTGCTGTCTAAGCAATGGAGGAGAACCCTTGGGGAAGGGGGTTGAAGGTTCTGCCCTGTACACTGTATTTATGTTATGATGTCATCTTGATGGGAATGAAATCCCTGGTTTCTGTGATGTCAGTGCCAGCAATGGGAGAGAAAGGAGATGGGGATGCTTATTTGTTTTTTAAAGCTTTATTTATTCTCACTTTATAGGTATAACATACGGGTGTTGTTTTCCTGAATGAATGTCTGTGTACTGTATGTGTGCACTGCCCACAAAAGCCAGAAAAGGGTGTCAGATGCCCTGAAACTGTTGTTAACTACCATGTGAGTGCTGGGAATTGAACCCAGGTCCCCTTGAAGAATAAGCAGTTTTGTTCTATAATAACCAGTGTAATTGGTGAGAGATACCTCTTCAGCCCTGTTTTCCTTCCTTCCTTCTGTTTTTGTTTCTTTCTTTCCCTCCCTCCCTCCGTTCCTCCCTCCCTCCCTTTCTTCTTTTTTTTTCCAAGACAGGTTCTTGTAATGTAGTACTTGGATCTTGAAACTTACTATATAGACCAGGCTCACCTCAAACTCAGAGATCAGCCTGCCTCTGCTAGGATTAAAAGTGTGTGCTACCATGCCCAATGAGGAAAGGAATTCTAGATTCTGAAGAATAACTGCTGGCCAACAGGATCCTGTGGGGAAGAAGACGGCCAGAGGATGAAGGAAGGGTTCTCGTGCCATGGAGCACTGTAGACAGCTGGTGAGGAAGGCTCTGAGGATGCCAGGGAGGTCATAAAGAGCTCAGCTTAGGGAAATGTCCTATAGAAGTTGATCGAAGCATAGCAGAAAGTGGCATCCTGGGTAGCAGGAAGCAAGACTGACGACATTCTGGTCCCCCTCCATGACAGAAGAGACAGTGTGACGAGAGGTGACCCTCTGAGGAGCAGGCTTGGAGAGTAGGGACCAAGGAGCTCTATGACTGAGATTTGTCTACCCCCAACCCCGCGTCTCCTTCCTTTCCTGGATCTTTTCCTCACTCTCTTATCTCTTTATTTTACAGTACCGGAGACAGCATAAGAACTTATGCAAGCTAGGCGAGCTCCCTCACCACTGAACTACATTCCCAGTTGATGTAGCTACATTTCGGATAGCTCAAAGAAGCCAAAGAGTAGCTGCACACAGGAGTGCATTCATCCCAGCCAGGCTCGGACTCTGAGAAGTTCAGAATATTCATTTTGTGTTTTCTTTTAAAGAAAGAATGTCCCAGAACAGGAAGCACAGAAGCCTCTTTGGGAGATGCTGTTGCTTGCCGGCATACACTTAAGACTCAGGAATAAAGCCTGCTTCACCAGACAGCGCATCTGCAAGCCCGGGGCATGCAGCCATTAGGAACATGGGGACTGTAGCCTGCCACAACCACCTGGGTCCCCCAGCCATAGGAGGGGAGCTGACTCTGTCTCTGCCACCTAAAAATGTTCTCAGAGAACACCAGCTCAGCAGTCTCTTGTTTTAGTCTGAAGTGAAACACATAAAAACCACAGTGTGACACAGCTTAGACCTCACTCAGACCCAGACTGACCTTTGCTAATGTCAGCTTCTGCTGGTGCAGGGGGATGGCTCAGAAAGAAACCACAACAAAACTTCCTGGGCAGTGTGGCTACATAGGAAAGCTTCCTCGTTTCCAGAAGCCAACATTTCATTAACACCGCCCTTTATAAAACTACCGTGAAACCCTAGAACGAATCGAATCAGGACTTTTAAGATGTTTTCAAGAGACTTACAGCCTTTGTTTCTGCTCAGTATTAGATTTCTTCAACCACAAAGCGGGCTGTGGCTGGGAACAAAACAATCTTCCTTGTGTTTGGTTTCGAGTCTGAGCCATAGATGGACCTAGGGTGTTGTGTACAAGGTGATCTAGCCCTGTGTGCAGAATGGGGCAGCAGGGACAGAGCTTGGGATGGGCCTGAGGGTCTTGCATATACTCGCTGGCACCAGCATCCCACATGCTGTTCCATGACAGAGCTACTTCAGGCCTATGTTTTTATAATGTTCTTACTAAATATGATGAGAATATCCCAAGCCCATGGTCCTTGAAGGAACCTCACCATCAAGGTGGTAGTGGTGCATGCCTTTAATCCCAGCACTCAGGAGGCAGAGGCAGGCCGATCTCTGTGAGTTTGAGGCCAGCCTGGTCTACAAGAGCTAGTTCCAGGACAGGCTCTAAAAGTACAGTGAAACCCTGTCTCGAAAAAACAAAACAAAACAAAACTAAACTAAACAATAACAAAAAAAAAAAAAAAAAAAAAAACCCTGTATGTCACCACTGCAAGACATTGTCTTGAAAAGCTCAGAGTGCTTGGGGAGATCAAACTGGAATGACAAGGCTGGGAAGATGGTTCAGTGGATAAAACACTTGCGTCACAGGCCTGAGGACCAGAATTTGGATCCTCAGCATGCCTACAGTTGAAGTGGCTCGCCTACATTCCCAGTCATCAGAATGTGAAGAGTCGGGATGCTTGGGGACAAGCCAGCTTGCTAGACAAGTCAAATCCCTGAGCTCCAGGTTCAGCCAGAGACCCTGCCTCAGTAGATAAAAGTGGAGATCAATTGAGGAGGACACCAATCTCAGTCTCCACATATGCGCATGTATATGACACACAGGTGTACACCCCACACATGCAAACGCACCATGATGGTTAGTGTTATCCACTTGTCAGACTCCATATCATCTGGGAGATGAGCCTAGGAGCACGGCTGTGAGAGATGATATCGATTACCTTAACCGGCATGGGATGATTCTTCTTAACTGTGGGTGGAACCATTCCCTAGGCTGGTGGTCCTGGACTGTATGAGAAAGGGGGCTGAGGAACAGCAAGAATTCCCTACTTTCTGTTCCCTATTGTGGATGTGATGCGACCAGCTGTGTCAAGGTCCTGTCGCCTTGACCTCCCTACCGCGATGGACAGTACCTTGAACTGTGAGCTGAGATAAACCCCTCCCCACTTTGGTTGCTTTTGTCAAGAGCCACAGTTCTCCGAAGAACATACATTATGTTGCTCATGATACGAGGGAGAGAGAGCTTAAGCCAGCTTCTGTGGCCATACATGTGTGTCCAGCTCCAACACCTTAGTCTCCTTCTATGATGCATGGCACTGAAGATAGAGAGGTCTGTCTTGATCGGCTGTGCTTTGTGGTGGGAGTTGGGACAGTTCGCACCTGAACAAGCACAGGTCTCTAGGGAACATTTTAAACACAGAATTTCTAGGTCCACTTTGTGCCAACACAAGGCTAAGCAACTACATTGGCAGAATTTTTCCCAAGCCATTCCAAGGGCCAGTTTACTCCCAAAGGTCCTGGTCCAGGTTCCTGAGTGTGATCAGTATGTTTGAGAACATAGAGAAAAAGGAGGACAGGTTCAAAGTGAGTAAGGGCTAAAGGATCCCAGTACCTCATATACTATAAAGCAAGCCTATTTATTGGCAGCATCTACTTCCTAGTGGTTCTTTGGTTGTTTGGAAACATATACTGGTACCTTGTCTTGACTGTGCCCATTGATGGAGGTTGAGACCTTTTGGATAAGTGAGCCACAGTGGGCTCACAGGAGCTGGGCATACACCACCACCTGCATCAGGAATGCCTGCTGGCCTGAGGCTTCCGTGAGCGGTGTTCTCTGCACGGGCTCTCCTGGCTAACAGTGGGCCCTACTTGCCCTAGCCATGCCTGTGGCTCCCGGGTCACTGCACAGTCAGGTAGTCGCTCCCACGCAGAAAGCCCGATGACACACGGATGCTCACTTACAGTTCATCCAGGCAGTCCTCCGGCTGCTTCAGCCTGTGGCCATGGAGAAGGTAATCGTACATCTCATGGTTCTGGACTCCAGGGTAGGGAGTCATTCCCCGTGTGGCTATTTCCCACATGGTCACGCCAAAAGCCCACTGAGAACAAAGCCACAAGAAGTTAGGACAGAAGTCTTTCCACGAAGGCTGAATGGATGTTTTCATGGGGAAAGGTCATTTCCTTAAAGCTCTGGTGACGAAGCACAAAGCTGGTAATTATGCCTGAGGCCCACTGTTCTCCCAACACAACAACATAGGGGGGTGAAGCCCCGTAGTTCCCCATCTGTACCAACGCTATTCTGGGAAACTTGGCTAAAGGCAGATAGAACCCCATCCCATATCAACACTGCTCGTTTCGCTGTTATCCTCTCGCTGTGAAGTGCTTTCTTCCCCCAAGCTTGGATCAAGGGTACAACTACACAGCATCTTCTATAGAGCAGATGGGTTCCAAAGGCCGCCAAATGAACTCATTCAATCTAATGTGACTATCTTAGTTATGGGCAACAAGTCATTCATTTGTAGGAAAGAAACAGGGCAATCTCTGCAGGTCATATGTGGAGCATAGGTTTCTAGATGCTCATGAGCACTTCACCACAATCTACTGTGCTGGAATTAAAGCTTCTACTAGATATAAAAGTCAGGTTTAATGGTGCACATTTGTAATCCCAGCTGCTGAGGAGGCTGAAGCAGGAGGATGGGGAGTTCAAGGACTTTCTAGGTTACATAGATAGATCCTGCTTCAAAAAAACAAAGGCATAAAGGACGGTAGAAGTGGCTCAGTGATTATGATCACTGTCTGCTCTTCTAGATCACCTGGGTTCAATTTCCAGCACCCACACGGGGGTTCATAACCATCAGTAATTCTAGTTCCAGGGGATCCGGCAGTCTTCTGCCTCCATGGGCCCTAGGCACACACATGATGCACAGGTATACACGTAGGCCAAACATCCGTACATATAAAAATTAATAAAAAGTAAAGGGGGCTGGAGAGATGGCTCAGTGGTTAAGAGCATCCATTTTGACTCATAATCACCTGTGATTGGCTCAGGCTCCAGGGCATCTGATGCCTCTGGCCTCTGAGAACACCTGCATACATGTGCAGATACACATACTTATACACATAATTAAAATAAAATTGAGTCTTAAACGTATGGAAGAGCGAGGTTGAGAAATTATATTAGAAAGTTCTCATAGCATGTGCGAGGTCCTAGGGTCAATTCCAGGACCACAAAAAGCAAACAAATGAGTAGATGAGTTACAATAAAGCATGTTGCCAACCCTCAGTTTATCAGAACGTAATCATCACTCTCAGCCATTGCCTTCAGTGTGTCCCCACCTTTGTCAAATAAAGTTGTGTACATACCACGTCACTTTTGCTTGTGTAGACTCGGTCTGCCAGGCTCTCTATGGCGATCCACTTCACAGGCATTTTGGCAATGCGGCCTTGGCGGTAATAATCACCACTGTAAATCTTCTTCGAGAGGCCAAAGTCTGCCACACAGACTGTCATGTCATCTCGTAACCTGTGATGAATGAATTCAGGTCCTCAGCAACCTCAGGAGGAGAGCATTTAATCCCAGGTCTGCATCAAATGCATGAAAAGCAACTAAAGACATAGGGAAGTTATAGATGCGGTTCAGTTCTAACTGTGCTTGCTTTGCTTCCCAGCACAGCACAAATGGGAATGGTGGTGCATACTTTTACTCCTAGCGCTTGGGAGGTGGAGGCAGGAAGAGAGAAGGCTCGATGTCATCCTCAGCTGTTTGGCAAGTTCAAGGCCAGCCTGGGATTCATGAAGAGGAGAGGAAGGGAAGGAGCAAGAAGAGAGAAGGAAGGAAGGGAGGAAGGGAGTGAGGGAGGGAGGGAACGAAGAAGGAAGGAAGGAGAAGACGTGGAGCCCATGAGTTTAGAGTAAGGGGCTGCTTTGAGGAGCAGAAGGAGGGAGAACATGAGCAAAGAAGTCGGGACCATGAGGGGTGCACCCACCCACTGAGACAGTGGAGCTGATCTATTGGGAGCTCACCAAGGCCAGCTGGACTGTGACTGAAAAAGCATGGGATAAAACCGGACTCTCTGAACATGGCGAACAATGAGGGCTGATGAGACACCAAGAACAATGGCAGGGGGTTTTGAACCTACATAATGTGCTGGCTTTGTGGGAACCTAGCCAGTTTGGATGTTCACCTTCCTAGAAATGGATGGAGAAGGGAGGACCTAGGACTTACCACAGGGCAGGGAACCCTGACTGCTCTTTGGACTGGAGAGGGATGGGGAGAGGAGTGGGGGGATGGGGAGAAGGGTGGGAGGAGGGGGAGAAGAGTGGGAGGAGGGGGAGGGAAATGGGAGGCTGGGAGGAGGTGGAAACTTGTTTTTTTTTTTCTCCTTTTCTCAATAAAAATAAATAAAAAAAAAGAAAAAAAAGATCAAAGACACAGCAAATAATAGGGACTAGACATCTCTGTATTTCATTACTCTGGTCTGTGTGAGGCTGGTCCAGCAAAGGCACCCAGGCACAGTGGATGGAAGCACTGGTGGTGGGGTGGGGGACAGAGAAGTGGCAGAAGAGGTGTAGAAGAAACATCATCTCCTCCTGGTCCTTTTGTGGATGGCATCATGCCATGGCCATCCTGCCTCGTGTCTGGAAGCAGCACTGGCCTTGTGGACTAAGCAAGGCCTTGTGGAGGGGAGACACAAGAGGAGGTGAAGCCTGGGAGGTGTGGGAAGCACACAATGAAAGATGCAGCTGAAGGATTTCTTGCTAATGTGGCCAGCTGTTGGAGGAACAAACTGGAAAACTGAAGGGAAATAAATTGCAACCATAGCTCAATCTAGTAAAACAGGTCCTGAACAAGCAGGAAGAGAAGGAAGAGAGAGAAGACAGCGAGGAGACAGGGAAGGGAGGAGACTGAGCTACTTGTTTGCCTGACATTAACTTTGTTATTTTTAATGACAGAGGATCATGTAGCCCAGGTTAGCCTGGAACATGCTGTGCAGTTGAGGATGACTGAACTGTGGATCTCCCATCTCCATTTTCTGAGTGTGGGGAGTACAGGTATGCACACCCTGAAGTCCCACACTTTCAGTTCAGGGCAAACTAGACAGACGGTCCTCCTACATGGCAGGAAAAACATGAAGGAAATGTTAAAAGAAAACTAACATCTCATGATTCTCTAGCCATAGTTGAAAAGCAGTAACAAACCCCAAAATCCCCTGGAGTTTTCAAAACTGAAGTAAAAGGGGAAGGGGATGCGGTTGAGAAGTGTGAGCGGCCATCTCTACTGTCAAATCTGTGACCAAGAAAAACACACATGGGTCACTCCCTCTTCTCACAACGGGGAAGTTAAAGTCAAGAAACAGTTATGGTGTTTAAAGATTGCCATCAGGTGATGGCTCTGTTGAAGCATAGTAAAGAAATGGAGAGAATTCAAGTCCAGAATTCTTATGTAAATTCTTATCATCTGTCATATGCTGTGACAGAAAAGCTGTTAGGTATCCAAGGCACCAATTTTATCGCAGGTGTGGGGTAGATGTGACTGCAAGTTCCTGGATAGAAACTGTGCCTCACGTCGACTCTTCTAGAAGGCTGATTATCTGGCTAGAAGCTCAGTGATTGCAGAGGGCTTGGAATGTCGCAGGGCAGGGTCTCGTTACAATATATCTCGAGCTATCTCTAGCTCACTAAATTGCCATTCTCTGCCCACCTCTGTGTCTGACCTAATGTCCTGCGATTATCAGACCAAACCTCTGGATGTATTAACTCAGCAAACAGCTTTCCACCAACCAACGCCAAAAGTCTCATCTGATAGCATCTGAGGTTTATAGCAGAAGTTCATCTACGTGGCTGTAACCCACCTACCTGATGCTTCCAACATGTCTGAAAGTGTGGTGATTTATGCTTCTCTTTGTCATGCTAATGTAAAAACCTGAAAACAGCTACCACTTTGGAATATGATATTGGAGGCAGTGGAATCTGTATTCTCAGGCCATGGTCACTCATATTTAGGTCTAGCATATACTATCTCTTGCTTTCTGGGAGGAAAGAGCTTTGTGTGTCAAGAAAGGCTTGATGAAACAGCCTTTAGGGTGTCCATTATTGTCACTAGAGTTAAACTATGGTTAGCTGGCTTAGATATAGGACCAAAGCTAGCTGATGGCCTTTGGAAAAGACCACAAAGATCGCGCCTAGTGCACCAGGATGAGTGACAAGAAGAAACACACTAATCGTAAGACAGTTTTGGATGCTAGCCAGCTCTTCAAGGCAGAGACATAGAGAAACCTCAACGAAGAGCCCAGTCAAAATCAGAGTGATAGAAATTCCATCCAAAGTGAGGCATTCCATCCCATCCCTAAGCCATCTGCCCTCCATCATCTATGAAACTCAAGGTCACAAAGTCTAATGACCCTGCCTCCCCAGGATGGTCTAGGTTCTTACATGCAGTTTCGAGCTGCTAAATCCCGATGAAGAAAATTCCTGTTGCTCAGATACTCCATCCCCTGAGCAATGTCCACCATGAACTTCAGCAGTGTCTGCAGGGGGATGTGCTAACGGGAGAAAACAAAAGGAGACATTATGGCTTAGAAGGAAAAGTGGGCAAGTTACTCTCATCCAGGTGGGAAATAGTGATGTATTTATTTTTATTTTATGTGTATAAGCATTTTTGCCTGAATGCATGTATGTGCACCGTGTGTGTGCTTAGTACCCAAGGAAGTCAGAAAAGAGTGTCGGATCCCCTGGTACTGGAATTATAGCTGGTTGTGAGCTGCCATGTGGGTGCTGGGAACCCAACCTGGGTCTTCTGCAGGAACAGCCAGTGCTCTTAACTGCTGAGCTGTCTCTGCAGTCCTGGAAACAGTGTTCGTATTCCCGAAGTTAGCATGGTGATACAGGGAAACAGATTTTTCCTCTCTGTAGCGTTAATTTTTAAAAATGGATATTCTGTTTTGAGAAAAGTTCTCTCTATATAGCTCAGGCAGGACTACAACTCAAGATCCTCCTGTCTCAGCGTCCCTAGTGTGGAAATGACAGCCACCAAACCTGGCTCAGAAATAGTGCAAACAGTGCTTTAAAACAGGGATAAAGAGGAAACCCTCTAAAAACTTCTTGAAAAACACTACAATCTCTTGGCTATTAAAAGCATTTCAGTTGAAAAATATTTTGTATCTTTTCACTGATCCTGAGGCCAAAGGGGAGCCAAAGAGGAGACTTCACATCCCGAGAGGTACCGGGACATAGACCCAGGCCAGGTAGAGAGGACGAGGGAGGACGGCCTCATTGTTTGTTTTGAATTTTCTTTTACATCTACCTATTTACTTTGTATGTGTGAAGGAGGGAGGGGTCACTTGTGCCACCACATACGTTTGGAGGCCAGAGGACAAGCTGTGACAGTCAGTTGTCTCCATCCACCATGTGGGTCCCAGGGTGAACCCAGGTTGTCCTTTGTAGAAAGGAACTTCGCCTGCTGAGCCATCTCACTGGCTCAAGTGCCTGGATCTAACGAGGGAAGAGGAGATACTCTGGGAAAGGGTCAGGTGTTTGAGAGGGGGGAAAAAAAAACAACTTAACAAGAACTGTTTCTAATTCTGTATTCTTGATATTCTCCTCCTCTTTTTTCTATTTGTTGATCTCTTGGCCCCACACAGACTAAGAAAGCCCATTTTACTTTGAGATGTTTTGAAACACAATATTATTCTTCTAGACAGCAACAATCAGGCAAGTCTTCGCCCCTTATCTTTGTAGAAAAATACAAGTACGCACTCAGAAATTTTATTTATTTTTTTCTCTAGGACCTTCCTAGAGCGTCAGCTGTCTAATGTTTTCTCTGTGTTGTAAAAATCAGGCAAAACTGCTATGTGAGTAAACATGGCACCGGTGGGGCTGGGGATGCTGCTCAGTGGTAGAGGATTCATGCAGCATACAACCCTACAACCCTGGGTTTACTCCCCAGCACTACCAGTCCCACCACACACACGCACAGGGGGGGGGGGAGAGAGAGAGAGAGAGAGAGATTTTTAAAAAAAATCAGGTGTTGGGGCTCATTCCTTTTATACAGCACTTGAGAAGCTGAGACAGGAAAATTTCTAAGAATTCAAGGCCAGCCTGGGATACAAAATAAGATCCTGTCTCAAAACAACAACAACAACAACAACAAACAACAACAACAACAACAACAACAACATTCCTAAAAGAAACAAAGGAAAGCAAGGAGACAGGGAGGATGCAGAGAAAGAGAGCGCCTTCCAGGCATTTAGAATTGGTTATAAGGATGACTAATGAAGATCTCCAAGTAGTAATTTAATGCTTTATTGCAGTCACGGCACTAAAGAAAGGCTGACTACAAGTTCCTAGCAATCGTGAATCATGAGTGGTTTGCCCGTGGTCCCCGCTTCCACCCCACCACGCCATCGCGTGGCATCAGATTTGTCACGGCTCCTTTTCCAGGGACTGCCAGTTTTTGAAAATGGTATTCACAAGGGCACTGCATTTTGTTTGGTTTGGTTTTGCCTTTCCAGTGGTACTGGGAATGGAACTCAGGGCCTTGTGTTAGGTTCTCTACCATTCAGCTATAAGCTTGAACATTACGTTTTTAAAGACCTATTTCTTAACCATGACATACGCCACTTATATAGCACACATGAAACCAAAATGCCATCCTTCCCTGCTGCAGTGTCTCTCTGTCCATCCTCCTGTGCTTTGCTCTTGCCCCTGGAGAAAACTTGCAGTCTCTATAATTGTCTCTGGAGAGAACCTGAGGTTCCAACATGTGTGCTCCCTGGTCTCTCGCCCCCATCCTGGTCGCACGCTTCCCTGCCCTGTTTCATTTCCACCATACCAGCATGGACTACTAAAGCTTCTCCAGTCAGAACCTCTTCCTTCCCCAAGGCTCTAGAGCAGATGCACGTTTCTGCTTGATGTGTATCATCCCAGCTGCCATCCTCTGGGAGATGCTGAGGTGGTGTTTATCATCTGCCTGTCTGTCCTGCCAACCTCCAGGGACACTGTCCATGCTGAGGACAGTGACATTTGGAGCCCAGAATCCAGGCCCTGTTCAGAAGCTCATTGACAAACCCTGAGACTTAATCTCGGATGACGGTAGTTGGAACAAAAGGTCTTTATGCCTTGGGAACTGACTGCGCAGGAAGCAAAGAAGCAGCCTGAATAAAATCTCGGTGTTCCAGCTACTCTGTGAACTCTGTGTCTTCCATCGTTATCACAGGCTACAAAATATCAAAATGTAAAAATATATTCCTTTTTATCTCTGTAACGCTGGGGAGTTATTCCCCACCACTGAGGGTACCCTTGTGCTTTTCAAAGGGAAATAATCAGTCAAGAAAATACTCTGCGCTTGTTTAAAAGAATAAAAGATTGTTACTGCAGAACTTTAGCCAGATGAAGTAAAACTGTTGTTGGGTGTGGGGTGGGGGATGGGAGTGGGGGGATTGCAGTGTAAGAGAAAGCAGGATGGCAGGGAAGAAGTACACTCTACAGGGTTAAAATCTACAGAAAAGTTGCAGTATTCACGACAATGTGGTAGGAATACAGGATCAACAGATAGGGTTTGTTTGTTTGTTTTTTGAGGCAGGGTTTCTTTGTGTAACAGCCGTGGCTGTTCTGGAAGTCAGAACCTGTTCTAGATCAGGTGGGCCTTGAACTCATAGAGATCTGCTACCTTTGCCTCCTGAGTGCTGGGATTAAAAAAGTGTGTGCCACCACCGCCCGACTTTGAACAGATAATTTAATCGAACCGATGGAGGACTCAGAAATAGACCCATCGTGTACAGCCTGTCAAGTTTTTGATAGAGGTGTCAAAGCAATTCAGTAGATTAAATGTGGCCTTTTCATAAATGTTAAACAGTTATATATAAAACCAACCAACCGAAAAGGAATCTTAGGGTAAGGATGTAGCTTGGTTGGTAGAGTGTTATAAAGCATGCAAGTGGAGCTGGGCTCGATCCCCACACCACAGGAAGTGGACATGGTGGTGGGAGCCTGTAATCCAGAACTCCAGAGACAGAGGCAGGAGGCTCAGAAGTTAAAGTGCATCCTTAGCTAGATAGTGAATTTGAGGCCAGCTCGGGCTACAAGATTTCCTGGAGAAGAAAGAGAGAGAGAAAGAGAGAGAGCGAGAAAAGAAAGAAAGAAAGAAAGAAAGAAGCCTTGAACTGAATTTCAGGCCTTCTATAGAAATTGACTCAAAATGGATTGAGATTCAAACAGATCATGTAAAACTAAACAGGTTTAGAAAGCAACAGGAAAAAAAATTAAATCAGGGGTTAGTAAAGAGTTGTCACATACAACAGCCAAAACATGAAACACGAAAGAGAAAATTGACACACATGCCTGTAATTGCACTCACCAGAGTCCTGCTGTTAGTGGCAGCTAAGGGGACAGAGGTGCCTGTGTTAGAGAATGCCCAGGTATTTTAGCGATTGTTTCCGTTCCTTCCTGCAGCCTGCACTCTTTGGCAGCAATGACTTAGGGCACCATTGGCCCACAGCAAATCCTGTTCTAACATAGGGTGATTCCTGACAGAAATCAGTCCCATGTTTTTCCACTGTGGGTGTCCTGCAGTAATGCTGCCATCTTAGACAGAGAAGTGATAGAGAGAAGCGAGGACCAGCCTGACAACGCCAGGAACACAAACCACAGCTTCGACTCATAGGCATGGGTCTTTCCTGAGAGGGGGACACGGTGCTCACTTCACAAGGAGGCCCACAGCAATGTCTCCATCATAGGATCCCCAAATCTACAATTTTGACGTCCAAAGTAAAAACTGACCCCAAAGAGGACAAGCTTTTAAATTCATATTTTCAAACCTCTGAGATGATTCATCACTAGCTTTCTGGGTATAACCCCAACTGCCAGGGCTGTGCAGTCAGTCAGTCCCTAGGGCATAAGGCAGTAATAAGGTACAAGAATGGCAGCTGAGCCTCTCACCTCACCGGATCTTCCCGCAACCCATTTTAGCGAGGATCACGAATTGATGCATTCACAATCGAATATTTCCCACCTCAAAGGCTGAAACCCATGACTCTAAGGAGGGCCCTGGAAGATTTACTTTAGGAGAGCTGGAGCTGGGTATGGTGGCACAAATGGGTGATCCCTGCACCCAGGAGGCTAGCCCGGGTTATAATGCGAAATTATCTCAAATAAACAAAACACATCTTTTAGGATGTGTTCTTTACCAGCCTGCAATGAGTAAAGGCACACAAACCTGCAGTCAAGACTTTGGCCCAAGACTGTGGGACCACCCGGCCTCCTCCTACCATGAACAGGGATAAAAGACACACTCATAGGCCTGGTGAGGGGATGGAGATCATAATTTACCCCTGGGTGCACAGAGAACTCTGAACCAAGGCCAGTGTCCTCCTCTGCATTTTCAGAGACTCATAGGTTGTCCCAGTTGTCATAAAAGCGTCAGGAACAGTTAAGAGGCAGCACAAGTGGCCTGTTACCTTTGGTCTTGATTCTATCCGGGAATATAGCAGGAACGTATGCAGGTCTCCGTATTTCATGAAGGGTAAAACCACCATGGGCTTTGGGATGCCTTGAGAGCTCATTTCTATACACACGCCTGAAATTGAAAACAAAGAGCCCTTGTTAGGTATGAACACATAAGACCTGGAGGCCACCAGCCAAATCGGAGCCATGTGCTACCAGGTCAAGAGGTGAAAAATCAAAGGTTCAGAACTCTCACAGTGGATTCTAGCATATGGAACACCTGCAGGCTGCAGGACTTTCTCTCTCTCTCTCTCTCTCTCTCTCTTCCTCCCTCCTTCCCTCCCTCCCTCCTTCCTTCCCTCCCTCTCTTTTTTCCTTCCCTTCTTTCAGGTTAGGCTAGCGTTTGCAAGAGAACTCTCAAAACTCGACCTGTTACAAGAACAGACAACTTGAAACCAAGGAATTTTGTGTTCTGCTTTTGTTAGACTAAATCACTGAGGGGTACAGGCCTCAGAGAATCTGAGGGCAAATTAGTTAAATACTCCTATGAAAAGGTCTACTGTAACCAGATGCTTAAAGTTATTAAGTATTTTTGAGGGCCTGTAGGTAAAACCCCTCTTTCTGAACTTTCGGTGATTGAAGTTACAATGCCTTAGCATGGAATTCTCGAATGAGCTGGTCACCTGATCCTAGGCTTACAAAGTGTAGCATATCAAGCAAAGTTTAATGTCTCTTCTAGTCTGTCTGGTAAAGCCACTAACTGCAAACAATAGCTACTTCTTTGACATTCGATTTTATCCAAACCTTAACTTTTACATCTCTACAGTGTCAGTCATATAGAATGTTGAAAGATCACTAAAAGATTTATTACGGGCCCGGGCAAAAGCAGGGAAGAAAAAGGCAAGTATTTCTAGATTGTTTCTCTATTTCAGAATAGTGTCCCTTGCATATCATGTACTGATACCTATTTTTTTTAACATTGATATAAAACCAAATTTCCTTTAATTGTGTCTATGAAATAGTCAATATGCCATGATTCACAAGTTGGCTCATAAATTATTTCTCAAAGACTGAAATGTCTAGGTTCATAGCATTACTTCACTTGTTTTCAATTCACAGACAGCCTCCACCCCACAAAGACTATCACATTACTAGCTCTGGTGTCTTGCCTTTGGGTCACCGGGGGCTATTTTAACTGACAATCTTCTAATTCCTGTGCACACTCTCACTATCTCTAATTCTATCAGCATCCAGAAAACACAAACCCATTTTTACTCTCAGTCTTAGAAGGCAGGACAAACCCAGGGTTGTGATTTTTGGTATAAACCTCTGTACACCAGAACTTTTCCTTTTCTTCCTCAGCACACAGTGGGCCAGCAAAGCCCCTTCCAGCCTCGCTCTGGCATCCCCCTGAGGTAAACCCCTCCCAGCCTCGCTCTGGCATCCCCCCCCCTCGGGTAAACCCCTCCCAGCCTCGCTCTGGCATCCCCGCCCTGAGGTAAGCCCCTCCCAGCCTCGCTCTGGCATCCCCGCCCCAGGTAAATCCCTCCCAGCCTTGCTCTGGCATCCCCCCGCCCCCCAGGTAAACCCCTTCCAGCCTCGCTCTGGCATCTCCCTCAGGTAAACCCCTCCCAGCCTTGCTCTGCCAACCCCCTGAAGTAAACCCTCCCAGCCTCGCTCTGGCATCTCCCTGAAGTAAACCCTCCCAGCCTCGCTCTGGCATCTCCCTGAGGTACCTAGGAGCCGGATGACGTTTGGGTGGTTGAAGTCTTTCATGCACGCTGCTTCACTGAGAAACTCCTCGATCTCCCGGTGAGAAAAGTTGTCCACTAGAGGAGCAGATGGAAAATGCAAGGCATGATCAACGTCCTCAATTTAGAGGAGGGGCCAGAAACGGCACTCTTGTCCAGTAAAACCAAAATCTACACTCCGCTTCACGGTGCACTCTTAACTCTGAGGGAAGCTGAGGTGGGAAGACTCAGAGGCCAACATGGGTTAGATAGCAAGACCCCGTCTCTAAAAGCAAAGCAAAACAAAACAAAACAAAACAAATTCCCCTCTCAAACAAAAATAAAAACTCCTAAAATCAGGAAAAGGCAAAACTATAGAGACAGGCAAGAGTCCTCATAGTGTTTGGGGGCTGGGAGAAGAGAGAGAAAAGCCAAAGGGAAAACATGAGGGACTTTTAGGCCATGCAACTCTTCTGCAGAATGTTATATGGGGATCATAGACCACTCATGCACTTGTCAGACCCATAGAACTATACAAGACCAGCAGTAAACACTAGCAAAAACAAAGAACTTCAGTCAATGATTCATCAGTGTGAGCCCAGCAATTGTACAATATGCTAATGAACTATGGCTGCTTATTACACTAAAGAGAAGTTGTGTGTGAGGGATGGGGACACAGGGCGACTGTACAGTTGTTCTGCAAACATAAAACTGGTCTTAAAATGTTCATTTAATAGACTTTTAATTTGAATATTAAAGGAAAAAAATCTCCCCAAATCCAAAGTGATTTTCAACTGGTCTGTCCCAATTACCTTTGCCTCCTCCTTGCTATGGATGCACGCCTAGGTTCATGATGACCTATTGTTAAATCACGCCTGTGAACCGGGTGCACTTCATACCAAAATTTTGAAATGTAACCAGTTTAAGAGAACTATTTACGATTTAATATTGGCCCATCAAGACAGCTTGGTGGATAAAGGGCTTGCCCCAAACATTTAATGACCTGAATTTGATCCCTGGGAATCCACAAGTTTTTCTCTGATCTCTGCTCATGTGCCGTGGTCCAAGTGCGTGTGTGCATGCACACACACAAACAAATAATTTAAAATAAAATTTTAAAAAATAAAATTCAATATTAGTCTATATAAAACAAGCCAGTCCCGAGAGAATAAATCCCATTTGATTTGCGGGCAGTGCTTAGAGTGACAAAGCCAGACAGGAAGTAGAATGGCTATTTCCTGGGTAGGGCAGGGGAGTGGGGAGTATGGAATTTCTGTCTGAAAAGAGGGAAAGTTTAAGAGCTGGATGGTGGTGCTGTGTCCATGGCAACATGAAGGTCCTACATGCCATTGGCCTACACATTTAAAAATGGTTAAGATGGTAAATTTTATTTTGTGTATATCTTACTATAATTAAGAACTGACAAAACATAAGGCCAGACATGTCTTGAGGGATTTCTTTACCAGGGTGTAACCTAGCGACTTAAACAGCCTGAGGGTGCCTAGCCAGGGTCAGTCTGTACTATTCCAAGGGTTTACTATATATTTATCTCATCCAGGTACAGAAAACTTAGAGAAAATATTTTAAAACCTTTATATTTATAACAGATCTGTCACCTTCTTCCTCACTGCTTCCCTTTGCTTTAGAGGTCCAGGGGACCCAACAGCAGGTGGGGACGGAGGTCTGCCTGTCAACCCTAGGCAAAAGGCGACTCACGAGTCTTGCTTTTTCTTTTGGTAAGTTTGAAACATATTTATTTCCCCACATTATCAAAATGATGTCCCCTCTGGAAAACAGTACTCATGAGTGACTATGTCACCCAGTGGACAATGTCAGTCTTTGGTCACAATGTCAAGAGCTCTTGGTTAGGAATCTAATAAGCTCTCTTTAACATGCCCTAGTTTTTATTTTATCTTCCACAGTGCTTGAGATCGAACCCAGGGCCTAGTGCCGGCTAGCTGAGTGAGTACTCTAAAACTGAATTACATGGAGAATCTGAAGCCAGAGAATCTAGCCTTACACTCTTAGATAACCAGCATGATATAATCCACGAGGGAGCTATTCTGAGAAGTGACCCCACTACCCTAGAGATCAGTCAGACCAATCCCTGGGGTCAGATACTAACATCCCCCTGCCTCAGGAATTCATGCTTTACTTGGGCATCATTAGCTGTACTAAATCGTGGGGGAGGATGAGGGAGAGAAGTCATAGAGCTGGTGAAAGTGACAGTTGCTGCTTCGAGCATGAAGAGTACCCCAGGCATGTGCACACAGAGAGCACATCATGTGCTTCTGAGGTGACCACGCTCCCACACTGCTTGGTGGCCCATCAGCAACTGAGACCAAAGCACAACCCCTGTTCTACCTGGGGCACCAGATATGGAGGTAACAGCCCACCCTGAAAGCATGGGTTCCATGCCGGACACTCACACTTCATGGTCTTCACCGCTACCTTCTGAGAAGTCCCATCTTCCTGCTTCAGATTGCCTTCCATTACAGACCCAAACTCTCCTGTGAAGTGAAACAACCTCCATGTGATGCTGGGCAGACGCCCCTCCTGACCACAGAAATGCAGAGCTGTGTGGTCCTGGAGCGACTCAGCCGCAGACACCAGGCAGGGCCTGCTCAGACACCTGCACAGCAGGGTGAACACTGGTGTGGTGAGTTTCAGTGGTCAGACTTCGCTTAGCTTGCCCCTTTACCAACCACCACAACTGACCCAGGAAACTTACAGGGAAACATGGAAATGTTACTGAAGATCACAAAACTGTCTTTTTTACTCCCAAGGGCTAGGGATGGAGCTCTCAGGACTTTATACATGTTAGGGGGGCACACTACCACAGAACTACATTCCCGGCCCAAAGCACAAATTTAGTAAATAATACTAAAATTCATGCTAAAAGCAGTTTTAAAATTTAGGTACATATTTTTCATCTACCGAAGTAGATCAGTACTTTAAAGTGTGTAGAACTCTGACCAATCAATAGATAATAATAATAAACAATAATTAATGAATCACACACTCTGCAACAAAGAAAGGGAATTCATACTTCCGAAACTTACTCCGTTCCAGGGAGTACAGGTGCCTCTTACGTATGTCATATCTGAGTTTCAAAAATGCTCCCCTTTTAAGCTCCAAAGAAGAATTCTTTATATTTTAACTCCAAGTAATAAAATCGGTATCTTAGTCAATGAATACACATTAAAAAACAAAACCCTCAACTGCTCCTTGACTCAAATTTTAAAAAGAAGTGCTTTGAAGTTGCTTACCTTCACCCAAAATTTTCCCAAGAATTAGAAGGTTTCTGTCAATCACGACATCTTCTAGTTTATTTTGCAGCTCCTCGCTCACCCCCAAGCTGTGCACTACAAAGGAGCGATGGTGTAGAATCAGCAGAGTGTTCTCTTCATTAAAACAAGCAAGTATATGGGAAGTCCTATACACAGCTACACATTTTCCCTGCTTTGTACTCATGTTAAAAAGTCTACACTCCATTCTGCTGTGATTGGGTGAATACATTAATCCTTCAAGGCAAGATCATCTACAAACAGCTATAAAAATGAGAGCCACACTTCCCTTCCCTTTTCACAAGTGCAGCTGTCCACACTGAGATTTGTGCAGAAGTCCGCTTTTGACTTTAGAGGGGTTTAGGGAAGCATACTGACGGGCACAGGCTGGTGGATAATGTATCCCCATTTATGGTCTAGAAAAGAGCCATGAGGACATCTCCCATGCCAGCCAGGGAAAACATAGGAAATACCCAGAGAAAAAACTGTCCTTGTATATGTGGTGTGTGCCATCTCATTCTAAGAAACCAGGCTAAACTGAATACTTCAGGGGTTTGGAGAATAAGATCGTCTGCAGCAAGTAGGTAGAATATAATCAGGTATGCAGTACCAGGAAGGGAGAACCGTTAAAAGACGAACTGGCAGATGATTCAGCCTGGGCTACAGCTGAGGCGTGAGCAACCTTTGAAAGAAATGAGCCTTAAAATTGAAAGGGAGGCGTTCACTCCTAGAAAAAAATTACTCAATTTTTTCTCCAACAGAGGGACAAACTGTCTAAATGAATAATTTTTAAATTCAAGAACAGGGACATCTAAAGATAAAAAAAGTTGGTTAGAAAAGTAATTAATACTGTTGCACACCAAATAAGTTTTGATTCGCAGTGGCCTGTATTCCATCAGGCTATGTCCTGTTTTGCTTTTTTATTTGGTTTTGCCAAGTAGCATGGATTTGACAATGTTTACATTCTTTGCACATTGCTCCTGAAATTGTATCTGTTTACCCTCCCCCCTCAAAAAAAATCAGAAACCCCCACTTCCACTCATCAGAGGTCAAAACTTGCAATAACTCTGCAGACTGTCCTTTGAGTTAGTGGCCAGGACAACAGGAAGTGAGGCTGAAGATTATATCCACTGTTTTGTGGCTTCCTTCAAACCTCTGCCCTCTGCCCCATCTCCTACCTCCCCCAAGGTTTTCCCTTTCCTTGTTGTTCCATGGGATTCTGGATCCTTAACTTGTTTTTTTTTTTTGTTTTTTTTTTTTTTTTTGGTTTTTCGAGACAGGGTTTCTCTGTGACTTTGGAGCCTGTCCTGGAACTCCCTTTGTAGACCAGGCTGGCCTCGAACTCACAGAGATCCGCCTGCCTCTGCCTCCCGAGTGCTGGGATTAAAGGCGTGCGCCACCACCGCCCGGCCCCTTAACTTGTTTCTTAATACTGGATTCACTTCTTCTAATTTCCAGTAGCCTGACCAGGAGATACCGATATGGCAACATCTCGTCATGTCCTTGCTAGCTTCTGGATGTTAAAACTATCCACCCCACCCGGTATAGTGGCTAATGACTGTAAACTCATCACTCAAGATACAGCTGAGGTAGGAGGATCATGAGTTTGAGGCCAGCGTGAACTACAAAGGAAGACTGTATCTCAGAAGAACAAATAAAAAAAATGTGTGTGTACATATATATACACACATATATATATTTATATCTTGGAAAAATACATACATAAACATACTTTTTTCTTTCTTTCCCATTCTCTTCTCTTAGCTTTCGTTAGAAACTTATCTTGGCTCTCCACTATTTTAACTTTTGCCAAAAAGTGAAAGGAAAGTCAGCTTACGGGTAAGCTCGATGGCTCGCCGACAGAAGGACTTCTTTGCTATGTAATTTACGACTAATTGGGAATCCTCCTCAGAGAATGCACCCCTGCACAAAAACAAAGATATCCAACCATAAAAACAGGGTAACGGACCCATGTGCCGCCACTGCAAGGATGTTATGGTGTCACCGGTGTGTATAGAGGGTTCTTCTGCAGCCAGAACACTTCCCTGCTTGTGGGAGAGAGCTTGGGTTTGATTCTGAATACTACAGGGAAAGAAGTCATAAAAACCATTTCTCACTGGGAAAAATAGACTCCTTTTTTTGAATCTATTTTAGCTCTACCAGGTAATAGCAAACCGTCTCTGCCCAGATATCATGAAGGACATATAAAAGGGCTGGGTATCAATGCAAGTATGCTTGCCTACCACGGCCAAGGCCCTGGATTCAAGCCCTATACCATACTTACATGCAAACATGATTATATATGTAAATATCTTATAAAAAAGAATAATACATTTTAAAGTTATTTACTTACTTTTCTGTGTACAATTGTTTTGCCTGCATGTACACCATTGCTCCAGCCCCAGCAAGCCTTTGTCTTAAGGTTCATGTTTTGATTATTTAAAAAGTATTATGTGGATATGGGTGTATCTATGTGAGTACCCGAGGAGGTCAGAAGAGGACATAAGACCCTCTGGAGCTTGTAGTTACAGGTGGTTGTCATGGCGCTTAGAACTGAACCCAGGTCCTCAGCAAGAGCAACAAGTGCTCGTAACTGTAGAGCATCTCTTCATCCTGACTCAGCATCTCAGCTGACAGAACCTAATATTTTTAACTCAGGCTTACAACAGTTAGAATTGGTAATGACCTTGGAGTCCACTGAGAGACGGATAATAGCAAGGAAGTTGGGCAACGTTAAAAGGCTTGTCTAAAGTGACAGAACTGGGGCTGGAGAAGGAAAAGAGGGTTTTAAATTGGAATGTTCGGATACAAAATGGTCTCTATTTGAAATAGCCAAGGAAAGGAGGTGAGGAAAGGAGGGAGGGAAGGAAGAAGGACGAAACAGAAGAAATGAAAAGCAAGAGTCAAGCCACCTTCAGCCACCCAGGGACGCCAATACCTCAGCAACTGTCCCTATGTCCCCTCTACATACAGGTCGGGCATCTTTCTCTGAAATGACTGGACCAGGAGTTTCTGGCCTTTTTCAGATTCTGGAATCTTGGAACCAAATCTAACCATGAAGCTCATTCCAATTTCACACCTACTTCACACACAGCATGAGGTAGATCATGCATGAAACAAAATTTCCAAATATGGCATCCTGTTGCACTGTTTCCAATTGAGCCGGTTTGTAAAAGGTCATATTTTTGGTTTATGGATGTCTGGGTTATACTGTAAAAAAAAAAAAGAAATAACTGCGGGCTGGGGAGATGGCTCAGTGGTAAAGTGCTAAGTGTATAAGCATGAGGATATGACCCCCAAATCCACATAAAAGTTGAGTGTGGTGGTGTGTGCCTGTAGCCCCAGTACTGGAGGTAAAGAGAAAGACAGAACTTTCCCCAGATAACTGGTCAGTCTGTCTAGACAAAACGGTAAGACCTGGGTTTAATGAGAGAGCCTGTCTCAAAAAATATAATGGAGGGGCCTGTGAGATGGCTCAGTGGGTAGAGGTGCTTGCTGTGAAGCCTGCCAACCTGAGTTCAATGTCTGGGACCCACATGTGGAAGAAGAGAACGCTTGCAAGTTGTCCTCTGATCTCTTTATATGTTCTGTGGCATTGAGTACACACACATACACAGACACACAAAGAAGTTAAAAAACACACCTTTTTTAAATTTTTAATTTTTAATAGTGGTGAGGAACAGGAGAAAACACCTGATGCTGACCTCTGGTCTCCACACAGGCATGCACAGAGAAAGTGCAGTTGCACACACACCTGTACACATGTGCATATATCACACACACAATAACTGGGTCATTTGGAAAGCTTCTCATTCAACACCACCCAGTTAGCATAGCATATCCTACTGAAGCTCGTCTCTGGAAAAGAGCTGGCTCTCGCAGTTGCTGACTTTGTAGGAACTGATCTAAGAAGGGAAGTCATCTGACTCTGGGGCCTGCACGGGATAGGACAAGGCAGAAGCCCAGCCAGCCAGCTGCTATCATCTGTCACAACAACCTCACCAATACCACAGGGTTATATATATTTAACCCTGCTCAAGGTTAACATTTTTAAGTCACAAACTTACCCAAACTTTGTTTCCTGGACTCTTCTTCTGATGGCCAGAGAAATATACAAAATCAACCCGATTAAAACAAATCCACAAAAGCAGCCAAGAATGATGAGCATGGACTCCGTGTTGCCAGGCGCTGGAGTCGACGAAGGCGCATAATCGACCCTACCTGGGACAGATCCAGAGACATTAGTTGGAACTAATCCTCAGGGATTCAGAATACATAGGATACACAGGCTTGCAATCCTCTAATGTTTTGTGATTGGTGAATGCAGGTCGTTCTCAATTCAAGGCGAAATGATGCAGAGTTACAGCTATCAATGCGACGAAGAACTGGAGGGCTGGCTGCTCTTGATGAAGACCCAGGTTCGGGTCCCAGTACCTACACTGGTGCACTGCACGGCTTGACACTCCAGCCTGAAGGGTTCCACTGCTCCCCTCTGGTCTCCATGGGCACTGCTCTTACATGGTGCACATACAGACAAGCAGACACAAATCCACACAAATAAAAATTAAAAGGGCTGGAGAGATGGTTCAGCGGTTAAGAGCACTGTCTGCTCTTCCAGAGGACCTGGGTTCATTTCCCAGCATCCACATGGCAGCACACAACTGTCTGTAACTCCAGTTCCTGGGGATCTGACATCCTCATGCCAATGCACATAAAATTAAACGTGGAGGCCACGAAATCCAGTTGCTATAACGAATGTGGATCCAATTAAATGTATTATTAAAAAAATTTAAGAAAACAATGAGACTAGTTTTATTGTCTCACTCCACAGTATATGCCTGTCAAAACAACACATTGAACTCAGCAAACATATACACCTTTTTCTTGTCAATTAAAAAAAAACCCAAATGGCAAACTTGTTTCATGTTGGTAATAAATGCAGAAGAAAATAAAAAATTAGTAAACCTAATTTTTTCTTTCTTTTTTTCCAAAGGAAGTTTTGTTTTTTTTTTTAAATTTATTTTTAATTTATTACATATTGGGAGTTTGCCTTCATATATGTCTGTATGAGAGTATACGTCCCCTGGAGCTGAAGTCACAGACAGTTGTGAGCTGCCATGTGGGTGGTGGGAATTGAACTCTGGTCCTCTGGAAGAGCAGCCAGTGCTCTTAACCACTGAGCCATCTCTCCAGCCCTAAACCTAACATTTTCTTGGTGAATAGCATTTGGTGCACCATTTTCCTTCCAACCCACCCGGTTCATCTCTTGCTACCTTTTATGTGTTCTCATTAATTCCTTCTGTCAACTATCCATGTCTGTACAAATCACTCAGATTTGGTACTGGGAGGCAAGGAAGTCACATGGACGTGTGTCTTGGCCAACTGTGTGAAATGAGTGACAGATGTGGGAGCCAGTCACTGGCAAGCTTGGAAACACGTGATAAGACTACTGTGGAGAGGCTGCGCATCTGTCACTCAAGATGACGAGAGGCAACGTTAGGTTGTGTGTGATGACAGTTCTCAAAGGTGGGTAACTGGAATTTGAAATATGTTGCTGGGAACTGGTGCTATTTAGACTGTAGTAATGGGCGCATTTACGGGCGATTCTGCCTATGAGGCAACCTTTACAATCTTCTACAGTTTATGACACATGGAAATGGAAGTCCTCTGGTCGTCATTTCCGACCCCGAAGGATGGGTCACTACTGATGGGTGTATTTGCCAACGTGTGCATGCATTAGTGCACACGCATGTGGATACCCATGGAGACCAGAAAAGGGCATCAGATCCCCTGGAGCTAGAGTTATAGGTTGCTGTAAGCTGCCTGATGTGGATGCTGGAAACTAAGCTCTGGTCCTCTGTAAGAGCAGTAAGTGATCTTAATTGCTGTTCTAAACCTTGGTTTGTGAAGCTGTAGCATGAGTTCTGACAGGTCTTAATAATAAAACACAAGTAGAGAGGTAAGGTAGCTGTGGTTTTGCTCCTCTGTCTCTCTGATCTCTCAGCATTTTCCCCAATATCTGACTCAGGCTTTTATTATTAAGACCTATTAGAACTCGGGCTACATAAAGCTGTGCCTTCTGATGCTGAATCTCACTGTCTTTGAGTTTCTTCCAGGTAGACGCCCTTGGTCTCCCTAGCACCACAAAGTATGTTCCTCCGGAATGGAGTCTAGCTCCAATTTGTACTAAAAGGAGAGTTTGCCTGGGGATCACTGGGAAAGAGACAGACACAAATGAGTCATCTGTTCTCAAATCTCAACTGCTATTGGGTGCAAAGGCCGTGTTTGGCAAGAACTCGCAAGTGAGTAAGTCATGCTGGACGAGATGGCTGGGCACGGAGCCTCGGGTGGGTTGGAGTCAGGACAAAGGTAGCTCCCCCTGATTTACAGAAGCGTGAGCATCACGGTGGCTCCTTGACAAAGAACATTCCAGCAATAGGCAAGAGCTAATATGCATGGCTGGGCATTTAGCTCAGCTAGTCAGGGCTGCATGAGGATGGCGTTTGGAGGAAACACTCGATGTTCTATGCAGACTAAGTCGCTGAGCGCATTACCCAAGGGTTGAGCGGGTAAAAACAAGGCAAGCAGTAGCCTCAAACAGAGCAGAAACAAACGTGACAAACCAACCATGCCAGTCAGAGGCAACTAAGGACTAACAGCATTGCCTGTCCAGATTACAGTGCCGTGCAAATTCAACAGGTAAAGTCCAACTTAGTATTCTAAAAGGATGAAGCTTCCTCAGGAGTTATTAGTGTGAAGAGTAAAGGCAGGAGTGTCGGGGTTCTGTGGATTGTATTCTAAAGTTCCTTATGATTGCCACAATGCATTTTGGTTCTTATTTTACACTTGTCAATCAGCCACCGTCGCACTGGTCCCACTTAGGCAGTCCGGGAGCTGCTCAGACTGCTACGTTCTGCAGCCAACAGGGGCCCCTGACTCACTGTATTCAGGAATGCTTATTTTCATTGGCTCACTGAAAGGTCCAACACCCCCTTTAGTGATGGCTGCAATCCTCACTGTGCAGGTAGCATTGTAGATTTGGACAGGAATTTGAGCCAAGCTGCCATTCTGGCTGACTTCTTCAGAAAGTTCTTTCTGGTAACAGAGAGAAAAAAAAAAGGGAAATGAAACACTGGGGCAAGCGGGGACCTCACTAGACAGCTGCCCACATGCCCAAAGTTCCTGCTGAAGAAAGCCACCCATTTTCCACACACAGAGGTCATGCTTCACACAGTTCCTTCTTCACAAGGGCCATGGCTGGTGCCACTACATGACGGATCATGGAGCTGGGAGTAGGGACAGGGGCTGGAGCAATCTCAAACCTTGGGAGCCTTGAGAAACTAAGATCCCGAAGGCATGACACCTACAGAGGTCACTTAAGAAACTTCTGGCACAGAGGGAACATGTAGTGGATGTTTCTAGATCAGAGATTCGCAACCTTCCTACTGTTGCAACTCTTTAATATAGTTCCCAACAACAAGATCATTTTGTTGCTCATTCACAACTGTAATTTTGCTACTGTTATGAACAGTAATGAAAATATCTGCTATGTGCAGGATACCTGGTATGTTCCTCCAAGAGGTCACAACCCACAGGTTGAGAACCATTATCTGGATGTTAAGAGCAGGACTGAACTCTTGCAATCCCATGCGCAAAATCTTCCCTTTGGCACAATGCCACAGACTTACATTGTCCCTGGGTACTAACACCTGCCAACTATCCTTGGTTTAGCCAACCTTCTGTTCCCTGAAGTCCTGAGGATTCTCAGTAAAGTCTCTAGATGGATGGAGAGGGGAAGTGGTTGCATTTCCCTCTTCTTGTCAAATGGACAATTTGTATGATTTGAAATTGTTTCTTTTTATATTTGTTCATTTTACGTGCATGACTGTTTGTTTTGCCTGCATGTATGTCTGTGCACCGCATACATGCCTAGTACCCACGAAGGTCAGAAGAGGGTGTTGGATCCCCTGGAACTGAAATTACAGATCGTTGTAAGCCACTGTGTGAGTGCTGGGAATGGAGCTTGGGTCCTCTGGAAGAGCAGCCAGTGCTCTTAACCACCCAGCTACCTCTCCAGCCCCAATCAGTGCAATTTTTGAAGAATATTTGAAGCCTGGGTTTACTTTCACTGCTGCTGGTTTAAAGCCATTGTCATGCAACAGTGAGACATGAAGACCCAGGGAGAGAAACAGCCTTAACCGACTTGTTCCTCGGGCTTCCCAGACCTCCACAGTCACAACGCTCTCTGCGGTGGGAAATGTATTTGGACCTGGAGTTTTTATTTTTGTTATTTTTGAAATCATAATATCATCACATTTCTGCTTTTTCCTTCCTCCCTCTAAACCCTCTCATAGATCCCACCTTGTTCTCTTTCTCATTCATAGCCTCTGTTTTTTATTTAATCACTGTTGCTACATGCTTATATGTATTGACATTCTGCTTGTATGTATGTTTTCAGGACCAAATAAAGATGACATCAATAGACATGCAGAAGTGAATGGGGAAAGCCCACGAGGCTCCAGCCCTACACAAAGAACTACAAGCTTAAGGAAGGGCAGAGTGGGAGAGACAGTGTTCCCCAGGGAAGAGCACAGCAATTGATAATCCAATACCAAATGGGCAGTGTTTTGAAGGGACAATCATGTGGTTGTCAGTCTGGAATGAGGCTCTGGGAACTTCTTCAGCCCTGGATGGTGGACTTTAGATGTCATAGGGTAATAGCAGATCATGTGGGGTACAGGTACCACAAACCATCGTTGGACTGGAGGCATGGTTGCTGCTGGTAACTTCATCTTAGGTTCAATGGGTTTCAAGCCAGTCACTTCTAGAAATGGTACAAGATAGAGCTAGCTCAGCCTCAAGGACAGAACAGGCCGGTCATTCACGACCAAGAAGCCATCTGGTTTGGCCTTCTAGAGCTATTTCCGAATCTAAACCGGAAGTGACCCTTAAGTCCCAGGAGGGAAAGAAACAAAAAGAGAGATATCACCTCCTGTCCTTCGGCCACAGGCCTGAGCTCATGGGATGTGCCAAAGATTTCTGTTGTTAAATAAACACAAGAAAAGTTAGCCACGGTGGGGCTGCATAGCCTAGGTTGGTCCTTTTTAGAAAGGAAGTGTTTTATTTTGATAGTGGGTGACTTTGTAACTCTGCCTTTAATTTGGGGGTAGATAGAACTGAAAATCATCAGTTAGTGTAACTCCAGTCCACACCCTGAGTCCCGGAGCTCGGTCTCATTGAGACAGAATCTATGGCACAGTTCTCAGCCTGACTGCTCTTTTAGCTTAAGACTTCATACTAAAAAGGAAACTGGGCCTGCATCTGGCTGTATACTGTTTTTTCCCACGAAGACTCAAATATGATACATCGTTTATAAGACAAATTAGCTATAAAAAAAGGAAACACACAACTAGGAAAAGATTACATATCTAGACTAGTATAAATCCTAGCAAGAGTGAAATTAAAAAGAAATAAATGTAACAGTCCATTTGTTCCTTGGGATCTACAGGGTTGGTACCCCACACAAAATGGCTAGGTCTGTGTTCAGCGGTGGGTACACGCTTAGCTGAAGTAATGCTTTGGGTTTCATCCTCAGTGCGCAAACACAGAAACGGTATGATTTTATACAACTCATTGTAAATTCTTTTGTCAAAAACTAAATTGTTTTGAGAATTTCACACAAGTATTTACCTCATTTTCCCCACTCCCTCTCAAATGGTAAGCTCTTCCTTAATTATTGTCAAGCACACACACACACACACACACACACTTATATACAAATACAATCCTCTGAATCCACTTAGTGTTGTTCATATCATGTATTTAAGGCTGACCACTTGCAGTGGATAACCTATCATGGGACTTGTCCCCAGAGAGAAAGGATTCTTCCCCTCTCAGCAGCCAGGAATTGTTTGTAGCTCTTCATCTAGGAGTGGGGCTCTGCGAGAGCTCCCCAACCCATGTCGGCATGTGTAATTCCTTTGATCATGTGCACTATCCAATAAAGTGTTAACAGCTGCTCTATTACTTATAGTTTTTAACAGTGTGGTTATTCATGTAATATTGCTATTGTTGTTAGATTGTTTCGGGAATAATGATCCAACAAAAAAAAATGTTTGTTTTTCGAGATAGGGTTTCTCTGTATAGTTCTGGCTGTCCTGGAACTAACTCTGAAGATCAGGCTGGCTTCAAACTTACAGAGATCCACCTGCCTCTGCCTCCCAAGTGCTGGGATTAAAGGCATGCACCAACTACTACCTGGTCCAAACAATATTTTTAATACCTTTTTTTGTCTTATGGGGCAAAGCCAGGGTCTGTGCATTCTGAACATATTTTCTAGCACTGAAATACATTTCTAGCCTCAAAAAACAATGACTTGGTGATAGCTATATCTATATCTATTCTTTCAGAGATTTGGAGGTAGAGGCAGGAGGATTGCTAAAAATCTCAGGCCAGCTAGGGCTACCTAGCAAGGACCTGTCTCAGATAAAACAACGAAAGTGAATATTTTGATATAGAGGCTTACTTTGTAGCCCCTGGCTGGACACTCACTATGCAGACCAGGGTGGTTTTGAACTAACAGCAGTTTTCATAACCATAGTTTCTCAGTGCTAGGATTACAGAACAACCATACCTGGTTAGGCAGATAAAATGCTTGCTAACAGTCATGATTTCTTTTCTGAATATTTTCAATCTGTGATTAATTGAATCCATAAATGTGCAAGTCACAGACATGGAAGACCAACTATGGTTTACAATGCCTACTTACTTGGGGCATATAATTCATTATGAAAATCTAGGAAAATTATTTTTCATTTCCACCTTTTATTCCCAAGAGGAGTTAGCACAGGCAAAGAGCTAACCTGGAAACAGTGCATGGAGCAGCGTCCAGGCTGGCAAGTGTGATGCTTCTTTTCATTCTGATTTTGTATACTGCAGTTGACTTAAGACTGGATTACTAAGTATCTACCACATAGATCCTGTCTTGGAATTGTCAGAGTGAAAAGCAGAGCCATTTCCCAGAATGCAGTGGTCTGCTCACGAGGTGTGTGCCATGGGCCACCTGCATATTTGTTTAGTGAGCTTTCACTGTTCACCAACATAAAGACTTGAAAATCTACTAACTTTTTTTTTAGATAGTGAAGTCCAATTTATATTATGGCATTTGAACACAATTTCCCATAGTTACTTTTTAAAATGACATATAGACTTTTGGGGACAAGGAAGTAGCAACAGCATGTCTTTGGAAAGACTTTTTTTTCCTGGTGGTATGGCTTAGATGGAGTCAAGACAGGGCAACTATGTATTTTGTTTTATGATTATCAAATGACTTTAACATCACCAAATATTATATGAGAAATTCACACCCTGTAACTGATAACTGTCTAAGAGCAATGGCCCATTTCCAGCCCCAAGAGCAGTAACTTCAAGGAGGGAAGAAGTATCAAATAAAAGTTGTGTCATGTGAGGTAACAAAGGTCACTTGTTAAAAGTGCTCAGCTCCATAGGCACCAGTGACAAACCCGTATCTTCCTGTCATTACGTCTGAAGGTCGACACTGTGGAGCTAAGTGTGAAACTATGTGTTAGGAAGAGAGCCAATGGCTGCTGGGAAGTAACCCGCGGCTCTGAGAAGCTCTGGCTTTACAGTCAGCTGGGCCCTGGTTCTTATCCCCAGATCTCCAGTTCCAAGCTTTGTGGCCCTGGGTGAGTCACTCGACACCTCTAGACCCGATTCCTTGGTGAAAACTCAGATGACTGTCTTTTTCACAATGTATGGAGCAGAGTTAAACAAGTTCTTGATAGAAAACAGTGTGTAGTCTGCCCAAACAACAACAAAACAAAACAAAACAAAACAAAACAAAAGAATCAATGGTGGTTCTTAGTATATTGGATTGTGTTCATCAAGTTGCTGGGCTTGGGTCTTCCTCCTCTGTAGCTGCAAGGCCCCCCTTCAGCAACATTCTCATGGTATCTTGTGAGCTCTAGAGCACTGGAGGAAATTAATCTGTCTAGCTTCCAAAGGCAGGACACTGAGGACCCACTCAGAGATTACCTTCATGGCAAGCTTCTCCTTTAACCAAAGTGAACCATTCTTAATTGGTTCCTGGGTTTCAGAAGTGCCGTAGAGCCCTAACCTGTCTCATAAGAACGTTGACTATTTCTCAGGCCTAAAAATTAAACCCTCTTTAATACCCTTTAAAACCCTTCAGGGCTGAGAGAGAGAGAAGAAAAGGAAGGGGCAGGGAGCAGGGAGTGTGTCAATATGCAGACACATCTCCACTGCCCTGGCAAACTCAGGAGGAGGCAGAGGTCTCTGTCCAAGGAACCTGTTAGTGTAGTGCAGCTCCCCTGTAACATTAAAGAAGCTGGTTCCACATTGTGTGTGTGTGTGTGTGTGTGTGTGTGTGTGTGTGTGTGTGTGTACTTGGTAGTTCTAGGGATCAAACCTGGATCCTGGTGCATGGAAGGGAAACATCCTACACTAAGCTATATACCCTCATCCCAATCACATTGTTTCTTAATCACAATAATCTCTGTTGAGACTTCCATCTGATCTAAAACCTCTACCCACTACAAACACAAATCAAACCAGTCTTAGAGCTAAAAATCCTCATTCAGAGGCACATTCTCCAGCTGATTTAGATGGTGTCGCAGGTTCCACACACTGGGCCCATAGCACCTCTCATCCTTACAAAGCAAGGGCAAGGGTCAGTGTTCAGACAGTACACAGATGAACAAGACTCTAGCCTGGACAAGAGCACAATAGTCCTTGCCCCTCACCTTTGGCCGAGCTCTGATTTGGAAGGCAAGAAAAATAAAGCAAAAATGGTTTAAAAAAAATCTTCACTGAGGTATAAGACATATCAGCCAGTAAAGACCAGAAGTTTCTTTATCTAATTGCCCATACCATCCTCATGGCAGAGGGCACTGTTCTGAAGGGCACCGGGAGCACGGAACACAGCTGAGCACTGCAGACTGCTGGACCACTGCCATTCACAGCATCTCCATCACCATCAGCCTTCCCACACCTCAGCTCAAAAGGGCCTCGCTAGAAGAGTGGCTTCACCCATGCCAGAGGCAGAAGGGATGACCAGGCATTGGTTGGCTTTTAGAGCACCCAGAAGTCTGTGATTGGCAGTCACTATTTTCTGCCAATAAAGAAACAGGACGTTTGAGCCAGGCCACACCTTTAATCCCAGCACTTGGAGACAGAGGTAGGCGGATCTCTGTGAGTGCAAGGTCAGCCTGGTCTACAGAGTAAGTTTCAGGACAGCCAGAGCTACACAGAGAAATCTTGTCTTGAAAAACCAAATAAAAAGAAAGAAAGAAAAAAACAAACATGAAATTCCTCCTGACTGACATAGTGATTGACAAAGGTACAAGCTCATCTTCCATGTCACTGAAACAGGCCACCCAGAGAGCTCTTCCAAGAAAGCTCTGAAGTTACACAAATACAAAACCCAACTCGTTACAGCTGTCAGACAGTCAGAAATTTCCGAAGTGTCTGGTTTCCTGCCTTACGTAAGAAGAAGTAGCTGAAAGTGCAAACGAGAGGACAGTTGTGAGAGACCGACACCGTCTCCGCTGTGGCTTTAAAGATGAAGAGAGTTTAGAAATAAGATGACATATGCCCAGGTCATTGCAAACATCACTTCAGCCTGGTAGGATCCCACCCCATCCCCCGGGCCCTTTTCACGATTCCCTCTTTGCCTTCAGGTTCAAATCATGGGACAGAAGCGCAATTGCAGCAGAGAATGCTCTCAAAATAACGTGACCGACTCAGCCTGTTGTTGCCACAAGGCCCCAAGTACAGTGTGGGCGCAATGTAAATGACCTCATGACTGGATGACTTGGCATCTGCAAGGAGGTGAGCTACTGAAAGGTCACAGCCTGAACTGTGCCCACATTGTTCTCACTGCGGAGGGGACGTCTGAACAAAGGGCAATGAGAACGTAGGGCATGGATGGGTGTGAGCTGCACTTGGTGCATCAGGCTCTCAGGCCAAGTCATTCATAAAGGTTTCTCCATTGCTCTTTGAATGCCACAGCTCAAAAAGTCCCGTTTAGGAAAGAAGCCTTCATCAAGACTAGAAGGAGTAGCTTAAACATGCTGGTTTGTTTCTGAGTGCATATGGGTCTGCTGGTATCTTCTGCCACCAGAGAAAGATGAAATTCCCACTGAACTGCACAATCAGCACTCTTTTGTCCTACACTAAGCATTCACCACTGTGGAAAGTGTTACACTGTCAGAACCAGGTACTCTCTGGCTCAGCCCATGGAGAAATTCAGTCAACTTTGAGGCACCTGGGACAAGACTAGAGAACGAGAGGTTTCTCATGTAGGGTGCTACAGATGCTGGATACTTGTCTACTAGTCACATGATGCGGAACAACATGGATGTCCAAGCCCTTGTCTTTTCCTTCCATCCCATCACCTACTGTTCTCAAGCCTATTTTCTCATAGAAAAGAAAGAGAACAAATCCCAGTTGTCCTTTTGGAAAAAAGCAATTTTTATAAACACTGGATGGTATGACCTTGGAAAAGACAGGAGCAAAGGTTGGAGCGGGACTACAGCTGTCCCTCTCTCTTCTCAAGAAGCTTTGTCATGTCCCAGATACATCACATAAAACAAAGAGGCTTAACTTGGGATCTGCCAACAGGGTTCTATGGAACAGGGATATGATGACTCAGCAGGCATAATTTCCAGGACCACAGCTAAGAAAGGTAAGGAAGACTCAATTCTGTTAGTAACACCAATGTATCCACCTTCTCTAGTCTGATTTCTGTTGCTGTGATAAACACCAGGGCCAAAGTCAACTTGAGGGGAGGAAAGGATTTATTTGGTTTACACTTCCAGCTCACAAGCCATCACTGAGGGAAGCCAGGGCAGGAACTGAAGCAGAGACCACGGAGGATGGTACCCAGTGTCTTGTTTCTTGGCGTATGCTCAGGTTGTTTTCTTTTTTCTTTTTTTAAAATATTTATTTATTATGCATACAATATTCTGTCTGTGTGTATGTCTGCCGGCCAGAAGAGGGCACCAGACCTCATTACAGATGGTTGTGAGCCACCATGTGGTTGCTGGGAATTGAACTTAGGACCTTTGGAAGAGCAGGCAATGCTCTTAACCACTGAGCCATCTCTCCAGCCCTCAGGTCGTTTTCTTATACAGTCTAGGACCACCTGCCTAGGGATGGTGCTGCCCACAGTGGGCTGGGCCCTTCTGTAGATAGAGGATTGCTGAACCCCTCCTCCCCCATTTTATGCTTACTCTTTGCTATTCTCTGTAAAGCTAAGAAAGCTCCATGACAACCTTTTTCGGGCAAACCTCTTCAGAAGTTTCCACAAGGCTATGAACTGCCAGGATGCGAAGCCCTATAGCCCCCTGACTGCAAGCTAGGATCACTGGACAGCCCACAGTATACTCTTCCTATAACAGCCTAAGTTCCCTGAAGACAAGAGACACACGAGAACACAGGCTAATAAGTTCCTATTTGCTGCCAATAAATCAGAGAAGAGTAAGTGGGGGTGGTGAGAAAACACCCCCAAAGACTCCTTAGGATGTTCTGACTTTTTAGTCATCTCTTACTTTTACTACATTGTTTGTGTCCCACTGAAAGGTGCCTCCTTGCCTTGCTCAATCATAAACAATCCCCACAAAAAGAAAGCTTCTGAAACAGAATGCAAGCGGCAAGTCCAAGGGAAATGACCAGTGTGCTTTAGGGTGCAGACTTACGGAAGTCCCCGAACTCTCCCACACGTGAGAGATCCTGTAGCCCACCAGTTCCCCATCCTGCCGCTTAATTGGAGGCTTCATCCATCTGATATCCACGCTACTGTTAGATTCGTTCAGAAGCACAGTGATGTTTAAAGGTGTGACAGACGGAGCTACAAAAGAAAGAGAGAAAGATGAAGAGCCAGAAGGAAATACCATGTAGACTTATTTTCTTCCTGGTTATTGAGTATTTGGGTTTCAAATGTTCTATGAAAGACCCAAACTCATAGTAAATTTACCTTTTTTTTTTTTCAATTAAGGACCATTGAAATGCCACAGGATTTTCATGTGCCCATTTTATGTGGTGATGCACTTAAAAACAGAGCTTTTTGCACACTGGGCAAGCACCTTACCAAGTAAACTACATTCCTGGCTCTCATATAAGTTTTACAAATAAGGGTTTGGGGAAGCTAAATCCTCAATATCCACTTGCTGTTTTAGTAATGTTATAAACACCCAGGGTAGGCTAACAATGAGGAAGTCTGGAAAGGACGAGGCTGGTGCTCATGGATTCCTTCCTTAGACACCAGGGGCACTGGAAGTCACAGGCTGGATGAAGGTAAGCATTGTGCCTCTGGGACTGGCAGGAAGGTAAGCTGGTGATCTCAGAATGAAACTGTCATTATACAGTCCAGAGGCAGGCGACTGGTGGACAGAGGTACCCAGTCAGGAAGTCTGAGGTGATTGTATAGTCATTGCTCAGTATCTCAAAGGGATTCCTATAGGTACCAAAGTTCCCAGGTGCTCACATACCTAGATCCTCCCACGTGCTTTAAGTCATCTTTGGATTATTTATAAAACCTAACACAATGAAAATGTTATAAAAAGGGCTCGTATATGCTAGGCAGTATTGGCTCACTAGGTAGGCAGAACAGGTGGATCTCTGGGTTCGAGGCCAGCCTGGTCTACACAGTGAGTCCCAGGACAGCCAGCGCTATGCAGAGAAATCCTGTTTTGAAAAACAAAACAAAGCAAATAAACAAAAAAAAGCTGTCAAACTGCCTTGTTTAGAAAATAATGAGGAGGAGAAAGCCCTTCTGGGCTCAGTGTGGGTGCAACTGATTTTCAAACATTTTTCATCCTCAGCTACATGAATTTTGAGTATGCTGATCCTGAAGATAAATAGAGCCAAGTATGTGTGGTGTGTGCATATATAAAGTAATTTAGAAAATTTAGAAAAGACTATTACTGTGGTCTTTCAGGGGTGAGGATCCCACTAGGTAGACTAGACTGGCCTCAAACTCATGAAGATTCAACTGTCTCTGCCTTCCAAGTTCTCGGATTAAAAACATGTACCACCATAGTGCTACCACACCTAAGTATAAAATACCATAACTAAGTATTTTATTTCTAATAATTAAATCTACATATGGAATTATACTCATCATACTATAATAACAACAGAAAAGGAATAAATGCAATACTCTGGGAGCAATTTTAACATAAACTTGGATACATTTCCCAATGGAAAATTTATGTGGCCACTGAAGGAATTAGGTACACTACATATATTAATATGAAAAAACTCAACAACAATAACAAAAAGCCAACATTACACCAATGGGGTAGAAGAAATGGCTAAACAGCACATATCAATCCATTTTAATATGTGTGCATATGGTATGTATGCGTGTGTGTGTGTGTGTGTGTGTGTGTGTGTGTGTGTGCAGATAGAGGCAGAGGTCAACTTGGTGTCATCCTTCAGGAGCTGCCCATCTTGCTTTTCTCTGTTTGAGACAGGATCTCTCACTGGGACTTGGGGTTCGCTGGTTTGGCTAGGATAGATGGCCAAACCTAGGAATCAGTCCTTTCTGCTTCCCCGGTTCCCCGGTGCTAGGATGCTATGTGTACATTACCATGTTCAGCTTTTCATGTGGGTGCTAGGGACTGAAGACAGCAAACTCTCTACCAAGATACCAGAGCTATCTTCCCAGCTCCCATATTAACCCATTTCATAAATTAAAAAAATACATGTTTTATGTATGGAATAAGTAGCATCAATAGGAATGATTGGTACCAAATCCTTGCCTGTAATAGAGATCAAATTATATTAATTTAAATTAATTAAACTGTATAGAGATTAAATTATATACTTGTGACTAGCACCCAGCTATCTCAGGCCCTCCAATAAAGACTTTGACACCCACAAATAAGCAGGAAGCAGTCTTGAGCACCCACCATCTCAATTCCTTCAACCTGCTATGCTTAATTCCCCACCTTTTTATTATAAGAAAAAGATAAAAATGTTGTAATCTGCTGGCCTGGTCTGTCACCTGGGTACCTGGTCCCTTTAAGAGACAAGCCCCACCTACTCCCAACCACCCACTTCCCCCAAGGCAAGCAGATCTCCCACATACTTACTCTCTCTCTCACCCCCTCTCTCCTTCTCTGCCCTTCCAGAGAGGAAGCTTCTGCCTCTCTCTCTTCTCCCCATCTTCTCCCCATCCCCTCTTCCCTTTCTCCTCCATAACCCACTAAATAAACTCTATACCCAAACTCTCTCTGCATGGCGTATCTGTCTGTCTCCCTTAGAGGCCTCAGGCCACCCCTGGCGGACCCACTGAGGCCTCAGGTGACCCTCATGGGGCCGGCCTTGGGTCAGCAGCCTTAAGAATGATAACAATATGTACAAAGATAAGAAAAAGAAACTAAAGGAAAAGTAGCCAATGAAAAAGAAAACTTGAAATTAGAAACATGATTATCAAAATAATACTTAATAAAAGAGCTGGAAATAAATGAAGTAAATAAGCAAGAAGTTAGAATAAAAAGATGAAGAATATAAGTCTACTTGAGAGAGAAAATCACGAAAGGAATCAAAGAAGCCCCCAAAATGTCTCATACAGTTTCAAGGAAAACAAACAAAGCAGAAAATATTCAAAGAAAAAATATGCAAGGAAAAGCTTAGGGCCAGAGGGCTTGACCTTCTAAAGAGGTCACTAGATACCCACAGTGATGTCTGACACACATTCTCCATCATAGCCTATCACAGCACCAGGATCAAAGACAAAAGATGTTCTAAAAGAACAGTCCATGCAGAAAATCTCCCACAGCAACCAAAACAACAGACAAACAAACAAACACGTCAGAAATAACTAAGATTTTTGGAAGGGAAGGTTTCTAATCTAAGAGTTTACATTCAGAAAAACAACTAACCAATATTTTATGCAAAGGCATAGAAGTCCTCACAGTTTTTACCTCTGCAGGTAAAAACTCCTGGGAAGCCACTTAAGAATGTGCTCAGCCCAGAGAGATAGTTCAGTTCAGCACACAATGATGCTCTCTGTAACAGGTAAGGATGCTCTCAGCCAAGCCCGATGACCTGAGTTTGACTCTCAGAACCCGCAAGGTGGAAGGAAAGAACTTACTCCTGCAAACTGACTTCTGACGTCAACACATGCTACGGCACAGGCCTGCACATACGAATAAATGAACAAACAAATAAACAAGTGCCTAGGACACTGAGAAGTAAATCAAGAAAGATAAACCTGTAGGGTGAGGCAAAAGAGTCCTGTGAGGACGCCAAGGGAAGACAGAAAGAGTGATATGAAGGATCAAAGGCATCAGTGCTCAGGAACCACTTAAGCCTGAGGACAGTGGTAACCCCCATCTATCAGACCCAACACCTTTATGACTCAAGGTCACTGGCCAGACCACACAGAATGAATGGTCTGGTCTCCACAGGAGTTATTCATTGCTATTCTGGGCAATGCTGTAGTCTTGCTCAACAAATCTTTAAAGCAAAACGCAACAAGAAGGGATTGTTTCCTGTAGTCGATTTCCCACTCTCTGGGGGCCCGCCGCCCAGGTCTCAGATACACAGAGACTTATTCTTACTTATGAATGCCTGGCCTCAGTTTGGCTTTGTTCTAGCCAGCTTTTTTAACTTAAATTATCCCATTTCTAACTACATTTTGCCTCTGGGCTTTTTATCTTTCTTTAGTCTATGTATCTTTCTTTCCTTCTTACTCTATGGCTGGCTGTGTGGTTGGGTGGCTGGCCCCTGGCGTTCTCTTCTCTTTTTCTCACTCCTGCCTAGCTATTGGCTGTTCAGCTCTTTATTAGACCAATCAGGTGTTTTAGGCAGGCAAAGTAACACAGTGTTACAGAGTTAAACAGATGCAACATAAAAGAATGCAACACATCTTTGCATCATTAAACAAATATTGTACAGCATAAACAAATGTAACACATCTTAAACTAATATTCCACAAAAGTTTTCCATTGGCTCACCTGTGTCCTAAAATAAAGCACACTACTTATTGGAAATTCGTCCAACAAGGTGGTCGGTACTACCAACTCATGGCACTACCAAACAGTTCTAGTCATGAAAAGATTATCCATGCTAGGTGTCTTTAGTCAGGGTTACTATTGCTGTGAGGAAGTGCAATGACCAAAAGCAAGTATGGGGGAAAAGAGTTTATTTGGCTGACACTTCCACATCCATAATCTATCTCTGAAGGAAGTCAGGACGGAACTCAAACAGGGTGGGAACCTGGAGGCAGGAGCTGTTGCAGAGGTCATGGAGGGGGCATTGCTTACTGGCTTGCTTATTAGGGCTTGCTCAACCTGCTTTCTTATAGTACCCAGGTCCACCAGTCCAGGAATGGCACCACACACAATGGGCTAGACCCTCCCTCTTTGATAGCTAATTAGGCAAATGCCCTACAGGCTTGCCTACAGCCTGATCTTATAGAGGCATTTTCTTAATTGATGTTCCCTCCTGTCAGATGACTTTAGCTTGTATCAAATTGACATAAAACTAGCCAGAATGCTAGTAAACTAAGAAATCATCCCAGAATGATGCTAGAATAATCAACTAGCCTCACTACATTCGGTATGATCTAAAAGTTTAGGCGTGAAATATATAAGAAGAAAAGAATCAAAGCATGAGCGATAAAGACTAGTGAGAATTAGCAGCAGGTTAGGTAAGATTACTAAGAACAAAGAAGATTACTGGATCAGAAGACATAAACAAAAGAAACTCTCCAAAGGAAAAATGAGGAGAGAAAAGTGGGGAGGGATTAGCAGGATATCATTGAATTATGGAACTTCTAATGGTCTGTTGTGCACATAGCCAGAGTCCTTAAAAGAGAGGAGAGGTAAAAAGGGTAAAATTATATGAGGAGTGGGAATGTGCTGCTCAGTGACAGAGCATTTGTATAATATACCAGGTGCAAGATTCGGTCTCTAAAACTGTGAGGGCAAGACGGTAGCCTGAAGTTTCCCAAATGCGATACAAACTACAAACACAGAAATGTAAGAAGTCTCTGACCTTCAAGCACAAGGAATATTAGTAAAACAAAGCTAAGGTTTCTAAGTGTTAGATTGTCCAAAATAGGCGCTGAGGGGAGAAATGGAGACAAAATACATCTTATACACAGAAAACCAAAATCTAGTTTACCATCAACAGTACATTGGAAACAAAGCAAGAAAGGAAACAGGGAAACACTGTAATACACTAAAGGAAAAACAGGAACCCCCACCTCTTAAAAAACAACAACAAAAAAACAAAACAAAAACAAAATAAAAAAAAAACCAAAAAACTCTGTACTATTTACTACTTTGCTCCTATAACAAACATCACTGCCAAAGCAACTTGGTAGAGGGAAGGGTTTATCTTATCTTATACTTCCAGGTCACAACCTGTTATTGAAGGACATAATTCCTAAAAAACTTACGGCCGGAACCTGCAGCAGAAACCATAAAGGGACAAACTGCTGCTTGCTATTTTGATCTCTGACTGAGGCAGAAGGTTCTCTAAGAGTTCGAGGCCAGCCAAGACCATATAGTGAGACCCTGTCTCAGGCAACCAAATAACCTAACTAGGAACCCTCTAGATAACTGTGAAGTTAGAATTTTATGTAATTAAAAAATGACTCCCCGCTTTGGGTTGCCTGTTATGAATAATAACTTCTGTGCATTATATTTTAATTGAAAATAATACTGGCTTTAAGAATGGTGCCACAGGGCTGAAGAGATGGCTCAGTGGTTAAGAGAACTGACTGCTCTTCTAGAGAACCTGGGTTCAAATCCCAGCAACTATATGGCAGCTAACAGCTGTCTGAAACTCCAGTCTTGAAGATCCACACCCTCACATAGTCACACAGACATACATGCAGGCAAAACACCAGTACACACTGAAAAGAAAGAATGATGCTCCTGTCTTCCCATGTAAAGGAAAATGTTATATACACATAGTACAGATAAGGTTTTGGGGTGTTTTTTTTTAAACTAAGCCTCTTAAATGACAAAGAAACAATTTTCTTCCTATCTTATTGACCACCCCACTAAATGCACCAAATGAGCAGAGTGCATACAACATCAGCTATTGGGGAAGGCTTGCTTGATCACACACCCTTGGGAGGAAATGTTCATTGTATATCTCAGGAATTACCTCCTTCTGTTGTGCTGGCCAGAATCCAAGAGCTTACTGCAGACCAGCCAATTTCATTCCGGCAGGACACACTGATGCTGTAATTAGCCAGGGCTTGCAGATGCTGGATTTCATACAGATGTGGCGAAGCCGAGGTATTAAAAATCATGACTGAGTCATTACTCAGCAGGTCAGCTTCCTTGACCTGAATGAACAGTGCAGATGTGGACCAGCATTAGTAAGGTGGAGGGAATGCCAGACTTGGGCACACAAGGGCTGGATGCACGTAGCCCTTCCTGTGTGCTGGAGGAAGGACTGTTTTCATTCAGGACACACACAGAATTTCCCATCAGCATTACTTGGGTTACTCATGTCACTCTGGCAACAACTGACACCCTCAGGAAAATGTCTGCACTACAGAGCTTCACTGTGGCGGGCAACACATAGTTACTGTGATAGTTACTGTGATAATTATGTTATTAACATATTAATAATTATAACTCACGCTGTACTCAAATGGAAAGTGGCCCCTCTGCTCCCAGATCCACTTGTGTTCTTTTTAAAATTTTTATGTATATATATATACATACATATATGCGTATGTATATAATTGTTTTGCTTGCATGTATATCTATGTGAGGATATCAGATCCCCTAAAACTGGAGTTACAGACAGCTGTGACCAGCTATGTGGGTGCTGGGAATTGAACTCAGGTCCTCTAGAAGAACAGTCGGTGCTATTAACCTCTGAGCCATTTCTCCAGCCCCTACTTGAGTTCTTAATCTAGTCTTTTGTTTCATAATATGTAATTTTTTCAATAATTTCCAGATCTCATATTAGAAGATACATTTCTTGACTTTTGTCATCATTGTTGTTTTTGATAATTTGAAAAGCAAGCACAAAATATCATCTAAGCACATTTTCAGCACTTCCTAAGGAGTCACATGCTTGTGTTTTTTTTCTTCCAGACTCGGTGTTACCACTCCTTCTGACACAGTACCAATGGCTTTGATGAGATTTGATTACTCCTGTGTAGTTTATCATGAATTTCAAAGCTCACAACGTAGGGTTGGGGAGATGGCTCAGCAGTTAAGAGCACTGGCTGCTCTTCCAGAGGACCTAGGTTCAATCCATGCTTGTGAGCTAGCAGATGTGGGTCCTGGGAAATGAATTGAGGTTCTCTGGAAGAGCAGAAAGCATTCTTAATCACTGAGCAATCTCTCCAGTCCCTCTTTAAAGCTTTTTATGAGCATATGCTAATTATACATAATAATGGGTTTCATCATAACATTTTCAGGCATGTATATAAATGTGTTTTAATTATATTCAATCCCCATTGCATTCTCTTGTTCCCTCCGCCCCCTTCCTCATCCTGGTCTCCCTTCTACTGTTATGTCATTTTTTTTTAAAAATTATTTTTTGTTTTATGTGTACGAATGTTTTGCCTGCATGAATGTGTGTGCACCATATACATGCCTGGTGTTGGCAGAGGCCAGAAAAAAAGCACCAGATCCCCTGGAACTGAAGTTTCAGGCAGTTCTAAGCCTTCTTGTGGGTGCTGGGACCCCCAACCTGGTCATGGCAAAAGTAAATAGTGCTCCTAGCACCTGAGCCATCTTCCAGCACCGTCATGGCTTTGTGTGTGTGTGTGTGTGTGTGTGTGTGTGTGTGTGTGTGTGTGTGTGTGTGTGAAATGAGTTTCCTTAGGATTGCTGACAGGAGCATGGGTGAGGGGTTATTTCCAGAACCACAGGTACCTTACCAGTGGCTATACTACTGAAAAAGGAGTTCCTCTTTCCCTCCCTCAGTAACTGCCCACAGAGCCTCAAGGAGGAGTAAAGCCCCATGAGCTGCTCCCTGCTAACAATTAGGAATTGCCTATTTATTCTAAGGAAGGAAGAAGGCCTCATAAGCACACACCCTCAGTCCAAGACAGGATGTTTGTGGGCCTGGCTTTGTACAGGTCTTGTGTAGGTGACCATAGCTGCAGAATTCAAGAGTGCAATGGCCTTGTCATGCCGGGAAGACCACTGAACCATGTTTAAAATTTCCAGCACTATACCTTGTTCGAGACAGAACCACCCGCACTAGCCAGGGTTCTCTAGAGGAACAGAACTGATAGAGTATATACAAGGGGATTTATTAGAACGGTTTACAGTGGCACAGCTAGCCCAACAATGGCTGTCTACCAACAGAAGGTCCAAGAACCCAGTAATTTCAGTTCACCAGGCTGGATGTCTCAGTTGGTCTTCAGTAGATGTGAGAATCCTGAAGAAGTCGGCTCCAAGGCCAGTGCAGGAACAGGCTCGCAGGTGAGAGCGAGTGTAATGAGGTAGACAGAGCAAGCTTCCCTCTTTAATGTCCTTTCTGTAGGCTGCCAGCAGGAGGTGTGGCCCAGGTTAAAGGTGGATCATCCCACCTCAGAAGATCTGGATTAAAAGTGGTCTTCCCATTTCAAATAATTTAACTAAGAAAACAATCTCTCCCAGGTGTACCCAGCTGCTTGAGTTTAAGATAATTCCAGATCCGGTCATCTGACTTCTGACCCCAGTCACGCTGACTTCCAAAGTACTAGGCAGGTCTTGAAGAAAGTCAAAGTCTTTCAAAGAAAACAAAGATTCTGAGGTAATCAGAAAATTCTTATCTGGCAGTTTACATTTTAGGGGGAAACTGAGGTTATCTTGCTGGAAGAGCCTGTCACCTTTGAACTGCCACACTCCTTTTCTTCTGGGCAAGGCTGAGGTCCATAAACTCACACTTTAGATCCTGCTCTTCCGGCTTCCGGCTTCTGTGTGTGTCTACAATCTCATTCTCAGGCTGTTTCATGGCGGGATACACATCTACAAACACGGCCTCAGGACTCTCCCCACGGAGCCACGACCCTTTCCCAAGCCCCCTCGTTTTCATGCCACGCCTGTTCTTAGCGTGCCTTGTTGACAGAGCTAGTGTGACTGTTGGCTTCGCTTCTTTTTAAAGGCCTGTGATTTGTTATCCCTGGCAGAGGTGGGGACTGAACTCCAGGCCTACGCACGTGCTAGGCAACTGCCTGCCACTGAGGTACACTCACCTCTGAGCCTCCTCAAAGTTTCTATTTTGAGAGTCTTGCTAAGTAGCCCAGGCTGCTGGCCAACTTGTGTTCATTCCCCCTTCTCAGTCTCCAAGTAGCTGGGTTGATGACACACTGGGATTTGCAGCCATCATGCCCAGCAAAAATTTGTCTGCTGTGGAATAATCCTTCTCTACACTGTGTGAATATGTGCCGCTACGACTGGTTTAATAAGCAAGCTGACTGGTCAGTAGTTGAACGAGATACAAACTGAGAATGATGGGATGAGGAAGGGCAGAGTGAGAGGAGACACTAGCCAGCCACCAAGGAAGCAGGACATATAGAAAATGAGTTAACAAGCCATGAACCATGTGGCAAAGCATAGAGAAGAAATATGTGTTAATTTAAATGAACAGGTAGTAACAAGCCTGAGCTATTGGACAAGCATTTGCAATTAATAGTAAGTCTCCAAGTTGATTATTTGGGAGCAGGCAGTTGGGACAGGAAAACTCCACCTACATCTGTCCTTCTCATTCTATAACATGAAGATCCCTGCTCTTGCCTGGAGTTGCTTTAGTATTGCCCAGTGGTCCTTTCTGCTTATCTCTCTCCACTCCAACAGAAGCTCACCCTGAAGAGCACGCACAGTTGGCAATGTTTTTGGGGAAGCTGGAAGCACAGGAAAGGATAGTTTCTATCTCCTCCAGTACACCTTTCTCAAATCTCCTTAAAATGTTTACTTCCTTGCCTTTACCGCAACCAAAACCCCACAATTGCCTCCACATTGTCCACCAGATCTATGTTCACAGAGCGAGAGACCTAGGTTCTTAGCAAAAATCTAGTCCTTGGCCAAACTCCCCATCCTCCCCCCCCACCCCATCCCATTTTGCGTATTTCCTGTTTGGGAATGGGGTTGGTTATAGGGGAGATTAGAAGTGGTTTTTCCAGTACATGTATGTATGTATGTATATACATACATATATACATATATGTATATATATGACAGAACATTAGTGGGTGAAACAGAAGCAATTTTGGGAGGGGAAATATTTAATCCAAAGAATGAATTCCCTTAGTAAGGGAGGTACAACTAAGGCTATGGGTGTAGTGTTCTTAGTCAGAATAGGTGTTTGCAGTTTAGCATAAGGACCATAAATAGACATTTGGGAATATTTTGGAATCCCCTAGGGGATACTATGAGGGTGGCGTGGAGGCCGAGTTCCACCTCTGACTCAGACCTTATGGGTGACAGGAAGGTACCAGCTGGCCTGAGAAGCCACCACTGTTCAAGAAACAAGGACCATGTGCTTATCTTGGGGGTGGCTTTTTGGCAGAAATTACTTTTTGTTCTTTCATATTAAACTATGCACTGACTTCCTGGTGACCAACCACTAAAACTAAGGTGGAGGAAACCTTTGGCTCTCTGCCCCAATCCCTTTTCCGGAACCCTGTGTGAGCATTTACAGGCAGGCTCTTGGGAAAATATAGAATTTCTAAAATGGTCCTCCTCTGTGGACCCGGCGGGAAAAGGGCACAAAATGGCAAGAAGCATGTGAAGGAGCTAAAAATAGAAACGGAGTGTGTGTCCCAAAAACGGATGAAGAAAGAAGACATAGCCAGGATCAAAGGAAGGGAAAGGGTGTGTCCCGATAGGTAGCAGCCAGTTTAAAAGGGCGATGAGCTACAATTCGTACTTGGTCCCTTCAGGAAGGGGGACACACCGCAGATAGCCTCTAGACTCCCTGCAGGGCTTCCATAGGAAACAAAGGGTACTCTATTAAGTGCGAAGTTCAGAAAAATAAAAACCAGGTTTTAAGATAGGTAAACATCGAGATTGCTCGTGTCACTTAGCTGGCTTTCCTGTGTCATTGATTGTCTAACAATTCCACCAGAGATGGGAGCGAGAAAGAGTGAAGGGAGGCTGAGCTAGCTGGTATCTGAGTGTAGAATGACCACATCTGGACCATGCGGTCCAAGGTGGGCAAGGGGAGCCTGTCGTTTGTCTGCCCTGGGATGCTTTTTTCATTTAGGCCATGACTCTGCGAAGCCACAGCGAAGTCAAGAGAGAATGGGTTAAGCTGGTGCTTGATTCTTCACCTTCCAAAGTGACCTGGTGCTTCCTGACATCCCGCTGTCTCACCTACCTCATGTCTACCCTGAGGCTCTCTCTCTCAAGGTGGGGGTGGCAGTAGCAGTTCTCTCTGTCTCCTGAAGTTTGTCACTCTCAAGAGGAAAGGTATTGTCATACCCTCTCTGGCTCCTCAATTCAGCAGCTTAAAGTTGTTGCCTTTCAGAAGCCTGTCTGTCACTTCAGCTATGTCTGTAAGACTAAATGTCAACACCCATCCCCTTACTGTACTCTGTAATAGAGCTCTGAACTCACATGATGTGGGATGGCCTTCTGTATGTGTGTTGCTTTATTGGTTGATGAGTAAGGCCAGGTAGGAAATCTGAACAGAGATATATAGAGAGAATAGGTAGAGTCAAAGAGATGCCATGTAGCTGCCAACGGAGAAAGATGCTGATGTAGGAACCTCTCTGGTAAGCCACAGCCTTGTGGTGATACACAGATTTTTTTTTTAAAAAAAGGGTCAATATAAGAGCTAGATAAGAATACACCAGAGCTATTGGCCAAGAAGTATTGTAATTGTAATTAATAAAGTTTCTGTGTGATCATTCAGGTCTGTGGGGCAGGCAGGAACAAAAGAACAGTCTCTGTTAACACTCACGCAGAGCAAAACTGATGAAATTAAAGGGAGAAAAGTTGAAGAAAAATAAGAGTTGAGACCCTGAGGATTCCCAGTTATAGACAGATAGAAGCCCTAGACAGAAGATCAACAGGGATACAGGATAGACTAAGACAATGAACCAACTCTGCTAAACCATTCGGCACAGAACACTCCTGACAGCTGGTTTACGTCATCCTCAGTCCTTGGCAGTCTCCAGGACAGGACATAACACTGTGTCATTCAACCGGCCTTAATAGATTTTAAATGACCAAAATTAATCTAAGCATCTTCTAATGGAACGTTAGAAATAAACAAAGAAGTTGAGGACCTGGCTCAATGGGTAAGAACACTTGCTGCACAAGATTGGAAACCCAAGTTCAGATCAGCAGTACCCATGTAAAAAGCTGAATGCGACTGTGCACACAGACCCTTGTAGCCCCAGTGTTGTGGGCGCAGAGGCAGGAGAATCTCTGGGGCTTGCTGACTGCCAGCCTTGCTCCAGGTCTCAGTGAGAGATTCTGATGGAGAGTGATAGAGCAGGAAACCAGACGGCCTCCTCTGGCTTCCACACATGCATGGGTATATGCACCTGTATACACACAGGTGCGGACACCACATACACATAAAAGAATAATAAAAAAAGTGTGGGATTTAAACACATTCCTAAATAATCAAGAAAACAAAAAATCATAAGGAAAAAGGCAAAACAAAAACAAGCAAGAAACCCATTGAGATGAATGAGAACACAGCAAAATAAAAATCTCATGGGGCTATATCTCAAGCCATGCTTACAGAGAAATGGGCGGCACAGATGTGCAGCATAAATGCCCATATTAAATTTCTCTCAATGAGGCATGGTGGCACACGCCTATAATGCTAAGTGCTTTGGAGGCAGAAACAGGAAGAGCAAGAGTTCATGGTTATTTATGGCAATAGTGAGTTGAAGGCCAGTATAGACTACACGAGGCCGACTCTGTCTTTAAAAAGTTCATTAATCAGTCAATCGGGAGGATTTCCTGGTGAGAGATTGTAGACACAAGAAGGGCTAGCACTTACAGGGCTTGGCAGATTCACAAATAAAGTCAGGCAAGGATTAAGCCAGGCAGGGAGCGGTAGGGCGAAGACAGATACTATTTTAGAGATACTGCCTGTTTTTATTTTTCAGAGAAGGAACAGCTGTCAGATAAGAGGAGGAGGCACCAAGAGCAGAGAAATTAATTCCAGTTGGTATGAAAAACATCTGGTTATAAACACAAAATTCTCTAGAAGTCACTTCCCCAAACTGAGTTGGAATGACTAATCTATGTTAGGCTAATGTGCTTGTCTTTTTTAACATTAATTTTATGTATTATTATCATCATCATCATGGGGGAACACTTTGTGCCATCATACACAACTGGAGGTCAAAAAACAATTTCCAAGACTCAATTCTTTCCTTCTACTGTAGATTCCAGGAATCAAACTCAGGCTATCAGGTTTGTGTGGCATCTCGCTGGCCAGGTTAACATGATATCTGGTTTTAATGAGAAAACCAGATATCCAGGAAACCAAGAACGATTCCGTCCCTATGCATGATAAAGGACAAGGCAGAATCACACTGTCAGCAGACAGTCCCCAGGTGACTGGTAACTCGCTCCTATACACTGTGTCTGACCTGACTGTGGAGTTAGTGGTTCTCTAGCTCTGGTGTTGGCATCTGATCTTCGCAGGCCTGAATTCTGGTCCGGTTACCCACAGAAGAGCCTACAGCGCTAGTGGGTTTTAAGCAAGAGATACATATCCACAGAATGCCTTGGCCACAGTGGGGACTCAGTAAGTAATAATACTATTGCCCATGTCTGTTTTCACACAAGGAACACTCAAGAGCACAGCCTATCACATGACAAGGTATCATTTAGCGCGACTCACCCATATTTTTCCCAGCCCTGTTTCATAGTAACTTTAGGTACTGTTAAAAGGAACTGAAGATTCTATAAGACCAGCAATGCCCAGGTTTCCCAAGAGACAGTGGCTAAGGGGCTTCATTTATCAGTGCACGTGACCCACCTTGGGCTGGTGCAACTGTCCTTTGTAATACCTGCCTAGGAAGAGCCATACTGGGAAGGAGGTGTGCAGCCTCCTGGACCCTTGGTCACAAACCGGCTCTCATTCAGGGAGAATTTTTGGAATTTATGCGAATCTTGGTAATTTATAAAGAATTATTCCCGGCCTCATGACCTTTGTCCTTGGAGACATGTTTCTCTCCTGGTTGGGTCCTAGGTCATAACCCAGCACTGTGGCCAGAACATTAGAGACAGCTGCGATGGTGTACACTGAGTAGGGGAGTGGAAGGGGCTCTGAGCAGAAGTGGAGAAATACCAGCCACGCCCACCCTGGGGAGGAGGAGGAAAAGCCAGAGCGCATCACACAGCACTCTTCATTCTGGAGACTTACCTGAATGCTGCAGTTCTGAAATGGGGAGTATCCATTGAAACCTGGGACCCAGGAGACCAGGATGCTGTGTGCTGTGCTGCTGAGGATGTGGACTTCAGTTGGTGGGGAGGGGATTGCTATGGAAAAACAAACACACACACACATATAATCACAATGATAAGTCACAGGGCACCACAAACCAGTGGCTCTCGACCTGTGGGTCTCAACTCCTTTGGGGGTCAACCACCCTTTCACAAGGGTCATCTAAGACCATCAGAAAACAGATATTTACATTATGATTCATAATGGTAGCAAAAAAAATAATTTTATGGGGCTGGAGAGATGGCTCAGAGGTTAAGAGCATTGCCTGCTCTTCCAAAGGTCCAGAGTTCAATTCCCAGCAACCACATGGTGGCTCACAACCATCTGTAATGGGGTCTGGTGCCCTCTTCTGGCCTGCAGGCATACACACAGACAGAATATTGTATACATAATAAATAAATATTTAAATAAATAAATAAATAAATAATTTTATGGCTGGGGTCACCACAACACGAAGAACTGTATTAAAGGGTCACAGAGTTAGCAAGGTTGAGAACCACTGCTCTAGACCAAGGTGGTCTTGGTTACACAGACAATAAGTTTTCAAATAAATAAAAGAAACACAAGTTTGGCCTCAGTGCTGGGGAGACAAGGGAGAAGGACCAGAAGTTCAAGGTCACCTTGTCTTAAACACATAAGAATTCCACAAGCTTTGGAAATAGGATTGAACTTTTAAAGAAATTTTCGGTGAGATTATGCATGACGCATAAACGTCAATGTTTCCATTTTATACATGTCTAAACTCTAAGAAGTTTAAACCTCGGTAAAAGGTCTTTACAAATCTACACCCACTCGTGGATTTCTGAGATTCCCAACATGCCTTTGAAAACTGTAAGAGCGGAATTTGTAGAAAGGAAGGAAGTTATACACTTCCTCCGGGAGTCACTTTTAGTTTGCGTTTTGTTTTTTTTTTGTTTTTGCAATGAACTCTTACAAAATGCCATTTCCTATCCTTTATCCAGTTGATTTACTGAAACCGAAATCATGACTCTAGCTTTAGTTTTAAGTTCCCTTCTCTGCATGCCCAACCTTTAACTTATTCAACACGGTCCACCTTTTTTTCTTGTGCTTCTCTGATTTCCCAAGAATAAGAGAAAAGAACCACAAACCCAATCTTGATTCTCCACTATCTAAAGATCAGAGAGTAAAACATAAAACGTGTTTGCGTTTCCATGAGTAAGGGTGACGATATAAAGGTAAAGTGGAATTTGCTTCTAGGTTTTCCTTTCCTTCCAGGTTTTGGGTTTAATACTTGCTATTACACAGGCGTAGAGGACAGGTGATGAGCTGCAGTGTCTCTGCTCACATCTGCCTCTGACTCTGTTACTGTCAATCAACTGCCCCGTGAGCTCCCACCTAGGGAAACGCAAGTGCACAAGGGAAGGGAGAGGAGGAGACAGATGGGCATCCCTCTTGTTCTGAGTCTCTCTTGTTAGACTCAGATCAGGCTCAGTTGACCCACTCTTCATAAGAGTCCCTGGCCAGCCCATATATGGGCTCTTCAAAGGCTAATGAGGACAAGTACAAGGTGGAGGAGGGAAAAGTGAAAACAGGTAAAGCTTCCAGCTTATTTTCTCCCTGTGCTAAGCAGGACCACACTGGCTAAGGCTTAGCAATGATTTATGCGCCAGGTACTGCTATGCGTGTTCTACTTATATTAAATCATCAAGCCTCAAAATAGGTAGGCTTTATAATTGCCCCTATATCTTCTTTCCCAAACAGCACTGACACTAAAGAGGAGAAGGGACTTGTCTACTGTCACAAAGAAAGTCAGTGGGCAGGCCAGACCCCCAGGAGATGGTGAAGAGCCCTGGCCTTCCTGCTCACCTTTGATGTTGATCTGCACACCCTTGGTCACCGTGAGTCCTTTGTCATTGTGGGCCTCACAGCTGAAGACGGCTGTCTCGGTCAGACCTGGGGTGGAAGGACACTTGTGAGATTCGAAGCAGAGAAGGAGGTTGTGCTGTGCTAGAAAGCTGTGACTTGGCCACCTTGGAGTTCTTGGTTCATAGCTTCTAGCCTAAAGTGCAAAATTAACCTAAAAATATGTATAAAATATATAAAAGATGTAAAAGATACAGTGCTAGCAACAGGAAAACAAACCCGAGACGAAGGTACTGGTACCCAGAGCAGAGTAATCCTGGACCTGGGGCAGCTGCTTTCATTCGTTCAATTTTTAAATGTCAAGGTAATGAATTTAGACTTTTCTCTCTTCTTTTTTTTTTTCTTTAAGTAGGGGAGGGGTCGAGACATGGTCTCTCTATGTAGTTCTAGCTGTCCTGGAACTCATTCTGTAGACCAGGCTGAACTCTATAGGCCGGCTTAAACTCACAGACCTCCGCCTGTCTCTGTCTCCTGAGTGCTGGGATTAAAGGTGTGCACCCCCACCTCCAGCCAGAGTTTAGTCGCAAACACAGCAAACACCACACAAGGACATGCAGGCAACGATGGGGCTCATCAAAGAGGAGCAGGAACCAAGGGAAAGAGTTTCCAATGCCTAAGGCTGGAACTGGCAGAGCAAGAAAGTCATGTGACGGTGAATTACAACCCAAAGTATGCAATACAAAGAACCTGAAACTTTATTAGGTGTTATTAACTTTATTAGCTTTCAAGTCCTCTATATTGATAAAAATGGCAGATTAAATAAATGCTCTAGTAGTCTATATAGAGTCTCCTTCCTTAAGGAGGCTGGTGGAGCATGGCTTGGGAAAGGGGAGAAGGAGGGCAGCCTTAGGACACAGAAACGGACCACGCCCATCTCTGCCAGGCTGGCCAAAGTTCACGCCCGGAAGTGATTGCTCATCTTGACAGAATGTACCCTGAGATGATAGAAATAGCAGCTCCGTTCTGTGACAGTCCTCTCGAAACGCAAAAGCTTGTTCTGTTCATATGAGAAATATCAGGCAGGCCCAAGTTGTGGGACAGTCTATAAAACACCTGCCCAGCAATCTTCAAAACCACCAAGACGAGGAGAACAAGGAAAGTTTGACCACAAGGTGCCTAATCAGACAGGCACAGATGACTGAGTAGAGCGGAGTGTGACGTCCTGACGTCTGGGACAGGTGTTAAAAATCTAAGAAAATCTGGACCTTAGCTAATAAAGATGTATCAGCATTGAGACATCAATGGTAACCAATTTATCACACTACTGTAGGGCGTTAAAAGTAGGAGAACATGCAGAAGGGGTCTATTGAGATTCTGTGTTCTATCTTAACCGTTTTCTTCAAAGATGTGTATATCTGTACCAGTGCAAGTACGGAAGTTAGAGAACAAACAGGAATGGATTCGCTTCTTCTATCATGCTGAAACAGTTTCTCTTGCTTCTGCTACTGTGCAGCCCCCTCCTGGCTAGCAATTCCCTGACTGTGAGTCTCATCTCACCATATTAGGAGGGCTGGGATTACATATGAGGAGGGCTGGGATTACATATGAGGAGGGCTGGGATTACATATGAGGAGGGCTGGGATTACATATGAGGAGGAAGGCTGGGATTATATATGATGAGGAAGGCTGGGATTACATTTGAGGAGGGCTGGGATTACATATGAGGAGGGCTGGGATTACATATGAGGAGGGCTGGGATTACATATGAGGAGGGCTGGGATTACATATGATGAGGAAGGCTGAGATTACATATGATGAGGAAGGCTGGGATTACATATGCGTGCTATTGATCCAGCCTCGTCTGGATGTTCTGGGCTGGGGAACTCCTGTTTTCAGACTCATGTGGCTGGTGCTTCACCCACTGACCAGCTCCACAGTTTTACTGCACAATCTAAAACTATTTTAAAATGTAAATTTTTTTTTAAAACAAACCTATATGTACTATGCAGTTGGTCTGGAAACTTCTATATCTTTAGGACACAAAAGCAGTATTACCATAAACTGAAGATAGATATAGGTTTTTTTTTGTTTTTTTGTTTTTTTTTTTTTTAAAAAAAGCATGCCACAACTTGCTTTTACCTAAAAAGCTTAATTTGGGTGCTGGAGAGATAGCCCAGTGGTTAGGGCATGTATTACTCTTCAGAGGACCAGAGTTTGGGTCCCAGCACCCATGTCACGTAGCTCACCGACGTCAGCTCTAGAGCATCCTTGAGCCTCTTCTGGCATTTGGCTCATCTGCACTTACAGGCCCACATACCCACATATAGGCATATACATAATTAAAAACAACAAATTTATATAGTTTTCTTTGGCCTACTTCATAAGGAATTTTCCATCCAGAGTTTTGAAAATTCCCAGCTAGTCACTAATTAACTGAACTTGAAAAATGAGAGGCAGAAAAACAAAACTGTCTACAAGATAACAGCAGTCATTAAGGCTAGAAAAGTTGTCCAATATCGATGTCCACATGGCCAGTACTGTGTCAGGGCTACGGCCAAGTGGTCAGTATGGGGCAGAGAATTATGTTTGAAGATATTGTAAGGGGAAAAAAATGCAACTCTGATTCTCCACCCCGACACACACACACACACACACACACACACACACACACACACGCTGCTCACACGCATGCATGCACACACACACACACTGCGGGTTAATTCCTGTTACTTTCCACTCAGAGGAAGGCTCTCCCTGGTGCCTGAGTTTTCCTGACTAGGCATGGCCCCTCCAGGGAAAAATCAACCCTGCATCTCTGCCCTCTGACTCTTACGGTGACTTTTCCTTTCTCTGAAAAACAGTACACCGTGAATGTATTTTACTTTTGTGAGACAAGGAGTATTTCCCTCACTCTGGAGGGAACTCCTAAAGCGGATTGTTTAGTTAAACGTTCTTGACCATCTAAAGCACCGAGGACTGTGGCATCGGTCAGGAGCCATGTCCTTGTGTGTTTGACCACTTCCTCTCAGGTGAACGGTGAAACCACTCCTGTTTTGTATGGTGACTGACGCAAATAATCGGTTCTCTGGAACCAGACATTTTATCTCACACCCCTCACTTGAGTCTGTAAAGGATGCTTGTGAATGAACATCCGTGAGGGATCGTGCAGTGTCTGTAGAGCTTCTAATGTCTCTCAGAAATTCTGATGTCTACAATGGAAAATTTTTCATTATTTAAGTAGCTGAATAAAATGTGATGGTAGAGATCTTGGAAACAGGCTAGAATGTAGGAACTTGAGCACACTTAATCCCCAAACCTACCTGCGATATTTTGATAGCAATCTCATCCACTGAAATCCCTCTTCTTCCAAGAGTTGAAATTTTCCCCCATGATTTTCTACTTCTCTCAGGAAGTCTACTCTAATAGCATCCATGTGTGTGCTTGAAAATCATTGAATAATAACCTTATGATTTTCTTTCTTTGGGGTTGATTATACTTACAGTAATTATCAGGATATAACTAATTAGAATGAAAAATTACGGTTTTTTTTCTTTTGTCAGTGAGGAGGATGACACCCAAGACTTCATGTATGACTGACAAGCTACACTTCCCCCCAGAAATGTATCTACTTTGCCAGATCAAACTAGAAGGCTTTGGGCATGCTGTCTAGAGAGTCCTTAACCCCGAGACAAAGTACCACAGCAGCTGTTCTCAGAGTCAGCCCCACAGGTTTCTTGAGATCCCAGGGACACTTGCTCTCAAAGGTTAGCTTACTCTGATAATAACAGTGTTGCTTCCCTTTTCATGTTCATTATCTCACGAGTGTATGAAGGAATTTTCCAGAGGCTGATGTCATGCGGTGATATCATGTGGTCTACTCGTCAGTGGAACATGGGCTTGCATATCTTTGTCTTATATCTTTTCCATCTTTCTAATTCAGTAACCAGAAAAGCATAACTAGTCCAAAAGTTGTTTTAAGACTTAAAGGAACCCTGACACCAAATTCTTTGAGAGCTGATAATCCCGCTGGGATTCTGGGGGAGGGTGGGGGAGGGAGCACCAACTCCTCCTGGCAAAGGGAGGGAGAAGTGAGAGGCAAACAGCAGGTGGCAAACAACAACAACAAACAAAAGAACAAACAAAAGCCACCTGCATGGTACTAGTCATGCTTTGCGGTTAGGAAAGGGTAAATACACAGAATGGGGAGCAAGACAGGGCCCCTCTCAGTCACCATGTGGGGTGCATTCCGCCAGTCTCCGCATCACAGCCAGGCCTCTGACTGTCAGGCTACAACATTCCTCTTGACCTTCTGATCTCCCAGAGGAGACACACCCATCCTACCAGCTCCCAAGAGCTTGCAAACACTTGGCTCTTATTTAGAAAAATTAAGTTTGGGCTCCATCAGAAAACACAGGGGTTCTATTTTCATTCATTCATTCATTCATTCATTCATTCGTCTGGGGTTCAGCAGATGGCTGCAGGCTAGCACCTATCCTTTGATTCCAATTACTCGTAACAAAACTTTCAGGAAACATACATGGAGTGTGAACTACAAAAATCAGTTCCAAGCTGAGCAAGAGAGGAAGAGTCGGCCCAACGGCAAAACAGGTTGATTTCACTGAAATCCAGGATGTCATTGTAGCTCCCTGAAGAGGGGCAACTGCCACACGGTTCCCATCCTCAGAAGTGGAAGAGTGCTTAAAGTGGCTAACGTGGGACTTGATTTTAGGTCAAGCAGGAAGTCATTTTTCCTTTTTGTATTTTTTTTTCAAAGTGTACACAGGGTCAGAAAAACAGTTCACAGCAGATGCCTCAACAGCACAAGGCACCAACACCAAAGTGGAACTCCCAGAGACGGCTCCAGCACTGCTCCATATAGGCAGGAGGTTGATGCCCACAAGCAGAACTGATGCCAGCAGACAGAAATGGAAACCCATCCAAACAAAGGCAACTCTCTCTGAAACTACACAGGCACGTAGAGCTACGGGGCACCCCCTCCACCCCACAAGGTGTCCATTCTCCGCGTGCCAGGGTCAGAACCAGAACCTCCTTCTAGTCAAGAGCTCCACCACAGAGCCACACCCTTGCCCCGTGTAACTTTTCCCTTAAGCTTTTTTGGTTTAGCGGCATTAACTTCCCAAGCAGCCAGACTAGCTATACAGAGTGATGAGCAAGAAAAACCAGCTCCTGCTCCCTTGCCTGGCTCCCTCTGCGGAGAAACAATAGTCACCAGGTTGGAATAAACCTGAGTGTTTTATAGCCCAAACCCTTGGGGCTTTCTGGGGAGAAAAGCATCAGTGAAACTCAGCTCTCCACCCTCCTTCTGCAGATCCTGACAGCTCAGGGTAGGTCTGCAGTGCCTGAGACACAGTGCCTGAGACGGCTTGCCCTGGGTTCTGGTGAGTCTCCACCCCACGCCCCAACGTGGCATTCTACGCCCCTCTCGTTCCCCCGCTCATCACCCCGTTTGAGAAACGGCAGTCTCTGACCCAGACCTGAGATATTTTAAGGAACTTTGAGGAACAATGTGTTCCCTTGAGGGAAGGACAATCACAGTTGCTGAGGAAGCGACTTCCAGGAGCATAGTCAGGCCAAGTTTCTGCGTTCCTGATTAAGCAACCCTGAAATTTAATGAAATAAACAATCCTGCTTTTTCATCTTTTTTTTTTCTTTCTTGTGCTTGTCTTTCTACCAGAGAAGGCAACACTCAGAACACGCTGCATGGGTGAAATGGCTCGTGACTTTAGAACTCAGTCTGTCCTGATTGCACTCACAAATACTGAGTACTCACAACGTACCACACATTTCCCCCCAGGAGCTTGGGATGTCTTTAAGAATAAAAACAAAGATTCCTGTCCCTTAGAATTCACATGCTCCCAGAGCAAAATGAAGCATATGACCTGACAGACAAGTTGAATGCTGTCAGAAGGTGACAGGTACTAGGGGCACCAAGAGGATTGGATGGTATGGGAGGGTGGGGTTTCAGGTAACTGTTTGAGAAATTCCCCTGAGAGGGGAATTGCCTAGGGTAAGAGAATGAACCTGCTATTATGGGTCAGCCTGTGGGATTCCTAGCAAATAAACAGGTGAGAGGCTTTTATCAGAGAGGCACAGGCCAGGGATGGGGATGAAGTGGGGGGGGGGTATGGGGAGGGTAGGAGGTGTGGCACATGCTTAATCTCTGCACTTGGGAGGCAGAAATAGGTGGATCTCCATGGTTTGAAGCCAGCTTGGTCTACAGAGCGAGTTCCAGGACAACCAGGACTACACACAGAGAAACCTTATCTCTAAAAAATGAAAACAAACAAACAAACAAACAAAACCATAGAGGCCTGGGAAGCCTGGAGCTCTCCAGGAGGACTGCGTGACCCGGCTTGTGCCAGGCCTGCCACATCTGTCCTCTGGAGAAGACTTTAAACCAGCTTCTGAATAGTTCCAAATTGGTTCCCGATTTCAAAATAGGCATTAAAAAGGCAATGGGAGTGAAAGCGAACCTTCACGGCAAGCATTACAAGAACAAGGAACTCATTTGTATAAATTCTGACTGTCATGGCTACTACAATAAATATTCGTAACTATATCTAGCTAATGAAAACAAAAACTAGTTTAGTTATCTGCTAGTTATGCATTTAAACACACAATTAATGGGGTTTCTTTTTAAGTTTTACTTTTATTTGCGTTTACATGTCTGTGTGGGTGTATGTCACCTGTGTGTGGTGCCCATGGAGTCTAGAAGAAGGCACTGAATCTCTTGGTGGTTGTGAGCCACCTGATACCAGTGCTGGGAACCAAACTTCAGTCCTCTATGAAATCAACAAGCACTCTCAACCAACCGCAAACAATCTCTTCAGTACAGGGGACCCAACACCCTCTTTTGGCCACCATAGGTATTGTGCTCAAATTAAATTTTAAAAGAAGTTGTGTAAGTTGTTCCGGGACACATAACAAGAAGACGGCATCAATCCACATGTCAATGCCAGAGGCCACAGTCAGTTACCTACACTGTATCCTGCCATAAACGTCAGGCAGGAAAGTTCTTTGTAGGTTCTATTATTTGGAGTCACCCAAGACAAAGGTCATTTATCTATTTGTTATTTCTAGTTCTAGTGCTAAGGATTTTGTTTTCTGATTCTGAGACAGGGTCTAGTAGCCCAGGATGGTCTTGAACTCACCACGTAGCTGATGATGACTTTGAATGTCTGATCTATTCCTGTCTCATGTCACGAAGGCTGGGATTACAGGCATGCACCTCCACGGCTGGTTTATTCCATGCTGGAGATCAACCTGGGGCCTCGCACATGCCAGACAAGCACGCTACCTACTGAGCAACACCCTCAGCCCTGTGCAGGGCGTTTTCTTTATTTTACAGTGTGAAAGAAAAAGCCAGGCTTTATCTGTGGTAGGCAAACTCTCTACCACTGAACCCTACGAAATGCTTCTTTAAAAGGGAAAAAAATTCAGATCGAAGTAATTTTAGATTCACAAGTTGCAAAAATAGCGTCAAGTTCCTGTGCCCTCCCCTCCCACATTTCTCCATGATAAAGATTTTATTCAGTCCTAACACCAGGATGAAAACCAGGAAGGTGACTTTGGCACAATGCTAGTCACTAAAATTCAAACCTTATTCTGATTTTACCAGCCCACACCCCAGTTTGGGGGGGGGGGAGGTGTACAGTGAAATTCTATGAAATTTTAATCACAGGTACAGATTTGTGGCTACAAAATTGTCCCACCATTGAAAAAGGACACCCCCATGGGAACATTCCAGCCTAAGAGAAGGACAGAACTGATCCGTTCTCTACCATGGTAATTTTGCACTTTGAGAAGGTGATTTCAGTGGAATCAGACTCTATGCAACCTTCTAGGCCGGCTTTGTTCTCACAGAAGAATGGCCTCAGACACAGCATCTTCGGGACAACTTTTACATTACAGAGCTGGGTGGGGAGGGATCATGTCAAGAGGAGAAAAGTGCCAGGAGTGGTACTTCCTTAACCCCGGCTCTTATACAGAAATGAGACCAGCCTGAGAAGCAAATACTCCCACTCAAAGCAGTCCCAACCGCCAGGGCCTTCCAACCACTTCCCTATTGGCACTTTCTTAGTGGAATGGTAGGAAAAGTTTGTGTCCAACATTTCATTCTTTTTAAAGACAGGATCTCATGTAGCCCAGGCTACCTCCAACTCACTACGTAGTCAAGAATGACCCTGATTTATGACCTTCCTACTTCCACCTCCTGAGTGCTGGGGTTACAGGTATCTTCCACCATGTCCAGTTTAGGCGGCGCTAAGGATCCAATGCAGGGCTTTATACATGGTCGGCAAGCATTTTACTAACTGAACTACATCTCCAGCCCTTGAGATTAAACACTCATTTGTTTGGTGGTCCATTCATCCATTCATCGAGGAGATGGAGCTACACTAGCTACTAATGCTCACATAATCATCACGTGGAATAATCGCCTCTCTTACAGACCTGACAAGAAGATGATTGTGGCTTACAACCATCTGTAACTCCATTTCCAGGGAATCAGATCCCTTCTATGACCTCCATGGGCACTAGGCACACACGTGGTACACATATATACATGCAGGCAACATACTTATGCACATAAGATAAATGAGTCTTAAAAATATTATAAGATTCTGAGATGATGAGAAGTAAGGGGGACCTTGAATCCACAGATATGGGCAGAGTGACCAGGCAGGCATTCAGAGAGGAGCAGAGAGCTGGAGGTCAAAAGATAAAAGGGGGTTTACCAGAAAGATAGTAAGAAGAAAGTAGTTGGGATAGAATGGCCAACTTGGGAAGCCAGGCAAGATGGCACATTGTATTCGTGGACCTGCCAGAGGTTCGTGAGATCCCATGAGAAGGTGGCATCACTTCTGGAAAGGTGGGGGATGAAGGTTAAAGTGCAGTCCTGAGGGATAAGAGACATCATCAGTAAAATGGTAGACTTTAACCTACTTGGACTGGAGGAGCCCGCCTGGAGTGAGCAGCTCTGTGTTGGAGGAGAAGCTGACAGAGCAGAGAATGACTCACTGTGTAGGTGGCAGGCTGGGGGAGGGGGGAGAGGGGAGGGCGGAGGACGGAGAGCCGGGAATGCAGGGTCACAATTAGGATGCAACGGTAACAGTGCTGGCAAGGAACCAGGAAAATATGAATTAAGGGCACCACTGTGGAAAAGCACTGGGGTGGGGGTGGGGGGCGCTCACCTGACATCTGAGAACTGTGCAGGACTTGATGACTGACTGCTGGACAGCAAAGAGGAAAGAATTTGGGCAGATTTCAGACTTCTGACTAGAATGTAGTATTACCTCAAGAGGTCGTCACTGCTGGGCATCAGCTATGCCGTCTCTGCTATCAGACATATTAAAATATTGTAGAAGGAGTCAGAGAGCAGGATTTTATTCTTCAGACCATTTGTGGCTTTCACAGAGGATCCAGATTAAGTTCCCAGCATCCCCATGGAGGCTTATAACCATCTGTAACTCCATTTCCAGGGAATCAGATCCCTTCTATGACCTCCATGGGCACTGGGCACACACAGGGTACACATATATACATGCAGGCAACATACTCATGCACGTAAGATAAATTAAATGAGTCTTAAAAATATTATAAGATTCTGAGATGATGAGGCACCTGATATTGCCCCTTCCTGCATAAGGAAGAACCAGGGTAGCAGGTAGACGGCTGCAATTTTGATGCAATTTTAAGTTGGTCGAATTGACTTAATGTAAATCTGACATTTTGTTTTGATATAATCAACAGGAATCCTAAAAAAAAACTTTAAAAACAAGGGGTTGGAACATTGCTCAGTGATAAAGTATACCGTTAGCATGTACAAGAGTTTAATGGCTAGGATCACCCCCAACCCTCTAGAAAAATTTTTTCTCACCAAAAATAAAAGAGAAAGAGAGAGAAGTCAGAACCCACCCTTCCAACCTTTCACAACCAGGAGAATTGCTTGAGCAATGTAGCATACTGTAGTCATGTAGAAACTAGGTGGGAAATGCCGACTCAGCAGCTTTAAAAAGGGCCTTCAGTTACAGACATGGGTCTCTGAAAAGCTGGCGAAAGCCGTGCCATGTCTATAAAATGTTAGGAAGACTTCCCATTATCATTGGCTTTCTGGTCACTCAAGAACGGTGAGGCTATCAGATATTTACACCTGTGAGGTATAATACGGCATTGGACACTTTCCTGTCCATCGCTTCTGGACTCTGAACATACGACTGACCAAAAGAACTTTTAAGTTCCTGCTCCCTGAGACTCTCACAGAGAGCCAAAGGAGATAAAGTGCCCCCCACACACAGTCTGTAGGAAGTACGTTCCCAGACTTCCAATGTAGGCCTGAAATCTTAGTGCCAGACTCTAGAAATATGTCATTTTCCTAGACACAGATGCCTGTGATAAAGTTTAGTTTATAAAGTAGGTACATTAAAAGATCAACAATATGAACTACTAATAAAATTGAACAGTCTCCAAAATATACTGTAATAAACTATGTGAATTTATTCCTTCTCTTATTTCTGGCATTTGCTTCCAAATAGAATTTTTGGGCCACCAAAAGCAAAATCTAAGGTTCCACAGATGCAGACACATACAAAAACAGAAATTGGCAACAAATACAATCTGTTATGTTGTATGCACATGGCACAGGACGTGTGCCTTTGTGCTTTACCAGAAAGACTAGAAATTGGTGAGGTCTACTTGGAAAGAGATTAGAATTTCCAAACTTTAAAATATGTCCACTTTTCCCTTCAATCACCCTTTTAGCTATTAAATGCAGATGATTTAACACACACACACACACACACACACACACACAAGTATTATGGGGCTAACAAGATGGTGCAGAGGGTAAACCACTCCCCGAGTAAACCTGAATTCAATCCCTGGAACCCAGGCAAAGGTGGAAGAGAGAGTAACTTCCACAAAGGTACCTCTGATCTCCACACACGTGTGCTATGGAGATTTGCATTGCTATGGATCTTGCTCTATTGATACAAATTTCAGGTCAATTTTGTTATAAATGTATTTCTGATCTTGATTAAGGTATTGTGTTTGTGTAGCTCATTTAAAAAATGTAATGTATAATTAAGAAATATAGGTTACTAAATAATCATCTATAATAGTCAAGCTTGTAGTCATGTTAGATAGATTTTCTATTTGTACAGAGATGTATTTCAGATGGATAGCCATTCTTCAAACCTTTCAAAGACTACAGAATATGGTATTTAAAATGTTTAAGAACATAGGACTTTTCATGACAGTGAGATACATCTGCTCGTGGTTCTACTTCAAGAGGCAGACGGGCATTGAAGAGGCTCCTTATGGAGTTTGCTGACCATCTGGGCAAGAAACTGCTCTTTCCTGAACTGCTTGATGAGCTGGACATGCAGGACCCACAGAGAAATGACTGCTGAACTTGCCTAAAGAAGGTTAGAGGGCTCTTTGGGGTTCCTGTTTCATGAAAGAGCCTGCCAGACATTCTTTAGGACACAGAAGAAAATGACTGACAAACTACCAATATAGTTAGAACTGTTTTTGAAACTTCCTGCTTCATTGAAAAGTCTGCTGGATACTATGGGTTTGTAGGCTGAAGATGGATGCCCCAATGTTACAGAAGAACTTTGGGTGACTGTCCGGGTAGTGAGATGTCTGTGTCAATTCTAGAGTTTTGGAAGTTGCTTACTGTTTACTTAGGTAATATTATATCCTTCTGGAGTCTTTGATGGAGTTGAAGAATAGATAGTTATAACTATAGTTTTCCTTAGTTATAACAAAAGATAAAGTAGATATAAATATTGTAACTATAATTCTTGATTGATAACTGTTTTGTTATATGCAATTTTTCTGTGTTAAAGTTAAAACCTTCCTTTTTATTTAAACAGAAAAGGGGAAATGATGTGGGAAGTCCTTTGTATATGTGTTGCTTTTATTGGTTAATGAATAAAGAAACTGCCTTGGCCTGTTGATAGGGCAGAACTTAGCTAGGTGGGGAAAACTAAACCGAATGCTGGGAGAAAGAAGGTGAAGTCAAGGAGAAGCCATGTAGCCCCTCCGGAGACAGATGCTGGAACTTTACCCGGTAAGCCTTAGCCACATGATGATACACAGATTAATGGAGATGGGCTAGTTTAAGATATAAGTGGCATGGTCAGTAGAATTTGCTGAAAAAGGCAGAGGCAGCTGTGGGTCTTGCCTGGCCCTGGAATGGGTAACTCACACAAGGTGAAAGCACACAAATGAGAAATCTCTTTCTCCTGGGAGGTGGTGGCGCACGCCTTTAATCCCAGCACTCGGGAGCAGAGGCAGGTGGATTTCTGTGAGTTCAAGGCCAGCCTGGTCTGCAAGAGCTAGTTCCAGGACAGGCCCCAAAGCTACAGAGAGACCCTGTCTTGAAAAACTGAAAAAAAAAAATCTTCCTTCTAATGGCTAGCTCTTATATCCTAAACTAGCCCATCTCCATTAATTTGTGTATTGTCATGCGGCTGTGACTTACCAGGTAAAGTTCCAGCATCTGTCTGGGGGGGGGGGGGCTAAATGGCTTCTCCTTGACTTCACCTTCTTTCAGCATTCAGTTTAGTTTTCCCCCACCTAGCTAAGTTCTGCCCTATCAGCAGGCCAAGGCAGTTTCTTTATTCATTAATCAATAAAAGCAACACATATACAAAGGACTTCCCACATCACATGTATGCTCATACACACACACACACACACACACACACACACAGATACTAATAATAATAAAACTTAAAACAGTATGTTTGAGGGAGTACATATGTTAGTTACTAAAGTGGTTCCACAATACACATATACATCTCAAAACACAATGCTTTATGTTATAAATGCATATACCAACTGAAAAATAAAATGTTGCCGGGCGTGGAGGCACATGCCTTTAATCCCAGCACTTGGGAGGAAGAGGCAGGCAGATCTTTGTGAGTTCAAAGCTAGCTTGGTCTACAGAGCAAGTTCTGGGACAGCCGGGGTACACAGAGAGAAGCCCTGCCTCAAAAAAAAAAAAAATAAAGAAAGAAAATGTTGAGGTCAGCAAGATGGCTTGGTGGGTTTGTACCGTTGCTAAGCCTGATGACCTAAATTCAATCCCTAAAACTTATATGGCAGAAAGAGAAAACAGACACCTACGAGTTGTCCTCTGATGTAGTGGGAGCTATGGGGCTGCATTCTGCCACCCAGCTCCCGCCACCGGCTAGCTTATGCCCGAAATAACACACAAACTGTATTCATTTAAACACTGCTTGGCCCATTTCTATCTAGCCTCTTCTAGGCTAATTCTCACATATTAATTTAGCCCATTTCTAATCATCTGTGTTACACCCCAAGGTGCGCTTACCGGGAAGATTCTAGCCTACATCCATCCTGGGTCGGAGCTCAATCGCGTCTGTCTGGGAGAGCGGAGCATGGCATCTCTGTCTGAGGTGTCTTATCTCACTTCCTCTTCCTCCCAGCATTCTGTTCTGTTTACTCCACCCACCTATGTTCTAAGCTATGAGCCCAAGCAGTTTGTTTATTACTTAACCAATGAAATCAACAGATTGATATATGACACTCCCACATCACTCTGACCTCTCTACATGTGTACACACAAGCCTCCCACAAACACGTGTAGAAATAATTTTAAAGGCCGGGCGGTGGTGGTGCACGCCTTTAATCCCAGCACTCGGGAGGCAGAGGCAGGCGGATCTCTGTGAGTTCGAGACCAGCCTGGTCTACACAGCTAGTTCCAGGACAGGCTCCAAAACCACAGAGAAACCCTGTCTCGAAAAACCAAAAAAAAAAAAAAAAAAAAAAGAAATAATTTTAAATTAAATATACAATATCCATTAATTAATCTTAGTATTTCTGGGTGTGGCAGCCAGGCTTGTAATCCCAGTACTTGCTAGGCAAATGCAGGCAGATGATCAGGAGTTCAGGGACAGTCTGGGCTATACAGCAAGTGTGAGGTCAGCCTGAGTTACATGAAGCCATATCTCAAAATAATAACAATGCTAATATCTTTCATTAGTGGCTTTTCAAGCAATTATCCCAGAGAGGGGGTATTCAAATTGATTTTGAACACACACATGTTCTTCAATTATCTATTCCTTGAAGAAACTTAAAACTTAGATGAAGGTAGAAAACCCTGTATCACCTATCCCACCCCGGGTGATAGAGGAGCTTCAGAGACAATGCCTGGGGCTGGAATTCATCTGCCTCCCTGGCCTCAGCTCAAAAGATCACTGAGATCCTGCCTAGGATGGCATGCGATGGTGCACAAAAATGCCAAGTCCGGGCTCTCGGTGAGCATGCTAAGAAAGGAGGCTGAGAGTAAACAAGTCCAACCCTGATACAATGGGGGAGGCACACATGATGTGACGGGAAGTCAAGAAAGAGTAAGGAGAATCTCTTAAGAAGTGATACGTGAGCGTGTCCTAGGACAGAGGGCAGATGGAAGAACACTGTAAATGGGAGAGAGGTGCAAAGGTTCTGAGCAGGCAGAAATGGTGTGTCGGAAGAAATGGAAGGAACTCAGCGTGAAAGGAGCTTAGTGAGCACAGACAGAGGGTTGGGGGTGGTGTAGAGAGCTGGGCAGGGGCTGGAGCATGCAGGACTGATGGACAAGGGCAGGAAGGGTCCTAAGTGATAGTCTAGACCAGCGGGAAGCCACTGATGGGTTTCATCAGATGGGTGACATGAACCACCTGACAGTAGAGAGATGCAGGGACAGGACAGGGGCTGTGGCTTTGCCAAGACCTGATGGTGGTGTGAACCACAGTGCCTGGAGCAGAGATGGACAGAGGCAGATTGTGCTGTGTCATAGAAGGAGAATCCACAAAATTGCTAATGCTTTCGATGTGAAAAATGAGGAAAGAGGGGTGTTCTTCCCATGATGTTATTTGGTAAGGGGAATTCTGGGGCAGAAGACTGAGAGGCAACTGGAGCTGCATTGTATATTTTGGTTGTGAGCCTAGCCTTTAATGGCTGAGCCATCTCTCCAGCCCTAGAACTGCACTTTAAAATGCTTACATACTCAACAAATAGAAAAGCCAAGGAGGTGGCTGGTCACAGGAGCTGGAAGCTCAGTAGAGAGGGTAGGGCCTGAGATGTAAAGTTCCAGGCTGTCATCCCATCGATGGCATTGAAGCTGGCCAAGGAACTCAGCCAGGAGGGTGTGTCTCGGAAGGAAAAGAAGCTGGGCCAGGACTGAGCTGGGCACCCGATGTTCAGAGCTGGCCCAGCAACAAAGAAGATGTAATGAAAAAGGAAGCAAGCCAGGATCATGTGCTTTTTAAAAAGTCTACCACTGAGATCCCAAGCCTAGAACAGCCTTGGGCACACAGCATTTGCTGAATGCATGAGGAAGGAAGAAGAGATGGAGTGTGGCCTCATTGTCAGATGGAGCTCAAAGAGGCAATCAGAGGGGAGACAGAGGAGCCCATTGGCTCTAGCGGCACAGGAAGCTTCAGTAGCGTTGCCGACAGGAGCCAGCCCAAGAGCAGGAACAAAGCCAAGACGTTCTGGTTTGGATGGAGATCAAGATGGCCATGGAATGTCAATTCACCAACAATCCCACAGTGACTCACAAACTTCCTGCTACAGTGCCCCGTGAGTGATACACGTTCTTGGCATCCAACCTCGATTAGGTCTTTACTTAAGTGCTTCCATAGGGGTAATTCCAGCCAGGCAGGCAAGGCCACAGTGCCCCGGAGATGCAAGCAGGGCTCTGGATACCTGGGCTGGATCTAGCCAGGTAGGCATTGGTACATCCCACCTCCATTCCAATGCACCCATTCCCTTATTGCTCCCACACCCGTTTCTACCCTTCTTGATTGACCACTGTTGGGTTGTAACAAACATCACTAAAGTTTCATCTTCTTCTGTTGTTGCGGGGGTGGGAGGGCGGGGCAATGAACAGTTGAATAAATACATACACACATGAACATAATGCTCAGACTTACCAGGTACGGTTAGGACAGATGGGGACCTTTCTGGTTTTTCATTAATGCGGCTGCTGTTTTGAAACCAGAAGATGTTGATGGGCTCAGGCGGGCCCACAGCGTGGCAAGTGAGGTTGAAGGCTGTATTTCGGGTGACATTCATACTCTCGGGCTGCTTAATAAAGTAAGGAAGTCCTGCAGAGAAAGATTGGAGCAGAGTATGTCTTAACTGGAAGCAGAGCCTTCAGAGACAGGGACCAGAGGCTTCCTTGGGTCTGAAATAGCCAATTGTCACCTCCAAGCAGAGTGAGAAAGAGCGCAGGGGTTCTTGACTACCAGGCTTCCTCAACCAGCTTTCTAGGACACTTTTTCTAGGGACTATGTGGAGTGATTCATCTGCTTTGGCCAGAGGGGAATACATAGCCAGTTTTTAAATCAGGTGTTGCTCAAGCGCCTGGCACTGGCTGGTAGGTTGGCAGTGTTTCTCGTCAAAACAAACAGAGTGAGGCAGGGAAGATGGCTAGCAGCTGAGAGCACTTGCTATTCCAGAGGACCCCAGTTCATCCCCAGGACCCACAGCAGGCAGCTCGCTACCTGTAACTCCAGCACAGGGAGATCCAGCATCCTCTTCTGGCCTCCAAGATCCACTCCACACCACATGCATACAGCATACACTCACATAAACACACAAACACACACACACACACACACACACATACATAAAAAGTATAATAAATACCAGAGCGTATACAAAATAGATCTACCCAAGTTTTGCATAACTTTCAGATGGCTGAAGATGGATTTTAAAACCTGTGCCGCTGAGACTAGGGCTCTACATGGGTCAACTGTGAGGCATGTGCTCAGCATGCATAAGGCTCTAGGTTCAATGCTCTAAGCACTATGTGTGAGTACGCACGCGTGCGCACACACACACACACAACTTCACATATTTATGTAAAACTGAAGAGTTTACAAGAGGCACTCACTTGAAGACAAAAAGAGCACAGTTCTATAGTTATAATCCTTAAATCTACTGAAACTCCAAAATCTGGCCCACAAGGGAGCTTGGAAATGTTCAGAGAAAGCCAATGATTACTGTTTTGGATCATGTAGCCACAGTTTTAGCAGCACAAGCTGGCTGGCCTTGACACTTAAATCACAGGCTTTATAAACTCACGTCTCACCAATCTGGTTCCCCAGGGAATAATAGGATTCCTTTTTCCCCATTTCAAAGCTTTTGAGATTCAGACTTTTCCCAACTTGTGCATTTTTCCTGGGATCCTGACAAGTAAACTGTCTTCTAAAGATCGTCTTTTACAAGAGAATTCCAAACATATGTGATGCCTTCCTGTTGACTGATGCTCACATAGCCCAGGTACCAGTCGTCTAGCCTGGGAAAGCAAAGGCCCCTATGAGATTCATCTGAGGGGTTTTCCTTGACTCTTCCCCTCCACATTCACCCATTCCCTGACTCCCTCCTTTCTCCCTTTCTCCTCCCTCGCTCACGCTTTCTGCAGCGTTACTGGACATTAAGTTCACGTTCACAAGGGAATGGGCACCAGGGAAGCCTTTCAGTAGGAGCGGAATGTAGAAGGTAGAGTAGACAAAAAGGAAAAGAGGTGATGAGATGACGGTGCTACTCAAGGCACCTTGGAAAGTGGAACCTCAGGGATGGAGAGCAGCACTCAGGTGGAGGATGCGCTGAGCATGAACAATGCTCTGGGCAAACATATGCACACGTAGGCGTGCGCACACACACACACACACACACACACACACACACAAAACTGAATCAATTACACCATTATCTAAAGTTTCTAAAAGAGGATTGTCTTGTAAAATTCCAACACTGATGGATCCTTAAGGTTTCCAGAATTATTAACAGGCAGACCACACCCTGCACATCACACAGGAAACACTTAAATGCAAGTTCTAAACAGCTCCCGGGCAGCAGGGTACTCCGGCTTTGGGCTCACCTTGAACTTCCACATATATGGGATCAGATACAATATCTTTGTCGTTCACCTTCATCTTACAGATATACGATCCATTGTCTGAGCGCTGCACACTGGTTATGCTTCAAAGAAAAACACAGAAAGAAATTTGCAGTGACTGTCTTTGGAGTCCCTGTTACAGAAACAGAAAATCTTTCAAGACACTTATCACGTGCTAAGACGGTTAATGTGTCAACATCGCTGGGCCATAGTGCTGCCATGAGGACATTTTTCAGATGTCATGAACATTTAACTTTTGAGTAAAACAGATTATCCATTTCAATATGCACTACATACAATCAGTTGCAGACTGAGGGCCCCTGAGGAAGCTCAGTGTCAATTTTCCATGGGTCTCCAACCAACACTCTACTATTTTCAGATTTGTTGGTAATTATTACAGTGTGAATTCACCAAAACTCACTCTCATCCTCTCTCTCTCTCTCTCTCTCTCTCTCTCTCTCTCTCTCTCTCTCCCTCTCTCTCTCTCACACACACACACACACACACACACACACACACACACACACAGGCACGCGTGCACTGCTATATCGTCTTGCTTTCCTGTCTCCTTGAACCCCTGCTGGCACACACCACACACTGTTGGGTATCTTGCTTTCCTTGATGGACTCTAAACCAGAGCTCTGGTGTTTCTCTGTCAAGACATTTGGAAATCTGAGGAATTTTGGGGGTCATAGATTTTTAGGGTCCTGGGCAACTGTTCTCTACCCCCAAATAACCTTCTGAAACTAGTTCCTGATTCTAGTTTGCGTGGTTTCCAGATATTTTACACAGTTTTAATATTCACCTAATTACCTAAAGTTGCAGCTACTGTGAAAATGGAGGGCTGGTATGCTCTTGTCTAGTTTGGAACTCTCTGGTGCTAGAGCCATCTTTTCTTTTAGATCTCTCTCTCTCTCTCTCTCTCTCTCTCTCTTTTCTCTCTCTCTCTCTCTCTGGGTGTGGGTGGGTGTAGTGTGCTCACATGTGTGTGAAGATGCCTACAGGGTCAAAACAGGTCATGGACTCCCTGGAGCTGGAGTTACGGGTGGTTGTAAGGTACCTAACACGAGTGCTGGGAGCCAAACTCAGTGCTCTAACCACTGAGCCACCTCTCCTACCCCCACCTCAGTCATCGTTCTGGAAGGCAGGCTTCTGACAGCCTCACTGCGTGTGCTTCCAGCACAAGTTCTGTGCTCAGGTTGGGGGACAAGGGACACATGACTGGCTCTTTTTGCCCTTCTCCTGGGAAGGTCAGGCCAGCACTGGCACATAGAAATTTGTCTTGTTTTGTTATCAGTCGTCCTAGCTTTGCTTTGCTTTGATCCATCTAGCACAATGCTGCGTGCCTGTGATCCCAGCACTCGGGAGCCTGAGACAGGAGGATTACAAGTTTGAGGTCAGCATGGGCTATACTTCAAGACCTTCTCACAAAACTAAATAAGGTCTTCGGCTACCGCTGCCTTCTTACTTTTGCAATGTGTTCACGAACATAAAGTTATACAACATACACACAAGTTGCATTGGGAGCAGGCAAAATGGCTCAGGGGGTAAAAGCACTTGCTGTCCAGCTTGAGGACCGGAGTTCAATTCCCAGGACCCATATTTTGGAATGAGAGAACTGAATCCTGCAAAGTGTCTTTGAAGCAGCTGGCAAAATAATAACGAACTTGCACATTCAAGGACTGAAGCTAAAGGCTTCACAAAGACCAGGAAGCTGAGAGAGGAGAAGGGGCTCCATGCAGGCCTAAGCCCAAATAACAGTTCAGGCACTTGGACTGTAGAACCCAGACTGTGTAAAGTGTCCTGGAGTTCCCTGACTCAACAGGTCAGGAAAATCTAGCCTACAAATAAAAAAGAGACACTCAAAACACAAGCCATGACCCCAGCCTCACCTCCAGGCACTCACGGCAGGAAGGAGTTAATCTGTTCCTGGACAGTGTCTAGACCATTCACCGTTACTGGAAGGTCTAACTTAGACACTTATCTCAAGGCTTCCTGGGAAAGGCAGGTTGGGAGGGGGGTAGGCCCAGGGAGAGGAGTGGCTATTCCCAATACTCTCCCCTCCCAGCTGAATCAGGAAGCTGGGGATCTGTGCAAGCAATACCAGAAAGACTGAACTGAAAATAACAAACCCAGGGGACTGGACAACTCAAGGGAGTTGAAGAAGAAACATGAAAAGAGGAAGAGGAGGGAGTTTAATGGGCTCAGAGCTCTACGGCAGGCCTGTCATAACCAGGTCCCTGAACGGGCAGCCCAGATGGAGAGAAGAACCACACCAAGGGGCTTCTACCAGAAATGCTCTATCTAAGTCAGAGTCAAGATCATAAAGCTTCCAGAGGGAAGGGTGAGATCACCTAGGGTGACCTGGGTCCCCACCATACCAAGCAAGAGCAACTAGGAAATGTGTTCAAAGACTTCAAAACTAAAAGGAATTATTTTTCTTGTTTGATTCTGTATCTAAATAAAGCATCCCATGGTCAGGGTGGTGGGAAACGGTCTTTTCAGGCATGTGAGTCTCAGAGATTAATAGAGGAAGGACTGCATGGCAAAGTGAGAGAGGAAAACCCACATGAATGCAGGAAGAAGAGGGGTCCTCAGGATGTCAGTGAAGGTGGGAGGTGATGCACAAGGACCCAGATCTGGAGGACAACCTATCCAGATTGAGGTGGGAACCAGAACAGGAATCTCAAGTGTGTGTGTGTGGGGGGTGGGTACAGTCCTGAGTTTCATGGTCATGAGAGGAGGGAAGACTGGGCTTTCTTCCAGAGTTGAAGGAGGAATGGATAGTTGGAAAATTGAAAACTAAGCAAGCTAGCAAGAAAAAAATTATGGGAATTTACAAAGTAGAAGTAGAATATACTTGTAGCATAGTACATAATTCAGCTAGCTAGAAACACAACTTCCATACCCACAAAAAAAAAAAAAAACCCTCCAAACTCTGGGCATTGATTTTTGCCACTGCCATGAATAAACAGTCCATTGGCCCACCATCGTGGGGATGGGCACACATGTAAACATGCATGGGATTGCATGTGGACTGAAGAGGTCTGCAAAATGCCTAAGCATTCATCCCCCATGATGAGGGACTGGGAGCAGGGACCGAGGGAGAATGTCCTACACAGTTGGAACGCGTTGCTTCAATTTTTTTCTTCCAATCTTATGTATTTTATGTCTATGTGTGGCATGTATGTATGTGTGTATTTGTGTGTGTGTGTGTGTGTGTGTGTGTGTGTGTGTGTGTGTGTGCCATAGTGCACAAGTACAAGTCAGAGGGCAGCTTTGGGGAGTTGGTTCTTTTCCTCAACCATGTGGGTTCCTGGGATCAAGTTCAGGTCATCAGACTTGGTGGCAAGTACCCTTACCCACCGAGCCATCTCCACCCACCGAGCCATCTCTACCCTACTTTTTTTTCCCCTGTAGTAAATTTAATGAGGCCATATGGAACATCATCTACATTTAAGGCTTGGCCAGAGGATCAGCTAGCTACAAAATATTTCACACATGCTAATGAATATATGTAAAATTATGTACAATTTACTGTATTATATATGTAGCAGCTTTATTAGTCATTACTTTTTCTCAGTTATGGCTTAGTGTATTTGCTATTTAGGTCTATGTAGCACATGTTTTGTTAATCTTATTCCTCAATGTGTTTGTGGGTGTTAACATATTTTCATTTTTTTTAAATTATAACTGTTCATGACTACTTTTTGAAAATATGGTATGGAGGTGGTGAGATGTAGCCCTGTTATAGAACACAAGCACAGCAGAACCCCAGACCTTGGGTTCTAGCTCTGGCACGGTCTCCCACCCAAGGTATGAAAATCCCATCAACCTTTGAAATAGAAACGTCTGGACCAAGGAGGCAGAAAGAAATGATACAGACTGAGCCATAGTGTCTAGACAGGAACCACCTGGCCACAGCTGCAGGCCTGGCACTGGGGAAGCCCAGACCCCAGAGCAGCGGTGGCTGGGCTGGCCCCAGGATAAAGCATACAGCATCTCTATCCCTCAGCGTGCCAATGCTGGGCTGCATACAGGGAAATGTCTCACGAGTAGCAATTAAACTCTCAATGTGTCTTCAAAGACACACAAAGTAGCAAAGGTACTATATGCTATGGAACAACCTTTTTGTAAACTATGAATATGTATTACTCTCATTGGCTAAAAAGAAGCAGATTGGCCAATAACTGGCCAGGAAGAGATTGAGCTCAAAAGCCAGATTAGGAGACTTCTGGGAAGAGGAAGGGCGGAGTCACATAGAGCACTGTAACAGCAGGGTTGTGCCCTCTTCAAGGGACGTCTGACCTGTGTGACCCTTCTGTTTCTTTAGGCCAGTAAACACCCCACTATGTGCTTACTGAATGTAAAATGCTTTTCTCTTTGTAAGCTTTGTTTATGCAAGACATCTGCTTTCTATAGTAGATGGAGAAAAAAAAAATACAGTCAACTATCCTGTGTGGCCACAGTCTAGAAGAACATGATACACCTTGCCAGAATAAAATGAAGTGAGACAATCATGGAAGTCTGTCCTTTGCCCTGAAGTGAATCGCACCTGGTGGAAATGTTGACAAATTAAATTATCACGTCTGTGGGAAGTATGACGTGGCTTGCTGGAAAGGAAACAAAAATGATTCACCTAAAGGCATGACACATATGGGATTGTGCCAAGTGTCAGGGCAGAGAAAGTGAAAACATCCCGGATCAAAGAGAACGACACTCCAGAGTTCAGGGCTCAGGAGACAAGGTGACTCTGACTCCGAATGGCTGGCGCCTCACCTTGAACTTTTGGGAACAACAGGCTAAGTCAGCTAGTCAATTGACCAAACCCCTCAGGTTAAAAGAAGGTGACTGGAATGTAGAATTCTGATTAGAAGTTAAGAAGTGGGAGAAAATAGAAAAAAGAGAGGCAGGAACCAAAGTTTGATAAAAGGAATGCATACCCAAATGTATTCCCGTGGAGCACCGAGCTCCGCAGCACAGTGGGATGGCTGCCATTTGCAACAACCTGTCTTTATTTTAGGAAGATCTAGAAGAGATGAACTCTAAACAATGAGGAGGAGGAAATGCTAATGACCCCGATTCCATCAGTGAATAGTGTACATTCCACATACAACAAGCACCTCAGTAATATGCATGATTAATACATGTTAATAAAAACAAAAAGTGATTGAGAGTCTGTCTCACTCCCTAGAACTTTCTTTCTGTCTCTCTGGGTGCAAGCTGCACTGGTACCACAACTGGCAGCAGCAGAAAGAAGGCAGGAGATCAGGAGACGGGTCAGAGCAGGAGACACTGAGTAAACCAAAGGGCTGGGACAGCCACACTGTTTTGAAGTTCCCATAACCAAGAAGATAACACTGATATCGTCGTGTGTGTGTGTGTGTGTGTGTGTGTGTGTGTGTGTCTGTGCGCGCATGCGCGTGTGCATGTGCGGCTGGTAGGCTAAGCTGATTTGATCAGTCAGAGTAAAGCAGCCACCTGCCTCTGCTGCCCCAGAACTGGAATACATCGTCTCCCACTGAGGACTCAACTCATCCTCATGCTTGTAAGGCAAGCGCTTTACCAACTGAGCCTTCTCTCCAACCGCTGATTATCATTTCATAATCCTTTAAAAACTGTTTTCCTGGGTCTGGAAAGATGGCTTAGCAGTTAAGAGAACATCTAGTGTTTGGTTCTATGATCCACATGGTGTTTCACAATTGTCAATAACTCCAGTTCCAGAGGCTCTAACACCCTCTTCTAGCCTGTGAGGGCACCAGGCATATGCAAAATGCACATCCATACACACAGGCAAATATACATTCACACACACACACACACACACACTAAATTAATAAATAATTTTAAAAACAAACAAAAAACACTAACCACTTTCTCAATCCAGCCCTGTAATCTTAGCATGTGGGTGGATCTGGAATTTAAGACCAGCCTTAGCTACATAATTAGTCTGAGGTCAGCCTGGACTGACCTCGTATATGAGAGCCTGTCTCCAAAAGAGACCCACTTTCTTTCGGGTTGGGGTATAGTTGAGATGTAGAATGTATGCTTAGCATGCTCGAGGTTGGGGTTCTGTCCCCAGAACTGAAAATGAACACACACACACACACACCCACACACACACACACACACACACACCTCCTCCATACACACTGTTTCCCACTTCCTGGAAGCTCTTGGGGCTTAGGTGGACTTAATACTGACCTTAAATGAGTTAGGAGCTGCCCTCTAAGCCCTTGGAGTATATATTAGCCGACAGTTACTGTGGGGCAAGCTCATTAAAAAGAAATCAACAATACAAGCAGTCAGATTAGTATTTATTTACATTCTAAAGAGATCGAGATTTCTTAAAAAGAAAACAAGGCTGAGTTTTCCTTGAGGGTTCTGCTATTGGGGTGGCATTAGCATAATGACATTTAGAAAGAAAGGACACATACCTGAACAATGCAATTATTGACACCCCTTCCTCATCAGGATAAAACTGTGTGATTGAATGATGTGCTCCGAGCAATTCCTTTCCATCTTTCCACCACGAAATGCCAGCTGTTTCTTGGTACGTGTTAGGAATATTGATCGAGCAATTAAATTTGACATTTTTATGCTCCGAAAGTATTATGTGTCCAATCGTGGGATTAAATGCAACAGGAGGTAGGAGCTTTGATGCTGCAGACGTCACCTGGGGAGCGGCTGTGTGTGCTGGAAGTGATCTTCCAGTCTGGGATGGTGGCAGCTGGTACTCACTGGAGTGGTTAGCTGGCAGGTTCCCTGGTAAAGGTCCTGGGAAGAGCTGATCTGGCTTGGTTTCTTCTGCCTTTTCAGCAGTGGCTGCAAAACGGAATATTAGAGTTTTAGCCTTTAAAATGATGAAGAAGAATTTCAACTTCTTGGGTCATAAGGAAGCGGAGCATCCTCAGTGGCCTCAGAAAAGACGAACAAGAAGTTGAGCGCAAAGGCACACCCTTGTCATCCAAGCATTTGTGAAGCCGAGGAGGGAGGGTTGGGAGTTCAAGGCTTACCTGGGTTACCACAGTGAAAGTCTGTCTTAAAAGAATCAAGAGCTAGGGTGTAACTCAGTGGCAGATCGCCTGCCTGCCATGCACAAGTTCCCCCCACCCACCCCCGTTCAATCCCTAGCACCTCAGCAGAAGACAAGAGACGGGGAGAACTTGCCTATATGCACATATGAAAACCATCCCCCGTTCACCAACTTGTGCACCTGTCTACTTGCCTCCTTCTAAAGAGTCCTTAAGGAGAAAGAATCCTGGGCTGCTGAGATGGCTCAGTGGGTGAAGGTGCTCGCTGCCAAACCTGATGATCTGAGTTCCACTCCCAGAAACCACAAAGTGGAAGGTGAGAATTGACTCCCACAAGTCGTCCTCTGACCCCCATGTATGTTAGGGTAAGCACCCACTTCCATATACACATACCAAGTATATAATTTTTAAAAAATAAGTGTCTCTATTATTTTCAAATGCTGACTCACTCCATGTTCTATATACATAATTGAGCAGACAGTGACAGTTACAGGAGGGTCTAAAATCGCCTTTCTTATTACCCATCTGCTCAGAGAGACAACCAGGCTAAAAAACCCTGAAACGGCTACTGTAGGGCACAAAGAGATGGGTTTCGAAGTTTTGTGTCCAACAGGGAAAGTTCTCTTATGCTATTAGACTTAGAGATTCCAGCAAATGCATGCCTGATTGAATGAGCCAAGAAATATTTTCATTTCAACTGGCCCGCAAGCATTTCTAAAAATAGAGGCTCATATTCCCTGTCCTTGCAGCGTCTTTAAGTTACATTTTGGGAACATACATTCTCTGTGGTTGCTATTCATTCAAATATGTTGACAGCGAATGGTTGAGGGAAAGTGAGAAAGCAGACACAGGCCCGAAATTTCATGCTATGTTAGGTTCTTGCAGTGTCTTGGAGTCCCCAGCCCTGCTTGCATGGAATGGTACTTAACTCACTGGGATGGCTCAGTGAGTTGTCACTTCCTGCCAAGCTTGCCAACCTGAGTTCAATCTCAGTGACATATGTAGGCGGAGGAGAGAATTGATTTCTTCCTTTGACCTCCACATATACACACAAAAGAAATAGATGTAATTTAAAAAACAAAACAGAAAAACTTCAAGCCAGATTAGTGATGCAGACATTTAATCCCAGTACTCTGGAGGCAGAGGCAGGTAGATCTATGTGAATTTAAGGCCAGTCTGGTCTATATAGCAAGTTCCAGGCTACATGGTGAGACTCTGTCTTGAAATAAAAAGAGAAAAAGGGGTGTGGGAAGGGGAGGAGAGGAGAGGAGAGGAGAGAAGAGGAGAGGAGAGGAGAGGAGAGGAGAGGAGAGGAGAGGAGAGGAGAGAAAGGGAAAGAAGGGAGGAAGGACCAACAGGGGATACTGTGGTGGCTTCAATGATAATGACCCCATATGCTCGTCTACTTGACTAAGTGACTCCCAGTTAGTAGGACAGTTTGGAACGTATTAGAGAGTGGCCTTGTTGGAGGAGGTGTGTCACAGAGGTGGGGGGAGTCTCCACCTCCTGCTTGTAGATCAAGATGTGAGCTCTCAGTTACTGCTCCAGCTCCATGCCTGCCTGCAGCCATGCTCTCCATCTTTTTGGTTGTGGAATCGCCCTCCGAACTTTAAGCCTCAAATAAACTTTTTCTTCTAGAAGTTGCCTTGGTCATGGTGTCTTACAGCATCAATAGAAAAGTAAGACAGACCCAGTTAAGCTTGAATTGTACAAATCATATTAAATACTCAGTCAGAATACACAAATTGGATATCCTATACTAAATGGTCAATCCTGATAACATATAGTAACATTATACAAACTAAGCAGGATGCATTTATGTATTTAGAAACAGACACACACACACACACACACACACACCTAGGATGTAAATACTTACTCACCAGAATTGACAGGCATTTAGGCCCTAATTCCCAGGACAAGGGAGACAGTACTGATTTATGACCAGCCATTAGGCCCTGACTCCAATATCAAAGACATACCTCTAACAGGGATGGGGGTGGGAGGGGCGGGCGTAGGGACACAATCATCATTAAGTTTCTTTTGCTCGCATCAGAAAATACATAATTTCATGAGGTGGGCAAGATAGCCCTGGGTATCAACTATTTGAAAAAGAACAATACTGGCACACTTAAAATCAGTCTGGGAACATGAGACATCCCTCATCTGCCTCTGAGGCCAGACTTGCAGTCTCCTGATCCATTAAATTGTCTGGCGCAACCTGGGGCCTGGACCTGAGGAAGAGATTTAAGGATGACAAAGTCAGAAAGCATAAGCTTGAGGTGTATCTAAGTGAATGAGATCTTCAGTTGGGGGCGACTCTTACTGGGTGTGAATCCAGCTGGCCAGGCGCGTAAGTAAAGAGCCCTTCCTTAATTAATCTCTACGTACGTGAGCAATTCCTCACCGGGAAGATTCACTGGAGTGACTTCTCATTCCCACATTTTATTTTTATTTATTTTCTAAACTTTTATATGAATGGGTGTTTTGCCTGCATGTACGGCTACGCATGTAGAGCCTGTGGAGGCCAGAAGAGGGCGTCAGATCCTCGGGCACCAGAGTTGTAGACCATTGTGAGCCACCATGTGAGTGCTGGGAATGAACCTAGGTCCCCTGAAGAACTGCCAGTGCTCTCAGCCCCTCAGCCATCTCTCCAGGCCCTCATTTCTATAACAGAATACATGTCACAATATGCTTGAGAAAGCCCACTCTATGCAGACAGCCCCCAAAGCCTGCATCATGTGACATGAAAGCCCCCATCTCGTGTTTGGTGTGGCCACAGCTGTGGTTACTTGAGCTTCTAAACCTTTTTGCTCCAGCATTTCCAGCTCAGTTTCCTTTCTTGGAAATAAATTATTTTCTAGTAAACTGTCCCTGTTTTCTGCTGCCATCCAAGTATCTCCAGTTCCTCATTCTGGGTCTTAATAACCTGGAACCCCTCAGGAGGTGCCCACTGAACCCTGATATCCACTAATATCGAAAGACTCTCTACACTTAGCTTGAAATCTTCATAGGGGTAGAAATGACACAGGGCATCATGGCTCAGCTGGCCGCTAGCTGTGAGCCTATTCCTCTAGACAGATGAGCATGTCACCATGACAGGGTTAATCAGTTTTAGGGGTGGTAATTCATGAGACCTTAGAGAAGGGGTCCTTCTTCTGTCCTCATACAGACATGCCAAACAAGCTTCATTCACAAGTCAGGCCCATGCCCTATGTAGTCACTGGGTTCCATCCAGTCCTGCTCTGATCTGTCTGCTCTCTGTGGCCATGTGTTTCTGGGTGCTTAGCTCATGCCTATAACCTCCTCGCGGATACTCTGTTTTATCTCTGTAGCTTTTGAGGAAAAAAGCATCCATATATTTTCTATCAAAAGAATGATGACATGCCCATGGATTCTTTGTGCAGTATCAGGGGGTCCTTGAGCCCCATCTTTTATTTCCAACAACTTGAGGCTCACCCAGGATTCTAATTCCATCTGCAAAGAAGTTCAGAATCATGTCACTGAAGAAACACGTCCCATGGCCCCATTGCAGTGGCCCTTTTAGCTTGGGCATTTGGCATTTCCTAGATTGGTAATGACCCCGAGACAGAAAAATCAGCAACAAAGGGCCCATGCTCAAAGGCTACAGGCAAACCTGGTCACGAATCAAAGGAAAAAAAAGAAAAGTCAAGTACTGCCTTAGTGGTTGGGACATTCTGGGGGTGTTTGAGAGTGAATGCGGTACACAACTGAGCATAGAGCCCCCTCCATAGTTCTGTAGCTGTCCAGCGACCTCAGGAGGCTTATCATCAGCCAGGCCTCTGGATCCAGCCGTGGGATTAGAGCAGTCTGCCTGGTGTTGAGAGCTACTGATCTGTCCTGCAAGGGAATCCACTGGAGACGGTGAAGCAACAGACCGTGAGGGCAAAACCCTGCCCTGTGGGTTTTTGGATAAGGAGTGGGGTGCCAAGCCTCTCAGGGACTCTTGATTGAGGAGTCAGAATGGGGGAACAATCGGGCCAAACTGAGCTCCAAGAAAAGTAAAGAAATTGATTCTCCCAGACAGGCAATTAGGACTTAAGGAATGGAAAGGCAATAAAGATAAGCAGAAACAACAAGAAAAATGGAATGATCAAATATTGTTTTATTTGGACTAAGGAACCTATCCTTATACCCCAAACTGGGTCTGTCGGCTTTTTTTTTTCAAGAGATTTTTTTTTACTTGTTTTAATTTTTTTTAAAGATTTATTTATTATGTGTACAACATTCTGCCTCCATGTATGCCCGCACGCCAGAGGAGGGTGCCAGATCTCATTACAGATGGTTGTGAGCCACCATGTGGTTGCTGGGAATTGAACTCAGGACCTCTGGAAGAGCAGCCAGTGCTCTTAACCACTGAGCCATCTCTCCAGACCCTGTTTTAGATTTATTTTTATTATTGTATGTGTCTGAGTGCTCTGTCTCCATGGTCACCAGTGCACCACAAGTGAACCTGGTACCTGAGAGGGTGGGGTGCCCCCATGTGGGTACTGGAAATTGAACCTGGGCTCTTTGAAGAACAAGTGCTTCTAACCGCTGAGCTCACTCTCCAGCCCCTGGGACTGTCAGCTCCTAACCTAATACATTATTTGTAAGAGTCTGGTCTCTCAGGAAGAAACTGACCATACCCTTTGTTGGAGGAAAAGACCTGTGGTCCTCTATCCGATGAGAACCCAACACAAAGAAAGGGGACAGGAGGTTCCTAAACAGCTCCCCTCAGCTCTTGCTCCCACTTATACCTCAGACCAGCCCTGACGAAATCCAAACAGGGCTCGCTTGCTCACTGACAGCCCCTCTGCTTGGACAGACTGAGCAGAAAGCAGAGGAACTGAGCCCTCTGACCAGGCCAGAAGCTCCCCCACCTTGCTCAGTGTACCCCTCCCTGCCCCAGCTAAGGAGAGAAACTGAACAACAGTGAAAGAAAACTCTAAAATTTCACCTTCTTCCTAGTCCTCCATGAGAAACACTTAACTTTATTTCCCCATAGGGGAGGTTCCCCAGGAGAGGAACGAGCCAGCTTGTTAATGTCCCACTAACTAGCACTGAGGCCAGAACTCTAAAAAGTGAACCTAAGACCTTACTAGAGGACGCTTTGGGGTGGCAGGCCAGTCAGGCCATTCTTGGGGGCCCTGCTCTATACCTGGGCTGCTATTGGCTCTATACCTGGGCTGCTATTGGCTATTGTGAGCATTCTGTCCTCAGGGGATGAAGGGACAATGATTATGGGGGTCGCGCTGGTTATTTGGGCATGAGAACATCTAAAATCTTCCCACAGGGCCATCCCAGTAGGGTACCAATGCAAAACAATGGGACAGAGGAGAAAATGCTCTGAAGCAAACCGGAGGATCCCTGTGGCAGTCTGAATGAGCACTGGGCTCCCCTAGTCTTAGTTGAGCACTTGGTCTCAGTTGGTGGCACTGTTTGGGGAGGGCTTAGAGTAGCCATGCTGGAGGAAGTGTGTCACTGGGGGTGGGCTTTGAGAGCAATATGGTTCATCTTTTTTTGTAGGTTTTCTGTTTTGCGCTTGTGGTTCAAGATGTGAGCTTTGGGCATCTTGCACCAGTCTCCGTGTCTGCCTGCCTCCTCCACTGTGCCAATATGAACCCCTGAAACCATAAACCAAAAGAACTCTTCCTCTATAACTTGCCTTGGCCGTGTAACTTGATTGCAGAAACAGAAAAGGAACTAATAAAATCCCCTTGGCCAGATAATACTTAAATTACATTTTGGGACTAGCAGTTGGCTAGTTATTTCTAAAAAAATAACAAAAGATAGAGAATTGGAAATATAGAGGGCTAGAATGGCTACTTGGGGAAGCCCAAAAGGTGAATATAAGAAAGGATAAAGAACCCCGCACTCAGGAGACAGAGGCGGGCAGGTCTCTGTGAGTTCGAGGCCAGCCTAGTCTACAGAGCAAGCTCCAGGACAATCAGAGCTTTTTACAGAGAAAAACTGTTTTGAAAAACCAAAAGAAAATAAATTAAAAAAGGATGAAGAAACACAAAAGCAAAAGGATAAACGTAAGCTTTCAACAGTAGGATAATGTGTTCAGGGAAAGAACGAATCTCAATTCTCCAGACCCAAGATTTTCCCACCAGGCCACCCCAGGAAAGAATGACATAAAACAAACCCATAAATAAGGGAGATGACAAAGCTACAAGTGTGGAGGATGCGCCATTTCAAAAGGGGACCCCTGAACGGAAGAACATCAGCTTTTCTTCCTTTCTTCCATTCACGGGCCCTACCAAGAGCCTCTAATGAACCTAAAGAAATCAGAGTTATATTTAATTAGAGTTGTTTGTAATTAGAAATGACCTCTTGGTTAACTCTGGTATAAGTAGGTCCTCTCTTTGTATAGAACCCTTTGGACTCAAACTCCCTTCAGAGCGACTACTCATTTCAGTGTTGAAAGGTGAGCCCGAGCCCTCAGTTTTTAAGAAGTCAAAGTGTGAGTCCAGGAAAGACTGACTAGAAAAGCTTCCTATTTGTACCTGAGGCCAGGATTAACCTAACAGGGTGGAGCTTTGTGTCCAGGTTAGGCGATGGGCTAGCAGTCACTAAGAAGCAGAGCCACGTCTCCTAAACCTCTTGACCTCACATGAAAAGGACGTTTTCTCAAGGTTTGAAATAAGAAGGAAGGGAAACAGAGGAGGCCTATAGAGCCCTCCAATCCATATCACCCTAAAAACCACAGGAGGCAGAGGAAGGACAGGACCTCATTCCATCTCCTTCAAAGGAGGTCATGACTAAAACCTGTCATTGAAAGACTGATAAAAGCTGCGATCATTGAGCCCTGTGTGTTCCCTTGCAACACCCGACCTCACTGACTAAAAGGCTAAGGGATCCTATCTTAGCTACTTTTCTACTGCTGTGATAAAGCACCAAGATCAAAGAATGCATTTAACTGGGCTTAGGGTTTCAGGGGGTTAGAGTCCACGATGGTAGAGAGAAAGGAGCTGAGAGCTCACATCTTGATCCACAGCCACTAGGCAAAGGAAGCGCAATAGGCAAAACTCAAAAGTGGAAGAAATAGGTATTAACTTCCTTTTATGTAGTTTATCCCTTAACACCGAGCTCTTCAAGCTTAAAGGTACCACAATTTGTTATAACAATTTTCACATATATTGAAGCAATCTGACATAAAATGGAAACCACGTAGCAATCCCAGCCCTGGAAGATAACCTCTTGTTACCATGCTGTTGTAACTGAACAAGCTGCTCAGTGAGTTGGGGAAGACGCCCCCCCATCTCTGAGACCACCCCGAAGTCAGCAGTAGTTACAGCCCACTCACACTCTCTCCATACCCCAGATGGCCTAGACGACACTGATCTCCATGTGTGGCTGCCCAGAAGATGCCTAAAGGAGTTGACTGCCAGCACCTACTTAGACAACCTCTTGGCATCAAGACTTGCCCCGATAGTTCAGTCGTAGGAAGCAAGGTACTTGCCCCAAGAGCAGAGAGAGCAGCAGAGGGTCCTAAAGCTAACGGGGCGACGGCAGCCTTAGCTGAGCTGCTGTGCACCACTTCCTCCCAGAGAAAACAGGGATGGCAAACATGGTATCCCTGGGGCTGCCATTAGGAATAAATGAGTTACATATCACCATGTGTGGCTCGCAGTAAACAGTGAGTGTTCTATTATTTTCCCCTTTTGTTATGAGCTAATTAAAACTCTGCTGTTGTCTAACACTTGAGAAGGCCAGGCCTCTCTTCGTGGCTGGTTAAGATGTGGACTGTACAACTTTGGGGTGCAGCAGTGGTGCCAGCCACCTGTGTAAATGTTGCCCTATCACTGAGCAACGTACACTCCTCAATATGGATAAAGGGAATGGGTGTGCAAAACAGAAATGGTCTGAGATTCCGAACCCAAGGTCAAGAGAATAGTACATTTTTGTTTTCTTTCTGGACAGGGTCTCCCATAACTCAGGCTGACCTTGTTATTGGGGATGACCCTGAACTTCTGACCCTCCCAAGTGCTAGGATCACAGGCATGGGCACCACACTCAGTTTATGTGGCACTGTAGAATCTTGCATGCTAGGCAAGCACTCAACCGAGTCCAATCCCCAGCCTTCAGAATGCGTCGTCGGCTGCCAGTTTTCCACTCCTGCGGCTGTTTTGGCATTCTATAGAATGCCCCTTTGCTGCCCTCTTTAATTTGCTGCAGAAGTAGAATCCCATCAGGATTATTTCTGGTGGCCTGATGGTGGGAGGATGAGATCAGACAAAAAGAACAGGTTCTGTAATGAGCCTTTAAAACTGTCATTAACATGTTCCTGTCAACCTCAAGGAAACGGAGGCAAATGTGGGCCTATTGGATGACTTCCGTTTTGGAGATAACTGTTGAAGAATGTTCGGTTGAGAGCTATCGCAACAGTTCACACTGGCAGCTTCGTGTGAATTTACTTCGCCCTACACAGCACATGTGGAAAGGTGGGTTGCCTCCGGCTGTCACTGGGGTGACTGCATAGGCAATCACACCCTGCCCACTTCGCCCAGAGGTGTTCTATTGTGTGAACTGGATAAGCAGGCCGTGGGAGATGGAACTTTTCGTCTGTAGTGCATGTTACTATGCAGCTTTGGATCCACGGCCTCTGGCTAGCTCAGTTCCGACACTGGCTGCCCAGCCCCTCCAGTGGTCGCGGTGGCCAAACAGTCCCACCCTGTCCCAGCATTCGACAGGGAAGCCCCACTGCCCAGTGCCTTTGTGTTTCCAGTCATCACTTAGCCCTTGACTAGAATCCATAGTCACCATCACCTTTTCCCAGTGCTCAGTACAGATACAGACCTGTGGGATGTGATGAAGCCATAGATAATGATCCCATTGCTAAACTGGTTAGGTATGACGTCCACTTTCCATGTGGGTTAACTTTGCTTTTCTGAACACACTTGCCTGTGGTTTCCTCAGAGGCTATAGGTGGCATCCTCAGAGTTCTGCATCATGTGTGATCTAGAGCTGATACACAGTGAACCTCTATGAAACATGACCGTGAGATTGTACAGCATTCTAAAGAGTGGACAGGGAATACAGGCAGCCCAGGCATCGACACTGCCTTGGCTGAGAGGGCAGTGCTGGGACGATTGTCATGCCTCTGGAACAGGCGTCTGCAGTGGCTCAGACACTCAGGGACTTTGTGAAGACTCAAGATAGACCTGGAATTGTGATGCCGGCAAACAATGTATATTCCGCATGATGAACTAACGGAACTCACAATTAAGACCAAGAATATTTGGTGAACACAGTGCGTGAGGACTGGTGGGCAGAGATGCTTGCTCAGTGGTCAGCCGGCAGCTCAGCACTCTAGTTCCAGCAGACTGAAGTCCACCTAGTCTGCCACTGCCTTGACATGCAGGATGGACTGATGTCTCTGAAACCCAGGGGAAGAGAGGACCACAGAGTCAAGAGTTGGGATGCACTCTCCATATATAGCCTGATATGCTGGTCATTGGTTTCCCTCTGAATTCTATCTTGGTGGCCTTCTTAAGTAGCAATTTCTGAAGTCTTGGGAAAACAAGTAAGAACAATCAGTGAGATCCACTCGGGACAGTACATAGCAAAATGCTGTACCATGGCCAAGTACCTGGCAGCCATGAATCAGGCTTTGCTCTAGACTCTTGGCTTTCAGGGGTCTTCATCTCCCCAGGGTTATAGGTTATAGGTCCCTCCTCAAGATTTTCCTAACAGGAACCTCATTTTGATTTTCTTGAAGCCCAGTGACAATAGCCTAAGTTGGAAGAAGGAAGCTGACCCTGAAGGCCCCAGGATAGTGGGTAGTGGGGGGCAGTCAGCAGACTTCCTGGATCAGGTCTCTCTAAGTTGTGGGCTGAGCAGGACAGCAGCCCTGTAAGGCAGAGCATTCTGGTGAGTGAGCCTACTCTCTCTACCGTCACCCTGGTGTGTTAGATACCATCAATCTGGTTCACAACCCAGGCAACTTGGGATTTGGGAACGGCACTACTGGTCCAGATAGGGTTTGGAAATGGCACTCCTGGCCTAGATGGCGGAGTAACAATGAGCCTGAAATACAGGCTGGGAAACCTGTGGCCTGTTCTTTCTACTCTTTCTCGGCTGCAGGCTCTATAATTTAATCCCAACGTTGGGAGGCCCAAAGGAGGTTTCAGGAATGGCGGCTTATTCTCGAGCCCCTAGCTGTTCTTTGCTGTCCACTCCACAGACACGCAGGGTCAGATGTAGCATGACTGGACCATAAGATGCTTTACCTCAGCATGCTCTGTTTTCCTTCCAGCCGTGTGGTCCCCCTGTCGTATGATCTGTTGTCCTGCTGTTCCCAGGAAGGCCTACATATCCAGGACTCCTGCCTTCCTTGGGAGAAGGGACCAGAAACTGGATCACCAAGTTCCTTCCCATTCTGTGTGTATCACTAATTGTGGACCTGGGAGGATTCCATGTCTTTTTGTTAAAAAAAAAAAAAAAAAAAAAGAAGGTAAAAATTTTCCACTTGGTGTGGCTTGGCTTTATGCAAATACAAAGGATTCTGGACTTAAAAAACAAGAATAACAACATGGGGCTGGTGAGGTGGCTTGAGTGGTAGAGTGCTGGCCTCACGGGAGTTTGTTCCCTGGCCCTGCGCACAGCTGGACCTGGTAGCAGGCATCTGTAGTCCCAGCACTCAGGACGGGAGACGGAGGTGGGAGGATCAGAAGTTCAAGGTCATCTTGGCTAGATAGTGAAAGGCTGAGGCTGGCTGTGAGTTAAGGGAGACACGGTCTCAAGAAAAGGAGTAGGAAAAATATAAGCTTCTATCAGTGATCACTTGACCTGACCAGTCCTAAACTGTACATGGTAAGCATTATCTGCACCAGAGAGACTGCCCTCAGATCACAGGAACAAGACGCCATTCGAGAAACCAAAGAAAGGCTCGGGGGCTGTGCTTGTGTGTAAGTGTACAGCCCCTGGCCTTGAGTCGGCACTGGAGGGAATGGGAATGGGGATGCACCGCTTGGAGAGGGGAGTGAGTGGCCAGTGTTTGCAAGGGTTCACAGCTGTGGCACAGCAGGAGGCAAAAAGCCCCGACAGTAAAAGTCCAGAATTCCCTGCAGAGTGGGAAGAAAATGAAACAGGTTGGAGGCAGGGACAGATTTTCACATGGACCCAGTCGGCACAGCATGTCAGATGACAAACGGGCCGCGACTTTAACTTTTAAACAATAGATAAACAACCACTATGCGGCATATGAGATTACTTGGAGCCAGAGCGCCATGGCATTTATTGACAGGTGACCTATTGCAACTACAGCTCAGCCTTCTGGAGTCACAGTGGGATGAAGAGTAGTAGGTCTGGAAGAAGAGGCAGGGACCCCAGTCTACCAGTCAAGCTACCTATCCTCTGTGAACCTGGCTTGCAGGGTTGAAAGGGTCCCAAAGCCCTGCCCCAAGTGTAAAGAACTTACCAGGGTGACATCCCACTGCCTTTGCCCCACACATTCCTTTGGGCTAAAGTGGATGGGGGAAAAAAAGAGAAACATGTTCGCCCTTTGACCCAAAGGGCATGGTGTCTCCCGCCTGCCTCTGGGTATTTGGCTCCTTCTCAGCAGAAGTCCTTTGCAATACCAGCTTCCCAAGCAGACCCCCAACTCCTAGGCTCTCTCTGTAGGATACCAATGCAGCCGGGAAGAACATTTCAGAATCTTACCGCCACCTTTCACCATCCTCCCCAACCTTCCTACCATGTTTTCAACCCTGGTGGAACACTGGAGTCTTCCAGGAAAGGTTTTGAAACTTTTATGGCTGAGGTACAGTTTGGGTACCACGATTTTGAGAAATCTCTTCTGGTGATCGTTCTGATGAACTCACTGCGTGGGAGCAGCCATGAAGTGGGGCTATTCCATCCGTCTTCGGATGGCTGGAGTCGGTGCTGGGGGTAAACGTGGCAGTATCTGCCGTGAACAGACAAGCAGAATGGCAAGGAGTCTTTCCATAACACCAGCATCTGATCTGCTGTGTTTCAGAGATGCAACTACTCATGCCTGGCCTGGAGACGCTAAACATATGGAACCAATTCTGCTGACTAAGCCGCTTCAACTGCTCACAATGAAATGCGAACACAGTGTTTATTTAACCAAGGGTTTTCCATCCTTTCCCCTCTGGCAGCCTGCCAACTGTCCCAGAAAGTCTCTGAAGCAATTCTTTCTGGCCACAGGCATGAAGCCTGGTTCCCTCTCACCAATGGAGGTCTGGAGTTGATTCCCTCAAAGGCACAGAGGTGGGCTTCCAAAAGCTGGGAGAGACTCTCGGCCCCCGAGGCCAGTTCCTCTACCTTGCTATTCCTAAACCTATGTTGTACTCCAGACCACAGAAACCTGAACTCCTCTTTAAGAAACAAAACAAAACAAAACTTTTAAGGAAAGTATTTCTGTATAAAATGAGACAATTGTGGAAGACTGACACCTTTGCAAGAATAATTTGTTCAAGTTCTTTCTAGGTGACAGAGAGCAGAGCATCCACTTAAGTAACACAGTAGATGAACTTTTGCCTACTTTCTGTAGTAAGTATAGTTAAGGATCCTGGCCATTACTTGTAAAGCAAACACGTAAAACAACAACAAACAATATGGAAGAGTTAAAGCGGTGAAAATGAGAGGAACCAGAAAGCTGGATGGTGGCAGCCGAGGAGGGGGAGGGGTCCTGAGCAGTGTGGCATTACAGTTATGATGGCTTAATCTGTTGTCAACTCGACCACATCTGGAATCAACTGAGACCCCAGCAGCTGGGCATACCTGTAAAGGACTTTCTTTACTGGCTCATTTGAGGGAAAAAGGCCCACTCTAAATCTGGGCCACACCTTCTCGAGGCAGTCTATATAAAAGGACACAGAAGACGAAAGCTTTTGCTCTTTGCCTGCTTGCCCTCACTGCAAACAAATCTGTAAACAAACACCCAAAACAGAAAAAATATTAAACCCCAAGTAAAAATAAATATTTAAAAAATGTCATCCCCTCTTCATGGTGGGGCCCTCATGACTGGGGTCTGAGAACCCACGCATGGGAACTTATTAATCACCTGTAACTCCAGGGAGTGCTGATGCCTCTGGTCCCCACAGGCACCTGTACTCACATGCACACACCCATACTCAGGTACATACATGTAACTCTAATACATTTTTAAAGAAAAAAATTATTGTTTGGCATTAATACATCAATAAATGTATTGATTCACATATGTACCCGCGAAGATGGGGCTCAATTGGTAGAGCGCCTCCCTAGTATGCAGGAGGCCCTGGGTTTCAGACTCAGCCAGCACTGCGTAAGTGCCAGACATGGTAGCAAACCCCTGTGATCCCAGCACAGAGGTATGAGGATGAGAAGTCCAAGGTTATTCTCAGGTCTATAATAACCTGAGCTGCATAAGAACCTATCTAAAACCATGAGACATAAAACCAGGCCTGCATTTCAACCCATCTGCCACTCATGTTCTTGACATGAAGGGAGACTAAGAGGGTTTAAACGAGTCGCAACCTGTATAGCTAACATTTGACCTCTTACACTGGATGGTAAGTGTTACAAGGAGAGTGAGGGCCCTTTGTTTGTCCGGGCCACCCGGCTAGCTTACACCCGAAATAACCACACAGAAATTGTATTAATTAAATCACTGCCTGGCCCATTATGTCTAACCTCTTATTGGCTAACTCTCACATCTTGATTTAACCCATTTTTAATTATCTATATAATACCACGAGGTCGTGGCTTACCAGACCTTATTCAGCATGTCTGACCTGGCAGCTCCATGGTGGCTCTCTCTCTCTGCTTTTCTTCCCAGCATTCAGATCTGTCTACTCCGCCTACCTAAGTGCTGCCCTATCAAAATGCCAAGGCAGTTTCTTTATTTAACCAGTGAAAGCAACACATAGACAGAAGGACCTCCTACACCAGGTAAGGACATGGATGAATCTTACTTCCTGTGTAGCACTGAGATAAGTCTTTAGTATGAAGACTAAAGAATAGATTAGAAAAGAAAAAAATGCAATGGTAAAAAGAAAAAGTTTACTGTATTTATTGGCTCACCTAATTAGTCACAACATCCTTCTGAGATGTGGCTTAGAGAGGAAACTTTGCCCTCATCCCTCCTCCTGCAGGTCTTAAAACCACGATGACAACTGGCTTGAAAATCCACCGCGTGTTTCTCACTCTGGCTGAAGCCCTGTCCCTTTCCTTGGATAAACACACCTACCTCAATCCTAAATTCAGGGCTAGGTTCTGAAACACTCCCTCCTGGGCTCCCTAGCCTTCCCCAAGGATCAGATTTCAGACACAATGGCTCTCTGGGGTGCAATTAGAGAGGTGACTTAGACTGGCCAGACAGGGCAGGGCCACATCCACAAAGATCGAGTCTGTAGGTCCTGGGCTGGCCTGGGCAGCTGGGTCTTGAAAAGACTTTTTAGATGGGGTTAAAGCTTACCTTCCTAGGTGGATGTGGCAGTACACACCTTTAATCCAAGTACGCAAGAGACAGAGGCAGGCAGATCCCTGAGTCAAGGCCAGCCTGTTCTATGGAGTTCCAGGATAGCCAGAGCCAACACACAGAGAAACCTCGTCTCAACAAACAAACAAACAAACAAAAACAAAACAAAACAACAAAACCCCATCTCCTCTCCCCTCCTGTTGATGGCCTTGGCCTCAGTCACCTTACCCTTATCCTTCAGTCAAAATACTTAGAGCCTTACATTTGATTGTGCATAGTACATTTATGGGTTTTTCCAAGTAAAAAACTACACCCTAACACTAAATGAACAGACTTTTAAAACTGATGTCAGTCTCCCTCTGACCCTGAGGATTCTACTGTTCTCTCTAGAGGGCATGCCCCACCCCATCTACTCCAGGAAAATTCAGGATCCTTCTTGCCACCCATCACCCAAGAGCACATTCTCCCAGCATTTTTGATGGGAAGACCTCATGATTTGTTCAGAGAAGTCTAGTATTCTCAGAAAGATGACTTTGCTTTTCTAGGCTATTCTATTTCTCTAGCCAGAGCTGGAGGGGTTATTTCACTGGGTAGGGGGGATGGGCAGCACAGGCAGGCAGGATGGCAGCTGGCAACACTGAAGAGCGAACTGAGCACTTGGTGCTTTAAATCCTACTCGACCCTCTGTCCCCATTTCACCATCGCATAATGGGAACTGACTGCTGCTCACATCCAGAATACCAGCCAGGGCTCAGAGCGCTGCGTCCAGTTGCAAGAAAGCGTCCCATCTCCTTTTCCCTCCAGGCAGAGATGTGTGCTACCCAGATTCATCTCTCTGCTCTGCCCACTGACAAAGGACACCGCACTATAACCCAGGTTTCCCTGCAAAACAAAAATCTGACTCGAACTCACATGTTGGTCTCCTAGACTGGTTTTTATTGTTTTTAACTAAATCTAAATTCAGCGAGCTTCCTTTTAATTTTGCTCTAAAACTTTCAAAACAACAAAAAAAACTAAAAAACACCGATTTCACCTACTCTTTCCAAGTCACATGGAGAACTGTCAAAGTGCTTACAAGCTGGTTTCACTTCCTCTGAGCCAAAGGCCAAGGGCCATTCACAACAAAACTGGAACATCAGTCACCAGATAACACGCGCAGCAATGGGGAATCCATGAATATTTATCAGCTCCCAGAGAGCTCCTTGAGCAGTGTGGGGGACAGAAAGCAACTTCAGCTACTTTGAGTCCTGTTCTAACATCCTCCACAAAGACAGCCTGTTCTTACTCGTGAAACCCTTGCCTCAAAGCCTTAACGAGGAAAGTATGCTGTTAGAAGCTTTGACTGGAAGCCCTGAAGGCTTAAGATAGCAAAACAACACTTTCTCCAAAACAAACAAGGCTTTCCTTTGTGTATCTAATGAGGAGAAAGTGTGGCTAAGGCAGATCCTACCATGTCCAGAGTCCCCGGATGCTGAGGTAATTAGAGCCTGCAAGGGCAAGCAGCTTCAGGGCATCCAACCCAGGGCCAGAGGGCGGAATGTGGCTCAAGCTATAAGTGAAGCCCAACACAAAATTGCAAATTTATGAGGTAGATGTGTGTGTGTGAGTGTGTGTGTGTGTGTGTGTGTGCACGTGCGCGCGTGAGTGAGTGAAAGAGAGAGAGAGAGATTGTTTGATAACACAACTGCATGTCTTCTGAGCATGAGCGAACCATCTAGATGTTGTAAGTCAACAGGACAGACGTGTCTTCCAGAAAAGGGATCTCTATCAGAGTGTTTGCCTAATTACACATCTGAGGCCCGTGAGCTGCAGACAGTCTCTCCAGAGGGCAACTGAATGGGACACCAACTCTACTGATCACATCATGCTGGGCTAGACAGCACTTCTGAAAAGACCAATTGAGAAAGGTTCTGAAGGTTCTGAGTACAAAGAGAAACACAGATGGAGCAAATGAATAACCAGAAAAATTCATTGCTGAGCTAATGAGATAAAATGGACTTGACCTCCCCAAAATCAATGGAACATCTTGGTTTTAGATATAAAACATCTTGGCCTACACAAAACCCAACATCTCTGCTTTTGCTTTTTCTCACCCCGGAACCATCTGTCCCTGTGACACCTCAAGATTTACAGAAAACCCATTTGATCATTGAGTCAAACAATGACAGATAAATAGGCAAGAAGGAAAGAATAAGATACTTGGAGGTGGGGGCTGGAGAGATGGCTCAGAGGTTAAGAGCATTGCCTGCTCTTCCAAAGGTCCTGAGTTCAATTCCCAGCAACCACATGGTGGCTCACAACCATCTGTGATGAGGTCTGGTGCCCTCTTCTGGCCTTCACGCATACACACAGACAGAATATTGTATACATAATAAATCAATAAATATTTAAAAAAAAAAAAAAAAAAAGATACTTGGAGGTAACTGTAGATTTCCTGAAGGGTCTCCTCAAGGCGCAATCATCTTTCCTTGTCACTAAAACACCGGAGCCTGAGGAGGTGACCAGGACGAGGCTGTCTGGGACTTCAGGTAACCACACATCCACTGTGTCCCTCCTACTGACGGAGGCCAGGGGAAGGGGAGCAACAGACTTCCACCTGCCCAAAGTGCAGCTGGAGCCGAGTGTGGGGTCTCAACAGAACCAAGGTTCTTGCTATGGTAAAGAAACAAAACCAAGGTTCTTGCTATGGTAAAGAACTTCCCACCTATTACAAACCAAGGTATAGACCACAAAACCAAGCAAACAACGTGTGGTGACTGAGAACACCCTTGGGTGACAAGTTTCTTAGTGTTCTTGTTCCCTAAAAGGAGCCTACAGATCGGAACCGAATGCTCCACTCTAGCAGGCTGCATCTTCAGCATTTCAGCTGCAGGCATGCAAGCAGGCACAGTGAAGAGGTAACCACAGGGTAACCTAAGGTCAGGGGTTGATGGATACCCAGCGTGAGATCGGAAGAGAGATTGGGTCTTCCTCCTGGCCAGCAAAGGTCTCTGACAGCGCTTGACACTGAGTCAAGCAAGAAGGCACATGGGACCTCCCTCCCTCCCCACTTCCCCCAGTTTAAGCTACACACAAACCCTCAGATCTGCATAGAATTAACAATGCTCATTTCTTCTGGAGGGACACCAAAGGAAAGACCTGGACGCAGTCACTTAAAAAGCCGGAACCAAAACAAACAAAACGAAACCCAAAACAACCCCCCCCCACCACCCACTTTGGTGTAGAGCTATGTAGGAAAAGCAGAGCCAGAACTGGACCTCATTTTGATGCCTTCCTGTGAGGCAGATGACAGGAAACTGTTCCTGTGCACTTCACACGGAAGGTAGGGGGCAGGGGTAGGTAGTGCCAGGCTATCCTGAGAAAGTCTGCTCCTGGTTGGGTTTTGCTGGCAGAACTACTAAAGAGCTATAGCCAAGAACTTAGGCACTCAGAGTGACCACCCAGAGCCTCTTCACCAAACCACTGCAAGAGAGTGGCCCCAGATCTGCCTTGATAGCCTCTCTGTTTTTGTTGTTGCTTTTTTTTTTTTTTTGAAGATGGGTCTAATGTAGTCCAGGCTGTGTAGCCAAGCATGACCTTGAACTTCTAACTCTCCTGCCTACACCTCGGAGTGCTGGGACTGTAGGTATAAGGCAGCACACTCTGTGTGTGTGTGCGTGTATAATTTTTAACTTTTTATTTGAGAATTCCATACATGTATATCATGTATTTTGATATCCACTACTCTACTCCTCGCCTTAACTCTTCTTGGATCACCCTCCCAACTTCATATCCCCTTTATATTTACTTTTTACAACTTGCTGAGTCTAATTAGTGCTGCAGGTATCACACGGGACCATCCAAGAACCACACTCAAAGAAAATTGACTCTCCCGGAGCAGCCCTTATCTGCCAATCACTCTTCAGGTAGGCGTGAGACCTGGTGAGCCACTCCCCTTCTCTGGTTTATGCTATGCTGGGATTGCACCCAGGGCATCATGGTACATGCCAGACAAGAGCTCTAACAATTGTGCTACAGCTGAATCTTCTACCCTCATATTTCAAGGTTTTATCGAGGAAGCATTCCAGGAAGAGGGGAAAACCCCTCAAAACTTTCCACTCAACACTTTTTGTCTAGGAAGAACAATTATCTACCCCAAATTTGAATGCAGAAGCACAGCGGACCATTGATAATTCCACTGCTATGGGTTCAGGATTTCTAGGGAGACAGGGACCCGAAGGCAGGAACTGAAGGAGAAACTACAGAGGAACGCTGTTTACTGGCTTGTTCCCTAGGTCTTACTCAGCTTCCTGCATAGCCCAGGCCCACTTAGCCAGGGATGGTTCCACCCACAGTAGGCTGAGCCGTTCTCCATCAATTACCAATTAAGAAAATACCCCAATAGAGATACCCACAGGCCAATCTCTGTTTCTCAGCCGAGCTTCCTTGATCCCAGGTATGTTTAGGTTTGTGCCAAGCTAAAAAAACTAACTATACCACAACAGCTCTCTGAAATAGTGTCCCACTGTCCCAAAAACAGTCTGAAGGTTCTGAGACTGAACTGCTGCCCCAAAGTTCCTAGAGTTCAGCCCTGTGTTACCACCATGTAGATGCAGTCCAACCCAGAGTCATATATTCTGAGCTATGACAAAACTGTGGATCTTTATTCAAAGTCAAGGTACACGAAACAATGTACTCCTGGCCAAGGAGCTGTTAAAATTGTGGTTTTATTTTTGGGGGAACTGGAGAGATGGTTCAGTGGTTAGGTCCCTGCTCTTGCAGAGGACCACAGCTCCACTACCAGCACTCACTTGGGTGGCTGCCAACTTCCTGAAACTCCAATCACGGGGGAGCAGACACTCTTCTTCTGGCCTCCCTGGGCCCTGGGCATGCATAGCGCACATGCAGACAAAACACTCACAGACATGAAATAAAAATAAACACATCTCTTTTTAAAAGTTGTTCAGTGTGAGGAAGGTGATATAGAGGTGACCAGATCAGCAGCAACAAGGGGAAATGACTAGATATGAATCGGACAGGGAGGCAGAGGCTCTGGAAATCAGGCGAGGAAGAGGAAACCATTGAGGATGCTTCATTTGGGGACAGCGCAATTGGATGCTATGAAATGTCCAATTCTGACTGTTGTGTGGGAAGTCGCTGGGGTCCATGAGTATGCAATGTCCCAACTCATCTTTCCTACCTGGCAATCTCTTATGACTCACTAGTCCTCTTTCCAGAATTATCTAGAGAGTCTTTCAAAAAGAAAGACTTAAAAGCATAATTATAAGCTGGAGAAACAGCTCAGTGGTTAAGAGAACTGGCTGCTCTTCTAATGGACCCATGTTCAATTCCCAGCACCCACATGGTGGCTCAATACCACCTGTAACTCCTATTCTAGGGGGTCCAATGCCCTCTTCCGGTCTCCTTGGCAACCAGACATGCAAATGATACACAGACAAACATGCAAGCAAAACATCCATCCAGTTTAAATTTAAAATAATAATAATTCAAAACATAATTTGTAAATTTAAAAATAATTATGTCTTACTCACCACCTTAAGGAACTTTACAAAAATCCATTCACTCATTTATTAAAATAAACACTGCTTATTTCCAAATAGCAATGGAAGTTGTTTTTTAAAAAAATGGCTATAAACAACAGAACCGCTTAGAGTTCTCTTTGGGAAATGTTTAAAATTCATTGGAACATCTGTTTTCAGTGTCAATTTAAGAATTCAACTATTTGAAAAGCCCAGTTTGCTCTCAGGGCTTACAGTTCTCAGTCACAGACTAGGGCATCAGACTGGCTTCACTTTTATGTACCTGCAAAGTCTCCTCCTCCTTGCTCTTTCCCTCCCCTGCTAGAGAAAGATGCCCCTTATGCTGCCCCGCCAGCCCCACCTCCCACTCTGATCTGGGACAGAGCAAAGAGGAAGGATTGGAACATCTGAAATGCTCCTTCCTCAGCAACTCACTTCTGTTAGGAGAAAAATACCTAGAAACGTACATTCTTCCTTGGAGTGCATTTAAGACTGTCTGTGGTTATCCGACTAAATCTATCAAGTACAAAACTTCATCATACTTTTTCAAAATTCAGAAAATAAAGCATAGTTTTAAAAGCATTCAACAAAAGCTTTGGTTCCTATTACTCCTCCAGCGCTTACCACATCACCACACAGAACGCGGTGTGGCTGGCCAGCACTAGCAGCAAGCACACCCAACTTGCAGCAGATTAGGAATAGACCTGGCAGAAAGGCTGAGGAATTTTTGAGGATTTGGTGATGGAGAACAGAGCCCTCTCAGTTCTTTGCTTGCCTTTGGTTCTTGATATTTGTTTCAAATTGTCATGTTGCCTCAAGCTACAAATCTTCTGTAATTTAGTGCGCAAGAAGAGAATTCTTCAAGAAATGTAGCACGATAATAAAAACCCAGAGACAGACATTGGGGTTCAACCTGCAAGCTAGAAAAGCAGAGCAGCCAAGCCACTAGAGAAGCCTTACCTCTACCAAGGCTGGGGGACCGCTTTTCTGGTTTTCAGGTTGAACCCCAATGTCTGTCTCTGGGTTTTTATTATCGTGCTACAAAGAAATGCTCACTTGAGCAAATGAACTTTGAAACTAAGAACGAGGTTTGTAGCTAAACTGTAAACCGAACGTCACAGGTATTCTTAAAAGACAAAACCACATTTTGACTGCCCTTTTAGGTCAGGACAATACCAGAAACGTGCTGATTTAGTCATCCAACACCCCCCCCCCCCCAATTTCTTTTGGTAAAGACTGGTTCATTTCTTTCCAGCCTCTTCACAAAGTGTCATCTGTTGGAGAAACCTGCCGTACTTGTTTGTGCTCACCAATCCTTTGTGTCACGTTGAAACGCAAGTAAGAACACTTAAGCAGGTCCGAGATGAACGTAGAAGCTACCCAAACACAACAGATTCTGCTCCACAGTAGTAATGGTGAAAGGCTTGTGTGTCGTCCCCCTCTGATCTTTTCCAGGCCTCTACTCTCACAGGCTGTCCCTGCAGCTCACTAGAGCCCGGTGGAGAAGCCAAAACCAGTCTTTCCCTGGCGGGACAACCAGCCTCGGTCCAACGCCACCCGCTAATAGCGACACCCAACTTTCGCAGCCGCTCACTGGTTTGCGGCTTGAGATTGCCTTAGGCGCCCTGGTCTGTGACTCGCAGAAATCCCGCCAAAGCGCAGCCAGGCCACTGGGTAGTGTTGAGGGGAAAGTTCTCGGCGCATGCCATACTAGACCTGAGTGCTGCGTTCCACACAAGCTCTAACTTAGGTGCTCCCAAAGCGACCCGTCACCCTCTGTGGTGACGCGGAGCCCTTGGTGCCCACTGGTGCTGGTTCCACTAGGACTTGCACCCCGTTATCCGGCTGGGGATCCCCCAGGACCCTCGACGGCTAGCTGGAGTTGCAGCAGACCTTCGGGACCTCGCACTCACCTCTGCAGGGCGCGGGAAGCAGCAGCAGCCCAAGCAGCAGCGGGGCCAGAACCATCGCGGAGCGGTGGATCTGGAAGTTGTCTCTGGACAGATGCACCGACCCACTAACGTCCCGAACTCGCCGGTGGCCGCCCGTAGCGCCGCAGTCCTGGCCGCTGAGGCAGCAGGCGCCGAAGTGGCAGCGCCGAGTTTAGGATCACTGGCGTTGTAGGTTGGAAAAGGGAGGCGGGCCCGGGGCTCAGGCCTGGGCGGGGACAGCAGGTTGGTGTGGGCAGGGGGCGGGAAGAAGGAAGGGCAAAGAGAGAAGGAGGGAACTGGAGGAGGGGGTGGACTTAGCCTTAGGGAGGGTGGAAGGGCGGGGCAGAAGCAAGTGGAGCTAGGGTCGGTCCCAGCAGGTCACCCAGACCTGAGGGTGTGGAAGACTAGAGGAGAGGAGCTGGGGAAGGAAAGGAAGCTAGAAGAGAGAAAAGGAGGACCACTAACTTGGGCTACAAGGACTGAGAGACCGAGAGGAAGGGTACTAAGAAAAAGCATGATCGAGAAGAGAGAGGGTCTCTGGCCACCCGGCAACCTCGGAGTCTCATTTTGTTCACTTTGTGGGGGTAGGTAGAAGGGCTTGGAAACAGGAGAGGGAGAGTTCAGTGGCGTGCACAGGATGCAGCCCCCACATCTTTAAGGGTTAGTGGGTCCAGCTGCCTTGGGACGACAGCGACCCTACAGTCCAGGCTCTCCTGGCTTGGGAGGCGCTAGCAGCCGTGTTCAGGAGGCTGTTGTGGCCACAGTGGCAGTATATCCTGCTGAGCCGGATCCTCCTCCAGGTTACTGAGGAGCAAGAGCGGACCCTGGCGTCAGAAGCTTGCAACATCCACCAAAGAAGCTCGCTAGGGAGAACGAAGATGAATCCTGTAAGAATCCTAAGAGTCTATAGAAGCAGGAAGATGATGAGGTCTGATGAAAGTGGGCAAAGCAAGGGTGGAAAGGAACAGTGCTGGAGCGGGAAAGTATGGAAGGTCCCAGGCAGCAGCAGCAAACTGAATTCTGTTGTAAATCGCAAATAAATAAAAGGTACTTTTTCTAGCCACCACAGTGATACCTTACATTTTATACAATGCTTTCTTAAAGGAAATAGAACGATTTGTTTTCTTTTGAGATGAGGCCGCTTTAGGGCCTAGAGTGAACCAACCCTAATGAATGTAGAATATTTATTACTGAAACTAAGGGTAGGCAGACAAGCACTGTGATACAATCAGCTCCTGGTATCTCTATCCCTGCAGGAAGACACCAAACCGGAAATAAAGGATTAAAGTCCCATGATTGGTGATATAAAAGAGTCCAGTGTACTGGGGACAATGGCACCCTGAGTAGGTAGTCCTGGGATGTATGAGAAAGCAAACTAAGCAAGCCAGGAGGAACAAGCCAGGAAAGAGCATTCCTCCACGGTCTCTGCTTCAGTTCTTGCCTGTAGGTTCCCGCCTGACTTCTCTGTAGCATGAATAATAAAAACTCAGAGACAGATATTGGGGTTCAACCTGAAGATCAGAAAAGCAAAACAGCCAGCCACTGGCTCTTACCTCTACCTCAGTCCAAAATGGTGATGCTGCCCCAGGAATCTCAGAATGAGACTGTGCATGAGAGCTGTCTCCTCCTGTTTTCTTTTTTCTTTTTTTATATTTATTTATTTATTAAAGATTTCTGCCTCCTCCCCGCCACCGCCTCCCATTTCCCTCCCCCTCCCCCGATCAAGTCCCCCTCCCTCATCAGCCCGAAGAGCAATCAGGGTTCCCTGACCTGTGGGAAATCCAAGGACCACCCACCTCCATCTAGGTCAAGTAAGGTGAGCATCCAAACTGCCTAGGCTCCCACAAAGCCAGTACGTTCAGTAGGATCAGAAACCCATTGCCATTGTTCTTGAGTTCTCAGTAGTCCTCATTGTCCACTATGTTCAGCAAGTCCGGTTTTATCCCATGCTTTTTCAGACCCAGGCCAGCTGGCCTTGGTCTCCTCCTGTTTTATATTCCTCTCTGGTGCTGGGATTAAGGCATAAAACAATTACCACCCCACCTCTATGGCTAACCAGTGTGGCTGCTGGGATTAAAGCTGTGTGCCACCACTGCACAGCCTGTGTGGCTGACTAGTGTGGGTGCTTTGCTCTGACCTTCAGGCAAGCTTCATTTATGAAAACACAAATGAAATGCCACGACACTTCCCTATATGATGGACTTCAGCTGTAAGCTGAAATACGTTTGCTTTTGGTCATGTTTATCACAGCAACAGAAACCTATCTAGATCCAACAGGGTCTTGCTATGTTACCCGGGTGGGATTTGAATTCCTGGCTCAAGCAAACACTCTGGCCTTCTGAGTACTAGAACTATATGTGTGTGCCACGATGTCTTGCTTAAATCTCACTTTATTTTCCTTTAAAGACAAGGTCTTGGGCTGGAGAGATGGCTCAGTGGTTGAGAGCACTGACTGCTCTTCCAGAGGTCCTGAGTTCAATTCCCAACAACCACATGGTGGCTCACAACCATCTGTAATGGGATCTGGTGTCCTCTTCTGTCCTGCAGGCATACTTGCAGGCAGAACCCTGTAAACATAATTAATACATAAATCTTTTTTTTTAAAAGAAAGACAAGGTCTCACTGTTTAGCCCTAGTTCACATGGAATTCACTTTGTAAACCAGACTAGCCTCATTTTCACAGAGATCCATTTACTCTGTCTTCCAGTGTGCTAAAATTAAAGGTATGTACCTTTCTTTTTTTAGTTTATCTTCTTTATGTGTGTGGCTGTTTTGACTGCATGTTTTGTATGCCTGGTACCCTTGGAGGTTAGAAGAACATATTGGATCTGCTAGAATGTAGTAACAGGTAGTTGTGAGCCACCAGATGGTTCTCTGCAAGAGCAACAAATGCTTTTAACCACTGAGCCAACTTCCCAGCTCCAAATCTGACTTTGTTAATGAGACCTGCCCTGTACAGTACTGTTTTATAGGCTACCATAGATGCAGTGGGAAGGAAGCATTGGCCAGTTCATTAGGTTCCTGGATTTGGATAGCAGAAATGGATTATCTTTTCTCTGTAGTCTCTGTCTTCAACCTTCGAGGAGCTAGCACCTAGAGTGACCTTGGCGAGACAGAACCTGGGAGTCTGTGGCCTGGCTTTGTGCACCAGCATTGCTGAAACACAGCTGTTCATGTGCGTATCATCTGTGTGATTTTGCACTGAAGCAGCAGGGTTGAGTAGTTATATCAGAGATTATATGCTTCCCAAAGCCGTATAATCCAGCCCTTTACAATGTCTGCCAAGTCCTGGTCTAAAGATTAGTCCATTTCCATAGCTGCTGCCTGCACCAGCATGCTTTGGAAACAAGGGCTTCAGATCAAAGGATCTAGACAAGCTTAGAGAAAGTCTGGTATGGGAGCTCGCAGCTCCAAGAGTGAGCAATCCGGTGAGTAAGGTAGATGCTGATGGCCTGAGTGACCCAGCCTCAGAGTGGCTCTCGAGGTGAAAACAATGTCAAGCCTACCCTCCTGGGGAGGAGCCACAGGCCAAAAACTCTTCGTAGTAAATGGCAAAGAGCTTGCACAAACATGCAAAACCAGCTAAACTGGGCAGTGGTGATGCATGCCTTTAAGCCCAGCAATTGGGAAGCAGAGACAAGTGGATCTCTGTGAATTCGAGGCCAGCCTGGTCTACAGAGTGAGTTCCAGGACAGGCTTCAAAGCTGCAGAGAAGCTCTGTCTCAATAAAATAAAATGAAAGCAAGCTAAAATACAAGATGTATTAATCGTATAGTATTAATTTCATACTTACCATACATCTGATTTGTTACCAAAATATGTGAAGAGGAATGTGAGACAAACGACACTATGTAGTAGAGCCTTAGCGCCACTGTTTATTAACCAACCAAAGGAAAGAATATTCAGGGCTGTAGCATTGTTTATCCAGGACCAGAGAAGATCATTGCTGCTGATGATTCAACTGTAGAAAGCAATAACCGACATAAAAGGTAATTGAGATCTATTAAGTATTAAGTATGTTTAACACATCAGTGACATGGCTGAAGACTTTCCTTTTTTAAAGATTTGTTTACTATGTATATGGTGTTCTGCCTATATTCCAGAAAAGAGCACCAGCTCTCATTACGGATGTTTGTGAGCCACCATGTGATTGCTGAAAATTGAACTCAGGACCTCTGGAAGAACAGCCAGAGTTCCTAACTTCTGAGTGTTCTCTTCAGCCTGGCTGAAGATTTTCAGCTATAGGACCCAGTGGGAATATGCCAGACCATTCATGAAAGGTTAAGACATCTTTCAACGAATGATAGCCCTCCCCATTTCAAGACAGGGTCTCCTGCATCAAATTTGCTCTATAGCTGAGGATAACCTTCAACTTCAGATCCTTCTGCCTCACTTCTCTAGTGCAAGGATAGCAGATGTGTGCCACTATACTGGCTTTGTGTGGTGCTGAGGATCAAACCTAGGGCTTTTTGTTCTTATTGGGTAAGCACACTGAGCTCCATCCCCAGCCCCGTTGACCCTATTCTAAACCTGAATCTTGCTCTTTTTCCTCCTAACCACTGCCTTCTGCTCTTTTCAGCATTGTTCTTAGTTGTGACCTATAATCCACTCCTGCTTCTGTTCCACTATGTGTTCCTTCCCCAGTGCTGTACACCCCTCAGCTAATCTCCTTAAGCCCTGTGACACACTGCTTGACTATTTGCACCGATGGAGATCTAAACATCAGATCGGCCCCGGGATACGCTCACATCACCGTGTGGCATGAAATGACCTTAATCTACGTTCACTGCTAGAGAGCCATATGCTCATTTACATAAACGGACCATTACCTGCTTAACTTCAGGTATACAGATGCCTAGGGAGTGTTGCTGAGACAGTGCATGGCTCCTCCAGCAGGATGCTTTGTCTCGTGGAATCTAGCACCAGTTAAAGCCTTCTGATTCTGTCACCAACCCCACATCAGACAGAGGTCTGATCTCCAAAATATACAAAGAACTCAAGAAATTGGTCATCAAAAGAACAAATAAGCCAATAAAAAAAAAAGGAGTACAGACCTAAACAGAGAACTCTCAACAAAGGAATCTAAAATGGCTGAAAGACACTTAAGGAAATGCTCAACAACCTTAGTCATCAGAGAAATGCAAATCAAAACAACTCCTGAGATTCCATCTTACATCTGTAAGAATGGCCAAGATAAAAAAACACTGGTGACAACTTATGCTGGAGAGGTTGTGGGGGTAAAGACAACACTCCTCCATTGCTGGTATGAATACAAACTGGTACAACACTTTTCAATGTCAGTGTGGCGATTTCTCAGAAAATTAGTAAACAACCTTCCTCAATACCCAACAATATCACTTTTGGGTATATATCCAAAGGATGCTCAATTGTACCACAAGGACATGTGCTCAACTATGTTCATAGCAGCATTGTTTGTCATAGCCAGAACCTGGAAACAATCTAAATGCCCCTCGACCAAAAAATGGACAAAGAAAATGTGATACATTTACACAATGGAGTACTACACAGCAGAAAAAAATTAATGACATCTTGAAATTGCAGGCAAGTGGATGGAGCTAGAAAACATCATATTGAGTGAGGTAACCCAGACCCAGAAAGATAATTATCATATGTACTCACCCATAAGTAGTTTTTAAACATAAAGCAAAGAAAACCAGCCTACAATTCACAATCCCAGAGAACCTAGACAACAATGAGGACCTTAAGAGAGACATGCATGGATCTAATCTACACGAGAAGTAGAAAAAGACAAGTTCTCATGAGTAAATTTGGAGCATGGGACCATGGGAGAGGATTGAAGGGGAGGAGAGAGGAAGGGAGGGGAGCAGAGAAAAATGTAGAGCTCAATAAAATCAATAAATTATTCAGTGTTCCAAGGCAGCATTAGAAAGAAAAAAAAGCCTTCCCATTTTGGCTGTCACTCATCTGGAACTCATACTTTTGTCCTTCAGTAACGACTTCCAGGATTTTCCTTGTTAATCACACCATAAGCTTACATTCCTACTGTCCTGGAGCCTGAAAGGACTTACTACCTCAAGATCATCCACTGTTCCTCTTCTCCAAAGTTCCTGACTTTCAACTTTATGTCAAGAGATTATTCCAAGGAGACTAGAAGAGGATAACAATGTGAATATGATACAAAAGTTTTATGTGCGCATGTCACAGGCTCACAATACACCCTTATTGTATGTAATTAATATACTCTGATAACACATTAGAAAATTGATTAACAAAACCATACCAGCCCTGATTGCTACATTTATCTACAGATCTCTGGGTCTCCCCTCTCCCTAGAAAATTTTATTCCACGCATTACGGCTACTTCTTTCACACTACCTATAAATAACTCTTGGTGGTTTCAGTACCACCCTGGAAATGTAAATAACATGTTCTTGAAGATTTCTGGGGAACTAGGATGATGCCAACAAGAGAGTCCACTCAGAATGCCAAAGGTCATAAGGGAAGGATATTTTGGAGTTTCTTGGAAGGACCAAGTAGTGTCTAGAAGAGACTATCCAATGTGCTCAACACCATGCTGAGAGTATAGTACACACGTCTTGGGGGAGTAGGCTTAGGCTAATTTCATTTGGAACTATCTTAGTTAGGGTTACTATTGCTGTGATGAAGCACCATGACCAAAGCAACTTTGGGAGGGAGGGGCTTAATTAGCTTATACTTCCACATCATTGTTCATCATCAAAGGAATTCAGAACAGGAACTCAAACAGGGCAGGAACCTGGACCCAGCAGCTGATGCAGATACCATGGAGGAATACTGCTTACTGGCTTGCTCAACCTGCTACCTTATAAAACCCAGGGCTACCAGCCCAAGGATGGAATCACTCACAATGGGCTGGGCCCTCCCAATCAATCACTAATTAAGAAAATGCCCTACAGACTTGCCTATGGCCTGAACTTATGGAGGTATTTTCTCCTTCAAGGTTTCCTCCTCACAGATGACTACAGTTTGTGTCAAGTTGACGTAAAACTAGCCAGCGCATAAGCTGGATTGAATAGTTGTATAACTGTTGAGTAGGTCTTAAAAATGCCTTAGTCTTCAACATCTCATCAATTCCAAGATCTATCGCTTCCTACAGGAACTTATGGACCATTACCTGCTTAATTTCAGGCATAAACAAATGTGTAGGAAGCGTTGCTGAGACAATGCCTGACTCCTCCAGCAGGGAGTCTCCATCTGACGGAGTCTGGTGCCAGGTAAGGCCTGGACCACTCTGGCTATCATCTACCCAGAGCTCATGCTATAGTCCTTCAGTAACTGCATCCAGGTTTTCCCTTGGTGAATAATACCACCCACACTTGCATCTCTGTCTGTCTGTGGGCAATAGTAGTAACCCCATAGTAGTAGCCCCATACTCAAAGGCTATCTGGGGCAAGAGACCCGGAGAGGTGAAGTGCCTTCTATAAACACCTGACCAGATGCATCTTATCTAGGATCTCTGGTGGATGCAAGGCATACTTTAAACCCAGGGATCCCAACATGGAGGCTCACCTGGGATTTTTCTGTTTACTGGCTGCACATACATATTCCTAAGGTAACAGCAGCCTATAGAGTCTAGGTGCAAATCATTTTCCTCACTATTTTCAATTAACAATGCTGGCAAGTTGGTACTGAGCTCCCTGATCCTCCTCATACCTCTGATTAAAAAGAAACACCGTAAAAGAACGTGCTCCACGCCCTTGACTGGGGCTCAAGGCCATTCAGGGAGTTTTGCAAACAGCTCAGGCTAATTCCAGGCATTCTAGAAGGGATCCTCCCAGCACAGTTGCTTTCTGCAGTTGTTGCATAGTGAAATGGCTCAAGTAAAAGACAGTGAACGTGAGAGTGGGATGAAGGTAATTTATTTTGTAGATTATTGACGCCCCACCCTGCAAGATAACCCATCTGATAGGCTGAAAAATTTACTAGAAAGAAAGCTATCAGCCCCCTCCTATTAGAAATGATACAGGACTGAACATCTGGAAGAGAACAGTAAGCATGTAGAGTTTCTTGGGAAAAGGATGTTCTGGATATAAAAGAATTTTTTGGTTATTTAGCTTAAATTTACTTAATTATTTTGATTTTTGTTTGTAAACAGAGTCTGGTGTAGCCCAGGCCAGCCTCAAACTCACTAGGCAGTGCTGACAATGACCTTAAACTTCTGATCTTCCTGCTCCCACTCCCTAAATGCTGGGGTTACAGGTGTGCATCACCATGCCCAATAGAAGAATCCGTTTAGTGGCCTAGAAAAAGTATGAGAAATGCAAATAGCTACGCATTACAGTTGGTTGTTGCAAAATGAGGTGTTTGTTGTGTGTTTTCATGAAATCGAAATCAAAGTAGATATTCCATTGTCTGACACTTATAATTTATCACACAACCTAGAGTGTAGCGGGGTGGGCCTGAGAGATGGCTCAGTGGTTCAGAGTAAGTAAGTTATGTGCTGTTCCTGCAAACGACTTGAGTTTGGTTCCCAGAGCCCACCTCACGACATCCTGATCTCTTCCTTTAATACCTTCCTCTGTCCTCCACAGGCTCCCACTCAACGCATGCCCTGTCCCTATACACATAGTTAAAAATAAAACACTCCAAAGGGGAAAAAAAAGTGTATGACTCACTGTTACGTCATTAAACACAATTGTACAGTAGAAGGCCAGGTTCTTGCGACTGTTGGTGTGTGGTGACTGTAGCATGTATCGTATACTTCACACCACGTACTGACAACCAGCCTGGAAATAGGAGTATTCAGCTTGTGAAATGAGTGTGTGCGGTTGTGGGGAAGTGATTCAGATAGTATTTTCAAAAGTCTCTAATCAGGGGCTGGGGAGAAGGCTTAGTTGGTAAAGTGCTTGTTGTACAAGCATGAGGGCCCAAGTTCGAGCCTCAGCACCCACTTAAGAGGCCAGGTGTGGAGACTCCTGTTTGTAATCCCAGCCCCAGGTGGGGAGACAGAGAAAGGAGGGCCCTGAGGGCTCACAGGTCCAGCCACCCTTGCCTAACCAGCACCCCAGGTCCTAAAGAGAGCCCGTTTCAAAATACAATGTGGATTGTACGTGAGAAATGACACCCAAGCTGACCTCTGGTCACCTACAGACATGAACATACACAAGCCTTAGTCAGAGCATCACGACTAACTGATGAAGCGTACACTAAAGCAGGTAAGAAGGTCCGTAGGAGAAGGACCATGCAACTTTGGAAACCTGAGACAGGGAATAGATGAGCGACTCTCTCCATAAACAACCTTAGGGATATGAAAATATCTAGACACTAGAGTTCAGGGGGCACCAAGTTGGTACTTACAGGAATCTCAATCAGCAGAAAACCGTACTGGAAGTACATGTGTCTGGCAATGAAGAGTGGAGGAAACTGAAAAGACAGACATGGGAGACTCCATCCAGCACGTGGATGAAAATGAGGAAGCGCGTAAGTCTTGACTTTTGGATTTTATTGGGAAACTGAACCCTGTAATTTAACAGAAAATTACACTTGACGGTAGTAGGCAACTCAATTTAGCTTCCAGAACAAGATAGTAGTCAGGTTTTTTTTTTTTTTTGCCTGTAGTTCTAGGAGAAGAGATGGTATATATGCCAGCACACACACACACACACACACACACACACACACACACACACACACATACACACAGACACACACACACACTTCTACTTGCCAAAATTATTTTGGGAGCAAAATTTCTTCTTGTTGTAGTTTATTGGAAGGATTGAAAATGGTACTGTAAAAGATTTCATTTGCTAAGTTATAAGTTGTAGTTAAGAGACATGTCTGTTATAGCTCTCAGGACTGGCTGGCCAGTTTGGTCAGCTGCCAGGTGTCATACAACAAACCTTGATTAATAATGTTTTTGGTCGTCTGTTGTGGGTACCTTCTATCTCTTGAAATTTTCTATGGGGTATTTGTCTTGTTAGTTTGAAAGTAGTAGCCCAAAAGAAAATGAATGTGTGTGTATGTGTTTGTGTGTGTGTGTGTATGTTTGTGTGTGCAAGCATGAGCTTCCACATTGTATGAAGGAGCTGTTGCAAAGGTCTGCTTCTAAGAGCTGGAGAGATGGCTCAGCAGTCAAGCTTGCTGCTCTTTTTTTTTTTTTTTTTTTTTGATTTTTCGAGACAGGGTTTCTCCGTAGCTTTTGGTTCCTGTCCTGGAACTAGCTCTTGTAGACCAGGCTGGCCTCGAACTCACAGAGATCCGCCTGCCTCTGCCTCCCGAGTGCTGGGATTAAAGGCGTGCGCCACCACCGCCCGGCTAAGCTTGCTGCTCTTTCAGAAGACCTGCGCTAGGTTCCCAGCACCCATAACAGAACTTTGACTTCTACACGTGTGCCTTACACCTGTGGCTCCCCCTACACACTCACACACACTCACATACACATCACACACACCACACAAAAATATTAAATAAATAAATAATACAAAAAACTGAGCCATCTTCCCAGCCCAGAAGAAAGCATTTTTATTTATTTAAAATGACTTATTTATATTTATACATACATATAATGTGTTCTGATCAATCCCACCCCCATTCTCCCCTCCAAGTTCTCTCATATCCCTCAATACCTTTCCCTCCAAAGTCAGTTTTCTTCAGGGATGCAACCCTTGAGAGGCTCTCCGTGAGCCAGTAGACTGTCCCACATCCATTTATACGTAACCAGCACTAAGTGAACTCAGTGAGTATTGAAAGAAGGAGGAGGAGGAAGATATTTTAACTGATATTGTGGAGACTGGTTTTGGAGGGATTTTTCTTGAGGCATCATAGCTTCTGATGTCTAAGACTTAAATCCTTCTGGGAAATCAAAAAAAAAAAAATAGGGAGATAAAGACTGAATGGTGGCATAGCCTGTAACCTCAGCACATTGAGGCCGAGGCCGGAAGATTGTGAGTTTGCAGCTAGCCTGAGCTGTATAGGGAGACCCTATTACCCCCTTTATTTTATTTGTATTCAGTTTCCAACTTGACCTGCTCCAAAATCTGTGCCTGCCTTTCCCCCTGCAAGTCACTCATGTAGTTATCCCAAGTTTAACATGAAATACCTCTTGTAATCTGTTGATCTGAGTACTCCAAATTTGTTCATTTCTCTTCCCTTGCAGAGTTATTCATAGTTACAATCTATGTTATGGTTTATTTGTGTGTCTTCTCGGACTTCTTCCAAAGTCAAGCTCCAGTTCCTCACTATATTAACTTTCCAGTCAAGATAGGCAGTTCAAGAATATCGTCAACTTCATCTCCTCAAAGATGTCATTCCCCAAATCCTCTGTTTCCACCTTCTTTTCTGTTTCTCCTTAAATGGACTTGCTGTTGTTATTGTGCTTGAGACAGGGTCTTATACAGGCCAGGCTGGGCTAGAACTTTCTATGTAGCTGAGGATGGCCATGAGCTCCTGAACCTTCTGCCTCACTTCCTGAGTGCTGGGATTTCAGGCATGCAGGTGCTCATGGAGGCAATAGTGAACTGCCAAACATGGATGCTAGGAACCGATCGTGTGCTACCATGACCTGCTATTATTATTATTATTACTATTATTATTTGTTTCTGTTAAATTCCCTAATGTTCAAGGACCCAGAAAGGCAAATTTGTTTACATAGGTAGAAAACGTATGCCTTATTAGTCCAAATTAGAGCCACTATTCTAATTATCCTAATTCGTCTGGGCCATTTCACCTTAAAGCTGACCATCTCATATCCACCAAAACTCCACTTGGGAGAAACTGGCACAGTTGGGCATTCTAGTTCAATTTCAGATCTTAACCCTTATAAATGAGTTGTAATGCATACACTGGAAAACATTAAGCCTATAAAAATAATTACAGTTCATTAATCGCACCTTTTTTTTTTTAGCAACTTATCATGCAAATAAATGCCTAGCAAATTCTTTATTTTATTCTTTTCCTTCCTTTACCCTCTGACCTCTTGGTCCTTTTTTTTCAATTATATAAAAAAATCAAGTATAATCTAATTTCAGGTATGTAAAAAACAGCCTGGGAGGTCAGTTCTCAGCACCCAAGTTTAGCACCTCATAGTCGCCTCCACAGGCCCCTGCATGCATCTGGTACATACACAGTCAATCAGGTACATAGAACACAGAAGGTAAGCCGGGCGGTGGTGGCGCACGCCTTTAATCCCAGCACTCGGGAGGCAGAGGCAGGTGGATCTCTGTGAGTTTGAGGCCAGCCTGGTCTAGAAGAGCTAGTTCCAGGACAGGAACCAAAAAAGCTACGGAGAAACCCTGTCTCGAAAACACACACACACACACACACACACACACACACGGTAAGAATGAACAAATATTTAAAAACTAGTCTTTTTTGAGAAATTCAAATCATAACAACTTTGAGATTCTGTTTTACACCTATCAGAATGGCCAAGATCAAAAACACTGATGATAGCTTCTGCTGGAGAGGATGTGGGATAAGGGGAACACTCCTCCATTGATGGTGGGAATGAAAACTTGTACAACCACTTTGGAAATCAGCATGCCGATTTCTCAGAAAATTGAGAAACAATCTACCTCAAGACCCAGCAATATCACTTTTGGGTATATATCCAAAGGATGTTCAATCATACCACAAGAACATGTGCACAACTATGCTCATAGCAGCATTGTTTGTCATAGCCAGAACATGAAAGAACCTAGATGCCCCTCAACTGAAGAATGGATAAAGAAAATGTACATTTACACAATGGAGAAAAAAAAATAATGACACCGCACATTTACACAGCAGAAAAAATTAATGACATCTTGAAATTTGCAAGCAAATAGATGGATCTAGAAAACATCACATTAAGTGAGGTAACCCAGACCCAGAAAGACAATTATCACATGTACTCACTCATAAGAGGATTTTAGACATAAAGCAAAGAAAAGCCAGCCTACAGTTCACAACCCCAGAGAACCTAGACTACCCTAAGAGAGACATACATGGATTTACATAGGAAGAAGAAAAAGACAAGATCTCCTGAGTAAATTGGGAGCGCGGGGGTCATGGGAGAGGGGAGAAGAAGAGAGGGGAGAAAGGGAGGGGAGCAGAGAAAGATGTATAGTTCAATAAAAACAATGAAAAAAGAACTAGCCTGTTTTGTCTTTCTTTCCTTTATATACCATTTTTTTTTTTAGATAAAAGCCTTTGGAGTAGCTTCTCAGACTCTGAGCTTGTTAGGACTAGGGAATGAGATAGGGGTGCGCCCTGTGCAGACCTGACCAGAAGGATTAATGGGAGGCAGCTGGCAAGGATGTGTGAGAGTGTAGTGTGTGTGTCATCTCTTGGTTAAAATGAGTAGTTTTAGGCCTTAAAATAAGGATTATATACTGATCCCCAATGATTCCTGCTCCCTTGTGGAATTCCTTCTCTTGAATGTGACTTTCTTCAAATTCTCCAAGTGGGTAGAGTAGCACCACTTCTGTGATTATATTACATAAGAATAACTAACCTTTTCTTTTTAAAAAAAATATGTTTTGGGCTGGAGAGAAAGCTCAGTCGTTAAGAGCATTGGCTGCTCTTCCAGAGGACCTGGTCTAGGCTTCTCGTTCATGGAAATTAATACATGACAGATGTCTATTATGTTATGTTCCAGTATTTGTGGTAATATTATTAAGCAGCAACGACAAAGAAATACATTTTGTCAAGTTAGAAGAGATAGCAAAACAAGTTTTATTTATTCAATTCTATCCATAAAAATTACACAGGGGCAATTTGGGCATCTTATTAGTGTGGGCATAGAGTCAATAGTATTATTGGGCTTGTTTGTATTCAAAATGCAAATCTCAGGAGCCCCTAATTCCTGCTTGTTTGGAGGACATGCAGCGAATGGGTGACACACAGGAGTCTGCACAAGGGACTTTGTGCTCTAAGATCAGCATTTGCTAAAATGCCAGCAGGCTGGGTTGGGAGGGTGACGGCACACCAGGGGCTCCTCGTCCTTTCAAACTCCTGGCTTTGTGGTTTGAGCTCCTATGGACAGAGTGAGTTGTGACAGAAGCAGAAGGGTGATTTTCAAGGGACTTTGTCATAGCACGGGTCCCGGAAGTGCTCTCAATGGCACTGGAATGTAACCGAGGGCATGGAGGGTCTGGCTGCCCTGTAGGAACTGTGGCATTGCTCTGGCGCCCAGAGCATGAGGAACAGTGTTGGCTAATTTTATGTTAGCTTCACACAAGCTAGAGTTACTTGGGAAGAAGGAACCTCAGTTGGGGAAATTACCTCCATCAGATTGGGCTGCGGACAAGATTGTGGGGGCATTTTCTTGATTGATGTTTGATGTGGGAGGGACCACTGTGGGTAGTGCCACCTGGGGCAGGTAGTCCTGGCGGTAAGAAAGCAAGCTCAATAAGCCATGAATAGAAAGCCACTAACCAGTACTCTTCCATGGTCTCTGCTTCAGTTCCTGCCTCCAGGTACTCGCCCTGACTACCTGGATGATGTAGAGAGCGGACTAAGAAATACTGGGCAGGCCTTGTGGTCACCTAGGCCGAAACCATGAAGAACCACACTAGTAGATCTGAGCAGAGAGACAAATGTTCAGGAGTGGCATTTGAGATAACCTTTTTAGGGACTCCCTAGTCGCCATCTTAGGTGGCCAGTAGTGTCTTCTGTGCTCCTCGGGGCCTACCCAAGGATGAAGAGCACTAGAGGTTAGCCCTAGAGAGAGGATGAAGGAAAGAGGACAAGGGCAGGGAAGGATGGCACAACAAATATTGCACTGGCTGCCGCTTTACAACCAGATGCCATGAACCCGGCAGACTGATGGCTATGTCCACTCAGTCACACAGGATACGTAGACAAAGAAAAAAAAAAAAGAAAAAAATCTTTAGGCCATTCCACGGGAAGGAGAATAACAGTAATTTATAAGTCCATCTCCTTTCCTGTCTTGTTCATATTGACTCTTAGGTCCCAAAGAAACTCTAAACAAAAGGCTGAGGTACCTACTAACGTATTAAAGCTGACACTGTCTGCTAGGCTCTCTGAGCATCACACAAGTACTCCTTACAGGGTCCTGGCTCCTCTTAGCACTGCCTCTCCCCTACTCTATCCTAAACCTCTCCAGCTGCAGAGCTTTGCTTCCCTGCCCCCAATTGCTGCTGCTTCCTTCTCCTCCTCCTCCTCCCCTGCTTCTTCTTCTTCCTCCTGCTCCTCCTCTTTCCCATATAACCCAGCCATTTTGGCCATGAGCTCTTTTGGTCCTTGGCTTCTCTATTGATCCTCATTCTCTTGGTTCTCTCCTGGTCTTCTTGCCCTTCTCTCTTCTCTTTGTCTCTTGCCCCTGACTCCTCCTCTCATGGTCAGGTCTATTCTTTTGGCCATGTTCAGTCTAGACTCTTCCAATCGTCCCTAGATGTATTCTCCCTCATCTCTTCAATGAAAACCTTCTCCCCAACCATACCTAGCAGCAGTTCTGTTCTCATTTTCATTCATTGACCAGTTTGCTCCCTACCATTTTGAGTTCTCATGTATGGGCTCTTTAGAAGCCGAATCCCATATCCCTCAGGGGGACTCTTCATTCAGGTCTGGCAGTGGTGGAAGACACCACAGTCTCAAGGAGTATGACAATGGCCTGGTTGCACAGAGCATCATGAAGAACAGGGTACCCTTCTACTCCAAGTGACTACTTTTAGGGATGATAGGGCTGGTAGACGGAGGTGGGTGGGGCCAGAGATAGAGGAGATGGAGAACAGAAGCGGTGAGACTCCGAGAGGCAACGTAAGTGTGCTCTTCTATTGGTTCTTCCAGAATGCCCTGTTGGGGATAGAAAGAACTTTGTAGGATGATGGGGGTTTGCGGGAAGGAATAAAAGATTGGAGTTGAGCATGCGGACTATAATTGTTAATTTGACTGTTTTTTGAATACCCAGGCAAGGGGAAGCGAAGTGAAGCAAGGAGCTGGAGAGGCTTAGGGTAGGGGGTGATGGTGGTGGATGTGTGTGTAGTGCTGAGAGGAGCCTGCCCTGCCCCCAGGAAGGAATACTTGTGATGCTGGGAGAGCCTATTTTGAATACTCTGCTAAACAGTCATTCCTCTCACCTAGTTCTAAGAGAGACTCCTTCCTGCTGGAGTGCAGCCTCAAGCTCAGAAGATGGCATTCCAAGTAAAGGAGTGAGAATGAACCCAATATCAAGGTCTGTGTCACAACAGACAAATATGCAAAGGCACCAAATTCCAGATAAATGCATTTCTGGGCAAAGAAGAGGACTGGGACTGGAACTTTATTCTTAGGCACTGTGAGGATCCGCCATCTTTATTTTTTTAAACTCAGAGATATCAAGCAATTACCGGATTAGAACCCATTTTTGACGGGAGTGTGCGATTTCCTGTACTTTGCTAGCATTCCTGAGAAGACCAGCGGCCTCCCTTGTGCTCCCATTCTTCAGTCGGGAGGCAAACATCTCTTTTTGAGATGAGGAGGAAAACAACCAGCTAGAAAAATTACCCAACGTAACACAATTGAGCGAGAAGGTCTGGCTCTAGCAAGGAGGTGACGTCATGCGACTGTGGGCGCTCGCTCAGACGCGTTCGTGAGCTGCGCAGGCGCTAGGCCCGCCCCGCTGCCGCGCGTCCCCGTGGCGCCCTGCCCGCGCGCGAGGCAGGACGGGAAACCCAAGATGGACTCTTCTGTTTGAGTCCTGCCCATCCGTCTTCGTTTTCCCCGCTGCGGCCCGTTCTTCCTCCGGGGTCAGTGAGGGACAAGGGATGAGAAGCTGTGGCGGCCGAGGAGCCATCCTGACCGACCTGCCGCTGCTCTCGGGCCTCCGCGGCCCCTGCGCCTCCGGGCAGCAGCCGGGGCTCGCAAGCGCCTGACGCGTCCCGAGTCACTCAGGTGCGGGCCGGGCTGGCTTGCGCATCGCTGAGACTTGATGTCGGGGCTGCACTGCAACCGGTGACCCGAGGGCTGAGCGGCCCGGGGCGGGCCCTGAGAGCGTGCTGGGGTGAGGGGGACCCTAGTCTCAGATAGGCTTTCCGGGGTGCGCCCGACGCGCCCTGCGCGGGATTCTCGGGCCGCTATATCTCAGCGTGGCTTACTCAGCCTCTTTTTGTAGAGACACAACTCTGGGTTCCGCCGTTTGCATATGTTTCTAGTAACCAGCAATGACAATTTTATTTAGAGCATGTCAGCTGTGTGGCCCGTAATGAATAACACGGTTAATAATTTTGGGAGAACTGTGAGAGCATCGAGTATGACGCTTTTGGGCTAAAAGACATCGAACTCTGAAAATGATGCTGTAATTGATAATCCTGTAGGTTTGTTTTAAGCTATAAGAGAGTGATTTACATGGTTGCACAAGAATAAGTCGGATAAACCTGCCAGTTCTTTAATGTCTTTGTTGCGTAGAATTTGGAAAAGCCAGCCACATTTTGAATTTTTTTTAGAGGTTTTATAAGGCATTTATGGTTCTTCAGATTGAGCTCTTCTCAATACTGCTGTATTCCTAGGAGGCGAAAAAGACGTAATCATCTCAGGGATGGCATTTAATTCACAGCACAAAAGACTTCGTGACTGTAGAGGGCTGCATAGAAACTAGAGACTTGGAGGTCTTTGTAAGAAAAAAAACAAAAGACCAATGCTGTAAAGACTTCAGATACGAACTTCAAGTCATATTTAGTTAGATGTTGCTAATCTTGAGTGTGATTTTAAACGCTCAACAGTTGGCTATAGTACTCCTATCTAATGCTTGCTTTGAGCCATGTTTGGGGATTGTAATTTAACTGATATGCCATACCCTCACTCACCTTACATACTAATGCCACACAGACCGTCAGGAGGTTAGCCAGCCCTGCTTAAGGATGCATGGAAATGTTTGTGCAGTGCTCTGGCATGTTTCCGCCGTAGCTCCGTGCAGGTCTTTGTAGTCACAAACTGGTTTTGACTAGAAGGCTGACGGGCATGTGTTTGGATTCGCACAGAAATAATGTTGATATTTGGAACCCATGTCGAACTTCTCTGAAGAAAGGGCAACGATGATTGCAGCCGGGGATTTGCAGGAATTCGTTCCTTTCGGTCGTGACCACTGCAAGCACCACCCTAATGCTCTGAACCTTCAACTTCGTCAGCTGCAGCCAGCCTCGGAGTTATGGTCTTCTGATGGTGCAGCTGGCTTGGTGGGATCTCTTCAGGAGGTTACAATCCATGAGAAACAGAAGGTTTTATAACGATTCTCGTCATACTTTTGAAACATAGCATGAATAAATCTACTTGTAATTTGAAGCTACGTAGATGCATGTGAGAAATAAGTGTGTGTGTGTTGGCACTTGGACTTTAAAGGCTAACGTGTGGTAATTTCAGTCTGTGCTGCTCCTTGGGCGTACTACATAACTTGTAGTGAGTCTTGAGTACCTCTGTCATGGCTCGTTTTAAAGTTTGTTTTCACTTCGTATGACTAAATGTTAGAGATTAGAAATGCTACCTGCAACACATTTTTATGTCGTCACATAAGAGTATTAGAGCAGTGTTTTTTTTTTTTTTTTAATTAGATAGGCTTCTCAAAGTAGCTCAGATTGACCCTGTTCCTTCTGTCTCAGTCTTCTGAGTACTAGCATTAGAGGTGTGTGCCACAGTGGTTGGCAAAGTAGTGGTTCTTATGGAGATGAGATGTAAAAGTATGTCAGAAAATAGCAGCCCCAAAACACCAAACAGAATAGTTTCTGTGTGTCCCCCAGCTTCTCCTTCTTCTTTGTGTTGGTAGTTCTGGGGGCCAAGCCAAAGTCATGGTCTTGGTAGGCAAACGCTCTGCCACTGAGCTGTACATCTCTTCTGCTGCCTTACTTAATCTTTATGCTTTTGAAATCAAAGCTCTTGGAATATACATAGTTCCAAAGCAGAAACTTTCTGTCTTCCATTCATGTTGTGGGTGGGACAAGGGGAAGAAGCTGTGCAGCAGGGACGTCTACACTGCACCAAGTCCCCCATCGAGCCACATGTGCGCCTCACTGTCTCTTTTCTATTCCCTACATTATATTTAATACATACTTTCAGTTTCCATTCAAGCATGGATTTTATTTTATGATCTTTATGTAAGACACACTTTTTTGCTTATCTGTGTTTTTGACATAATAATACAGGGAACATAGAAATATAAAAGAAAACACTTAACACAGGGAATTTTTGAGTCAACTTTAAAAATTATGTCTGTGGGTATTTTACCTGATTGTGAGTCTATGCACCATATGTGTGCAGTGCCCACAGAGGCCAGAAGAGGGCATCAGAGCTCTTGGAACTGGAGTTAGAGATAGTAGTAGTAAGACACCTTGTTAGGTGCTGGGAATCAAACCTGGGTTCTCTGGAGGAACAGTCAGTGCTCTTAACCACTGAACCATTTCTCCCACCTCTAAGTAATCTCAAGAATCTCCTAATACAGTGTACCACTTTGCTAATTCACCCATTTTGCTCATCCATGTACCACAGTGTTTTTAGGACTTAGTGTTGAGTCTTAATCCATAGGCAATAGACTGAAGTCTATTGAAAAGAAAGGAGAAAGTGCTTGAGCATGTCCTGTGTGTTAATTTTTTAGGAAAGCTGGCAGTTAAGAAAAGGTGTGAGTGAGATTGGAGATGCAGCCGACTACGATGAAGAGCTGTATGTGGCTGGGAACATGGTTATCTGGAGCAAAGGGAGTAAAAGCCAGGCACTGGCCGTGTACAAAGCTTTCACAGTGGACAGCGCTGTCCAGCAGGTGAGCTCACTGAGTTTGTACAATTGATTAACTGTAGTGTAAGTGTTTTAGAAGAAAGGTTGTGTTTTAAATGTGTAACTAATGACAACAGCAGTGTAACATTCCCAGCAGTGTCCATTATGTCATGAAGTGAAGAAACTGGCAGGAAAATGAGATTCTCACTTTATCCATCATGACTGCGTCTCTGTAGCCCAGGCTGCCCTGGCACTTGAGGTCCTCCTGCCCAGCCTCCTGAGTGCTGGGATGACAGATGTGCACACCACACCTGGCTCAATCTTTATTTATATTGCTATTGTTTTTGTAATATTGAGGATTGAATTTAGGGCCTTCCATAGGCTAGGCAAACACTTTACACACACGCACACACAGCACTGAGATAAAGTATGTTAACAGTAGATGTGGACCTCGAGGTCTGTTATTGCCAGCAAAAAGTTATGTGACCTTAAGCCGGGCGGTGATGGCGCATACCTTTAATCCCAGCTCTCAGGAAGCAGAGGCAGGCGGATCTCTGTGAGTTTGAGGCCAGCCCGGTCTACAGACTACAGAGCTAGTTCCAGGACAGGCTCCAAAACTACACAGAGAAACCCTGTCTCGAAAAACCAACAAAACAAAAAAAGCCATAGAAAATACTTTAAAGTACATGATTTTATAATTCATTTGCAGATGTTGAGTACATTAAAGTTACTGGATTTATAGTGAAAGGAAATTCAGGCTAATTTGCTACTATTGTAGTGGTCGTTAGAACCAGTTTCTAAAAATTAATAGAAGAAATTAAGCACTTACTATTTTAGGAAGATAGGCAATTTATCTTTTAACTTTTTGAAGAATACCAACCCATGAGTGTAAAATAAATGGTAGAAGTAGAAATCAATTTGTAGCTTTCTAGTGTGCTAATCAGTTCAGGCAAGGTTATAGTGGTTATTAACACCATTGCAGAAAAGGATAATACCATGTCAGTAAGGTTTTACTTGCTAAATGTAAGTAAACAAATATAACTTTTCCTTGAGGTTTTTTTTGGTGTCTGGCTCAGCCAAGTGATTGAGTTCAGCGCAGCGTACAGTGGGGTAAAGGATATGTACTTCTAGCTAGCTGTAATACAGAAAAAAATATGTCTGCTATGTTTTCTTTTGAGAAATATTTAATGTGTGTTTGTTTAGAACTAGCTTCCAGTTTGTTCTTGAGGCCTAGGGGAATGAAATTACAAAGTAATATGAGATGCAGAATTACTAATATCATGAGATGAAGAATAGGTTGGAGGTTACTTGGCGGTAGCTGTGGCCAGAAAGATTGCTAGGCTGATGAAGGCACTTTTTGCTAAGCCCAACAATCTGAGTTGAATCTACAGGACCCACATGGTAGAAAGAGAGCACTGGCTCTTGCAAGTTGTTCTGTGACTGCTACAGGTGTGCTGTGGTGCACACAAAATCAATAATAAATGTACTACTAATGAAAAAGAACAAAGGTTGGGTGTGGTGGTGTCCATCCTTAATCACAGCACTCAGGAGGAAGAGGCTGGCAGATCTCTGTGAATTTGAGACCAGCCTGGGCTACATAGTAATTTCCAGGACAGCCAGGGTTCTGTAGAGAAACCCTGTTTCAAAAGATAAAAGTAAGGGCTGGAGAGATGGCTCAGTGGTTAAGAGAATTGCCTACTCTTCCAAAGGTCCTGAGTTCCATTCCTAGCAACCACATGGTGGCTCACAACCATCTGTAATGAGGTCTGATGCCCTCTTCTGGCCTGCAGGCATACACACAGACAGAATATTGTATATGTAATAAATAAATAAATATTAAAAAAAAGCTAAAGAAAAAAAATAAAAATAAAAAAGAATGGCTGATGACTAATAATTATGAAAGTTGGTGGATGGGAATGGGGATACATTTTGTGTACTTTGTGTATATATTTGAAAATTTCCATAATAAAAAGTTTAAAAGAAAAAATAGGAAATTAGTAACTAGATGAATCAAGAATTTGGAAATGTTTACATTCTGGTCTCTTTAAAAAAGTGAATCAGGGAGGAAAAGCCCTGAACGGTAGGCACTAAAGTGACTTCCTCAGATTCCTTTCTTTCTTGAACAGGGCTTTACTGTGTAGAGCTCAGGCTGTCCTCCATGAGCAATCCCCCTTCCTCTGCCTCTCTAGTGCTGTGTTTACAGGTAGGGGCAGTCAGTGCTAGGCCAAATGCAATATTTTTAAAACTTTTTGAAGGAACTTTTCAAGAAACTAGGTAAAAGATTTTTTTCCCCTTTTTTGGGGGGGTTTGGGGAGTTGGAAAAGTTAAAAGAAGGATTTACTGTTAATGATATTAGAGTATTATTTTTAATTTTAGTACTGAGAGGCAGACCAACCTGGTCTACATAGTGAGTTTCAGGCTAAGTAGGGCTACATAGTGAGACCCTTTCTCAGAAGCAAACAAACAGAAAGAGAACATCTTTATTAAATTAGATTTATTTAGTAGCATTTAATTTAAATTTTTTTAAATTAAAATTATTTAGTAGCATTTTATTATTTTAGTATTGTGGCAGACTATATGTTTTATGTTTTTATGTTTTAAACCATTTTTAAGTGTTCAATTTAGTGAATTAATAGAGATGCTTTCTAAACATTTTTAAAATATGAGCTTAGAGTATTGAGTCACTTTTAAACTCTCAGTTCTTGCTATTATAGGATGTAGGGTTTACACAGGCTGAGCTGATGTTTGAGCTTTAATTGCAAGACTTGTGTCAACTGAGTCTTACTGTTTTATTTTCCTTTCTCTTAAGATTTAATTATCATGGGCTGGAGAGATGGCTCAGTGGTTAAGAGCATTGCCTGCTCTTCTAAAGGTCCTGAGTTCAATTCCCAGCAACCACATGGTGGCTCACAACCATCTGTAATGAAGTCTGGTGCCCTCTTCTGGCCTGCAGGCATACACACAAACAGAATATTGTATACATAATAAGTAAATAAATAAATATTAAAAAAAAGATTTAATTATCATAAGTCATCTTAGAATATGTGGCATTAAGTATTCTAATCTTATTTTTTTGTTACTCTTGTTTGTTTCCATAGTATATAAGTATGACTGTATGAGTACATGCATGTATAAAATTACACCTATATTGAGCTGAGGAAATGTATTATGTAAATATCATTGTTACTGATGTTATTAGCTGGTAGATGATTATTTAGATGTAATTTTCTTAGACAAGCATTTTCTTTCTGTTTTAGGCATTGTGGTGTGACTTCATTACATCACAGGATAAGTCTGAAAAGGTCCACAGTAAGTGTCTTTATGATACCTTATTTCCTTTATTTTCAAATATTTATCTCACTGTATGATATATTTATAAGCAACTCTTAGTCATAGTAATTTAAATTAAAAGTTTTTCATTCTGCATTAATGAACTTTTGCTGTTTGGATTGAACTGTTTAGCAGGAAAATAACCCATAAATCTTGTACGCTTTCAGAGAGCCATGAAGTAGAGAAATGCATATGTATATTACAGAGCTCATGTATGAACATGCACAGCGTAGATGGGAAGGATTATATAGCTTCCTTACCATTTCAGGTAAACTTGAGTGTTTTTAAGTTTTCAGTGTATTCAAGAAAAGGGGATGGGCAGGAGAGATGGCTCAGGGGTTAAGAGCACCAGCTGCACATTCAGAGAACCTGGGTTCAATTCCTAGCACCCATGTGGCAGTTCACAACTGTCTGTAACTCCAAAATCTGACACCCTCACATATTCATGCAGGCAAAAACACCAGTGCACATAAAATAAATTAAAAAACCCCCACCTCTTTTTTTTTTTTTTTTTTTTAAAGAATCTGGGTGGTGGTGGCACATGCCTTTAATCCCAACACTTGGGAGACAGAAACAGGTGGATCTCTGTGAGTTCGAGGCCAGCCTGGGCTACAGAGTGAGTTCCAGGACAGCCAGGACTGTTAAACAGAGAAACCCTGTCTTGAAAAATCAAAAAACCCAAAACAACAACAGCAAAACCTTTTACGTGTGTTTTGTCAGAGATCAATCATGTGTAGCAGGGTTTTACAAAGATCTCTATGTGTTGAAGGTGTTAGTTTGTACTTAGTATTTTCAGTTCACTGTGTGTCTGTCCTTTTCACAGAAGTAGTGTTTTAGTGAAGCAAATTATAGTTTGAGATGTTGGTCAGTTTAATGATATTTAAGAAACTATTTTGGCTTTATTATAGTAGGTATATGAATAATATTGGCCTTTTTATTGCAACACATCATTTAATGATATCAGTGATATTAAAGTTTTATTACATTTTCAATAATAAATTTCACATAAATAAATTCAATAAAATTTCACACTGAGCTGTGGGTTTGATTTTTGTCTTAGAGCTGGTTGTTAAAAATCATAGATTTTGAAGTACTGTAGTTTGTGATCATGTTACTTCGAAAGCTCTCAGTAAATTCCATGAAAATTGAATGTTCAATCATGTTTACTGAAACCTTTTCTTAAACTTGTTCTCTTACTTCTGTTCCCGCACCCTCATGTTGATAGGTGGCAAATGTTTGGGCCACTAAATATGGTTTGCTGTTTGAACGAAGCAGTTCTTCACATGAGGTGCCTCCAAGTCTACCTAGGTATTCAATTTATTCTCTTCAGAATGTTACTTCTTGGGCTTTTTAGTGTTGATTCTGAAGTAAACTTGTTAACCTAAATGTTTGGGGTGGTAATGATGTCCATACTCACATACATACATACAGCATAAGAATTAAAACATTTTCATGCCAGTTTGAGCTCAGCTGTGACTACCATCCAACACTTCATTGCCCTGTGATCTTCGTACTAACCTTAATCCGTGGTGTAGTGACAGGGTTCGGTTACTAGCTCTTCCATGTCTTCACTGTACGACTGGACATATTGCCACTCTCCTTATTTGTTCCAGAAGTGGTACGCTTTACCTTTTGGCATCTGTGCAGACTCTCAGAGACGGCCTAGTGTCTGTTAAGTGCTCAGTCATGGTGGATACCTGCTGATGGTACACTCCTTGCCTCCCTGTAAACTGTGAACCTAGTGAGAGGAGGAGCGTACAGAACAAACACAGGGTGTGCAAAAGCAGGTGCTCCCTGCGTCAGCTGTTCGCAGATTTGAATCTCTGCTTTGATAGAAAGCCAGCACTTGCCCTCCACCTTCCTGAAAATTGAATGTCATTACTTGAAGTACTTTTTTCTTCTATTTAAAAATGTACCCTTTATGAACAAGGTAGGAAATTAAATTTCTTAACTACTATAGTCGCACTACCCCTAAGGGGGATAAGTGAATGACTGTCCTAAGCCTGTTGCTATTCTTTGGGTTCTGTCGTGTGATGGCTGCTATTTGTAGATTTCCCCCTAACAGTCATTTCTTTCTGTGTGTGAACGTATAGAGTTATTACAAGAAGATATGTTTAGATATATCTAAAACAGGATGCTATGATAGATGGTATTTGAAGAATTTAGAAGGTTCCTTTTTGAGATAGCTGCAACAGGGTGCTTGACAAGCCCTTGCGGGAGGAAGGATTTATTTTGCCCACAGTTCCAGCCCTTCCTTCAGGGAAGGCAGGGCACAGTTTGTGGTAGAAGGGCTGTGCAGCAGAAGCTCTGTGGATCTTGGCCTATCAGGAAGTGAAATGAGGGATTGGAAACAGGGCTGGGCATTAACTTTCAGACCCTATTTTCTCAAAGGCTCTAGTAGCCCCCCATAGCAGTGCTACAAGTTGGGGACCATGTGTTCAAACATGAGCCTATGAGGGCTCTCACGTTCAAGTGGTAACAGTAGATTTCTAGTTGCTTGTTCAGCACCAGGGTGCACATAGTTATCTTGTTGGTGACTGTTTGTGCTTTGTTTGTTGCTAGAGAACCTTTGCCTACTATGTTCAGCATGCTGCACCCACTGGATGAAATAACTCCACTTGTTTGTAAATCTGGAAGTAAGTGTACTTTCGTACTCTTTTATATAAGCTCTGTTTTAATATCAAGGGAGGGAGAAAAATAAAAATGAATTTTATTTAAAGAGTGACTTGTTTTATCAGAAGATAATTTAAGCATGTTATAAAATAACTTTTATTATGAAAGCAATTCATTGAAAGCGAAAACAACAGTTGTCTCAGTAAAACTAAAGACATAAGTCAGTGAGGGATACTGATGTTTGTTAACTTGCCTTAGGTAACTGTCCTTTAAAATTAAGAAAACGAATGATACTTGGATGAACTAAAGTTTTTTTTTTTTTTGTTTTTGTTTTTTTTTGAGAATAAAAACATAGGTCCTGATTACTGGGCACATTTTAGTGTTTCACTTTTTTTGTTCAAGTTTGTTCAAGTTTACTGACGATCCTCACTTTGAATGTATCTAAAGTATTCCTGTATGCTTGGCTTTAAATTTAGGCTTTACCAAGCACGAATCGACACCTACAAATAGTAAAGGTGGAGGACTGGGAGGACATTTGTAGTCTTTGGTCATTTTACTGGTGCATTCCAAAGGCCGCTGAGGTTTTATCTCCTGCAGCATGAGTGGGATAGCCATGGCTAAATCAAACCTCCGTCCTGTTTCTTTAAACATACCAGCTCTCTTTTTAAAGGTTGTAGCAAATGACATAAAAGATTGTTGATCATGTAGGATGTTACGAATAATATGTAAAACTAAACACAGCAGAATTCTGATTTGATAGAAATGGGTGGTGGTGGTAAGTACCTATAATCCCAGCAACTTCTGAGACGGAGGCAGGAAGATTGCTTGAGACTAGCACTTTGGGGGCAGCATGGGCAACACAGTGAAGCTATTGTCTATTTCTCGCTCTTAAAAGATTTTATTATTGTTAATTTTACTTATGTATATGTGTATATCCATGTGTGGGTTTGTGCACGTGTGTTCAGATACCCACAGAGACCAGAAGATAGAATTGAATCCTTGGAGCTGGAGTTACAGGTTGTTGTGAGCTGCCTGACATGGGTATTAGAAAATGAACTTGGGTCTTCTGCAAGAGCAGCAAGCATTCTTAATGGCTGAGCCATCTCCAGCCCCATTCCTCCTCCTCCTAAAAACAAAAGCCCTCTAATTTTAGTGGAATGGTGGCAGTCTGAAATAGTTTTATTATTTCTTTTGTTTGTTTGTTTTTCTTTCTTTTTTTTTTTTTTGGAGACAGGATCCCACTGTGTAGACCTGTCTGTGCTGGAACTCTTTGTGTAGATCCGGCTAGCCTCAGATTCACAGAGATCTGTGTGCCACTGCCTCCCAAATGCTGGGATTACAGGTGTATGTCACCATGCCTGGCTAGTTTTATTATTTCTTTATAAAATAATTTCTATTTCTGCAGAATAATCATGTTTTTTCCATTTCCCAGTATTTTAACTGAGAAGGAAATTGTTAAGGATATGGAAAGTGATCTGTAGTGCTATAGAAAAATAACTGAACTCAGCAGGAAAAACTTTTCATTTTTAATAAGTAAAACACATCATTCACTCCTTCTGAGTTAATTATTGGAGGGCAGAATAAAGCCAGTCAGCCAGCCAGTCAATCAGACTTTTCTAATGATTGTAATCTTGAAAGAAATTGATGATTGGTTGGACGTGGTGGTGTGGGCCTTTAATCCCAGCACTTGGGAAGCAGAGGCAGGTGGATCTCTGTGAGTTTGAGGCCAGCCTGGTGTACCTAGTTCCAGGCAGGACAGCCAGAGCCTCATAATGAAACCCTGTCTCAAACAAACAACTCCCCTGCCCTCCCAAAAAAAGATGAATAAGAGGTTGACTGTTGAAGGAGTCCTGGACCCTTTGCCTCTGGCTGATGAGATTAATGATGAATCAGGATGAATCTTCAACTTTTGAGTTATATGTGTGTCCAAGACCAACTAGTCATTCTGTCATGTTTAGTGCATTTTGACACTCTGGAAATTTAAAATCCATTGTCAGTATGTAACATTGAGTGGGTTTTGTGCTTTAACTGGCTTGGTTCCCTTTCCTTTTAGGAACAATGAGAACTTTCTTCATAAAGAATTCTTAAAGGTAAAGCTACTGTTCTATACCTGGTCATTTCCATTTTGATTTTCAGGTCTTTTTGGCTCATCACGGGTGCAGTATGTTGTAGATCCTGCAGTGAAGATTGTGTTCCTCAGTATCGACCCCTCCATTGTAATGACCTATGATGCTGTTCAGAATGTGCATTCCGTGTGGACTCTGCGGAGAGTAAAGCCAGAGGTGAGGGTGACTGAGGCTGCTTCCTCTGTGAGGGAGAGTGAATCCTGAACATGTGTACAGTTTTGAGGTCAATTGAGTTTCCATTCACTTTGTATTCTAATTGTTCATTTTTCCCATTCACTTTGACTTAAGGAGGAGAATGCTGTTTTAAAGTTCCCTGAGCAGGCAGGGAATGCAGCCACTAGCAGCTCCCTCACAGCACATCTCCGAAGCCTCTCCAAAGGCGAATCCCCCGTGCCTTCCCCTTTCCAGAATTACTCCTCCATTCACAGCCAGAGTCGCTCTGCCTCATCTCTGAGCCTGCACTCCCGCTCGCCTTCCATCTCCAACATGGCGGCTCTCAGGTGGGCCTTTCCTTGTTCTAAACAAATATTCCAAGCACTGGATACCTGCTGTTTTAGTTCCCTTATGTTTTGAAGAATTTATGGCTTCTGTTGATGACTAGTTTTTAGGGGAACTAGGCATAAACCCAATTATGGTCTTTTTACAACTTCCGCATCTACAGTGCCCCAGTAGTTTGTGTTTGAGTTGTGTTTAGAAGCTGCTTATGATGGAATGCTATAAAATTGCATTGTTTCTCCCATGATGGGGCAGCACTTAGATGACATTTAATTCTACAAATACTTTGCTAGTTTTTTTTTTTTTCTTTTTTTGATTTTTCGAGACAGGGTTTCTCTGTGGTTTTGGAGCCTGTCCTGGAACTAGCTTTGTAGACCAGGCTGGTCTCGAACTCAGAGAGATCCGCCTGCCTCTGCCTCCCGAGTGCTGGGATTAAAGGCGTGCGCCACCACCGCCCGGCTAGTTTTTTTTTTTTTTTTTAAACCTTATTTATTTATTTTGGTTTTTAAGACCGGGTTTCTTTGTGCCTGGAACTTACTCTGTAGACCAGCCTGGCCTTGAACTCTAAGAGATCAGCCTTGAACTCTGCCTCCCAAATGCTGGGAACAAAGGCACGTGCCACCACTGTCTGACTAGTTTGTACACATCTGAAAGTACAGTGGCATACTTTGAATAATGTACGCTATTTATTTTTTGAAGGAGAAAATAGATTTGTTTTCAGTTCTAAGTGATTTTTTTTTTTTTTAAAGACAGAATCTTTCTGTGTAGCCTTGGCTGTCTTTGAACTAAGTATGTAGATCAGGCTGGCCTCAAACTCACAGAGATCTGCCTGTCTGTCCCCTAAGTGCTGGGATTAAAGGCGTGATCCTCTATGCCTGTCTTGAGTACATTTTAACATGAGTTGTAAATAAAGATTTAGGCTCTCATAAAGCACATTAGGACAAATCTTTTAAGTAGTTGTTCATTTCTGAAAGTGTCTATGTAACTAGGATTGTACCATGAGTGTTTCTCTTGTATAGGATTTAAGATGAATTATTGGCACGTGTTAAGAATCCAAGTTGCTCCTGGTGATGCCCTCTCTCTGGTTATTTTGCAGCCGTGCTCATTCCCCTGCCTTAGGGGTGCACTCTTTCTCAGGGGTGCAAAGATTCAACCTTTCAAGCCATAATCAGTCGCCAAAGAGACACAGCGTTTCTCATTCTCCAGGTGGCAGTTTTAATGACTCATTTTTGGCACCAGAAACGGAGCCTATTATTCCTGAGCTGTGCATTGACCACTTGTGGACTGAAACACTTCCTAATACAAGGTTTGGTGGATATAATTTTATATTCAAAGAAAGATATTGCTAACGTTTTGGAAAATGTTTGGTGTTATGCCTGGTGGTATAACTAAGTGGTAGAGTATTTGCCAAATATGTGTGAAATGTTTTAATATGTCCTTTGACATTAGTTATGGTATCAACACATAAAGTATATAGAGATACATATTTATACTATCTTAATTTTAGAAGAAATTATTGATACTAAAGTGATCCTAAAAATGCTTTTCCATTGAATATTTCTTTAATATAGTAATCTTTGAGAATTGAGGTGTTTGAAGTTTTAGGACAAATCCCTATTTCTGTAATCGTAATCAGGGTTCTATTGCTGTGAAAAGACACCAAGACTAAGGCAGCACTTATAAAGGAAAGCATTTACCTTGGGGCCGTGCTCATGGTTTCAGATGGTAGTTCATCATCATGTTGATTGGAAGCAGACAGGCATGTCGTTGGACCAGTAGCTGAGAGCTGTACATCTTGATCCACAGGTATCAGGCAGAGCAAGAGTGAGACACTGGGTCTGGAGTGGGCTTTTGAAACCTTAAAGCTCACCCAGTGACACACCTCCTTCCACAAGGCCACACCTCCTAATTCTCCCCTGACAGCTTATCAACTGGGGGTTAAGCATATAAGTTTGAGCCTGTGGGGGCCAATCTCATTTAAACACCAAATGTAGCTGCGGTTTTGAGGGAATGTTATCTTTATGTCAGGTGTTAGCTCTACTTTTTGAGAAATAAATGACCCTAATCTTTTTATAATCTCATTGATAATTTGTTAATTAATCCAGCCACATGCCAGTGTGTGTGCTAATTAACATGGCCGTTTAGTGATTGTCGCACATATAGCTAAAGATAGTGATACTGGAATGCTTGCTGTTCTGCAGGTAGGCCTTGGGGAAGATGGGCACAGCAGGCAGCTCTGATCCAAAGACTCCTACTTTGCTTTGACAGGCTGAGAATGAAGAGGCTTGAGTGATTGCTTTTCAGGTCTGCTTATGTGTGCATAGTAAACAGAAACAGCAGAACAAGTTGCAGGTGTGACTGAGGCAAGAGGGGTGGACTGGGATTTAAAGAGTATATCAGGCTCCTGGGGTCCCTAGAGGGCCAGTGGATAAATTCACAGGGATTCTGTTAATTCTGGAGTTGTTAAATGGTGGTGGGTATGTGTAGTGTGTAGGCCTTTTCCTGGGCAGGTGTTTTGAACATTCATTCAATGTTCACATTAGTCTGTCACCTCCTAACAAGTTAAAACTGAGTTGTGTAGAAGGCTGGGGACTCAGGGTTTGGGAGGTGGGTGATGAGAGCTGCTATAGAGAGAGAGAGGAAGTCAGGTGGAGGAGCAGACATTTCGAGAAGAGAGTAGTGTTAGTATTTCCGGGTGCTGTTTGGCCCTGACTGTTACCTCAGAGGAAGGTATATCCACAATGGTCACTCCCCTTAGGCTTGAGGGATGGTAGGGAAGCGTGGAACAAAAGGTAAATAGGAGGTGAGGAAGCAAGAATCAGTTTATTGAAGGTTTTCAGTAGCTAGCTGCCTAGGGATGTTTGCCTTCGCTGAACTATGTAATGAGAAGTAGTCTTGTGAATTTCATCCAAATTTGTTGCTTTAAAAGATAAGAGTGGGTTTTTTACCTAGCCACACAACACTTTTACTTCTGACCGAAGGACTCCTCCCCCTTGTTTTTCCCCCCTCGTGGTGTGTGTGTTTGTGTGTACAGTTACCTGAAATATACATGTGTAGGTCTGGACTTGACATTAGGAGTCTTCCTTGGTTCTCCTATCTTCCATACCTTATTCACTGAGGCAAGGTCTCTCAATTGAGTCCAGAGTTCACTGATGACTAGTCCTCCTTGCCATCCTGTTCCTGGGACCCCTTGTCTCTGCTTTCTGAGTTGCTGGGTTTATACTAGGACTGCCATTTAGTTGGGTTCTGGAAATTCACACCCCAGTCCTTATGTTTTGTGACAAGTGCTTTCGAGTTCTACCACCTTCCTAGGCCTCTACTTAACCCTTTAGATCATCCCTTTTAGGTCACAGTTCGCCTTCTAAGATGAGGGTACTTGAGTAGGGCTGTACTCAAGTAAAGAGAACTTTGCACCTATAGAGAAAGGAAATGGTGGATAAAGAGGGAGTCTGAGAGTAGAGCAGTTTTAGAAGTGATGGTTGAACACATCCACATCCACATGGAGTTTTTGTGTCGTGGTCATTGCTTGATCCAGGAAGTAGTCTACTTTTTTGTAAAATGTTTCCAAAGATTAATTTACTGAAGTAGATCTTTGAACTAATACTGACAGTTTATTAATGTGTCTACTTTAGAGAGAAAAACGCTCATGCCACCAAGGTATTTATAACAACTGACCTATGTGGACAGAAGTTCTTGTGCTTTTTAGTGGAGGCTCAGCTTCAGTTACGGTAAGTATTTCTATTTCCCATTATCTCTGAAGTTCAGCACTGATTCCTACTCTCCCTTTCTATTTTTCTTGTAGTAAGTGTACAATTAAATGATTTTTAGTAAATTTGTAGAGGTGTGTAGCCACCAAGGCCCACAGTCCAGATTTAAACATTTCCATCACTAAGGAGGGACCCTCTGCCATTTGCAAGTAGTCTTTCCCTGCTCCCAGCCTCAGGCAGTCATTTTAGGGGCTTTCTGCCTTGTATATTAGTCATTTTTTTTTTTAAATGTTGTTATTATTTTGTTGCCCTGGCTAGCTTGAAACTTAGAGATCTGCTTGCCTCTGCCTCCCAAGTTCTGGAATTAAAGGCATTTGTCTACATCCTGTCCTATAAAAGTGGTTTTGGTGGTGGTGGTTTCAGTTTCATTTTTCTTTTTTCTTTTCTTCTGGTGATCTACTTTGTCACTTTTCATAGTGACTTTTAGGATCCACTCTGTTAGGACATGTATGAGAATTTCCTCAGCATTATTGTACAGTACTCATTTTATAGATAAGTCACATTTGCCTGCTTACCAGTTGATGGATAGTTTATCTCATGTAGCCCTGGATGTCCTGAAACTCTGATGTAGACCAAGCTGACTTTGAACATATAGAGATCCACCTGCCTCTGCCTCCCTCTGGGATAAAAGGCATGTGGTACGATGCCTACTGTTCACTTTTGACCACTGTGAATTAGGAACCTGTGGGCAAATATCTTTGTATGGGCATATGTAATTTTGCTTTTCCTGGGTACATACCCAGCAGTGGAATTGTTGGAATGACTGGTAAATCATGTTGAATATTTCAAGAAATTGGCCAGTTGATTTCCAAATAGGCTGTGCAGTTTTGCATTTCTTCCTCCAATGTGTGAAGGTTCGTGTCTCTTTATCCTGAAGTTTTGAATGTAGCATCTTTGATTACAGCCACCCTAATGAAGTGTCAAGTGGTTTCTATTTATATTTTCCTGATGCTTTTTTTTTTAAGAATTATTTTCTGTGTATGTTTTGTCTGCATGTATGTCTATGTACTGTGTGTGTGCATGCCTGGTGCCCACAAAGGTTCTTGGTAGAAGAACACATCGGATCCCCTGAAACTGGAGTTACTAATTGTTGTGAGCTGATGTGTTGGTATTGGGAATCAAGTGTGGTTGTCTGGAAGAACAGTCAGTGCTCTTAACCTCTAGCCATCTCTCCAACCCCTTCCTGATGCTTTTGATATTGATCATTTTCTCATGTGGCTACTAGCACACACTTACTTCATGGGAGAAATGTCTGTTCACATGTTTTGTCTACTCATTTCCCTTTTCATTTGAAAACAACTATAGCTTACAGCAAGTTGCAAAATTGTAGTGAGGTCCTTCTATATCATGAAGTCTTTTTTAATTTAAGCCTTTCTTTTTTTAATCATTGCTTTGTATGCATCGTGTGTGTGTGTCTCTGTCCTATGACATTCAAGTGGAGGTCTAAGGGCACGTTTGAGGGTATCTCTGTTCTCTTCTTCACTGTATGGTCCTAGGGATTACACCCAGGCTGTCGGGCTTTACCTGCTGAGCCTTCTAGCTCTCTGGCCCCATGTGGTTTTTTTGTTCTCTCAGTGGTAACATCTTATGTTACAGCAGCATGTTTTTAAAGTCAGGAAACTGGTATCAGTATGACCTACACATCTTTCTTTGGTTTTACATGTATTCATTCGTGTGTGTATATTTATATGGATTCATGCGTTTTTCTTCTATCTGCAGATTGGTGTAATCGTTGTAACAGTTAAAGATAGAAAATAACTTTTGCCTCCCTGAAGATTTTCCATTTGCTGCTCTTCTGTATCCATCCCATGCTCTCTGTCCTCTTGCTCCCTGCCTGTAGTGAACACAGACCTATTTCCGCATTTATTTTTTGAGACCGAGTCTCTATGTAGCCCTCGCTGTCCTGGACCTTGCTCTGTAGACCAGGCTGGCCTTGAACTCCCAGAAATCCACCCGACTCCGTCTCTGAGTGCTGAAAATAAAGGCGTGCGCCACCACTGCCTGGCCCAGATAACACCCTTAAGACTTAGTTTCTTTCTGTTTTTACTTTCATATTTAGTTGTGTAAAGTTTCAAGAGAGTAACGACAAGACCCAGCTCATCTTTGGCTCTGTCACCAATGTCCATGCAAAAGATGCAGCCCCAGTGGAGGTAAATGCACGTCGAATCATTATGCTTTACTAGATTTTTCTGAAAATTTAATTAATTTACTCAAACTACAAGAGATTTTGTTTTTTGTTTTCAGAAGATAGACACCATGTTGGTACTAGAAGGCAATGGGAACTTGGTGCTGTACACAGGAGTGGTTCGGGTACGTCAAAAGCAGTGCTTTGTGCTTTTGGTAGAACTGCCTGCATCATTTACAGTTGGCTCTGATTCTTCTATGCAGTTTGGCAGAAGATTTTTGTTAAGTGGGAAATGAAGCCAATTGTGGAGGCCAGTCCTAATTTGGACGAGGACTCCCTGTTAAATGCATTGATACTATGCACCTGTCTCCACCAAATTGGAACCTTTATTGAGAGTAGGTAGAGCCTTAAAACCCAGTTTTGGAATGAAAGATGAGCAGCTTTGGGAAGCACCAACATTGTAACATTTTATTATGTTAAATGTTATGTAAGTTGGTTGTAGCTTCCTTTTGGAACTTTTGTCAAGTTTAAAAATATATACTTAAGCTGGACGTGGTCGCGCACGCCTGTAATCCCAGCACGTGGAAGGCAGAGGCAGGTGGATTTCTGGATTCGAGGCCAGACTGGTCTACATAGTGAGTTCCAGGACAGCCAGGGCTACATAGTGAGACCCTGTTTCAAAAAAAACAAAAACAAAAACCCTACAATATAAGTATTATAAATATATTATATGTTTATAAGTATTATATACTTAGTTTGAGGAATAATGAAGAAAATGTATTGCCAGTAACTTTTTTTTATTAAATTCCTGTTTTTGAGGCAGAGTCTCAATAAAAGCATAGGTCTTGGGAATCTCCTGCCTTAATCCCCTTATACCTGGCCTGCCAGTAGCTTTATTCTGTTCTCTGAATGCAGTCGCCACCTGCTTCCCCAACACACTACCCTGGCTTTCCTGTAAACGCCTCTTGATTTTGTTAGCTTTGCACTTACGTGTGTGTCATTGAAGAGCAGTTTGTCTATCTTTCCTTGTTTTGGAGTTTTTATAAAAATTGTATTTTATATAAATACGACTCTTGAGATGGAATGTTATATACTATCTTGACTATATTAACATCTCTTTCCAGCTTTTCTGTAAAAAAGTTTCCTGAATCAAACAAAAGAATTATACTGAGGTATTCATAGTTGGCTGTTCTAATTTGAGAAGTTGTTAAATATGTGTTGTGTTTAATGGTCATGAACTTCAGTATATATAAAGACTATTTGTTCATGTGACTAAGCATTTAACTTAAGGATATGATCTATTCACTACTCTCCCCTCCTCCATATTGCTCAAAGGTGGGGAAAGTTTTTATTCCTGGACTTCCGGCTCCTTCCCTGACAATGTCCAACATGATGCCTCGGCCTAGTACACCCCTAGATGGTATAACTACTCCCAAGCCTCTTGGTAAACTTCTTGGATCAATGGATGAGGTAAGAAGTAGATTAGATCTTGTCAACTGTTAATCATGTTTTAAAGAAGTTTGGTCAAGTTTTAGTTCTTTCCATGTTTAACTTAATTTAGTTAGTATTCACAGATAGGCGTTTCCAAGCACAAGTGATGGTGACTACATTCTTTTTGCTGTGAGAAGTGCTCTTTGAAGATTTGGAGAAGTGAAAATGGTTCCTTTTTTTCTATCTAGAGATCTCACAATTTACCCAGATGTAGTAGATGTGTGGTCTGCATAAGAAATCATAATTTAATGTAGTCTGTCAAGAGTTGTAAGTGAGGAATAGAAACTGCTACTATTTCATCCACTGAACGGGGTACACATTGCTGGGAGGCATGTCATTCCTGGCCTGAACTTTGAGGGTAAGAAGGGTAAATAGAAGTAGGTATTCAGGGTAAGGGCATGAACACAGGAGAAGAGAGTGCAAAAGACTTCCTGAGGATGACCTCAAACTTGCTGTGAAAGGTCAGATAACCTTGAGCTCTTGCTTCTCCTTCTCAGTGTTGGGACTTATATAGATATGCAGAGAGTGGCATAATAGAATAACAACAACAACAACAACAACAATAATTATTCTTATGTTAACATTTCTACATGCTAGGCACTGTCTGCTTTATCAGTATTTTCCTAATTAAGGCTTTATAACAACTTTACTGATTGGAAGATACTTGGTCCTCACTTTATAGTTGGATACACAGTGGTTCAAAGTTAGTTGTCCAAAGCTAGAAGCTAGTAAGTGATAACACTGGAATTGCCACTCCTATCACTGTGTTCTTGAAGGAAGATGGGTGACATGACAGTGTTCTGAGTGCAGTTCTCCTGGCTTCTTTGTAAGTTTGTGAGAAGTTTCTCCTATCAGGGTTTGTTCCAAGTATGTTTTTCTTCAGGTTCAAGATAGGAAGGCCAAGTGCAGCCTGTGTCAATATAGGAGAGAAAAAGAGGGTCTCAGTGTGGTGTATGCTGCAAAGGAAGAGGGTAATGTACCAGTCCTGAAGAGGTGTCAGTGACAGTGTGTCGGCCAGCACCGTGTGCTCTTGGAGGCTGTTGGGTGCCACTGGGAAATGAGACTGAGTTCTGTGAGCAACTTAGGCTGGTACTGGTGCCTACCAGGCTGGAAAGAAAGCCTGGAGACAAGTAGTATGCATTTGAGGGGTGTCACAATGTAGCTATGTATGTATGTATGTAGTCAGTCAGTTGCTTTTTGTAGTTTTCTGTGAAGAGTTTGGCCTATTGCAGGTTCATTGTTCCTGGAGCAGAATGATTGGAATCATCAAAGCATATGCAAAAGTATAGTCCTTATCTTTAATTCTCAAATAGTCCTTCATCTGTGTTGTGACTTTTTGTAGGTGGTTCTGTTGTCTCCAGTTCCAGAACTGAGGGATTCTTCAACAAAACTTAATGATTCTCTCTACAATGAGGATTGCACTTTCCAGCAGCTTGGAACTTTCATTCATTCTGTGCGAGACCCTGTTCATAACAGAGTCACTCTAGTAAGTCCTTCTGCAGAGGTGGGCGAGCTGGCCGACGGCTGTTTGTCTGAACACTTCACATTGGGCAGGGTGTAAACTTATGTATGAAAATGAACATTTCTAGTGATTTTAAAGCATTTATTATTGTGTATATGATGTGTGTATGTGGGGTGCGCATACATGTTGTAGTCAGAGGACAACTTTGTGAAGTTGGTTCTCTCCTTCCACCTTCATGTGGGTTGAATGCAAGTTACCAGGCTTTCAAGATAATTGTTTTTTACCTGCTGAGCTGCTTTGCCTTTCTTTATCTCATAATTTTTAAAATATACTATCATTTTGTACTGTTTAATTCTGCTTCTATTTTCTGAGATTTCTTTACTAAACATTTACTGAAGCCCACCCCTCACTGAGTTGCTGTGGGGAGTCAATAGTTTCTAGGGTTTGGGGGTAGGGAAGTGACCATGTTAAAAGCACATCATCTGAAATTCTCAAGTAATTAGTAAAACTATTTAATGATTTTATTTAAAACAAGCATGTTTAATCCATTAATTGCACATCAATGCTTTTATCTTTTGGGTGAAAGTTACCTTTTGATAATGGTGTCTCGTAGTGTTTGTATAAAAAGTGGACACTTGGCTAGGCATGGTGGCACATGCTTTTAGTCCCAGCATTTGGGAGGAAGTGGACACTTTATTAAAACAAAGATTTTGAAAGTGTTTTGCAAAAATGCATATTTGTTTAGAAACATTCATTTCTGATTGAAAAGTGTAGTTTTTTATTTTATTGGATTTTGCTTCAACAGACATATGATGGTATAAATTACTACATATGTGTGTGTGTGTGTGTGTGTGTGTTTTGTTTTTTTAAAACAATAAACTGTTGTTTTGTTTTGTTTTGTTTTCCTTGTTTCCATTCTTTCACTAGGAACTGAGTAATGGCTCCATGGTTAGGATCACTATCCCTGAAGTGGCTACCTCGGAATTAGGTATGTGTGAGTCAGAATATACTCTGTGTGTTCCCAGTTAGATGTATGACACAGTTGGTGGAGACAGTTTTCTGTTTTTTTTTTTTTAAGGAGTTATTTATGTATGTGCCCGCATGTATGTCTGTGCAGCACATGAGTGCAGTGCCCATGGAGGCCAGCAGAGGGCATTAGATTGCCTTTAACTAGAGTGGTGGGTGGTTGTGAGTTGCTGTATGAGTGCTAGAAATTGAACCCGGGTTCTCTACAAGAGAAGCTGGGGTTCTTCACTGCTAAGTTATCTCTTCAGCCCAGTTTCTGCTTGTAGTGGTTCCTCTTTCTCTTAATTTATTAAGAATTCTTATTTTGTTTTCAGCTATGACATACTTGCCTCCTTGGTTTTTCTATGATTCGTTGCCATTTGCTTCTAGTCTTTGCAGTGTTTGTGTTCATAAAGCAGATTGGTGAGGAAAAGGTTGTGCTGCAAAAGATGGAGTCAGTGACAGTGATGGAGGGGAGGGAATGAGAATGAAAACTGCTACTATCTGGAACCATTTATTTCCGATCGCAGATCCTTGCTGTTTATAGCAGGCAGTACCCTTGGCTCTCTCAATTGTAGTTGGTGAGGGAAGCCACTTTAGAAACTAAAAGTTGCAGTTTTGGTTGACAGGAGTGTTCACTCGTTCAGAGCATCTTGAGTGCCCCCTAAGCATTCCTATGGGTAGGTGCCTGTGTGGATGTTGTATCTGAAGGCTTTAATCAGTGGCTTGTGTAAATTTATTGATGGAGAAGTTTTTCACAGAGGAAACTTTATTATTCAAGCTCAGACAATTTGAGAATGAAAAATGAATAGTTATTGGAGCAGTGGTTGTAAATCAAGATTATCTCGGGTGAACTGGGCTATATACACACCTATTTCTAACCCAGAATTAGGGATCTGACAGCTGTAGAGTTGGTTTAAAGTGATTGACATTAATGAGGTAATGTTTGTGCTCGATTGGCTCCTTAATGACAGTCTTTTCCTGGTGGCTGGCCTTGACATAGTAGTCATTTAAACCTTTGCATTTGAAAGGAGGAAAGAATATATGCATAGGAAACATACTGAAGTCAGTGTTTGCTTTTAATAGTACAAACGTGTCTGCAAGCAATTAAGTTCATCCTGCCAAAAGAAATAGCAGTTCAGATGCTCGTCAAGTGGTACAATGTCCACAGTGCTCCAGGAGGCCCCAGTTACCACTCAGAATGGAGTTTATTTGTCATCTGTCTCTTGAACATGATGGGTTATAACACAGATCGCTTAGCATGGACCCGAAGTGTAAGTAAATACAGTTGCTCTCTTCATTTGTCCTTTGTAAATGTAGTGCTTGCATAACTACGTAACACGAGAGACTGACACAGTAACAGGTATGTTGCATTTATGATTTTGGAATAGTACTGTGGCGTATTGTATTTATACTTCATAATTCAAATACTCAATATGCTTTGAGTCTTTATAATGTGTTAAAGCACATTTTACTTTCTTTTCTTTTATTAAATTAATGTCTTATTGTATATGTAGCCCAGGCTGGGCTTTAATTCACCATATTCCTGACTTTGCCTCCCAGATGCTGGGATTGCAGTCACGTGTTACTAATGCCTGAGTTTGGACTGTTTCTCAGTTCATCTTTGTAAAATGACTACAAATAGCACTCTTGGTCTTGTAGATGGTGAGTCCGAGAGCTCATAGACCTGTGCTTTGCTCATTTAAAGTTCTTTAGTCTGAGAACACTGTTAGCAATGTAAAGCTGTGTGCCTCTCAGGCCTCCGAGTCATTTTTCTGCAGGACCTGCATAGGTGATGCCTTCAGTGTGGGTGTGGTCATTCCTTTGGAGAGCACTCTCCAGACAGCCATGCTTGGGACTGTGAAGCAGTCACTACAGAATATACTTAGCCTTTGTCCCCAAAACGCAGGTGTACTTACCTATGTGTTTTGGCTTCATGCTAGTAACTCCATTAGAAAAAATAAAAATAAAAAAAAAACAAACAAAAACAGAAACCCTTTTTCCTCTTCATTATGAAAGTATATTTTCTCACTGAGGAGGATTTGGAAAACAGGAAGGAGCAAGCAATTGTCCCTCATTCCCAAGAATAGCTGTTGTAGACACTTTTAATGGTGCCTTTTACATAAACATGATACTGATATAAATTTTGTATGTCCTTAAAATTGTTTCATAGAACCTTTTTATTTTTATCATATTTAAGCAAATAGCTAAGGCCATGTTACTTTGACACATTAAACTTAGGTCATGTTTTTTAGATCAAAGCTTGGGACAGAATGGTCCTCATTAGCCAGCAGGGTTCATGGTGCTTATTTTCTCTTTGTCCAGATTTTATTTTTTCTTTCCATTTTCATAACATGGCAGAGAGTGCTACTGACTCTCTCTTATGACTTATGTGATTTTTCGTGTTCTTTTGTTTGGATATAATTTGTGTCATTAGAGAAGTAGAAAAATAAATGACCATTACTCTACCTATGTGTCCAGGCACTGTACTGAATGCTTTACACACACAATTTCACTCCGTGGTGACTAAGAAGAGATTTGCACCACGTGTGCTGGTGAAGAGTGTTAGTGACTTTATTCCGTTTCTCTAATTAGCAGAACTGACACCTGAATCCTTAAACTGTCTAATTAACAATAATAATGTCATGATTTTGTTGTCTGCTTTGTGGTTGTTTTTCAGTCCGACTTTGAAGGATCACTTTCCCCAGTCATTGCGCCCAAAAAAGCGAGGCCTTCTGGTACTGGATCTGATGATGTAAGCATTCATTGTTATTTCTTGCTAATGTTACTGATTTGTGGAGACTTGTACAGATGTCCCATGTCTGATATTCCTATTAATTGTCAGTTTTCCCAGTATCTTTTGCTTTTTTTTAATTTTACTTCTGAGTATATTATTTTGAAGGATAAAATCTGTTACATTTTCTGTCATTAATTTTGTCTTTGATCATCATACAAAAATTAGTATAAATGTATATGTTTTTACATAATTTCAGTGTAGACTTGTGGATATTTATTGGTAATTGATCAGCTATTTGCCAGCATTTACCCCTTTTTTGCTTTATATTTTTGCTTTTTCAAGACAGGGTTTCTCTGTGTATTCCTGGCTGTCCTGGAACTCGCTCTGTAGATGGAGTTTAAGGCTGGCCTTAAACTCAGAGATCCTCCTGCCTCTCCTTCTCAAGTGCTGGGATTAAAGGCTGTGCCATCATTGCCCAGCAGCATTTACCCTTTTATGTAGCATTTCTCTGCTTTACACTTAAATACCTCAGATTCCATGGTATATTCGGAAGTGGTCCAGAGCACAGAACCTTTCCATGTTGTCTCTTTGTAATCAACCCTTTCCCCCTTATCTTTAATCAAGCACTGACTTGAATTCTTTGACCATTCGTTAGTTGTGTCTGTCGTAGGTGAAATAGTACAGTCTGTATTCTGTACATAAGGTTTCTGTCATTCAGCATAATGTACTGAAGATGATCCAGGTGATGGAAGTATCAGTTGTATGTTCTTTTTATTACCAAGAGTTATGACTATATTGTAGTTTGCTTTGCTCTCCTGTAGGGCAGTAGACTGTTTCCAGGTGTTTTCTTTTGTGTTTTAATGAAGGTGCCTATGGAGTTCAGAGATACCAGATCCCCTGTAGTTGAAGTTCCAAGTGGTTGTAAACTACCTGCTGTGGGTGCTGGGAACCAAACTCAGGTCCTTTGCCAAAGTAGTATGTACTCTTAGCTGCTGAACATCTGCAGCCCCTTGCGGTTATTTTAAAATGACATTTCCATCTAGCACTATCTAATTATTGTCCATTTTATTCTTCTTAGGACTGGGAATACTTACTGAATTCAGACTACCATCACAACGTTGAGTCTCATCTTCTGAACAAATCTTTATGTTTGACTGCTTTGGAAAGTTCAAGGGTGAAGGAAGAAGATTTTTCACAGAACCTTAGTCTGGATTCTTCAACTCTCCTCTTTCCTCACATCCCTGCAATTTTCTTTGTTCTTCACCTTGTCTATGAAGAACTCAAGTTGAATACTCTAATGGGAGAAGGGATTTGTTCCCTTGTTGACCTGCTTGTTCAGTTAGCAAGGTAGATGTTGTTAGGACACTGCGTTAGGTCCTCAGAGGGCTTGCTTTCTGTGATATGTCAGGAGCCTCGTTAGAAAAACTCCAGTCTCCCTTCTCAGTTCAAGTTGGTATTTCAGCCTCTTGATTAAGATGATAGCACGTTCTCTGACTTCTGTGATCTTGGGGATTCTGAAATACTTTTGAAACTTGGCATGCTTATTTGCTGATTCATCCCCTCATGACGGGTCATTGTCATCACAAATGCCATTTTGTATTTAATTAATGGCTTTCGGAAGATACAGAGCACCTGCCCCTATAGCTATGGCTGACCTAAAACTTTAGATGTTCCTGCCTCATTTTTTCAAATTTTAGGATTTCCAGATGTGTGCTACCATGTCCTATATTTTCCATACATATGTTATTTATTCTTCAAAACTTGTAGTAGCCAGGAGTAGTGGCATATGCCTGTAATCCTAGTGCTTGGAAGACTGCTGGAAATACTGTGTCTGAGAGAAACTGTTCTATCTGGTGTGGGGGAGCAAAACAGCACAAAAAATTAAGAAGCCTCAGAGTGACTTAGATATGTCTCTGTTTTCTGGAAGAAAATACTGTGGTCTGTAGAGATTACTTGCTGCAGATCCTATAGAGATTACTTGCCGCAGATCACACAGCTAGTAAACAACAGGAAGGAGCAAGATCATGCTATTTCTCTAGTTTGACCTTAATGAAGTTTGTCTAGACAGACGCTTGCATGTGACACCAGATACACATGAAAATACTCCAGATCTGAAAGCTTTCTCATGAACATGCTTTTTAAGTTGAAAAGTTAACTGACTGGGGGCTGCTGTAACACCTTTGTGTATGCTCTTACTGTTATAGGGACTTAAAATTAGAGGCTTACATGGATCACTACTACAGAGATTACCCAACTCTAGTCAGAACTACTGGGCAAGTGTGTACGATTGATCAAGGTGAGTGTTGACACCCCTGCAGGTCTTCTGAGTAGTGCATAGGTGTTTGTTGTGTCTCGGAGAAGAGCAGAGGATAGATGTCTTTTTAGCCAGGTGGTTTTAAATTGGTAGCATTTGACCACTGAGTTGAAGTAAGCCATAAGTTATTTAGTGTGTAGTTAAAACACTACCTATTCCAAAGCTTAAACAGCCTCTGGTGTCATAAACGCTATATCCTTGACCTGTGCTGTTCAGTAGAGGCCATGGCTATAGATTTACTTAACTTTAATTACTGTAAAAGTTTAGTTCCTCAGTGCACTAGCCACATTTAAGATACCCAGTAGCCATACAAGGCTAGTAGTTACCACTTATCCCACTTATCTCCACTGCTCTAGTCTAGGCTTGACCTGAAGGGACTCAAAGAGCAGAGCTTAGTCTTTCATGTCCCTTTGTTTTCTCACCTTTATAGAACTAGGCAAAAAAAAAAAAAAGTTAGATTCTTTAAAAACTATTTTTTAAAATGTACTTTTATATGTATTTTGTGTGTGTGGCGGTGCATACATGATGAATATGGGTGTGCATGTGCCATTACATATATGTGGAATTTAGAGAACAACTTTTTGGAGTCAGTTCTCTCCTTCCACCATGTAGGACCCAGGGATTGAACTCAGGTTATCAGGCTTGGTGGCAGGTGCCTTTTACTGAGCCATCTGTCCAACTCTTGGTATATGGTTTGTAAATGATATTGCTGAATTTCTATTTATAATGGAGTAAAATAGAAATAATTTAAATTTATAAATAATTAGCTATCTACTGTGACAAAAATATTCATTTTGGATAATAATTGAAAATATAATTCTTATAATTTGAAAGGACAAGTACTGTGACCTTGTTTTTGTCTTATATATTTGTGTGCCTTTCTAAACATTTATGTATTCTAAAGGTCAATCGGGATTTCTGCATCATCCCTCGTTTTTTACGTCTGAGCCGCCAAGTATTTATCAGTGGGTGAGTTCTTGTCTGAAGGGCGAAGGAATGCCACCCTATCCTTACCTCCCCGGGGTCTGCGAAAGGAGCAGGCTCGTGGTCTTGGTATGTATCTGGAGTATTGACTATCTTACTTAGTTTTATTTTTCTTTAAATTGTCATATATAGAACAAACAGCATGCACATGTACACATATAAAGTAAAATTACAGTGTTTCTCTCCCCTCATACTGTTCTATAAATTTCAGCAGATGAATAATTTCATGATTACCATTTTAATTAGAATACTGAACGTTTGTAGCACCTCTCTCCAAAATTACTCTTTTGAGATTTATCCAAGTTGTCATTCGTGCTACCAGATCCTGGCTTCTGTTGCTGACAGTCCACTGCATTGCTGCCCCTGTAGTTGGCTTATGTGATAGCTGGGTTGGTTCCAGGTTTTAGCAATTATAAATAGAGATACTCTAAAGGTCACACACAGACTTTAATGTCAACATAAGTTTTCATTTCCATAGGGTGAGAACAGAGGATTGGGACTGATGGCTATATGCTAAGTATATACCTGTCTTTACAGAAATCGCCAACTGCTTTCCCGAGTATCTGTTTGTTCCATATTGCCTCCAGCAGTGTTAAGAGAGGTTGCCTAGAATTCTTGTCAGTTATTTGATACTTGTCTTTCCTTCTTGGTTTTTGTCAATCTGGTTGCTCTGTAGTATGTCTTACTGTGCTTTTTAATTGCATTTCCTAGTGACTATGATTTTGTTTAGAGGTTTCTGCTGAGTAGTTTTTGTCAAAATATGGTTTGCTGCTGCTGTCTCTTCCTTTGACTTTGTGTTGTTGTTCTGCCAAGAAAGCCTTTCTCTCTTGTTTTTTTCTCGTAGCATCTTACCATGTCGACCAGTTCAAGGTGGTCTTGAACTGGTGATCTTGCCTCAGCATCCCAACTGCTATGGTCCTAGGACAACACTACACCCCTGACTAACCATGCCTTGAGAATATTTTCCTCTTTGGCTGGCTAGCTCTTTGAACACTGGTTGTTGATACGACCATCCCTTTTTTGCATTTGTGCTTTTGTCAAGTCTGTTTGACCACTTCTTTTCCAGGTTTGAACTTTGGGGAAACCTGGTTCATTGAGCTATGTGTTCTCCACTTTGTCTTATTTATGGTAGTTTCATAGTAAACCTTAAAATTGGTTTGTGGTACTCTTCTTTCCATTATTATTCTCTTTAGAAGTTGTCTTAACAGTTTTATAACCTTTGCCTATTTAATAGTCAGTTGACCTATGGTTATTGAAAGTCCTGTTGAAATATTTTTCAAAGAAATATATTTTTAGAATGTTGTTTATCTTGAATAGTTAATACAAACCTCAAACTTGTGTATGGAACCAGAGGGCATTAGTAAAGTTGAGTTCCTTGGCATATATGCTTCTGTTTCTTGATGCTGAGGCAGTATATGTATAGGCCTGTTAGGGATCTTTCCAGAAATACAAGAGATTCCTACTGCTTTTATCCCCTCTTATCAAAGTTAGAAATCTGTAAACATTCTTTCTTCTTACCCTTTTCTGTTCTGTTCTTCTTCGTGTTGAACAGGGCTTTCTCAGTCTTCCATGGCTCTAGGTAGGCAGTTCTGTGTTTTTTTTTCCCCTTAATTCACATATGTAATCATCACCACCATCTTTTCTCCAAAATTTTTTCATTACCCCATCTTAGTTTAGTTTCCTGTTGCTGTGATTAAACACCTGAGAAAAGCAACTTAGGGGAGGAAGGGCTTATTTTCACAAGTCCAGCTTTAGTCCATCACTGAGCAGAGGTCAACATGGCAGGAAATTGCAGCAGCTAGTCAGTCACATCATATCCACAGTCAAGAGCAGAAGCCAGTGAATTCATGCCTAAGTCCTTAGTTTGTGCTCTCATTTTATATGGTCTGGGATCCTCTGCCTAGGAAATGGTTCCACCGGAAATTACTTCAGTTAACATAATCAAGGTATTCCTCAGGCATTCTCAGAGGCTAACCTTAATCTTGACAATTACAAGTATGCCCAAAAGGCTTGCCTCCTAGGCGTTTAGTTGTCTGTAATGCAGTCATGGACCATGCACCATTCAACAGTAATTTCCTATTCCTCTTCCCTTTTAGCCCTGGTAACTTCTGTTCTGTGAATTTCCCAAATTTATTTACCTCTTATTGGAATACTGCTATAGGTCTTTGGGGTTTTGAGTTATTTATGGAGATACTTATAAATAAGGGTATTGTTGCCTCAGTGGGTGAAGTATGGCTAGTTTGGATCCTCAGAATTGATGTAATGTTTGATGCCATGATATACATCTGTAATCTCAGAGGGCCTCCAGGGAAATGGGAGGCAGAGATGGCAGGATTCCTCAGAAGCTTGCAGGCCCTGATTTACACAACAGTGACTAATAGCCCCTGCTTGGGAGGCTGAAGACATGGCCCAGTGATTAAGATCTTTTGGCTGCTCTTCTAGAGGACCCATCACTAAAAGACCCCTGCCACAAACAAGGTGGATGACAACAGCCAGCATATGAGTTTGTCCTCTGGCGTTTATATGTGTCCTGTGCCATGCACATGTCCATACTCACATACGAACACTCAACAGGAATATGCATGCATACATACACCAACATACACTGTACAGAAATAATTTTTTTGTGTGTGATCTTAATTCATTTGAATTGGTTTTCATTTTTTTTGGGGGGGGGTATTGTTTTTGAGTTAATTTGTTTCTAAACAAACTGTAGGCTAAATGAGATTTTTGAATAGCTACTACTGTTAGGTACTGTTAGGATATGACTAGGTATCTGTAAGGATAACTAAAACCATGGTTGAGTATTGAGCAGATGAAACTTTGACTTTGCTAATGGTAATAAAAGAATGCTCCAAAATTTAAAAAATTTTAACATATATTTACCATAACTCAAAGCAAGTTTATATTCTCTGGTATGAAATATATTGGCTACACAAAGACCTGCATGTAAAGGCATGAATCAGTTTTCTTATAACCTATGCATGCTGGGAATAACCTGTGTGTCCCTTAATTTAAAAAGGCTTTTTTGAAGTCATTAATTTTATTTAGCTTGTGTGGGTGTTTTGCTTGCAAGTATACTTACTGTGTACCATGTGCATTGCAGTGCCCATGGAGGCTAGAAGCCCAGGAACTGGATTTACAGATAGGACAGATATTTGAGAGGCATGATGTAGGTGCTGGGAATTAAACCTGGGTCCCCTGGAGGAGCAACCAGCGATCTTAATCACTGAGCCATCTCTTCAGCCCATGTTCTTCAATTCCCGAGTAGATGTACTAAGTTGACATCTCTGTAATAGATACTACTCAGCAGTGGAGAGGAACAAACTAGGGGTTGTGGCATAAAGAAGATAAATCTCATGCCTGTGCTATGTTGTACAGTAGAACTGGAAAGACTCTGCTGTGCCATCCCATATACATCTTGTAGGACAGATGGGCTGGGGGCAGGAGAGCAGGCGAGTTATTTCTAACGTTTGTGGAGAAGGGTTGCTGACAGAACACAAGGGGGTGTGTGAGGCACAATACAGCTTTTCTGTATTGAGAGTGATAGTAGTCACGTGGTTATATAATGTTGTCCAGCCTTGTAGTGTTGGACCCCTAAATGTATGAGTCTTTCTTTTGTGCTTTCTTTCTTCCTTCACTTCAGTTAATAAGAACAGGTTCATCTGGGTGTGGGGTCACATTTCTTGTAATCCCAGCACTAGGGAATCAAAGGCAGGAGGCTCAGTAGTTCAAGGCCAGCCTCAGATCTTTGGGGCATTTGATGTCACTCTGGGCTACATGACAGCCTGTTTCATAAAAATAACCAAAACAACTGAATTAAAAGTAAAGCAACAACAAAAACAAGTAACAGATTCCTTTTTTTCCTCTTCAGAGCATTGCACTCTATATCCTTGGTGATGAGAGTTGTGTTTCTGATGAAGCCTCGCAGTATTTATCCAAAGTAACTTTAAGTAAGTTGTAAAGTTGTGTTTCTGATGAAGCCTCGCAGTATTTATCCAAAGTAACTTTAAGTAAGTTGTAAAGTTGTGTTTCTGATGAAGCCTTGCAGTATTTATCTAAAGTAACCTTAAGTAAGTTGTTACAATGTTTGGGTATCCCAAGTAGAATGTTAAAATGTTCATTAGTGTTTGTCTTAGAGACCCATCTTATTCTTTATAATACTGTTCAGTCTACAACCACAACTGAATTTCAGATTCCAGGTTACTTAAAACCTGACACACCTGGCTGCTATTCTCAGTGTGGCTATATAGGACTATGCTAGTCTAAAGGAAACAGCTGTCTGTTGCAGCTTGCCACAGTACTACTTGATTTTTTTTATTTTGAAGGAGTTTTTGGTTAATGAATTTTTATCTATAGATATCTTCTGTATGTTATTTGCCAGAATGTCTATCAAAATAAAGTGTCCATCTGTTGCCTTTCAGCCCCCCAAAAGTCACAAGCAGAACAGGAAGAAAACAGGTAATTTGTTTGAGATTGTGCTTTCATATTTAAAATTGGTAGCAATGTTAGATGTTTGTGTTTAATGTTTTATTTTATTCTCGGTAGGTTTACTTTCCGGCATTCTGCTTCAGTTTCCAGTCTAGCAGAAAGATTGGTTATCTGGATGACCGATGTAGGTAAGAGCTGCTTTGTCATCTTGGGACTGTGTTGTCATGACTTCCCTGCTCTCCCTGGACTGGGGAAGCATGAGGAGAGAGGCGAGGCTCTGGTTGTCTGTAAAGGCTGAAGATGAGCATCCACAACTTCCTGTAGAAGAGTAGATGGGACATCAGCCTTTTATATCTTGAGGCATTAGAAATCTTTATTTTCATTCCCTGTGGATCGGTTGAGGCAATAACTCTAGCTTTGTAAATTGGTCTCAGATGAAAAACTTTAGTTAATGTACATCTAAATATGAAGCCATTCTGAGACTTACATTTAGATATCAGAAATGGGCACTTTGGCATCATTTAAGGTCAATCGTGTAAGCGCTTCAGAGAGTGCTCTCAAATGCACTGTGATGAGTGAACGCTTAGCTAACAAGAAGGGAGGAAAATTCTTTGTTTCTTGCTCCAAACCTTTTAAACCTTTGCTCCTAGGTTTAAAAATGTAGTAAAATTATTTGTTTTTTTTAAAAAAAAAAACTGGGAAAAACAACAACAACGACAAAAAGCAAAGTTACCCATGCCAGAAGTGGTGGCACATGCCTTAATCACAGCAATCAGGAGCTGAGCTTGAGGCCAGCCTTGCCTACAGAGTGAATTCCAGGCTAACTAGGATTCTGTTCCTTGCTGGGGGAAAAAGTTACTGAAATGAGTATATGACAAAAATTGAGACCTCTCCAAATTTAGTATCTTAAATAGTACTTCAGTGATGTCCAGGTGTTTGTTATTTTACCCAGAGTATGTTCTCATGAAGGTTTTCAGTTCTTTCTGTGTGACTTGTTAGAATATAACAATAGTTGTCTTACAGTGTACATATAGGATGAGTAAATGAAAAATATTAGATGAATTCTGTCCATTATATAAAATTTAGTAAAAGTTATTCCTATATAAGGAAATATTTTTGCTTCAGTAATTGATCAACTTTTATATCATGAATAATGGATAATATTGTGAAGTTTAGAATGTTTCTAGAAAAGAAATAGAATAGAAATTTGAATGGTCTGAGCATTACAAGTATTTTAAATAAAAATATATTGAATATTGTATGAATATATTCATACAAAAGAGTGTGTGAAATGTAAATATAGAGGGTAATAATAAAGTAAATTTGGTTTTTGGTCGCCTGCCTTTAAAACAGAATGTGACCAGTGCAAGTGCAGCTAGTACTTACCTGGCTGCTGCCATTCACCTACCTATATATGACCTTTGCCTTGCTTTTCTTCATTAGTCATCTTTATATTTTTCTTAGGAATGTATATTTGAGTGTTTTGTCTATGTACATACAAGTGCCACGTTCACCTGAGCTGATTCATATAGTTTTAAGTCATTTATTGAAGACAGACAGTGGGACTTGCCTTCCTCCCCTTTCTAGTCACCATAATGAAACAAAGTTCCTACTTGATATTTTTATTCTTATATCTTGGTGCACATGTGCGCAGTGTTCTTTGTGACCAGAGGAGTGGAGATATCTTTTCTTGCCAACTCCTAGGGTAATGGTACCAGTTTAAAGCACTGTTAGTTATGGTGAGAATTACTGCTGTTTCCTGTCCTCGTCCGCTCTTAGTGATGGTGGACTTCAGTGTTTGTTGACCCACTAGTTTGAGGATGATTAGGAAAGTGGCGGATCTAACTGAAAAGCGTCTCTTCCTTTGTTTTCCTCCAAGGTTTCACTTTAAGAGATTTGGAGACTCTTCCCTTTGGGATTGCTCTTCCCATCAGGGATGCAATCTATCACTGTCGGGAGCAGCCTGATTCAGACTGGTCGGAAGCTGTCTGCCTCTTGATTGGACGGCAGGATCTTTCTAAGCAGGCTTGTGAAGGAAACTTACCCAGAGGCAAATCTGTGAGTATCAACACAGCAAATTCAGTTTAGCCTCAGATAACGTCAGAGTGGAACTGCCTTCTTTTCCCTTTGAACCTTTACATTATGGTAACTGTGCTCACAGTTTGCCTTTTGTAAGTCAGATTTAAAATTGAACACGGGAGCTGTGGACTTAGTGACTGCCCTGTGTTGCCTGTACTTTACTCTGCCCAGAGTCAGGACAGGTACAGAGTCAGCAAGCCACTGGCCATGCCTGTTCAGCTACTTGTACCTGTGGAAGCAGCAGTTAACTACACAGGAAAACCGGGAGCCTCTGTACCCTCAATTTGGCTGACTGCAATAATAATTGTGTTCTCATTCATATTTTTTAAGAGATTGGATTCTTGGATTTAGCCTTTTAAATAGGTATAAATATATTTGCACAATCTCTGAGTAACAGGAAGATTGAAGCCTGATGAGGAAGAATATGTTCTCCACTAGGGTTAGTTATTTAGGTGCCTTAAAGACTCTCCTTCTTTACACCCGTTTCAGAGTGGGTTCTAAGAAGCCCAGAAATGAGCAACATTTTTTGTTTGTTTTTGAGATAGGATCTCTCTGTAGACCAGGCAGACAGGCATAAGGCTCACAGAGATCTGTGTGACATCTCTGAGCACACCGTGGGAACCAGGCTTGTTCTGCTAGCCTATGAGCCAGCACATCAGTGTAGGTGTGCTGTAACTGTGGCTCTCCTAACCCAACAGTTGCCTGCCTCGGACTTAAGCTAGAATCAGTTCCCACAGGAGTCTAATCTCAAATTTATGTATAAATCGCAACTTTAGTTAACTTTGTATTTGTCCTGTTTTAAATATAAATACATTCTTGCCAGGCGGTGGTGGCGCACGCCTTTAATCCCAGCACTCGGGAGGCAGAGGCAGGCGGATCTCTGTGAGTTCGAGACCAGCCTGGTCTACAAGAGCTAGTTCCAGGACAGGCTCCAAAACCACAGAGAAACCCTGTCTCGAAAAACCAAAAAAAAAAAAAAAAAAAAAAAAAAAAAAATATATATATATATATATATATATATATATATATATATATATAAAAATCCATTCTTATTTTCTTGACCAAGAAAATCCAGGTGTGGGAGTACATTGCTTGTAATCAGAACTTGGAAGACTGAGCCAGGAGAGTCACCATGAGTTCAAAAGTAGCCTGAAATACATAGTGAGTCCCTGTCCCCAAAACACAACACACAGATGCACACAAAGATCTTTGGCATTTACATTTCTTTTGCTGCTGGGAGCTATTCAGCTCATAAACACTATAAATATTAATCTATAAATTATTTAAACAGCAGCCTAGGCAAGTTTATCTAAATTTTGTTTCTTCAGTTATTTGAGGCTAAACTTCAACTTGATTCCGCTGTTTGGGTTTATGTTCTCTAGCTAAGCTATCCATTAAAATACAGTTATATTGTCTAATGATGACAGACATTCTGAGAAATGTGTCCTTAGGCAATTCCTCCTTAGGCAATTCTGATGTGCAAGCATGGCACTAGGCATAGATCCTATCTTAGGGAAGCACTGTCATGTGTGTGGGCTTTTGGAGGAAGTGCTGTGTAGAGCATGGTTATAGTTTGTTTTTGGTAGTTATTCCATAGGAACCAAAGTGAGTTTTTATCTGGTTATATATTTTTCCCAAGCTAGCTTTGTTTCCTCCACACTAATAAGAAAACTCGAGCATTTTAATTAGGACCTAATCTTTCACTGGAGTGTAGAACTTTGCTTGAGAGTAGAATACTGTAGAAGATTGTGTTGTGGTCAGACTGAAGCACGGGGCTGGGAAGCCCTGCCTGAGAGCACAGGTGAGGTTCGCAGGTAGGTTCCCTTTCTAAAAGGTGTAGAAATGGAAAGTGAAAACCAGTCACAATCCAAGCCTTTTGCTGCTTCCGTCAGCCTTTGCTGGTGTGTCCTTCCAGGTTTTATTCCTCTGCTTCCGTTAATGTTGAAGTGGGCATCAGTCCTGCACTAATAGTGAGTTCCTCATCTTCTGTTTGGAGTAACTGGCTTCCCTAAAGAAAAAAAAATTAGCAAATGGATTGTTTTAGTAGATTCAACTCCCTGATTATAACTCTAAATATAAACTCATTTCTTCAGTTTAATGAAGAATGACTCCAGTGCAGTACTCTGAAGATTTGTAGGAACTACATACTTAGGTAGGCTCAGGGTGATAATGGGATCAGGAGGGTGTGACCAGCTTGGGTGACAGACTGCTCTCCCAGTGCGGAAGAGCTGAGCTTGTATGACAGTGTTGAGTGACTTCAGGAAGCCTGCCAGTTTTGCTTACCTCTAGTTTAGAGTTGTGTTCCATTAACCCGTTTGCCCTCTCAGTCTAGACACACAACTTTCTTTCAAATCACTACAGTAAAGTCTGTTATGCAGGTGCTCTCATCAGATGTGTCTTCAGGAACCGAGGCTGAGGAGGAAGACGATGGCATGAATGACCTAAATCATGAGGTTATGTCATTAATATGGAGTGAAGATCTACGGGTGCAGGATGTGCGAAGACTGCTTCAGAGTGCCCAGCCTGTCCGTGTCAATGTGGTGCAGTACCCGGAACTCAGTGACCATGAGTTCATTGAAGAGAAAGAAAACAGGTAAAATGGTTCATCTCCTGTCCAGTGTTACGCTTGAAACTAGTTTGTTTGTTTGTTTTCCTTTAATATTTTAACTTTTCTTTTTTAAACATTTATTTGTATTTGTGTGGTGTGTATGCACTGCAGTGAGTGTGTGGAGGTCAGAGGAGTTGGTTGGTTCTTTCTACTAGGCTTCAGGAGAATCCAGCTTAGACCATTTGGCTCAGTGGCAAGTGCTTTTTCTCACTAAGCCATCTTACCAGCTTGGTTAGTTTTAAATGTTAACTTGCTATAATCTAGAATTACCTGGGAAGAGAATTTAATTTGAGAAATTACTTAGATCAGGTTGGTCTGTGGGAGACTGTCTTGCTAGGAGGACCAACCTTGACTGGGCAGCACAGTTTCATCGGCTGAGCCCTGGACTGTCTAGGAATGAAGAGAGCTACCTGAGCAAGAGGCAGACCACTGAGCAGCATGGGTGTATTCTCTCTTCTGCTCTTGCTTGTGGCTATGAAATGGATCAGATTCTGCACTGTGACTTCCTTTTCTATAATGAACTGTAACCTGGGGTTTTAAGCCAAATAAACTCTTTCCTATCAAAGATTGCCTTTGGTCAAGGTCGTTTATCACAGCCATAGAAATGAAATTATAATACTTACCGAATTTTTGTTGTTGTTATTTCTTTTTGCATTTAAGATACTTAAAAGCTAAAGCAAAGCAACTTACTTGAAGTTAAAAAATCTACCTTTTATTTATTTTAATTTTACATCCAACTTCAGTAAGCCATATATGTTTTAAAAATATTTTTGGTTTTTGAGGATTATAATTATAGCCTCATTCTCATGAAATATAACAGCATACTTCAGAAAAGGCCAATCTAAGACAATCAGAGAATTTGTCAGCGAAGCATACACTAGACCTGTGTTGTAATACAGGAGGAGATTTTGAGGTACTTGTTTGCTAATTTTTAGTGTGGTTTAAACTCACACCAGTTGTATTGGTTACTTTTTTGTTGCTGTGAAGAACTCTTTGACATAACTTAGAAGCATAGTTTCAGGAGGTGTGAGGCAGGTGCTGTACTGGCTCCATCTGTGGGGACAGGAGTTTTAGGTGACGGACTCAGCTCTCCTTCCGCTTTCCTTTATTCCCGTCCTCCCCTGGCATCAAACTTTCTTAGTTGCTTATCTGGCCTTGATTTCACTCTAGCACAGGCAGAGCTTGTGTTGGGGCTCCTGATTTGAGGAGCTGGAATTACAGGTGTGTGAACCAGCCTAGCTTCTCTTTCTTACACGGTTTCAAGGACAGTCATCACTCATGCTTCACTACAGTCTCCCAAAAATCCCAATTTCTCTCTATTTCCTCACCACATGGACTCATGTTAGGACTTGAAATTGAGGATAGAGCACATAGTTAGGAATGGGGATCTTGTAGTAAGGCTTAACACCATTCCTGCATGAACTTGGATACTTAACCTGTTATTTTTTGAGTTGCCTCAGCTGTAATAGACATGAGTGCCTCATCACTTGTTGGCATCAGGTCAGTTCTTTTACATAACACTTAAAATATTTCATAGTGCATAGAAAAGCTGCTGTAGTCAGCCATTACTAACAGTGTGTTGATTCTTTTTTTCTCTTTAGTCTTTTAGTATAGTGGTTTTCAACTTTCCTAGTGCTGTAATCCTTTAATACAGTTCTTCATCTTGTAGTGACTCCCAACCATAGTTATTTTTGTTGCTACTTCATAACTAGTTTTGCTACTATTATGAATTGTAATGTAAATATTTGATATGCAGCAGGTTGTAGGTGAGCCCTGTGAAAGGGGTTATGACCACAGGTTGAAAACCACTTGTTTTTATTATATCTGAAATCAGAATATATCTTTTGGTCAGTCGATGCTAGTCTAATTGGAGGCCTTTTCTTGGTGCTTGATGGGATTGTTAAGCATCCTGTTAGTGGCGTTATGCATCCAGGGGCTACAGCATTGGTGCTATTGCTTTATTTTATGACTTTTTCAAGTGGAATTGGATTATGTATAAAGCTTTTACTAAAACATTGTGTGGGATCCAGCTTCATGGATTTCAATTTCCTGCATCCCTAGTTATTGTACTGTTACTGTTCCAAGGAATGTTAGGACATTGGAATGTTAGAATCCGCTGCAATGAGCTAGAGAAGCAGTGCATTTATGTAATTAGGGGGAAACCACCTAGTGAATATTTTTGTCTGCAGAATGTCAGCCCTGCGTTAGCCTCTGAAGGGCCTTTCTTTAATCTCAAATGCAATGTTTAAAAACTTTTCTTAAGTAGGAATGCCTACTTCCAAATTTTCTGTTAGTTTTTGTCCCAGGGGCCTATATAGAGTAAATTCAATACAGAAACTAGCATGGGGTGTTAATTTTCCAGTGTGAGCAACAGAAGCCATTTTAACTGAGCATACCTGGTGTGTAGATCTGGTGATGGTTTACTTCCTCTCTTTGTGTACAACACACAGAGGAAGTGGTGTTTTTGAGGCAGTGTTGGTATAAAGAATGAGGAGATCTGTGTGTGCTGATGCAGCTCAGCTGAAAGTAACACTAAGAGGAACCACCCAAATAATGTACTTTCTTTACACCAGGTTAGCATCAGTCAGAGTAGAATGTAGTTAGTTGTATTTTCTACCTCAGGAGATTGGGTCTCATTCAAAGCAAATAAGGCAATGTGTGTCTGCTTCAGCATCCTGAAGATGTAAGAGTTGTGAGAGGAATTGCTGATCCTCCCATGTCTGGAGCGGAGGTGCTTGATGAGGACCTGATTGTGTATCTTAGTCCCTCCTGTTAGAGCCCAACTGTGAACTCTCTTAACAGTGTGTGTGGTTTGTGTTTATTACAGACTGCTCCAGTTGTGTCAGCGAACTATGGCCCTTCCAGTAGGGCGAGGAATGTTTACCTTGTTTTCATATCATCCTGTTCCAACAGAGCCATTGCCTATTCCTAAATTAAATTTGACAGGTATGCTAAATTCTGGACTCATCAACAAAGGACCAAGGTCATACATGGGTGGAGGCTTTTTTTTTTTTTTTGAGACAGGGTTTCTCTGGCTTTGGAGCCTGTCCTGGAATTAGCACTTGTAGACCAAGTTGGTCTCAAACTCACAGAGATCCGCCTGCCTGTTTCCTGAGTGCTGGGTTTAAAGGCATGCGCCACCACTGCCTGCTGACGAGTGGGGTTCTTTTGTATTATTTTTGTTAAAACCAAAGCAGTGCTTCTATGCTCTCATTGATTTTAAGCATTAATAGCACTATAGTGGTTATTGATGCTCATATAGCAAATTGTATTATTTACTTTTCTCTTGGCTATGACAAAATACTATGTCAAGCTATTTAGGGGAAGAGTCACTTTGGGTCATGGTTTATAGGAATATAGTCCATGATTTCAAGGAAAACATGAGGACAGGAACAGCTATGGACTGGAGCTTCCGCAAATTCGAACAATTAGGAAACACACAGTAGGGGCTATAAACCTCAAACCAGCTTTCAGTGGCTCATTTCCTTCAATACTTCCCACACCTCGCCAAATACCACCATCTTCTGGAATAGTGCCACCAGCTGGAAGCCAAAAAGTAGATGAAATATCGCCTATTACTAATTTTGTGTTTTATTGTGATTATTTTAAAAAATAAAAAGTTCAGAGAGTTATTGTTGATAAAAACAAAACAATTTAGGACTGGGTGTAGTGGTTCATACCTTTAATCCCAGCACTTAGGAGGTAGAGTTCCAGACTTGCCGGGTTACACAGTAAGATCCTGTTCATTTTATTTTGTTTTTAAATGTGAAACTTGAATTTTAAATAATCTTTAAGTCTAATTTGTACAATCTTTAGGTTGTCTTGAGACACTCATTCTTCTGTGTGGCTAGAGGATACAAATCAGCCACTGTTCATCTACTCAGAATTTGTTTTCAGTGATGTTTTAGACACCTTTAAAATGGTGTTTTCAAAGCTCTAAGGATTTTGGTAGCTTTGTACAATAATCAGTATTTATTTTGAATGTCTATCATGTTGCCATCTTGGCACAGTGGACAAACATCACATCAATCTCAAAATGTCCATTGATGAATTGAGCTAACATAAACCATTTATAATATAGCTATGGTCAGGTCTGTGTACACAATATGTATCAAAACTCAAAGGAATTAGAAAAATCCAGACTGAACTTATAACATCACAAACATTTAATTTATATCTCTTGTGGACCATCACAGTAGAGAATGTTCCTTTCTAATTCACTAGGTACTTCTCTATAAACAGAGACTTTCTGTTTTGACACATTGTCTTGCTGAGTAGCTCAGGCTAACCTCAAAATTTCTATCCTCCTTCCTTGGCCTCTTAAATGTCAGGATTAGCATTTTAAATGAAATGTTGTATATGTGTGTATGTGTGTATGCATGTGTTGGTGCCTGTGGAGGTGAAAGAACAGTGGTAGATCCCCTGTAGTTGTAGTTACAGGTGGGTGTGTCACCTGATGTGGATGCTGGGAACCAAACTCTAGGTCTTCTTAAAGAACAGGAAGTGGTCCTGACAGTGCAACCATCTCTCCTGCTCCACATTTGGCATTTTTAATATCTAACATGTGTCATATATTTACAGATATCTATGTGCTGAGGCATAGACATATGAATCAGTTAGGACAGATTTCTGAAGGTCCTTGTCTCTTTAAATTTACTTTGTTTTAATATCTAGACAACAGTATAGAAGTGAATGTTTGAAATGAATACCAGTGTCCTCAGTCATCTGTTGGAATTCATTATTCATGCAGTTAAACTGTGATGTGGATCTCCAATAGTTTCATTGTGCCTCCCTGCAGTTGCAAATACTGCAGAACAGTGAGAACCCTGACCAGATAATCAGTTATTTTATTGTGTGTTAGCAAAATGGACTCTGAAATATTTTAAACCGTACGGTTTGTTGGTTGGTTTTGGAGACAGAGTTATGTAACCCCGAACACTGACTGACCTGGAATGTATGTCGACCAGGTTGGGTTCCAATTCACAGAGTTCCACCTGCCTTTGCTCTGGGGTCCTGGGATTATATGACCATGGTAATTACATATTATCATGCCCAGCCGATGTATGTATGCATGTGTGTGTGTGTTTATGTGTGTGTGTGTGTATTTTATGTGTATGTATGTACCTGGGTGTGTGTATATGTACCATGTGTGAGAAGGAGTCAGAAGAGGCATTGGATCTCCAGGGAACAGAGTTACAGAGGGTTTTGGGTGCTGGGAACTGAACCTGGGTCCTCTGCAAGAGAAACAAGTGCTCTTAACAGTAGAGCAAACTCTCCAACCCCCAGTAGGGGTTTTGAATGCAGTAAAGGCAACCTTATTTCAAAGACCTGAGTTAATTTTGTAAATGTTCTTAATTCACTTCTTTCTCTACTTAGGGCGAGCCCCTCCACGAAACACAACTGTAGATCTTAATAGTGGGAACATTGATGTGCCTCCCAATATGACAAGCTGGGCCAGCTTCCATAATGGTGTGGCTGCTGGCCTGAAGATAGCCCCTGCCTCCCAGATAGACTCAGCTTGGATTGTTTACAACAAGCCAAAGCATGCGGAGTTAGCCAATGAGTACGCCGGATTTCTCATGGCCCTTGGTCTGAATGGTCATCTTACCAAGCTGGCTACTCTCAATATCCATGACTACTTAACTAAGGTGAGAACCTGTCATCCTATGTCTGGCATTGTGCAACACATACCTACTGCCCTACCTCCTAATTGTTAACTTGCCCTGTTTCATTCCTGCACCTCTAAGTATGTTCATCTCTTAGCAGGAAGCAGTCTTCCTGAAGTGTAAATCAGTGTGTGACCCTTGCTCAGAACCATTTACTCATCCCCCATTGCTGTCTGCATCTGGGGCCTGTGTGGTCCTGCTCACTTCTGCAGCCATTGCACTGCTTTTCCATTGTTTTTCCTTTGAGTGTCCCACTTTCTGCCACTTTTCTGGCTGATATGTTCAGGTTCTTTAGAGATAGCTAATAATTCTCTAGCTCCTCCTAATACAAAATTATTAGTCTCCTTTAAGTAGTCTCCTATACTCTGTATTTGTAAACCAATTTTAGTTGTGGGTGCCTGTGTTTTAATTTAGCATGTTTCCCCCATTAGAACACTATAAGAGCTTGTACCACATGTGTTTAGTTTGCCACTATACTCAGTGCCTGCCATGTAAAGGTGCTTATTGAAAGCAGCAGGCGTTGTTTTATCTAAAACTCTTTGTGGGGCTGGGGAGATGGCTTAGTTAGTAAAGTCCTTGCCATGCAAATATGAAGACTTGAGTTTGGTTCTCAGCACTCAAATAACAAAGCCAGCTGTGGTGGAGCATTTTGCAGTTCTGGTGCTGGGGAGGTGAAGAAAAGGGCACCTCGGGGTCTTGCTGGCAACCAGCCTACCTGAATGTCAGTCTTAGGTGCCGATGAGAGACTGTGCTTCAAAAACTAAGATGGACAGCTTCCGAGAAACAACATCCAAAGTTAATCTCTGGCTTCTGAAAAATTAATCTCACACACACTATTTTAAGAAAGCCATATTTGTTGTGGTAGTGTCTGAGCTTTATTTTGTTTGCTTTTGTAGGGCCATGAAATGACAAGCATTGGATTGCTGCTTGGTGTTTCTGCTGCAAAACTTGGCACCATGGACATGTCAATTACCCGGCTTCTTAGCATTCACGTTCCTGCTCTCCTACCCCCAACATCCACAGAGCTTGATGTGCCTCACAATGTCCAAGTGGCTGCAGTGGTTGGCATTGGCCTTGTTTATCAGGGCACAGCTCACAGACACACTGCTGAAGTCCTGTTGGCTGAAATAGGTATGCAGTCAATATTGCTTAATCTTTACAGTGTACATTTCCACTCAAACATATACCCATAGAAAATGATAAATTACGAAAATTAAGGAAAACAAAGAGTAGCTTTTATTAGCACAGAATGACCAGATAATTATTTAAAAAAAAAAAAAACTGAACAAGTAATGTAGCCAGGGCTTTTGTTGCTGTGTGGGTGGTAAACCTACATTGGCAAACTCACTGCTGAGCTTGAGGGAACATGTGAGTATGTTGTTCATCTCACACAAGGCAGTGTCTAGCAGTGACCTGCACTTCAGACTAGATTGTTTTGCTTCCTAATAGCACATTGTTTTCTTCTGTTGGATAAAAACACTTGAAAAATAACCAAGTGATTGTCTCTTTCCTGTGCTCACCTCTTACCTTTCAGTTACCTTTTAATCACTGGTGAAATGTAAAGGATTTACATCTTAATGTAAATGCTGTACAGTTTTTACACTTGTATTGTTTAGGGACTAACGATGGAAGCCTCTGTGTTCAGTGCAGGTACAACTTAAAAAGTATTTTTGGTGTGTGGTTGGTTGAGTCCATGGGTGCAGAACCTATAGATAATGAGGCCACTGTATATGCAAGTTTAACTTATAAATTAATGAATTAACAATGGTAAATGATGTTAGAATGTGATGTTAAGTTGGGAGCATCACCCCAGTCCTTGGCATCCATCCCAGCCCCCTGGCCTGGGAGTTGGGTTGGTCTGGACTCCAAATCCCAGCATGCCAGGTCCTGACCCCTCCCAAAGGGTATTTAAATGGGTTCCCAGAGGATGAATACGTGGTCCTGGGTTTTGCGTGTGCTTCCTGGTTTTCTGTCTCCCCTGCCATGCTCTCTGCCACCCGAGAGTGCCGCATTTAATAAAAACATGGGCATTTTAATTTGGTTTAGTTTAACCTGATTGATTGGCTTTTTTTATTTATTTTTTATTTATTTATTTATTTTTTGCAGATAGCTGTCTTAGGATTTTTTTTAATATATGGAGGTTCCACCGAGATTTAGAATAGGATGATTATAATGCCCAACTGAAGTTGGGCATTTTTATTTCTAGAATTTGGCATTTAATGTTTTCAGAACAGTGTTGGCTACCAGTAGGGAAAGCATGGAAAGTAACTTGAGGTTTCTGAGCTAGAGTGTGTTAGTGAGGATGCATTATCCTTTAGCATGATAGCATCACATAACTGTTGCGGCCACACTTCTACATAATGAACGACAGTTAAATTGGCCTGCTGGCTCTGCTTTAGGCCGAAGATCTGTAGTTTGGTTACTCTGGTTCTGCTTCACCTCTTCTAGGAGCCAGGCTAGAGGATATGTTTTCTCTTGTGATGTGTATGTAGGAGACTCGATAACAAAAGTTTTAGTCCATTGCTGTTGTGCCAGCCAAAGTCATGCCACATTGGGCAGGTCCACCAAAAAGCCGTTTCATGAGGTGGTTGTACCACAGGGCAGTGAAGATTGTGGCTGCAACTTTAATCTGCCATAGTGATAGAAGTGATTCACAAAATTGAAACATTCCTATACCAAAATATAAAGTCACATAAATTATGGGTCTGAAAAAAGTACCCAGAAGGTCCCTAGCACCGCTATTTAGAGCTTGTTCATCTAGAATAGTGGTTCTCAGCCTTTCATAGAGGTTGTCTGAGACCATTGGAAAACACAAATACATTTTTTTAAGGTTTATTTATTTAGTATGTATACAGTGTTCTGCCTGCATATGTCCCTGCAGGCCAGAAGATGCACTGAATCTCATTTACAGGTGGTTGTGAGCCACCATGTAATTGCTGGGAATTGAACTCAGGACCTCTGGAAGAATCAGTCAGTGCTCTTAACCTCTGAACCATCGCTTCAGCCCAGACATCTCTTTAACCCACACAGATACATTTATAACAGTAGCAAAATTACAATTATGAAGTAGCAATGAAAATAATGTTATTGCTGGTAGTTACCACGACATGAGGAACTGTATTAAAGGGTCGCAGAAGTAGGTAGGTTGAGAACTAGTAAGCTAGAGGATAAGTAAATGCTGCTGTACCACAGTCTGTCCAGTGATGGAACCACTGTTGCACAGCCACAGCCCACCTCCTTCATATTCTGCATGCAAGTTTCATCAGTGATTCATATGCACGTGGTATTTATATTCTGCCTTTGAAAATGCTTCATTGTCATAAGTATCTTTTAAAATTAATTTAATATTGTATATCTTATGAAGTTTTCTAAAATACCTAATTTGTTAGAACTTTCTTTTTTGCTTTAAGCAATTTTTTAGTTTGTTTTATGTGTGGATGTTTTGCCTATGTGTGTGTGTGTACCATGTGCAGTGCCCACGAAGGCCAGAATAGGGAATAGGGTGTTTGATATCTTGGAACTGGAATTACAGACAGTTGTTAGCTGTTGCCATGTGGGTGCTGGGAATCAAACCTGAGTCCTCTGGAAGAGCACAGGTTCTTTTAACCACTGAGTCATCTCTCCAGCTCCCTCCTCCTCACCTTTATTTTTAAGGTAGGGTCTCAGCCCAGGCTGGCTTAGAACTGTTTCCTCCACCTCCCAAGTGCTGGGATTTAGCATGTGCCATCTTTTCAGCTACGTTCAGAAGCAGTTTTTAATCTGTTTTGCTAGCATACATAAGTAATTTTTCTCTTTTGAATGTCATCCTCTCCCCACCCCGGAGAATAATTCCAGAAGGATAAACTTCTTTCTGAAGGGAGAGGTCTTTATACATAACACATTTTGTTTTCTGAAGCGGCAGGTTTCAACCTTCTTGATGCTGTGGCTCTTTACTACAGTTCCTTATGTTCTGGTGACCCCAACCATAAAATTATTTCATTGCTACTTCATAACTAATTTTGCTACTGTTATGAATCGTAATGTAAATATCTGATATGCACCTGTTGAAAACTGATGCCCTAAAGCATAGAGTTAGTAGAATGCAGTACTTTTAAAAGTATGAATTTTTATCATAAGCACACACACACATATTATATAAAATCAAATAAAAATCTAGAAATAGTTTTTAACTTAAAAGCATAAAGTAAGTGCATGTTTTATTTATTATTAGTACTTAAACAATTTAAATCACATTTGATGAATGCAATTGAAAACATAAAAATCAGATTAAAATGGTTTTAATTTATTTTTTGGTGAAAACAGTTTTTTTGTTTGTTTGTTTGTTTTTTAAGTGTAATTGTCTGCTTTCTAAAGTGTTGTTGGAGTAAGCTAGTGTGGAAGGTCAGCAGACAGTTTTCTGGAGTTGCTCTCCCACCATGCGTGTCCTGGAAATTGCACTCAAGATTGTCAGGTTCTGCCTGCCCAAAGCAATTGTCTCTTTCAAAACTATAATTCTTACTTCTTGGCAACTTTCTGGTAAAAACCAAGTTTTCACAGTATTTGAATATCATTGCTGATAGAAGCCTTGATAGGTAAATTTAAGAACCTTTGGGAACTTTAGATCAGCTGTTAAATTGGATGCCCTTTGGACAATGTCTTTATCTTAAGCATTTGGTCTCTAGAACTTTTACAGTTGGGATTTGTAATAGTCTGGCTTGACCTGTGCTTCTCTGCCTTCCATAGGGCGCCCCCCTGGTCCGGAAATGGAATATTGCACTGACAGAGAGTCCTACTCTTTAGCTGCTGGCCTGGCCCTGGGTATGGTTTGCTTGGGGGTGAGTAGTCTGTCTTCCCTGCTTTTACCCAGTGCATCTGTGTACTGAAAGGAACAGCCTCAACACTTAGCCCTGAATGCCACTCTGCTATCCTGTCGTGTCACCCAGAACCCAACCTTTGCTTCTTTCTGGATTATTTTCCCAAAGTTTGCAGTGGAGAAAAATTATAGTGAAGTGAGACTTTAAGATTTCTTGGGCTAGAGAGATGGCTCAGTGGTTAAGAGCATTGCCTGCTCTTCCAAAGGTCCTGAGTTCAATTCCTGGCAACCACATGGTGGCTCACAACCATCTGTAATGAGGTCTGGTGCACTCTTCTGGCCTGCAGACATACAGACAGACTATTGTATACATAATAAATAAATATTAAAAAAAAGATTTCTTGTCCCTGACTTATATGTGATAGTTAAACTATGATATTTCTCTTTCATTTTTATTTTATGTATATGAATGCTTTACTTGTACATATGTCTGTTCACCATTTATGGGCAGTGCCTGAAGAGGCCAGAAAATGGCATTGGATCCCCCTAGAACTAGAATTACAGATAGCTACAATGTTTGTGGTTGGTATTGAATCCAGGTCCTCTGGAAGAGTAGCTAGTACTCTTTACCACTGAACCGTCTTTCCACCCCTGAAATTTCTTGAAAAATGTTCAAGAGCTAATAAGATAAAGAATGGTAAATCACTCTGGAAGAAAATAGGTCTGGAGAGATAGCTCAGTGAATAAGAATGCTTGGTATAAGCATGAAAACTTGAGTTTGGATTTCAGAACACACTGAGAATGATAGAGCAGGATACCCAGCATCCTCCTGTGGTCCCTGTGCATTCTTATACACAAGTACCCATACATGTTTGTATGTGTACCTGCATACACATGCAAATGCACCACACTCAGACACATATGCTTATTCACACAAATATAATGATTACTCTTTTTCTCTCTACACATACACGAGTAGAAAAATAGTGAAAATATTTATGATTAGAAGCCTTAATCTGTCATAATCGCCCTAATCGTTTTTTGCTGCTCTGTTAATCAGTGTATTACAGTTGCCATAGCAGCTCTTGCTTTGCAGTGTCAAGTTAATTCATCTCTAACTCTATCCAAGAGATGTCTACAAAACTACCAAAAACATTCCATGTAATTACTGTTTTTTACTCTGTATGTGATTGCCTTGAAAACCCACCAATGTCGTGTTCTAATCAAACTAAATGATATTCAAAATGTTGTAGTGGAACATGTTGCTTCTTATGTGTATTCTAAAAACCTGTCATTGTTGCCCATGTGTTTTCTCCTCACATCTGACGTGGGAGCTAAAGAGGCAGGTGGTACTATGTAAAAAGCTGTGAATTGGGCCTGGAAATTTGGTTCAGACATGGTGAATGTGATTATTTGACTACATTACTGTCTGTTGGTTAAGCAACCCCATGACTGTTGAGCAGAACTGCTGTGTGTGACATTCAGCCCTGCCATTTAGTAGCTAGGTGTTGTAGGGAGGCCACTTGGTCGTTCGGCCGCCCCAGCAGCTCAGACCCAAAATAATCACACAGAAACTATATTATTTAAATCACTGGTTGGCCCATTAGCTCTAGCTTCTTATTGGCTGACTCTTACATCTTAACCGGCTAAAGTTCTGGCGTCTGTCTCCAGCATGGCTACATGGCTTCTCCTTTACTCCACCTTCTTTCTCCCAGCATTCAGTTTAGTTTTCCCCGTCTACTTCTGTTCTGCTCTGCTGTAGACTCAACGCAGTTCTTTATTAATCAGTAGTAATTATAACATACAGAGGGGAATCCCACATCAGCTAGGTAGGTAGGTAACCTTGGGCTGGGTTCAGTTGCACCTCCTTCTCATTATAAATGGGATTCTCACTAGTAGTTATCCAGTAGTGTCCTTGTTTTGTTCTGTTGCTGTGATAAAAAACTGACCAAATACGCCTTAGGGGAGGACGGATTTATTTCTGCTTACATTTCTATTCTGGGCAGGAACTCAAGTTGGGAACCCAAAGCAGATAGCATGGAGGAGTCTGATTGTTTGCTCACTTTCTGGCTTGCTTATAGGCTCATGCTTAGCTAGCTCTGTTTTACAACCCAGGACCACTTGCCTAGGAATCGTACCTTCCCCTTGGGCTGAGGCTTCCTACATCCATTAATAATCAAGGCAGTCCAGTCTCATCTAGATAATTCCTCAGTTGAGACTTTTCTCTCAGGTGTATCAAGTTAACAAACAAAACTACTAGGACAAACAGGATTGCTGAATTGAGTTAATTCATATTAAATACAACAAAATTGAGCATGTTACTGAGTAAGCATTTAGTAAGTTATTGTACTTGCCTTAGAGATCACAGGTGCAGTAACAGTACTCATGTGTTCACAGTTCAGGTTCTGAATATATACTCGGTCTTTCTCCTTACTCTCAGTGTTGTTATATCATTGACTTTATATATTTTATGAAACCAAAGAATGTAGATCTGAATGTAAACAACAATTTTTGAGAATTAATACTTGATATTAGTTAATGTGTAAAATGTTTATTGTAATTGGAAGAAACATCAAAGTTAAAATGCCCTCTTCTGAAGTGTCCCTTGGTTTATGGGTGTGTGTTACTGATTTACTGCTGTAAGACTTCTCTTCATCTCAGTTATTTGATTTTTCCAGCACGGCAGCAACTTGATTGGTATGTCTGATCTCAATGTGCCTGAGCAGCTATATCAGTACATGGTTGGAGGTCATAGGCGTTTTCAAATTGGAATGCACAGGGAGAAACATAAATCTCCAAGTTACCAAATCAAAGTAAGTCAAATCAGAGTTAGAGATCAGAATGCTACAAGCTGGGAGGGCTAAGAGGCTAGCTTCAATTCAAAGTAGTGTTTTCCTACCAACGGTTAGTAATGTGCTGATGGCATGTATGCTCATCCTGGTGAATTCAGAGCTATTACATGAATACCTTCTTTCACCAGGAAGGCGATACTATAAATGTGGATGTGACTTGTCCAGGTGCTACTCTGGCTTTGGCTATGATCTACTTAAAAACCAATAACAGGTATGAGCACCCACCTGTCCCTTGCATGACATGTGGCATCCTTTTTGCCCTCAGCATATAATCTTCCCTGTGCTAGAGCAGCCTGATGTCTGTTCTCTCAGATAACAGGAGCTGAGTAGACTTTATATTATGTTTTCTTTGGTAATGCTGATTGTCAGGACTCTTGTCTCACTGTGTTTAGGTTATTGGTCCCAGGACCCCTAAAGACATTAGAACCCACAAAAGCATGGGATTTGTGTGTAACCTATGTACTTCATCTTAGTACTTAAAATCATCTATAGATTACTTACAATATGAGATACACTTATACATACCATATAAATGGTTGTTAATACTGTATTGTTTCGAGAATAATGATTAAAAAATCAAAAGACCATCTGTTTAATCTAGATGTAAGGTTTTTTCCCCCTCCTGGTACTTTCGAGTAGATGTGGAAGCCCAAAGAGCTGCCCAGTTCCTTTCTGTAGTTTGGCATATCCTTGTGAGTTCTGTTGAAGCCAGAAATACTGAGCATTATTCTCTATTTGGTTGTCATTTATAAAAATGGTTTATGCTTTGTTTAGAAGCGTTTCTAATGACCAAAGCTTCTGCTTTCTCAGTCTGTTCTGAGTTATGTCCCCAACTCACCGTAATTCTTTTAATTTGAAAGATGTTCTGAGATTCCTTCAATTAGGAAAGTTCTATGCAGAATTAACAAAGTGGTAACAGATGCTATGTCAGTGTCTTCTGGATACTGGAGCTATTTCATTGAACAAGACAAAACTAAAATATCCTCATGGAACTGACATGTTATAGTGAGATATAAAAATAAATATTATGTCAGCATGTGTGAAGCACTAATGAAAAAGTTAGACCTTTACTGGAGGAGAAAAATGATTGGATGCCTTTTGAGTTTTCATTACCTGGCTTTCTTGAGCAGTAACCTTCATTGATGTCCTCTGCCAACAGATCCATTGCCGACTGGCTGCGAGCTCCTGATACCATGTATTTGCTGGACTTTGTGAAGCCGGAATTTCTCTTGCTTAGGGTGTGGTGTTTTGTCATTTTTATCTTTCTTGACATGAAGGGGACTTTTTTTTTGTGATCCTCAAGTTTAGCTTACAGTTCTAAATGCCTTTTCATGAAAGGCTTTTACTTTTAACTTGCCATGTTTTTCTGATTGGCAATGTTCTTTTGAAGTTTCTCAAAAAGAGCTTAGGAAGGCTAGGAAAGGTGACCAACCTGATAGATAATACTTGGGATGATGTTTCTTATATTATTGTTAAAAAAAAAAAACTACTAAAAGGCAGCTCGTGAGCAGTATCATTCATTTTATTAAGGATGCAATAGTACTGTTACTGCTGTAATGAGAGTGTCGTTTAGTACCGTCTGAAATTGTACTGCATTTCTTTAATGTCTGAGCCACTACACAGAAGCCTCTACGTTGATGTATAAACTGAGCTATGGCTCTTTCCTTTGTGATTTTTTTTTTCACAGCACACCATTGAAACTTTGATGATGATGAACTGAATTTTAATTTTCTTTAAGATCTAAATCTTTATATATTTAGCTGATAGTCTATGTTTTTTAAAGTAATCATTAGTTGGGAACTAATCTTTATTTACTGCTATAATTGTTAGGAAATAGGTCAACTTTGCCTAATTAATTTTGTCTGTAATTCATTTTTAAGACACTTGCTCGGTGCCTGATTTTGTGGGATGATATTTTACCAAATTCCAAGTGGGTTGACAGCAATGTTCCTCAGGTAGGTACAAATGATAAATACTGTAACTTTAATAACATAAATGGTGATTTCTTGCAAGATATCCAACATACTATAGAGTATTTTTCTCATGAAGACAATCATGGTATCTTCTTTTAAAAAAAATTGTTATTTATTATTTTTAAGTGTGTGCACATACATATGTAAGTGCTGATGCTTGAAAAAGTATCAGAGCATCCTGGAGCTGGAGTTACATTGCAATTGTGAGCTGCTTATAGTGGGTTGTGTGAATTGAATTCAGGTCCTCTGATGGAGTAGTGCATTCTTGTAACTGTTGAGTAGTCTTTCCAGCTCACCTGTGGGTTTATCTTTTGAAGTCAGAGGAATATTCATTTTAAAAGTGCATTCTGAGAGCCAAGGAGATAGCATAGCAGCTAAAGTGCTTGCATTGGTCCAGAGTTAAAACATCCAGTTCTTGCTCCTTCACACTGGTCCTACTTTGCAGGGGTGGTCATAGGCTGTGGTGTCCTGGTCCTGCTAGATGTCCCCATTCTTCTTGCTAGCCCTTAGTTCCCAGATCTGTTGGAACCTTGAGGCTATCTCAGATCCTCTCCAGGTTATCTCTGAACCTCCCCAGGCTATCTCTGAACCTCCCCAGGCTATCTCTGAACCTCCCCAGGCTATCTGATAGAGGGCATAGACTGGCATCACCATGGGTGATGGATGGGTGGTGCTGGAGTCTTCCCACCGATCTTACTCTGAGTACTCTGCTCATGTGGTGGTGCTTTCTGAAATGGATGTGCTGGATGTGATATTAGGGTTCCCAGATCCCATGTAAGTCCTGGTGGGAGAAGGAACAGCTGAGACTAGACATACTGGTGACTCTGGATTTGATTAAGAGATCCTTCTTCAATGGATAAGGCAGAAGAAGGGTCAAGGGAGATGCCTGGCCTCAACCTCAGGCGTCTGTGCCCATGTACATACAGGTGCAGGCGCCCATGCACACACACACCTACAAGCTTGCACGTATACATGCCATATACCAGATGAAAAGAAGTAAAAAAAAAAGTCTTATATTGACCACAAACCTCTCAGCCTTTTGTCCTCAGAGACTTTAAAGTTGTATTGTTTAAAATTAAACTGGATCACTCTTTATATATATATATATATATATATATATATATATATATATATATATATTTTATTGAGAAAAGGAGAAAAGAAAAAAAAAAGTTTCCACCTGCTCCCAGCCTCCCATTTCCCTCACCCTCATCTCACCCTACGCCTCCTCCTCCCACCCTTCTCCCCCTCCCCCCACTCCTTTCCCCCTCCCTCTCCAGTCCAAAGAGCAGTAATGCTTTATTCTAGTTACACATTTATCTAAGATTCTGTTTATAAAATTTGCAGTCTTAGGATATACTAAATGAGCTGAGTATTTTAGTTAAAAGCAGCAGTCTACTTTTTAACAAGACTTCAGAATCCTTATTAGAACTAGCTGCTGCCAGTGTGTGTCCTGCATTGTTCCCACGCCATACCTGTGGTAGAACACTTCCAAAACTAAAATGTGAATGGACTTTACGTGATGTTACTGATGCATGCTATAGGTAACATTTTACTGTAGAAGCTCGTTTAATCGCATCTGTTTGCTTACCCATCCCATTATTTTATTTTTAATTTTGAATATATTTGCAAGTTGTAAATAATAATGAACTTCTCCCAAAAATATCAATATATGTATCATTAACTAGATATCAATATTTGTTTTCCTATTATGTTAAGTTTTTTAAATCATGGAACACACAATTAAATGTACTGTTTAATGAGCTGTGACTAGTGGTGCGCCTGTGGACGCAAGCTTGTGTCCTGTATGTGCTTCTCTGAACACTCCCCTTCGTACTCCGTGTGCTAGGCTCACTGTGAACTGACTTTAATGAAGTCACCTACAGTACATATCTTTTGTGTGAGCCTTCCACTCAGTATGGTACGTGCTGTTACTGAGTGTGTTCATACTCCATTCTTTAGGTTTATTCTGTCATGTGAACATGTCAGTTACTTTTCTGTTGTCTTTTGTTGGGCACCTGGGCAGCTTCAGATTCTGGCTGTCATGGATCAGGCTCCTGTGAAGATTTGCAATAATTAGTGCATAGCTGCTGAAGTTTAGTGCATTAGGTTACGTGGGCGTTGGGCAGAATCACCCAGATAGGACGGGCAAGGGCAACCCAGAAGCAAGGGCTGTTAGGACCTGGCTGATCTCCTACTTGGAATCCACCTGTTTTTGCCTCCTGAGTGCTGGACTCAAAGGCACACACCACACTCCACCTAAGGGTTGGAAGTCTTTTGTTATTTTGTAATTTAAAGAGACCGCAGGATGATGGGAAAGAAAGGAACCAGATTCTAGAGGACTTTTCTTTGCAGTTGTTTACAACTAATTTTCTTAGTGATGTTTTTTTAGTTGATGATCAAATGTGATGTTGTGACCATGGCTGGTGGAACTGTATAATAATAACTAGCTAACACAAAAGACTTCTGTATGCAGCTTGCTAATTCTAAGAGCTGTCAGTGGATTAACTTTCATTATGTTCATTTATGGATTAGTCACAGAGCTGCCAGGTGTGTGACCTTAAAGTTGGCTTTGAAGCCAGGCCTAAGCTCCAGTGTACATGTTCTGTTAAGGACCCAAAGGAGGCCCAGTGAGATGCCTCAGTGAATCGGTAAGGGCTCTTGCTGCCAAGCCTGTAACCTGAGTTTAATCTCAGTAACCTGTGCTTGTTAGGAGAGACTTGTGGTTATAAGAAATTCTCTGACCTTTACACGCACCATGACTCGTTTGTGTGCGCCCACACACAATAAATAGAGAAATAAATACACAATTTAAAAAAATAATTCAAAGGAATTTAGACATGCCTACTGTCAAAACAGAAATAGCCTGTTCTTATATGAAGGTACAGGTAAGTTCTAGTATATATTACTGTTACAATCAGGTTATCCATGTATGTATAAATCACTCACTTTGGAGTTTACTTTTTGTAAATACAGCCATGACAGCTAGTTTATGGCATATTCGTAGCTTTAACAGTGGTGTTCAGACATTCTTGCTTTCTGTCTTGACAGATTATAAGAGAAAACAGTATCTCTTTGAGTGAAATTGAATTGCCTTGTTCAGAGGACTTGAATTTGGAAACCTTGTCGTAAGTAATGTAATACATAATATTAACTATGTTAGCACCTGCCAGATCAGTTTCCTTTCATATGAGAACCGTTGGCTGATTTGAGTAATTCTGAATCCCTCATTTTTGTAATCATTATTTATATGATGTTCACAGATTGCTCGTGTGTGTGTGTGTGTGTGTGTGTGTGTGTGTGTAAAACTCAGGAGGCAGAGGCAGGAGATCAGGCATCCTCAACTATATAAGTGAGTTCAAGGTCTCACTGGGACATGTGAGAACCTGTTTCCAAAAAAAAAGAAAAAAAGAAAATGGAAATTTAGTTGTACTTTCTCCTTTTCATTCTTTCCATGGTGGGGGGAGACTTTTAAAGTTGTTCTTCTTTATAGTATAGGAAAGAATTTCATGTAAGAGGCATGCTATGTCAGTAAAGGTCACATGATCTGCAAAAATCTACAGAAATCTGCCGATAGGTTAGGACCTTCTTCAGCATTCTCAGAAAGCTGAAAATTGCTTTGGAGAAGATGAATATTTATTATTTTTATTCCAAGAGGATATGTGGTAATGGATTTTTTAAGGACAATAGCAACATTATGTTTTCTGTAATCTGTTTTCAGGCAAGCACACGTCTACATAATTGCAGGAGCCTGCTTGTCTCTGGGTTTTCGATTTGCTGGCTCAGAAAACTTATCAGCATTTAACTGTTTGGTGAGGAATATCTTGGCTTGTGCTGGTGTGCTGTGAGCTCTCCTTCTGTTTTACTATTAAAGCCTTAAGATTCCACTTTTAACTTTCAATTTTTCTTTTCTTCTTCCAGCATAAATTTGCAAAAGATTTTATGAATTATTTATCTGCACCCAATGCTTCTGTAGTAAGTCTTTTTTTCTTCTTTCCCCTATTTGGGAATAAAGTAAACAAAGAAAATTTCATAAGCCCAAAACTCATGGGTTGTCAAATACCTTTGCTATTTGAATTATAAAGGAGATTTGAAGCACTATCATCTTTATATTTTGGTTTTAAGATACTAAATTAGGTGAGAATATGGTTACCCTTGAGACTCTGAATAGCATGGGAGGATGAATGTGTTTCTATTTCTTGTGACAAGAGAATAAATAAGAGAGATATAATATTTGTGGATTGTCATACTTCATATTCTTTTATGTTACTGAATACTAAAAGTTTCCTTAATGGAAAAAAAACACAGAAAGTCTAGGGAAGCAAGACTGAACTCTGTGCAAGCCCACAGGAGGCCTGCCCCTTTCTGAATGGTGATGGAGGAGAACAGATGGAGAGGGGGTGGATGGGAAAGGGGAGTGGAGAGGAAGCTGGTTGGTATGTAAAATAAATGAAAAAAATATTATTTAAATTAAAAATTTTAAAAAAATCTAGGGAGGATACAGTTGTTCTCAAGACATTTGCCACCCTCCCAAAGAGACTGCAAGATTTTATTTCCTGGTTAACAACACAGACCCACGCAGTTGTTTTTATAATGCGAAAAAATTAGAAATATCAGAAATTCTCGAAGTATTTAAGTCATGGCATTTCCATATGTTCTTACATATTGGATGTAGCAGAACCATTGCTGTATATGTTTTTTTTGTGTGTATAAAAATTGCTTATAAGTCACTAAGAGAGTTAGCATATGTGGTGGTGTCTGCTTTTCATCTGTAAATGTATGTATGCATGTATGTATGTATGGGGAAGACTTGTTTTTAAAGATTTGTTTATTATGTATACAGCATGTTTGCCTGCAGGCCAAAAGAGGGCGACAGATCTCATTACAGATGGTTGTGAGCCACCATGTGGTTCCTGGGAATTGAACTCAGAGCCTCTGGAAGGGCAGCTAGTGCTCTTAACCACTGAGCCATCTCTCCAGCCCATTTTTTTTTTAATTTATTTATTTAGGGAAGATTTTCTGAGAGAATGTTGTCTTTAGGGATAATGTCAGTTCTCAGTGGGTGGTGCATTGTTAATTTATGATGCTATATTTTTCAACTCTTTACATTGAATTTATATTTCATAATCAGAATATTCATTTTTATAAATTTAGTTTTAAAGTTACAAACATTTGTAATCTTCCAATGTCAGATACTTTGGTAATTAAGAAATGCATTTACAATTAATGCAGAGTCATGTTTTTGTGTCACCAGACAGGGCCCTACAACCTCGAAACCTGTCTGAGTGTTGTCCTGCTGTCTCTTGCCATGGTGATGGCTGGCTCTGGGAACCTGAAGGTGTTGCAGCTCTGTCGCTATCTGCATATGAAGACGGGTGGAGAGATGAACTATGGTTTCCACTTGGCCCATCACATGGCCCTGGGTCTTCTCTTTTTGGGAGGAGGAAGGTAATGAATTTGTTTTGTTTTGTTTTTCCTTAATAAAAAGAGTTGATGAGAGAGATCTATAAAAGTGATTTTTGTTTCTTTTAAAAGTACATTTTTCTGTTGTTGGCCTTTTTCATATAAATGTTGGAATTTGTCATTTTTCATAGTAAGTAACCCGATAAAACATTAATTAGAACTGCATTGACCCTGCATCAGTTGCAGAGGGTTGACGTCTCTTGCCATCTTCTCTTTTATCTGTAGCTTTACTTACTTATCTGATGTCTGTGACCTTGGCCAACTGCTCTAATTTCTGAGTTATATAGGCTTATTTTCACCTCCTTTAGAAGTATAAAAAAATTGAAATTTGGAAGTTAGAGATAATGAGGAAGATGTGCATTTTCCTTTTATGTTTTGTGACAGTTGCTTCTTTCTAGTAATTTAGGATTATGAATGTTTAAAGCTGGAGCTATAGCTCAGTCATAAAGTACTTGCCTATCTTGTACAGGACCCAACCTCTGAATTGTTGCAACAGCAATAAAAATTAAAGAGCCAACAAGAATGGGTAAAGGGATGTTAACTATCAAAATTCTTTTTATTTTATGATTTTTGAAATTTCTTCCTTCTAAATAAGTCCTATCTTAGTATGGCTACTTGCTTTTCTTTTAGATTGGATCATTTTTCTTCATCCCTGTTTCTGTCTTTGTTTTTTTTTATATATTTTATTTTTAATTATGGTTTATGTGTGCCTATGGAAGGGTTTATACACTTGAGTTCAGGTTCTTGTGTCAGTTCCCCTGGAGCTTGAGTTACAGGCAGTTGTGATTTGCCCAACATGGGTGCTGAGGGCCAAGCTTAGATCCTTTGGAAGAGCAGCTCACACTCTTAACTGCTGAGAAATCTCTCCAGCCCCTGGCATTGGCTTTTAGTGATTGTTTTATTTTTAAATTGTTTTGTTTTCTGTAAGATTTATACTTATAACAGCCTGTACTGTTATGTTTAATCTCCAAGTTTCTAGTGTTAATATCTGAATATTCATCTTTGAATTTTGATTTATCAAAATGATAAAGTACTTCATTATCCTTACTCTGTTGTTTTAGGATAAACCTTGCTTCTTAATCCCTGGGTTGCATTGTGACATTTGTAAAATGTTACTTTTTTTTTTTTTTGAATAGTAGTCATTCTGGAAATACAAAGAGATGTATCCACACCAAGGATACACTTTGTTTATCAAGTATACTTTGTTACAGAACCCCACTGTGCTGGTTTAAGAATGCCTGGAAGATATAAGCATGGAAATTAATAATGTCTGTCCCCACTGAATTTGCTCTGCAGGTACTCTTTGAGCACATCTAACTCGTCCATTGCTGCTCTTCTCTGTGCCCTTTACCCACATTTCCCAGCCCACAGCACTGACAACCGGTGAGTCCTGTCCATTGCTTAACACTGTTTCCTGAGTTATCTGAGGGTAGTTAGTCTGTTTTGCTTTCATGGGCAATTGCTTTGTTTTTGAACTTACCTTCCTGTCTAAATCTATTAAACATCTCTTTCAAAGTATTAGACTAGAAGAAAATTCTGGACATCTGATGCCTGATTATTCTTACATCTTTGAGACTTGTGAATCCAAATGTAGGCCAGATTGAGTTATCTTTAGGTACAAATTTACCTTACAAACTTTAGTAGCCAAGGGAAGTTGGCTACTATATATATATTTGTTGTAAGGAGGCTGCTTGTTGGTTCCTGGCTGCTCAGCCCTGAAATAACCACAGAGAAACTGTATTATTTAAAACACTGCTTGGCCCATTAGCTCTAGCTTCTTATTGGCTAACACTTATATCTTAATTTAACCCATTTCTAGTAATCTGCATATTGCCACATGGCTGTGGCTTACCGTAGGGTAAAGTTCTGGCATCTGTCTCTGTTGGGGCTCCATGGCTTCTCCCTCTCCACCTTTCTTCTCCCAGCATTCAGTGTAGTTTTCCCCACCCACCTCTGTTCTGCCCTGCTCTGCTGTAGGCTCAAAGCAGTTTCTTTATTAACCAATGGTATTCACAGCATACAGAGGGGAATCCCACATCATATATTTATATATACTATGTTTTCTGTTAAGATTATTTAATTCCAAGAAAAAAAAACTTAATTTGATTTAGTGGCAATGTGAATTCCTTCTTTAATATGATAGCTGAGAAGTTTTGTGTAAATGGCATCAAAAAGACAAAAATAGAGACCTATAAAAAGGTAAAACAATTTAGAAGTGACAGGAAACAGTAGCCCCAGGAGTCTTATGAAGCAAGCAGTTCAGAGCTTTAGAGAGCATGTAAAGCACAAGAATGACTAGCGCGTCCTTCTCCAGGAAAGTGTTCAGGTGAAGGGACCTCTTTTGTGCATTGGGAAAGAAAATAGCTCTTTGTGTAATAGCCCTGGCTGTCCTGGAAGTAGCTCTTGTAGACCAGGCTGGCCTCTAACTCACAGAGATCAATTTGTCTCTGCCTCCCAGTGGTGGGATTAAAGGCGTGCGCCACCACGGCCCGACATTTTGTTTCTGTTTTTTTTTTTTTTTTTTTTTTTTTTTTTTTTGTTTCTGTTTTTAAGTTACTAGTTTTGTGTGTGTCCCATGTCCCGTGTATATGGAGGCCAAAGATTGACCTTGGGTATTATCTTTATCTGTCACTCTCCATTTTACTTTTTGAGATAGGATTCCTACTGACTATAGAGCTTGACTGGCTGGCCAAGTCCCAGAATCCCAGGATCCACTTGTCTTCACTTTCCTGGCACTGAGGAGTCACAGGTGTATGCCTCTGCACCAGGATGTTAGTTTTGGGGAACTAACACAAGCCTTCATATTTAAGCCATGTGCACTTCACCACCCCACTGAGTCATCTCTTCAACCTCGTTTTATCTTTTTTTAAAAATTGTAGTCTCATTTCATTAGTCTTTAATAATGGTATCCAAAAATTAAGCATTTGTGTTTTGATTCTAAAATGTAATTTCTAAAGTTAAAAATTTTTTTTTAAAGATTTTATTTATTTATTATGTATACAACAGTCTGCCTCCATGTATGCCTCCAGGCCAGAGGGCGCCAGATCTCATTACAGATGGTTGTGAGCCACCGTGTGGTTGCTGGGAATTGAACTCAGGTCCTCTGGAAGAACAGTCAGTGCTTTTAACCGCTGAGCCATCTCTCCAGCCCTAAAGTTAAAATTTTTAATGTGAAAATTCAAAAACAGGTATATACACACATTGCCACTCTCACCCCTCAGTGTTTTACTGTGCATGTTAGTGAGTTGTGTGATTGTTTGTATGCAAGAATGTATACAAGAAAGCTTTGCCCTCTGAGAATTGACTGGTGTCCTTCCTTCCCTACCAACCCTGAAGAAAAAAACTACAGCATGTCCCTGAGATAGGTGACGAGGATGATTGTGTAGAGAAGCCAGGAATGGTTGAATGGAACTGTTGTTTTAAGTCAATTGTTCAGGCTCCATTAATAAATATTTTCTTGTTAAGACATTCCTTGTTAAACTTTTTTTCACCTGTGAACTCAGACCAAGAATTCTTAGTAGTTCAAGTAGTTTCTTAGACTTTCTTTATGTGCTTTGGAGCCTGCAAGATGGCTCAGTAGATAAAGGTGCTTGCCACCAAGCCTGATGACCTGAGTTTAATTCCCTGTACCCACATGGTGAAAGGAGAGACTAACTCTTTTAGTTGTCCTCTGAGCTCTGCATACAGGTATCAGATGGGCATACACACAAGTGTAATAAAAAAAAATTAAACTAGAATTTCTCTGTACTTTTAATTCAGTTTTCCATCTTCATTTCAGATTCTTGATAGGAAGGTATTTGTCACCCCAGCATCTTTTAGTCTGTCAGCAACAGTGATTGTCACTTCTGTATGTTTTCTGTGCTCAGGTATCATCTCCAGGCCCTCCGGCACCTCTATGTGTTAGGTGCAGAACCAAGGCTTCTGGTACCTGTGGATGTGGACACAAACACACCCTGCTATGCCCTTATAGAAGTTACTTACAAGGTAACTGTCCCTGTCATCTCTGTAGGCCAGGTTATTTTAAAACATTTTAGCAAAAGGTGATGATAGTAAGTTGAACAGTCACAAAAAACAAAGCTTCCCAAGTTGCTGTTCACTGCCAGGCCATGCAGGCTCACTCTCATGTTTGGGTGTAGTTTTTGGCATCATCAGCTGTTCTTTTGTCCTTACAGCTGATCACTGGGAAATGTTACTCTTAACTTTATGTGGCTAATTAAATTGTTCTACAGAGTCATTTGGCTAAGAATGATTCTTAGTTTGATTTTGCCGAACATTTGAAATCCCTAAATTGTGTATTTTAGTGATCTTTCATTGGCATGCACACACAGATTACAAACCATGTAGTCGGTACCAAATTATTAAATACTTCTTTTTGTCAAAATGTGCTACACTTTGAAATGTGAAAGTGAGGTGATGATGTCATATTCCTGAAGGAAATGAATAGCCGGGCATGGATGCAGTGATAACAGTGTGATAATTGGAGGGACGTGTGGCACGCTGGAGTGTTCTTATCCTGTTGAAGAGTTTGGAGCAGTTGTCACAGTGGAAACTAGGCTGAGAAACGGCACTTGTTCTCAACATGTGTTTAAACCCATGGCATAGAAGCACAGCCCTTCAGGTTTGCTGCCCAATGAAAGTGTTGATGGTGATGAATGCTTCATAATAGAATTTAGGCTTGAGTCTTTTAAGATTTGAGTATTAAGGCTGTAGCTATAGATCAGCCCTAGAATGCTTGCTTGGTATGCACCAGGCCATCATGGACTTAGTGTAGCACTGCCAAGCAAAAAGACTATCAGAGGGTGTTGGGTTTCTTTTGCTGTGAAGACACAATGACCACCGCAATTCTTATAAAGGGAAACTTTTAATTGGGATGGCTTGCAGTTCCAGAGGATTAGTCTGTTATCATGGCAGGGCATGACAGCAGATATGGTGCTGCTGAGAGTTCTTGATCTGCAGGCAACAGGAAGTGAACTGTTTGTCACACTGAATATAGCTTGAGCAAAGGAGTCTTTCAAAGCCCACCCTCAACAATGGCATACTTTCTCCAAGGCGCACCTCCTAATAGTGCCATTCCCTTTGGGGGCTATTTTCTTTCAAACTACTACAGAGAGGTTGTGTTGTTTCCTAGTAAAGTGCAGACCATGAGCAAGGGGAAGGCACAGGGTGACCATTTGGCCAATGCTGGTTGTGTTTTATCTTTGTAAAGGGCACTCAGTGGTATGAACAGACCAAAGAAGAACTGATGGCTCCAACCCTTCTTCCAGAACTTCATCTGTTAAAGCAGGTGAGTTGGCGTGACTTAGGTGGTCTGTCTAGGGGTAAATTGAAACAATTGCATAGCAGTAAAGGTGTCCCCCTTTTCTCTATTTAAGAAAGCAGCAACAGCAGGAGGAATTTTTATGAAGGATAGAGGAGGTCTTATCTTAGTGGTCTTTACTAATAGTCTGTGTCTCTTCAGAACATGGTTCACATCCTTTTTGTAAGCAATTGGATCTTGTTAACCTAAAGGTGGCTCATTGCAGCCAAGTCACTATTTCCTTTAAGAAACATATTCGGTTTGCCAGCTTTGAATGACTATGTTACATTTGTTCTTGCAGATGAAAGTTAAAGGGCCAAGATACTGGGAACTGCTCATAGATTTAAGCAAGGGAGAACAGCACTTAAAGTAAGTATACTGAATTCTCACTTTTGCCTTTCTGGCAGTGCATAGAAGTCTTCAGGGAGGTGAAATTCTAGACTAGGGTCTGAGAATTGTTTGTCATTCTTTGATCTCATCCAAGACAGCATATAGGGTATATTGAACAGTGTGTTCTATATCTTTGAAGCAAGATTTGTTTTAGAATGTAAAAGTGTTAATTCGAGAGTCAAACTATAATGTTCACATATGTTCATTGAAAAACTAGAACATGTTATTTTACTTACTTTAGACAGTCATGGGGTTTCTGTTTGTACAGTACGATTTGGTTTAAAGGGGATTTTTTATAACTACGGATGCTCGTCAGATGTCTTCTCTTGCTCCCTTTAGCTATTGTTACAACTAACAAAAGGAAAATAAATTATATGCAAGTAATTATTTTAGCATTTTAATAATTTTATACTTTGGGAAATGTGTAATTTGTTTAAATTCATAAAAGTTTTGAAAAGCACATAAAAGTTTCATAGTTTACTCCCAATTGTGTCGTCGTATTCTGCAGTAGCTAATTTCTATTTGTTTGGTCTTAGATTACTTAGTATTTTCTTTCTACTGAAGTTACTACATCTTTAGTATTCCCTGTGTCTCAGGCATATTGCAAGGGACACAGGAACCGCAATTTTAGCTAAGATCCCGAGAAGCTCAGTCTTGAGCAGGTAAAATCCCGTGAATCCCAGTTCCACAGAGCAGTGGAGCTGCAGCCTCACTTACATGCACTCATTCATTTTGTGCATAGTGAATAATCCTGCCAGAGAATGGAGAAGATGTCCCCCCCTTTGAAAGTGGACTGGAAAAAGCTAGCTTCAGCAGAGAACTAACATTAATACCGTCTGTAAAGTCATCTTTTTCTCTCTCCGCCCCAGGTCCATTCTTTCTAAGGATGGAGTTTTGTATGTAAAGCTCAGGGCAGGCCAGCTGTCCTACAAAGAAGATCCAATGGGGTGGCAGAGTTTGTTAGCACAGACAGTTTCTAACAGGAACTCGGATGCCCGGACTTTCAAGGTAGTGTTGCGTTTCATTTAGTGTCTTTTATTGCTGTAGATTGTAAAACCTAATCGACCATGATTTCCACTGCTTTCTTATGTGACACCTATAATGAAATAGGGACATCCTGCTAATATTCTATGTAAGACTTGTATTTAGTGCCACATATAATAAACTTCCACACTACAAGCAATGTTTGGTTTAATTATTTTACTTGCTAGTCCCTCAAGTAGAGAAAGAAATTTGCTAGATAACATTTGTTATCCCCCCTCCCCGCCCGCACCCCCTTCTATCATTCTTTTGGCAGTGTTTTAGTATGTTGACCAGGTTGGCACCATCTCTCCCTGGCTCCCCTTTACTCTTTGTCTCTAGAGGCTGAATCATGGCTTTATACATGCTAGATTAAATGTTTTGCCATGAACTATAACCCCAGCCTTGATCTCACATCGTGATTCCCTTGCCCCAGTCTTCTGAGTGCTGGGATTTAGGCACACACCACCATGCTTGGCTCTGTTCCACTGGGTAGGGAATCCAGTTTTCAGCCATCATTTGTTTCTTTAATCTTGATGAAAATGAAGCGATACAGCATGAATCTTGATTTTTAATTTATTTCATAGTATTCATTACCAGTACAGTAGTATTTAAAATGAAGAAATAGTTAAAAGTATGAGTTAAAAATCAATACTGTGGAGGGGTCAGTATATATTTTATGTTCTAGAATTCTTTTTCATCATTAAAAATGTGTTCTGTAATCTAGCATTAAACTTGGGAATTAATTTAATCTTAGTTTTTAAGCATTTCATGGGCAGATGTACTTGGGGCTCATATAGCAAGGATGCGTCAAGTTCAGCAGCTCAGGACTAGGCACAGAACAGCTCTCCTTGTCCCTGAGTTAGGAGGTAGCAGATTACTGTAGTTTAGCTTATACCTGATCTGAGAGCAGTCAGTTGACATTTAGCCTTTCTCAGTTACCATTTGTAAAGCTATAAACTCGCCCAGTTTTAATGTCAGTGTGTTGTTGTTGGCAGCAATCAAATATTGTCTCTGGAATATTTTGAAGAGTTGGTCTGTGTTTTTTTTTGTTTTGGGTTTTTTTGTTGTTGTTGTTTGGTTTTGTTTTTTAGCTTAAATGAGCACTATTTTTTTTTTAAATTTGACACTTATATGAAAAGCTATTTCAATTTATGGGGAAAATAGATAATCATAACTTACTTTTGAATATTGAAAGTATATAGAAATTAAAAGAAAGCTCAATCTCCTGCCTGCTACGAGTTTAAAAATAAAATAGGAACCTAAATTGGAAATACACCATTTTCAGTCCTGAATATTAAGTGGTATACTGAGGTTTTTTCCTACTATTTTATTGTAGTAAAGTGCACAACATATAAAATTAGTGCCTTAGCTATTTTTTTTTTTTTTTTTTGTTTTTTGTTTTTCGAGACAGGGTTTCTCTGTGGCTTTGGAGCCTGTCCTGGCACTAGCTCTTGTAGACCAGGCTGGTCTCGAACTCACAGAGATCCGCCTGCCTCTGCCTCCCGAGTGCTGGGATTTAAGGCGTGCGCCACCACCGCCCGGCTGCCTTAGCTATTTTTAAATGGGAACTGTTTCTAAACAATAGCAGATACAATGTTGACGTGTAGCCATCATTAGAAGAATTACAACTTGCAGACCTAAGCTATCCCTATCAACATTAGCTCTTTTGCTAGCCTAGGCAGCAGCCCCTTTGGCCTTTTTGTCTGTGTGAGTCTAGTTCTTCTAAGGGCCTCTTATATGAAGGATCATAGGAACTATCTATCCTTTTGTGGTGGCTCCTGGTGAGCGAGACAGTGAGATTCCTCTTTCCCTATTCTTCCCTACTACTTGGACTCTCTGTCTCTCTGTCTGTCTGTCTATTTTACATCCCAGCTACAGTTTCCCCTCCCTCCTCTCCTCCCAGTCCCTTCCCTCGACCCCTTCTCTCCCTGTCCCCCTTAATCCATTCCTCCTCCCTTTCTGTTCAGGAAAGGGCAGGCCTCTTATGGCTGTCAACAAGCATGGCATATCAAGTTGCAATAAGACTAAACACCTCTCCTCATATTAAGTCTGGACAAGGTGACCCATTATGAGAAATGGGTTCTCAAAAGCCAGCAAGAGAGTCAGAGACAGCCTGTGCTCCTGCTGTTTGGAGTCCTACAAGAGCCAAACTACTCAGCTGTCCCGTATATGCAGAGCTGGTTGTTGTTCGGTCTCTGTGAGCCTTTAAGTGCTTGTACTTTTAAGCAGACTTTAGTTAGACATGAAGGGAGGGAGGAAAGCCTTTTGCGGGCAGTTTATAAGAAAGAAGACATGTTTATTATTGGTGTTTTGGTAGATCAGCACTTCATATTAGCTTATGCAAAAGCTTCTTGAAGCAGCTTCCTAACAGAGGAAGCTTTTTGTCCTGTGGAGCATTGTATGAAAAGAGTGAGCAGAAAGGGGAGTAGCAGTTGGTTATCTCCCTTAAATGTTTGTTTTTCTTTTTTAGCCAGAAACAGTTTCATCATTCACTTCTGATCCGGCGCTTCTGTCATTTGCTGAATATTTCTGCAAACCAACTGTGAGCATGGGTCAAGTAAGTATTATGTGGTTTGCTGGGCCTCAGGGCAAGACTTTTATTAGTTCATCAATAGACAACCAAAGACACCTGTGATATTCATATCTGCCTTTGAGATTGATGATATCCTTCACGTTGTTACATGTTACAATTAAATTTAGTACCTTTCTACCCAAATAGGAGAAAAAGGTTACAATTTCTAAGGTATTAGCTTTGATGGGTGATGTTTCTTGTGTCCATTCTTGAAAGAATTTGTTCTCAGTGTTTTAGCACCATTCTTGGTTTTGTTAATTTTTAGTGGTTTTGTCTCCTTTGTATATTAACCCTTCTTTCTGTTTTTCACACAGCTTATTATCTTCAAAATTTCAAAGATGTCTAGTGACCTTTGTTCAACAAATTGTTTAGATATGGAAGAGTGTGTAGGGAGCAGTGGGGTGATTCTGGTTGAAGCCTGTTGTCTGAAATTGTATGTGGTCTCGGGAAGAATGTCCAGCCTCCCTAAGATGTGGCTTCTTCCAGAAAGATGTTTAGATGCTGCCTTACAACATCACTGAGTGCTGAGCAAAGGAGCTGCATCCTCACTACACAGTGCTTTCCCCTCACCTCACAGTTCTTTTTTTTATATTTATTTAAATAACTTATTTTCATTTATTTTACATACCAACCAGTTTCCCCTCTCTCCTCTCCTCCCATGCTCTCCCCTTTCCCATCTCCCCTCCTCCCCCAAGTGCACAAGTAATCCATCATTTGGATTTGTAGATGAGGAGACTGCTTACTTGAGCCATCACACACCCAGGTTCACACAGCTAGTAAGGACTAGGGTGTGCATTTGAGGCCAGGGAGACAGCTCTGATAAAGTCTGTGCCTTCCTTTGCCACTACCACTCCTTCCTCTCTCCAGCCCCCACTGCTGGGTTTGATTCTGAGACCTTGTTACACTTACTTGTATGCTGTTTATTCTTGCCTCTTGGTTGGTCCACACTCCTATGTGTATCCCACTACTCCCAGCTGACTGAAGGCTTTCTCTGCTGTGTTTTCACAGCATTTTTTTAAACCCTAGATTGATCATGATCAGATCACGTGCTGTTTTCTCGCCTTCCTTTTCTGGGTTTTGACTGCTGTGGACTATGACTTTTTATAGAGAGTAACTGGTTTTCACTGTTTACCACGGAGCTGCAGAATAGGCATTGTAACTGCTCCACAGTTGTTTCTTGAGTTGATTTTGCAACATGCTTTGATGTGCTAAAAAGTGCTTTTTCCCCATAGAAACAGGAGATTCTGGACCTCTTTTCTTCAGTACTCTACGAGTGTGTTACTCAGGAAACCCCAGAGATGTTGCCTGCCTACATAGCAATGGATCAGGTATGGTTCCAAAGTTGTTTGTGTTCTGATGTGATTGATCCTGTATTTCAAATGACCTACTTAACTGTGGGAAGTTCCTATGTATTCAGTTTTTAGTTTCTTGCTTGCTTTTAGCCATCTAAGCAGGGAACCATTTCCAGTTGACAGCTCTATGCTATCGCACAGAGGCTGGGCTGGTGCTAACAGGAATGCTCTCTGGAAGGCTGCCTTTCTCTTAGGAGTTCCATGTCCCTTTCTGTCTCCTTCTGATGTGGGGAGGAAGAGACCATTTCCTCTGCCATCTGTTGCCTCCTTTCTGGAAAACTTCTTCATAGGAAGGAAGGCCACAAATGAGCAGTAGGTGAGCCATATGTGCCCCAGTGATTGCTTGAATATGAAATCCCACCTCCTTGGCCAAGGCTGCAGGAAGTTTGAGAACCAGGAATTGGTGATTTAGGGAGATGGTTTGTAAGTGCCTAATAGGGGCATGTAGAACATAATGCCTGGGAGCTTTCCTGAAGCATCGGCCTCCCATCAGAGTTGTTGTTGATACAGCATTCTCACATCTCATAGTTTTTCAGACCCAGATTTGCAATTAAGCCAAGCCAATAGTTTTCTGACCTGACTAAAATGTATCTGGGGAATCTCAAAATACAGATCTTCAAATCCTGTTCTATACCTACTTAGTTGAATTAGGGTGGGAGAGGGCGGTGCAACATCCAGAACCTATAGTTTTTAAAATCCTCAGTAAATATGAAGAGTTTATAGATTAGCAGTTGGGACTCTGTCTCATGCCAAAGAAATAGTCTTTGATAGTCAAAATGATCTGCTGGGTAGCTGAGTAGAAAAGCATTTAGGCAGGAGATAATTCCCCAGGCATGAAAGTTGTCATCTGTGGAGTAGTGTTGCACAGGCCCAGAAGGCTGCTACAGTGTGGGCCCATCTCTTGTCAGTTGCAGAGAGTGACTGCTGCTGTGCTGGCACTTTGCTTGCTGCCTTTCTTGGCGTAGTAGCTAAGCTGTGTTCTTGGTTGCTGATTCCCTTCCTTTTTAAAGCTCCGGGAACTCTCCCCTCCACCACCTCGAGCAGTCTCCATGGATGAATGTCTCCTCTGGTGGTAGCCCTGGTACCTTTATAGGTAATTCTTAAGATCAATAGTTAGCCCTCTGCCTCACTGGGATTCCTGTCTGATCCTGTTGACATTGTACTTGACCTCTTCCCCAGAGATTTATACACCAGTGGATCTTCCTTATTCAGAACTGCTGAATGACCTTGACCTTTGTTCCTTTTACTTGGAAGTTGCCTTCGCGTTGAAGAAAGTGGAGCCACACCAGGGAAGGCTCCTTATTTTGGTCAACTGCATTTTAACACCCCATGGTCCACCATAGCCTTTTGCTGATCTTGTCAGCATTATTTTAAGCAAACCCTAGAATGCAACACTGAAAATATCATGATTACAACATCCTACCATTTCATTAAACAAACTGTTCTTTCTGTTTCCTCACACAGGCTATAAGAAGTCTTAAAAAGAGAGACATGTCAGATACATCTGATCTTTGGCAGATAAAGTTGATTTTAGAGTTTTTCAGTTCCCGAAGCCACCAAGAGAGGCAGCAGGACCCTAAGCGAGGTCTCTTTATGAACTCTGAGTTCCTGCCTGTGGTGAAGTGCACTATTGATGCCACCCTGGATGAGTGGCTGCAAGGTATGGTGACACAGTGCCCTTGTGCTTTTAGGGTACACTCGACTGAAGCTTCTCTATTCTAACAGTTCCCACTGGCAAACTAGGTAAACCTGAGCATAATCTATGGTTTGATGAGTTAAATCCTGTTTAAGACTTTTAAAAATACATTTACCTGCTTTAGGAATGGGCTTATGGAATGAGTCAATGAGATCTTGTGGCCGTGGCTCAGCCAGGAGAAGTGCTAACTTCAGAAGGAGGGAAACTGTAAAGTTACTCATAACTCTGAGAAGTGATGTGACTGTGGGAATGCAGTTGATCTATTACTTGTACATAAAGCTGACTGACTGCAGCCAGTTCCTGGATTTTCATATCCCTTTCTTTTCATTCAGCTCTTCCTAGCAAATAGCTGACAGTGACCTGCTTTGCGTACATACAAACCCTAGTCCTAGTAGTAACTGTGCTTTCCTGTGAAATAGCTTCTGACAAACAGACTGTAAAGCAGCTTGTGGGGAGTGAATGAAGAAAGCAGCTGTGTGAGCACTGTCCTTCCATTTACCAGATGCTTCTGTATAGCTTTGAAATGTTTCTGATAGGCATTAGACTCAACCATTTTTTTTTTTGTGTGTGTGTGTGAAAATGCTATAGAATAGGTGTCAGTGTTTTCTTTCCATTAAATTTGGTATTTCAACACATGTAGAGAGCCTTTGTTATTGGGAAGTATGCCATTAAGGCTTATCAAATTCTCGGAGGAGTGTAAAATGACAGTCCATTCTTAGCATAGTACCTGGTTGGTCTTGTTGCTCTTTAGGGTACTTGGTGAATTCAGTTTTCCAAGCATCTTTAGGTCTCTTATTTGTTTTCTCAAATTTTCTTTTTGGTTCAAATGTCTGTCTTATGCCTGTAGCAGACGACTGAACTGAATTTGGTTTAAATAATGAAGCTAGCAGTAAGCCAGTATTATTAGAAACACACAGATAAGACAGGTTTAAGAGGTTCCTTAATTGCTGGGGCTTCAACTTTTACCCCTAAAGTTCCATTTGCTACTACTCTGTGGTCACTTTATCTCCTCATATTGTACAGCCAGCAATTGCAACTTTCCAGTTTTTCATGATGCTCAGAGAGAGAAAGGAGTTGCTTTTAGGAGCCTTGGCATGAAGATAGGGTCATTCCTGTCCCAGAAGCAAATGTGGCATTGACCATCTCATCCCATTCCTCAATCCACCCCTCCTTGTTGCAGAATGTCTCACTGAATGGCTGCATCTTGGTTACAGACATGTTTTTGTACCTGTGCTCCAGACCTACCACACCAGAAACTCCAGACTGTGTCAGACTGTGTTTCAAAAGCTCTCTGATAGGCGTTGGAATTTGATCATTTCCAACCAAGAGTAAATATAGTCTCTCCTGGCCTTAAGTCATTCTCCTTGAATATTATACTGGAGGAAAAGAAGTGACAGTGGGTGTTTGTTACCATGTAATCTCGTGTATTTGTGTATATTGTCTCACCTCCTCAGCACTCTAAACTCAGCCACTCTCGCCTCTGTACTGTGCAGCACTGCCTGGTTTGTGCCAGGGGCTAAGTCTGCACTTTTGAAAGAATAAGAAAAATAATCCTTCCCATTTTTCTAATCTCTGTTCTTGGTTCTTGGTCCATTTAACTCCTCTTGTGTCCTCTCACAGCGGGAGGTGATGTGGCTGTGCATGCCTACCTCAGTGGGCAGCCTGTTGACAAATCTCAGCTAAACATGCTGGCCTGCTTCCTGGTCTACCACTCTATGCCAGCACCACGACACTTGCCGCCTCTGGGACTGGAAGGTAATTCCACCTTGACCCTCTTTTCAGTACATGTTTCCACCAGTTTCTAGTTAGGGAGACACTCCTGTGAGTTACCTTCTCCAATGCAGCACTCATCTGTAGTCTTGCTTTGTGTTTGTTGAGAATGCTTTCTGAAAATAGAACAACAAATCATATACTTTTATTTCTAAAAAAAAAAAAGTGTTTTTCAGAGTAGGACTATAAACTAGATGTGTATATTATTCTGTTATAATGAATGAAATCTGTATATGTATTTAAGTTTATATGGATTGAACTCAGGGTCTTGGCCATGGCTGTCAAACACTCAACCTGAGCTATATTTATAGAAGTCACTTCATTTTTCTTAGAACTTTTTAAGGTTTCCTAGTTTTTAAAAGTTGTATGTAATCACAATTTCTATTACCCTAAAACTTTAAAGCTACAGGTACTTAATTTTCTAGATCTTTACAATTTTACATTAAGAAGTATAAAAAGTTGAGTGACGTGAGTTGGAATATGGAAACAGGCTCTGAGTTTGTCTGATCTTTTCATGTCATGCTTAAATTGATATTTTGAGGATGAAAAAATATTTTTGAGAAGGGGAAGGTTGTTTGGATAGTGTTTAATCACTTTTAGCTTAATGCCAGTACTCATTTATGGAATTTAGGAAGCCTCAGACACTATAAACAGACTTCTAATTATGGCCATGAGGAATTGCTTGTATTTTGTGGCCTCTTCTATGGAAACAAACACAGAAAGACAAATACATAAAGTAATGGCTTGGTGTTATCCTTGATGACTAGATTGTTTGAGAGGTTCTCAGCTGTGTTGGGGAAAGGGAACCTTAAGGACCTTGAGTTGTGTGAAGGAGGTGAGGATACAGAGAAGCCTAGGGAGCTAGAGTTTGCAAGATGGGCATCAGAGAGGAGAGGGCTGGGGAGGGGCAGAGGGCGGGGCTTCAGAGAGGAGAGAGCCTTGCGGGGAAAATGCCAGAGATTGGGGTTTCAGAAGAGTCAGTCACAGGCCAAGAAGTTGCAGGTAAAGGAATTTCCTGGAGGGAAGAGCTTGCCAATGGACAAGACAATTTACCAGACCGGTGGTGCCCGTCCCACAGCTAATTCTTAATAGAATTTGGGAGGATATAGCTTCAGTCATAAAAAATCAACACAAGTTGTGATCTGTGATCATAACTTCATGTATGTTTTCTTGAAAGTTAACTGTATTCAGATTAAAACTTAGTATCTCAAGAACACAGAAGTACCCAGCACTCAAGTTAGTGGAATTTAGTATGTGGTGTACAGTAAAAACAGTCTCCAGACTGGGCCTGGTGGCCCACACCCACCACCTAAGCACAACCAGGGATTTTATTTCCTGGAGGGGGGAAGCAGTTCAAGGTCATCCTTGGCTGTGGTGTGAGTTCAGGGCTGGCCTTGGCCCACAGGACCCTATCTCAGGAAAATAGCAATAGTAATAGCAGCTACATTGACAGGCCCTCAAGCTGCCCCGCTAATGCAGCCCTAGGCTAGGAATTAGTTAGATTAGTGTTGCCTCAAACTGCCCTTGCATTCCTCTTTGGTGCTGGTATTTTCCACGAGTCCGATAGCTGTCTCTCCCTGGCTTCTGGCTGTGCAAGATTCTTCCCTACCTTTTTTCCTTCCTATTTTATTTTATTGCTCCCCACCCTGTTCTTACTCAGATAAGAAAGTAAACAGTACCAAATGGGGCAGGGAAGAATCCCAAGAAGCAGGGAAATCGAAAAGTGTATATAACTTGCACTGTTGGGATTATAGGAGCATGGTGATGAAGCTTAAAGACTTCCTTGGTGATGCCCCATACTTCCATCAGGTTGAGATCTTGGAAGTATAACAGAATCATCTGTGTAGCTTTCAAAACCCTGGATGCCCAGGCCTCACTCCCAGTTAGTCATGTGCGATCTCTGTGGGACCAAGAGTCACAGGCATTAGGTCAACTCTCAGTCTTCAGTCTGTGGTGGTTTTTTGTTGTTTGTTTGCCTCTTTTATTTTATTTTTGGTAGAAGATCTAACTCACAGATCAGAAATTGAGTGTTAGAATCAGTTTTCAGAATCACTTATCGTAATTGAGGCTAATTAAATTTAATGTGCATAGAAAAGTTCCCACAGTGATTGAATCTCTAAAGTACAGAATGGGTAAGTTTAAATTATCAGTATTTTAGGAAATTAAAAATTCAGGGATTGCCTCTGGGGGCTTTTGTCTTGAAGGAAGAATGCCTGGCTCATACATATGTTGTGCTCCTTGGGAGGACTGTGTGGCTGAGGCTGTGCAGTGATGTAACCTCCTGCATCTCTGTCTCTTCAGGGAGTACGAACTTTGCTGAGCTCCTCTTCAGGTTTAGACAGCTGAAGATTCCAGTCCGAGCTTTGCTCAGACTGGCTCCCTTGCTGCTTGGAAACCCACAGCCGATGGTTATGTGACCACATCTGGTAGTCAGCCTCCCTGAAATGACCACAGCACAGAATCATAATGACAGCAAAGCTGCAGCAGCATTTCTCTTTGGTGAGCAGTGGAACTCGGGGGCGTGTGCCTCGCTGTGTTTAAGATCTGTGTTGGAAGTGCTCCAGAGACACTGTCGCTGTCCATGTCATTAGCCAATGTGTAAGAGTCCTTCAGACGCTCTTTTGTAAATAAAGATTTTTTGGTTTGTTTTCAAAACTATTGGTGATTGCTTTGGACTTCAGAACAGAGCGACAGGCTGATTTTTGAAGCCTTTGAACTTCAGTGGTTCAGGTGAAAGGTCTGTACTCAGAAGTGCCAGACTGAAAAACCACATCACGAAAGTGGACTTTCCGCCGCTGTTGGAGAGTCCTGTGTTGTCTTCTGTGTCACACTCGTCTTCTCTATGATACGGTGGACAATATGATCACTGCGAGCAGAGTTCTAGTGAAGAATTGCCTGCCCAGCATGGAGTACAGGACTGTGCCCTGACCTCAGTGTGACTGTGGGCTGCAGTTCTTGGGCGGTAACAAGGTTAAAGGATACCTTAAGGGTAAGTTCTAATTTGATAGACCCGATGGCCTACTCAGGAGAGGAGGAGGAAGAATGCTTTTCTTTCACTATTATGTGAAAATTTGCAACACAACCGCTTAAAAGCCAGGAAGATTCCCTCATGGGGAACCACTCAGACAGCATCTTGGACTTCAGCATCTCGAAATATGAGAAATAAATTTGTCATCCTTAAACCGTCGTGTCTGGTATTTGGTTTTAGCAGCCTGTGCAGGCTAGTGTATGATACCTGCCCAAAAAATATAAAATTGTCCCTATAGAGGAATGTTAAGAAAATATTTTTAAATATAAAAGTCCATCAGAACTGAAGATTTGGGGAGTATTTTTGTGTTCTGGGTTTCAAGACAGCCCGTGAAGCAAGATAGTCTTCTGAAGGCACCTAAGCTTCAGCCCCACGTGGCAGGAAGAGCTCCTTCCACTTCACTCCAGCCTGTGCTCATAGCTTGCTTTCAGAAGAGTGGAACCATGAATAAGTAGGAACTGCAAAATTTCTACCTACCGATTTCCCATTTGTTAATGAAAAAGCAAATATAGAGGCTCCATTGGGATTTGGTAATGTCCATCTGCCTGCATCAAGGTAATTTGTGGCTGACTTTGAGAGCAAAATCTTAAAGATTGCTATGAATTGGTAGGTGATGAACATTCAATTTCATCAAGATTGAACCAACTGTTCAGGCACTTGTTATTTTCACTCTCAGTTGTTAATAGTTGCTGTAGAAAGACTTGAGAGGTGTCTGACTAGTTTTTGGACACATTAACTCATACAGGAGGAAAAATAGTCATGATGGTGTCGAGAAGAGTGAACAGTAAGCTTTAAAGAGAGGATTGGATACAGTGGAAACTGCATTGACGGGCCTGTGGTCAGCTGGATGAGCACAAAGAATAAATTTTAGTGCTCTCGAGTCAGCATGCCAGGATCATCAGATAATCATTATCTTTACTAGTTTCCAAAACATCCCATGGGAGGCAGTCTCACCATCCACAGCAGCCAGCCTCCCAGGAGCCATCGCAAGGGAAGAGCTAGAGAAACCTGGCAGTGAAGTGTCTAGTCTCAAAGCAGCACCTGGGACTTCAAGTGGGGGCTATTTAGCCAGAACTTGTTCTATTGCTTCACCTCCTGTGCACATGGAGTGGAGACAAGGTGTAGCTGCTGTGAGTACAAGTATTGTCTGCTACAGACATACAACTGAACAGTGCGCTCAGATCCTTTCCCCAAAGGATACTGACATCTGCTCCTCCCTCAAGGTCCAACGAGGGAGTGGGAGCCAAGGCAAATTGAGGTCAAATGTCAGGCTTCTGCTCTGACATAGCCCTCGCTCTCCATGCTGGACTTTCCCCATCGCACTGCGCTCCAGCCCTGCTCTGGTCTGCTGCTGCCAGCATGGATTCTAGTCCAAGAGACTCAGAAACAGCTGAAAGGACTTGGCATTGGCAGAGCTTATGAACATGTTGAAAATATGGGTGAGCATCTTTGGACTCACATGGGCCTTTGTGTCTCTTTTCTGAGTTGTATTCATTGACTTAGTCTATGACTACGGTCACATTATATAGAGCATCTTGTTTAAGCTTTTGTCTTTTAGCTTTGATAAACTTGAATACTGCAATCTTTTTCCTTTAGGATACTTTGGAAAGTACTTTTCAACTTTTTTTCTTTTAAACATTCATATTAGAATTTTAAAACAGGAACTTTATAGTAAATTCAGTAAGATTTATAAAGTACCTGTCAGACCTTAATTCCTGTGCTTTTTGTACTCAAGTGCTTAGCTGTACTGTTAGCCTTTTCTCTGTTGCTAATGGATGTCTCAAGTCTCTGCCTTGTGAGATTGTGTGCTTTAAAAACTCAAGACATGTTGGATCTTGATGTCACAGTTGCCTCATGGGTGGAAGGTGGGTCCCTAAAGCAAGCACAAAGGTAGGAAAGCCAGTGTTGATGGTATTTTCCTTCAGATTAAAACATCCCTCCAGGAAGAAGAGGTAGGGGAAACTCAAGAGACTAAACAAGCATCACATGTCTTGGAAAGTTGAAGCTTAAGGTCATAAAGTGCTCCCCCAAGGTTATAGAAATAGAGCTCTATGTGTTTGTGAGGAGTAGGGGATGGAGGATGATAAAAAGACAGAAAGGGGCAAGTTGACCACCAGAGCTGCTTAGAGGAGGAGGCCTAGCTGCCTGGGAGAGGAGTCTCTGACTAGTCAAGCAGTCTGCAAGTTGTGAAGAGCTGTTGCCCATGTTGAGGTGGCTTTGGTGATACAGCTGCTTTTGAGTTGCCCCTGCTCTTGTAAGTGGTCCCAATAAACTCATTGATTTGCTAAGCTGGACTTTGGCAATGTCATTTCTTTGGTCTGTCTTTGATTTCCTAACTGATTTATGAACGTGTGTCTGGGGGTCGGTGGGGAGAGTCTTCCCAGGAAAAGTGTCACACAAAGCTAGCTGTACCACTCACTCACCTTTCAGGCTTGGGTGTTTCTGTGCCTATTCCACTTACCAAGCATGTTTGGGGTTTGGGTGAATGACTCAGTAATAGAGTGTAAGCACATGCGAGGCCCTGGGTTCTATCCCCAGCCAAACACACACAAATACTTTCAGTATTACTTTTTCTACTGTCAGAAGTTAAACAGGAATGTTCTGGATAGATGACACAGATCTGAAGCTGAGGAATCCGGAGCAGACCCATTGTAAGTAGCCTGTAAAGCTGCAGCCTTCCTGATCCTCCAAGTGACACGAGCAATCTCAAACCCTCTTTCCACATCACGTATGCATTCATTCATATCCCAAGAGCAGACCATGGGTGCTGTCTCCAGTATCATCTCACTCCAAACTCTGATCTGTTGTTCTTTAAAAATCTTCTGTCAGGCTGGGCGATGGTGGCACACGCCTTTAATCCCAGCACTCTGGAGGCAGAGGCAGGTGGATCTCTGTGAGTTCGAGACCAGCCTGGTCTACAGAGCTAGTTCCAGGACAGGCTCCAAAGCCACAGAGAAACCCTGTCTCGAAAAACAAAAAAAATAAAATAAATAAAATAAAAATAAAAATCTTCTGTCCACCCAGTTCATGGGCTGCGTGTGAGCTTGAAGACAAACCAAGTCAGACTGATTCTTAAGTCGTGTTTACATTTTTAAACGATTACATGTGTGTGAAGGTGTACATGTGCCGCAGAAACCCCATGGTGGGGGTAACTTGGTTTTTATTTTGAGATTTAAGTTTATGAATCCAAGTGCTTGTTTAAATATATGTCCATTCACCACATGCTTATAGTGTCCCCAGAAGCCAGAAGAGGGCATCAGATCCCCTGGGACTGGATTTACAGACAGTTGTGAGCCTGGGTGTAAGTGCTGGGAATTGAACCCAGGTCCCCTGCAAGAACAGGTAGTGCTCATAATAGCTGAGCCATCTCTTCAGCTCCAAGAGGAGTTGTGAGCATGTCTTCACCTGCCTTGTTGAGGTATGGTCTCACTTGTTGCTGCTGTGTGGCATACTCTAGGGATCAAACTCACATCAAGCTTGCAAGACAAGAGCTTTTTTAAATCTACTGGCTCTATTGAAGCACCCTTAGTGCCTGGCTTCCCTCCTGGTTCCCAAGGCCTTAGATGCTCTGAACCTTGGCTTTCTTCCTCTGCTGTCCAGATGGCACTCTCATCTTGGGGATGCTAACTGCTTCCCCTTCCCCAACCGTTGTTTTTAGTACTTGGAATGATCTTTCTTTCTTTCTATTTTTTTTACTTTGTTTTTTTTTTAATAGAGTTTTTTAAAAAATACCAATCCAAATTCCCACTCCCTCCCCTCCTTCCATTCCCTCCATACATCCTCCCACCCCACCCCCATCTAATCCTGTTTTGTGGAAGGTCTAAGGCCCTCCCTACTACATCTAGACTGAGCAAAGTATACATCCAAAGAGAATAGGATCCCAAAAAGCCAGTACATGCAGTAGAGATAAATTGCAGTGCCACTGCCAGTGGCCCCTCAGTCTGCCACAGCCATACAACTGTCAGCCACATTCAGAGGGACTAGTATGGTCCTATGCTTGTTCCTTCCCAGTCCAGTTGGAGTTGGTGAGCTCCCATTAGCTCAGGTAAACTGTTTCAGTGGATAAACCCTTCATGGTCTTGACCTCTTTGCTCATATTCTCATTCCTTCCACTCTTCAACTGGACCTTGGGAGCTCAGTCCAGTACTCCCATGTGGGTCTCTGCCTCTGTTTCCATCTGTTGTTGGGTGAAGGTTCTATGGTAATATTTAAGATAATCACTGGAAAGACCAGTTTAGGCCCCTCTCCTCTATTGCATAGGGTCTTAACTGGGGTCATTTTTGTGTTTCCTGGGAATTTTTCTAGAGCCAGATTTCTTGCTAATCCCATAATGGCTCCCTCAATCAAGATATCTCTTTCCGAGGGAGAAGATGAGCAAGGAAGTCAGGACCACGAGGGGTACACCCACCCACTGTGACAGTGGGGCTGATCTCTTGGGAGCGCACCAAGGCCAGCTGGACTGTGACTGAAAAAGCATGGGATAAAACCGGACTCTCTGAACATGGCAAACAATGAGGGCTGATGAGAAGCCAAGGACAATGGCACGGGGTTTTGATCCTACTTCATGTTCTGGCTTTGTGGGAGCCTAGCCAGTTTGGATGTTCACCTTCCTAGACATGGACGGAGGGGGGAGGATCTTGGACTTTCCACAGGGCAGGGAACCCTGACTGCTCTTTGGACTGGAGAGGGAGGGGGAGAGGAGTGGGGGAGGGGGAGAAGGGTGGGAGGAGGGGAAGGGAAATGGGAGGCTGGTAGGAGGTGGATACTTTTTTTTCCTTTTCTCAATAAAAAAAAAAAAGATATCTCTTTCCTTGCTCTCATATCTGTCCTTCATTTCAACTATCCGATTCCCTCAAGTTCTCCTCAACCCTCCCGTTCTCCTCTTCCCCTTCTACCCTCCCTTCTCTCTCCCCTCGCCCCCATGCTCCCAGTTTTGTCAGGCAATTTGTTTCCAATTTCCAGGTGGGTCTATATATGTTTTTCTTTGGGTTCACTTTATTACTTAGCTTCTCTAGGATCATGAACTATAGGTTCATTGTCCTTTGTTTATAGGTAGTATCCACTTATGAGTGAATACATACCATATTCGTCTTTTTGGGTCTGGGTTACCTCACTCAAGCAAAGGACACAGTAGATAAGACAAAAAGGCAGCCTACTGAATGGGAAAAGATCTTCACCAACCCCACATAAGACAAAGGACTGATCTCCAAAATATATAAAGAACTCAAGAAATTAGACATTAAAATTCTAAATAACCCAATTTAAAAATGGGGTGCTGAACTAAACAGAATTCTCAACAGAAGAATTTCAAATGGCCAAAAGATACTTGGCCATTTGAAAACATGTTTTAAAAAAAAATGTTCAACTTCCTTAGCTATCAGGGAAATGCAAATCAAAACAACTCTGAGATTCCATCTTTAACCTGTCAGAATGCCTAAGATCAAAAACACTAACGATAGCCTATGCTGGAGAGGATATGGAGTAAGGGGAGCACTCATCTATAGCTGGTGGGAATGTAAACTTGTATGAGCACTTGGAAATCAGTATGGTGGTTTCTCAGAAAATTGGGAATCAACCTACCTCAGGATCCAGCAATACCACTCTTGGGCATATACCCAAAATATGCTCAACCATACTACAAAAGCATTTGTTCAATATGTTTATAGAAGCCTTATTTGTAATAGCCAGAGCCTGGAAACAACCTAGATGCCCCTCAATTGAAGAATGGATGAAGAAAGTATGGCACATTTACACATTAGAGTACTACTCAGCAGTAAAAAATAATGACATCTTGAATTTTGCATATAAATAGATGGAATTAGAAAACACTACTCTGGAATGATCTTTCAAAGAGTGAAGAGCTGGATTCTACTTTGTGAGTCAATCAGAGTCGTTTTTAGTAATAAATAATTAAAAAACCAATATTTATTAATACAAATCATGTAACCAAATATAACCAAAATACTATTAATATAAACAACAGGCTCAAAACAATATAGCTCAAATAATATAACCTGGATAATACAGTGCTTGTCTGCTGTGTGGTACATGTGTGGTATTTACTTTCTTATTTTAAGTTTCTATTTGATCTGCTTTCTTTGCTTTTTTCACACCTGTTGGATGCTTTGTACTTAGGATGGCTCTACTTCTCCAATCCTTCTTTCCTCTTCCTTGTCTCCCAACCTTTTGTTTCTTTGCTCCTCTTCCTCCTCCTGGGTCCTAATGGCTGCTTGTTAATTCATTAGGGCATGTGATTGCATATAAGCTCACCCCTCCTGTTTACTTTGTTTTCAGCCTCACGTCTCTACAGTATCAAGGCCAGTACCTCAGGGCTTCATCTCAGATTTTCCACAGCCCTCCATGTGGTGTAAGCCTTCATTGAATAATCTGGTAGACTGCAGAAAGGCTCAGAAGACAGCTTCCCCAAGAAACTCAGAAAGTGTCTTTTCATCCCTATGTAAGTCTCCATCTCCCAGCCTGAGTCATTCCCCTCCCCATCTCATTTGTCTCTTCCTAGTGTTCTCCTTGCCACTTCCCAGTGGTGGAATTGACTTCTACCTCCGTGTTCTTCCTCAGCAGTCTAGGACTCCCAAAATCTCCACTGTAACCTTCCTCTTCCTATACCTGGTCTCTGAGGGGATTGCCTCCCTTGCGGGACCTTTGCCCTGGATACTAAGGGGTCAGGGACCTTTGTAGGCTGGTACCCATTTGAAGGCAGAGGACAGGGATGCCTTCACTGAGGGCCACTTGCTCACACTGGGCTTTCCATCCTGATATGGGATGGAGGTAGGTGGCTGCCATTGTACAGACCCCTGGATCCTAGGGATAAGACAATGGTCAGGGAAGGGGATACTAGGGTTAGGAACTATACAAAGAGAAAGCACAAGACAAACTCGTAAACATCGCATAGAGGCTACATGGAAGAACAGAACTGGGGAGATCAGTGGTCACTCATCTGTCTATGAAAGACAAAACTCTAGGAGCTCTGAATTTGTATTTAAAGATTTACAGCATTTGGAATTTAAGCATTCTCAATGTGGTTGTTTTTGACACTCCAAAGAAACCTCGGAGTGAATCTTTGGCCAGCTAGCTAACTTGTGAAGACAAGGTTCCTGCTTTTCCTCTCTCCCTTTTCTTTAATTGTTCAGGGTCAAAATAGACCTTCATGCCCTGCAGGAGGGGAAGACATTTAGTGGGTTATTTTAGCACAACCATATGCCCGGACGAAGAGACCCTTAACCATTTCACTAGCGTTCTCTCCCCACTTGAAGTAAATTCAAACAGAAAAGGAAATTTCAACCAAGCAAAATGTGCTTTGGAGTGTGACACCATACAATGTTGTTCCTGGCTATGTCAGGGTTATGACTTGTTCACAGAATTCTCTGTCTGTGCCCTCATTTTCCTTCCCAGCACTCTCACTGTTTGCAGAAACTAGTAATCCATGACTTCATTTGTCCATGGAAATGTGACCTGATCATGTCTTTCAGAGACCCAGCTCAGTGAACCTCCCTTCATATAGGAACTAAATATACAAAACCTAGGAGCAGAGGTTCGAATTTCTTTTCTCTCCCAGGAACCACACAGTGAGAGTCTTTCTTCAGTGTTTCTCATCTAGATATATTTTGAAATGTCACCTGAGCTCAAATTGGAATTGTTACCTAGACAATATGTTTCTTCTGCTAGTTAAAAAACAAAACAACACACACACACACACACACACACAATAAAAGGACATACAAATTGAAACCTTGTGTCATGGGTTGCATGGTCCTGTAATGCAATCTAGTTTGAAAATTGGAATTTAAACACTTTCTGTACTTCAGCAGTGCTCATATGCCTATATGCTCCAACCCAAGAGGAAACGCCAAGATAGGAGACAGCACAGCCCTGAGTGCAGTTCCATGGACTCAGGGACAGAGCTAGCCTGTGCATATGGAGGCTCTGGCAAGGACTTCCACTCACCCTGCTCACTCACAGTGCTCCATGACCCTGCTGGTGGCTCCCAGGTCTGGGAACCTAAGGGGCGCTCTGTCACACCCGGCTCTAGACCCAGTGATGTGGGTTCTGGTTCTGGATCTGAAAGGGAAATGAGAGGTGAGTCCAGGAGGATGGACCCATTCTTGTTCTTCTCTGGGCAGCACCCTGTCTACCCACTCCTCTGGCAGATCCCTGGGAGACCTCTTCACACTCCTGTCGAGTGAGCAAGACTCAGTAATCTATAACTTGGAGGAACTTCTTCTACAACCTTTGGAAGCCCTTGTACAAGTCTTTCCATGTGTCATGTGTCTCTGCTCAGCAAGAATTGAAAGATGCTTCTCTTGGATATGGAGGTCATCCTCTTCCATGTCACAGGCGATGTAGCTTCCACAGGGAAGGGGAAGTGCATGTCCCTAACCGTGACTTCTAGATTAAGGCAGGGCTGTTGAAAGAGGTTACACTGTTGGAAGTAGAGATTTAAGAGACCAGGTATGGGCAAGCTGTATCATCAGAGTGACCTGAATCTACAGGGACTCCAGGGCATTCTCAGCACTAGGTCCATGTGCTCACTTGGTACCCTTAGGAAAAAGGAAGTCCTCTTTCCAGAAGTCCTTCCTTCAAGTAGCCCAGTCTATAAGAGGCTAGTGGTGATTTCAAGGCACTTCCATGATCTCAGATCCTTTCTCCCCTCACCACCTGGTGGCTTGAACATTTCAATTCTAGGTTCTATGTTAAACACAAAATGATATGATAGAGTGATGGAAGCTGTAAGAGTTGGGATTTGGATAGAATGAGAGCTGGTCCCTAGGAGATGCTCACAGGGCTAGGAATAAGTGGATCGATCCTATTGTATCCAGCCAGCCCAGTTCAACTCAAAGTACTCAACCCATACACACAGCAGGTCCTGTGGGCAGATAGAAGGCTCATAAGGGGTGGAGAATGGACAGTGGACACAGGCCAAAAGATCTCAGTGGGCCTCTGGGACCTTCCCCATCCCTTTGCAATGTCAGCAATTTCACACTTAGAGGGGTGAGGGATCTAGAAGCCTTGTGCCTGGGAAGGAGTTTAGGGGCAGTAAAGATGGGCAGTGTGCCATTCTTTCCTCTGCGTGAGAGCAGATCCATTGCAGAGCATTTCCTTTTCTGTCCATCTCTAGGAGAGAGTCCTTAGATGCATCATCCTCGCTGCTGTTGCAAATTTCTTTGGTTGCTTTGAGGAAAATGTCAGCTTCCAAGAAGCTCTGGATCACACAGTGTTCTACAAAGGAAGGAGAATGAGAAAGACTGTATTCTCCCACCTGGGAGGTTAAAGGTCAGATGTGGGCTTTCCTCTCCATGGATTCTTTGGCAAGAGTGGCAAAAGGTAAGTGGCACCCAGACCCCTTTATCAGCTGTTTCTTGGGGGAAGCAGCTGCCTTTCTCCAGCAGACTATCAGTTCTACTATCCCAAACGGCACTTGGCTTTTCTCGTTGACACCTGCATTTTGGAAAGTAACCTGTTGAATGTTGTTGCTGTTGATTCTTTAACATGGTCAATGGTGGGATTTGAGCTGTTTCTCCATGGTTCTCAATGCTTAACAAAATTTCCTCAACTCAAGAACCTGATTTAGCCAGGTGATGGTGGTATATGCCTTTAATCTCAGCCCTTGGCAGGCAGAGGCAGACGTATCTCTGTGAATTCAAGGCCATTCTGGTCTACAGAGCATGTTCCAGGACAGACTCCAAAGCTACACAGAGAAACCCTGTCTTGACCCCTCCCAAATATTAAAAGAACCTGTTTTTTTGTCCTTATGTCTCTGTGATACCAGTCTGTCAGTTGGCCATGTTGTGGTTGTGACTGACTCCCTATGCATTACGTGATGACTGGTACAGATATCCTGGCAGGGATGGAGAGTTCATAGCCCACTGCCCACAGCATCCCTTATAGTGGCATTTCAATTGTATCTTAATAAATAGAGCTTGCCTGAGGATTTGAGAGTAAAATGGCCCCACTGGTCAGCCTTATAGACCAGGTAATGGTAACACACCTTTAATCCCAGTAGCCATACTAGTTGTCATAGATACTGGGTATTGCATGACTTTCATTCCAGCAGTGCACGCTTTTAATCCCAACTCTAGAGAGGATTATAAAACAGGAGGAGACAGCTCTCAAACACAGTCTCATTCTGAGATTCCTGGAGGCAGGTCGCCATTTATGACTGATGTCGAGGTAAGAGCCAGTGGATGGCTACTTTGCTTTTCAGGTCTTCAGGATGAACCCCAACTTTCTCTCTGAGTTTTTATTTATCCCTCCCTCCCTTCTTTCTTGTATCATCTCACTGCCTGAAGTAATGACAGTTTTTCCTCTGCATAGAAGCTGTTGCTTTTGAGTTGTTTTCTGGGGGCACAGGTTTTATGTGAAGACTTGAAAAGTAGGGACCTTTTCATCCTTTACCATCTGCCCTCAACACCATGACTAGTGGGAGCATTGAATGGGTCTGCCTGTGGAGAGGTAGCTGTCTGTAATTTGTTAGTCTCTTTTGTTCTGAGAACTCCACTGAAACATGAAGGAAATGCCTTACACCTTATAGAATCAGTGGACCCTGAATCTGTACCCCCTGGGTTTGTTCTGAAGCCTGGGGGAAGGTTTCTCAGTTTTGAGAATTAGCCCTATGCATTTCCACAGCTCAAAGAACACCCTAGAAGTTAGTAGAAGACTCTGTGGTCCTTAAAGAGGTAACTGGGTCTTTTCTTATTTATCCAATATGGGCCACAATATAGTCCACAGCCCATATGCTCTTCTTTGCCCCCTCTTAGGGAACTTTAGCTCAGAAGCTGCCTCAGTGGCGACTTCAGAGGCAGTTACGCTGGAGGCCTGCAGACTGCTCTCCTAGAAAACTGCAGAAACAAAACTCTAAGTAAGTGCTTCCTGACTGCCTCTCTGAAGTTTGGACATTACCTCAGGAAGTCAAGGTGACAAGAAGTACTCAGCTATACCGGCCTTCCTTCAGGGACAAGGAAGTTTGGGGTGATAGAGTGCGGATACCTGGATACCTTCCTTGACATTCCCCAACATGTTTTTCCTCCGGCCCCCCTTCCTCCTGGTTCTCTTCTCAGGGATAACCTCTACAGAAGCATCATCAGAGCTGACCTGTGGAGCTGCAGTGAGAGAAGTTGCTCTTGGGAGCAACCCCCCACGCTCGACAATGTGGGCTCCTACTTTCTAAGGAATTTGCATGTGAATTCTGAGGATGTGAAAGGAATGGTCAGTGGTGTGCCCCCCTCCCCGTATTCTCTCATATACACACCTGCACTTAGCCACTTGCAGAACGTAAGGCCAGGGATTGCCTTACTATATGCCATTCTTTGCCATACTTAGGCTGCTCTCTGCTTCTGCTTTCTCTGTATTATTCTGCCTGCAGAATGTCTCTATGGAGACAGATGAATTTGTTGGGCTTCTCTGTGTCATAACTACAAAAGTGATTCATCAGGACACCTCTTGAAGTGGCCCTCTAGAACTTGACTTTAAGAGCTGAACGTGGGAAGAGGGCACATGGTTTTCTACCCTCCGCTCACCTGGACACCAAGGGTGAAGAGGACTAGGGACACACCTTCCATGGACACTTTCTTCTGACTCTTTTTCACTGGGTTCTGATGCTTTGGGGATATCTCTGAGGCAACTGATGTGAGCATAAAAGAATCCTGTCTTCTCTCAAAACAGGTAAGGGACCCAGCTTGATTCTAACCATGGTATTTCTTTATGATTAACCTGCTTCGTGGAGAAATAATAATTAAAGTTGCAGTAACAGGCATAGTCAATTTTCTGAGAAATTGCCATACCGATTTCCAAAGTGGCTGTACAAGTTTCCACACCAAAGGTGGGGAAGTGTTCCCCTTACTCCACATCCTCTCCAACATAAGCTGTCATCAGGGTTTTTTTTTTTTTTTTTTTTTTTTTTGGTTTTTCAAGACAGGGTTTCTCTGTAGCTTTGGAGTCTGTCCTGGAACTGGCTCTTATAGACCAGGCTGGCCTCAAACTTGCAGAGATCCGCCTGCCTCTGCCTCCCAAGTGCTAGGATTAAAGGTGTGCCCTACCACCACCCAGTTTATCATCAGTGTTTTTGATTTTAGCCATTCTGACAGGTGTAAGATGGTACCTCAGAGTTGTTTGGATTTGCATTTCCCTGATGGCTAAGGATGTTGAACAGTTCTTAAAAGTGTATCTCAGCCATTTGAGATTCTTCTGTTGAGAATTCTCTGTTTAAATCTGTACCCCATTTTTAAATTGGATTATTTGGTATTTTGATGTCTAGTTTCTCGGGTTCTTTATATATTTTGGAGATAATTCCTCTGCCAGATGTGGGATTGATGAAGGTCTTTTCTCATTCTGTAGGCTGCCATTTTGTCTTATTAACAGTGTCCTTTGCCTTATAGCTTTTCAGTTTCAGGAGGTCTCATTTATTAATTGTTCTATTCAATGCTAAGTCCCACTTTCTCTTCTATCAGATACAGTGTGACTGGATTTATGTTGAGGTCTTTTATCCACTTGGACTTGAGTTTTGTACAGAGCAATAGACTTGGACCTATTTGCATTCTTCTACCTGCTGACATCCAGTTATGTCAGCACCAATTGTTGAAAATGCTCTCTTTTTTCCATTGTATAATTTTGGCTTGTCAAAAATCAGGTCCTCATAGGTGTGTAGATTTGCATCAGGTCTTCTATCAAAAATCAGGTCCTCATAGGTGTGTAGATTTGCATCAGGTCTTCTATTAGAATCCGTTGATCAACCTGTCTGTTTTTATGCCAATACCATGCTGTTTTTATTATTATAGCTCTATAGTAGAGCTTGAAGTCAGGGATGGTGATGCCTCATGGCAACATTTAATTGGGGTTGGCTGTTTACCATTTCAGAGGTTCAGTACATTATCATCATGGCAGGGAGCATGGTGGCACACAGGCAGACATGGTGCTCGAGGAGTAGCTGAGAGTCCTACATCTTACAGGCAACAGGAAGTCACTGAGACACTGGGCAGTATTTTAAACATAGGAAACCTCAAAGACCAACTCTACAGTGACACACTTCTTCCAACAAGGACACACCCACTCCAACAAAGCCACACCTCCTAATACTGTCCCTGTGAGATTATAGGGGCCAATTACACTCAAACTGCCACAGTGTGGTGTCTAAAAATCTTAGTTTTAAAATTATAGCTATAATTTGAGCTATGGGCTTCAAGGGAAGGCTGTGCTTTTGCTTCCACAGGAAACAAAAAGCTATGCATTCCTTCAAAATAAATGAATATCAGATTTGATTGGGGGAAACCTCCTGCGGACTTAGACTGCAGACCTGAGGAAGGAAGCCAGGAAAGACTGCAGGACAGGTGACATGTATGGCTGGTCCCTCTGCATGGGAACAGCTCTGAGACTGGATGAGGCACGATAAATCTTGTTGGCTACAGAGTCCTCACGACTTGTTATTCATGCCATTCTTTCATATGGCAGGGAGAGAGATTTATCTTAGAGTTTGGTTATGCAGTCCAAACAAACTAATAGAGTTGACAGATAATCTTTTACCTACTCAAACATAGAGCTAAGAATCATCTTTAATTGATTTGTGCATACCACACATTCCATACTTATGCTAATGCAGATATATATGTTACCTTTAAAAGTTTGTGTTTTCAAAAAGAAAAGAAAGGACCAGACACCAATGAAAACAAGTATCCCAAGTGACCCAGCCTCTCAAAATACCTCTGTTGCAGTTTCCTCATATTCTACATCCAGAACAACTTCAAAGCTGCTAGCCGAGATGCTCCAGCCTCACTGAGACTACTCCATCCAGGTCTTCAGATAAGCCATACTGTTATTTACCGTGCACGAGAATGGGCAACAAGTAATGCAAAACCCTCTTTAAGAATTTTATTAGTAAAGACTAGGGGAAGGGAAAGGAGGGAGTGCTCAGGCCTGTCTGGAAGAAACGTGGCACGAGAGGGAGTGGGGCGGGCTTGTCTGCTTACCTCTACCAAGGCTCAGACAAACAAAGGGCTGATCCTGTCCTCAAAGTGACTGTAGACTACAATGCTCTCCACCAAACCTTACACTACACTAAACTCCTGTCTTATGTTCCACTCTAGTGCTAGAATTAAAGGCATGCCATTCTAAGTGCTGGGATCAAAGGTGTGAGCTGTTTTCTTTTAGAATGATTCATTCTCAGGTACCCTAGAGTGGCCTTGAGCTCACAGATGTCCATCTGCCTCTGTCTCCCAAGTGCTGAGTTTAAAGATGTAGACACCACTGCCTGTTCCGTATAGCTAGCTAGTAGCTTATGTGGCTTTGTGTGTGTGTGTGTGTGTGTGTGTGTGTGTATATGTGTGTGTCTAACTAATGGCTTAGTGTGTGTGACTTACTAGTGACTTAGCTCTGCACTCTGATCTTCAAGTTCTATTTATTAAAATACAAATAAAATCTGACTCCCAGGATCTTCTGTGCCTGTGCTTTTTAAGTCTCTGGTGGAGTTCTGAATCTGGGCATCTTTTCTTTGCAATCCAGATGTGCATCCTACTCCTCTTGGTGTGCACACCTGCCAGTCCCACTTCTGCAACCTTGCTTTTAACCCTCAGGATCACTTTGTATCTCCCAGATGTTCAAGAGCTGAATTTTGCTTTGTGAGCCAGTCAGAGTCCTTCTAGCAAATATTCATTTTTATTAATACAAATAATATTCTAACACAAATAATATAAGCCATACATTATAAGCAAAATAATATAACAAAGACAGTATTACTGAAATGTGATAATATAATTTTATAAAGAAAATAGTATAACTTTAGTATGTAACATAATTTAATATGTAATATATTAATGATATTTCAATAATATAGCTGGAATATTACAACCAAAATAACCAAACTATTACCATCAAAGTAATATAAACAAAATTAGAAAAATAATATAATTATAGCCAAAAGAGTATAACAAAAATAATAAAAGCAAAATAACATATCCAAAATACTATAAAAATGATAAACAAAAATATGACTCAAATAATATAGAAAACATAGTAGAAATGTACTAGAAATACTATAAGCAAGATGATGAACCAAAGTAATATTACCAAAACATTATAAAACACCAAATATAACCAAAATATTATAACCAAACAAATATAAACAAAATTTTATAATGAAATAAATATAACAAATATTTTAACCAAAAATATACTCAAAGTATTATAACCGATTTTAACAAAAAGAAAAGTGAAAATAGTGTAACAAAAACAATATAACTGAAATATGAATAATGTCAGCTGTGTGCTGAACTGATGTGGTCTTTTTCTTGTTTTCAGTCCTATCTGCCTTGCAGTGGTCTAGTCTGTCAGCGTCACTGTGACCCTGGGATCTGCCCTATTTGTCCTCTGTTCATCTTTCCTGTTCCTCAGCTTTCACCATCTTGTTCCCAGTGTTTGGGTGACCATAGACCCTCATCCCCTCACCTCCTCTTCCTCACCCATTTCTGCTTCTGCCTCCCTCATTTGCAAGCTGGGTTTTTTTCCCTATGGCAACAGCCTGCATTTCACGGGTTGCCCTTCTCCCTATCATACTTGGATAATGGCCTCAGGTCTCCACATCATTATACTCAAAGTGTTTCCCATCAGCAACTGGTCAGATTTTTCCACCATATTCTGGGATAAGCTGGCATTGCAGAACCTGGTAGACTATTTTAGAGAGTCAATAACAATGCTTTCCAAGGACAGGGCTTGCTCAGTAGGCAGACCTGACCTCATTCTCTGACTTCAGTCATTTCTTTGTTCCAGGACCCCTGCTACATCTCAGAACCTGGACTGGCTTGAGTTCTTCCTCCTCTGGTCCAGGACTCTTGAACTTTGTGTGATATTGTGGCGTCCTGTCCTCAATCCCTGAAGATAATGGTTTTTGGAGCCCTCCAGGTGGTTATGGGATCCAGGGAAGGATGGTCAAGGCAGAGCCCTCTGTAGGCTGCCATCCTGAAGCCTGAGCTTCACTGGCGGTGTTGGTGTCCAATTTCACACTGCTGGGGCACATCCTCTTCCTGGGTCCTTCATCCTGAAGGTATAAGGAGAGCCTGGAGTGGAATGTGGGATTTTACAGGTACTTGTATCGTAGGCAAGAGCTCTTGTGTCTTGTTGAGGGGAGGAAATGGCAGGGGTGAGCAGGAGCTACAAGGAGAAAAAGAGAAAAAAAACCTGTTGTTAGGATAGGGGCGAACCCCTGTACATCATACCAAAAGTTCATAGTGGAGAAAACTAGGGAAGATCATGTCACTTCTCAGTGCTCCAAGTGACAAAACCCGAGTAGCCGGGACTACTGCTACTGGATTTGGAATCCCGAGACCCCTTCTGTATGTGTATGTAGTGAGCTTTGCCATTCTAGGAAAGTGCGGGGGGTGAGGTAAACTTCCACTAAACTGGGTTTATCTTATAATACAGGGTCCCTGATTTCATCTTTACATTGACACTCTTGATCCGCAGGGACAGATGGGGCTGTAGCATGGCAGGGTATTTAGTGGGTTAAATGAGCACAACCATATGCCTGGAAGAAGAGACACTTAAGCATTTCACTAGAGTTCTCTCCCCACTTGGAGTAAATCCAAATAGAAAAGGAAATTTCAACTGAATGAGGTGCGCATTGGCGGGTGATGCCCGACGGGGTTGTTTCTGCTGTGCCATGGTTGGGACTTGCTCTCGGAATCCCCTGCCTGCTCCCTCCTTTTCCTTCCAAACACTCTCACTGTTTACAGAGACTAGTGATCCCATGACTTCATTTGTCCGTGGAAATGTGGCCTGATCATGTCATGGACCCAGCTCAGTGACCCTCCCTTCATGTGGGAGCTAAACATACAAATCCTAAGAGCAGAGGTGGGAATATCTTTTCTCTCTCAAGAGCCACACAGTGAGAGTCTCTTCTCCAGAGTGGATTACTCCAGTGTTTCTCATCTAGATATATTTTCACATATCACCTGAGCTCAAACAGGGGTTGTTTCCTAGACAACGTGAGTTCAATTTTTTTTCTGCTAATTAAAAACACACACACACACACACAAGAAAAAGGGATGCGCAAATTGGAACCTTATGTCAGGACTTGCATGGTCCTGTGATGCAGTCCAGTTGGAGAATTGGGATTTAAGCTCTTTCTGCAACTCCGCAGTGCTCACATGTACATATGCTGCCCTCTAAGAGAAAACTCCTTCTCAGGTCCACATATGATTAGCTTCAGGAACCCTGGCTAGTCCCTGCATGTAGAGCCCCTGGCCAGGACCTCCACTAACCTGCTGACGGTCCCCAGGCCTGGGAACCTAAGGGGCGCTCTGTCGCACCCGGCTCCAGACCCAGTGGTGTGGATTCTGGTTTTGGATCTGAAAGGGAAATGAGAGGTGAGTCCAGGAGGATGGACTCATCCTTATTCTTCTCTGGGCAGCACCCTGTCTACCCACTCCCCGGGCTGATCCCTGGCAGACCTCTTCACACTCCTGTCGTGTGACCCAGGCTCGGTAATCTATGACTTGGAGGAACTCCCCCTGTAGCCTTTGGAAGTCCTTGTATAAGTCCTGCCATGTGTCTGTGCCCAGCAGGAATTGAAAGATGCTCCTCTTGGATATGGGGTCATCCTCTTCCATGTCACAGGCGATGTAGCTGCCACAGAAAAGGGGAAGTGCATATTCCTAACGGTGACAGTGGAAGCCCGGTGGGGGAGCATGAAGTTCTCGAGATAGGGTGGGAAAGCAGTCTGTGCAGGGTGACCTTGGTCTAGACCATCACACGGAATCCTGGTACAATGCCTGCAGGACCCATTCACTTTTCAGCCCAGGAAAAGGTACCTTCTCTTTATTCATTCTTAATACTTTACTGATGCCAAGACCCTCTCTTCCCTCCCTGGCCTAGTAGTCCCTTGAAACTCAACAACTCTGTGACTGAGGGTAACACTTAGTCCTGATGGGGGTGAGGACAAATTGGTTCCCTCGTGATGCTCACAGGGCCAGAAAGAAGTGGATCCTGTTGTAGAGATGTCCAGGAAGCCCGAGTCGGCCAAAGTACTCCACCACCATGGACAGCAGGTACTGTGTGGACAGAGACTGGGTGAGGGGAGGCAGGTAGTAGACAAGAGGGCAAGAAATCTCAGTGGGGTCTGCACCTTGTGCAGCTGATCATTTTACTCCAAATTATACACAGAAAGGGGGAGTGGAATACATTTGCTTTGTGGATGTGAGCTAATTGGAAAACCAGGAAGGAAGTTGGGGAATTATAATAGGGATGGGCAGCATGTCTCTGTTGCCTCTGTCCTGGAGAGCAGTCCTGGGTTATCCTGGCCTAGACCAGTCTTATGTTTTCTGTGTATCCCCGAGGGCAGTGACTGCAGAATATCTGAGGTTCCAGATACCTTGTCGGTCACCCTGAAGAAAATGTCAGCTGCCAAAAAATTCTGGACCACAGGATCCTCTGCAGAGAAAGCAAGCATGAGAGAGACTTGGATCTCCCATCTGGTGGACCATGTATGCGATTGTGGGGGGATCTTTGTCAGCAATGTGTGGCCTCCAGACCTCTCCCCCTGAGATGGATACCGAGAGGAAGCAGGACCTCTCTTAAGGTCTTAATCTTCCTATCAAGAACACAGTTTGTTCCTGTCATTGACCCATCCATGTTGCTTTTACATGGATGTGTTGATGTTAGTGTTGTTGATTCCTGAGCTTGGTCAATGATGGCATTTGATACTTTTCTTCACTGAAGGAATTTAACATGTTTCTCAATGTTAAATTTTACTTCACTCAAAACCTTAGGTGTGGCCTAGATCACTACCCGACTATCTTCCCGTTTACCATATTGTGACTGAACAAAGTTCCCCTGCTCTATATGATGACTGACTCCTTGGGCAAAGATGGAAAGTTCATAGCTCCATGCTTACAGCCTCCCAACATCCCTCTAGCATGGGTCTCCTCTCCCTCTGAGGTAGGGACCAAATTCCCCTGCTCTGCAGGAATTCATTTGTCTTTGAGGTCCTTCCTGAGGCACCATTCTTTTAAGTAGACTTGCTGGTGTGGGGTGGAGGTCCTGTGTGTGCTTTACCAGCTGCCAGGCAAATAACACGAGCACAGAATGGGTCCTCTGCAATGTCCCTGACCCCCAGAGGGCGCTGTCTGAGAGAGTGCTCAAAGTGTTAACACATTCTGTCCTCTACCATCCAGTATGGCAGCCCACAGCCACATGTAGGCCCTGGACACAGAATCACAGCTGATGAGACGGGGGAACTGAACGTCCATCGTCTGTTTACTCCATTGACACAAAGTAAACAACTGCCCATGACTGGTAGAGGCTGTACTGGGTAGAGCACCTGGGTGTTGTTCACAATCTGCCACACTTGGTCCCAGATATGACCTGATACCACCTAGAGAGACTTCTGTGCCTTACTAGTGCCATAGAGATCTCCTGTCTTTTTGCTGTCCCACCTCTAGGTGCCATGGCCTTCAGATCCTTTCCTGTGAAGCTGTCAAGCACTAAGAGCAAATTTATTTTGTAAATGTTTAGTTTTTTTGTTTTGTTTTTGTGTCTCCCTGCTAGTGAATGACCAAAGCAGGGTTGAGTGACATTTCCTCATTCTCCAGTCTCTACCGTCTTGACTGTTGGATTTGGTCTATGAGTAGAGAAGCACCATTACTTCAGTACCCTCATATGAGCCTGGTTTCTTCTCTCGAAGGACTTGTCAGAGAAAGGAGAAAGCTCCAAAAAACAAGGGGGCCTTCATCTGTGTTACCTGGAGACCCATGAGCATTCTGGGGAGGTTTTAAGTACAGCTCCCTACACCCTATTCTCAATTTGAGAATTGGCCCTAAGTATCCAATTCTGAGTTCAGAGAACCCACCCAGAATTCGGTAGAAGGCTTTAAGATCCTCAGGCCGGTAACTGGGTCTTCTCTTCTTCTTTACTGTGAGCTTTGTTCCCTCGATATGGTCCACAGTCCATATGCTCCTCTTCTTTTTCCTCCTGGCGAACTTCAGCTCTGAGGCAGCTCTGGGGGTGGCCTCAGAGGTGGATATGCCTGAGGCCTGCAGTCTGCTTTCCTGGGTAGCTGTGGGCACAGAACCTTCTCAGTGTGGATGGACAGTGAGAACCCTGGTCACTTCCTGACCATTACGCGGAATTGGCCTCTTTTTGAGGACTGAGTGACAAGTAGTCCCTCAGCTGCAACTGGCTCTTCAAACAGAGACCACAGTGTCCAGGGAAGATGGGCACATACCTGCTTTGACATCTGCCTGTGATTTTGTCTTCTGGACTCTCTTGCTCTTGGCCTGCTGCTCAGGGCCATCCCCTGGAGAGTCATCGCTGGAGATAATAATGATGTCGTCTTCTGGATCTGCAGGAAGAGGAGACCTCACATGACTATAAGAGGGACAACCTGGACATGGCAGAGTTTTTCCCTTCTCACAATTCCATGTGACATTGAAGAAGTCTGAGAGGAATGGCCTTCACTCATCCACAAAGGAAACTAGAAATTGAGTTACTATGTACTATTTTTTTGCCAAGCCCTAGATGATCTCTGGTGCCTCTTTTTCTGGATCATTCTATGAGAAACCCCTATCAGAAGAAGAATTTGTTGATCTTTATCTACCATAGCTACAAAGGTGACCAAGAAAATCATGTCCAGGTTCACCAGAACACCCCTTGCTATGGCCCTGTACAAGTGGATTTAGGACAGCTTGTGTAGATGGAGGGACTCTGCATAGTGGCCATGCTGTATCATTCATACTGGGACATGAATGCCAACGGGTATGCAGACACATACCAGTCATGACATTCTCCAGTTTCCTTTTTCTTTGTCCACTGTTGTTCTTAGATCTCTGCTCAGGGCCATCCCCTGGAGAGTCATCGCTAGAGATAATAATGATGTCGTCTTCTGGATCTGCAGGAAGAGGAGACCTCATGTGACCACAAGAGGGACAACCTGGACATGGCAGAGTTCTCTTCTCATTCCATGTGACATCTGAAGAAATCTGGGAGGATGGCCCTTGTGTATCTACAGTGGAGACTAGAAATTGAGTTACTATGTGCTCTTTTTTGCCAAGCACCACATTCTCTCTGCTGCCTCTTTCTCTGGATCCTTCTGCCTGGAGGCCACCCCTGTGGAGACAGATGAACTTGTTGATCATTTATCTGCCATAGCTACAACAGTGACCAAGGAAGTGATGTCCTGGCTCATGAGGACATCTTTGTTATGGCCCTGCAAAACTTGATTTTGAACAGTTTGGGAAGATGGAGAAATTCTGCATGAAGGGCAAGCTGTTTCACTCATGCTGGGACACAAATGTCAAGGGGCATGTAGGCACATACTGGTCATGACATTCTCCAGTTTTCTTTTTCTTTGTCCATTGTTCTTTTTGAAGTTCTGGTCAGGGGCATCCCCTGCAGAGCCATCCATGGAAGTCCTCATGCTGCTGGCTTGTAGAGCTGCAGGAAGAGAAGACCCGCACATGAACCAGGCCTGCTTTGCCAGCGCTGGGCTCTTCCCTTCCCACATACATTGTGGAATTTGCATGTAACATCTGAAAATATCTAAGAGGTTTGTCCCCTAACTTCCATATGCACTAATCTACAAAGGTGGCTTAGAAAGAGTTCCTGTGTACCTTTTTTTGCCGAGCAAATACTATCATCTTGCACGTCTTTCCTTGTGTCATTTTGTTTGCAGGACTCATTTGTGGATAGAGTTGACATCTCTGATCTTCTGTATGACATAGCTATAAAAAGTAAATAAGAAGTTCCCTCTTCCTCACCAGGACACCATTGTCGTGCCCCTGTAGAGCTTGACTCAGGCTGGAGAAGAGGGTGGGGCTAGGTGTCATGGCCATGCTGATTCATCCTTCATTCATTTGGGGACCAGGCTTCCAGCACCAAGGATCATACACACCTGTTTTCGCTTTCCCATGTCCTTTTTTCTTTTGACCTTTCATTGTGTTATGACGCTTCAGTGTGGTGCCTGAGGCGACTGTTGTAGATATACAGGAATCCTGTCTTCTTTGCTTTCCTGAGCAAGATAGGGGCCTATCCTGATTCCAACCCCAGGCTGTTTCTGTGTATCCTTTTTCTAAAACAAAATAATAAAAAAAGTTGTAATAGTGGTTACATGGTTAATGGTAGAAGATTTTTCTTTTGTGGTGATGAGATTTGTACATAAGGGTTTCACACATGCTAGGGAAGTTCTCTACCATAGAACTATAACCCATAATTATTTATTCCTTAAGAAATTAGAATTTAATCACTACATAAAGAAGTTCCTACTTAGTCTTTGTAATCTGTGAGGTAAGGACATTTCACCACTTGACTGTCTTATACATCAGAAGGTAATTTCTGGACTTGCCTAGTGTGTGTCATTGTCTCTGGGTTTGCCACTGTAGATTTTTCAATGGAAAGAATTGCTACTTCTTCATGTTCCAGTAGGCTCAGGCTGGATGACTTCACACACCTGTTTCCTTTGTCATCCCTCTTTCCATATATTTATGAACCACTATAAATTCATAGGCAGTTAAATCTCCCTAAACATGTAGATCCTGTGCCCTACATCATCTTCCTTATGGCTGTGTCTTATCAGCAGTCATTGGTGGACAAGATTCTTCTTGAACATCCTCCCTGTTTTTATTCATCTCCCCTTGTTTACATTACTCCCTGTTCTCTGTTTCCCTTAATCTAAAACCTGTTTCCATTCTCATCATATCTCCTGTTGTCCTTCTGGAGACTCCCAGGGGAATCTCTGACACAGCTCTAAGACTCTCTGAAGGAAGGAGTTGAGCCCTGACATTCAGTCTAGCTTAGCATTGGGTGACACTCACCTGTGTGAGCACCTGCTCTACTCTCTCAAGCTTTTGACCCTAAAGGCTTTCTCAGAGCTTACCCAGATCTCAGTCTCACAACTGTAAGGAGAGCACTGGCTGTTGCCAAGTGAGCTCAAACATTCTGCAGACACTGATGACATCACACCAGTCCACCAGAACTTATTCTCTGATCTATTAAAGAAACATACCCAAGGAACAGTCCATGGACATCCTGAGTATAGGACTGGTGTGTCCTCTGGACACTGAAATATTATTCTCTTTTCCCACTGCTATCATCTTTATAGACTTCTCCTTTTTCCTTAGATTTTGGTGTATTGATACAAGTTTAAAGTTATCTTTTCCTGTAGTATATGTATATTTCTATTGTTGTTTGGTGTATTGTGCTATGTAACTCATTTAAAATTAATGTTTACTTAAAAATACAGATTAATAGTCTTCTATAATAGTCAGACTTAAAGTCATATTTTGTATATTTTCAATGTCATATACAGATATATTTAGATAAATAGTTGATCTTCAATGACTTACAGAATATGGTATTTAATATGTTTTGTAACTGACAGCTTTTCATGACAGTGATACATGTCTGTTTCTGGCAGTACCAATCTATTTCAGAGATGATGATGGACATTGAAATTCCACATGGAGTTTGTTTTCTTCATGGCAAAATCTAGGCACTTGGGCAAAGAAATTGCCCTTGCCTCAATTCCTGATAGTATACTTCCCAAACTGGACCAGTAGGACAGAAAACAAGGCACCTGCCAAACTTTGCCAAGACAAGGTAAGACAATCCTTTCAAATTTATTCCTTCTCAGAAATGTCTGTCAGATATGCTAGACCTGTAGGCCAAAGTTGGATGTTTCAACTTTTTAGAAGAACATAGGATGACTGTCCATGCTGCCAAATATCCCTGTGTTAGGCAAGAGTTCACCATTCTGGGTCTTTGGCAGAGTTGAAGACTAAAAAGCCATAGTTAAAGTTTTCTGTAGTTATAATAAAAGTTAAATTAGGTATAAATGTTTAAAGCCACAAAGATAAGATAATTTTCTCTAATTTTGCCAAGTGCAAATGAATTGTCTATTGTAACTGTTGTTCCTACTTAATAACTGTTTTGTTATATATAGTTTTACCATGTTAAGGTTAAAACCCACCTTAGACAATAATGGTGAAACACTGTCTAATAATCCTTCTATACACCATGAATATGTATGACTCTGATTGGTTAAATAATGAAGATGACTGGCCAATACCTGAACAGGACAAGGTTAGGCAGGAGAGCCAAACTGAGACTGCTGGGAGGAAGAAGGGTGGATTCAGGAGTTCCCAGCAGATTCAGAGAGAAGCAAGATGGACATGGTGTACTGAGACTAGATACCAATCCACAAGGCATAGCACAGATAAGAAATATGGGTCAACTCGGGAGGCAGAGGCAGGCGGATCTCTGTGAGTTCGAGGCCAGCCTGGTCTACAAGAGCTAGTTCCAGGACAGGAACCAAAAGCTATGGAGAAACCCTGTCTCGAAAAATCAAAAAAAAAAAAAAAAAGAAATATGGGTCAATTTAGATGTAAGAGTTAGATAGTTACAAGCCTGAGCTATTAACCTAATTAATATTAAGACTCCCTCCATGTTGAATATTTTACAAGGAACCATCATGGTTCTCTCTCTCTCTCCTTTTTGTAATTATAAACTGCATGCTCCATTAGCTCAGGCTTCTTCTTAACTCTTATATTAGCCCATTATTATTGTCTATTTTAGGCATGTAGCTCGGTACTTTATTCAGCAAGGCAGTCACTTCTTGCTTCCTCTGAGTCTGGATCACTACTGTAGAATTAAACTTCCCTCTTCCCTGAATTCTCATTGCCCCTCCTCTACTTCCTGTCTGGCTACCGGTCAATTGGCATTTTATTAAAAATTATACAAGTAACAGGATAAAAGACCATTGTCTCACAGCATTTCCCCCACTTTTTTTTTAAAAAAAAAAACAAGAACACTGAATCCAATATCTTTTGTTTAGCTTTTCTCCTGACCATTATCCATAAAAACTTGTAACCAACACTCTAAACAGAGGAAAATAAACATAGTCTTACTTTTTGGGAATGTGGGCATAGTCTTTCAGGCTACTTCTTGTTGATTGGGGGCACTGATAATCTTATGGGGACCTAAAAAAAATTATAATTATTAGCAAGTCATGATTGGAGTATCCTGGGAGGCTTGATCATCTCAGGCAGCAGTCTTGAACCTGTTCTGGATGTAGAACTCAGACATCTGGGCTCCTATTGGAGATTTCCCCAGGGGGTCTTCCTTGATCAAACCTGATTTTGCTTTCTTCTTTTTTTATTGATTTTTATTGAGCTCTACATTTTTTCTCTTCTTCCCTCCCTGCCTCTCCCCTCTTTCCTTCAACCCTCCTCCAAGGTCCCCATGTTCCCAATTTACTCAGGAGATCTTGTCTTTTTCTACTTCCTATGTTGATTAGATCTATGTAAGTCTCTCTTAGTGTCCTCATTGTTGTCTAAGTTCTGTGGGATTGTGGATTGTAGGCTGGTTTTCTTTGCTTTATGTTTAAAACCCACCTTTGAGTGAGTACATGTGATAATTGTCTTTCTGTGTCTGGGTTACTTCACTCAAAATAATGTTTTCTAGCTGCATCCATTTTCCTGCAAAATTCAAGATTTTTTTCTGCTGTGTAGTACCCCATTGTGTAAATGTACCACATTTTCCTTATTCATTCTTCGGTCAAGGGGCATTTAGGTTGTTCCCAGGTTCCTATTGTATGACAAACAATGCTGCTACACACATAGTTGAGCACATGTCCTTGTGGTACGATTGAGTATCTTTTGGATATATACCCAAAAGTGGTATTACTGGGGCTTGAGGAAGGTGGTTTCCTAATTTTCTGAGAAATCACCACGCTGACATCAAAAAGAACTGTACCAGCTTGCATTCCCACCAGCAATGCAGAAGTGTTCCCTTTTCCCCACAACCTCTCCAGCATAAGTTGTCATAAGTGTTTTTGATCTTGGCTATTCTTACTGGTGTAAGATAGAATCTCAGAGTTGTTTTGATTTGCATTTCTCTGATGACTAAAGATGTTGAACATTTCCTTAAGTTTCTTTCAGCCATTTTAGATTCCTCTGTTGAGAGTTCTCTGTATAGGTCTGTTCTCCATTTTTTTTTTTATTGGATTATGTGTTCTTTTGGTGACCAATTTCTTGAGTTCTTTGTATATTTTGGAGATCAGACCACTGTTTGATGTGGCATTAGTAAAGATTTTTCCCATTCTGTAGGCTGTCGTTTTGTCTTGTTGACCATGTCCTTTGCTTCACAGAAGCTTTTCAGTTTCAGGAGGTCCCATTTATTAATTTTTTCTCTCAGTGTCTGTGCTGCTGGGGTTATATTTAGGAAGTGATCTTCTGTGCCAATGCATTCAAGTATACTTCCCACTTTCTCTTCTATAAGGTTCAGTGTGGCTGGTTTTATTGTTGAGGTCTTTGATCCATTTGGACTTGAGTTTTGTGCATGGTGATAGATATGGGTACTGTTCTTTGGCGGTCTGTGAAGAATTTTGCTGGGATTTTGACGGGCATTGCATTGAACATGGTTCTCTCTTAAAGGTTTCTATTTTCCTGACATCTCTGGTAATCATTAATTCGTCTGTGTATAAAATGAGGACTTGGCTGCTCCAAGCTATGGTTGAGGGGAAGGTTTTTATTGTCAATATGAGGGAGAGTAGAGCCTTGCTTCTTAAATGAGTGCTGGAGAGCCAAACTCTTCTTCTCGTGCTCATGGAGCACGTACTTTGTCCACAAATACATCTCCCAGCCCCTAAGTGCAGTTTTTGTAATCTAGATACAAATCCTTCGTCAGCTGTGTAATTTTTCCAGTCTTTCTTCTTGGCCCTGAACCTGTTTCATTATGCAGGCAGGATTAATTGTATACACTGAGTAGTTCTATTGACACAGGGAAGGAGATGGACTGTTGGCATTCAGAGAAAGGACCACTGACACATGTAGTAAGTACCTTTGACACAGAGAAGACAACGGATAGGACCATTGTCAAATCACGAGGACCATTGGCAGAGGAAACTATTGGCACATGGAAGTAGGACCATTGCTATGGGAGTGTGGCTTTCTAGGGACCATGTGCCAATTGAGATGTCTCTGCAGATTGCAATGAGGACAGAGAATTCTTCAGTTAATGGATGTTTCCTTCAGTGAGCATCCATAAAGACTAAAATATATCATCATTACTGTGCTCTTCTATAGATGGGCCTGCTGTCTGACTGGATGTTGACCCAGCACGCAGAACACAGCCGTGTTGTAACCAGGCTTCATCCCTTTCTGCACCATCAAACTGTGTGAAAGGCCAAGAATGAATGTTTCTTTTGAAAGGTAGAAGAGATCTGTAGACAGGAGAAAGGGAAGGAAGAAAAATGTGCTCTGCTTGTTCTGTTGTCCTGGGATGTAACTGTAAAACCATGTTGGCATTGAATATAAATTTATGAATCCTTGGTTCCTGTACCAACACAACACAATCTCATTTCCTTATCCAGGTACCCTGGTGTCTGTGGGAGGACTGACTGGCTTGCTTATTTGTTACCTGCAAAGGTCCATGAGAAATTGTCAGGCCCTCAGGGGGCCTGTGGACATGTATAGAGTGACTCAGAGTGCTCCTATTGGGGCAGTGTAGCAATGTAGCACCTTTGCCGCCCAGTTGCAGAGTAGACATCTGTGGACAGTGTAGGACCCCTGCAGAGGGCACACCTATGTGATTAGGCAGACATATTAAAGTTATAAAAATGTTACCATCTTTCATGTTAAATAGGCGGGAATTTTTTCTGTGTGTCCTATAAACAAGCCAGTTGCTTGGCTACTCCACAGCAGCTTTGTGAATATCACCAACATATGTGGCAGAGTGTCTGCATCGGAATTCATAATGTCTTAGTTGGACATAACTTGCTGACCTGTGGCTTTTGTATAGCACCTTATTAAGTTTAGTTTATTATCATTCAGATGTATTTATGGAGCTCAGTTATTTCCCTTTTTAGGGAATGTCGAAGCATTTTCAGTTTCTGTCCGTGGAGTTGACTCTGAGGGACAGCTGTTCCATGGCAGGCTCTTGGGGTGCAATGGTCCTGCCATGAAGAGTTGTGCTTCTGTGGCTCCCGGTTCTCAGTCACACCCATGTGACCGAGCATTCTCAGATTTCCTTGTGGTAGGCACAGTGGTGTTGGCAGGGGTAACTTACAAGGGCTGTGAGTAGGCCTGAGTCAGGACCACATCTGTAGTGAGGTCATTCCTGCCCACCCCATATGCAGTGACTGTAATGTCCTCCCCTCTCTGACCGGCACTTCTTATCCTCATCGTTCTAATTCTCTTCCCTCTTTCTCTCTTTGTTTCTCACTCTACCATCCAGCAGGTAAACTCTTCATGGTGCAACAGTGTGTCTAGAATATAAAATCTTCAGTGTCGGGTTTCTTTGTGAGCAAATCAGTGTATAGACACCCAGAATTCACAGTGATGCACAGGGACTGTTAGGTTACCACAGAAGGGAGAAATCTTGAGAAGGAATGATTCCTCCTGACATGCGAGGGAAATCCCTGCTACCCAGGGTTGTTTTCCAGGAACATTGGAAGGTACACAGATGTTGAAGACACAAGTCAGTATTTGACCAGACCTTAATGACTCAGTTTTCTTCAGATGTTGTTACCTTTAAAAGTTTGTGTCTTATCAAAAAAGTGGTCTAGACACCAATGAAGACAACTAGCCAATATGATCTAGCCTCTCAGAATGTCTCTGTTGAAGTTTCCTCAGAATTCTACATTCAGAGCAACTTGAAAGCCTATACTTGAGATGAGTTCTACCCTTTTGCATCACACAGAGATTAAACAAAAAATAACACAGCTAGATCTGTCAGGAAGCTCTTGATTATTATCTCAATTTTCTCAGGGTCCCCTAGAGATGCTATGGACCCCAAAGAATAGGAAGCAGTCTAGAGAACACAAAGCGCACATTCCGAAGAGATGGGTTGTGTGATTTCTACTCGTTTGATGGATGTTTGTCATTGTTTAGGGGGGTTACTTCCAAGTTCTTATGGTTATGGTCAGGGAGGAAACTAAACAAAGGTGGTCAGATTCAGGGATCTTTTTCTAAAAAGGTTAAAAAGGGGGATATAGAAATGATGGGATAAAAGAGTAGTTTCTTTAATATTCTTCTAAACTAAATAGCTTTAATCTTAAACTATTTATTTTAAATATTTTATTTTGGCATAGATTTTTGACTGATGATACAAAGTTAAGTTTTTTTTTAAAAAATAACATGCTGTATATATTTTACTCTTGGTTAGGGTATTGTACATATGCAACTCATTTCAAAATATAGTGTAAAATGGTATTTCTTAAAAGCTATTATTACAAAGTATTTTGAACAATTAAGAAATTAGTAATTAGTAGTTAGTCATCTATAAAAATTAAACTTGAGGTTTCTGTTTTCAAGGTCAAACAGTTAATACACACACACACATTTGTTCACATATTGGATAGATGATCTGAAACCCCTTCAGAGACTTACAGAATGTGGCATTTAAGATGTTTTAATAACCTAAGGCTTTTCATAACAGTGAGACATGGCTGCTTCTAGCAGCTCCAGTTTACTTCAAGAAAGGATGATGGGTATAGAAGAATCTTCATACGGAGTTTGGTTTCATTGTGACAAATTAGGACAAATTGCCTCGACCACTGACGCTATGATATCCAAATCGGACAAGGAGGATACAAAAGAAAATGACTGCTGAACTTTGTGAAGACAAGGTAGAACATTCCTTCAAAATTCCTGTTTTATAAAAAAATTCTGTCAGATATTCTAGGCTTGTAGGCTGAAGATAGATGTTCCAGTATTACTGAGGAACCTAGGGTGAGTGTTCAGACAGCCAACTGTTTCTGTCATTTCTGTAGTTTTTGGATATTACTTGCTCTGCACTTCCTGTTTACTCAGGTAATATATCATCTCAGTTCTTTGATGGGGTTGAAGACTAGATAGTTATAGTTATAGTTTTTCTGGTTAAAAATTTAGAAAAAAAAAGCTTACAGAAGAGATGTAAATTTTATAAGGTTGCAAAACATAAAAACTTAAGTTGTTTATCTAAAAAGATGTGTTTAGGTCTAAAATATAGATTTAGGATGATAGTACACATTATGATACAATATAGTTTAGGTGTAAAACTATAGACTCAAAACACATGATAGATAATGGAGCCATTTCTCTGAAATTGCCATATACAAATGGACTTGATATTGTAAATATAATTCTTCCCTGATAATAGTAATTATTGTATATAGTTTTACTATGTTATAGTTCAAAAACCTTTCCTTTTTATTTAGACAAAAGGGGGAAAATGTGCAATATTTTGATATTATTGTGACAGTCCAGACTGTTAATAAACTTTACCTTGATCAGGGGGAGGGACCAGTGATAGCTGATATTAGCCACAGAGAAGCCAACAATTTGAATAGAGAAGATGCACCAGCAAGGAAGGGCAGGAACTAGACCTTGAACTTCCTTTTGGTCCTGTGCCAAAGGAAGAGACGTTTTTCTCTTTCTGTGTCTCCCACCAAAAAGCAAGGTCAGCTGGTTTCTTCTTTAATGCCTAGCTACCCTCCTGATTCCCAGGAGTTGAGATGGAGAGACTCTTCTCTCCCTGTGTCCTTTACAGTCTCTGGTGCTCTGGTGGAGTTCTGAACCTGGGTTCTTTCCTTTGCAATCCAGATGTGCATCCTACTCATTCTGGGGTGTGGTGTGTAACTGCCAGCTGCTTTCTCAACCTTGCTTTTTTTTTTTTTTTCAGAGACAAGGTTTCTCTGTGTAACAGCCCTGGCTGTCCTGAAACTAGGTTTGTAGACCAGGTTGGCCTTGAACTCACAGAGACCCTCTAGCCTCTGCCTCCCTAGTCCTGGGATTAAAGGTGTGTACCACCATGCTTGGCTATCAACATTGTTTTTAACCCTTCGGAATCACTTTGCATCATCTTCCTTATGGCTCTTTATCAAGGACTGTCATTGGTAGACCAGACTCCCCCATCCCCACCCCCGCTTTCACTTTATCCTCCCTTTTGTTCACATTATGTCTCTGTTGTCCCTGCTCTAAAACCCGTTTCCATTCCATCCTATCACCAGTTGTCCTTCTGGAGACTCCCAGGGCATCTTGACACACCTCCCATTCTCTCTGAAGGGATGGAGTTGAACCCTGACATTCAGTCTAGCTTGGCATTGGTTGACACTCACCGTGTGAGCACCTGCTCAGCTCCCTCAAGATCTAGCTCCTCAAGGCTTTCCCAGAGCTTTCCAGAGCTCAGTCTCACAACTGTGAGGAGAGCACTGGCTGTAGCTAAGTGAGCTCAAACATTCTGAAGACACGGATGACATCACACCATTCCCACCATTCCACCAGAACTTACTCTCTTGTCTATGAAAGAAACACACCCAAGGAATATACTCTTAGCTTTGATCTGTGATCATTTATAGCAGTCTGCCAAATAATATATTTTCTATGTCGTACTGAAGTTTTTGATTCCTCCTTCATGTGTGTTCCATCATCCAGAAAAGTATGGTTTTTTTTTTGTTTGTTTGTTTTTACAATAGGCCCTGGACTTCTTAAATTTTTCCTGGTGTGACATGCTCTCCACAGTGATAGGAAATGACTAGACCATATTTGACATTGGGGCCTGTGAGTTGCCCTCCAAGGAGTTTTCCTATGGTATCAGGTTGCCTTTTCTGTCTTTTCAATTTACATTCACTGGACCGATGTCAGCCTTTGCCACAACTCCTACATATTCCAGAAGACAGAGACTGCCTATTCTTGCCATTCCCAGAGGAGACATTATTCTCAGGAATTCTTTGTCTACAGTCCCTTTTCAGATGTCCTATTCTACCACAATGAAAACACTTGGCATGATGTCTCCTCATCCCTTTAGAAATTGCTTCTCCTACCCAAGCCTCCGTATTATAGTCAAATGTCTCAGTGTTCATCGTATTCAGGATCCATTCATCAATTGGTGCTGATCTAACCTTTAAAGACCCAAGTTTCTTCTGCATTCTACATTGGCATTTTCAAAAGCCAGAGATCTAATAAGCACACATCTAGCTTCTGGATCTGTAGCTCCTACTTGTACAGCCTTAATCTTTGTAAAAAGTCACTAAAGGGTTGTCTCTGTCCCTGTTCAACCCTGCTATGTGATTCACTCCTCTTTCCTGATGTTTGAATCCTGTGCCAAGCATTTAAAGCTGTCGTGCTACATAGGGACACGGTATGTTCGTTGTAGAGAGCCTGGTCCTGAGGATCAGAGCAATGTCCCTTGACAATAATTTGATCTTGGGAAGCCTCAAATCTTTTTGCTTTTCCCTGTTGTTCTAAAATTATTACTTCTTCACACAAAAAGTATTTCTTTAGCAGATGAGGTCCATTTTCTTAGGACCGCTGATATTAATTAAAGCCAATTGTGTGGGGAAGCCTTATTTCTTGAAGCCCACGTTTTCACCATTTCCCTAGAAAATGGTGAATGCAGGCCCTAAGATATTATTCCTTGTTTAATTTCTTTTCTATCACTCATACCTATAGGTTGTCATGTATATTCTTTGACTACCTTCAAGTACTTTGTGCCAAATGGCTTCTCAGAAGATATTATCAGATAGGCAGCTAAAACTCTGGGTAAATCATCTTGGACTCCGGCATGTACTGATGAGGCTAAATCCTTTCTTTGTATCTTTTCTCCGTGCTAATCAGTTTTGATAATATCCCCAATCTTTATAAATTGTTTTACCCCTGCCCTGTGTAATGTCTTAATTTCCTATTCAGCATTCTGTTCTAATGTTCTAAGGATTCCAAGGTATGAAATTTGTCCAGTAATGATAACATCTCCTTCTTAGACATAATTTTGATGGTGTTGGATATTGCCTTCCTGAGAGATACCATATCTCTTAACCTAGTATTAGTTTTCAACAGATTCTGTTTGTTAAATGCAATAGCACAAATTGTTTCAGATAATGTCTCAGTACCCTACAACAATGAATGGATTTTGTCTGTCAAATTAATGTTAACCTTTTCAAAAGTATTAATTTTTTCAGCTAGTTGTTCATTATCATTCTGTAAAGACTATATCATTTCTAAAAGTGCCCCATTCTTGGCTCTGTTATTAAACCATTTTCTTAATGATATAATATGAAATGCAAAACTAATTCCCCAAGTCAAATAAATGGATGAGGTATGTGAAGAACTGTTTTGGAATTTTGATGGGGATTCCATTGAATCTGTAGAGTGCTTCTGGTAAGGTTGCCATTTTATTACATATGTTTATACTATCTATGCAAGAACATGGAAGATCTTTCCATTTTCTGGTATCTTCTTAAATTTCTTTCATCAAAGACTTAAAGTTCTTGTTGTATAAACCTTTCACTTCTTTGGTTAGCATTACCCCAAGATAATTTATATTGTTTGTGGCTATTGTGAAAGGTGATATTTCTCTGATACCTTTCTCAGCCGTTTATTCATTTGTATATAGGATGGCTACTGATCTTTCGAGTTAATCTTGTATTCTGCTACATTAATGAATGTATTTATCAGCTATGGGAGTCTCCTGGCAGAATTTTTGGTATCACTTATACCGTCTTATCTGCAAGTAACATAAATTTGTCTTTTTTCTTTCCAATTTGTATCTCCTTGATCTCCTCTTGTTGCCTTATTGCTACAGTTAGAACTTTGACTACTATATTGAATTGGTATGGATAGAGTAGACAGCCTTATCTTGTTAGTGATTTTAGTGATATTGCTTTGAGTTTCTCTATATATATTTGGATGCTGACTGTCTGCCTGCTGTATGTTGCTTTCATTGTGTTTAGATACGTTCCTTGTATCCCTGATATCTCCAAGACCCTTATCATGAAGCAGTGTTGGATTTTGTCAAAGTCTTTTTCAGCATCTAATGAGATAATCTTATAGTTTTTTTTTGTTTATTTATACGATTGACTATATAGACATATTTTTGTATGTTGAACCAAACCTGTATCACTTGGATGAAGCCAACTTATCATGGTGGTTGGTTTTTTTTCCATGGGTTGGACTTGATTTCTGAGTATTTTATTATTTTTGCATCAATGTTCATGAAGGAAATTGGTCTGTATTTTTCTTTCTTAGTTGAGACTTGGTGTGGTTTCAATGTCAGAGTAACTGTAGCATCATAAAAAGAATTTGGCAATGTTCCTTCTGTTTCTATTGTGTGGAACAATTTCAGGAGTATTGGTATTAGCTGTTCTTTGAAGTTCCATGCAGAACAAATTTAAAACTGCTAGCTGAGATGGTCCATCCTCACAGACTCTCCACTCAGGACTTCAGAAGAGCTCTACACCTTCCCATCACACAGAGAGTAAAGAAAAAATAGTACAGAAGAACTTGATCATTTTCCCAAGGAAGAACTTGATTATTATCTCAGTGTTCTCAATGTCCCCTAAGGATGCTGTTGCAGTCTAGAGAATAGGAAGCAGTCTAGAGAACACAACACTCATATTCCCAAGAGGGCGAATCTCAGGTTTCTAGCTATTTGATGGATATTTGTCATGTTACAGGTCTTACTTGCCAGTTGTTATTGGTCATAGTCAGGGAGGAAACTAAACAAAGGTGCTTAGATTCAGAGACCTCTTTCTAAAAAAATAAAAAAGCAGCATTATAGAAATGATAGAGTGAAACAGTAGATTATGGAATCTACCTTTAATCTAAAGAGCAGCTATTATTCTCAAATATTTTACATTGTTATGCACTTTTGTATAATGATAAAAGGTTGATGTTAATTTTGTTATACTGTGTATGTGTTTCATCTCTTGTTTAGTGTGTTGTACATATGCAGCACATTTTAAAATGCAGTGTAAGATGCTCTTCCTTTATGGCTATTATTGCAATCAGTTTAAGATAATTCAGAAATTAGTAGTTAGTGGTTAGTTATCTATAACAATCAAACTTGAAGTCATGAAAGTATGGTTTTCAAGGTCAAACACATATATCTTTTGGATAGATGATCTTCAAACACTTCAGAGACCTACAGCACATGGCATTTAAGATTTTTTAATGACCTACGGCTTTTTATGACAGTGAGATACAACTTCCCCTGGTAGTACCATTTTATTTCAAAAGAGGTTGATGGGTATTGAAAAACTTCCACATGGAGTTTGATTTCCTTGTGACAAAGTTATTCACTAAGGAAAGAAACTGCCTTGCCTCCACTGTTGACAGTATGGGGACCAAATTGTGCAACCAGAATATGAAAGAAAGTGTCTGCTGAACTTTGCCAAGACAGGGAAGGTAGTCCTTCAAAATTCCTGCTTTTCAAAACACCTGTCAGATAATGTAGGTGTGTAGATTGAAGATGAATTCCCCGGTGTTTCAGAGGAACCTGGGGTGACTATCCAGGCAGACGGGTTTTCTGTCATTTCTATAGTTTTGGAAGATGCTTACTTGACACTTCCTGTTTACTCGGGTAATATTATATTCATTTCAGGTCTTTGACAGGGATAAGCACTAGATTTCCTTGTTACCAAATTCAGAAAAGAAATTTACCTAAGAGTTGTAAATTTTATAAGGTTGAGAAGCATAAAAGCTTAAGTTATTTTTAGGACTATATGGATATTTTTAGGATAATACAAGTTATGGCAGAGAATGGTTTCGTATAAAACTTTAGATAGATAATGGAGTAATTTCTTTGAAATTGCCAAAAAAGATGGAATTGATATTTTAAGTATACTTCTTCCATAACTGTATTTTTGTATATAGTTTTGCTATGTTTGAATTAAATTTTTTTTCCTCTTCATTTAGATAAATGTGGGGTGGGTAGGGAATGTTGTGGGATATTTTGATTGCCCCTGACATTCCAGAGTCAATAAAGTTTACTAGAAACAGGGGGATGAGCCAGTGACTCTCCGACAGCAATAGCCATAGAGAAACCGGAAATTTGGCTATAGAAGATATGGAGGAAGGAAAGGGCTGGGAGTAGAGTTTGAGATTCCTTTTGGTTCTAGGACAAAGTAATAAACAATCTCCTGTGGTGTTTCTAGCCAAAAAGCAAGGTCATCTGGTTGTTTCTTGGCTTCTCCAATCTAGCAGGTTTTCACTGCACATCTGACTACCAAGCCTTTGTTGATAACTAGAATGGTAGAGACTTAATTTAAACTAACATATTGAACCACTGCAGAGCCAGGTCGAAAACCTGTAGACCTGCCAGGCTGGGGTCTGAGTAGCCGGCAGTGTACTCACTGTGGGACCATTGGGCTATAGATAATAATAAAAAAAAAATCTGTAGATTCATGTACAGCAACTAAGGCAGTAGAAAAGCATCAGTGTATACTTATATGTGGGTCATCTGTTTCATCGACCTGTGCCCTTTATTGCTATAGCTCTGAAGTAGAAGATGGAAATCAGGCAGCGTAATCACCTCTCATGTTCTTATTTTCAAACTAGTTTAGATGAATTTGTGTGGATGAATGTGGTTTAATGCCTAGCCATCCTCCTGAATCCCAGGAGGTGAGAATGAGAGAATCATCTGTCCATGTGTCCTTCACAGTCTCTGGTGGAGCTCAAACCTGGGTTTCTTTCCTTTGCAATCCAGATGTGCATCCTACTCCTCTTGGTGTGCACACCTGCCAGTCCCACTTCTGCAACCTTGCTTGTAATGCCAAGAATCACTTTGTATCTCTCAGATAGTCAAGAAAAGAATTTTGCTTTGTGAGCCAATGAGTCTTTCTGGCAAATAATTCATTTTTATTAGTACAAATAATGTTGTAACACAAGTAATATAAGTCCTATAATGTTAGAACCAAACATTACAAACAAAATAAAATAACCAAGACAATATTACTGATATGTGATAAGAAAATTTTATAATGAAAATATTTTATGAGTAATATGTAATATAATTTAATATGTAATGTAACAATATAATTTAAACAATATAACCAAAATATTATAGTCAAAGTAACCTAAAAAGTAACATCACTAAGGCATTACAATAAAAGTAATAGAAACAAAAATATCAGCAAAATAATATAAACAATTATAATAACCAAAGTTGTATAGCAAAAATAATTTAAGCAAAATAATATATACTAAATACTATCATAAAATATTATAATAAAATCATTATGACTAAAATAATATATCCAAATTAACATAATAGATATATAGTAGAAATATTATAAGAAACAAGTTATAACTAAAGTAAAATTACCAAAATGTATAACATCAAAATATTATATCCAAAGAAATATAATCAAAATTTAAATTTGAAAGCATTTTAACAAAATATTATAACCAAATTATAGTCAAAATACTGTAACCTATTATAGCAAAAATATCAATGTAAGCACTGTATCCAAGACCATGTACCCAAAATAATTTGAATAATGTCAGCTGTGTGCTGAACTGATGTGGTCTTTTTCTTGTTTTCAGTCCTATCTGCCTTGCAGTGGTCTAGTCTGTCAGCGTCACTGTGACCCTGGGATCTGCCCTATTTGTCCTCTGTTCATCTTTCCTGTTCCTCAGCTTTCACCATCTTGTTCCCAGTGTTTGGGTGACCATAGACCCTCATCCCCTCACCTCCTCTTCCTCACCCATTTCTGCTTCTGCCTCCCTCATTTGCAAGCTGGGTTGTTTCCCTATGGCAACAGCCTGCATTTCACGGGATCCCTTTTCTCCTATCATATTTTGATAGTGGCCTCAGATCTCCACATAACTGTACTCAGCGTCTCAGTGTTTCCCATAAGCCCTTGGTGAGATTTCTCCAATATCTTGTGTGAATAAGCCGACATTGGAGACCCCGGTAGACTGTGTGGGAGGGTTTAGGACAACAGTTTCCATAGAGATTGCTTGCTCAGCTGGCAGGCCTGACCTCATCCTCTGACTTGAGTCAGTCACTTTCTCAGTCCCCTGCTTCACCCCAGAGCCTGTACTGGCTTCTTAAGTTCTTCTTCCTCTGGTCCAGGGCTCGTGATCTTTGTGTGATATTGCAGCTCCCTGTCCTCAGTCACTGAAGGAAATGGTTTTCTTGGACCACTCCAAGCTGTTGTGGGATCCAATGGAGAATTTTCAAGGTAGGGACCTTTAGAGGCTGCCATGCTTGAAGCCTGAGGTTCATTGGCTGTGCTGGTTTCTGGCTTCACATTGCCGAGGTCCGTCCTCTCCCTGGATCCTTCATCCCGGATGTATAAGGAGAGCCCAGGGATGGATGTAGGATTCTTAGGGTGCTTATTTCATGAGTGTAAGCTCTGGTTTCTTGATGAGAGGAGGAAATGGCAGGTATGGGCAGGAGCAACTGTACAAGGAGAGAGAGAAAGTAGTGTAAGGATAAAAGACAAACTTCTGCACATCACTCACAAAGTTCATAGTGGGAAATACTATGGAATTCTCACTGCTCCACGTGACAAAACACAGGTAGCCTTGAGCACTGCGGCTGGATTTGGAATCACGGGGTCCCTTGAGTGTGTATGAGGTGAGTTTTCCCATTGTAGCAAAGTGCTGGGGATGAAGTAAAAATTCCACCCAATGTGGTTATCTTGTAACGCAGGGTTCCTGATTTCATCTTTCCACTAATACTCGCGATCTCCTGGACTGATGGGGCTCTGTCACACCCTGTAGCGTGGCAGGATATTTACTGGGTTATTTTAGCACAAACACTGAGGAACAAGAGACCTTTAAGAATTTTACTGGCGTTCTCTCCCCACTTGGAGTAAATCCAAATAGAAAAGGAAATTTCAACTGAATGAGGTGCCCATTGGTGTGTTATGCTAGACGGGGTTGTTCCTGCTGTGTCATGGTTGGGACTTGCTCTCGAAATCCCCTGCCTGCTCCCTCCTTTTACATGCCAGTATTCTCTGTTTCTGAGAGTTAAAAACCAAAACGACAACAACAACAAAACTGCATCAAAAAGGACATGCACATTGAAACTTTGCACCATGGACTGCATGATCCAATGATGTAATTCAGTTGGAGAACTGGGATTTGAATGTTTTTCTGTACCTCAGAAGTGGTCATATGTCCAATGCTCTCATTCAAGAGTATTGAATTCCTCTTATGAACATACAGCACAGAATACAGCTTCAGGAACCCAGAGGACAGAGCTAGGTCATGCGTGAGGCTGGCCAGGACCTCCACTAACCTGCTGACGGTCCCCAGGCCTGGGAACCTAAGGGGCACTCTGTCGCACCCGGCTCCAGACCCAGTGGTGTGGATTCTGGTTCTGGATCTGAAAGGGAAATGAGAGGTGAGTCCAGGAGGATGGACCCATCCTTGTTCTTCTCTGGGCAGCACCCTGTCTACCCCCTCCCCGGGCTGATCCCTGGCAGACCTCTTCACACTCCTGTCGTGTGAGCCAAGCTCGGTAATCTATGACTTGGAGGAACTCCCCCTGCAGCCTTTGGAAGTCCTTGTATAAGTTCTGCCATGTGTCTGTGCCCAGCAGGAATTGAAAGATGCTCCTCTTGAATATGGGGTCATCCTCTTCCATGTCAAAGGCGATGTAGCTGCCACAGGAAAGGGGAAGTACATGTCCTTAACGGTGACAGTCAGAGGAAGGTGGGAGCATGTATCTCTAGACATAGAGTGGAAAAGCAGTCTGTGCAGGGTCACCCTAGGATAGAGCATCCCCAGGGCATCCTGCAACAAAGCCTGAAGGACCCATTCACTTCTCAGTCAAGGAAACGGACACTTCTGTTTTTCCTTCTTAAAGGGAGTAAAGATCCTTCATGATGTCAGGACCCTCCCTTTCCCCCTTCTGGGCCCTTGAAAGTTTCAACTACTTTATTGCTGAGGATCACCACTCAGGCCTTATGGAGTGAGGGGAGCTTTGGGAATGGGATTTGGAAAGATTTGTTCCCTCGTGATGCTCACAGGGCCAGAAAGAAGTGGATCCTGTTGTAGAGATGTCCAGGAAGCCCGAGTCGGCCAAAGTACTCCACCACCATGGACAGCAGGTACTGTGTGGACAGAGACTGGGTGAGGGGAGGCAGGTAGTAGACAAGAGGGCAAGAAATCTCAGTGGGGTCTGCACCTTGTGCAACTGATCATTATACTCCAAATTATACACAGAAAGGGGGAGTGGAATACATTTGCTTTGTGGATGTGAGCTAATTGGAAAACCAGGAAGGAAGTTGGGGGTTATAATAGGGATGGGCAGCAAGTCTCTGTTGCCTCTGTCCTGGAGAGCAGTCCTGGGTTATCCTGGCCTAGACCAGTCTTATGTTTTCTGTGTATCCCCGAGGGCAGTGACTGCAGAATATCTGAGGTTCCAGATACCTTGTCGGTCATTCTGAAGAAAATGTCAGCTGCCAAAAAATTCTGGACCACAGGATCCTCTGCAAAGAAAGCAAGTATGAGAGGCAGTTGGATCTCCCATCTCTTTGGGCCAAGCGTGTGATGGTGGGGGAAACTTTGGAAGAAATGTGTGGCCTTCAGACGTCATCCCCATCCCCAACCCCTTTGAATTCCTGAGAGGAAGCAGGACCTATCTAAAAGACCTTAACTTTCATATCAAGAACATAGTTTGTCGCTGTCATTGACACAGCCATGTTGTACTTTGCTGGTGTTGATTCCTGAGCTTGGTCAATGATGACATTTGATACTTTCTATTGAGCATAGCTCCCAATGTTAAATTTTACTTCATTCAAACCTTAGGTGTGGCCTGGATCTCTGTGACTGCACAGTCTGCCCATTTCTCATACTGAGACTGTACCAAGATCCTCATCTCTGGATGATAACTGAATCCTTGGGTAAAGATGGAAAGCTCATAGCTTCATAGCTTGGGTCCCCTCTCCTCTGAGGTAGGGACCAGATTCCCCTTCTCCATAAGAGCTCATTTGTCTTTGAGGTCCTTCCTGGAGGCACCATTCTTTTAAGTAGACTTGCTGGGGTGGGGTGGGGTCCTGTGTATGCGTCACTAGCTGCCAGGCAAATAATAAATAGTGCTTGCACAGCCTGGGTCCTCTGCAATGTCCCTGACCCCCAGAGGGCACTGTCTGAGAGAGTGCTCAGTGCTAAGGCATCCTGTCCTCTACCATCCAATATGGCAGCCCATGGCCACATGTAGGCCCTGAACACAGAATCACAGCTGATGAGACCGGGGAACTGAACATCCATCGTCTGTTTACTCCATTAACACAAAGTAAACATCTGCTGTGACTGGTAGGTGCTGTACTGGGTAGAGCACCTGGGTGTTGTTCACAATCTGCCACACTTGGTCCCAGATCTGTGACCTGATACCACCTAGAGAGACCTCTATGCCTTACTAGTGCCATAGAGATCTCCTGTCTTTTTGCTGTCCCACCTCTAGGTGCCATGGCCTTCAGATCCTTTCCTGTGAAGCTGCCAAGAGCTAATATAATCTTTATTTGTGAAATGTTTGGGTCTTTTAGTTTTTGTGTCTACCCAACAGTGCATCCCCAAGGCTGGGGTCAGTGATATTTCCTGTCTTTCTAGTGTGCACCATCTTGACTTTTGGGTTGTTTGGTGAGGAGAGAAGCACCTACATCAGTACTCATGAGTAAGTCTGCTTTCCTCTATCTGAGAGGTTGTCATAGAAAGGGGACACCTCCACATAACAAGGAGGCCCTTTATCTGTGTCACCTAAGGGCCCATGAGCACTGGGGGAAGGTTCGAGCCAGTACTCTCCATACCCCATTTTCAGTTTTGAACTGGCCCTAAGTATCCAATCCCGAGTTCCTAGAACCAACCGAGGAGTCGGTAGAAGGCTTCAAGGTCCTCAGGCTGGTAACAGAGTCTTCTCTTCTTCTTTATGGTGAGTTTTGTCCCCTCGATACAGCCCACCGTCCATATGCTCCTCTTTGTCCTTCTTCTGGAGAACTTTAGCTCTGAGGCAGCTCCAGGGGTAGCTTCAGAGGTGGCAGTGCCTGAATCCTGCAGGCTGCTCTTCTGGGCAGCTGTGTGGACAAAAGCTTCTTAGTAAGCGTGGATGTAACCACAGCAGGAACCCTGGTCACTTCCTGACCATTACCCAGGAACTGGTCTCTTTTTGAGGACTGAGTGACAAGTAGTCACTTGGCTACAACTGGCTCTTCAAACAGAGACCACAGTGTCTAGGGAAGATGGGCACATACCTACTTTGACATCTCCCAGTGCCTTTGTCTTCTGGACTCTCTTGCTCTTGGCCTGCTGCTCAGGGCCATCCCCTGGAGAGTCATCGCTGGAGATAATAATGATGTCGTCTTCTGGATCTGCAGGAAGAGGAGACCTCACATGACTATAAGAGGGACAACCTGGACATGGCAGAGTTCTTCCCTTTTTATAATCCCATGTGACATCTCACGATGTCTCAAGGAATGGCTTTCACTCATGCACAGAGGAGACTAGAAATTGAGTTACTATGAACTATTCTTTGCCAAGCACTAGCTGCTCTCTCGTGCCTCTTTCTCTGGATAATTCTGTCTACAGGAAAACCCTATGGAGACAGATGAACTTGTTGGCCCTGTAGAACTTGATTTAGGATAGTTTCGGAAGATAGGAGGACCAAGCATAGTGGCCGTGCTGTTTCATTCATACTGAGACGGGAATGTCAAGGGGCATGCAGACACATACCAGTCGTGACATCTTCCAGTTTCCTTTTCCTTGGTCCACCATTGTTCATGGATCTCTGCTCAGGGACAGCCTCTGGAGAGTCATCACTGGAGATAATAATGATGTCTTCAGGATCTGCAGGAAGAGAAGGTCTCACGTGACCACAAGAGGGACAACCTGGACACCACCGAGTTCTTCCCTTCTGACCATTCCATACCACAACCCAAGAAGTCTGAAAGGAAAGGCCTTGACGTATCCACAAAGGAGACAAAAAATTGAGTTACTATGTACTTTTCTTTACCAAGTACCAGCTCCTCACTGGTGCTTCTTTCTCTGGATCATTCTGTCTGTAGCAAACCCGTATGGAGATAGATTTTTTTATCTTCTATCTATCATAGCTACAAAGGTGACCAAGGAATGACTTGGCTCACCAGGACCCCCCCTTGCTATGGCCCTGTACGAGTGGATTTAGGACAGCTTGTGTAGATGGAGGGACTCTGCATCGTGGCCATGCTGTATCATTCATACTGGGACATGAATGCCAACGGGTATGCAGACACATACCAGTCATGACATTCTCCAGTTTCCTTTTTCTTTGTTCACTGTTGTTCTTAGATCTCTGCTCAGGACCATCCCCTGGAGAGTCATCGCTAGAGATAATAATGATGTCGTCTTCTGGATCTGCAGGAAGAGGAGACCTCATGTGACCACAAGAGGGACAACCTGGACATGGCAGAGTTCTCTTCTCATTCCATGTGACATCTGAAGAAATCTGGGAGGATGGCCCTTGTGTATCTACAGTGGAGACTAGAAATTGAGTTACTATGTGCTCTTTTTTGCCAAGCACTAGATTCTCTCTGCTGCCTCTTTCTCTGGATCCTTCTGCCTGGAGGCCACCCCTGTGGAGACAGATGAACTTGTTGATCATTTATCTGCCATAGCTACAACAGTGACCAAGGAAGTGATGTCCTGGCTCACCAGGACACCCTTGCTATGGCCCTGTACAAGTGGATTTAGGAAAGTTTGGGAAGATGGAGGGACTCTGTATAGTGGCCATGCTATTTCATTCATACTGACATGCATGCAGACACAAACCAGTCATGACATTCTCCAGTTTTCTTTTTCTGTGTCCCCTCTTCCTCTTGGATCTCTGCTCACGGACATCCTTTGCAGAGGCACCTCTGGGAACTGGAGTACTCTTGGCCTGTCGAGCTGCAGGAAGAGAAGAGCACAGCATGAGCCCAGAAAGACCTGCTTGGCCAATGCCAGGCCCAACCCTTCTCATACACCTTGTAGAATTAGCGTGTAATGTGAATATATCTAAGAGGAATGTCCCCCTAAGTCCAATATGCACTTATTTACCAAGGTGGTGTAGGGTTGAATTCCTATGTACCTTTTTCGGCTAAGCAAACACTATTCTCTGGCACCTCTTTTCGTGAGTCATTCTGATTGCATGGTGCCTTAAGAGAGACAGCTGACCTCTCTGATCTTCTGTCTGACATAGCTGTAAAGAGTAAATAAGAAGTGACCTCCCTGCTCACCAGGAAACACCCTGCCATGCTACTGTGGAAGCTGACTCAGGGTAGCTGGGGAAGAGGGTGGGGCTAGGTTCAGTGGCCATGCTGCTTCCTCCTTCATGCATCTGGGGACCAGGGCAATAACACCGAGGGTCATACACACCTGTCTTTACTTTCCCAAGTCTTTTTCTCTTTTGACAGTTCATTGGCTTCTGAAACCTTGGTGCTGTGTCTGAGGTGACTGGTGTAGACATAAAGGAATTCTGTCTTCTTTGGTTATCCAAGCAAGACAGGGGATCAATCTGATTCCAACCCCAGGCTATTTCTGTGTAACCTTCTTTTTCTAAGACAAAATTATAATAAAGTTTGCAATCATGGTTCCATAGTTAACGGTAGCTGCGGTTTTTGTTTGTTTTGTGGTGATGTTACTTGCATATAGGACTGCACACATGCTGGGGAAGTACTCTTCCATGGAGCTCTGCCCTATCAGTCTTGATTCCTTTTGGAATTATCATTTGATCAGATCCTACTTACTTAGTCTGTAATCTGTGAATGACTATAAATCACTTCATTTAGACATGAGAAGGTGATTTCTGGCCTTGCCTAGTGCATGCCACATGTCTGTGGATTGACCCCTATAGCTTTGCCAATGGTAAGAATGGCTACTGAGCATCACATGTTCCAGTAGGCTCAGGCTGGATGACTTTACACACCTGTTTCCTTTGTCATTCCTCTTTCCATATATCTATTTACCACTATACATTCATAGGCAGTTAAATCTCCCTACACATGCAGATCCTGTGCCCTACATCATCTTCCTTATGGCTGTGTCTTATCAGCAGTCATTGGTGGACAAGATTCTTCTTAAACATTCTCCCTGTTTTTATTTATCTCCCCTTGTTTACATTTCCCCCGTCCTCTGTTTCCCTTAATTTAAAACCTGTTTCCATTCTTATCATATCACCTGTTGTCCTTCTGGAGACTCCCAGGGGAATCTCTGACACAGCTCTAAGACTCTCTGAAGGAAGGTAGTTGAGCCCTGACATTTAGTCTAACTTGGCACTGGGTGACACTCACCTGTGTGAGCACCTATTCTGGTCTCTCAATATCTCGTTGCTCAAGGCTTTCTCAGAGCTTTCCCAGAGCTCAAGTCTCAACAACTGTCAGGAGAGCACTGGCTGTTGCTAAGTGAACTCAAACATTCTGAAGACACTGATGACATCACACCATTCCAACAGAACTTACTCTCTGGTCTCTGAAAGAAACACCCCCAGTTAACAGATCATGGACATCTCAAGTAAAGGCATCTCTTTTGGACACTCAAGTAATCTTCTCTTGTCCCATTGCTATCTTATTTTTATATTTCACCTTATGCCTAATCAAATCCTTTATGATTACAAAGGAAAGTATGTTCCTGGGAAAGGAAATTTAGAAATCGTAGGAGTAAGCATTGACCTCTCATCTGTAGTAGAAAGCTACTCATCCAGTTTATTTTATTGTGTATTTGTCTTTAGTTATTATCATATTATAATTAAATCATCTTTCTTTTTTTAGTTTTCCCGAGACAGAGTTTCTTTGTAGAACAGTCCTGGTTGTCCTGGAACTCAATTTGTAGACCAGGTTGGCCTTGAACTTACTGATATCTGCCTGCCTCTGCCTCCCAAGTACTGGAATTAGAGGTATGTGTTACCACTGTCTGGCCATAATCAAATCATCTTTAAAATTTTATATGTTGATAACAAGGTTTATGCAGGTGTCAAAACTTACACCTAGAGATTATACAATCCCTTCTCCAAGTTCTCTCTTGTGGTAATGACTTTCATGATCATTTAGTACTGCAGGGGGAGACTGGTCACCAACATTATGTAGGTTTTTTATATTTACATGCATGTACCATTAATTTCATCTGTGTATAAAGTGAGGACACAGAAACTCCAAGGTATGGTTGAGGGGAAGGGTATATTGTTGAGATGAGGGAGAGCACAGCCTGAGGTATCTGAAAGAGTTCAGAGCAGGGAGAGAAAGCAGTAGACTAAACATGGCCTGCATTTGGACCAGGCCATGATGGGAAATGGGGAGGTGGAGACCTTCAGAGAGGAGGAGATGAAAACAAAAGATGACCAAGGGAGTGAAAGCCTGCAATGTCAGGGTTATATAGGAAGGGAGGGTAGGAAGCCCAGGAACTTTAGAAGTTTTGGGTAGGGGTGGGGTGAGAAGAGCTACAGGTACTGAGTATACCTGGAGGCCACCGTTTGCTTTGTTATGCTAATAGGCACTGCAGATTGCTATTTGTCTTGAGTTTCTTTTGGACCTGACAACTCTATAATTTTGGGATATTTTTCCTTATCAGAATATTATGTTACAAGAGAAAGTCTATAACACAGGATGAACATTGTTCCTCAGCAACATTTTAGATCCATCTAAGTATTTGCAAGAATCAATAGTTAATTTCTTTCGACCACTCCAAGATCATACGTGTCCATGCATGGGTTAGCCTCCTTCTGGCAATGAGACAAAATACCCCAGACAGTCTGTTGAAAAAGAGGGTAGGTGGGCAGGCAAAATGGCTCAGCTGGTAAAGGCGCTTGCTGCCAAGCATCCTGATGACTTTTCCCTTGTAACAAGCTTGATGGCCTGAGGTCAGTCCCCAGAAACCACGTGATGGAAGCAGGGGTCCAATGCCTATGAGATGTTCTCTGACCTCCACATTACATCATGAGACACACACTGCACACCACCACCCCTCCACACACAGAATACAGAGAAAAGAGGGTAGACTGCTGGAGGTGTAGATCAGTGGTAGCGCTTGAGTGTGAGTGAATGTTTGTGTATGTATGTGTGGAGGCTAGGGGTATATGCCACCATGTTCCTCAGTTACATCTTCACCTCATTTTGGGGGCACAGGAACTCTCAAAGTTCTTGACACTCTCTGTTTTGGCTAGGCAGGTAGGCCAGTGAACCCCTAGGACCTACCTGTCTCCCGTATTTGATACTGGCCACCAAGCCTTGCTTTTTACATGAGTGCTGGAGAGTCAAACTCTTGTCTTCTTTCTCATCCAGCATATACTTGATCCACAAAGTCATCTCCCAGCCCCTTTTGCAGTTTCTAAAATCTAGATACAGTCCTTTGCCAATCTTTTCCCTTGTCCCCGAGCCTGTCTGTATCTTCCAGGTAAGGGCTTTTGAAGAGCCAAAGTCGTAAATTTTCATGAAATGTATTTAGTTCTGTGGAGTTATATGTGTGTTTTCAAAAAATTTGAAGATTACCACTAAGTCCACCCTGGATTGAGTTCATTACGTGAGGTCTGAGTTGATTTTGTTCAGCATAATTTTTACAAAACTGTCTTTGCTTTACCCCTTTGTCAGGGTCCTCTTTCTGAGATGGGCATGGAGGCACTTGCCTGTACGCCTACTACAATACTGAAAAGCTGTCTGGCCACCCACAGACAGGACCTGTGTAGGTCCAGAAGCTGCGGCCTAGGCTCTCTAAGGGCCAAACGCTAAGTCCTGTCTTGTAGCCCCTCAAGTTTTCTATAATGGTGCTGGCTTCTTGGAGGGAGAAGAGGGAAGAGGCAGGGAGACTCCAATAGGCTCATACATCCCTGTAGTGTGTGGACTCTGGAGCCTTGCAGGTTAGCCTGATGGTGACTCAGATATGCTGCCATAGCAAGGAAACTAATCAGAGCTGTTCAAGAACAGTATTGCAAGAGGCAGGAAGGAGTAGGCTACCTACTCATATTAGATAGTAAGCACATGATATAAATTCAGGGAATGACCTCCAGACTGGAAGGAAAAGCCAGATCCAAATATATGTCCTCTGTGAGGTGATACTAAGTGGATGGAAGAGAAAAAGGACAGTCATATCCAGAGTCACTGTGTGTGTGTTGGGTGTGTCCTACAGAGACCTGGTTCATTACACGTGGAAGAGTGACTGTGAACACCAAGGAGGACTGTTGACTCATGGAGGGTGGACAATGGCACACACAGAGAGGACCATTGACAGAGAAGTGTGCCTTTCTAGGGACAATTGAGACATCCCTAGATATGTCAACTGAAATGTCATCGCAGGTTACAGTGGGGAGAGAGAATTCCGGGCAGGGGTATGCAGGGGAGCCTTCATTAATGAATGCCTCTCCCAACAGGCCATAAAGACTAAAATATATCATTCTTACTGTGCTCTTATGTAGATGGCCCTGGCTGTCTAACTGGAAGTTCACCCAGCAGGCAGAACACAGCCATGCTGTAACCAGGCTTCATCTCTGTTCACATAATCAGTCTGTGCGAAAGGCAAGAATGAATGTTTCTTTCATTTGTGTAGAAGAGATTTGAAGACAGGAGGAAGGGAAGGAAGAAAGTAGAGCTCTGCTTGTTCTGTTGTCCCAGGACATAACTGTAAAACTATGTGGCATTGTCTAGGAATTCATGAATCCTTGGTTTCTGTACCAACACAACTGTCTCATTTCTTATCCACTTACCCTGTTGTCCTTGGGAGAACTGGCTGAAGCATGATTATCTGCTACCTGCAAATGTCCATGAGTACTTGTCAGGTCCTCAGGGAGCCTGGGGACATGTTTAGAGAGGCTTAGATGTGCCCTAGTGGGACAGTGTCCCAACTGTAGCACCTATGCAGTTCAGTTGCCGTGTGGAAATCCCTGGACAGTATAGGACCTCTGGAGAGGGCACACCTGTGTAAGTAGGCAAACATATTAAAATTATGAAAATGTCACCTTCTTGCATGTTAAATAGGCAGGAACTTAATTTATGTCACCTATAAATGAACCAGTTGCTTGGCTATTTCATACCAGCTTTGTGAATATCAGCATCATATGTGGCAGAGTGTCTGCAGAGGAATTCATCATGTCCTAGATGGACATAACCAGTGGCATTTGTATAGCAGATTATTACGTTAAGTTTATTTATTCTCATTCAGGTGCATTTATGGAGCTCAGTTATTTCCCTTCTTGGGGAAGGTTGAAGCGTTTTCATTTCCTGTGAAACAAATAAACATCTAGGTTTCTCAGGATCTGAAGTTTTACTGCATCAACAGAAAAGAGACAAAGACATCAGTTATTTCTGGTCTCCCCCACCTACTCCCCACTCCAGATGCTGAATATTCTTGGGAGTGGTCTCCCTAATTATCTTGTTGCTTTCTCTTTCATTTCAATTCCATTGTTCCACATTGCTCTGTTTTCCATTTATGACCCATACGGTGAGAACTTGGGATGCTCCACAGTGGCTTCTTACCTATCACGTTAGGTGTATTCACAACTATGTTAGTACTACTAGTTTCACACTGGCGTGTGCCCACCGTCACTCTTCCCCTTCCCACCTCTACCTTCCAGGAGCCCCATAAAGCCAAAGCCTCATGCCTTCCCTGGGGTGACCAAAGAGCTGAGACTTGTGTCCGTCACTGTGTTGTGCTCATGCTGTCATTTGTCAATCCACCGTCTAACCTGAAGCCGGAGTGGTTTTCAAGAGAAGAGCTAATGGTATCCTCAGTGGGATCCCATTGCTTGATCTCAGTGTGACATTTCCATTATGAAGTCCAAACGAGCTCCTTTCGGCTTCTCTCCTTGACCAGCTATCCAGGGGTCGTGATCTGAGACTTAGCAAGGAATTTTCCTTCTGCCTCAGACACCCTTGCAAGCTAACATCCATATATGCTCCTCTTAGGTGTCACCTCCCCAGGGACACTTTCTCAGCTGTTCTTGTCCAGATGCCCTGTCCCAGACAGACCTCTGCCCTCAAGCATTCTTTCTGGATGTTCTTTTTTTCTTCTTTTTAATTGATTTTTATTGAGCTCTACATTTTTCTCTGCTCCCCTCCCTGCCTCTCCTCTCCCCTACAACCCTCTCCCAAGGTCCCCATGTTCCCAATTTACTCAGGAGGTCTCATCTTTTTCTACTTCCCATGTAGATTAGATCCATGCATGTCTCTCTTAGGGTCCTCATTGTTGTCTAGGTTCTCTAGGATTGTGATTTGTGGGCTGGTTTTCTTTGCTTTATGTTTAAAAACCACTTACGAGTGAGTGCATATGATAATTGTCTTTTTGGGTCTGGGTTGCCTCTACTCTGCTCAGAGCATGGCTGTATGCTTGTTTTTTACACCCTCCATTTGAGTGTGACCCACTTGGGCACAGAGACAAGGTTGACTTTTGTTGTGTTGTTAGTCTACAAGGCTGGTACATAGTAGGTATTGATCCAGCAAACACTCAGTGAACAACTGCTTTTCTGAGGGTGAGCCTGAGGTTTCTCATAGGCCTTCAGTGGATGCTTTTGCTCTAAATGCCCATGCTGGATGTGGCTTCCTCTGTGACATCGCTGAGTGTTTATGTCTTCTTTTGTCTGGTTTGTTCAGCTCTGCCCATGCCACCCTCTCCTGGCATAACCACATCTCCATGCCTCTCAGCTCCCTCTTACTGCCAGGCAGGTGAGTAGAGCCTTGGATTCTCTCCTGTGGGTTGCTCTTCCTCTCATGGGAGTTTTTCACCTTTTTTTTCTTTTTTCCATTTTCTGGCTTCATTGCTTTCTGCAGCATCAACAAATTGTTGGTTTATTTTCCCTTGAGCCCTGGTTAGATTTTTTTTTTTTTTTGTCAACTTGAGACAAGCCAGGGTCATCTGGGAAGAGGGAATGCCAACTGAGAAAATTTCTCCATTGGCCTGTAGGCAAGTTTGGGGAACATTTTCTCAATTAATGATTGATGTGGGAGGGCCCAGTGTTGCCTCCTCTGGGCAGCTGGTCCTAGTAGTATAAGAGAGCAGGTTGAGCAGGCCTCGAGAAACAAGCCAGTAAGCAGCGAGTGTTCCTTCATAGTCTCTACATCAGCTCCCACTCCAGATTGCTGCCCTGTGCTCCTGCCCTGGCTTCCCTCAGTGGACTGTGACTTGGAATGTGTAAGCTGAAATAAACCTGTTCCTCCGCAGATTGCTTTCAGCTATGGTCTCTATTACAGCAGTGGAAAGCAAACTGGACAGCTGTGTGTCAGGAAAATCCGTGCACCGATGTTTGCAGAAGCATTGGAGCAGCAGGGCTGGGAGACAGCATCCTGTCTGGTCTTCCTTGTGAACCACCTTCATGGTTTTCTGTTGGTACTGGGACAGAGAAGGAGGGGTGGTGGGAAAGAGGGAGGAAGAGGGAGGGAGAGAGAGGAGGGGGGAGATAGATTATACAGAAGGACTTTTATTATCCCTGCCTTCCAATTTCTTGTGGATGTGGACTCTTACACCTTCCTTTAACACAGCATTGCAAATATGAGAATGGTGCCCGGAAATGGACCCTCCATCCCATTTCCTTGAACCTTGACCAGCAACCTTCTTTCTTATTCTCTTGCGAGCAACAGCAGTCTTCAAGATTCAGTTATAGACATCTAATAAGAAAATGGCCTCGAGTTAGCACTGATGGGTATAAATTATTGAACACATTGACATGGACATTAATTTGAAATTTCTGCTATGGGGAATCTGTGCTCTCCCTAGGTGAACCCTGAGTTCTAGGAATTCGTAAGTAAACAGTGCCATCCCCCACGAAGACCTGGGTCGCACTCTGCAGGTGGACCACACCCCAGGCTGCGTGTTCCAGTCACGTTGATGCTATGAGGAGAAGTCATCGCCCCTACCTCAAACTAGCAGGAGGCTGCCCTGACTGTGGACAGCGGCACACTGTTAATGTCGCCAGGGGAAACAGTGGGATAAAGCTGAGGGTCTTGCTTCTTTCCCTTCAGTAGAGAAAGGCAAGTGAGGCTGTTGATCCTCACCCACGACCCACTAGCAAGGAGTAGGAGTGTGAGAAGAGGCCCTGTGTAGAATGTTCTTCTTAAAGGGATGGCTCTGTCTTTGGGGAGGTTGCCATTGCAACTGGTTCTCTCCCTAACTTCCAACTGTGGTTCTCATCAGACACCACTGATGTTTTTAAGTGTCCATTTTATCAGGCCATTTCTCTCCACAGGCGTCATCTTGTCTCCCAAGGTGACACTTGGAGATTTTTCCTGTTTGCTGTCACTATTCTCAAATGCTTGCGAAGGTGCCTCGGAGCATGCGTATCCACAGTGGCAGCAGCTTTTCGTGATGTAAAGTTGATTTTTGTTGGAGAACTAGCCACATGGGTATGGATATCAAGAGCCAGGTAGGGAGCGAGGACACAGCCACTGTCGCACTGTGTGAGGTCTAGAAAGCGGTGAGCTCGTCAGAATGAACCTGGAATGAAGCACTGGCTGCCATTTTCTGTAAGACTTTTTATTTATTTATTTGTTTGTTTATTTATATTTCATGTGTATTGGTGTTTTATTTGCGTGTGTATCAGTGTGAGGCTATAAGATCCCCTGGAGCTACAGACAGTTGTGAGCTGCCATGTGGGTACTGGGAATTGAACTCAGGTCCTCTGGAAGAGCAGCCAGTACTTTTAACTGCTGAGCCATCTCTCTAGCCCCTGCTGTAGGTCTCTTAAGCAGAATCTTCTGGATTCTTCAGAGTACACTAGACATCTTTACAATGGTGTGTTTGCTTTGAAAAATGGAGGAGGGGGGCCAGGAGAGATGGATCAGTGTTAAGAGCACTGACTGCTCTTCCTAAGCTCACTACAGTCTGTAACTCCAGTTCCAGAGGGTCTGATGTCATCTTCTGGCCTCCTTGAACACTATGCGTGTGAAGCACACGTGAAAAGCAAGCAAAACACCCATATACATAAAATAATAAAATTAAAAGTGGAGGGACAAGATAGTAATTTCATTATTACTATTACTCTTCCCAATCCATATCCAATGATGCTTCTGATTCATTGACCTGTCAGAAGGACTTTTAACATGGGGAGCAAATCTTCCCATGTCCCCACTTCCCCACCTCTAAAATAAGAATAATAGAACTTGTCTCACACCCTTCCTTCTTCCTTCCTTCCTTCCTTCCTTCCTTCCTTTCTTCCTTCCTTCCCTTCCATGTGTATTGTTGTTTTGCCATGCGTGTGAGGTCCCCTGGAACTGGAATTACAGACAATTGTGAGTTGCCATGTGGGTGCTGGGAATTGAACCTGGGTCCCCTGGAAGACAGTCAGTGCTCTTAACCACTGAGTCATCTCTCTAACCTTTCATACACCGTTTCTAAGGAGCAAAGGAGATAATATTTGCCAACTACTACATAGACAATGCTGTAAATGAAAGTTATCAGCAGTGGGACAGGCTCTACTCATCCCGATGTTCAAGTATACACTATGTGATATAATGTCAAAATATATGATTCTGTATGTGAGTGTATATCTGCCCGTGTGTGTGCCCACACAGTGTGCACACTCCTGTGGTTGCATTTTCTAGCTACCTCTTTTTAGCAGGTAGACATCTGGCATGTGATACTATCATTGGCCAGTAGGTGGCACAAGCTGTCCATCGTGGACACTAGTTTGGCTCCACTCTCGCAGAAGGGGGAAGATCTTTTTCTAATCTAGCCAGGGCTTTATGGCAGCGCTTAATCACATGGCAAGGAACATGCAATAACTACTGGTATTTCTGTAAACACACATGCTAAGAAGCAGCTGCTAACAGGGGAGGAGGAAGGAGAGAACATTCAGCCAGAGGTCTCCTGAGGACATTCTATATAAGGAAAACCCTGCGAGTTTTTTAAAAAAATCTAACAGCAAGTCAACCTTCGTGACTCATTAAAAGAAACATTTAGAATCCAGGGAGCCAGTGATAATACATGCTGTGGACTGTAGTGTGGTTGAAGGCTGCCTGTCTGCTCTGCTCCCTTCTCCCACAGGTCCAGGCCTGGTGTGAAGATCACCAGCAGAGTGGTGAGCCTGCCTGCAGTATCCACCCACGCATGCGTTCTTACCTTTTCTTTTGTTGTAGTTTGTCTTTTCTCTGGAGGAGGGCCTATTTGAACTTTATTCTGCCATTAATGAAACTGACACCAGATGGATCTGAAGCTGAAGAAGAGACACATCTCAGCCAAACAAAAAGGCGAAACCTGCCCAACGATGGGGCAGCGAAGGTTTCAATACACCCAGAAACTTTGCACAAAAGTTTTAATGGCAGTAAAATGCATATAGTACGAAACCCATTATCTCAACTTAATTTATTTATTTATTCATAGGCAGGGGCCTGTAGTGTGGCTCATGTGGACTAGACTTCATAACCTCCCTGCTCTGGGATCTCAAGCACGTGCCACCAAGCCAAGACAGCTTCACCACATGAAAGGTGTATAGTTCCGTCGTGTTAAATGCCTTCAGGTTCAGCATCCAGAACTGTTTGCTCCTCACAGAACTGGAACCTGGTAAACACCAGAAGTTCCTCCAGCCAGTAACAATGCTGTCCTGCTCTCTGTCTCTAGGGACTGGATTACTCCGGGTGCCCCATATAAATGGAATCAGATTATCTGTCATATATGGGGGGTATTTCATGTATTTTGTGTTATGTTATGTATTCCCGTTTTTAAAAGTTTCTATTTTATTGTTTTATTTATGTGTCTCTGTGTAGATATGTATGTGTGAAAATGTGTGTGTTTGTGTGCTTGTGTGTGCACGTGCCTGTGGAAGCCACACGAGGCTGCTGGTTTCCCTGGGGCTGGAGTTACAGGTGGCTGAGGGCAACTTGCCATTAATTCTTGGAATTGAACTCCTCTGCAAGAGTAGTAAGCAGTCTTAACTGCTAAGCATCTCTACCCCCGTGATGGTTATTGTTTTACACCACCTTGACTGAGCTAGGGAGTAACCAGATTGTTGGCAAACACTGTGTCTGGATGTAGCTGTGAGGGCCTCTGGATGAGATGAGCGTTTGAGTCTGTAACTGATGAAGAGGACCTACCTTCACCAACATGGACAGGGATCACCCAGTAATCACCAAATAAAACAGATGGAAGAACGGTACATCACCTCTTCCTGAGCTGGGACATCTATCCTCTGAGTCTGCACTGTAAGACTACTGACTCTCAGACCTTAGACTTGAGGACCCTCCACCCCTGCACCCACAAGCCAGCATTTGAATGGGCTCACAGCACCTCTCGTTGGCACTTCCTGGGTCAGACATAGTGGTATCTTGCTGTAATCCCAGCATCTGAGAAACCGAGGCATAAGAGTCTTGACTCTGGGCTAATCTAGGCTATATGCCAAGATCTCATTTCAAACAACACTATCAACATCAACATCAGAGTACATGGTTTGTTTTAACCATGACTTCTTTAATCCTGGCCTGCTGGCCTCTGGGTGATTTAAAACACCACCCAGTAGCATCTGCTCGTGTGGAATGCAAGGCAGTCTGAGAAACAGAAAACCTTCCCTCAAAGCTAAAATACTGAGATCGTGAGGGCTAAATGCAGGCTGGGTTCCACCATGCACAAGTTAGATACCCTGCGTGGTTTATTATCTAGTTCAAGCCTTTTGTCTTCCACAGCTCATGTCCTCTGAGTTAAGCAATAGCAGCACACGGAGGAGACCAGCAACACCAAGAGGGGTGAAGAGCACGTCCCTTGGAAGAAGGAAGAACGGAGCTGGGCCAGGCCCTGGATAAGGATCCCTGGGAAACTCAAAGGTTGCATATTCTTTACTACGTCTGAACATCAGCTGCCCTACTCTGTTTTCAGAGAAATTCATCAGTGTTGGATTGCAAAAGCCTAACACCCGCTGTGGCTTCAGAGGGCACGTGGGGCAGCGTTCAGCAGGGCCCAAGGATCCTGGCTAGGTTCCAGGGGAGCCCTTTCATGACTAGAGGCTGCAACCTTTAATTTGGGGGCCACTGTGGTATTGTTGGCACTCTTCGGGGTTTGGCTTCAAGAGGGTCTGTGCTGGTTTCTCTGTTATTTCACAGAAATTGGTACCAACCGTTGGCATGTAATGTGGTAGCCTTGGCTCCCCTGTTTGCTAACACCTTTGCAGTGAGCGGGGTGGTGGGAAGAGCCTGTGGTCAGCTTGCTGACCTACACAGGTCAGTTGTGGTGCTCTCTGCTCTTGCTCAAAACTTTTCCCAGGCTCTGTGCGTGCGTGACATCTGGAAAAATAACAAGCCAGCTCTCAGGGTTTGTCCTCTAAGTGAGAAACAGCGTCATGGCTTGTTTTCTAGAGAGGATGAAAGAGACTCTTGGCAAATCTTACAGGAATGCCATGTCGCCACGGTTCAGCATTTATGTTTGCTGTACCATCATCCCTCTGTCCAGGGGGACGTGGTTCCAGGGTCCTTACACAGGACGGAACAGTGTTTGCCTATAGCTTGTGCTTATCTTCCTGTGACCTTAAATCACCTCTGGGCTTGCAATACCAAATATGATGTGAAATGCCCCGTAAAACGTTGTCAAGGGGCTAAATGAAAATTAGTGGTATTATTATTTTATTGTGATATTGTTACTTTTATTGATTTTTCTTCATTTTTCTTCTTTAATATTTTTCAGAGAGTTGAATCTGAAGATGTTAAAGCTGCAGATATGGAGGCTTCCTCCTGTTTCTGAGGACTCCTTTGCCTGCTGTGTATTATACCCTGAGGCGGATGCCCACAGCCTGTCAGCTCCTTTGCTGTGGGACAGTTCATGTACATTGATGGTGGATTTCTGAAGATCACTTACTGTATACGCTGTGAATTCTGGTAATTGTACACGTATCTTGTCATACAACCACCAGTGACAACTTAGACACACAGAATCCTACCACCCACACAAGTTTCCTGACCGGTTTTGTAGTCCACCCTTCTTGGCCCCAGCAATCAGGGACCTGTTTTCTATCACTATTGTTTCGCCTTTTATAGAATTTCAACGACACCAAGCAGCCTGTCATCTTTTGTGCCTGGCTTCTTTTACTTACTGTTCGACTTCTGAGAGTTGTTCATGTCCTCCTGAGTTAGTAGTAGATCCCTGTTGATGGCCAGGGGGGACTGCATTGTAGGAATCTGTCACAATCAGCCTTTCTCTTCACAAGTTGGATGTTTGAACAGTTTGGGACAACTATGAACCATTTATTTGAATGTATTTATGAGTGGGCCTTTGTGGAGGCTTCTGTTTTTATTTTTATTGATTTATTTTTTGTGAGGGGTAAAATACTCATGAGTGAGATACTCATGAATGGACCATATGGAGGTACATGTTTAAATTCTATAAGATTTCACTAAATTTGTCTTCCAAGATAGCTGTTCTATTTGTATCAACATGGACACCATTAGCCCAGAATGTATCACTGGTCTTCCTGAACCCCATAGCGATCTGTGTGGTGGTGGACATCTGACAGGATTTTCTACGTTATCAAGTTACTTAGCTTTGGGGGGAAAGATGGAAACATAGCTGTGGGTGAGGAGACCTTGTTGAGGTGACCTTGTTTTGAACTCCAGGCTCCCTAAAGTCTTACTGAGGGAGACTCATCCATCCTGTCACAGTGTGTGTGTGAGTCAAGTCTCTCAAGTGTGCTTTGGGCCCTCGCTTGTCAGTTTTATGTCCGTGCCTCTGATGGCAGTTTCAAGTTCCTCCCATATTGAGATAAAGCCCGAAGGCCAGAGGGAGAACTATCTGTGGGAAGTGATGAATGGCAGAGACATTTTCAACTTCCTGAACTGCTGAGTTCCCGATCTTTCTCTCATGTGCTCTCGGGAAAGGCGTGGTCAAATTTAAACCCAAGATGAAAGTTGTGGAGCAAGGAAGGTTTTTGTGAATTCTGGCATGGGGTCGATGGCCCTGTGTCTCAATCTGGTAAGAACTGACTCCCAATCCAGAGAGAAATATTGGGGGCAAGAGCTGTTGACATGACTTGAACTGAATCTTTCAAGGTCTGTAGAATCCACACTCTCCTTGGGCACCTTGGCTTTGGGCAGCCGCTGGGCCACTCTGGCTGACCTGTGGCGATGGTGATTCATAAGTCTGCGAACTATTTAAAGCACAAAGTAGTTGCTTCTCACAGAATCCTTTGGCTTCCTCCCTGGGAAATCAGTGTAAGCTTGCAAACTTCACAGCAGGCGTAGACTCCTGGCCCCCACTGTAGCCCTGGGTCATGTGATTTGTGGGCTTAAAGGATGTTGTTTATTCTTCACAGAGCCGGGTCAAGTTCAGGTGAGGTTTACTCCATCTAAGCCTGGATGGGGGAAATGCCTTCATGTTTTCCATTCTGAGGAATGACTAGGCATAAGAACACGTCCTGTCCTAAGCTTATAGCCCACAGCACATCCTTTAAAAAAGCCCAAGGATCCTGTCTTAGTGTCGGAAGGCACTTTGAGGTTCCCTGATATCCACTCAGCTGGTAGCACACAACCCCAACTGCAGGTGCTGGGTCTCCTGTGGGTCAGCGCTTTCTCTCTCTCTCTCTCTCTCTCTCTCTCTCTCTGTCTGTCTCTGTCTCTCTCTCTGTGTCTCTCTCTCTCTCTGTGTAAGGCCAGGGGTAGATATCAGATATTTTTCTCCTTCCTATCTCCACATTATTTTTTGAGACAGGGCCTCCCACTGACCCTGGAACTTATCAGTTTGACTAGAGTGGCTGGCCAGTTAGCTCCAGAGATACAGTTGTCTCCCTGACTTCCTCCAGGTCCTGGGATCACAAATGTGACTGTACCCGGCTTATACTAGGGACACAAATTCAGGTCCCCATACTTGCACAGCAAGCGTTTCAGCCACTGGGCCATTTCTTCAGCTCCTCCCTTGCGGTCAGCTTCTCTGGTTACCTCTATTGCTCTTAGCGGCCAACAGGTCCTGGCTAATGAACGATAAGGGTTAACCTGTCTTAAACTCCAGCTTTTGACACATCTTTCAAAGACAGTGGCCTATATAATATAATCTAATTTGTCCCCCATCCCACAGTCCAGAGAAATCCCAGAATGATAAATAGTGCACAGTACAAACCCAGGTTACCCAATAAGGGGCACATTGGGAAACAGTAGGATTTCTCTGTCTTAAAATAAGTAGGTCTAGAGGGAGCTGGGAAACTGGAGTTTAGTTACAAAACGGCTGTAATTGTGGGAGAAGCTTTTTATTTCAATTCTGAAACACATTGCCATTTTGAAATAATTTACAGTTAGAGGAGGGCTCTTTCTTCTGAGGAACGTCTCTGGGTGGAGAAGGTGCTCATGGGTGCTGTGACACTCCGCTGACGTCACCTTTTCGTCAGTGCTGTCACATGGAGTGGAAGGTTTCAACATAAGATCCTAGAGCCGTGTCTCTCCTCTTGTGAGAAACAACACAGTCAGATATGCACAGGGCACCTCCCCATGGTCCCCCTGCCAGCAGACTTGCTTGTTGCTGCCTGCAGACCTAGGTTATTCGGGAACCTTAGCCACCTGAGGCACCCAGATGGGTGACTCTCCCTTCTACCCAGACAGCCCATTTCCTCTGCATCAACACTGTCAACTGGAGAGTCACTGTGTGCCAGGTATTGGGCCAAACCGGAGGGAAACCAGGACACATGCAACAGTCTGATCCCCTGTCGCAGGGCACCAGGTGCTAGGTGCACACTTGGCTCAGCACCTGGGACAGTGGCCCGGCCGAGATGGAGCTAGTATGGTGGGCTCAGTGGGCAAACAGGACAGCATGGCTATGGCATGGACGAGTCTCGGCTGCCTTGGATGGCATAGTCAGGTGAATCAGCAGAATGGAGGAGTAGGGTGTGATCAGGAAGCCGATGGTGGGGTTCACGTGAGGACCCCACAGAGCCATGTGAGGGCTGGGACTGGCCTAGTGAGGGCTTTGGTGAAGGGACCTTGGCTGCTTCCTCCTCCCCACTCTGCTCTCTTCTCCTCCCTCTTTCCCCCACCCCTCAAGGCATGGCTTCCTTCTGTAGCTCAGGCTGGCCTAGCCTTACTTCCAGTTCTCCTAGGAGTTGGAGCGACAGGTTTGCACCACCACGGCCACCTTCGTTTTCCTAGTCACTCACTGTCACTCTCATTGCCCGTCTTTTTGTTCCCATGGAAGAGCAAAGAACTTTGCCTTGGTCATTCTTCTAGTGATCTGTAGCAACAGTACAAGCTGGTGCTTAGAGCATTTGAGACTTTATTCAATCAGCTGAGTGAGGCACTGGTGTAGGTAGACACTGGATACTATTTTTTTTTTTTTGAGACAGGGTTTCTCTGGGTCGTTTTGTTGCCTGCCCTGGAACTAGCTCTTGTAGACCAGGCTGGCCTCGAACTCACAGAGATCCTATCACACTGGACACTATTATGCAGTGTAGCATGACAAGACAAAGGCTGGGTTAGAAGCATGGCCTCGGGGCCATCAGAGCAGAATGAAAGAGGGAGGCGGCTCTGCTTTGGACCTTCCTGGAGAGGGTTGCATTCTCGCCATGCTTTGGATGACTCTCTAAAGGCTGGGCTCCAGATGCACGATCCAGTGTCCACATGCTTTCAGATGCCTTCGGGGGTGGGGGGTGGGGTGGGGTGTCTACTGTCAGGCCGGGTCCTTGTTCTAGGTCCCCAGGCTGTGCCCTAGCTCCTCAACTCTTACTCGGTAGCCATGACCCAGGTAACTAGACTCAAGGTTACTGATGGGCTGGCCTTTAAAGAGTTTAATTTTCTCTTTAAGCTAAGTGGGAAGACCCAGGTAAAATTGGCTACTGACTGGTGGGCAGAATAAAAAGAACTGTGTCTGGGTGTTGCTTAAATTTTGCTCTCAGTTATACATGGCAACTAAAGGAATATGACTTAATTCAGTAGTTTAATATTATGCTTGTTTTTGCCAATTTAAAAGAACTGTCCTGCTTTTTAGGAAATAAAAACTAGTTTATTTATTTTTTTATTGAGCCAAATATGAATGACCATGTCCCAGGAACATGTAATTCAAGTTACTCTGAGTGCCATATTCCACAGTCCACAAAAAGAGTCATGAATCAGTAGACTGGCTAATTACATTGGCGGGGCTGCTAGGTAGATGAGCTACAGCAGAGCAGGGGATGGGGGAAGAACCTCTTTTAGAGGGGCAGACAGTCTTCTAACATTCTCAGCCTTAGGGTTGGGGAGGGCAGAGTCCTGCTAAGCTCAGTGATGCATTCTAAGGGGTTCACCTGTTTGTCATGAGCATGTTAGGTCAGATCCAAAAGTTAATTGGCCTAAGATAGCCCAAGGTAACACCAGCTCACAACCTGCCTTTCACTTTTCCTCAGTCACGATGTTCCAGTCAGCCAAGGTCGAGCTGTCAGCAGGACGTGTACAGTGATACTTGGCACAGTGCTCAGGGCATTCTGTTACTAAGCCCACCCTCAACCTGAAGGAGTTTTATTCTAGGTGCAGCTGCTCTGGGGAACTTGGACTCTCAGGTTCATTATGTCGCTCATTTTGGTAAAGATTCGGAGGTTAAGTTGGCTGCTGCACTGTGCTTGGTCATTGGCTTTTGGGTCATGAAGTTATAACTCTCTAAAAGCTGCCCAAACGGTTAGCACGGGGCCTTTGGCGTGCTCAGAACGGGGACCTGAAAGCTGGCAGTAAGGAAAAAGCACAAGTGCAGCCACTGTGGAGCTCCGCATCCTGGAGCATTGCCCGGGGCTCCACGGAGGGACGCCCAATCTCCAAGCACACAGCCATTGTTTCATACGCTGTCAAGTGTCATAGACCATAGGCCAAAGGCTCGACATACAAATTTTGTTTTTAGGTTGCATCTCTTATGGAGGGCTGTGCCGATGGGGGTTGTGCGTGGAGGGTGATAGTCATTTTGATACTTTAAGTTAGGCCAATCACTTTTGCCCTGCTCATTCACGTCGAGTTTTTACTTCATAAATTATTTTGAGAGATCTTACAAATGGATCTAGGAGCAAGTTCTGGCCTGCTTCCTGTCGGTGCGTGCTCTGCCGAGATGCGTTCATCCCCCATGTCTAAAGAGTTCTCGGTTGGTCCTTGGTCTTGTGAAGGAGCAAGTCACAGCACAGGTGGTCCGTGTTCTAGTCTTGGCAGAGCTGGATTTCACCTTCTTCTCTGTGCACCGATTCTTCTCTGAGTGCCCCACAAGTCATTTCAGTTCTGCACTAGCCCTGGCTTTGTGCAGTGGCCTGTCCCTGTCACCCAAGGGCAATGTTGTTCTGAAAATACACCAGGAAAACATCCCAGAGAAGAACAATTCATAAGTCTCTAATATCCTTAAACAATTAGACACTTTTATTTTTATTTATGTGTATGCGTGTATGCCTGCTTACTCTGTGTACCATGGTGTGCAGTACCAGCAGAGGCCAGAAGGTGGTGTTGAGTCACCTAGAACTGGAGTTACAGGCAGTTGTTAGCCCCCATGTGAGTGCTGGGCACCAAACCTGGATCTTGTACAAGAGCAGTCAGTTCTCTCAACTGCTGAGCCAGCTCACCAGCCTCAAGTTTCAAATAACTTTTAAGTTCATAACACTGTTTTCATTGTTTTGATGTATTCTAAGTTGCTAATTTCTTATTGTATCTAACTTATAAAGTTCCTCAATGGTGTGTGTGAATGCATACATACATACATGTGTGTCTGAATATATACATATATGTGAGTATGTGTGTGAATATGTACATGTACATATATATGTATGAATACATACACACATGTGCACACACGCACATACAAAACACACAAAAGATGCATGCACACACATGAAAAACATTTAGTGTATGGAGACTTGGTGCCAGGGACGTCCCCAGCCTCTTCTGGGTTCTTGTCTGTCTGTCCCTACTCCTCTACACACAACCTCTACAGAGGCTGCAGATCACTTCCTATCTCTGACAGACTCAACTTTGCCATAGAGGCGACACAGGAAGACTGCTTTTCTCAGTTGAGGCAAAGCAGACATGGATTCAATGGTACAGCATCATCTGATCGCTGGAAACTGGAGGAGGGATGGCTGCCTTTTCCGTACCATACTGGAGCAAGCGACGCGGGCTGCACCCCTTTTCTGGATGGAGAAGTCCACAGGTGCCTTAGTTGTGGTGTCCACATGACTTGGATCAACCTTACATTTTGAAAACACGTGTCTGGAGGAAGAGCGGTGATACAGCATTCCAGAGCTTGCTTGTCTTTCATGTTCTCAGGTCAAAAGTTGAGAGAACTTTCTGTTCTAAGGACCTTTATTTTTTTTAATAATACTTTAAAAATAAAAGATAATTACATAATTTTCTTCCTCCTTTTCCTTCCACAACCTCTCCGATGTTCCCTTTCAAATTCATGACCTCCGGGGCTGGAGAGATGACTCAGAGGTTAAGAGCATTGCCTGCTCTTCCAAACGTCCTGAGTTCAATTCCCAGCAACCACATGGTGGCTCACAACCATCTGTAATGGGGTCTGGTGCCCTCTTCTGGCCTGAAGGCATACACACAGACAGAATATTGTATACATAATAAATAAATAAATATTTAAAAAAAAGAAAAAAATTAAAAAAAATCATGACCTCTTATTCTTCAATTATCATTGTTCTTATACACACACGTGTGCACACATGTGCACAAATGAATGTATAAATGTAACCTAGTGGAGTTGGTCTAGTGTGGCTTGTGTGTTTGCTTTTTTAGTGTTGACCACTTAGGGTTGGATTGCCTCTTGGGTACTCATATATGGGGTAGACATATCTCCCTCTGTCAGCGGATTTTAACTGCCTGTAGCTCTTCACCTAGGAGTGAGGTCCTGTGTGATTTCCCTCGTTTAAGGGCCTTTAAAAGTGGCCCCTGAGCTGGGGAGATGGCTCAGAAGGGAGAGCATTTGCATGAAAGTGTGAACCCTGACCTGAGATCCCTGGAGTCTACGTAAAGCCAGATGAAGTCACACATCTATGTGTGCTCCTATGGTGACATGGGAGAATACCCATGGACCATCAAAGGCCATTAGCCTGAACGGCAAGCAAGAAACCCTGTCTCAAACAATGTGGAAGCTAAGGACTGACACTCAAAGATATCACACACACATGCATCATGGCACACACCTGTGCTCAACAAGAACACACACATGCATACACACACACACACACTTTTCAAAAGTGTTTTGTTGAAATCATCAAAAATTTAACAAAATTGAAACAATAGTATTGTGGGAATTTTTCCACGATGTAAAGGTGTATTGCTGTGGCTGGTGTAATAAAAAGCTGAATGGTCGATAGCTAGGCAGGAGATACAGGTAGGACTTCGAGGGAGGGAGAGGAAGAGGAGATGAATGGAGGCGCACAGGAGTTTCCATGGAGATTCAGGAAGTCGGACATACAGAATAAAAGAAGGGTAAAAAGCCTCATAGTAAAACAGTTATAAATAAAAACAAAAGCAGGTTAAAAGTGAAGGGGCTAGTGGGACAGGCCTAAGCCAAGGCCGAGCTTGCATAATTAATAATAAATCTCTCTGTAGTTTGTGAGCTGGCGGCCCACAGAAGGATCTGACTATAGAGGGAGTTTGGGGTCATCGTCTGTGTTTCTGAGTGGTCATCATAGTGCGTGTTTGGTCTGAAGCTGTTTGTGTGGACCGTGGAGGAGGAAGGCTCCGGCATGGTCAGAGGAGTCACCTGGGCTCCCTAGCGTGAAGGCATAGCACTGCACTCAACACACAACAGGCTATGTGATGGGTCACAGGCCTCATTTGTTAGTCAGGGTCTGATCGAGTAGCCCTCGATGGCCTTGAACTCACAGAAGTTCACCTGCTTCTGGCTCCCAAGTACTGGGATTAAAGGTGTGCACCATTGCATCAAGTAAGTTCACAGACTTTGAGCCTGGAGTGGGACTATCTTTGTCCACTGTGAAGTAACGGGGACTCGTGTGCTATGCCGCTCTGTGCAGACCCCTCTCTCTGTCTCAGTACTGCAACTTTTGTTCATATGCCTCTTGTTTCCTGGGTGCCTCCACCCTGTGCAATATCTCAATGCTCTGCCCACCACGGTGCTTCTCTTGTGGGCACATGGGCCCGTTCATCTCGCTGCTCTGCTCAGTGGGTGACACTGTCCTGGGAGGGACGAAGATGGAGCTGCTGATCTCATGCAGTTCACACTCTCCTGGGGTGTAGAGGACTCAGCGCTTTTTAAGAGCCACAGGGGGGAGTTGATGTTTTGTACATAATATGATCCACGCAGCAGGGCCGATTTCTCTCCCCTCTCAACTCCTCCCCGCCACTCCCTTGGGTATTTTTGAAATATGATTCAATGCTGTAAAGAAGGCCTTTGAGCCTAAGCACCCACAGAAACTCTGCTAAAGCGAGTTTAATTTTGGCAGTATGATTGTCTTGTGGTTACTCTGCCCCGAAGCCAGACCACAGCAAGGGCCTCCCTCCCTCCCTAACCACTACAAAGTGGGGAGTGGGGTACAGGAACAAAAGACTTACCTCATCCCCTGTGAGAGGGAGACCATAAGAGCCTGGGTAGGAGGTGATGACTGGCTGTATACCCTTATTATTGGGGACTCTGAGATGGCCATATTACCCCATTAACTATCCAGCATGGGCTGGACAGCCACCTGGATAGTCACGTGTCCTCAACTGATTGCAAAAGGCCACTGCTGAAGGTCACTGGCATCCTGATTGTTTTGAAACCAGACAGTTCTATGAACTAGGGTTGTTTTGTTCTTTATTTCAGCATGTTCTCTGTTACCTGTTTTCTGCTCTTCATCTAGCTATCTGTGAAATTGAACATTTGCAGAGGAGCCCCAGCTTTGCAAACTAGATTCCGTGAATAAGGTAGATCTTTAGGACTCTTTGGCCAGTTAGCCCAGCCTGCTTGGCAAGTTCCAGGTCAGTGAACAAGCCTGTCTCCCCAGAAAGAGGTAAACAGTGCCCGAGAAATGGTACCCAAGAGTGTCCTCTGGCTTATATGTGCGCTTACATGTAGACACATGCTCGCCACCCCCCCCCCCCCCCCCGCCACACCAGGCTGAAATAGGCACATAGGACCTCAGGTAAGACCTGGATGGAGAAGAAAATGCAGGAGAAAGCAGGAACCTGTTGACAGAAACATTGCGGGGGGGGGGGGGGGCAGAGATGGCACGGGAGTTCCATCAGCCTCCTCGTTTCCAAGCTGGCTAGTAGTCCCAGGTGGGGCAGGAGCTCTTGGTAGGTGAGTACAGGTCATGAATAGACACATGAGGATAAGAGGAATGGGGGGAGGGGAACAAGCCTCTTATGCAGGACAATGAGTTAGTGGGTGAATGGCTTAGTTTGCAGTGGCTGGCACATAAGCTCAGAAGGTTCTCCATGAATTCTTTTGCTTTACGGATTTTAAATTTCATGCATTTCCTAGTCAGTCTTCTAGGCCAACATGTTCCAGGTGGACTTAGGGCTGAGTGAGATGCAAGGCCAAGGGCTTTGTATCTGAAAGATTAGCTGTGGGAACTCACAGGTAGAGGCCCTGCATCCATAGAACTCAGAACTCCCTCTTGGGATACAGGAAGCAGAGGTCTCCTAGGGGAAGAGGGGAGCTGGAATCTGCAAACAGCGGCTGCCTTTGATCCTTCAGGAAACTGAGAACATGGCTGGAAGGGGCCAGCGCATGAAGCCTCCCTTCCCTGACCTGTCTGGATTATTCTGAGGGAGACTCAGCATTGAGGAGCATCATCTCCCTACTCGCCTACAGATCTCAGGGTTCAGGGTGACATCGTGAATGTGCCAAGAAGTTTGAATCTATCATATGCTGTTAAAAGCGGGGGAGAGGTATTTATCAACATATCTCCATGGTACATCATTAAACAGAATGCAAATGGTGGAATGGTATCCATGGCAGGTTTTTTTTTTAATATCACAGATACATAAAAATATAGGCTTTTAGAAGGCTGAAGTGGGGGGTCAAGATTAAGGGGAGCAATAATTCTTTTTACTATGTGGCCTGTGCTGCCCCAGACACTTCCAGTACTCCTAAAGTCCTGACATGTAGACAGTCAATGCATACACATGCTTCCTTCGCCTTTTGAAATGTCTTGCCCACTCCAAATACTTCTGCCAGTCTCACCCGTTCTCTCTGCTGCCCCCCAGCTCTGCTAAGTCAACCCTACCCCGTTTCTGCCAGGACAGTTTGATCATTTCTTTTACCACCATGGGCTTTGTTGTTACTGATTACTCTCCAGTTAATTTTCTATTTGAAAATTTGAAAACCGACGCCTAGCAAGTGGACACTTTTATGGGGCCTGATGTGACAGTGCTGTGCTCCTGAGCTGGGCATAGTGGTTAATCATTGTCAACTTGACTGGATTTAGAGTCACTTAAGAGGCCGGGCGGTGGTGGCAGCGCACGCCTTTCATCCCAGCAATTGGGAAGCAGAGGCAGGTGGATCTCTGTGAGTTCGAGGCCATCTTGGTCTACAGTGAATTCCAGGACAGTCAGGGTTACACAGAGAAACTCTGTCTCAAAAACAAAAACAAACCAACAAAATAGCCAAACCAACCAACCAATCAACCAACCAACCAACCAACCAACCAAAGACTCATTTAAGAGATACACCTCCAGGTGTGTATGGGGAGCGTTTCCAGAAAGCTTAACCGAGGTAGCAAGACTGGGCACCATCCCATGGGCTGCCATCTCAGACTGAATGCAAAGAAACACAGGAAGAAACCAGGGAACACCAGCATTCACCTCTTTCTGGTTTCTGACTCTGGAGACAACGTGGCCAACTGCCTCAGGCTCCTGCCGTCACGACTGCCCCTCCATCATAGACTGACTGGGTCCTCAAACCAGAACACCAAAACACACCCTTCCTTCCTTCAGTTTCCTTTGTTGGAAAGGTTCTAATACAGCATGTAACGAGTGCAACAGGGTACTCGCTGGGTCCTGTATCTAGGACATTTATTGTTTTATGTTGTGTTGAGGAAATGTTTAAAAGCTCTTTTACTTTCTATTTTGAGATACACCGGTAATTATTGTCAGGCATTGTTACCTTACCATGCAATAAAACCCAAGAAGTTACTCCTGCCCCACTACTTTTCTGTATTAACTAGCTTCTCCTCAGGCCACCCTTCCCCCACCCTTCCCAAGCTCTAGTTGCTACTGTTTACTATGAAACCACATTATTGTCCACCCCCACCTGGTGTGTGTGTGTGTGTGTGTGTGTGTGTGTGTGTGTGTGTGTGAGAGAGAGAGAGAGAGAGAGAGAGAGAGAGAGAGACAGACAGAGAGACAGAGAGAGACGGGTTGACATCGGTTGCCTTCCTCAGTTCCTCCCACTTCTTACAAATTGAAGCAGAGCCTCGTCTTGACCCCCAAGTCCCCTGATTCAGCTAGTCTAGCTGGTCTACAGGCTCAGGGGTCCGCACCGCTTTCCCCTCCTTCCTGCCACTGGGGTTAGGAGTGTGTAGCACCAAGCTTGACTTTTTGTGTGGATGCTAGGAACTGGATCTGAACTCAGGACCTCAGGCTTGTATTTTATTCAGTGAGCCATCTCCCTAGCCCACACCACCTATTCTTAATTGAGTTCACTTACACAAAACTGTTCTTTGCTTTCTAGGACAGTTAGTCTTGAAGATATTTTCCATAGTTCAAGCAAAAGCAGCCATCCGGAATGAAAGAAGCTCAGAGACCCTCAGCTGTATCTTGGGATGCTCTTGATGTTTTTCCTATTTATTTTTGGATGTTTGCATCTGTGAGATTTCTTTTTGTTTCCAGCCATACATTGACTTGCTCTCACGTACTCTGATATCAAAAAATCAAGTCCTTAGTTTGGCACAAGACAGTCCTACAGGCAGAGGTCCTCTTGAAGTGGTTTTATACTTCTTGGATGCTGGCAGACGTCTCACGGGTGAATTCTGTCAGGGGACTGGTCATTTTAGATGTAGTCAGAGCAAAGCAAGTGCTGGACATCCGAATCCATCCTCTAAGGGCCTCTCTGTTCTTCAGCTTCAAACATGGCTTGTCTTGCTCTGCGGGCGTCTGCAGAATGCCTGTGGCCTTCTTCCCGCTCCAGGATTCTGCCTGGAGCAATCGGATAATTAATTCCTAAGACGATAGCAAATGGGTAATGGAGGTGAAGGTTTGGTTCAGCAAGATCTGAGCAGTTCAGGAACACAGATCTGGGGGTACAGTCAGCACCGTTTCCCTCACTGCTCCAAAAGCAACGGGGTAGCCCTGCTATTGGCCTTCCCCAGTCTCCTCTGGTTTCTGTCACCCTAGATCCGGCCTCCCTTGGCTTCCCCTCTACCTGCCTTTGGGCAGCTAGCGTTAGAGGCAGTTGGGATTCCCCTGGAACAGCTGGAGTAACAGGACAGCACACCTGTGGCTTGTATATACCCTAGCACATCTATGTAGACTTCGTGTGGCTCCTGGAAAGACCTACCTTTCGCTTGAATACTTACGGAATTTAGAAAAGAAAATCAGAAGTATGAATATAAAAATACAGTCAGCAGCAGGCCAGTGTATGCCTGTGTCCCCCTGAGGAGGGTGCCTCTGAGAGCCTGGCCCTGTCGTCAGCGATGTCCCCCTGTCATGTCACCGGTGATGGCCCCTACACCAGAAACTGCCTAGAACAAGCTCACAGCTGCCCACAGGTTGCTGCTCACTGTTCACTGTGACTGTGGCTGCTGTTTTCCCCTCTTCTGGAGAGCAAGAAGGAGCTGAAACCAAACAGCCTTTCTCCTTCCTTTCATACTCATGTGCCAAGCCAGAAATGGCTGCTCTGAAACCCAGGATGAGTATCATGCCTATCAATGAAAATGAGTGGACTACAGAACCTGCAAAGGGCCTGTCAATCTAGGTCAAGAGCCCCTGGCTGAGGGAAGTGCCTGGTGCCTGCCCTCTACTTACTCTAGAGACTCGGAGCTATGAATCCTCAGCAGGAGACTTTAGTGTTATTAACTCCAGGGCAAAGGGGGACAATTCCAGGCTCCCAAAGCAGTTGGGGCCCCAGAAGGCTGCTGCTTGCAGGTCTCTGTGAGGCTGCCTCATCACAGGCTGTGAGGTTCAGGGCAGAGGTGGGGGCCGGGGCACCCTGGCATTTCTTAACATCTACTTGTCATTTCGGCTCCACTGTCCAAACAAAGCGGCATCTAGTCAGTGCACTGTTGGCCATGCAGTGGGAGACAGTGTGCCCCACCCTTGCCGTCCCATGTCCTACCTACCCCTTAGATCCTGTCTAAGCTGCTGTTGCCTTGCTGGAGATGTGGAAAACACTGATTCTGTCTTTAACCAAACCTGCATGAAGCTGCCTTTGTTGGCATGTTGGCAGGGAGAGCCGAAGAATGATGCCCCCAACGTCTTAGAATGTTGAGATGCTGCTCCAACTCGGATGACTCTGTGTTCAGTCCAGGGTCCCAACCCTTACGGAATTCCCCGGATGTTAGGGTGTGACAGCCTACTGAGACATTTCAGGACAGCAGAGTTGTGAAAAAGCCTAAGTGAGCTGCCTGGGCTCAGGTTCTAGCTGGGCCATTTAGCCATGAGTGGCCACCAGCCAAGCTCTAAACCTTTCTGACGCTTCGGCTTCTCAGCCGGGATAACAATAGGAAGCCAGTGACAAGGTTGCTGGGTACAAAATGAACTCATTCTTGCAGGATTAGCTGAGCGCCAGACTCTGAGGGAACTGTTTCTAAGTCACTGGACTCCCCAAACCCATTGATGATAGATGTGTCTGTTTATTGAGCTGCTGGGGGAGGGGCCTCCACTGGCTGGTTCTGTTTGGGGGAAGGGTCAGATATTTCAGAGCCCTAAAGGAGGCCAGCTTGTGCCCAGCGTAGTTATTGCCCTGACAAAAGACTTGGCAAGGCAGATAAAGGAGGGAAGTGTTTGTTGTGGTTCGTGGTTTAATGAGGGACACAGCCCCTCATGGTGGGACAGGCACCTGAGGAGGTGGATCTCTTTGTCCTGGCGATCAGGGAGCAGAGGGCAGTCTGGAAGAGAGTGGGGCCCACCACCGGTGGCCCACTTCCCCTGGAAAGTCTACCTCCCAGACGCCACAACCTTCCAGAACAATGCTACCAGATGGGGATCAAGTGTTCAAACAGTTGAGCCTGTGTGGGACATTTGAAATTCAAGTCCTAACAGGCTTCAGGATTGAGGCCTGAGCTGTGCAGCCTTGGGGGTGGGTCAGTACTAGTTAGGACTCACCTAAGGGTTCTTGTGACCTGGCCCTCTGCCTCCTACCTGGGATGGAGAGCTTCCCCCTCCTTCCACTTGGAACATTCTCAGGTTCTGGGACGGGATGAGGCTTTACCCACGTGCCCTGTCCTGCCCCCTCTCGCATGTGCTGACTCACCTGTGGCTTTTGTTCCCAGAACCTCTTGGGCTGTGTTTTGGTTGAGGGAGTCATGTGTGCACCTTGCTTCTTCCCACGGCTGAGCCAAGCCTGGCCTCGCCCCTGTTACCACATCCAGACCTTCCCAGGAAACATTGCAAGCACACACCATGCAATTTTCTAGCTCATGAGAAAAGAAACAGTGATGTGCCCCTGTGTCCATTTTGAGTTCAACAAAAACGACACACCCAAACCAACCTTTCACTTAGCGCACCTTCTAGAGACTTTCAGAAACCTTGAGCTCAGCCGGTAAGGTCCATTTGTAACCTCTGTCCTGCAAACCAGGCTCCTAGTCCCTGTTCTCTGCATCTCTTTCAGCCCAAGCACTTGCCAACTCTGGACTGCTCAGGGCGGGCTCTTTCCTTTTTCCATCACATTAGCTCTGGACACATTGTGTGACTGAAGATGGTGGACCCCTAGGGAGTGAGGGAGTGGGATTAGACTTGGATTTTTTCAAGGTTTTTTTTTTTTTTTTTTTTTTTGGTAAAGGCAAAATTAAGTTAAACTGTATCCAATGTGGGAAACACAAGGAAGAAACACTGACATTCAGCCCCCCTCCCCCCACTGACAGTGTATTGCACACCTGGTGAGGTCCGCCTGTCTGGGATGGTGTGAGGTCCGCCTGTCTGGGATGGTGAAACAGCCGTCTCTATCGTGGGTACTGACAGCATCACACCGTGCAGGTTCTTCTCCCACTTCTTATCTTCCTAGCCCTGGGCCAACTGTTTTTCATTTGTTTTCTGTTTTGTTTTTCTGGCACTGGTACTAAACCCAGGGCCTCAAGGAAGTCAAGCAAGTATTTCTATCACTAGCTACACCCACAAGCCCCGAGGACACATTTTTACTAGACTGTTAGGAAGAAATACAGTTCCCTAAGGACCTCTGATTGATGGCCTTGATTAATTATTCAGCAAGCATTTCTAGGGAAACAGAATGATACATCTTTAGCAACACTTGTTCAATAGCCAAACTGGATTTGAAGCCTGCCTTTCCTGACTGGCCCTGAGAAAGGATTTTAGATTCCAGTGCCTCAGTTTCTCCATCTCTGAGATGTGTCGCACGGGCTCCGACAGAGATGGAGTTTATAATGGGACCCGTCCCTTACATCTGTACAAGGTCAGTCTTTGGTGGATTGTGCTTGTCAATTCATGACATACCGTGTAGGTGTGTACTAAAAATATCATCTAAATACACTTCTGAATAGTGACAGAATTGACAACATGTCCCATGGTTAAATGATGATTATAGAAGTCTTTTAATTTTATTTTTTAAACTGACAAAATTGTACATATTTATCATGTGTGCCCTGTTTTACAGTATGCATACACCGTGGAAAGGCTAATTAACACAGGCATGACCTCACGTAATAATCACTTTGGGTGGTGAGCTCATTGGAAGTGAACTTGCTTAGCGGTTCCCAAAGTAAGGACACTGTGTTTGACTGCCGGGCGCTATCATATGGTATGGATTGTATTTTAAGCAGTAGTGGGCCTGTGGTGAGCACTTGGTGAGAGGTACTGACCATGAACCTGACAGGCCAGGGATCTAAGGAATAAGGGCCATAGTAATGTTCCCACGGGTAACACACACCTACTAATGGGAGAAGTCAGCTCAGGTCGACTGTTGAGCTATCCCGACAGTTTCAAGGAAAGGCATCTCAAGCCAGCCTGGGAGGCTCTGGGGAGCAGTGGCCTGCTTTCCTGTGATCTCCTAATGCACACAGACATTTCCACCTCCACCGCACACCGGGAGTGCTGCGGGATGGCTTTCTCTAGGCATCCTTCTCTCCCCCTGCTCAGCCTCAGTTGGCCAGTGGAGAAGTCCCAGGCAGACATGGAGCCTGGGCTTCTTGGGTGGCAGGTACTTCCTGGCCGCATCTCTCTTCCTGCTGCACTATCCTTGGCTTCGGCTCAGCAAGCCTCTGGTCCCCCCTCTGCTGCTCGGGCTCCTCATTTCTTACGCAGCTGTCTGGAGTCCGAGAACTGCCGTGGGAGCTGCGAGAAGCTTGGACGTTTTCTGCTATGCAAGACATAAACACCGCTCGCTCTGGTTGCTGGTAGAGAGAACCAAGATTGGGGAAAGGAGAGGCTGTGTGATATGTCAGCTGCACCCAGATAGGCTTTAAAAAAATGTTACATTCGCCAGGCGTCCTGTGAGGGAGTTAAATCAAACACTGTCTTCCAGGGTTCACCGCTGGTCTTGAACCCCAGTGGGAGGCCACTCATCCACATCCCAGTGGGGTGGCTGCTGAGTTTGCAGCGGTTTCTAAGTGCATGGTTTGGATGAGAGTCTTGTTCTGTCAGCTCCATGGCAGACCAAGCCATGACATAAATCATCGCTAGGCTGAGCTAGCATGAGGCCAGGCCGCATGTGACTGCTACGTGCCCAGAGACACACGCTGCTGTTCCAAAGCGGACCCTCACCCTCCTAGGGCTGGATCTTTAGTGCTGTTAGGAGGAACATGATTGGGCTGGGTCACCTGGGCACAGGGGAAGGGGCAGCCTCTGACTTCAGCAAGTGTGTGACATCAGGTAAGTCCCTCCCTTCCCCCTCATTCCCCTCTCCCTTGTCATCTTTTTTCTCTTTCTCTTTCTCGTTCCTCCTTCCTCCTCCGTCTCCTTTTTTCTTTCTCTCCCTCATCTCTTTCCTTCTCTCTCCCTTTTCTTTTCTTTTTAGATAGGCTCTTGTTAGAAGCCCAGGTTGGCCTGGAACTTGGGATCTTGCCGTTTTGGCCTCTTGAGCAGCGGGATTATTGATGTGTGTCACCACCCCAGGTTTGGCTTCCCTTTTTAAAGGAGGAACAGTGGGTTGTGTTCTAGATGTTAGTGTATAGCAGCGAGCTTCTTTGACGGTATTGGAGAAGCACCCTGTGTTATCTAAACATGGAGGCCTGGGGGAGAAAGCAGGAGGGCAGTCGAAGGCAGCAGGAAGACAAGTCTTCAGGTCTGAGGAAGGCACGCCTACATGTGCTGCCTGTGTGTGACCACCAGGGACACACCAGGCAGTGCAGGCTGTCCTCCCAAAGCATCAGCACTCTAGGTAGGCGGAGCTGTGTCATGGAGTGGAAGGTGCTGCCTTCCTCACGGCCAATGCTGAGGCGGATGCCCATCTTCAGCACCTTCTGCCCTATGCCGATACCTGGCGTCATATGAAAAGCAATCCCCCAGTGTAAATACCGTAGTTGCAGAACCTCTTGCTGCCTTTACGGTGTTTTTAAAATGAGGGGTGCTGACGCGGTTTGTGTTGACTGTTACCGCAGACTTTGGGGGTTCTTGCTCCGCTGTGCTCTTGGAAACTGAACACCAAGTTCAATTCCACAAAGCAAAGTCATCAGGCCAGGGTAGGGGCTTAGGATCCTCACCGAAATGTTAAACTGCTCTTCCACACAGAAAAGCTATTAATCTCAGCCAGGGATTCTTTTTCCTCTCTTGCTAGAAATTTCTCCTCAGTCCCTTAAAAAACCTATAAAGGCAGCATATAGACCGTAACAAAGGACAGCATGAAAAATGAGCTGTAATCTTACCACCCAGAGCAAGTCCCTTTGACAGTTTATATTTCCGTCCAGGTCTCTGTCTGTGCTCACACATAGGTCCTTTTATTGTTCCGTGTATTTGACTTTGTGTTATAGATTCCCACTTAACACCATGGAAACTCTCCTATGTCTCCACATCGTTAAATAGTCTTGCAGGCGCCATCTTGAAACCGTGAAGCGTATCTCATCTTCTGGACGCCCCGTAATTACTTAACCATTCCCATAAGGTGAGACAGGCAGACACGGTGTTGCCAGCTTTTAACGGCTATATATAAAGCTTCATTGAACCCTCTTTGGAAGACAGTCCAAGTTTCTGACTGACTCCTTCCAGCGGTTTTCCAGACCCGGGCTATTGCCAGGTGGAAGGATGCAAACTGTTTTCAGGCTCCTAACCCACACTGCCAAATCGCTCTGCAAAATCTTTCTTCCAGAGACAGAAAGCAGCCTCAGCTGGGGCCTGTGGAGGTGAGGAGCTTCCCCTCCTCTTTCACAGCCCCTGGTTCGTGATGTGAGGAGGGAGCTCAAGACCGGACTTGTTCTCCAAGGAGCTCCAAGCCAGAAGAGGAGGAAGGCAATGAATGAATGTTCAGGACTTAGCTTGTGGAAATAATAATAATTATAGATGCCTGGGAAGGAGCTCTTTCTAGAACATTGCATACTCCTTGACTTATCAACATTTCTAGTCAAGTCTTTATTGTTTTCACCTTTAGGCTATTCAGTTTGCAAAGGTGTAACGCACTAGGTAAAGTCATGGGAATAAATCACTCAAGTGTGGTCAGCGGTGGTGCCCAGGGGCTATGCAGAGCCGCTGGACACCAGCCACTGTCACTTCTGGCTTGTCTCTCTATCACATCTATAGCTAGCAGATTCTTGGGAACAGCCAGGCCCAGGCTGGACACGCCCTCTGAGAAATGTCAGAATTGTCCCTTACACACACTTCTCAGTACACAGACTCTGAGGGAGCTATCCTTAGGGAGTGTTGGCTTCTTGAAGTGATTTTTCTCTTTCCTGCAGGCTCAGACTCCCCCCCAACCTCTGCTGACTTCTGAGTTGGGAATCACAAGGATGACTTGGAGTGTTGCAGAAGGCTGTGATCCTCAAATGTCACATTTACTTATCTTAAAGAACTCTTTAAAAGATTTACTGACATAAAAACATTTTAACTGAAAACCTGATGCTTGCAGCCAGGATACACCGGGCCAGCGCCCGTGATGCCTAAATGAAGCGACGGAGGAGGCTGTGGGAAGGATCGCTCTTCAGGGAGTAGAAAATCCCGTGAGAGCCCTTCTCCTGAGGTGTCCGAGGCCCAGAACACCCTGAGGTTGGGGGTAAACATTGGACTCTCCTGCCTCCTCAGGAAAGAGAAGAACTTGTTCTGCTGCAGGCAGGTAGGGGGCGCAGTAGAGCAAAGAGCTATATGTAGTGTCTGATGCCCATAGGACTGAACTGGAGCTCTGTGAGGTCAACTATATTTAGTTCCTCTTAGCCTAAGAGGTGCTGGACAAATGGTTCAGTGGTTAAGAGCACTGACTGCTCTTGCAGAGGAGCTGTGTTCAGTGTCCAGCACCCGCACGGCAGCTCACAACTGTCTTTAATGCCAGCCCCAGGAGCTCTTATGCCCTCTTCTGGTCTCCAAGGACACTGCATGCATGTGGTCCACAGACATACATGCAGGCAAAACAGTCCTACATGTAGAAATACATTTCCAAAGATGGGCTGAGAGTACCATCAGCATCTAAGAGGGCTGTGATCATGTACTGAAAGAACATAGCGGAAGTGAGACTGTGATGGAGGATTTCAGTCTGTGGAGGAGACCTCCGTGGAGATACTGTTCTTGTTCAGTGAGGGTTCCTGATGCCCTGAGAGGGTGACCAGTCACTGATCATGGCGTTGGCTGCTCTTCCTCACGGAGCTCGGAATCATCTCCTCTTACTCCGCTGTCGAGGCAAATCCTTCAAACCACCGCCTGTGTTTCTTCTCTGCATTGCCAGCTGCTGCCCCGGCATTGAGGCCTTTAACACTGCACCCGTTGGCTGGTGTTTAGGAAGCAGAGATATTCTGTTGGCAGCCTGACACTTGTGGTAACTGAGCTCTGGAAACCAGCTGCTCAGGTGATGGAAGGCCCAGTGTGTTTTTTCCTGTCCCTGCTGTGAAGGAGATTCTGACAGAGACAGGGTTCCCAGTTCTCCACAGGTCACCCACATTGGGTAGTGTTGGGGAGCAGCTAGCCATGCAATCCAATCTATAAAGACTGTATTTGGCTCGAGGTCTGGTCCCAGTCCTGTCAGATGTGACCCAAAAGACCTGTGCTGTGTGTTGCAGAACACGACAAAGCACTCTGGCCCGGTTTCTAAGGTGAAGATGGCGCTCACCTGGCTCCTATATTCCCTTGGACAGCTGGGACTCACAGCCGTCCATCCTGCAGAGAAAGGGTCTTGAGTGGCAACCGATGCGAACCCTGTGCCAGCTAAAGGCTGCTGATGCCTGAGCTCCAGCACGCTGTTGGCTAGAGCAGCCCCGGTGCCATGCACACACTGAGGCTGTTATGGAGCCTCGCTCTGGATGCCACTCTGCACAGCTCCCCCTAGTGGGCAGAAGAGCCCCGCCCTTCACAGCTGCTCAGTGGTATCTTAAAGGAAATCTCTCACCCCCGTCTCTGAGGTGTGGCACTTGGCTGCTGGGAAAAAGACACAGTTTATCTGGCAATGAAAATTGTTTTGCAAGAGGTTCCCACAATTATGGTCTGAGGGAGGGTCCCTGCCAGCTTTTCTTAGTCACTTGGGCTTAGGGAGGGAAGGTGGTTTCTCTTTATTTTGTTCTGAAGGCAAAAGGCATCTGGGGGCAGGGCGATTACCCCGAGCCAGGGAGACAAAGCTGCAGGTCTCAGCTCTGCTGCAGGTGGCTGAGAGCTCTGGGCGGAATGTCACAAAGTACCCAGGTTGAAGGGTGAGTCAGAAACCCTTAGGTCACTTGTGGTTTTCTTTCATGGTTTTGCTGTGACTAGTCACTTGTTTTTACTTAGCAAGAACAACAGATGTTTGGGTGTCTGAACCAGCACTGCCTAAGTCTCCGTAAGTGCTGGGGCCGCCCCAGTTTGGTGGGGAGAAGATACACGAACTCCAGACCTGGCAAGTCTCTCATGGAGCCAGTATGAGTCCTAGATAAGGAGTGGGGTACCCCTGAGCACAGACACCGAACAAGGCTTCTGTGGTGCTCAATTGAGCTCGCATCAAGAGATCAAGACATTAATCCGAATTACCTATTTTACTGTACCAGTCCTCAGGAGCCTCTCAGGCCTCTGGAAGCAAATCCCTGCCTCAGAAGTGAGCAAGCATGCTCATTATGGCTTTGCTTGCTTACAGGAACCAACATCTCTCGCCTTAAAACCTGTTGCTTTACAGTTAGAGTATCTGTCCAAAGTCTGTGCTGGGTTTCTTTCTATCTGCTCAGACATTCAGACACTGGGCAGCTGATTTTACTAAATGCACACGCTCCTGTTGCCAACACTAACAGACTGTTGAGAACTACTGTCTACGGAGTCACCGGTGCCTACTGCTTCTCTTGGTTGCCAGGTCTCAGTGAGATCTTTCAAACTTTCCTTTGAAATGCTAGCTGAGGTTTCTCTGCTCCATACGGAGGGAAAAAGAAGGGAGACTCCAGCTTGGGCCCCTTACTGTGGGTCTCCGAGTGGTTGCCATTTGCTAGTAAAACAGAACAGGAGCCAAACTGTGATTTAAAGCTGGCCCACAGACCACCATTCTCACTGTACCTGCCTCAGTTTATCTGTGAGTGTAGACGATGAGCTCTGTAGGTTTTAGTCTGTCACTTGGACCATATGTGGGTTAGAATGCCATCTAATAGTGTTCTTCTTTAAAGATGGCATGCTAAACACTTGTCCCCAGCTGGTGGAGCTGTTCTGAAAGATTACAAAACCTCTAGGAGGCAGATCCTTGCTGGAGGAAGTGGGTTTCTAGAGGCTTGTCTTAATCTTCTATAGCCAGGCCCACTTCTGGTCGGCTCTCTGCTCCCTTCAAGCACAGTGTGACTATGCTTTCCTCTCCCACTGCCATGCTTTCTCTGCCGTGATGGGCTATACTGATTCTTACATGGTAAGCCAAAGTCAATCCTTCCACTTTCAAGTATGGAGTCACAGCAATAAAAGTAACTAAAGCTGGTTGTAGTGGTGCACACCTTTAATCCCACTATTCAGGAGGCAGAAGCGGGTGGATATCTGAGTCTGAGACTGGCCTGGTCTACAGGAAAGCCAGGGCTACACAGAGAAACACTGTCTCAAAACAAAAGAAGTAAAAACAAAACAAAAGCAATGTTGTGGAATATTAACTTTGACTGGGTAAAGATGTGTTGCTTTTGTTTAGGCTGTAGAATACGACTTTGACTGTGTAAAGGTGTGTCACTTTTGTTTATGCTGCATTTGTTTAACAATATAAGGATGTGTGTTTAATTACGTAAGGATATGTTGCATCTGTTTCATCTTGCCTGCCTAAGGCATCTGATTGGTCTGATAAATAGCTGAACGGCCAATAGCTAGGCAGGAGAAAGGATAGGTGGGACTAGCAGAGTGAGAAAATAAATAGGAGGAGAAATCTAGGCTTGAGTTAAGAAAAAGGAAGAATGAAGAGAAGGAGGAATGAGGGACATGCCAGGGGCAAGGAGTTAGGCAGCGGCTGCTAGCTAGCTAGACGTGAGAAGTAGTGGAAGTAAGATATACAGAAGGAAGAAAGGTAGTAAGCCCTGAGGCAAAAGGTAGATAAAGAGAAACAGGTTAGCTTAAGTTGAAAGAGCTAGCCAGAAACAAGACTAAGATAGGCCTAGCATTCAAAGCTAATAATACAGCCCTGTGTCATGACTGAGAATTGGTTAGTGACCTAAAAAAAAAAAAAAAAGCCTGGAACAAAGTAATATAATATATTATAAACTGATATAAACAGTGACTTCTCGGTCCAGGCCTGGATGACTCTGCACCAGGTGTTATTAGAGACAAATGTCATGGAGTGTACTCCCAGGGAGAGGGGCAGCAGGGCTCTGCCGAGTCCATTGAGCCAGAAGAGCAGAGCTCCAGGCATGCTTTGTCCCTGCCCTGTTGCATCCTAGCACCTGGAAGGAGCAAGCTCAGCCATTACTTAGTCTTTGGTACTAGACAGTGAACCCAGGATCCTTTATACATGATGATTCTAGGAAGTGGTCTCTCCCTGAACTGTGTCTAACCTTTTAACTTTATTATTTATTCATTGATCTGCCTGTGTGTATGTGCACACTCAGTGTGCCATGATGCATCTATGGAGGTCAAGTGTGCCATGGCGTGTCTATGGAGGTCAAGTGTGCCATGGCGTGTCTATGGAGGTCAAGTGTGCCATGGCGTGTCTATGGAGGTCAAGTGTGCCATGGCGTGTCTATGGAGGTCAAGTGTGCCATGGCGTGTCTATGGAGGTCAAGTGTGCCATGGCGTGTCTATGGAGGTCAAGTGTGCCATGGCGTGTCTATGGAGGTCAAGTGTGCCATGGCGTGTCTATGGAGGTCAAGTGTGCCATGGCGTGTCTATGGAGGTCAAGTGTGCCATGACGTGTCTATGGAGGTCAAGTGTGCCATGGCGTGTCTATGGAGGTCAAGTGTGCCATGGCGTGTCTATGGAGGTCAAGTGTGCCATGGCGTGTCTATGGAGGTCAAGTGTGCCATGGCGTGTCTATGGAGGTCAAGTGTGCCATGGCGTGTCTATGGAGGAGGTCAAGTGTGCCATGGCGTGTCTATGGAGGAGGTCAAGTGTTCCATGGCGTGTCCATGGAGGTCAAGTGTGCCATGGCGTGTCTATGGAGGAGGTCAAGTGTTCCATGGCGTGTCTATGGAGGTCAAGTGTGCCATGACATGTCTATGGAGGTCAAGTGTGCCATGACATGTCCATGGAGGTTGGAGGACAACTTTGCAGAGTTGGTTCTCTCCCTCTAACATGTGGAACCCAGGGGTCAAATTTAGGTTGTCAAGCAGAGTGGTTGACTGTTGAGCCATCTTGTTGGTCCTACAACCTTTTAAAGCAATTATTTTTTATTTAATTTTCTCATTTACTTTACACCCCAACCACAGTGTCCACTCTCTCCTCCCATTTCCTCCCCAGCTTCCGCTCTACACTCCTCCCCGAATCTACTCCTCCTCCACCCCTGTTCAGAAAGGGGCAGGCCTCCCATAGGTTCCAACAAAGCGTGACATGTTAAGTTGAAGTCGGACTGAACTCCTCTCCTTGTATTAAGGCTGGGCAAGGCAACCCAGCATGGGGAATAGGTTCCTGGAAGCCAGCAAAAGTGTTAGACACAGGCCCCCATCCCACTGCCAGGAGTCCTACAAGTAGACCAAGCCACACAGCTGTCACACATATGTAGAGGGCCTAGGCCAGTCCCAGGCAGGCTCCCTAGCTGTTGGTCCATAGTCTGAGCTCCCATGAGCAGGTCAGTTGCTTCTGTCAGTTTCATTATGATGAGCCTGACCCCCCCCCCCACTCATCCAGTCCTTCTTCCCTCTCAAGAGGATTCCCTGGGCTCAGCCCAGCGCTTGGCTGTGGATCTCGGCATCTGTTTCCATCAGTTACTGGATGAAGACTCTCCAGTGGCAATTGCAGGTAGTTCCTAATCTGATTACAGGAGATGGTCATTTCAGGCTGGCTATCCACCATTTCTGGGAGTCTTAGCTGGGGTCATCCTTGTAGATTTGTGGGAGTTTCCATTGCATGACCCAGAAATGCCACTCCATCAAGTCATCTCTTTCATTCTCCCCATCTGTCCACCCTTCAGCCTCATCCCTCATGTTCCCATCCCAACCCAGCCCCAGCTTACCCAGGAGATCTCTTCTGTTTCTTTCCCCTTCCTAGGGAAATCCATGCATCCCTCTTTGGGCCCTCTTTGTTATCCAGCCTCTCTGAGGCTGTGGATTGTAGCATGGTTATCTGTTGGGAGCTGTGAACCCCCAGATCCTGAATTTCTTATAAACAACTTGTCTTCCTCGTGCTCTGAGCACGAGACCCTCAGGAATTCCTGATGGCAGAGGAGTGGTTTCTGGTGGGTCTGACTGGGCCGTGGCTATCAGTTAAGGATCCCTATATAAGCTGCCCCTGGGCACAATAAAGGGGGCATTCTTGTTTCAAGGATGTGTGTCTTTGTATGTTTAATATCCAGGCCCTTGCCTGACTCGTGAATGGTCCTGTAGTGCAGGCGTCATAATACAGGAGTAGTACCGTACTGTTACATAGTACAGGACAGGCGGGCGCTACTGTTATCCTTTACTTTACAGCTAATATCTAGTTATAAGTGAGTACATACCAGGTTTGTCTTTCTGGACCTGGGTTACCTCACTCAGGATAATTTTTTTTCTAGTTCCATCCATTTGCCCGCAAGTTTTCTGATGTCATTGTTTTTAACAGCTGAGTAATACTCTGTTGTATAAACATACCACATTTTATTTATCCATTCTTCAGTTGAGGGGCATCTAGAATGTTTCCAGATTCTGCTATAAACATAACAGCTGTGCAAGTGTCCCTGTGGTATGATTGAACATCTTTTGGGTATATGCCCAAGAGTGGTATAACTGGGTCCTGAAATAGGTTTATTTCCAATTTTCTGAGAAACTGCTATATTGATTTCCAAAGTGGCTGTACAAGTTTACACTCCCATTGGCAGTGGAGGAATGTTCTCCTTGCTCCGTGTCCTCTCCAGCATAAGCTATCATTGGTATTTTTGATCTTAGCCATTCTGACTGGTATAAGATAGAACCTCAGAGTTTTGACTTGCATTTCCCTGATGGCTAAGGATGTTAAGTGTATCTTGGCCATTTGATATTCTTCTATTGAGAATAAATATTTGTTATTTTGAGATGGCACTCTTGTTTTGTTGTGTTTTTTGAGACAGGATTTCTTTGTGTAGCTTTGGTGACTGTCCTGTAACTAGCCCTTGTAGACCAGGCTGGCCTCGAACTCACAGAGATCCACCTGCCTCTGCCTCCTGAGTGTTGGGATTAAAGGTTTGGGCCACCACCAGCCAACTGAGATGACACCCTTATTAAACTGCCTATGTGGTTTGGAACTTGTACCATAGCCCATACTGGCCTCAGCCTCCTCCTCCTGCCTCAGCCTCCCAAGCAGCTGGGATTATGAATTTGTGCCTTCAGACCTAGCTTAGTCCATTTGGTTTTGAGACAGGGCATTGCTATGAAGTTCTGGCTGTAAACTCCTGATCTTCCTGTCTTAGACTCTCAAGTTTTGGGATTATTGGTGACTGTCACTATGCTCGACTCTCTGCATTTTTCAAATTAAAATTTGTTGGGTCTTGAACTCCCTATCTAGGCAAGGATGGAGTTCTTCCTGATCTTCTTGCCTCCATTTGCTGATTTCCAGAATTACAGTTACGAGTAACAGCATTTGGCTTATGTAGTACTGGGAATTAAGCCCACAGCCTCAGGCACGCTAAGGCAAGTGGTCAAGCAACTGGGCCCCAGTCCTGCAGTTTTCTTACCAGGCCTGTCATGAAGGGACATCAATTAGTGCATCGTGGTCTGTGTTAGCGACTGTTTTCTTTCTTCTTCCCATGAGCAATTGTAGAAGGCACATGGGATGGTATAGGAGGAAGATGACAGGCAGTGGGGCTTGTTTTCATGAGTACATTGGGCCTGAGAGACTGGGCCTCTCATTGGGGGGCTGCAGAGCCTGAGCTCGGTGGGGGAAGCCACTGTAGATGACCAACAGTGTGGCTTGTGGATCAGTGATGTACTGCATTGCATTTTTGCTGGTGGGGGTTGGGGTGGGGCTGGGTCAGGATGAAGCCCTCGTCTGGACCAGATACTGCTATTGAGGCTGATGAGAGATTCTTAGTCTCTTCATTCCCACACATGGGTTGGATTGATCCTCAGGGACCTATGGGGGGAGCATGGGATGGCTCCTAACCCAGTGGGCTTGTATTGTTGTTATGTTTGTTGTGCAGACAGGAACCATGGACGTCCTGAGACCCAAGGGACTGATGCTCAGAGGGCATTAAGGACTTTAAAACCCATACAAGCCACTTTTAAGGTTTCCCTCTTAGTATTTCACTAGTATTTATTGAATGCCTGTGTAAATGGAGACTTTTCTCTGTCTTGCCTGGTCCCCGCAGCTGCTTATAAAATAACCACTCACAGGCTTAATATTAATTATAATTGTTTGGCCAATGGCTTAGGCATATTACTGACTAACTCTTCCAATTAAATTAACCCATTTCTACTAATCTGTGTACCGTCACATGGCCATGGCTTACCAGTGATGCCCTGGTGTGTTACTCCTGCAGCTACATGGAACCTCCCGGACTCTGTCTTCTTTCTCTCTGTATTTCTGTTTGGGTTTCCTGCCTAGCTATGTTCTGTCTGGCCATTGGTCCAAATAGATTGATCTATCAATCAATGAGAGAAACACATATTCAGAGAATACAGAAGGACATTCTGCATCACACCTGAGGCTGGTCCACCCTGCCATCCAGGGAAGTCTTCTAGGTTCAAAAGGATGGATCTGAACTAATGGTAGAAGAGAGGAGGTATCTAAACAGAACGCTGTGTTCCACAGGGCCTACAGTGCTCTAGGGAATGGAGGGAAGGATGGGGTCAGTTCTTTATATAAATAGTCTTTATATATATAGTCATGGTGTTTGCTTTTCTGCTTGGCTACAGGATACACAGTCAGCTAAGGGTGCTGCCAGGCATCCGTGTGGCTGTCTTCCTGACACTTCGATTTGTAAATACGTCATGGCAGTTGGTGTTCAGAAGAGGGACAGAGAGATGGGAGACTCCACGAAGCATCCTGGTACCTGCTCATCCTCTGGCTGCCATGGAAACCAAGATATGCCTGGGGCGAGTTTCTCAGGGCCTTCCAGTCATTCTCCTGGTATCCAATGATATGTCCTGTTTCTCTCCTCTCTGCTTCCTCCAAGGCCGTCTCTTCACCAAGTGAGTTCTCTATGGTACTTGGAAAGTACCAAGGTGCCAGGAGGAGAAAAGCCAGGCTTGAGTGTCAGAGCGTCTTCACTTCTGTGAACACTTTGTGAACCAAGAACCTCTCTTAGGGCAACTCCTGCAGTTGTGCCCATGGAAGGAAACAACTTTCATTGCCCCAGTGGATCAGGCTATTCTCCTGGGAGAGGACACAAGGTGAAAGGGGAGAGGGAGTGAGCCCACTGCATCCCCCACTCTCTCATCCAGGCTTATGTGGGATTTTTCTTTCTGTTCCCAAGTCCACATTGAGAGGAAGCTTTGTCTAAGGCAGCTGCCCTTGGGGTCAACACTACAGTTTTTTTCAGGCAATTGACTGACCTGCCCAGTGAAGAACCCTGTCTTGTTTGATTGGGAACACAGGAGACATAAGCATCACCATGCCCTGTGCAGTGGCCCTCATTCTGGCCGCTGTGCACAGTGACAGAAATCTTGACACTGGGAAGAAGGGCCAGGGCTTTTGTCTCTGTTTTCTTTCTTACAAGGACACACCTGGAACAGGACTATTTGGCTCTTAAAAAAGAACCATGAATATACACCCCCTAACTGCATGGAGCCTTTGATTGGCACCTAATAATTATGCATGTTTATGGGATCCAGTGTCTAAAGGGAAAGAATCTAAGGTTTAGACAACATGGCACCAGTGTGGACATCTGGAACAACTTAATTAAGATGACCATTACCAGATATGCGGGCAACCACAGTAAGTGCTAAATATGATGGTTGTATAAGTCATTATGTAACCGGCTCTGGCAAGGAGCCATTTTTGGTGATTCTCTACCAAATGTCCTCAGGATCGAGGGTGTATGCCCACAGAATAAAGTGTGCCATGTCAGTGGCATCTCATCTGGGAAATTCTTCAAATGAGTCTGTTCATAGGTGATTGTAGGTTTGTCAGATTGATAGCTGAATCCAACTATATATATATATATATATATATATATATATACACACACATACACACACACACACACACACACAGTGACACTTCAATGCATGTATACAATGTGTAAAAATCGAGGACACTGGCATGCGCATAACCCCAAACACTTAGCCATGTTTTTTTTGGCATTAGGAATATGAAAGTCCTCTCTTCTATTTACTTTTGTATACAGTTATCAGTCATAGTCACCCATCAGTGCTTTGAGACATTAGAAATTCTCCTTACATCACACACTAGTCACCTTTTCTGCCCCTACCTATCCTACCTTCCCAACAGTCTCCTCCTGACAGCCCATTCTTCCTGTCATTACTGTGGGGCAGGCATGGCTTCCCAAGCAGGACTTAAGACTCTGGTCTCCCCTCTGGAAGTTTCAAAAGCTTGGCATGGGGGTGATGCTGGGAACCTCCAGTAGAGCCTGAAGAACCAAATTCTGTTACCGAGCCTTTTTAAGGAGCTGTGATATTTGCAAACTTTGAGTCATTTAGTCCATATTTTTGACAAGTATCTTCCATGTGTAAGTTCTTCGTTTTCAGGGGAATGCATGTTTTCTTACATAAATCCTGAACAATAACAAATTTCTTAGAATCGACAACACTCATTGACAAACTTGCTGCTGTTGTCCTTGATATGGTGTGACATTGTGAGCTGTACTAGCCTTCTTGAACAGTCTCTACTGATGGTGTCTGGGGCTTCTCAAGGTTATGATGCAAACATCGAGACTTAGAATCTTCCCAAGGTTCACTTGTGTCTGAGGCAGTCGATGCTACCTATCGTGATTCATTCCTTTTAGCGTTTAAAAAAAAATCAAACTCAGGTATAATTAATAGGGAATAGACTTGAGAGATCCACAGAGTGACCTAGACATGATCCTGTTCCCCTCTCCCCTTTCTGAATTGAAAGGGTGCACAACCCCTTGGTTCCTCTTCTTCCTCTTCCATGTGCCCTTTTAATTCCCTCTGAATCTACCAGGAAACTCTTTGGTTTACCCCAGCAAGCTGAATGTAGACTCCACCCTCCAAACTGAGGTCAAACTCTATGGGTGATCGCCCCCAACAGCTATCAGATAGAACTTTCGTAGACCAGAATGCCTACACGTAATCTTGGCTTTCTCAACATGAAGGCCTTAGGGTAGCTGACCAGGAGACACCCATGTAGGGCCAGGGGACTCTGGGACCTTCAGTTTGAAATACTTGTTGCTCTGGACTTCAACCAGAGTGCTGAGATTTATCTGTGAGGTGACTTTCATTTTGTTGTTTGAAGCAAAAAACATTGGCATTGTGTTTAGAAGTGGTACTCAGTGGTGGACCATGGGTTTGCCAATCTGCGAGTCCTGGGTTCAACCCCCAGTTACCAACATGAAGGAATGAGTCATTGAAATTTTTCCAGAAAAGTGCCTGTTGCAGTTCTGGGATTGAATATGCACTATTTAAACAAGGCTAGTGCTTGTCGGACCTTGACTGGCTGAGTGTTGGGTACAGGGTCAGAACAGGGCGTTTTTGTACCTTTTCAACCTAAAGATGGACTGTGTGAAGGTTCCTACCTGACTACTGCCCTGTGGATTTAGAAACTGCCTCACACCAGCTCACGTTCCTAGAAGGTGAGCCACTCGAGGTAAATTATTTTAAACATCACAGCATACAGAAGAAAACTGCCTTCTTTAAAATATTTTATATGGTTAGTAGGTTTTTAAAATTCTGTGACAGGTCACACATGCACGCAATGGGTTTCAGTTGTTTTCGCCTTTATTCCCCTCGCTTAACCCTTCCCCCTCTAGCCGGAACCCTTCTTCCAAGGTCCCCTCCACTTCCTGTCTTATTTCTATGTGAGCCTCACTGTAACAGGCTTTTTCTTGGGGAGGGGGGGGCCTCCAACCAGCTCCCAAATAAAGATCCACAGAGACTTATTATTAGTTATGAATGCTCAGCCTTAGCTTAGGCTCCTTTCTTGCCAGCTCTCATAACTTTTTACCTTTCTTTGATTCTGTGTGCCCTGCTTTCCTGCTGTTCGTGTCTGGCTGACCGGTCCCAGACATCTCGCTTCCTCTCTCATTCTCTCTTCACTCTCGAGCCTCTATTCCTCCCACTTACTCTCTCTGCCCGTCAGCCCTGCCTATCCCTCTACTGCCTAGCTATTGACTGCTCAGCTTTTTAGTAGACTAACCAGGTTCCTTAGGCAGGAAAGCAACGCGTCTATACATTGTGAAACAAATGCAGCATGAACAAATATAACTCATCTTTACACAGCAAAAGTAGTATTCCACAACATCTCTCTGAGTTTAATCAAAGTTGCTTGCTTGAACATGGCGGGAACAGGGATTATTTGCTGGGAGTGAGGATAATTTACTGGTGACTACAACACTGAAGAATTCCCCTCCCCTAGCAACTGTCACCTACCAGTAATCCCTCAAGGAGGAGTAGGACCTTATGGGTCCCTCTCTCACCCATGATGAAATGTTGACAAGACTAATCTTGTGCAGGTAATCGTACCTGCAGTGAATTGATGGCTACGTCATGTCCAGAAGATGTCTTTTTGTGTTGCATTTGCCATCCTTTAGCTCTTACGTTCCTTTTGCTTTCTCTTTTGCAATAGCCCCTGAGCCTTGGCCTGGTTGACAGAGTTGCCATTTAGGGCCAACTACTTCAGCCTCACTTTTTTTTTAAATTTTTATTTTCATTTTATTTTATTTTATTTATTTATTTTTGTTTTTCAAGAGAGGGTATCTCTGTTTAGCTTTGGAGCCTGTCCTGGAACTTGCTTTGCAAACCAGGCTGGTCTTAAACTCACAAAGATCTGCCTGTCTCTGCCTCTTGAGTTCTGGAATTAAAGGTGTGCGCCACCACTGCCCGGCATTATCCTCGCTAATTCTTGGCCCTTTAACCAGTTCTGAGTGTCTGCATTAACTACTGCCCACTAGATACGCAGCAGTTTTAAACTGTGGATTTGAGAAGTCTTTTGTGTGATGGAAATAATTATTTAGGAATTTTTATGGAGCTGGGCAGCAGTGGTACACGCCTTTAATACCAACACTTGGAAGTCAGAGACAGTAGGGTCTCTATGAGTTCAAGTTCCAGGACAACCAGGGTGGTTACACAGAGAAACCCTGTCTCAAAAAAACAAAACAAGTCAGCAAACAAGCAAAAAAGATTTATGATCCAAAGACCCTTTGATATCGTCTTTTTAAATCTGTAAGTCTAGTATCCTTCAGTGCGCATGTGGGAAAGTTTGTATTTCCCCTCGGTCAGGTGGCTGCAGGGCCTCAAGAACTTTTGCTATAGGGTTTATTCATGTATGATTTACTTGTAGTTATCATGTTCTGTGGTTTAAATGGACACTCAAAGCAGTGTTTTTGCTGGGGAAGCAGTGAGTAGCCCACTGCCAGCCAGTGGCCAGGTGCAGACATACTTTTTCCACTCCATGGGCAAGGCAAAGAGGTCTGTCTTGCTCAAGATGAGCGTCAACCACACAGATGGCCTTGGCGGCATTTGCACTGCTGAACATCCTCCTGTTTTCCAGGAATATTTAATGACAGTGGGAAATACGATCTAATGTGAAGCCTGCTCCATCAGAGCTGCAGACTGTGCCCAGGCGCTCTGAGTCAGCATGAACAACCACAGGCAGGAAAGGAGCCAGGGTTACTACCCCAAGAGGGCGATGGAGGAAGTACCAACAGGAGGTGCCAGCCCCAGAGTGGTTAGTTAACCCCTTCCTCCCAGCACCCTGGTTGGAGGAAGGAGATGTGAAAAGCAAGAAGGAGGCGAGGTTGCTAGGGAAAGGACCAAGGAGCATCACTGGTGAAGTTCGGTAGCATGGATCACTATTTTATTTCCACGAGCCAGCCCTGTCCTGTCTAACAATCCTGCTAAAGGCGGTTGGCTGCCAATTCTTTAGGTCCCCTAAGGTCATGTCTACAGGGTTCTTATTTTTATCCTAGAAAACTGTTTAAAAGGCAAGTTGAATATTGCATCTGGAAAGCCAGATTGAATGGATCTATGTAGCTTCAACAGTCGCTCTGACCCCTTCTTCGGTTACTATTGCTAACTGTTTCCGCTCTAGTCAAACTGTTCCCACCAAAAATGTAATTGCCATTGGGCAGAGTCAGGTATTGGGGTTCATGTCTGTAAATTCAGCACTTGGGAGAAGAAGGTGGCAAGACAGAGAGTTGTTCAAGGCCAGCCTGGGCTACAGAGTGAGACCGGTATGGTTGGTTGATTGGGCTTTGGTTCCCCTTGTTCACTGTGCCCCCACCTCACCTCCCACTGATCATTTTGCCATGTTATGATACAGCACCAAGGCTCTCCCCAGATGAGGTCTCTCAGCCTTGGACGTCTCAGCCCGCAGAACCATGAGCCAAGAGTCTTCTGTTGTTTCTATGTAGTTCAGTTTGTGGCTTTCTATTACAGCAGTAGCTGTAAATAGAAATGAATTAAGTCTGAGATAAAGAACCTGCTTAGGAGGGTTTGTCCACCTCTGCGGTCTAGTGTGTTCCTGTGAAGGGCGGCTGTGCAGATTTCCGTGACCTTTGCAGTGAGGGCTTTTTCCCCTTCGGCTGCTGGTACTGATGGAGATGAACTTGTCAGAAGAGGAGGGAATGGAAACTAAGTTTGGGTTCCAAAGCAACCGATTTCCACATGCGGTGAGCTGCAGTTGCTGCTCCACTGGTTCAGGATCCGTGAAGAGGAGGGGGATAAGGGACCAGCAAGGGCTTTAGCCTCCGCCAGGGACCTGGGTTCCTGGGGCTTGGCCACCCTAGGGGTGGTTTGACATGGGGTGGAAGGTGATCTGACTTGGCCCAGCCTTTCCACCTTGTTCTAGCAGGTAATTTGCTAGGGACTTACTCCCAGGGTTGCATGCATGCTTGCTTGTGCTCCACCACGGGGCTGCAGTTGTTAGTCCCTGAGTAGTTACGGGGTCTCTGTGTCACTCAGATTGGCCTTATGCCCTAGGTCTTCCTGCCTCAGCTGGATCCTGTGTGCTGGGATTGAAGGTGTGTGCCACCACACCTAGCTAGGCACCAGGTTGTTGTTGTTATTGGTTTGTTTGTTTGTTTGTTTGTTTTTTTTGAGATAGAGTATCATTTGGCTCCAACCTAGGTTCAAATTTAAAATGTAGCCAAGGCTAGCCTTGAATTCCTGCTCCTCCCGAACCCACCTCTCAAGTCTAGGGTTCCAGACATGTGGCACCGCACCTGACTCTAGGCATCCATTTTTAATAGACAGGCTTTTGTCTACATTTTTTTTTAAAAAAATTGTGGTTTTCCCTTTACATGAGAGAGGAAAAGGAGCCAGTGAGATGGTTCCGAGAGTAGACGCCCTGGCTGCTGAGCTGAGCTGGATCACCTGGATTTCATCCCTGGGATCTGCGTGAGGGAAAGAAAAAAATTGGCTCCCACAGACCATCCTCATACTCTGGGCTCCATATGTATGCTGTGACATCAGTGTGATCATACACATACACACATATAAATACGCACACACATGCACACACACATACAAATACACACACATGCACACACACATACAAATACACACACATGCATGCACACATACAAATACACATGCGTGCACACACATGTACACATACAAATACACACATGCACACACATACACACATACAAATACACACAAATACACACATACACACAAATACACACACATACACACAAATACACACACATACACACAAATACACACACATACATACATACACACAAGGAAAAAAGTTGAGAACATGCATATTGTTTCAACAGATATCTGTGTTCATTGCTGAGTCGCCATGTGGGCTCTTTGGAATAATTTCTCCTCTCCCCCTCCATCATCTGTTCTGAAATAATCCAAGGTTCTCACAAAGTTGCAGACTTGGTGCAGAGGGTTGGCCACCTCCCACCCAGGTTATCCTGGTTCCAGCATAATCACAGCACAGTGTCCAAACCAGGGCCTGTCACGGGTATCTCGTGTGTGAGGCTTAGTGGCATGTTATTACAGCACGTAGTCCCCAGACTGCCACTGTAGTCAAGACGGAGTCCATCCCCACAGACACTTCCCGCCCCTGTGGATGCGCCCTTCACCCACGCCTCCAGCAACCACTGATCTTTTCCATGTCTGTAGTTTTGTTATTCTTCAAATGTCACATATATGGAATCGTGTGGTGTGTGACCTTTTGAGACTGGCTGGTTTTCACTCAGCAGAATTGCCTTGAGTCCTGACCAGTTTGGTGTGTGTACTCAGCCTTTTTTTTTTTTTAATTTATTTTATCACTGAGTAGAACTCCTTGTGGTAGCTAATTTTATAGGCCAAACTGCAGGTCATAATACTGGATATTTGGTCCACCTTGCCTTACCCAGCCCTCACCCCTGCCTCATCCCTGCTTCCCTTCCTCACCTACCCCCCACTTTTCTCTTTGGAGTATGGGTCTCATTGTTACCCCGGGTTAGCCTAGATTTCATGATTCCTCCTGCCTCAGCCTCCTCAGTGTTAGGTGTGCAGGCCTTTCACTCCCCCAACTTTCTAGATGTTTGTGTAAGGGACCTGGAGTGAGAGTGCCGTTAGGTCAACAGATCTGGGTAAAGAAGACTGTCTTCCGCGGAGTACATGTGACTGACTCATGGGAAGGCCATGTTAGAAAAATGGCTGATTCCCCTAAGGAGAATTATTCAGACACTCCTAACAGCCTTTTCTGGTCTTCCAGTGTGACCTGTGAAGTCTGGGACAGCCCCTCCACATGAGAGCTTTTTCTTAAAAGTTTAAAAAGACTGCGATTGCCAAGATGCAGTGGAAGCACCCAGGAGAAGGGTACGGAAAAGATGCCCTGAGGAATGTGTAAGTAGATGTAGCCAGGCAAAAAGAAAACGTGAGGGGCTGGTGGAGTACAGTTCCAGTGGATGAAACAATTTGTGCACACCCACAGAGATTGCTGAGAACTGGCATAGCCAAGCAACCAAAACTAGGGACGGGTACTCATTTATGAGCGGCAGCATGGGGGTGCATGGCGCACATACACATGTCAGAGGAAAACCTCAAGTGTCAGTCCCTGTCTTCTGCCTTGTTTGAGACAGGGTCTCTTGTTCACTGGTGCTTATGCCAGGCTGGCTGGCCTGCAGGTGCAGTGAAGGACTATATTAAGATGCTGCTCCAGAACGAGTCACTTAAATTTCTGGTCTTTGCTCACCATTTAACTATGCTCCAAGCTTGCACAGAAGAAGTCATCGAAAACAAGGCTCGTTACATCAGGATAGATGGAAGTGTTCCATCTTCAGAAAGGATTCACCTGGTTAATCAGTTTCAGAAGGACCCCAATACTCGTGTGGCTATCCTGAGCATTCAAGCTGCTGGCCAAGGTCTAACATTTACTGCTGCAAGTCACGTTGTGTTCGCTGAGTTGTACTGGGACCCTGGACATATCAAACAAGCTGAAGACCGAGCTCACCGAATTGGACAGTGCAGTTCTGTGAATGTTCACTATCTTCTGTGTGTTAAACACACAGAATCATACGGTCTCTGAAGACCCTATGTACCAGTTTCTTAAATCATCCACTGTATTATCTGGGTTTGGTTTTAACAAGTGCAGTGCTCTCTCTCTCTCTCTCTCTCTCTCTCTCTCTCTCTCTGTGTGTGTGTGTGTGTGTGTATGTAAGTTGTAAGTTTCTGGGCAGATAGTGTCTTGTGTCTATGAGATAGATATTCACTGTTTCAGTCACTGGATTGTAAGGAGAGTAAGAGTACATTTAACTTTTTCTTTCCTTTTCCTCCTGCTCCTTGGTTTTGTTTTTTCTTTGTTGTTGTTGTTGTTTTTGTTTGTTTGTTTTTGGTTTGTTTTAGGGTTTGGCTTTTTTAAAATTTATTTATTTATTAAAGATTTCTGTCTCTTTCCCGCCACCACCTCCCATTTCCCTCCCCCTCCCCCAATCAAATCCCCCTCCCTCCTCAGCCCGAAGAGCAATCAGGGTTCCCTGCCCTGAACCCCCACCTCCATCCAGGTCTAGTAAGGTGGGCATCCAAACTGTCTAGGCTCCCACAAAGCCAGTACGTGCAGTAGGATCAGAAACCCATTGCCATTGTTCTTGAGTTCTCAGTAGTCCTCATTGTCCGCTATGTTCAGCGAGTCTGGTTTTATCCCAGGCTTTTTCAGACCCAGGCCAGCTGGCCTTGGTGAGTTCCCAATAGAATATCCCCATTGTCTCAGTGTGTGGGTGCACCCCTCGCGGTCCTGAGTTCCTTGCTCGTGCTCTCTCTCCTGCTCCTGATTTGGACCTTGAGATTTCTGTCTGGTGCTCCAGTGTGGGTCTCTGTCTCTGTCTCCTTTCATCGCCTGATGAAGGTTAATATTCAGGAGGATGCATATATGTTTTTCTTTGGGTTCTCCTTATTTAGCTTCTCTAGGATCACTAATTATAGGCTCAATGTCCTTTGTTTATGGCTAGAAATCAAATATGAGTGAGTACATCCCATGCTCCTCTTTTTGGGTCTGGCTTACCTCACTCAGGATAGTGTTTTCTATTTCCATCCATTTGCATGCAAAATTCAAGAAGCCCTTGTTTTTTACTGCTGAGTAGTACTCTAATGTGTATATATTCCATACTTTCTTCATCCATTCTTCCATTGAAGGGCATCTAGGTTGTTTCCAGGTTCTGGCTATTACAAACAATGCTGCTATGAACATAGTAGAGCATATACTTTTGTTGTATGATAAGGCCTCTCTTGGGTATATTCCCAAGAGTGGTATTGCTGGGTCCAGGGGTAAGTTGATCCTGAATTTCCTGAGAAACCGCCACACTGCTTTCCAAAGTGGTTGAACAAGTTTGCATTCCCACCAGCAATGGATGAGTGTACCCTTTTCTCCACAACCTCTCCAGAAAAGGCTATCATTGGTGTTTTTTATTTTAGTCATTCTGACAGGTGTAAGATGGTATCTTAAAGTTGTCTTGATTTGCATTTCCCTGATCGCTAAGGAAGTTGAGCATGACTTTAAGTGTCTTTTGGCCATTTGAACTTCTTCTGTTGAGAATTCTCTGTTCAGCTCAGTGCCCCATTTTATAATTGGGTTGATTAGCCTTTTACGGTCTAATTTCTTGAGTTCTTTATATATTTTGGAGATCAGACCTTTGTCAGTTGTGGGGTTGGTGAAGATCTTCTCCCAGTCAGTGGGTTGCCTTTGTGTCTTAGCAACAGTGTCCTTTGCTTTACAGAAGCTTCTCGGTCTCAGGAGGTCCCATTTATTCAATGAGGTCCTTAATGTCTGTGCTGCTGGGGTTATATGTAGGAAGTGGTCTCCTGTGCCCACGTGTTGTAGAGTACTTCCCACTTTCTCTTCTATCAGGTTCAGTGTGTTCGGACTGATATTGAGGTCTTTAATCCATTTGGACTTGAGTTTTGTGCATGGTGATAGACATGGATCTATTTTCATTCTTCTACAGGTTGACATCCAGTTTTGCCAGCACAATTTGTTGAAGATGCTCTCTTTTTTTCCATTGTATACTTTTAGCTCCTTTATCGAAAATCAGGTGTTCATAGGTTTGTGGGTTAATGTCAGGGTCTTCTATTTGATTCCATTGGTCGACTTCTCTGTTGTTATGCCAATACCAAGCTGTTTTCAATACTGTAGCTCTGTAGTAGAGTTTGAAGTCAGGGATGGTAATGCCTCCAGACAATCCTTTGTTGTATAAGATTGTTTTGGCTATCCTGGGTTTTTTATTTTTCCATATAAAGTTGATTATTGTCTTCTCCAGATCTGTGAAGAATTTTGGTGGGATTTTGATGGGGATTGCATTGAATCTATAGATTGCTTTTGGTAGAATTGCCATTTTTACTATGTTGATCCTCCCAATCCAGGAGCAAGGGAGATCCTTCCATTTTCTGGTGTCCTCTTCAATTTCTTTCTTCAAAGACTTAAAGTTCTTGTCAAATAGATCTTTCACATCCTTGGTCAGAGTTACCCCAAGATATTTTAGGCTATTTGTGGCTATCGTGAAAGGTGATGCTTCTCTAATTTCCCTCTCTGTTTCCTTATCCTTAGTGTATAGGAAGGCCACTGATTTTTTGGAGTTGATCTTGTATCCTGCCACATTACTAAAGGTGTTTATCAGCTGTAGGAGTTCTTTGGTAGAGTTTTTGGGGTCGCTTATGTATACTATCATATCATCTGCAAATAATGAGAGCTTAACTACTTCTTTTCCGATACGAATCCCCTTGATCCCCTTATGTTGTCTTTTTGCTATTGCTAGAACTTCAAGCAGTATATTGAAGAGGTATGGAGAGAGTGGACATCCTTGTCCTGTTCCTGATTTTAGTGGGATGGCTTTGAGTTTTTTTCCGTTTAATTTAATGTTAGCTGTCGGCTTGCTGTAAATAGCTTTTATTATATTTAGGTATGACCCTTGTATCCCTAATCTCTCCAAGACTTTTATCATAAAGGGGTGTTGAATTTTGTCAAATGCTTTTTCAACATCTAATGAAATGATCATATGGTTTTTTTCTTTCAGTTTATTTATTTGGTGGATTACATTGATAGATTTGCGTATGTTGAACCAGCCCTGCATCTCTGGGATGAAGCCTACTTGATCATGATGGATAATTTTTCTAATGTGTTCTTGGATTTAGTTTGCCAGTATTTTATTCAGAATTTTTGCGTCGATATTCATGAGTGAGATAGGCCTGTAATTCTCTTTCTTGGTTGGGTCTTTATGTCTTTTTGGTATCAGGGTAACTGTAGCTTCATAAAAGGAATTTGGCAATGACTCTTCTGTTTCTATATTGTGAAATACATTAAGGAGTATAGGTATTAGCTCTTCTTGGAAGTTCTGGTAGAATTCTGCATTGAAACCATCTGGTCCTGGGCTTTTTTTGGAAGGGAGATTTTTGATAACAGTTTCTAGTTCTTCACGACTAACAGGTCTATTTAGATCGTTCACCTGGTCTTGGTTTAGCTTTGGTATATGGTATTTATCTAATTGCATTTTCTACTTTTGTGGCATACAGGCTTTTGTAGTACGATCTAATGAGTCTCTGAATTTCCTCTGTGTCTGTGGTTATGTCCCCCTTTTCATTTCTGATCTTATTTATTTGCGTGTTCTCTCTCTGTCATTTAATTAGTTTGGATAGGGGTTTGTCGATCTTGTTGATTTTCTCCAAGAACCAACTTTTTGTTTCATTGATTCTTTGGACTGTTTTCTGTGTTTCTATTTTGTTGATTTCTGCCCTCAATTTGATTATTTCCAGTCTTCTACTCCTCCTGGGCGCATCTGCTTCTTTTTTTTACTAAAGCTTTCAGGTGTGCTGTTAAGTCTCCGATGTATGTTTTCTCTGTTTTCTTTAAGTGGGCACTTAGTGCTATGAACTTTCCTCTTAGCACTGCTTTCATAGTGTCCCATAGGTTTGAGTATGTTGTCCCTTTATTTTCATTAAATTCAAGGAAGACTTTAATTTCTTTCTTGATTTCTTCCTTGACCCAGATGTGGTTCAGTAGTTGACTGTTCAGTTTCCATGAGTTTGTCGGCTTTCTGGGAGTAGCGTGGTTGTTGCCTTCTAACTTTAATCCGTGGTGATCTGATAAGACACAGGTGGACACTGATATTTTTTTGTATCTGTGGAGGTTTCCTTTGTTTCCAAGTATGTGGTCAATTTTTGAGACGGTTCCATGGGCTGCAGAGAAGAAGGTATATTCTTTCCTATTTGGGTGGAATGTTCTATAGATGTCTGTTAAGTCCATTTGCTTCATTACCTCCAGTAGTTCTCTTACTTCTCTATTAGGTTTCTGTCTGATTGACCTGTCCATTGCTGAGAGAGGTGTATTGAAGTCTCCTACTACTAGTGTGTGTGGTTTGATGTCTGCCTTGAGTTTTAGTAATATTTCTTTTACATAAGTGGGTGCTTTTATATTAGGGGCGTAGATATTCTGGATTGAGATGTCATCCTGATGAATTGTTCCTGTTATGAGTATAAAGTGTCTATCTCGATCTCTTCTGATTGATTTTAGTTTGAAGTCAGTTTTGTTAGAAATTAATATGGCCACACCTGCTTTTTTCTTAGGACCATTTGCTTGAAAGACCTTTTCCCAACCCTTTACTCTGAGTAGATGCCTGTCTTTGTGGTTGAGATGTGTTTCTTGCAAACAGCAGAATGTTGGATCCTGTTTTCATATCCAATCTCCTAGTCTGTGCCTTTTTATAGGTGAATTGAGACCATTAATATTAAGTGATATTAATGACCAGTGTTTGTTTACTCTGGATATTCTTATTGTTTTTGGAAGTAGAATTTGTGTGTCTCCCTTCTTTGAGTTGTGCTGGTGAAGGGTCGCTAGATGCCTCAGTTATTGTAGGCAGTGTTAGCAATGTTGGATTCCTTGGGTTGCGATTTTCCTTCTATTACTTTCTGTAGGGCTGGATTCATGGCTACGTATTGTTTAAATTTGTTCTTATCCTGGAATGTCTTGTTTTCTCCATTGATAGTGAACAAAAGCTTGGCTGGGTATAGTAGTCTGGGCTTGCATTCCTGGTCTCTTAGCTTCTGCAGTACTTCTATCCAGGACCTTCTGGCTTTCATTGTTTCCATAGAGAAGTCAGGTGTAAGTCTGATCAGTTTACCTTTCTAAGTTACTTGGCCTTTTTCCTTTGCAGCTCTTAGTATTCTTTCTTTAACCTGTATATTTTGTGTTTTGATTATTATATGGTGAGGGGATGTTTTTCTTTGATCCAGTCTGTTTGGTGTTCTGTATGCTTCTTGAATAGTCAAAGGAATATCTTTCTTTATGTTGGGAAAGTTTTCTTCCATAATTTTGTTAAAAATATTTTCTGGGCCTTTGAGATGTGACTCTTTTCCTTCTTCTATTCCTATTATTCTTAGGTTTGGTCTTTTTATTGTGTCCCATAATTCCTGAATGTTTTGTGATGAGAATTTGTTGGCTTTGCAGTTTTCTTTGATCAGCGCATTTATTTTCTCTATGGTGTCCTCAGAATCTGAGATTCTTTCTTCTATTTCTTGTATTCTATTGATTATGCTTGTTTCTGTAGGCTCTGCTCGTTGACCTAGATTTTCCATATCCAGCTGGTCCTCAGTTTGTGTTTTCTTCCTTGCTTCCATTTCAGTTTTCAATTCTTGAACTGTTTCCATTACCTGTTTGATCATTCTTTTTTTTTTGTTTTTTTTTTTTTTTTTGTTTTTTTCGAGACAGGGTTTCTCTGTGGTTTTGGAGCCTGTCCTGGAACTAGCTCTTGTAGACCAGGCTGGTCTCGAACTCACAGAGATCCGCCTGCCTCTGCCTCCCGAGTGCTGGGATTAAAGGCGTGCGCCACCACCGCCCGGCTCTGTTTGATCATTCTTTCTTGGTTTCCCAGGGTATTATGTACGTATTTACTCATTTCTTCAAACTTTTGGTTATACTTCTCATCCATTTCTATAAGGGCATTTTTCACATGTTGTTTAAGGGACTCTATTGCTTTCATAAAGTCAATTTTTTCCAGTTCTTCTGCGTTAGGGTGTTGAAGACCTTCTGTTGTAAGATCATTGGGTTCTGGTGTTTTCATGCTGTTCTTCAGATTATTGGGTGAATTTTTGCCTTGGAGCCTGCCCATCTCCTCCTATTGATGCTATCTAATGGGTCTTTTAAAACTGGTTCAGGTTTCCCTGTTGGCCAGGGGCTCCTCTTACAAAATGCCCTCGCTCTGTTTCCTGGTTCCTACAAGGGGGCCAAGATCCCTCTCACCCCTCAGAAGGGTCTTCAGGAATAGGACCCGTCTCCTCCTTTCCCAGGGAGCTCGCCAACCAAAGGCCTACCTCTTTGATTTAATTGTAGTGGGGCCATCTGCTCTCGGTGTTGCGCGCTGGTCCCTGCAGCCTGCGTCTACTGCCACGATGGTTCCCGCTGCCTGCGTCCTGCGTCCTCTGCTGCCCCTGTGGTCTCAGCTGGTCCTTGCTGCGGAGGGCGTCCACCGTCCGCCTCCGCCGTCCGGGTTCCGTCCGCCCTGGCTTTTTTCTTTTGAGACATTGTCTCACTATGTAGCCCAGGCAGTCTCCTGCTCTAGCCTCCTAAGTGCTAGGATTATAGATGCATAACCATGCCTGTGTTACATTTAGCTGCCCCCAGTTCTGTTTTTTAACCATAAAATTTTATTATTTGAGAATTTCATGTATTTTGACCATAGTCACGCCCCTTCTCTAACTCCTCCAGATCCACTCCACCTTCCTACCCATCTCAACTTCATGTTGCCATCACTGTCCATAGCTCCTCAGCTGGGGGTAGGAGCTCATGAACCCCTCCCCTCGCGTGCTGGAGTGTCAGCTGGCATGATCTCGCACAGGTAATCACAGCTGTCCTGAGTTCCTAAGGGTTACAGTCCTGTTACGTCTAGAAGACCCTGTGTCATCCTGCACCTCCCTGGTATTGGCGCTTCCTGTCTTTCTGTTTCCTCTCCTGCAAGGGTTGCTGAGCTTCCTGGGGGCTTTTTAAGAGTCTAATGCTCTATGGTTGAACGGGAGACCCACCCTCCAGAGTGAGAGCACCCTTATGCTCTGGCAACTGTGCCACACAAGGGCCCTGGTCTCCCTTTCCTCACCAGCACTTATGGTTCCTGGCTTTAGTTCTGTAGTTCCCATAGGTGGACAGTGACAGCTCACATCTCCTAATTCACATTTCCCTGGTGGCTCGGGATGGGGAACATGTTCATGTGCCTCTTTGGCATCTGTTTGATTGTCAGAGGATTATGTATATCTCTTTGCTTGTTCTCTAATTAATGGTTTAATTTTCAGTTGTTAAAAATATGTATTCTGGGTATGAGTCCTTTGTCATACATGTAGCTTGTTGAAAGGTTCTCAGGTCTGTGATGGAAACAATTTTAAAGATGTCCTCTGAGATCCATATCTCCTAGTTCTCCTGTCAGGTACTCAATAGGTACCACTGTGAGCAGATCTTGCACACGCAGTTAAGGTTACGGGTGTGGTGGTACACTGCCATTTTTATGGTGATTTGTCACAGAAGGGAGAGACACGTTTGGCCTGTGACCACCTTGCTCTCAACAAGGTAATGCTAAATAAAAGCAATGAGGTCCAGTCCTTTACAGAGTGTGCCTTTGGGTTAGATTTAAGAATTCTTTCCCAAGCCTCTGGTTATGAAGATGTTCCTGAAGAGATGCTTAAATGTTCATACACTGTGGGGGTTCCTTACCTTCGTTGTTTATTTATTATTCACTTAGTCTCTCTTTCTCTCTCTTTGTGTGTGTGTGTCTGTCTATCTGTCTGTCTGTCTCCATGTGTGTCTGTCTGTCTATCTGTCTGTCTCCGTGTGTGTCTGTCTGTCTCTGTCTCCGTGTGTGTGTGTGTGTGTGTGTGTATACACAAGCATGAGCGCCCATGCTACAGTATGAGCGGAGGTGAGAGGGCAGCTTAAGGAGCCAGTTCTCTCCTTCCACCCTGTGGGTTCAGAGGATGGAACTCAGTCTGCCTTTACCTGCTAAGCCAGCTCACCAGCCCCATAGTTCATGGTTTATATTCACACTTTATCTTTCAGCATCATTGCAGACGATGTGAGATGCAAACAATGACTCTCTCCCCGCTCCTCTGCTTTTCCTGCCTCCCCTCCTTCCTTTCTTCCTCTCTCTTTCCTTGGTCATTCAGTTACTCCAGCACTGCCTGTTCAAAGATGAGTGTGCTCCATTCACTCGTGCTTGCTGCTTGTCAAAGTCAGACGCCTCCTCTTACTGGTTCTTAGATCTCCCTCTCTCCTACTGGTCTGTGTGTAGGTTTCTCAGCCAGTCATGGCCTTGATCACTGAGGCTGTACATGAGTTCTGCAGTTCAGGCAGACTGACCCTGGGTCACTGCGGCTGGACACTAGCTCTGCAGTTCAGGCAGACTGACTCTTCCTGTTTTGTTTTTAATGATCACTTTAGCTATTCTAATCTCTTTGCTTTTCTGTATAAATTTTAATTGATTTTTATTAAATAATTGACTTACGTTTATTATCAATTTTATTTCTCATGCAGTGTGTTTTGATTATGTTTCTTCCCCTCTCCCAAGTCTTCACAGGTCTTCCCTACCGTTTAGGGATGGGTGCTCCAAAGCCGTTTACTCTCTTCGTGTTGCCCAGCTGTGGAGCTCTTCATGGTTCCTATCTACTACAGGAAGTGGTGTCTCTGATGAGGGTTGAGTGATGGGCTGACCTATGGGTATAGCAACATGTCGCGGGGAGTTGTTTGATTACTATGTTCCCTTAGCACAATAGTAGTAAGTTCTGTATAAGTTTTAGAATAATCTTGTATAAAGTTAAAAATATCTTGCAAGAAGACAGGAGAGGGCTGCCAGGGGGAGACAAAGTGTAAAAAGTACACACATACACACAAACACACAAACACATAGGCACACCCATCACAATGAGACCCATTTCTTTGTATGCTAACCAAAAATTAATAAAAATATATTGCTAGGATTTTGATCTAAAGGGTGTTAATAAACATGGACTTCTGCTTGGAGAAGATTGACATCTTTGCCGTAGTCTTTTTTTTTTATTAGCATGTTCTTAGATCTTAGTATAAAACTCCTACGTGTATTACATTAGATTAATACCTCCATATTTCATTTTTAGACAGAGTGTGGCTGGAATTCTGCTTTTGGTTTCCATACATCTGCACCAGTATGTACAAACATGGTGGTTGTGACCTTCTTAAATTTATCAATGCTGGTTCAAAAAAACTGGGGGGAGGGTAGATTCCACAGCGGTTTCCATGGAGACCATGGTGCCACCTTCCTTTTGTTCGTTTGTGGCCTTATGGTGCTATTGGGACTTCCAGAAGTAAGTTGATTAGCAACTGTGACAACAGACGTCTCGCCTTGTTCCCAGTCTTGGGTGCAAAGCGTTCAATCTTTCATCAGATCCCATGTTAGCTGTGGTTTCTGGTGAGCGCCAAGCATCAGCTCCTTTCCTGAGACTTTTGGCAAGAACGAGTGTCAGATTTTGTTAAATGTTGTCTCTTTTTCTGTCAAAATTTTAATTTTTTAAAAAATATTTTATTCAATGTCTATACATGCATATAATCTGTTTTCATCAAACCCACCCCCATTCCCTCTCCTCCAACTTCTTCCCCATCCCCCACCATGTTTCCTCCCATCTTCATGTGCACTCTCTCTTTGATACCACTGAGTCCATTTAGTGCCCGTGTGTGAACATGCGTGGGACCATCTCCTCTCAGGGACCACATCCGTGATGGAAACTGACTCTCCTCCCCAGTGTCCATCAGTTAGGGGTGGGACTTCTTGAGGCCCTCCTCCATCCATGTTGGGATTTTGGCTGACTTGAGCTCACATATGCAGTCCCAGCCAGTGTGAGGTCACATGTGCAACTACCATGTCATGTCTGGCAAATACTGTTTTCTGAGGACGTCTGTTCCTGTGGCTCTTGCATTCTCTCTGCTCCCTATTCCATGATGATTTCTGAGCTTTGGAAGGAAGGGGTGTGGCACAGATGTTCAGTTTAGGGCCGAGTACTCTGAAGTCTCTTATTCTCTGAATGTTGACCAGTTATGGGTCTCTGTATTAATTGCCATCTACTGCAAAGAATCTTCTTTGATGAGGGTTGAATAATATACTAATCTATGAGTATAAAAATAAGAATTTAGGAGACAGTTCATTACTATGATCATTTAGCAGAATAATAGTACTAGGCCATCCTCTCTGACCTGCCGAGCCACAGGTGCTTGGCTTAGTGGTTCCGGGCATGTGTTCCATTTGTAGAGTAGGCTTTGGGTCCAATCATGAAACTGTTGGTTACATCCATAACACTGTGCCACTATTGTACCAACGAATATATCTTGCCAGGCCTTTCATTGTTGTAGCTCACAGAGTTTGCAGTCGAGTAGGATGGTTGATAATTTTTCTTCCTGGGTAGAATACAAAAAAAAAAAAACCTTCCAGCACTCTGAAATCTAGAAGTTGGGGGTGAGGCTTCCAGGTCAGTACCAGCTTGAGTTCTCCTTGTCCTGTGACTCAGGTATGCAATGTCTTCAGCAGTGGGGTCTTCCCATCGAGTTCTGAACGGTAACCAAGAGAAATGACAATAGTTTGTAATGTTTTGGGGGGAGACTTTAAAGGATCTCACTGATAAATAGCTCAAAAAGAGATAATAGGTACCTGGTAGTGATTTACTTATTTATTTGATAGTCTTTGGTGTCTGGAGGAAGCAGGGTCCTCCTGTCACAAGGTGACTTCATTTAAATCCCTTTTATACCTTAGTGTGCGTGTTTATTTTAGGTTTCCGAGGTAGTAAGTTTCCAGATGGCTTTTTCAAAGGTCTTTAGTGTTAGTTCTCCTTCCCCATACTCCCTCCTCCACCCTGCCCTCTCACCCCTCACCCTTCACCCCTCACCCCATTTAACCCTTCCTGTTTCATTACCCTCCATTTTTCATCGAGTGGTTTGTGTTTTACTTGTGTTTTTGTGGAGTACACTGATTGACTTTCAAGTGTTGAACCGATCTTGAATCCTTAAAATAAACTCCACTATGTCATGTGGTATTAATCTCTTAAAGATTTCTAAAATTTGCTTACTGATAGCCTGTTAGGGATTTTTGGCATCTGTCCTCATGAAGTTTGCAGGGATTTGGGTCCTATTTTTGGTTTTATGTCAGGTAATACCAGCTTCATAAAATAAGCTGTAAAGTACCCCCTTCTATTTGAGGGGGTGAACTGTATAAAGTTTATGTTAAACCTCCTATAAATATCTGTAGAATTCTCTTCAGAGAAACTATCTGGCCTGGAAGTTTCTTCTCGGGGAGCTATAGGCTATAGAGTCCACTTTCTGTTTATATTTCAGTTTCAGGGCTGTTAGTGTTTTGTCTTGGGTGCTTGTGGAAGTTGGAATTCTCATGGAATAGATCCATTTCCTCTGAATTTTCAGATTTATGCTTGAAATCTTATTTGTTTTCTGTGTGATGTCTGAATCAACTTTAGTTTTATCTTTTAGTTCATTTGTGATAGTGGCAGCCTGTATTTGCTCTCTCTCTCTTTGATGGTCATGATACAAGTTTGTTCATTTTATTGAGTTTTCCAAAGAACCTGTAAATGGAGGACAGGTAGAGGAGGAGGGAAATGGAGATGTGGGACGAGCTGTTGTCATTTCTCCTGGTTACCGTTCAGAACTCGATGGTAAGACCCCACTGCTGAAGACATTGCATACCTGAGTCACAGGGCAAGGAGAACTCAAGCTGGTACTGACCTGGAAGCTTCACCCCAGCTGCTAGATTTCAGAGCGCTGGAAGGTTTTTTTTTTTTTTTTTGTATCCTACCCAGGAAGAAAACTCACCAACCATCCTACTCAACTGTGAACTGTGAGCGACAACAATAAGTGGCCTGGTCAGATATGTCCATCTTTCCCTTTCGGGGACTGCCGGGAAGAGTGGGTGCAGGCAGGAAAGTAGAGCCTCGGTTGGAGAGAGGAATGTTAGGACATTGTAAATCGATGCTCTTTCTGCCTCCAGGCTACTGGGGGAACAAGCTGGAGGTGTTGAGGAAGGCAACCCCTGACCCTCCGTGCTTCTTTTGAAAGGGGTCTTGGATCATCTGGGACTTAGGGTATATGGGAGGTGTTATCCAGAAACCTCACATGCACTGTGCAGAAGAAATAGAGAAGGATGCTGAGGCCCTCTCTGTCCTGAGGGGATACACTCTCCCTCTCCTCAACAGGAGCGCTTCATTTGCATCTCATTTACATCATATTTGCATAGTATTTGCATTACATTTGCACTGTAGGATGCTAGGTCAGGAGAAAGCTTTCTGGAGAGACTTCCACCAGACACTCAAGACACTCAGATCTTCTATAGGGACCCAAGTGTTCTTTCTTAGTTGTGATGATAATACAACTTGGACAGGACCCAGTTGACCAGTTGTGTTATCTTGGCCTTGGATGTGTCCACTACTAAGTCTGTCAGGCTGTCCTGGGAGCAGGAAGAGCACGCATGAGGAGCATGGTGCCTGACGGCACAGTGGGGCCTCCCATTTAATAGAAGAATCCTGGCTATTTTCCACATATAAATATATGAGGGGAAAGCTTCCCAGACCTTTTGGAGTTTAAACAGCTCTTATAAAATGGCATTTTGATGAGCTGAGCATAAACGAATTGGAAACATTCAGATAACATTTCCCAAGGGCTTAGAAACCAAGGAAAAAAGTGCTTGGCAAGAGGTCTGAGGGGCTGGGCCAAGAGCCTGAAAAATGATTTGAGACATTGTGATGAACCCAAAGTACCACCCGCTTCTCCTGTCAGCTACTTCAGAAAGTCCAGAGAGGAGGCCTTGGGCAGAAGGGAAATCTAGTTTCTCTTCAGGAAGTAGCAGGAGCCACTCTGAAACCATGGTTACCTGCAAAGAGCTTCTCACGTGGGCTGAGTTTATTGACAACATCCATCCATCCATCCATCCATCCATCCATCCCTCTGCCCATCTACCCTCCACCTTTCTGTCTATTCACCTGTATCCATTTATATATACCTACTAGCTCATTCACCCACCTACCCATCCACATATCCATCCATCCATCCATCCATCCCTCCATCCATCCATCCACTCTTCCTCCCTCACTGAATGCCCACCCTGTATAGCTCTGGGAGACTAGGTGACAAGACTCACTCACCCATGGCATTGCAGAAATCGATGTGATAAGAGACCATGGAAACAAAACCTTGAGAGCTCAGTCTCTGCAGGAGCCTTAAGAAGCTTGACCTCCGCCCCCTGCAAGATCATGAAGGCAACGGACTTGCTAAAAGCTTCCGGTCTCACTCTAGCAGAGCGTTTTGATGCCTCCTGTTAGACCAAGGATCCCAAAATTGAGGTGTTTCTTGTGATAGAAGGGAAAGGAAAGGGCTCAGGTTACTTCAAGCCCAAATCTGCCTTAGGACTTTGGAATGAAGATATTTTATGGTAGGATAGTCATGTTTGCTGGGGTAGAGATCTGTCCTAGAAATATTGTTCATGTCCCTGTGTAACCCTCACCAAAACGCTGTGGGACTGAGTCACGGTCTCTCAGCACATGGAGGCTGAACACAGCAGGCCTGGCTGGATTTGGGACCATAGTCTGGACCAGGTGATGGAGCATCTTCTAAAGGGTAAGAGCAGAGTCTGGAACCCACCAGTTGCCAAAAAGCTTAGGCTGTGTTACTGGACCAGGCAGTGGAGTATTTGACCTTAATGAAAATTGCTGAGAATAGCAAGGTCCAGGGAGATCTTTCTGGGTGTAAAAGACAGAATCTTGGAAGGAACTTGGGAGGCCTTATTTCTGATAACACTGACCCTATCTTGTCCCCAAAGGGAACCTTTATAACATGGCTTATTTTTTCTGTCTTGGATATAAATATGCTTTGGGTCAACAGTATACATTTAAATGGAGAGATAAAAATTTCAGCCTTCTTTTCTACGCCCACTCCTCTCTCTTCTCAAAGGAACCACCTACCAGTATCCTGTACTACTGAAGGGGTTGTCTAATGGTGTTTACTCAATGTCTTGCTTCTTACTATATAATCACTACAACATAGTGTCTGTGGATCCAGATGGGAGCCGAGAGCCATCGTGGTAAACAAAAAAGGCCCTGATGATTTCCTAACTGTCCTTCAGGGGTCATTAGGCCCCTGTCTCCAGGCCTAACAAAACCCACTTGGCAAAAGTGGCATAGTCCAAACATCACATGAAGACAAGCACACTTTTCACGCCTCTACTCGGTAAAAGAATGCTACTGTCTTTCCTGCTGAAAACACAGAACATTGTAGAACGTCTCTGGTTCATCCACAGTGAGCCCTTGGAAACACAACTTATTGCAGTGGTGAATCCTTGCTTTTCCTCATGCTCGGGATGAGAAAATGACTGTCGTATTCCAAAGGCAATAACCACTAAAAATATATTCTAGAAAAATTAAATCAAAAGCATGGTGCTCTGGAAGGCCAGCTACAGGGTCTTTGCTTTACACATTTGATTTCTAAATGGAGGCATGAAGCATAAGCCATTTCCAACCACCATGTTGTCCTTCACACCCTTGGACACCCTGCATGACCCACAAGTTCCCTGGACACAACCTGCTGAAGAGGTCACTGTGACCTGCTATTCATTTCAGTTACAGCCTGAGAAAGCCCCCCCACCAGGTTGCTTTACTGTGTGACTGTTCCCAGAATTCTGAGGGACTGGTGGGTGGGATGTGAGTGAATCAGATCAGGAGCCCTGTCCCCAGTTGGGCTGGGACACCTAGTGTCCCCAGAAGAGGCTAGGAACAAAGCTGGGTTTCCTTTAGCACCCACCAATCCAAATTTGGCTCACTTGTTAGGTTAGTCAGGGTTTTAGAGGAACAAAACTGATGGAATGAATCTCTATATAAAAAAAGGGATTTGTGAGACTGGCGTACAGGCTGTGCTCCAGCTAGTCCAACAAAGGCTGTCCACCAACAGAAAATCCAAGAATCCAGTAGTTTTTCAGTCCAGGAGGCTGGATGCCTTAGCTGGTCTTCAGTATATGTCAGAATCCTAAAGAAGTAGGCTCTAATACCACTAAAGGATCGAACTTGCCAATGAGAGCCAGGACAAGCAGGCAAAGAGCAAAAGCGTCCTTGTGTGTCCTTTATATAGACTGCCACCAGGAGGTGTGGACCAGATTTCAGGTGGGTCTTCTGAACTCGAGTGAGCTAGAATTAAGGTGGGCCTTTCCACTTCAAATGATCCAGTTAACCCCTCACAGGTGTGCCCAGTGGCTTGGGTTCTTAGTTAATTTCAGATGTAGTCAAGTTGACAGCCAAGAATAGCCATCATACTTGTGAAAGGAGCCCCACTCAAGAACCCAAACACCACCCCACAGACACGAAAACCCATGATGCAAGTTCGTTTCTTTCCCAGTCAGTCATGCTGGTCCCATCCTATTTTAACAAACTCTGACGAGTTTGCACTAGGGGAGTTTGCGAAGCCAAGGCTACATAGTAACACCTCACCATAATCTTGCACAGACCCTCAGCCCTGTGAAGGAGATGCTGTTAGCCGCCGCAGGCTGAGAGGGAAACAAAGATCCAGACAGGATAGGGTACTTGCCCCTAGCCAAACACAGGGAGTAAAATCGCTGAGACCAGAATACTGGCTGTGGGGTTGCAAAGCCTCTGGTGGAGCCCATGTTTTTCTGACACAGAGCCACAGACCTGGATCCTGGGACTTCCCAAACTCCCTGAGCTCTTTCTCAGCTAGACCTACTCTACAGTAGGGCAGATTCACCTCCTGAAAGGGAAGCGTCACCTTCCCTGAGGGAATCAGACACCAGAGTGAAGATGGGCATTGTCCAGTCAGCAAGGTGGGCTCTGGGACTACCTGGTGAATAGGGGGGTGGGAGGGGGTGGGGCTACACTGCCATCCTTTATCTTGTTACTTATTGGAACAGGTGCCACTGGAAAAAGAGTTCTAGGGGTTCCTTAATTGCTCCTCAGAATGCTTTGAAAAGAGGAGAGCTATGAGACTTGGGAAGCCTTGAGATGATGTCCCTGCTTGCTTTCTATCTGTCTTCCCCATCAGTGGGCTGGAAGTCTTAGGCCAATAATTAACAATTAGTCTTCATTGTCTGGAAGGGCTGGTGCTCCCTGCTCCTTGAGGCCGGTGAGACGTGTGACCAGTTCCAGTCAGTGTAGCTGAAGGGAAGAGGAAAAGAGCTGGAGCTGTTTTGTCCAACACTGAATAATAAACATTTTATCTGGGGTTTCTTCTATCAGGAAGGGTCCCTGGGTGACCCCTGTGAGCAGCAGAGCTCAGGGCTGTGGGTAACAATCCAGCCTTCCAGTCCCGAGTAAGTGTGGTGGTTCTGGAGGAAAAGTCAAACCAGGAGAATCGAATATCCAAGAAAAATAGTGCTCTGAGCATGGGTATGACATCCAAATTGTCACATGGCTAGAAAGAGGGGATGCAGAATTCAAACCCAGGTCCATTTACTGAGGAAATTATGCTGCCTTCCAGTAGCTTTGTGGTCACAGAATTAGAGGGCCAGCCTGCCCCAGGGCAAGCAGTTTGGCAGGACACTTGAAAGGAACATGCTTGAGTATGTGACAAGGGAGGGCGCCCTTGCTCCTGGAGTCCACTGTCAACACGCTTAAGCAGATGGCAGTTTGCTAATATAGTGTACAGTAGAGGCTAAAAGGTCCAAGGTCAGGGTGCCATCAGGTTCAGTGTCTGCGAAAGCGCTTGTTCTTCCCGATCATGCATGTGTCTGCATGGAAGAACAGTGTGTGTGTGTGTGTGTGTGTGTGTGAGAGAGAGAGAGAGAGAGAGAGAGAGAGAGATATCACTTTGATAAGGAGATTAATTCTATCTGAAGATCACACTCATGGCCTAATCATAACCCTTTATCCTCAACTTTTAATTCCATCACCTGGGGGGTTTGCAGCCATGTTTCTCAAATGTAACCGTGTTCATCTAAAACTTTGAACCCTGTGGGAAGGTGCCTTGGGCTCAGCAGGTCTGGCATGAAGACTTGGGCTCTGCAGTCATCCAGGCTCCCAGGCTGCGTCAGGGCATCGCTCTGTGTACTGAGGTTTGATGAGCCAGCAAGTGTAGGAGACACCCAGCTAGGCCTACCTGCTCAGGATCCCGATTGTCCCAGAGCACCATTTGGTAACCTACAATGCCCAAGTGACCCTGCAGTTCTGCCAATAGTAATAACTGCTAGGAGACTTTAACACCAGGTCCTACGCAAACAGCTTTCGGAGTAGGCTGGATTTTATTTGGTCTCTGAAATGTTGCCAGCTTGGCTACAGAGTGGATTGTCAGCTCCAAAAGAAGTTTCATTTTCTAACATATTGAAACAATTAGAAGGACCCTTTCCCACTCTTGTTGAAAAGAAGACAAGGACTTATGTATCCAAATCTAAGCCATCAGGATGGCTTCCAAAGTCTCTACTCCCTGGGGCACATGCACCTTCTCCAGCTGTGCAGTCCAAACTCGAAAGCAGGTGCTGCTGGGGTGGGATTCTGCAGGTAGAATGAGGTCTCAAGTAGAGGGAAAAGAGATTATCTTGAGTGAACCGGAGCTAACAGGGTGTTTGCTTTGAAGGGGCCAGGCTCTACCCGGTGAAGGAGATGCCAAGAGCGAGAGCAATTAATGTGGGACTCTGCCATTCGGTCTGAGGACGGAAGGGACGATGTGGCAAGGTGTGTGGGTGGCAGCCAACCACACAGTATAGCCCTTAGGGACTTTAGTTCTACAGGCCATTCATCCCGCAACCTGAGTAAACTTGACCAAATCCTTCCTCGAGATTCTAGAAAGGAAGTCTACTGTCTACGCTTTGATGTCAGCCTTCTGAGACGGATCAAAGAATCTAACCGTGCCGTGTCCAGACGTCTGACTCGATGAACTGTATGTGACACATGGGTGTGGCTTTAAGCTGTTAAGTGTGACACTTCAGTCTTCAGCCATAGAAAGCTAATACAGCCACAAAGGAGCTTTAAAGCGTCACGGACCATGTGGTGGAACTGTGAGAGTGGATGGCAGTGTGCATCACTTGTGCCTCTCACAAATCATAGGTATAGAATTGAAAAGTCATATATTTTTCTGCCTGAAAGTGAATGTCTTTCTCCATGTGTGTATGTGTGTTTCCATGGATGTAAGTATGGTGTTCATGCTACTCTGCTCAGTCCAGGAGGACAAATACAGCCTAAAAATAGTTGGCTGACCTCGAGTTGTGCACTGGGGGGGAGGGGGGGTGAAGATGGGAGTCGGGTGCTGATGCTGAGCTTGGGTTAGAATGCCATCATAGTCTAAATGTTGGTTCTCCTTGTGGTTAAACCTGTTTATTCTGGTTTTAAAGCGATCACTTTGGTGAGAGCCGCGTGCCCGTCACCTGTTTTGCACAGATGTATTAGGGATGGCATTTGCAAAGGCAGGCAAAGGAAATTCAGTGCTCCGTGGACCCTAGTCTCTGTAACTGAGATTCAGAGGGGTACTTCACTACTCTGTGCACCCAAGTCTCTATAACTGAGATTTACCTTTGAAGATGATGAAAATCCTTAAGGGAATGAGATTGTAGAACACAGGTGGATATGAAGGGAAAGGGGGGAGGGGTGTTCAAGTAAAGACTGACAGGAACGTCGGGCATAATATGAGTGGGTTGGAGGAGGTATAACTAACACCAGGGGTAGCTGAAAAATCCCTATGGAAATCTATTTTATAAGCATACAAAATATATATTCTTATCAAAGTTCAATTGGAGTTACCCTACACAGGCGATTATGCTCCTTCCAGAAGCCATAAGTCACCAAATAAATATCCTAATGTCAGGTGTGAGAGATCTTCTTTCAAGTTGTTGGTCACGGGTGTCCTGGAGATCCCCAAACCATAACTTGCTGTGCTTCCGGTTGCCCACCAGAACTTGATGATATTGTTGAAAACATCACACACATTAGTCGCAGGACATGAAGAAATCAAACTGGCACTGATCAGGAAGCTTCTCCCTGATAGCTGGCTTTCATAGTATCAGATACATAGGCTGCCTGGGGGAAAAGCCACCAATAGTCTCACCCAGCTATGAATTCTGTGCATTATAATGATGACTGGTGGAAAGATATGCCCGTGGCAGCAACAGCAGTATGGATGTTAGGAGGATAACCCCTTTCTGACTAGATTTAAGACTCACTCTACAAGAGGAAACATGCCTGGTACTGTAAGTCTGGCCAAGAACACATGGCTGGGTAATTCATGGGACCCGGGTGAACCTACTACTATTAGTACACTAAATGGACATAGTACCAAAATGCTTTCTAAATCTGTATTTCTACCCATAGATTAGTGCAGCTCTCGGACCTTTTCAGAGTTGCCCCAGCATGGATGGTGATTAACACAGACACTCACAACTGAGGGTTCTGCACGTCCTCATGTTAGGCTTAGGTGGCTGGGTTTCAATCTGAAAGGTCCAAGTACGGGGAATAATTGTCTTTGCAGTACTCAGCCATAAGTGGGACATTTAAGTCACGCCCCTTTCCTCCCAAAGCTCAGAGTTCATTGCAGAAAAAAGAGCTGTAGCATATTGGAGCTGAGGTGGTACCCAAACTCGGGACCAGGATGCGGGAACTGTGTTTGCTTCAGTTGGGTCTTACTTTTCCCTGATTTTTTCCTGATACCCATCATTCCTCTCTCTGGCGTGGAATGTCTGTAACATCGCTATTAGATGTCTGTAATTTTAAAGATTTTTTTTTCTTTACATGGGTTCACAATTAAGAAATTGCCACATGTCTCAAGAAGAGACTTTGAACAGTGTTGCCAATGGTTATGGCTATTCCCCAGACACAAGTGAATGCATTGTAAAATGACCGTTAGCCTCTGAGGGCCGGAATATTATGACGTGAATCTAGAATGTCCTCCACAGGTTCCTGTGTTCGAATACTTGGCATCTAGCTGGTAGCACTGTTTTGGGAGTTTGTGGAGACTCTGAGGCTGTGACCTAGCTAGCAGAAGTAGGTTGTTGGGGACGGCCCTTGAAGGCTGTATCCACTTTGGTGTTCGCCCGAGCTCTCTCTTTCCCATTCTGCTAAGATGGGAACAAACCATGTAATAAACACCTGCTCACACAATGGGCTCCATTGCTTGAACCAGAAGCTAAAACAAACCCTTCCTTCATTAAGCTGCTTTGCCAGACTTTCTGTCATAGCAACAAGCAAGTAACTAATGCGTTGGGGAAGGAGTGAGTAGACACACCTACGCAGGATGCGACGTGGCCTGATTTGAACTGCAACAAGCCCTGTCAAGGGGAATATGCAAAGATCAGAGGACAGGGACCATATGGAGGGATTGCTAAGGTCTACTTTGGAGGCAGGACCCTGGAAGGCAGAAGGGGCTGAGTGATGGACTGGATGGAGGTAGTACAGAGGAAAGGTGTGGTCCTGATGTAGGCTTGCAGCATGTGCGCTTGGAGGGATGGAGGAACAGGCAGCTCAGCTGACAGAAGTGGTTGGAGGAGGTTCAGTCAAGTTCCAGATTGGATGTTTCTGACCTTCTGAATGCAGTCAGCTGTGGAGACTTGCAGTGTGTTGGGAAAATGCCCAGCGCTGAGGAAAGGGACGCAATGGACCAGGAAGTGCCACGATTAGTTATCTCTTCTTCCACACTTATTGTTATGCCCTTCTCTGACCATCCTTCCCCTTGTGAACATTCCAGCGCTGCTGAAATGTGTTGCCACAGTCTGGTGACTTGTAATAACAGGAGCGTGTTTTCTCTCTCACAGCTCTGGTGACGATGTCTGGAGTTGAGTCACCAATGTGCGTGTGTGAGGAGGGCTGTCCTAGGTAGTCTCAGCTGTCACTTGACACAGCTCAGAGTTGTTGGAGAATTGCCACAATCGTATCAGCCTATGGATATGTCTGTGGGAAAATGTTCTTGTTTCCTAATTGGTGTAGGAAGACCCAGCCCACTGTGGGCAGCACAGTCCTTAGGCAGGGGTTCTGGGTTATATAAAAAGGCCACCTGAACAGGAGCTAGAGAGCAAGCCAGTAAGCGGCGTTCCTCCATGGTCTCTGCTTCAGTTCCTGCCTTGAGTTCCTGCTACGATGTCCCTCAATGGTGGACGGCGAGGTGAAAGCAAAAGCCAAATAAACCCCTTCCTCTCCCGAGTTGCTTTTGGTTGTAATGTTTGTCAAAGAAACTTAAAGCCTGGCCCATGTTTTCCAGATCCTTCACTGAGTCTATTTTCCTCACGCTTTCCTAAGAGGTAAGCTTGTGGGGAACACACATTTGGGCAGAGGCCTTCAGAGAGGAGGACTTGGCCTCAGTCCAGGGTCCATTAGATTGTCTCTTAAAAAGCACAGAGGAAAATACAGACTTGATGTGAATCATATTCCAAAACGTGAAATCCTATGTCTGGGGAGGGGTGTCTCAGAATTCCTACTCCACCAGCACCCCCTAAAAAGAACTGAAAGTTGCCTTAGAAGTAGGAGAGGCCACCTGGAAGGAAGCTAGAGTCCGGGTACTGCTTGGCTGTCATTGTCCTTAGGATGCCGATGGAAACAATGGCAGGAGCTGTGTCTTGCCAGGGTTACGGCCCTGGGAGCAGAGGTCCCGTGTCCCTTCCAGCTCTTGCTCCTCAGAGACAGAGCTGCAATCAGGTTTGGTAAGAGTGGGAAGTACCTCACAGCAAAGCCAGCCCTGGGGAGAGTTCAAGTTCATTCAGTGTTTGCAGCCCGTGTTCCCACAGATGTGCTGCTGGTTAGGTAACACACACTCACTTCTGGGACTCAGAGAGCCAAGGATTTCTGTAGCTGTGATCACAGCTGTCTTAGGCTGTAGATGGATTCTCTCTCTGAGTCCTGGTAAGGATCCTTTTAGCAAATCATTTGACACATGCGCAGTTTGTTTTCCATTGTTGTAATAAAACACCGTAACCCAAACTATCTTGGGGAAGAACTCTCAGGACTCACTCCATCACTGAGGGAAGTTGTGGTTGGATCTCAAAGGAGGAACCTGGAGGCCAGAAACTGAAGCAAAGGCCATAGAGTAGTGTTGCGTACTGGCATGCTCCTCATGGCTTGCCCAATCTGTTTTTTATGGATCCCAGGACCACTTATTCAGGGGTGGCACTAAACACAGTATGTATTCTCCCACATCGATCATCAGTCAAGAGAATGCCCCCTGCTGATTTGCCTACAGGCCGCTTCTGTGGAAACAGACCCTCAATTGAGATTCCCTCTTTCCAGGTTTATCTAGGTTTGTGTCAAATTGACAAAAACCGAAGAGCAACAAGCGAATGTCACAGGGGAGGACAGGATCGCAGTAGCACGGGGAGGTTGGGGGCCTCTCCCTTCTGCTGTTTCCCAGGTCATGTTCAAAGCCACTGAGGCCTTTAAGAAGCCTGAGGCCAGAATGTGCCTCAGAGGTATGCTGTATGGTCAGTGTGAAGGGTTAGGTCCGATCCACAGCTGAGCAGAAAGGGGTGGGAGATGTAGATCAGCTGGCCGGGTGCTTGCCCAGCATGCAAAGCCCTCCTGGGTTTTAGCTCCAGGACTACATAAACTCAGAGTGCTGGTATGTCTGCACCCCCAACACTTGGATCAGGAGTTCAAGGACATCTTTGTCTACAAAGTCAGTTCAAGGACAGGCCATGATAAAGGAGATTCTGTCTCAGAATAGAAAAGAGGGAAGGCTATCCCTGCTTAACACAATGATGCACAATATTTAGGAAGGGTATTAGGCATCCTTGCCCTTAGAATTATTCTACCAAGTTCTTCCGAGGAGATAAATGCAGAGAAAAAGCATGGCAGAGCTGACTTTCCAGAGAGCCTGCCAGCCAAGAGTGTACCAAGGCTGCCCGTGCTGTCAGATCCAGGGGACCTGAAGTTCACTTTGATTCTGTGTAAAATCTGTGATCACTAACAACAGACTATTGGAGCCCCGCTGTCTAGGTAAGAAAGGCAAACCAGAGGTGATCCAGAAAGTGGCGTCCCTTAGCTCCACAGAGCTCCAGGGGCCACTACGTGAGCACCTCATTTTCCAAGGATCAACGCAAGGAAGAAGAATCAAGTACTGGCAATGAGAGGGTATGTGTTCTACTGAGGCTGCCAGGGTCCCCAGGCTGCCTGGGGCTTCCGAGGGAGGAAGAACCCAAGAAGGAGCCTCAGGGCAAGCAGCAGGAGAGTTATTTGAGGGCACAGCCAGGCTGCAGTTGGACCCAGCATGCCTTGCAGGTTCCTCCAGCAGCTGAGTTTGCGATTCAAAGCTTGTTTCATGTAAACATCAGATGTGGCTCTCAGGGCCCAAACAGAAGGCGTTTCACAAGTAAGGAAAATGAAGATTAGAAATGACTGTCCTTAAAAGGATGCTCGCCCACCCCCTTCTATCCGTCCTTCAGGCATCCTCCCCCCAGCAGCAGGGAATGTCCAGGGATCTGCCTGCACGGGCAGGGAGCCCAAACCAATCACATCTCCTAGCACACTCTGAGTCCTCTGCCCTGTGGTTTGTGTGAAGAATGCAACTGTCACAAATCACAAACTCCAGAGAACCACAGCATTTCTGTGTTGAGTGGGGCCAGGAGGGCAGGTCCTTCACTTCTGTGTTTTACAGAGATCTCGGGGCTAGCATGGAGCAATGGCTGAGGCCACACAGCTAGTGATTGGGGCAGACTGAGCCCAAGCGTTGCAGGGGGAGCCCCCGCTGAAGTCACCACCATGCTAGTTACTGACTTGTGTCATCTTGGGGGAATCACTCAGGCTCCAAAAGCCTGGTTCTCTCAGGTGCAAGATGGGAATAGCAATGTCATTTGTTTTAGCACTCGGGTGAGGGTTCATGGGATTGTATTCAGGGTTTGTGCACTGCCAGCAAAACCATAGTCTGTATTCCAATTTTACTAGTGGTTGCAACGCCTTTTCACCCAAATGGTGAGTGATTCCTATTTATAAATTGAGGATGAATTGAACAAATATTTCCCAGGCCCATTCTCTGTACTCACTGATTAGACCAAACCTTACCTGCTAGATCCTGGTTCTCCCGGTCTCCACATTGAAGCTGTGTGGAAGAGATGGCAGCGGGCCCTCAGGGAACAGAAAGTACCAGGAAAGGAGGCTAGGGGGCGTGCTCCTTGTGGTCAGGGGCAGGCAGTCAGGTCTGGAAGCAGAAAAGAGATCTGAGTCCCTGTCCCATAGACACCCGTGACTGTAGAGAGTGAAACAGAGTCACAGACCACGGATGACATGGTAAATAGCCCTGCATATAAGGGTCCCCGCTTCCAGCCTAGATGTGCCAGTGCCTGAAGATCCGTGGAAAACTCACTTCTAATCTTGGGCCTTGGTGTCCTCCTCATCAGATGAAAGAACTCAAGCAGACGACTCTTCTTTGTCTCCAGTTCATGATGTCCATGAGACAGACTGTCTTTGCACTAGCTCCAACAGCATTGCTCATTGAATCCTTACTGTGCACCAGCCCCACTGGAGTTTCAAATGCTATGCCATTCTCCATTCCCAAGGGGCATTTGATTTTCTCAAGGCCAGATGAGTGCGCCCACTGAGTCTCAGGGTGGTCAGTGCTCTGATGAGATTCATTGGCCTTGCTCTATCAGCTTCAGCAGGGAGATTATTAGTAGATGGACTGAGGGAGGGACATAGCAGGTGGCGACATGGTTTGTCAAGTCACTGGGAAGGAGACAGTGTGGAATCAGCCTGAAAGGCTTAATCACAGATGGACATCCAGAGGTAGCCAGGCAGGGAGCCAGGGGATGACTTTTTGCACTCAAGAGTAAGGACTCCCCACCCCATATATAAGCCCTAGGCAGCGTTTCCAGCCTTTGGGTTCCAGTTTCTTTGTATCTTAGGTCACTAAGAGCATCGGTCTCCCAGGACATTGAAGGGACCAGGTAAAGAGACTCATGAAAACACAACAGAGGGACACTCAGAATAAATGCTTCGTATGTGCTTGCTGTTGTTTCCGAGGCGTTGAGTCTCTCCTATTTAAAAGGGAAGATGGCCGTAGCTATTTCTGCTCTGGAAAGAAAGCGAAACAGAGCAGCGTGTGTGAAAGTAATTTGGAAATGTAAACACACAGTGCAGTATTATTGTTGGCCGTCTTTGCTTCGCTCTGGCTGGGCAGGTGGAGGGAACGTTAAGGACATGGGGAATTTTATGGGTTGAGCTAGGAGAACAAGATAGAGACTCATATGCTGGTCCCAAGGAAAAAAAAAATGGTCTTAAATAAAACTTGTGCTTTCCCAACAGATTTGTGGAAAGAACATAAAATCCCCCCATTATTGGCCTTTTGTTTAATGAAAGAAGAGGAAAGTTGGTTTTAAAGGGCCTGCTAACCGCATCAGCGATGTGTAGGTAACATTAGTGAGCAGTGGGGGGGACATGTTCCGAAGGCTCCCGTCTTCTTAGTCAGTTACTGAAAAATGCCAATCTCCAGTAATCCATTAAACATTTAGGAAGCATCACGCCATGTTAGCCATTGGATACCCATGGTTAAATGGGGCTCAGCACGTGTTTCCCCATCTGAGTCAGCGCCAAGGGGCGGTCCTTGGTTAATACACACATACACACTCACCAGCTAGAAAGGCTATGAGCCGTGTTTCTCTTGGTTTCGTTGGCAGTTTCCTTGCATAGATGCTGAAGAGATGATTGGCATGGGGCTGACCTTTGTGCTTGCTGCCCTCCGCTCTGCAGGGACACAGTACTGCGGCTGAACAGTCTACCTCTCCTGTCACATGTTTGGTGTTTATGACTATGCCAGCTTGTCCCTTGAATCTACCCAAGGGGCACCCCCTTAGCATACATTCAGTGCTACAGTTGCTTTAAGAAATGGTGGGAAGCAGTTTAAGGGCTGAAGGATTTATTCTGGTTTATAGCTTGAAGGGATTATCCTGTCTTGGTGGGGAAGGCTTGGCGACAGGAGTCACTGGTCACACTGCATCCATAGTCAGGAAGTGGAGATGGGCCGATGCTGGTTCTCGTTCATTTTCTTCTTTATATACCTTCTAGGACCGGGCCTATGGGATGGAGGCTACCTACATTTAGGATGGATCTTCTCCCTCATTAATTTAATCTAGAAAATCCCTTACAGGTATGTCTAGAGTTTTTTTTTTATATGGTGATGCTAAATGCCATCAAGTTGGCAATCAGTTTAAACATCCTAATGAACAATAAGGATGCTTCCACTTGTAGGAGATTCTAAGGCTGCGAGAGGTTCTGGGCCATAAGCAGGGGGCAGTTTCTGCATTTGTCACAGCACAGCATGGGTTTGCACATCCCGGAGTCCTGGTTCAGATTCTGGCCCCTTTTGCTGGGCTGTGCTGGGCTCTTTCAGAACTTGGTGTCCTTTATTAGTAAGACTGTAGTTATGACAGGGCTGTGTTTGAGAATGACCATCCATGGATGGAGGTGGTAAAGACTTGAGGTAGCATCTGGCCTGTAGTAAGGGAAGAAAGGGCAGAATTCGGGGTGACAGTGGTGCTCAGCGTGAAGGCGGGGGACACCATATTGCTAACACGTGACCTAAAGCTCTACAAAGGGAAGTTGATAAACAATGCAGTCAGTGTTCGGAATACACTAAGGAAAAAGAACTTGATTGAGAATCCAAGGTCTTGGAGCTGAGGAGATGGCTCACTAGGCAAGCATGAGGACCTAAGTGTGGGTCCCCGGCAACCACATAAAATCTGAGCGTGGCAGCAGGTACCCATAACCTCAGGGCTGGGTGGGGAAAGGGAACAGAGATAGGTGGATTCCCAGAGCTCACTGGTTAGCCAGTCTAGATTCTGTGAGAGACCCTGTCTCAAAAAATAAGACAACCAGGGGCTGGCGAGCTGACTCTGTGGGTTAAGGTGTCTGTAACTAAGTCTGACAACCCGAGTTCAGTTCTCAGGACCCACATGGTGGAAGAAAGAGCTGACTGTAGAGCATTGTTCTCTGACTCCACATGTACAGTGTTGTGCGCATGTGATGTCCCACACGGACACAGAATAGATACAGGAAAATGTTTTTACAAAAAGTAAACCAAAGTTAACTTCTGGTGTCTACATGAGCACGCACAGGCAAATGTACTGGTTCATACATGTGTGTCTGCACATTCACACATGTACACATTGCATGCACACACACACAAACACACACACACACCACCTCAAGTAGATGCTGGTGAGGATGACAGTTGCCTGAACTAAGACTGTTTCCCTATCTTATAGGGAAATAGGACCTTTGGGATCTAAAGGATTGGCCAGTCCTTCTCCAGGCATGTACTGTCCAGTACAGTGAGCGATGCATGCTCGTTTGAACAGCCCACAGATAAGGCACAAAACGTCTGGAGAGCTTGAGATGTGAGAGCAGGAACCTCCATTCTCCTGGATAGGAGACTCGCATTCGCCCTGCTCAGGCTCAGGGTTGGCGTGGGTCATTTGTACACTGGATTAAGGAATGATATCCTGGTAAATCAGAACCCAGAGAGTGATAACGCTTCCTGAAGAAACCATTTAGACCTTTACCCTGCGGCTCATAATAAAGCAACCTTCAAGTCAGGCGACACTGAACAGAAGTGAGAGAGACAGCCAAGTTATCCTAAGGAAAACAGTGGATTTGTCTGTGCACCGTGGGAGGACTGTGCAGGGAAGATTGTTAGCCTGCAGGGTGAACCCTCCCTGCCTGCCTGCAGCTATCTTGAGGCGGGGAGAACAGGACAGAATTGAAACCATTTGTTCCTGGGACTCTGATTGTATTCTGTGGATTTGGCATAGACATTCTCAGTCATTGCTCTCCCCTGTTAACTCCTGCTGGGGAGGCAAAGCTGGGTGTGTATGTATTTGTATATGTATGTATACATGTGTACATGCGTTTGTATGTGCATGTGTATATATGTGCATATGTGTATGTATACCTTTGTATGTATATGTGTGGTTATATGTGTCTGTATGTATGTAAGTTTGTGTATATGTGTTTGTATGTGTATATGTATATGTGTGTATGTATGTTTTCATGTGCATATGTGTGTATATGTACATATGTATATGTGTCTATATGTTTGTATATGTGTGTCTATATGTGTCCATGATTGTGTACATGTCTCTGTGTGTATGTTTCTATGCGGGTTGTCCTTTGCTGTGTAAAGACAGGACCAGCCACAAGAAGCCTGGAATCCCCAGAGCTCTCTTACATTCAAGCATTGCCTTGTCCTCTAAATTTTATTTATTTAAATTTTCCTTTTTAATGTGTATGTGTGTGTAATATGCATGTGCAAGTTCCTCATGTGTGTGAGCTCATGTGCATAAGGGTGTACATGCACAGGTATGCATGCACAATGTTGACGTCAGATGTTTTCATTGGCTTCTCTCTGCCTCATCCATTGAGGCCAGGTCTCAGGAGAACCAAGAGATGGATGATATGGGCTACCGTAGTTAGGCAGCTTGCTCTGAGAGAGCCCCTGTTCCAACCTTCCGAGTGCTGGAATTACAGGCAGGCTGACGTGCGCATGTTGGTATTGGAGATCTGAACGCCAGTCCGTTTCCCCAGCTCCATGCTTGTCCTTTGAATAGACAGAACAGTACACCAAAGCAGACAGGTGGCTCTCCAGCAAGGATGGCTGCAGAAGCAAGGGTCCCTCTCCATCTTTTGGTCCCACAGAGCAGCATGCTACCTAATACAGTATTTCCTTAAGACAGAATCCCTCTCTGTTACTGTCCCGTATCCCTCTTCAGCAACGATAAACAGGGCCCCAGCTAAGAATGATTTTGCTTGCCATTGGAGGGTTGGGTCAGAACTGATGGATGCTATGCAGAAACCCATGGAGGCTGGGAACCCCAGCTACCCATGCCATGGCAGTTGTCAGTGTCTTAGAAAAAAATGAGAAAAAAAAATAAAGTTGAAAAGTAAGACTCTTGAGAGAAAAATTATCATGACATTGTCAGTCAGCACTGGCAGGAGGAGGGGCAGGCTCCATGGAGTGTTCGAAAGAAACCTGGTCTCCGGCAAAATCTGCAGCCTTGTTTAACCCACTGAAGACTGCCAGGAGTGCGGGACTTGAAAAACAGTCTTTGAAGGGTGTTGGCAGCTGTATTTTTGGGTGTTTCTCTTTTCTCTCCTGGTGCAAAGCTTGATGAATCTTAGAGTTTCATAGCATACATCGACCAGATCGGGGTGAAGAAACTCTTAAACACATCTCTCAGATTGACTTTCTTAGCTTGCTTAAAAAAGAGAAAAAGAAGCTCATACACACAAGAAGTCAAGGCAAAGGAAAGAGAAGAAAATTACAGTATTCCTGAGAGAAACCACACACAACGAACGAAGGACCCATAGTTGACAGCCAACATCTACAAAGAAGAATTGGAGCCGAGGCTGACACGGAAGTGATATTGTGTTTGGTGAGAGGCTTTGAGAGCTAAACAAGTTAGTCACAGGCAAGCCATAAGCGCGCTGTGGCACGGGAGTCTCTTGGTATGGTTCTGAGTACTGTTGCTTTTAAGTGAAGAATTAGCTATGCTTTTTATTGACAAAAAACAAAACAAAACAAAACAAAACTTCACCATCATTCCTGAACAGAAGTCAGAGTTCTAGATTGAATTTCTGGAGGGAGGGAGGAAGGAGAGGCACTGGTCATCCATAAGTGGAAACAGCCCGAGAACATCTTTTCCCTGGCACAGTGTCCCTGGTACAACTTACCCAGTATATCCAGCTCAAATGTATGACTAGTGTCCTGTATCAGCTATTGAGATAGGCTCAGTAAGCTAATTATATAAATCTCATAGTAGGCCCTGGTGCTACAAGCCTGTAATCCCAGCCACTTTGGATGCTGAGGCAGGGGGCTATGGCTAACTCGTGGCTTAGATCCACACTCTGATCTTCAGGCAAGCCTTATTTGTTAGATCCACAAACAAAACATCACCACACCGTGTGCCCTTCCCTGGGATGCTGGTCTTGAGAAAACTATGTCTGACCACTTAGGTACACTGTCTCCTGATCTACACATTGAGCAACTGTAGTACCCATTTTTTATTTTCTCCTTATCCCTCATCCCTGTGATGCTGAGGACTTCTAGTCTGATCACAAAAACAAGAATTCCCTTTGTGTTTGTGACCTTTGAGGGAGCTGGCTCTGTCACTAGGCAGAGAGGGTGATTTGAGAAAAGCATTAATAACAAATTGTGTACCAGAAAGTAATGTGCTTGCTGATCGTGACCCAGATGACCTCCATGAGCTCCTAATTGTTAGTTCCTCTCCTGGTTACTTTTGATGGCTGATGTTTAACTCCCACAATGACATCGAGTCCAGCTTTTGAAGGCGAGGAGCTGTAACCTCGGTGTAATTCTTTCCACTGGGGATCAGTTCAGGTTCATGGATTTGGGGGACATGGATCTGTGCTTCTGGAACCACCCAGCCCTTAGCAGCAAGGAATAGTCATGCTCACCAGCCTGTTTCTAGAATGTTCTAGATAGTAAGGAGAGGAAAGAGAGGTCTTGAGGAGACAGCTGTCCTTCCGTATTCAAGGGTTCTGCACACATGGATTCAACTTGTGGGGAAAAAAGTATTTGTACTGAACAGTTACAGATTTATTTTCTTACCATTCTTTAAACAATATGGTGGGACAGCCTTTTGCACAGCTTCAGCATTATGTGGTACGAGCCTCTACATGATTTAAACTACACACTGGGGCTTTGTAGATCGTATCCAAATATGACTTTAGCATTGAAAGGTGGTCTGGGAACCTCTTGATACTAAGGTAACTCATCCAGCTCATGGATTGTTGCCCCCGCATCTCTGATGAACCACTTCTTAGCAGAGGTGTCATTGTGGCTTGAGAAACTCCTTCCTTTGGGTACTGTGTGGAGCAGTGGCTAAAAGCCCCACTAAAAATGATTTTATTGATAATTTGTCCTGCCAAGGTTTTCCCTAAGGGAAACCTTTTGCTGGGGTTGGCCATTGTTGTAGAGTAAACAGCAGTATGTAGACTGTAGGTGAATTGAACTTTCCAAAAATGTTTATGAACCTTTTAAAAAGAACATTATTTCTACTTGATGAAATTTTGTGTTTGTGGTTGCTTCCCTAAAAATGTTAACCTGTGTAGAACGATTTCTATTGGTCTTAATAAAAAAGGAAAGCTCAGAGCCAGCTATTAGGGGATGAAATCTGAAGGATCAGAGAAGCAGAGTGGCCAACTACTGCAGTTATTACCTCTGCCAATGCTCAGACCAAAGGGGTGGTCCTGTCCTCAGACTGCCTCCTCAGACTGACTGCTTCAGACTGCACTGAGCTCCTGTCTCCTCCCACCTTATATTCCTCTCTCTGCCTGGCCATAGCACTCCTGTCTCCACCTCCCTAGTGCTGGGATTAAAGTGCGGGATTCTAAGTGCTGGGATCACCTTTGTGTGAGCTCTGTTTCTCTTTTAGATGGGATCAATTTTGTGTAGCTCACGGTGGCCTTGAACTAACAGATCGGTCTGTGCCCCAAATCCTGGGATTAAAGGTGTGTGCCACCACCACTGCCTGGCCTCTAGTGTCTTAGCTCTGCACGTTGATCCTCAGGCAAGCTTTATTTGTTAAAACACAAACAAAACATCACCACAAACCTGTGAGGTAATCAAATGGAATTGAATTTGTTTTCCCCTGTGGAATACACATTTTGCATTCTCTGTGCATGGATTACATGCTTTGGACTTAAATTCCCTAAGACTGTTTGTTCGGGAGACAATGTGTTTTGCAAGTGTGAACCTGGGTAACTCGTGAGGGTGATTTGGACCTGTGCCATCAGAGTTGGAATAGTGCAGGGATGAAAGGGGTGGGACAAACCCCACATCTATTACCCACTGATGGTAGAAATTATCGAGGTACCAAATTCTGTGTGTGTGTATGTGCATGCACACACTCTTGTATGTGCCTTGTCCATTTTTTGTTGTTTTGTACTTTTTTCATTTTCATTTTATTTTATGGGTGTTTTGTGTGTGTGTGTGCACCATGTGCACGCAGTGCCCTTGGAGGCCAGAAGATGTCAGATCTCTTAGACCTGGAGTTACAGATGGCTGTGAACTGCCATGTGGGTGCTGTGAGCGAATCCCGGGACCTCTGGAAGAGCATCCGATGCTCTAACCGCTGTGCCATCTCTCTAGTCCATGGTTTTGTTGCTTGTAAGACATGGTCTTCAGTGGCTTGGAGCTTACCAAGTAGACTAGGTTGGCTGGACAGTGCCCCCAGGCTACTGCCCATTCTGTCTCTGCCTCTCCACTGCTGTGATTACAAGGCCACCACACCCAGATTTTAAAAACACTTTGTCATTTTATCTTTTTAGCCAGTAGTGGGAATCAAACTTAGTGCTTGCTGCGTTTCACTGCATCATCCACTTCCAAGCATAGCCTAGATGTAGTTCAGTATCCTCGTCTGAACACCAGGGATGGAGATGCTAAAATATGTCTCATAGATGTCTGGGATCAGTACATTTCTCTGTGCCCAACACTGCCTGGCATGGGGCTTACGCTCACCCATGCCACTCAGCAGCAGCATTGAGGCGGCTGTGACCGTCCCAAGAGGCAGGAGAGCGCTGCACTAGGGCTCCCCTCTTTCCTCCAGCTCTCCTTCAGAGAGAAATTTCTTTGAGGTGGGGCATGGGGTCTACTCTACAGATATACATTTCTTCCTTTCATTATGTCAGGAAAGATCTGGAGATGGTTCAAAACCATAGGGAGAAGGCAAAGGAGTTTATGTTTTCCATGTGGCCCGAGCCAGATTTCCTAAACGTCTCTGTCTGACACTGAGAACAGCAGCTGCTCCTTTTCAGCAAGAGCAGGCATTTGATTCCGCCTGGAAGATTCGATAAGCGAGGAACCCGGTCTCGTTTCCTGAGCTTGCTAGCAGGTTCTGCTCAACCTCATTCTCAGCTGGGCTGTCTTTCATTCTCGCTCCTGGCAGGTCCTCGTTGGCCGCTCTCGCTTTCTGGAGGCTTTTGTTGGTGGTTTTTCTGAGTGTCGGGTGAATCTTTCAACGTGCACAGAGGGAACGTGTAGACGGCGATGAATCAGAGCATCTAAACAAGGGTCTTGAACATCCCAGCGCTGAGCGTGCCCTCGTGCCTCCACCCAAGAACCACCTCCTTCCAAAGGCGTCTGCCATTCTGACTCTCACGTTTTGGAGCCAAGGCCACCTTGTGACCCTTTGTGGTTGGCGTCTTTCAGACACAAGTCTGTGAGATTCCCCCACAAGGTGGACAGAGCGGTTACTTCACTGATGATTAATAACGTGTGCCTGCCTTTTCAGCTGTTTGTTGGGGCTGTTCAGCTCGCTCCTTTTGAGAAGGGCCTGATTCTGTTATTGCTCAGCTAAGACATTGGGTTGTCAGTCTTTATCTGGTTTAGAGGTATCCATTACATATGTCAGACGTGAATTCTTTATTGGATATTCATCCTACAATTAACCTTCTCTCAGTGTTAAACTTTTCACTCTCTGAATGGCTTTTATTTTTTTTCTGAGCAGACATTCTTGGTTGTGTGAAGCTGAGTTCAGCAATTCTTATTTCAGAAGGGGTTGTTTTGCAAGAGCTAGTGTGTATGTGTGTGTATCTGTGTGTGGGTAGGCACACTTGAGAGCAGGTGCCTACAGGGGCTAGACAAGAGCATCGGCTTTCCTGGAGCTGGACTGCAGACAGTCGTGAGCCACCCAACAGGGGTGCTGGGAACCACACTTCGTCTTCTGCAAGAGCAGTGTGCACTAACTGCTGAGTCATTTCTTTAATTCATCTCTTCATGGGAAGCTCTTCTCCTAGTTTAAGATTGTAGGATTACTGTCTTTGTCAGGGTTTCTATTGCGGTGACAAGACACCATGACCAAAAGCAAGTTGGGGAAGAATGAGTTGATTTGGCTTGCATTGTAGTCCATCACTGAAGGACGTCAGCACCGGAACCCAAACAGGGCAGGAACCCGGAAGCAGAAGCTGATGTAAAAGCCATGCAGGGGTGTTGCTTACTGGCTTGCTCCTCATGACTTGCTCAGCCTGCTTTCTTATAGAACCCAGGACCGCATGCCCAGGGATGGTCCCACTCACAATGGGTGGGGCTTCTCCCATTAATTACTAATTAAGAAAATGCTCTATAGACTTGCCTGCAGCCCGGTCTTATTGAGGTATTTTCTCCACTGAGACTCTGTCCTCTCCAATAACCCTAGCATGTGTCAAGTTGATGTAACGCTAGCCAACACAATTGTTCTCCTGGATAACACGGAGGACACTTCATTTGCTTTGCCCTCTACCTTTAGGGGAACAGTAATACTGGAGTTGGTTTTTCTCTATTGCTGATGGCCTCAAAACCTTTATGGAAAAAAATTCTTAGGCTTTTCTACTCTTGCATATGGACGCACATCTGAAGGTCTATTTCTATTTTCAGTTTTCTGTCCTGTTTTTCTATTCATATCCATAACAAATAGCATTGTCTTAAGTACTGTAGTTTCTTTGCAATAGAAATTCTCCAGCTTTGTCCTCCTCCAAGATGATATTGGCTCTTTTTTGTAGACTTGTATTTCTCTGTACTTTAAAGATCTTTTTAAAATTGTTTTTATTTTTTATGTCTGCATGTAATGTACACACATGCAATACCAGTGGAGTCCAGAAGAGGGCGTCAGATCCCCTAGAACTGGTGTTGAAGGCACCTATGAGCTTGTCCTCTGTAAGAGCAGCAAGTGCCCTTAACTGCTGAGCTGTTCTCAACCCCTGAAAGAAGCTTTTTTTTTTTTTTTTTTTTTTTTTTTTTTTTTTTTGGTTTTTCGAGACAGGGTTTCTCTGTAGCTTTGGAGCCTGTCCTGGAGCTAGCTCTTGTAGACCAGGCTGGTCTTGAACTAACAGAGATCTGCCTGCCTCTGCCTCCCGAGTGATGGCATTAAAGGTGTGTGCCACCACTGCCCGGCCGAAAGAAGCATTTTTAAAGATCAGAATAATTGACAGCTTGCTGACTGCTGACCTTGCCTCTTAGAAGGAGGGGCAGAGAGGATTATGTATCCAACCATCCTCTCAATCAGTTGCATGAAATTCTGCATTACATGTGACCTGGGGGCTCTGGGAAGGACTATAGGCTATAAATAGGGTAGGGGCTCCATCTACATAACCACAGGGGAGTCACCATTCATGCTGGGCGCTTTAAGTCACCCGCACGCATGCCCTTTAACCCCTCACCCATTGCTCTGTAAATGGGCCTAATATACTCACTGGTTCCTCAGAGAGAACCTCCGGGGAATCTCATCTTGGTTTGTCACTGGGTCCTTAGGAGGAGGGGGGAGATATTGTGTGTGTCTGCCTCCCGGAGGGAAGGAATTTTAGCAACTCTCTCACCTCAGTGATTAAAGGTCTGGCTCAAATCATGGACGCTGGAGAGGCTGAGCCAGACTGTGCAGACAAATCCCAGGTTGTGGATGGGTTAGTGACGGCTGAAGGAAGTCAGCTAGCCAATCCAGGAGTTGCTGGTTGGTGCCAGTGCAAGGGGTAGGAGTGGCTACAAAAATCCAACTTACTAGGATATAACTGGAAATACCTTTTAATTTTCCAAATTTTTTGTCAGTTTCATACATATATTTAATTTAGTGAGATCATAGGCACCCCATTGCCCCCTCTAAACCCCTTCCCACTCCTGCGGCCACTTCCTGTTTCTATGTCTTGCTTCTTTGTCTTTCTTAAATGCGAGTCTTGCAGGCTGACACCGTGGCTGTGTTCAGGACGGCAATGGCCATGTCCTATCCAAGCCTGATTTACAGCCATCCTCATCCTCCTGCTCTTAGAGTTTTTCTGTCTGCACTCAGCCATCACACTTGCTCTTGGCACTTTGACCAATTAAGAGTCTCTGCATTGATTGTCACCCTCTGTGAAGCTTCCCCGGTCCAGGCCGAGACTAGCACTAGTCTATGGGAATATATAATCCATATTTAAAAGGCAGCTTCAGTTCCTTTCCATTTAGCAATACATCAGTAGTAAATGCTCCTCTATAGCCGTGGACTTGCTCAGTGGTAAACTTTGACTACATTTACAATACCACCTCCCACGGAGCAGGCTTCAAACCTAATCAGAATGTGTTTGTTTGGTTACCCCCTAAACAAGTCCTCATGCCACTATGCATCCGTGGGCACAGCTCACCTGATTGGTCAGTTTTATTGCACACAGGAAATATGGCTGTTTAAGGCTGTTAATGACACAGCAGTCTGCATAGCACCTTCTGCACCAGCTGGGCTCCAGCTTGATTCTTCAGTGTCCTATACATAGAGTGTGTAGTGTCTTGAGCAACCAGGTCTTACTATATAGACAGATTTTTCTTTGGGCCTCCAATCACAAAAAAATGGCACAGATATTTATTATTAATTATGAAATCTTGAGCTTAGGCTTGTCCCACTAGCTCTTATAACTTAAAACAACCCATTTCTATTCATCTGTGTGTTACCATGTAACTCATGGCTTTTACCTCTCCCCCTGTATGTCTTGTTCTCTCTGCATCTGTTTGGCGACTCCTTCCTCCTTCTTTCCAGAACGTTCTGTCCCCAGAAGTCCCTCCTAACCTTTTCCTGCCTAGCTAATGGTCATTCAACTCTTTATTAAACCAATCACAGTGACACATCTTCACACAGTGTAAAGAAATATTTTGCAACATTATTCTCTAGTTCTCTGGTGAATAATCAAGAGCAATGACAGTAGACTGCATTGTTTGGGCAGCCTCTGGAAGCTCCCTAGTCAACAACTCATAGAAAGGTTTCCCCCATGTAAGTACTCTGTCATTCTGGCTGTCGTGGAACTCACTATTAGACCAGGCTGGCCTTGAACTCACAGAGATCTGCTTGCCTCTGCCTCCTGACTACTGGGATTAGTGGCATGTTCCACCACATCCACTCTGGGATATTTTTGTCTTCCCCTCCCCTCCGCTTAGAAGTATCATTTTACTTATTTATTTTTCGGGACAGAATCTTTATCCTTTAGCACAGATTGCATAGAACTCACTGTGTAGCCCAGGCTGGCCTTGGAGTCAAGACAATCTTTTATAGCACTAACTATGTAGCCCAGGCTGGCCTTGAACGCACAGAGATCTGCCTGCCTCTGCCTCCTGAGTACTGGGATTAGAGGCGTGCGCCACCACATCCACATTGGGATATTTTTGTCTTCCCCTCCCTTCCCCTTGGAAGTATCATTTTACTTTTATTTATTTACCTATTTTCAGGACAGAATCTCCTTCTTTTAGTGCAGATTGTGTAGAACTCACTATGTAGCCCAGACTGGCCTGAGTCAAGACAATCTTTGACTCAGACATTCCCAAGTGTTGGGATGACAGGCAAGAGTCACCACACTTGTCTTCCTGGATGGTTTTATTTGTGCCTCATTTTAATATATTCTTGTACTTTTAAACTGAAAATTCCTGCGTATAAAAGAACATGTATCTATGGTTTGCATCCAGTTAGCAGCAACTGTTTTTGAATTTTCTTCTGAATATACTCCCTGGACCATTGATTTTCCATGTGTGAGTTTGATGCTTTTCCACTGAGGATTATTTTCTTGAAATACTGTGTATTTGTGTGTGTGTGTCTTCTAGTTTTGCACTAGAGATTACTTGGTGCTGTCTCCTGTTTTCCGGTCTGGTGACTAGTAAGGCTTGTGGTCACCAACAGTTAGCGGATGTGACTCCACATCCATTCAGCTTGCCTCATGGAGTCCCTGTACCCATGTAGCTCTGGCCCCTGTGCGCACCCCTTCCGGCTATCCAGCAGGGGTAAGGGGTTGTTATTGTCCACGAAACTGACTTTATTGTCCCTGTAGAGGTGTAGGATGAGATGTGGGTAAGCAGGTCATAACACTCTGCCTAGCTTTGGGGGGATGATTTTATTGGGGTAAATTTTAAAAGAGAAGTCAGAGCCAGGATAAGGAGATGGGGGAGGGGGATGGGATTAGACCCTTAAAACCCTCATGTTCCTTCCTGGAGCTTTGGCCTTGGTCAGGCAGAGTTTCAAATGAGATATTCCCTTCTCTCTTTTCTCTCCAGCTCTCCTGAGCTGGGCCGGGCCAAAAGCCGAAGATGAGTGCATCTCCTGGCCCTTTTCTCTTCTCTTTGCCGATACTAAGCTCCTTTTTGTGGCTGCCCTCTGTACCCAGTACACCAGTGTGTTCTTCAGAGGACCCGACAGGCTCTCCACTCCACATTTCCTCGATGTGAGAGACCCCCTTGTAACATTCTGTCAAGTACCTTTCTTTGAAGGAAGAATAAGGAATTCTGTCAGCTGCAGGAGGGTATCACTCGCATATCAAATATTCTCTGGGTGCTGTTATGTGCTGGGTACTTAGTGAGGAAAGCTGGGCCAAGATTCTGTTAAGAGAGACTTTCACCTTAGAATTAAAGCACTTATGAACTAGGTGCCTGGTGTCTCCCCGGCAGGTGATGGCTAAAGTGGGGAGGTGGATGAGCTAACTGAGAAAGATTTTACAGAGATGAGTCTTAACTAAGTTGGGAAGGCAGTATAGTAGAATTACTCACTTAATCAGTTATATAATTAGCCAAGTGGTGGTGGTGGTGGTGGTGATGGTGGTGGTGGCGGTGGTGATGTACTCCTTTAATTCCAACACTCAGGAAACAGAGGCAGACAGATCTCTGAGTTCAAAGCCAGCCTGGCCTACAGAGTAAGTTCCAAGTCAGCCAGGGCTATGCAGAAAGACCCTGTCTTAAAACAAACAAAACAAAAGCAAAATCAAGCAAAAAGAAGAGGAAAACAGTTATTATTTAATTATGAATTAATGGTGGACGATTAAACTGGAATTGAGGGCCAAATAGATTCACTCTCCTTTAAAAAGCTTTAGTCAGGGTATTTTTTTTTTTTTTATCACACCAGAGGGAAAGGAGCCCACAACTCTGGCGGGTTTTATGCTTCCCCTTTGGCTTCTAGCTTGCTTGTGCTTACACGTGCTCACTGAGACAGGTTTTGCAGTGGTTGCTTTAGACTCTGTCAGAACATTGTAATCCCACTGTCCTATCTCTCCTGCTATCTGCCAACACTCCTCCGGCTCAGAGGGGCATGAATGACTCATTCTTCCTCCTCACTTGAAAAGCTGGGAGTGGGGCAGACACCAGTCATATCACCACTGGCCTCTGGTGTGATGGTCCTGACATCCCACTCAGCCTTGCTACTCTGAAATGGCGTGGTGATCCACATTTCCCAAGTGGTTTTCTGTGGTCTTCATGGGGCTTCATGATGCTTGGAATCTGGAAGTTCCAGCTCCCTCTTCAGCCTTCTGAGACAGGGGATTAGGGCACCTCCTGGTAGACTGTGAGTCTGGGCTCCCCACTCAACCTTTGCTGGTGTGGGTAGCAACTAGAGCACAGTTTCTTATGGCATTAGGCTGAAGCCATGTGGCTGTGGTTAGCCTATCTTTCCAGGCTGTCTTCTCCTGGTCCTCCGGCTGCGGGCAGCAGACTTTCGTTAGCTGTCTTTGGGTAGTCTGTGGCTGTAGGAAAACATTCTGACAAAAAGCAACTTGAGTGAGGAAGACTTTGTCATAAAATTCCTGCTAACAGGCCAGTCCATCACTGCAGAGGAATCAAGGTAGGAACTCAAGGCAGCTGGTCTTATCTAAGACTAGAGGGAGAATAAATGCATGCACACTCAATTGCTTTCTTGTGCTCGGCTTGATTTATCCATTCTTATACAGCTCAGTACGCTCTGCCTGGGGAATGGTGCTACCCATAGTGGACTGGGCCCTCCCACATCAGCCAGCTTGGTAAGACTACTTTTCACTGACAAGCCCACAGGGAAATGTAATGAAAACAATCCTTTTGTTGAACTCTCACCCCAGGTAGTTCTAGGTTGTGTCAAGTTGACAATTAAGCTAACTACTATAGTGTCCATTGGTGCCTTCAGGTTGTTGGCTTCTTCAGTTCCAAATCTGGTTCATATAAGGTGAAAAGTGAACCCAGGACTTCTTATTGTTTGGTGACTTTGGTTCTCAAACATTCTGTGCTTTTCTACCGACTTGGGACAGATTCCCCCCAGGTATACCGTGAATCTTACAAACATGACCAAGATGAAATAAACAAACAAACCACCACCACCACCACCAACAACAACAACAACAACAATAAAACCATCACTGAAGAGGGTGTGTACTATAAACCAGCCACCAGTAAGAGCAGATTTACAATTGGCTGGCTCCTGTGAACCAAGCTTGCCTTTAGAACTCCCATTATAATGAGATTAGCATCTGAACCTGTTCCCCAACACAGCTACTATTTCTACACTAACTGATTTCTATCAGGAAATCTCTCGGCAGTTATTAAAGGAGAGCACGCCCAGTGAATTCGGAAAAGACACACATTGCTAGCTTTGAGTCGCTGGGTAGAGGGAAGGAGTGATCCTTCTTCTAAAAATGGTGACTGAATCGGTGCGAGAAGGGAGGAGTTGCTTGAAAGTAGAAGCTAAGTCTCGGATCTGAGAATTCACTGCCTGGTAGGAACGAGATGGTGCAGAGTTAATGGTTTCAAGGCAGTGGGGTAGGAGGGGACAAGGACATGAGATGCTCTGGAGGGCAATGCCCTGCCAGAAGATGCTTGCTAGGAAAGTGACAGAGATGTGAGAAACAGCATCTCAGCTGAGACTGTGGGGGTGCTGGTGGGGTGAGGAGGATACCGTGGCTTCTGAAGGAGAAGGCGTGGGCAGTGCCAGAAGACACAGCTGGGCATTCGGGTGGAGACAAACCACAAAAGATCTGATGCTGCAGGGTGAGTGAAAAGGACGGTGAGGTTCTTTGAAGACAGTGATTTTTGAGTGGAACTGTCAGGGCTCTGTTTTAAATCCTGGCTTTGCGTTGTGCTGGTGGGTGACTGCAGGAAAGCCCAGCTCCCAGGTATCAGGAAAACTGGGTGGTACTCTAGAACTTCAGACTTTAGAGTTTCAACCGACTACCCAGGGCTGGGGGTGGAAGAGCCACCAACAGTGTTGGTCAAGATAGGACCAAGCTGAGCTCTGCACCTGTGGTGGTCTGGCTGCAAAGCTATCCTTTGTTCAAAACTGGAGTGTGACAGTTGCACAATTGGGGTGCATCTGCAGTCCCCGCAGGGCTGGTAGCTCTCTGCCTGTATGGGGGTGAGGCAAGCAGAGAGGCCCCTTACTGCTCTGAGAGAGGGAGAATGTGTGTGTGTGTGTGTGTGTGTGTGTGTAGGGTTCTGCCCATGATATGGCCTGCTTACATAATCATTGCTTGCAATTAAACATTAAGTTTGTTTGCTATCATAAGCAAGACTGCAAAAAGCATTGAGAGCCAGTCATTTTTAAGTCATTGCTTCCTTGTGAGATACAGCCCCAAACCAAGCTACTTCCTGGGTTATAGGGCCTATTTGTTATTTAGTGTGTGTGTGTGTGTGTGTGTGTGCATGTGTGTGTGCGCGCACACGCACACATGCACCTGAAGACAGAAGGTTGACATGGGATATCTTTCTCAATCACTCTTTACCTTATTTTTGAGAGAGGGTCTCTTGCTGAGCCTGGAGATAACCAATTTGTCTAGACTGAGACATGCCATGAGAGCATGGGAGCAGTGGCATATAACTGCAGTCCTGTACGTCAGAAGACTGAGGCAAGAGGATTGCAAGTTTGAGTCTGAGGGCATAGTGTATTCAAGACCAGTTTGGGCTGTTTGGCAACCTGGGAGGGAGGAGGAGAGGAGAGTAAGGGAATGAGAGAAAGAGGGAGGAGGGAAGGAGCGGGAGAGAGAAGCTTTACAACAGAAGTGAGAGGCTTTTAATATGGTGGTTGTGCCCACCCCCACCCACCAAGAGCTGAACCTCCAAGACCGAGCCAAAATGAACCTTTTCGTTTGCAAGCCGATTATCTCAGGTGCTTTGTCACCATGTCAGAAAGCTGACAACAGAAGGACCTTTCAGGACTGTCGCTGCCCTCCGTACATGCCTGCCCATATCCACAGATGAGGCCACTAGACCCTGAGATCTCAAGTTCATCATCATGAACCCCAGATCACAAGGTCTAGGTTAGAGTCAACACCGGCACTAAGAGTAGAGGCATGCATGCAGGGCAGCAGTGCTAACAGCAGAGGCATGCATGCAGGGCAGCAGTGCTAACAGCAGAGGCATGCATGCAGGGCAGCAATGCTAACAGCAGAGACATGCATGCAGGGCAGCAGTGCTAACAGCAGAGGCATGCATGCAGGGCAGCAATGCTAACAGCAGAGGCATGTATGCAGGGCAGCAGTGCTAACAGCAGAGGCATGTATGCAGGGCAGCAATGCTAGCAGCAGAGGCATGCAGGTATGCAGGGTAGCAGGTACTTGTGTTCAGTGTCCTGGCCTACCTCTGTTGTCAGAAACAGCAGGCAGAGTGGACAGCCCCCAGCCCTGAAATATAGTGGGTCTCAGGACATGTCACCCCTAACAGGGCACCCATTAGCATCTGGAACCTATCATCTCTTATTGTCTTGGCTGCCGTTTCTGCCTGAAGTGTCTTAATCTTGTCATTGTCATAAGTATCCCCTCCCAAATCCCCGTCAAGTTGCTGCCCTTTCTCCAGGGGCAGTGTCCCAGCCTTTCCCTGGCCACCTTTTTGGGGTGAGGCAGTAGTTCTCACACCTATGGTCTAGTCTCTCCCTGTAGGAGAGAAATAGGTCTTCCTGAGTGCCCTGTCCTCTGTGCTGTTGGGAATCTATGGTTCACAAAACTCCTGGATGTTATTCCCTAAGATTTCAAGTGTGTAGGGTCTGCAAAACCTCCCCTCATTATAGCTGTTTACCTATTGTGAGAGGCGCTACCCCTGTGTGCTGGGTGGATTCTTTATGTCCAGGGCATCTGAACTTGTACCACAGTCTTGTGTGTCTTAAGCGGTGATAAGTATGCTAACAGAGGTCAATGAAGTCAAACCCCAGTTCCTGGGGAGCAAGCTGCTTCTTATTTAGTGTGAAGCTTTGTTTAGTTCTCCAGCGCCAGGGCCAATCTGTAGGTTCTCGGGGGCTGGATTGTGCACCTCGAGAATGGATGTGCTGACTCAACCCTCGTTACTTCATGAGGTCAATCTGTAGGTTCTCGGGGGCTGGATTGTGCCCCTCTAGAATGGATGTGCTGACTCAACCCTTGGTACCTCAAGAGGTCACATAATTTGGAGTTGGAGTCTTCATGGAGATAATTGAGTTATAATGAGGTCTGAAATGATGAGCACTATTATAGGAAGGGAAGATTCGGACCATTTTGTGGTGATGGAGGCAGAGATGAGGGTGATATACCAATGAGACTAGGGATGCCAAGAAGTGCCAGCAGGCAAGCCACCAAAGCCGGGAGGGCACATGAACAGCCTCACTCTCCCAGCTCCAGGAGGAATGAACTTTGCTGACATCTTGGCCTTGGATATCCATCTTTCAGAACTGTGGGACAATAAATTCATGTTGTTTAAGCCCCTTGGTGATAGCAATGCCAGCAAATACATCAGCACAGCCTATAGTCTGAGTAAATAGTTGGAGGTGTTTTCTGTGCCTTTGACCCAGGTTTCTTCCTCTATATCTATTATTCATAGCTTCCGTCTTTTCATAGTGCCCCAGATGTTCTAGATGTTTTGTGTCTGGACTTTAATTTTTTTTTAACATTTAACATTTTCTTTGACTGAGTTATCCATTTCTTGTCTTCAAAACCTGAAATTCTGTTTTCCATGTCTCTTGATCTGTTTTTGAGGTTTACCTCTGGGGTTTTTGTTTGATGTACTAAACTTTTCATTTCCAGTTTTATTTTAGTTTGGGTTTTCTTTAGTAATTCTATTTCTTTGTTAAATTCTACCTTTGTGTCTTGAATTGCTTTTGTTATTTAATTCAGCCATTTGTGTTTCCATGGTTTTCATGAAGGCAAATCCTCTCTCAGGTCTCTGAACATATACGTGATTGCTATTTTGAAGTCCTTGTTTTGTGATTCAGCTACATCGGTTTTCCCAGAGTCTACTTCAGTGGGGTTGCTGGCTTCTGGAGGAGGCAGACTGTCTTGACGGTTGTTTGTATTTTACTTTGGGATCGAGGCCTCTGGAGTTAGGCTATTTGAGATGTTTCTTGGTCCAGGCATCTGGTTCCATTGTTGTTGTGTGGATGTTCTGCTCTTTGGTTGCTGTTGTCCACTCTGGGTCGTAGCCAAGGGTGGCCACTGGGGGTCTCTGTTAGAGAGTGATTCTGTAGATATCAAGTGTCACATAGGAATCTGAATATCCCTTGTTCTTCTGCTGCAGCAGAGGAGTAGGCATGCCTCCCTTTGACAAGGGGAACTTCTGCTCTCCCCACGTGGAAAGACATAAATCTGGGAAGAGCTTGCCTCTTCACTGGGTTTCTGGGACTCATGGTCCACCATCCTCTCAAGGGAACTTCACTTCCACTGTCCAGTGAGCTGCAAAAGCACTTAAGCCGTGCATTTTTCTGATCCTGAAGCCAGAGCCACTCAGCAAACTCCCAAAGTATCCTGAGCTGTGCAAAGTCCTGGGTAAAGTGACACGTTTCAAAGTTGCCATAAGTGCTGGCAGCTGGAGGAGAGGATAAATTTGAGCCATTTCACATGGTCAGTGGGTCAGTAATAAAAGACATGAACTTGAAATATATTTCCTCTTGCCTTTCACGGCTATAAAGATCAATAAATTTTACAAAGTCTCAAGATAAAGTGTGAGGCGTCTTGGAGTTTATGTGAGCAGCTTGCACGGGGACAGTACCCACAACCTGGCCCTTGGAACAGGAGGTAATTTACTCTTGATGGCTTCTTGGCATACTCGATATGTACTCGGGGGGGGGGGGGGGGCAATATTTTAAAGCACCCAGCACACAGTGTCTGATAAGATGCATAACTTAGGCACTTGGCCTTGTTTTATAGGGGGAAAGAGGCACGTTCTGCAGTTACCGTCCCGGCATGGTGTTCTTCCTTGGAGGAATGGAAGGAGTGAAAGCCTGGCCTCTGATGACGAATCACATAGTGTGCCTGTGAGATACGGATGCCAGACTTGAGTTCAGGGCTGCGGGCCTTCAGAGTGTGTCTCAGAGCTTGGTCCAGGTTTGTTTCTTGGCAGGGACTGTTTGTATAGCTGGGTCAGGCAGGGCAGGGGACCAGTGGGGAGGACTCCCTTTAGAAGAGAGCCTTGTGAGATGCGGCTGTCACTGAAACTGGTGGGCTTCTGCTTTCCCCAGGCCATGGGCAACCCTGACGGCTGTCTGTCCAGTGCTTTATCTGAGAAGGCCAAGGAGAGAGGGAGAATCGCTTCATGGCCAGAGTCTTCTCATCATGGAGGCCAGTGTGTTTCTGGACAAGAATGCCAAGCAGTTGTAAGGAGCTATGATTAGACCCAAAATGGAATGGAATGAACTGCTGCCTGCTTGGTTCTTGGAAGCAGCAAATGTGGGGCTCGTGTGTTCTCGCCCCCCAATCCCATCACACACTCTGAGTTGGAGGAAGTAATCTCGTGCCGGTTCTTCCTTTCAATAACTTCTCCCAGTGACTCGATGGCCCTGAAGCTTCCAGATGCAGGACACAATAGGAAGAGAGGTCTAGAAGCTTCTGTGCTCTATAACTGCTCATCCAGTCCATCCTGTGTTTCAGGCAAAGTGCCCAGAGTTGGGGTGCTCCATTAGGTGTCCTGCTTGAGGAGAGATAGAGAGAGGGAGCTGTATGAGCTGAGGAGGAGGAGACTGTCTGCTAGATGGGGTGCATGGTATTTGAGACCTGTGAGAGACAGAGGGAGGAGCAGTTCTGGGAAGATTTGACAGACCCCTCCATGACCCTGGTGGGAGGTTGGTGTGTGGTGGAGATCCAGGCAGGTGCAGATAGGCGGAGGGTGGGAGGCAGACAGATATGTGGCGGATCTACTGGGAAGGAGAGACTGGGCTCAGGAACACTATCCAGCAAAGGGTTTCAGTAGGGCAACAGTGTGATCTGTGCTTTTAAAAGACTGCTCCACACGGAAGACGCTTGGAGTCAGTGAGGGTCTCTGTGTGACACAATTATGACAGGCAGACGTCATTACACACTTGCCTAAATCCACAGAAGTCTAGTGTATACCGTTGGTGATACTGATGCATCAACCTTGGTTGGTAGATTCTAATTCTTGCACTGTTCTCATGTGCTATGTTGGTGTTAGGAACGGCTGTGCATGGTTAGGGTTGGGAGTAGGTAGACTGTGAACCTGAAACTGCATCCTCCAAAATAAAAGTCTTTAAAAAAAAATACCCACTGAGGTTTGAACCTAATGCTCCACGCAACTTGGTGAATATTCTGCCATTGAACTAAAACATCACTTTATTTTGTTTTTGTTTGTTTTCTTCTTATTATTATTTTGAGACAGAGTCTTGATAACCTGTATCAGCTGGCCTGGAATTTACTCTAACCTGGGCAGGCCTTAAATATATGATCCTCCTGCCTCAGCTTCATATGTAGCCTTGCTTGTCTTTTTAAAACAAAGATTCCCCTGCCTCTAGGATGGGGGAAAGATTGGAATACATTTTGGGCTAAGGCAGCAGAAGAGAGGCCAGTTGGGTTTTTGTAGCTAGAGATGAGCCCTGGGCTCAGAGGGTAGGTGTCATCGGAAATGGAGGCGGGTGGACAATTTAAAGGTATCTTTGGCAAATAATTTTATTTTCTCTGGTTGGCCAGTGTCTTTCCCGTAGTCTTCTTGTGCCTGTCTTGCTATCACTTTTAATTTGTTTAGTTTCTGCTCTGGACAAAGGAGAGTCACACTTCACAAAGCCCGAGCGAAGGTCTATGCCCTTTTTTTCCAGTTTAACTGATATGATCTCCCCACAGCATAGCACAGAGATGGCCCACGGGGATGAAGCCTCCTGGGCTCTGGTTTGAGTCAGAGTAAGCTCAGGGTTGCTGCAGTGGCGTATTTTCTTAGCACTTCCCTAGCTTAAAAAATACACACCTTTTTCACTTGTCAATTTGATTGGATAAAGAAACATCAGAGGCAAGCACATCCCTAAGTGTGTCTGTGAGAATATTTCTGGAAAAATTGTTTATAAGGGCTTGGGCCTGATCAATGGCATAATCTCTTCATATATTCTTTATATGATGCCATTCTGGGGAGCTGGGGAAAGGCAGAGGGTTGGGACTAGCAGGACACTAGGAGCAGGTCCTTTGGGGACTGTATCTTTGGGGCCTTGTTCTTGTCCTGTTCTATTTCTTTGCTTCCTCCAGTCTGTCAAGGTGTGAAGAATCTCTTTTGCCACATGTTCCCACCTCCATGGTATTCTGACCCAAGTTCTGACCACAGACTGAAACCGAGTCAAATAAGGTGTTTGCGGCAGGTCCCTCCAAGAGACAAGTAACTCCCATCATGGCTTCCACCTCCAGAAAGCTATTGTTTAAGAGAATTAAGAGAGTACAGCTGACAGCTGTACCCATCGCTGAGGATAACATCCACACAACTCATTGAACATGGAAAAGTCGAGCTGGTGCCTACATGGAGCCATCACCCCTATGTTCTAGTGTCTTTGATGAGGAAAGGTTCTCCACAGGCTCCCGAGAGAGAAATGTGGGCACCAAACCAACCACAAAACCTTTAACCTACAATCTGTCTGCCTGTGAAATATACGGGAGCAGTGTGGCAGAGAGCTTGTGGGAATAGGTGGCTAACATCTTATTTGACTTAAAACCCACTCCGTGTGAGGGAGCCCATGTCTGACCCTGCTTGGGTGACCAAGAACCAGAAAGTAGATAGCCCAAAGTCCTAGGGTAAAGTCAAACATGACTGGTCTAAAAAATCCATAAAATGATGCCCAATGATATTCTGACATACTCATAGATCAGTTCCTTATCCAGTCATCAGAGAGGCTTCCTCCTGCAGCAGATAGGAACAGATTCAGAGATCCACAGCCAGACAGCATGCATAGAGAGAGTCTGCATTGGAGGGCTCCATCAAATCTCTCCCCTCAGAGCTCAGGGAATTCTGTGGAAGAGGAGGCAAAAAGATTGAGGGAATGAGAGGGGATGGAGGACACCAGGACAGCAAGGCCCTCTGAGTCAACAAAGCAAGGCATGTATGTGCTCACAAAGACTGAAGCAGGAAACACGTTGCCTACCCAGGTCCACACCAATCCTCTGCATATTTATTATAGCTATTAGCTTAGTATTTTTATGGGACTCCTGACTGTGAGAATGAGCAGTTCACAGACTCTGGTGCCTGCTCTTGGGATTCCTTTCCTCCTATCCGGTTACCCTGTTCAGTTTCAATACGATAGTTCCTGTTTCACCTCATTAGTTTTTATTTTGTCGTGTTTGGTTGTTATCGCTTAGAAGTCTGTAATTTTCTAATGAGAGACAGAAAGGGAATGGATCTAGAAGGGAGGGGAGGAAGGGAGGAACTGGGAAGAAGAGAGGGAGGGAAAACTATAATCAGGATATATTGTATGAGAAAAGAATGTATTTTCAATAAAAGAAAAATTTCCATAGGATGTAGGTAGAGTTTCTCTGTGTCTTGGCAGCCACTCCTAAATAACCATTCTGAGACTTATTAATCATAAATGCTTGTTTTTAGCTTAGCCTTATTTATTTTTAGCTAGCTCTTGTAACTTAAATTAACCCATTTCTATTCATCTGTGTGCTGCCCCAGGCTCGTTTACCTCATGTACGTACTTATCGTCCTGCTTACTCTGTGTCCCATGGCCTCCCCTGAGACTCCGCCCTTCTTCTCCCCAGCATTCTCTCTGCCCCCAAAGTTCTACTTAGCCATTGGCCAATTGGCTTTTTGTCAACAATGAGAATAACACATCTTCTCAGGGTACAAAAGGATTATTCTACAGCAATAGAATATCAGAGTAACAGAATAAGGGAACCTTTTTGATTAATGTATTTGATAAATGTAGCGAACATATTATTTGTAGGTAGAGCTCAGTAAATGTAAGCACATTTCTGGTCTGTGTTCTGGACATCCTCCTAACTCCACCCAGTTCAGTTCAAGGGTAACTGCCCTGTTAGCTGAGCCTTGGGTAGGTTACAACTTGGAAGAAATCTAAGTTTGAGTTAAAGCTGACTTTAACCAATTTGCTATCTGATAGATCTATAACTTGAAGCCCTGTATAGTTTTAAGTGTCCTTGTAGAATTTTCTGTGGTTTCACTTAAGAGATTTGTAACTGAATCTAATCCTATCCCCTCCCAGTAACGTATTTCATATGTAAAAGTTAATGCTATTGGATCTAACCTGAAGAATCTATCTTATGTTAATTTACTTTGGCATGAAATTAGCATATTGTTAGGAACACACACATATATACATATATATCTTCATTATAAATAGAACTAGTGTTTTATAATGATAGTTCTGGGAACATTTCTAATACCTTAGAAAGTGAGGATTGTTAGAGGAAAATCATCGTTTTCCATGTGTTTTCACTATTATGCCAGGGATACATGTTAGAAACTTGACACTTTCTCCTGAAATTAAAAGGGGTGGGGGTGGGGGGACAGCATCCTTGTGCCTGGCTTCGCTCCTTGTCTCTATGTTAGTGTGTCCATATTCCCGCGATGAGGCGTGGGGGCAGCAGCTGTGTGTTTGGCCTCCATCCTTGTCTCTATGTTAGTGTGTCTGTATGCCCTCGGTGAGGGGCTCTACTGGCCTCCCCTGCCACTTCTGTGCTGGGCCTGTCTGTGTGGACTATGGCTTCCCCCTGGGCAACATTCAGCACCATGCAGCCCTCCAGATTTCCTGGTCACTCTTGCCTGGTCTTCTCTGTTCTTCCTCCTTTCTCCAGTGCATCCCCAAGGGTCCCTCTGGCAGCTTCCTCATGGGACATGGATGGCTCTTCTCTGTTTCTAGCTCTTTTCAGCCCCACCAGCTCCTGGCCCTCCTCCTTAACTTCACCTTCCTTTACTGTCTTCCATGCCTACAGAGAAATGTTCTTCACAGATGCCAAAATCCAACCCTGATTCTTCTTTCCTCGTGGCTCCTAGGGAAACATTCGCGTCACTGTTCTTGGTGGAGGAATGCTAAACTTCAATTGCTTTGATATTGGTTTTTCATGTTTAAACATTTTCTGATGGAGGAAGGTCATTGGCCAATAAAGAAACTGCTTGGCCCTGTGGGTGGAGTAAACAGAACAAAATGCTGGGAGGAAGAGGAAGTGAGGTCAGAGACTCCACAGCACTCTCTGGAGCAGATGCCTGAGAGAGACGTCATGCTCCTGGCTCCTGGGCAGACGCACGCTATGAAGCTCCAACCCAGGATGGACATAGGCTAGAATCTTCCCGGTAAGCGCACCTTGGGGTGCTACACACAGATGATTAGAAATGGGCTAAATTAATATGTGAGAATTAGCCTAGAAGAGAATGGGCCAAGCAGTGATTAAAAGGATATAGTGTCCGTGTAATTATTTCGGGGCATAAGCTAGCCGAGCAGGCGGCTGGGGTGCTGGGAACACAGCCCCGCCGCCCTTATTACTTCAATTTTCCATCTGTGGGGCTGGAGAGATGGCTCAGAGGTTAAAAGTACTGACTGATCTTTCGATTCCCAGCACCTACGTGGTGGCTAACAACCATCTGTCACTCCAGTCCCAGAGGATCCAATGCCTGATGCCCTTTTCTCGACCCTGAGTATGCCAGGAATGTATGTGGTTCACAGTCATACATACAGACCAAAAACCCATGTGCATAAATAAAAATTAGTGATAAAAATTGCATATTTTGAAAATAGCAGTCACCGTTAGTGATAGACCATATTGAATGAAGATTCTTTGCTTGGTAATTTTGACATTTTAAACTGGATATTTACATAGTTCAAAATCAAAACGAGAGCCAGTTGTGGTAGCACACAGCTATAACCCCTGGAGTTAAAGGCAGGGGAAGGAGTTTGTGGCCAGACTGCACTATGGAGCGAGGCCCTATCAAAAGCATTATAAAGTGCATCATCCCCAGAGTCACCTAGAGAATCAGGTAACTGGTTTTCAGCACACCAATCCACCCTTCACACTTCCTTTATGCAAACATGAACATGTAGAAATAATCCAGGTTTCCCACTCTCAGATAAAGGGAAGCATACAGCCCGTGCCTTGCTTCATGACATATTCTGCCTCTGACAGATTCCCCTGTCTACAACAAAAGGGCCCCCCACACTTCTGCACTGCTGGCTGCATGGCCCTCTGTGGACAACTCTTGGTCAGCAGCCCCTGCTGTTGCAAACCTTGCAGAGTGGCCTCAGATGGAGCCTCATCTCACGCATGTGCAGACACATGTAGACAAAGCTGCGAGACAGATTCCCTGGAGGGAAACTGCTGGGCAAGTGGTGAATGCCTTTAGAATTCTAGCAACATTACCAGATTACCTGCTGGAGAGTTCGGTTAATTGCTGCACAGTACCGTAAGCATGCAATCAGAGGGCCCGCTTCCCCAGCTTTCCCAAGAGCGCAGGTATGTTAGTGACATTTGGAGTTTCTGCAGTGATGTTCTGGTAAGTGTCAAAAAAAAAATCTTCTCAAAACATCCCTGATTTATTGCATTTGACAGTTTTCATGGTATAAGCACATCATTTCTGCCCAGGCCAGTTTTGGCTTCAAATCTGGCCGTGACTGCTCCCCTGAATGCGAAGTTGAGCCGAGTACCAGCAGTCTTTGTATAGTGCCACCCCACCCATGCAGACAAGAGCAGCACCAGAACAACCAGGAAATGATGACAAACTTGAGAGCTTTATTACTTTCATTATCAGTAGGATTTATGTAATTAATGTCTATATAATTAACATTTTAACAATGACCAGCTTTAACAGCTAACTTGCAAAAACAGCCCCTGAAAAGTTAATGATGGCTTGTGAACTGGCAAGAGCCACTCCTAGGTAGCAGTGCAGCTGGGACAAGCTGAAGACAGCAAGGCTCGGGCAGCGGCCATCTTTATTCTGGTTGCTTTTTTATTTTAGGACCGTTGTATTTGCTCGGCTCTGAAGTCTGCACACATCCTTTGCACAGTTGACTCCTGGGTTTGCTCTCTTATTCTCTTGGGTCTGTACCATGGGTTGTAAATCTTTTATTTTATATCATTATTTACCCATGGTATTTTTTTGCTATGAAGTTATTTTATTATTGTTTTTTAAAGATAATTATTCTATTTTAAATTCTGTATGTTTGTGTGTGTCTGTGGACGGGTATGTGCACATGAGTGTGGTATACATGGAGACCGGAAGAGGGCGTCCATGAGGCTGGAGTTGGCATACATGGAGGCCGGAAGAGGGCGTCCATGGAGCTGGAGTTTCAGGTGGTTGCAAGCCACCAGATGTGGGTGCTGGGAACTGAACTCAGGTCCTCTACAGGAGTAGTATGCATTGTTAACTACTGAGCCACTTCTCCAGCCCAGATTGTTGTTTTTTTGTTTTTTTTTTTATAATGTAGTTGTGTTTTTCACCTTTGGCAGCTTCTAAATGTTGAATAATAATTTAAAACCATAAGGCCACATAATTAAAGATGGCCTAGTCTTAATTAAGTCTCATTTAAATTTCCAGTTCCTCCTACTCTAAGCAATCTGGCATTTCCCATCTTTTCTTGGAGTTCATTATATGTTGGAAATTTCCCCCTTTTCGTTCTAACAATGTCATTATTTTAAATCTGTGACACAACACACATCAATACTGTGTTTTTTCACATAAGAGGAAGTACACACATGAACCATCAAATATTTATCAAGTGTTAGATCATTAGACCACTAGTTTGGGACTTAGACCCACCTCTTTTCCATGACTTGCAGTATTTTCCACATGGGGGACTTTATGTAATTTTCTTCTCATATGGGTAGATACTGGCTTATAGGTGAATTGCTTTTCCTTTAACTGCTCCAGAGCCCAAGGCTCCAAGCATGGTCCTGAGGCACCACTGGGATACCAGCTTTAAAGATGTCAACCCCCATGTGTGTTCTCATTTGCCTTCCCATCTCTCAGCATTTAGTCAGTAGCCGCAAGGTGTCAGGGCCAGCCGTGTGTGTGTGTGTGTGTGTGTGTGTGTGTGTGTGTGTGTGTGTATAGCCTGGTCTCAGAATCCAGTCGCTTGCAATGTCCTAATGCAGAGCATCTGATTGCAGTAAACTTTCCATTTGGCAGCACATTCTCTATCTCAACTTCAGAAAATAGGAAACAGAACCTCAGATAAAGAAAGTGATTTTCCCAAAGTCACTCTGTTGCCGTTCTGGCTTCTGCCTAGCACATCTGGCATAGAAAATCCTTAATAAAATGAAGAATATTTGAACCAGAATGATTTTCCCAATTCCCAGTGCAGGGGCCATGTCACTGTCCCACAACAGGCATGGCCTGGAACGGGGTCACTGGGGGTGGACAGGAGAGGTAGGGAACCACTCATACCAACAATCTGCATGTATGGCCTGGTGTTCATGCTCTCAAAATCTTTCACCAGAAAAGCCTGTGATAGCAGAGCAAGGGACAGATATGGAGGGAATTTTCTTCAGGTGACAGGCTGTGCGTCCAGCCCTTACCTGCCTAGCCTTGTGTGATGTGAGCAATGAGGTGACAACCGAGGCACAAAGCCGGTCCAGGATTGCTCTAATGTGACAAAGGCTGTGGTCATGCCAGGTGGTGGCGCTGGTCCATCTCTTGATCTGTTCTGCTGCTGGTAGCATAGTGCCCCAGACTGGGAAGATTTGGAGGACGGTTTCTCCTGCCTTGTGATTCTGATGGTCCAAGATGAAAAGATCTCTGTAGAAGGAGTGGCCGGCAGCATTCCTGCCGCCCGGCTCCCGGCCGCCTGGCTAGCTTATGCCCCGAAATAACAGCACACAAACTGTATTCATATAAACACTGCTTGGCCCATTAGCTCCAGCCTCCTACTGGCCAGCTCTCACATCCTTATCAACCCACCTCCATTAATGGGTATCACCACAAAGTGGTGACCCACCAGGAAGATTCTAGCATAAGTCTGTCTTGGGCTGGAGCTGCCCAACATGTGTGCTAGGATCTGACCTAAAGTCTGCTGGAAGGACAGCAAGCATTCCTAACCACTGAGTCATCTTCCTAGCTCACATAGAATTTTTTTTATGTTTTTTTCAGGTCAGAAGATAAAAAGCAAACAGTAAATGGTCTTATTGGATTGCTACATTTAAAAAAATTCAGACATTTTTCTGCTTCTTCCTTCCTTCCTCTCTCTCTCTCTCTCTCTCTCTCTCTCTCTGTCTCTCTCTCTCTTTTTTCTTTCTCCCTCTCTCTCTCTTCCTCTTCTTTCTTTCTTTCTTTCTTTCTTTCTTTCTTTTTTTCCTTTGAGACAAGATTTCTAGGCTTTTGTCTGAGACAAGACCTCTAGCTCTAGGTGTCCTGGAATTCCTTATGTAGACCAGGCTGTCGTGGGACTCACAGAGATCTGTGAGATCTGCTTCTGCCTCCCAAATGCTGGGACTAAAGGCAGGTACCACTATACCCAGCTTAAAATATATATATTATTAAAGAAATATAACCAAGACTGGTGGCGTAAGTCCACACATATTTAATCCCAGCAGGCAGGTGGCAAAGAGTGAGACCAGCCTGGTCTACAGAGCAAGTTCCAGAACAGCCAGAGCTATATAGTGAGACCCTGTCTTGAATCTGCCCCCCCCCAAAAAAAAACCATAAAACTGAAAATAATAAACAAATAAACCAAAGCAAGCCCACAAACTAATTCTTTTCTATTACAATTTAATAAATCCATTTGGGGGGGGTACACAGGGTACAGGCTGTTCCTCCTATTTTCTGTGCTCTCCTCTTCCTTTCTATGACTTGTGCTTTCCTCAGCTAAAACCATCCCAGACGTTGCCATGACAGGACAGGTTGATGCTAGGAACCGAGAAAGGAGCTGATGTGGGAGCCCCCATGGGAATCCTGTTGGATCGGCATGCTTGCTGCATGGTCCATTGTTTGGCACACCTACGGGGATGAGCTGCAGTGGGGCTGCCCCAGCCTCACCATATGGAGCTACATCACCTTGGAACTGTCAACTACTCTGCTGAAGCCTCTATTTTGCAAAAAGCTGATGAATTGAATAATAATCTCCCAGCTATTCCTTACACCGTGGTGATGAGAGAGAGCAAGAACAAGCGTTTACCATGGAAACTGGCAAAAAAAAAAAAAAAAAAACCCAAGTGTTCAGAAAGTGTCAACCACCCTTCTTCATAGTAGTAATGCGCTTCCACCACCCAACCCCGGCTAGTGACATCAGCCAGAACCAAGAGTCACCTTGCATCTGTACACCAGCTAGTTTCTTGTCTGCTGTGTCTTTGCTGTGGGTCTACTTTCTTTGACCCTACACTGAACTCTGCTGCTGTTTGTACCTTCCCCTCAAGGCTGGGCCCCTGGATGCTAGTCTGTGGCTGGAACCTTCCAGCCATCCTCCCAATACCCAGGCATGTTTTGGTCTCGCCCACAGTAGCTCTTGCTGTGCTCCCAGGGCTCCGTTCCTCTTTGCAACCCCCAGTACAAACCCTGTATTGCAGTGCACTGAAGGCAAGAGCAGATTGTTTACAATCATTTCCACAGCCCCTGGCAGGCACCTGCTGGTCCTAGGATTGCCCTTATACGCTCACAAGTCACCTGAAATCTATGGCAGCTGCAGAGTACTTCTATTGCAGAGCCCAGCACTAGGAAGCTGTTTGGGATAGCTGGCAACCCAGAGCAGTGCTTGCCGAGCCTGTAATCCAACAACTGTGTTTCTCATTAACAACCCCCGAGGGCTAAAGACCCACCTTTGAGTAGCTTGAATTCCCCTTGAAACCCATTCAGCTGGATTAGACATGATTCATTTGAACAGTGTTTATACAGGGCTCATTTCTTTGGGCATTGTTTTGGGCTCATGGCCAAAGGAAAAATGGTCAAGGGTCCTGACTTGACAGAACTAAAATTCTAACAAGGGACAGAGATGTTGAACACCTAGCCAATAAATACATGAGGTTAAAAAAAATATTAAGACCATACACTGTGGGAAGGTCAATTTCCTGCGGGTGATTCTGTCAGGGATATCCCAAAAACCTCAAAAAAAGCATTAAAGATCTTAAAGGAGAGCTGAAAAGTTCCTCATATAAATAGAGTTCTCTTGCTTCAAATAAAAGAATCCATTTAGGCACAAGCCAGGTCCAGAAGCAACAGGAGCTGTTGAGGACGCCGAATTCATCCCAGCGACACTGGCATCACCGAAAACTTCAGGCTCACTGTGCGCCAGCGGAGGAAACTACACTGGAGAAAGTTCTCCAGGTGGGGAGCCACACGCTGTTTGCACAAAGGCAACAACCACGGGAGATGATACTGACCCAAGACAAATACTCTGCTGATGGAGGAGGACAGATTGATGGAGGAGGACAGGCTGATGGAGGACGGACAGGCTGATGGAGGAGGACAGGCTGATGGAGGAGGACAGACTGATGGAGGAGGACAGACTGATGAAGGAGGACAGGCTGATGGAGGAGGACAGACTGATGGAGGAGGACAGACTGATGGAGGAGGACAGACTGATGGAGGAGGACAGGCTGATGGAGGAGGACAGACTGATGGAGGAGGACAGACTGATGAAGGAGGACAGGCTGATGGAGGAGGACAGGCTGATGGAGAACAGGCTGATGGAGGAGGACAGACTGATGGAGGAGGACAGACTGATGGAGGAGGACAGGCTGATGGAGGAGGGACCAACCTCAGAGACAGAGTACTTGTCTGTGCTCATGGTTATGGAGACCAGAGGTCAGCTATGGTTGTCTTCCTCTGTCCCTCCCCACCTTATTTTTGAGACAAGGTCTCACTTGCTATGGGACAATGGTCTTGTATTGGTTTAATAAAATGCTGATTGGCCAGTAGCCAGGAAGGAAGTATGGATGGGACAACAAGAAGAGGAGAATTCTGGGAAGAGGAAAAACTCAGTCTGTGGTAGACACAGAGGAAGCAAGATGTGAACACCTCAGTGATCAAAGGTATCAAGCCACGTGGCTAACACAGACAAGAACTATGGGTTAATTTAAGATGTAAGAAAGAGTTAATAAGAAGCCTGAGCTACTAGGCCAACCAGTTTACAATTAATATAGACTGTGTGTTTCTTTGGGACTGAATAGCTCCAGGACTAGGCAGGACAGAAATCTCTGTCAACACTTACTGAACCTGGCAACTTCTTCCAAATGCTATAGAAAGCAAAGTGGGAGAGCAGAGAATCCGGGGCAGCACCTACCTTAGCCTGGTTATTAAGGTCAAGACCAACTATGATTCATCCTGATCACACTGTGTAACTGTGGCGCCATCTGATGAAACCACGTGGTGAAACACGATCTGGTTTATCTGTGCTCATCCCAATACCAACCACCTCGTTAGATCATGATAAAGCACGCAGCTACATTTTAATAAAGAGCCAAAAATAGTCTATGGAAATCAAGGAAACTTTGAGACAATACCACGACCAAGAGAAGCCTAAGGAGGGTGGTGCCTAAACTAATCGTGGTGGGCTGTAGTGGAATCGCTGTGCAAAACCCAGGAAATCTAAGTAAAATGGAGACTTTGTCAGTAATAATGCACTGTCTGGTTAACTGAGACAGTAGACTGCAGTAATTCAAGACATTGTTAAGGAGGGACATGGGGTGGGACACTGAATAGAAACTCTCCATACTGAAGGCCCAACTTTAGGCATGCCTTGGGTTCCCTGTGCTCAAAAACATTAAACAGATCATTCCAAAAGCAAGATTCATTTGATTTTTAAATTGAAAGCGATTCTAAGTAGCATCTAGGGCAGGAATCCCTTTTTATCCTCTGGCTTATCCATTCGATGTCAGCAGAATACACATTTTCCCCCAGGGACTCCTGAGATAGCCATCGTGACAAGGCACAATGGGGCTCACAAAACAAACTGTCAACAGATCAGAAAAAGATTGAAAGCTTCCAGGTGTGTTCCTGGACCCCAATAAATAAAGTAGAAATCTATGAGAGGTGAAAAAGTAAAGTCTCAAAAGACTTGGCAGTTCCTTGGTCAAAGAGGCAGTGTCAAGGGAAATTGAAAAAAAAAAACTGCCTTTAAATGAAAGTGAAGAGACACAAGTATCGGGACTTGGAGAACTCCGAGAGTGGAATTTACAGCCCTGAATATGTGTGTTAGAAGAGAGATTTCAAATAAGTAATCTGAGCTCCTAGACTCAACGGGAAACAATAGCAAGATAAACCCTAAGTGAGTGAGAAGACAGGAAAGGGGAGTAGAAAAGAGTGAAGTAGAAACCAGAGGGAAGGGCCCAGTGCTGGTGGCGCACGCCTTTAATCCCAGCACTAGGGAGACAGAGGCAGGTGGATCTCTATGAGTTCAAGGCCAGCCTGGTCTGCAGAACAAGTTCCAGTACAGCCAGGAAACACAGAGAAACCCTGTCAAAACAAACAAACAAAAAAGAAAAAAAAACAGAGAAAAATCAACGAAACAAAAGCCAGGTCCTTGAAAACATCAATAAAATTGCTAGGGGATGGGATCAGGGGCTAGGGAAAAGGAGAGGTAGAGAGCCAGGTAACCTAAACTAACGACATGTAAAGATGTCTTATGAGACCCCACCAGTTTGTAAACTACATAAAAACACATTTCCTTCAAAAGGAGTTTGGACAGAGGTACTACACGTGAATGAACAGTTTTGTTCCAAAAAGACACAGGTTCTTAAATGGAAATCTGAGCCCCAGACACAAGACCTCCCTATGCGTTATTGGTCAGGGAGGCCCCCAGAGGCATCCAAAGCAATATAGGCTGTTGTCAGGGCTCTTGGGGGCTCATTATAACTAGATCCAAGACCCTAGTGCCAAAGACACTCTTCACTAGGACCCAGAGAAGTCTATCTTGAATTGACCAGGACATGTTTCCTACTGGAAGGTGCTATGCAGGCTGCTGGGAGAGAAAAGACTTGTGTATTCTTCTTCCGTGCTGAACCCTGAATGCTATACTACTGACCTGCCAGGCAATACATGTCTACTGCTGCCATAGTGGCAAGACTGTTTCTTGGGTAACAAACGCTCCCTTGATTGGATTTAAGGCCTACCCCACAAGAGGGACGACGTTGTATCTGGCACTTAAAGCATTGCCAAACCCCAAGGATGGAGATGTCTTTAGCCCGAGAGGGAGAACCTCCTGGTGGTGGTTTCTGAGTGGTGACTGATGCAGAGGCTCATGGGAGTTCAAAGTGCTGGGAAGAAGCAACTGTGCCCAGTCACAGATAGGACATGTACATCACCCCTCCTTCTCCAAGGGTCAGGGAACAGTGTGGAAGGGGGAACTGGAATGATTTCTTAAATCTGCTTTCCCAGATTACAGTCCTAATTAGCCTCACATTAATTTTTTGGCTATTAACTATGCAGATTTTGTCCTCACGCAGCACCATGTCCTTTCTGAAATTCAAATGTAACTCAGCAGCCTGTGTTTTGCTTGGCAACCCACCTGCATCTCAGGGCTAAGAGTTGGCTTGTCCCAGCTCTACTTGACATCTCTTTGTTGGTTGGGAACGTGTGAGACTTGCAGATTCATAGAGGGAACAGCTTCTCTCCTGCCCTGTCAGGGTTTCCCACCATGTTGGGGTCTCTCAGGAGCTCGCGGGCAGGTAAAGCTGGCTAGTCTGCTCTGCTTCTTTCCAATCGCTGAAGCTTCTGTAAGTCTCGTTGTCAGTGGTCCTCTGACTGCTATTGCCTGAGATACCATAGCTGATGAGCTGGCCTTGCCAGGACAGAGAGAAACATCCATGGACAGATGAGCACTTTGGGGGGCCCTGGGCCACCTGCTCCAGTGCTCAGAGCAACTGATTCACAAAAAAAGGGTGTGTGTGTGTTCAAGAGCAGACTCATGAGGATGAGAAGTTAGAGTATTTTCCTTCATTTATTTCTTTCCATATCTTCCTGCCCAAACCTGGTATTTTTAGCCTTCAGGAATTACAAGTAAGCACTTTGTTTAAAGCTGGGAATCCAAGGTAGGCTGGGTGTGTGTGTGTGTGTATGGCTCTTTTCAGTTACTGCCTCTTTCTAGGCCTTTCCAGTAGGCTCAGTTGCTCCCCAGCCCCCTCTCTCGTTCCCTTGGCTGTGGTCCTTTGAGCACGTTCCCACACTCAGATTCCTCTGTGGCCTGCTGCTGGGACATCTCTGCAATTCCCGAAGGGCCTCTGCTTGGCCAGCGCCCTTCCTTCTCTGAAGTATACATGGGATCAACGGCACACATGCTTTCCCAGACTCTCTCAGACCGACTTCCTGTTGGGAGCCCTGGAACTCTGAGCCACATGGTACCATGTGACTGCAATACTGGGTGTGGCGTCTCCTGGGTGAAAGCCACATCCTCTGCCTCCTCAGCAGACACCCAGGTACAGAGGGCCTGAAATTGTCGCCAGCGTCTTGCCAGTCTGTCTAAGGCCTTCAGATAATTGCAAAGTTAGTTTAAGTCACAGACATCATCAAATTACATAATCTTCCAGGCACACAGATATACCAGTTTCTCGTTATTAACAAAATACCTAACAGTAGTAACTGAAGGAAGCAAGGGTTTGTTGTGGCTTACAGTTTGAGGGTGCAGTCCGTTGTGGCAGGGACAGCAACCGTAGCGTATACCACTTTGAAGTCCCCAAGGCAGGTCTCATGGAGTCTCAATGCCTCAGTGAAACAGTAGTACCAAGGGATAAGGCTGATTTTTAGGTTGGAGGATATTCACAGACTCCCTACTACAGTGGGTTTTAATGTCAACTCCCCACAAACTAGTATCACCTGAGTGGGGAGCCTCTACTGAAGAGATGTCCGGATGGTGAGAATGGACTTGGGGAGACCCTCTTCTACTGGCTTGCCTTTTACTCACTTGGCCTTCTTCCTCACTGTGGAGTTGACTGACCCGGTGGCTGTTAATTCCTTTGCTGACAGGAGAACCAGCATTTCCAGGCTTCCAGTGATGACTAAGGACCAGTGGCTCTTTGGAAAACTGCCAGGTTTTCAGCGTTAAGTTGGGACTGCTGAGGTACATAGCTTTGTACTGATTGCTAGGCATTGGCTCTCCAGTGAAGACAGCTACCGTGGCACTGTGCTGACTGCGGACGGACCCAGCCTCAAGACCGAGTGACTGCTGTGTTCTCAGCCCCTCTGGTATGAGTCTGCCGTTGTTATTCTTTGACCTGGCAGGACTGCCGACGTCACAACATGTACAGTATCCAATGCCCTGTGTCTTTCTTATGACTAAAATGGTGTCTTTAAAATGGTGTCTTTAAGGAATGGGAGTCTCCAAATAAACATGATGGGGCGCATCTACCCATTTGGAAGAAATAGAAGCTGGAGGACTCTTGGGTTCCTTGCGATGGGAGGTTGTAAATACCGTGGTGTGTTCATCTCTACCTCCGTCTGCAGCTGCTTTGCCCACCCTCCAATGGCTGTTTTCCCTTGACTGTGAGTGGCCACAGACATTCAGTCCCATAGGAAGTTTCTATCAAGCAATAAAGGAGCATGTCCCCTTGCATCTTCCTTGTGTACTGATCCCCAGGTATATATGATTCTGGTGCAATTAGGAGTGTGCCCTGTGGGCTCATGGTGAGCTCTGAAAGTGACAAACTCACTATTTGGGTGTTTACTAAGCTAGCCTGGGGTAATGTCTTGCTCCATTGTCCCTCACCTAATTCATCCCTTCTATGTTCTCTCACATCTGCCTCACCTCTGTCTCCATTTGAATACTGGGGGAAGATGCTCAGAGACTAATTACGTGCTGGACCTTTGACATGCCACCCGACTGCATGGCTGCTGAGTCTCCTGTGGCTGGTGAGATGAACTAAAATCACGAACTGACAGTGTCCAAGTCTGTGAGGCAGCCCCCTAGAGCCACCAAATGTCCCTGGAAAGCCATTGTTAGGGCTGCAAAAATAGCTCTCCAAAGGACAGCCCTCTGACATGCTGAGCACTTCAGACTGAAAAGGGTACTCTCAGAACCAAGGCCTTCCGAACCTTCTTCCCCAAACAACAGGGAGACTTTCTCGGATACTTCCCTTTACCTGAAGGCTAGACCCTCCAGAAGACAGGTTTGGAGGTATGTTCCTTCCCCACAGAGCTCAACAGTGAGGAAAACAGATGCTTATCACTGAGACAATCTTGAAGTTGACACCATACTCAAAGTCTAAAGAAACTTTGACCCAGATCCTTGCCTGTCCCCAGACCTGTTCATCTCTCCTAAAAATTAGTTATTTTTCAATTTTTCATCTAAATTGTTTATAAACCATACTTGCCGCTCCCGGGTGGAGAAGGCATAGAAGCCAGTACAACTCACTGTTTCTGGGTGTCCACTTCCCTAGGATGGCCTCGGGTACTGTGAATGCCTTTTCACTCTGCCCTGTCTATAGTCTAGCTTAGAACTATGGATCTTGGGCAGTTTGGGAGGAATTCCCTTCGCACCTACACTTTTGCAGGTCATCTCTGTGGGTACCAACCAGCCCAGAAAGAGCCTGGGAATTAGATTTCCCTCTCGGACTCCTATGCTCCTGGCTCCACAAGTATCTTATTCGGTTCTGCTTAGGGAATCTTCCCAGGCAAGAAGTGGGCATGTCCTAGACATGTCTTTGGGATGCAGTGACCTCTACAGCCTCTGTGACCAGATGGTTTTCAAAGGTATTTTCATTTAAAATTTTTATTTAATTATTTTGCGTGTTAATGGGATGATGGGGGCACCCGAGGAGGTCAGAGAACAACTTTTGAGAGTTACTTCTCTCCTTCTACCATGTGGGTTTTGGGGTTCTGACTCCAGTTGTCATGTTGGCCCATACCTTTACCCACTATGTCATTGTCTGGGCCTGGCAACTCTATCTCTAAAGTTCAGTAACAGTGCTTTTAAAAGGAACACTGTATCTGTCGCATGTTGCTATGATAGAATACCTGGTAAAAGCAAATTACAAGAGGAAGTATTTCTTTTGGATCATGGTTTGAGGAATACAGTCCCTCATGGCAGGAGAGGGCATGGTGGCCTGAGCTTTGCTCACTGTGGTGATAGGAGTTTGCAGAGAGAGTCTTTGTTTCATGTCTGTGAAGTAAGAAGCAGAAAGTCTCCAGCTTGAAGTCGGGTACCAAACTATAACCTAAATATACCCCAATTCCTTCACATCCCCTAAGAGTTCCCAAAGCCACCCCTAAAACAGTACCACCAGCTGGGAAACTGGCATCCAAACCCAGGAGTCGGTGGAGGATACTTGGTTCAAACCATGGCAGGCACCAACTTACAATGTTTCTTTCCACTAGTTCCTTGGTGTAGAGAGATGTTTTCAGAGTAGTGAATGTGATCATTTGGAAGAGAGGAGGGTCTGTGAGTTGGGCAGGGGTCCTTAGGGGGTGAGAGGGTCAGCAGTGAGGTGGTGTGTGTTTGTACATCACACTGTCCTCCCACTCAAATGATGCTGACACTTGGTGAGGACCATTCCATTGAAACGATGACAACCTGGAAAAGCTTAGGCTACTATTGGTTAAAGCTCCAGTGGTCAGGACGAAAGTGACCATTTGTCTGGGGATGTCTTTCCTGCCCCATCTCCAGGCTTGGGTGACTGTGATAGATGGCGTTGCCCAGACTCATAGCTGGCCAAGGGCTCACCAGTCACATAAATCCCTTCAACTGTGGAGTGACCCTGCCCTCCTGGCCTCTCCCTGTCAGCTATTTCCTGGACACCTGCTGACTGGAGCTCTCAAGTGCTTTCTTCCGAGACTCCCCTCGGCCTCAGTCTTGCCCTCTGCCCTCCATTCCTTCCTCTGCCTCCTTCTTTTCCCCTCCCACTTATGCTTTCTTGCCCCCATCACCTGCTCTGCCTCCTCGGCATCACCTCCTCCACCTGACCTCAGGCTTCTGCATTGTAAACCCCTTTGGCGGTCCTTTTAGCTGTCTGCCTAGATCTATGACCAGCGTCGGCTGGAGGATCGGCAGGGACCGGAACTTGCAGCTGTGGCTCACACAAGACATGGTACCCTATGGCTGCTCTCTGGCACCCTTTTACTACTCAGAGAGGCTCTGCTCCTGACAGTCTTGTTTGGTCAGGCATAGAGAACGGCCTCCCAAACAGCAGGTGCCTTTGCCCCTCCAGAGTTTCTCACGGTTCAAAGTTGTTCGCAAAAGAAGTTGAGGATTAAACAAAGAGAGACGGTTGGCTTCTTCCAAGGACTGCAGTACATTTTAGGGGAAGCAAGAAACATCCAAGACTTGAACATGTTATGGGAGAGTTGTGAGGGAATGCAAGGCACTGGTGATCCAGGCAGGGTCCCTGCCACACCTGGAGGTTGCTGGGACCACCTTGTGCCCTATATTACTGTGCAGGATGGAGGAAGAAGGTCTGCACTAAATGTGGCGTTCACACTTAGCCCTGACTGGTGCCTGAAGGATGCACAACAAGCCATGTCCCTGGTATGGAGATGGGGTGGACCGGTATGGATGTCAAGCATGCTCAGTTTGCATTCGTGTGGAGGCCTGGCCATGGAGGAAACCTTTAGGGATGGGCCAGCAGGACCCCAGGAGGGACCCTTATTATTGGGGGAGGTAGGTGTTAGGGGAGATGGAACTTCTGCAGTGACAGAAAGGAGTATGCTCCCCACTAACAGCTGTGGATTTTGCATGACTTTGAGTAATTGGAATTTGCAACTTTTAAAATAATGCAATGTTTTCTTAGTTGCAAAACAACAGAAATTACATCATTCCAGAGCTGTGCAAGAGGCTGAAGCGGAAGCATGAATCATTTCCCATGCTGCGGAGCAAGCAACCGAGCAAATGCCACTGGCCTCGTCCAGCTGCAGGGATCCACGGTGTTGATGTGTTTCCAGACTTGTGTGCTTTGGGTACCGTGAGGTCGTTTTAACTTCTTCTGTGTTCCAATCTTCAAGACAAAATGGTGTATTCTACAGCAAGACAAACATGACACCCTGAACTGGTAACTTCAGAATGAAGGTTAACTGAGAAGATGCAAAGACATGAGGAGAGAGAGCCAGATGAGAAAAGAAAAAAAAAATAATCCCTGAAGAGCCACAAATAACCCCGGTCTTCCTTAATGTGCAGTTGGTCTCAGATAAAATCACTCTCGTGCCTCTTGAGGGCTTTAGAAGCTGATCTCGCCTACAGTGTCCCACCTACCACCATATAGGATAGTGATGTCAGAGAATAAAGTGTACTGTGTCAGCTCCCTGAACAGAGGGGCGGACAGGTCTAGCCTGTTCCCCCCTCCCGCCCCGCTCCTGACTACAGCTGCATCTGTTGAATGTACAGGGAGAACAGCCGGGCCTGAAAGAGAAAGGCAGGGAGGGGTTGGCATTTGGCTTCCCACAGCGCTCTAAGAAGTGCCTCAGAGGACGTTAGTTTTACCCTGTGAAGCTCAAATTGCCCAGGGCGGGGGGGTCTCAAGAGCACCCTCACAGATGTCCACTGACTGGGAAATGGTCATCTGTGGGGGTTGAGAGATGGAGAATTGGGTGGGGGGGAGCTTTGTGTCACTGTGTCTAAGAAGACCATAGACAAAGTGGGTATTAAGGTTTGACAATGCAACTTGGCTAAGACGATCAGATCAGTCTTCTACAGAGAGACTGACAGTAGGCACATGGGGTATGATGCGGGGGAGGAGCAAAGAAAAAACCCAGAGAGGTACCAGTGGAATCTAGACTTTTCCCCCATCATACCAGAGGCTTATGGGCACCACACCATAGGAAATGAACAAAGGAGGATGTTCCTGAGCTACCTAGCACACGGTGAGACACTGGCAAGCAATGAGTACCTAGCGCACAGTTCCGCCGAGATGAGGAGGAAGGGCATTAACTCAAATCCAGCATGGTCGTTCTCTTCCTGGGAGACCCTCTGTTGTCACACCTTATGCTCCATTCCAGCTGTGCCTGAAGCTGTCCTCTGGACGTGATGCTCCCGTGGTGACATGTTCAAGATTGAGTGTGCAAGCTAAGGACCAAGAATCCATGGTCAGCCCTTCTCCACTCTGGGGGACGCCAATGCCTACCACGGCCCAGTTCTCTGGAAGTGGTTCTGTGTGTGGAATCAAGCATCTCACAGTGGCACAAAGGAGCTGTGCTTCATCTTTAACCTTCCGGCTGCCTCAATTCTGAGATGGCCATTTCTGTTACATAAACACATCGATACAGAGTACAACTGGCTGTCTGGGTGTGCAGTCTGCAAGTTTCTACTTATGGGTCCTTAGCCATTAAAAAAAAGTGTATGTGTTTGACACGGGGCTATGCTTGCATGTGTGAACACAAGCAGATAGGGGTCAGAGGGTGGCCTGGGGCAATTCCCTCATTCTCCCCCTCAGTTTTGGGAGGATGTCTCCCACTGAACCAGGAGCACACTGAATGACTAAATGGTTGGCCAGGGGCTGGGGGGCTCTGGAAATCTACTCACTTGTCTGTGCTCTTCCTAGGACTGGGGTTACACCTCTGTACCATCACATGTGGCTTTTCTGTGGTTGGTGGGGATCTGAACTCAGGTCCTCAAGCTTATGTGGCAGGAGTTTTAGTGACTGAGCCATCTCCCTTAGTCCCTTGGTAATTATTTCAAAGACTCTAGTTGGGCAGTGGGGGGAATGGGGGTGTTATTCATTGATATCATCTATCTGTTTATCCATCTACCTACCCACCTTTCTACCTACCTACCTATTGTTGGAGATGTTACAAAACACAGTTCCAGTCTGGAAACCGAAGAGCGGTTCCAGGTCCCAGGTTGGTTAGCAGATTGTGATAAGTTTAGCTCTCGTCTGTGGGCAGCTTGGAGCACTGTCTTCTCCCTTCCACATTCATTTATGAAGAAGCCTCCTACGTGGTGCTATTAAAGTCATGTCTTACTCATCTGCTTAGTCAATGCTGAGCCGATTTCTTTCATAGGTTCCCTGTGAATGAGTTCTGAACTAACCGGTCTAGAAAACGAAACTACTCAAAAAGAATATGAAAATGATTTGGCAGGGTGTGGGGAGGGGCAGACAAGACGTTGGGCTGTGCATAGACGCTGGGGCAGAGGCGATAACAACCCACCAGAGTTATAGGACCCTCTAGGTTACAACAGCAAGCTAGCAGCCAATGTGGGAATAAACAATCCAGTTCCAAAACGGACTTCTCATTGTGGACAGACACCAGGGGGTCTTCAAGGCAACAGGTCACTCCCTACACACGACTTCAAGGCTGCCAGCTGGCACACGGGTGTGATCAGGGCCCCTGCTTGGCTTCTGCCTCTCCCAGTGCTAATGGAGTTGTCCTGAGGCAAGTTGCTTAACCAGATGGGGCCCTGGTTCCCTTCCTGAAACAGGCAGATGGCAAGGAGAGAGTACCTCAGGAGAAGAAAGGTTCTCCATCTCATCCCCAGGTCCCTGAATTTAGGAGTCATACCAATCTCAGGCCTTGGCTGTTACACTTCCCACCATTAGTCTAGGAGGCAATTACTTCTTTTGTCATTTACTTTGTGGTATAATTAGTTATTTCTGGTAGTGCAATGAGTGTACCCATGAGCCCATCATTCAACGCAAGGATGACAGCCTATGCCACCTTATCTAGTGCCCAAGATCTCATTGCCCTCTTCTCTCTACCCTTGAGGTCACTACTATCTTAAGATCTGTGTTCCTAATACGTTTATATTGATGGCCCTATCTCCAGAAAGTACTTAGATTTTTATCCTTTGTAAAAGTCGCATGCTACATGCCAACTTTTGGGGACTTAGTTTTCATCATTTAATGTCATGCTGCAAGAGTCACCCATGGTACCAAATGTCACTGCGGTCCATCTGCTCTGAGTACTCTAATGTGACCTCCTTGCAAAGTCTATACCTGGGAGAAAGTTCACACCTATACCTGGGAGAAAGTTCACACCTATACCTGGGAGAAAGTTCATACCTATACAAGGCCAGATGCAATGTGCCAGCAGGATACTTATGACGGTGTTCTAACCTGAAAGTGTGGTACCTCCTTTCTCAAGATCCGCTCCGAGTAAGGGATGCTGGCTGCATTGTGATGTTTTCATGCATTATCACTTCTTCATGTAATTCTTTTGAGACAGAACCCTTCGCTGAGCTTTGAGGCTCACTGGTTCAGCTAGACTGACTGGCCAGCGAGCCTCAGGGATTCTTCTCTCTCCTGCTTCCTAGGCCTGGGATTACATTAAATTATAGGTTTGCACCTAGAGGGCCCTGAGGATTTGAACTCAAGTCCTCATGCTAGCATTAGCTTACCAACTGAGCCGTGTGTCATCCTGATCCTCACTTATAGGTTTCTTCCTGAATCTATTTGAGAAAGCTAGTTTCCTGTTCTGAGAAATGCCTGTTGGTGGTTTTCACCCATTGTGCCGCTGGACTGTTTGTTTTGCTAGAATTGATTTGAGCAGCTCCGCACAGTCTAGATACTAGGCCTCTGTGGTTGACGTTATGAATGACTTCTTTCAATTTCCACCTTGTCTTTTCACTTAAAATTGTTGTGTTGTGGGACTGGGGGGATGGCTAGTTGTTTGAGAGCACTGGTTCTCGCAGAGGATCCAGATTTGAGCCCCAGTACTCACATGGAAGCTCACAACCATCTATAACTCCAGTTCCAGGGGATCGAACACCCTCTCTTGGCCTCTTTAGACACTCTGTGTACACAGAGCATATATACATGTATACACACATACATGGAAGCAAAACACCCATATACATGAATGCTAAAAAAAAAAAAAAAGATTCTTGTGGTGGTGTTTTTTTGGAGTCACGGTTTTCTTATGTTGCCAAAGATAACCTCAACTCACAAATCTCCAACCTTGGTGTCCAGAAAGTTGGGCTGACAGGAATGCAGGGTGTTTGGTGCCTACAGAGCTGGGCTTACAAGGATGCCCTTCTATGTCTAGATACCTTTTTATTTTGCAGAAGCATCTCTTGATGGACTAAAGTTCTTGATTTCGATATAGTTAATAGTATCATTTTATCACCAATAATTTATGTGCTCAGTCAGGAAAATATCTATGCATTCTATGTATCAAAGGTATTATTTATTATAAAATCGCAAGTGTTGGGAAACCTTTAATCCTTTCATTCTTCTGGATTTGTTCATCAGAAACAGTTTGGGGGAGATTCCCAAGCTCCCCCTTTTCCTCACATGAATAAGTACTTTTTCCAGCTCTGCTTAGTGATCAACCACTCAGTTCATCACTAACCTCCTTTATTCTTCCCCGCACTAATATTCTTTAATTGTGTGGGTCTTTTCTGAGATCTCATAATATGCTATGGCCAGTTTTTTTTCTCTCTCTCTCTGTGCACCAATACTGCCAGATTCATCACTCCAGCACCAGAATATCCAGATACCTCCTAAGGTAAGTTGCTGCTCAATCTTGGCTACATCGATCCTTTGACACTCTTGAACAAATTTAGAATTATTCTTTTCATATTCTATTTTGGAAAGTAGGACTGTGATGTGCAATTCACAGGCAAGCAGGCTCAGTGCTGAAAAAAATATGAGTATGTGGCACAAAAAAATACACTATTTAATCATATTATTCATGGTTATACTGCATCTTGAACTTACCAAAGCCTTCTTTAACATGTCTTAATAAATTTTATACTGTTACCTTTGAAGATCTATGTTTAAAATTGTATGTGTAAAAGTATCTGCCTGCATGTATGCATGTGCACTATGTGTGTGTGGTACCAACAGAGACCAGAAGAGGTCATCAAACCCTCCCCTGGAACTGGAGTTACAGACAGTTTTGTGGGAACCAAACCCAGGTCCTCTACAAGTGTTAAGAGTAATCTTAATTACTGAGCCATCTCTTCAGCCCCTGCTCCTTTTAGAGGTCTTAAACACCTGTTGTTAGGTTTAGTCTCAGAGAACTGACATTTTCTAGTGCTATTTTAAATAGTATGATCTCTTTAAACTTTCTAGTTGCTTAAGTCACATGAGAATTTGTGTTAATTGGCTAACAGACACCTGAGGCTATCAATTTATAAAGTGGAAACATTTGTTCTTGCGTACAGTTTGGGGGCTCCTTGCTTTTAGGACTGTGGGGACAGTGCCTCACAGTGGAAAGACAGTGGTGAAGTACCTTAGCTCACCTCATAGCCAGGGTGGGTGAAGGAAGAGAGGAGAAGGTTGGAATCCCACAGTGGCCTTTCAGGACACACTCCCAGTGACCTGACAGCCTCCCTGTTGGCCCCATCTCTTAATGTTCCACTACTTCTCAATCGCTCCAAGATGGGTTCCAACCCTTAATGCTCATCCCAGATCCAAACTTGAACAAAATTTCAAGTCTTCACCACCATCTTTCATTTCATCAGAACTTTGGGGATTTTTCTCTGTAAGCAGAAGTTAGAGGATATCTGGGGGATTTTTCTATAAGTGATCACATCATATACAGATGGTTATCGTCTTACTTCACATAATTGTGTGAAGGATGGTTACGGGATATGCAAATAAGCCAAGTGGCGGCGGTTGTCAGCCACTTCGTGCCGAATAGATGCTTATGGCTATCAGCACTGCTGTTGTCCCCAGTTAATAGAAGACGCTTTTAAAAATTACAAAGTCCAGTGCACTGTCCTTATTCCTATTACAGTTTAATTTGATCTGTGTGTATGTTCATATGTGTGCATGTGCACGATTGGGTGGATAGAGTTGCAGAGTCGCTGTGTGCACAGATGTGCACCTCTGGGTACTTCCTTCTCCCACACTGGATCCCCAAGGGCAGCCCTAGGGTAATTAACGCCTTCTTGTCCTATGTGGCGACAGATGCTACAAGAGCGGAGGCTTCACCTCTGCCTAGCACAAGAGGAGAAATGTCTTACCTCATGATTTAAGAGAAGAATCCACTTGCTTTCCGGCTTCCTCTCCGTGGTGACACTGCTTTCCTGCTGTCCTGTCGTCAGAGCCCTGCAGATGATGGTACATTCAGAGCCAATGTGGACCTCACCCTTCTCTGTCCTGAGCTAGCCCAAGTGTTCCTCTGATATTTCAGATACCGGGTGGGTATTTCCTGAGCATACAACCCCCCTGGAGCCAGTCAGACCTGGGTCATCTGGCAGAAAACCCTCGTGACCCACTCCTGGGACTCCGAGGAACACTCTAGAACCTGGTCCAGGACTCAGTGTGCACAGCCTCCTGGAAATAGAGGATACTAGGACAACAGGTGTCAGTTACATAGAATAAGCAGTGTTTCATTCATCCAGGAGTTGAACATCCATGATGCTAAGTGAGGCACTGAGCAAAGAGACTAACAAAGAAATAGCAGCGGGTTTGAGTCCTGTGAAGACGATCTGCCTTCAAGGCTCACCTTCCACTTCAGATGCTCACCACTGACCTCAGAAGGTCCCCAGCATGCTGCATACTGAGGGCACACGGTGGCCCTACAGCTGGAGAGCTCTCAGACAAAGGAGAGACAGCGCCCATGCCTCAGCCCTGGAGGATGCTGTTGTCATTGCTCTGGGCAGCAGGCAGGTGGCACGGGGTTAGGGGTGTGTCCCCTCAGGGCCCTCAGATTCAGCACAGTCAACCCTTCCATTGTGTTCATTGTTAATCCCCACGGCAGTCCCCTAAGTAGATTCTGTGACCCTCTCCTTGTTTTACACATGGGGAAACTGAGGCTTAGAGCAGTTAGATAGCCGAGGTCTGGGAATAATTCACAATAGTCTCCACTTTAATTGCATTTGCTCCTAATTCAGACTCAAGTTCTTTCCCTACTGCGGGTTTCTCGGACTCTCAGGCGCTGAGCCGTCCGCAGTGTAGAGAGCAAGGGTCCAGCTAAGCGGCCACCCCACTGGAAAGTCACTGTGGCCTCTGGTCTCTGCTTACATAGCCAGGGGTTATGAATCTTCATCCTCGTTTTGTACCCAGCCACCCTCTCCTGTCACATGGATTTGGTTGAGATTCCTTCTGTCCTGCCTGCCTTTGAGATTGTGGCACCCAGGACGAGCATTGTCAAGTGGTATCTATCATCTTGGAAAATGTCAGTTGTTTTTCTTTCTTTCTTTTTTTTTTCCTTTTTCAGAGTTTGATTTTTCAAGGATGCTTTGGCTTTGGGTTTAATGAAGTCAGGTACTGGATGCTCTTTCACTGTGCCTGTTTGTGGGGAGGACTGTCAGGGCCCGCAGATGTGAATCCTGTTCCACCTTGACTAAAGGTCAGACAGTTTGACCTTATTCTTGCTCTCTCAAAGTTGTTGACAACAGGTGCGGCCACAAACAAGAGATCCTGACCTAGGGTGTGGTCAATTAGTATTTTGAGTATAGAGGTGGATCTGTTCCACCTGGACCAAATGTTAGAGAATTCAAGTGTATTCCTTACACCATGTTAATGAAGTCTGTTGCCACCCTGCTCCCCATTTGGTGTGAAGTATATAAGCAGGTGGAAAATAACCACGCGTGGTTCAGGATTCACTGAATGTCCCTCCCAATGCTGTTCTATGTTTCTGCCTTTTATTTCTCTTGTATCTCTGTTCCTTTTGCGTAATAATTCTAATCCTCAAGCTTCTGCCCTGCAACATGCGGATTTTGTCGAAGCTGGACCCCACCAGAGAACCTGTAGCCCCTGGGAGGATTCAGAGGGAGGGGACAGTCCAGCCAGAGTCACCTGTGCCTCACTCACTTGGCATCTGCTTCCACCGAGATCCGCTATGTTCAGACGGATTCCCTCTAACCCGAAGCTAGAGGGCTGGGGTATGGGGCAAGAGAGCACAGATGTACCCGGGACTTCCTTGTGTCCCTCAGGAGTATCATGGATTTGTTTCTTTCTTATGGAAGAATATGAAAACGTTTGTTGATTTGTCAGTAGTCAGATCTTGTAATTGTACCTTTAGATGTTGTTTACAGAAGCCATGGTCTGGCTGTTTCATGTTGTAATGTGACCCCCAAACCTGTTTAAGCAGCCAGCGCACAGGGAGGGGCTGTTTGTGTGACAAGGATGTTGCAGTGCCTCTAGAATGTATCTGCTGAGTGCCAGGCCTGGGCTGTGTGTCCCTTGCTCAGAATTCTTGGGTAAAATGATGGAGAAAAGGAGGAGAGAACAGAAAAGGGGAGACAAGAGGGAAGGGGAAAGGAGGGGAGGAGAGAAAGCTAGTGTTTAATGCTGTGGTTTCTCTTTTACAAGACAAGACTCTCATAATTTAGATATATGCAAACAAATCTTAAGCGTTAAAGAAAACTGAGTTTCAAATTAGATCATCGTTCTCAAGAAAGACATTCTTGTCTTGTACTATTTAATTTTAACTTTTCATCAAAGACCATCTCAAAGCATAAACAGATAGAATCTTATAGTGAACCCTCATGTGCGGACCCCTGGGCCACCTGATCCACTTAGGGTAACTGTCTCATCTGTAGCTCTCCCTTGCCACGCTGGATTGTCATAAAAAGCAAATACCATGAATTGCATGACTTTGTCTATAAAACTTCAGTGTGTATCTCTAATATATAAGAACTCTTGTTTTTCTCGGTTATAACCCCAATTCTCTCCCCCCCCTCCTTCCCATAACCCCCTCTATGTCTATCTCCCTTTCCCTCTCTCCTCTTTGTGGCAGTTTCTTTGTGTAGCCTAGGCTAGCCTTGACCTTATGATCCTCTTGCCTCTGGCTCTGTAATGTTAGAGATTGTTATTTCATGGAAAACTCTATCCAATTAATGAGGTTTACATTTTTCCTCTATCCATAGCCTTACTACTTTAGGTTTGAAATTGCTCTTAATGTTGCTTGAAGCCTGATTTTCCATCCTCTTTTGGTCCTCCAAGAAGCCTCTCTGAACGCACTTAGGGGCACTAGATGCCAGGCAGAGAGGTACATTTCTATGATACCAGTGCTGGAGGGCCTAGGAGAGAAGAATGCTGAGTTCAAGAGTGGTCTGCTCTACAGAGTTTGCCTTATCTAAAATACTAAATCACTTAAATAAAGAGAAGTTAGAGGTGTGACCTGAGGTTGAGCCACCCAGACTAGGTCTCTGGATTCTGGAAGGAGCTGAGGCCCCCAGATCTGGAACAACTGGCTGTGGCTATGTATTTACACCCGCACTCTTTCTAGGTTTCAGTCCTTGTGGCTTCCATGTGAGTTGTCCCTTATTCATAGCTGTATTTAAGAACAAGAGCGAGGAAGATAAAGCTGGCAGCAGAACCACCCTTGAACACAGCAGCAGGTAGAGGGACAGGTGTCTCCCAACAAGGTTTATTTGAAGGAGACAAAGAAGAGCCCTGGATACATGAGCTGGGCCTGACATCCAGAGAGGATCAGCCCACAGCTTCCCCGATAGGCCTTAGCCGTCTGCAGAAATGCCCTAGGTCATTGATAGGAACATCACAGAATTTGTAAGGAAACCTGTTTCTGGGTTCCAAGTTGGCTTATTCCCTGATCAAGACTTTACATGGAGAACTGGATGTGGGATGCTATTGCCCTATTCTCTAACAGTCATGGAGGATGTGGGAAAGCTGTCTTCACAGGGACCTGGGAGGGTGGTAGGAGGTGTGGAAGCGACACACTGGGGACCAGGCTCTCTGGTGTTTTTGAGACTTTTCCCTTGAGGGTTAAGGTCAAGTGAGGTGTCCTTTTTCATGAGATTACAAAACACTGTTCTTCACATGAAGGTGACATTTGGCCAGGCACAATCCCATCGGCTACACTGTAATCAGTGAGCGTTTTGCTCAAGCCCCCGCATCTCAGAGAGTCGTTTTCTCTCTGAGGGAGTGCTGTCAGTTCCATGACTACACGCTCTGCGTTTCATTAGCATTCTTCTAGCAAAACATGACTCTGAGTCATTTCTGAAATAGCTGTTCTCGCCTGTGAGTTGTTTCTCAGTTTTTACAAAAAATGGCTTTTCTACTTACTGGCAGATAAGTTTAAGACCACACAACCTAAAATGGGTATATGAGAGAAAAAAACACCCTATAGGTTGTGACTGTGTGGTGCTTCCTTCTCTGGCCTTCAGGTTAAGGCTGCAGGGTGCTGGAGAATGGAGCCAAGGGTGGGTGCGATGACTGACAGGGGAGTTTCAGGACGGTGACATTGGGCACAATTGCTCTCTCAGATTGTAAGCCCTGCCAAGGTCAAGAGCTTGCCAGAGGACTTGAGTGAAAGGAGAGAGAAACTAGAACCAACGAGTAAAAAACTAGTTAGCTCTGGCCTCATTGCAGCTCAAACATCACTTATATTCAGACACATTCAGATAGGCTCTGAACAAGCATTTCACTTCCTCTAGGATGGACCAGAGAAAATGTTTTCCATTGTTCTAGCCATTAATGTGTCTCCTTCAGTCACGGGCATCCATATTTCTCTGTCTAGGTACTGTTGAGAAGGCCTAGCTTGCCATATGGATATCAACCAAAATGGAGGTCCATTGGTACTGTCTGCTGTGCCCGTGAGACCCTTCCATGGTCCTCATGGGGTAAGTCTCCATTCCCTGTGAGCTCCGGTAGTTCTGATAGCATGTGCCTCTGAGAGGAATGCTTTCTGCCCCCTTTGCAGATGGGGCTTTAACAAACTCAGCAGAGCTGATAGTCACAAAAGGGCTCCAAGAGCTTCCAGGAGCTTTTGGTTCCCAGAGGTCAGCATAGTGGCTTTTTCCTGGTAGGCAGGTCAGCTGCCTTGGTTATAATCAGAGGCAGGATGTAAAGAACGGCCTTTGTGATCACCTCTAACTCTTCAGTCAAGGTGTGGGCTGCTGAGACGTATCCCTGCTTGATCCTCCTTGTGTCTCTGCAGACTCTGCCTCTGGGGATTCAGAGGAGTCACTAAGACTAGGAGAGCCCAGCACTAAGAAACCTCTTGTCATTTCATGGAACCAAAAATAATCTGGAGGTCACACGCTGCCTCAGAGGACACACAAGGGATCCAAGCAACCTCAGTCCCAAGGCCTCTGACTTGAGGAGCACCGCCTCTGTCAGTGGGCCATCTGCCACTCATGTACATTCAAGAGAAGGGGCCTGGAATTCCCCTGCTTGACCAAGCTTGGATGCATTAGTCAGCACCAAGATGAGATCATAGTGCATACCAACCATACAGCAGGACAAGCCCCACTCTAGGAGTACTGGCTCACGGTACCAAGAAGCATCCAGAAAGTCTTTGGGAGCACATCCCGTGCCAGTTAGATGACCCAGGCTAGGGACTTCTGGCCCTGCTCAGGCATCCATAGGATCTGAAATGAATTCCACCATGGACACATTTCAGCATTTTTTTCTTCTTCAAAATTTACTGTATGTCAGTGTATGTATAGAGCTGTCGGGTGTCGTGATTTGACAAAGGACATATTCTTTCCACCTGTAGGATATGGTGGCCCAGCAGGAGACACATGGTGATTCTCACTGGGGCTGTTAGATGGAGAGACATGGACTTCTCTTGTTCTCTCTCTCTCTTTCTCTCTCTCTCTCTCTCTCTCTCTCTCTCTCTCTCTCTCTGTGTGTGTGTGTGTAAGAGAGAAAGAGACAGACAGGGACAGAGAGAGAGATACTCCTGTGTGTGTGTGTGTGTGTGTGTGTGTATATGGGAGGGTGTCATCGTATGGCCTCGGAGACCAAGAGTCAATGCCAGGTATCTTCCCCTATTGCTTTCCACCTTGTTGTGTTAGAGAGAGGATCTCTGATTGAACTTGGAGCTTTCCAACTCCCAGCCCAGGCAGCCTGCCTATGAAGGCAAATCCAGGGATGTGCATTGAATAATAAAATACTTATGAACATAATTTCTCTTTCTTCATCACTTCCTACATCCCCAGCGTGTTGGATGGCATTCGGGCTCATAGCTGTTGCCCACTAAGAGTTTGCTAAATGGATAGTTTAGAAGATATACAAGGACCTGTCATGGTGGCGGTTGTCAGTGGATGTTCTTAGACTTTGGATTAGTGCCTAGAACCTGCCGTGCCTGACATTCATGCACAGAGATCATAGAACAGTCAGTCACCTAGGGACTGGCACTTAGGGGATCTGTGCAGGGCACCAGGGAGAGGCATATCAACACCTTGAAAATCTGACCACTTCATGCTCACTTGATCTCAAGGCACACATGGATAATCATCCCATCATAGGTTTCTTGAGCTTGCTTAGTAGCTTGGAGCCTCCCAGATCTCCAAGCAGGTTGGTCCTCCTCCTCTGTGCTTTCGAGAGAGGACTCAGCTCTCCCTATTTTCAAGTTCAAAGCAAAGCGAAGTGCCGTGATTGTTGGAGTTGATCTGGTGTAGGAGATGCCAGCACACGGCTGGTTTCTAATTGAGTATGACTTTCTTCGTTAATATCTGTCCTTGCCCGCAGCAGCAAGCTGACAAGCGGCACATGTCTCTGTGCACTGACATGGTGCAGGTGGTAGGCCATAACTTGGATTAATATTTCCTGATGATCTCTGTACTTTTAATGAGATTGGTGGCATGTGTGCCATTTCTGGAGCAAATTAATTTGTCCTTGCAAAAAGAGAGCATCAGCAGTTTTTATTTCCTCTGTGTCTAATGCATAATGGCATGTGTTTTCAGAGGCAACTGATACAACCTAGGATTCCCGGCCATATTGCAGGGAGGATGTCATTTTGCCAACAGCAATAAAATGTGAATCGCAGCAGGAGCAGCTGATGTGTATTTGGAAAACGGGAGGCGGGGGAGGGGGGCAGTGCTGGTGCTGGTGTTTTGATCTTTGTTTTCCCTGCTGACATAGCTTGATGTACAAAGGGCCCAAATGATGAGCAAGGCATGCAGTCGAATGCTCTGTCTCTGCGGCTACAGGGAAGCGAAGTGAACATGATATGTGGCCATGTCTCTGTGAAGTGTGGTCACACACTGTGGTCAGGAGCCAGGGACTCACTGATGGTACAGCCCACTGGGCTGTAACCAGCGTTTCTGCTCTTTACATGTCTGATGCCATGAGGATAAACCTGGAATATGATTTAAAGGAAACATTCTACTCAGCGGTTCCATGCTCTCATCTCTGAAATACCGCTACCTCCGCCACCATTCGAAGAAATCAAATCAATTTTCTAGCCTTGTGGGGACGGCTTTGACCACAGTCCTGGTCTCAGTGGCAATCCTCAGCTTTTTGCTAATTATTAATTTTCTTTTTCTACATTGCCTCCTTTCATCAAAGGTTAAGGTGACATTTTGAATGGGGCAGGTCATGGAATCACTCTGAAAATGAATCATCTCTTTCTGGGGCTAGATGGAAAGATATTGCAGTTTTAAATTGTGACATCCTTACAATTTTGACTCGGGTAGGTTCCGCTCTGAAAGGTTTCATGGTAGAAGAGAAAATCTCGCTCACATCTTCCATTAGCTGCAGGATTCTGGGGAACAGGATGAGGCCTCCCCACAGCCACCGTATGAGGAGTAAATTGAGTAGATTTAGTTTATAATCTGTTTCATTTCATCAGGAAGTCAGTTAAGAACAAGGCAAGTAAGGCCTGGAGAGATGGCTCACAGGGGAAGAGCACCGGCTGCCCTCGGAGAGGAGCCAGGTTGAGTTGCCAGCATCCACATGGCAGCTCCACAACCTGTCTGTAACTCAATTTCTAGGAGATCTGATGCCACTTTGCAGCTTCTGTGGGCACCAGGCACACATGTGACACCCCTACATCCATGCAGGAAAACACTCATGCATATAGCATTAAATCTTAAAAAGAACGAGGAAAGTGTCCCAGCACCTCCAACAATGTTGACTGTGGATGGAGGAATGGCTGGGAACCAGACGTACTTCATGATGCCATGTGACCCAGGCATGGACCAACTCTTTCTCTTTTCGCTTTGATTGACAGCTCAGAGCAGCTAGTAGACATGCAGAGGAAGGGCAGGTACCACCCCTCTAACCAAAGCCTTTTCTCTTATTCCTAACCTGAAGTAAAAGACACAGCCCATATGGGGACATGGTGATCAGACAGAGAGACTTAAGAGTCCTTTATGCTCAAGCAAAGGGTGGCTAGAATAGACATCTGGGGACAGAACTAAATAGCAACTTGTATCTCCACATGAATTTGCCTCTGCCCTGAGTCACATACGCAGTTTGTCCCACAATGACGTTCCTGTGTACTGGATACAGCTAGCTAGGAACTTAGGCTCTGTAAATTTTTTGAATCCCCGATAATACTACCCAGGATCAGTATGTGAGCTGAGCACGAAGGTCCCCTTCAGCACTTGGAAGGCCGAGTCCAAAGGATCATGAATTCAAGGCTCACCTGAGCTACATGGTGAGTTCAAGGGCAATGTTCCACGGCCCTGTCTGGAAAAGCAAAGACAATGAATGTGTCTGGCACCATTGGGGTCACAAATGTGATCCGGACACGTTGGTGGGTGTCATTTTAAGGAAAATAATGGATCGCTCAGTTGCCTTCCAGGCCACATGAAGTCGAAATCAAAAGGAGCAAGAGTGCTTCCTGTCCTGAGATCTCCAGGTGGAAGTTTACACTCAGCAGAGACACAGCTCAGGCTGCTTGGCCTAGGCAAGTCCTAAGACTCTCAGGGCACTTTACCGGGGCACTTAACCTTATATTCAAAGAAAAAGGAGGGCTAGCTCAGAGGTTAAGAATGTTGGTTGCTCTTCCAGAGGGGCTAGGTTTGATTCCCAGCACCCACATGACAGCTCACAGCTGCCTGTAACTCTAGCCTCAGAGGACCTGACATTTTCTTCTGCCCTCTGTGGGTACTGCACACATGTGGTACACGGGCATACATGCCAGCAGAACTCCCACACACATAAAAATTAACTAATTCCCTTTAGAAAGGAAAAGAAGAATCAACTACTTTCCCTACTTGGCAGCTCAGCACCCCCAAAAAGGCCGACTCGGTAGTCAATTCCCAGCAAGAGAAATTCTGCTCTGTCACATACAGTATATCTAAATCAGTCTTGGTGTTCCGGTTCTGACTCAGGATGTGGCTACGGGTGCACCACACATGCCAGCCCCTTTCAAGCTAGACGAACGTGTCACCCCTGTGACCCAGAAGACCCTGCTTGCGAACAATCGCGATGCTCAGCCACAAGTCACAAAGCGTGACAGCGGACACCAGCAGCGTGGCCAGGCCCATTGTCAAGCATCTTCAGCCAAGCGGTCATGCTGAGTGGTTTTGGAAGGTTCCCAATTTTACCCATGTGAGCCACTTCACTGCGCATGGTATACTCGATATAATTAATACCAACGAGTGCACAAACACACCCGAGATGAATACAATGAACAGAACTAGTAAGCACGGCGTTTGTAGAGGTACACTTTTGTGACTACGCATCTATATACCAATAACAATCCATTGCTCAATGGAATTTAGTTGTTTTTGTGTGTGTGGGGGGGGGGGTTGAGGGGATGTGCTTGGGAATGAACACAGCCCTGTACATTTTAGGTAAGTATTGTGTTGTTGTGTATCCCTCATGATCCCAGTCTCTTTTTTTAGCCACAAACTTAACTGTTTTAGTAGTCACAGGGATTGGGCCAGCTCACACACGCTTTCTCTCCTCATGTTTCTAATGACTGTGAATGGAAAATGGATTTTTATTTAGCCTCACAAAATGGAAGAGGTTGCATTCTGGCATTTTGACTATCCTTGTGCTAAAGTAGCACAATACTGTACTTTCAGGGTATATCGATTGTCTACTTTGTAAATTTCTGGTTGCTTATTATAAACAAAAGCCCTACGATTTATGACAGATGTCACTGAGTTAATATTCAGACACCAAATTACTATATAAAATATTATTGCTAAAAACCACTCCAGAAGGATGGCTGACTTAGGTGGGGAAGGTGGGGCACTTGACCTTTAGGAGAAAACAGAATAACTTTGTGATCTTTTTTTTTTTTTTTTTGGTTTTTCGAGACAGGGTTTCTCTGTAGCTTTGGTGCCCGTCCCGGAACTAGCTCTTGTAGACCAGGCTGGCCTCGAACTCACAGAGATCCGCCTGCCTCTGCCTCCCTAGCGCTGGGATTAAAGGTGTGCGCCACCACCGCCCGGCTAACTTTGTGATCTTAACCTCCAATTCAGACACAGAAAATAAGGGGGGGGGGGGGAGTCACTGAGGACATTGGATAGATAAGAATCCAACCCCACCTCCATTTGTGTGGTAAAGGTTATGGCAATCAGGAGAAATCAGGAATGTAGGATTATCATTTTGAAGACTCTTTATGGAAGTTCATGACAGCAGCAATGACTTTATCACTTCATGGTCACCCATTGTCACAGAGCGCGAGAAGACACCCTTAATCTATAGCATCATATTCTACCTGGGTGGCAAACCCAGGAAATAGACACGAGGAAACAGAGGAACCCCTAACTGAAATAAGTCAGGCAAGGTGCCAAAACCAGACACCTCTCCGCTGGGTACAACAACAGCAGGGTGAGCCCTTGAAGGCTCATGCTGGCGTTCCCTGTGTAAACCTGTGGGGTTGTCAGGAGGGTCCCACGCCCATTCCTCAGAGGATCCCAAACTCAGCATGAATTTATGTCTGCCTCTTTCCTGTAGTTTCTGGGCCAGGCCTTCTGTTTGACCACATGTTCTATTTTGTTCATATTGAATCAAGGCTTAATAGAAAAATCAGAAGATGATTTAAATTCTAAACAAAGTACATGCATAGAAAAACTCCCCTGTTAGCTTTCCTTTCTCTTCAGCCACCTTCCCAGTGCAGAACTAGTTAGAGATCATGTAACATTAGGGGTCTCTAGAGAACAATGAGCAAAGGTAATCTAAGGCGTCAGCTAATCATTTAATGTTGAGAGAAAGGGGTCTTGGAATCTGATTTGGACCCAGCATTCCCAAGCCTCCTCTCCAGGGCACCTGGTGATTTGATGTTATTGGGGTCTGGCTGTGACCCCCATGTCTCCTCTCCACGGTGCCTGGTGTTTTGATGTTATTGGGATCTGGCTGTGATCCAGCACCCCAAGTGTCCTTTCCACGGTGTCTGGCATGTTTGGTGTTATTGGGATCTGGCTGTGACCCAGCATGCCCGAGAGTCCTCTCCACGGTGCCTGGCAGGTTTGGTGTTGCTGGCAGTCCATAGCTGTCAGATCCGGGAAGGGAGCGAGCCAGACCATCCCGTTCATTTTGGAGCTTCAGTGGTTGGCCCTTGAGTGTGTTGCTATCAGTTAAGAGCCTCTTCTCTCTGCCCAGCTTAGTGGCAGTAAGAGAGGCAGGCATACAGGCCTGGATATCAGAAGGTATTTCAAACATTTGCTTTTTAAAGTCACTCCTGTGACTGAGACTCAAAAAGAAACTTCCAGAATGAATGCTCAAACTTCCAGGCTGAATGTGTTACCCGCATGATGTAGGGTGTGGAGAAAAGGCTGTAGCACGTTTTTTTAAATTGACAGATAATGATTGTGCATATTTACAGAGCACAGTGTGACTTTTCAACACATTATACATTTCAATATAAATGGTCATATCAAGATAATTGGCATATCTATCGCTTCAAACACTTGTCATTTGTCACTTATTTCTCTGAGAACCTCAGAAATAATCTCTACCTGTGATTTTAAAACATACAATTAAATGTTGTCAACCACAGCTACTGTGTGGTAACACTAGAAGTCACTCATCCTATCCAATCACATCCTGTGATCCAACCGCTGCCCCATCCCCTGCACCCCCTGGTAACTTAGATACGAGATTGACACTTTGGCTCTCACATGTAAGGGAGATTGCATGACATTTATCTTTCTGTGTAGCGTAGTGTTAGCAACATGGCATATATCCTCTCAGGTGTGAGTGCACACATCTGTGTGACTAAAGCCTTGGCAGCCCTGGGAAGCTCAGCAGGGTATCTTGGATGCCATAGTCTCAGATCCGAAGCTGAGCCTCTAATGTCACTAACTTTATTATTCTCAAATGAATTGTTCTAAATATCAGCTACTCAAACTGTGGTCCTTGGACTAGCGGCAGCGGCACCCCAGGAAGCTTCTGAAACATCAGAATCCCAGGGCTCAGCTCAGACCAACCAAATCAGACCATACATTTGGTGGAGATATGGGGAGGTTTGAAGTCCACTGGCATTGGGGAAGCTGAGGCCTGTTGTCTTAAACCACCCAAGTAGAAGTGCCTTTAACTACACTCTTTAGAGCGGTGGTTCTTAACCTACGAGTTGAGACCCCATTAGGGTCAAATGACCCTTTCACAGGGATCGAATATAAGATACCCTGCATGTCAGATCTTTACATTCTGTTCGTAACAGTTGCAAAATTATAGTTATGAAGCAGCAACAAAAATAACCTTATGGTTGGGGGTCACCACAACATGAGGGGACTGTATTACAGGGTCACAGCGTTAGGAAGGTTGAGAAGCACTGCTTTAGAGCCTGTTGCCATGGTTCTTCACTGCCTCACTTTGGTGACTTACTTAGAGGGCCACGTATTTATTATTTTTTGTTTTGTTTTGTTTTTTACATTCGTGTGGCATGGTATCTATAAGAAATGGATTCACGACTGGTTGGATGCTTCATCATTCTGTCTACCAAGCTCTTCTCTGAAAAGAGTCACAGAACATGTGGATCTCAGTGCCCTGAAGATGAGGGGAAGCTCCTGGGGTCTGGCCACATGTGGAACTGAGCCCACAGTATTGTGCAATATTAGTTTAAGATGTGTTACGTTCATTTATGCTGTGGAATATGTACCTGATGATGCAGGGATGTGCTGCATTCTTTTATGTTGCATTTGTTGAACTCTGTGAAGCTGTGTTACTTTGTCTAAAATACCCGATTGATCTAATAAAGAGCGGAATGGCCAATAGCTGGGCAGAAAAGAGAAATAGGGCTGGCGGGCAGGGAGAATGAATGAGAAAAGAGAGAAGAGAGAGAAACAGAAAAGGAGAGAAGGATGCCAGGGGCCAGCCACATAGCCAACCATGGAATAAGAAGGGAAGAAAGATATGTAGAATAAAGAGAGGTAAAAATCCCAGAGGCAAACTTTAATTAAAGAGATGTGGGCAGTTTAAGTTAGAACAGCTGACTAGAAAGGAGCAAAATTAAGGTCGGGCATTCGTTAGTAAGAATAAGTCTCATGTATTTATTTGGAAGCTGGGTGTTGGGACCCCAAAGAGTAAAAAAGGCAAAGAAACAACAAACAAACAAAAACCCAACTCCACCACAGGTCCCTGAGGGATTCTCTCTGTGGACAAGATGGCCCCGTCCAGCTGTCTGTGGGTCGACACAGGGTGTCTCAGAAGAATGTTGGGGACTGAGGCACAAGCTGCCTTCTTTTCCAGTGGCTGCCTGCATACGTGATCATGACAATTTGTAAGAGGAGCAGCTGTCCTCACCCAAAAATATTTATAGGGGTGAATATATTTTGAAAGCATGTCCTGATACTCTGACACTTATATAAATGACTAATACCTTGGGAGGCTTTGCTGCCTTAGGAACCATTTTATTCCTTATATTTATCCCTTGATCTCAATCTCAGCTCGATCCTTTGGGTTTTCTGTCTTTCTTTTCCTTTAATTTTTTTTGGGGGGGCGGGGGGGACAGGCTCTCTTTTTGTAATGTAGCTCTGGCTGTTCTTGAACTCAATATATAGACCAAGCTGGCTTTGAACTCACAGAGATCTATCTGCCTTACTCTGCCTCCCAAGTACAGGTACCTCTATGCCCTCATCAGGTTTTCTTAATATTTGTTCCCTGTCAGTTTAGTGTGATTTCACAGTAAATATCACTTCTAGGCCCTTCTCCCCTCCCCTTTACCTTCCTAGCAGACAGACCTGCTGACACCTCTCACACAGGCTTCGCCCCTAACTCCTTCTAGCCTTGATTCCCAGCCCTTGTACCTGTGACTCTCAGCAAGTCCATTTACTCACAGCTGGGGAAGGGGCCCCGAGGGTTAAAGACAAATTACAGCAGCCAGGGAAAGGACTAGTCGGGAAGACAGCAAGACTGAGAGGATGTGATTCTGCATCCTGAAAGACCATCTGGGCGCAGCTTCCATTTCCCTCGTGGGCTGAAAGGGGGCGGCCGTTGAGACGCCCTGGCTGATAATCTATTGGTCTTTGTCTGTCATGAGGGGTGAGGAGAGATCTTTAGGGAAGCTTCTGGTAGGTCTGCCTTGTGCTGTTTACATGATTGAGGAAGCTGGGTGCTCAGCGAGGCACCAGCGTTTACAAAGCAAAGCGTAACTACATGATTGACAGGCACACTCTGCCCAAATGGTCCTTGCATTCTTTGTCTCATTGCCTAAAAGGAAAAACTGGGAACCTCAGCTCCACGTTTGACCAACAAAAGGCAGAACTCATTCAACTCAAAACTGTGTTTTATGGATTTTATGTTCTGCATGGGGGCGTGTTCTGCTCTGGGGCACCATCAGAGAAAGCCTCCATAATGCAGCAGATTGCCATGTGCAGAAACAATACCCCAAAAGAAAAACTAGCCCAGCCTTGTCTGCTTTGGTCACTGTAGACTGAAGGGAAAAAGAACCAAGAACGAGAAACAAGATGCTCCACCTGCTCTTCTTAGTGGCTGTAAGTGTACTTGGCCCTTGGGCTCGAAGGTAGGTCGCAGATCAATTGCCAACATCCACTAAGACATCCTATGTGGCCCAAGGAGAGACTGAACGGGACCATCTCTGTTAACCTTGCTGCCTGTTCATGACATTGTTGGCAACTGTTTAAAAACATTTTTTTTAGTAAGTGGAACAATATTTATCACAGGAGCTGGGGTCTGTCTTTGTAAAGGAATCTCATGGCAGATCTTTGGACAGTGGCGCAGAGGGAGAGTGAAGAAATCTGGCCTGCCTTTCTGAAGCTGTCCCCACAATATTTGCAGTGCCTCCCACAGGCAACAGCAGGCCATTGGGCCACAGCAGGCTCGGGGGGGGGGGGCATGGGATTGCACGGTTTTGACTGTAATTCCGTATGGTGAAGACAGTGCACCATGCTTTGGCCAACAGGTCTCTCAGACCCCTCATGTGTTCTCCTGAATTTAAAAGCAAATCTCTTCTAAGATGTCCAAACTTGTGTGGAAGTTCAAGTGACTGATTATATCTCCGGCTCAGAGAGCGACCCAAGGCCCTGGGGAAATTCATTCACATTTTGCCAGGTGTGGGAAGGAGAAATGAAAGTCCGCGGGGCTTCCTGTGCTGCCATGGGCACAGTGGGGTTGATTTGACTCTTAGAAAATGAAGCCAGCAAGACATGAAGTGCACGGAAGCGGCTCTGTGGCCTGTTATCCAGAGAGACGTGATCAGGCCAAGGGTACCGTGGCCTCTGCCAGCTCATCTGTCTCAGGAGTTCCGGCGTCTCTGCATCCCAAAGTTTTTACAGTTCTAAGCTGAGGCTCAAGTCACCTCTGTGAACTTTATAATTTCCCTGGGTTTCGTAACTTCCCTGGAACCTGAAAAGTTTTCCCTCTCCAAACTTAGATATACCAAGTTCTTAGTAAATGAAAACTAAGTAACCAAGCCCCACCCCCATCTCATTAGTTCCAAGGCTGGATGGACCAGGCCTGGAAGGAAGAACCCAGCCCTGCAGCCTCACACCCTTGGGCTCTTTTCCCAGCTCCTCCCCCTTTATAGCTTCTGAACTTGGACAAATGTCACAGGCCCATCTATAAAATGGGACAGAATTTTTTTTGCCAAGCTGCTGTGTGGCCTGTGGCTCTTTGCATGTGTGGCCAGTGAGTGCTGCCAGGGAGCTCACTTTGAGGAGCTCCGACCCTCCCTCCACATCTCCTGGGATCGCTCCTTACAGCTTTGGCTAGTGTCCACAAACTGCTTCAGTTCAAAGCTCAGATCTGGATCTTTAGCCCCAGCACCCCCATTTTGCTTGGCCCTCTTGTCTTTCCTGGGGGAATGCTTCCTCTTCATGACTTCTCTGGTCCTGTAAACACAAGCTGCAAACAGCAGTCTGGTCTCCTGTTTATCCATAGGCTCCTCTTCCTGCTTCTTCCGTTCCCAGTGCCTTTCTAGATCTCTCGGGTGCCAGGGTGGTAACCGTGCCCTGACCACAGCTCTTCTCTTTCTGCCTCCAATGAGTTTCACCCCTGCCTACCACTGTGTCAGCCGCAGAACCTTCTGTAGCTCCGAGCCATCTTCTGTATCCAACCGATGTGTGTTCTCTTATAACTCCCCTTCCCTTGCTGATGTTCTTGGGAGGCTAGACCCTGCTAAGGACCACCAGCTCTAAGTGTTTTGAATTTGAAATCTTGAACATAATGGCGCAGGTCTTGCCATCTCATCTCAAAGTCCCTCTCTGGGGCCTCTGAATTGTCCACTGCTTAAGGATTGTTTTTCTGGTTCTCCTCTTCTGCTGACCTCCTCTGGGGACTGATGACTCTGGAAGCCTGCCATGAGACCCTCATCTCCTCCTGGAAACCGCCAAACCTCTTTTACCGTCATGGACTTTTAGAAGCCACTCCATCCTTCATGTTGTTTTGCCACATTAGCGTCAAATCTCTGTAAGCTTTAAAGGCCTGGGCAGGATTCCTGTCCTCTTCTGGGATCTGCCTCGGGGTTCACATACACACGGATGCTGCCAAGGCTGAGGATCTTGGCAGGAGAGAATCTCCCTCTTCTCTAGGCTTGTTCATGATCAATTATGTATGCTGTGGCCTTACTTGTCACATCTTACATGCCTTTGAAACTTCAGTGGGTCCTCGCTGGTCTAATTCCCTCACCCCCACTGTGGCCTACAATAACTCACAGTTAGGGGGGCCAGATGGGAGGAGCCGTGAGCTGGGGAGCACGGAGAACAGGACTGACAGGACAGGAACTGGTGTCCCACACCAGCTGGTCCCACTTGGAGTACTTTCCGTTCTAGTGTAGCTGCTCACATAAAACGAACAGATTTGCTCTCGCCCCCAAATTCTCTAGGTGGGTTTCAGCTGCAGAGAAGTTAATTTATGTTCCCTCAAGTGAGAGAAACTCCATGGTTGTAAAATGTCATCCCAGGGCTGGTTCCTGGGGTCAACCGTGCTCACTCGCTGCAGCTGTGGGAAGACGGGCACTTCTTCCTTCTGGGAAGCTCAGCAAGGCTGTGGAAGTGGTCTGTGACGTCGTGACTGCAGTGTCGGGTGGCTGAAGGCTGCCAACAGCAGGGTCAGGGGTCAGAACTTGCCTTTCTGATAGACAGAGGAAACTCAAGGCTTGAGGCTGTAGAAGAGAGACAGGGTTGATGGGGCACTACAGTGTACCTCTCAGGTCTATAAAGATTATCGCAAATGAATTCTGGAAGGAGGGACGAGAGACGCTTCCTCCAAACCATGGCAGTTTGGGCCACACCCCTGTGGGTGGTGATGATGGGGGTGCACTCTTCACGCTAAGATTGAATCTTGAATTTCCCCATGATGAACTCTTGCTCACTAGCTGTAAGGAAGAAACAGAACTGTTTGAGGGTCAGTCGACGGAAGTTACATCACTGGAGACATGTCCCTGAAGAGGACGTTGGCATCCTCCTTTTTCTCTTCGTTTCCTGCCGAAGGGAGTGAGCAGCTTTGTTCTGCCCTGTGACCCCAACCATGGTGTTTTGTCTTCACCAAAGGTACCAAAACAATGGAGCCAACTGGCCCTGGAGGGAAACTTTGAACCGAAACAACGTTCTCCTCCTCACATGCTGCGTTTTCTTGGGTACTTTGCCACAGCAATGGAAAAGCTGGGTAACTTTCACAGTACTCACGTCCCCCCTGCGATGGGAACTGGCCTTAGAGAAAGTGCTGGTGGAGGAAAGTCGGTTTCCAGGAAAGCATGTCTGCCTCTGGGGTCTGTGGTGTAATGGGAGGAAATGGAAGGGACAGGTACTTTAAAGGCCAAAAGGAGGCAGGAGTGGAAAGGAGGGTGTCTTCGGTCTTTTGAGGGACGAGACCCAGCCCTCCTGGGGCACGGCTCCCCTTGGACACCAGTGAACAGACGGTGAATCTCTGACTGCAAAACTGAAAAGGGGGAGTGTGATTCTAACTATTTCAAATTAATGATGGGGTTGGAACTTTGTCCTGAGTCGCCAACTGCCCAAGTGGCTTGAGGGGAACATCTTCTCAAGTAACTTTTGCACAGTTCTGGAGTTCTACTTACATGCCTAGAGATGCCACATTTTGGAGGTCCTTTGTGGAATGTATTTGATCTCGCAGGTCTGTCGGCTATGAGGAAGATCTGCATGAATGACTTCAGGGACTGAGGCCATTTTGATTGGTAATTGGTTGCCTGATTGATTGGCTGAAGATGACCTTGAACTCCCGATTTCCCTACCTCCACCAACTAATTGCTGAATGGAAGGTGTGTGCCAATATGCCTGGCCTAAGACATTCTAACAGTTGAAGTTCAAATTTGAGGCTGGTTTTAGGCTCTATTCAGAATCTGGTTTATATTTTGAAGACTGAGGAAGAGACTGTTTTTTTTTTTAAAGCTATCTCTCTCTCTCTCTCTCTCTCTCTCTCTCTCTCTCTCTCTCTTTCTCTCCTTCCCTCCCTCATTCCCTCCCTCCCACTCTCTCCTTCCCCCATTTCTGGTGTGTGTGTGTGTGTGTGTGTGTGTGTGTGTGTGTGTGTATGCTAGTATGTGTGAGTGACTGGTGTATGTATGTGTGTATGAATGTATGTACATATATGAGTTGTGTATGTATGTGCGTGTGTAAGAGTGTGTTGGTTTCAGGGTATTCATCTGACTAATCTTGTACGAGCTTTCCCTGGTGTCTCTATGCACAGGGAACAGCTGTTTATCCAGACACCTCACACTGGAGAAGCTGTGAGAACTTACGAACCTCCTCTGAAGGCAGAGTTTGGTTTCTCTGCTGCGTGGGTCCTGGTCCACAGGAGCATGGGAACTTTTCTTTCTCAGCAACTGTAAGTAGAGCCATGAATAGGAGGGAAAGAACAGCCCTTCCAGCTACTAGGTCCTCTCTGCTGATGGATCCGGAGCCATTTGGCACAAATGTACAATGCTGCTTGGGACTAGCTGCAGAATTTGCCTGGTGATTAGGCTCATGAATGCCTCTGCAGAGACAACTAGGAACTCATCTCCTTCTAATGGCATTGTTTCAGAGCTCTGTCTCTTTGAGTCATTGTGTGGGCTGCCCACCTTTGACAGTGGTAACAGAATCCAATCTGGCAAGGATGCTATGTAAGATAAAATTTTTGAGAAACAAAGGAGATGTTGCTGGGTAAAGGACTGGAGTCCCATTCTACAGACCTGTAAGGATTTCTCTTGGGGGACTTGGAGGATGCAGAGGTGGAGAAAACATGACGGGTGCTGAGGGGTTGAGGGGAGTGGCACTGCTGCCAAAATAAAGACCAGACGATGCTCCTGGGCCCCGGGAGAGAATTTCCTTTGACTTTTCTACAAGGCCCTGGTGCAAACCGTGCATCTGCCTAATACATGGAAATAAACCACACAGAAAGCCCAAGTCCGTTTTTCTGAGTTTAAAACCAGATTTAAAGAAAGGATGAAAAAATATTGTTCTTGTCATGTCAATAACTTTTGGGGGAATTGTATGCCCAGTGTGTGCCAGTGCTGGGGGCCTTGGTCATAAACTCTTAGTGGGTCCCAGTGTCTCTCATAGGGAGACTGTCAGATCTCCTGGGATCCCCTGGGCCACTCCACCCAATATACTTTCATTCTCTATTTCATAAAATCTTTTTTTCCCCAACCCCTTCCATATACAACTGGAATTAAACAGTCACTTGTTGGTCAAAGGCTTTTAAAGAGGTTACTAGTCTAGATTAAAACACAACATGAGCTTCTCGTTTGCCTCGGGCTACCAGTTAAAGGCCTTGGATAATGAATTGAAAAGCTAGATGGACTAAATAAGGATCCTGCCTACATTTGACAGTGAAGAATGAGCCCGCACAGCCTCTCAGCAGCTGCTATCATTGTTCCTCCAGCCCTCGAAGCTGATTCTGAAATGAGCTCCGATTTCTGCACGAATCCATAAATTACGCAAGGAGCCGTGGGTTTTCCCTATTAATGTCAGGCTGTTCGTTTGACTTGTAGCTTCTGGCCTTCACACATCGTATTAATGTGTTATTTATTGGAACACTGTAATAAATAAAGATTTGTTTACTTTTATACTCAATGATGGATGTTGGATGCTATGAAATACCATTCTTAGTAAGGCCTGCCAAGAAGAGATCACCTTCAGCGTAGTGCTAAGCCGAGACTAGAAGGGCCAACCTAGGTAAAATTACCAATCATCTCATCACATATTTTTCTCCCACCTTTATCAACATCTGTGCTTTATCTGCTTTTTATTGAGACTATAGGTGCTGTAGAATAGCTGAGCAAGTCATAGATCCTTCCATCCCTTCCCTTCCTCGGTTGAGCATCTGCTATGTGCTAAGCATTCTCTTCAGGAGCCCACATTTTAAAGAGGATGGTGTGACTTAAGGCACACAATCAAAGATTTAGGGAACTCACACTTAGCCTATATAAAGGACATGGAGGAAGGAAGTTGCTCTCTTTGCCAGCTTACTCTCGCTCCCACTGGCAAGTCCATTCCTTCCCTGGCATTAGAGCCTACTTTTTCAGGATTCCGGCCTTGTGTACTAAACAACTATGGTATTCTTGGACTTTCCATTGGACAGCCATTGTTGGACTAGCAGGACCAAGCCTGTAAGCCACTCTAATAAATCCTATCTATCTATCTATCTATCTATCTATCTATCTATCTATCGTTGTGGAATATTATTTTAACTAGGCAAAGATGTGTTACATTTGTTTATGCTTTGGAATATTACTTTAACTATGTGAAGGTGTGTTACATTTGTTTCTGTTGCCCTTGTTAACCATGTAAAGATGTGTTACATTCGTTTCACCTTGCCTGCCTAAGGCACTTGACTGGTCTAGTAAAAACCTGAATGGCCAATAGCTAGGTAGGAGAGGGATAGGTGGGGCTGGCGGCAGAGAGAGTAAGTAGGAGGAGAAATCTAGGCTGGGGGAGAGTGTGGAGGGAGAGAGGAGAAAGAGAGAGAGAGATAAGGAGAGAAGAGAGAGAAGAGAACCAGGAAGAAAGAGAGGGACACACCTGGGCAGAAACCAGGTAGCCATCAGTCAGACGTGAGAAGTGGGAAAGTATGACATACAGAAAGAAGGGCAAAAAAAGCCCTGAGCAAAACATAGATAAACAGATTAAAATAAGAACTAATATAAGGCTGAACATTCATAACTAATAATAAATTTCTGTGTCATGATTTGGGAGTTATTGGTGGCCCAAAAAGAGAAAGCCTGCTATAATCTATATATCTATCTATATTTATTTATTGATTGACTCATTCTATCAGTTGTGTTCCTCTGGAGAACCCTGACTAATACAGATGTCATGACCAAGACAACTTATAAAAGAAGTCTTTAGTTAGGGGCTCGTAGTTCCAGAAGGTTAGAGTCCATGACCATCTTGGTGGGGAGCATGGTGACAGGCAGGCAGGCAGGCATGGAGGTGGGACAGTAGCAGAGAGTTTACAGCCGGTAAACAAACAGGAGGCAGAGAGGGAGCTAACTGGGAATGGTGTAAGCTTCTAAAATCTCAAAGCCTGTCCTGAGTGACACACCCTTTCCCACGAGACCACGCCTCCTAATCCTTCCCAAACAGTTCCACTGACTGGGGACTGAGTGTTCAAATATATGAGCCTGCAGGGGTCATTCTCATTCAAAGCACCACTTGCCATAGCTGGGTGGCCCTCTCTGCTTCCAGCTTACTAAAATGGTTGTCTCAGGCCTCAGCCTTCGCTACTCTGTAGGGCTGTATCAAGGTGTGCACTCTAGCTCCCTCCAGGGTGAGCAAGCCAGAGGAGAAAGAGAAAATACCCCGGAGATGGAAGCTCATCTTCCATCATTCAATCTTGGAGGTGACAGTCTATCATGTCTGCCATATTTATTGATAGAAGTGAGTCAGACTCAGGCTTAAGGGTGGGATTCCATAACAGCGAGTCCCAGGATACAAGGTACTTGGAATTAGAGATCATCTCGAAGGCTCTGTTTCTGGCTTCCCTGCAGTGACTGAGTTACTGCCTGAAGTTCTGTCCACAGTAAAGCTCTCCCTTCACCAGAGGCTGAGGCTAGACCTTTGCTTGCCACATCTGTGTCCCCTGGGTAAACAGGGGAAAAGCAAAGAGAGATGTGCCCTGCTCACCTGGGAGACTCTTGTAAAACTGCATGAGAAGACAAGTGTTTGCACAATCCCCTGGGCATAGCAGGATCCAGGTAACCATGTAGGTGATAGTGAAGACACTGGTAATGCCAACACTGACAGCAAATGGTGACAAAGTCTATTCAGTCCTTCCCGTTGGACACATGCACGCCAGTAAATAGCATTGCGTATGGTCTGTTTATCCTACTGTAGGGAGAACCCTCCATGCTGCAGATAGACCTGAGAGATTCCTGGCTTCCTGAGTGGGTGAGAGTTCAGAATGATTCTCCACTGGTCTGGATGCCCAGACAGCTCTTCACATGAGCCACACCTGACTTACAGGTATGTGTGTGGTCCAAATAGTCTCTTACAGTCAAAGCTGTCAGCTCATCTTCCGGAAGCTGAATGACATGCGCCATGATGGAAACTGAAGATGGGTCATCACACAATTGACCAAGGTCGGGGTCTGAAGAACTGTGGGGAGATACAAGAATCTGAAATGGGGAAGGAGGAGAGGTTTGAGGAAGAAGGCTGGGATGAAGCTTTGAAACAGGGAAGTTTATCTGTCTCCCTTGTACCTCTGTCCCTCAGTGCAAGGTCTACCTCCGCATGTCCCTCCACCCTTCTTTCCTGAAGCTTTGTCCACCTGACCGCAGGGGTCAAGGCAGGAGAGGGAGCAGCCAGCTGAGAAAAATAAGCAGCCTCACTTCAGATGCACTGGCCACTAGGGAAACATATAGATGACCCTTGACCTCATGTAGGATGGGTCCCCAGAGGATCATCCTATTTTATTCTGATGAGAAAAAGACACACAGTCAATGGAAGTCATACTTCTAAATTAGAAGTTTGGCCTTTGCCCTGGGCTAATGAGGTGGTATTTTCTGTAGTTGAAGCTCTGACTGTGTACTCACAAGGGAAAGCAATCTCTCCAGGGTAGTGTGCTGTGTTGCTGAGCTGAGGCAGAGGATTGGGGTGGCATTGCACGTGTTAACGGCATGCTCAATTTCCCATATCCTAGTGTATGATGGTTTTATGGGTACTTCACCCCATTATCAGCTGAAGACTGTGTAAGCCCGGAGGCATTTGCTCCTTCATGAGAAAATGCTGGTGACTTTGATGGATTTCTGAGTGTTGACACTGAGGAGAGTTTATAAACACAGTCATTAAACCATTCTGAGTGCATAGCATGTGCCAAGCAGGTTCTGGGTGTGAGGCACACAGTGGTTGGCTTTGGGTCACTGGGTCCCTGCAGAAGAGACTCTGTTTTCAGAGAAGCCAAATGATGCTGCGAGAATCTGTCTAGAGTCTGTTCTGACTCCATCCTGGTCCTCACCTTAGGCTCCACACAACCTCGGGTTTATGCGAGCAGCGCAGCCTTGACTGTGTCTGTGAGACAGGTGATGTTTTACCTTCTGAAAGCCAACCCGAGTGTTCCCACTACATAGTTTTGCTCTTTCTTTGGGGATCTGAGACTGCTGAGGCCTGCCTCTGTGGGTTAAAGTCAGAGTGTTTCTACATGGAGGAACTTCTAAATTAGCAGGGCTACTGAAGGATGCCTTTATGTGACTGCTGTTGTTCTGGCTCCTTCTCAGTAGACAAAGAGAGGACTGGTCTTATAGTCCTTCTGAGATGCCTCTGTAATTAAGACTGGGTATGAGAACCTCACTGAATGGGCCAACTGAACCCCATTGTGAAGATAGATTGGCCACTGGGCACTAAGGGGATCAACAAGCATGGTTAAATGTAACAAGCTAGTGTCACACATAACTGAATAAAATAAAGAAGTGGGGTGCAGTTGTTTATAAATGGGGAACCCATCTATGTAAACAGAGGAGGAGGCAGAAGAGGAAGAAAATCATAAGGGGTGGGTAAGAAGGCTCAGTGGGGAAAGTCACATGGCCCTGAGCCTGATGATCTGGGTCCCACGTGGTGGGAAGAGAGAAGCAGCTCATCCTCTGACCTCCACTGCGTGCCCTGGCACATACCCCTTGGCCCCAATAAAATCTACCAGAGATGAATTTCTTCCTTTGCACACACTAAGAAATTTACTTAGAATTGCACAGCTTTGCAATTTACACAACTGCACAAAGGGACACAGGGACAGTTGGGGTCTTCCGTAACTATTTTATTATTCTAGAAACTCCTGTGGCCAGGGGGGTGTCTTATGGGCTCAGAGATAAAATTCTTGCCTGAACTGGGCAAGGTTCTTGCTCTTTTCTGGCAACAAAAGATGGAGTTGTTTTTGTTAGTGGTCCCCTGGCCAGTTAGTTCTGTAGGGAATGAGGACCCTGAGAAAACATTAAAAGTTGGCAGGGCTTAGGGGAGAAAAGGGTTTATTTGGCTTACACTTAAAGTTCACAGTCTGTGATTGGGGGATGTCAGGGTAAGGACTCAAGGCTGGAACCTGAAGGAGCCTGTGGAGGGACACTGCTTGTAGGCCTGTTTTCTGGTTTGCTTATAGGCTCGTGCTTAGTTAGCTTTCTTCTATAGCCTAGCGCCACCTGCCTAGGGATTGAGCTGCCCACAGTGGGCTGTCTCCCGCAGACACGCCCAGAGGTCACTCTGATGTAGGCAGTTTCTCAATCAAGGCTTCCCTCTTGGATAACGCTGGGATATGTGTTAACTAGGACAGAGTCCACAGACTCAACGACCTTCTCTGTCATTTATGGGAACTGCAATTACAAGGCTCAGACACAAATGATTCAACCCTTTGTGTAAAGGAAATGCAAAGCTGGGTGGTGATGGGTCCTCTGGCCAGTTACCCTCTCTTACTAATCCAGTTATTTCCAGTTCTGTCCTGCACTTCCTTGCTTTTGGTCTCGTATGTCTGCAAGGCAGAGAGCATGTGAGTGAACTGTTCAGAAAGAATCCTTCTCTATCCAGACAAAAGTCAAGGGCTTGAGCAGCTGTGGGGTAAAGCAATAGGGAATTGATATCATCATTCGGGGTATTCTTGGTGGGATGCCTCTGACTTCTAGGCGGAGACCAGCTTTTGAGATCATTCTTGACAGATAATCATACAATAGGATCAAACAGTGGCCTCACCCCCCCCCAGAATCCTGCAGATGGGATGTAATGTTTGGGAATGGTGCTACTACCCCAAGATGAGCAGGGGGCTGCTCAGTGTGGCCAGGTTCTCCCCCAAAGTCATTGGAACAGACAAGGGAATTCCTCCTTCAAGATTATCCCTCTCTGGAGCCTTCCTACCCATCATTCTCTGGGGTCCTGACTTGTGCCCAGGGAGCCCCTTCCCTTGGGCAGCTTCTGACAATCCAGAATTAGACATGTCATCCTCTTGAGGGCTACACGGCTTTTCTAGATCATGTCCCATTTCTGAAAGGCCTGGGGTCCTCCAGTTGAGGAGGAGGAAGTGTTTTTAAAACTTGAAGTGAATTAACCGCTACAGATGAACAATGTCATGGGCCTTAGAACAACGGTCCACTGTACACAGCACGTCTGCCCAACTCAAGAGTATCGTCAGAAGGAAACCCAGGGCCATCAAACCCCACGCCTCCTCTTCCAGCACCACACACTACTTCCTGTCTGCATCAGGACCTATTCTGGAGAGTTCATGGAAATGAAGCCATGTCCTAGCATGAGGTTCTTCCAGGGTCTTCCACACTGACACACGTGTGGAAACCTCATTCCTTTGGTGTTTATGGTGATATTTTATCATGTGACTGGAGTGTTTTAGCTCACATCTTTTTGACAATTCAGTTCTCACCAGTTCCTTAGCTGTGTGCTCCTGGTCAGCTCTACATGGCCACAATCCCACCCAGCTTTCACATGACGCAGCCAAGACTTCCTTTACTCCTCCTTTGCTTTCTCCTTGGGAGCTGCAATCACTTGAGCCCATCGCCTTGTGCGAGTTAGGCAAGCATCCTACTGTGGTGTTACATCACAGCTTTCTTGTATATCTTATTTGGTAGCAAGGTCTCTTTAAGTTGCCAGGGTTAGTCTTGGACTCACTCTGTAACCCAGACAAGCACTAAACTTGATCCCTTTGCCTCAGCCTCCAACATAGGAAGGACTGTGGGCCACTGATCAGACCTCACTGTTCCTTATGCTCTGATCTTCATGTCATTGGTACGGATCTGAATCCACAGGGCTAAGGTTTCCAGGTTCCTACATCCTAACGCAGAGAATGGGACCAGGAACACACAGATCATGGCAGACTTAGCTACAGTTTATTCCAAGACAGAAAGGCCCTCCTGAAAATGGTAGTAGGCTACAGAAGCAGGGCAGGTAGGCAATGCAGAAGACCCCACACTCCAGCTTCACGATCCTTGATAAGGCTAATATGTGGCACTGCCTCCTCCTCCTGTGTGACTTATATCTCACACATGCTCTTTTGTTACATGTAGCTCTCAACCCCAGGAGTTTCCAGTCTTGCTTTTGTCTTAGTGTTTTATTGCTGTGAGGAGACACCATGACCACAGTAACTCTTAGAAAAGAAAGCATTTAATGGGGGCTTAGTCCATTATTATGGTGGCCTGCAGGCAGACAGGGTGCTGGAAAAGAAGCTGAGAATTTACAACCAGATCGCCAGGCAGCAGGAAGAAGAGAGAGACACTGGGAATGGTGTGGGGTTTGAACCTCAAAGCCCGCCCCTGGTGACACAGTTCCTCCAACAAGGCCATACCTCCTTGTCCTTTCAAGTCATGCTGCTCCCTGGTGATGAAGCCTTCAAGTCTATGGGGGCATTATTCCAACCACCACACGCTCTGACAACAGATAGTCTTGATGCCGGTCTCCATCCACTCCTGCCCTGCTTACCTCATCCTCTTGACTTCTTTTGCAGAACACAAAGGAGACCAGGCCTCTCTCCTCAACTTAAAAAAAAAAAATGTGTGTGTGTGTGCCCCAGGGTAGTGGTAGTGGTAGTGGTGGTGGTGGTGCATGCTATGGTTTATCTGGATGTCAGAGGTTAACTCTCAGGAATCAGTTCCCTCCTTCTGCCATGTGGGTCCTGGGGATGAAACTCAGCTCATGGCCTTTAGCAGCAAGTGCCTTTACCCACTGAGCCTTCTCGCCAGCCTTCCCTCCATCTCTTTCGGTCGTCTGTGGGGCTCTGGCTGCTCCCAGGCCAGCCTAGTCTCGCCTTTAACTGCCGCTGACTTTTCGCAAGGCCCTGACTTCCAGCACTCCGTCCCTCCCCTGCTGGTAAGGATTGAGTTGACTTCTGAACGCTGTTCACAGCAAAGCAGCACAGAATTTTTTTGCCCCTCCTGGAAAACCAACAAGCTGTCAGCTCAGTATGCCACACCCTGGGACCAAGTGCTGCTACAGAATGAAAGAAAGGGGGGCTTCAGAGTCGAGAGCACACCGATAACGACCCTCCCTAGCCAACGGCACAAAATGTGGCATTACTGTGTGCCAGGCAATGTGAAGGATCCCTGGAGGGGGTAGCTGTGACCCAGAGATGTTGAAGGCACCCTGGGGTTCACACCCAGCAGCCCTGCTCAGAGTCCTGGTTGGATTTAGTTTGCATAGAAACCAAAGCTCACTCCACTGCTTTCATTCAGTCATCCAGCTACAAACAAAAGGTCACCTGTGGGAGTCAGTGTGGGTGGGACGGGATTTTCCCTCTGAGTCCTCTGATCTGGCATGTGATGGGGTGATGGGAGGGGCCATGAAGAACTACATTCAAAGGAGAGAGCTCCTTGAGACACCAAGGATCAAAGGACTGCAGAAGAGCTGAGGGAATGTCTATTGAGGAGGGAATTTGGGTGTCCGACTTTAAGACTAAACAGATTTCTTGAAGGAAGAGAATGAAAAAGAGGCATTGGTGGGGAGGGGAGCATTCAGGCAAGGGTGTGCTTTTGAGACCCTCCAAGGAGGCTGCTGAGGGCAGGAAAGAGCCCCCACGTCTCCTGGGTATCATCACCATCAGTTGTAAGCTCTGCCCATTCATTACAACACGCAGCTGTCATCATGGGCTTTGAGTCAGCATGAATGAGACTCCACGTAAACGTGCTTGGGTCAAGAGGTGACTAGGGATCTGCCTAGTCAGAGCCCCAGGGCAGCCTCCTTCCTGGGCTCGCTCTTTGCCTCCCTAGACTGGTGCTGCTGTGTTCTGTGTCACGGTGTGACTGTGTCCCTCCATCTGTGGCTCATATGGGACGTGGATCACCTCTTTCACGGTATCCTACATCAGATCCGACAGAAGGGCACTGATGGCTACCCTGTGTCCCAGGCCATGGCCGATGCTGCTGGTTAGGAATGGATGCACTTTCTCTTTGCCCTGCTTTCCTAAAAGCCCTACTATATTACTACTATATCACCCAGAGACAAACTACATCTAGCAACTAGAAGAGACCGCGAGACCTGCTTCGGGACATGGAGAAATTTACCCAGTAGCGGCTTCAGCTAAGCTCCATGGTAGTGAGGACAGGAGTTGTGTTACACAATTGTTTTTGTTGCGGGGGGGGGGGTCCCCCCTTCTTTCTTCTTTCTCTCCTAATAGAGAGACTACAGACCTCACCTCCTCCTACTGTCAAGATGAAGAATACAGATTTGCAGGCTTTCAGCAACCATTTTGGTTTGTGGAGTCATCTAAAGAAAGCCAAGTTCCAGATGGCAGCTCAGAACCCCAAGTGCCTGATATCCTAGTGATAGTTGGGGCTGCCCCGCCAGCCCACACAGCTGATGTCAGACTGCTCTCTAACCTAAGCTATCACTGCTTTTGTTCACACATGGGCAGGCCGACCTAAGAATAGGTGGTTGAGAGTGACGGGTACAGGAGGGAGACAGGAAGGGGAGGTACCCAGGAAGGGGTGGTATGGACCAAAGTTTCACATATTCACAATAACGATCTGCTTTGGCTGGTACTGACTAAGTGAGCCGCGTTCCAGCCACTCTACATTAAGCCCCCCCACATTTAATCCCTGCCAAAGGCTGCATTTGAGGGCATTCTTGGGACTGTGACTTTCCACAGTTTATAAGTGTGGGCATCAAACCTCAGGACAGGCATGTCTTCAAAGCCACTGAGTTGGGAGGCCAGTTCTAAACCCTCGTCTGTTAGACTCAAGGACGACCCCCTCCACTTCCACCCCACCTGGCCTCATGAGGCCATGCAGATGTGAAGACCAGAGAATGGTCTGGCAGAGCTGTGGCTTGGTGTCGCCTCAAAAGCGAAAGAAGTGGTTTAGAGAAGGCGGCAGAGCCTGGCTGGTGAGCAGGAAGGATGAATGGAGGCTTCTGTGCCTGGAAGGCAGGGGGTGGGTCGGGGAAGGATGGGGTGACCATCAGGGACCACAGTGCTCCTCTGGGAACCTCTTCTCAGGCCTGCAGTCAATAGCCTCAGATAAGATCCCCAACTCGCTGTTTTCCACTGAAAGCGCTGGCGGTGAACATGAATGCACTCTGGCAAGTTCTGACTGGATGAAATCCAGCCACCTGCCAGACGCCCTCGGGAAGTGTGATTTCTTCTCAGTCCAGTCAAAGCCGAGGCAGAGCTCCTGGGGGAGGTTTATCTACACAGGGTGTTTGAGGAAGACATGAGGGGCCTTGTGAATGATGAGAACTGAAAATTAAGAAGCTAATGTTGCTAATGACAAAACGACTTGTCCGTCAATCAAGATGGTATAGCGGAGGCTAGGCTCCACCCTTCCTCATGGCAGTCTGCATCAGACCAGGCAGGTTTTAGATAGTTTTACTTTTTTCGTTGACAAGTTAGTCTATGAAACTTAGTACTTACATCATATCATAGAAGTGACATTGGGTGTTATCAGATATTGCTTATAGCAGAAAGAAGCCATTCATATGCTCTTCTGTCTGTTCCAAATCAGAATTACAGCTGCCTTGACAACTAATAACGGTGTTACTTTACATTTTTCCTGTTACATTTCAAGCCTGTCTTCACCGAATCAGAGACAACTGATCCGAACATGACCTAGGACCGTAGCCCTGGTGTCCGTAGGATTGAAGGGAAGCACAGAACACTGGCCCGTGGGTGGTGTCCTGGTTGCTACTGAGCACCTAAAGCCACACATTCCAACTTCTCCATCCACAGGGCAATAGGAGCCCTGGTTACACACAGACACAGGTAGCCACAGCATCTAAATCCAGGGTGGAGTGTTTCGCTATGTAGTCTAGGCTGTGCTTGAACTCACAATCCTCTTGCCTTCCTCTCCTGAGTAATGGGGCTCTAGGCATGCACTACCCTGCCCAGCTTCTGCCATTTAATTGATATCACTGTTCTAACTGAGGCCTCCGAGAGTCGTGTGTTCATTTCCTTGGTGCCCTTTTGGAGGGCGCTGCCTTTGAATCTGCCTCCCACCCCTTTGGCTGAGTTCCTTTGCCAGCCCTGGCTGCCAGGCTTTGTCTGGGTCACAGAGGCTGCCAGGTACCTGGTCACCATGGCCTCCTGTGCCCTGGCCAACATGCCCTGCCCTGCTTCCGTCTGACAGGAACTCCCAGCAGTCCTGGCCAGCTGGCCTCTCCTTGCTTTCCTGAAACCTCCAGCCCTTGGCTGTGAGCCCTGGTTTTCTCGGTTCTCTCCAGGCTCACTGACCAAGAGTCTGAACCGCCTTGCTTATCTCTCCCCTCTCATCTCTGTGCATCTTTCCCGTCCAGGCCACGCCTTTGGTTCCCACTCCATCATTACCTGTCCAGCCTGTTTTGAACCCAGGCCATCTCCCAGCCCCAGCACTTAAATGTCAGCCGACATCTTTACAAGCATTTCCATGGGCCGTCTTTTAGGCACGGCCAAACAGTAGCTAGAACAGGGAGCATGCTCAGGATTTTTTCCTCACTGCGACGGTCTCTGCCCATCTTAGCAGGTGGCACCCTTTACTGCTCAACCCAGAAGTCCCAGAATTCTAATGTTTGTGTCTACCATTGCCCTACCCAACCCATCCCACATCGCATGGTTTCCATCGCTATCACCAGACCAGAGTGGGGCTGACTGCACTCCCTGGTGCTCCACTTCCAGCAAGTGCTGTCCTTGGGAAATTCCAACCAGACTGTCCACTCTCGTTTAATCCACCCCGCCCCGCCCCCTGCTTTCTTATTACACCAGGCACAGACTCCCAGCCCCTATCCTCCCTCCTTCCCCAACCCATCCCCATCTCCACAGCCCACCCACATCAAGGACTTTGCACTTTACTGCTAGAAATTCTTCATACAGTTCATGTCACAGTCTTGAGTTCTTCCTGTGTGCTTATTTTCCATCCCATCCCTTGAGAATAAGCTTCCTGAGAACAGGGAACTTGCTTTTTTTTCTCCTGCTGTTTCCCATGGCCACATCAGAGCCTGGCATCTGGAGCCCATTTGTTGAATATCTGCGAATGGTTGACCTCCAGACGTCCTGTTCTTCGCTCTCTGTCATTGTCTTCATCATGGTTTGCATTTTTAAATAACAGCTTATGAGCATACATTTTATCAAGGGCCCTGAATTTTTTTTAAAGCTGTTACATATTTAGGGTACGATTCATCTGTCTGAATTCTAGACTCTTGATTGTGGCCTGTGACTCAACTACTAGACCGGTAGGAAAACTTTCAAACAATAAACCACACATACCATCTGATAGCAGCTTTGGCCTGCAGAGATGCTCACTAACTTGTCGGTCCTGCAGTTAGCTTTTAGTTTTCATACAATCCTAAAAGGAACTATTGTTGTCTGGATTTTGCAAATGGGCCAAGTGTACTGGTCTTCGAAGGATGTATAATTGATTACCCAAAGGGAGTGGTTTGTACTGAAACCCCCTCCTCTCTCATTTAGTAGTTTTCAGAAGTCTGGGCAAACTATACCAGATTGTCTCTTCCAACATCCCCGAAGTCCTAGAAGGGCTGGGCTGGTATCTGGGTGCTTTGGAAGAAACTCTACTTCCAAAGTAGAGTTTGGTTATTTCCAAAGACAAGTAGTCCAGCCCCTCAAGCTGGTGGCTCTCAACCTTCCCAATGCCACGGCACTTTAATACAGTTCCTCTAGTCGTGGTGATCCCCAGCCATAAAATTACTTCACTGCTATTTCATAACTGTGATTGTTGCTACTGTTAGGAATAGTAATAGAGATATCTTTTTTCTGGTGGTCTAAGGTAGCCACTGTGAAAGGGCCGTTTGAGCCCCCTAGAGGGATTTCAGTTCCCAGATTGAGAAACACTGCCTTGGCTATGGATAGGTGGCACACTCCTACCTCTGTGCCACCAAATCCCCTCTCCTTCCCTCACCTGCAGGTGTTTAAGAGAATCTCCAGGGGCTAGAGAGATGGTTCAGCAGTTAAGAGCACTGACTATTCTTCCAGAGGATCCAGGTTCAATTCCCAGCACCCACATGGGAGTTCACAACTCTCTGTAACTCCAGTTTCAGGGGATCCAACATCCTCACACAGGCATCTGTGCAGGCAAAAAACACCAATGCACATAAAATAAAAATGCATCTTTAAGAGAGTCTCTGGCCCACATGTATGCTGTGTTCTTTATAAGAATTCTATGAGCCGGTCGGTGGTGGCACGCGCCTTTAATCCCAGCACTCGGGAGACAGAAGCAGGCAGATCTCTGTGAGTTTGAGACCAGCCTGGTCTACAAGAGCTAGTTCCAGGAAAAAAAAAAAAAGAATTCTCTGATAAGCCACAGTGCATGGTTCAAAGTGAGACCGATGCTTTATTATTTTTTTTTTAATTCAGGAAAACCTTACTTTTAATAGCACATGTTTTGAGGAAGAACTGAGCCTAGAGATATACACAACCCTACCTGGCCTCACCAGAGGCTGCTCAGTGGTACGTGGATTCCGCTTTCTCTGGGGTACTTCTCGTAATTTAAAAATGCTTGAAGCTGCGGAAGACAGCCCCGCCCTCTGCATCATTCAAAAGAAAACTCAGACACGGAGGCGGGAGGCGGGCTTTTGGTTCTTATACAGAAATGTCCAGTAGATTTTAAAAGTTAGAGAGCCATGGCTTTGATTTCATTCCTTGGTTCTTTTGCTCTTGTGATCTAGCCTATCCTTGAACACCAAGTAACTGAGGTCTACACACGCTTCTTACAAGCCGTTCAGAACAGACAATGATTTTAGATCAGGGCTATGTGCAGAAGAAAGCATGAACGGAAATGGGTGTTATCAGGGCAAAGCAAACCCAGATGCCTTAACACCATGGCAATGATGGATTCTTGCCTCTTCCGTGAGCTGCGTTTCAGTATCCATGAGCATCTGACACTCAATTACACGTGAGAGTTCTGCCTTTTATCCTCGGTTGTCCCAAGTCTGCTAAACAAAGCATTTCTTCCCCAGTGACAGTGATGCCTGGCTACGAGCTGGAGGCTCTCTCTGCCTGGGTCTGGGAAGTCGCTCTTTCCGGAAGGGTGGTGGAGACCCTGGGAATCGGACCAGCCCGACTCACAAGTATGAAGAGAATGTCGGGAGAGGAAGTGGTGGTTCTGAGTCAGCATGAGTCATCTGGTTCCAGTGGCAATGAAGGCTGAGGTGTGCGCCTTTTTCTTTTTCTTGTCTTTTTTTTTTTTTCTTAATCATGTGGACAGCTCTGAGAATGGAGGGGACTCAGTGACTTTACAGTGGCTGCTTTCTAAGTTTCAAAGTGACTTTCCAGGCAAGCTGAGCACGTCTTGGGATCTTCACAGCACAGTGGCTGGGAGTGGAGCCATTCATCAGCTTCTCCCCGGTGAGTATATTCTGTCAATGATGCCTGTGTGTGCCTCAGAGCTGTGACAGCTGCGGCGTCCTGGGGTAGACACTGCTTCTCCCAGACTTTGAAAGTCTGTGATGTCAGAAAAGCGGCTCCGGCTGCCTCCACCCCACCTCCGCTGTGTCTATGGGACTCTGGGGAGTTTCTTAGCTGTGCATCGTGGGTGCTGGCTGTGTGTAGTGCTGCCTCAGAAGAGAGCGTGAGACATAGTGACAATGCCTGCCTGGGAAGGAGCCACCTCAGATGGACTCCTAGCCAGAAGCCAAAGAAGGCCAGAGATGGAGGTGGGTGAGTCTATGCTCACTGGGCGCTGAGATTGGACTAGCATCCGCTCCTAAGAAGTAGAAGGAAGAGGCTTCTGGCCACTGACCTAAGTAGCCTGACCTGAGCTGTCCAGCTGCAGGGCGAGAAATATGGCAGCGAGGCAGAATTTTGGCTTTTCTCCGAACATGTGTGAATGGCTTCAGGACTGTATTTATGTCCCTTCCATTCCCTTAATTCTCCAGGTGGAAAATCATGCTGGAAAGAAAGAAAGCCGCAGGCTGGGAACCAGCAGGAGGGGGATGGTTGAAGACGGGGGGGGGGGGGGGGGGGGGGGGGGGGGGGGGGGAGGGAAGTGGCCTGAGTTACTGTTCTTATGAGCTAACTTTACTGTCAAGTAACAGTTACTGTAACTGCTGGGACGCTTCTTAAGCAAATCTGAAAAATGGTCCCTTGCTTTAAAAGTGGCATAGCAGGCAGGCTGCAGGGAAGACAGGAGCCTGTTCTGAGCAACTCACTGGGGTGTGTGGGGCTTCCCGGGTTAAGAATGAGTCAGCATCCTGACTGAATGAGCTCTGAGAGCAGCTCCATCCGCCCTGAGCAAAACACGGGCTGGCCGGTCTGGCCCAGGAAGGAACTTGGTCTTTGGTGGAAATAACATTGACTGGCCGGCCTGGCCCGGTAGGGAACTTGGTCTTCGGTGGAAAATAGCATTGACTGCCCCTCTGTGAAGGAATTAGTCGTACACACTCTTAGTTTTCTCCTGCGCTGCGCTTGAGAGATCCCTAGACCGACCGAGGGCTCTGTTTCTGTGTCTAGAACTCTCTGTTTGGCTTTCTCAGCATGCCCTTGAGCTGCTGGTTATGGTTTCAGGTCCTGCCCCTGGTTGAGCATAGAATTGGTTAAGTGAAAACTCTGGTGTTTAGGAAGGACCAGGGTTATCCAGAGCTAGTTGGGAGACTCAGGTAGTGGAACTTTGAAATTGGCTTCTGCAACAAGCATGCTGCTTCTGCAATCCACTGAGGTTGCTGAAGGCTTCCCAGGTCCATGTCGGGTTTGAATTTTCCCAGCTGGTTCTGTGAGTCCACTTGAAGACTGTTTATCTGTGTTTGGATAACCATGGGTGGTTCCCAGCTCCCAGGGGCCACACCCCGAGGCCACAAAACTTGGCTGACAAGATTGAAGATTGCAGGGAAGACTGCAGCAGGGCTGTTATCCCAGGACTCATGGCAGGATAGGGGGCAGAGCCTGGCATGCAGGGCTGCAAGCAAGACATGCCATCTCAAGCAAGGCAAAGGGTGATAACTAGTGTGGTTGTCCTCTGACCTCTGCATGCATGTACCATGGCATGTGCAGGTCTGCGTTCACACGTATGAGCACACATACAACACACATGGTTCGTGACTCTGTTATGGCTTCCACTTGCCACACTGAGCTGACGGTTCACGCCATGGCAGGGATTGAGACCACGCTTGAAAAGGACGTCTAACTGCAAACAGAAAGTGCTCCTAACTTCATGACAGTGCAAGTTGCCCAGAATCCTGCTGTCATGGTGTGCTCAGCCTGGAACTAGCCTGTGGTTTGTGGCCTTGTCTACCTCTGGTCTCCATAATAGTGGGTTCCGTGCTCTATGACCTTTTGTGCAGGGCTTTTTATATCATCAACATCAACTCTGAGTCTGATTCTGGTGGCGGTGCTGTTGAGATGTTGAAGCCCCTGGTGTCCAGCCCTCTTCACTGTGAAGCAAGAATTAGAATCTCATGGGTGTGAGCCTTGGGAAGATTCTGGGATGCGTATACCGGTTGCCAGGATATACTGTTACCAGGACAGTCATCTCCACAGAGATATGACTAGCCGCTTTCATCCGGCCTGTGCCCCACTGCCTTGTGGTATTCTATTAAGAATGGATCTTGTCCTTAAAGCAAGGTTTCTCCCGAGGCCTCAGTCCATGATGGGTTCTTCATTCACCATGGTCTCACTTAGCAGGCAAGTGGGCAGTGCTCCTTGGTCCTCTCAGGAAACCTTAGGTTCTAGGTATCACCATTAGCATTATTATTATCATCGTCATTATCGGCGTTATTATCAACGTCATTACAAAGGACAGTTCCCATTTTATTCGGTGTGTGCCCTCCGTTTAATACCAGAACAACCCCCAGGACGTGGACAGGAGACAGCCACTCCCCTGCCTCAGTGGATATTCCATGCAGCAGCTGCCAGGGAGTCAGTCGCCCACTCAGCACAGGGATAAGGGCACGATTGGGCAGCCAGGAGAGTATCCTGTGCCAATGAAGCCAGCTGGGCCAAAGGCCAAACACCCCAAGCTCACCAGGCATGGGCCTGCCAGTGGTGGCACAGCTGGATTTGGCCCTGACACTTCCTGGCTGAAGTAGTGGCAACTGTCCTTTAGCTCCTCTAGATTCGTGTTACTTGAAGATCATCATGAACGGGAGAGGCGTTGCAGTGAAAACGTTAAGTAAGCTACACCGAGAACCCAGACCAGAGCACAGAGCAGCCTTTCTTTACCAAATCCAAGGAGGCTTTGGATTTATGCCATGTCTCAAAAGCCACACCCTCATGCCCACTCTCAGGAGACAAAAGTGGCCAGCATCATTTTGGTCTTTGTACTGTCATGGTGGCAGCCTATGAAAGGGACACTCTTTATGCTCTGTCTATCCTGTGTGCCATGTTTAATGCTAGAGGATTGTGGGGCTCATGGGTCCTCATAAGCTGCTCTTATGCCAAGAGCCTCAGGGCATCATTGCTAAGATTTAGGGGTGTGTCAAGGGCAGGGCTCCCCACAAGTTCTGGGTGGATCAAAGGTGGTGTTCATAGAAAAGGCAGTGAGTTTGAAGGAAGCTGGCTCACAGGAAGGAGATGGGGGTCAATGATCAGCTGGTCTCATAGGATTCAACCAGTTGTCTTTAGCGTAGCCGGAGGAGCTGATGACAATGTCTTACCTAGCCTGGGCTGCCTGCTTGTCTTTCGCTTTCCAGACTAATGCATGCAAAGAAGGACTTCTGGGACAGGAGAGGTGGGACTTTCCTGCCATTCTGCCCTTGGATAATGTATCATTTTAAAACAGAGGGGTTTTGTTAGTGATGGCAGAATATGTATCTTCTCATTGTGCGAGTCATTTGCTGAGAGGGTGAGGGCTGCATGGGCGCCTGTCGATTCAGCTGGACATAAAGAACATTGATTAAGCTGGACATAAGGAACATATAACAGGGAGCCAAGCTTGCTTGCTCTCAGGCAGCTAAAGGGCTCTGTTCTCCCATCTTTACTGTTCTCAGGCAGGAAGGGATTTGTCCAGGGAGAATCAACAAGGCAGTTGGTTCATCCACTGTCCAGCTCTGTCATCCGTAGTCCTGGCTTCCTTTCTCCATGTTGTCTTAGAGTTTCAAGAAGGTTGCTGAAGCTCCAGGCATCATCTTTGCATTGGCAGGAGGAAGGAAGGGGGGGGGGATAAAAAGTTAATCTTTTGGATGTCAGCCTCCTTGAAAGTTTCCCTAAAACCCCAGCAAACCAGGTCAGTTGACTTTCAGTCACGTTGTCTAGAAATGTGTGGTGAAGGGGGTGGAGAAAGGTGCAGGGTGTATGTGCGTGTGTGTGGAGGGGGGAGATGAAGAAAGGACCCAAAATGGGACTCACAAGAAGAGGACTTGGGTCTGAGGTAGAGCTAAGGACAAGAGCCCCTGCCCCATTCACATCTTGGTTCCAGGTGATGGAGACTCGCCCATTTCAGCTTCTGTGGGGTGGATCAGGTTGTTTTCTATAGAGAGTCCCTGACCTTGGAGCCATACCTCTTCTGGTGCTCCAAGCCAAGGCCATATTGTCTTTGTCCTGGACACCAGCCTGATGCTAGGTCTGAGCAGCTTCTTGACAGCTGGCTGGGACCAGGTACCCTGTCCTGACTGGGGAACAAGCTCAGGAGGGAAGGCTGTCACCTGGCCAAGAGCAGCCGGACCCCAGGTGTGTCCTCCTGGGGGTGGGGGGAAAGAAGCCTAGCTTGGGGGAGTCTGAGCAGCTTCCTCACAGCCAGGTGGAGGTTGAGTCACCCAAAGAGGAGTGCTCCCTGTCTTCTCCCAGCTGTAGCCTCCCAAGCTCCTGTGGAGCCTACGATATGCGACAAGTTTAGATTCATCAGCCACCAAAGGTGAAGGGCCTCATCTATCCTTCTCATCTCTGACCCCTTTGCAGACTGACAATGGGAACAGGGGTTTCTTCCTTCTGTCCTCTGCACCCCTCCTCATCTGATGGTGCGGGATGACAGCAACAGGCGTGACAGGTGGTGTCTTGTGAGTCTGAGATCAGATGATCAGCAACCTGGAATAGAACCAGGCAACAAGTACACCCTTCGAGAACAGAAGTTCAGGTTGGCCTCAAACTCGGGATCCTCCTGCCTCCACTTCAGCTGCTGGGAGTAAAAGCATGGCTGTATGCTGCTCCTTTATTAGGTAAAGAATAAGTGCTCACTAGCTGCTCAGATCAAAGGGTCTGCTCTTAAATTCTCCCTGGAGAGCTTCCTGCCACTTCCTGTGAGAACCCTGTCCAGGTTCTACAAAGTAGATCCTGGTCACAGAATCATGAATGACTTGTCCCTGTGCTCATTCTCAGGGCAGAGGAGCTATTAGCATAAAAACAGTTGACCAGTATTTTTTTTTTCTTAAATCATGCATAGGGTGCAGTGCCTGTGGAAGCCAGAAGAGGGCGTCCAGTCTTGTGAGCTGCCCAGCACGGGTGCTGGGAACCAATTGTAGGCCTCCGCAAGATCAGTCTTCACTCTTAATCACCCAGCCACCTCCACAGCCCCACACACCTGTTGTGAAGTATCCTGTCTTACATCCTTCCTCTTCTTCCTGTGTTGTCAACAACAGCTTCTGTGTTGCTAGGGACAACAGTATTTCCAGTAAAGACTGTTTCCCAGACTCTTTTGCCCTTAGAAAGATGAAGAGTAGTGGATCCACCAGGGATGCTGGGAAAGCCCTTTAAAGAACTCTGGCATGTCTCACCTTTGACCTTTGTTCTCACACTTTCCTTCTTCGGATCCCCATGTGTTCTAACTACTTTGGCCCAACCTTTTGACTCCTTCTCCGTTCCTTCTTCCTGACTTGGATGCAGAGATGGCTGGGACTCTAGCAGCCTTCTTGACCTTAAAATTAGGGGACCATACCATGAACTCAGAGCATAGTACCCGCTAGGTCTGGTGGAATCACAGAAGCAGGCCTTGGAAGAACCTTGCCTTGGGGAAGGGTCTCTTAAGGGGCAGCTTGTGACTACGGACAATCAGCAGCCAGAGAAGCAGCCACAGTGGACCCTGAATATAACCCATTTCTACCTTTGGCAAACAGGTTTGACTCTTAGGTTCTATTGGACGAGCCTCTACATAACCCCTCATGTCATCCTTGGACTTCCAGAGTAGATTTGCCCCTCCATTTGTACTTGTGTGTGCACATATGTGTGCACATGCGTGTGTGTGTTCATGTATGTGCTGGTCAGCATGCTTATCCTTGTGTGCAGAAACCAGGGGACAAACTAGGTGCTACTTACTTTTCTTTCTTCCTTTTTTCTTTTTCTTTCTTTCTTTCTTTTCCTTTCTTTCTTCTCCCCCCCCCCCCCCTCTGGGCTGGCTGGCAGTGAGCCCCAGCTAATCTCCTGTCTTTGTCTCCCTAAAGATGGGACCACCGTTTGGCTTAAAACGGTGGATTCTGGGGATTGAGCTCAGTCCTCCAACTTGCCGGGCAGGTGCTTTTACCTGCAGTTCAGCCTCCTCCCAGCCCTGTCCGCGTTTCTCCACTCTTCCCTTGTCCTGCAGGATGTGTCTCTACTTACATCATCTGTTTCTTCCTTTCCTCCCCCCCTCTCCACCTGACTATTGGGGAATAGATCCCCTCATCACTGGACCCTGTGCTCCGGGTGTGGTTAGGTAGTTTTAGGGACTGTGATGACATGACTCTTGAGGTGGCTGCCACCCACTGTGGTGCCAGGGGCTCCAGGAGCCACTCAGGGCTGACCCCACCTGGGCTGGGGACAGAATAACAGCTCAGATGCTGTCAATCTGCAATCTCCCCTCTGCAGCCTTCCTCGGCAGAGTCTGATGGGGACAGCCTCTGCACACCTTACCCATCTGTTGCCGAACATGTGGAGGCTCCTAATCCTGCCTGGCACCAATGAGACAGCTCTTGCATGTCTGGTGAAGTGCAACAGTAATGCCTGTGACTCCTCAAAGCAGCCCTGCAGCAACAGCAACACCCTGTCTGCCTTGCCTGATGTGGTGGCCACAAGTGTTGGCATATGGCCAAGGTGACCAGAAACTGAACTGGACACTTAACTTCACCTAATTTAAATTTAAATATTCGGAGCCACATGCAGCTGGAAGCTATGGGGTTGGTCTACGTCCTTTCCCCAACGACGTTCCCCAGACTCACTTCCATGGTCCTTGGTTTTGATCACCCACAGTCGACTGAGCCCCACCAAAGGTTAAAGTCCATACATAGATAATCCCTAAGCTTTAAACTGCAGGTGCGTGGGAGCACTGAAGAAATCGCCATAGACCTGTTCATCCTGCCCGTCACAAGGTCCTCTGTCCAGAGGATCCACTCTGTATATACTACCCGCCCATTAGTCCCTCAGTTGTCATCTGTCATTAGATTGCCCAATGGCCGAGAGCTTGTGTCCAAACGGCCTTCATTTTACTTGGTATTGCCCCGGTGCACGCGACTGGTGATGCCTTTATTACATACCTTGTTGTTATAAGTGTGAGATTTCATTAATAACCATTCACCTCTTATTTTGTCTAAGTTATAAGATCAGCCTTATATAGATCGCTCAAGAAACCCCGGATATACAATGTTAGATGCCCCCTGCAGCTTCAGGCACACTCTGGGGTCTTGGGGTGTTTTCTGTGAGGATGGGGGTCTGCTGTGCTCTCGTCTGTGTGAGGCCATTCCGCCATCTGACTAGACTGGATAAGAAGAAGCACCATTCGCTGATGCTGTCACCATTTTAGACTCCTCCGAATTGTCTTTGGGAGGTTTTCCCAGACACGAGCATCAAAGTGCATTTAGAGGCAACAGATAAGACACACAGAGGGGGCACAGGTGGGGCCCTGACGAGGCGCCAGGCTGTTTGAATGTCATGCCACGGCTCCTGTAAGTTCTGAGATTGTTGCCTCTCTCTAGTTATTGGCCCATTTGGACTGCCGGTCCCCTAGGAAGCTGCAAAACACAGAGCTGAAAACTCACCTGTAGCTTCACTCAGCCAGCTACCTGTTGTGTGGGAAAGTTACTCAACACTCAAGCCTCAGTTTCCTGATCTGTAAAATGGGAACATAGGAATCCATACTGCAGCCCATTCTTCGGATAGGAAAGGAGTTAAGCATGAAGGATCCCTAGGGATGTTCCACACGTAGCAGGCATTCAGTTGTCCAGCTGATACTGTGCATTTTGGTGCCTTCTCATCGTTTCTTCCTTGCTCTGGGTGGCAGATTGAAGCTATAGCAATGCCGTCCTCTATGGCTACATGTCAGGGAAGTCTCACCTCGCTGCCTTTGTGTGAACTGTGGAGTGGTGGGAACCTGGGGAAGGAGAGAGCAGTCCCTGGAGGCTCACCCCTCTCCTAAGGTCTTTACTGAGCCCCACGATGGCTGGCCGGGGCAACATGGTGGTGGGTGCCGGTAGTGTGGAGGAGGCTGCCTGGGCAGGGTCTTCTCTGTGTGGTTGGAATGCAAGAGCTGGCGTCTGAGTAGATCGCGCTGGGCTTTGAGAATTGGTTTGCTTTCTCCAGGATGGATGTTTCAGCTTGAGGTGGGGGGGGGGGGGGGGGGCAAAGGAAGGACGCTGGGCGACCCCGGACTGTGTTGGCTCCCACATACAGTCAGGGTCCCCAGTTGAATCCTCGCTTCTTCCTGATTAGCTGGTTGGCCACGGGCGAGTCGCCTTTACCCTTCCTTCAGATACAGCTGAGGTGACCCAGGGTACCAGAAGCGCCCACCTGGCCTGGCCTCATTTAGCATTTCTTCCTTAGATTTGCAGCTTCCTGTGTGGGGGCGGGGCTGCTACAGAAGCCCCCTAGGCACTGCTGCCCCACGCCTGGGCTCCTTTCCCATTCCCCAGCAGCCAGTGCGACATTGCCTGGTTCCCCGTGGGATGTGCTTCTGGAAATGATCCACAGGCCGTTTTTTTTTTATTTGTTTTGTTTTTTGCCACTTCCACATTTTGGCCCAGTGTCTGCCCTCCTGTGCTGCGGCCGATGGCCAAGAGCATCTCATACGGGACACTCACTGTGCCTCGGACAGCCTTGGTCCTTCCAACTTTCTGGGCTGTTCTCGCCTTGCCTGTGGGCTCCTTCTTTCTCTGGTGGCCCCAAGCTAGGTTCCTTCCCTGGGTGGTGTTAGTCCCCGAGGCCCCACACAGCCCTCCCTGGAGAGGGTTCAGCTGTCTGCACTTCAGCACATCTGCCCTTGTCCTGGCTGCAAGACCGAGGTTATTGGTGACCAACCCCATCTGCTGGGCCCACAGGGTTCTCACAGCCTGTCTACAACCTGTGGGGACATGCAGAGCCATTATCCTTCTTACTCTGTATCTGAGGCGGTGACATTATTTTTTAAAACTTCGATCATGCCTGGTTTAGTCTAGCCTTGGCTAATGTTATAGTCTAGCCTTGGCTCATGCTCTAGTTTGCTTTTCTGTTGCTATGACAAACACCATGACTGACAGCAGCTTAGGGAGCCAAGTGTTTATTTCCTCTTGCATTTCTTCCGGATCGCTTCACTGAGGAATGTGACCTCAAGGCTGGAACCCAGAGCAGAAATCATGGAGAAGCACCCAGACAGGGTTTCACTGTGTAGCAATGGCTGGGCTAGAACTACGTCAAAGAATCTGGCTTCAGACTCCCAGAGTCTGCCTCTGTCTACTGAGTTCTTGGTGATGTATGCAACCACGATTGGCCTCAGCTGCCTTCCTAAAGCAGTCCAGGCCCACCTGCCTGCCGAATGGTACAGCCCAGAGGCTGCTGAGTTCTGTGTTAACTAGCAGTTGGGAAAATTCCCCCACAGATGTGTCCACAGGCCCATCTGATAGAAGCAGTTTCTCAACTGAGCGTCCCTCCTTGTCAGGTGTGTCTAGTTGGTCCCCAAGACCACAGCTCATACATTCCGTAAAAAACATGAAGTTACTAGGTGGTGGTGATGCATGCCATTAATACTGGGAGGCAGAAGCAGGCAGATCTCTGTGAGTTTGAGGCCAACCAGGTCTACAAGTGCTAGTTCCAGGACAGCTTCCAAACCTTCAGAGAAAGCTTGTCTTAAAAAAACCAAAATAAATAAATAAATATAAAAAAACAAACAAATTTTTAAAAAGCCCATGAAGTTGGGGAGACAGCCCCTTGACCTCTTCCTCAAATGACAATGTGGATCAGTGGAGGCTGGGGACAGCAACTTCACTAAAGATCACCTTCAAGTTTGCTGGTACCCCGGCATTTGCAGTTACCCTCGGGAATACTGCGTGTCAGTGATGGGAACTTTGTGCAGTAGAGTACGTGACCGTGGTTGTCTAGGTGACTGGGGCAGGTGATGATTCACCTCCTCCCATGATTGCCTCCCCCACCCCCCACCGCCTCTCTTTCAACCCTCTCTCTTCAAGTACAGGGGCTTTGGCAGTCAGTTCCTATGGTGTTTACATCGTCAGTTTGACAGGATCTGGGATCAACAAGTAGGTAAGCCTCTGGGAGCATCTTTGATGGGATTTCTAGGTTGGGTTTCCTGAGGTGGGTAGACCCACCCTAAATGTTGGCAGCGCCGTTCCACTGGCTGGGATCTCAGACTGTAGAAAACGAAGAAAGCGAGCTGAAAGCTGAATACTCGTTTTCATCTCTCTCTCTCTCTCTCTCTCTCTCTCTGCTTCCTGAGTGTGGGCGCAGTGTAAGCAGGTGCACGAAGGTCCCGTTGACGTGCCTTTCCCACCGCCATGGACTGCACCCTGGAGCGGGAAAAGTTGCTTTTGTCACAGCAAGGGGAAAGTAATGAACAGGGCGGTCCTCTTTCAGAACTCGGGAATGCAACCTTTGGGCACCATCGCTTTCATCACCACAGAGTCAGTGTGTCAGGCGTGATGCCTTTCCAATTGGAGCCATCGTCTCCTTTATGTTATTTTTTAGTATATGTATGTGGGTCTGAGTGTGTGTGCGCTAGAAAACAGAGAGTCTAAGCATTATCTTAGCCAAACCACTGTAAGATCTTGGATTCCCCCACACACCCTATCCTCCTCCATCTTCCCTATCCTTGCCTCCCCCCTCCTCCCATGGAAGTTCCAGTCAAACCACTTTGGGAGTTTGAGGATTTGATTTCATCTCTTGTAGGCAGTAAGAGAGATTGGCCATGCTGCTTAAACTGTAGGTGGGGGATCACATTTCTTTGGGAAGAACCTCTGGCAACAGGATGGGGATGAGAAACTGGTGCTCTGGGCACCCTCAGTGGGTCATGCATGTGTTCCAGAGGCCCGTTTAACCTTCTTTCACTCAGAAAAGGCTTAGCTGATTAAACTGAGGTCCATGAGGAGTAGAGAGTGCAGGGCTGGAGTGGACGCAGTATCCCTGGTCACCATGAGCCTGGACTGCATGCACGCAGCACTGCCAGGTTCTGTTTTCCAAGACTCTGTTCAGACGGATTATTTCCTAGGAAAGACGGTTCTCTTGCTGGCCCTGGGTGGAGGCAGTCTTTCCTTGACCTCAAACACTCTCAGGGATGCCGGATGCAAGTGAGGCCACACCTCCTCACAGCTGTCCTTCCTGCCTCATCTGGGAAGGGGCCTTCAGGGCTGCCATACTGACCTCCAACTGACCTTCCTAGCAGCTTTTGAGCCAAGCAAGGGGGTCTCTTTGAACCCTCAAATGAGGTGAATGAAGGACTAGAACTTCTAGCCCGATAATTCATTTTTTTTCATATAAGATAAAAAGGGAAATTGTGTGAAAAGGTATTCATGCCACCATAGCCAGTTTTTGTGGTGCTGGTGACTGAACCCGGGGCTTCGTGCATGCGAGGCAAGTACTCTACTAAATGAGCTATATCCCCAGCTCCAAGCCAAGAGGATGACATCCCTCCAGAGGAGGTGAGTGTCACGGACAACAAGCTCTTACACGTAGGGAAAGCATGGGAGCTGATCTGCAGCCCCCAGCCCAGTCCCAGGGGGCCATGGTGGTGGTGAGCCATCTGCATTAGAGTCAGCCTCAGATATGCTGCTGAGGGCTGGGACGCTAATCTGTTAAGGACCATGAGCTTCATGAGGGACCCAGACCCCCAGAGTCCCCTTGACAAAAGTGCTACTTATCAAGCAGACAGAATCAAGACCATCTTAGCAGTGATAGAGACATGATCACTTTCTGCCTGCTGATGTCTGCCCCAAGGTTCCCCCCGGAACACTGAGCACGCCACTGGAGGGCAGACGGGGCCTATGGGACTTCCTGGAGGTTCCCTCTGAGCACCCATGGGTGACAGGAGGTAAAAGGAGGCGTCCATGTCTAGTTTGTCTGGTTCCTTCCAGAGACCAGGCTGGCAGGAAGCTCAACCAAGGAGGAGTGGGCTTTATTGAGTATGGGCAGTTTGAGGGGCTGAAGCTCTGCCCTGCGAGCAGCTTTGGTCTGTCTGACTCCATCCGAGCAGGGACACTAACCTTGATGGAACAAGAAGCAAATGGTACCTGCTCAGAAGGCAGTTGTTTTCAGGGGAGTGGGTTGGTGAGAGAGAAGGAGTAGGAGTCACAGACTGTGAGTCACCAGTCAGGGCCTCCACTTGTGTCTGGGACTGACACGCGTCTCTGAGGATTCACATGTGTCCAGCAGCTCAGAACATGTCCTTATTCCATGACGGTGTCACCATGGTTTTAACTACCGAGGACAAGATCTTGTGGAGTGAGGTGAGCCTCTAATCCAATGTCATGGATGGCCTTAGAAAAAGGAACTTGGGGCTGAAGAGAGGGCTCAGCGGTTAAGAGTGCTGGCTGCTTTTCCAGAAGACCCTGTTCTCTTCCCAGCAGCTAGACAGCTCACAACCAGCTGCAACTCCAGTTCCAGGAGATCCAGCGCCTTCCTATGACCTTACCTGGCAACAGGTGCAAATGCGGTATGCAGACATATTTGCAGGCAAAAGACCCATACAGAAAGGAAACAACAATCGGACAGACAGATACTCATACACAGGCCCTGGCCTGGGAGGCTTGAGGCACCCAGATGCAGCCTAGGGATCAAGAGAAGATGTGGGGAGATCCCAGGAGCGGACCCTTCTCTTGGAGGGCGCACAGCTTGTCTGAGCCTTTGGTTCTGGGCGCTAGCCCGAGAGACAGATACCTGCTGTACTCCACAGCCACAGCCGCAGTATGTGAACATAGCATGTGGCTCACAGGTATAGAAGGCGGCTCCGAGGACTCCCAGGTCCACCTCAGTGGGGCTTAGCTCTTCAAAAGCTGCCTCCTGATAGTGGGTGTGCTGTCAGCCTGTTAGCAAGAAGTCCCTTTTAATATTTAGGGACTCAAATAGTCTCGCCGTATCTGACTGTTTCTTAAAGGTAACAACAATTAAAGAAAAAGAGACCACGAATTTGAAAGACAGCAGGGGGGATGGGTACGTAGAAGGACATGAAGGAAGGAAAGGAACAAAGATGTAATTATATTATAATCTCAAAAAATAAACATTATTTTTCAGGAGTGGCAGGATAATCCGAGGTTCAAAAGTAGATTCTTGTACTTACGTTTGCTAAGGAAAAAGGGCGGGGGGGGGGGGGACTGAAAACGGAAAGACGTGTCTCACCCTTATACAGAATGAGGTAATCTCTAGTGGGCCACAGAGTGTGCCCCTCACAGGGTCCGTTGGGGGTTCTGAGCCCAGGGCTGGTGGCTCGCTCACTGCCGCTCATCTCACGCCGAGTCTTGCCTGCGCCATCCGAACTTTCACCCACTTTGCCGCTTTCCTTTCTCTTTTCTCCAGAGTCAGTGTTCATCAGGGAGTCAGTGGGTGCATCTCACTCCTAGAGATGGTTTCCAAAGAGCGAGGAGCGGCAGCCTCCCAAGGGACGGCAGCATCACAGCCATAGGGGCGTGTGGGCTCGTTGCCTCGCTGTTGAACAGGAGTGGTAGTGAGCTCTCAAAAATTCAGGCTCCAACAGCACAGTCAGAAAAACAGGAACCATCAGTTCATGAGAACTTGAAGAGAAAAATAGTTTAAAGAACCGAGAAGGTGCCACAGTATAGTGAAAGAGTGTCGGGTTTTAGAAATGACAGAAATGAGCCGTGATGGCCTCCCAGGCCCCACTGAGGCAGTTACACGAGACGTAACCGCACACAAACACGGATGTTTCTTATAATATCACAGCATTTACAAGCAAGGAGCCACTTTCTGAGCATTTCGTGGAAAGTTATTTTAGTCTCAGGAGGAGCCTCCAGCAATGAATATTTTGTCAAGGGAGTAAAACTTTGACTTCAAAGTCAGGAGGTGGGGAGCAAGGACTCGGGGTGCAGTGACCTGTAGACTGAGTCCCGGGCCATTGGCTGGGTGTTCCCTTGCACTAGGGTTCAGGAGCCTATAGGTTCCTGCCCTCTTCAGAAGTTAGGGGGATACTCTTGTGGCCAAGCAGAGAATGTTCTCCCCAAGGGCTTCCAAAGAACAGCCATTTCCTATGTAAATATTTAGTAATTCTTTGACCGTAAAATGGAAGTTGTTACTTAAAGCACTGCCAAAACGGTGTGTGGATAAGATGGGGATGCTGAAGAAAATGGCAAAGAAATTACCAGGTAAAAGATGCCACAAGGACAGAGGTACCCAAGAAGAAGCCCCTGCTTCAGGATCTGAAGAACAGTCAGGGCAGAAAATAGTTCAGCAGGTGGGCAATCCAAGAGAAACAGATGTGCAATGATGGATGCAAGCCAGGCCCAGGCCAGGCAGGATCCTGGGAGACCCCTGGGTGCTCAGAGAATCAGATTCAAGTACCTGTGCCCAGAAAGACAGCTAAACAAAGGGAAGGGAAATGCAGTAACTGGGGACTACAAAGATAACCTCAGGTAAGAACGGACTTTGTAAAACAGAGACCCACACTATAGAAGCTGGTGGGTTTAAAGCTGTGGGGTAGGGCAGAGGCTGGAATCTGGGCTGAAGCAATGGAGAGCCAGCCTGGGAGCCACCACTTGAAGACCTCTTTCCAGAATGTTCTGTTTCAGAATTGCCTCCTTGAGGACCTGCAAGCCGTTGAGTCCTGCACTCTGCAGCTCTGAGCCCATGCATGACAGATGCAGGCTAGGTTGGCCTCTGGAACCTAGTCTGTAGTTGTAGCAAGGCCTGCATTCGTTCAACATCCTGTTGCTGCTGTCTTGAAGCCCTATGTGTTGTGTGGCGTATGCATGTGTGTGCACTCATGTACATGTGTGTGGGTACTCAACTGTGTGTCTCGTGGAGACCAAAAGTCAGCGTTAGAGCTCTCCCTTGTATTTTTGTGGAAGGGTCTCTGACCCAGCCTGGAGCTCACTATTTCAACTAGAATGGCTCTCCAGCGAGCTCCCCGGATCTGCCATCTCCTCCCGCTTTCCCCAGCCCTGGGATTATAGAAGAAAGCTGCCACACCTGACTTTTTACTTGGGTTCAACATATCCAAACTCAGGTCCTCATGCTGCACAGCACTCACGTCACCCACTGAGCCATCTCCGAGCCCTGTTTGAAACTTGCTTTTTTTTAAAAAAAAAAAATATTTATTTATTAAAGATTTCTGTCTCTTCCCCGCCACCGCCTCCCATTTCCCTTCCCCTCCCCCAATTAAGTCCCCCCCCCCCTCCTCAGCCCGAAAAGCAATCAGGGTTCCCTGTCCTGTGGAAACCAAACCAAACCAAAACAAAACAAAATGAATGTGCGAGGCTTCGTGTTTAAAAAGCATCTGCTCCGGGGAGCCCCTGCTGAAGGCAGAGCAAGCACAGATGAAACCAGTGGGCTTTCCGACTTGGACTCCTCACGAATCCGTGAAGTAACAGCAGCTCCTGCTGATTTACAACGCGGGGTGTAAAAGCAATTTACATAAATGAAGAGGCGAGGATCAGTTTGTGGTAATGATCTGTCTCCTACCCCCAAGGTCAGGGCCTCTCCAGTCCCTTGACTCAAAGCATCCAGCAGGAGGCCCAGGTGGACCTAGGAACTGCATCTTAGCCCAGAAGTATGCAGGATCCCGAATGTTTCGCCAGCTAGGACTCCAAGTCCCTGGAAGGTTGGCGGTAGGGGACCAATTTGTCCCCAACGTAGGACAATTATCACAGGGGCGAACTGTTGCACATCCTCCCTTTTCTGTCAATCTCAGGACTCCCCTGAGAATGAGGAAGTGGATTTCTGTTCTGGATCCCCCTTTCCATCACACGCTTCTGCTACTCCTTGGCTGTCCCCCTAGATCCCGATGCTTTGTTTTAGGCATTGGGAGTAAAGAGAGCACCATTGGAACTCAGGGTCTTTCCCTCCATGGTCATGGGGTCAGCATGAAAATGAGTAGCAACTTAAAGAGAACCTGATTTGCCAGGACAAAGAAAGCCTGGGGCCACAAAGCTACCCCGGGGCTCTGCTCTGCTTTTCTGCTTTACCAAGGCCGCAGCTGAGGGGCTTAGCTCAGCTAACAAGAAAACCCGGGAAACTGGACACCCACACATCCACCTGCAGGTGCCCTGCTGCTGTGTTACTTTCAGGCCACCTGTTGGTCGGTTGTGCTACTGCAACGGGGCCTGCAGAGGGTGGTATTGGAGGACAGGGGGCGCTAGAGAGCTGTGTAATTGCCTGTGGATGTGCTTCTCCTACAGTCAGGGTGGGACTGGAAAGTCCAGATGAGCCAATAGAAATATTTTTTTTTTTAACTGTAAGATTTATCAGGACCTTTGATCACGGATCGTAAGTATCCAGACATGCTCTTCAACAATGGCTAACATGGCAGAGACTATGCAGCTGGCGTTGGATGTGGACAAAGCAAAAATCCTTCTCAACAGAAATTCTAAAACTATCTGTTTTAGAATTTCACGGTGCCCGAGTCTCAAAGACTAATTTAGGATGAAACGTGACTGCTGCAAAGGACTAGAAGGGATAAGTTGCCAGGGAATTAAGTGACGTTTGCATTGAAATATTCAAACTACGAAAAGGGCTGGGAAATGGCTCACTGGGTAAAGTGCTTGTTGCTCAAGCAAGAGAACCTGAGTTTGGATATCTGGTGTCCATGTAACAGAGGGACATGTCTGTGACCCCAGTGCAAAGGACTGGGGACAGAAGCAGGCAAATCTGCTGAACTGGGCTAGCTGAATGAATTAGCCTCAGACCTCTGCCTGTCTATGTACACACACATGCACACACATACACACACACGCATGTGCACACACATACACACACACCACACACAATTCAAATATTAATAAAAATAAGATGGGAGAAGCATCCCTCAGAGAAGGGAGGGGTGGAGGAATGTGACCGGCACATCTGGGCCCCTCAGCTCAGGCTGTGGTGACGAGGAAAGCCATCCGTACAGAGCTTTGGTTGCCAGACCCTGCTGTGGGGGGGTCTCTCACCTGTCAGTTGCATGTCTGGGGGTGTTTGAAGGTTTTTGAGGAGGGGATGGCATGGTGAACAACAAGGTTTAGAATAACAAGCTTGTGGGCAGAATTACAATGGAGATGCAGTGGAGATCCTTAGACCTCTAGGAAGTGGCTTTTACAGGGGACCTTGGTGGGACAGAAAAAGACTATTCCTTGAGCTTGGGAGGTGGCATCGGTGCCTGAGAGCCACCATCCTGGCAGAAGTGACAGCAGAGACAGGCTGACTTTTGAAACTCCAGGCCACTCTTGTCACACCAATAGTTCAAGAACCCAGAGCAGGCGGCACCACCTGGGCCTCCATCTGTGCAGACGAGGCCGGAGAGGGCGCCATGTGTGAGGGCTGGGCTGGGCTTGGGTGGCACCGCTTCTCTCAGTAAGAGCAGTACAAAGTGGAAGTGGCACAAAACCAGTGAAGTACCTCTAGGGGACTACCCCTCGGGTCCCCAAGTGTGTATTGGCTGAGCAGCCACCAATAACAAGTGGAGACACCTGTTTGCCAGATGGTACCCCTGCCGCCCCTTCGGTAGGGCTGTTCTTTCGTGGGACATGTTGGAGACAGTGTAAGGAACATTTGCCATGGCTCCAGCAGGTTCACGCTGGCCTTTTGCTAGGATGGGCACAATGCTGTCCTTAGCATTGCCGATTCGCAGTCCCAGTCCCAGTCAGCATTCGGGAATACACAGTGAATAAAGAACATTCTAGTTGAATGCAACCTCTCACAAGTAATAACTGTTGGATGTAGGGGGCCAGCAAAACTCCCTGCGTGTTGAGCTGCATGCTCATCCTGCTGCACACGGAAGTTGTTCAAGTAGATAAATAAGTCAAACACGCCCTGTGGTTCAGACGGCATGGGTGTTGCTTCTTTGTGTTTTCATGTGAGACAAAGAACATTCTAGAAGCAACAGTTTTTGAACCAAGGCTCATATTTGCAGTGAATGCATCTCCTGCTGTGCGTCTCTCACAGAAATCCCATCAGGCCCATTTCCAGATGCTGCCTCAACTAGTCTTTGCAACTACGCTGATGCACAAATACCATGGTGAACAACCCTGCACACCCGTGTGTGTGTGTGTGTGTGTGTGTGTGTGCGCGCGCGCGCGCGCGCGCGCACGCGCACGTGCGCGCGCCTTTTCAGCCAAGGCAAATAACCAGGACAGATGGCTGAGAGGTTTGGGGCAGACGTGGTAGTCAATGGTTCTCTTCAAGAGTACCAATAACCATGTGCTTTGAAAGCTGCTGCTAATACAGCCATAGCACCCTGGATGACCCTGATCGCCTCTGAAATACACTGCTAAAGTAGTCCCGCGTGGTGATTAGGGAGCAATGATATTCAAACGGTGAAAACATCACACATACAGTCCTCAGAACACTTGCCAGGATGTAGCCCCCGCCCCCAGTGGAGTACTCGCCCAGCTTGGGCTAAGCTCTGGGCTCCAACCAGCACCAGCAGCAACAGTTCATCTCTAGAAGGTGAGTTCTGATGAGATGAATCAGAAAGGCGTTCCAGTGAAAACGGCGGATCACTTTGGAAAAGTAAGAGAAGTTTAGAGGAGGAGGGAGGATTCATAGCGTCTATGTGTTCAGGAGGGAGTCATGACCCTCATGTGGACTTGGCTGTGCCCAGGCAGGACCAGGCCTTGAGAGGCAGGTGAAGGTTCTGTGCAGAAATGACCCAAGTTGGAGCAGCCCGGCTGGGCTAGTAAGACTGTGTGCCAGAAGGGGGCACTGTGTACTGTCTGTCTGTCTGGGTCATGTTGGAGAGACCGGGAGACTGATTTCTGAAACACACACTGTGTGTGGGTCTGAGAAGCAACTCCGAAGGAGGAGCTTGAAGCTCAAGCATGAAAGCTGCAAACTGACTTCGAGCTACAGAGCTTGTTTGAATTATTTAGTCCTTGATTAGCCTTTCAGGGTGCAAACCTGTGAGAGCCCAGCAGTGTGGAGCAGGGCCACAACCTAGTTCGCTGACTCCAGACAGGAAGAAAGGTTCAGATGCATCCGGAATATCCTTGCTTTGACTTCCAGGGCTGGTTGCTTTTTATCAACTTGACATAAGCCTAGATACATCTGGGAAAAGAGGGAATCTTAACTGAGAAAGTATCTTCACAGGACTGGCCTGTAGGCAGGCCTGCTGGGCGTTCTCTGGGTTAATCATTGGTGTGGGAGCACCCATCGCCCGGGAGTCAGTTTCAGTCCTGGGCAGGTGGTCTTTGGGGTGTTTTAGAAAGCAGGCTGAACCACCTAACAGGTCCTCTGCTGCCGGATCATACTCCCTGTGTCTTCTCAGTGGTCCCCATCATTCTGAAACTGCAGGATGACATGAGTCTCCAGGGGAGCCACCACTTTCCCCCGTCAGCAGGCCTTGGGCCCTTTGCCTAACTGCTGGGCACATAGCATTTCTGTTAATAATTGAGTTTCTTTTTTCTCTCTTTATGTTACAAAAGCCCAACTCCTGCAGGTTTTGTTTGTGCACTTAAAAGCCTGAAACCTTGTATGTCTTACCAGCTCTGCTCTGGAAGATTTAAACCATTATCCATCTTGCCAGATCAATCTGGTCCCCAATCGCTAGTTTAGAACTCATGTCCCACCCCGAGGTCAGTCAGAAGTAGATGCACAGGTGTCACTGAATGGGGGCAGAGGGGATGAGTTGGAGGACACCAGTATGAAACATGACTAAGCAGAGATGGTGCTGATCGGAATTGTAGGGTCAGAGCTGGGCTTGAGGAGCAGAAGGATTATTCAATTCAAGGCCAGCTTGGAGAATTTAGTAAGACTCGATCTCAAAATAACAGAACTAAACCAATAGGCTAGGGCTGTAGTCCAGTGGCAGGGACTTGTCTAGCATGCTCGAGTCCTTGGGCTCAGTCTCCAGTACCAAATCAAATAGAATAAAGAACCAGGGATCTTGCTGAGGTCTCAAAGCCTCTCACCTGACTTCTTCGCTTACTGGCTTTGAATTTCTGCCATAAGAGAATGAGATGGACTGTGACCCACTTTGCTGGATCTTGGGATAAGGACCTCTTCTTCCAAGGTCTTCTAAAACATGAGTTTTGGCAACCAATTTGGGAATCTTTCTAAATGTGGAGCTGAGAGTTCAGCTCCTGGCTGCTGGGCTGCAAATTGCTCAGATAAAGAAGTCATGTCTGTTTCTTCACCGTTACCCTGTCCTGTCTCTACCACGGCCCAAACATCTGCAGCCCTTGCGCATGCCGACCACCCGATCATAGTTCCCAGGTGTTTGTCCGATGCTAGTTTGTTATTTTTTTGGCATGTGTGCACGGCCAGATGTATGTATATATTCATGTGAGTGTGTGCACGTGTGCACACATGAATGTAGAGGGCAGAGGGCAGTCTAGGTGTCTTCCTCAATCTCTCTCCACCCTTTTTTTTTTTTTTTGAGATTAGGTCTGTCTGTTCCTGAGCATGAAACTTGTGGGTTTGGCTAAGCTGGTTAGCCAATGAGCTCCCGGGATCCATCTCTCTGCCCCTAGAGCTGGGGCTCAAGACAAGTGCCGCCCCACACTCTGCTTTTATGTAGGTGTCGAGGACCCAAACTGAGGTCCTTATGTTTGCACGGCAGGCACTGTACCGACTAAGCCATCTTCCCTGCCCCAATTCTGTTATTCAGTTTTGGGGTGTTAAATGCCTTTTTCTGCTGAGCCATCTTAGTGACTTAAGCACATAGTGGGTATGAGCTTAAATACCACAGCATAAATATGGAGGTTGGAGGATAATCTGTGGGAATTAGTTCTCTCCTTCTACCTTGTGGGTCCTGGGGATCAAATGCAGGTCTCTGAGCTTGGCAGCAAGCACCTTTACTTTCTGAACCATCTTGCTGACTCCTCTTTTTTTTCATTGTTTATCTTATGAATATGAGTGTTTTGCCTGCATGTATGTAAGTAAGGGCATTGGGTGTGTGCCTGGAATCTATGGAAATCAGAAGAGGACACTGGACTCCCTGGAATTGGAGTCACAGAGAATCCATAAGCTTCCATGTGGGTGCTGGGACCTGAAGGCAGATTCTCCGGAAGAGCGGCGAGTGTTCTTAACTGCTGAGCCATCTCTCTAGCCTCCCCCACCCTCTGCTAGTCTTGCTATTACTGTGAAGGTATTTGCAAGATGAGATCATCATTTAGATAGTCAGTGGGCCTTCATAGAAAAACTAACCTCCTAGGAACGCCTCCGGGTCTCAAAGCCCAGCACTGTGCTCTCCTAAGCTCCACAGGATTGGAGATTTATAGCTTTTAATGCAACACCTCAGGAAGACCTGCTCCTGCCTTATCAACTCCTTTAAGGTCTCTAGCCTGCTGTGCTCACCAGGAATTGTGGCCCCACCACTATGTGAACCAGCCCTTAAATCACCCTGTCTGTGTCGGTCTATCTCTCTGTCATGCACACATATGTGTGTACACATTCTATGGGTTGTTTCTCTGGAGAAACCGGACTAAGGTGATCATCTTCCCAGCATTAATGCTATTCTCTGTGACATAAAGAACACATAAGTGCATATATCAGGAGCAGAGGTGCCTGCTTTCCTTTGCAACCAAGCTCTTTTATTTCTCCAGCTCATTTAGATGGGCATTTCCTGAGCACACTCTGCTGGCTTCCATTTAAAAGTACATGCCAAGCACCTACTGTGGGTTGGCTTTGGTCTCCACAGGCAGGGGACACTTTCTCCATTGGACCTTGTCATCCTACATTTCATGTTTCATGAGACACTGGCCTGAGACTATGCTGCTTTCTTTCTTTCTTATTTATTTATTTATTTATTTGTTTATTTATTTATTTATGATTTCTGTCTCTTCCCCGCCACCGCCTCCCATTTCCCTCCCCCTCCCCCAATCAAGTCCCCCTCCCTCGTCAGCCCTAAGAGCAATCAGGGTTCCCTGCCCTGTGGGAAGTCCAAGGACCACCCACCTCCATCCAGGTCTAGTAAGGTGAGCATCCAAACTGCCTAGGCTCCCACAAAGCCAGTACATGCAGTAGGATCAAAAACCCATTGCCATTGTTCTTGAGTTCTCAGTAGTCCTCATTGTCTGCTATGTTCAGCGAGTCCGGTTTTATCCCAGGCTTTTTCAGACCCAGGCCAGCTGGCCTTGGTGAGTTCCCAATAGAACATCCCCATTGTCTCAGTGTGTGGGTGCACCCCTCGCGGTCCTGAGTTCCTTGCTCGTGCTCTCTCTCCTTCTGCTCCTGATTTGGACCTTGAGATTTCTGTCTGGTGCTCCAATGTGGGTCTCTGTCTCTGTCTCCTTTCATCGCCTGATGAAGGTTAATATTCAGGAGGATGCCTATATGTTTTTCTTTGGGTTCTCCTTCTTGTTTAGCTTCTCTAGGATCATGAGTTATAGGCTCAATGTCCTTTATTTATGGCTAGAAACCAAATATGAGTGAGTACATCCCATGTTCCTCTTTTTGGGTCTGGCTTACCTCACTCAGGATAGTGTTTTCTATTTCCATCCATTTGCAGGCAAAATTCAAGAAGTCCTTGTTTTTTACTGCTGAGTAGTACTCTAATATGTATACATTCCATACTTTCTTCATCCATTCTTCCATTGAAGGGCATCTAGGTTGTTTCCAGGTTCTGGCTATTACAAACAACGCTGCTATGAACATAGTTGAGCATATACTTTTGTTGTATGATAGGGCATCTCTTGGGTATATTCCCAAGAGTGGTATTGCTGGGTCCAGGGGTAGGTTGATCCCGAATTTCCTGAGAAACCGCCACACTGCTTTCCATATGCTGCTTTCTCTCCCCATCTCTTCTCTGATTTTAATCTCTAACGTTTAAAGTCATGGAGCTGATAGCATCATTAAATTGATGGTTTGAAGAAACAGCATTTGTTTACATAAAATTTTATAAACGGGTAAATATACTTATACATGTGTGTATAAATACATTTACATTCCTAGCAATGTATTTGAGAGTGGTATTTTGGACCCACTGAGCTTAGCGGAGGTTACTTGTGTGAGCACAGGTAGAGGAGACTTGGAACCTAGGCAACATAACCGGTACACGGCTAAACAGAACTACACCTCCTTCCCTGGAAACCATTAATTGCCAATAGCTCCAGAGGATGGGTGGGGCCTCATGATGGCCTCCACATCTGTGAGGGAATGTTGGAAGGACCAGCTTTGTTCAGGGAAATCCAGCTGCCGGGAGTTCTTGGGTGCAAAGGGCCATCCTGTTGAAAAGACAGTATTTCACGCCGACCTCCCCTTCGGCTGCCTCTTCCCACCCTTTCTTCTACAACGTTTCCTGGACTTTGGAGAGAGTTATGTAGGCATTCCATTTAGGCTGAGCAGTTGACAATGGCTTGTTCTCAGCACTTGAGTTGGTTACAAGCCCTGGCATTAAGCAGGCAGGAGTGTTTTTTTTAAAAAAATGTTCTAGTGTGTGGCCCGGGTGGTGGAACACCTCGTTCACTGCTGACGACCAGAAGAAGTGCTGAGTCAAAGAAGACTGTAAACAAACCAAGTACCTACGGTGACTGATTCAGGGGTCCCCAGCGCACCATGGGATGTAAGAGAAAGTAACTGTGCCAGCCAAAGGTGGTAAGGGAGAAGATACCCCGAACAACACCCAGCCGGACCCCACTGCACACCCTCACTGTCTCCGGATCGTCTGTCCACACAGACAGGAAGGGCTGGGCAGCTGCAGGTCTACTCACACATGTCAGGGAAAGGAAACCATTCCAAAATCAACCATTCAGAGTATGGGCAGAACAAGAGCACTCAATGGTTCTGCTCGCCCCCTTGGACCTGATAGTGTGTGAAGATCAGAAACCATCTTTGTGGGCCAAGTTGCCTGACCTCTATAAAGCACAGGTTCTACCAACCTTAATGGAGACAGACCGCACTCATGGTGCCTAAGGCCCCATTCTGAGAAGGTCCGGAGTCTCTGCAGGCTTTTATCTTATCACATGCCCACCTGACTAGATTTTCTTTGCACTCAGGCTAAGTCAGAGAGCTAGCATCTCGTCACAGCAGCTGTGAGCTCTACACAAAACTTGAAAACGAAACTGAGTAGTAAGTGGGGGCCGGAGGAAGAGCATTTGTGAGTGGGAAAGAGGCCTTTATCCTGAAAGCAGTGCCTCCCACAAGGAGACCAGGAGAAACCTGGGGCATCTCACTAAGAGGCCCACACGCTGCTCACAAGGTCATCTGAGTGACAATCTAATTATTCTGGTCTAAAACTCCTGAAAGAAAAATCCTGAGTCAGCATTTAGCACAACCATGCAGGAAGGCCTGCTTCTGCCCCCCCCCCCCCCCCCCCAATTTCACAGACACTGGTTCTGGGCTGCAAACTTCTTGTCTGTGCGGATGTCATCTCAGATCACTTGCATTAGCTGCAGGTGTGGACCTCGGATAAAATGACTGCACTCCCCACTTTCTCGAACGTGCCTTGAATGTGAACTATGCATTTGTTTTCCTAAACCCCACAGGCCTGGAGATTTGCAGGGCAGAGCTGCAGAGCCTGGGGCTGTCTTGTCCACTCTCGGGGGGCCCAGCTCCCCTTGGACCAGCGCCAATGAATCTCTGGAACAGAGGGTGCCTCCCTCCCACTTGCCTCTCCTTCCCAGCACACGCGTGCCGATGCTCCATTTACTGGAGAAGCTCGGCACTAGCCGCGGGGCTTCATTCTTGACACTGCGACTAATTCCCCACTTTATATTCGTGATTGCCCTTCTGAAAGGAGAGTCTGCTTCCAATTGCACCTGGGCATTTTAAATGAGATGCAAATACGCTCGCCTGGCACCCGGCGCGCATCACCCCAACTTTGGAATGAAGAGTGAGGAAGGCCCTGGTGGGGCCAAGTGGCCAACTCATTTGCATAATGGTGTTTGAGTCTGGGTGAAACTGAAACCCTAGCCTGTGTAGGTGGGGCCTTGTTTCTCAAAGCCACCACAGCTGCCCCCACCAACGCAGGCGCCCTCCAGACTCCCACCTAGGCTTAGGGATGGCAAGGCCCAGGGACTGGGGGCACCATTGTGAAACCAGATAAGACACCTGGTGCTTGGACTGGCCATAGGCTCTCTGCAGCGCTCTGTGAACAAGCATGCAGAGTCCTTCATTTCTAATTCAGATTGCAATCCGTTGGTGGGGCCCGGCATGCGGCATGGAGAACCTTGGAAAATAAAGCCACGGTATTATTAGCTTCAGTCTAAAGCTCTCTCTGCTGAGTTATTTTGACACCATGAACCAAGGCAAACCGCTTCTCTCCTCTCCGCTTCTCTCCCGGCTAGTCATTGTCTCAATCATCTGGACAATCTTGCAAACCTTGGCGGCCGAGCATTCATAGAGGGCAAGGCCCACAGGTAGCTTGGGGACCCTCAGCTCTCCAGTGTCATAAAAGGCTTTTCCAGCTCCTTGGTGTTCAAACAAGTAAGTAAGGCACATGCAGCCAGAGTAATGGCAAAGTCAGACAGCTTTACGGCTTCATCACTATTGGCTGGATGATGTCTCCAGGTGGCAAAAATTTGTTTTTTTAATATAATAAAACCAGGATGCTTTTTGATACAGGACAGATTTGCCACAGGTACAGGGTTTTCCACTGTCAAGTCCATGTTCCTTATGGGCAGGGAAGAAGCCTTTTGGGGTCACACTTCCTTTTGCTCTGTCTTCAGCTTGCTACTGGCTCACGTCCCTTTACTGGGACAGGTCTCAGCTCCTTTGGGGATATTCTCTGAATAGTCTGAACTCCACTGGCCTTTGTGAAAACCAGGCCAACTTAGAAGCTTGTTACCACTTTGACGCAGCCTTTGGTACAGGGCCTCTTGTGTGATGTTGGTAGTCTGAGTCCCTTCATGGGGTCAGGGACATTCATGCGAGTTTTTCTTAATGACAAGATAAAGGAATAATGACACAATGTGTGGCGTGCAAGGCAGGTGGGCTCTGGCTCAGAAGTAAGAGTCACAGTTTCCAGGGTGTCCTGAGGCCAGCCAACTTTGCAGTTTAAATTGTCCTTCATTTGTGACCAGGAGAAGTGTCATGGTGCCGGTTTTTAGTCTTCTGAGAAGAGGCCAGCTTCGGTCTGTCTCCTTTGTATTGGAGGGTGTTTCTATGTGAGTAATGAGAGAGGGACACTCTAGTCTGCAGAGGCGTGCGACGTTTGGTTTTCTTTTGTTTGTGGCTTTATTTGTTTTTCGGTACTGAGGGTGGAGCCCAGGGCCTTGCTACCATTCTCAAGCAAGCTCCCACTCCCCCTGTGCTGTGTTGCTCACACCTGCAGTCCCACTAAGCAATGGTGGGGTGTTGGCTTTGAAAATCTGTGGATGAAACCCTTCCCTTTTTTTTCTTGTCCTTCTTCTCCAACCCATGGTGTTACCTCACCCTAAATTCCTGCAGCGAAACTCTAGCCCCGGGGCCTCAGAATGGGACTGTACTTGGAGGGGGGGAAAGTAAGGTAAAACGAAACCACACAAGTTGACCCTAATTCAGTAAGACCAGTGTCCTCCTAGGAGGAGGCACACGCTGTTCCCTCTGCACGTGAAGAGTCAGTGAGGACCAAGCATCCGCTAGTCAACACGAAACCAGCCCTGCTCACACCTTAAGGCTCTGTAACAGAATATATGACAGAAACAATTTCAGATTTATTTTGACTTGTGGTTTCAGAGATTTCGGGCCACCATGGTGTTGAGGGCCTGCCTAGGAGAACACCTTTTTCTGTGACTGAGGAAGCCATGACAGACTCCTCATGTAGAAGTGGACCAAAGTTGAAATGATAGTAGCAGGGAGTTGGGAGGGAGAGGGTGGGGGCTGGTGGGGTGGGAGTTGAGTTGCTAGGACCAGGGATTGAAAGGCCTTAGTGGCTCCCTGTCTGCCAACCAGGCCCCGCCTCCTGAAGGTTCCACAACCTGCCAGAATTCAATGCCTGTAACCATCTGAGGCTGCTGGGCTTCAGGCAGAGAGTAAATGTTTCTGTCGCTGTGGTCTCTTGGCCCGTGAGACTTAAAGTACAATCTAGAGGTGGTGGGATCTCTGTGCGGGAAGCCTCCAGGGAGGCTCTGGAGCCCTGGGACAGTGAGGAGGCCCTTACTAGAGAAAGGGGGTGCTGTGAGATGCTTGGGTTTCTTTCCTGGTCAGTATTGGCTCCTGGAGGAGACTACAGTTCTACCTTAAGGTCAGGAGGTTCCTCTCTGATTAGACAGAAAGTAGCTCAAGAGTGAACAAGCTGATCTCTAAGGAATTCTAAGCCACACTGTGGACTTCTGGGAGACAGGGGAGGTGATAGGAAGAGAGAGCATCCCTCGGGCAAGGTGGAGATGGCTGCCTTTAGCCTGCTCCACTCCTAGCTGTGACTCCTCAGGGAGGAAAGAGATGATGAGTTGGCTGTTCAGAGTCTATATGCAGAGCACAAAGGCCCAGCAGGGGTAGCCCATGGGCTCTGCAGCTTGCCAGGCCCCCTGTGGTCAAGGCCACAGCGCTCAGAAGCCCTTTGGCCACTAGCAATGGAAGACGCCTATCCTGGTCCTTAGCTTGAGTGGATGCTGGTCTCATGTTAGGGTCTCAGCCTAATGACAGGGCCTTTTAAATTTATCTTCACTGAGGTTCAAAGATGCATGGATGCAAGATCAGGGCAAATTATTTGTCAAGCCCCGGCAGGAGCCTCCGACTCAGAGTTAAAGCTATGAAGCAAATCCAAGTGCAGAATACCAGGAGCATCTTTAAAAGTATGCTTTGCTCAAAGTAGGATGCCTATTTCTTCATTTGTTGAGCCTGCCCGTGTGAGCACCTTTTCAAAGTCCTTAGGATACTGAGTTATTACGGGCTTTGCCTGGGGGACTGAGAACACCAGGACACTTAGCTGAAGTATTTTCTCTGTATGAAAGGCAGGAGGCTGTCTAGTATGAGGTCTTTAAACTTTCTCCAAATGATGAATGCATGGGTAGAGGGACTTGATATCTTCAGATGTGCTCGGTGAAAAATGAGGTTGAAATGGACAAAGAGCTAAAGGTGGTGCCTCTTGTCATCGCCTCCTTGTCTGTGCTTTACCAAGCCGTTTCATGCGGCTCTTTCTATTTCTGAAGGCTGTAACTTCCTTTGTAGTCACTGGACAAGTACAGAAGAGATGGCCGAGACCTGCCAGATGGCCTGGGGTGACCCTGCTTGGCAGGATTTCCCTGTGCTAAAGAGCAGAAGCCCCAAGAGAACTGCTGTGATCTGGGGTGCCCCTCCGTGTGTCTAGTTAAATGTGGTAGTGACACACAGGAGCACTTTCCGAGGAAAGAGGAAGCCGCACTTGCAACTCTCTCTATTTATTTAATTATTTAGAGACAGAGTCTCATGTACCGTGACTGGTCTGGGATTCACTATGTGACTGAGGGTGACCTTGAACTTCTGCCCCCACTTCCCTTCCTCTGGGATTACCGGTACCCGTCAACATGCCCAGTTTATGTGGTGTTAGAGAGTGAACCCAGGGCTTCCTCCATGCTAGGCAGACATTCCAACTGAGCTGTATCCCCAACCCATATCTCTGATTTCATCGAGAGCCTTTTGGAAAAGTTAGGTGCAATGGCACACGCCAATGATCCCAGGACTCAGGAGATTGACCCAAGAAGGTGACAGACTCATGTATTAATACAACATGTCCCGTTTTCAAGACAGACACCTACAGACTAGGCTCTGTCATCTCGGGAAATCACCCAGAACCTTTTCTATGTCTGACTTTTCTCTTGGGATGTTCACATGCACACAGGCATAGTCTTGTCTAAGGGGTTCTTTTTTTTTTTTTTTTGTAAGATTTGTTTTTACTTTTATTTGTGTGAGTATGCCAAGTATGTGAAGGTTCCCAGAGAGGCCAGAAGAAGAAGCTGGCATAATGTAGCTGGAAATTACAGGCAGTTGTGAGCAGCCTGGGAACCCAACTCTGCCCTCTGGAAGAGCACGCTTGTTTTTTAACCACAGCCTCTCTTCCCGGCCCCGTGAGTGGCTCTTAATATCATCTTTCTCATTCACTTGAAAATGAAAACGAGTAAGAAAACAAAAAGGCCTTCAATTGTGTGGACTCACAAGAAATGTATCTGCAGATAGGAAAAGCGTCCAGCCAAGTTGAAATGTGTGTAGTGCTCGCCAAGACGAGAGGCACTTACCAGAAGCGGAGTGTAAGTGCTGCAACCAGAACAGACAGTCTCTGAACAGCTGAGGGTGCTGGGGAGCTCAGGTGACCTGAAGCCATCACAAGAACAATGAAGGTCACCAAATACTGCAGCAGCCATCCCTTGCTTGCTGGTTGTAATCATGAGAACTCTTTGTATATGCATTTCAGGAAGGTGATAAAGGAATACATGATGGATGGAAGCTGGAGAGATGATATTTTATAATCTTAATGTTCTAGTGAATTCCATCCTTATACTCTTCACTTGTTCTCTGAGGTTTGTGAAGGCCTGTCTGGGGTAGGTTTGGTGTAAAAATATAATTCCCTTGTATTTGAAAACTGTCTGTGTTATTGGAGTAGGGCCATGAATTTTCTCCCCCCCCCATGCATACTTTTGTTCTGCTCTTAGATAAAATACTAATAAACAGGAAGCTTTAAAAAAAGAAAAAAAAGTAATGCGATTGTTCTGAATGTTTTTCTTTTAAGTGCGTCTAGGCTGCACCACCAGGTGCTATTCCCAGACATCCCTGTAGGTGGCGGTGTTGAGAAAGAAATGAAGTAGCCCGAGGCTCTCAGCAGCTGCTAGCCTCCTGCTGAGACTTGGACTGGGCACTCCTGAGCCCCGCTCCATGTTCCAGCACTTTCCTCTTTATTTGTCCCGAACCAAGTTGTAGAATTTTAAGGTGGTGAAGGTCAGGCCGTTCCTGTGGAAAATATATTTTTCTTCTTTATTCTTCATGTTGAATACACAAGAATATTATATTTCTCCAAATCCTTGCAAGTGTGGTGTGTGTGTGTGTGTGTGTGTGTGTGTGTGTTTGTCCAGGCACAAACAATTTAATAGCAATATACATCCTTTGTTTATTTTTGTGGCATATAAAGAGCCACAACCTGAGACTGTTGTGACTTCAATAAACTAGGAAAAATTTAAAATTTTATTTTCTCTCCTTTTTAAAGAGTGTCAGTTGCTCAGTTTCACGATCCACTTCAAGGTGATGAGCAACCCCCTCCTTCCCAGGCCCTTCCACCCTCCTCAGGTGGCCAGCCTAGGCTGAAGGGTTTGGAGCCTCTTGCCTCTGATAGCAGACAGAAGCTAAAAGGAAGTAGGACCCTTGGGTGTGTCCATTGTCCTCTGTCACTGCAGAGTCCTGTGCTGGCCCATCTGTCTTCTGTGGCTTCCCACTTCTCTGTGAGACACACAGAACTAGGTCACACAACCTTTGCCTTTTCGACTCCCTAAAATGGTCCCACCTCCTTGTGTTTTTCCATAGCCTGGAGACCAGGAAGGAAACAGGGGTACAGGTTGCTGGAAATGAGAGCAGAGCCCCGAGGAGATGCAGGCTGGCCAGATGCTGCCTTCAGCCTGCCAGGGTCCCTGCTAGGGAAATTAGGGCCAAGAGAATGTCTCAGGATGTTCCCAGAGGCACCCACAATACTGATGCCCACTGCACTGTCAGGCCAAATCTGAACCTCACAAACTGCTTCAGTCTCGATGAGCGTACCAATGACACCCGCAGTCTTGCCTATTCCCCTTCTATTTTTGTGTGGGTTGCTAAGGGGAGCCCGGGGTCAAAACTGGACAGCTACTATAGATCTGTGTGCAGGGCTATGAGACTGGCTGGGAGGAAATGGGACTCCAGAGGTCTGGCTGGCATAGCTTTGTCTGGTCCAGTAAAATATTGCTGTTGTTTGTGTTTTTAAAAAAAAAATGGGAAAGAAGCCAGGCAACCAGGGATGGTGGCAGAGATCTGGGAAGTTGAAGTAAGAAGGGCATCCTGGGCTTCTCAGTCCTGAGCCAGCCTGAGCTACATAATCATACCCTGTCTCACCAGAAAAACAATGATAGAACAAAGAGGTGAGAGAGAAAGAGAGAGATTCTCAATCCATCACATACCCTGGAAAAGGCTTCCTGGGGTTCACCCTTTTGGCAAAGAACAGGATTCTGAATAAGTGGTTTTTCTCTTAGGTCCTGGGGACCTTCTCAGGGGTAAAGGATTTCACAGTGAAATTAGTACTTGCGTTTTATGACAGCTGAACAGAGCCCTGTCCCATAGACTCCAGCACGTTTCTTGCAGGTCCCAGCACAAGTCATTGTTCTTACTGTCCCCGGCCGTGCTTCATAGACACGTAGCACACGCTACATTCTAGGGTTGACTACGAAGACAGGCAGTACTCTCATAACTATTTTTAGCATTTTATTTTCTGTTCAGGGTCAAGAACTTCACCCACCAAAGTCAGGTCCCACTGCATGGAGAATGTTCAAGAAAGCAACACATCCCTCTTGCTTCCTAGACCGGCTACCTGTGTTCTTTTCCACTGAACTAAGCTACTAGAATTAAACCCTGAAGTCATATTAACTCCACAGATTCTGCTGCTTCTGTGTGGAGCCTTGATTCACTGCTCATCAGGGGTTCTTGCAGATCACGGAGCCCTGTGCATGGGGAGCAGAGACACTTTTTTTTTCTCTTTAAAATACAAATTGTCTCTGATTTCAGTCTTACTCATTAGGAGAGTTGATGCTCACCTTCAGGTCCCAGGGGCTGTGGACCTCAGCCACTCTGTCCTGGTCTGGACCCGGCTTAAGTCATCTTTCTCCTGGGCTGTGGCTTTCACAGTCAAGTGTGTTTGATACATGGCTGCCTCCTACTTAGCTACCCTATTTAGTGGTCGAGGGGGATGTGAAATAAAATTCCCAACCCAGGGTCCAGTGAAGATCATTGTCACCCCACTCCCCGGGCTCTGCCACCTTCAATGTGGCAAAACAAGTGTGTGTGTGTGTGTGTGTGTGTGTGTGTGTGTGTGTGTGTGTTAGCGCCCTTTCTGCAAAAACACAGGGATTCCTATGGCAGAAGCTGGCTTAGTCATTTTTAAACTTGGGTGTGTTTTGTGTAACCAGCTTCTTTTGGTTTTTAGTACTTTTGTAATTGAAGGCGGATGGGGAGCTAATTCGGTGTGTTTGAAACTTCCTCAAGGTCGTTTTAGCAGCCTTGAGGCCAGTGTTGATCATACTTTCATTTTAAACACAGCTATTTTCCCTCGGGGAAACGAGCAGGCCCTGCCTGGTGTGTGGTCTAGGGACTTGTTGATTTCGAAGTCCCGGAGTGTGGGTATGGACAGGGAGCCTGCTGTGGACTGTGGCCGACTCCCCGGTTACCTGACCGTCTTTGCAGAGGGTCCAGTTTTTGCTTTCCAGAAAGAAGGGTGACAAGATGGGTCTTTGGTGGTGTGAATGAAGTGTTTCCTGCTGCTTTTCCAGAGTAATGATCTCTATTCTCTTCCACAAATATTCTCTAAAACGTAAGCCACTCCAACTGTTGCCTCCAGGCAACAAAGAAAACATAATAGATAATTGTCAAATAAAGAATATGATTCTTTGCACTTTTTCCTCTTGTTCCTAGGAAGTCTCTTAACAAATATTAGCTACGACCACTTTTTGTGTTCTTTTGTGTTTCTGCTCTGTATATTTTTATACTGCATAGCTATACATGGAGGCAAGCATCTGAGGCTTCTAAAAGAGAAGTTATTATGATTGTTATTATTTCTTTAACCTCAGGACATCCAATGGCTAGTGACCCCCAATAAGGAGATGGTTCAGAAATTTGAACCACGTTGGCATTTACCTAAACCTGAATGGCATTGTGGGTCTGGCTTTATTATTGTTTCCTCGGGAAGCTGTAGCCTTTGTCCAACATCAGGGCTCTTCAGATGCTGTGGAGGCATGTTGTGTCAGGACAGCCGCTGACTTGCCCACTTGGTTGTCTTTATGACACGGAGCAGTGTTTTTAAATAATTCTTGTTTTTAGCCAGTGATTTTTTATACCTATATTTATAGACATTCCTTGATATCAATAGCTGATATTGATATCACACAAACTTACCTGTGAAATTCTTACTATTTGCTTGTCTAGGATTTTTTTGCCCCCTGTGACCCTGTATGCCTCTTGTATAACAACTTTGAAAAAGGTCTGTAAGGACCCCCATACTACAAAACAAAGCAGGCCCGCCTTCCTGGGTGCTTGCAGAGGAATTTTAAAATGCAGCTTGCCTTTTCTAGCAACAAAGACCCCCACCCCCATTTTTGTCAGTTCTGTTTATTTTGAAATGCTAGACAATCTACTTCAATCATTCTGTCTTCTTCTGCCTTGGTAGAATGACTCACTGTATTCTAGGCTCACAGTCACCCCGGGGGCCCATGTCAGGATCCACAGAAACTTCCTGTTGTTTCGAATGGCTTTTCTCCGTGGTGACAGATTGCATGTAGAGAACGCACGGGGTGGGGGTGGGGGGGTCGGAGGTGGCAGTCTGGGTGATTTGGCTTCTGAAATGACTTAAAGTATCAGATTTAAAAGTGCGTCATTTACGGGACCCAAAGCGTAGGGTGCCCTGAGGTTTCTGGGTGATGTCCTTGCTCCTCTGCTTCATTCAATTAGAAAAATTAGGCTGATTTTTTTAGGCTGTCAAAGCAGCGCTCCTACCAGCGGGCCTGGAGAAGAATTTACTGGAATGTACCTGTTGCAGGACAGGAAAAAGACTGAGTAGTCAACACACTATAACTGTCTCCTGTGTTTACCTCATTGGGGATATTTGTTAATGTTTAAAAAATACGTGATCAGAATGCTAAAACACCGAGGGTAGCCCCCTTCATAGGAAAAGAATGGGGGCTGGAGACCGATGGGGCTGGAAGGGAGGAGGTGGGAGTCCGTGAGGTGGAGCCAGCTTCAGTTTGGAAGGCGGTGGTGTTCACCGCACAACGTAAAGGGGCCGAATTATGCATGGAAATGTGGTTTCAATGCTCAGTTTTGTTATGTCTGTTTAAGCACAGTTAAAAAATATGTACACATCTGTAGAAATTGAGGATTTGAATCATCTGTAATAAAATTAGGAGCTAGATGTGATTTGTAAGAATTCTTAGAAGCTTCCATTCAGAATAGCTACTCTGACTATTGTACAGAAGCTAGATTTGGGTTTTGGTTTTTTGTTTTTTGGGTTGTTGGGGTTTTTTTTGCTATTTATTTTAGTAATAGAGTTGAAATTTTTATAAAAAAAAAAAGGAAATTTAAAGGAAAAATTTAAAAATCTGAGGAGCCCCCTGTACTTCTAGGTTCTTTGCCTCTGCTGCACCTGGCCCTACGAGGGCCATTTCTTCTCTCTGTGACTAGATCAACCTCTTGATAAAGCCCTGCAGCAAGGACCCTCGCCCCTCGATCTGGACATTTCCCCCGAGCTATACTGTTTGTCATGTCGGGGCGAAGCTCAGGGTTGGTTGCTCCAGCTTGAGACTCCACAATGCCATGAAGTCAGAGATGGTTATTCCATTGGGAGTTTTTGTTTGTGGCATTGCTCTCCAGTCTGCAGCCCACTGGCTCTTTCAGGAGGATATGAAAAGCCCAAGGTTTTTCATGTCACTTAGGCTGGGTGGCCTTATTTGAACTTTGAACTAGGTAGGATCTGACCTGTGGCTTCATAATGTTAAGTCCAATTTTATTTGTATCTTTTTTTTTTTTTGAGGTTTGAATCTAAGCCACATGCATACTAGGTTAGGCAAGCTCTCTACCACTGAGCTGTACTATTCTTCAAGAATATGAGTCTCTCTAAGCTGCCCAGGCTGGCCTTCAACCTGTGATGGTAGCGTGTAGGTGAGATACAGGCTGGACCATCAGGCCCTACTTATTATCCTTAAGCATGCCATCTTACTAAGAGAGATTTATAGATGGGAGTTGCCCATGTAAATTATTATACAATGCTGGCGGTTGAGTGCAGAGCGTCAGACTGGCCAGGGAAATACTCCACCATTAAGCTAACTCTCCAGTCTCCCCGTGAGGAATCTATAAGCGGTTTATATTCCCTGGAGAGCTAAAACCTCACGAAACAAGATTCCATAACGACTTGCTGTCTTGAGAGAACTATTCCCAATGCCATTTCTAGGACATCCCTTCAGTTTTTACCCTCTCTCTCGGACAGCACGTTCGAGAGCCATATCTGGTGTATGTAAAGTCAACGTCGGTCGAATGAACGCTAATTCTGCTTAGCTCCACACAAGCCGGTCTCCCTGGGATGGACAACTCACATAGTTCTTGACAGCGAGCATGGTTCCAACATGTGTGGAGCGTTGTTATAGCACACGGGTGACTAACACTGGCACTAAGTTCTGCTTGGTGGTGGTGGTGACAGAATGAAGAAATCACCCGGGGTGGGGGTGGGGGCTGCAGAGGCCTTCATGCGTGACGTAGTTATCTCGGTGACACAAAACACGACAGGCTTTTCTTTCCGAATGAGATGGCCTCGCCACTGGAAAGCTGTGCGTCTTGAGATTTCTGATTTCCCTCTCCCCGGGAAAGCCAGGGGCGCATTCCCATCCTCAGGCAGCTTAAGTGCTCTTGGGGACACATGCCACACCTAATAACTTCATTCCTGGGGGGGGGTTGAGACTAGACACTGCACACCACCCCAACACAGTGTGTGAAATAATGTAGGTCCACAGCCACCTTTGTCACCAGCTAGCAAGGTAAGCCTTTATTTTCTAATCAGATGCAGTCCCACCCCCACCTCGCCCACCGCTCCCACCCTGTCCTTGTTATAAATTCTTTCTAAAAGGGACCACACATGTGGAGTTGGCGGGGGGGGGGGGGATGAAGAGCTGGAAAGCACATAGGGACAGAGAACCCTAGTGAAGGAAAGGAGAGACACAGAGGACAGACAGCTCACAAGAGTTAAAGAGGATGAGCTTGCCTGAATGCTGTCTGAGCAGGAAAAAGCACGTAGCTCTCCCACCTGTGAAGGTTATCGATACCCAGGAGGTATATGAAGAAGTTAGCATGCTTGAAAGAGGGGTAACCGGAGTAATGGGGTGAAACCAAGGGAAGAGGGCCTGGAATGTAATATCAGAAATCTGCATTCGAACAGGGGAGTGGGGGGTCCAGCGGAGTGTGAAATGGGCTTATCAGGAAAAAGAAGAAGAGATGAAGATGTGGGTGGGGGGAATGGGACCAGGGTGGACATGGCCTATTTCTCTAATAAGACCGAGAAGGCCTAAACAAAAAGCTAAGGAATAGGAAGATGCAAGCTGGGTCTGGGGCTGGAGTGAAGGGGAAAAGGCTGATAGGGTGTTCACAGCGGTTGGCCAGGCTGAGGCTGCCGGCCTGAGGGGCAGGGTTGGAGTTTTAGAACATTCTCCAAGCAGCCGCGTAGTCGGGGAGCTGAGCTCTGGAGACTCGCCAAGATACTCTGGAGCACTCGATGGGGGTTGTGGAGTCACAAGTACAAATTTCTATAGAGCATCATTTTGAAACCCTCTTCTGACTTTTCAGATAAATTGCAAAATCATCACTAATCTCAGAGCACTTTCCATTAAAACCGCACTCCTGAAAAGGGCTGGAAGGATGCCCCCTGCCGCTCCCCGGAGTGGCCCTTTGTGTTTGCTTCCCCCCCGCAGGCAGAGATTTATTTCATTAGCTGGGCTTCAAGGCTACGTTGACAGTCTGGGGGTATAAGCCTTCCTGGCTTCCATGACTGGCCTGCTGCTAAAACTCTCAGTCAAGATGCTAGGGAACAAAGCCCCTAAGTGGGTTCCCCCAGCCCTCATCCTGCGGATGCATCTCCACAGAACAGGGGGAGTCCGACCCAAGAGCCTTTCCCTTTTTATTTCGGTAACTGATTTTTAAGTGCTCTGTGAGATGAAAATCTGAGTCCAAAAGGAGGCCGTGGTTCTCCCAGTTCTCTCTAAGGGAGGTTTAGTGTTTGGGTTCCTTTCCCTTCCCATCGTCCTTTCTTTCACAATTCTTCCCCCTTTTCTTTTTACTCTTTTTTTTTTCCTTCAGGGCCTCTCTTTTCACTTTCTAAAAAAAAAAATCTATGTGAATTATTTATTATAATGATGTCAAGGAATTGGGAAGTAGCTCAGTGGATAAGCCTCTCACCTAACATGCCTGAAGCCTTGGGCTTGCTCTTTGGCACCAAGGGGAAAAAAGAAAAAAATTATGAATTTTTTTTTTAAATGAACTTAAACAAATGAAACCAACCTTTAGCCTATAGGAAGAAAAGCAGAGGTGAGCAGCAAATAACAGATTTCTCTGCAGTTGTGAGTGGCTCAAGCAGGATCCTATCCCCTCCTTGTGGGTAAGGAGCTTCCTGCTTGCTTCTGTGGCAAAGGACCAGAAAAGCCACAATGACCTGGGTGGCCTGACAGGGTGCCACAAGAGGCCCACCAGGCCTTGCTGGTGATCGTGGCTGCCACTCTCCCAAAGAGGGCCACAAGCCAATCAGGAGGACCCAGGAAGAGCAGGCCTTCTAACTCCCCCAGGAAAAAAAAAGACAAGCAAGCCACAGGCTGATGAGATAGGCCCTTCTCCAAATGTCACCTCCCCCGCATTTTTGATCTGGCACGAAATGAGTGTGGCCTGTGTACTTTTGTCTTCTCTCTCTCTCTCTCTCTCTCTCTCTCCCTCCCTCCCCCCCTCCCTCCCCCCCCTCAACATTTCTCTTCTCTCAGTTTATTTGTGTATGTATTATGGGTGTGTACACATGTGCATGCATGTTACGAAGAAGTCAACATGTCTTCTTCAATAGCTCTCTGTGCCATCGTCTTGGTTTTCTGAGGCATCTCCCTGAACCTGGCATTCACCGATTGGTCAGACAGTCTGACCAGTGGACACCAGAGGTCCTTCGGTCTCTACAGGTCCTGTGATGGGGCTTCAGATGCACTTGATCACACCTGGATTTTTATTTAGGTGCTGGGAATCTGAATTCAGGCCTTCACGCGTGCATGGCAGACACTTCACCAGCTGAGCTCTCTCTCCAGCCCTGTTCCCTCTGACCTGGAAATCACATATAGCCCAGACTGGCCTTGAGTTCTCCATCCTGACGTCTCTGCCCTCCACGTGTTAGGGTCAGAGACGTGGCTTGTCAAGTCAAGCTGCAGCCCCGATTTTGGAAATTCAGAAGCACAGGGACCCCCGAGTGCTCTGTCCACTTCTGGTCTGTGAGACACTGCTCAGTGACCCAAGGCTGTATGTAGAGGGTCTCCTGGTCTTTCTGAGACACGCTGAGGCTGCCTGGATGGTTGAAGGGAGAGGAGGGCCTTGGGTGATGGAACAGGCTATGGGGGAAGTTCATGGGCTGCCTGCCCATGGCTGAACACTGTTGCAGATGGAGGGGCTACTGTGAAGAAAGAGAAAACGACCCATTCACGCTCTCTTCTTCCTCTCCTTGTCTTCCCAGTGCAGTGGTCTCCTACTTCCGGTTTCCAGACCTATGTCTGGCTCCTTCACTGCTTGACAATACGGGGTGATGTACTTGGATGCTGACTCAGAATCCTCAGAGTGTGCTTGGATGCCTGTCATTTGTGTCCTTTCACTCTGGTGACACACCTAACTAATCATTTTCTCAAAGTGTGTCATTAAAACCCCTAGAGAGACACCCGTGGGCCTTACTTGGCAGATGGGAAATGTAGGCTGCATCTATGGAGTGTGCCTTCTGTGATATCAAGTCAGGGTTTCAACCACAAGACTAGACAGTTTGCCTCAGAGTTTAGTCCAGACCTCGCTAGGGAGTAGCTAGCTCTGTGGCCTTTTATCCCAAGCTTACTGATTCCGCTTGCTACCCTTAGGGTGGGCTAAGACCTTCCTGTAACAACGGAGGCTGTACCATTTGGACAGCCCCCAGATGTGGGGGTTGGGAATCAAAAGGCTGGGCTCTGGCTCTTCTGGGCAGGAGGTCTGAGTCCTAGAAGCCACTAACCAGGTCTCTCTGCCCAGAGAAGCTTTTTTCTTCTTTTAGATAAACAAATGAACAAACGACGGATCTGAGTCCACCTGCCCTTCACCTTCTAGGGCAGCTGGGTAGTTAAAATGAAGCTATATTTAAAAAACCCAGCGAACTGGGGGTGACCTTGCAAACTCAGAGCTGAAATAGTGTTGGGTTTGAAATAACCAACCTAATAAACTTTCTATGAAGAACATGCTTGAGTCCTGTTGGCCAGAAAGCCCCCTCCTTGGCCACCACATGCATGCTTCCCTGGGCACACACCTTAGACTAACCCTGCAGGCCACTCGCCTGGTAAGCAGATTTACTTAGACTCTGTCCTCCAGAATTTTTGGCAGAACATTGGATTAGGTGTGCCAGACTGGTCATGGCTTTGACTGTGGAGATTATATGTACAAAAACCTCTGAAGACAAATGTTATTTAATTGGGTAAACAATCTTAGTACAGTTTCTCTTTTCTGTTTTCTTTTAAGGGCCCACTGGACAGGGCTAACGAGGCAGGTTTTGAGAATACTTTTTCTCTGAGCCTGTGTCCATATGGAAGGTCCCATCCTGGCACGTGCTCATCTCTGGGATAGACAGACCGACGAACATGTGCTGTTATGCCCCAGGAAGGATACTTGGAGCCGGAGAGATGAAGTTAGTTGACTGACTATAGGGAGGTGGCTCTCAGCCTTCCTAGTGCTATGATCCTTTAATACAGTTCCTCATGTTATAGTGACCCCGACCATAACATTATTTTCATTGCTACTTCATAACATAATTTTGCTATAGTTACGAATCATAACGTAAGTATCTGATGCGCGGGATATCTGATATGCAACCCCTGCGAAAGGGTCGTTCAAACCCCAAAGGGGTCATGACCCACAGGTTGAGAATGGCAGCTATGGTCTCTGTCTTGGCAAACCACAGTCCAATCAAGCAGATAGGTGCTCAGATACACAGGGTTCAGGAAAGTGTCGTGTGGACTGCAGAGGAGTGGACATTGAGCAGAATGGCAGGGAAATCTTTATAGTCAGGACAGAGTGATAGCTGGGCTGTCGGTGTCTGTGGTCCTTAACTGTCATCTGTCGCAAACTGACTATCCTTCTATTGGTTTCCCTCTCTCTAGAGAAGGTATTAGATCACTTATGCAAAGGATTTGATATTACCCCATGGGCCTAGGAAAGCACCACAAAGGACACGGCTGGCCGAAGGCCACCGGAGCAGGACTCATCTCACTGGGCTTGGCTGGGTCAACTCTAATGTGATAGCTCAGTCCCAGCTACAAGATTGATCCATGCTCTTCATCATCTCGTCCGTGAGCCCAGTTCGCAGATGCTCACCCTCTCTGAACCAAGTATGCCCTGGGGAAGGCCCAGTGAGCAGTTCTACTCCAAGCCTTCCCATCCAGAAAGTCGGTCTTGACACTTGGGGGACATGGTACAGGAAGCCTCATGTAAGAACCATCCTCCTAGCAAGAGGGAAGGGAGAGATCTCTCGAAATACAAGCTGGCGCTGGGACTCGGCTGCAGTGTAGCCTGTGAACACCTACACAGGAACTGCTTGCTCATCTCCACCAGCCACGGCGGCCAGAAAGGCACATAAAGAAAGGGCTGGGGATGATCACATCCCCCGGCTGGAGGTAAACTGGGGTGAAGGCATAGTCTACCCTGCACTTATCACTGGCAAGAAGCAAATGTACGTTATCCGTACCAGCAAGATGCCATGCTTCCAAGTGAATACTGATGAACATAGAGTTGGTTTCCAAGTGACTTCTTGGAAATGGATTGTGGGTAAATAACATCTGCTTAAAGCCTGGAAACCCAGTTTCCTTCGGTTTGTTTTTACATGATTTGACAATGTGGTTTGCTTCCCCCCCACCCCGGGGTGGGGGTAGTAAATAAAGACTGTCAATTTAGTGAGAACCACAGTCAAACTATTCCATGAGCCTGCAGGCACCCGGGTTGCTAGTGAAGGACAGCAATTCAGTGTGAGATCAGAGTCACTCCAAAGGCAACCTTACATAGCACACTTGGGATGGGTATCATACATATATACTATAACACACACACACACACACACCACACACACACACACACACACCACACACACACACCCCACTGTGGGATGTGCATTGTTATCCTGTTGGAGAAAATGTAAAAATCAACATGTGGGTTATTTCTGCTTTGTCACCGAACTGTGCCGTGTGCCGGCTCACTGCAGACTGTGACTGTTATTCTTTCTGGGAGATTAAGGCTCCTTCCCTAGCAACAGGCAGCAGCAGAAAGCAAGCAGGGCAGGCTAATAAACCAGTGGGGACAGTGTCAACAACAAAGTCAGCCATGGAGGGAGGGACAAGGGCAGAGCATGCAGGCTCGCAGGCTCCTGGGCTCCCTGTCTGCCGGTGGCTGGAACCTGGAGGAAAGAGGACCCTGGTGTAAAAGTCGCCTGGACTGGCTGGAAAGGAGAGCTTCACCTTTGATTGTGCGAGCAGTCGCCACCGGGCTGGACGAGGGCTGTCAGAAGTGCTGAATGGTGACTCTATTTGCCCTTCTCAAAATGAATCCATAAAAGCTGATCAGCTCTCCCTGGGACGTCTGTGTGCTGACCCACCCAGAATGTCAGCCATCCTGGTGTACCTGGGCATGGTGGGCATGGTGGATCTCAGAGTCTGCTCGTGCCCAGGTCCAAGGAGACCGCCTCACCTTGGCATTGGTGACCCCGCTTCTGTAACATCTAGAATGAAGGCCACAGCTCAGGCAAGTGAGGAGAACTCTTAGGAAGTGAAGTCTGGTGCCTCTAAGTTCACATCAATCAAAGCTGCTGTTTGCTGATGAAGACAGGTACAGAGAGACCGTTGCTGGTGCCAGTTGTTGTCCCTGAGTCTCTAGCTTTTCTGTAGAACCGACTGTGTGCTAGCCTGGTCCTCTAGGGTTTGGAGGTAACCTATAAGGGCAGATGTTTTTAAAATAATTTTTATCATTTTATTGAAATAATATTCACATACTAAATTATCACCTTTTTGAAAAAAATTATAAACTTTCTTTAAAAAAAATCCTTGCAAATAAAAATATCACACATCAAAATGAACCAGACCCAAAGTCTATACATTTCAGTGAACTCCCATAGAATTAGAGCAGTCATTTGGAGGAAATGTGGCACTTGACATCAGATTTTACATGCTTGCTATTGAAGATATTTGTGTATAGTTATCAGTTAAAAACTAAACTGATAAATGTGAAATTTAAAAGCATGAGTGTCAAGTGTTATGTGCCTGCAAGGTGTAATGTCTAGATCAGGTACAATAGAGCTATCTCCTGACTGGGGAACATAGGTAGGATGGAAGAATGTTTGTCTTGTATACACTAGGCCCTAAATTTGAGTCCCAACACAATAACAACAATAATAAATAAATAACAATAATCAATATATTCTTTAAAAGTTTTCAATATGTGTGTTAAAATCCTGTCTTAGTTTTTTAAGTATATAATATATACATATATATTTGATACATACCGAAATAATACCACAATTTTACAAAAAAAAAAAACAACAAAGGGTTTCTAATGAAAGCCCCGGTTCAGAGCAGAAGCCTTTTGAAAAACCAACTGTCAGATAATGAACTGGCCCAGTGTTATAAAATATCCCCCTCCTCCCCACATCCTTTGAAAGCCACACTGCCACTGCACATAAGCCCTTGTTTGCATTATGGTCCTGGGTCAGCATCCCCCAGGCTCCACAATGCTAATGGAAATGGAGGATTGTGGGAGGCTTAAGGACCATGTCCCGTTCTGTCTGAAATATCTGTATATTTCCAGGAATGGGGTTCTGAAAATTCAGGGCATTACTGACTACAGGGTAGTGGTTCTGTTTGGGTCTTTGGGGCTTATCTTAATTTATGTTAGGGCTCAATTTTCATTCCCAACAAATGAGGCCTGGAAGTGGTATTTGGGAATGAGGGAACAATGGCTAACACTGACTAAACATCACTCTCCTGGGGGTGAGCCGGTGGTGATCCACTCTTACTTCTTGATAAAGCCTGCAGCCTTCACTCTTAGCTGCTAAAGACTGACCCAGGGCCTATGATGGGATGGATCTGAGTTCTTCAGTTAGAGACCCTAAAGCCGGCGTTTATAAGGGACTTTTATGGCTCCTTTGGTGTGACTTCTTTAGATGCAGCTCTAAGTGACACTAAATATTTGGTGTTCTTTTGGGTTTTTCCAGGCACTGTGGACCATTTTTAAGAGTCAAGGAGAGCCTCCTTGACAGAGAGTTCTTCCCTAGACAATTCGGGGTGAGGAAGTGGGCCCCTGGGGTGGGAAACGCTACTGCCATTTATAACGCTGTCCCCCAACTCAGGACTCTGTGGTTTGGTCTCTCCGTCACCATCCCTGTGACAACATGTGAAAGTTGGCTTTTCCTGCCCTGGTCACCCACGGCTCCACTTCCTTTTGAACAGCTCTTAGGTGAGAACTGAGAAGCTAGGAGAGCCTTGGTGGGAAATCAATAACATCGAGACTTATTTTCAGATTTCTAAGCTGGGAATCAGCAAAACAAGCCTTGCTGGGAGGGGGTGGCGGCATTGTCAGCTAAGTATAGACTCGAGGTAGATACATCTGACATCTTTAAATGTCAAACTCACCGCACATCACAGATGGCATTGTGCCTGGGGATCGAAGTCCCTTTAAAATACACTTCATGTAAATACATTTTTTGTGAAACCACAAGCTGTGTCTCTCAGTTTTGTTTTCAGCTGGCTTTGATAAAGAGATTGGTTGGCATTCTGCAGCTAATTAGACCGAGCTTCCCAGCTAACATCAATGAAAGGGCTAGGTGACTCTCACAAGCATACGCCACTCTTCAGGGTCCAGGGGCATCACGGTGCCTTTGACTTGTGCGACAGATCCACCCTTCAGAGCAAAGCTGCTTAGCTGTACCCATGAGTCTACAGCCAGAGCCGTCCTGTTGTCCGTGATACAGATCCACCGTGTAATGAAACTGGCCAGCTCACCTTGTCACCAGAGAGACTGGGGGGCAGAGTCAGGCTGCCTTTCCTCATAATTAGTAACACATATATTACAGTATATCTAATATATTACATATATTGTAAATTCCTCTTGCTTGTTGGATATTTAATTTTTTTTTTTTACTGGCAGTCAATTTTATTTTCTTCTCTGTAGAAAGAAAAAAGCATTCTGAGTTTGGGGGGCTCCTCTGACTTTTGTCTGTCCAACTCCCCACCCCCGGCTTGTAGTTATTTATAGATCCTTAAAAAAAATCTTGCATTAAAAAAACCTTAATATCCTAATTCTACATCTGAACCCGTCTAAGCCTCTAAAGTGATGTTATTTTAACAAAATTACTGCCATCATCTTATAAATGATACATTGGCTTCAAACAAAAGAGCAAAGGAGGGGAAAACACATTTTACTTACACTTAGGAGTATCTTTAAATAGAACAAAGTTTTAAAAGTATTGGTGTTAACAAGTTCAGTTTTGTGTGTGTGTGAAAAAGAGAAACAATAAAACAGGTTACATGTCAAATAATTGCTAAAACTTTAATTTTTAATGCAGGAGAGTTTTTATGTTTATATATACTTTCCCCCAAAATTGAATTCTTATTCTTCTTCTTTTATTTATTTATTTTTTTTTTAAGAAAACGTGTTGACCATTTATTCAGGAAGAGCTCGGGGGCTGTGCAACCACCCTGCTCTTAAGAAATTCCCGGGTCACAAGCACAGAGGAGTGTGAGCCTAGCTTCTCTGCTGTGGTGAGGCAGAGTTAAAAGCAAAGAAGTTCTGAAGAAAAGCCCTTCTAAACCATGTCATGCTTTGCTTTTTCCAGATGACTAAAGCCACCATCATTTCCCAAGTCTCACACAGGGCAGCGGGGCTGTGTGTGGTTTTACAAGGGTGGTAGGTGCTCAGGGCAAGCCTGTTCTGAGTGCTCGGCTTTGCTGAACGAGGACAGAGAGGGCGTTCTAAAGGGAAATTCTCACCAGATGCTCTCTGAACAATGACAAATGTCGGTGACCTCTTTTGTCTTGAAATTCCCGGTCACTTTTTAAAAAATCACAGCCTTGTTTCAAAGCTGTTCTGTCTGTCTTGTATTAAATGCTGGGATCTTCCAGAAGGCAGTCGGCTGGCTTGGAGGGACACTGCCTCCTGGGACTGAAAGAGCTGGAGACTGAAGAGTTTCTGAATCTCAGGCGGGTCACTAAACATCACACTCTTGAATGGAAGATATTAACTCACTGGTGTTCTCGTCGGTTCCACTTTACCAGAAGCAATGTCAACCTTTCACTGAGAATCGTTTAGGTTGACCACAAATAAAAGTGACTCCCTTGCTAATGACTGAGATTCCTTGGGCTAAGTGTTCTGACAAGCTATCTGTCCAGCCACCCTCCTCAGTTTTTAAAGACTGCTTGTTTTGGGTCCACCTCACTGTTTATTCTGGGGAGACTGTTTATGAAGAAATTGACTTTCTGAAGAAACAATGACTCCTTCAACTCTGTGGGTGTTTCCTCTCTTTGCTACTTAGAGAATTTTCAAATATCAACGGGGTTATGCAAAGGCACAAGGAACAAGAACCAACCAATTCCTACGTTATTTGAGATCAGGGAAGCAGTGTGGTGCCTCGGTAGGCTTTCTCAAAGTGTACCTCAATTTAACTACCCAGAGCCACGAGCAGTGTCTTTGTCTAAAGCAGAGATGAAAAACTGGATTTTCCTCAACGCGAATAACAAAGACTGATACTTGCAGAAGTGCCTGAAAAACTGATAGCGCGCGCAGGCTGCTGTGAAGGGTGCTGTCTCTCTGTGGAGAGATGGTTGGGCTTTTAAGAACTCATTAATTTGATTGTAAACGCCTCAGTGTTATCAGGAAAGTAGCTGTAGAAAATGGTTTCAGAATGTGTCATTTTCTCCTTGGTTTAATCTGAGGCACTGTGTGGGCATGCCGGTATTTTAAAAGGCTAAAAATGTACACATTGCTGTACCTTCGAACCTGAGGGACGGGGAAGAGAAGAGCTTTCTGAACTCGGTCCTGCGTCCCCTGTTCTGCTTTCCTTCCAAGTCACTTTTGAGTCTTTAGGGAAGGGTCCTTCCTGGCTTCTTCCTCGTCAGTGTCTTGTTATAATGATGCACCAACAAAAACAAAAAGGGGTGGGGGAAAGCCATGGCAGTTTTCCATCTTGTCTTGGTTTTCATATTTAATGCCTCATCAAATAAAGCCATGCGTTTTCATTTTAACTAGGTGTCATTCTTTATTTGTTTTTAATGAAATGATTTGTGGCGTACGACTGCCGTTTGGTTTCAATATTAATATATTGCTGAACTCCGTGGGTGTCATTTATTTTCAGTAGTAAATAACGGCTTAACTGGTGATTTCTTTTTTAAAACCTTGGTTTAATTCATTTGACTCCCAGGGAGTCTCATCAGCATTTTCCAGTTTTATCTGGTTCCTATAATTTTTTTGTAAATTAATAATGATACAGTGAGTCATCAAACGGGGTAGTCTCAGGGTCTCATCGTGTTCAGAACCAGAGAATGACTCCTGGCTGGTTTCAAAATCCAATCAGCGGGTTAATCATTAATGATTCTTTTTTTTTTCCACAAAAGGCTGATTAGGATGTTTCAGAATATGAATTTACTAGAGTTCTGTTTTCAGACATATATACCAGTGCACATCTATGCATTTTTAACCTTAAAAGGGGTTAATTGGGTACAGAAGAAGTACCCTTTCTGTTTGTGTTGTGGCTTGTTCATTTTTCTCATTGACTGTAATTGGTAGCTAAAATGTTGAAAACAGTTTGGGAACAAAATGTCTGCTTACACCATGACAAAATTGGCCACAATTTGCCGATTGGGTTGATAACAAAAGCCCGCAACACAAAATAGGTAGAAAAACAGTTTGTTCGGTGATGTGAGACCTCTGGAGGGTTCCTTTTGCAGGTTTTTTTTTCTCTCTCTCTTTTTTTTCATTCTGATGTTTATGTTGTGATGGAAATACACGCAGAGAAGTCTCTGAGCACCCTCACGGCCTCATTAACCACCTCATCATCTGGTTTCTTTTAAAACTTCAGAGAACAGCCTGTTCACCTGGCATCTGAGACACGGTTTAGTTAAAAGCACCTAAGCTTCTGCATCTCATCCAGGTTCCACCGGCTCAGAAATATCTCCAAGCTCACAATTTTGATCTTTGAAAGGAGAATTTAAATTTTTTTCCCCCCTAAGTCTTCCACACAGAATTATGATATGGCTGTAACTACACTCCTGAGAGTGTTAAACAAACAGTACAGTTAAAAAAATAAAAGTTCTCTACCTGGCCACGCAATAGACAAAAGTTTCAACTACTGAAAGCACAAATGGAGCCTCGTATCTGGACAAACTGTAAACAAATGTTAATGTTTTACATAAGAAAATACTTTTTTTTTTTCAAATGATAAAATTGAGTTGAGACTATTCTCTCCTTCGAGCCTGTTGTTTTGACTTGGGGTATGTGTATGTGTGTGTGTGTGTACATACATGTGAGGGTTTTCTTCTTTTCCATCCAAAAAGCTCAGCCACTCCAGGACAATGATTAGGATGAGGCTTCTGCTGATGTGATCTTTGTTTTCACAAATAAATACAAATAACTCAAACTGAAACTCGATGGCTTTGGTGATAATACATTAGCAGCCGCGGGGAAATTTTCTTCATTTTAATGCTCTTTCACAACCCACATTCAGTTTCGGTAGGAAAATTATTAACCTTTTCAGCAGCTCAAAGAGGGGTGCACAATAGACAACTGGGTATGATTTGAAGCTTTTACTTCTATTTTTAAGATTATGGTATACAAAAACCCTTTTTCTTTCTTTCTTCCCCCCTTTGACTAATTGCTTTCTTACCCGGTTACATAATTAGTAGCTCTGTTTTCAATCAATTGCTTATTTTACAATGTTGACTTTTATTGTGGGGAGGAGGATTCCTAGTTCCCAGTCTTCTATTATTTGGTGCTACCAAGAGGAAGTGGACTTGACTCTGGCTCGTCGCCTCAGCTCCACTCCTGTGTAGGATCTGAGTACACACCTCTCTGGTATTTTTCAAAATCCAGTCAGGTCACATTTCACAGAGGGCAGATGGCTTGGTGTCAGGCTGCTGCCCTCTTCCTCCTCCCTGCCTCAGGTAGCCTCCGGGTCCCTATCTGTGACACTAAAGCTAGGTTTGATTCTCTTGATGCTGTGCAGGTCTCTGTGGGCCTGGGGCCTTTATGGAGGCTGGGCTGGCAGGCTTTCTCCAGCCACTCCAGTTGTGCAGGGGTATGTGGGCAGGGGTGGGGTGGGGGTGGGGGTCATGTCAGGATCTTGCAAGCCTTGGTTCTTCACCTGAAACAGGCAAGAGATCATAACTTGAGACGGAGAGGCCAGAGTGACAGGGCTCTGTTCTCAGAGATAGGGTGCTCACACCTTTGAGGAAGACTTTGCGTGGGAACTGGGGTCTCCTGGGGTCTGTCCAGCCTGTAGTTTGTGAACTTACTGTAAGCCCCCATAGTACCCAAGTACTCCACCCTGCCTGTGGCCCCTTCTCTGCCATGGAAAAGGTGACCATGGAAACTGAAGGACAAACATCTTACCTGTATTGTACTTACAGCTTCCTAACTTTCTTTCTCCCTCCTTCCTTCCTTTTCTCTTTTCTCCTTCTTTTTTCTCATACTTTCTGTACAAGGTTAGGCTTTTTGTTGTTGTTGTTGTTGTTGTTAAACTATTTTTTAACCTGTTCTCTAGCTGCTCTTCTGTGGTTCCTACCTGTCTCAGTACAAGTGTTTTGTTGTGTCTGGTACCTATGCTCTTACACTTCAGTGTGACCAGACTAGAAGGTGGGTGCCTTTGTATACACCCTCCTTCCCAGGGTGACAGCAAGGCATACAGAGATGGTGACATGGTTCTGTTTCTATTAAAGGGAAATGTCAAGAGACCTCAGGGTCCCGTAGTCTCAGTATGTCTGTGTAGGCTGGGGAGAGGAGGCAGTGATGGGTGGCTTGGCTCTGGCTGAGCAGTTTGGTGTAGGAGAATTTCTGCCTCATGAGTTTGAGAGCCCTCCAGTTCAGATCTGTGCTGTGTAGGAGTGCACCATCAAATGCAGGAGATGGAGGCTTCCCCTACAGTCTCCCCACGTTTTGGATGCCTTTGGAGTTGGACACTCTCCCTGCCCACTGTGGGGATCTCTGGAAAGGGCCAGCTACTGAGTGGCTCGAGTATATTTACTGAAACTAGACACCAACAGATGGCTCGGTGTGGTCAGTAGGGCCAGAGGAGACTAAGTTCATGACCCAGCGCCGAAGACTGGAGCAGGGGACAAAGCAGGGGACAAGCCACCACTTACCACTGATGGCTGTTGCGTTTCTATTTCGGGGAGGGGAGCTATGAGGACAACCCCAGTTCCTGGTCTTTACCCCAGAGTTTCTAAATTAGAAGAGCCAGGAGGAAGCTGGAGCCTTTGGGTGTCGAATGCATCCTTGGGTAATTCCATGCTTGCTGCTGCGGAGAGAATGGGCTTAGTCTGGAGACCTGAACTGAGACCTGCTCGCTCTCAGGGCCAGCCTGGCATGCCTGGAGGACTGGGGCTCTGCGTTGTTTCTGGTGAATACAGCTCTTCAGAGGCCCCTGGCAGTTCTTAGTGACTGTATAGCAGGGTGTTCTATAATTTGGGCCTCTCACAAAGCCAGTCAGGCTATATAAATTTGCAAATGATGTTCTTCCAAAAAACAATTTTTCTCTAGCAAAAATGTAGCTGAAGGGAAGGGTGTGGAAAGAAAAGACCAGAAGATAGCCTAGGAAGACCAGACCTTTAGCTGTGGCCCTTTTGCTCAATTGTAACTTTGCGAAAACTGAGGCAGTTCCTAAGGATTATTAAAAGGTGAGCCAGCTTGCAAGACCCTTGAGGCTCTGGTTTATTTGAACTACTGGTGAGCATCTGGCCATTCCAGGACTCTCAGAATGTGAGGACCAGGATGCAGGGTGGGAATCTGGTATGACTATCAAACTTTACCTGCTGGACTTGGGAATCCCGGGGCTTTGGGCTCTGCCAGATTGGTAAAAGATGGTCTTGGCACATGCTTCTGAGAGGACTGATGCTGAGCTTGGGAGAAAACACGCATGGGGACACTCTAGCAGATGGGATGCTGTACTCAGTGGTGGAGTACAGAGAGAGGAGCTGGGTATTGGAACAGCTCTGGGAAGAACTCGGGCTCTGCTGTTGGGGCTGAAAGCAGCCATTTTCTCCGTCAGGTGTAGTTAAGAGCAATGCATGGAGCACTCACAAGTTTCTCAGGGGAGTCCCCCACCCATAAAGGCTCTAAATTTGCTCGGAGATGATGGATGTAGCTCTGGACACAGGAACCCTGATGAGAGACAAGGTGGGTGGAGAGGCATCAAGGGTTTGTGCGTTTCTGGTCCCCAGTGAGCACAGTATGGTTCATGTAGTTTCTAGGCTGTTCATAACATCCTGGGGGAAATAAAGTTGTGTATCCATAGTGTGTGTGGGGGGGGGCGGTGTTAACAGTGAGTATTAAAGATCCACAAGAATAGCGAGGCCACCAAAGCAGAGAGTAATATGGCCCCGTGTGTGACCAGGTACCCATTCAGGCTCACCCCAGTTCTGGAGGGTCATGGGTAGTTTCTGCCCACTCTCAGTGCCCACTAGATTATGGAAGCCTTTCTTGAGATGCACTTAGCATTAGGAACAGACTTCTTATAGTACCTAGATGGACTAGCCTCCATTGATAACTAGTCATCCAGCATGGGACCCACAGGAACTGGCTTTGCCCATGCAAAAGCTCCCCCGGCCAGCTAATTCAGGCCCCGTAGTGGGGAGCTGGAATTCAAGAAACGTCTCAGCTTTGGCCACTAGCCCAATGGAACTAGGTGGGAAAGACTCAAGTCCCAGTCTAGCTGTGCCCCTTCCGGTGTGACCTTGGGAAGGGTGTCCACCTTCCTCCTTCTGTATGCTTGGCCTACTTCATCTGTAAGGCCTGGCCACCCCCAAGTAATTTCTGTACCCACTTGACTGGGTACGCCATTGTAGCTGCCTGGACCGTTAGGTTTGGGTCCTTCATCCCGCTGAGAAGAGGCAGGCTGGTGGGGATAGGGTAGTCAGCTGCCTCTGCTTTGTTGGTAGAACTAAAGGAAGCCAGTTTCTCCTTCCACCCATGTCAGCCACTGGTGCGTCACTCAGTTCCTGTTTCTCTTTGCCCACCCAGGAAGGCGCTGCAGATGAAATCCTGGGCCAGATGGCGGATACTGTGAGCCTGGTCAGAAAATGCTGGCTCACAGGACACAAAACGGGAAGCTGGTTTTCCCAAGAGATTCATTGGGGGCCTGGGGGGGTTGGTGCTGTTCCTCCTAACGGTGTAGGTGTCACACAGGCAGGTTCTTTAGCTTCCAGAAACTTCCCCACTGCCACTGCCAGTAGGGGCCCTTGCAGGAAAGTAAAGGCCCTATGGCATCACAGTTGCCCGTATCAAGAGCCTTGAGCCTCAGAGGAGCTCTGCTGCTAGTGACCTGCAGCCCAGAGAGCATCCTTAGAATTCCAGTCAGACCTCAATGGACGGGCAATCTGTCCTTCACAGGACTTCCTAACTTCATTCAGCAGCAGCAGACATGTTGGGAAACACACAATACACCAGTTCGAGCAACTTTCCGCATTTCCTTTGGGCACTATGCATTGTGAAGGAATCTCTTGGGGAAGGATGGAGCCATTCCAAAAATCATACACTCCCTCCACTGATACTGCAGAAAATAAAAATACGAGTCATTAACAAAAGGTCCCAGGGAAGTGCAGGATCTACTGGAGCTCAGGGTGAACCAGGGTGGTGTCTTAAACAGGCTGCCTGCTGGAGGAGACAGGGGGATGTCCCAGGAAGCTCAGTGGTACTGCCTTCTCAGCTATCAGCCTTGTTCAGAATCACAGCTGGAAACAGTGGTCAGCTTAGATTTGACCTTCCTCCCATGGGAGTATTGTTTCCAACCATCTCTTGGAAAAATCGCTCCATTCTGTTGGTGTGTGTGTGTGTGTGTGTGTGTGTGTGTGTGTGTAGCAGATCTGAGTGCAGAGCTGGCTTTGTGGGCCTTCAGCATGTCCTTTGGGGGCGTGGCACCATCTGCATCTCTGTATCTACTCTGCCTTTGGAAATACCCTTTCACTTGTTTGGGAGCGCTGAGAATGTGATCTGCAGGCAGGGTGCATCTTGGGAGGCTGACCACAGGGGCCTCAAGCAACAATGCAGTTATTAATAGAACCATGATCTTTCTGGAACTTTTGTCAGCTTTGGACTGTCCTTGCAACCTCTGCTTGGTTGCGTGTGTGTGTGTGTGTGTGTGTGTGTGTGTGTGGTGGGGGCTTGTCTCATTTTTTCCTTCTCTTCTATGGAGGCTACTTGGCACAAGTTCAAGTGAGCCCATAGCTGTGATCTTCAGAGTCTCAGAGAATTGACTGGGGGCTCTGCACCTCCACGAACTGGAATTCCCAGTGACCTTGCTTGGGGTTGCTCTGGGTCCTAGGGGGTGGGAGCTTAAGGCATCATCTAGGGTATCTTCTAAGTCCTTTGTGAGTCTCCAGAACAATCAACAAGAGCACACAGAAGTAGAGCCTCAAAGCTCACTGGGCATCCAATCCCATGGGGAAGTCACAACAGGGTGCCCCAAACAAGACAGTGAGATTCTGGGAACATTTGTCGCTCTGATCTCCCCTGAATGGCTTTAAAAGGTTGTCACACCTCACCGCCACCCTTAGATTTCGGGTCTCACTACGTGAATAGACGTGTTATTGATTTGACCCCCCCTGCTCACAGCGGCGTTTATGATCTGGCTCCCTTTTCGGTTTCCATGTACTAGAGTGACTGTCTCAGTGCGGTTGGCAGTGACCTATGTTTTTCTTACATATTTTTGTTTCAGAATAACTGGGAGCTGAAACAGGAAGCCCCATGACACAGTTGATCGAAAATGACACAGACACAGAAAAATCAGGACGTGCCCCCAGCACCTCTACCTGCTGCCTGCTGATTGCAGCGAGAAGGCAGGTGAAGGGTTTTCCCTGGGAATGGACTCTGGCTACGGAGGACTCTGGTGAGCCTCCCTGCTCTCTGGTGATGAGCCTGCAGTATTTTGGTGATAGTCTTCTTCGGTTGGTTTCTCACTTACCGGGCCCTCTCTCATGTCTTGATTTTTTTTCTTCATTAAAAGCAAAACCAAAGAAAATGGAATAGTCTTTTGATTAGCTATACGGAAACACTAATTAAGGACACTAAGCTTGAACTTAAGGTAACTTTCTTCAAGGCTACATGTCAAGGTTGTCATAACCACATAGATCACCCTGGCATTTTGAAAAGTGTGTTAAGCTTGAATCTCAGTACTCGGTTTATTCCATTCTAGAAGATCTCTCTTGGAGCCACTGTCAGCAGGCTGACAGTTGAGAGCTTTGGGCTCTGTCCATGTCTGTCCATGTTCATTTTGGTTACAACTGAGAACTGGCCTAGAGTGTCACAATGGGAAATTCCCACTTTCTCCGCTCCCCCCACCTCCACGTACAACATTGATTTGCAGAGTCAACCCATAATAATTTTCTTATGGGGCCTACTGTGTGCCATGTTCTGGAGTCAAGATGGGATAGCCTCCCTGGCATGTATAGCCTACTTACAAGTAGGCTTGGCTCAAGAAGTGAAGCACTGTGAATCATGGATGTTTCATCCAGATGTCCTGATTTTCCAAATCTGTCCCTCAAATCCTGTGACTGGCACTTGAATGTCCTCTGAAATGGTTAAATGGCCAGCCATTCCTGCTCCAGAGTCCTCTTCTCATTTCCAACTGTAAACTGAACATATTCACCATCCTGGGAATGTAGCCAAAGAGGCCATTTGTAGTCACCTCCAAGAGTCTATTAGTTTTCACTTGTAAGCTTAGCAGAAATCCAAGAATAACTCAGTGGCTGTGCTCACTGCTTTATACTCTCAATATCAGCTTGCTAATTGGTCATGGGCTCATCACAGAGGCCCAGGGGTCCCATCCAGTTCTCACCCAAATGCTGAAACTCTGGAAAGTCTCCCTGAACACCAAGTCCTGAGAGACACCTTGACCCCTTCCATTTCATCTCTCTTATTTTCTGCATAGGGTTTACCTACTATTAGAAGTGACCATTGCTGTTTATTGTCTGTGCATCGTATTGTCCTTCCTAGTTTTTTTCTTGATAGAGGCAGATGTGCTGTCTTATCCCCAAATCTGTCCACAGCATCTGGCACTCACTACAGCAGACATGTGTTGCTTCTCAGCAATAGGCAGATCTACATTCTAACGACATGGTGAGGCTTAAGCCTCCGTCTCTGCAGCTGGTTGCTGGAGCAGTAGGATGTGGATCCAGCCCATCCTCCAGCTCCCTGCTTAGCAGGAGAGGTGGGACACAAGCCTTCCCCTATCTTCATACCCAAATGCTCATTAGAACCAATCTTCTTGCTTACCTATCCTCAAGTACAAGTTTGTTTGATTATATTCCTGGAAAGTCAAAAACCATTGAGTTGTGGAAGAGACAAGTCTTCAGTGGGGTGTCTCCAGCAGCAGCTTTCCTCAGCAGAATGTCCTGAGACTCTGTCTCCTGTGCTAGGTTCATTGGTCTGGGCTCTACCAGAGAAGGAAGCAATGTGGAGGGGTCACCCATGGAGTGGAGACAAAGCCCCCAGAAGATGACAAGGGGCTTAGACCCAAACATAGGCATGTGCATGTGCTCTGCAGAGGTTCACACAGTCCTCTCTGGGCATACCCCTACCCAGGCATAGGGGCTTCCACTAGCAGGCATGTCTCCCCCAGATAGCCTTTCTTTTCCTATGTTCTCAAACAGAACACAGGCCACCCTCTGTTCACTACCCACCTCTACTCAGTAGGGTATTTATGACCTCAACAACAACAGCAGCAGCAAAGTGGAAGTCACAGGCTTTGGAAAGACGAGAGATAATCCAAACAGTATTCATGGGTTAATTCACTCATAAGGATAATAAGAAAAAAAAGCAAAAGAAAATTAACCATATAATTTTAGATGCTTTTAGGACAAAATTCTGACCCTGACCACAGAGTGAAATTAATCACAAATTATACATAAAAACAACAAAAACAACCCTCAATTTCCAGGACTCACCTGGATTCAAAGCACCAGAATTTGGAAGTAGGAAACATGAGGAACAAACACTGATATTCTAAAATTTTCCACAGGCATTTTTACATTTTTATTTTATTTTCTTTATGTAAGTTTTTTGCCACATGGGTACCTGACATCCAGTGAAGTCAGAAGATGTTGGATCCCCTGGGACTGGAGTTACAGACCATTGAGACTCACCATGTGGGTGCTGGGAATTGAACCTGGGTCCTCTAGAAGAGCAACAAGTGCTCTTTTTTTTTTTTTTTTTAAGACAGGGTTTCTCCGTGTAACAGTCCTAGAACTCACTCTGTAAACCAGGCTGGCCTCGAACTCACTGAGATCCACCTGCCTCTGTCTCCCACGTGCTGGGATTAAAGGCGTGTGCCACCACCGCCCAGCACAACAAGTGCTCTTAACCACTGAGCCAACACAAGCATGTTTAATACTAAGCCAAGACTGAGCAACTTTGCTCTACCTTGTTGGTTACTGTATCCTTCAGCCGATATGGCCATTGACATTTAATATAACTGAAGATATGTATATGTATGTATTTTATATTATAAATTATAATGTAAACACTATAATATTTCTATTTAAGTTATATACATTTAATGTAATTGCTAACATAAGACTAAGCAACACTGATCTAGGACCACCTTCTCTGTTACTCTGTCTTTCAGCCGATATGGCCCTGGACATTTAATTTAACTGAGGATCAGAGCCTTTAGCTCCTTTCGACTTTAATTTGTCTAAGCAGAGCATCTCCCACGGCTGCAGCTGTCATATCGAACAATTCAGAAGAGAATATATACATTCATACATATCATGGGAAGGCAATGTTCTGAGAAGCTTAGGCGCTAGCCTGGCACACAGGAGCAGCGAGCCCTTAACTGTAAGGGAAACTCTGGCTGACGCGGAAAGAATTTGGGCTAGCTCTGTCTACTGGTTAATTTTGCAAAGCCCACACTCCTACCTCAAGCATATTCTGAGGCAGGCCTGAGCAGCAGCAAAGGAAACATTCCCTGCACTAGATGATTGAAAAGAACTTAAAATACCCTGCAAATGCGCAAGGCCTGTCTTTGTAAGATTTCATTCAAGACAGTGCTTTCACCTGCCTCTTTGGAGACTCAGCCACAGAGAGTGAGCTCTCTGAACCTACCTGTGTAATTAATGAATTCAAGAATTGTCAGTTTGGGAGACGAGAGGTACACTCTTGTCTGCCACCTCAGAATTCACAGCCACTGAAGTGGGCTTAGGTGGGGTTGCAGACACCACCCAGGTTCGATCCCTAGGCCCCTCATGGTGACGCACAACCGTTATTGACTCAATGGATCCAACGCCCTCTTCTGGCCTCTGCAGGCACTACACCTACCTTATGCATGTGTACACATGCAGACAAAACAGCTATACATAGAAAATTTACTTAATTTTTAAAGAAAGTAATGGGCAGAGGGAGCTGGCTGAGCCAGCCCTGCCAGCGAGGGGTTAGAGACGAAGAGAGAAGCCATGCTGAATCATTTTCCTCTTATCACTCAGCCGCTGTCAGATTTCTTTCTATTTTTTTTTTTAAAGTTGGAGGGAAAGCACCTTAGACAGAGAATAATACTATTTAGAATTTCAGAGCTTTCCCTTTTAAGCACTTTATCATCTTGGGTTTAGCTTGCTCTCACACTGAGGCTCTCAGATCTGCCGAGGAGGGATTCAGGCTGTCACCCAAGCGTCCCTAAAAGAAGTTCCTTCTTTAAGGAAAGAATTCAAAGGTGGAGGTTGGTTTTTCACATCCTTGGACACACTCGAATGCTTAGTGTCACAGCTGGGAGAAAATGTTGAGAGAATTTTTCTTTTTAAACCCCTACATAGGTTGTGTTTTTACCCAGCCTGCCCACGGCGTGTTGAGTTCCACGTGGTCTTTTCGTTCTCAGTCCTTGTATCAGTACGTGTGTCTTCCTCAGAGATTCAAGTGACTGGCAGGCTTGGTAAATATGCCTTCTGTGTCTTCTTACGAGCTATTTTAGAAAGCAATGGGTGTTATAAAACACCGGCAAGAGCCACGCTGGGTTCTGTGAAGGTCACACCTCTCAAGGGCCTCATCCCTAGTGCCTGACCACAGGTCAATGCTGTCACCACTCAACCTCCTGGTGGGTGGAATGACAGTCATTCCAGGCCACTTGACTGTGGAAGGAAACACCTATGAATCTAGGATCTTCTGAGTGGCCTGGTCAATAGGTCAGCAGGGCTGCCATGAGGTCGTAGGTTGGTTTTCTCTGGGGAAGTCTGGTCTGGCCAATCATGAATGCTAGTCTCAAGGTCATCTAGCCCATCTTAAACCAGGTACAGATAGAATAGAAGGAGAGGCTTTCAAATGCTTTACTGAAAGTAAGACACACTTTCTGGGGCATTCCCCTAATCGCCTGTTCTGGTGAAGCACGTCAAAACAGGAAATGAGGTTAGCATGGAATGACTTTCTCTCAGAGAACTTCTGTTGCCTCCTCAAGACCACCAGATTCTTCCCAAAAGCTTGTGGTCCAGTTTCACTCCTTCCCCGGGCTTTCCTAGAAGTGGGAGAGGGTCTGGTTTTCTGCAGGCTTTTCGAATAGGTGTCTTTGGGAAACACCTGTTCCCAGTCTTTCGACTCCTGCTTCTCCCTCCCAGATCAGCCCCTCTGAAACATTTGCAGGTTGGCGCGAAGCTAGATCTGCATATATGCCAACCACAGCAAGACTGTGGTTAAGCCGAGGGCCCTGCGCACATCTGAGGAGAAAGGGTTCGCATGTGGCATGGGCTCTAGGCAACTCCTGCCAAAGTGGGGCTCTTTGATCCCATGTTTTCACAAAGATGCCAGGAAGAGAAAGCAAACCCAGGGCTGGGGGTGGGCTGAAAACTTCCATGGGAACAATTTCTTCTCCTCCTCTGGCCCATAGGGGACTTTCAAGGCAGAAGGAACTTGCTTGGCTGGCTCCTTTCAGAGGAAGCCCACTGAGTTCTTTGATGAAGTTGTTGAGATGTGATGAAGGTCTCACAGTCTTGGCAGGGTCTCTTGGTTATCTTTGCTGAGGTCTCTGACAAAGGGCTCTGGTTGAACTTTCTAGAACCACACATCTTTTCCTAATAGTAAAGTACTTTTGAGGTCAGTTTGCCTTTATGCAGTTGAGGGAAAGTGTGACCTTGACTCACAACGACTAAGACAGACTGTAGTCTCCAAATCCTAGACTTGATTTACCTCTTGGCATCCACCCGCCCACCCTCTGGGTTCTCACTTCTGTAATCATGGGCGGGTTTCATTTTATACTTGACTTAGCAGGATCTGAGAAGCTAGCCTGATCTCAAGCCTGGGAAGGATCTCGATGGCCATTCTTCTTGAGGCCTCGTGTGTCAGTGCTGAGTGTCTGTATAAACAGGTTTGTAAATGGTTGCCTCTCTAAGAACCATCCTGGCTACCCAGGCTGGGGCTCTGGTTCGCTCTCTTCTGGGGGCTTCCAACATTAGTCCAGGGTCTCTTTACAGGCCCTCGAGGCAGGGTTATCTTCATTTAGGTTAAGGAAAACGAATTTTCCCAAGAACAGGTCCACCTCCTGTCACACAGCTGACTCATGGTGGTGTGCCCTGGCTTGAAATTCAAAGTGTCTGGGCTCAGGGTATCTGCCTGCCATGCAGCCTTTCCCAAGGCCTCTGCATGGTCAAGGACATCAAGGCAAAACTGCAAGTTCAGTGACCTGTGCAGTTCTGGGTTCGGCTTGCTGTAGCCCTCTGAGTCAAAATGGTAGAGGCCCCAGCTCTGACCACTGGCACCAGAATCAACCACTTCCACCGGCTCCCAGGGGACTTCAAAAGGGCAAAGGCCACATCTGCTCTTGGCTGTCAGTGCTGAGTCAGTCAGTGATTCCACAGGGTTCTAGACTGAATGGTGGCGTGGCCAGACAGACAGAGAGGCTCCTGGGCCCCAGACGAGCCTCTCCCTCGCAGCTGGTTAGGGTGGGAAAAACATTGAGAATCGGTGACAACACACAGACAGGCATGGATGATAAACTATGGAAAGACTCCCACGCAAGTCACTGCTGGCCTTTGAGGAGGGCAAACAAGAGAAAGGAAAAACAAACTGTCCAAAATGGCTACTGATCTGCAACCATCCCTCTGTACCAACCACTATCCTGCCATTTTGGACTTCTAGGCCTTTCTAGATATCCTCAGTCCCCAACTTTCTCAGGATAGTTTGTTCATGCCTATTAAAAATTAAAATTCCTAGCTGAGCGGTGGTGGCACATGCTTTTAATCCCAGCACTTGGGAGGCAGGGGCAGGCAGATCTCTGTGGGTTCAAGGCCAGCCTGGTCTACAAGAGCTAGTTCTAGGACAGGTTCCAAAGCTACAGAGAAACCCTGTCTCAAAAAACCAACCAAGCAAAAAATAATATTCCTCAGTTAGTCACTGTCTAGTCATTCATGCTCAGAGAGGCCCTGTCTGAGCAGGACTGACCTGCGGTGGAAACCTTTCCTTAGGCTCAGGCTCCCTCAACTCCGGTTACTTTGCAAACGGTAGCCACTTAATACCACAGTGTCCTTTTAAAGGGGAGCAGGCTACCGGGAAGCTTGCCTGTGCCAGTAGGGTTGCCTCAGCAGAAGCAGAGCCGACCTTGAGGTGTAAGGATGGGGAATGAGTGTGGGTGCCTAAGTGTGTGTGTGTGTGTGTGTGTGTGTGTGTGTGTGTGTGTGTGTTGGGGGGAGATATGGTCATATGAGTATTGTGCTTGTGTACATGTGACACAGGCTGTGATGCATATGATGATGCGGACTGCATGTTTGATGCTGAGTGTGTATGGGATAGATGTCTATGGTGCATATGTAGGTATGTCTGTCTAATAAATGTCTGCAGCATGTGTGTACTTGGGTATGTTTGTACACCCATGCCTGTGTGGGTAGGTCCGAGGGTAGATGTAAGTGATACATGTATAATGCAGGTATAGGTATGTAAGGTTCATGTGTGTGGTATTCTGCACTGGGTGTAAATGGGTATGACTTTTGTGGTACATGGTGTCTGTAGATGTATGCAGTAGCATGTGCATGTGTGATGGGTGTGTGCATTAGTTGTGTGTGTATGTGATGGCTGTGTATAGTAGCCCTGTGCAAGTGTGATGGTTGTGTATAGTAGCCGTGTGCATGTGTGTGTGATAGTTGTGTATAGTAGCCCTGTGCAAGTGTGATGGTTGGGTATGGTAGCCATGTGCCTGTGTGTGATGGTTGTGTTTGGTAGCCATATGCATGGGTGATGATTGTGTATAGAAGCCCTTGTGCATGTATGATGGCTGTATATAGTAGCCGTGTGCCTGTGTGTGATAGTTGTTGTGTATAGTAGCCTTGTGCCTGTGTGTGTGATAGTTGTTGTGTATGGTAGCTGTGTGCATGTATATGTGATAGTTGTATATGGTAGCTGTGTGCATGTGTATGCAATGGCTGTGTAGAGTAGCCATGTACATGTGTGTGTGATAGTTGTGGTTAGTAGCCATGTACATGTGTGTGTGATAGTTGTGCAGATTATCCGTGTGTATGTGTGTGATCGTTGTGTATGGGAACCATGTGCATGTGTGTGTGATAGCTGTGTATAGTAGTTGTGTGCATGTGTGATGGGCATGTGCAGTAGTGCAGCCGGATCCTTGCTTTGCAAACCCTAACAACCACATCAGCACAGGAAACTCTCTGTCCTAATGTGTTAGCTCTGAGCAAAATACCTGGCATAAAGGCAAAGGCTCACCATGCTGACCCCCACACACATTATTTACTTTCACTCACCAAATTGTTTGTTTGGAAAAATGAATACAGTAGAAAATATAGACATGTTCATCAGAAAGATATTCTCCTGGAGTCATAAGGACTTTAGCTATGATGTATGGACATTACAAGAAAGAAGAAAAGAGGATCACGTTCTCAGAAGAAAAAGAGAAATAGTGGGGGAACAAGAGGCTGGGCTGACTTGTGACCATCCTGCTTCCCCAGCCTGTGTCAGACAAGGCCAGCTCCTGCTCTCATAACCATTTGCCTTAATGTAAATATTTTGAAGTCTTTCTTTTCCTGAACCTTTAACCTTGCTGGTAAATAGAGCACATACAGTAAATGAATTGTTTTCTGAGAACTAACTTTTGAGGAAATAGGAAGGGTGAAAAAGATTTTTTTAAGAATGAGCTAAGTGTCAGTCTCTTGCATGATTGACAACCTTTGCATTATTTTTCAACTCTGCTTCAGAAAACTCTGGGTCACCAAAACCAAAAAAGCTTAATTTTAACTTATGGAAATCATAATGATTAAAATGTGTAAATATACCCAAAGAGAGCAAAGTCTGTAGGCAAAAGGTGAGGACCTGGAGACAGTCTCTGATGAAACAGCACAGAACTATATAAACAAAATTTAAAAAGAATCTAAGCTTTTGTTTTGTTCTTTTTTCAAAAAGTGAGTAGGAAGAAATGAGCAATGTGGGGGCTGTTGCACACAACAGTAGCTCAAAGCTTTGCTCCCCATTGGTTCTGGTCTCCGGTCTCTGTCTGGCTTCAACCCTATCATAAATTCTGAGATTACGACAGAAGAAAAGAGCAGACTGTAAGGCCCATTTTCAGTCTCAAAGGCATCAGCCTTCTCTCTCCAGGCAGGAGGCTGAAGGAGATTGCTGTGTCAAGCCATCCTGAAAGATTGTTTTGTGAGAACAGCAGGGTCCACCCCAAAACTAGATTACCCCACTAGCTTCCCCAGGAAGGCTTTCTTTATGTCTTCTACACAATTTAACTGTTCCTTGGGTATACAGTTTCTTGACTTTCAAGATACAGGGAGGTGCTGTCAAAACACAAGATCCCTAATGTGCTTTGGAACTGGTGGAGAAAGGGGCGCTTTGTAACTTCAGTCATGGTGAAGTTGCAGATGAGGGTGAGTCCAAAGCCCCCCGCCCCCAAGACCAACTGGAGGTTCTAGGCCTCACTCTCTCCTCATCCCACAATGCACATGCCCATTCGGCTAATTCTGGCAAGGTCAGTTTCTCAGACTGTTCCTGTTGGAAGGTAAACTGAGGGCATTGTAACTACATCCTTCAAGTCTTTGATGGAGGCAGAAGAGAAAAAGGAAGCAGAAAAGACGAAATGAGTCACTCCACCTTGTTTAAAGATGGATTGAACTAAACCACAATGTGTTAAAAACAGGCAGGTTGCCAGAAGTCTGAGCTACACTCATCTTCATCCTTCTCCGTTTTTCCTTTCAGAACAGGCGGAAGACTCAGCTCCTTTCCAAGTCTGTGTGTGGCATTTTTATCTGATTGACCTCCTCCTCTAAATCCTATCTTATCTCTGCTTGTAAATTCTCGCCCTCCTAGGTCCTGCTCTCCAGGTCCAGGAGCACAAAAGCAGGCAAGTCTGCCCTGCAGGAAAACTAGCTACTGTGAGGTCTCTGGGCCTCTGCAGGTCACTTAGAGAACAGGTCTGGGAGGACACTGGCTTTGCCAGCAAACTATCTGTGCCCCCCAACAACCAGCCTCCCCACATAGAGCGGGTGAGAACTGCTGTAAGTGATGGAATCTTCTTTGGTTTTCTTACTCGTGGCCTTTCTTGTTGACATAGAATATCAGTCAGTGCAAAATTTCTGGACACTGCTAAGCTTGAGAAAGCCTTTGTAAGCCTGTGTTCATAAAATGCTTTTGTAATGGCTTGCAGGGGATGGGTTTGTTTAACAAGAAGGCTCAAAATGTTAGGTTAATTTGAAACAGCTGGATGATTATCTCCACTACCCCAGGCCCAAGGCAACCAAAAGGCAAGGTAGGAGTGGGAGATTCCCCCCTCCTGCCTGCCTGTAGGGACGGATGTCTGTAGGGAGAGAAGATCTGTACGTACTATAGGCTCCCACACTTACAAGCCTCATGTCCAAGCATAGTTGCAGGAAAGCTCCTTGTGGGGTGTCTTAAAGGAATCTTTCCCAGAAAGGACGTCAGTCTGAAACCTGTGTACTCGGGAGATGTTTACAGGTGAGGCTGTTGTGGGAAAAGCTTGAAAAATGGGACCCCTGGTTTTTTTGAAGTCACAGCAATCACTGCTCAGAACTGAAACCACAACGGACCGGAAAGGAAAACAAGGGGAACCGGAGGCTTTTCTGAAGAATTCCCTGTGCCCCTCGTGGCGTGTGGCAAGGTGACCCATGTTCCCGGTTCACCTTTAGGCTGTGTGCAGGTGGCCCATTTTAGAGCTGCCCAGGCCAAGCAAGGGTTGCAGCCAGAGCTGGCTCTGATAAGGAAACCCCTCCCAGGCAACTCCCACCAGTGCTAGCTGCCTGCTTTCCCCTCTTCAGCTGGGCTCAGAACAGAGAAGATCAAATCCAGTGTGCGCTCTGCACACTGAAAATCGGGAACTTGATCACTCTGGGCTGACGATGTGTTTTGAAAAAAGAGAGGAGAGGTGTTCTTTCCCTGAAAGTTCCCATCCACTGTTGAGTAAACACCATAAATCTACGGTGGGAGACAGGCTGCCTGCGCTCAGGTTACCTCCGGCTACAAATTTAGCTTCAAGTTTTAATTCCCTGAACATGAGCAACATTGTATTCCAGCACAGGTCTGATTTATTAATGAGGCAAGTTCGCCAACTTTGGGGTCAAAGAGCAGCTTCCCACCCCTTTCCCTTCTTTTCCTCCTGTGGCCCAGGAACCATTTTGGCAAATCCCCTCCATCTTCCCCCCCCCCCCCCCATTAAATATGGGCAACTGGCTGCAGAAAAGGCAGATAAACCCCTTTGTCTCTGGGCAGAGATGACCGCTGACAGAAAGAGGACTGACCCAGTCTACCCTGGGGAATCCAAAATGTCTCCTTATTAGCTCCAGTGGGAGTCATGTACACCTTGGCATTTGTCTGGGGGTCACAGAGGGTCTGTGGGAGACATCCAGGACCCCAATGACATTGCTTTATGCACAGAGCACTGGCGGGGTCCTGTTTGCAGGTAAAGTGACCAATGTTGTATCTTTGACACTGGCAGAAGGTCACATTCTTGAGATGACCCAAATTGGTACCTGAGAAAAAGGGAGATTATCTTGTTCAAATGGTATCTGTTCTCCAAATATGATGGCAGGTGCCTAGGATAATTCTGGTGTGGGGGTGGGTGAGCTGGCTGAGCATTTAACACATGCTAGGCACCCTCACTAGAACCGCCACGGTGCTCCTGGGAATGGTTTGGGGGCTCTGGAAGGGCCCCAAATGCTGAGTTCCTCATATGTGACGTCATTTGCTGGCAAGAGCGGCCCTGTGAGGTGGGTGGCGTTTTCTCCACGCTCTCCTGTGAGCGAGCTGAGGTGTATGGGATGACGGAAGGAGCTCTACTGGCGAACCTCTGTCAACAACATCAGCTGAAACCCAAGTCCTGGGGCACCCCTGTGAGGATTTTCTTACCAGATTATTTGAGGCAGGAGGACCCACCCCAAATCTGGGCCTCTGGTGGCGGGCCATATAAAAGGACATGGAAAAAGAAAACTTTGATCTTTGCCTCTCTGGCCTCACATCCTCTGGCAAGACCATCTATCCCGTTTCTACGACATTTCTTCACCAACATTAGAACTGATTTCTTTGGGATTCCAGTACAGACTGAAGCCAGTACCTCTCCAGGACTCCACATCGAGTCCGTGAGCTATCCAGCCTCATGGACTGAACAGATACATGATTCTGAGCCTTTCCAGTGTGAAAAGGCCATTGCTGGACTACCTGGACGGCATCTTGTAAGCAAGCTAACAAATCCCATACAGACTCTCGGCTTTGGAGAACCCTGACTTCGAGTTCAACATTAGTAATAAATAAGTGCACGTTCACTGCCTGCTACTAGTTCTTGTGCGCACGCCCCCCCCCACACGCCCCACCCCTTGTCTGCACTTGTATTAACAATGGATGCACCTTCAGTAGAACCTGAATTGGTCCAAACTGTAGAGATTCAGAATATAAATTCCCCATGTTGTCAAGGCATTCCAGAACCAAACTTTCAAGTGAGCTTTGATTTTTCACAGTGGCTGGTAATGTCCTTAGACGTGTAGGCCCTTTTGTCTGTCACAGCCGCTCTACTGTGCCATGTAGCATAACAGCAGCCAGTGGTGATGCACAGAGGAGAACCACTGTGCTCTGATAAGACGTTATTAAATAATAAACGGGTAACCTAGTCATTTGGGGCAATGGGCAATAGTTTGAGACCCCATCGTTTTCATCTTAAGACATCATTTACAGTAATACCACAGCCCTAGCATTTTAGACATAGGGTCTGTCCAACCTACCAGAAGTGAAACTGGGATGGGGTAGGGGACGAGTGTCCTTGCAGGCAGGCAGAAGTATGGGGACACTTACCACTTACCTTCAGGTAGCCCAGGCCCAGCAGTCTAGGACCATGATGTGAGAGCCTGGTTCCAGTGCCTTATGTACCTAGCCTGCTTCCTAAACCTGCCTCTCCGGGGCCCATGTAGCAAAGACATCCAGCCACCTCTCATGACAGTGAGCAGACCTGATAACAGGCAGGCAAGGGTCAGAAAGGTCAGTTCACAGTGCCACCCTGACTCCCTTTACCATCCAACCTCTCTGATCCTCAGTTTCCCCTTTGGTATATGGGGGAGATCGTTCCTTGCCCCATGAAGATATAGGGGAAAAGAGAAGAAGGGCCTGGATAAGGCTAGCCCCCAGGGAAGGGGCCTCCATGCTGAGGTGCCAGGAAAGGCTTTTGCCATCTGTCCATGCCTGGGAACCAATGTCAGATCATAGGGGAGCTTGGCAAACTACGTAAAAGGGACCTTGACTCACTTCGTGGTAAGCAGCCTAGCGCGCTGTTTCAGATTCTGGTGCCTGAGGACCGTGTTCAGGTTCAATCACATCCCGCATGCCAGGTGCAGCCCTCGGCTCTCCTGTGTTACACACACACACAGCTTTCTAGAAAGCTCCAAACTCCTCACTATTTAGGGATGGGGAAACTGAGGCACTGAACTGAAGCCTTGCCACAAGAAGTGGAGGAAAGTAAGACCTGGTGGTAGGATTAGAACCTGGCAGGTGAATGCCTGAGTTTTCCCGCCTAACCACTGGTAGCCAGGATACAGCACATGCTAGGTCTTGGCAGGTCTGCTACTTGGCTGGACAGGGAGGCGCTCTGAGTGTGGAGGAAACTGAGGCAAGGCCAAGCCTTCCTCTTTCTCTGGGATATGCCTGTGCCTCCCGTACCAGCTGCTCTGAGAATGACAGAGTCGATCCATTGGTCCCCCTTAGACCCCTAATTCCCCAAAGCCCTTGGATGTTTAAAGGCGGATGGAAGGAGAACCTGGGGTTGCACTGTGCACAGGTCAGCAGAGGAGGAGGCTCCAACACTGGCTAGAGATGGACACTGTGTCCTTGTTATCATCGTCATGCCCTTGAAATGAGAAGGCGAGTTGCTAGAAAAGCAAATGGGCCCCCAGCCCCTGGAACAGTGCTTCTGGGTCCTGATGGAAGCTCCAACTGCCTGCTTCCCAGGCCTGGGAACTGAGACTCTGTAAGTAGAGCTGTGCCCCCCACTGGGAAGTGAGAGCCTATCTCAGTTCCTCATTTGAGGCACACCCAAATTCCCAAGGCAGTTAAAAGCCTCAAGTTGCTCAACTGTGTCAGGGAAAGTCTGGGCTGTCGCTTCTGGCATAGTGGCTGGACCCAGGCTTTGGGGAGCAGAGTCTGGGCTGTCTGGCCTCGGAAGTGTTAGGCACACACTGCCTGTGTCCCACAGTACACACGGCGGGGGGGGGGGGGGGAGGCGCTGTGATTCTGATGGCCAAGGGACAGCGCTCTCCGTTTGTCATTGGCGCCTTCGGGAACTAAATCTGAAGGCCGGTTTTGACTGTCGTAACCAAGCAAGTTGAAGGAAGCCAAGGACACCCCCCCCCCTTTATTCCGGGACTTTTTTTTTCTCGGTTAAGAGAAGCCATTTCAGTAAACAAGGGCTGTATGACCAAACGTACCTCACCTCCCCCTCCCCCACACCACACCTTGTCATTCAGGCTGGGATGAAATGAGCCAGCAAGAAACGTTTCAAGTCCACCTAGGTTTATTTCAGCATCTTTTGAGCGACATCTGCTTGGGACACCTGTGGCCCAAGACCTGTCTACCAGTTCTACCCGCTCCCCCCCCCCCCACACACACACACATACTGTGACTTAAATGCTTCAGTGGCCTGTGGCCCTCCAGCCACTCGAGAGTCTTTAGCGATTCCTACTCAGGATCTGAAAGTTGCTGAGACTCAGTGCTTCTTCACAGGAGCTCACTCTAGATAGGTGCCCGGCAGCCCAGATTGTTCCGATAATTGGCCTGGTCCTGTTCCCAGCATGCACTGCAGCTGGCATGGCAGGTACTCCTTCCCTTTGGCCTTATAGGCTAGTAACCCCGCAGATTCCCAAGTGGTACAGGCTGAGAGTCGGCACATCAGAACAGATGCGGATGAACCCAGGGGTCGGGGTGGGGCTGGGGTCTGGCCCAGGGGATTTTAGAGTTCCAGGCTGGGGGATTTGGAGGCTGTTTCCCAGCAGGAAGCTGTCCGAACTCCTCCTGGGATTTCCCCATGGCCTAACCCACTTGGTTCCTCTAGCGTTAGTTCTTTTTCCTGCTGAGTACCCTTCTTTCCCATTTTGCCCGCACATCTTGGAAGATTCCAGTGGCGCAAGTATTTGCTGTTAGAGTTCAGGAGGCTGAAACAACTTTACTAGCAAAAGTCAAGGTGCCTGGGGTGCCTGAGGGTAACTTTTGTTCCCTCCTCTTTGGTTTTTCCAGGCTGCCAGCAGTCCTTGGGGACCCTTCCTCCGTCTTAGAGAATGGCTGTGATATTCACCTCCACCTTGCCTCCTCTGGCCTCTTGTCTCCATTTTATGAGGACCTGGATGATAACGAAATTGTGTTTCGGGACCAGAGATGGCAAGGTGATCTCTTCAGCTCCAAGTCCTTTGCTACATAGAGTAATAACTCTGGGTTCTGGGAAAACCTCGTATAGTGAATTCCAGGCCAGCCTGGGCTAAGAGTGAAAACCTACCTCAAGTAAAATAATACAACAAAACAAAATTTAGTAAATTCACAGATAATTCAAGTATTTCAAAGACTTTTAAACTGTGGACCCCTTTGGGAAGTGTCCTGACATCGTTGGATAAAGAAAACAAAAAAAGCCAAGATACATGGTGTGGTTAAAATTAATTTTTGTGTTTTGATTTTTGCTTTGTTTGAAAGAGGGTCTCCTGCCCTTCCATCCGTGTGCTGAGATTACAGGTGTGCACATACCGTTCAGTCCAGCTGAGAAAGTGTGTTTTAGTTATGTTAATGTTGCTGTGTTTACATGTTAATTTGTACAACATATATCATATGTTATATGCTATATTATAATATACAATATATTATATGTATTAGAATATATAATATATAATAATAAGATGTTAATATAACAATATGACCAAGGCAACTTATTAAAATGAAAGGTTCTTTGGGGATCACAGTTCCAGAGGGACAGGAGTCCGTCCCTGCCATGGTGAGGAAGCGTGGCAGCAGGCAGGGCAGGCATGACATTAGCACAGCTTCAAGCTCACATCTTAAACCACAAGCAGAAATCAGAGAGCAAACTGGGAATGGTGCACCGCTCTGAAATCTCAAAACCTACCCCCCAGTGGCATATGTCCGCCTGCAAGGTCACACCCTCCTGAGCCTCCCATCAACAGGGACCAAGTATTCAAATACCAGATACTATGGAGAGCATTTAGCATTCAAACCACCACAGTATGGTTGACACCTAGTAAGATACAGAGTTTGGGCAGCTGACTGTGTACCATCTATGTGTTTCTCTGTATGCGGTGTGTATGTCTGTGTGTGCCTTTACATGTGTGTCTGTGTATGTTTCTGTGTAGGTGTGCTTGTATGTGTGTATTTCTGTATATGTGTGTATGTCTGGGAGGGGGGCTGATAGCAAAGATAACACAATCCAGGAGAAGTGGTTGGAGCAGAAGGAGTATGAACCATCATATCCAAGGTCCTCCAGAAGCCGCTTGAGAGTTGAGGGTTGATAAAGACATGAGGTTCTCCAACCAGCAGCTCTTGATCTTCTGCTAGGTGGGCAACCATCCTGGTGTACTCCAGGCTTAGGATCTCCTGGGATGAAGGACTTTTGGCACTAAAGTCGGATAAACCCTGGGGAAACCTTGATGTCTGTATCCCAGGCCTTCCCTCTAGAACTCTGTGGCTCTGAAGGGACACCACTCCCTCTTCTCTGGAGCCTGGATCACTGGGGTAAGTGCCCCCTTTTGGTTATTTTTGGTGTATCTGTGGTAGTGGCGATGGTGTGTGTGTGTGTTTTGCGGGGGGGGGGGGGGGGTTGTGTGTGTTTCTCTCTCTCTTAGAATAGAGGCCAGAAGTTTTCCTGGATTTTGGACTGGGAGGTGGAAAGCAAACACTTAAAAACCTTTAGGGTTTAATGAGAACAGGATTTTATTTTAACAGTAAATTATAATATTTGACAAAATGCAGACACATTGCTGCTCAGAGCTGGAACTGAGTCAGTGTGGAAAATATTCTTTCTCTAGGGGGCCCAGCACTGGAATAAGTGTGAATTACAGAGAGAATTCCCTTGATCTGGAGATGGCTCAGTGAAGACTGTGATGGCATTGTCTCATCACCAGGGATACCTAGGTGAAGAGGTGAGCATCTGGAGGGAGAGTTCTCGGAGTCTCAACCTCTGGAGCCTCCATTGTGGTAGTTCATCTTCTTAGTTGAGCAGGGTTTAAAATCACCATGGAACCACATCTCTGTGTGTACCCATGAGGGTATTCACAGACAGAATGAACCAAGAAAGGAGGACTCACCCTGGATGTGGGTGACATCATCTCATGGGTCCCAGAGTTATTTAACAGGATGATGAAGAAGATGATAGCCTTTATTAAGAATTTGTAGGAGATCTTTATATATGCTTAGTATAAATCTTTTATTGACTAAACAGATTTTGAATACTTTCACACCATCTATTATTTTGTTGATATGATCAGTTTATCATTTAAATTTTGTGATCAGTAAGCTGGGTGGTGGTGGTGCACACCCTTTAATCCCAACACTCGGGAGGCAGAGGCAGGTGAATCTCTGTGAGTTCGAGGCCAGCCTGGTCTACATGAGCTAGATCCAGGACAGGCTCCAAAAGCTACAGAGAAACCCTGTCTCAAAAAACCAAACCAAACAAACAAACAAATTGTGATTAGTGTTTTTTCATGTTCTAAGAGGTCTTTGCCTACCCCGAGACTTCCAAGACTTCCCAGGTCTTCTTCTGTTTGTTTTATAGCTTGGGACTTTTACTTCTAAGTTTGTGTTATTTAATTCTCTCTTGAAGATTTAAAAGTTTTACTATTATTGTAGGTTTTATTGTCTCATCAGCTCCAGAACTTCCTTTGATTCTTTAAAAATACATTGCTAATAAAGTGGGGAATAGAGAGGATAATGGAACACATGTGATAAGGAAGTAGATGGGAGACTGTGGGGGAAGGAGAGGAACCAGCTGGAGGAGGGGAGGTACTGGAGCAAACAGTGGGGGAGGGGGACAAGTGAGAACAAAGTATAATGCATATGATCATATAAATGAAAATGCCACAATGAAACAATGAACACACACACACACTCCTATACATCCATTGCTGTCTGGCAATTCTCCATCTGTTCACTCATTATGGCTATGTTTTCTCTTATGTCCTCTGAACATATAATTGCTACTTAAAGGTTTTTACAGGGCTGGACAATTAGTTCAGCACTAGAGCAGCTGTCTACCATGTGCAAAGCCCCGGATTTAAACCTAAGCATCAAGGGAAAGCAGGAGCTCTTTTCCATCTAACACATGATATACTTAGGCTTTTGTGGCACTGTTTTCCCTTTTAATACAAATCACTTTAAAATTTTTTCTTGCACCAGGCCGTGGTTGCACACACCTTTAATCCGAGCACTCAGGAGGCAGAGGCAGGCGGATCTTTGTGAGTTCAAGGCCAGCCTGGTCTACAAGAGCTAGTTCCAGGAGAGGCTCCAAAGCTACAGAGAAACCCTGTCTTGAAAAAAAAATTCTTGCCTGTCTAAAACTTCCTTTGATATTGTTTCTCATAATGGTTTCAGAGATTCTGGATTCTGTCTTTCTTTGACAACATCAGGTGGTTATTGATGGACCATCCCTTCAAAGTTGTAGAAGTTTGGCTTTGTATTCTTTAATGTAGCCTTGTTGAACATTTTCCCTTAGACGGGAAGAAAATATTTAATCCTTGGGACATGGTCTTTGCTCCTTAGTATAATGTGCCCTAGGATTTAGTGACTTCCCTGGGGCATTTCAAAGGCTCTTTTGGAAAAGTTGGCAAGATTCAAACTATTAAGTATTCTTAAGTAGGCAGGAGAGAAATTTTCTACTCACCTTTAAAACCTATGGGATGTAGTTACTAACATTGGCGTCAATTTGTTGGCAGAGGCTGCTCATTCGTTCCCTGCCACCTACACTCAAAATAACCACACAGAAACTGTATTAATTAATCTTGCTTGACCAATCACAGCTGGGCGGTGGTGGCGCACACCTTTAATCCCAGCACTTGGGAGGCAGAGGCAGGCGGATCTCTGTGAGTTCGAGACCAGCCTGGTCTACAAGAGCTAGTTCCAGGACAGGCTCCAAAACCACAGAGAAAACCTGTCTCGAAAAAAAACAAACAAAAAAAAAGATAGCTTGACCAATCACTTAGGCATATGGTTAGCTAGCTCTTATATCTTAATTAACCCATCTCTATTAATCTGTGCATTACCACAAGGCTGTAGCCTACCGGCAAGGTTCCTACTGCCAGCTTTCTTTCTCCTCTGGCAGCTACATGGCATCTCCCTGATTCCGCCTACTCTCTCTCTACATCTCTGTTTGAATTTTCTGCCTGACTTTACTCTGTTAAGCCATTGGCCAAAAACAGCTTCTTTATTAACCAATAGCAATAAAACATAATCATAACATACAGATAAAACATAGTCACAACATACAGAGGAGAATCCCACATCATAGAGTTCTTCAAACCTTCCTTGTTAGTGGTTAGTATTTCTCAGGACAACAATTTCAGGAAGCCAGAAACTTAGAGAACACCAGGCCTGCTACTTTCTACCTGTTTAAAGGTGCCTGTGCACCCAAAGGCTGTATAAAGGTAATTTGGGTAAAGAATGGTCTTCAGACATTTTTACACTTTGCGTGAATATACAATACAGTTCCTCATAATTCAAGCCTTAAGTACCATTACTTTGGCATTGGACTTGTATCCTTTTTTTTTTCTTTTTCTCATGGAGACACTGATGTCCTTCTGCCCTTTGGGAACATTTCTTGAAAGTGAAATTCATTTTTGATAGACCCAGACTTGCAAATGTCATTCTTACTGGTAAGTGGTACTGGTGATAGGATGCTGGAGTCTCCCAGGGAGAGTTGATCTGATGAGTTCTTGGTTGTCCTGGGCACTGTGGACAGTGAATGAGAAAATCTCTAAACAGCACGACTTCTTCCTTGCCTCTGTCCTGTCCATAAACACTGATAGAAGCCCAAAGACATAAAAGAGGTGCCCAGAGAAGCACAGACTGACTCCCACTGTGAGTGTAGAGATCAAAACCAACATCAGACTGTGCTCTGAGCTCAGCTGCTCCTTCTGTCTGGGAAGGAGGAATTCTGAGATCCACCATGTTCCAGAAAGGAAAGAGAAGGAGTGGTAGGGGCTGGAGAGGTGGTTCAGCAATTAGGAGCACATGCTGCCCTTCTAGGGGATTGGAGTTTGGTTCCCAACATCCACATCAGTGGGCCCATGACCACCTACAATTCCTGCTGCAGGAAGTCAAATGCCTTTTGGCCTCCTTGGGCATTGGCATGCATATGTCATTTACACACACACACAAATAAGTAAATAAAGACTTTTTAAGAAGAAAAAGAACTGGTTGGTGTTATCCTATACCTTCAATCCTAGCACTCAGGAGGCAGAGACAGGCAGATCTCTGTATGTTCAAGGTCAGTCTGGTCTATAGAACAAATTCCAGGGCAGCCAGGGCTACATAGAGAAACCCTGTCTTGAAAAACTGAAAGAAAGGAAGGAAGGAAGGAAGGAAGGAAGGAAGGAAGGACAGAATGAAGGAAGGAGACACATTTGGGGAGAGGATTTGAAGCTGAATGGACTGTCAAGGTCTTTCACAATATTCTTTCATTCACTAAGCTGTTCTAGTTTCATGTCTCTTGCTGTGATAAAATATTTTGGCCAAAAGCAGTTTAGGAAAGGAAAGGGTTTCTTTGACTTCCAATTCCATGTCAAAGTGGAAGGAATTAAAACAGCTAGTCACATCTCATCCGAGAACAAAGAGAAATGAAGGCACACATTGCTTCTGTTGGCTTGCTGGTCTGTCCAGTGCCCTTCCTTCACTCTTAGCTGGCTCAGGGCCCAGCAGGTAAAACTGTGCTGCCCACATTCAATCAGGGAGGGTCCTCTCACCTCAAGACAGGTCATGTGCACAAGCCAACCTGATCTAACAATCCATTATGGAGACTCTTCCAAGGTGTGTCCTAGATTGTGTCCCGTTGATGCCTGAAACAAATCATTGAAACATCATCATACTTGTCTGTTCATATTTGAAGACATGAATTGTATTTTTTTTTCATTTCAGATCTTCAAATAAAATGATGTGAAGATCCGAATGCTTTGGACCTATAGTTTAGAGGTAGAAAATCTGCAGACTCTGAAGCCTGCCCATCTGAATGTCATTTTCAGATCTGTCTGTGAGAATCACTATAGCTTCCACTTCCTCACTGAATGAGTCTGCTTCAGTCCCAGCTCCAACACACATGAGCTCTACAACCTTGTCTAGTCTTCCTGGGGCCCACGTTCCTCATCTGTTAAATACAGCTGTTAGTATTTTAGCTATTGCATATTGTTGGCAGAAGTTTCTGTTCCATCTGCGAGCTCCCAAATAACCACACAGAGACTTATTATTAATTATAGATGCTCAGCCGATAGCATAGGCTGGTTACTAGCTAGCTCTTATGACTTAAATTAGCTCATATTTCTTGTTTATGCTCTACCACGTGGCAGTTCATTTTTCAGCACAGCAAGTTCATCTTGCCTCTCTCCCTGTCCCCTGGTGACTCTGCCCTTCTTCACCCCCAGGCTTCCTTTTTTCCTGTCCACAAGTCCTGCCAAACCTCTTCCTGCTCTCTATTAAATCAATAAGAGCACACATCTTCACAGTGTACAAAAGGATTATTCCACCACAGTACATAAAATTCTTAAGTAATTCTTTCATGCAGAAAACAGGATATACATGTGCATTGTTGCTTTTATATAATTATAATTTTGCTTGATTCCCTTTGTTCATTGTACAATCCTATTTCCAAAGAAAATAAACTCCAATTTACTAATAGGAGGAGAGGCCTACCTAGATCCACCTCTGACCCATCCAGCCCTGGCCAGCACATACCTTCACTTCTCTTGCCTGTGCTACACATGATTACCCAGCTGTCTAGGTGGGGATATTGGAGCACACTTCTTTACCAGATTGGTTTGGGCCACTGCATTGTCTTTCATTGACAAGATGTCTATGTAATTCCTTTTCACTGGTGTAGTAATAAGGAGCATCGGGGCTGTGTCCCCAGCACCCCGGCTGCCCACATGGCTAGCTTATGCTCCGAAATAACAACACACAAACTGTATTCATTTAAACACTGCTTGGCCCTTTAGCTCTAGCCCTTACAGGCTAATTCTCACACACTGGTACTAACAATGGCTCTTTTTTGTTTGTGTTATTGTTTCTCCAAGATAGAGTCTTATCCTATAGCTCAGGTTGGCCTAGAACTTACTATGCAGTCCCTGCAGACCTCAGATCCATGGAAATCTTTCTGTATCACCTTCCCAAGTGCTTGAGTTAAGTCATGAGCCAGCCATCGTCCCCAGCTTCTGTTCTTCTGTTGTAGTTACAATTTTGGAAAATAAATATGTTCACATTCTAAAGTTCAAGTACAGCCCTGAACACTTATCTTGAAGGCTTGTTTTTTTTCTGTTTTTTTTTTCTTTCTTTTTTTCCCTATGAGCTTTACTCTCACGCTCACTTCCTGTCAGCCTCACACTTTGGATTGGGAGAAATGTTTGGAATCTGGAAAGCTCCATGAGGGCCAATGAGAGCAGACCTGATTCCCCTGAAGTTTCCTTTCCTAAATCCAGTGAGATTTTCCCTCTTTCCTGAAGTTCTAGGATTTCTATGGAAAGAAAAATAAATCTTCTTCATTCTGCATAGGCCCCTTTGGGTTCAAACCGTGAGGCAGCTTGAGCCTCTGTAGGTAGTGGCACTAAGGCCGAGAACCTCCCACCTACTTTGACCTTGGTGTTCTCATTTGGGAAGTGCCCAGTCTGTGGCTCCAACAGGGTGCTTTCGATAGCCAGGAGCCTGACTAGCTACACTTGCCACAGATGCTCGTGGTGGGAGTGAAAGTGTGTGGTAGAAGTGAGGAACCATGTCAGCCCCACGGAACTGTGTCTTGTCTGTGTCCTACCCAGGGGCGGATCCCTGGTGCCTGTGACAAGTGTCCTATGCACTTGTCACAGGCTGAGCCTGATCTAGAAGATACTGAAGGCCTCCTGAGGCTCTTTCTCAGCAGTCAGTCAACAACTCTATTTTAAAAGTTATGCCAGATTCCCCATGGTATTTCTTCATCTCCTCCTAAGACCCCCAAGACCCTCCCTGAGGACACAGTATTGCGGGATATTTGATCACTGAGATTGAGTAATTAAATAAAATCAACAAACCTTAGGTCAAGAGGTCGAACCAGCAACTACTTGATGTGAATTCTAGTTGGTCTTAATAATAAAAACCCAGAGTCAGGTATTCGGGGTGAAAGCTAAAAGATCAGAGAAGCAGAGCAGCCAGCTACTATTTCTTACCTCTACGAAATCCTCAGACCCATGGGGGCAAGATCCTGTCTCTACGAATCCTCAGATTGAATGCCTTGAGCTCCTGTCTTCTCCCACCTTGTATTCCTTTCTCCGCCTAGCCATATCCCTTCCTGTCTCCACCTCCCTAGTGCTGGGATTAAAGATGTGTGATTCCCAAGTACTGGGACTGAAGGTGTGAACCACCACTGCCTAACTCGGTTTCTCTTTTAGACTGGATCAGTCCCCTGTAACCCAGGATGGCCTTAAACTCACAGAGATCTATCTCTGCACCCACCTTCTGAGCCTCAGTTTCTCCTCAGAGGGACTGAGGATTCTGGTGGCACAGTCACTTTCAATCTCTTCATTGTGTTCCCAGGCTGTGTGGATGGTGGGTCACCCCTTCCCCTGCCCTGACTTCCCAATATCCAAGCTCTTTCTCGCCTTCTCTTCTTTACAGTCTGTATTTTTCCAAAGGCTGGGAAATAAAAATGTCTGATTGATAAATGAGTCCAGTTAGCTGGAAGGATGACGCTGGTCCATTTTAATTTCTTGTTTGCTTTTCTCTCTTTCCAAAATCCATGCAATAAATGTCCATCAGGTTTGCAATCAGAAGAAGAATGCCCAATAAAAAGCCAACTGGAACCCCAAGGTTGCATATTCCAGTTGGCTAAGGACCTAACCTCCAAGCTTCTGTCCTATGGTTGCTGGACACTACACCCCAGATGATGACATTACAGAGGGTCACCTCTGCCAGGAGCTACAGGCCTGTAGGGACACACAGAGTAGACTTGGCTCTTGTACTTTGGGAGCCCAGTGCCAGCCTCTAAATCTTCAAGCCGCAGTTATTCTCTAGGTTGGGGCTCCTACCAGCTGGCACCCACGCATACAAGACCCACGCAGCTGCCCAACTGCCTGTTTTTATCTTCACACGGGAGCGCCCGGTCCCTCCCTCCTCCCTCACAGCAGCAGGGTCATCTCCCTGGGGTATACTTTGTGTGTCATGTTGCCTGCTTCTTGGTAGCTCATCAAGTCTCTCTGATCTGAGTCTCTTGGTCTCTAAGTACAGCGTTTGATGAATGGTTTTATTTCTTTTTAACTACACATTAAAAAAAAACCCATAAAAATGGATGTCTCCTATCAGATTACTATGGCAATATAGAGATGCGGATCAATTCCAACAAAAATCAAATCTTTAATGGAATAGTTATTTCTCTCCTGGGCCTATTGACAGAAGCACGTCTGTGGGTGTATGGATGTTGGAGGGGTGGTGCCCCTCCAGTCTTGGCAGGGACTCAGGACTTGAGTGACAGACACTGGAGGGGTAGGATGAATTTGAGCTGGGGGAACAGAGAGTGGTGGTGGGGTGGGAGGAGAGGGCATGTGAGCTAACAAACTCCGGTGCGAGCTGATTTAGCATCCACCCCTCATCCTGAGCAATCTAGCGACAGGGCTCTGCTTGTGTGGGGGAGACTGGCGGGCCTGGGGCGCCTGCTGGCCAGCCTGGCCCTGGGTGTGGCTTACTCTAATCATTGCTGTGAAAAGAAGCAAAAGCAGGGAAGAGGGGTTTATTTTGGTGCCCGATTTAAGAAAGCTTCCGCGTACATCATGGTGGGGCAAGGGTGTGGGCAGCTGGTCACAGGAGGTCAGGCCCTCAGGCAGCAGGGAGATGTGTACTGATACTCAGTTCACGTTCCCTTCTTCAGTCCAGCACCCCAGCCCAGAGCCTGGTGCCACAGTTAGAAGGGTTTTTTTTTTTTTCCACCTCAACTAACTCAATGTAAATTATTTTTAGATTTATTGCACTTTTATGTGTTTGAATATTTTGCTTGCATGTTTGTCTGTGCACGCTAGACATGCACTGAAGTCAGAAGTGAGCATTAGAACCCTTGAAGCAGGAGTTAAGGATAGCTGTGAAACACCAGGAGGATACTGGGAATTGAACCCAGGTCCTCTGTAAGAACAAGCAGCGCTCTTAACCACTGAGCCTTCTCTCCAGCCCACAACTAGCTCAATCTAAAAAATCCCTCCACAGATGTGCCAAGAGGATTGTTTCTATGGTAATTCTTTTTTGTTTGTTTGTTTGTTTTGTTTTTCAAGACAGGGTTTCTCTGTGTAACAACCTTGGCTGTCCTGGAACTTGCTCTTATAAACTAGGCTGGCCTTGAACTCACAGAGATTCACCTACATCTGCCTCCTGAGTGCTGGAATTAAAAGCATGCACCACTACTGCCTGGCCTCTATGGTAATTCTTAACCTCATCGAGTTTTCAGTGAAGATTAGCCATTGTATATGGAAAAAGTATTGTCTTAGGTGTACTGCCATCCTGGCTGCATAGGGTTTCGAGACAATGGCATGCTCCCTGCTGCTAGTTGCTTATAATATGGGCCATTTATCATGGCTTGTAGTAAGGGGTCAATGTCTAGTGGCCATCACTGGCGATAGCCTTACTGACAGAATCCCAAGCTGGCACAGAAGAACACATAGTGAAAGGGAGTGCATGTGTGTGTGTGTGGGGGGGGGGGTGCGCGCACACGTATGTGTGTGTGTGCATGTGTGTGTGTGTGTGTTATGACTACTCTGATGACTTCTTCATCCTAATTTTCTCTTAGCCATTCTACCTGCAAACACTGTATTTCCACGAAGCTTCCGCCGTCCTCATACTTCGCGATGATGATCAAACTCCAGCGAGATTTTCAGAGGTGTCCATCACTCATACACATGCAATTTTAAAAATGAAATTTAAAAGAATTGTTTTCCTCGCAAGTGTACATTCTGAGGCTGGGAGTTACGTGTTCTAACAGTGAAGAATCTGGACAGTGGAGAATGAATCAGGCCTCTAGGGAAGTGTCTGACAGTGGAGGGCAAGAATCAGGCTTCTCACGGTTAGAGTGGGATTGACAGATAAGGAGGAGGCTGGGATTGTTCATGCGGTGGCGGCTCAGGGTTAGAGAAATCAGTATGGAGTCAACTTTAGCTTCCCATAGATGCTGATGGGTACACAAAGTATTCAGATAGTTTGTATAGACACAGATACTTCCTTATTCTGTCAGCTGGGCGGGGGGTGGGGGGAGGCTGAAAACAGTCTTACTACAATAACAAAGAACACACATTTCCAGACCGTGTGTTCTCATTTTTACTGTATGTGTGTGGGTGTTTTGCCTGCTTGTACTTCCCTGCACCACACGAGTGCAGTGCCCTCAGAGTCCAGAAGGGGGTGTCAGACCCCTGGAGTTACAGATGGCTGTGAGTTGCAGTGTGTGCTAAGAATTGAACCTGAGTCCTCTGCAAAACTCACCAGGGTTCTTAACAACTGAGCCGTCCCTCCAGCCCCTTATGTCCAGACTTTAGTTTACAATACCAGCCTTAACACCACTTCATATACCATAGCTGACCCGAGGACAAGCAGGGCATAAACAGTTGGAGTGTGGTGCACTGAGGGTCCCAGGAAGAGAGCAGAAAAACAAGCAGCAACACACGTCAGGGGGCGCAACAGCCACTGGAGTTTTCAGCAGCGGGAGACTGACAGAGTAATTTGAGCAGTTATGTGGTGTATAGGCGAAGTAACTCAAGTACAAATTAGCATGCACGACTTCACACTGAGATGGATAGCTAACTACAGATAGATCTGATTCAAGGAATGGAGGAATATAGAAGAATCTCTAGTTTGCAACATAATTTCAAATAATTTACAAACATTCCACCCTTCTAGGTGAAAAGTAGTTCCCCACTCTGTAAGTGTAGCTGGCATGAGGACTTCCTGCCCGACAGTGGGAGGAGTCTCATAGAAGAGAGGGACCACAAACACCATCACAGTCAGGGGTCAAGAGAGGTGATCTTGATAACAGGTATTCCTACAGTGTGCTCTTCCCTTCTGTGCTTTTCTCTCCTAACTGTAGAAAAATAAACAAACAAAATAACAGCAACAAAACCTCCACCCCTGACAATGGCTCTCAAAGGGGCCACAGGCTTCAAAAATAAAGGTCTGAGCAATTGTGATGACCAAGAGGCATCAGTGAGATGTGACGCTAAACATGGGATGCTGTGCCAAGAGAGAGACACCTACAAAACCATAGGAATCTGGGTAAACTCTACAGACTTCGGTTACTCTACATTGGGATTAATGCTGACAAATACATCAGCTGGGGAAGCTGGGGGTGAGGTCTAGGGAGAGCCTCCAGACTCTTTTATCAACTTTTCTGGAAAATTAAAATAAGCAGGTAAATAAAGGTAACCTCTCCACTCTTCCTCCCATTCCTCTGACTCTTCTCCCTCCTCTTCTCCCCCTCCCCCTCTACTCCTTCCTTTCAGAAACACCATCATACAAATGGCTAGCCCTTGCCCTTGTCTAGCTGCCTCCCTGTGCCTTATTCGGAAGCCTGCTAATGGCATCTGTGCTACACTCCAATTCACAGACAGGCGGCTATCCCCACCCCCTGTTGACCTTGACACTTGCAAAAGTCCCTAATAGAAGTTGCCTGCTCCTGCAATCTTGAGCCCATTCGCACCCGCACCCGTCAGCCGTGTCTGACGTTGCCTTGTGGACAGTCAGGACCTCCTGCGCGATGCCTTAGGCTACGCCTTCGGAAACTCCAAAGGGAACCGTCCATCCTGCAGGGAAGGCGTGTGCACGGAGGATGCTGTCTGTGTCTGCTACCTGCTCTCTGGCCCACAGGCTAGTCCCTTGTGTGCATGCACCACAGCACCCAAGTGTGGGCAGAAGCACTCCTGTCGAGTGGGACGAAGCTTTGAAGAGGCTGAGACCTATGAGAACCGAGGAACCTTTGAATCTCCCTTCAGCTCCCCTACCCCGACCACAGCCCTCCTCTTGATGTAAAACATGTGTGCGACTCGAAAACAATGAGGCTGGCTTCTGAGCCAGGAAGACTGTTTTGCTTTAAGCTTCTGCAGGGGTTGAAAACAGATCCGTCTCTGACAGTTGCACAGCAGTCTCCATGGAAGTCTCTGTGGCTGAAGTGGATCTGTGAGACCGAGTGGGAAGCAGGGTCCCCACCTTGCGACCTGCTGTGTCGGGGCAAATCGCTCATACAGCTCAGTACCTGGGATATCTGTGGGGCAGACTGGATGGCTGGGTTCTCTTGAAGGCATGTGAATGTAAAATTGAAATAGGAGGAATCTTCCGGAATCTAACACAACCCACCGAGAGCTGAGTCCTCCCATATCAATCATCAATCAAGAAAATGCCCCACAGGTTTGGGACAGGTTGGAATTCTGGAGGCATTTTCTCAGCTGAGAGTCCCTCCCCTCAGATGACCCTAGCTTCTGTAAACTTGATGAAAGCGTAGCCAGCACCCCGCCCCCATTCCTTTCTTATCATCTATTACTATCATCTCTTGGCCTCCTAGACTTTTAGATCACCCACGCTCATACCTGTTTACATATATACAAATATACATTATAGACTAGGATCCACATTTTTTTGTCTTTTTGATTTTGGATTGCCTTACTTAGTATTATACATTCAAGATACATCCATTTTCCTGTAGATTATATTTTTTCCTTACTGCTGAATAATGTTTCACTGATGGATGTCTGTAGACAGAGATTGCTCATTCATTTCTCAGCTGCCCAAACCTGAAATAATCACATAGAAACTATATTAATTAAAACACTGCTCAGCCTATTAACTTGGGCTTCTTATTAACTAACTCTTACATCTTAAATGAACCCATTTCTGTTATTTTGTATTTTACCACAAAGCTCCTGATTTACCGGTAAGGTTCTGAGCATCTGTCTCCTTGGGTAGCTACATGGCATCTTGTCTCCTTGACTCCGCCTTCTTTTCTCCTCTATCTCTGCTTGGAATTCCCGCCTTACTCTATTCTGCACTGCCATAGGCCCAAAGCGGCTTTTTTATTAACCAATGTGTTAGGAGCCAATTTCCTCCTAAAATCATTACAGGAACCATCACCCTGGGGAGTCTGCAGAGAACCCCACACCCTTAATTGTGTTAGGAATAGTTCTATTGACAGAGCCTACCCCACACCCAAATTGGCTGTTAATGAGAGCTATCTGTTAGCGGAACCCACCCCACATTCCAAATTATCTAGGGATCTAGGTGTGTCAACTCGTGACTTCTTGGCCTACAGTGACCTGACCAAAGATAACCTCCTGCCTACGTGACCAACTCGGACCATGTGACCAACGTGAACCACGCGGCAAGAGCCCAGGCCCCTGTGCCCACCCCCCAACTCTTTACCCTATAAAAGTTGTACCCCGTCTCTAATAAACTGAGGCTTTGACAAGAATTCTCGCTTAGCCTCCTTCCGCTTTCCTAGCCCATATTTTCCAGGTAGTGCCTCTCCGTGACCCTGGAATAACTGACTACCGGGTGGGTTACAACCCCTAGACTGAGTAGCCCACCCAAAGGCAATCAACACCAATGGTAATAAAATGTTGTAGTAGGAGCGGTGGGGCTGTGTCCCCGGCACCCCGGCCGCCTGGCTAGCTTATGCCCCGAAATAACAACACACAAATTGTATTCATTTAAACACTGCTTGGCCCATTATATCTATCCTCTTTTCAGCTAACTCTTGCACCTGGACTAGCCCATTTCTAATAATCTGTGTAGCATCAGTCTTACCGGGAAAGATTCTAGCCTACGTCCACGTCCATCCTGGGTCAGAGCTTCATCGCGTGTGCCTCCAAGAACAGAGCTATCACGTCTGCCCGGGAGAGGGGAGCATGGTGTCTCTGAGCTCACTTCCTCTTCCTCCCAGCATTCTATTCTGTTTACTCCTCCCACCTATGTTTTAACCTGTGAGGCCAAGCAGTTTCTTTATTACTTAACCAATGACCTTCCTCTATCAATAAAAAATATTCACAGCATATAGAGGGGCATCCCACATCAGATTGTGCTGTTATGAATATAGCCTCAATAAACATGGACAAGCGAGGGTCTCCATTGAGGGAAAAAATATTTCCCAAATTGATACATTAAGTAATGCTTGGTGAGGGAAAAAAAAAAAACCTCTGGACTTGTGTAATCAATGAGGACTTTGGGGTGAAGGCAAGGAAGAAAGAGAGGGTGTTCAGAAGAGCGCTATAGAGGTGCAGGAAATAGAGAAAGAGTGGCAGTCCACATCAGGTGTGCTGAAGTCCCCGGACCTCCTGTGTCTCCTAAGAATGCCGGCTTGTTATGTAAGGTTTCCCCAGAACAGAAATGGAATCTTACGCCTCCCTGGGAAAGTTGAGGTCTGACCAGCACTGCACAGGGTGCTGATGTGGATGGGTGGGTGGGGAGGCACTTCTACCACGTGGGAGAAGTTTCACGTTATGAGTGTGTGTGTTGTCAGGGTCTGGGGCCCCCACACGAGCCTGCCTATGGATGCATTCTGTAGCCTCATTCCCACCTAAGGAAGCTTCTGCTTCAAGCTCCTGACTGTGGTTTGTCCTGCAGTCATGTGAATGCGTTTTTCAGATTTCTCTAGAAAAGCCATTGGGATAAAGGGGAAGTTACCAAGCGGGCAAGGTCTTAAGTTGCTGAGGACAAAGGTATTCCTCTGCCCCACAATTCACCCGGGAGCCCGTCTATGTCCTAAAGAGGAAGTGTGGGCTGCTCTCACTTCTGAGACACTTCAGAAAAATTCTGCTGAGAACAAACAGGGATGAGATGTAAAAGAGAAAGACCAGACTGGCTCTCCTTCACTCCCAAAGGACCAGAGACCCTTCATGCGACAGAATAAATGTCTTCGGAGCTTGGCGGGGGACTGGATGCTGACTTTGAATGCGCAATCACTGCAGACTGAAACCCCTTCTTGCCTAGTCTCTTAGCATCTTGGTGTACAAGGACTCGACATGAAGAGAGACACAAACCAGGGTTCACAGTATAGAAATATCCAAGGCTATCCAGAAGGTTCCGGCTAATGTTGCCGGCACCTGTTATCATTCTTGGCTCACCGCAACACCCTCGATCTCTATCTTTATTCTTATATAGTGTTCACCTTGGTGTCCAAGTTTTCCCTTGAATAAGGTCTGTAGTGATTTTGGATTCCACCCTACTCTGGTGACTTCATCTTAACTAATTATATTCAATTTTCACGTAAGGGTGCATTCTGAAGTGCTGTAGATTGGGTTTGAATGCATAGGTTTGGTAGATGTCCTAGCTCGTGTCAAGTTGACACAAACCTGGACGCATCTGGGAGAAGGGACATCAGTCAAGGACTGCCTCCTTCAGACTTGCCTGTAGGGCGTGTCTGTGAGGAATTGTCTTGATTGATGGTTGACATGGGAGGGCCCAGCCCCTACCTGGGCTATTTAAAGTGTCTTGTGCAAGCGAGTACGCAGCATTCCTCCCCTGAAGCCTGTTTCAGTTTCTCTCTCCTGGTTCCTGCCTTGACTCCCCTTGATGGTGGACTATAATCTCCAAGCCAAACAAAGCCTTTGCTCTCCCAGCTGATTTTCCTCAGCATTTCACCACAGCAACAGAAAGCAAAGGAGTTCCCATGTTGATCTTTGGTCTACGTAGGTTTCAGGATCCACAGCGTCACAGAGGCAGAAGCAAGGACGAAAGGGATCTCTCACTGAATCAGCCTCAGATATGCTCTGAGCCCTGGCCCCACACGGCAGACGCCGGCTGAGCTCACACCATGGCAGAGCCCAGTGAGAACTAAGGACACTAGGTGCCCACTCCACTACTGAGGACCAGGTTAGGGGAAGATTCTTCATTGTATTTTTTTATTTAAAATTTTTCTTTTTATGTGTGCAAGTCTTTTGCCTGCATGTATGCCTGCAGAGACCAGAAGATGCCATTGAATACCCTGGAACTGGAGCTACAGATGGTTGTGAGGAGCCATGGGGATGCTGGGAATTGGACCTGAGTCCTCTGGAAGAGCAGCAGTGTTTTTAACTGCTAAGTCATTCCTCCAGCCCCTAAGGCAGCATTCTTTTCTTCTTTTTTTTCTCCCCAAGACAGGGATTCTCTGTGTCCTGGAACTCACTCTGTAGACCAGGCTGACCTCAAACTCAGAAACCCAACTGCCTCTGCCTCCTGAGTGCTGGGATTAAAGGCATAAGTCACCACCACCAGACTAATGTTCTTTTTTTTTTAAAAAAAAAATATTTTATTTTTATTTATTGGTGTTTTGCCTGTATGCATGTCCATGCGAGGGTGTTGAATCCTGGAGTTACAGACAGTTGTGAGCTGCCGTGTCAGTCAGTGAGTGCTCTTAACCACTGAGCCATCTCTCCAGCCCCTAAGGGCAACATTCTTAGGGGAGTAGGTGGCACCAGCTGATGAAGGCTGATGACTGTGATGTACATCCGGGTATGAGGACTTTGTGCCACCCAGCGTGACCTGGCACGCGTCTGTTCAGAGGCTAGGCAATGTCCTTAGGCATCTTCCTCTTCCGCTCCACAGTGAGAAGAATGCTCTCCCTGTCTGGCCCACCTAGGGTCAGGAGGGACTTAAATAGGAAAAGATAGAATGGCTTTGTGAAGAGTCACACACCACAGCAATACGGGCTGCTATTCCTAGACCATTATGTGTGTCACCTCCCTGGGAAGCACTGGCGGGCCTCTCTCCTCTCCGTGTTGCATCCCGAGTGTCTGCTGGAGGGACAGGGTCTGATCTCTACTGTTTCAAACATACCCGACCATCTCATGGCTGGCTTGACATGCAGGGGTCACTTGGCCAGTTTGATTTTCCCAGCCAGCCTGCCCAGCTGCTCGAAAGAGAAGCCAAAATCTACCTGGAGTTTTTTTTTTTTTTTTTTTTTTTTTTTTTTTTTTTTCAGCAGCCCTGCTTGGCCCCGGTTAGTGAACTTGTAGAATCCAGCTTCTAGGACTGGGTTCTAGCCAGGTGAAGCAGCCGGAGGCAGCTGGGGAGGATTCCAGGCACGCACCTGTGACTCAGGTTTCCCCCTTGCAGCGGTTCTTTCCTGGCGGCTGCTTTCCCAGTACCTCCATCCTGTAAGATTGACAGCTCCCTTTTGGTTGAAATCAGAGTGTAGGAAGCGGTCTTTTCAGACTTCCTGTGCAACCCAGCCTGCCAAAAGCCCTGCCACCGGTTGCCTTGTTTACCCTGGCCACCGGGCCTTTCTCTGCACCCTAAGAAAACAGATTGCTGTCCGGAGAAAAATCCATGCATGTTTCCTTTCTGGAGGCTGATCAAGTTCTGAAAGAAAGGCTTCCTGCAGTCCGTGACCACCGTTTGGGTTTATTTTATCTGTCTCCACCTGCAGAGCAGGGAATTAGCCTGCAGCCTAGGGCCAGGCCAGCCGATGACCACAGGGAAAGCGGAGCTAGTGGGTGTGCGCTCTCCAGGCACACCGGCACACCGTGGCCTTCTTCTCTTTAGTCAAGCATTGTGCGCTGAGGCCCAAGCCCAAATCTGAATAGGATTCTGTGTAACTTGATCTGTTTTCTTTCTTCCCTGTATTCCTGTGAGCCAAATTTAACTTCGCTCCGATCTGTGGCCTGTACATATAATGCTCTGTGTGAGGGCAGGGGTGGACGGGAGTGGGGGGTGGGGAGAGGGTGTATATCCTTGCGGTTTTCTTTATCCTATCTTCCCCTTTTTTACGGTTTTTTCTTTTGCTTGCCTGCGTTGCTCACCCACTGATCACCCTTTGCCATGTATAACTTAATATGACTGTCTTGTCCACAGCCATTAACCCTTTAGAGAAAGCTAGTGTCTCTCACGAGTAAATCGCTAAGTTCCCTCCCCCCCACTCCCGGTGCCCTGTTGGCGCTGTTAAGAGTTAGCAGTTGGCTTCTGGGAAATGCGAACTTCCCTAGAAGTGCTTATACAGCCATTAGTAGGGCCCCACTCAGATTCATAAAAATAGCCCGTTTGCTTGCGAACAACCAGTCAAGGAACTGGGATCTCAGGAGTCACCTGACCAGTAGCCGGTGCCTCCTCCTCAAAAGGATTGTATCCTGAACTTCCCGGAAATACCACCAAAATCGATGTAGGGAGGTTCTCAGGGCAGACAGAAATCCTGTATCCTGTTCGAACCCCTCCACATGTGGCTAGTTCAGGCCTAGGCAGAAGCCGAACACCTCTGCTGCTAGCCTGTGTGCATGGGGGGCAGGGGTGGCGGCTGGGTCTTTCTAGTTAACCAGCACCCGTGTTTCCTTTGATGGTGGGAAAAGGCAGGCTGACTACAGGGGATTGTCAAAGGGAGCTTCCCTCATCTCCCAGGGCAAATTGTTCTTTCAATGAAGGGTTGAATATCGGTCCTCAGGTGGTTGTGTCTGGGGGGGATCGTCGGAGGGGCATTGACAGCACAGTGCCTTCATTGTTCACTGCCTTCAGAAATCATGAAAATTCCGGGAAAACAACAACACAGAGCCATGGGACTCCTCAGGAGGGGAAGATGGCTTGGGTCATCGCGGGCTATTTTTAGAATGGAAAATGTGCTGCCTCAGAGAAAAGTGATCATGTGCCCCAGCCCAAATAGGGCACAGTGAACCCTGCCCCATGAGGCCCGCTGTCCATTTTCACCCAGCCTTGGCATCTCTTCTTCTTAGAACCCCTCCCCCAGCCGGTGGGAAGAGCACACAGGCGAGACCCAGCTTCCCTAAACCTCACCAGCATCTCCCTACCTGGAAAATTGTGAGAACTGAGGTGGCCCTGTGTCCAGGAGCCACACTGTCTCAAAGGGGCACACTTGACCTCTTCTGGGGCCCCTGCGACCTGCCGTCGCCATGTCGGGAGAGGGGCCTTGTGTGAGAGCAGTCCAGTGTGGCCCTCCTGCTTCACTCCAGGGCTGCAGGGGCTCTCCGTGGTGTCCAGTGTGGCCCTCCTGCTTCACTCCAGGGCTGCAGGGGCTCTCCGTGGTGTCCAGTGTGGCCCTCCTGCTTCACTCCAGGGCTGCAGGGGCTCTCCGTGTGCTGGTCCTCTCTCAGTTTCTTTGCGGAATCACATGGCATTTTCAAGATGCTAGATGCTCATTACGTACTGCTCCTCAATGAAGCTCCACGTATTTTCCCAGAAAGAGTAACACAAACCTATCCTGCCTGGGTACCTGTTGTGAGCCAGGGGCCTACAGGGTGTAGTCACTGACCTTGACACAGTGAGGAAGAGAGGGGTGGGGTCACAAGGGAGCGGTTGGCCCACTGGTGTCCAGAAGCACATCCCAGGAACAACTGAGCTAGGACCTGACAATGATTTCTTGTCTTTTTTTTTTTTTTTTTTTGGTATGGTGGTGTGTGTGTGTGTGTGTGTGTGAGACCTGATCCAGCCTCTGCTGTAGCTCACTGCCTTACACTGACCTGGTCTAGCCTCAGCTGTGGCTCACCACCTTACACTGACCTGGTCTAGCCTCAGCTGTGGCTCACTGTCTTACACTGACCTGGTCTAGCCTCAGCTGTGGCTCACTGTCTTACACTGACCTGGTCCAACCTCGGCTGTGGCTCATTGCCTTACACTGGCCCAGTCCAGCCTCAGCGACTGTACTGTGGCGGTCTGGAGCCTCAGCTCTAACTACATTCCGCTCTCTTCTTTGGAGGAAGGAGGGGTCCTTCTAGTCCGTGCCTAACCCCACAGCCTGCCCCCATGCCATCCCAACCCCACTCAGGACAGAAGGAGTTGCCTCAGCACCCATGCTGGAGCTGACACCGCACATCCCAAGACGCAAATCCTTTAGAACATGTGGCAGGCCTCACTTAGCACCCTTTATATACTCTCTGGCCCAGGCATGAAGCTGGTTGTTGTGGGCTCCCAAGACCCAGGCAGCTACTTCCTCCTTGGGACACGAGCCAGTGTCTTCCCCCAGAGGTCCTGGCCACAGCTCAGTGCTCTGTGGCTGGGGCAAAGCGTCTCCTCTTTCACAGAATTTTGGGGCTTCTCTGACATAGCATGACTTAGAGGCTTGTCCAGAGAGGGTGGGGACATTCACCTGCTGTCGAAGGCCTTTCCTGAAGCCAGTGTGTCAACATGCTTATTCCTAGTCTGTTAATGTTTCGGGAGCCAGTGCTCTTAGAATTGGTTGGGGTGGCTTGGACGTCCTTGCCCGTCATTATATTGTTAATCTACTGCTTTCAGAAGAGCGGTTCCGGTTCCACTTACCAGCCCCACTGCAGAGGTTTTCCTATGTTAATGGCCTGGACATAGCACCAAGTTTCTTATTCAGAAAACAAACAAATAAACAAACCCAGAGCTTCCTTTCAAGGGCTTGTCTCAACCTGGGGCAGTAGCCCCCTGGGAGGGGTGGGATTTTAGTGGTGGATCCTCTTCAAGGATCTACTGTGGCGGTACTTGAGGGGACAGAATCCTATCACCCTCTCTCCTGTGGACGTGCACAGCTTGGGTCCTGCTTTACCCCAGTTAAAGTGGTGCCGAGGGGCTGCGCACCTGTAATCCCAGCCCCGGAAGGTGCACCTGTAATCCCAGCTCCCAGAAGGTGGAGGCAGGCTGGTTGCTGACAGTTTGGGGCCATCCAGGGCCTCACAGTAAAGACTTGTCTAAAAAAAAAAAAAAACCAGACAGAACCTAAAGCCTCAGACAAAAGCCGCAGGTGACAAATATTGCGCACTGCACAGTTCATTGAGACAATCTGGCAGCCATATTCTGCCTTCCTGGTTTCTAAAACCTGGGAGCAGTAGCCCCCTTCTGCCATCAACTTAACATATTAATGTCTTTTAACTAAAATTTGGTATCATCTAACGGGTCAGAGTTGCGGGCCATGTGTCCTTTGTTCTAGAATTTTGCGGATAATGAAACTGACATCAATAATTGTTTCCCTGCAGGCTGCTTATTAAAAGAAGTGATTTTTGATGAAGTCTACTAGGTGAGTGCTCACAGCACGAGGCCCATCAGGAATGCAACCCTTACCAGTCACAGACACACAGACACACACCTGGGGTGCCTGCGTGAGTGCAAGGGAAGGAATGTTTCCAGATATCACACACACACACATACACACACACATATGCACACACACATACACTCACACATACACTCACACATACACACACACACACACACACACCCGGGGTGCATACAAGAGTGCAGGGGGAGGTATGTTTCCAGATCTCTCTCTCTCTCTCTCTCTCTCTCTCTCTCTCTCTCTCTCTCTCTCTCATCTGCCAGCCATGAGGTGTCAGCCATATTCTCCCATTACCATGACGTTCTTGCTACAGACTCAGAATCACCAGAGCAAGTTGGCTGTGAGCTGTACCCTTGACCCAAAGGAAATTTTTGAGTTGTTCTTAAGGCATTGTGTGTCCTCTCCATGTGAGTAGCTAGCACACTGTCTTTCTCCTGGGTCACAGCTCCTCAAATCCAAGTGACTTCCTAGCTGCAGTCTCCTTTCGGGCTCTCATGGGAGGCTGTAGGCTGTGCTGCAGGCTGCGTTGCAAGGCTCTGGGAACATCTTGAGTTCATCTGTAACTAATCTTGAGCCATTCCGGCTTTTCAAATTCATAGCAAATCCGGCCCAGTCAACACGTCTGTGGTAAAGTGTGAGGAGCAAATACACAGACTGAGTGCGGGTCTGGGTTTTTCCTGCCCCCCTGCCCCACTCCTAACTCCGTTGTTACCCTCCAAGTTGTAATCTTATCATGTTTAGCTGGTTCCACATACACAGCTCTAGGTCTGTTTCCAGCTGCAACCTGTTAACAGCAGATGTGCGCGTGGCTACCCCGTGCTGCCCCGTGGAAGTGTGTTTTTCCGTCAACAGCTTCAGCTCTCTCCCCTTCCTTGAAGGGGAAAAGAATTTTTTTAAAAAAATGTAACTCCAATTGAAGCGGGTGTCATACACTTGCTTCTGGGTTCTGTGCAACTTGGGGTTGCCAATGGTTTCCAAGCAACAATCTGGCACACGAGGCTATGAGAACGGAGGATATATTTGGTGGACAGTGTTGGCTGGGGGTGGGGTGGGGTGGAGTGGGTGGGGGTGGTGAGTCAAACACTCTAGTGGTCCTGGGCACCTGTCCCAGCCTTCCACCCTAAACTACAGATCCCCCAACCCGAGGCTTGGGAAAGAAAGTTCACCACTGCAGGAGTGCCCGGCAGCTTGGGCTTTAGTTGAGTCCAGATGCAGTTAGTGAAAATCATCCAGATGTGAAAGAACATACCGTCTGATTCTACTTATATGGAGTACTTAGAGCAGTTCAGTTCACACAGAGATGAAGAGTGGCGGCTGTCGGGGGCTGCTCTTTGGCCAGAGAGTCTCCAGTTTGAAAGGGAATAGAGGCCTGGGCGGTGTGGGAAGGAACTTGATGCTACAGAGAAGGAGTTAAAGAAAGGAACTCATCAATGTAGCCACCAGCATCAGTGACCTTTCTTGTTGCTATGACAACAAGAAACAAGATGACAAGAAGCAAGTTAAGGGAGAGTGGGCCTTTTTTTTTTGGCTTACAGTTTGAGGGTGCAGTCTGTCTTGGTGGAGAAGGGCTGCCTGAAGGAACTTGAAGTGACTAGTCACATCGCACACTCAGCCAGATAAATGCTGATGCTCAACTTGTCTTCTTGTGGGTCAGTTCAAGCCCCCAGCCCATGGCAGGGTGACCTACAGTTATGGGACGTCTTCCCACCTCAACGAACTTATGTAGAGAATCCCTCACAGGCATCGTGCAGAAGCTTGTCTCTCAGGTGGCTCTGGAGCCCATCCAGCTCTTTATATCAACCATCAAATCACTTAGGGATGGATGAGTAAGATGTGACCTGGTGCTCACACTGGTTGTCGCTCAAGTGGGGGGAGGGAAGGTGGGTTATGTTTGTGCCAAGTTTTTCTAACCCAATAAGCCTCTCTGCCGATGCAGTAATTCAAATCAGAACAAATCAGACCAAATTAGAAAAAGCTCAGGTTTAATGGGTGGCCCTCCAGGAAAACATGGAGAGCAGGGGAGGAGAACCAAAAAGACCATGTGTTTGTTCTCTGGGGAGCAGTTTAAATAGCCTGTGGGGGTGGTCTTGACCCTCTCTGGGGAGGAGTCACCTGTTTGGCAGGCTTCCTCGGATGTGGAGTCTGAACTGTGGCAACTCCCAGGGGAGGGGGCTTGAAATGGGGCTTTTCACCCAAATGAAAAATCCAAATTCCAAAATGGATGCCAGGGGCTGGGGTGAAGACCCACCCAAACATTCCAGACTCTTTGGATAAGGATGTTAAGGGCTGAGGTGATGCTTCCAACCAGTTTGCTCAGCTTGAATTCCCAGGAACAGTCCTCAGGTGGCCCTCACTCTGCTCTGACAGTTTAGCAACCACCTAGGCCTTTCACACATATAGGCCAGCTGTCTGTATCCTTGCTGGTCACTGTGACTTTGGAGCACAGAGCTGCTGTGGGATAATGCTCTTGTTCCCTGTAAACACTTGTCGCTTGTATTGGTTTAATAAAACACTGATTGGCCAGTAGCCAGGCAGGAAGTATAGACAGGGTGACCAGACTAGGAGAATTCTGGGAAGAGGAATGGCTCAGGTATGTAGTCAACAGCCAGAGTCATAGGAAGCAAGATGAGAATGCCTCACTAATAAAAGGTACCAAGCCTTGTGGCCAAACATAGAGAAGAATTATGGGTTAATTTAAGTTGTAAGAGCTAGTTAATAATACGCCTGAGCTAACAGGCCAAACAGTTTATAATTAGTATAATTCTGTGTGTATTTCTTTGGGATTGAACCGTTGTGGGACTGGGCGAGACAGAAACTTCTTCTGTCTACACAGAGCTGTGTCCCAGAGGCCTGCCATTCCCTTACAGCTGCATGAAGGTCCTTTGTTCTACAACCAGTAGTCTCTGGGTAAGTTCACATTGTCCTCCAGTCAGCATGATCTAGTAGCTTTGCATTGGCATTGGGAAGGAGGGAAGGAGGTCTTAGGTGGGGATAGTGTGGACAACAGGTCAGCAGAGTGACGAGACACTGCTCCTAGCTTTAGGCCACTACCCTGACAATGTAGATCCATACACCACTTTGCTTCATTTTAGACTGTTAAAAGTAGGGCAAAGGGCTAGGGATATAAAGTGCTCATCCCATAAGCACCCACACAGATAAAGGCTAGGTTCTGGGGAGGCAGAGACAGTAAGGTCCACGTAGCTCCTTTAGTGAGTTCAAGGCCAGAGAGAGATTTTTGACTCAAAATTAGGGCAAACAGGGTTTGGCTGTACAGTCTCTAAAGATCCTTTAGGGGTGTTGTCTTCCTAAACTCTGCTGAGCCTGGCAGCCTCTCCAGGACACATTACCATAGAAATGTAGTGTGCCTGTGTTTCTTAGTGTGTGTCAGGACCTCCAGAGTTGAGATAACCTCAAATACATTGCTGGGCCCCAGGGAGGTGAGTGATGGGCTCCAAGAGCCATGAGCCATCTGAAGAGGCCCTGAGGCTGAGTCTGAAGCAGGCAAGGTAGGTCCCTAGGCCACTTGACAGGACAGGGCCCCTTAGAGAGGTTTGAGCTCTGCTGAGCAGGAAGGAGGGTGGCTGGCGTCTGGGTTAGAGTAGCTTCCTGGGGGCAGAAGAGAACTCATTTGTCTTAATGAGGAGGAAAGAACAAAACCAAAGCATTCATTAGCACTTCCAGGAAGGTGCAAGAATGTACTTGATCTTTTACTTGAGTCACGACAGCTGCGGAGCTGACTGGCAAAGAGGCTGGTGGAGAATTCTCTGTCCTGGTGGAGGGAGGGGGCTTCAAGGGCTTCTCTCTGGCTGCTCTAAGGTGCCCAACCCACGTCACCTGCTTAGTAGCCGGTGGCATGCGATTCCGACTTGGTTTTTAAAAACCTTGTGTCCCAGCTTTCCCAGGGTTGTCAGTCTCAAGTTCACTGGAAATTTTGGCTGTGCCCCTTTGCCCCCAAAATAAACTTTGACAGGCCTTGATTTCTACAGCCAGTTCTAGGGTTTCCAGGAGCACGATGCCACTCAGTTCCTTTACACACTTGGCTCAAGCTAGTATAGAATATTTCTTCTTTCCTTCAAAAAGAAAGTTTGTGGCTGGGTGTGGTGGCCTTTAGTCCCAGCCCTCAGGAGACAGAGGCAGACAGGTCTCTGAGTTTGATGCCAGCCTCGTCTACAAAACAAGTTCCAGAACAGCTAGGACTATACAGAGAAATCCTGTCTCAGGAAAAAAAAAAAGTTGGTGTGTGCATGCATGCACACATGCATATGTACGCCATGCACGTGTGTGCTTATCTATGCACTTATAAGGGCCAGTGTCCAGCACTGGATCCTTCCGTGGCCACATCTAGGTCCTAGAGATCTGCAGTCAGGTTATTGTGCTTGAGTAGCAAGGACTTTTATCCGCTGAACCATCTCTTCAGCCCTGAAATAGCACTGCTGAGCACAAATTAGAAACTGTAGGGTATAGCTGGCAGTATAGGAGTTCAACTTGAGACCATTCAGTCTGTGAGCAGCCACAACTGGCTCAGGGAAATGTGGTCCACCATGAGCCCCAAACAGAGGCTGAGACTCCCCCTCCTTCCGTCTTCTCTTGACTGCTTTCAGATTCCCTTCATCATTCGCACCGCTATCCCAATTCACTGGGTTTTCAGAATCCATTCAGGGTCGTCCATTACTATTTCCAAATATTGCCCAGATCAGCATAACGGGTGCATTATGGGTACTTACCCCAAGTGACTGGCAGCTTCGTGACCTTTCGTTCCCAGCCACAAATGAAAGGGGACGTCCAAGACATGGGCACGTCTGACTAATGCACACAGTCCTCGTGAAGAACAGGATAAATTACAGAGAATGGCAACGTAATGATTACAGAAAGGTATATGAGGCAGAACCCATTAGCGAGCCACGTTTTGTTCAAACCCGAGAGAGTGGCAGGCAGAATAACACGCCTTTGTGCTGGAACCCACTGAGCCATAGCAATGAGTAATAACGCAGCCGGGGATCTGTGCACATTTCCCCCCTTTTGTGCCTATTTTCATAAGTTAATAACTCAAGCATGGAAACTGGTGCAGGCTGAGCCCTGGTGGTGGAAGCCGGGCAAAGGGTGTGGGAAACAATTTGTTGTTGTTGCTGTTGCTGTTACTTAATTTAGCGCGACTGTTTTTGAGAGAAGAGTGGCGATGTCACCGTGGGTTTTCTCTGGTGATGCCTTAGCATCAGGCCCGAGACCGTTTGTTTGGCTTTTGTTCCAGCAGGTTCACTTTTAATGACAGCACAGAGCGGTTTCTCTCCTCACAGGTGTTCCTTTCTGTTCGCTGCAGGTGGGATGGTTGCGGGGTCAGGAATTGAGTCAAACCTTGGAAATGACGTCATTCTGGACTCACCTGCCTTCACCCAGAAGACTCCCACCCCACCAGCAAACCAGGACTGGGTGAACAGCAGCTGCGCCAGACAAAGAGGGGAGGCCCTCATTGTGGGTTCTGGTTTATCTATAGCAAACAAAGCAAAAGACAGCAAGAAGCTAGTCACCCTTCTCTCTCCTGTCTGTGGGGAGGGACCAAGTTTCATGTGGGTCTTTTTTTTTGAGACAGGAGATCTTCAAGATGGAAGAAAAAATGGAGAACAGTCAGTAAACACCCTGGTACCCACATCCTCCAAACAAATTACTTTTGCATGTTACAACATGCTAACTTTAAAAACTAAAAACCCAGCTGAAACACAGCTCACAAATATTGAACCCTATCTTTAATTTCATAGTCAAGCAAAGGGAGGAGCAGGAGGAAAAGGGACCCCAGATTAGCGCATGCAACACCTTTCTCATCTCCTAAAGGAGACTTCCAGGACGGTACAGCTGAACCCTAATACCCAGGAATGGGAAAGAAGGCCTGTCCCCCTATTCTAGACCTTGTATGGAGGAGACAGAGCAGAGGATAATGCCCAAAGCAGCCCCTGACCAACCCCAGGAAGGGTGTGCATAACACTGGGAGGTCCGAAGGAAAAGCCAGCCAGGCAGGGAGGCAGGGAGGCAGGACACAGAAATAAATAACACATTCTTTACAGGGTGCATTTAAATTTATTTATTTGTATTTTTTATGTGCATTGGTGTTTTGCCTGCTGTAGCATCTGCGCTACTATGGGTACTACAATCCTGTAGCACCTGTACTTCATGTACTATGCCTGTAGCTTACCGCCTGCATTACAGGACCTTTTGCTATTCACACACACACACACACACACACACACACACACACACACAGAGGGGGGGGTCATCCTTGAAACAAGAATGCCCCTTTTATTGTGTTCCAGGGCAGCTTATATAGGGATCCTTGACTGATATCCATGCTCCAGCCAAACCCACCAGAAACCCTCCCCTGGCATCAGGAACTCCTGATGCTCAGAGCAGCTGCAAACACAGGAAAACAAGTTGTTTTGCTCAGAGCAGCTGCAAGCATGACAAGTTGTTCACAAGAAATTCAGGGTTTGGGGGTCCGCAACCCCCAACAGCCTGCATGTATGTCTGTGTAAGGGTGTCGGATCCCTTGGAACAGACAGTTGTGAGCTGTCATGTGGGAGCTGGGAATTGAACCCAGGTTCCTCTGGAAGAGCAGTCAGTGCTCTTAACTGCTGAGCCATCCTCTCCAGCCTCCACAGGGAGCTTTTAAATGCACATATATCCCCTCCCCCGCCAAGGTTCATTGGAAAGGATAACAAAATTCCCATCAATTTGTCACCTTTCAAGGACAATTTAATAACGTTTATTTTGTTATTATAATTGTTCAATTTGTGAATCTTTAGTACTATTCCTCCCCAGGGACACCTCTATCTTTGGAGTCTTTCTTTTTTCCTCCTCTTTCTTCTCCTCCTCCCCTCCCCTTCATTTTAAGTAATCTTTGAGGAGGATGGGACCTGGCCTTCTTATAGATAGTTGAACTAGGTGTCTTGAATCCTTTAGTTTATTCTGGAGTTTGATCGGGTTCAGTAGATCCACGTGCTGGCTGAGGCCACCATGAGCCTCCATTCTGGCCCATTGCTAGACTCCCAGCTAACCAAGGCTAAAAATACTCATTGATGCAGTGGGGCTCTGAGCTTACACAGGGCATGTAGGCTGACAGCTCTGTTTATAAACTGATGCTCCACTTAAAATAATAATAACCATAAAAGAAGGCTTGCTCCGGCCTTCAGGGTCTCCCGTGGGAACCTGAGCAGTAACGGTGCAGCGTTGTTCCTAGAGATTCTCACCCACTCCTGTCCCACCCAGACAATATTTACACAGCCATGTTGGTTCCAAGGACACAAAACCTCAGGGTTCCTGGCACAGAGTATTGCCTTCTCACTAATACAGCACCCTATTTGGCCTGGCCAGACCCTCTCCCTGCCTGCCAGTCAGAGGTTTGGTCCTCTGAGAATTCTTTGAAGGCTGGTAGGGTGTGCCTTGCATTTCCTAGCTCTCCTTCAGCTAGGTACATGTTACCGTTCCCAGCCCTGGAAGCGAAGGAAAGGAAGGACAGAGCACTGAGCACCTAGTGGCTAGTGGATTATTTCTAAACCAAAGCCACCCCAGGTCCCTGAAGAGCAGGGTTTACTCTGGCTGGAGGCGGCAGTAGATAACTGACTTCACAGAGGCCCAGGGGAGAGGAACAGTGGGGGTTTTGTTAGCTCTGAATGCCATTGGTTTGGAGAAAGTTCCTCTGCCCTGGGTCCTGACTGGCTCTTGACTGAGATGCTGGTTTTGTTTGTTTGTTGTTTGTCCGCAGCCCATGGGTACCTTATGGCATCTCTTTGTGGTTATCAATCCATAGCCAGTCTTCATCATCTGTCACATTTGCCCCAAATATTTCTCCTTTTATAATTTGTAAAATTACATTGTGTGTGTGTGTGTGTGTGTGTGTGTGTGTGTGTGGTTGGTTGGTTGTTTCTCCAGTGTGGGTTGGGCCCAGGAATTGAACTCAGGTTGTCAGACTCAGCCACAAGTGTCTTTACTCACTGGGCCATATTTTATATTTATGACACTATTGTAAATGGGTTGCCTAGATTTTCTGATCTAAAGCTTGCAGGCAGACTTTTCAGTCCCACCAACTGCTCCCCAACTACTACACAGAGACTTAATATTAATTATAAATGTTCAGCCGATAGCTTAAGCCTTTTTTTTCTCTTTTGCTTGCTCTTATAACTTAACCCATTTCTATTAATCTATGTGCTGTCCCAGGCTTGTTTACCTTATGTATGTACTTCCCATTCTGCTTGCTCTGCATCTCATGGTATCTCTATGCCTTCAGTCTCCTCCAACTCTGCCTTTCTTCATCCTAGCATTCTCTCTGCCCCAAAAATCCTGCCTAGCTGTTAGCCAATCAACTTTTTATTAATAATGAAAGCAGCATATTTTCATACTGTAAAGAAGAATTATTCCACAACATTTCCCCCTTTTGTCTAAATAAAAAAGGAAGGTTTTAACTTTAACATAGTAAAATTATATACAACAAAAAAGTTATCAAGTAAGAATTATAGTTATAATATCCTATCCATTTGTATTTGGCAAATTAAAAGAAAATATTCAATTATTTATCTTATCTTTGTGAGTCTAAAGTTTTAGATATAATTTACCTTTTTATCATAACTAAGGAAAATTTTAAGTCTAATTATTTAGTCTTTACTCCATCAAAGACTCCAGAAGGGTGTAATGTTGCCTAACAACAGGGACATCTGGCCTACCCAAATTTCTCCTGTAGCATTGAGGTATCCAGCTTTGGTTTACAGGCCTAGTATATCTGACAGACATTTCTGAGAAGCAGGAAATTTTGAAGAACTGTCCCACCTTGTCTTGGCAAAGTTCAGCAGTAGCTTTCTTTTGTGTCCTACTTGTCCAGTTTGGAAAGCATACTGTCAGCACTTGAGGCGAGGGCAGTTTCTTATCCAGTGGCTAGTTTTTGCCACAAAGAAAGCAAGCTCCATATGGAGTTTCTTCAATACCCATTATCTTTTCTGAAGTAAATTGGTGCTGCGAGGAGCAGAAGTGTCTCACTGTCATGAAAAGTCTCAGGTCATTAAACATCTTAAGTGCCATATTCTGTAGGTCTTTGAAGTGTTTAAGACCATCTATCTATTTAAATATTTCTGTTTAACCTTGAAAACAGGCCTAATATGACTACAAGTTTGTTTATTGTAGATAACTAACTACTAACTCATCTTTCTCCTTTTTTTTTTTTGAGGTAACTTTGATTTGAAACCTGTCCTCGAACTACCTCTTATAGACCAGATTGGCCTTGAACTCACAGAGATATGCCTGCCTCTGCCTCCCGAGTGCTGGGTTTAAAGGCATGCACCACCACCACCCAACTAGAATCTATATATATATATTTTTATTTTCGAGACAGAGTTTCTCCGTAGCTTTTGTTTCCTGTACTGGAACTAGCTCTTCTAGACCAGGCTGGCCTTGAACTCACAGAGATCTGCCTGCCTCTGCCTCCCGAGTGCTGGGATTAAAAGCGTGCGCCACCACCGCCCGGCTAGAATCTGTATTTCTTAATTATACATCAATATTTGTAAATGAGCTACATAAACATAATACCCCCAAAGTAGAAACATAAAAACAGTATAACAAAAAATAGCTTTAAGTTTGGATCACCCAAAATCCATGCCAATGTAAATTATTTGGAGATTATTAATTGTTTTTTATTTTTTTTTATTTTTTATTTTTATTTTTTTTTTGGTTTTTCGAGACAGGGTTTCTCTGTGGCTTTGGAGCCTGTCCTGGAACTAGCTCTGTAGACCAGGCTGGTCTCGAACTCACAGAGATCCGCCTGCCTCTGCCTCCCGAGTGCTGGGATTAAAGGCGTGCGCCACCATCGCCTGGCTAGTTGTTTTTTAGATTAAAGTAGATTCTGGAGTGGAGCCTGGAGTGGACCACCTTTGCCTGGAGTGGAGCCTGGAGTGGACCACCATTGCCCAAGAGACTCTGTCTTCTAGGCCACCCCTTTCCAGGGTCTTAGAGTAGGTTTGCAAGGGCAGTCTTTCGGTATTTACATTTTATTCAGCTCCAGAGAGAACTCTCTGCCACTTATTCCTTTGGTCCCAGGGTTGCTAGTCAATCTATCTGTCTTCTCTCCTTCTTCCAAAGCTTTTTGTATTTTCTCTACATAATAATACCCAGGCTTCCTAGCGATGCTCAGCCGGAAAGAGGGACAGAAACATCTGTTCCAGCTTCCTGGAAGTGGAAGCTCTTATCTTCCTTTTGGGTGTATGCAAATATTGTTTTTCTTAAAAAAAAATCCTAAATTCACTTTGCCTGCTAATGCCATGTGATGAGTGGAAATGGGAACTGTGCAGTCACCTCTGTTTGAACCCTTCTCTCATAGTAAGCTCTGTTTGTTCGCATTTTAGAATCAGTCCCTTTCTTTTGCTGAGTACCTTGTTGTATAAGGACGTACAACAACTTGACCATGTTCCTACTGATGAACACTTGAGTAGTTTCTGAGTTTGGGGAATTAAGTATAGAGAGAATAAGTTATTTTAATAAAGTGATCCCAATAATCTTTCTACTGAATATATAGTTCAGTAATAACAATGCTTCCAGATAAACCCTTTATTTCTGGTACGCTGTCCTGGTTTTGTTCTGTTGCTGTGATAAAACTCTCTGACCAAAAGCAACTGAGGGAGGACAGGGTTAATTGTTTTACTCTTACAGGTCACAGTCCATCATTGGCGAAAGTCAGGGCAGGAACTCAAGCTGGAATTTGAAACAAAAACCTTGGAGAACGCTATTTGCTGGCTGGTTCAGCTTCTTGCTCAGTCAGCTTTCTTACACAGCCAGACCCTCCACGAGTGTCTTTCCTCTGGGGAGACCCTTCCCAAGGAGCAGCGAGACCACTTGTACGGATGCAAACAGCAAGAGGTTTATTCAGATACACAGGTACCTGGGGCGACAAAGTCTCTCAGAGGACTTGCGCACCTCCAGGTCGGGGTAATGGGTTTATATATGTTTTGGGGAGCAAAAAGCGCGGTACAGAAGCAAGAAGCGTAGTTACAGGGTTTTCATTGGTCAGTTTGAATGTGGCCAAGTTCAGGTTGGGACAAGGTCTCTAGTTCCCGAGAATTCAGATATGGGCTGCCTTGGCTCTTATCTAGGGCAGACTTCACTGTTCCTCCCCGCCTGGGACAGACGGTGCCTAGCCATATTCTCGGTATTCCCGTTCCTCCCCCGGCCCAGCCACAGGTGTCTCTAGCTCGTTTTGGCAGCTTTTAAACTGTCCTTTGTTCAAACCCTGAATATTCAGTACAAGCCTTGTAAAATGGCATTACAGGTGCTAAGTTGTTTAACAAGCTGGGGGGGGGGGGGTGTCTTTCAAGCCCAGGAGCACAGGCAGGCCCAGGGAATGAAGCCACCCACAGTGGGCTAGGCTCTCTGACAATAATTAACAAGTCAACCCCCCACAGGCATACCCTCAGGCCAATCTGATCTAGCAATGTTCAATTAAGACTCCTTTCTCAGGTGACTCCAGGCTGTGTCAAGTTGACAATTAAAACTTGTGGGTTTGGAGTTGGTTTCTTGCTTAAAAGCACTTGTTGCCCTTGCAGAGGACTCGGGTTTAGTTCTCAGCCCACACCGTTGCTCACAACTTCCTTTAACTCTGGTTCCAGGAGATCTGATGCCCTTCTCAGACTTCTACAGGCACCAGGCAAGCACATGGTGTACAGACATACAGGCAAAACACTCATACACATAAAATAACTAAATCTAAAAAGGAAATCTTTTTTTTAGACCAAGCTGGCCTTGGACCTATAGAGACCCACCTGCCACTGCCTCCCAAGTGCTGGGTTTAAAGGTGTGTGCCACCACTGCCAGGCGCCTAAAAAGGAAACCTTTATAGCTTACTAGGACACACCTTGAGTTTGTAAGTTTCTTCCTTCATCCATTCATTTCTTTCACTCAGCCTATGTTTAGTGAGCCTATTCTCCGAATTAGAAATCATTTCGGGAGGATTATCAGCAGTGAGGGGGGGTGGGGGGGAGACACAGGACCTAGATCTCTCCCGCAGCAGTTGACAAGTGGTGAAATACAATATTGTAAACAAGGGATGACAAGTGACATCAGTAGTACCTGTTGTAAAGGTTAAACAGTGCTGGCCGAGTGGATGGAGTACACCAGGCAGCCTCGTGGTAGACAAGGTGTCCTTCGGTCCCAGAGTGGTGGCTGGAGGGCTGACCTGTCGGGAGAAGGACTGGGAGGCCCCTTGGAGAACGCTGGGTTTGAGGAAGACACAGGATTGATTGATTGATTGATTGATTTTTTTTCTGTAAGCCTGTATCTTTAAATGTCTTCACTCCTAGGGAAACAATGTACCTAAGAGGTGGCTTACACACTGTCCATAAAAGATGGGGCAGACCCAGGGAACAAGCCTCTGACTGAGACTGCCCAGTGAAGTGAGTGACTCTCATTGCGGGCTTTTAGGGCTGTGCCTTCTCCATCAATGTGAGTACACCCTGCATTTTTCCAGCCCACCTTTCCACCACTCCTCTCCTTTGGGGGCATCCCCACCAGGAGTGGCAGTAGTTAGAAACCTACAGCCACATGTGGTCCCTAGAGCTTCCGGTCTGTGTGCTGTAGGCCAAATCTTCTCTCAGAGCCAGGGCCGTGGGAGTTCTCGCTCTGTAACTGAGAGTTTGAAGAGAGCTAATGAGCCCACGTGTTTCTCTGAGCGACACCACTTTTGCTACCATGTCTTCAGTAGAGCTGTGGGCCATGTTTACACCCAGACCCAGCCATTCTTTAGGTTTTATCCCATTTAGCTTTCTGGTACTGGGGACCAAGGCACTACCTCCTCAGGCTAACCCCGAACTCACTCTGTAACCCAGGCAAGCCCTGAGCTTAATAAGATCCTCCTGCCTCAGCCTCCTGAGTATCTGGGATTCCAGGCCTGACCCACCAGGCTTGGCCCGTCTTATTTACTTCTCACGGCAGCCCCACCATGGTGGTGGGTGCTTTCGCGCTCCCTGCTTCTAGAACATTGGAGATCTAAAAAGGTTGAGCGAGTGGCCCAAATTTGGTGAGAGGTGAACACTGAAGGGTAAGTTAGATTTGTTTGGCTCCAAATCCCTTGCTTTTCCCCTTTCTTTTTGCTACAGGGTTTACTGTTTTCTCAATTTTGAATAGGGGGAGGAGTGTCCTCTGGGGATCAGCCTTTGAAGAAGTCTGAAGGAAGTTCTAGACTCACTCTTTTCCATGGTTTCTAAGGAAGAAATGGGGGAGGAGATAGTCCAGTGTCAGTTCTGGGACTGGGATTCTAGGAAGGATTCAGGCTGTGGACCTCCATATGCGAGATGTAGGGGGGTCAGAGCAGGAGGGAGATGGGGGTGGGGGCATGAGAGCTGCTTGGATTCTGGAGCTGGAAAACCTGGGCTCCAATCCAGACTCGACCAACCGACCCTGAGAGTTTGGGCATATTGTTGGAGCCTCCCATTTCCACATTCCCATTTCCACGTTTACAAAATGGTGACTAACATCTCCCTGGAGACGCGCTGGGTCAGTACACCAAGACAAACACGTGAAATGCTGAGACGCTATCAGGCCCACTGCAAACGCCTAATAAGTCCTGGCTGCTGTTCTCACTCACCATTGTTCTGGAAAGCAAGATGCTGTGACACGGGGAAGCACAGACACTATAAGAACAATGCCTTCGGGGGCAGAGGTGGCCAGCAGCTGCCCAGGCTGCTGCCTTGTTCAGGCCCGGCCCTGAAGGGGGATACTGGTGTAGGGGACCCAACTTCCTGTATCAGCGAGACTGTGTTACCTGTGGGGTGCCTCCCAACCTGCAGAGGTCAATTTGCCTCTTTGCTTCTGTAGCTGCCCTCCAGCAGCAGCGGCAGCAGCAGCGGCAACGGCTGAGGGAGAAGCAGCTGGGGTTGGCGCTCAGCCACTCCAGCTGTCGTCTTTGGTAACGTGTTTATCTGCTCCAGAGGGAGATAGATGGCTGAGCGAGGAGGTGTACGGGAGGCTGGACTCCACACACAGTGACCTGCCAGCTTGGGTCCTATCACCATGGGCTGTGGTGCCCTCTGCACCGCTCTGCACCAATGAGAGGCAGTTTGCAAACTTATTCTAAACAGATTACATTTCATATCCTAATGTGGCTGCTGGCTACCTGCCCAAGGATTTTAGCCTCCAGGAAAGAAACAATTCCGTGAGCTGAGTGCTCTGCGCTTTGACTCTGCGTACATTGCTTAAGGCTTTTCCCAGGTCCCTTTAACACCCCCCCCACACACACACACACACACACTTCCTTTCAGAAAGTTCGCTCTCCTCTGGGCTTAACCAGAAAACCTGGAAGCTGCTCTCTGCCCAGTCAAAGCCAATGAGCTGCCCCACCCCCACCCCCATGCTGAGCCAGGAATCCAGTACAAACCAAATGCCCAAGGAATCCCAGAACCTCGGGGATGCTGTCTCCATGTCCACTGAGTGATCTGCCATACTCTTCAGGTGACGACTCTTCAGGCAGTGGCCACTCTGGGAACCCAGATGTTTAATCATGCAAAGCTGGCAGCTGTTTTCTCCTGGTCTTTCATTGTCTAAAAGTTGGAGTACACATGCAGTCTCAGAACAGGATTCTAGACAGACCGGGAGTGACACGGGCAGCCATAGGATGCTCTCACTTGTTTGAGGTTCAAGTGTGTGCACACTTGTTAACAGGTGAGCACTCGGACATGTTTATACATGCATTAGTAAGTGTGAACACACACACACACAAATGAATAGTCACACGCAAAGTCCCCAGTGAACACAACATGTTCACAGGCTCTGTGGAAGCATCTCAGGCCTTTCAGAATTTGTTAGGAGCTCATCTTCTTTTCATTCTTTCTTGCATCCTTTCTTTCTTGCATCTTTTCTTTCTTTCTTTCTTTCTTTCTTTCTTCTTTGGGTTGTTGTTTTGTTTTTCGAGACAGGGTTTCTCTATAGCTTTAGAGACTGTCCTGGAACTAGCTCTTGTAGACCAGGCTGGCCTCAAACTCACAGAGATCCACCTGCCTCTGCCTCCCGAATGCTGGGATTAAAGGCATGAACCACCACCACCCGGCCTACAGAGTCTCACTATGTACCCCCAACTCTTCCAGAACTCACTATGTCGAACTACTCAAATCCACAGAGATCCTTCTGCCTCTGCCTCTTCAACGGTGGGATTAAAAGTGTGCACTACCGTGTCAGCTGAGTAGTTCATCTTTTAAAAGTTTGAGTGACTGTTTAGGATTAATGTTTGAATATTTAGTCTCCATTTGGTGGACCTGTTTGGGAAGGACTAGGATGTGTGCCCTTGTTGGAGGGTATGTACCGTGGAGGGCGAGCTTTGTGTCTTCAAAAGATTCACACTGTTTCCTGAGGGCTCTCTGCCTCCTGTTTGCGAATCAAGATGTGAGCTCTTGGTTCTGTCAACACAGACTCTGGCCCTCTGGAACTGTAATCCCAGTTAAAAGCTTCCTCCTGTGAGCTGCCTTGGTCGTGTGTTTGGTCACAGCAAGAGACAAGTAACCGAGACACTGCCTCGTGGTGTCTGTCACTGGCTAATGTGGGTCTAGAGGGAGGATGCCAGGGTGTCTGGGCTCTTAGGCCTCTTCGCTTTACAATGAACTGTACAAAGACACACAAATAGTTACAGGGGTGGAGAAAGTTTTCTAAAGTGAAGGCACTGGGGCCTGGGAGTGTGCCATGTCTCCCTAGGGCTCAGCTCCAAGACTGAAAAGAGAAGGACTGAGGTGAGGTCTCTGCTGACCTTTTATGACTCATTAACCCAGTGCCCCCCTCTTCTATATAAGGGAGTGAGCAGGCTTTTCAGCGTGCGCTGTCCTGGCTGAATGACGCTCAGGTGTCTTTCCCCACAGCCCTTTGTGTGTTCGCCTCTGGAATTTCCTCTACTGTTTGTCAGCCTCCTGGCTGCTCAGGCCGCTGCAGAACAAGGACAGCTCTCTGCTCATGCCCCCACCACCTGCCTCCTGGCAGGGCCCCTAGGGAAGGCGGACAAAGAAAAAATAAACAGTGACCGGCTAGCACTAGAAGGCCAGGAAAGCCAGTGCTTGAGCCCAGGGGCAAGGGAATTTACTGTTGACACCCACTGGCAGCTGGCCAGGCCCCTGACAGACAGGCTGCCCCCTCCTTCACAAGATGACAGCTGGAGGCTTGATCAGCCAACCCCTCTATGAAACCCCGAATAGCTCTGTTCTTCGTTCTAGGTTTCTACTGGAGGAACCAAAGAGGGTACGCCAAGCTCATCCTGCTTGGGGCTTGGTGCACAGCAGTCACCCACAGGTGCTCTGGAGTCCGAAGGCAGATTCAGGAGCCAGCAGCTGAGTGTGTCGGGGCTATACTCTGTAACGAAGTACAAAGCCACAATGGCCGACCAAAGACGTGGGGGCCACAGTATGTTCATCCTCTCCGGGGAGGGGGGCAGGGAAAAAAAGACAAATGGTGGGGCTTTTATTTTTAACCTGAACTGAGAAGTAGAACGAGGTGACCCCAAGCTGTGAAAAGAGCCATGGTCATAAACGCGTTTATCATCAATTAACACCTCCAAGTCCTGAGGCTGGCCGGGCAGCTGGCATGTTTTGGTTAGTTCACATTTTAACACCACACTCTCCTCTGCTTCTCCCTAAGCGGATGCTGGGTAGCTGCAGGATGGCTAATGTGTACTTAGTTAACACAGGCCTGAGGTGTGGCTCCTGGACAGCAGAGTAGGGACTTCTCCACTGTCCCCACCCCTGGGGCACTCACCCAGCAGTGTGACCTGCCTGCAGCCTAAGTGGATAGAATGTGTTTGAAGGTTTAATTACTTGCCTTTAGAATCTGCCTGCCCCTCAGGAGAAAGGACATAGACTTTATGTTTTACATGTTGAAATGTATTTTAATAGATAACCTGTACACCCTGTACAAATAAAAGATCTAAACTGCCTGTCGTTCTGAAATATGTATGTATGTGTATGACACGGGGAAAGGGGCTCATATGCCACAGCATGCATGTAGCGGTCAGAGGGAATCTGGGGGAGCTGTTTCTCTCCTTCCTTCTTTAAATGGATCTGGGGCCTCGAACTCAGATCCCCAGGCTTTTGTGGCCAACACCTTTGTCCACTGAGCCATCTCGCTGGCCTCTGCCTCTGTCTCTTGAAAATCACTCTTCTTCCACTGTTGCCCTATTTCACAGGAGCCGACAGAGCTATTTTTGTCACACACGAGGTAGGACACTTTAGTTTGTTACATGGAGGGCAGGGGGCTGTGCCTCTGTTTATTTAACCAGTTGGAGAATGCCAGACACTGGGGCTGTGTGTCGTCTTCCGTGAATACAAGCGATGCCGCCTAAAGGGTGGTAGGGGTGCACATGGCTCCCACCCGCCTGAGCACACCTTTCTGTGAGTTCTCAGAGGCTGAGCTCTCGGGGATGGGAGAAGCCTTTGTAGTTTAGCAGCAGGCAGAAGGATGCAGCCGCACACCTATTTCAGACACAGCATGTGAGAGAAATGTGACAGCCCCGAAGGTGGACCGTGATGCCTTGGTTTAGATTTCAGTTGCCCTTTTCTTCCATTCTGTGTTGTTAAAAGCCTCTCTCCAAATGTATATGATATTGTATTTCAATCTCTACGCCTCAGGTGCCAGGATGGGCAAGTGATCCAGGTTCCATCATCATATCTCGTCAGCTCTTACTTCTTGCTGGTGTTTGCATGGGATGCTTAGGTTGGTGGTGTTTTTTTTTTAATTGATTTATTACAATCTTTAAGCAAGGGAGCTTGCCTGTTGTCTGAAGTATTGACTGTGAATAACTTCTGCAAGTGGATTTGCGTGCATTTATGGGAGGTTTGGTCACGAGGAGTGGGCGGGTTAACCTTCAGTGTCACATGACTGGATTTGGGGTATCCCTGAAGGTGATTCCAGAGAGGTTTAACTGAGAAGGGAGAGCCCAGCCTGTATGTAGGTGGCACCGTCCCATGTACTGGAGTTCCAGGATGGGAGATTCGTCAGCATTTTCTGTTGTCTGCCTCCTGGTTTGTTCGGCCGTGGGGAGTCCCGGCTGTCTGTGACCAATGGCATGTCTTCCCCTCCATGTTGGACCCCCATCCTCTCAAATCCCGAGCTAAATCAAACCTTCATCCATTGCTCTTCTGAGGCAAGGGGTTCTCTGAATGCTATCTCTCCATCACAGGTAGTCTAGCTAGCTAGCCAGCTTGTCTCTGGAGCTGAGATTACAGGCGGGCTACCGCACCCACTGACACACGTGGGCACTCTGCTCCTCACACTGGACTTGGGCCATCTTTCCAACCCAGAGTTTCGTTTTTTAAATGCAACTGATTGAATCAGTTCCCCTTCTTTAATTTTTTGTGCATTCTTATAAAAACCCTCTTCCCTACAAAATGGAAATCTATATTTTCTTCTAATTCTTTCTGTTTCATTTTTTACATTATATATTTGGCTTTATTTGTCTATGGAATGTGTTGTTTGTACTCCCCCCCCCCGTTGTTTTATTACCATTCACCAAAGAGACCACCTCATTGACTCCAAATAACATCTTGATCTTAGCCCTTGAACGCGCTTAGCTCTTCTCTGGCTTTCTCGTCTGAGGAACAAGGGTGCGTTTTGATGAATTACATGCAATGCCTTGGCTTAGGACCCCAGATTGAAAATTGATATTTTTATAGATAGTTTAATGTATAGGAATTGCTTCTCACTTCAGAAAAATTCATGTTCTTTGTGTACTGAGCTTTCTTCCATTGTATCGTATTTTTAAAAAATAAAATATCTATTTTGAGAGGAAGTGTGTGTGTGTGTGTGTGTGTGTATGAGCGCACATGTATGTTCATGTACTTAAATGCAGGTGTCTGTTGAGGCCAGAAGAGGGCATCAAAACCCCTGGTGCTGGAGTCACAAGGAGTTGTGAGCCACCCACAAGTTGGAACCAAATCCAGGTCCTCTGGAAGAGCAGTATGGACTATTAACTCCAGAGCCTTCTCTCTAGCCCCTTGATTCTGCCGTATTTTAAACCTTGCTTTCCTCATCTGCTCCCTTGTGTCTAATCTCTACAGCTTTGAACAGAAACGTTCCTGCTGCTTGCCCTACATGAAAAAATTCCAACAAAACAACCTAACTCAGGAGGGTGACAGAAAGAAAGGACGAAAGAGGAGGGAGCTGAAATTCCACACAGGGGAACTCTGTCCATGGAACTCTGGGAAAGGCTGGATGTTGCCTGTTGATGCCCACGGGAAGCCTTGAATCTCTCCTGAGGGCCCAAGTCATCTGGACAAGGTAATTATTTTCCTAAACAGTCTTGTCAGGGAGAGGAGATATGCTGTTTTAGAAGGCTGAATCAGGACTCTCCGGAACCTGACACTCATCCATGTGTGGACAGGTGCCACATCCCTAAAGAGCCATGTCTGGTCCAGGGTGACACAATCATTTCCTGTTACTATTTCAGGCAACGTGGGGCTTCCAGTAGCATGAGTGTCCAACTGTGACTCTCAGCACACGCTGGAGCCCTCTGCCCTGCTTTTGTCTGAGATCAGCTCTTGTTTTCTTTTAACGATTATTTTACTTACGTGTGTGGTCATGTGCCTGTGCATTATGTACAAGTACACACATGTGAATGTGGGTACCCATGGGTGGCATCAGATGCCCTGTAGCTGGAGGTACAGGTAGTTGTGAGCCAGTGGCTTGTGGGCACTAGGAAATGAACACCAGTCCTCTGCAAGAGCAGCAAGTACTCTTAACAGCTGCACCATCTCTCCAGCCCTAGTGCCATTTTCTCAATGTTGTCTTTACTTCCCCGCAAAGAAGGATTTCACCTGTATGTAAGCCCACCACTATAGACAACTACCAGAAAGAAAGAATTTTTTGATTAACTTTTTTTCTTTCTATGTAAGGGTAAGAGTGGGGGTGGGTGGTTAGTTGATAAAGTACTTGCCTAGCCTGCGTGATGCCCTGGATCCAATCTCTTGGACCACATAAGCCAATCATAGTGATATACACCTAAAAACCTAGCACTTGGGAGAGGAAGGCGGGAGGATCAGAAATTCAAGGTTATCGTTGGCTTCATAGAAAGTTCTGGGGCAACCTCAATTATGTGAGACCCTGTCTCAAAAGCCCCCCCAAAAAATAAACATTTTAAAAGTCTATATCATTTTATAAATGTGATCAACTACTTGTAACAACACACACAAAAAAAATTTTTGAAGCATCAAAATCATCTCGGCTAGCCCTCTTGACAGCTCTAGGGCAGGAATTAGGAATTTATTTGGTGAACGGGCAAGGAAACCAATGGTGACTGAAGCATGGAACTTGATGCCACAGCTGGTACAACAAGGAGAGTCAGGCCCAGCGTATGAGACCAATGTTTTCACCTACACTGTGGTCCGTGCCCCTGAACCCTTGTACTTACTGTCATCTCACTCATGGTTTGGCTGTGGGTTAGCCCCCAAAGGTTCATGTGCTAGAAGGGTTTGGCTGTGGGTTAGCCCCCAAAGGTTCATGTGCTAGAAGGGTTTGGCTGTGGGTTAGCCCCAAAGGTTCATGGGTTGGGTGATTAGTGTAGAGGTGCTGAGGTGATGGGATCTTTAGGGGGCGGAGTTTAATGTGATGCAGTTAGGATACGAAGTGTGTTGGGGTACTAGGATACGGAGAGCTCCGTCCTTATTCTCAGGGACCGTGTCAGGTCTTATGGGACTGGATCAGCTCTTGTAAAGATGGGTTGCTAGACAAGAACCTGACTCTGTCTTTGAATCCCTTTGCTGTGCTCACCTTTGACCCGATGACCTTACCAGAGCCAATGCTGATGCCCTGCTCTTGAACAGTCAGAACTGTGAACTGAATAAAATCCTCTTCTTTAGAAAGCTCTCTACTTCCAATATCCTGTTATGGTAACACAAAAGGAGACTACGAAAGCCACTCTGAGAGATACGCGTTTTCTTACTCTTTTTATTTAATGCTTTTGGTTGCATATGAGTTCGGGCATATTTCCATGTTTTACAAATCATTCGTCTTGATTTTCCTACTGTCTTGCCCATTGTTCAGTGTCTTCTCCCGTGTGTTGTGTGTGTGTGTCTGTGTGTGCATGCGTGTGTCTGTATGTCTGTACCTGTGTGTGTACATGTGTGTATGTGTGTGTGTCACATATATTCTTCAGTTTCTCTTTATCCTTTGGTTTTGTTATGGCTATCCAGGCCTGAAACGTTCTAGTTGAACTTGCAGCGCTCCTCCTGCCTATGTGTCTCAGGCTACGACATTGCAGTCATGAGCTATCATGCCCAGCTTGTTCCCATTATTTTTACGCTTGAGAGCTCTGCATCCCTCCTGTGTAAGGATAAATGCTCATTCCTATCTTTAGGGTGGAAAGTGGATTTGTTTTCTGCATTTAATCCTTTGCTCTGTCTAGAAGTTAGTGATGATTTCCTCCCCCAGAATGTCTCTTCAGAAGGACATTGAGCAGCATGCCTGCACCCTTGATCTGTTCTGACACACTTGCTACCTGGAAGGCTCTTATCATCCAGTGCCGGGTGTGTCATGTCTGATGTCTGGATCAGAGACTCTGAGGATCACACTCAACAGAGACACAAATTCCAACTAAGGCCACATGAACTTTTAGAACTTACCCTCCCCCCTCATTACTGAATGCCCCCAAGTCCATGGCATCTAAATCATAGGATTTTTCTTATTCTCAGGGCCAGACAATTGTTCTAAATTTTCACTGAACACTTCTGTAAAGCTCTGTCTACCATGCAGCTAGAGCTTTGGGTGTGGCTTCTCCTCTTGCAGTGTAACTCCTGTTTACATCCCCAAGTGTCAGAGAATTCCACCTGACCCCTAGCACCCAGCCCTTAGAGCATGGCGGTGTCCTAGCTTCTACAACATTGTTGTTGGACATTTTCACAAAGGAAGCTGCCCAATTGGTCATGCTTGAACCATTATTCTTGGTTGCATTTGAATTAAATTCTCTGTATTTTTCTTAATAAGTATTTATAACTGAATCTTTATTGGTGTTGGTTTGGGCTTCCTGTTTCATCCCGTGAAACCCAGTTTGAGTTAGTCACAGTCTGGTTCATTGATGGTCCTTCTCAGCATCCAGTCACCAGTCTGGTGGTTCATTGATGGTTTGAGTCAGTCACCGGTCTGGTGGCTCATTGATGGTCCTTCTCAGCATCCAGTCACCCTTAAGTTTGATACCCATGTTTTTTACATCGCTATTTACATCTTTGAACATCAAGATCACAGTGAGAAAACTGAAGCTCAGGCTGGTGGGGTGACTTGACCAGAGTCACAATACTACAATAGGGAGCTGAGCTGAGTGACAGTAAGGGTCTGTCCTTCTAAAACCAGAGCATGTGACCTGAGCAGAGCAGCTGACCGGGAGCAACAGCACCACTGTGAAGTCAAGTACCTGACTCACCTGAGCCTGGCCATACCACAGCCTGTCTGCTTCCTGATATCTAGCAATGTCCACGGACACCAACAAAATCCATATATGGCCAGGCTGGTCACTTATTGCCATTCTCAGGACCTGAGTATCCCCTTGCTCATTTCCCATCATCTACAGTACACTGTGTGTGCACACGCGTGCATGGGTGTGTATGCATATCTGTATTCAAATCTGTGTGCCTACGTGCTTACAAAGAGTGGAGGAGGAGAACTTGAGTGTCTTTTTCTGTCAACTCCATCCTTGAGACAGGTCTCACAGATCCTGGATGTCCCTTTTTTTCCGGCTATGTGGGGCCCCAGAGATCCTCCTGACTCTGTCTCCCACAATGCTAGAGTCACAGGTGTGTGTCTCCCTACACCCCTCTATTTTGGTGGGTGCTGAGGATTCACCTTAAGGTCTTCATGTTTGTACAGCAAATATTCCATCCCCCGGTCCTCTGCTCTTTTTTCTTTAACACAGGGCTAGAATTTACAATCCTGCGGCCTTAGCCTCTCAGGTTGCTGGAGCTTCTCATCCACCATCCATGTATCGCTCTCTTGAACGATTCTTTAACCAGACAAGGAAGCAGCTAAATTGCAATTGTGTATCTATGACTCATCTCATCACGCATTTGCATTTTAGCTTCTCCCATGCAAAGCCATGTCCCTTTTTTAGTCTACTGGCCAACCAACTATGAAAGCTTCTGATACTGAGATTTGGTCTAGAGTAAGTGCTCATCCTGAGCTTTGGTACAGTAGCATGAGCTGGGGCCCCTTCTGGGTGTTTCCCCTGATCCTACATCTTCTTCCTATCGTTTGGACGCTCTTGCCTGAAACTTGGAGTTCACCAGCTGCCGTCCTGTGTGGCACATCCTTCACCATGGGCATCTCCTCCCTGTCCCTCACGCAGATGATTTAGGATTAATCACCGCTGCTTAGACAGTGTCTGGTACTTCCCCCTAAGCTCTTATCCCTCTCCTTAGGCCCTCTTTAGCAGATAAATACCAAGAAACACTAGAACCTCATCCTTGAACCCTCATCTACACTGAGTGTGACAATGGGGCCTCACTCTGGGAGCTGTTGTCAGGATGGAGTTGTGGTTAATACTGATATCATAGGTACAGGTTGTTGAGGTTGTTAAGGTTACTCTGTGATGATAACCTACTTAAATAGCTTTAAACATGCTGGGGGTTCAAACCCAGGTCTACCTACCTGCATAGCAAGCACAGTCCTCCCCCAACCCTGGCCCGCTTATTTTGCTTTTGGATGCAGGCTAAAATTCACAATCTTCTTGCCAAAAAGAAGGGGTTAGGCTGGCCCGGCCCTCAGGGTGGCAAAGCTATGATGAAGAGACACCCCAGAATATGGGCCTGGCACCTTGCCCTCAGAATGGGCACTATGGCTGAGACTTGCTTTCTTAAAGAAGAGGCTTCCCCACCATGCCTGTTGCTACTGGAGGGACTCCTCTTCCCCTCTGGCTGGGGCCCAGCCAGTTCTTCACATGTATACAGCTCCTGACAGATCTGACCAGAGCGGATGTGGGAGAGCCCTGAGTCTCCTGCCCAGTCCCTGCTTCCCTTTCATTTCAGCCTGGGCGTTCTTGACTCTTGTCTGACATCTCCCACCCACTTCACTTTCTAAGAGCTGGTAGTTAATTGGCCTTGACCTTACCCTTGGATGATACCCAGTCATGCAGATAGGTTGTCCATATTTGGCCACTGACCTTGGAGTCACCCCTCCACTCTGCCCAGTTGCCCTAATGGGCTGAATGTTATGTTTGCTCATCTTTCTCAGACACAGATTCCCCCCCCCCCCAAGACAGGGTTTCTCTGTAGCTTTAGATCCTGACCTGGAACTAGCTCTTATAGACCAGGCTGGCCTCAAACTCACAGAGATTTGCCTGCCTCTGTTTCCCGAGTGCTGGGATTAAAGGCATGCACCACCACCGCCCAGCCCAGACACAGATTCTTGTCCAGTCACTCATTATTGTTGTACATGACAGTCTTGGGTCACCTCCATGCCAGAAGTCACTCTTTCCAACAGCCTGGAACCCATAACCCTTTCCTCCTCTAGTCTGACATACTTTATCAGCTCTGTTTCTCCCACTGGGTCCAAGAACAGCACAGCAATCCAGGTGCCTTTGTCCCTGAATGAAAGTGGAAAGAAAGGTGTCCCAGAGTTCCCTGCCTGCCCCAGCTAGCCTGAGCAGATGAGCAGTCTGGTAAGGAGTGATGACGGTGGAAGGGTCTGTCCTGGGCTGACCTTGGTTCTCCAGCTGAGAACCCAGATTTTCCTTGACCCCAGGAATTCCTCCAGGAGCCTCACTCACTCACCTCTGAGCTGCTCCTTTTGCTCACAAGGGTGTTAGCTGATTGTGGTCTTGCGTCAGGCCCTATCTTTGTGGCGTTTTGGATTTATTGGGGGCTTTGTGCATTTTTCGCTCTGGAGTCGCCATCTTGAGCAGCTCTCTGGTCACCCTGGCTCATCTTCTGCAACACGCTCATCTCAGATGCTAGCTGGTATACCCTGCTTCCTGCCAGGACCCTGCTGCTCTGGGGTGGATCTGGGCTGTGCTCCAGGAGACAAAATTCCCTACTCTGACTCCATCCACATGCCCAGATGTTGCTCCATTGACTTCCTCTCTCTCCAAAGTCATGGAACGAACGTCTCTAAGTGAGAGAAGGAACAGAAGCATCAATAGCACCCATTACACCCACTTCCTCCCAACAACTTCAAACATAAGCGTGGGAGTGGAAGGCAGACTCCTCCTAATTTGGAGGGGGCCCCAGAACCTGTGAATGGCCTCCCCTCAGCTATCTTCTCTGACCATTTGGTTGTAACTGACCTGGCTGTCACACCTGGGCTCAACAGGACTGTGCTAGGAGCGATTCCCAATGTCTTTGGAGATCAACATTTTCCTGGTCTATAAACAACCTGCAGCTGACGTTATAAGAAGAAAACCTAGTCACACATCCCCCAGCTTGTTCAAAGCCATAGGTGAAAGCAGGGCAGGTTTGGGGATGGAATCGAGGTGGTCAAGTGACTTTGCTCTTGGCGTCTGAAATCTGGTCTCTTGACCATCTGCCTCCCAGTTCGTGATGTGCATTCAGTATCCAGCTCTCAGCACCAACGTGCAGGAACGTGGGGCCTGGAGAGGGCTGCCCGAGGCTGAAGAGAGAGTGCAAACAGAAATTACAGGAGGAGCCAGCACTCTGGGTGTCAGCCTTGGAGACACAGCAGAGCCAGAACTCAGAGCCCCACGAATGCTAGGGGAGGTGCCTGTAGGAACTGCCGCTTGGGGACTGAGGGTGGAGGAATGGGGCCAGGGAAAAGGAGTCCACTCCCAGGATCGCCTTAGTAAAGGGCCAGCATCCTATTTTATTAAAAGCCTGTTGTTGGCTGGATAAATGGTCTTTCTGCTGAGTGGCAAGGGCCCAGTAACACTGGGGGCAATTAGGAGCCTGTTCTAGGAGCTAACTTCAAACCAGCAAGCACATTTTTTTTTTTTGCTAATTAGTCTCTCTTTCTCTCTCATCTCTCCTTCTCCCCTCCCTCTTTCTCTCTCTCTCATCCCTTTCTCCCCTCCCTCCCTCTCTCTCATCTCTCCCTCTCCCTTCCCTCCCTCTCCTTCCCCTCTATCTTTCTTGAGCTTGACTCCCCGTGCATGGTGCGCATGACCTTCTGTACACTGGGGTGTGTGTGTGTGTGTCACCAGATGACTCCCTCCTTCTTTTCCTGTCCTCCACTCTCTTTATCCTCCTACAGGAGTGGACCCAGACAATGGCCTGGGGTTATTTACTGAGATGCCTGGGAGGGAAGGGACACAGCCCTGTTTATAGCGGTTGAGTTTCTAAACCACCAAACTCATCCCTCTCCAAATCTTCATTGTAGGAAAAAAAAAACAAAAAACAAAACAAAACAGCACAGCACAAGGAGACTCATTTCAAAAGAAAGCAGGAGAAAAGCTGTGTTTCCTTTGCCAGCCAGTTTGCTATTATTATTAATTTTAGGCTTGATTAAGGCAGGGAAGGTAAAATGACTTATTTCATGTTTCGATGGTAGTTTTATTTTTTCTTCCTTCACTGCCTTGTGAGTCAGGCAGGCAAATAGTGATGTCAGAATGGGGGAGATGGGGTGAGGTTTGTGCAAACTCCTGTAACCACTCCTTCTGCTAAGGTTTCAGGGGACGGTGAGCCTCCCAGGACCTGTTCTGAAACTCACCCAAATTGCTTCCATTTCTACCAGAATCAAAGAAATGACACTTCAAAGTGTTTATCCAGATTTTTAAAAAACTATATTTAAACTATAAAATAAACGAAAAGACTTACTACACTGACTGGTTGTCTGAGATTCTTTATTTAATTCCTTGGTTAGGTTAAAGTAAGTTGCTCCTATATAAGATAGAATACAGTAATTTATTGGCTTCTCTTTAACCTTGTTTTCAAACAATAAACTTTGTGTGAGGAGCCAGAGAAGGGTATATATGTGTTTAAAAGAAAAAAAAAATGTATAGTTCACAGAGATAAAGGGATTCCAGGACAAAGAAAATGTAAAGTGTACCTTAAACTATCTTACTCCATATTTGAACATTAGTTTATCTTCAGAGGACCTGGGAGATGATGGCTCGGCAGTTAGAGGTGCCTGCTGCCAAGACCGGCAACCTGAGTTTGGTGAGTGGGTGTGCGGGTGTGCGCATGCACACAGCGTTTATGTCACTCATCGCATCATTAAAACTGTCATACCTACATAAACCTGAATCTGGTAAAGGCATAGCTTTATAAACTAACTTCATCAGAGTTCTTTAAATCACAGGGACAGGTAACACCAGACACAGAAAAGAAGAGAAAAACAGCATGGCATGTTAAATCCAGCCAACCTTTCTAAACGTTCAGAAAGTTTGATTTGTCTCCTCCAGTTATCAAAGAGAAAGGCAGAAGACTACCCGTGTGGCAAGGGAATGCATAAGGGGCAGAATTTCCCCCTCGCAGTGGGGGATAGGGGCTCTATCACCTGGCAGAGTGTGGTTTTCTAGTATGTCTTTGTTGGTTGATTTAAAGCACTAACTCCGAGTTTTTAATATAGCACTTTCCGTGAGTCACTGGGCTGAAAGCCCATCCAGAGCCAGGCAAGGGTCCAAGACAGAAACAAGCAGGATCCAGCTACGAGAAGTCTCTGTTAGCACAGCTAAACAATTGTAATTAAGAAAGTTCCAGTCACTCCAAGATTGCCTCCTTCTAGATAAAATAAGGAAAACATTACTGAAGAGCGAGCGAGCAGGACAAGGCAAGGCAACAACTCAGAGACAATGCTGAGAAGTAGGGCTAGGATGCTAACAATCAACTTGCTGTCCCAGAGAGAAGTGATAATCTGATTAGCTCTTAGGAATTCAGCATCCTGTTGACTCGGGGCAGAGCAGGTGCACAGAATGCATGGGACAGGTCCCCCCCTGAGAAAGCAGGAGGTGCAGTCTGGACCACCGGAAGCCCCAGTGATCCTATTCCTCCTGCAAAATCACCCAGGGAGCAAAGCAGAGCCAAGCATCAAGAACAGGCTGTGCTGACTTCTGGTCCTCTCCTACTTCTCTTACTACAAATAACCGCTCTAGAAGTCGGTCCGCAGCTGGGAGGAAAAGATGTGCCAGCAGGAGACCTCAGGATCTGAGAACCAGTGACCTGCTTGGTGCCCTCCTGCTGTCCCTTCTCTCCTGGTTACCCCTGGCTCTGGAGGGATTTGCCATGGGAATCACAAAAAGGCAGGAACAAAGCCATCCTCAAAGACATCCTGTTCTCTATGGCTGGTCCACGGAGGGAGGGAAAGCATGAATAGACCCAGCCAGAGACTCCAGCCCCCGTTCTTACAGCCCACGGATCCCTGCAGACAGTCTGGTCAGCCAGCGGCAGTACCACCACCACATCTGGTCTACGGTTGGGACATCAGTGGGTAGCCTGCTACTCACAGCAAGCAGCAGGGAGGTCCTGAGTCTTCCTGACTGTGCTCTGGCTTTAGAAAGCTCGGCCCAGCAGCCACTTTCCACCCCATCATGTTTCCCAGCAGCAGCATTTGGAAATATGAACCTCACCAAGGAAGCAATAGAAAGTGGCACTTTAAGAAAAATTATAATGAAATAAAAAAGAACTCCTGGAGGAACCTATAGAAAGGCCAGGGTGAAACAGAACAGTAAGACACAGAACAAACCTTAATCCATAAGGAAATGTTAGACTTGGCCCTAACGGGTCAATAATTATCATAAAGGCAAACAGTCTAAATACACCCACTAAAATGTGGATTGGCAGAGTAGATTTTAAAAGATGACCCAACTATATGCTGCTTCCAAGAAGCTCATTTCAAATTCATGGACTTAAGTAACTGACAGCAAAAGAATGGAAAAGGATACACCATAAAAACATTTTTTTTAATGTACACTTTTTTCATAATTTGTTATGTTTGGGGATTACCAAAGTAATTCTAATGATGGTTGAATATAACAAAAGAAAATCTTTTATCTCATCTTAAAACATCCACTGATCCATCTCATTCAGTACAATAGTCAATGTTAAAAGAACATAAAACAAATATGTACACTATCACGGTTCTCATGAACGTCTATTCCATCACTGGTGGGTAGCACACTTAACAGTTAAATACCTTTAAATACGGTATGGTGACGGCACGACGGCAGCACTGATAACCAGATAACCATCCAGCTAGAAACCAGCCAACAGGAAACTGTCTAAATATTTAAAATACCGCTCTTGTTTAATCACCCTTTGATTTGATCACCTTCTGGGGGGAAGGGGAGGAGCCTGCTGGTCACATGGAACTATATTAAGGCCAAATCCTCTGGTATCCCTTCCCAGAGGTTTCTTTCAACTGGATTAAGCCCCCAGTTCCAAGGCAAGCCCAAGTTTGTGGTCTCTAGCATTAAAGCTCTTCCCATCTACCAGAGTGGATGGTGTAAGCTTCACACCAGGCCTCAGAGTCTGAGTCTAACCCACTCCGACTGAACCAGAGTTGTTGACTTCTGCAGAAATGGAAGCAGTAGGATCCAACGCCAGTGCCCAAACGAGTGCAGTTGGTACCTGATGTCCAAGCAAGCTTTACTGAAGTGTCCGAATCCTCACATACTTTCTGATAAATTGATCCTCCAAATTCTGTCCCATTATTGACCTTAGTATGTAGCTGGAAGTCCTCAGTGCTGTAGCCTACTGCAAAGTTACTCCTTATCAGGCTTTCATTTGGCATTGTCATCTGGTCATCTGGTCATCTGGTACCCAGCAAGCCAGCCCTCATAACCAAAGACAGCTGAGCCATGGAAAATCAAAGGTCCAGCAAAACCAAAGTCAACATCACAGCCAAGGTTTAGACGCTCCCTCTTGTAAGCAGACTTGATTTTCCCACTTTTCTTCCCTGTGTTTGGTGAAAAGGTAGTATCAAATGTCACTTTCAAACCTTGACAGGTCTGGTCTTCAGTTGCCATCCCTGTCCCCAGAGTGCTATCGGTGTTCCATTTCTCTGTGAAAGTCAGACCATGCTCACACCATTTGTATCTGGTCTCCAAGGTCCCACTAACTTTACCACTGTCTGGTTAGATGAACCAGATGTTAAAAATTCTACACCACTGTACGACTTTGTTTTCACATTCACCTTTACCAACCCAAAGCCAAATCTTTTGTTGAAAATATCTTTGGCAGCTTTGCCAAGGTCAGCATAGGATGGAGGGATACACATTGGTCGTGGATATGTCTGTACACAACAGTCCGTCATAGCGAAACTGCGGGGTGGGGGGGGGCATCACAGGTGTCCTGAGGGGTGCTGCCACTCTGCTCACAGTTAAGGCTGCTCCATTATCTGGCAATTGCGCTGTAGCCACTGCGGCTAGAGGGTGAAGTAAAGGAGCCACCATAAACTTGTTTATAAAAGGGACTGGATGGAGAGATGGCTCAGCAGTTAAGAACACTGGCTACTATTCCAGAGGATCCGAGTTTGATCCCAGCACCCACGTGGCAGCTCACAGCTGTCTGTAACTCCAGTTCCGGGGATCTGGACTCACATGTTGGCTAAATATCAATGTTCCTGAAATAAAAATAAATAGTTTAAAAAATTGTTAATAGAAAGGAAGCGTGATTGGCTATACTAAATCAAAACATCAAACAAAGAAAGTTACTCTGGGCAGAGAGGGATGTTATTAAATAATAAATAATCCATCAATAAGTGATAACTATCTTGTGACCCAAACATGAAAGGCTCACAGGTATGAAGCAAAAAGTAAACTGAAAGAAAAAAAAAATTCCATAGCTATCGTGAGAATGTGATCTCCATGGCCCTCACACTCAGTGCTTGCAGGAACCAGAGACAAAATCAGCAAGAACATAGGACTGACATCACCAACTGACAGGTCTGTAATCCTATCCTAGCATATTCTGTCCAACAGCAGCAGAACACAGAATCTCCAAGGGCCCACAAAATACTCAGCAAAGTGGCATACACTATAGATCACAAAACAGTATTGACAGGGCTGGGGAGATGGCTCAGCAAGGAAAGAACAAGGGCCAGAATTTGGATTTCCCAGCACATGGTGGCCATCTTGTAACCCCAGAGCACAGGAGGAAGAGAAAGGGCAAGCTGGCTACACAGACTAGCTGATCTAAAGAATTTAGTTCAGCAAGAGATGCTATCCCAGGAAACAAAGCGCAGGACGAGTGAAGAAAACTCCTGACATCAACCAAGCATCCAAGTGTGAGGATCCGACTTCTAGTGCCCATATAAAAAGCCAGGCTGTGTGAGATGTATAGTGTAGGGTGTGCGCATGTGAGAGAGAGGGGTGTGTGCGAGAGAGAGAGAGAGAGATGTATGGTAGAGAGTGTGTGTGTGAGATGTGTGGTATGTGTATTGTGAGAGAGAGATGCATGGTGTGTGTACAGTCATGTATGTATATGTGTGTAAGATGTGGTGTGTGTGTGTGTGTGAGAGAGAGAGAGAGAGAGAGAGAGATGCATGGTGTGTGTAGTAGTATGTGTTTATGTGTGAAAGATGTGGTATATGTGTGTGTGTTACTAGAGAATAGAATCAGGCAGATCTGGAACTTGCCAACCAGCCAGCCTAGACAATCAGTGAGCCCAGGTTTGGTGAGAGACTCTAGAAGAAGGAGAAGGAGGAGAAGGAGGATGAAGAAGACAGAGAAAAAGGAGGAGGAGGAGAAAGAGAAGGAAGGAGAAGGAGACAAAGGAGGAAGAAGAAAAAGTGTAGAACAGTGTCAACCACCTGTCATCTGCTCTTGGCCTCCACACATAAGCATGAACACCCACATAGACATGTGCACACAAAACATACAATGAATATGTGCCTGAAAATGCGAAATGAAGCCCGAGTTATGATGGAGGAAGGTCATTGGCTAATAAAGGAACTGCCTTGGCCCATTTTATTGGTTAGAAGATAGGTGGGAGGAGTAAACAGAACAGAATGCTGGGAGGAAGAGGAAGTGAGCTCAGACTCCACAGCTCTCCTCTCGGGAGCAGACGCCTCAGAGAGATGCCATGCCCCACTCCTGGGCAGACGCACGCTATGAAGCTCCAACCCAGGATGGACATAGGCTAGAATCTTCCCGGTAAGCGCACCTAGGGGTGCAACACAGATGATTAGAAATGGGCTAAATTAATATGTGAGAATTAGCCTAGAAGAGGCTAGATAGAAATGGGCCAAGCAGTGATTAAATGAATACAGTTTGTGTGTTGTTATTTCGGGGCATAAGCTAGCCATGTGGGCAGCCAGGGTGCTGGGGACGCAGCCCCGCCGCCCTTATTACTACAGAGTTAAGCATGTACGAATCTCTTAAAAGATCAAATTGAACAATACACATACAATACTTTGATGACTCTGATAATAATAACAACAAAAAATAATGAAAACAGTAATGGCCGTGACTTATTGAATATTCTCCACTGCTGGCACCAAGGAGGCTTTGTTTTTATTTAACCCACACAAGCACAAGTTGCACTGGTTTTCTGCAGTCCTCCTTAGCTATGGCTTTCTTTTCCATAGTTTCAGTCACTATGGTCAGTTGTGGCCCAAAAATCTTAGCTGTAAAATTCCAGAAATAAAACTTAAATTCTGCACAATTGTAAGCAGCATTCTGACTTCTCTGCCCTACCTCTTCCTCCTGGGGTGTGAATTATCTTTTGTTCATGTATCCACACTGTATATGCTGCATGCCCATGAGTAATTTGGTAGCTTCTACATTGACTCTCATAATATTGCAACACTTGTATTCAAGAGGCATATAGATTATGTAATAATAGCCCCCAATGAACAATAATAGTGAAGATGGCAGTTTATTTACACTGTATTGGTATAAATGTTTTCTTTTGTTATTGATTGTTGTTATGGTCCTACTGTGCCTAATTTATAAGTTAAACTTTATCATACTTGTTGTGTATTGGGGGAAAAAAGCATGTGACATAATCAGTACTACCCATGGTTTTCAGCATCCACTGGAGACCGTAGAATGTATCTCTTATGGATAAAGAGGGCACTACCGTAGGTAGATTGGCTCTAAAGGCCAGAGAAGTAATGTGTCTAAACACACAGCTTACAGAACAACAGAGTCCCAGCCAAGGGCTCCCATGGTCACACTGTGTTCTCATGCCCTCCAGAGACAGTGAACTAGTGAGGGAAGACTCCCTTGGTTTAGGCATCCCTTCCGCAGATGGGTACAGCCTCATATGATTAGGTGCAGCCTTAGTAGGTGGATGGAGGGAGTCGTCTTGGCCTCCACACCAGCAAGCTCCCTAGGAAAGCAGGTTCCCTTTGGCAGGGCCGCAGTTGGGATGCGCATAGGAACAGGAACAGCTGTTTCCTGGAAGGGGCAGTTGGAGAGAATGAAGAAAAACGCCATGTGTCCAGGTCTAACAATAGCCCCGTTATTGCTGACAGGGCCTTGGTCGGGATGGAAGTCATTCTTTCAGGTGCAGAAAAGGAAAGCGAGGCTGTGCGTCACTGCCTTAAAATAGGTGGGGGCAGGCAGGCAGCTTGCAGGTGACGCGTGAGGAGTTTCTCAGTTGGTATTTCCTATATTTCCTGTTTTGGATGTAGGTTTCTGTCTTTCTTTCCTGAACTGGTATGTGTGTGTGTGTGTTCATAAAGTTTGTGTACCAGGTTTCCCCTCATCCCCATCTGTGTTCTTTTCATCAATAGTTTCCCAGCTGTTCAGCACGGTGGCAGGAACCCATAGAAACTCAGGCAGTTCTGTTGTTTTCTCCTTAGCTCTTCCCCGCAGGCTCATAAAACTTTGACACACCTGCAGCGCAGTACAGCAGAAGGGACGTGCTGTCCTGGATTGGAGTTGTCCATGGGAAGAGACAGCTCAGGTCCTAAGCAGACTGCTGTTTTATTTGCTGTTCAGTACAGCTTTCTTTAAGTCAATACATTGGATCTGAGATTGACATTTTGCTAAATTCCTTCACTTCAAATGTTTTTGTGATGGGCCAGCCCAGTGTGTTAAAAGGCTCATCATGAGGGCCTGATGACTTGAGTTTGATCCCTGGATCTCACCGACTAAGGAGAGAAGGGCTCTTTGGAGAGAAGGGCAGCCATGGTATCCATACACCTGTTAACACACACTCTTTCGCTGAGTAATAAGTACAATAAAATAAATGGGAATTTAAATAAGAAAGACTTTGTAGGGCTGGAGAATGACTCAGCAGGTACTGGCACTTTCTACTCATGTGGAAGCCCAGAAGTTGACTCCCAGCACCCACGTCAGGAGGCTCACAACTGCCTGCAACTCCAGCTCCCTGGCACTCCTTTCTAGCCTCCTTGGGTATCTACACACATGGCTAGTGTGTGCATACATGTGTGCACACACATGCACACCCATCCTTAAACATAAATGTTTTAAGAGCTACTTGACTTGCATTTCCCTGATTGCTAAGGAAGTTGAGCATGACCTTAAGTGTCTTTTGGCCATTTGAACTTCTGTTGAGAATTCTCTGTTCAGCTCAGTGCCTCATTTTATAATTGGGTTGATTAGCCTTTTACGGTCTAGTTTCTTGAGTTCTTTATATATTTTGGAGATCAGACCTTTGTCAGTTGCGGGGTTGGTGAAGATCTTCTCCCAGTCAGTGGGTTGCCTTTTTGTCTTAGTGACAGTGTCCTTTGCTTTACAGAAGCTTCTCAGTCTCAAGAGGTCCCATTTATTCAATGAGGCCCTTAGTGTCTGTGCTGCTGGGGTCACATGTAGGAACTGGTCTCCTGTGCCCATGTGTTGTAGAGTACTTCCCACTTTCTCTTCTATCAGGTTCAGTGTGTTCGGGCTGATATTGAGGTCTTTAATCCATTTGGACTTGAGTTTTGTGCACGGTGATAGATATGGATCTATTTTCATTCTTCTACAGGTTGACATCCAGTTTTGCCAGCACCATTTGTTGAAGATGTACTCTTTTTTCCATTGTATACTTTTAGCTCCTTTATCGAAAATCAGGTGTTCATAGGTTTGTGGGTTAAAGTCAGGGTCTTCTATTCGATTCCATTGGTCGACTTCTCTGTTTTTATGCCAACACCAAGCTGTTTTCAATACTGTAGCTCTGTAATAGAGTTTGAAGTCAGGGATGGTAATGCCTCCAGACGATCCGTTATTGTATAAGAGTGTTTTGGCTATCCTGGGTTTTTTGTTTATTCATATAAAGTTGATTATTGTCTTCTCCAGATCTGTGAAGAATTTTGATGGGATTTTGATGGGGATTGCATTGAATCTATAGATTGCTTTTGGTAGAATTGCCATTTTTACTATGTTGATCCTCCCAATCCAAGAGCAAGGGAGATCCTTCCATTTTCTGGTGTCCTCTTCAATTTCTTTCTTCAAAGACTTAAAGTTCTTGTCAAATAGATCTTTCACTTCCTTGGTCAGAGTTACCCCAAGATATTTTATGCTATTTGTGGCTATCGTGAAAGGTGATGCTTCTCTGATTTCCCTCTCTGCTTCTTTATCCTTAGTGTATAGGAAGGCAACTGATTTTTTGGAGTCGATCATGTATCCTGCTACATTACTAAAGGTGTTTATCACCTGTAGGAGTTCTTTGATAGAGTTTTTGGGGTCGCTGATGTATACTATCATATCATCTGCAAATAACGAAAGCTTAACCCAATGATAAAATGGGACACTGAGCTGAACAGAGAATTCTCAACAGAAGAAATTCAAATGGCCAAAAGACACTTAAGGTCATGCTCAACCTCCTTAGCGATCAGGGAAATGCAAATCAAGACAACTTTAAGATACCATCTTACACCTGTCAGAATGGCTAAAATCAAAAACGCCAATGATAGCCTTTGCTGGAGAGGTTGTGGAGAAAGGGGTACACTCATCCATTGCTGGTGGGAATGCAAACTTGTGCAACCACTCTGGAAAGCAGTTTGGCAGTTTCTCAGGAAATTCGGGATCAACCTACCCCTGGACCCAGCAATACCACTCTTGCGAATATACCCAAGAGAGGCCCTATCATACAACAAAAGTATATGCTCAACTATGTTCGTAGCAGCGTTGTTTGTAATAGCCAGAACCTGGAAACAACCTAGATGCCCTTCAATGGAAGAATGGATGAAGAAAGTATGGAATATATACTCAGCAGTAAAAAACAAGGACTTCTTGAATTTTGCATACAAATGGATGGAAATAGAAAACACTATCCTGAGTGAGGTAAGCCAGACCCAAAAAGAGGAACATGGGATGTACTCACTCATATTTGGTTTCTAGCCATAAATAAAGGACATTGAGCCTATAATTCGCGATCCTAGAGAAGCTAAATAAGAAGGTGAATCCAAAGACAAACATATATGCATCCTCCTGAATATTAACCTTCATCAGGTGATGAAAGGAGACAGAGACAGAGACCCATATTGAAGCACCGGACTGAAAGCTCAAGGTCCAAATCAGGAGCAGAAGGAGAGAGAGCACGAGCAAGGAACTCAGAACCGCGAGGGGTGCACCCACACACTGAGACAATGGGGATGTTCTATCAGGAACCCACTAAGGCCAGCTGGCCTGGGTCTGAAAAAGCCTGGGATAAAACCGGACTCGCTGAACATAGCAGACAATGAGGACTACTGAGAACTCAAGAACAATGGCAATGGGTTTTTGATCCTACTGCATGTACTGGCTTTGTGGGAGCCTAGGCAGTTTGGATGCTCACCTTACTAGACCTGGATGGAGGTGGGTGGTCCTTGGACTTCCCACAGGGCAGGGAACCCTGATTGCTCTTTGAGCTGATGAAGGAGGGGGACTTGATCGGGGGAGGGGGAGGGAAATGGGAGGCGGTGGCGGGGAAGAGGCAGAAATCTTTAATAAATAAATAAATTAATTAAAAAAATAATAAAAAAGAGTGACATAAAAGAATGATTTTTAAAAAAAGAATCAAATGCAAATTACATGACCGAAAGACAGAGTGACAGAGGTTCAAAACCCCCTTCCTAGGACTCTGCTTACTAGTAGAATGGATAAGACAAGAGATAGAATCAGAAACTGGTGAAAGGAAATACAGATCATCCAATCTGAACAGCAGAGAGAAGGCAGAGGAGACGGTGCGTGATGACTTTGATTCTCAAATTGCTGCATTAACTCCTCCGCAGGGTGTCGATAATCAGCTCAAGGAGAGGACAAACAGATTTACACGTCGGACAAATAAATGCAACACTTAAAACATCGAATATCCTTAATAGCATCAAAGGTGCAGAGAAATCAACCTAATTTAACTGAAAACTACAGACTACAGAATTATTATTGAGAGAAATTAAAACAGCCAAATAAATATTCATGGGTTAAGAGACTTATTATATTGTTGAGCCTATGTTCAATTTCCTTCAAACTGATCTACAGTAGGCCTGTACTTTACAGCAGGATTTTAGCTTATTTGTAGAATAAATTGGATTTTTATCTGAAAGCTTAAGGTATCATAAAATATAGGATAGATGATAGTCTTCATAAACTATGGTGTTAATTGGATATTTGTATTTCTAAAAGTGAATCCTAAAGTGTTTTTTATTTTTTATTTTATTTTTTTAAATTTTGTTGATTTTTATTGAGCTCTACATTTTTCTCTGCGCCCCTCCCTGCCTCTTCCCTCCCATTCAACTCTCTCCCAAGGTTGCCATGCTCCCAATTTACTCAGGAGATCTTGTCTTTTTCTACTTCTCATGTAGATTAGATCTATGTAAGTAAGTCTCTCTTAGGGTCCTCATTATTGCCTAGGTTCTCTGGGATTGTGATTTGTGGGCTGGTTTTCTTTGCTTCATGTTTAAAAACCACTTATGAGTGAGTACATGTGATAATTGTCTTTCTGGGTCTGGGTTAACTCACTCAAAATGATGTTTTCTAGCTCTACCCATTTTCCTGCAAAATTCAAGATGTCGGTTTTTTTTTCTGCTATGTAGTACTCCATTGTGTAAATGTACCACATTTTCCTTATCCATTCTTTGGTTGACGGGCATCTAGGTTGTTACCAGGTTCTGGCTATGACAAACAATGCTTCCATGAACACATGCCCTTGTGGCACGATTGAGCATCCTTTGGAAATATACCCCAAAGTGGTATTACTGGGTCTTGAGGAAGGTTGTTTCCTAATTTTCTGAGAAATCACCACACTGACATCCAAAGGGGTTGTACCAGCTTGCATTCACCAGCAATGCAGAATTGTCCCTTTTCCCCACAACCTCTCCAGCATAAGTTGTCATCAGTGTTTTTGATCTTGGCCATTCTTACAGGTCTAAGATGGAATCTCAGAGTTGTTTTGATTCGCATTTCTCTAATGACTAAGGATGTTGAGAATTTCCTTAAGTGTCTTTCAGCCATTTTAGATTCCTCTGTTGAGAGTTCTCTGTTTAGGTCTATACTTCATTTTTTTATTGGATTATTTGTTCTTTTGATGACCAATTTCTTGAGTTCTTTGTATATTTTGGAGCTCAAACCTCTGTCTGATGTGGGGTTGGTGATTTTTTTTTTTCCCATTCTGTAGACTGTCGTTTTGTCTTGTTGACCATGTCCTTTGCTTTACAGAAGCTTTTCAGTTTCAGGAAGACCCATTTATTAATTGTTTCTCTCAGTGTCTGTGCTACTGGGATTATACTTAGGAAGTGGTTCCCTATGCCAATGTGTTCAAGTGTACTTCCCACTTTCTCTTCTATAAGGTTCAGTGTGGCTGGCTTTATGGTGAGTTCTTTGGTCCATTTGGACTTGAGTTTTGTGCATGGTGATAGATATAGATCTATTTTCATTCTTGTACATGTTGATATCCAGTTATGGCAGCACCATTTGTTAAATATGCTTTCTTTTTTCCTTTTGATTTTTTTTCTTCTTTGTCAAAATTCAAGTATTCGAAGGTGTGTGGATTAATATCCGGGTCTTCTATTCAGTTCCATTGGTCCTCCTTTTCTGTTCTTATGCCAATACCAGGCTGTTTGCAGTACTGTAGCTCTGTAGAAGAGTTTGAAGTCAGGGATTGTGATGCCTCCAGAAGTTATTATTGTACAGGATTGTTTTGGCTATCCTGGGTTTCTTGCTTTTCCATATGAAGTTGAGTACTGTTCTTTCAAGTTCTGTAAAGAATTTTGCTGGGATTTTGATGGGAATTGCATTGAATCTGTAGATTGCTTTTGGTAATATTGCCATTTTTATTATGTTAATTCTACCTACCCAAGAGCATGGGAGATCTTTCCACTCTCTGGTGTCTTCTCCAATTTCTTTCTTCAAAGATTAAAGTTTTTATCATACAAGTCTTCTACTTGTTTGGTTACTCTGAGTTACTCTGAGATATTTTGTGCTATTTATGGTTATTGTGAAGGGTGATGTTTCTCTGATTTCTTTCTCAGTCCATTTATCATGTACAGGGGGCTACTGATTCTTTTTTTTTTTTTTTTTTTAGTTAATCTTGTATCCTGCTACATTACTGAAGTGTTTATGAGTTGTAGAAGTTCCTTGGTAGAATTTTTGGGGTCACTTATGTAAACTATCATATCATCAACAAATACTGAGTGTTTGACTTCTTCTTTTCCAATTTGTATCCCCTTGATCTCCTTTTGGTGTCTCATTGCTCTAGCTAGGACCTCAAGAACTATATTGAATAGATAAGGGGAGAGTGGACAACCTTGTCTTGTTCCTGATTTCAGTGGAATCGCTGGGAGTTTCTCTCCATTTAGTTTGATGTTGGCTGTTGGCTTGCTGTATATTGCCTTTATTATGTTTAGGTATGTTCCATGTATCCCTGCTCTCTCCGAGACCTTTATCATGAAGGGATGTTGTATTTTGTCAAAAGCTTTTCCAGCATCTAATGAGATGATCATGTGGTTTCATTTTTTAGTTTGTTTATATGGTGGATTATGTTGACAGATTTTCATATGTTGAACCATCCATGCATTTATGAGATGAAGCTGACTTGATCATGGGTATGATGATTCTGGTGTATTCTTGGATTCGATTTGCCAGTATTTTTTTTTTTAGTATTTTTGCATCAATGTTCATGAGTGAGACTGGTCTATAATTCTCCTTCTTAGTAATGTCTTTATGTGGTTTGGGTTTCAGGGTAATTGTAGCCTCATAAAAAGAGTTTGGCAATGTTTCTTCTGTTTCTATTGTGTGGAACAATTTGAGAAGTATTGGTATTCATTCTTCTTTGAAAATCTTGTAGAATTCTGAACTGAAACCATATTTTTTATTTTATTTTATTTTATTTTTTGAGAGAGAGAGAGAGAGAGAGAGAGAGAGAATATGAATCTCTGGTTCAAACTTGTAATCTACCTTCTGAGTGCCTGGATTGCAGGCATGCATTACCATACTTAGTCTTGATGGCACTTCACAGCACACCCACAGCTGACTAAAGGACAATCTCTAAAGGCAAACTAAGCTCATGAAAGATAGCATAAGACAATCATTGCATGACCTTGGAACAAAATTTTCTCAAATGTAATATGAAAATCCTAAAGAGAAGGAGATGGTCAAGACATGATTAAATCTGAGTGTTCATCATCAGAGATTGCTGCTAAGTGGGTGAAAAGGCAAGCCACACATATACAGGGGGGCAGGGTTCCCTGTTATACTTCTAACTAAAGGTTTTTATGCAGCATGCATGCAAAATGTCTGCATCATGAGTCGTTCATCAGAGCAAAAGGCCAGGAAGTTAGCTCAATGTGTAAAGTGCATGTTGTCCAAGCGTGAGCTACTGAGTTAAATTTGTAGAGAAACTGAGAAAAAGCCTGGTGGTGGCTGCATGCCATCCCAGAGTTTGAGAAGCAGAGAGAGAAGTTCCAGGCCGCTGAGAGAGAGAGAGGTTTTCTAGAAAAACAAGGCAGTCATCACATGAAAAACAACACTCAAGGCAGACCTGCACACACACACACACACACACACACACACACACACAAGACTTGAAGGAGTTCTTCACAACAGGTTTGCAATTAGCTAAAAGCAAGGGCAGCAAAATGCAAAACAGAATGACAGGTTGCTACTACTACTACTAAGGCACCAGAGTTGCCCCCAAAATGTACAGAAAAGCAAGCCTAACACACACTAGAAATGACAGTGTAACTGCAGCTGCCCTGGGCAGGAGGGAACAGATATTGGTACAACCGCTGTGGAAAACCGCTTGACAAAATCTGCAACAGCTGACCACATACTTACTAGGAACCAGAATTCTACTCCAGGGGACATACCCAACAGGAAGGCACATGGGCACTCAAAAACACACATAAAACATACGATCGTGTAACTATCCTAACCAAAGACTGGACATAACCGGATATCCATTAACAGTGATATGGGTGTGTTTGTGAAGGTGTACTTAGCATTGAAATTCAACAAATGAGGCTGATGCATGATTCTCATAAACACCATCTTCAAGATAACCAAGAAGGTGTCTTGAATTGTCCCATTGCTGCCAAGTTCAATAACAGACAAAGCTACCTAATAATATAGTCAGAAGTGAAGACAGTAGTCATCTGGCGTTCACAGAGCGGCTTTCGGGGCTTTGCTTCATCCTCCCTCCTGCTGCTGTGGCCGCAGGTTTGTCATCTCAGCAAGGGGTCTGCTTCTCCTTCCCTTGTTTTTCTGTATGTACAGTGACTTCAGGAAAAGAACCCAGCCAGGTCTGCAAAGTTAAAAACAGTTGTCTTGCCTCACAAAGAGGGGCTGTGTTTTGTTTGTATATGGAGATGGGGACTAAGCTTGGGGGCCTTGTCTTGCTCAACAAGTGTCCGACCACTGAGCTGCATGGCCAGCCCTATATTTATTCTTTAAATGTGGAGAGGTCTAAGTTGCTCAAGCTGGCCTTGAACTCTCTCTACAGTGCAGACAGGACTTGGTCCGGTGATTCTCCTGCCAGGAGCTGGGATTTCAGTCCTGTGCCCAGTACAAAGAGTATTTTATGCAGGGTTTAAAAACCTTCAAAGGCAAACATTCATTTACTCTGAGCAGATAAGGAAAAAGATTGACAGAAAAGTAAGTGGGTTCACAAATGGCTCATGCAGACAGCCCGGCAAGTGCCCTGCCAGCTTCCTTCAGAAGACACAGCCGCTGTTGACTTTCCTTCTGGCACCCCCTGCTTCCTTGACAGTCAGACCATCTCATGGAACTCGGGAAGCAATGGTGGCAACGCTGGGCTTTTCAGAATAGCTGGCTGTAGTTGGCTGTTTTTATTCTTTACTCTTTGGGGGCCTGACACCCAGCTCCCAAATAAATACACACACAGGCTTATTCTTTTTAATGAATGCCTGGCCTTCGTTTGACTTTTTTTTAGCTAGCTTTTCTTAAATTATCCTGTCTACCTTTTGCCTCTGGGCTTTTATCTTCCTCTAGTCTATTTACCTTTCTTTACTTCTTAGTCTGTGTCTGACTTGGTGGCTGGCTCCTTCTTTTCTCGCTCCTTGACTTCTTCCCAGATTTCTCTTTCTATTTATTCTCTCTGCCTGCCTGCCCCGCTTGTCCTTTCTCCCGCCTCACTATTAGTCATTCAGCTCTTTATTAGGCCAATCAGGTGTTTTAGGCAGGCAAAGTAACACAGCTTCACAGAGTTAAACAAATGCAATATAAAAGAATGCAACACATCTTGGCATCATTAAACATATATTCCACAGCATAAACAAATGTAACATCTTAAAATAATAGTCCACAACAGCTGGCTGCTTCCTCCATCCTTCACACCAACCTTTGGAAAGACAGCATGTTGTCTGCCTTCATCGTCACCTCCCCCTTCCATCCCTGCCCTGTCTGCTCATTGCTTTCAACTAGTTCAAGGACAAAGGTGCTTCAACCACAAGTTCTAAGAATGGAGAATCATCTGCTTCTTTATTCTTTCACTTAGGCTGCTTAGATAGGCCAAGCAGGGCCAGACTGGAACGGAGGGCTCATTTGGGAGCTGTGGATCAGCCAAAGCCTAGATAGGACTCGGGACAAAGCCCTTGTCTGCTGAACTAAGACCTTTTAAAGGGGAGAATCCTTACCAGGCAGTAACTTTCTCTGCCACTAATTTTGTTTGTTTTCTGGTTGAAGACAACGATTTGCCTGCAGAAATACTAGTGTCCTGGTGTGGTCTCTGTTGGCCAAGAAGTGGGCCATGGGCTAGCAGTGGGATCACTTTGCATTCCCGGAGATCGTGAACTTTTTGTTTTTCCTTTCCCATATTTCCTCTTGACTTCTCCATTTTTCCCATTCCTTGTGTCTTCAGCCCCTTGCCTTTCTGCTCATTCCTCTCTTCATTCTTCATCCACTCATGTTTATTTAATTTTGAATGTTCTCTTCTGGCCAAGCATTGGCTTAGCCATACCAAATGGAAATAAATGTGATTAACTCCGTTCTAGGCTGGGAGGGACTGAAACAAAGATCGATGCCAGATGTCCCTGCGGAGACAAACTGTTAGGCCGAAGAACCCCAGAGAGACATAGTTCAGGTTCACAGGGAGTGTGCCGTTAACCTCTTGCCACATGCAGCACAGAATAAGGCAGAGGTGTGCTGTTTCAGCAATTCCGAGTGGTTCTTCTTAGGAGGTGGTACCTGGACCAGTGGGACTTCTCAGGGGATGGGACCTGGGACAGTAGGGTTTCTTTTTTCTTTCTTTCTTTCTTTCTTTCTTTCTTTTTTTTTTTTTTGATATTTCAAGACAGGGTTTCTCCGTAGCTTTTTGGTTCCTGTCCTGGAACTAGCTCTTGTAGACCAGGCTGGCCTCGAACTCACAGAGATCTGCCTGCCTCTGCCTCCTGAGTGCTGGGATTAAAGGCATGCGCCACCACCGCCCAGCTGACAGTAGGATTTCTTAAGGGAAATATCTAGAGCAATAGGCCTTCTTAACAGATGCTACCTAGACAAGTGGGGTTCCTCAAGGCATGGTACCTCAACCCAGAATGACAGCTTCACCTGGTAACTTATTATCTCTTTTGTTTTTTGAAATTATAATAAAATTACATCATTCTTCTTACAAACCCAGCTTCCTTGATCTTTCAAATTCATGGTTTCTTTTTTTACTAATTGTTGTGATACATCTATTTGTACATACACACACACACACACACACACACATACACACATCTAAATACATAAATACAACCGCTCAGTCTATATAGTGTTACTTGTCTGTGTGTTCTCAGGGCTGCCCACTTGGTATCGGATAACTAATGGCATGCTTGTCCCTGGGGAAGACTGTTTCTCCTGTTCTCAGCGTTTCTTACTTGTTTTTAGTTCTTTGTATGGAGTTGACCTGTGGGCCAGGATCCAAAACTTCACTAGACCTGGGTAGCTGGCTAGGTTTTGAGGACCAGACAAGGTGTCCCTCTTGTTGGGAGAATTCTTGGAAATGGGACCTTTCCAGATTTGCCAAATCACACAGTCTGGGAGTGGGACCCAGGGTTCTATTTTAACAAACTCTGCATGCTTTTGATATGTGTAAAATGTCTGTCCACAGTTTCTAGTGCCTAGATATTTTTTTTTCTTACTGCCGTTAAATGGCATTGGCTGATGGCATGAAGATGGATGCTTGGGCTCTCAGATGCCTGAGAATTGCTGAAAAGGTGGGCGATGCCCAAGAGGGAGGAGAAGGATAATAAATCCAGTCAGGACACGTGTCAATGTTCCCTCAAGGTCACACCTTAATTAAAAAGTAGCCAGGTACACAGGACACAGAAGACAGAGGGGACAAAGAAATGGAAAGAAAAGTCCAACTTTGCCAACTAAGTTGTCTCCTCCTTAACCTAAGAAAATCACTTTTATAAGAAAGGCAACTTTCAAGTATACAAAAAAAAAAAAGCATAATAGCAAATACACACCATAGGGACAAGATTTAGCAACAAATGCTATTTTGCTATGGTGGTATCAGATCTTTGAGGTGTAGCTCAGTTTTCTGCCTTATCCTTTTGTTCCTGTGTCTTTATCTCCTTCAGTCCAGCATGAAGTTGACATGGAATTTCCAGACACGAAGGGCTAGGCCATCCAGAGCAGAGGTAAAGTGAGTGCTGGCTGAGCAAAAGGCTGGAGCAAGAGAGGACTCTCCTCTCTCAAAGAGCTAGAAAAAGCACAGGGCACACCAAAGGGGCCAAGGTAGAAGGGCAGAGATGCTCCCAGAGATGGAGTAAAAGGGAGTCTCATCTCAAATTCTGCTCTTGGTTTGGGGTGGAAATATCCCTAAAAGAACAAAGACGCTGAGGAGGGACCACGAACCAATTCTTATCCCATCCCCTGTGCTTCGAGTTGAGCTGGGGGACAGGTAAGCAAGACTCACTTGGGATGGAACATCTCTTCCTGTTTTTTTGTATGGGGGCAAAGAGATCTCTGACAGCCATGCTCGCTCAGGGAGTTGTTTCTGGTGCCGGCTATGTGGTGGCCAGACACTGAGCTTCTCCCTCCACATGGCTCGCAGCTGAGCTGTTGGCAGGGTGAGGCTGGGGCTCAAGGATGTTGACAAAGGCTGTGTTCATCCCATGAGCAGATTTGGTGCCAAGACTGGAAAGAAAGAATTTTCATTCAACTCCCGCTCTTCTCAAACAAGCCAGCAAGAAGGGAGAGGTGTTTGGAGGCCTCCCACGTTCGCTATCTGCCCCCTTTTGTATTTACTTTAGGTGGTGGTGCCACGGGGTCAGGTTAGAAACATTGTGGTTTATGTGATATCCTTTTCGTCTGCGTTAGTGTCTCCGCTACTGTCCTTAAATTCACTCCAAAATGACCTCCACCTCTCTGCATTTCTTGGAATTAACCTATGAATAAGAAAAGGTGGGATGATTTTTTTTTTCTGTCCAGACTAAGCAAATATTTAAGATATGGCTTCAGAGATGGGCTTGTAGGTAAGAGTTGTTACTCTTCAACCATGAGGACCTGAGTCCAAACCCCAGCACGTAGGTGACAAGCCATGCATGGCTGCACATGTGCCTGTAAGCCCAGTGCTATGTGGAGGCTGTGCAGACCGGAGGACATCCATGGCTTGCTGGCTACCGGCTTAGCTCCAAGTGTGGAGCGGGACCCTAACACAAAGACAGAGTAGCAGAGTATGGTGCCTGGTGTCCTCCTCTGCACTCATGCAAATAGCCCATGCAGTTGTATACCTGAGTGTGTGTGTGTGTGTGTGTGTGTGTGTGTGTGTGAGAGAGAGAGAGAGAGAGAGAGAGAGAGAGAGAGAGAGAGAGACAGACAGACTGACTGACTTTCTCTCTCACACAGACAGAGGGGGCCGAGGGAGAAAGATCAGTTGTTAGCGCTTACAGGAAACAGCTTTTCTCTTTCTAAGGCAGAAAGTGCCCTTTGATCTGTAAAGACATTCCAAAAGGCTGAGATGCCACCTCCAAAGAAGTATTTCCTTCCTGACCTCAGGTGTGTTTGTAGAGAAAATTATAAGAGGAGGAGAAAGCGACAAAGCCACCCCTCTTCCCTCGGCTTCAGGGCCTGGCGAGGCGAGGGTTGCTTTTCCTGGAGAAGCCACTTCTGCCTACTGGGCTGAACATTACTCGGGCATAGGACCTGATGTTGCTGTCCTCCTTCATTACCTCCACTCAGGAAAATAAAATCCTGTCTTCCTCGATTCTCTCTTTGGGCGGCCCTGGAGATGGGAGGTGGAAGACGGAAACTTGATCAGTGAGACCTGTTCTGTCAGAACGAAAAGATCCCGTTTCCTAGGGTGCTGGAGGCCAACAAATTGCTGTGGGTGGCATGGCGTAGTGCAATGCCTGCTCTATGTGCTACAGTGCAGTTCGTGAGTCAGGCAAGGGCCTGGAGATATAAACACACACACACACACACACACACACACACACACACACACACACACACACACACAGAGTGAGGGGGGGTAATGCCAAGAATGCCCTCTTTATTGTGTTCCAGGACAGCTTATATAGGGTTTCCTTGACTAATGGGCACGCCCTAACTCTCAGCTGCAAGCCCACCAGAAACCACTCCCCTGCCATCAGGAACTCCTGAGTGTCTCGTGCTCGGAGCAGCTGCAAAACACGTTCTTTGCTCAGAGCAGCTGCAAGCATAGGAAAACAAGTTTTTTACCCCGGCAGGCAGGGGCTCACTGGAAATTCAGGGGGCCACAGTCACCAACAGTATGAAAGGTGGAAAGCTGGAAATGCAGCCTCCCACAAACCCCTGGTTTGGAGGGGACTCCTCAATAGGTTTGAACGCTAGGAGAGACGAGAGAAAGACCAGCAGGTCAAGATCTGAGAGCCTAGGGGAACTGGGCAGCCTTCCCAGGCATTGTGTGCACTGGACTCTCAGCAAGCATATGTGGAATGCCACCAAGAATATGCTGAGATGGGAGCAGGAGAAGACAGAAAAGAGTCCAGGGCACTGGTTCTCAATCTTCCTAACGCTGTGACTCCCAGCCATAAAACTGTTTTCATTACTACTTCATAACTGTAATTTTGCTGCTGTTACGATTCATAATGTAAATATCTGATAGGCAGGAGACCTGACATGTGACCCCTCTTAAAGAGTCGTTTGGCCCAAGGGGTCACAACCCACAGATTGAGAACCATTGGTCTAGAGGACTCTGCCATCAGCGCTTGGGTTCCCTGAAGCATGCCAGCAATGAAAGGGGAAGAAAGAACAGTATTTGTCTCTCGTTGTCTAATATGAGAAACAACACCATTTCTTTAGGGAAATCTTTTTCCTGGCAATAAATTCCCAGGGGAAAAAAAACACCATGTGACAGAGCAGCCCCAGAGGAGTATCTGGGGGTCAGAAGGGGGCCACCTAGTCTGGAAGGTTCAGGAAATTCTAGCGGGGCATTGGGAGGAGGCCAGGCAGCTGTGCTGGTGCAAGGGGCCTCTAGAGAGGAAGGACCTGGGTTATGAGTCAGAAGGTGTTGCTCAGAATGAGGGAGGGAGTGGGGGAGGCTACCAGGGGAGGCCAGGGACGGGGACAAAGGACTGACAATGTCGCTTTACTCTGTGCAACTTCCTTCTTTAGGGAAATGGCCCGAGCCTGCTTTCAGGGGAGCAATGATGACCTCGTGCTGTGGCTGGAGGAAGGGATTTAAATGGTCAGGATAGATGGTTTCCAAGACTAGGGTGACAGACCTGGACAGACTAGGAGGAGAAACAGTGGGTGATTCAGATTTGGGTGCCTCACTTGTCTCTGCAATAGAACCAACACACGTGTAATAAAACTGTACAAGTCTGTGGGAAGTGGAAGAAAGAGACATCAGATCAAAGGGTTTAACAAGTGGCTGATGGGTCAGTTACCCAGGGTCAGACCCTTGAACCCCCCAGGTTCATGAGGCTCCTACCCGGATGGGAGACCTATGGCTGGTCTGTTTGCCAGCTTCCCCAGCTATTGGTATAACACAGCCTGGCTACTAAGAGAAATGGACTATGAGGGTACTGGCATCCTTGAATTGGGTCCAGTTTCCTGGATGGGTGTGGGATGGGGGCACTAGATATGCATAAGGAGAGAGAGAGAGAGAGAGAGAGAGAGAGAGAGAGAGAGAGAGAGAGAGAAGAGAGAGAGAGAGAGCGCTGTCTATGGAGAGGTTCAAGTGCTGCGCAGTCTGAAGGAAATCCTGTTCCACCCAAGCCCGGCTCTCCAGAGCAGCCCATCAGGCCCCTCTGCCACTGGAGGCCCCGGGATGATGAGGCCTGCTGTCCCCAGAGCCTCTACCAAGCCTGTGATCTTTCTCTTCCGCCTCCACCAACAATCTAGACCCCTGGATACTCAGGAGGACCCTACACCTTGCAGTGGAAATAATCAGTAGCCCATTCCCCCCAATCAAAGATGATTCAGGAAACAGATTCCTGGCTTGACTCCTTGGAGCTTTTAAAAAGACATTGACTCTTTGCATAAAGCCGGGAACTTCATCGCTGCTGTGAACACGTCAAATAATAGATGCTGTCCCTCCATTCTGAGGGTATTGTGAGTACCGCTCCCCCAAATTCAGGCCTTCCCTGTTCTCTGGGACCCCTCCCTGTCATACAGAATTTATGGCAAACAGGTTAGCATGAGTAGGAAATTCATTTCTCTTTGTGCTTTTTTTGAAGCTTTATAGAAAATTTTATCAGAAATCAACCTTGATTATAATAACCAAACATTTCAGCACTTGGAAGGCTGAGGCACGAAGATCTTGAGTTTGAAGGTAGCCTGGGTTACATAATTGAGTCTATGTTCCAGACCAGTCTGGGCTACATGGCAAGCCTTGTCTTAAAAATAAATAAGCACATGAAAATGTATTTTTGCTCAAAATAACTGTTTACTTAAACTTCCACATTTCTTGCCAGATAACGTGTCCCCAGGTCTGGGGTTTGCTGTGAGTGTCTGCAGCTGGCTCTGATCTTTGATGTCACCATGACTCAACTTATTCAAAATAAACTTCTTGTCAATGATTCAAAATTTATCTCTTTGGCATGGGTCTTGTGACTTGCCTGTCCCTCTGCTCAGAGCACTGTCCCAATCCCTCTGACTCATGGGCAAACCACAATCTACGAGTAAGGCAGGGTGTTCTCACACCTGGGGTGGGCTGCGCGTCACCGCCAGGGCGACAGATGTCATTGTGTCTGATCAGGAAGCCCAGCAGGATGGCTGTTCCTCTGTCCACAGGAAAACGCCATGACGAGGTGGCCTTATGATCTGGTAGGGTACACAGTGAGGTGTGAGTTGTCGTTCTTTCTAGTCAGATCGTTCGACACCACAGTGATTATTTCTTAAGGGGAGGCATACCTCAGGGTAGGTCTGGGGATGAGGAAGGTGCACCTGTGCTCTTGAGCCCTTGGCCAACATCTGTGTCCTTCTGCGGCCCCTGCTGACCCACCAACGCCCTACTCAGCAGGTGCTGAGTGGCTGTAGCTTGAGGCTATCTCATTCACCCAGTTCCACCCACAACCATGCAAAGAAAAAAAAAGGGAAGTCTTGGCCAGAACTCACTGACGGTTTGGTGCCCATTCTTGGGTCTTCACAGAAGCCTCCTCTGTTAACACTGCAGACACAAGCTGGAGAAAAGGGTTGAGTGGCAGGGAGCCATCATCTTTGGTCTATCCCAAACAGAGCAGGAACACAGAGGCTTTGGACTGTGGTGCAGTGGGAATGGAGACCCCTCAGATATCAGTGTGTCCTCAGCCCCACACAGAAGGGCAAAGACCAATGAACACTGTGTACACAAGGGGCTGCCAGGGCAAACACAATGTTCATAGAGCTGACACAGTAGCATGGTTGCTTCCAGCCAGGAATCTACTGTCCGAAAATATTGGGGTGCTCCGCTGTGAAGGAACAGGAGAGAGCCAAGGTCCACCCAGAGTGATGATCAGGCATTGCAGTTTCCAAGCCCTGTTCTGGACCCTGACGCTGTGGTGGTTTAAGTGAGAACGACCCCCATGTTTGAATGTCTGATCCCCAGTTAGTGTAGCCTTGTTGGAGGAACTGTGCCATGGGGGTGGGGGTAGGCTCTGAGGTTTTAAAAGCCCATGCCAGCCCAGATACACTCTCTCTCTCTCTCTCTCTCTCTCTCTCTCTCTCTCTCTCTCTCTCTCTCCTTCATGCCTGCAGATCAGCATATATCTTTCAGCTACCTCTCCAGCACCATGTCTGATTGTATGCCCCATGTTCCATGCCATGATAATAATGGACTATCCCTTTGAAGCTGTAAGCAAGCCCCCAATTAATTGCTTTCTTCTATAAGTTGCCTTGGTCATGGTGTCTCTTTCATGGCATCGGTACAGTGACTAAGACAGGTGTCCTCCATGCCACCAAGCTGGGCAGGTCAGGGCACATCTGTCAGATGGCTTGTCCCTGGAATTTATTCTCTGGTAACTTTCACAGATTCTGGATTTCTCATCTGTTCGGGATCTCCACCCTCTTTTCTGGTCTCTAAGCCTTGCTCCCTGTCCTTTGTGGGCCTTCCTCACCCACTTGCCCTCCTGACTGCAGTTACTACCCCAGGTGTCCTCTTGGGGTATAGATATTGGGGTGATTGTCCCCGATTATGAAATGGATGCAGCCATTGCTCATGTCCTCGAAAAACTGAAGATAAAAAACAAAATGTAAATACTCACTTTTAGGAGCAGGGACATCTTGAAGCCAGGGCAAGAGCCTTGGCTACATTACCTCTGGCAGATGTTTATATCATAATTCCCCACGTGGACATGTAATTTGCCAGCAATAATATAAGATGAGCCGTCTCATGAGTCCTGCATTTGGAAGGAACTTCTGGAACAGAACCTACTTTTTTCGAGTACCTAATAAAATTCATAGATTTCCTCTATAAGATGTACATACCCGATACTTCTAAAATCCACCATTTGTTTTCAGAAGCATCACAGAACCATTCATGAAAAGTCAGACTTTGCTTTGGGATTTTTTTTCTTCTTATCATCAGGGTCATAGGATCCCAGCATCTCTTGTCATGGAAATGTGGTCAACATTCCAGTTTTTAAGAGGGCCTGTGGGATGCTTGTGGCCCTCTCACAGGGGACATCTGGGTCTCTGTTAAGTCGATGAACAGTGCACACTTTTGCTGGTTATGACTTTATTTCCTGGTCTGAGATCCAGCGGACTCGAGAGAGGAGCAGGTGTTACTGCGATCATACATAACAACAATGGTGAACGTCTCTTCTGGGAAGCTGGTAGCTGAGCGGACATGCATCAAATGTAACAAAGCCATGAAACCCATCAAAAGTGCACCCTGGCTTTTGTTTACTCAAAGAGAAACTGAGGAGATACTGTGGAAATGGGAAGAGGCAGCTCCTTCCATTGGCTTTCACGTTAATTTGTAGATAAGTAGAGAAAACATCTGGGTCTCATTACACCAAGAAGTTATATAGGTAGGAAACACCAACAAGATCAAGAGAGAGTTAAGGGCAAATGGGAAAATCAATAGAAAGGCATTCCTTGATCACAGACAGGAAGAGTTCATATAGTTAAAATGTCAGTACTACACAAGGTACTCCCCCCTCCCCAGGTAACTTTGGGGACACTGGGGGAGGCAGTTTAAGGAGTTCACCATATCTAGGCTCATCGTATTTAGGATTCCATCATTTTCAGAAGGAGACTCCAGCTAGAACAGATGAGAGAAGTTATTGGAAGGTGATAAAGGTCGCAGACTTGGAGGTGGGAAACTTGGCTTCTCCACTGAGCTAAAAAAGCAGGAGTCTCGTCATCCTTATCTCATGTCAGAGACTCTGTTCGGAGTGCCAGCTGGAGCCGCTGACCCTCTGATGTCACACCCACATGTGAACTCCCAGCCAAGGGTTAGTTAGGTCTCATACCTCACCCATACCTTATACTCGCCCATAGACTCATACCTCCCACAGCAAGGAGAGAAAACAGTCCCTTTCTGTAGGCTTCTGCAGCAGAGAACAAACACCTAAGATTATTCTCTGCCTCAAAAATTGTGAGGGAGCCGGGCGGTGGTGGCGCACGCCTGTAATCCCAGCACTCGGGAGGCAGAGGCAGGCGGATCTCTGTGAGTTCGAGGCCAGCCTGGTCTACAAGAGCTAGTTCCAGGACAGGAACCAAAAAGCTATGGAGAAACCCTGTCTCGAAAATAAAAAAAAAAAAAAAAGTGTGAGGGAAGAGTTATTACCTCAAAGGAAAAGTAGTCTGGGCAGGTCCAGGAACGGATGTGAGGCAAACCAGTGTCTGGTGCATGACGGTAACAGCAACCTTCACGCCAGTCCCTGCAAGTCCCGGGGAAACACCAGACTTCTATTGAGCATGATCCAAGCCTGTAAAGACTAGATAACGATGGCCTTCCCTGGGCACCTGTGTACACCTGGAGGAACAGGTGCTTTGGAGCCAGGTCAGTCAGGTTGTTGTGTAGCAGCTTCCTCTGAATTGGAACCGTCCCTCCTGGAGAGAGGAAAAAGGCTTGTAAAACTCAGGAGACTCAGGAAACTCAGGAGACATAGAAACCATCCCTCCATTGTGAACCACTGCTCGGGAAGTGGAGACTCGTTGGTGGAACTGGATGTGCAGGCATCTCGGGATGTACCTTTTATGAATGTCCTCCCCCATGCTGGGGTATGCTTTCCAGTGAGGTAGCCTCTTTTGAGTCAACCATGCTCTTATAAGTAATCCCAACAAATTTATTAGCTCTTGGAGCCCTACTTGAGTGAAGGTTTGCCTTTGATCAATCAACAGTGTCCTATCTGGAGTGAATAGGCATGCATCCCTGTTGTGGAATATTCCTTAACACTGTGTGAAGATATGTCATTGTGGTGGTTTAATGAAAAGCTAAACTGTCAAGGGCTAGCAGGAGGTATAGGTGGACGTCTGGAGAGAGAGCGATCTGGGAAGAAGAAAGGGGGTCATGCGCTGGATGCAGAGAGAACAAGACATGCAGGGAAAGAGGCAAAGGCCATGAGTCACACAGCCTCAGGTAGATGAATAGAAATGGGTTAATTTAAGTTATAAGAGCCAATGGGACAATTCTAAGCTATAGGCTGAGCTTTCATAATTAATAATAAGTCTCTGTGCCATTGTTTTTTTTTTTTTTTTTTTTTTTTTTTTTTTTTTTTTTTTTTTTTTTTGTGAGCTGGTGACCCAAAGAAAAATCCGTCTACAAATCTCTGTCGCTCCAAGAAAAGTCAGGCAACACTGGTCTTCTATTTGGTAGTGTATCCTGGCTTCTTTTTGCCTGTCTCAGGATGTGGCAGCTCTAGCTGTTGTGTGATTTCTATTGTCTTTGGATTTATGATCATAGACTCTTTCCACTGAGGCCCAGGAGGAGGCTGCTGCGGCTTGACAGCCACGGGGCCATGCTGGCCCAGGCATATACATCCAAAGAACCTCTAGGCAGACAGACTGTGAAATATGGTAATATTATTGCCTTTCTGATGCAACTGGGACATAAAATGCCTCTCCTGGAAGAAGGATGACAAGTACAGCCTATTCCTAGTCTCTGAAATCTGCACACTTTGGCTGGTTCTGGGTCACAGCCAGGGGAGGGAAGGAGGCCAGCAGGCAGACAAGGGCTGACTAGAACCTGGTGCATGGTGGGGCTACAAGAGGAGTCAGGCCAGACTCCAATCAGGAGAGGGAATTAAAAAGGTCCTTCACCATGGAGAAGCCCCAGCTCTTAGAAGGTCCTGTTCGGAAGATAAGCGGCCGCCTACTTTTGCCCTGAGGTTTCTCTTCCTGCTGGAATCTGAAATCATGCTGGGATGTAGTTCCAAAGCAGAGCACTTGCCTAGCACGTGTGAGGCTCCGGGTTCAATGCCTGGCACCACGAAAGTCAAAGTTAGACAAGATATTTCAAATCGGCAGCCATGGAGATGGTGCCGGGTGATATTATACAAGAGATAGCCGCCTAACACAGCCAGTATTTATGAATGTTCCGCCCAGTTCCCTCTCCTGCCTTTCAACTCAACACCTAATAAAAGATCTGGATTCCAACCAGATTGCTGTGCAGCTGCTGATAGGAGTACTGACACGCCCTGTGCACGGACCTGTGCTAAACACTTCCCGGGACGGCCCCACTAGCTTTATCGCAACCTTAGGGAAACTGTAGCTACTCGTCCTGGTGTGGCGGATGAGGAGACTGAAGCCCAGTGAGGAGAGGTGAAAGGCAGGATGTGGGGATCCAGAAGAGCCACACTCCACACGTGTATATCAGGAGGTGCTGCCTCCTTCTCCTTCCACATGGCTGTCTCTCTAAGAGGGACTTTCCAAGAGAGAATAATTAATATTATTAGGTCTCAGCCATCATTCTCTCCTCCCCCTCTTCATTGCATCTTAGCCATTTCCCCTCAGCCTCAAAGCTCCCAGCGTGAGCTGTTGGCATTAGATAAATGCATGAGGCAGAGCGACCCTTGAAAGAGGATTAGGATTAGTTACCTGGGTCTCAATTGTTAGATTTTTTTTTTTAAGTGAACACAAAGTGTTTCTATACTCTGTTTTTTATCTGGCAGTCTTTTGGTTGGGAAGGAAAGAAGGAAGAATACTGAGAGAGTTAAAGGGAAAGCCCAGGGCTGCCTTGACAACGCAGTCACAGGACCAAGGTATGCGTGTGAGCAAGGGGGGTCATTTCCGATCTTGGCAATTATTGCAGACTGATCGCTGTTTATCCTTTGCTTTCTGTGGTGGAAATTATGGTGGTCCTTGGGGACTTAGGGGTGCTCAGAAACCTGGAATTGCCCCTTGGCTCATTCTTGCTGCATTCCATAAGCTCAGAATGCACAGAAAGCACCTACTGCCTTCCCAGGTAAGGACACACTCCCCGTTTCCAGTACGAAATGCCTTTTCTGCATCTCCAGACCTTCATTCTGCACTTCATAGCCACCGGACAGCCAGGCTCGCGTTGGTGTGTGCTCAGTTCTGAACAAGCTCCATTTCAAAGTTCATGGAGCCGGAAGGCCAGATTTCGGGATTAAAGTCCCTGGACAATTGCTCTCCGGGCACAGCTAAATAATAAGAAAGGTAAACATCAACTGGAGAGCCTCAGAACTGGGCTTGGCTGACCATGGCAGCTTAGCTTTGATGATGGCGTTGAGGGGGGCGTTGCGGACAGGACGTTGCCCATTAGGTTCCTGCGGCAGCCTCTGCTTTTCCTCCTCAGAGATTTCTCTAGTTGAGGATTCAGAGCAGGAACCTGTCATGTGTGTGGCTGAGGAGAACTAGAACCAGGACCCAAGTGCACAAGGAAGGTCCCCAGGCTTCCTGGGTGGTACTGAGATGGCTCAATTTCTGCAGCCGGGAGATGGTTGTGGGGACTGTGATAGCAGGGCCCTCTGTTTGGAAAAGGCAGAAAGGGAAGTTAGCAGGGCCCTGGATCACCTCACACTGACTCACCAGAGGAGTCTGGGTGCCCACACTGGTCTGTTAAAACCCTCAACCCCCCTGTAGCAGCTCCCAGCTGCTGAAAGACAGGCATGCCAACCAAGGCTGTTCCAAAGGGTTCTGGATGGAGCTCCATCGGCTTTCGCTCTGACTACCATTGCAGTGGCATGTCACACTGTCCCTGGCTCCCCAGAGCAGGTCCAGAAACCCCTACAGCCCTATTCTAAGGTGTCCCAGGGGCCCCGAAGTGGAAACTCACCTCTCCCTTGGTCCAGAGCAGTTAGAATCATTCCTCATACATTCCTTTTTGTTCTTCATCTACTTTGAATGTCTCAGGATGTCCCCGGGGTAAAAGCACTGATGTAACTCTCTGATGAGACGAGGCCTGCCGCCTCACTCATTTTGAAATACTGACATTGGCGGGGAAAATTACTCAAGCTCTCTTGTTCCTTTCCGGGTCTAATTAAGCGGCCCGGCAGGTGACTCAACGCTTTTATTTCTCAGAATGACATCAGACTTATTTTCCATTTTAATAGCTTGGTTACTTCATCGATTTAAAAAAAAAATCCAATTTCACTTTCTAGTGCTCCCCCTAGCCCCCGCATCTGATTTTTCTTCCACCCCAGGAAGCGCTAACTCTCACTGACACTACACCCCAGCTGTTAACTCTGCTTCTGCATTTTTCTTCAGTTTCGAGCCAGCCCCAAACCAAACTCTGGGAAAGGAGTTGTGTGGTCTTTATTTGCTAAGGACCTAAATCATTCCACCTAGTGTCGGAGTGGTCAATAGTTACTATCTGGTGCGGTGTCAGCTGTGTTACAATGGCCAACCAGAGAAGAACTTGGTCCTGGAGGTGGTGTCTGGGTCCCTGCAAATGTCACATGTTTGCACTCGTGGATGCTCCTTTTTGCATTGCGGCCCCCCACCCCCACCCATTCAAGTAGAGTGATTCAACGTTACAAGCTTGTTTTGAACTGCTTAACTATTTCTAAAGCAGTGAGCCCTGCTAACCTGGAGGTCAGCCTTTGCTGGCATTTCATAAATCCCGTAGTTTGGAATAAACATAAAAATTAGGCATCTTAAGGCAACATCGTTTGGACTCTGCTTTATAAAAGGAAAGCAGGCGAGAGTGTTTGTATGATATGTTTGTATGATATGTTTTGCCAGTGTATGGGGGGACGGTGGGGAGGGGGCGGGCGAGCAAGCATGCCCGGTGGGTTTCACTCAGTGGATTTCATTTTCATTTTAGCTCTGGCTAAAAGGACTTTTTCTCCCAATTGGGTGCCCTGCTTTAATTTCCCCCAAAGAGCCTTCTCAGTGAGGGCAAGGACAGTGTGCCAGCTCTGGACTGAATTGGCAGTGAAGACTCAGCTAGGCCCCACTCCTTACTGACTGCTGGTCACAGAAGATCCTGGCATAGTCAGCTGACCCAGTCCATAGAGACCAGGGCTTCCTTTGGGACAGACTAGCTGAGAATAGCAAAGGTTAAGTGACCCCTTCTTCTCCGAGGCTCAGTTGAAACCACCATGAGGACTTAGAGTCCCTCTGTCAGACCAGGAGAGGTCAATGACACTGTGTACACTATAGGGACTCATTAAATCTTCCCTTTCTCCCTTCTGAAGAAAAAAAATATTCTGTAATGAGTATTTTCTCTATGAGAAGGGTATTTGCATTCTTGTTGTTCTTGTTGTTTTGTTTGAAAATGCGAGTGTATAAGGAATGTATTTAGCTGGAGAATGGAGATTCTAGCAAGGCCAGGGGATACAGGTGAGGAGGCCTGTGTGAGAAGAATCAAACGCGGGCTGGAAAAGGAGAGGAAGATGACTGGGGAAGACAAACTGTTTTAGGCAAGACCCGGGCCTCCTCTCTGTGAAGTGCTGTGGTTTACCAGGACCTCTCTAGGATGGGATCAAGCCCCAGGCTCAGTGGGAACACAGGGAGGATCTGGTATGTTGGTGGCTTAGAGCCCAACAGTGGCTGTCAAACATGGTACCCAGGGCTTATTTCTGGAGATGTCACCTTTTATCTCCTGTTCTGGAGATCTAAGTTCAAGGGACCACCTAGTCACAATCTTGCTAGCAAAGTTTACATGCAACACATGAGAAGAGGAAGTGTGTGTGTGTGTGTGTGTACATGAGAAAGAATTTCTGAAGCGTTAGCTCACTCCAGGTTTTATCACAATGCAGATTTGCTTCAAATGAGACAGGAGTCTGGATTGAGAAAGCAGGACGGGATTAGAACAAGGTCAGCCGAGTATGGCAGCATGCTCCTTTAATTCTTTAGTTCTGGAGGCAGAGACAGGCAGATTCTCTGCGAGTTCCAGGCCAGCTCGAACTACATAGAAAATTCTGGAGCAGCCAAGAATTACAATGTAATTGAATACCCCATAATGTGTTCAAATGTTATATGCTAGCCAAAATACACTTGGAGAAGTTTTGGAGATGGAAAAGCCAAGCTCCCTGATGTCTTTTTTACATGTTGTATTTGCGTGTTAAATTACCACACAGTGCTCTATTAATCTGATTCATTCAAGTCATAGGGATACAAAAGAGAGACATCCTAATTCTAAAATATGAAGCAGCTCTTTCTAAGCCATTCATTATGACCAAAAGTTCTATCAGGCACCAGATCATGCTGGCAGAGATAGAGAAACTCGAGCCGGGTACTTGAGCTGGTGTGAACAGTAACCATGCGGGAAGATGACTAGCCTGGGAAAGGCTCCCAGCAGAACCAACGGACAATGAATACCAAGTGACGGGGGAAAGTGGAAGCCTGCTATCAATCAGGAACTTAGCCTAGGCTGCCTGTGTGTTTTCCACAGCCCGGCACCATGGTTCTTCTGTTGGATTTGCTCCATAGACTTCATTCCCCGGTGTTGCCTGATTTCCCTGTTGGGGGCCACATCAGATCTAGAGATAAGCCACGGAGGCATTTGTGTCCACAAACCTTGTGGGAGGAGGTGGAGGACGGAGGTGGAAGACCGAGGTGGAGGAGAGAGGTGGAGGACGGAGGTGGAGGAGAGCACCTGTCTGTAGGTTTTCGGTGACTATTTGTTGGAGAAATTGATCTCCTTGTTTCCCCATTCTATTCAGAGCAGTTCACCTCTGCTCTTAGAAATCTTCTCCCCGTGTCCTGAGGATCCCACTCTAGTGTGTCTTCCCGCACCAGCACTGCGGAGTGACCCCTGGGAACTAATCAGAGCCCTCTCATCAGAAGACCTGCATGCGTGCAATTGTGGCTAAGTGACCATGTCTTTCAATGCATACCATTCCTCAACACTGTGTTTTGTGGTGGTGGGCCTTGGACTGCTCTGTGTGTGGGATCCCGAAGGTGGGTGACTAGCCAGTCTGGGAGGGAGATGGCGAGCTTCTCAGGAGGCACTAGACTTAGTCTGCCCCCTGGGGCCTCAGAGCCTGAGGCCCTCTGCAGGAGTCTATGTTCTGGCAAGCTGGGCTGCCTCTTGGCGCGGTTCCCAGATGTGGAGTAATGAGGTCATCGCAGGGAGGCTGAGGCCAGCCTCTGACAGGGCTGTGTCATCGTAGCTGTTCCCGGGCCTCTAGCTAAGGGGGCCATATTGCCCTTTCCTCTCACAGCTGGACTTGGGCTTGCTGCTCACGTTCTCAAAACAAATCTATCATGTTCAGAGATCATGCAGACAAAGCGCACTTAGAAAGACAAATGAGAGGAGGGGAGGAAGGGCGCCTGAGAGGGTGGGAGGATGGAGAGGAGGGAGGGAGGAAGGAGAAGAGGGAGGGAGGGAGGAGAAGAGGGAAAGAGGGAGGGAGAGAGGGAGGGAGGGAGGGAGGGAGGGAGGGAGGGGGGGAGGGAAGAAGGCAGCAGTTAGGGGGTGGCTGATGGAAACAGCACCTTTTGTAAGATGTCACTTTTCTCTAGCTACTGGGACCTGCAAGGGTTCATCTTGATGTGGCTTGTTCCTTACATATCTTTCCGACAGCCTTCCATACCATGTGGTACATTTCAGGAGACATAGATCCTAGTCAGCATCTCTCCTGGAGCACTTCTGCCCTGAGTAGTACCTCTGTCCTTCCCCTGGGATCTGCCAGCTCTGTTCTGTGTCTGGGAGAGCCCTTGCCTGCACCATGACTGCTTGTCCTGCTGCCCATCACTCCTATCACATCCTATCCTGGATTCCATCACCTGGGGCCACTGTGACAGGGCAGCTTTCTCCAGCTTCCACCCTCCCTACCTGCCCAGTGAAGATGGAAACTATACCCAGACCTTGCTGCATAGAGGGTGCCGGCTCCTTGGCTGAGAATCCAACTTCATTGGGCATTCTTGCTGCTCTGCAGCTGGTGGGGATGGGGTGTCTTTAAGAGGATCCCTGTGCTCACTAACACAGGGTGTTCAGTACTCTAGACTCAGGGGTCCAGGTATGGCCCATGTAGAATCTGAGCCTGGACTTCACAGGCCTGAGCTGCTTCTTGGCTCCGTCCTTCTAGATAGCATAAATGAGTTCTTGCTCTGTTTTTCCAGCTTGGATTAACTTTCTTCCTAATCCCCTACATCATCCTTCTGTGTGTGTACCTGCAGCCTCCTTGGTTTGCCCACTTCAGAGAGGTCCCTTTTGGGTACCACCTTGGCCTGCTTACCCCTTGTATGTGTCCTTCTCTTCTGGAGATAAAAAAGTGGCCCAAGGCCCATGCCCCAGTCAGAAGGTAGCAGTGCTGCATGCACCCAAGTCAGTGAACAGAGGAGAGGTCTCAGTGACCAAGATTGTGGTTAAAAACTACATTGCCAATGACTGACACATCCACAGACTGTGACCCATAGGACAGTTAACTCTGCCTAAGTACTGCCCACTGGCCCTGGAGGAGGGGCTGATGGTAGCCTGGCTTTGCTCTTGGACATAGGCCACTGGGCAGACAGATGACTCTGGACACAAATGTGCGTGTAGACACACATGTACTCATTCACATGTGCTAAACCCCAGTTTTCAGATTGGTTATTGTAATAAGCACCAGGCAGATAAGAATAAGAATGTATGGGGCCTGCTCTCTGGCTTCAGCCCAGCTTAGCAGAACAATAAAACTTGGCCCACACTCATTAAGGGAAAAGGGTTACATTGAATCAAGATTCAAGGATAAGCACGTGATGGGGTGGGGTCTCGTGATGGTCAGAACCCAAGAAAGGGACTGGAGAGCCAACCCAAGCAGACAATAGCTGGCAACTCTCTGGGGCCCAGTTCTCTGGAGCTGATTCCGACTGATTTGAGGCCTGTGGCGGATAGGTTTGATTTGTCAACTAGACTGGGCTCCAGGCTGTTAGAGATTTGGTGGACGCTGTTCTGAACAGACTGTTTCTAGATGAAGCATGCTACCCTTTCCCCACGTGAGTGGGTGGGCTGTATCCTGACTACTGGGCAAAAGAAGGCAGGCCAGGAGCCACAGGGGTTCTTCCAGCTTAACTGCCTTCTAGCAGGGACACTGTTGCTCTTTTTCTGTCTTCAGACTCAAACTGAGACATCGCAGGCTCATCTTGGCTCTGGACCTGCTGGCCTGACCTGGAGCCTTTATCTTCAGCTTTTCTGGGACTCCAGGGACTCTGCCCTGGGACCTTGTCAGCCTCCATTGTCACGGAAGCCAATTTGTCATAATTTCTCCCTCCCTCCCTCCCTGCCTCCCTCCTTCTGTCCCTCCCTCCCTTCCTTTTTCCCTCCCTATTGTAAAGAGGCCCATCCAGTAATCCTCCTGCTTCACCTACTTCTGTGCCAGAGATGAAAAGTTTCTCACTCCCATTCCTGCCCTCTCACCCCGTTTTTGGGATAAAATTTTATTTCTTTGCATTTAATTCATTGAAAGCATTTTACTCTGGTAAAAGCATCAGATCCGAGCTCTCTCCTCATCCATGGCGGGGAATGTTGTACAGCATACCTCCAGAGCTCAGCATCTCGTTGGATTTGTCTGGAAACATGGCGCCTGTTCATTAGCACCTCTTAGTTGCCTCTCTGGAGTCCCTGGCAACCATCATTCTACTACCTACTTCATATGCTTTATGTAAGCAATGTCCCTGTGGTATTTATGAGACCTGAGACTGATTTTACCCAGCGCTGTGTCCCTGGGCCTATCCGAGTTCCCACAGGCGGCAGACCCCTCCCCCTTTTCATTGTGGGTAAGACTCTGTTGTATGTATGTATGTACCATATTGTTCCTTGCCCCTGACTGTGGGCTCTGATGCTGCTTTCACATCGGTTACTGTCAACAGCACTGAGATGAACACTGTGTGATACAGTTTGGGATGTGGGTCCCATGGTAACCAGCCAGGCCGGGTAGAATTACTACATTCCTGGAGGGCAAAGATGGCAGCTTGAACCAGCGTGGGGTAGGAGGAGATGGGTGTGGGACACATTTTCCAGTAGATAGCTCAAGGGCATTGCCTTAGGGCAGCGCTTCTCAACCTGTGGGTGATGACCCAGTACGGCTCGAATATCAGATATCCTGCATATCAGATATTCATTATGATTCCCAACAGTGGCAAAATCACAGTTATGAAGTATCAACAAAACAATTTTATTATGGTTAAGGATCATCACAACCCGAGGAACTGTATTAAAGGGTCTCAGAATTAAGAAGGTTTAGAACCATGGCCTTATGTTCTTCCTCCTTCTGTTTTCCTCTCATTGGATAAACATCTTTCTCCTGTCATGTGAGCGTCACCTCAGGGAATAGTTTAGTGATAACCAGCAGTCCGTGGGTGTGCACTTGCTCTGTTGGGGAAGTCCTCAGCCTTAGCCCACTGTCCTTGCAAAGTCACAGAACCTCAGTGTCCGAAGGCAGCTTGGAGCTCAGTATCTCAGGACCATATCTCAGGGCCCTCTTGACCATACTGGAGAGTGTTCCAAAAACTGGCTTTAGATGACTAACTAGCTCTTTGTCTAAACACTTTGCCTCATCCGAATAACCCATTCCCATCTCCCTAGAGCCGGAAGTCACTATTCTACTTTATGCTTTTGTGATTCTGGAGTTGTGGAGACTCCAGTTGAGGATGCCTGCCCCAAAGCCACACTGCTACCCTTTCTCTCCCCTGTCGTCTCCTCCCTCCCCTCCTCACCCCATCCCTTTTCCTGATTATGACATCAGTAGAGCTTTAGGCTTGAGTCTCCATCTTTTCCCTAGGAGACCCGAGAGGAGGTACTCTGCCCCAACCCCCAAGGCCCACATCAATGTCAGTGTCTTAACACACTCAAGGAGAAATGGTGGGCCTCAGTGACACGGGGGGGGGGGGCAGGTGTCTTTTCTTTCATAGACGTCTAGACTGAAGGAGTTTTATGCCCCTGGTTGAGTGGGCTCCCTTTAAGTTGCCTTCTAGAACATTCTTTTGCTCATAGCCAGCATTTTGACCACAGTGTTTTACCACGCCCCTCCACTTCCCCGTGTACATTGGAAACAGTCTCTTGATGGATGCTTGCTCTATTGGAATCGGTGTCCTACTGCAAGGAAACTAGATGCTCGGTGGCCTGCCGGGAAGGAGGAAAAAGAAGAGTGTAGGGGAGGAAGGAGCAGACCAACAGACAGCATATTTAAGAGAAATTTGCTGTGTGTACTCCACTGTTCTAAGGGAGAATTCTGGATATATGTATTCATAATCTCATCTACACTTACAGTATGTAAATATCTCCCTCAGATCGTAGAACTGTAAGTTCATCCATGTCCTTTATAGTCTATAATTTCATATATTCACATAAGTGTATATAGTTTATATAAATATATACATATATAATTAACCTTATATATCCACAGATTCTTCATCAGTGAAGTCAACCAATCAAGAGTTAAAAAAATATTTATTCATTTATTTTACTCTTTAGTTGCATGTATGCTTGTGTGTCTGTATGTTGATGTATGCATGTGAGCACAGGATACCTGACTGGCTGGAGATGACCAAAGGTAGCAGTTTCCCCTGCAGCTGGAGTCACAGGCAGTTGCGAGCTGCCCACCATGGGAGCTAGGAATCAAACCTGGGTCCTCTACAAGAGCAGTATGCTCTCTTCATCACTGAGCCTTCTCTCCAGCCCCTTTGAAAATATTTTTAATTCTGTGTGTATGTTAAACATACACAGGCTTTTTTTTTTTTTACTATCAGTGTTCTCTTTAAAATGCAGTGCTAAAATGTAATTTAAAAGGTGTTATTAATGGCTTAGAGATGATTTGAAGGACACAGGGAGATGTGTGAAGATTGTGTGCACACAATCTATTATTTTATTCAGGAGATCTGGATGTCTGTGGGTGTTGGAACCTACAGGAGGGTCTGAAACAATGATCTGCAGATATGGAGGGACAGACAAACACACACATGTTCACACACATCTCACTCAAATGATCCACGGATATGGAGGGACAGCCAAACACACACACATGTTCACACACAAGTCTCACTCAAATGATCCACGGATATGGAGGGACACCAATACACACATGTTCACACACAAGTCTCACTCAAATGATCCACGGATATGGAGGGACACCAGTACACACACGTTCACACACACACATCTCACTCAAATGATCCACGGATATGGAGGGACACCAGTACACACACGTTCACACACACACATCTCACTCAAATGATCCACGGATATGGAGGGACACCAGTACACACACGTTCACACGCACACATCTCACTCAAATGATCCACGCATATGGAGGGACACCAGTACACACATGTTCACACACACACACACACACATCTCACTCAAATGATCCACGCATATGGAGGGACACCAATACACACATGTTCACACACACACACACACATCTCACTCAAATGATCCACGCGTATGGAGGGACACCAATACACACATGTTCACACACACACACCTCACTCAAATGATCCACGGATATGGAGGGACACCAGTACACACATGTTCACACACACACACACACACACACACATCTCACTCAAATGATCCACGTATATGGAGGGAGAGCCAAGCACACCCATGTTCACACACACACACACATACACACACATCTCACTAAAATGATCCACGCATATGGAGGGACACCAATACACACATGTTCACACACACATCTCACTCAAATGATCCACGCATATGGAGGGACACCAATACACACATGTTCACACACACACACACATCTCACTAAAATGATCCACGGATATGGAGGGACACCAGTACACACATGTTCACACACACACACACATACACACACATCTCACTCAAATGATCCACGGATATGGAAGGACACCAGTACACACATGTTCACACACACACACATACACACACATCTCACTCAAATGATCCACGGATATGGAAGGACACCAGTACACACATGTTCACACACACACACACACATCTCACTCAAATGATCCACGCATATGGAGGGAGAGCCAAGCACACCCATGTTCACACGCACACTCAATTCTAAGATCACAGCAGTGAGTCGCACACTGTATTGATGCTGTCTCACAGACTGACCACGGAGGAAATGGCCCAGAGAGCCCACGTAAGCTGGGAATGCAGCCTCAGCTGTTTGGCCCAGACCTTGTATTTTATCTCCATCCTTATTTCCCTTCATTGTCGGCTGAGAATCTGTTGGCTGGGATTCCTTGGGGACCCTCAGATGGTCTCTTCCCTTCAACAGGGAGGTGAGGACACTGGCCACAAGGGCCTTCTCATTCTCCTTGAGGAAGCTGGAGCCAGACCTCTCCTGATCTGGACCTGGGCCTGAGAGAGATGTGCCAAGTCCTTGGAGGACCCAGCAGCCCCTCAGGTGGCAGGCGTCTGCATTTGTCTGGTACTCAGTGGATCTAAGGGAGCATAATGTCATCGTATGACATAAGGCTTGGTGACGCAGGTCCATGTGGACTGACTGACCCTAATCCACCCACAACCGCCCCCTAAATAGGCAGGAACCCTGTGGTCTATGTGTAGTCTGGAGGGGAAGGAGTTGGCCAGTTGTCACCAAGGGCTTTTGGAGGACTCACCATCTTCTATCTGCAGTCTTGGCCAGGTGGGGGCTATGTCTTAGCCCTTGCCCACAGCTGTCTCTGCATCTCTGGAGGACAAGATGCTTGCTGAAGGCTGATTCTGCTGAGATCACTACAACCCTCTGTTATACTAGTGCCCAAGCTCTCCAGTTTCTCTTCCTGTTTCTTGGCCCGGGCTCCTGGTCTGTATTTCTGTTCACAGGAGATGTGAGGGGGAGTGCCAGGCTTCTAGAGCCAGATACTGGGCAGAGTGTGAGAAAAGAGAATTGCAGCCTGCTAGTGGGCACTGTGCTTAAAGCCTGCTCCAGCGGTGTGAGCAGTTGACCTAGGGGTGGTCCCACCACCATGTCTCCCTCTGAACATGACGGTGGCATCATCTAGGACTTTGGGCTGTTTTTACACAAACATCCCTTTTCATATTGGATCCTCTAAGAGTCTTGGTTTCAGAAAGTGTTTCTCTTTGTTTCTGGAGCATAAGAGGGGGACCCTGGAAGCTGCGCTTCTACAGTCTCTCCAGCATGGAGTCATCTCCTGGTTTGTGTCCAGCAAAGTCAGTGGCCTTGGAGTTGCTGCTGCTGAATGGTTGGGCAAGAAGGAGATAGTTGTTAAGTTGGACTTGGGAGGGTTCTTCTGCGTTTTTTCCACCAGCCCCACTCACAAGGCTGACAGGAGAACTCAGGGCATTTTCCCCGTGTGGGCTGGAGCACTGAGGCTCTGGCCGTGCTTCGCAGACTAACGGACTGGGGTCTCCAGTCATTTTAGTCGGCCCCAGGTACCTTTCCCAAGCCTGTCTCCTCCTTGGGCCTGAGCCCGGCTCAGACCCAAGGTGTTCTGCATATGTGAAGGGAACCTGATTTGTGGTTTTGGATCCCAGCTCCACCTCTGTAAAATTGTGTCCAGGCAGAATGGTGGGAGGCAGCCCTTCTGTGACAGACTCCTTGCAGGGTGCTTTTCTGTGACAGGCTTCTTGCAGGCAGCCAGGTGCTTTTCTCAGTACAGCCTGGACTGAGGCCATCAGAGGGCACATCCATCCACAGCTGTCCACTTGAGATGGACTTTCCTGAATGTGGGGTCTAAAACACACTTCTTATCCTATGAATTCAGCCGACCCTAACAGCTCAGAAGAGCTTACATCTTGAGTTCACTGGAGAGAAGCAGGCTAGCTCTAGCTGAGGCCATCAGAGTGGGGACAAATCCAAGGTTCCTGACCTGAGCCAGAGAGAGGGGCCCCGCCCCACCCCACCTACCTTTGGGGGCACTTATGATTCATAGTAACCCCATCTAAGAGGAAAGACATCTACCTGGTAAGAATAGCTGTACCTAAGTACCAAGCCACGGATGGATTCAGTTCTCCTTCCGCTGAAAGGTCACACTTAGACTTCCTGTCCCTCTCAGGAAGGGTTCCCAACCCCAGCTTCCCGCAACAGTTGGCTTCATAGAGTCCTTGTCATTAAATGCTTTTTTCATTTTCAACCTGATAAGCCCCAGCTATGAGTGTCTACCTGTTAAGGTACAAAGGGCAGCCTTGCAAGCCCCACCCCCACCCCTCAGGATCACGAGTGCAGTCCATGACAAAGAAGGAAATGAAATCGTGTTTAGAGGAAAAGCACAGAATCTGGGAGTTTATTCTCATCAGAAGAGGTGGAGCGGATGGGCTCCCCGTTATCATGTCTGTGGTTAAATCACAGCGTGTGTTATTTTATTTTCAGATTCTGACAGAAGGCCATTGGTGCTGGCGAGCATACTTCTTGCAGATGCCACAGATCCCACAAGGGCATAGGAGCACCTCAGGATGGGCATGGAGAAAGCCTGCCTAACTGAAAAGTGGGAACAGTGATTCTGAGAATCAAGAGAAAAAAAAAAAAAAACCTAAACCTTTTTTTACTTTCCCCCAAACTGACAAATTTGACTTGTCAGATGCAAGTTCAACTTGTGGACAATCCACTAGCGACTGATAGTCACCATGGTAACTGCTGGTCACGTGTCGGCGCAGAAGCCATCAAGACAAGAGAGCCGATTTCCAGACTGCTTTTCTTCTAGTAAATTCTGCGATGTCAGCCTAATTAACAGGAGCAGAATCGGGACCTTGGTTCAAGTAATTGGCAGGCATTCTTAAAGCAGAACAAAGATAATTTAACACCTTCTCTTCCTAGACTCTGGGCCTGTGCCAAGCTAGGGAGGGAGGCTCGGCATGTCTCCCTCACCTTCCGCCTGCATTTGCCAAGCTCTAAGGAGACCGTCTTTGTGGAGTCGTGTCTGGAGAGAGACCCGAATTCTTCTCTTCAAGTTTTTAAAATATCAGAAACTAGTGGGAGAGGGAGCCAGGAACAGATTCAGAACTACCCTAGTTGTTCTTTTTAAGAAGTATCTGAGTTCCACTCCCTTGACTTCTAATAGCTATCTCCAGGCAAAAATACAGGTATAATGGGTTTTCTGCTTCCGTGTGTGACACCACTGTTCCCACAGTAGAAAGGAAGGACTGTGCCCCTCTCAAAGCACAGCTCTTAGCTGAGTTTAAGGTTGGCCTGGTGTCTAAACAAGCTGAATCTGAATTATCAGCACAGATCCCAGATTTGACCCCTGGTGTGACTCTAGCCTGATACAAACATCTGTGACTCCCTGGCAAGACAGTGGTTTGGCAACCTGGTGCTCAGCCAGCGGCTGCCACCATTGATGGCGTTTGGCTCTGACCTCTCCACTGCTGGGCATCAGCCTGTCGAAATCTGTGCCCAGGCGTTCAGGTGGCTCAGTTGCATCTTGTCCAAGTTTCCAGAACTTTCTTTTGTCTATCAGCAGACAATAGTCCCACTGTCCTAGGGCTAATGAGATTTTTTTTTAAGTCAAAACATAATGATTTCAGACATGCCTTGGGCCTCTTTACCTTTCTTCTGGGACACAGTAGGGCTCAGCCAACAGTTAGGAGTCATGTTCTTCTCCAACACTGTACCGGAGTGTTCATGCGGGGAGAAAGGGCAACTTTCAATCAACCACATTGGCCATTGCTGTCTGCTTAGGGCATCCAATCAAATTGTCTGTGAGCATGTGAGAGCTGGAAATAAACTAACAGCAACAAAACAAACAAACAAACAAAAACGAAACAAAACAGAAGCGAGGGGTTTTCACTTGAAGTTCACTGTGGAAAGGGAGCTGGCAACTGTCCCTTGAGTTTGGCTGAACTCAAAGGCAGGAAGAAGTGTATCGGGAAAGCCACAGGAGGGAAAAACACACAGTTCAAGGCTGCCTTGATTGGAAGCTGTTGGCAAGGGTAGCTGGAGGAGCTCATGGGAAGCAAGGATTCTGCCCGATGGGCAGGGGCTTATTTCTCCTACTATTTTCAAGTTGGAAGTAGACACAAAAACTGGGTATACTTCTGCTATTTATCAAGTCCTGGCAGTTTGAAGCCAATTGCAGAGAGGTTTTTAGGCTTCCTGAACCCAAGGCTGTAGTCTGTGTGGGTAACGGTTCCCTCAGAGGGTGAGCAAGGCTGACTTCTCCCAGAACCTCCCCCAAATTAATCAGGAGTTGAATAGTTGGCAGTGGAAGGGCGCTATGGTTTGAATAGGAAATGCTATCCCCTCCCCCACCCCCACACAAACTCCAGCCTTCATTATCCAAAGTTGAATGACAGATGGTGGGCTTCCTGGGGGATCTGATGTAATCAGAGGGTTTATCTATTTACATCATGATGGGATGACACTGTGGCTTCCTGTCTGCGTGAACTGAGCAACCTCTTCAGCACGCTTCCTCCAGCTGGATGCTCTGCCTCACTCTGGACCTAGAGTCACCAGGACAGAAGACGGGGCTGAAACCATAAGCCAGAATCAATCGTCACTTCCTTAAATTGCAACAATACTAGCTGTTCCCTTGGCTCAACTGAAGTCACTCCCTTGGGGCTCAGTCACCTTTCCTAGGTATTGTTGGGAATTTGGGGTGGCTGATATGATGGAAACCAGCGTTAGATACAATGAAGATGAATGGAAAGCTCGGACCAGGTCATTCACCTCCATCTTCTCTTTCCTTCCCCCACTGCACCACCCTAAAAAGCTACTCCTTCACTGTCTCCGGCAGCCTTCCTGAGTGTTTCATCTTCATTCCACTTCTTACAAAATGGATGATTTGTTGGGAAGAAACTCAGTACTCATTTAGTCTTCCTTAGGAAACAACGCCGAAAGGCAAGAATTGAGTCCCTTGCTCTAAGTGTTGGCTAACATAGCTGGAGGGGGTTCTGAAATGCTGGGTCCTATGGTAGCCAACTCCATCCACAGACTGGGCAGCGTGGCATGCGAACATGCAGCATTTCCAGACTTGCTGACATCAGCAACCTTCCTTTTGGCAGCAGAATTATTCTAGACCTTTCCAGAAATCACAAACTAGGGGCTTAGGGAAGCCACACTCAGGCTGGAGATGTTTTGGTTTGCTACACACAGGCCCGTGTGCACATGCAAGCATATGTATGTGTGTGTAGTTGTAGTTGGACATGTTTGTCTGTGTTTATTGAGGTCAGAGGGCAACCTCAGATGTTATCATCAGAAGCTGTCCACCTTCTTTAAGATAGCTCTTATTGACCTGGAGCCCACCAATTAGTCTAAACAAGGCTGGCCAGCCCACCCCAGGGGTCCTCTGGGCTTTTCTTTCCTGGTTCAAAGTTTGCAGGTATGTGCCACCATGTTGGTTCCTTCCCAGTGCAGGGTTTGTAGGGGTGTGCCACCATGCTGGTTCCTTCCCAGTGCAGGGTTTGCAGGCGTGTGCCACCATGCTGGGTCTTTCCCGGTGCAGGGTTTGCAGGCATGTGCCATCATGTTGGTTCTTTCCCAGTGCAGGGTTTACAGGTGTATGCCACCACACTGGTCCTGTGTATGTGGGCTCTGGAGACTGAACTCAGGTCCTCGGGCTCTCAAAGTGAACACTTTACTCACTGAGCCGTTCTCCCGGCTCCATAAACACAGGTTTAGAATTTGAAATTCTTACTAAAGGACAAAGGGCATGACAGCTCTCTGGGGTCTCCTTCATGAAAGCGTTCATCTTAACCACGATGCAACCCTCAAGACCTAGTCTTCTCCCAGTGGCCCTGTCTCTTGATACAATTACAATGGAGGTTAGTGTCTATGTGGGAAATCTTGGGGGATGGACTGCAGCAGCCCCACTGTTTTTTCTTTAAAAATAATTTAAATTCCATTTATTTCTTTGAGTTGGGTCGAGTGAAGATGTGTTTCAGGAGTTGGTTTTCTTCTTCCATCTTGTGGGTTCCCAGGATTGAACATGGGTTGTCAGGCTTTTTAGCAAGTACCTCCACTCACTGAGCCATAGCGCTGGCCCCCAGAGTTCCTTCACAGCACTTAGCCCCACAACTATAGCACAAACATATCTCATTTTGGACAAGGACTTCCAGAGAGGTGTGTTCTGGGAGATGCTAGATCAACACATCCTCTCTCCCCTGTGCCATGACTGATGGTGACCCAACACATCCTCTCCCCTGTGCCATGACTGATAGACCAATACATCCTCTCCCCTGTGCCATGACTGATGGTGACCCAACACATTCTCTCCCCTGTGCCATGACTGATAGACCAACACATCCTCTCCCCTGTGCCATGACTGATAGAGCATGCTTTTCACCTTGTACCATGTTTTGCATTTACTGCTAGTGGAGTCCTAATGACATCTGAGCCCATCCTTCACACCCTATGGGCACCAACTTCTCCTCTACAGCCCAAAGAGCTCTCTGGAGTCTGCAGCCTGGGCTTCAGAACTTGATGGGAACCATGGGGAAGTTTAAGCCCCATCAACAGCCTTCGGACTGCTCTCCCAAAGGCTGTAGAACCCAGGAAGTATCATCTATTCACCCACTTGGACACACCACTGCCCCCTTTCAGCCTCTAAGGAGCCCCTGCTGGGAGGCTCTGATCAGACATGAGTCTCATCCCACCATACCAGTTTCGCTTCAGTTTGACATTAATGATTTTTTTAAGCTCGGAGGGGCTCTGACCTTACACAATATTTTCCAAGATTCATCCTGGTCTGTGCAGATGGTCACCAATACATGTTGATTCACCTGAAGTCCTTGGATTTTCTTTCTTTGTTATATATTTTGGTTATTTCTTTAATTTTTTGAAATTATAAGTATGTAATCTTCCCCTTCTCTTACCTTCTCCTGTATACTCTCATGACCCTTTTTACTTTTTATTAATTTTTTTTATAAAATATGTTTTGATCATGTTTCTCCCTCCCCCAGCTCCTCCAAACCCATTACTGTTAGTCTGCTAAAGGAGCACAGTAATCAAAAGACCCCTAATGACATATGTTATACCTATAGAGTGGTCCTCACCCAGCCCCCATCAGAGAGGCTTCTTCTTGCAGTAGATGGGAATTAACATGGAGCACACAACTGAACAATATGTAGAGAGTGAGAGACTTTAGAATACTCAGTCCTATCAGATGTCTTCATCAAAGCCCCTCCCCTCAAGGCTCAGGGATCTATGTGGAAGAAAAATCCAAGATATTTCAAGAGCTAGAGGTGGTGATTTGGTGTGGGACCACGGTCTATATTCTGTCAGTTATATTTTAAATAAATGCTGATTGGCCAGTAGCCAGGCAGGAAGTATAGGCAGGACAACCAGATAGGAAGTAGAGGCAGGTCAAGGAGAACAGGAGAATTCTGGGAAGAGGACGCAGTCCTGGCCCAGGCACAGAAGAAGCAAGATGTGACCGCCTCACTGAAAAAGGTAGCAAGCCATGTGGCTAACATATACTAGAATAATAGGCTAATATAAGTTATAAGAGTTAATAAGAAGCCTGAGCTAATGGTCCAATCAGTTTATAGTTAATGTAGACCTCTGTGTGATTTCTATGGGTCTTAACGATTGTAGGAACTGGGCAGGACAGAAAACCTCAACAGTGATTGACTCCAAGGAAACAGTGTGCTCCAGACACAATAGAACTGATACCCTCATGAGCTCACAGGCCCCATGCACAAGGCTTGCACAGGTTAAGCCAGATGGGGTCTCAGCTCTGAGAGTGGAGTGAACATGGCTTTTTGTTTTGTTTCATTTCTTTATTTCTTTGGTTTTTTTTTTTTTTTCAGACTGGGTTTCTCCATGTAGACTTGGCTGTCCTGGAACAATTACCTGGCTGGCCTCAAACTCACAGAGATTCACTAGTATCTGTGTGTTTCAAATATCTGTGAATGCCAGGCTAGACCAGTATTTTTCCCTCATTTAGTGATATGCCCCATGGTAATCTTTGCAGGTTTGAGCAGTGGGATGGAGTTTGCACTGCCAGGCAACCACCATGTTGCCAGGGGAAACCATTGATGCTATACCATATTTGTGTTGTTAAGCAAGGACGTTTCTCTAGGTGAGAGGTATTAAGTTGCATTTTTTTTGCTAATGATATTTGCACCTTAAAATGGTTTTTTATCTAATCCCATACTGGGTTGAGGATCACTTACATTTGGGTGGGACAGACACCATCAGATCAGGCCCCTGTGTCCTGGCCATCCCTTCACGGGTGTCAGGCTCTGAGCCTAGTAAGGATTCAGCTGCAGGCCCCTGGTCCCCACATCTTCACGGGCAGTCATTTAAAGAGAAGAGAGGCTGCAGAACCATGATGAGAACACCAAAGTTCAAACCAAGCAGCCTAGCCTTTGTGCCACGAAGCAGCGCTGCCTCTGCTTCTATGATTTTAACATAGTCCACATATGACTTTCATCATGGGATCCTTCCAAAACAATGGGCCTGATGGCGGCACAGTTCCCTAAGGAAACAATGACATCCACAATCGTGAGGAGACACACAGCCACAGCAGACAGCTAGGGATAGTAGCAAAAGGGCCAGTCGTGCGTGTGCTGCACACCCATGTCACCTCCCTACTTTAGTGGAGTCGTGGAGCTCTGAGGTAGGGTGGGAAGGCCAGAGGCAGGGAGAGCTAATGACAGAAGAGAGAGAGAAAGAGACAGAACTGAGATAGAGACAGGAAAGAGAGACAAGGAGGGAGAAGAAGGAAGAGGGAGGAAGGAGGAAGGGAAAGAGGAGAAAGGGAACAAGGGAAAGGGAGAGGAAGGGAACAATGGAAGGAAAAAATGGAGGGAGAGAGGGAGGGAGGAAGGGAAGAAGAGAGGGAGGGAGAGAGGGAGGGAGGGAGGGAGAGAGGGAGGGAGGGAGGGAGGGGAAAAGTTGTAAAAAGCATGTCCAGGAAAACTGGTGCAAAAAGAATTTCTATGCTGGGTAGGACTCCTTGTCCAAGACCAGGTGGGTGGTGCTCATTTGCATAAAGATGAACATCAGGTAAAAAGGTGTTACCTGCCTTGGAAGTGACCCTGGCTCCCAAAGGAAACACTTCCCCGTGTTCCCTGTGCACCCTAAGGACAGGGAATGTGCACAGAGTCAGAAATGTCATCACAGGAAATGCTTACACGGCGATTCATTTAAGAACTTTAAGGTGTCCCTTGACGCTTGCTTCCCTGGGAGTTGGCCTTGGGGAAGCACCATGTTTGCTTGCTTTCCTGGATAGATGAACCTGAATTCATGCAGAAGGGAGACAGTTGTTTTAATATTGCATTTATAATTCCTAGGGCTGTCCCCCTAGCATATATTGAAAGATAATATCTCACTACGTAGGCCAGACTAGCCTCAAATTTACCATGTTCCTGTCTCAGCTTTCTCAAATGTTATGTTTACAGATGCCGTACTATACAAGGCTCCTTAGTAAATGTTTTTTTTTAAATAGATTTATTTATTTTGTACATGTGTGTCTTACCTGCGTGTGTGGAAGTACACTATGTGCACCCCTGATGTGCCAGAAGGGAGAAAGATAGATGACTGTTGCCATGTGGATGCTGGGACCTGAACCCAGTCCTCAGCAAGAGCAAGTGCTGTTAGCCACCCAGACAGCTCTCCAGCCCTAGGCAATATGTTAATCCCGAGTAATCTCACTCCCTGCAATCAGCATAGCCTCCGGGTTGGACACTGTTAACCAAGGGTCTACTTCAAGAAGAGCTGATCGCTCTTTGAGCTGATGAGGGAGGGGGACTTGATGGGGGGATGGGAGGCGGTGGCTGGGAAGGAGGCAGAAATCCTAAATAAATAAATAAATAAATAAATAAATAAAAAAGAAGAGCTGACTTTTTCAGCCTGGTGGGGTTCATCCCAGTGTTTACGCCCTGCGTGCAGCAGACATAGCGTCAGGTTTACCCTAGAGTCTGGGTGCAACGTCTTCCATCGGGTCACCGGGTGGCACATGCAGGAAGAACAAACGAAGAGGCTGAGCTGGGATGAAGGAGCTAGGAATGTCTCCGTCCCAGCGCTGAGGCAGAGAGCTGGGTTGAGGCAGCAGAGGGAAGACCATGGGTAAAGTTCAATGTCAGAAGTAGCACTTCCTCTTAATGTGGGTTCAGGTAAAGACACTGGTGCTCCACTCCCAGTGGGATTCACAGACGCCTCCTCCTACATAGTATTCACCCTCGGTCTGCCTCGATCTTGCCGACCTGGCAAGCTCCTCTTTTTACCTCAGGGCCCTGTTGACACTAAAATCCTCAAAAGAACCTAGCAGTCACTCAGGATTGGAGAAATGTCTGCATTCCAGTTTCCTGACCTGATTTTCAAAATCTCTCAGAAAGGAAACACGACGTCAGGGCAGTCGGGGAAACCCTCTACAGGCTGTGGCAACAGTGGTTCCGGGATCAGGCCGCTCTGGGTGTGGGGGAGAACGTAGGACGCTGAGGTGGGGTGAAGGGAGAGAGGCTCCCTCACAGTGGCACATCCATGATTGTGGATTTTTCCACCCGAAGAGTTTGCCTCATTAGCCTGTCTGAATTTCTGTACATAGGGGTGTGGATGGGCTCTCCCCTCCCGCACTCAAGGTGACATTTGATCACTGTCGTGGTGGTGTACTTTATAAGTGCTGATAAATTCCCCATGCCAGCAGATTATCGACTAAGACGCTGTGAAGCCAGTGTCCTACTACCATGGCAAAATTCCCGAGGCAAACACTTTAGAAAAAAGAAAGGTTTATTAGGGTCTGTGGTGCTGTAATAGCATAGCAAAACCATGTAGTAGTGAAAGCTTGTTTGTATTGGTCAAGGCCCAATGTCTCCCTTAACGCTACAGGAATCCGTGTGCTCCCCACATTCTCTATGGAGGTGTACGAAGCTTTTTGGTTTCTGCTTTGTGTGTTTAAAGCAGAGCCAGAGCTCCAGAACCAGAGTGGATTTTACATTTTATTTATCTCTCTGAAGCAACTGCGAAACTGCTTTTTGTGATCAGATTAGCTTTTTTATTTATTTATTTATTTATTTATTTTTAAATTTATTTATTTATTAAGGATTTCTGCCTCCTCCCCGCCACTGCCTCCCATTTCCCTCCCCCTCCCCCGATCAAGTCCCCCTCCCTCATCTGCTCGAAGAGCAATCAGGGTTCCCTGACCTGTGGGAAGCCCAAGGACCGCCCACCTCTATCCAGGTCTAGTAAGGTGAGCATCCAAACTGCCTAGGCTCCCACAAAGCCAGTACATGCAGTAGGATAAAAAACCCACTTGTTCTTGAGTTCTCAGTATTCCTCATTGTCCGCTATGTTCAGCTAGTCCGGATTTATCCCATGCTTTTTCAGACCCAGGCCAGATGGCCTTGGTGAGTTCCCGATAGAACATCCCCATTGTCTCAGTGTGTGGGTGCACCCCTCGTGGTCCTGAATTCCTTGCTCGTGATCCGTCTCCTTCTGCTCCTGATTTGGACCTTGAGATTTCTGTCCGGTGCTCCAATGTGGGTCTCTGTCTCTGTCTCCTTTCATCGCCTGATGAAGGTTAATATTCAGGAGGATGCCTATGTGTTTGTCTTTGGATTCACCTTCTTATTTAGCTTCTCTAGGAACATGAATTATAAGCTCAATGTCCTTTATTTATGGCTAGAAACCAAATATGAGTGAGTACATCCCATGTTCCTCTTTTTGGGTCTGGCTTACCTCACTAGCTTTTTTTTTAATCTGAGGGGGAGTTGGTAGTTCACAGTGCCCTCTGTGTAGCTTCTGTGACACCTCAGTATCCCATGTCTATGAAGCTTATGGTAGTGGCATAGCTGTGACACACTCTGAATGCTGTGTGACCCACGTGAGCCAGCCAAGGAGGGAAGAATGAACTCCTGTGAATCTAAAGCTGAGGCCAGAGAGCTGGCTTGGGAGCACATACTGCTCTTGTAGAGGACCTGAGATTTGCAGCACATGCAATCCTTGAAACCCCGGCTCTAAGGGATCTGCTGCCCTCTTCTGGACTCCTTGGCACCTGCACTCACATGTGTATATACACACAGACACATGAGTGTATACACAACAGAAAATAAAGTGAAAATATTCTAATGCTGAACTCGTGTGAGACCATGCTTGTTTTCTGCAGTGGATTTGCATGGCAGAATGGGAGCTTTCCCATCTCTTCTCTTTTCTTCCAGTGTATGCTTCTATTTGGTTAGCTTGAGCACTAAAAGGTCACACAGATACCAGTTACTCTAGGAGGTTTCAGAAGAGCAGGGCAGACCAAGGCCCTGGCTTCCCAGGGAGCAGAGTAAACCACAGAAGGGCCCTTCTGATGTTTGTCTGTGCAGAATTCTTGCATGAGTTAGCAAATAGTGAGAAGAGATAAAGTCAGTTGTGGCTCAAAGAGTGCCCAATGGTTTGACCCCTGAGGCCTCTACACCGCACCTGGGAAATCAGGGAGACCAGACAGACATCAGCAAACAAAAATGTTTCCAAGAACTGATGAAAAAGAAAAAGAACAACCTCAAAACTCCCCTAACGAGGGGCCCATTGGAGCCAGGTCATGACGGAAGGAGGATCATGAACATGTAAGATAGGCACATGGGACATCATGTTCATGAACATGTTCATGTTCATGGGACATGGGACATTGAGCTATAGCTCAGTTGGTAGAGCTCTTATCTAGCATGAACAAAGCTCTGGGTTTGAGCTCCAGTACTGTGTAATGATAACTCATACCTGTGGACCTAGTGTAAGTTTGAAGCCAGCCTAGACTGCATGAAACCTTGTCTCAAGTATATAAATACACACATACATACATATATGAGGAAATCTGGGGAAAATCTGTTTGCATCCTTGATGTAGAATCACAGAGGGCCTTGAGTAGGGTAGATCACAAAGATGAATGGGCAAAGAGTGATAAGTCTGTCTACATCAAAATGTGGAACTTCTGATTTCAAACTAGAAATAGTTACGAGAGAAACAAAGGCAGCAATAGAGAAGCAGCGATTTGTAGCATATTGTCTATGACTGTATCTGTATATATGCCAGTATGTAGTATACATACAGATGCATGTTTACTCATATTTATGCACACGTATACTGTCTGTATCCATGCATAGATTCTTATTAGAATCTGTAATCCAGCCTTCAGGAGAGTGAGGCAAGAGGCTCGCTAGTTAGAGAGAAGCCTGCACTGGAGAGCAAGAGCTTGTCTCCAAACAAAACAAAAATTCTAGGTTGTTTTCCAGGGTTGGCCAGGAGCACCTAGTAATCAGCAAGGGGGGAAAATTAAGAGTAACAACTGAAGAGAAAAATGGATGGAGGAGCTGGCCAGACAATCCACAGGGAAGAAAAGGCAGTGGAGAGTGAAGGCACACAGGGGCTCTTGCTTCACGCAGCTTGTATGAAAGCTTTCCAGTGGGCGCTTCTGCTTGGAAGAACTGTATAAAGAAAAATAAAAAAACTACCTTCAGATTAAACTTGAGCAATGTGATGAAGCTGGGAAGTCACAGAACTGTCCACAGATAGAAGAGGGAGAGGGCAGGAGACGACAATGGGTCAGTTCCATGGGACTTAGTAGGGTTTGGATGGGGATGGCACACACACAGTGGAGGGGGCTCTCCATTTGAGTTGAGGTGGCACTCAGGGGCCCACAGGATCCCCCAGGGCCCAGAGGCACTTGGATATCTTCAGAACCATGGGTTCCAAAGTATCTGACCCTGTTCTACATAGGGGTCAGTCTCAGGAGATGATGGTCACTTTATTCCTCATGCCAGTGTACATTTGAATGATTGGTACTGAAACCCTGTTTAGAGGCGTCTTGAATCCAATGAGAGACTCTAGTTTGTAGAGCAAGAAAGCATCACCAACATCTTTGTTTTTATCTTTTCTCTCTGTTTCTGTCTTCCTTCCAACTTTCTCTCTCTTCCCTCCCTTTCTTCTTTCCTTCCTCCTTTGCCCATCTATTTACTCTTTTGTAGATGGAAGTTTCTGTCCCACCTGGTCCTGCAGCTGTTTAGTCCCAAAGAAACGCACAGAGGCTTATATTAATCATAGACTGTTTGGCCTTTTAGCTCAGGTTTATTATTAACTAGCTCTTCCAATTTAAATTAACACACAGAAATTTTGGTCTATGTTTAGCCATGCGGCTTGGTACCTTTACTCAGTGCAACATTCTCATCTTGCTTCCTCTGTGTCTGCCTGATGTCTGACTCTGCTTTTCCTCTTCCCAGAATTCTTCTAGTCTGGTTGCCCTGCCTATACTTCCTGCCTGGCTACTGGCCAATTAGCATTTTATTAAACCAATATGAGTGACAAATCTTTCATTGTCTCACAGCACTCCTTTATACAATATACATTTTATACAGCATCCCTTCTAAGCACCAAGACCTGTGTTGGCTTCCCAAGACAAAGACTACCCAGCTCTAACCTCAAGGTGCCTCGGCGTACATCCGAGAAGAAGCCCATGCCAATCACACAGGCAAACCATGGTGTCCCTGGAAAAGAGATGCTCTCATGGGGCTATACAGTGCAGATCAGAGGTCCAGGTTCATCCCAGATGAAAAGAAACTCCCACCCTCCCCATCATGGTTCCTTTAGAAGTTCGGGGCTTTGGATAAAGGGAAGCTCTGGCTGAGCCCTTGTTGTGCACTGGAACCATACCAGGAAGCTTGGGTGGCTTCTCTTATCTTCCAGGCAACCTTCCTGCTGCAGCCCACATGAGCTTCCACTTTCATTCAGTATCATTTTGTTTGTGCTGGCCATGCTTCTGGGAGAGTATGCTGCTTCATCAGTGAAAATCAGAAGAGTGGTGATACTTCCGTGAGGGACACATGGAGCCTAGCCCTAGCTCCTCCCATCTTGCTCCAGTCTGCCTTATCTTTTCTCCCCCAGATGCTTTCCAAAAGACTCGTCTGTGTTTTAGGACAGAGCATGCACTGTCAATGGATTTTTTTAATTAATTTTTTAATGTGCATTGGTGTTTTACCAGCATGTATGCCTGTGCGCAGGTGTCAGATCCTTTGGAATTGGAGTTATAGTCAGCTGTGAGCTGCCATGTGGGTGCTGGGAATTGAACCCTGGTTCTTTGGAAGAGCAGCCAGTGCTTTTAACTGCTGAGCCATCTATCCAATCCCCAGATCTTTTACAGCAGAGCTCAACTGAAGCACAGACAACCTGCTGTGGACTAGGAAGGAGGCTCCGTTTTGATGGAACCTCCTACCCAAACCTGGTCCCTTGCCTTTCCTCTGTAGAGGGCATCTTTCTCCCTGGCTCTCCTAAGGTCACTTCTGAATCCTAATACATCCCTTCCCCTGCCTTCTCTGGACTGTCTGGACCCCTGGAGTGTCTTTTTTTTCTGGTTCTAATAGTCCCGAGATCCATCTGATAGCAATGCTGACACAATCAAAATCCACCAGCAAAGCTTCTCATCCGCCAAAGCCTCTAAACCTGTGCACCCTCTCCAGCTGTCTCTGCTCCTAGAGTATCCTCAGAGACACACCATGGAAATGTGTGACACCATTGTGCCAGATGGGGATGATTGAAAGGATGGATGTCAGGAAGTCGGAGTAGGTTAGGAGAGGAAGTCCAAGGATGAAAGTCTCAGAAAAGTGAGAGTACACGAGGTTCTGGAAGGAACTGGGGCACACTGGCATCTAACTAGCAAAAGGCTCGACAGAGTGCATTCTGGGGGGTGGAGAGACAAACAATGACTTAGACCTTCTCAACGGAGCTACCAAGTGAGAATGTCCTCCATTTGTAATTTATGCTTATTTTTCTTACATTTTTAAAAATAAAAATGACATACTTAGTCTTTTTGTTTTCTCTTCCTATGAGACAGGACCTCATGTAGCCCAGACAGACCTTGAAATCCTAAGTAGTCAGAACAACTGGGAACTGGTCCCTCCGCCTCTAAAAAGTCTTGAGTGTTGGGGCTATAGGTGTGCATCATTGCATACGTTTTATAACGGGAATCCAGTCCAGGGCTTCCTGAGTGCCAGGCCAGTGCTCTGTCAGCTGAGAGTGTCTTTTACGCTGCCCTTCTTTTCCTCCCCTTAGCCACCTTTGCCTTTGTGTACAGCTGTTCCTCAACCTCTCCGGTATCTTAGGTGACTTCTCTTAGCTTCCAGCCCCATGAGTTCACAGCTTCAGTGTGTGATGGGAGGGTAAGCTTGGTGTCCCTGCCTGGGAGGCCCTGTGACTCTACACACTGACTTAGCATTCTGCTTCAGCTACCTTGGTCCCCAAGTGCCACAAGGCAATTGCCTAACACTTTTGGTACCAAACATAAAAGCCCATTGCACTTTTAGCTCAGACTCATCTTGAAATCCTAGCTCAAGTTCACATTCCCTCAAGGACTGAGATCCCTAGTGTTCAACCCCAATGGCCAGAATTGAGAAATCGCGGGGCCGTGAACACAGGCACCAGTGTTTGGTAACTGGTGTGTGCTGCCGGTCCGGCTTTCTGTTTGGGAGTCTCTGGGGCGATGTGCGACCAGATAAGGGTTGTAATGAGAGGGAGGGCCTTGGGGGTTGTCCAGTGAAAAGACAGCTGGCGGAGTAAACAGAAAAGGGCTGCCGGGCACTGTCTAGACAAACGAGGGTGCGCAGTAGGTCCGCAGGGTGACGCAGCACCGCCAATGAATGCCCCCTATTCATGGGTCCAGTCCTTTGTCTAAGTCCAGGCCTGTATTTTAAAAACAAGAACTGGATGAACTGGTCTGACCACTGCAAAGTGCTGAACACTTCCCCCAGGCGGGTACTCAGGTGAATGAAGTCATGGATATTTTCTCATTTTCCTGCAGTTCCAATCTGTGATTAACTTTTATCTCTGCGGGGAAACAACAGCCTCCCTCAGACTGATAACAATGAGGAGGACTGGGGGCGAGGGTGGTGGGAAACTTGAAGCCTCTGGGGAGGGAAGGGTTGGTGCTCCCAGCCCTGACCCCTGCAACCGCACTATACCTAGATGTCCCTGCTTCAAGTTCATTTTACTCAAAGTCATTTTACTGCCCTGGCCTTGCCTTGCTTTTAAGGCTTCACCACACACCTAGAAGTCTTGTTTGAACTGTCTACTAGTTTTTGAGTCCTGCCCCAGCCAATCATAGAAACTTCCCAGAGGACCTCATTTCAGAAGCAACTTCTGCCTGCCTCCCTCATCCTCACCTCTGCAGGGACCAGACTTCTACTTGTCTGAGCACAGCTCCTCCTGGGAGAAGGTTTGCCCTTGGCACTCGGGTCATTGGCTGTGTGGTCAAACAACTGGGGTCTCAAACCCAAGCTGAGGAATGCAATGTGTGAATTACACAAGGGAAACCCAGGATTGCCCCGCCCCATCTCTACCGCGCTTACTACCTTTAGATGGACACAAATAAACCGGGAAGTCTCTTTTGAGTCCTGACTGTAGCAGTAGAGTGAGCAACAGAGGTGCCTGTTGGCACCTGGCTTCTCAGCTAGGTAGGCAGTAGGGAGTGGTGGAGACCAGAGCTAGGACAGTGGACAAAAGACAGCCTGCTGCCTAGGATGCATTGGCTCTCCAGGTCCCCCTGCAAGGGCAGAGCTGGCACCTGAAAGTGAATGTATTTGGGCTTGGCTTGTCTGACCCACACTGGCACTAGTGAAGACAGGTTATAGACCCAGTCTAGGGACAGTCACTAATTGGTGTCACCAACTGTTGGCCAAAGAGGGCCCCTCCAATGCAAGAGGCTTTCCCATATCCTGTGGGTACTCTGACCATACCTCATACCATGTAGCAAGGGTGTTGAGTCATCCAGGACACACCCCCTCCCCCCCCCCCCCCCCGCCATCTGCAGGAAGAGTGTCTTTCACCATGGCCTAATCTTGGCCTTTGTGTGATTCCAGCAGCAGAACAGAATTTGTGCTTAGCGATGTCAAGGTACCAATGGACTAGGGCAGGCCTTGAGCTAGGATCTTTCTTTAGTCAACAAACAGTCATCAAGTGCAGGCTCTGTAGCTGCTCTCAGTGCTGGCTGCTTTGGGACAGTGGCCTCCCTGTGTGCCAGGCACGGTCCCCTGCGGATTGCAGACCAGTGCACACTCTGTTTCCCCACTACTGCTCAAGCAACATGGTGAGGAAAAGCAAAGCTAATAACAGGGTTTCTCTGTGTAGCCCTGGCTGTCCTGGGACTCATTCACTGGGACCAGCGCGACCTCAAACTCAGAGATCTGCCTGCCTCTGCCTTCCAAGTGCTGGAATTAAAGGAGTATTCCACCAGATCTAGCTAAGAATAGTAACTTAACAGCAAGGCACAGATTCACAAAACAACGACTCTGAAATCTGTCAACAGGTGTGGCAGATGCGGGTGGCTTCGACTTCGCTGCTGTGAGGCAGAAATGAGTCGCAGCTGAAGAAATGATGTCACTCAAGGCAAGTGTCCACAGCAAGGCTGGGACCTGTACCCCACAAAGGCCAGCAGAGGCAGCCAAGGCCTCAGTGCTCAGCAGCTCCCTGACAAATGTCTACAGACAGAAAACCGATGGACAGAATCGCAGGTATGAATCTTATCTCCTCTAACATCATCAAAACTTAAGAAATTGGGGCTGGAGAGATGGCTCAGTGATTAAGAGCACTGATTGCTCTTTCAGAGGACCCGGGGTTCAATTACCAGCTCCCATATGGCAGCTCATAACTATCTGTAATTCCAATTTCAGGGGACCCGACACCCATGGCAAAATACCGATGTACGCTAAATAAAAATAAATTTAAAAATTAAGAAATCACATATGTTTGCCAACTCCAACAATCACATCCCAATGGCTCAGAGGATAAACAGAGGGTTGAAGGGGAAATTTATGTGGAACAGGCACCGTAAATAAAGTATTACATATCAACCTGTGGATGAAGTAAATGAGTGTCCAAATGTAAATGTGTGTCCACCAATGATCTAAGATCACGAAAGGCTGAAAATAGTGAGGTGAATGCTCAGAGTAGAAACTGCAAGAAATTTCTTATTGTAACAAAAGAGATTTGCCAAAAAGAAAAAAAAAATGGATAGTAAACACTGTACTTGGTCGTGAGGCTTTGGAATCACTCCCATCAACACCAGCGGGAGACAAGGAGGCTGTCATCAATCTTTTTATTCTTCACTTCCCATGCTGTACCCAAAACAATGAGAGAGAAGACGGGGGGGGGGGGGGGGGGAGAACCTCACGAAGAAGCAGAGATGCAGGCCTTTTGCAGGGACTGTGTTCTTCTGCGTGTAAAACTCAAGCGAGTCTTCAAGTAAACTGTTCAAAAGCCAAGTTGGCAAAATTCGTCTAATAGAAGTTATATATTAGTTAAAATTGTCCCGTATTGGTTCGAAATTCTGTCAGTAATTAAAATCTCACCTCTATCAGCTATAAGGAGTTTCTGCTTCTGTTTCACAAAATATGTGCAAGTTGTTTGGGTTTTCACTGTTAATTTCATCTTCTTTTGAGATAGCTCTAAAAGTGAGGAGAAAGTCTGGCAGTGGTGGCGCATGCCTTTAATCCCAGCACTCGAGAGGCAGAGGTGGTGAATCTCTGTGAGTTCAAGGCCAGCCTAACCTGGTCTATAAGTGCTAGTTCCAAGACAGCCAGGAGCCACACAGAGAAATTCTACCTTGGGTTGCGGGGGGGGGGGGGGGGGGGGGGAGAGAGAGAGAGAGAGAGAGAGAGAGAGAGAGAGAGAGAGAGAGCGCGCGAGCTGACCCCGGTCTTGAATGGAAACTAGACTCTACTGGAGGGAGACATCACTCAGCCTCTAACGCTACTCTGAATTCAACACAATCACATCCAAATCTCAACTGGAGTTTTTTGTGTGTGTGTGTAAAATTTGACAAGAGATAACCAACAACACTAATGAGAAAGCTTTGACTAAGGAGAGGAGGGCCTTGCTACAGTGACGCCAAACAACTGAAAATAAAATCGAAGAAATTCAGAAACTGACCCTTGTACACAGGGAGTTCAACACGACAGAGGGGGAGGTACAGACCAGTGAAAAAGCTTCATTCAAGGAGTAATTTAAATTATTGCAGGTTATGTTAATATAATTTGGAGTAAGTAGATTATCCACATAAAGACAATTATGCCATTATACCTTTAGATGAACAAGAATAACCCAGAAGTTGATGAAATACTTAAGTACAAAAACCAACAACTCTAAACAGCGCAGAAGAAATATAGAAGATATCTTTCTGAATTCAGAGTAAAAAATGATTTTTCCTAAAACCCCACAAACCTTACTGCAAAAATTAATTGATCACTTAATACAACAAATAAGTCTATAGAAAACATTTTAAAAACTTATTCATGAACATGCTAAACAACAAGACATAAGAGGGTATTTACAATGCAATCAGAAAGTAGACAAAGGTTCAGAATCCAGAATACTAGAACATCTGAAAGTCAGTGAGGAAATAATAAATGATTTAGTGAAAAAATAAATGAGCAAATAGCATGGGAAAGCCACAGAAAGAAGAGAAATAGCAAAGGAACCCTTGGCCAATGGTTAGAAAGTGAATCTCCCATTTCATATGTAAGCAGCAGTGGAGAGGAAGTCTTCCAGAGATAACGGATTAGATGACATCATGAGGGCTGGTACCCAGGATGACAGTGGTTTATAAGAAGAGGAAGAGAGGCCTAGGCTGGCTTGTTTGTTCTATCTTGCCATATGGTACCTTCCACCACGTTGTGATGCGGTACAAGGTCCTCCTCAGATCCCAGCACCATGCTCTAGCTGTCCCAGCCCCTAGAATCTTAACCCAAATAAACCTCTCATCTTCATAAACGATTCAGCCTCTGGCACTTTGTTATAGCAACAGAAAACAGAGTAAAATAACATCTGTATTGGTTGAGATACTCCAGAGAAACCAGGGTAGTAGATATGCACATCTATAGAGATTTACTTTAAGGAACTTGTTCATGCAATGATGGAAACTGTCGAGTCAAAATTCTGCAAGGGAGGTCAACAGGCTGCAGACAAGAAGGCAATGCTGGGATCCAAGCTGAAAGAACAGCAGAATGGAGACCCAAAGAAGACCTGGAAATCTAATAAGGCAGATAAAGTCCTCAAAGCAGCTTGCTGGAGAATATCTTTTTGCCTAGGGAGCCTAGCCTTTCATTCTATTGAGCCTTCACTAATTTAAATATAACTCTCACCTAGACACACCCCATAGGACTATCTCATAGGTCCATAACTTTAACCACACAAACTTCTGCATTAGATTGGTCAAACTATTGGTCTGTCAATATCAAGTGTTGGAATGAATGGCAAACACTGGGGACTCACACCTGCTCATGGGGACATACAGTTCAGTCTTCCCTTTGGAGAACAGAGTTTTAGACCTGAGAAACTGTCATATAGATGCACAAATATTTAATGCATCATTGTCCAAAATAGCAAAAAGAGTGCTTAAAAAAAAATCAGCATTTGCCCGGCAATGGTGGCGCACGCCTTTAATCCCAGCACTCAGGAAGCAGAGGCAGGCGATCTCTGTGAGTTTGAGGCCAATCTAGTCTACATAGCAAGTTTCAGGACAGGCAACAAAGCTACACAGAAGCCTGTCTCAAAAAACAAACAAACAAACAAACAAAAAACTAAAAACAAAACCCAAAAATCAATATGAGAGATTGGGACAGACACCAGCACTCAAGGGACAGAGGGCCACTCTGAGAAGCCTGAGGGGCCCACAGAGGTTGCAGGGAGATGTGGTGGCAGAGAATGAGCCTGCAGAGCGTGCAGTACCTCCATGAAAACTAAAAAATGTCTTATGGGAAGATGCTCCCCCACCCCAGGGTTTCTCTCTGTAGCCCTGGCTATCCTGGAACTCATTCTGTAGACTAGGATGGCCTCTAACTCAGAGATCCTCCTGCCTCTGCCTCCTCATAAGTGCTAAGATTAAAAGCATGGGCCACCCACCTGGTTGGAAAGATGCTTTTAAAAAGTGGTTTCATGGGGTGGGGGGAGATGGCAGACAAGAGTAGCGCAAGCCATGGAGAGTAGCGACAACAAGGGTGGAGCACAGCTACAGCAGATCACTGGTCTCTGAGCAGCAGCAGGGGACAAAGAGTGATTCAGTGTTTAGGTGGAGTCTCCTTGAGGGTCCTCTGTGGTCTGTACTGCCACTGCCAGAAGCCATGTAGGTGTTCATGGTCTGTGCTGCAGACAGAGCCCATGCTAATGTCTGTGACCCATGCTGCCGCTGGCTGCTATGAGCAAGGAAGCTTCTTTTGCAATGGTACCAGTGACTGGAGACTTATAACTGAGCGTGAGAGACATTGAAGGTTTCTGGGACACTCCTCCCCCAAAAAAGAAAAAAAAAACAGTCCAGACAGGAAGCTATTGAAGAGAGTACTTAAAAATTATGATAATGATGCTGACACATAGCTTTTCCCAGGTGATGGCTTCTGGCTAGGGTGGGAGTAGGGAAGGACTCACTTATCTTTAAGGGGCTGGCCACTGGGAGTTTGACCATGCTCCAGTGAGTATATGAACAACACAAATTGGATTTGTTTTTTATTTTGTTTTGTGGGAGGGTGGACCTGGGAAAATTAAGAAGTGAGTGTGATCGGGGTACATTGTATAAAATTTCCAAATAATTGATAAAACTATCATGTTGGGAAAAAAGGAAATCAACATGAAATGGCCAACTTAACCATGACAACTTTTGGTGACAGAACAGTATATAGTAGTAGAAATACAGGCACTAGAGCAAGGTGCGTTCACTGGGGTAAACGTTAACACAACTGTGCACAGCAAAGCCTAGCTTCGGAAGTACCTGTGTAGCAGAATAAACAGCTCCGAAAATTCAAATTGTAAAGCAATATTATGTATTCCTCATCTGCCAGTGCCTTAGGGCAATGCACAAAATTATGTCTGCTATTCACACATACTAAATTCAAGCTCATGCCTTCCCTGATAGAGATGGAAAATGAAGTCAAGAAAAAAAATATTTTTTTTAAGTCCTGGAACAAGCATGAGCAAATCCTAAGATCTGATGAGGCCCCAGGGGTGGGATATTGTGTATTCCTCTCTGCCCTTGTTCTTGTATGTTCATATTCCTCCAGATGCGTGTTACTGAGCGATGGTGCCTCAAACGAGGCATCTGAGGGAAGATGCACGCAGGATGGGGATTCTGTGGGAGTACAAGAACCACAGCTGGGTGGGGCTATAAGGCAGGCAGTGGACCAGGCACTCACTGGCACACTGCTTGGGGTGACTGAAGGAATGAACTCTATGTAATATATTGGATGGTTGAGACAGGCTACCAAGTTCTGTGGATAGCCAGAGGTGATGACCTCTTGTTGAGAAAGAGGGCAAAGGCCTTCCTGCTATGTGCAGCTCATGAGTAGCAGTGTAGGAGGGGTACCATGTACGGAAGATGTGGGGCACCATGGGATCACCACATAAGGTGTGAGTGTAGTCGCACACAGCAGAAGGGCATTATAGCAGAGGCCAGATGAGGATTGTCCTGTAATCTTAAACCACTTTCTGACTTCTTGGCCTTCTTGGTGGATGTAAGTATACTCTGTATGCACAATGTGCACAATATATACAAAGTTGTAAGCATTTGGGGACACATTTCTCAGAATTTGGTTTTAAAGAGCTTTTGACTATGCTTTTCTCTAAAGAAGAGTTGGACTAGGGATGGAGAGATGGCTCAGTGGTTAGGAGCACTGGCTGCTTTTGCCGAGGATATTTCTCAGCACCACCTCGGGAGGCTCACAAGTGCTTGTAACTTTAGACCTAGGCTTTTTAAAACCCTCATCTGGCCTCTGCAGGTACTGTACGCATGTGTGTGTGTGTGTGTGTGTGTGTGTGCGCACACACACACACACACATATTATTTAAAATTTTAAAATAAGTTGGTCTACACTCACTCAAATGAAACCACGTTACCCTCTCAAAAGACATGTCTAGAAGAAAAGATTTAGGGCAGACACATGAGTCCACCTTCATGACTCCAACCCTGAAAACATAGAGGGTTATCTTAGAGCTCTCTGCCAAGAGTCCAGCAGTCTTTGCATTCCCCGAAAACCTTGTCTTGGACCTCATTTGGTCCGTGTGACTGCCACTGCAGAGATGGTGGTGGCCACATGGCTGAGAGGTGGGAAAAGCTGGGAAGGCAGAGGTGGAGGGAAACAGTAGCACTGAGCTCTGCATCTTCCTCACAGCTTCAGCTGTGCTCTGCTCCCAAGAAAACATGTTTGACAGTGTTAATCCCAATGTGCTTCCCAATCGGGATGCGGAAGTGAACAGGACAGCGGCAGTAGGAGGAAACAGACTGAGAAATTCCACATGGACTCCAAGTCCCTGGGGTAATGCTTAGGCCCCAAGAGAGCCATCAGACTTCATTGCAAGTGTCTCCAAGCAAGCTTCACAGGGAAGAGATGAACATTGACTTCTGTCCTTAGCGCCAACTTTTTCAATGGAAAAGTTTTGAAGTATTCAGATGTATCCTTAAATGATGTTAGCTTTGTTCTTCAGATGGGAGAGCAGACACGGCCAGCTGTGTTTCCCTCTCCAGTGACAAGCCCATTGGTCCCTCAGGATGATCCTCTTCATCTGCTGGGATGGCCTCCACTGGCAAGGGAGCAAACACTCACCCAAAGCTAGTTCAAGAGCTCCTGGGAGCAACATGTGTGAGTGTGTGTGCGTGTGTGTGTGCAGATGTGTGTGTGTGTGCGTGCGTGTGTGTGCGTGTGTGTTTTAGGGGGGCAAATGTGTGGGAGGAATCCACAGAGAACAGGGTTCTGCCTGGGTTATAAACAGCAAGTCCACATGAAGCAGGCCTTCAGCTGCACTCACAGAAGGAAGCCAGGAAGGACAAGGTGATAACTAACCCCAGCCTGACCTGGAGAAGTCAGCCATTGTCAATGGCAAAATGTAGACTTCAGAGGAAGCTGAGGAGGACAGCCCAGCAGGTGTTCAGACCTGGAGGCCAGCATCTTACTCTCACTTCTGTCTGCGTCGACGCTGAGAAATTTCTCAATCACCGAGAATGCACATTGACTGCACAAAAAATCACAGGAAATGCCAAAGGATAAAGTAGGGGTATTGTCATGGCGTAAAGGCGTGGTCTGCTCATCACAGGGTAAAAGCCAACTATCTGTGAGGCAAGGTTGTCACAGACAAAAAAACTCACTGAGCCTAGAGCTCACCAGTCTGGCTAGACTGGCCAGCAGATAAGCCGAGGCCCTAAGGATCCTGCTGTGTCTACCTCCCCAGCCCTGGGCTTGCAGGTGTAAGTCCTGCTCCGCTTTTTACATGAATGCTGTGTCTGAATTCAGGTCCTCCCACTCCTGTGGTAAGTACTTTACCAATCAAGCCATCTCCCCGGCTTTGATGAGTTTTAAAAGGACAGGCTCCAAGGAGGTGGCCCTTCTCTTCTGCTGATGTCACTGAATCCAGTCTTTGTTTGCCAAAGGTCTGAGAGCTTTGTGAAAAGCTTGTACTTAGCCAGGAGCCATAGATCACATTTTGGTTTTGTTTGGCCGACATTTTCGCGGCTGATCCAAGCCTTATTCGACTGTGGTCAGAGAATCCACAATCTGCTTTTCTGAGAACTGTTTGCAGTTTTCTCTGTGTTCCAGGGTAGCTAGTTACTCCCTGTTTGCTTTCTCTCCTCCGCCCCTTTTTACATGTGTGCACATTGACATACCTTCTTGTGATCGTTTAAACATCCCTTCATCCATTCATTTGTAACACCTCCAGAGCCTCTGTGTTTGCACAAAACCTGATCACACTGGTCTTTGTGTGATACTTCTCTGCCTTGCTTTGTAACATCTGGAGACCCACAAAACCACTCTCCCAGTCCCGTCCGCCAGATAGACTGTTGAGCTGGCAGACGGTCAGCCCTTCTCTTTGCTGATTCCACTTTGAGCATTTCTTAAACCCAGCACTTTGAAAGCTGAGACAGGAGGATTACCATAGGTTATAGGTTAGCCTAGGGTACGTAGTAAGTTCCTGGCCAGCTTGAGCTACAGTGTAAGTTCTGTCTCAAAACAAAACAAAGCACTGAGTCTGTATTGAAAAGAAGTTTGTTCTTTGTCATTAGACGCCAAACAGTCGTCATCACAGCAAGGCTCCGAGTAGCCAAACCTCACGCATCTGTGTGTGATCTAGAGATCATTTAAGGTGAACTTCCTGTCTGAGGAGTGTTTTATATGATCTGGAATTTCCCTATAAAGTGGGTACATAAGTCACCCAGGTAGAAATACTGAAGAGGCAAGAGGATCATGAACTCAAGGCCAGTCTGGGCTACACACACACACACACACACACACACACACACAAAGCCCACAAATCAAACACAAACCCTCTTATTCTAAAACATATGATATGCATGTAATTTTACTATTTACACTGGTAAATAAATTAGCAGAGAAGTATCACACAAAGACCAGTGTGATTAAAACAAGTTTGCATATTAATGAGATGACATGCTTGTTTAATTTTACATAAAGAATCAAATCTTGACTGAACATTTCATTCTGTGGGGCGTGGAGCACCTGCCATGCTTTGTCCGGGTCAGTCGTGGCAGTTTTGTACCTGTGAGTGCTGAGAACATGACTGTACATAAACACATATGATGAACTAGCAGAAGGGCGTCTAGTACTACCTCAAAATGATTGGAGATCTCGTCCTAATCCCAAACTGAAATCAACCTAGTAACCTTCACAAAATGCAAGTCACCAACTCAAACAGAAAATGTTTGACTCAAATGTGCTAAGGCAACAAATGAGGTATGCTAATTGACTCATTCCGGGGAATGGCAGTGGGAAAAATATTAAATGTCTTTACTTTCCATCATTGTAGCACTTTATTCCCACGAGATCAAAAAGGGTGGTATGCATGCAGAGTTAAACACACTGCAGGCCACAGCAGTCTCATGTCTGATCCACAGTGTTTAGGGATCACTCATCGCCGACCTGTGGTGTGATGACCAGTGCAGGGCACGGCACCCAAGTCCATGGCCCAACAGGTGGGGACTCAAGACGGGAACCTAATGTGAAAGCTGTGGAAGAACACTGCTTACTGGCTCCTCGAAGGCTCCCGGTGAGCTAACGTTCGGCTACAGTGCCTACCCAGACTTCTATCAGTGGTGGAATGTGACCGGGAAGTGTAAGCCAAATCAACCCTTTCCTCTCTCAAGTTGCTTTTGGCCGGAGAAACTAGGACACATTCAGTTACACATTCCCGTGGAGGGTGGCAGCCCACACTTCAGGAAGTTGTCATCTGAAGACTGGGGATAGCGAACTGTGCACAAGTCATATGGAAATATGAGGCCATTCTATAGAAGGGGCTGAGCATCTGTGGGTTTGGTGGTTTCGGGTGTCCTGGAGCCCACCTTCCTAGAGACACCAAAGGACAGCTGTACTTACTGTCTGTCACTGGAATGGGACTGTACCAAGTCGAGGACATGGACAACACCATGTCTGATCATTCTGTGACACTTGCTCTTCCTCTGGTTTTGGTCACTGGAACCAAAAGCCTGTGGGCAGATTGGTGCCGTGCACACAGGAGTAGCATAAGGGCCAGTTTACAGGGTAGCGCCCTCCCTTGGTCCCTAAGCATTTATGGCCTTTTCTTACCTTCTCGGAGTTTGTGCTTCCCTGTCTGTAAAACAGCAGACATCACATCTGTGTGCTGGGTTCCTAGGACTCTGCATCAGCAGGGGCTACAACCGCGTGCTATCCACAGAGACCATGCTGGTCCCTGGCTAGTTCTGTCTGACTCATCGCTCCTTCTCTGATGGTCTTCCTGAAGGACACACTCACCGAGAAAGGAAGAATTGGTGGGGGAGGGGGTGGTAAAAGGAAGAAAGGAGAGAGGGAGGAAGGGGGGGAGCAGGGAGAGGCTGGACCAGGTGAAGAAGTCCATCTCTGTAGTCTCAGTGTTTGGGGGGTGAGGTAGGGGGCGTCTAAATTCTTTTTCTATTGCTGTGATAAAACATAATGACCACACTCACCCGTGGGTAGAGGACAAATGTTTATAGATTGTTGTTAGGGATTGTGCTGGTTTAGGAAATGAGAGTTCTCGATTCTCCTCCAATAACCATGACTTCACTAGAGCTGAGTAGTTAGAAGTGCAGTCCTCACCCTCACTGAGGAAACTTTTCTGTACAATAGACAGAGACCACTACAGAAAACCGTGACCAATCAAAACAAAATGCAGAGTTTGTGGATTCCAGTCTCCACGGACACATCTAGAGAACACTCCCGCACCCAAGGCTCAGGGAACATTGCTGAAGAGGGGCAGAAAGATTGGAAGAGGCAGAGGATCAGGGAGTTTGCTGTGAGATGGTGACCACTAGAATTATCAGAACCTGCACATATGAAGTCTGCCTAAAACCACTACCCAAGTGTGAGCTGAACAAGAATGCCTCCAGTAAGCATGCCAAATCAGACGTCTCACCTGAAGGCTGAATGGAAGGGCATCTTTTTTTCAAGCCTGTCACAGGAGAGCTCAGTCATTTGAGAGCATGGTACATGGTACACCCATGAGTATTTGTGTCATGGCTTAACATTTGTAGGCAGTGCATGGCACCACTTAGAGTCTTTGGTCAATTAGGTAAAAATAAGGTCCAAAAATCACACAGCAAGAAGATGACACAGACCAGCAGGACAGTTTGGATTCTCTACCTCCTCCTCTCCCTCAGCAGCCCGCTCTCCTCCCATGCAGTCTGAGCAGGTGTGTTCTCACTGCTGCTCGGTTGTCTCCAGCCCCACTGCTGTACCCATTTTCTCTGATCCAGCTCCTATATCATCATTCCTATAGAGAGTCCCACCTCCCAGAATGCATTGAAACCACCGAGTCCTTCCTGGGCCCTTTGGATTTTCCCCCATTAGAGTTTTTTTTTTTTTCTCTCTGCACTGGGACAAGATGTACTCAATTGTGTTGCATGAAACTGTTCCTGGGGAGATGAGAACAAATGTCTACTTGTCCCAGATAGGAAACTGATGATGTAGTAAAGTGTGGGCAGCACCAAAGTCCAACTTGGTGAGTCGATGAGCGTCATTGAGGTTACTTCCAGGAGCAGAAGTGACCCAGAGATAGCTGCATTACCAAATCTTTCCCAGCACGGGTGACAGCTCACAGTGACTGAAAACAGCCTATAGCAGCTCAGTGGGTTGGAGACTGTCCTTTCCGGGTGGCTCAGCCTCTTCTAGGCAGTTTGTCCTGTCTGAGGGTATCTCTCGGCAGTCCTTACAGTTTATATAAGCTTGGGGATGAAGGAAGTCTAATATATTCGGTCAGTTTCAGGGACTTCCTGAAGACTCTGAGTTGTTTCCTTCCTGCGCTTCAGGAGCTTCTCTGTGGGATGGAAATATTCAACCTCTCCTTAGACCGGTGCTTCTCAACTTCCCTAACTCTGCAACTGTTTAACACAGTTCCTCGTGTTGTGGGGACCCCCAACCATAAAATTATTTTTGTTGCTGCATCATAGCTATAATTTTGCTATGCTTCTGACTTGTAATGTAAATACCTGTGTTTTCCAGTGGTCTTAGGTGACCCCTGTGTAGGGGTCACGACCCACAAGTTGAGAACCACTGTCTTAGGCTATCCGGTTGTCTCATTTCCCTTCTAATATCCTGTGTCTTAACCAGCTTCCCTCTGGGATGGAAGGTTCTAATCTAGGGAAAACCTGCCACTTGACATCAAGGCCCTGCCTATCATCTTGGTACTGTGACAAAATTTGAGGTATGGGTGCAAGGGTCAGGAGTCCTTGGGTAAAGAAGAGCTGAGACCCTGAAGATGTGGAGCCATAGCGGGGAGGTCTCCACTCATTGTTTTAAAACACACACGCTACATTTCTGTTCTTATTTCATTTTTATGAATAAGTAGTGGATTTCTGGGAGCGGGGCAAGAATGAGGCTCTGGGCTAGTTTGAGAGCTAGTTCCACACACCCAGACATTCCTTCTATGTGCTAGGGGATGGAGGTCTGGGAGGTTCACCACAGTCCTTCCAAACTGTACAAAGCTGGACATGTGATAGGTCAATAACTATTTTTCTAGATCAAACACCTGCTGGGCACCCTGGTCTCCCACCTTCTTTCCTGGAGCCTGTTTCTCAGCTTCCTTCATAAAGAGCAGCAAGCTAGCCTCAACCTGTAGAAATAGTCTATTTTCACAACCAAGGCACACGGTTGTTCCCATTTTAATTATTCTGAAATCAGAATACATCCTACACTCCCGCGCGGTTTCTTTCTTTCTTTTTCTCGCTCCCCTACAAGTTTCTCCTAGAACACTGGTGTGCCTTACACTTGTTGGCATCCTGGAGCCAAAGAAAAGAGAAGTTTAAATCATGGGCTGCAGCTCTAACATCCACTATGTAGACTCTTGGGAGCCATTGTGAAATTGTGTCTTGTTTTGCTCTGGGAGTCCTTTGCTGTAAACCCAGGGCAAGCAGATTCTTAGATTCCCCCTAGGTCGGTCCCCTGGCCATGCCAGGAGCACGGGCAACAAAAGAGCACCAGTGTGGTCAGCCACGGCAGCCTCACCAGCAACCGCCGTGCCTCTCAGTTCTGAACCTCTGCCAGCCATGGAGGTGATCTCAGGACACTACCCTCTTCTAGGCCTTAGAATATTCTGGAGGTCTGTGACCAGGGTTGTATCAAAGCCAGACAGAACACATATGGGAACACAATTACAGGGAAGGCAGCCAAGCTGAAGGGGAAGGGGGAGAAGGCCCAGTACCAAGAGGCAGCAGCACACTGGGCAGCACCCATCAGGGTGATGGGCTGTGTGGAGAAGACCTTCTCCCAGGGTGCCGTCCTCAGCTCCTCTTCCTAAAGCCTCCTCTTGGATACAGCACGGCTCTTCTCCTAGGAGCTCACAAGTGTTATGTGGTCTGGCCCTCTCTTAAAAAGTCACAGCACGGCCAAGGCTCTGAGAAGTCCTGCAGCAGAGAGGCCCAATGAACTTTTGTTTGATGCTTTTAAAACTTAGTACATCAAAGAACCTTAAAAAAAAATCTAGTAACACCCTTTAACATCCCAGAACATGGGCTGTCTGCAGAATAGTTAGAGGGTGACAGACAATCCTGCCTCGTACCATCAGGAGCTGAGTGACGCCTTAGTTCCCCACCTGATCACAGGACAAAGGAAGCAGAGTGGAGAAGTGAGGGGCGAAACCAGAGAAGACAGGTGTCAGAGCATGCGTGGAAATCCCCCAGGGGAGCGCTTAGCTGGCTTCCTCTAGGAGGTCAGCTTCGGCTGTTGTCCTCTGTATCAGTGCTGGCCACTGAGGTTGAGTCTTGTAGGATGTGGTCTTGTCAAGGGCCAAGTTGCTCTTGGAAAAAGCCTTCTCTTGTGTAGAAACTGCTGTGCTCAAAGGAAATGAAGTGTGCAAAGCCTCCCTCTCTCTCTCTCCCTCTCTCCCTCCCTCTCTCCCCCCCCCCATCCAAGTACTTCAGAAGCAGGAAAAACAAATGGAAAGCCCAAGCTGATAATTAAGCTTTTGATACACAGGATAAACAATGCTACAAAGGACTGGGAAGGTGTGTTGGGACACCAGGGACCTCCAGTCTGTGTGAGCATTTTCACTTTTGTTGTTGGGATAGAATACCCTGACAGAAGCAACTTAGAGGAGGAAGGGGCTTATTTCATTTCACAACTCCAGGTGAAGTTCACCGTTATGGGTGGTCCAGGCAGGAACTTCAAGCAGCTAGTCACACTGCCTCCACAGCCAAGAGCAGACAGGATGTATACTGGTCAAGCTTCTTGCTTACTTCTACTCCAGTCAGTTGCTTTGCTCTTTCACAGTCCAGGACCCCATGCCTAAGGAATGGTGCTGCCCACAGTGGGCCGGGTCTCCCCGGGTCAATTACCTTACTCCACAGACAGGTCCAACAGGTCAACCTGATGTAGATAATACCCCATTGAGGTTTTCTCCCCCGTGTGATTGTAGGTTGTGTCAAGTGACAATTAAAACTAACCAGATGGAAGAGGAAGTGTCCCTGAAGTGGTAACAACCACCCAGTGCCAGAAATTCCTGGGGTTAAATCTTCCTCATAACAGCTGGGATTCTGGGAAACAGCAGCCAGGACATTCGTGGAAATCCAAAAGAGGAAGTGATACGATTACTAAGAGTTTGTTTCCTCTTTTTCCGCTTTCTCTCTCTCTCTCTCTCTCTCTCTCTCCCTCTCCCTCTCTCCTTCCTTCCTTCCTTCCTTCCTTTCTTCCTTATTTGCTTTTGCAGTGCTGGGGATGGGATCCAGGCCTCACACATACTAGGCAAGCGCTACCATTTGAGCTATCCCTCACCTTTCAGTCTAAGTTCTGAAGGCTTAGTTGTTGGATGAGGTTGGCGGCATCTGGGAAAAGAAAAAGGGCACAGCCAGGGGCTGGGAGGGGGCTGTTGCATAGAGGATAGGAAAGGTAATGAGAGGGGAGCCCAGGGTCAGGTATCTGAGAAACCCACAGAAGTCAAGCTGAGGGCTTGGCTGGAAAAAGAAGTCAGCGAGAATGGGTAGAAGAAGAGTGTCTCTACTTCCAGGTGAGGGAACTCTGTTTGCGACTGAATTTTCCATAGGTCACAGAGTCCACCATGGTCCACCTACCCAAAGATATTTTTCCTGATCTACATAGTGACTTTTTTTTTTTTTAAAGCCAGTAAATCATCATAGCGTTGTGCAGATTTCTCTGGTTAGCTGTGATGTCAGCGGCGGCTTGCAGTGCTTCCAAGCTGGTTACATTTCCCTTGAGACTTCCAGCCTGGCTGTTGCTCCACCAGCGGTGGTCCCCACCCTTCCTTCGTCCTCAGACTTGAGCAACTTGCCTCACCCCGCTGACATTCCAGGATGTCCAATAGGCTTGTGAGTTTGCAGCCCTACATGAAAGCCTTGTGAACCAGGCTGTGGTGTGCAGGTGAGCAAGAGTTCAGATCCAGTTTCTAGCAGTGCTAGTTACTTTTCTATAGAAATCAGTTTAAGACAGGAGGGGCTTACTTTGGCTCATGGTTGGGGGCGGGGGGTACAATCCATAACAGTAGGCAAAGCTCGGTGGCAGGAGTGTGAAGAAACTGGTCACATTGTATCTGCAGCTGGGAAACGGAGAGGTGGAGGTTGGCTCTGCCAGTTTCTGGTTTCGTCCCTTTCTACTTTGTATTCATTTTAGGACCCCAGCTCATGGGAGAGTGTTGCCCACTTTAAAGATGATCTTCTTTCCCAGATAAACTTCTCTGATCACGGGCTCCCTTCCCAGACACATCCAGAGGTGTGTCTCCTAGGCGATTCTAAACCTTATCAAATCAACATTAATACAATCTCATGTTCCAAGCTCTGTCCCAGGGAAAGAGTTCCAATCCCTATTCACACAAAGGTACCTTGCTGGCCATGCCCATAATTTGTCTCCAGAATGTCTTATTCTGTATTCTCTACTGGCTACAATGGACTGCATAGTTCACAAGTAGGAGACCAATCCAGGAGAACTGGCAGAGAGTGAATCCTCAAACACTATGGTCCAGATGTTTCCTTTCATAGGTGTGTGTGTGTGTGTGTGTGTGTGTGTGTGTATTTGTTTACATTGTTGGATGCTGATAGCTAATAATGCTGTTTTGAAAGATGGTAACTACCTAACAAGAGTTGCTTCAGAAGGGAGACTGCATTGGTCACAACTCTTTAGATACAACCATTTACAGCGTGGAATTTTCCTCTCCACCCACCTAACAATACTGGGGAGAGGCTATTTTTATTTTCTTCTCTTGCAGATGAGGAAATTGAGACTTCCAGAGGTGAAGGGATTGGCCCCAGGCCACCATGGTTAGCACTGCTCCTATTAACAGCTGTTGTCCTGTTCTGGCTGAGAACTTCACACATTTGCGCATTAATCTCGTCCCATGAGACCACTGCTGTCACTCTCCCCTTCCCCAAGGAGGAGGTTGAGAAAGAGTTAGCACAGATGTGGGACTCCAGGAAAGTCTTCCACTGTCCTTGGTCCTAATTCACCGACAGCTCTGTCTCCTGCACAGAATACCTCATTAGGAAAACTGAAAGCCCCAGCATCTGCCAGTGTGACTCCGAGCAGAGGATTCTGCAAGGCAGAGCAGCTCTGTGTTCTGCTCTGCTAGGGGCTTGGGCAGGACTCATCTAGAGGAATGAACCATTGCTTATCCTCCAGTCCTTCCTGTGCTTCCTATGGAACAAGAGCACAGCCCCAGCCACTGTGTCTTGGCTGAGGGATCCAGGAAAAGGTTCCATGGTTAGGGCTCCTAGCTGGTGCCTGGCATTCAGCAGAGGCTGAGACAAAGGTTCTCCTCTGACCCCAGGCAGAGAAGACAGCAGCTCAGGAGCACCCCGGGCCTGCATATCAAGCCACTTCAGAGCCAGGGTGGGATGGACTTGTGAACACAGCTGGGCTCTGGGGACATTCATATACCCAGCAGTGTGTCCAGTTCTTGCCTGCTTTCTGCTTGGAGTACTGTCTTTGATAAAGAGACCAGCACTGCCCAGGAAGGCCCCAGGCTAGCAGAGAAAGTAAGAAGAAAAGGAGAAGGGGATTGAAGGGGGCAAAGAGGAAGAGGAGACGGGAAGGGAGGAAGGGAAGAGGGACAGAGGGAAATATCTCCTGGGCTTGATAGAGGCCACTGGAGAGAAGAGATGTACAGACCCGGATGGGGTAGACGAACGAGAGAGTCTCCGGTATTTTGCATAGATTCTCAGGTGCAGAGAAACCTCCTAGGTTCTAGTCTGTGTATAAACACATGATGAAGGGAGCCAGGGAGATCAGCTCGGTCAGTACAGGGCTTAGTCTCAGATCCCACAGGCTGGTGCAGTGGCTTTTGTTGTACTCCCAGCACAAGAAGGCAGAGACAGGAGGAACTCTGGGATATTCATTCTCCGGCCAGCCAGCCTAGCTCAGTTAGCCAGTTCCAGGCCAACTAAAGGCTCTGTCTGAAGATAAACAAAAACACCTGAGATGTGGCAGCCCAAGGCCGAACTGTCTTCCACAAGCATCTGTATATATACGCACATACCCAAATATACACAAAAATAATAATAAATCTGCAAAAGCGGATGGTAGGCTCTGCCTGGTCTTTTCATAATGGCACCTTCCTGTTTCCCTCTCCAAGTTCTGGGATTGCAGGCATACATCGAAAAATCCAGTTTCTGCCATGCTAGGGAACACCCACAAGGCTTTGTGCATCTTAGGCAGGCACTCTACTCACTGAGCTATAGCCTCGGCCCTTTCCTCTTTATTTTTATTGCATGATGTGTGCTTTTTTCAGAAAATTAGAAAATAGAGCTAAATAAAAGGAGAAAATGAAAGCCACCCCAAACCTAACTGTTGCTAATTACAGTCATATGCCGCTTACTGACTTCCCGGTCTGTTTCTAGCTGTGCCGCCACTTTTGTCTCTGAGCTGTGTATATTTCAGTCACCCACCCGTTTATACATGTATGTGTGTCCATGCATAAGATCATGCCTAGGCGGTATGCAGTCCTATACAGTATCACATATGTGCCTACATGTATATGAAGCTGCCCTTGGCACCTGTCAGGACTGGTTCCTGGAGCACATCACAGTTGCCCAAGTTGTCAGGTGCTCAAGTCCCTTCTCTAAAGTCATTTAGTATTGGCAATGGACCTGCACACATTGTCCTATAAAATTTAAACCAGTCCCCGGATGACTTAGATGTTGTGTTAACATCACTTAGGGAAATATCTGTGCTTGTTAGATGCAGATGTAATTAAAACAAATGTTTTGTTTGTTGGCTTGTGATGAGCTGAGTCTGGGAGTGTAGGATCCATGACAACAGGGGACTTGCTGTTGACAGATACTGTACATACGAATCACAAATTTATAGATTATGAAGCTATTGGCACACTGGCTCATAAACTTTGTTTTCTGCTTACTAATGGATTCGGAATACTCAAGGCTTCCCACCGAGTGAGTACTATTTGTCAGTGCCAACAGAGCCTCCAACGGCCCCTCATGCCCCACACAAAGAGTGTTATGGGTATTGAATCCCTCTGCTCTGGCATGCTTCCCAAGCCATGAAGGGCCAGGCCTGCAAACACAGTCCCATGGGATGACACAGGGTAGAGACAGGCTGAGCCAAAGGACCTGACGGTTCCAGATAACAGAGCGCAGAGCAACGCTGTGGCCCGTGTCCAGCACGCAGAAGAAACAGAGCTGGCGAGCAGACAACAGGCCAAGGCCGGCTCTGCCAGCAGAGAGTGAGGGCAGCTAGGCGGCCTGCTGTCTGGCCTTGCTGTTCTGTCCTCACCCAAGATCCAGCCTGCTGAGCCAGGCTTGGAAGGGCAGATTCGCTATCCCTCCACCGGGGCCACCAAAAGAGCACAGGTCTGAGGAGAGGCCAGCCTGGAGCAGGCAATCCAGAGTGGAGAACATTCTCACTACATCTTACTATTTCAAAACTGGGGTGGGTGAGTGTAGCAAGAGATCCCACTGTGTATTAAGAAGAAAAACATCTCTCACATTGGGGGTCACTACTTCAGGACCACTATACATGGTCTTCTCTGTTACCATGGCAACCGGGATACAGACCTAGCCATTTATGTCTCTTTGCAGCCAGAAGAGGTGCAAAGTCCTCTCACACACATTCTCGCCAAGCCTGATATTTGAAAGACCTGCCGGACAGGCCAGGCTCCTCTTTAGCCGCTCAGTCTCCATGTTCTGTTACCGAGGGCCCTGCATATTCTCTGCAACATCCCAATGTGCCTCATTCATCACACCCCAAGGCTTAGAGTGGGTAGTGACTCATTTTCCAGTCAGCCCCTGGAGAATAGAAAACCGGTCTTATTCACATTTCGCCCACCTTATCCATGCAGTATGCTCAGAAAATGCCCTCTCTCTCCCTGAAGTCTTCTGGATAATTTTCCAAGGAATTTCCAGAAGCCTCCATGGCTGCCATTTCCCGAGTCCATCCTATTTGCTGTTCTGTGCCAAACCTTGACCTTCATGGGTCACTTAAACTTCCAGTAGGTTTCCAGGCATAGCACAAATTAAGATAAAATAAAGCCTAATAAAATCAAAATAAAATGACAATAATGTAAGGCACAATATATATGAATTTCAGATAAGAAATAAAAAAACGACTTTCTTAGAAAGTCATTCATGATTTCCACGCTACACATCCTGAGTTTTGAGTGGCAGTCTTAGCCCTAGTGCTGCCCTACGAAAGTAACTTTGGGGTTCATTTTTCACATGTGAAGGAAGTGAGGAGTCAAGGGATCAGCAACCTCTCCAGGTGCCTGCTGCTGACCTGCAGTCATATGACTCCAAAGTCTCCCACCATGGCCTCTGGCTGCCTCTTGGTGACGCTGGGGAGTGTGAGGATCGCAGTGGAGCAGCTGACACAGAGTGGCAGCCCTCAGTGGTCACTCCCCCCACCCCCACCCCGCTTCCTCTCAGTGTTTTCGCTGTTGTGTCTGGATGAGTGAGGAGCGAGAAGGAAGGGGACAACCCGATCCCATCACCTAATAAATGCCCGATTGTTATGGAATATAGTTTTAGATGTGTTACCTTTGTTTATGCTGTGGAACGTTGGTTTAAGGATGTAAAGATGTGTTGCATTCTTTTATGTTGCATTTGTTTAACTCTATAAAGCTGTGTTACTTTACCTGTCTGAAATATCTGATTGGTCTAATAAAGCGCTGAATGGCCAATAGGTAGGCAGGAGAGAGGGACAGGAGGGGCTGCCAGGCAGAGAGAAGAAGTAAGAGAAGGAGAAGGGGGTGGAGGGAAAAAAGGAGGAGAGAGGATGCCAGGGTCCAGCCAGTCAGTCAGCCATGGAGTAAGAAGGAAAGAAAGGTATATAACATAGAGAAAGGAAAAAGCCCAGAGCAACAGATAGATGGGATAATTTAAGCTAAGAAAAGCTGACTAGAAATAAGCCAAGCTAAGGTCAGGCATTCATAGTAAAAATAAGTCTCTGTGTATTTATTTGGGAGCTGGGCAGTGGGCCCCCCACAGAGGTAAACAAACCAACAGCTGCACGTGAGAAATGGCACTTCAGTCTGCATTCTGTGGCTCTAACAGACTCCTGAGACTGGGTAATCTATAAAGAAATGCATGGTTATTTGGGTTCACGGTTCTGAAGATTGGGAAGTCCAGATGCATGGCACCAATATCTGTGTGACTTCCCTTGAAGGTTTTGTGTGGCTTCAATTCATGGGAGGAATCAAAAGGGCACAAAGGGGCAACCTTACCTAATAACGGCCTCCTCTTGCGCTAACCACCCCAGCCCTGCGACAACAAGAATTCAGTCACACAAAAGGCTTTCGCTGTCTTCATGAGGGTGCTGCCCACAAACACCCATCTCCCAACACTGCAAACCAAGGAACTAAAATGCAGTGTGAGTGTTAGTGAACACCAATTGTGTTCAAACCTATGTAGACAGAGTAAGAACCCAGTTAGGATTTGTCCTATTGGAGGTGCTAGGGGCATACTCTAAAACTCTAAGAAGTTTCTGTTAATACTTGTAAAATATAAAATACTTGGGGTTTCGCTCTGACCAAAAGCAGCTTCCGGGAAGAAAGGGTTTATTTGGCTTGCACTTCCGTGGCATAGTCCATCAAGGAGGGAAGTCAGGGCAGGAACTTGAAGTAGGAGTCAGGCTGCTTGCTAGATCACTCACCAGCTCAGCTTTAACTGGCTTTCTTATATTGTCTTCAACCACTTTCCTAGGGGATGGGACCACTCGTAGTAACCTGGGCCCTACAATCTCCCATAGTTATGCCCACAAGTCAATGTGATTTGGGAAATTCCGCAATGGAGAACTTCCTCTCAGATGATTCTAGACTAAGTCCAGTTGACAATTAAAGCTAAACAGAACAGGGTCCAAGGATCAGCTTGCAAAATATGAGGGACTCATAAAAAGTTGCTAAATTCACTGAGTTATCTAGAAAATATTGGCATGAAAAAGTCACCTTAAGGCTGCCACCACCCTAGCTTCCTCCAGCCTTGTTACTACTTCAGCTGGACCAACTATCACTCTCCTGGATGCCCACAGGAGCTAGGCTTTATTCATGGGGGTATCCAGGTCCCAGCACAGAACCAGGGGAGTATATGGCAATAAGCCTCCAGACATGCAATCTGCAAACCCTCCTCCAGGACAGCTAGAGGCCTCTCCCACCCGGAACTCTACTAGGAGTCTTGAGATAGAAATGAGAAGCATTCTCTCTCTCTCTCTCTCTCTCTCTCTCTCTCTCTCTCTCTCTCTGTGTGTGTGTGTGTGTGTGTGTGTGTGTGTGTGTGTGTGTGTTGGATGTGTAGGATTATGTATGTGCATGGCTACATATGGAAGCCAGAGGTTGACATCAGGGATGGCCCCAATTCATTAGGAAAGGATCAGAAAATGCTCAGATACAGGTTTGTCTAACTAGCCAGCTTGCTACAGGGATCCCTTGTCCTTGCCTTCTGGGTGCAGGAATTACAGGTCACCGTGACTACCCAACACTGGTGTGGGATCTGAGGATCCAAACCCTGGTTCTCACGCTTGCACAGCCAGCACTTTGTCCTCTCAACCATCCCCCAGCCCATACAGTGAGCATCCTTAAGGGTATCTGTGAAACAGAACACAGTGTAGAAAGACATGGGGCCCACAGACTTACAGCTAGCACTAGAGGAACCAGAATTGTTAAACACATGGGCTTGCAGGTGGTGGTGGCGCATGCCTTTAATCCCAGCACTTTTGAGGCAGAGAGACAGGCAGATCTCTGTGAGTTCGAGGCCAGCCTGGTCTACAGAGTTAGTTTTAGGACAGGCCCCAAAGCTACAGAGAAACCCTGTCTCGAAAAACCAAAACCAACCCAAAACAAAAAACAAAAAATCACATGGGCTTTTTTCTTCAAAGGAAGAAATTGACACCTGATCACCGGGAAGGCTGGAGTGGAAGCTGTTTAATACCCTGTGATCTTTTGCTGTTCTGGGGAGCCAGCCTTCAGTAGAATTCCCCAGAGTCGTTGTTTCTCAGACAATAGAATCCAACAGAACCATAATGAAAGAGGTCTGTGTCCTTTGCCAAAGAATTTGCTATTTGCTTATTCCAAACGCTCCTTCCCTAGACCCTCAACCTGAGCATTGCTTCTTAGCCAATAGAACTCATCCTTACACTTATTCCAAACTCTCCTTCCCTAGACCCTCAACCTGAGCATTGCTTCTTAGCCAATAGAACTCATCCTTACACTTATTCCAAACGCTCCTTCCCTAGACCCTCAACCTGAGCATTGCTTCTTAGCCAATAGAACTCATCCTTACACTTATTCCAAACGCTCCTTCCCTAGACCCTCAACCTGAGCATTGCTTTTTAGTCAATAGAACTCATCCTTACACTTATTCCAAAACCTTCCTCCCAGGGACCTTATCCCGGGCATTAGTTTGCAGTCAACAGAACCCATTCCTATGGAAGAGATCACAGGTACTCTGCCAAAGATGTGTGCTTTGCACAGGAGCTTCACTGTAGGCACGCCTTAAGCTTCGCTGTGATGATTGTCAGGAGAAAACTTGCTTCCAAAGTTTTGCTGTGTTTAAATATTTAAAGAATAAACTGCTCAGGGCCAGACTCCAGAAGTTTCAGCCAGTCTCGCTAACTAAGTCAAGCTGAATGGAGTTTCAGTCTTGCCTCTCTGTGGATCACTTGCTGCCGGCCAGGACTCCTGCAGGGACCTCCACAACACAGGGAGTTGAGCTGGACAGAGTGGCCTCCAGCCTGATTTGTAGCAGTGGTCACAGTCCACAGAGCAGAGAGACTGTGTTGAAGGACGTCTTCTGTTTCTGAAGTCCAGCCAGGCCTGTCTGGACAACCCCTTGGCCAGGCTTCCTAAACAGTCTTTTTCCTTTGTTTGATGCCCCTCCCCCACATCAGGGAACCTAGGGCTCCCTTTAAGAACCCCTACATCTCCTTAAAGTCCAGTCAGTATCCTGGATTCCTGTAGGGAGGGAGCACCTAGCATATTCTAGGTACTCTGCTGGAGGCAGAGCAGCTGGATCCAGTGAGGACAGCAGAATCTTTGCTCTTTGTCAGCCTGCTGGAGGCCAGGGGTTCCTGTCTCATCAGGTTCATTTGTCCAGGCTGTCCCAGAGGTGCTCAGCAGGCACTTAGGTGATGTCATTTAGGACAAACCCTTCACAGACAGTCACAGCGTTAGCAACATCCAAGAAGGGGCATCGCCCTCTTTCCCTGCCTCTCAGCTCTTCCCTTCTGTTTTAACTGCACCAAAACCCACTCTCAAGGACTTCCGGGCTCTGGAGTAACATTTGGATAGCAGTTCACCAGGGTCTTCTGTGGAACGGAAATCAAAATACAATGCAAACAATCCCTGTTAGCATCCGGTGACTCGGTGTTCTTTTTCAGTGATCCACTGCAATTTTTAATGGAATGTCTTCTCTTTAGTCTGCCTTGGAGTGGGTAGCAGCTTTTTCAGCTTCTCCATCTTCATCCTTACCCAATCAGAATAGTCCAGTTCTGCCCAGCCTCTGCCCTGGAACTTGCATGCCCAGTCTGTTGGCTACACAGAAGGCTTTACCCTGAGTGAGCCTTCCCCTCCAGGCCTGCTTTGCTGCTTGTTCTGTCTCAGGAGGAGGCCTCCTGTGTCTAATTTGGCAATTCCAACGTTTGGAAACTCAGCCTGTACCAGGGTCTTTAATTACATGTAAATTTGGTAGCTACAAGTGTGGGAGCCAATGAGAAACCCTGAACGCTTGCAGCCCTGGAAAAATGCTAGCACGGGACAGCGGTTTCCATTTCCGCACGTCAGATTCATTTTAGGTATAGAAAGGGGACTCTCTGAGTGACCCAGGAGCTCAGTCATCTCAAACTTCCTGTCCTGCCCTTCCCTGGGGAGGGAGGAGGAGAGGAGCCAAGTCTAGAAAGTCTGCTGCGTGCTGGGACGCTTGCCCTCTGACCCTAGGGAAACCAGAAAGACCGGTTTCCAGGGTGCAGTGGAGGAGGGTAACTTTACTCCAGGCCAGCCTCTTCTCTTGGGGACTTCCTGCTGCCTGCTGTCCTCTCAGAGACCCCTGTGCTCAGAGCCTGCCCTGCCTCCAGGCCCCTTTCTCTGTGTTCTATCTTGTGAGAGCTGCTCCAGCGATCTCTGTATTCCGGGGTTGCCTCCCTAAGGGCCAGTTGTCCCTTCTTTGCGACTCCAGACTCAGTTTCTTCCTGCAGAGAAAAAGACCAATACCAGGAAGCCATGCCGCTAGCACTTCTCAGCACAAATTCAACCATTTTTTTTAAAGTTTATTTAGGCCGGCCACTCATTCTGTGCCAGTCTGAGGTGAGCAGAAAGTGGCTGCTGAGTGGAGTGGTTGCATTCCTTGGTCCAGCTGGGCCTTATCCTGCCCGAGCTCGGAGAGGCTGAAGCACCTGCCTTCACCACAGCGGGACTGCGTTTGCACAAAGAGAGCTCCCGAGTGGAAGTCTTCAGAGGGGACTTGAAGGGAAGACAACGTTTTCAAACGCCTGAGTAGACATCCCACCTGCTTTTCTGTGGCCAGGGAGTGGGACTCAAAGCTGACACTTCCCTCCTTTAGGGTATTCAGAAGTTGAGATGACAAAAAATTGGGTATGACTTTAGCACTTAGCCATCAGGAAACATATCCCAATGTGTCTGGGATCAGAAGCTGGACTGGAAATATGGTTTGGACATGAAATGCATATTCAAAGGCTCATGTTGGAGGAGATGGTCCCCAGCTAGCAGATTCTATCTTTTGAGAGTCATTGGACCACAAAGTTCTGATACAGTCCGTGCAGTAACCCACTGGCTGACCCACAACTCCAAGGCGATATTATTGGGAGGTGATGGACATGGGGTAGGGGTGGAGTTCAGAGAGTGTCCAGTGGGTTCCCAAAAGACAGACCTTGACTTTGCTTCTTTGGCGTCTTTCTCTCTGCTTCCTAGCCACCACGAAGTGAGAAGTGAGCAAGGGCTGCACTGACACCTTCTTTCGTGGGCAATTATTAATATTTTATCTTTGTGAATGGTTTAACTCATCTGATGTACAAAACCCCAACTGGATATTTACGGACCATTTAAAGCATATGCTATCTTACGGCCCCAGGGATGGTGAGGAGTCGGGTTTCAATGAAACAAAAATCACTTTCCCTCTCCAAATTGTCTCTAAATCCACCAAGAAGACAATACACAGCCAAGTGAAGCCATGCACACATAGCATGCAAAGCAACGTGCCTAACTGTGGTGGGATCACGTGACATGTGGCCGTTTGATCTGGACCCCTTTCTCATATTTTCAAGGTTGTTACAGACAAGTCGCAAGGGACATGGCTTCGCTTCCACTCTTGGCTGTGTGAAGAAGGCTGGTGTCGGCAGGAATCAACAGCTCTAGTAGTGTGTGTGTTTATTTTCCGTTCCCTCGGGAGTGGGATAACGTAATAATGCTACAGTTCAGATCTGTGAGGAACCTTTAGATTTCCATGCAAGGTAACTGCATTATTTTACATTCCGACTAATGTGCAAAGGTTACAATTTATCTACATTTTTGTCAACTCTTACTATTCACCATTAAATAAAATAAAATCATAGCCATGCCAGTGTTTGTGCACTGGGACCTCACTGAGCTTTTTCGCTTGCGTTTCCCTAGTGGCCAAAGACATTGAATATCTTTTCATGGGCTTTGGAGCTTTTCATAAACTGATTATTTAGTCTCCAAGGGAGACAGAGTCACAGGTCCTGAGCACACTCCCTGGGCTCATCCGTGCCTTGAAACGCAAGCTGCTCCCCCAAAGCCAAGAAGCACTGATCAATGCCTGCTGTATCTTGCAAGGCGAGTTTAGTGAACATTTTTAGGGATTTTTTTTTTTTTTTGGTAAATTTTGCTGAACATAAGGAAATCTCAATTCTCCGCTGTTTCACATGGAATTTTTATCTTGTGTGATCTAAGATAAAGTAGAAAATGAGAGAAAAATTAAGCTCCTTAAATTATGAAAATTCAGTTGTTTCATGAAGCTGGGCACAGTGGCCAAGTGTTACAGGTTGCACGGCTGCCTTCTCCCTCTGACACGGCTCAGTCACAGCTGAGCCATGTCTCCAGCTCGACAGGGTGCTCTGGGCTCACAAAAGTGACTGCACAGGGGCACCCCAGTCCCAGTGTTTTTCCACCCCATGTACCAGTGAGATTTTTAGTGTAAGTTGATCTTGGTTGTCAACTTGATTGGATCTTGGATCAGCTAAGAGACCCGCATCTTGGTGGGTTTGCAGGGATATTTCCTGGAAGGATTGACAGAAGGGGAACGGCCTCCCCACAGTGGACCGTCCCTTCCTCCCAGGAGCAGCCCAGACGTTTGAACACAAAGCCCACCTGCCTTCACTCTCTGCTGACAAATATATCTCCCCTGCTGCTCTGCCATCACTGACATCAGGACACCAGAGTCCAGGGTCTTTGGATTGAAGATCCACAGCTCTCCAGGAATCCTCTAGGCCTTCAGCACCAGCCTGGGACTGCTGAGGAACCCGGGCTTACAGAAAGTGCAGTTATGGGATTCTAGCACACACATGACCACTGCTGGACTACCCAGACCAAACTGTGTGTGTGAGCCAATCTGATCAATCTCCCACTCTGTGTGTGTGTGTGTCTGTGTGTCTGTGTGTGTGTGTGTCTGTGTGTGTGTGTGTGTGTGTGTGTGTGTGTGTGTCTATTGGTTCTGGTCCTCTAGAGCAGCAGTTCTCAACCTATGGGTCATGACCCCCACAGGGGTCCCATACCAGATATCTTGCATATTGGATATTTATATTACAAAAACTACACTTATGAAGTAGCAATGAAACAGTTTTGTAGTTGGGGGTCACTACAGCATGAGGAACTGTGTTAAAGGGCCGTGGCATTAAGAAGTTGAGAACCAGGGGTCTAGAAAACCTTGGATTAATACACAAGCCAAACAGACCACACCCCACTTGTGGGATCTCCCGCTTTTGCCTCTCGGATTGCTCCAGTGTCTTCTCTGCATTGTCCTCCCTCTGTGAACATTTTCCAACTGGACATTGAGGCTGGCCTCCATTGAGCACACCACGGCCTTCCTGACCCCAGGCCCTTGTAGGCCGGACCCTTCCCTGACTTCTTGGGTGTTTTTCCTCACCCTGCTGCATGCTCCTGGTCCCCAGGGGTCTTGCTGAAGCCTCTCCTTCAGATTCACGACCCTCCTCATTCCACTGATTACCAGCCCTAGAGCCAGTCAAGGCCTCTCGGCTGAACTCTGTCAGAAGCCTTGCAAGCTTTGTCCTCAGCACAATTCTAATGCATGTCTTTCTCCTACACCCAAACCATGACAGAGAATTATGTTTTCAATAGGGGGGATGGAAGGGAGTCACTCAGGACCTCCATATTTTAAGGCCACAACCTTAACAGACTTGGTTTACTTAAGCCACTGTCTACTCCGCTCTTAGGTTATGTGAGCATTAAAGACTTGATGAACTCCTCTGTGCCTCCCACTGTCCCCTTTGCTGTCTCTAGGTCTCTCCAAGGAGCCCATGGGTGACTCAGGCTGCACCTTCTGACTCATTCCTTGACTCAGCTTCGCATCATATCTTCTCATCCTTATCAAGGTGAGAGAAGGGGCCCACCCCTTCCACTGTCTAAATGGGAGTAAGGTCCCCCAGGACGGGGGAGGAGAGCTTTGGAGGCAGGTTGAGAACATTTTAAGGCCTGTAGTTCTTATCTAGAGCTAATTAAAAAGTTCTAGTTTCCTCTTTATTACACAACATTGATACTAAAATAAACATATAGATCAATGAAAGAATGGAAATTGACAGCCCTGCATTCACGCGGTCAATCTCCTTTTGACAAAGGTTTCAAGAAATCCTAGAAAGTACAGTCTTCAACAACGGATGCTGGAGGGAGCTGGGCAGCTGCATTCAACAAACTAACAAACCCCTCAGCCCTTCCTTTACACCATGGAGAGACATGAATTCAAAACGGATTATTGATAGAAAAGAGCCAAAACCTGGGAGTCCTAGAAGAAAACAAAAGAAAAAAAATTTTACTGACCTTGAATTTGGCTCTGAACTGTCAATGTTTTAATAGATAAAGGATAAATCATTAAAGAACACCTCTTGGCGTGGGGAGCTGGCTCAGCTGGTAGTGTGTTTGCTGTGCAAGCATGAACACGAGCAATTCTGGCGCTCAGGTTTTAAAAAGAAAGCTACGCATGGTGGCATGTGCTAATAACCCCAGGACTGAGAAGGGTGAGACAGGTGGATGCTGGGATTCACTGGCTAGCCAGCCTCCGCTCATCAATAAGCCTCAGGACCCAGGAAGAAATACTGTCTCCAAAAATCAAAGTGAATTGTGTCTGAAGAAGAACACTCAAGAATGTCTTCTGGCCTCCACATGCGTGAGCATGAGCACACACACACACACACACACACACACACACACACACACACACGCACCAGCCCAAAGACACGTACCTACCCACACATGAACCTGTATATACAAACACACAGGCACACAGGAAAAAGCCCCTACACTGGGCTTCATTCTAACAAAAAAATAAATTTTCACTTCTGAAAAGAAGCCTAGGAGAATAGAAGAGAAAGCCACAGAAGTGAGAGAGAATATATATATATAATATATAGCATCATCTATAACCAAGGGGCTTGTACCCAAAAGTAATTTAAAGACAACAAACAACATAATCTTTTCTAAGTTGGCAAAAGATCTGAACAGACATTTCACCAGAGAATGTCTAGAGCTGGGGAAGGAGGCCCACATTGTCAGTCGCTAGACAATTGCTCTAACGACCACAAGCAAGGGCCACCACATCAGCACGGGTACCACTTGTAAGACTTACAGGGTCTCTGCAAGCATCCGGGAGAAGCAGGGGCTCCCATTCCCAGCTACCCGGGATGGAAATTGGAACGAGCACTTTAAAGAGCATTTTCTTCAGTTTTTAAAAGTTAAAAGGAAGATGTGGCTGTAGGCAAGTATTTTAACTAGTAATTTATGGGGTATGACCCAGTGCTGTTGAAATAAGAGCAGCGGGGCTGCGTTCCCAGCACCCCGGATGCCTGCTTGGCTAGCTTATGCCCGAAATAACAACACACAAACTGTATTCATTTAAACACTGCTTGGCCCATTTCTATCTAGCCTCTTCTAGGCTAACTCTCACACCTGGACTAGCCCATTTCTTATCATCTGTGTAACACCGGTCTTACCGGGAAGATTCTAGCCTAAGTCCATCCTGGGTCAAAGCTTCATCACGTGCATCTTCCCGGGAGCGGGGAGCATGGCGTCTCTCTGAGGCGTCTGCTCCCGAGAGGAGAGCTCTGGAGTCTGAGCTCACTTCCTCTTCCTCCCAGCATTCTGTTCTGTTTCTCCACCCACCTGTGTTCTAACCTATGAGGGCCAAGCAGTTTCTTTATTTTTTTAACCAACGAAATCAACAGATTGATATATGACACTCGCACATCACTTCCCCTTTTTCTGTTTAAACAAAAAAGGAAGGCTTTAACTTTAACATAGCAAAATTACATATAACAAAACAGTTATCATGTAAAAGTTACAATAATCTTTATCATAACTAAGGAAAACTATAACTATAACTAACTATTCTTAACTCCATCAAAGACTCCAGAAAGATACAATACTACCTAAGCAAACAAGAAATAATCAACTTTCCAACTCTAGAAATGACAGAGACGTCTCGCTGCCTGGACAGTCACTTAAACTTCCTCTGTACCGTTGGGGCATCCATCTTTGGCCTACAGGCCCATAGTTTCCAGCAGACATTTCCATGAAGCAGGACATTTCAAAGGCAGTCACTATCTGCTTGTCCTGAAGAATGTCTTGCAGACTCTTTCATGAATCAGGAACCCCGAAAGATCATCTCACCTTTAGGCAAGTTCAGTAGTCCTCTCTCTGCGGGTTCTCTGTTTCCAGTTTATGTAATAGTCCAGGCAAGAGCAGTTTCTTGCCCAAATGGCTATCAAACTCCATAAGGATCCTCTTCGATGCCAATCTTCCTCTTGAAGTAGATTGGTGCTGCCAGGAGCAGAGTGTCTCATTGTCATGAAAAATCCTAAGTTATTAAAACATTAAATGCCATATTCTGCAGTCTTTGAAAGATATGAAAAATGTCTATTTAACTGAAATGTATCTCTATATATCTAGAAAATCTAACTAACATGACTACAAGCTTGACTATTACTGATGATTATCCATTAACCTATATTTCTTAATTATACATTACATTTTTTAATGAACTACACAATCACAATATCTTAATCAATAGCAGAAATATGCATATACACATAACAAAATTGACCTTAAATCTCTATCAATAAAGCAAAATCTATAGTAATGCAAATTATTCATATCTATATCATATCCCCCTTTAAATGTTAAAGAACGTTTATAAACCATATTTGGGAACATGGGTGCAGTTTTTTCTCTCCAAACTGCTTTCTGCTGAATGGGGGTGTCGTTAATTAGGTCTTTCATGGTATAACCTGTGTGCTAGTTTCATCTCAGTTGGCAGTTGAGCGAAGCAATTTTCTGAAGATGTTCACTGCAACCCTTCAGAAGGGCGTGGTCCATCATACCATATTGGAATAGAAGAAATGAACAGGATCTCATCCTCTGTGAAAACAAAATAAGAAACTCCTTTCCAAAGCATCATGTCCTTAGATCCAAATTTCAAAGTCAAGGCATCAAAATATCTATGTTGGATTAGTTCAGAAGCATTTATAAATAAATATCTTTCAGCAGCTGTTGCTCTTTCCTCAGCATTCAAATAATTCAAAGAGAGCATAATAGCATACAGTATCAAAATTCTCTGTGTATTTTCCATCTTTGTGCGCTTTATTTTAACCTCTATTTTGTTTATTTTTACTTTTAACTTTTTTGCTTTTTGAGACAGGTTCTCTGTATCTTTGACCTGAAGTAACTCTGTAGACCAGGCTGTCCTTGAACTCTCAGAGATCTGTCTGTCTCTGCCTCGCAGGCATTGGGATCAAATTTGTGCGCTACTACACCTTGAACTCACAGAGATCTGTTTGTCTCTGCCTTCTAGGCACTGGGATTAAAGGCATGTACTACCACACCTTGAAGTCACAGACGTCAATCTCCCTCTGCCTTCCAAGTGTTGGGATTAAAGGTGTGTACTACCACACACAACAACTCTATTCCTTTTTTTTTTAACTTTAAGAACTTCAACTTTTAGCTTGCATATATTTTTTTAAATTTATTTATTTATTAAGGATTTCTGCCTCGTCCCCACAACCGCTTCCCATTTCCCTCCCCCTCCCCCGATCAAGTCCCCCCCCCCCTCATCTGCTCGAAGAGCAATCAGGGTTCCCTGACCTGTGGGAAGCCCAAGGACTGCCCACCTCTATCCAGGTCTCGTAAGGTGAGCATTCAAACTGCCTAGGCTCCCACAAAGCCAGTACAGCTTGCATATATTTTTAACACACAGTAAACCATTTAGAAATTTTCTTTGTCTTTGAATCTCTCTTTACTGTATATCTCTCATTTTCTGACCACAAGAGCCTTTAAATTACTGAGCAATATGGGTGGGATTAAAGCCGTGGCTTTGCCAGCTAGATCCAGTCCATTCCTTAGCTTTCCAGCCTCATGGCGGATATACAGGCTGCAGCCATGTTTATAGCCACAACTCTATGGTGTTTCAAGGTCCCTGCCAGCCAGCGAGCTACAACAGACAACACTCAAGTCCTCTCTCGGTAGCCGGCCCTCCTGCCTCAAACAGTCAGAGTTTGCCCTGGCAGGATGGCCCAGAAAGCTGGCATTTTTAAACGGCGCAGCTTTTTTCCTGCTACGGCTGAAAACCGAAAAGCATGCGTTCAGCTTTTCGTCAACACCATTTAAGTGTTTCATGGCAGGATCTCTTAATGAGCTGCAGGGTTTTGTAGCTAAAGCTGAGTCAGGAAGCCTCTCTTAGATGAGAGCGCTTGCTTGCCTCTAGCAAGCAGAGCAGACCCAAGAAATTGCCACAAGAAACATGCTTTACTCTATTCTTTTCCAAGCTTTCTCAGGCTTTCTGTGGACTCAGTTACCCACACGTCTGGGCGCCATCTGTTGAAATAGGATGGGCGGGGCCGTGTCCCCAGCACCCCGGCCGCCCACATGCTAGTGATGTGGGAGTGTCATATATCACAGCCCATTGTGAGTGGTGTTTTCCCTGGGCTGGTGGTCTTGCATTCTATAAGAAAGTATGCAGAGAAAGCCATGGGGAGCAAGCCAATAAGAAGTGTTCCTCCATGGCCTCTGCATCAGTTCCTGCTTCCAGATTCCTGCCCTTCATGAGTCCCTGCCCTAACTTCCATAATGAACAATGATGTATAAATCTAAGCCAAATAAATCCTTTCGTTCTTAAGTTGTTTTGAGTCAACCCTAACTAAAATATTTCCCACATAAGTCATATAAGAACTACCCACTGACCATTTAGTGTATACAAAACCTTCTTGGGGGATGTGGATATAAGTAATAAACAAATGTACTTTAAGAAAAAAATTCTGGAGTTAATATAGACATAAAAAAAAAAGTTAAAAGGAAGATCAGTGAGATGGCTGGGTAGGTGAAGGCTCCCGCTGCCACGCCCGTCAACCTGAGATCCGTCTCCAGGACCCACGTGGTGGGAGATAGAATCAATACCCAGAATTCATTCTCTCACCTCCAGTTGCACGGTGTGGCACCATCTACACACACTAAATAAAGAAACGTAATTAAAAGGTGTCCAGCAAGTGACTTCGTCATTCTCCTCTTGGTCGTTTCCACCCCGTCAAAGAAATGAAATCACATATTTACACGGAATTATACTCAAGCATCCCCAGTCTCTTAGTTTGTATTGTCAAGAACTGAAAGCCACCCAAGGGCACCCCAGTCAGTGAATGGATTAGCAAATTGCCACTGGGTCTCACAGAAGCCCCTATGGAAACCACGGCAGCATGACTAAACCTCAAAGGTAATTACAGTGAGTTAAAATGGAGTACATGTGCTCCGTCTTCAGTTACAGAAATTCTACAAAGTGTAGATAGCCCTACCACAATAAAACAGCTGTGGCAACCACAAAGGAGCACAAGGAAACTTAGGATGGAGGCTGTGTTTATTTTACTGTCTTTTCTTTTGTGACAGGGTCTCACTGTGTAGCTTTGGTTGTCCTGGAACTCTCATTATGTGACCCAGGCTGGACTCGAACTCACAGAGTTCTGCCTGTCTCTGCCTCTGAGCGCTGGGATTAAAGGTGTTCGCCACCACACCCAGCCTTGTATTATGTTTTAAATTCTGGGGACTGGAGAGATGGCTCAGCAGTTAAGAGCATTGCCTGCTCTTCCAAAGCTCCTGAGTTCAATTCCAAGCAATCACACCTCTTTCGTCCTGCAGGAATACACACAGACAGAATATTGTATACATAATAAATAAATAAATATTTAAAAAATAAATTGTGATGATACTTTGAGATTTATAAAGATGTCAAACTTCTCAAACATAGACTTCAGTTCTGTACAACTTCTCGTGTCCTAGCTACTCGTCAACTGAGCCATCAGAAAACAGACTTTTGTCTTCTGAAGGCTTCTGTGCATGTTTACAAATGAAACTACCCAGGAAACTAAATCTGTTTCAGTATAGTGCAGTGTGAGGTGAAGTTGGGTGTGACCTCAGCAGTCATTGGGGGACAGATGCCAAAGCTGGCTTCCTTCAGCGTCAATGTGACTGGGCAAGACACCGCACACCTGCCAACCTAGCGCTTAGGATGCTAAGACACTGCACACCTGCCAACCTAGCGCTTAGGATGCTAAGACACCGCACACCTTACAACCTAGCGCTTAGGGATGCTAAGACACCGCACACCTTACAACCTAACGCTTAGGGATGCTAAGACACCGCACACCTTCCAACCTAGCGCTTAGGATGCTAAGACACCGCACACCTTCCAACCTAGCGCTTAGGGATGCTAAGACACCGCACACCTTACAACCTAGAGCTTAGGGATGCTAAGATACCGCACACCTGCCAACCTAGCGCTTAGGATGCTAAGACACTGAACACCTGCCAACCTAGCGCTTAGGATGCTAAGACCTGCACACCTGCCAACCTAGCACTTAGGATGCTAAGACACTGCACACCTGACAACCTAGCGCTTAGGGTGCTAAGACACTGCACACCTGCCAACCTAGCACTTAGGATGCTAAGACACTGCACACCTGCCAACCTAGCGCTTAGGACGCTAAGATACCGCACACCTGCCAACCTAGCGCTTAGGATGCTAAGACACTGTACACCTGACAACCTAGTGCTTAGGGATGCTAAGACACTGCACACCTGACAACCTAGCGCTTAGGATGCTAAGACACTGCACACCTGCCAACCTAGCACTTAGGATGCTAAGACACTGCACACCTGCCAACCTAGCGCTTAGGATGCTAAGACACAGAAGTTGGATGTTTCTCATCTAGTTTGCCCTTTGCTGAAAGTTTAAGGTAGTCTGGGTTACATAGTCACCCCAAAAGAACCGAAATAAATGCAATACACACACACACACACACACACACACACCAAATAAAACAAGCACAAATATGACACTGGTGGAAGATGTGAGTTTACCCCTGAGTCCCTAGCACACATGACATGGTTCTGCTGGAGATGAGACGGGAGTCCTGGTTACCTTGGTCATCTTTCCAGCTTTGATTTAGTTCAATAAAAATGCATGCAGGAGATAGAGTCTACATAAATTGGTAAAACTGATGTGCAGCAGAATCAGTTAATAATTTATCAATGCAAGTCTTCTGGCAGGCTAGATTTCTCTCAAAGAAGGGACTCATGGCAGGGGCCGGGAAGGAGACCTTCAATAGGAAAGTGTGAGATGGGCCCTGGGGCTACCCTGGAGCGATGCTTTGTAGATCGGCAAAGCATATGTGCATCAAAGTGGCAAAATAATTGTGACATGTGAGCTGGGAGTTAAAGGTGGACCCCAAAGTCCTCAGCACACGGTGCAGCGCTACATCTCATTCCGATCCCCGAGGCATCAACACTACAGCCAGTCAGAGAATTCTGAGCCTTCTCAGCGCCAGGAGCCTGTCCCTCTAATCAGTGCCTGTCTGTAAACTTGTTGAATGTCTGCTGAATTCTCCCACATTAGATCCTCAGAGGATTTAACTAACTGTGGGGGTTTGATAACTAACAGCTTGTAGGTTCTGGTGGGCTCCCAAGGGTGGGTGTAGGAGAGCACAGATATGATACAGCAAAGGCAGTGTGAGAGTAGCCAAGGGAGGTGGTCAAGAAAGGGGGTGGCATTTGACTGATTACTTAAACCCACCTCTTTACATGGACCGTCTTGTTGAGGGTTCTTTGATATGCGTCCCCCCACACACACACCTCACTCCCCGCCCCGGGTTAAGTTTTATTTTTATTTATGCTGTGTAGGGAAAGAGGAGGCAGTCTGTGGCATCTGCAAAAAGGTCGTGTAAAGATTGCAAAAACTCTTTCTACTACAAAAATGATGAGAAATTAACAAAAACAACCAGATTCAACCTTTCCGGAAATTGGTCAAAGGCTTCCATCCATCCAGCAGCGAACGGTTTACTTGATGAAATGGAAGAGTTCCATTAAAAATAGTGAGTGTTACAGCAAGCATCTCGCCTTGCTGCCATCACTCTTTCTAGTTCCATCTAAGCCTGCAAAATTCAAAAGCCCCCAAGAGAAACCCAGTCTGAAGATTTTCTGAAAGCCCCAGCTGCAAGCCCATCTTTATTTAATTTAACTTAAAATTTCCTCAGGGCTAAAAGCTGTTTCCTGTAGGGCATTTGTTAAAAAGACTCGGAGGGAATTGTTGAGCTTCACAGATGATGAAGTGGAGGATACCAGTTGGGCTACAATAATAAACTACGCATAGACTTGATGTAAAGGCTAGCAGGTGGGACAGAGCTCCGACAACTCCGATATCGTCTGGGGAATATGGAAATCTGCAAGCAAAAGGAAGAAAAGCCCTGGGTACTAAAAGAGCAGTGTCCATCCTCAGAAAAGAGGCCAGAGCTCCTCGCACGTCCAACTTCACAGAGAGTAGCGCAGCAAACTTGGTCATCTGTCCAGAACCCTAAGAACATCTTTGTCCACAGATTATATGGCACCAAACTGAGTAAGGTGAGAATTCGGTGGGACTTCATCAGGGGATGTGGGCCAGGAGGTCAGAGAGACTGAGAGAGAAGCAGGGCAAAGAGTAGCAATTCCAAACCCAAGGGTCTCAGAACTGTGGGGGCTGAGGGGAGCTGATGGCACAACACCCAGCCCCATTCTAAATGCAAGGAAATCAGAGAGGCACTAGTGTAAGTCCCACAGTCTAAAGGCCCCTCCAGAAGACACAGACGGAGACACCTTTGGTTCTGTCTGGTTCCTCAGCTAGTTGGGTGGTGCACTTTTCCACCCTGACTGTCTTTTCTACTCAGCTCACTGACACAGGGCCAGTCTTCTCTGTAGACAACCTCACAGATACATTCAGAAAGGGCATGCTGTCAACCAAAATGACCTAACAGACACCCATAGAAAGTTCCACGCAACAGCAAACTCACCTTCTTTGCACAAGGAGCTCCAGGACAGACATGTGAAACTGTAAGACTGGTTTTCAGGCATTCAGAAGGACTGACGTCACACACTGTCTTCAATGACCACAGTGGTCATGTAAGTTAAGAAATCACACAGATGAGAAACAGAAGATTTCACAGAACTGAAATCCAAAAGCAAGGAAATATGACCATAGAAAAAGTTTAAGAATAGTTAGTGATACATGAAACTACAGCCTGCCGAAACCATGAGACCCACCAAAGGAAAGGCGCTGCTTGGCGAGATCAAGGTGTGTGAACATTGACATTTTAGAAAAACAAAGAGCTCAAATCAATAATTCATCTTCCATCCTAAGAAACTGGGGGGAAAAAGAAGAGGAAAAAAATCTAACTAAAGTGAGCAGAAGAAAAAATTATAAAGACCAGAGTAAAAATGAAGACAACATGGGATAGGAAAAAAAAACAAAATTAACAAAAAGTTCTTTCTTTGGAAAAAAAATGAAAACTGACAATTCTTAGTCTGGACTAACTAGGGGGAGAAAAGAATGTTCCCACTACCAATATGACAAAAGAAGAGCACAATCTCAACTTTTCAGAAGTAAAATAATTATAAAGATATACTATAAACACATCATGCCAACAAGTTGGCTACATGGATAAAGTGGAATTATTTCTAGAAAGGCATAAACTAGCATAACTAGCTCCAGAAAAATAGAATTATGAAATAAAGAGTGAAAAGATTAAATTAGAATTTTTATTAACAAAAAAATTTCAAGTAGGGCCTAGTTTCATGCCTGTAATCCCAGCACTGGGGAACATCAAGAATTCAAGGTCATCCTCAGTTACTTGGTGAAGCTGAGGTCACCCTGAGCGGCACAAGACCCTCCCTGCCTTAACCCTTCCTTTCCCCTAAAAGTTACTACAAGGAAAAACCCAAAGCCCAACGATTTCAGTGGTAAATTATATAAAAATTTAAAAGAATAATTAACAAACCATTAAGAAACTCTTTCAAAATGTAGCTTAAGTGGGAACATTTTTTCAGTCATTCTATGAGCCCCCAGTATTATTCTGAAAAAAATTCACTAAATTCATGAAAATAAAGAATTGTACTTTAATCCTGTCTAATCTGTATATAGAAAAATGGCCACAGGCCAGATATTCAGAATAAAAAAAAAACTATTACAACTAAATAACTCTGAAACTTAAAAAATGAGTGAGAAACTCAGATAGACGTTCCTCTAGAGAAGATATTCAAATAGCCAATACCACATTATTACTCATCAGATAAATGTTCATCAAAACCACAAGCAAAATGCCACCTCATACCCACAAAGATGATTAAAATAAAGAAGACAGACAATGATAGCAAGTGTCAGCGAGGAGGTAGCAAAATAATATCTCTTGGTACATAGCTCGGAGGAGTGTCAAATTAGTTTATTTTGGGAAGTCATAAGACAATTCCTCCATGTGTATTACATGAAGTCACCATGCCATGGGACCCAGTATGTTACTCCTGTTGGGATATTGAAGATAATTCAAAACAAGTCCCCCCAAAATAAGTACACAGAAAGCCTAGTGGTGATGGCACATGACTTTAACCCCAGCACTCAGGAGGCACAGGCAGTCAGATCTCTGTGAGTTCAAGGCCAGCCTGGTCTACAGAGAGAATCTGAGGACAACCAAGGCTGCACAGAGAAGCCCTGTCTAAAAAAAAAAAAAAAAAAAAAAAAAAAATAAATGTGTGCACAAGTATGTACAGTGTCATTATTTAATTAGTCCGCTAAAGAGATCTACTGGTCTGCCTTGGAGACAGAACACACAGCTAATGACTGTATTCAGCAGCACCTCCATGGACTTTGTGGTGCCTCGAGGGATGCATGCTGTTAGACTAGCCCAGCGATGGCACAGAACATGGGAGTCGAGTAAATTCAATCAGCCGGGTTGCCGGTGCACTCGGGCTAAGGCTGTAGTGTGGTGCTCACTATCGCCTTGCCCATCTCCTGAAAACCTTACATACCAATCTGGGGGGTTATTTTGTTTGTCTGCATGCTAGAGAAGTCCACATGACACAGACCCTGACAAGGTGACTTCAGTGGGCCTCCTCTTCTTCATACTTTAGATGCTTTTGCTGATGTTGGTGCTTCCACATGAAGGGTTGCCAGATGTCTTGCCCTTTAACTATAAAGTTAGTAGGCCATGTATCCTGCGGAGTTCTTGGTAGAGTCTCTAAGCATATTCAAAGACAGTCCCTTTAAACTTAGGCTTTTTGTGTAAGAGCCCACAGATGTGGATTCGTTCCACCTTGACCAAAGGTCAGAGAGTTCAGGTCTATTCTTGCTCCTTCAAGGTTCTTGGCAGGAGGTTTGACCCAGGGTGTGGCTATTAGCAGGATGTTTTGACCTAGGGCGTGGTTACTTGATTTTTTGTGTATTGAGAAGATGATCACTTTGTTAATTCCTTGCATTTTGGTAAAAAGGTCTTTTGTCTTTCCCTCCTCTCTGGATCGGGGTATATAAAGCCTATGAAAAATAAACAAACATGGCTGGATTCAGTATTCACTGGGTTGCCCTCCCAACTCTATCCTGTGTTCCTGCCTTGTCTTTTGTGTCTCTGTTTTTTCTGCCTAACATTTCTAATGCACAAGTCCCTACCCTGGAACATAAACCTGCCAAGGCCAGACCCCAACATATGTGGGTTGCCAGTAGTATACGGGCATGGTGGGCAGGCTGCCCTTCCCACAAAAACAAACAAAACATCCAAGTACTTCTCATATGCCAAGGTAGGAATTATGGAGAGGACCAGATCAAAGAGTTAGGGGGCAGACTTCAGTCTGTGAAGTGATACAGTCGTGGACCAAAGCTTGCTTGGAACAGTTGCTACTCAAGAAAGGTTGGCTCAGGAAGTGAGAGGGTGAAGCAGAATGGCTATTTGCAACAAAGGCCCGTAGACTAGTCTGTAGAAATCACAGAGGCCATCTGGCCTTGGATGAAAGCCTGATGTGGATCCGGGACAACCATATTCAAGGAAAGAGCCCAACAGCATGGCAGCTACAGCGAGTGCCTGGTTGAAGCCAGAGAATCCCAGTGGAGTGAATGCCTCCAAATGAGAGATGATTCTCAGAATTCTAATGCCATCTTCCATGAAACGGAGATGGTTATACTAATATCTTACAAGAGATTCTGAATAGTTTCTCATATATAAAGTGGACCCCCAATAATGGATACCGCTGGTGGTGGAACTGACAAGGAGCTAGCAATGTGTTGATGGTGGCGGAGCAATGCTCACGGCAGTGGCAAGAGGATTATGGTGGGGGTGGAACCAGTGATGCTGTTGGCAGTGGGGGCAGTCATGAGGATGGTGTTGAGAGAGGTGGCAATGGTGATGGTGGCAAGATACTGAAACTGACAATGAAGATGCTAATCATTAAGATGGAGGTGATGTTTTAGTGAAGACTTTAGGAGACTCCTGTAGGATCACCAACCCTACTTCACTGGGTCAATATTTCCAGTGAAATGATTCAATTTGAGTAGAGTCTAGGGCTAGACACCTAGACTGGACGTAGACAGGGAAGCTACAGGGAGCTACAGAGAACTTCAGGAAGCAGAACGGAAAGCCAGTGACCCCAGTGGGAATGGAGCCTCCAGAAGAAAGATGGATAAGGTCTCCAGAGAGAAAGACATTTGAAAAGAAGAAAATTATTCTGATGAGAGGTCCCTACCTCAACGCCTTTGGAGTATGTGACCCTGTCCTTGGTCGCACTGCTGTCTGTAAAGTCTATGCAATTCCATAATAGTTTAAGAGAAATGGACTCTTTTTCATTGCCTTGAATGGAGCATATGACAGGGCTTAGAGGTCAGAGACAAGATGAGATCTGTGAGATTCTTGAGTCTGCCTGGCAACAACCCTAGCTTTTTACATGCATGCTAAGTGTCTGAACTCAAGTCCTTGTGCTTCTTCAGCTGACTTAGCCATCCCCCAGCCCCCCAGGGTTTTTTTGTTGTTGTTATCTAATACCTTTGTTGGTTCTATTCTGTTCTGATGGGAATTTGAGTGTGCGTGTGTGTGTGTATGTGTGTGTGTGTGTGTGTGTGTGTATAGTATATTGATGTAAAACACACTGATGTACAACCAGGCTTGGTGTTATGAAGAAACTTAATCTCAGCTCTCAAAACCCTGCCCCCTCTCCACTACTTTCGATGGCTGGGTTTAGATGGTGACGTCGTGAGAGGAGGTGAAGGACGAGCAGATGACGTTTTCGTGGAGAGTCCTGCCACTGCTGATCCCTCAGGGCCCCCTGCCTTCAGCTTCTCCCTGCCCCTCAACCACAGCGCATTGGGAGGAGTCTCCCCTGCACTTCTGGAGCCTTCTTGGGCCTTCTGGGAATGTTTGATTCCTCCCACAGGGAAGAACATTGTGAGAAGCAGTCAGAGGAGTCGGCCACAGCACGGCCTCTGCACCAGGCTTCAGTGAGAAAGCACACGGATGCCGTGGCTTGAAGCACGAACTCGAGAACAGAGCAGCTGGGGAAAGACACACCTAGAACAAAGACTGCCGTCTTTGCCTGAGCCATTCTTCCACAGCGGCTATGGCAGTCAGGAGAAACAGCAACTGTGCTGAAACTCAGACCCTTGCACATGGGCACTGGGTGCAGGAATCTCTCAGCTTGTTCATAGAGATGTCCCAGACCCATTGAGCAGCCAACCTTGGATCCTTCAGTCTTAATCCCTCCCCACAGAAGGCCAGGAGGCTCGGGACAGTGTGTGTGTTAAAGGCTTAGCTTTCACTGTGGTACTGTTAAGAGACAGTGGAAACTTCCAAGAGTGGGGTTTTACTTGCTACGAGTCTCCGTGTCACTGAGGGGCTGCTCTTGAAGGACACTGTGACCTCAGCCCACCCCTCTTTCTCTCTTTTGCTTTCTAGTTGCTAGTTGACAACTTTTGTTCTGCCACCGGCTGCCCATCCTGGCTCTGTCATTCCCACCAGAGGCCTAAAGGCAACAAACGGGTCTGGCAGACCCTTGATTGAAACCACCAGACCTTCTGCCTTTTTAAGTTGACTCCCTCAGGCACTGGGTACAGAAGCAGAGTGCTGATGAGCACAGGTCTACTGATGTGTCTATCAGTATCCTGATTGTTGATGTCTGTCTAACATGTTTTTGTTTTTTCCATCCAAGTGACTAGAGCTGGCATGATCACCCCGGGTGAGCCTTTTGGTGGACATGTGTCTTCATTTCCTGTGGGAAAACCCCTAGGAGTAAGACTGTGGGCACTGTTTGTGTACTTGTCTTTGGAGTTGACACATCCTTATTAATATTTGGTCATGTCAGTAGTTTTAATTTTAGGTGGGAGTATTGTGGTATCTCACCGTGGTTTTAGTCTTTATTTCCCTGGTGAGTGCTGACAAATGCCTTTGAAGTCCCTGGTGGCCATTTGCATGGGTGTGTGTGTGTGTGTGTGTGTGTGTGTGTGTGTGTGAAAGATCCAAATATTTCACCCATTTATTTATTTACTCACTTATTTTCATGATGCTGAAGTTGAACCTCAGCCCCGCGCATGAAGGTGCTAGAACCGCTGGGTTATATCCCCAGCCCTTGTTTTCTTCCTTGAAGAATCTTACGGTGTGTCTTATGCTAACCTAGAACTCACTACACACCCCAAACTGGTCTTGGACTCACTCTCCTCCTCCCTCACAAGTTCTCATATTTATTATAATTGTGCACTACTCTGCCTGGCTCTTTCAAGCATTTTTAATTGAATTGATCATCTTTCGTCAGTGAATTGAAAGCATTCTTTCTGTATCCAAGGTATCTGTTTATTTTTTAGATGTGTGACTATTTCCTCCCACCATGTGGCTTGCTCATTTATTTACTTAGTGATGTCTTTTTAAGATTTAGTTATTTATTTTTAAGGTCTATGAGTGTTATTCTGCATATATGGATGTAGTGATATTTCATTTATATTTTAATAAGTAAAGCTTGCCTAAAGTTCAGAGAGTAAAACAGTTGCACTGATCAGCTTTATAGACCAGGCAGTAGGCACACACACCTTTAATCCCAGATACCACTGATGATTTGAGGCCAAGGTTTCCTATCAATGACAGGTAACAGGCACTGACATTTGAAAATAGGATTGCAGAATTCCCCACTGCTTTGAATTGTTTCATTTTTGCTTTGTGTCTTTTGAAGCTCTGTTCTTGGCACCTACAAACCTGTGACTGTTACTTCTCATCATAAGTCCATCAAGGAGAAGTAACAGTCACAGGTTTGTAGGAGCTAGAAATACGCAAAAGCTATTAACCAAGCAGTGTTTTAAATAATATAGCTTCTGTGTGATTATTTTGGGTCTGAGCAGCCGGAGCGAACGAACGGCCTCTGCCAACACACCTGGACAATCTTCTTTGACTGTAGTTTGCTGTTTTGACACTTCCGTTTGTTAGCCAGGTACACAGCCAGCCCTTCTGAGGTTGTTCTGTTCCACCATTCGTCTGCAGTCCTTAATTTCTAGTGCTTCTTCCTCTGGTCATCCTTTTCTGTGTGCTTGTAAAATTCCTTAGCATATTTTTACATTATTTCTTAATCTTTTAGCTGACTTCTTTGGGCTTATTGTTGATTATATCAATATTACAATGTGTGTTTTACACTCTGCTCAGTTAAAATGGTTTTGCTTCATATAAACTGAAAACCTCAGGATAACATAGATCCATTTACCACAATCACTTTATGTTAAATTTATCATATGCCCTGGGTGATGATGGCACACACCTTTAACCCTAGCATTCAGGAGGCAGAGGCAGGTGGATCTCTGGAAGAGATCAATGCCAGCCTTGTTTATAGGGTGAGTTCCAGGACAACCATGACTGTTAAACAGAGAAACTCTGACTTAAAAAATATTAAAAAATTTATATGCTTTACAAATATACCCCATAATATAATTTCTATTTAATCATATATATTTAAATTTTAAAAATGTCTTTATGTTTACCTAGAAATTCACTATTTTAATGACATCACTTCCCTACAGCCTAAAGGAATCAAAACCTTGATTCCCTTTTTGAAAAAAGTTATTTATGTATATGAGCATTTTGCCTGCATATATTTTGCATTTTTCTCTTGTCTGGCCTCCAGTGTTTCTGAAGGTCATTGTCATCATAGATGTGATATCTACTTGGGGGTTGATCTTCACCAATTGTTCTTTCAATTGGTTACAAGGTTCCTGAGAACCAAACCCAGGTCCTCTGTAAGAAGAGTGTACACTCTTAACTGCAGACCCTTCTCTCCAACCCCTCTATGTGTTTTTCTAAGTCCTGAAATATCTTGGAAGTCACAGGACACCTCCTCAGATGACAGAGCCTTAAAAGAGAGGCCACGGCTTCCATCCTGCCTTCTTTAATCTGCAGAGATGAAGGAAAGAGTTGATTTCATTTTCTGCAGGAGGCACACCCATGGGTGCTTTCACACCCAAGGAATCGACTGCAGTGTTTGCTGATAAATGGGTGCAGCACAAATCTTTAGATAGCAAACTCAGAAACTGAGGAGTCTAGATATGGCATTACTTTGGCCCTGAGGGTATTGCTAGAAGTTCATTTCTGGCCCAGGGAGTATTTCTAAAGTTTAATGTTTACTGGTTATGACAATGACAGCCATAGTTGTGTTGGAGGGAGGCCATTAGTTGGTTCCCTGATACTCAGCCCCTAAATAATCACACAGAAACTGTATTATTTGAAACACTGCTTGTCCCATTAGCTCTAACTTCTTATTGGCTAACTCTTACATATTTATTTATCCCATTTCTATTAATCTCTGTACCACCACGTGGCTGTGGCTTACTGGCTAAAGTTCTGGCATCTGTCTCCAGCGGGGCTACACAGCTTCTCTCTGACTCCACCTCTTTTCTCCCAGCATTCAGTTTAGTTCCGCCTGCCTAGCTCTCTTCCACTATAGACCTGCTATAGGCCCAAAGCAGTTCCTTTATTAACCAATGATATTCACAGCATACAGAGGGGAACCCCACATCAATAGTTATGATGGCAATTGTGCCGTCACCAATGGCTACTGCTTATGGAGGCACGCCATGAATTCATATCATCCTCAACGACCCATTTAACAGATGAAGAAACAGACTTGGTGAACAGATGGTGACTTCTCAAAGCTGATAGAGCATGGTTCCATCTGAGTGGCTCTATCAGCCTTCTGTATTCCACTGTTCCAAAACACTGGGCCCCAATTACACGGACACCCTTTCATCAGATAGACATGGAAAGGGTGCATAGATGAGCTGATGATAGCACATCATATATGGTACGATATGATGGATGGATGCAGAGCTCTTTGGAGCCTTTTAAACATCAGAAGTGGAAAAGAGATTGTTCTATAGCCCGAGTTCCCACGTTCTACCTCCAAGGACAGGCCTGAAAGATAAATGCTTCTATCTAATGACCTTCCAGGGAGAGCGGGTTGTTCTGCCTCCCTTCCCCCAATCTCCAGATCTTAGCCGCAGGGCCTGCATCCCCAGAGCCCAGCTGTGGTACACGGACAAAGATGAGAAGCTGTCAAGGAGTAGGATTTGAGCTGTGCTCTGCGGTTTGGATGTCAAGTTATTACAGCTGGTGCATTCGGTTGGAGTATTCAGCCAATTGCTACCACAAGACACATTGGTCCTCAAAGACCATCGGGAATGTTGACTTTTCTGGGAGCTCCAAAGTCTGGTTCCTTCTAGATATGAGAAACACTAGACACAGTCCCAGAAGAGCTAGCTCATTTCTTGGTAAAGGAGTTGCTAGAGAGTTCTCAGGGCACAGCAATAGCTGGACCACAAGGAAAACAGCAAACCATTTGCAGAATGGAGAAGTATATTCTCAAAAGTGACACCAGGCCAGGGCTGTGGTTCAGCAAGGGGCTTTCACACTGTTTCTCTTGTTGTTTCAGTTTTAGCCTCAGAAGGATGCTCTGCTCCAACAGGGCTGTGGCTTCATTCTTAGGACAGACTCTAGACCCCGGCATGGATAGAAACAGAGGACCCACCTTAACCAGCCTTGGAATTCCCTCACAGGAGCCCTGTTTCAAGAGAGAAGTGTCTCTCTTTAGAAACTTCCAGAAAACCGTCTATTGCCGACGATGCCGCTCTTCCTTATTTCTGTATTTCAGATTGCCACGCGCCAAGACTTCAAGACTTAGGATGGATACTGAGCCCCAACTTGATGCTTAACACCAATGACGTAGGTGCTGGAACCATCGGAGGGAGCTCTGGGCTGCAGGAGCAAGCAGAGAAGAACTGTCCAGCTCTTGCTAGGTCCGTCACTGCACATGTCCGCGTCCCCCCTCACGGCCCTGACACTGTCCACCACATCCCCCCTCACGGCCCTGACACTGTCCACCGCGTCCCCCCTCACGGCCCTGACACTGTCCACCGCGTCCCCCCTCACGGCCCTGACACTGTCCACCGCGTCCCCCCTCACGGCCCTGACACTGTCCACCGCGTCCCACCTCGCGGCCCTGACACTGTCCACCTCACACCTGCCTGTGTCTGGTGTCCTGGGCCAGACTATTTCCAGTGATTGCAGATGGAAGCCAGCCCTAGAGGAAAAAGGAATCGGAAACACTCCCTGGAATGTGTTCAGTAAGAGGTTGCTCATCCCTTGGGCTCCTTTGCATGTGAACCCGCCTGTATCTGCGGGATGTGGTAGCTGGGGGACAACAAGATATGATTTGAGGTGTCTCTTACTGTCTTCCCTAACCAAAAAAAAAAAAAAAAAAAAGTGCCAATAGTGATGGCCTCACTGGGGAAAACAAGTTGGCTGAAGTTCTTTATTTTGAAAATAAAGAAGCAATGCACTTCTTCCACATCCAGTATCCTCCTTCCCCTTCTAGCGGGAGCCCCAGGACTAGGAGCAAGCCAGTTTTCAGGGGAAAATGTAACAGTGACAGAGAGGAGGCTGAATTCCACTTGCCATGAGTCTCTGAATGCATGGGAAGCAGGCAGAGAGAAAAGGGGAGGAAATAATTAAGAAGCAGGCTCGTCAGTCTGCTTCCGGGTTCTGTGGGCACAGCCGCTCTGCCATCTTGCGCTTTCCAGCTGTCAGCTGCCTGCTGGCCCCACAGTTCCTTTCTGGTACGTGTCTGACAACCCGTCTCAAAGTCAGGTAGTCACAAACCTGTCAGCAAGTCACCTTCATACTTTGCCCGCCAGCTGTTTGATGCCTGCCTCCGGGCCACCGTAGGATGTGATTATAGAGGTACTTCAGGGTGACTGATGACAAGGGAGGGGTTATCCCGGAGCCTGGGACATCACAGTCTCTGCCAACCGTTGATTCAATCCACCTTGTATTTAGTGGTGCTCTCACAGGGCAGCAACAGCTTCCAGAAGGTTCCAGAGAGCGTGGAATGGGTCTAATTAGATATTCTGGGAGCTTTCTATTTCTAGATTAGAGGTGTCGTATTGCTTATTTTAGGATAATTGTACACATAACGTTCTTCATGAGAAAACGTGTAAAGTGAAATTTTGGCCAACTATCAGAAATATAGAGAGAAGAATCAAGCATTTATTTAACTCATGCTATAGATTCACTAACAGATTTTAAATACCGTGTATGTTTGAAAAGCTAAGGAGATAGTTATGTCAATGAAGTGCTTGCTGAGGAGACATGAAGACCTGAGCTCAATCCCTATAACCAATGGAAAGAGCCAGACATGGTAGCACATGCCTGTGATCTCAGTGCTGGGGAGCTGGAGACCAGTGGACGTCATCTAGAAGTAAGATAGACTCTCTTACTGACCAGCCAGCCTCACCGGCTGAGCAAACTCCGGACCAGTAAGAGAGTCTATCTTACTTCTAGATGAAGAACTACAGGCAATTAATGACTGCAGAGGGAGGGGCCGCCTGATAGGTTGTCCACTGGTCAACCCTAAAACATATACATACGACTAACACTAAATGGACTCAGCATGTTCTATTTATATATTGATGTGTGTGTGTGTGTGTGCATGTGTGCGTGTGTGTGCATAAAACAATAATAAAGAAAAAGAGGGCAGGAATTTGAGAGGAAGTGGAGGGAAACACAGGAGGGGCTGAAAGGAGGATGGGGTGAGATGACGTAACTACAGTGCACAGATATGAAAGTAAAGAAGATAAATGAAGAAAGAGAACAAAACCCATAAGCGGGATAGCGTTGAGTAATGACACCCAAAGTTTTTCTTACCTTTACATGTATGTGCACACATGTGCTGTGTATGTAAATATACAAATGTGCACCTGCATGCATACATATACACACACAATAAAATAAAATAAAACGTAAGTTTGGAAACCACAAATTTTGCTGCATATGCTCTTTGAAGTCCCAGTGTCATTGTTACTGCGCTATCCCTTTAGATCGGTGGTTCTCATCCTGTGAACTGAGACCCCTTTGTGGGTTGGACGACCCGTCACAGGAGCCAGCTAAGACCATCAGGAAATGCGGGTATTTATATTACAATCCATAACAGCAGCAGAATTACACTTATGAAGTAGCACTAGATTTTTGTTCCAGTTTGTTCCCAAATACCCCATTGTGGCCCTGGAGGAATCACTTAAGATGCAGGGACCTTGCGTGGGGGACGTAGTCCAGGAAGGATGGGCCATACAAAGCTACTGGCAGAGCCTTTGATTACCTATGTCTTGCACTGGTCTCTTCAGTGTGAATCTGCTTCGCTCACTGTATCTTATAAACAAGCTTCAGAAGCCGGAGGATCATGCTCTATGTTGGAAGTTCCCGTCTGGGTGTTATTGTTCCTTTGTCTCCTGGGGGCGACCCTCTGCATCTAGAACAAGTTCTGTTTGAGGATATTGTAGCCTGTGGTTCTTTCTCAAGATAGAACTTTGTGGTTCATAATAAGTTGTTCAGAAACACTGAGCAAATAGTGCCTTGTAATACGAGAAGCTGGGTGAGGATTGTACTCTAACAGGACTTCGCTTTGATAGTAAGACTTGAGGAGCAAACACAAACTATGGCTTCGGTTGGGGGAGACTGCAAAGGTGTTGGGGGTAACTGGATAATGTACTGATATGTTCACTGGGACATGCAGCCAGAGACTTAGTGAGCCTGGGCCTCCAAAACTCTATGCCCAGGCATGCCTGTGCCATGGGGGCTGGCAGGCTTGCTCCTCCAGGCAGGGATTCTGCACGCAGAGTGGATAGCTTGTTGGTTGCCCAAAATCTGAAAAGCTGTGGACCGCATGGCTAAGTTTCAGCCCCAGGTCTCCTGACTCAAAACCTCTTCCCAGGACTTGCCCTTCCCCCTAAATATATGTGCCCCAAATTGTCACCAGATCTCAGGAAAGCACCAGCTCTGTCTGGGATAAACACCAGCCTCACAGCACACCCGGTTATTACCAGATCGCTGATTCTCGTCTAGGTCTTGTGGCTTCTTGGGTTTTTCTCTGGTGTTTCTCCCCCAAATCTCTTTCCCTTCCCTCTGATTACACATATGTAAACAGTCAGCGTGGTGGCCCACAAGCTGCAATCTCCGCTGGTCATCAGGTGCTGTCAGTTACCCCTCAGGCCCTTGCCAGAGGCCATCCCCAGCTGCTCCAGCTCCCTGCAGCTCTGTTCTCTTCCGCCTCACGGACTGTAGAAGGATCTCTCAGAGGGTCCTGAGGGAGGAGACTTGAGGTTCTTCCCTGGGGCAAACAAGGGCTGGGTGGATGACATAATCCCCTTTAAATCTTAGAAAAACAGCCCTGTGGCTCTTGGCTCTCTTGGGCTCTCATTTGGGTTGCCTCACGACACTGGGCAGGAGGCCAGAGAACCCAAGCCCAGCCCAGAGACTCCAGCTCTCCAGGGAGCTCTAGCCTGGGCTGTCTGGTGTGGCCTGTTTCTTTCTCACAAAAGCCAGTGCGTCCACAGAACCTCACCCTGAGACTGGTCAGGGCTCTCCTGCCCCTCCCGCTGTGCCCCCTCCCCACGAGCCTGCATCCCATACTGATGTCCACTTCTCATTTATTTTGACACACAGCTAGATGTGACCTCCTGACATCAGAGAGAGTATAAGTTCTGCCCTGGCCTCAGAAAAAGAAGGTGGGAGGTCAAATACTTGTTGATCTGCCTCATGTTGAGGAAAAGTCAACTACTTTGAAGACAGATGACTTCAGACAAAACACTAAAGGATGGTGAACTAACAAAAATCCTGAGGAAGGAGAAAAAAAAAATCTCAAAATTCATCAGGAATGAAGAAGATAAACAGCACACTGTGTCTGTCACCAGTGGGATACTAGTGAGCCATCAGGACTACACTCAAGAGCAAGGTAAATCTAAGACACAGTGACTATTGCATGAGTTACTCACCATTACCAAAATGCCCAAGGCCAACAACATTTGGGAAGAAAGATTTGTTTGGGCTCATGGTTTCTGAGGGCTCCAGTCCATCAATATGGATGAGGTATGGTTCAGTTACTGGTGCCGGGAGCTTGTGGAAGAGGTGTTCACATTGCAGCAGATCAGAGTAAGAGAGTGGAGAGGGGAAAAGGAGTGGGGGAGGGAAGGAGGGAGAAAAGAGTGGGGCAAGAAGAAGTTGAGAGGAGGGAGAAAGAAAAAGAATTGGAGGGAGGGAGGAAAGAAGAGAGGGGGGGGAGTGGAGAAACCAGGGTCTGGGCCACACGCTTCAAACACTTGCCCTAGCCAGTTACTTCCCACCTCTTGAAAGTTCCAGAACCTCCCCAAACACCACCACCAGCTGGCGACAGGTATCCCACACGCCACACTTGACCCTGTGGGGGACAGTGTGCATTCAGACCATAAAGAGCATCTGTGCAGACCTCTAGAACAGGCAAAAATCACCTTGACTGATAAGACTCAGTAGTGGGGCTACAGGAATTTGCAGAGAGACTCAGATTCAGGGGTGGGAAGATTACTTGGGCCAGGGTGGTCCTTGAGGGAGCAGCAAACTCCTAGGGCAAGCAAGACAGGGTTTGACTGGTAAAGGAGCATGTTTGGATATTGGAAAGGGGGGCATTGGTGAACTACCAGGGTCCTCCTGGAGGCTGTGTCCCAAAAGGCAGTAGCCCAGGGTGGGTGTGTCATTCCTGTGGAAAAATGCAGGACCTCAAAGAACTGTCTAGATTGGTTATTCCTGGGGATATAAATGCTTTCCCAACAACAGATCAATACTGGATGTGAGAGAGGGCCAGAGCAAGAATCAAGAATCAAATATTCAGGGAATTCCATTTTGATCATTTGCCAGCTACATTTGGAAATTCAAAAGATAATATAATGCAGAGAAAGAGAGTAAAAGGGAATTGGTCCAGTCTGAGAATTGTGGGAAGACACAGGTGTCACTCAGAAAGGATGATCCCAGTGGCAGACAATGTGCTTTTAGGACTAAAGTCCTGGAAAGAGAGTGCAAAATGTAGGCAACAGGAAAAACGTACATCGGCTTTGGAGAGAAACAAAAAAGTCATAGAAAAATAGCTTAAAAATAATAAAGTCTTTAAAGAAAGGATAAAACAATATAAAGGAAAAGCCATGTAAGAGTGAAAAATAAATGAGAAATCTGGACCCTGTATGTTATTGTATTGTCCTTGAATTTTTTGATTGCTGATGAACAAGCAATAAGAGACACTGGATTGTGAAGGCTGCTGAATAAAACCAACCTATATATTTTAAAAATGTCTTGACTTCAAAATGGAAGTCAAAAGATATGTTGCTTTGGGCAAGAGGTTATCCTTTTATTCCCACAGAAAATGAAAGGCCCTGGTTTTGTTCAGAGCGAAGGATGATCAAGTTTGATTGAGGAAGACCCCCTAAAAACCTTGGTTATAGACATAAAGAAATGACCTAGAAAACTACAAAATGTTTAACATATACTTTACCAACTGAAATATCAAACAAAAAAAAGTTATCTTTGGCTAACTTGTGTACACCACACAGAATATACTTATATTAATACAGATATGTATGTTATATTTGAAAGTTTATGTATTTTCAGAGCAAGTGTATCGGCGTAAATAATTGCAAAGGCAGATATTAAAGAATATATATGTGTATATATATATATATATATATAGTTTTAATATATAAACAAACTTACAGAACCGAGGTTCCAGCCAGGAAAAAGGGGAGGGCACAGCCTCTGTATGCTTGATTTATCCGTCAACAAACGCCCGAGGCAAACCCCGCCCCCTAAAGGGGCTGACTTAACCCTACAAGCAAGGGGACAAGGCACTAATAAAAATAGATGGCCCAGGTGACCCAGCCTCTCAGAGTGCCTCTGTTGCAGTTTCCTCAGAGTTCTGCATCCAACACAGCTTCAAGGCTGCTGGCCAACATTGTCTAGCCTCTAAGACTACTCCAGGCAGGATTTGACTATAATCTTGATTTTTCTTAGGATCCCTCAAAGATTCCAACATCCCCAGACAAGAAGCAATCTAGAGAAAAGAATGCCCACATTTCCAAAAGATAGGGTTATGGATGTTTGTCATCATTTAAGGAGGGTTGGTTATAAGTTATTATTGGTCATAATTAGGAAAAAGCTAAACAAAGGTGATAAATTCGAAGATCTCTTTCTAAAGAAAAAAGGGGGATATAATATAGAAATTATGAGATAAAAGGATAGATTATTGAATCACTAATCCAAAAAATAGCTATTAATCTCTAAATATTTTACATGGGTATGGATTTCAGTTGATACAAATTTAAAGTTATTTCTGTTATACTATATGTGTGTTTTTACTCTTGTTTGGGGTATTGTGTTTATGTAGTTTGTTTAAAAATGTAAGGTATAACTAAGAAATACAGTTAGTAGTTAGTCATCTGTAATAATCAAATTTGTAGTCATGTTAGGTTCCAGAAAAATGGATGTAATCATTAGGCCACGTGAAAAGTGCATTCTTAATGTGACAGTTCGAATGTTCATGTCTCTCGCCCTCCAGTTCCTGTGTTGGAACTAATCTTTTATGTGATGGAGTTGGACGGCAAGGTGTTTGAGAAGAGAATTGCCCATGAGGCAAAATGAAGGCAACCTTCTATAAAAGGCCTGGGTACTTGTCCGGACTCTTGCACCATGTGAGGATACAGCAAGAAGGCACCAAGTGGAAGCCATAAAATGGGCTCCCAGCATATCCCCAAAGTACCAGCAACTGGATCTTACACTTTCTGGCCCTCAGAACTGTGGAAATTGAATTTCATCGGTTGAAGCCACCTGCTTGGGATATCTTGTCACAGCATACTGAAAAGACTAATTTTTTAAACCATTTCTTTATTTTTGTTTTGTGTGCATTGGTGATTTGTCTGCATGCGTGTCAATGTGAGGGTGTTGAATTCCCTAGAACTGGAGTTACAGACAGTTGTGAACTGCCCATGTGGGTGCTAGGAATTGAACCTGGGTCTTTAGGAAGAACAGCCAGTGCTCTTAAACATTGAGCCATCTCTCCAGCCCTAAGTCGTTGAGTTTTTGAGAAATCACCCAGCTGTTATGCGGAGTGCTGGGAGATCTACATCCCCATTGGCAGTACAGGTCTACTTTCCTAGCATCTAGGCCAGCATTTGTATTGTCTATTTTTTGGTTTTCACTAGTGCTGCTCTCATAGCTGGATGGTGATATGCAGTGAAGGCCTTAATACAACTCAAATTCGAATTGGAATATGTATATATATCCAATAAAAGAACCAGTCAGATATTAGGGGGTGAAAGCTGAAAAATCAGAGAAGCAGAACAGTCAGCCAGTAGTTCTTACCTCTATGAAATCTTTAGAACCAAGGGGGCAAAATCCTGTCTCTATGTACCCTCAGACTGAATGGGGTGTCCTGTCTCTACACATCCTCAGACTGAATGTCTTGAACTTCTGTCTCTTCCCACCTTATATTCCTCTTTCTGCCCAGCTATATCTCTTCCTTTCTCCACCTCCCTGGTGTTGGAATTAAAGGCAAGCGATTTACAAGTACTGGGATTAAAGGTGTGAGCCATCACCACCTGGTTCTGTTTCTCTTTGAGACTGGACCAATCTAGTGTAGCCCAAGGTGACCTCACAGCAATCTGTCTGCCTCTGCCCCCAAGAGCTGGGATTAAAGGTGTGTGCCAGCACTTCCTTGTAGTAAGAGGAAGGGGCTGCATCCCACTGCCTGACTCCTGGCCACCCGGCTAGCTTATCCCCTGAATTAACCACACAGAAATTGTATTAATTAAAACACTGCCTGGCCCATTAGCTCTAGCCTCTTATTGGCTAACTCTCACATCTTGATCTAACCCATTTCTAATAATCTGTGTAGCACCATGAGGTCGTGGCTTACCGAGAAAGATTCTAACCTACATTCGTCTTGGGCTGGAGCTTCATGGCGTCTGCCTGACACTCCTCTTCTTCCCAGCATCCAGTTCTGTTTTTCCCACCTACCTAAGTTTCTGCCCTATCAAAAGGCCAAGGCAGTCTCTATTCAACCAATGAAAACAACACATCCTACACCATTTCCCCTTTTTCTGTTTAAGCAAAAAGAAAGGCTTTAACTTTAACATAGTAAAATTACATAAAACAAAACAGTTATCAAGCAAGAATTACAGTTACAATATTTATACCTATTTTATCTTTTATTATAACTAAGGAAAACTATAACTATCTATCTATTTTTTAACTCCATCAAAGACTTCAGAAGGATATAATATTAACTAAGTAAACAAGAAATAAACAGCTTCCAAAACTCTAGAAATGACAGAGACATCTCACTGCCTGTACAGTCACCCAAAGTTTTTCTGTACAGTTGGGGCATCCATCTTTAGCCTACAGGCCCATAGTATCCAGCAGACATTTCCATGAAGCAGGAAATTTTAAAGACAGTTTAGTCACTTTCTTCTGTGTCCTGTAGAATGTCTCGCAGACTCTTTTATGAAACATGAACCCTGAGGGACCATCTCACCTTTAGGCAAGTTTAGTAGTCCTCTCTCTGTGGGTTCTTTATGCCCGGTTTATGTAACAGTTCAGGCAAGAGCACTTTCCTGCCCAAACGGCTAAGGAGTCTCTTCAATGTCCATCTTTTTCTTGAAGTAGCCGGTGCTGCCAGGAGCAGACGTGTCTCATTGTCATGAAAAACCCTATGTTATTAAAACATTTAATGTCATATTCTGTAGTCTTTGAAAGATATGAAGAATACCTATCTGAAATATATCTATGCACATCTAAAAAATCTAACATGATTACAAACTTGACCATTATTGATGATTATCCATTAACAACCTATAGTTTTAAATTATACATTACATTTTTAAATGAACTACACAATCACAATATTTTATCAAGAGCAGAAATATACATATAACAATATTGACCTTAAATTTGTATTAATAAAGCAAAATTTATACCATTGCAAATTATTCATATCTATATTATATACCCCTTCAAATGTAAAAGAACATTTATAAACAATATTTGGGAATATGCAAAAGGGGGAGGTGCTGCGGGAGCTCCTTCTGCTCCTTCAGCCAATAGCCAGTGAGATACCAGCCCACTGAGCCGTGGTCTTTTTCTCTTTAAAAAGCAACAGCAGCCCTCGGCTCTCTCTCTTGCTCCAGCGACTAGACTCCTTTCCCGGCTGTCGTGTAGGATGGTGTTCTGTAAGTTTTTCCCCTCAAATAAATAACCCTTTAGATCCAAACTGGTGTGGGATTGTTTCATGCATCACTTCCTGGCCTCTATGACTAACTAGTGGCTTGCTCCACACTCTGATCTTCAGGCATGCTTTATATATTACAGCACAAACAAATCACCGCACTTTAATTTCTTTCTTTAAGAGGTGGTGTGGGAAATAGCCCACCATTCCTCTCCTTACGTTTTTGCTGTAAGACATTCCTTGGTGGAGTCTTTGTGTTTTTTTGGAGGCTGAGGACCAGACATGTACAAAACACTATGATCCTATCATCAGTATCTCACACATCTTATGTGTACATGTTTGATAGCCTTTCAAGTAAGCATTGTTTGTGATTGTCCATGGTATGACATTTTAACTGGAGTGTTTCTGTCTTCATTTCTGGGGTACAGAAATACAATCCCATAGCGCTCCATAGCTGAAACACAGTTTTGAAAATAAAGTTCAACTGAGATGCTTTTGTGAAACAGTTTTGAGGTGAAAAACCCAAGGAGACAATCTAAAATTTGAGGAAGGCACATAGTTGAATGAGGAACTTGTTGTCAGGGAACAAGAACAAAGTAGCCCAATTATCATTAGCTCATGTACCTTTCTTGCTAGAATTGGCTGACGACCAAAGATGATGATTAATTACTTATACCCATTTCTATCCTCACTTTCCTGATATAAAAACCTATTGATGAGTGGGTTCATACCCTTAAGACTTAAAGTAGAGCTGTATAAAAGTTTGTGATTACTTTAAGATTCCTTTTAAAGACGAATAATAAAATGATTGGTCCTTTCGTTGTAGCTGTAAAAAAAAAAAAGAAAATAAATACAATCTTGTGACCTTGCTGTACTCATTTATTCTAGATTTTATTTATTTATTTATTTATTTATTTATTTGGTAGATTCCTTGGGATTTTTCTACATTGGTTGGTATGAAATCTGAAAATCAGGACCATTTCTGTTCTTCATTTCTGTTCTGCATGCCTTTTACTTCCCTTTCTTGTGTTGTTGCACTGTCTAGAACACCCAGGGTGTTACTGAATAACCATGCCCTGTGTCTGTGATTGTATGGGGAAGAGACCAAATTTTTCACCAGTGTGAGATGTTTGCTGTAAGTTTATAAATAAACTGCACATGTTTATAATCAAACACCTACTTTTCTAAAGAAATATTTATTTCATTTTAATTATGTGGAATAGGGTGTGTGTGTGTGTGTGTGTGTGTGTGTGCGCGCGCACGCGCGCACGCACATGAATTCAGGTACCCAGTGAGGCCAGAGGGATTGGATCTTCTGGAGTTGGGGTTACAGTAAGCTTCCAGCTGCCTAGTGTGTGTGCTGGGAAAGTGTGATGTGCTCCTAGAAGCTGACCCATCTCTCCAGCCCCTCTATTTTTATTTATTTATTTATTTATTTTTCATTTTGAGACAAAGTCTCTTTGTGCATCTGGAACTGGCTCTTTAGACCAGGCTAGCCTTGAACTCAGAGATCCTCCTGCCTCTGCCTCCCTAGTGCTGAGACTAAAGGCATGTGCCACCACACTCAGATTCTATTTTTATGTCTTGAGCGCTTCCAGATTGAATGGATGTTGAATTGTGTGCTTACTTTTTCTCCATCATATGAAATGATCCTGTAACATTTCCTCTTTGGGCAACACTGAGGGGTGTTAGGATCTGGAACAGCCTTGCTTCCCTGGGGTAAATTCCATTTAATCACATGGTACAACCCTTTATGAGAATATTCAGGGCCTAGAGATATAATTAAGTGGTTAAGAGCTCTTCCAGAGGACCCAGGTTCAATTCCCAGCATCTACATAGCAGCTCACAACTGTCTGTAACTCTAGTCCCTGGAGATCTAATGCCTTCTTCGGGCCTCCACAGGCACCAGGTATGCATATGGTTCATAGACGTACATGAAAGCAAAACATTCGTACTCATAAAATCAATTAATTAACTGTTGTTGCATTTTTTTAACTCTTTGAGTTTTTAGGGGGTCTGCCACCCAGCACCCAATAAATATTCAGAGACACTTATTCTTTCTTATGAATGTCTGGCCTTAGCTTGGCTTGTTTCTAGCCAGCTTTTCTTTAATTATCCCATCTATCTTTTGCCTCTGGGCTTTTATCTTTTTCTATTTCTGAATACCTTTCTTTACTTCTTACTCTGTGACTTGCTGTATAGCTGGATGGCTACCCCCCAGAGTCCTCCTCCTTATCCTGCTCCTCTGTCTTCTCTTCGCAAATTTCGCCTCCTATTTATTCTCTCTGCCTGTCAGCCCCACCTATCCTTTCCCCTGCCTCGCTATTGGTCATTCAGCTCTTTATTAGACCAATCAGGTGTTTTAGGCAGGTAAAGTGACATGCTTCACAGAGTTAAACAAATGCAACATAAAAGAATGCAGCACATCTTTGCATCATTAAACAAAGTTTCCACAGCATAAACAAATGTAAGACATCTTTAACTAAGAAGACTACCCAAGAGCCTATTTCATGTCATGTAGGTTGTGGTAGTCAATGCTCTTTGAGGACTTGCTTCTTATCCTCTCAGTTGTCAGAGGAATGTGTGTGGTGTTGTCTGTAGTATTTCCAGATTGATCTTGTGGTGTCTGGGGTGACCCTGTTGCCTTCCTGGTACTGGCCACTTATGCTTCTCTCTTTTAACTAAGTCCGTCTTATTAGAGTTTCATCAGTTTTGTGTGTGTGTAGGTCAGAGGTCAACATTAGGTATCTTTCTCAATCATTTCTCCACATTATTTTTTGAGATAGGGTCTCTCACTGAACCTAGAGCACACTGATTTTGATAGACTTTCTGGCCAAAGAGCTCTACCCCTGCCCTGGTTTGGGGGTTACAGATATGTGCCACTATGCCTAGCTTTTACATGTGAGCAAAACTCTGAACTCAAACCTTCATGTTTATATGCCAAGAACTTTACTGAATGAGTTATCTCCCCAACCCTAGTTTTGTCTATTTTTAAAAATTTATTTTCCAAAGCCTAATTTTACTTCATGCATTTTCACTCAACTGTAGTGTGTGTGTGTGTGTGTGTGTGTGTGTGTGTGTGTTCAGATTAGTTTTGTGCTTACATTTATTTTTTAAGGTTTATTTATGTATTTATTTGTTTGTGTGTATGTGTGTGTATGCATGTATATTCCTGTGTGTTTGTATGTGCATTATGATCATGCTTGATGCTGGTGGAGACCTGAAGTCAGGTCCCCTAGAACTGGAGGTATAGATGGTTGTGAGTCACCGTGTGGGTGCTGGGAACTGAAACAGGTCCCCCTCCAGAGCATCAAGTGCTCCTACCATCTGGGTCATCTCTATAGTTCTAAATTTGTTTTTATAATATTCTCCTCCTTCTTGCTGTATTAGGTTTACTTTACTCTGCCTTTTCTAGTTTCTCAAGAACTTAGTTTCTTTATTTTGACAAGTGTCTGTTTTCTGGTGCAAGCATTAACAGTGTGAACGTCCCTCCGCACTGTGTTAGTGTAGCCGACACATTTGGATGTGCTGAATTTTCTTTTGTTTTGGTTTTGGTTTTTCATTTCCTTCAAGCTTTCCTCTTTGGACCACGCTGTTGAGCCTTGAAGTCCTTGAGAATATCCTGCTGCATTTCAGCGATGATTTCCAGGTGGGTTTGATGAGAATCAGAGGAGCTGTCTTGTGTGGTTTCAGTTCTTTTACATTGCTGAGGTTTGTTTTAAAACCAAGACGTGATGCATATTTTTGTTTTGTTTTGTTTTTTTGAGACGGGGTTTCTTTGTGCAGCCTTGACTGTCCTGGAACTAGCTCTATAGACCAGCCTGGCCTTGAACTCACAGAGATCTGCCTGCCTCTGCCTCCCAAGTGCTGGGATTAAAGGTGTGCACCACCACCACTCTAAGATATGATGTGTACATGGACCATGGTATGTGGCAATAATGGATCCTCTGAGTTTGGGGATGGTTGTGGATAAAAGTGGGTGGAGTTGTTCTAACACATTTCATAAACATCTGGTGGAATCCCACACGTCAATGGGATAGTGTTGATAGATGGTGCTTAGAGTTCTCTCTCCTGGTTAAATATTTGTGCAAGAGTTACAGCAATTGTAAAGAAAGGTTCAGTTAAATATTGGCTGTATTTAGACTTCTTTTATTTCTCTCTCCACATACAGTACCTCCATCCTGTCACAAGCTGGCCTGAACTCCCCACATTTTTTTCACTTACCCTACAAGGTCAGACAGGTCCCTCCTGACTGCCAGACAAGCATGGAGTCACCGTACTGATTGCATTTGGCCAACCAACATCACCTGAGCTAATGGCAAGTACCTCTTCAGTCTGCCTTCCCTGCCTCACTTTTTGGAGTCTTGCTTGGTCTGTTCTGTAGCATGGCCAGGGTTTTTTTTTGTTGTTGTTGTTTTTTGTTTTTTTATCACTACTTCATGAGAGCAGGGAAAATATAGCTGCCCATCATAAACTGAAAATACAACAGATCAGAGATACATTTTTGTGTAGCTAACCTACAGAGCATCCCAGGGAAGCATGGTCCAGAACACTGATACATCTTATAGTCGGGCAGAAACATCTAACATAAAGCCTACTTTCTGATAAAGCGTTGGACATCCCACTGAACTGGCTGAATCATGTGCTGACCGTGAAAAACAGAAGGGCTGATGGATAGAGACGTCCGCACCATTGCAGAACTGAGAAAATGTTCCGCCCCACCAAGGTAGGCAGAGGATCATCTGTACGCCTGCCTCCTCTTTCCAGAAGCAGGTGCAATTCAAAGTGTAGAACTTTTCAAATCATTTTCATGAGAAGTGAGGGGTGAACGGGGCTGGTAGGCCCCCACTTCTCTGACGTGACAGATTGAAGGGGACAGTATCTTACACGGACAATTGTGATGCTGCTGAGATGTCTTGAGAAAAGGGGGGCACCGGGCCCTAAATAATATAGAGTGTTAGCAGGGTGGGGTGGGCATGTGCCAGGCTCTCAGGGCCTGCTGTCCTGGGAGACTCTAAAACGTAAGTCTAACAGCTATGGAACTCGTACAGGAAGCAAAACGCTTGCTGGGTCCCTGGAGTCCAGAGGGCCCTTAGCACAGGCTGTGGTGCCCACAGGGTGTTGTGCGCTGGCAGCTCAGACGGGAAGAGGCTCTGAGGTACGGTGCTGCCTTTACCCTTCACCCTTCCAGATGTTACATTAGCATTTTAATAGGGGCTTTCTGAGCTGCCACCCCAGGAGTCACTGTGCCCCAGGCTGCCGCTGAGCAGGTGTTGCCAGCCTGGAGATCCCCAGCTAGTGTTCCTGCAGAGAGGCCTCCTGCTGCCTCTGGACAGGAGAGGGTGTGGGAAGGAGGAGGGCTGCCTCCTCGGAATGGGAGGAAGACAGAGGGGCAGCGGGGAAACGGAAACAGGTTAATTCTTTCTTGGTCCTGGATGAATAATCGCATCTGCTTGGAAACAGCAGATTCCTGGGGTGTGACTGTGTTAATTGTTACCTGGCAGGGATGAGGGAGGACAGGACACGGGATGGGAATACTAGGTGAAAGAGAGGGTTTCGGTGCCTGTTTCCTGTGTGGGAATAAGTGTGATGGGGCAGTTAAGACTGCACGACCAGGACGATGTGGTGAGGAGCGTGTGTGTGTGTGTGTGTGTGTGTGTGTGTGATTGTGTGATTGTGTGTCTGTGTCTGAGGCTGTCTGTGTGAACCTGCAGACCTATATTTGAGCTGGGCCTGAGAATGGCACCAAACATTCTTCAGACCTATGCCTTATTCCTGCTGAGTCCTTTGGGGTTCTCCTTGCTTGTCTCTGCAGACCTGCTCCTGACCTGTGAGGAGGAACCCCTGGCCTGGCCTCACTGTTTCCCAGGGCACTCTCCCTCCTTGGCCTGCATCTGATCATTCGGCCTCCCACCGCTTCTCTTGCCTAGAGCTTTGCTCCCTGGCCTTGGAACCTCAGTCTCAGGTATGCTCGCTCCCTTCACCTACTCCTGTACCTGGCACCCCGTCCAGCTAGTGCACCCCAGGCTCTAGAGCAGTGCTGGAGAGAACCTGCACTCCCCCAGAGGCCTCAGCACCTTTCCAGGTCCTGATGGCACTTCCTCTTATTTCCTCCTCTGCCCTCAGATGACCTCACCCCCTTCAACAAAAGGTCTTCTTCCCACAGATCAGCCCCCTGCTGTCCTGCAAAAGCTAGACCCCAGATAACACCTGCCTCTTAAGCCCGCCCAGGGTGAAGTCAGCCCCCTTCTCAGAGAAGGTGTGGTTCCCTGAAAGAGAATTTCCCAAGAGCCACACTGGGAAGTGATTGTTTAAAAAACACTGTACTAAAAGTCACTTTTCTGAAGCCGAATCCCACAGGCTGTCAAATCCCACAGACTACCAAATCCCACAGACTACCAAATCCCACAGACTACCAAATCCCACAGGCTACCACCAAATCCCACAGACCACCAAATCCCATAGACTACCAAATCCCACAGGCTACCACCAAATCCCACAGACTACCAAATCTCACAGGCTACCACCAAATCCCACAGACCACAAAATCCCACAGGCTACCACCAAATCCCACAGGTTACCAAATCCCACAGGCTACCAAATCCCACAGACTGCCAAATCCCACAGGCTACCAAATCCCAAATAACTCCTCCCGCGACTCTTTACAACTTCGCCATAACACGTTCCCGGCAAGTTCCTAAGTCTGTTTAGTATTCTTTCTTTTCTCTGGTTAGGCCTTAGGATTCATCTGGTGGAGATGTTTTATTTTGGGGTTTCTCTACCCTGTTTTCTATCAGGTTTGTAGGCATGTGGTTCCCATTTCTAGAGCCAACTTCTCTTCAATTGTCACATATAAAAGTTTTGGCAATCCGCAAGACTTCTCCAATTTTAACCTTTGCTTTGCAGGAAAGATGGCTTTGGCCCACGAGGGCAATCTCAGCATCCATTTGTACCTACTCTGGCTCCAGAGTGGTTTGGCAGCCAGCCAGCTCAACGTTATTTTTTTTTCTGCAATGTTAATTTTCTCATATCCCATGACAATTTCCCCAATGACAAAGATCCCAAAGTGGGGACTGTAGGCTAATTTAGCCCCACGTCTTTCAAATTACAGCTGACAGTCAATACAGTTGAGGAAAACCCATCCGCACGCACACATGTACACACACACACACATACACACAAACACACACGCACAGAAACAAATTAATAATACCATGCATCCAGGACGTCCTTCAATCTCTAAATGAGAAAACACTCATAAAGTCGACACTGCCCAGAGCTGGGCTGGAAGACCCTGAGCAGCTTGTCTGTCTAGTAAGCACACACCCAACACCAACCATCGAAATGAAAGTAATGCAAGGTAGAGAACCACTCAGGGGATTCTGCAGGCTTGTGGGAACCAGAGGACAAACACGATGATCATTGTTAAAGTAATTAACCCAGACAACTTTTGGGTAAATTCCAGGGAGTGCTCACCAGGGAAACTGATCCTTCAACAAACTGGTTTCCAGTAAATTCTTTCCTAGCAGGGCGGCTGTGGGGAATGGTGATTGGCCTAGACGGCGAATTGATCCCTTTCTTCGGCTTTTCTATTTTTTTCTTTGTCTTTTCCTCTGTAGAGCAACAGGTACCAGGGCTGCTGAGCCCACACCCCCTTTGTGCTCCAGTCAGTTGGGCTGGCCCTCATCACAGTCGAGGGGAAACGGCAACTCTGCCACCCCATGCTGGCTGACTCCCGTCCCTGTTCTAACTCTGTGGCTATTGGACTGAGACTCTTGGCCTTAATTAAAGACTCCTTGTGCTGGAGTCCGGACCTCTCAATTATGCTGTGATGTCTCCTAGATGTTCAGAGTTCAGAGCGCTCAGTACTGAACTTGTCTTTGTCTCCCAAACATGTGCCCACTGTTGAAGCCAAGGAGCCATTGGAAAACCCCTCTCCCCCCGCCCCCCGCCACTGTCACCAAATGCAAACTGGGGAGCAGCTCTGCCACCTCTACCAGCTGCTACCTGCTGGAGCCCAAGGGTGCATGACTTCTTTGGGAGAAGACCACTGCCCTTGGCCTGCTTTTTTTTTTTTTTTTTTAAATCTCCTCCCAGCATAGCTTCCAGGCAGATCTTTCAGAATTGTTTGGATTAATCATGCTCTCCTTCTATTGGTGGCCTCAACCTTCTCACAGGCAAAGAGCACCGAAGATGACATTTCAGATACACAGGACTGTGTATAATTTCACTTCTCTTTCTGGCCCCCAAATTCAGTTCAAGTTCTGTGTCATCTCGGAAGCTTGCCTAGGCCACTGCCTTCCCAGGGATTTCTGTGCTCGGCTATCGGGATTCTCATGGTACTGTGGTCACTAACTGATATAGTAATCATATTTGAGAGTATAGACCAAAATCAAATCTAACCTGGCCATTTTTTTTTTTTTTTTTTTTTTTTTTTGTGAAGCAGGGTTTCTCTGTAGCTTTGGAGCCTGTCCTGTCCAGGCTGGCCTCGGACTCACAGAGATCCACCTGCCTCTGCCTCCTGAGTGCTGGGATGAAAGGCGTTAGCCACCACCGCCCCGCTGAGCTGGTGGATTTTGACAGTGGGAAGAGCCAGAGAGCCCCCAAAGTCTAAGGAAGAGGTGCAGTTTGCAACTTTGGAAGGCAAACCGTGATGGGTAGAAGATTTCCCCTTATCTAGGGGAGAAGTCACCTTTATTATGCTGCCTTCCCAGAACCGTGTCCTAGACGGCTGTCTCCCTGGCAAGGGAAAGGTGAGGACTGTCTCTTTCACCAGCTAGAAGGGGGTTTAGACAGCTCAAGGCTGCCACAGCTGTGAACTGATTGTGTATGCAAACTAACCCAGCTCTGCCTCAGGCTGGAGGCTCTCCTGCTTCATCGCCCTTGAATCGCAGAAAGTCTGGCCCTGGCCTGGCTAACCGGCTCAGCACTGAGAAGCCAGGCATGTGACATGGTGGCAGCTGTAAGGGTAAATGGTTGAGTCTTCCAGGGTCACGCCGGTAGGTCTTGTCTTGAGGAGCTCCGATGCTGACCCACTCCTTTGACAGCAGTGATCTGTGTCCAAAAGCACCGTCCCGACAGTCATATTCCTTCCCATCGCACTGTCTATTGGGTACTCCAGGTATAGATGACGTCACCAAGAGGGCAGCCAATCAGGAGGTGGCATCTGGTGTCCAAGTCCAGCCCAACAGGCCAACTTCCATTGGCAAGAGAGACAAATGGTTAATTGACCACAACAGGGCCAAGCCGTTGCCAAGTCCTCTCCAAGAAAGAAGAAAGCTATTTGAAAATAAAATCAAGTTGTCTGAATAAAGCCCAGCATGTTCGGTATTAATGGTTGGTGGGGACGAGCTTGCCAGTGTCCTGGGAAATCTAACGTGTAGGCCGGAGAGACAGCTCGTCCATGAAGTACTTGTCTCTTAAGCACAAGGTCCTGAGTTTGATACACCCAGTCCGTGTAGGGGATAGGCATGGAGGTTTGGAGACATATGAAGTAGGCAGTACTTTCCACATAAGCATGAGGACAGGAACTTGGGTGCCCAGAACCCATGCTGAAGCCACCTGTAATCCCAGAACTCAGGAGGCAGAGGTGATCTCTGAGGCAGGGTAGCTAGCTACACTAGCTGTAACTGCTGAGCCCAAGCCCAGGCTTAGTGACAGATTCTGAGCCAATCAATAAATTGGAGAACAATTGAGGGGGGTATCTGATGTCAACTTTGGGCTTTCATAAGCACACAGATACATGTGCCCATTCACATGTAAACATGGACAAATCATATACATGTACACACACACGCATGAACGTGCACAAACACACACACACACTCACACAGTGGTTTTAAAAAGACAGATATATGGTGTTATGTGCTTGCAAGCCCAGTCCTAGGGAGGTAGAAACAGGCAGGTCCCTGGGGCTCACTGGCCGGCCAGTCTAGCCTTCTTGGAGAATTTCAGGCTGGTATTTTAAACAGAAAGTAAACAGGGCCTCAAGAACAATGTTGGGGGTAACATCTGGCCTCTGCACCTGCACACACTCATATGCACACACTGTACACACACAGTGCACACACACACACACACACACGTATTCACACAGACTCACAAATACCTTTTGAAGGGACAGAAACCAAGGGAAGGTGCCAAAACACTTCACTGGCATACCACCTTGGTAACATAACTGCTCTGTGGCAAATTATTCAATGTGCACCTTAGTCACTAACCAAATTATAATCAGCTGCACATGGTGGCACATGCCTTTAATACCAGCACTTGGCAGGCAGAGGCAGACAGATCCCTCTGAGTTCAAAGCCAGCCTGATCTACACAGCTAGCTAAACTTAGATGATGAAAGCCTGCTTCAAGGCATAAAGAGTGTGGGGATAAAGGTATCAGTCATGTTTTGGCCTTGTATTCAGCATTTTCGTGCCAATTCTTGAGGGAGTCTATGAATTGTAAAAGCATCATTGTTATCCATACACACATATATACTCTCTCATGGAGGGCAGTCTATTACGATGTAGCAAGAACAGCAAAAGGGCTCATGACCCTCTACAAAGGGCTTCCTACAAAGAAAGTAACCCAGATTGCAGAGGAAGAGCCCATCAGAGTGCTTGATGCCCTTTAGATCGACTGGGATAGTTCTCAAGTGTTGTTCATAATAAACACTATGATTATTCATTTAGCGACCTGGAGACGGAGCTGTACCAACACTGCACAATATTGTCCATGTATAATAACGACGAGTGAGTGAAGCAGTTTTCACAAAAAAGGGAGTCCGTGCAGACAGGGTATAGCTCAGTCACGTACTAAGTCCTAGGCGCAAGAAGGGGAAATCTTCTCCCTATCCAAGCAGGTAACACCTTGCTTGTCTCTAGGTAGAGGGGTGCGGAGAGACCTTTTTATTTCTTTTCTTCTTTCTAATGTAGCACAATCTAATACTACAACAAATAGTTCTTGAGATTTGTGGGCATAAAAAGATAAAAAGGCTAAGTGAGAGTACACCTCAACAAGGCTGGAAGGAGAAAGGACTTTGCTTTGGCTTGGATGGGGCCAGGCAGAGGCTGGGCACGGAGCAAGAGGCCCGAGGTATCCAGCATTTTCTCACTCTGAAGGGGTATGGAAAGAGCAGCAAACCTTCACTGAGAAAAGTTTGGGACCCTTACCTCGATCTCTAGGAAGGCTTCTGGTTCCAAAGTGAGCACTATCTGAATGAATTTGCCAAGGAACCATAAGGCGCCCCCCTGGGGAGGGGGTGGGTGGATCATGGCATCGTGTCTAAAGAGGCAGTGAGATCCTGGGTAGAAAGGAAGCCCAGGACTCCAAGAAGGCAAGGCTTCGAGGTTCTTGGTGCTGAAGAAGGGCTGTAGTTCTCCATTGGGTGTCTTCAGAGCGCAGGCTAGAGTCTAGAGGGCAGGTACTCAGGGTATATAAGGAGCCTAGACTACCATTGCTTAGTTCTGTGCTCTAAGAACTGAGCAATTGGGGGGACAGATGAATCTAAGAGGTTTCAAACGGAGCATTGAGTGCTATAATATGATCCAAGTTGGGTCTGACATTTCCCTGTCATTGCTCTGAGTTGACAAGTCACTGCAACTAAGCTAGAGACATCCATGAGCGCATTTTTGGAGGCATTTCCTCCTAATGAACTTGAAAGCACGCTGGCTATACTGTCAGAGAGAGGAGCCTTGTACATGCAAAAGAGGCTTAAGCCGGAGAGTTCTGTTTTACAAGGGGCAGCCCATCTGTGCCCTGTCACCATACCTGCGTTCTCGGCCTTATGGCCAACCATACACAGTCCGGGAAGCCATGCTTGAAGTGAGCCCGATGGTACTTCATGGAGCCAAGTGAGAAGAGCCGACCTACCAAGTGGGACTCAAACCTAGATGTAAATCAGGTGGCAGCAAACACCACTTAAGACTAAATGAGGAAAAGAGAACGTGAGGAAACCAGCGGGTCCTCCCCATGCCTGGGATTTGCTTTCATTTGCGCTGGAAAGCATGAGAACAAACAGGGTCTATTCACAAATGAACAAGAAGAGTCTAAAACACTTTGATCATCTTCCCTCCCATTTTAACCTGTTCTGTTTATTTACCGATTTACCAAAAATTAAGACAAGATTGCCTTTATTACAAATGTCTGCAAACTAGAAAAAGTCAATTATCTAATTTTTTACCTTCTAATCAAACTACCCCTAAATTCTATTTATGTTCTTTGAAGTTCTTGTATTTCGTCTCAGACTCGAGGCTTCTAGAGTTCATAGACTACTTGACACTCGCTTGTGCTTCTTCGGATCAAATTAAAACATAAAGATATAATGAGATCAGTTACACGTATTCAAACTGCACACATTCCATGTAGACCAGGAGGGACAAGTTTAGAAGACATCCCTTAGCACCGGAAAAACGGAGGAATGGAAATACACCACAGAACTCGTGCATAGATTATTCAAAACGATTGCTTACAGCTCATTTTCAAATAACAGCTTTTACACCTGTTGCAGTAAAGGTCAGTGTACCATTTAGGCCTGTATTGACTATTTTTCCCCTATTCTAGCATTCTCAGAAGGATCCCCTCACAGGCAGAAAGAGCAGATGTATCTGGATGGCCTATTATTTTCTTTGTACTGATTTCTATTTGAGACTTTTTAGTGTTTTTCAATCCTCATAAGCCTGTTCGTTTTTGTTGTAGGATCACTGCACCAATAGTGAAGCCTGACCCTTCTCCTGGGAAAGCCACTTTGAACCTTGCTCATGATTCTTCATTTCTGCTCTCCATTGGGTACTGGAGCCAATGTTCTTTTCTGGCCAAGAAGAAGGAAGCCTCATGGCTCTAGGGTTGAGGGTCAGCTTTTCAGGTCCTTACTAACATCTATAACCGTGGGACTTCTGAATCATTGGAGGAATCTTGTTCACAGGACAAGGAAGTCCTAGGTTCATGATTGGGTCAGATGTCTCTGATGGCTCCATGGACAGAAGCCCCAAAACCCAGCTCCAAGAAAAATTGCTCAGTCCTGGGAGAGACCCAAGTCCAAACGCCAACCAGCAAGGGAGAGAGGGGCTGACAAACGAGCATTTTTCATTATCTTAGAAGAGAAATTGGATTACTAAGGACAATGATCTTCCTGTCACATTACTGTCTTGATCGGCCTCACTGCCCTGAGTCATCCTGCTGAGCAGGTTCCCCTCAGGTGGCCCAGCTGCCACTGGCCCCCAGGGGCAGCAAGGGCCAGCTGATCACAACCACAACTTCAGCCCTTACTACTTGGCTTGCCTCTGTAATTGTTTTTGTTCTTAGGTTAAAAGCATAGTATGTATGCTGAATTACATACTGGGTAAATATTCATATTTACCTCTGTGTCAAATATTAAAATTAGTATGACCTTAGAATTATCTCCTTTAACCGCTTCTTATAAACAACTATTTATTCAGTTTTACAAAGTGAACTTAGTAGAATGTTCAAGAAAAAAAAAGGAAATTGCAAAATAATCGATATCCTGTTATTCCAGTTCTGTTACACACGTACACAGACTCTGTCTGTCTGTCTGTCTGTCTCTGTTTGTCTCTGTCTTTATGAAGCTTCTGCTTACTTAACGTGTCTGTGTGTAGATAGGAGCACATTAGTGGGAGGCCCAGAGGTGGGGTTACAGGTAGTTGTCGATCATGTGACATGTGCTGGGAACTCAGGACCTCTGAAAGAGCAGCAGGGCTTTCAATGGCTCAGCCATCACTTCCAGAGGAATCTTACCCCTTTCTTTCTTTTCCCTCTCTAGTGGATGGTAATTTTATTGTAGGTTTATATTACTTTTGCAGCCCAGCTGCGCACATTTACAGGTGAATAGGCACCAGGGCAGACTTCAACTGGAAGGTTTTTTTTTCCTGGTGATAAACCATTTCTCTAGCTAAGGTAGATATATTCTCATCTATAGCAATTTATTCTCATTTCCTTCTTGTGTCAGGTTCCTTCGGTAAGGAAGTGCTGAGCTTCTGATCTGAATCCCGGGAACTATGCAAGTGTTTTCACTTGTCACTGTGAAAATGTCGAAATACACAAAATCAGCAAGAAAGCATAGTATTCTTATCATTGGCTCCCATAATTGGTCACTTTCTGCCCAAATCCCCTTCATTCTGCCCTGCTCAGTAGCTACAGGTCAGGTAGCGAGCTACTGTTCACCACTGTGTAGCAGAAGCGGGAAAACAGCCCATTTAGGGAGGGTTGTCCTGACCACCTTGACTGAAGTGGTCAGAAGCTTAGCAGCAAGCACCATGACCCAATGGAGCCATCTCCCAGGCCCTTGAATATACTCTTGAAACAAAAGATTAAGACAGAAATCATGAACTTCTAAGCAAAGGAGTATGAAAAAAAAGTTCGAAATTAGAAAAGTTTAAAAATATAATAACTGAAATGATAACCCAACAGATGGACTCAGTTTGCAGACAAACAAACAAGTAAATAAATCAGAGGCAAGAAGGCTAGATCATCAGAAGCTCTGGAGACTGGGACAATGAACCTGAGAGACCTGAGATCTGGGGGGGGGGGGGGGGTTTAAGATCAGAGTCCCTGAAGGGAGCAGAAGAAAGGCGAGCAGCAGAAATTATCAATGGTCATTGCTAAAACTTTTGGCCAAAGGCTTGAACCTACAATCTCAAAACATGATCAAACAAATCCCTCAAAAGAGAGGAGTCCAGAGTAACCCACACCGAGACAGATCACAGTCATATTTCTAAAATTAAAAGACAAAAGCTTGAAAGGAGGTGGAGAGAAACAATCAGGCCAGGAGGAGCTGGGCAGCTTTCCCCGGTGCTGACAGAAAGAGCTTTCCTGTCTGGATTCTGTGTCTGGTAACGCTGTTCTTGCTCCATCAGTTGGGTTCTGCCTCTGTTTTTTTTTTTTTGTTGTTGTTGTTGTTGTTGTTGTTGTTGTTTTTTCCTTTAGTGTGCCTTGTAACTTTTTCTTAATAAGAACATGAGCTCTGGAAAGAAAGGGTTACCTTATCTAGGTTTTTGGTGTTGTGGTGGGAGGTGTGGGTGGTGCTGTTTACGATTCAATCTGTCTGACCCTGCAGCTGTGCACTCTGAACTCCTTGCACAAAAGTCCCTTTATTATTATCACTACTACTATTATTATTTCACTTTATTCATTTAATTAATTAATTCTTTTTTATTTTTATTTTTTGGTTTCTTTGAGACAAGGTTTCTCTGTAGCTTTTGGAGTCTGTCCTGGAACTAGCTCTGGTAGACCAGGCTGGCCTCGAACTCGCAGAGATCCGCCTGCCTCTGCCTCACTTTATAATTATTTTTACATTTATTTCCTCTGTGTGTGTGACACACTCCTATGGACACAGACACATACAGGTGGGCCCATGCCATGACAGAGGTCAGAGGACAGCTTTCAGGAGTGCGTTCTCTCCACCCCATGGATTCAAAATCCATTCAAGGCAGTGGATCTCTGTGAGTTCGAGACTAGCCTGGTCTACAGAATGAGTTCCAGGACAGCCAAGGCTATTCTGAAAACCCCGTCTTGAAAAAAAAAGGTCATGATAGAAATAGTAAAATTAAGACCCATATGGTCATCTTAATAGATGCAAGAAATAGACATTTGGCAAAATCCGACAACTCTTCCTGAGTAAAATTATTAGAAAACCAGGTCTAGAAAATCATGTGTTTGTCCTGTTTAAGGGCAACTGTGGAAACACCCACTGTTTGTCTGTTTCATGGTAACAGACGGAATTCCCTTACCTTGAGACACAAGCCAGGGAGGCAACTCTAGGCAGCCTGGTGCTGAGAACAGTAGCCAGCACAGGAAGTCAAGAAGAAGAAGGAAAGCTTTGCATTGAGGGCAGTCATCCTTTGGAGAAGTTCTGACTTCTCTAAAGTGAAATAAATATTTTCTATGTGAAAATAAAATACTAGCACTTGGAAGTGAATTTAGAACTATCCCAAAACAGTATTTCTATATAACATCAGATATTAAAATCCGATTACTTAGAGTGGCAGCAAAATGTGCAGTACTTACGAATAAATCTGACAAATGTGTGTGTTGGGTAGCTGTTTCCTCCGCCTTGGAGCACTCCCTCCTGGGTGGGAGAAAGGTTTGGGGGTTTCAGAGCTTATAGGAAAATTGTAAAAATGTGTACTTTTCGTCTTTTCTCAGCGTTAAGTCTGAAACTATAAACCTTTAGGGATAAGATTCGTTAAAATGTGGGGAGGGCTTGGGAGACAGCTCAGTTGTAAGGCAGTTTGCTGACTAAATTCCCAAAGCCACGCATGTGTATGTGTGCTTCTAGCCCCAGCACTGGAGGGAAGGGCAGAGATGCGTGAGTCCCAAAGGCCAGCCTAGATGTAACAGTGAGCTTCTCATCCAGGGAGAGACCCTGTCTCAAGGCAAGAAGGCAGAAATCGATGGAGGGAGACAGCCACGATCCTGCTGACCTTCAAATGTGTGTGTGTGGGTACACATGTTCACAAGCTCATACCCACGCAAAGCAAGTGTACGCACACACACACAGAGTTTTGACCTTGCCTTAGACTAAGAGCTTTTAGATATGACTCCAAACACACAGTCCATAGATACAATGCTATAACTAGATAGTTTCAAATTTAAAACTTTTGCTCTTTGAAAGGTTTAAGTAGATAGAAAGAAAATGTCACATATATTTATTTTTTTAATTTTAACTTTTGTTTTATACATATGGATACTTTGCCTGCCTATATGTCTGCATACAACTTGTTTACCTGGTGCTTGCGGAGATCAGGGTAGGGCGTTAGATCCCCTGGAACTAGAGTTACAGACAGTTGTGAGCGACCAGGTAGGTGCTGGGGATCAAACCCAGGTCCTCTAGCAGAGCACTCCCAACCTCTGAGCCCAGCCCTAATACACATATGTCTTATATTACACTTATATCCAGAGGATCTTTAAAAATCATAAAACTTAATGAGAAGAAAATAGCCCAACTGAGAGCATGGTGGCCGCGCCGTCTGGCGATCTATCTCCACAGCTTTGCCGGCAACGGTCTCCCTAGTCGCTAAGGAGCTGCAGACTGAAGTCATGGGGGAAACCCATCACACGTACTTTTGGACAGCTTCTATGAAAAACACTGATACAAACCTGCACAGACGAGGGTGTGGAGGAACTCGTGCCCTCACACACTGCTGCTGTGATGTAAAGTTCCACAAACATCCCCCCAAATAGTTCAAGGTGTCTTAAAAAGTTAAATATGACCAGGTGGTGGTGGCACACGCCTTTAATCCTGGCACTTGGGAGGCAGAGGCAGGTGAATCTCTGTGAGTTCAAGGCCAGTCAGGACTGTTACATAGAGAAACCACAAAAAAAAAGAAGGGGAAAAAAAGGAAAGGAAAGGAAATAAGGAAGGAAGGAAGGAAGAAAAGAAAGAGAAAATATCTAAATAGTAACCGACTGCATTTCATGACCCAGCCTTTTAATTCCAAGAGCAAAGAGACTAAACATGCACACAACTTGGGCTCAAATCACAGGACCTTTGTTTGTCATAGCCCCACACTTAAAATTTATCACCATGTGCATAGATGAGCAACTGAGGTACAGCCCTACAATGGACTACAATTTTCCTTGGCAAAAAAAGAAGGAGGAGGAGGAGGAGGAGGAGGAGGAGGAGGAGGAGGAGGAGGAAGAAGAAGAAGAAGAAGAAGAAGAAGAAGAAGAAGAAGAAGAAGAAAATAACTGATAAATAAAACTTGGATGAATCTTCAAAGTAATTAGAGTGAGTCAAAGAAGTCAGGGAAGATTAAATGTTATATACTTGCATCATTGAAAGCTACTGAAACGAAAATTTACAGTGATACAAAATAGGTATAAATGGAGTGGGGGCAAGGGTACCCAGGAGGGAAATCACACAGGGCCATGAGGACTGTGCTGGGAGTCATTTGGAGATGGTTTCACAGGCATAGTTGGGGCCGTTCCGAGAGGGTTTCACAGATATAGACAGGACCATTTGGAGATGGTTTCACAGGCATAGATGCACAGAAAAACTGTTGCTGTCTATTATAAATATGTGTGGCATTCTACAACGTAAATTTCATTTATCATTTGACAATTTTACATATATATATATATATATATATATATATATATATATATACAATATATCTTGTTCCTATATCTCCTCAACTGTCAGCTCCCACTGCCCCCAACATGTCCCCTTCCAACCTTCAAGTCGTCTCTTTTGCGTAATCTTTTTTTGTGTCTCTTACACTGGAATGGAGCTGTTAAAACGAAAGAAAGCCAGCTAGGCCGTGGCAGGGAGCGGTCCTAAGAGTTCCCACCCATCACTGTCCTCCCTCTGGTCTTTGAACATGTGCACACCATCACTACTTAGCGGGAGCTTGACCGCTTGACCGCACCTCAGCAACGTTATGCAAAGTCCTGTGTGGGAGGGCCCAGGAGAGTCAGGTTAGAAACCACCTGAAGGCCTTTGTTTCCACCCACCCTCCTGCACTCTGGGTTGTGTGCTGCCAGTTAACCCAAGCTGGGGCTTTTGTCTTTGGTTTGGAGGATCAGAGCTCTGCCTTGGTTAAGTGAAGTGTTTGCGGTGGTTCACACACAGGGAAAGTACCCCTTGGTGACCCAAGTGACAGGCCCCCAAGGCCATCTTCTGGGCTGTTAAGAAAAACAAATCCCGTGGTCTTTGTGGCAAACGCTTATCACTTTTTAATTTTAATTTTTTCTTTTTTCTTTTCTTTCTTTCTTTTTTTTTTTTTTTAATTTATTTGAGACCTGTTCTCATGTAGCCCTGGCTGACCTTGAGTTCCTCCATACCTGACTTCCACCTCTCAAGGGAGGGAATGACAGACATGCATCACCATGTCTGGGTTTCAAGCTCTTCCAACAGGCCTACCCATTTCTCAGAACCTTGGAATTTGTTGACACTGTAAGAATGTGATGCTGCTAGCACCAGGCTCGGGCTGTCCTTCCCTCTTCTGCCTCTTCAAATAGATGTCCCCACCTTGCTGCTGAGAAGGGACCGTGATGAAACAGACATTCTCTGCGGCCCCACTAAGGTGACCCCACCTGGACACAGCCATCCAATGAAGCAGCGGTCCATTTCCGGTCAAATCATCTTGTGCCTCCACAAGAATGAAGCAGCCGCAGTATGAGGGAGCAGAGTGCATACCGTCAGCAGGGTGGTCTCCAGCACCACCATCAGGCCCCCATGTCTTGTGAGTGTTTTGTAAAATCTGTTGGGGGCCACTAGGCTTTGCAGTTGGGGACAAGGGGATGAAAACCCTGCTCCCTTGAGGTAAAGGACTTTCTACTGGAGAATTTTCTGGCTCAATGAGAAGAAATTAGCTCAACTGAAAACATGGCAAATAATAATTGTACAATAATCATTACAGAAGAAGAGGTCATGAATTTGAGGGTGCAGGGATGCTGGAAGGGTTGGAAGGGGAGAGGAAGGAGTGGAAATAATGTAAATATAACACATTCATAAATGAAATTCTCAAAAATTAAAAAACTTAGAAAAATAATCACAACTGTCAAGATGAAAGAAAGAAAGAAAGAAAGAAAGAAAGAAAGAAAGAAAGACTGGCTCTTGGGAAGCCACACAAATACAAGCAGCAGAAACCATCTTGGCTTTGAGTGGGTATTACACTTTGAATATAAAATGCCCCCTTAAGGTCATGTGTTGGTCCCCTGGCAAGGTTATTTGTGGTGGTGACAAAGTCAGGAAGTAGTTTACTAGGAGTGTGCTTTGGAAAGACCTACCTTCTCGCTGGCTGCTGCCTGTTTCTTTTTCTGCTTCCTGGCCACAAGTGCTCACAACATTATGATGCTTCCTTCTGAAAGACCCTCGACGAGGACCTTTTGTCAGGAGGAGACCTCCCTAATGCCAAGACGGCACGGATGCAAATCGCAAGAGGTTTATTGAGTAGACACAGGTACCTGCGGGCGGCAAGATCTCTTGGAAGACTTGCGCGCCTGCCAACTGGAGGGCAGGCTTTTTATAGGGAAGAGCAAAAGGCAAGTTTACAGAAGCAAAAGCGTGGTTATCGATCGATCGGAATGAGGCGGGGTGTCAGCAAAAAAGCAAGTTTACAGAAGCAAAAGCATGGTTATCGGAATGAGGCGGGGGGGGGGCATGAATGGTTTCCTCTCTCAGCATGGATGTCTGGCAACAGTCATCCTGTTCCTATCTTATAGATATCCTGTTTTGCAGTCAACCTGCTTTGTTGATGTCCTATCTTATTGATATCCTGCCTTGCAGTCTTCCTATCTCATAGATATCCTGCTCTCTCAAGCACATGGGATGTTCTTATGAAAGCAAACAGGACGTTCCCCCGGGAGCATGCTAGCTGCGGGTTTTGAGGAGAGGGTCTGTAGGGTCTTTCACTTCCTTCCTTCTATCCATCCTTCCTTCCTTTCTTCTGTCCTTCCTTCTTTCCTTTCTTCCTTCTGTCCTTCCTTCTTTCTCTTTTCTTTTTCTTTTTCTTTTCTTTTTTTTTTTGAGACAGGGTTTCTCTGTGTGACTGCTCTGGCTATTTTGAGCTCTCTCTCTCTGTACACCAGGCTAGCCTGGAACTCACAGAGATCTGCCTGCTTCCGCTGGAATTAAAGGCATGCACTACCTCCGCCCAGTTGATACTCTGTTTCTATCTCACCTCAACTCAAAGCAACAGGACCAGCCAGCCATAGGCAGAAGTGTCTGACGCTGTGAGTTCAAGTGAATCTTTCCACCTTGTTTATTGAGCATTCTGTCCTACTGATGAGAAGCTAAGACCTGGGAGAAGGCGCCAGCTGGTAGAGAAAGGATATTCTGTAGCCATCCTGATTTTAGAGGAAGTTAGAGATTGGGGCAACAAAGTTTTGAAAATTTAAAGGCAATTCATCAATTTTGTTTGTTTGTTTGTTTTGGTAGATTCTACGATTCCAGGCTTTAGTAAGAAGGCCTTGGGAGCCTGCAGAGAAACCGAACCTGTATACATGTGGAGAAGTGTATGTGGTTCGTGTGGTTATGGAGCCTGGCAAGTTCAAGATCTTCAGGATGAGCTGGCTGACTGGAGATCCAGGAGAATCAGTGTTACAATGTGTATGCCTGGTAATAGTGAGCATTGGTGATATTTCATGGGGATGCCTGACAGTGTTCCCCACCTACTTTGTATATGTGTAATTCATATGATCCATTCACAAGTGATGTTCAGAGTTGCACAGCCTGCTGGGTATGCTGGAGCAGGATTAAGAGTTCTCATTGGACTTAACCTAATGAGACCCTGTCTCAAACAAAACAAAACAATTAATAAAAAGAATTGCTTGCCCCAAATCCATGTTGTCACACTATCAGGATTTCTATTAGTTTTTCTAGAAACAAAACCATATACCTAAAAAGAAATTAACAAATGGTCTTACCTACCTGAAATGATTCAAGTTAACTTTTGATATTTTGCCTGATCAAAGATATGAAATTTTGTGCTAGATATCACTCAAATTATATCTTGTTTTCTTCCATCATAACTGGAGAAATTGACGTCTTTGTTTCTTGATATGAAAATGAAGGTTGCCTTAAAGATTTATTGACTTTTAATTATGTGTGTTTGTGTGTTTGTCTTGGTGAGCATGTGCACACATGAGTGGTGGTGCCCGTGGAGGCCAGAAGAAGGTGTTGGGTTAGATGTGCTGGAGCTGACGTTGCATAAGGAAAAGGAAAGGAAAAACCATGATGTGGTCCTACCCACAGGCCTGCCTAGATGGGCAAGGAGGTGCTGTCTACTGTTCTCAGTAGCTCTCTCACTGCTCATAGGAACTCAATAAACGGTACAGCATCTTTGGGAAAGTGGTTGATATTTTCCAATAAGTATAAACATTCAACCTTGATTTCCGTTGCTGTAATAAAATACCTTGATGAGAAGCAGCTTAGGAGACGGGACTTCTGTTTAAGTTCAGTTCCAGCATCCATGCATCCTGCAGGGAGGTCACAGTGACTCATATTGCATCCATAGTTAGGAGCAGAAAGAAATCAATGCTTGCTCAGCTCACTTTCTCTTCTATTAACAGCCCAGGACCCCAACTCAGGAAACAGTGCTGCCCTCGTTCATGGCAGGCTCCTTTACTTCACTTACCAGGATCAAGAAAATCCTTCACAGACACGGTCAGCCTGGTTTAGACAATTGAGGCTCTCTTAGGTGATTCTCGATTCTATCCAATTGGCTATTAGCACTAACTGTCATAATCCTCAAGTCACCCAGAGATTCCACTCTGAGCTTATTAGCCAGGGCAACTGGCTGTAAACATCCACCCACATTTCCCCAGGTTTTATTGGTGCTTGAAAAGTCAGGACCCAGGCAAAGTTGCAATAAATGTGAGAGACAGCCCAAACTGAGGGATAGTCATGCATACAATGTAAACTGACCCCCACCAAAACAAGCAACTAGAGAGTACAGAGACTTGCATGAATCTCCAGAACGTTCTGCCGAGCAAAAGAAGTCAGATACAAAAGGACTGCTCTATGTTGTACAGCTTCATTATCATAGAGTTTCAGGACTAGGAAAAACTAACTATGGTAACAGAAGCCAGGAGACGGGGAGCCAGGAGTGGCTGGAAGGGGTGAGGGAGGACTGTTGCTCCAGGATGGAGCATTCTGAATCCTCATGAGGATGGTTGTTGCCTAGGGAAATGGACAAATAAGATGTGTGCTCTTCAGTGCAGGTAATGTGTATCTCATTTTTGAAAACTATATAGCAAAGTCAAGGTGGAAGGCAAGAAGCTATATTTTGTCCATTCTTTGCCTGGATGAGGAGGAATGGTTCTAGAGAGACCAAGACTGCAGAGAGAGAGAGAGAGAGAGAGAGAGAGAGAGAGAGCCTTGCCTTTCCACTATGGTCCCTTGCCTTCCCACTGTGGTCCGCACAGCCCTGTCCATACCACTCTGAAACGCCAGGTGACCTACCTCAGAGAGGCAGGTTTTCTACAGGGATGTGCCTGACCTGGACCATCTTCCCTTTGCAGTCTTCCTCGGCAGAACAGGCGAGGGTATAGTGAACGGGAAGGATTCTTATTTCCTGGGCAGCTCTGGCCCAGGCATCTGCTTACGCCTCTGGTCCTCACCTCAGAGTGTTCTATCTGCATATATCCTTCCCTGCAGGGCAGAAGAGGGCATCAGATCCCACTATAGATGGTTGCGAACCACCATACGGTTGCTGGGAATTGAACTCAGGACCTCCAGAAAAGCAGACATTGCTCTTAACCCCTGAGCCATCTCTCCAGTTCAGAAAGGATGATCTTATTGGGAGGAAACACACATAAGAGGAAAGGGTTTTGTGCTACCAGAGGAGAATGCAGACACTATACATGGCCCTGTGTCTGTCTTTCCCTGTTAGTGAACAGAACTTAGGAGGTCATAAAAGCTGGGCGACCGGGAGAGGACCTGAAAGGCCAGGGGTTGTGTTTTTCCTGTAGCCTAAAAACCTAAGTTGATGGTGGACTCAGGCTGGCCCAGCTTCTCGGGATAATCTAGTCCCTGGTCTCCTTTACACATTGCCCATGGGCTTCAGGCTGTGTCTCTAATATAGCACGCTGGGTGATGTATGCAGAACAGAGCAATGAGGCCACTGATTGTCCCCTGTAATGGAGGTTTGTGCGAGTCCCACAGGTGAGGGGTCATTTCTGCCTGGTTCACACAAAGGAGGGCGCTTGGAGAAAATCTGGTGAAGCTGGTGTGAGCTGGGACGGTTCTGAAAGAAAAACAGGAGTTTCTATTTGGACGAGATGGCCTGGCTGCCCCCACATCCGTCATGTGGCTAGCTGCCAGTGCTGCCTGACAGCAGGGGCACCCTCCGGTGCTGTCGAAGAGTGCTTGGGCTATCCTCCATGCGGCTCTCCACACAGCCTGAGCTTCTCAGCAGCAGGAGGAGCATGTGCAAGAGTGGGGAAGGAGACGGAAGCTGCCAGTCCTCTTATGGTCTAGACATCCAGGATACACTTCTCTGCAGACAGAGCAGCCTTGAGGCTAGTCCAGACTGAAAGGGCAAGGTTGGGGGCAGGGTGCTGTTGAGTGTATAGATGATGGCCATCTTTGGAAGTTTCCCTGTTTTCCCAACACTGTCTTGAAAAATCCAGCAAAAACTTCAATATCATTAGTTATTTTTATCTACTAGGGAATATAGGTTTATCTGTCATTTATTCTCTTTCTGCTTCTGGAAGGGGTCTGTAGTAACTTTGGGCAAATATACTCAAAAATACACCAATAATACTCTTCTTTTTTTTTCCTCCCATTCCCTCCACCTCTCCCTTCCCCCTCCAATCCACTCCTTAGAGAGGGTAAGATACATTGCTCTGAGGAAGGATGAAGGCCCTCCTCACTATATCCAGGCTGAGCAAGGTATCCATCCAAAGAGAATGGGTTCCAAAAATCCAGTACAAGAAGTAGGGACAAATCCTGGTGCCATTGCCAGTGGCTCCACAATCTGCCCCAGCTATACAACTGTCACCCACATTCAGAAGGTCTAGCTTAGGATTATGCTGGTTTCTTTCCTGTCTGGCTGGAGTTGGTGAGCTCCCATTGGCTCAGGTAGACTGTTTCAGTGGGTGTCCCCATCAAGGTCTTGACCTCTTTGCTCATATTCTCACTCCTCCCACTCTTTAACTGGACTTTGGGAGCTCAGCTCAGTGTTCTGCTGTGACTCTCTGCCTCTGTTATCATCAGTTGCTGGATGAAGGTTCTATGGTGATATTTAAGATAGTCATCAATCTGACTACAGGGCAAGGCCAGTTAGGGCACTCTTTCCACTGTTGCTTAGGGTCTTAGCTGGGGTCATCCTTGTGGATTCCTGGGAATTTCTATTATTGGTAATAGCCAGAACCTGGAAACAACCTCGAAGCCTCTCAGCTGAAGAATAGATAAAGAAAATGTGGTACATTTACACAATGGAGTAATAACGGCAAAAAAAAAAAAACAAACCCTTTAAATTTGCATGTAAATGAATGGAACTAGAAAAAAAAAACATCCTGAGTGAGGTGTCCTAGACCTAGAAAGATGAGCATGGTATGTACTCACTCATAAGTGGATACTAGCTGTAAAGCAAAGGATAACAACCCTAGAGATGCTAAGTAACAAGGTAACCCTAAGAGAAACATATATAGATCCCCCTGGGAAGATCACCTGACAAAATTGGGAGGCGGGGGAGAAGGGAGGGTGGGAGGGGAAGAGAAGGGGAGAAGGGAGGAGAACTTGAGGGAATGGGATAGTTGAGATGGGGGAAGGACAGAGACGGAAAGCAAGGAAAGAGATATTTTGATTGAGGGAGCCATTATGGGGCTAGCAAGAAACCTGGCAATCGTACTGCTTCTACTAAAATAAAAAGATATAGCAAGCCAGGCAGTGGGATCTGGTTATAATCCCAATAGGCAGAAGCAGAGGCAGGAGAATCAAGAGTTCAAACTTGATATATAATTAGCTCAAGGCCTGCCTGGGCTACTTGAGACCCTGCCTCAAAAAAAAAAAAATTGCAAAAGAAGGAAATCCACATGGATGTGCAGAGGTAGGAGCAAGGAGAGTGATCTCAAAGCTTCGCTAATGTGGTTTAGCAGCCATTGGGAAGAGGAGCCAGGCTTGCCGAAGAAGGGCTGCTGTTGTCAGCATCTCGGTCACCTTTACACTGTGTCCTTGGTGGCACTCACAGTGTTGTTTGGTGTCTTGAGGAGCGCAGCCAACAATCCCTTAACTGTAATCAGCTGCAGAGGGAGGATGCAAAGAATGTTCTTTTCTGCCCCAAGACTGGGAAAAACACAGAATACCACACATCCCCAATGACAAAGATGCAACCAGAACCATAAGCAGAGGTCCAGAGCAGAAAGCAGTCCAGGTCACTTAAGAGGTGGAAACAACCGGCTGAAAAGCTGGTACCTGAGCAGAAGGCAGGACTCCAGACCCTTCCCGTGGAGTGCACATTTCGTCCAGCTGTGCGGGTGGAAGTGGAGGGTGGAAATACCACCGCGGCTGACGATAATGTATTCACCAAAACAGGAAGCACCAGGAAGGTGGATGAGAGTGTTTCATTTCAGCTGTGTGATTTTTATCAATACTTTTATTGTTCTAAAACTCTTCTTTTTAGAAGGTATTTTCAAAACAAGCTCAAGCTCTGCTTCCCATTCCGAATTCTTGTGTTGATTCTATGCTTGCATTTGGGGCAAGATTGGAAGTAAATGCAAATACTAGGTAGTGGTGGTAAAACAGCAGGTTCTTGCCTAGGGGTAGGGAAGAAGGGGTTTTTTACTGACTGAGAAGCCGTTGAATGTGAAGAAAGGGGTCCAGGATGCAGGGTAACCCAGAAATAATTAGGATGAGGTGAGCGTCTTTCGCCTGTGGTGACAGATTGACCTCCCATTGCTATCAAGCTCAAAGCGCCCCAGTGGCAGACATCCAAAGCCACCTACTTCTCAAGACCCAAACAGAGTCTGTGCACACAGGTGTTTCCCTGAGAAGTTTGCAGAGTATGAGAATTAGATCCTCTAAAGAACACGTCTATTAAGAAGCACCAATCAGCCACATTCTGCTGTTGTTCTGTAAAAACAAAGAAAAAGAGAGTTCTTGATGTAAATCAACCTGGTTTTGATAAGGTTGCTGTTGACGCTTATCCTAGGAAGAGCCTGGCTGAATATGCTTCAGCTTTCTATTGGGGGGGGGGGTGGTCTCTGTGCAGCCCCCAAATAGACTGCTGTAAAAGGAGAGTTAGGAACATCACAGGTGTTCACAGCCGAATCACGGTGACTCCATCTTGAATACCTGTCAAAGAGCTGAGATTGTAGATCACCTGGCTGTACCTTCAGCAAACCTCTTGCTGCCACCAGGGTCCCAGCACTTTTCGCAGAAGGATACCTCAGAGAAAAGGGGTCGTCTTTTGATCACTTTGGACTCCAGAACAAAGAAGCAGCGTGTTACATGTTAGGAAATGTGTGGTAGTCACTAGCCACATAGATGTTAAGTTCTGCCCCTGTCGCTGGAGCTGAACAGAGGTTTCAGAGTTGATTAAAATTAACTGGAGAACCTTGTCACACTCTGTGATTTTGCCTGGAAGGTGTTTGGCTCTAAGCGCTGTACAGGTGGCCAACCGCTGCTAGATGAGCCTTCCCACTTCCGGGTTCAGCCTCTGAAGTGGCTGCAGGTCAAGGCCACACTGAAGGCACTGTGGTGTGTGGCCCTGCTGGCCTCAGCTTCACCTTCTGTCCTCTCCATGGCCAGTGTAATCTCTAGACTGTATTCGGACCTTATCTTATGTTTTAAAACAGAGCAGAAAAGAAGTCCTGTATCTACATGTCTCTCTCTCTTTATGTGCATTTTTGTACATACGGGTTCAGATGTGTGCATTTTCATGCTGAGGCCAGAGGTCACCCTTAGCTCTCACCTCTTCTTTTGCAATAACGTCTTTCATGGGACCTTGGCTTGCCAAGTAGTGGAGTTTGGCCAGTGTGCCCCAAAACTCCATCTATCTTTGTATTCTCAAGACTGGGATTACAAGTGAGTGCCACTGTAGCTGCCTTTTTACATGGGTGCTGAGTATTAAACTCAAATCCCAATGCTTCTAAGGAAAACACTTTACCAATTGACCCACCCCGCAACCCTTTTATTTTGTAAGTGTTTATAGTAGCCACAGGAACCCCCCTTTGCCCTCACTTGTGTTTGTAAAGATGCTGTGTATGTCTGATCGATGTTGCCTCCACTGAATTCTGGGGTCCCAGAGAAGGGACCTTTATCCTGGAGGGTGGGTGGAGAACGGCTCCTGCTGGCATCCTCCATGGGGACCAGGACTCTGGCTTCATCACCCCAGAGAAGAAGCATCGCCTACCCCATCCCCCAATGAAGACTTTCTGACTGAGCTGTGAGATGCCTTGTGGCGAACTGGGGTTCTGGTGGAGCAAACCTGAACACAGTCATCATTGCCCCTATATGGTAGTGGGGGTAAATTGAGGCACTGGGTAGCTAAGATGTGACCATTATTAAAACTACAAGGCCCAGGATGTACGCCCCAACAGCGGGTGTTAGCGCCCACGGTGCTGAGCACTCTGCCAGGCTACAGTGTGCTGCTGTATGCAGAGCCCCCAGGAAAGTCCACACACACACACATTTGAGCAGTGCGGCCTGTAGGAAGGGACGATTAAGGCCTAGCAATCTGCGTTTGAGTCTCCTGGGTAAATTAATGCAGCAGGACCTTAGAAAAGTGCCTATCTTCTCTCAAGAAGAACACCAAATTTGGGTGTCTGCATAGCCTGACCTAGCCTTGCTTCTGATCGCCAGCACTGTCCTGAGAAGAGGGGGCATGGACTGTGAAGCAAACCTGGAGATACTAGGAGAGCCAGTTCTGGGAAAGAAACCAACGGCAGCTGACGACAGAAACTAAAAGTTCCCCAACCAGGCATCTCCCCCTCAAAGCACACAGTTCTCCTATTCCGCACACTTAAACGAAGCCTTTTCCGTGGACCAGGCAGCCTAAATGGATCCCAGTTCCCCATGCCAAGGATACATAGCTGTTTAGTCTTGCCCAGTACACGGACTGCTGACAGGGTGTTGATAACAGCGTTAGGCTACCCTGCCAAGCACCGGTTTGCTCTTGTATCTTGTGCCTGGTCTGTCTCACACAGAAGCAGCCACGGCCATAAGTCTTCATAAGCAGGGCTCAGCCAACACTGGCTCCCTTCACCCACTCAGTGGGCCTCACGGGTCAAAACCAGCTCTCCCATTTGTGGGGGAGAAAGTCAAGAGTAAACAGAGATGAGAAACACACTCAAGACTGAAGACCACGGGGAATTTTCATTGTACCGCTCATTATAACACTGGTACCATAAGAGTTGGTGACAATTTCTTAGAAAGAACACAAATTACATAATTTGTCTTTATTAAGGGGACAAATACTTGGACACTGTGTTATTGCCCAGGATGGTTACAGCGAGATTTCCCGTCCCAAATGCCTGTCTCACTTTCCTAATGAACTGCTTATCCCCTTGAATCCAGGCATACTCACGGCTATGACAGAAGTGGCACTCTGTGACACCTAAGGTCGGGTTTTGAAGGAAGCACAGCATCCTTCTAATCTGACTGCCACACTCCTATTGGACCCCTCCCCATACAAGGCAGGGGAATCTGCCAGTGAGCGTCTCCAGCCCAGTGACCACCAGCCACAGCTACCTTCTGAGCATCGCTACCCTGGAGCCTGAAGGACAATGGCCCCTCGTAGCCACGAGAGCTACTCAAACAATGATGGGCACTGGGGCTACTGCATTTGGGGATGGCTCGTGCTTCCGTCCTGCAGAAGAGAGGAACCCATAGGCTAAAACCACATGACCACTCACTTTATGTTCCTACTGTGTTCTAGCAATTACAGAATGTAACTACTTCCAACCTTTCAAGATCTAGGTATAAAGAAAAAAGTAGATAGATGCTGGGGTCTTTGTTGTTTTTGTTGAGGAAGAGGGGAATGTTGATTAGTGAGAAAATATATATTTAGGTCTTGTTCAAGTTCAGCACAGACATGCCACACACATGAGGTGTGCATGCATATTTTCACGTGTGACTGTTGACTGTGTTCATGTAGTCTTTGCTTTCAGTGATCAAAGCTTTCAACGAATGAGGAGTAAGGAATACACATTCACGCATGCGCAAACACACGCAAACACACACACACACACACACACACACACACACACACGCTTGTTAGGATCTGCAGTACCAATTGAGGCCCAGGGTTTCGCTGTACCATTGATGGTCATTTTTGTTTTAGGATAAGGTCTCAGGGGCCCCTGTAGTCCAGATTGGCCCAAACTTGCTATGTAGGCAAGGATGACCTTGAACTCCTGACCCTGTCTTCACCTGTCCAGTGCTGGGATTCCAGGCAAGTGCCTAGTTTACACAATTCTGGGTCTTGAGCACAGGGTCCTTAACCTGCTAGGCAAGCACTCTACTAACTCAGCCACATTGGTTTGTGCTCTGGGAATGTCAATTCCCTCAGCCTATTCTCTTGGTGGCCCTGCTTCCTCTCAGGTTGCTGACTTCAAGCCCTCAAACTCTCTCTAGCTGACAAGCCTGGGGTAGCAGCTCAGCCTAGCTAGGCCCCAGCTGGTGAGGTACATGGAAGAAGGTTCTGGGTTCTAGACAGATTCCTCTTCCCCCCTTTCTCATTAGCACCTGCCTTGACTTCCGGTTATTTTCCGGCTTTCTTCTTTGACCTTTTCTCCCTCTCTGTCTGGAAGCAATTCTTACCAGACAGTCTCAGGAATCCACCCACAATCATGGCTCCAGTGGGCCCGGGAGTGAGCTGCACTCTCTTTTCTCTATAGCTCAACAAAACAGCCCACAGGCCAGAAGGAAGGGCTCTGACCAGCTTTCTTCTTCCCACTCCAGAAGCGCACCTGGGAAGATCTGTTTGGTGGAATACACAGTGGGGAACCTGGCAGCTGTTTTGGGTCCTCAACCCTGCCTTGGCCACAAACCATCCAGACTCCCACCACACACACACACACACACACACACACACACACACACACACGCATGCACACACGCACACGCGTGCGCGCGCACACACACACAGCCCCAGACTGCCTGAGTCGCTTGTTCCATTTGAGCTCTGGGGAGGAGCTATAGTCAGAGCAGGGGTGGGAGGAGGACTCGAGCCAGGGATTAGGGTTACAGAAGGCCTGTGATGAGCTGTTAGGTTCCACACGCCACACAGTGTCACCAACGATGATCAAGATTTTTCAGAAGAGCAAACTGAAACCGGGAGTTGTTATTTGTCCAGCCACATAACTACACAACTAAAAAGAGACGGGACAGATCTCACACCTGTCCTAGCCCTGGCTCATTCCTCTACACCACACACACCTGGCACATGGCAGGTGCACCATAAACTTGGCTTCAAAAGACAAATGGATGAAGTCACAAAAGGAAGACTGAATCCACCAGCCACAAGTTCTGGAACTGGTCCTCAGGATGAGCTGCATAAAAATGCAGAAAGCCAAGTCGCGTGTACCAATTTGGGCCAGGGAGATGAGCTTCTGGAACCAGGCCAGGCTGGAGAGAAAAGGGCAGGGCAGAGGACTAGGAGGATATAGCAGCCTGGGAGAAGCTGTGCCTGGGAGAAGAGGTGGCCTCAGTGGGATCCTGTGTCTTCTGCAGCAAGTCTGTGTGTGCATGACCTTCTAGGCTGTGGCTGCACAGGGTTAGCTCCCTGGGAAAGGATAGAACTGGTAAAGAACAGTTCAGGTCATCTGGCATCCTGGTGCAGGTAAAGCCTCTTCCATCACAGCCACGCAAGCAGAGAGGCTTTGACTTCTAAAAAGCTAAGAATTGGGCAACTCATTAATAACTATTTGGGGCTATATCAGTTCATTTTCTTTTCTCTTCCATGTACGGCATACATGCATGTGTATGTGGGTGTTCATGTATGTAGGCTCACATTTGTGTGGTGATGTGTAATCAACGCCCAGTGTTGATGTCAGTTGTCTTTCATGATCATTCTCTATTTTTTTTCATTGACTCGGAGTCTCTTATTTAAATTCCATGACTAGTCTGGCTAGCCAACTTGCTCCAGGAATCCCATTGCTTCCGTCAGAACGGCTTGTGGGAAAACCTGCAACACATTTTCTTGATAGACAGTTGCTATGGGAGAGCGCAGATCCCTGTGAGTGATGCCACCTCTGCGCAGGTGGTCGGTCCTGGGTTGCATAAGAAAGCAAGCTGAGCAAGCCATGAGGAACAAGCTAGTAAGCCTAGTTCCTCCATGCTTCTGAGTCAGTTCCTGCCTCCAGATTCCTGCTTCAAGTTTCTGCCCCGGCTTCCCATCATGATGGGCTGTAATCTGTGAGGTGAAATAAACCCCAGGTTGTTTTGGTTAGTGTTTTATCACAGCAGTAGAAGCAAGTGCTAACGAAGACACATGGATTCTGGGATCCACACTCCAACCCTCATGCTTGCTGCCTGTGTAGCAAGTATTTTAACCATTGGAACATTTCCCTAGCCTTCCAGTTCCTTCTCTGCTGCCATAGCAACCGAGGTCAGATACTGGAAGCTAAATACTCTGTAAAGAAAGGTGATTTATTTAGTTCACAGTTTTGGAAGCTGAAGGTCTAAACTCGAGTGGTCCCATCCATTCTGTCTCTGGCAAGGCTGTGTGGCTGCATCTCAGAACAGATGGCATCGTGGTAAAAGTGTGTGTGTGTGTGTGTGTGTGTGTGTGTGTGTGTGTGAGAGAGAGAGAGAGAGAGAGAGAGAGAGAGAGAGAGAGAGAGAAATCTAATGGCAAGACAGGAAGCCAGAGATTCAGGCACTTGCTTTGTTTGTCGCAATTTGTTTTTGTGTGATCTACCTAGAGTTCTGAGAACTACAATTCTCACTTCCAAGGGTATCATCTCAACAGCCTGACTTCCACTAAGTTCTACCTCATTAAGGCCTCATCACTGAACATCATTGCCATTCCAAAGCTTAACTTTCTAGTATAATAGTCTTTAGAGGACGTGGCAATCCGTCTGCAACTCACAGAGGGGACATCGGTCATCAGCGTCATCCTCATCATCATCGCCAGCTTTGTGACCGCTGTCAACTCTCGCGTGTGGTCAGTGACTCTTCACAGTGAGGTGGAGGGACTATGGTCCCTTGAGAGGCTTGCGGGTTGCTAGCTTAGCTCCATCACTCCATAGGAGGGAGCTTGAGGACATTTTACTGTAGGCCTCATATTCATCTCCTATTAAATGGGATAACTCAAAAAGATATAGTGGGGTTCACAGAAGGAGAGAGTGGCTAAAGGAAATAACGGCTAAGGCTTTAGACAAAAGGGATAACTCAAGGAATCTATTTGTACAACAAAGTGACTTTAGCTAAAAAAAAAATGTATATTAGTGTTCTCACCACACCAAAAAAAAAAAAAAAACAATTAGGTGAAGTAACACATATGATAATTAGTTTAATGTAGCCATTCCATGGTGCATGCACTTTTTAAAACAGTATGCTGTGCACAATAAATATATACATATATAACTTGAACTTGCCAATTAAAAATAATCAGCTTTTAAGATCAGATTACATGTATTCGTGTCCTCAATCATCTTTTATTTCTTCATGGTAGAAGCATGGATACATGTAATAAAATATCACGTGACTTCTGGGTGTGGTAACATATCACTGCTCTCCAGAGACAGAGGCAGGTGGATCTCTATGAGTTCCACATTTACATAGTGAGACCTAGTCTCAGAAAAAAAAGTCTCAGAAGTGGGCAGGGAATTCATATGGCATTCCACTATTACCTAAATTTTTAAATTTTATTTACCAATTTAAAAACTAAGATAAAATGAATAGGCAAAAGATTGTTATTAGCAAATACAAATATAAATGGTTTACACGATCCTACAGAAAATTCATACCCATGAGATAGTCTCATTAAATAGCCCAGGCTAGCCACAAAACTCATGATCCTTCTGCCTTAGTTCCCCATGATCAATGAAAGTTTTAAAAAGAAAATACAATACGGATGAAGTTCTTAGTTTTGTGTCTGTCAGGTGGTGTCAGTGTGATTCTGATTCATTCTGGTCATTGTCATTTCTATCAGTGAGATGAGCCCTGTAGGTGAAGGCATTGTAGTGAGTCCACAGCCCCTGAATGCCATGGAGGAGATGAGGAGAAGCTGGAGGAACCACAGTCAGGGAAACCTAAGTATCGGCGGGGAAACTTCACGAAGCTCCCTACCTCATAGCCCTGGCTCTCTCTAGGGTGGAGTCCAAGCCTCTCCCTCCCGGGCAGGCTTCTGGGACACCAGCCAGCACTCTGCCTCTTGATGGTTTGTTTGTTTGCTTCTGAAGACATAAAATCCAAGCTTATCAAACAAAGTCACACTTGGCCCTGCCATCTTGAGAGGTAAATTCCACCATTATCTATGCACTTCAACCCCTACACAGAACACGCAGTTCCCAGGCAAGCTGGCAGCTGGCTCCGGGGTTGACCTTCACCGGCTCACCCCTTCAGCCGTGGAGCCAGCCAGTCAGGAGGCAGGTGTGCCTCGCACAGACTAGGGAAATGCCCAAAGGTCTGGCCCACCAGCGGGGAGTTTTAAATCCTCTTTGAACTTCAGTTTCCTGGTCTCTATAAAAGTGGCTGGAGGACAATTGTCTCCTTACCAGCTGGCTTGTGACAAGAAGTCATGAAAAGGTGATTAAACATTGACCCCAGTGCTGGCCTTTGGGAAGGGCTCATTGCAGGGCAGCTGAGGTCCCCTTGCTCAGGAGGGACAGAGAGCTTCCCAGAAACTTCTCACATAGCTCTAGACCAAACCTTCTCAGTTTCTAGAGAGCTGGGTGGAAGGAGGAGGTGAGGTGGGGAGAGGAACATAGGCTGAGAGGGAAAGAAACAGAGTTTGTGGCTAAAAAGCACGGGGCCAAATGAGGTCAACTAACGGAAACTCTATCCAAAACTTTGCCTGTACTCTCTTGAGCCGAAGTCCTCAAAACTCACTAACTGCTACTGAACTTGTTAGAACCCTCTGAAAGAGAACATCCTGGCCTCGGAGAGGGGATCCTGTTCATCCCACATCTTTGCACAACTTACAAGCTGGGCATGGGGAAGACAGGGCCCACCCTCTGAGGGCATTCAGCTACCTTAGGTAGAAGCCCTGTAATGCTAGAGCACATCTCTGCTCCTGAGCACTGCATAATATTCTGCCCTCTGCTCTCTGCCTCTCCTCACCCAGAAAAGCCCACAGAGCCATGAAACGACAGGGGAAGAGAGAGGAAGCGTTTCCGGATGAGTGCTGGTAAGAGCTGACTCATGATTCTCCCCAGTCTTCCCTCCCACCATGGTGCCCGGCAACATTCCAGATGGCAAAGCCTCCACCAGCCTGTGTCCTCTGATGGAGACAGGGGAAAACCCATGATGGGTGGATGGTACTAGACCCTGTTCCTCTCCCAGTTCACATGTCCCAGTCACCGTGAGCCTTGGAGCGCTGGGTTTGTGACCACAGTTGATCTGATTCACCCCCAGATGGGTGCAGGCAAAGGTGGGAACAGGCAGAGAGCAAAGGGCGGAGATACCAGCAGGAGGAACAGTCAGGGAGTGCAGGGTCCCTGGGAAGACTGCATAAGAACCCTTGGAAGAAGACAGACGTGGCCAAGAGGCTAGACAGAGTGTGGGTGGGGGGAGGGGCAGGCCATGTGGGTGGTGGGGTTGGGGAAAGGGTGGGAAGCATAGGCCATCAAAAGCAGTTGTTCCACAGAACGTTCCTGCAGGGGGTCCTGAAAGATCCTGACTTCTTTCTCCCATAGGTTAGACACGAGGAAACAAGATGAATTCAGAGTCAGTGCCAGGCCCCCATGATCAGGGCTGGGTTGCCCAAGGTCTGCTGAGATCTGAAGGTAGAGGAAAGGCGACAGGCTCTCAGCTGTTCAGCCCCAAGTCTCTTCTTCCAGGAAGCCTTCCCAGACCACCTGTAGTCTCAGATAACCCTCCTCCCACTCCTAACTCCGGTACCATGTTCTATCTCCTGCGGGAAGCTGTTCGAGCCCTGAGAGAGAGCCAGGTCCCACATGAGCTGCAAGTAGCTCCACTTCCACTTTCTGTCTTTCACTCAGGCATTCTTAGGCCCGGCAGACCAAGGCGGGCACCACTCTGCATCCTGAATGGATGTCGTATGAAGCAAGATGCGGGCTTTCTTGGGTCAACATCAACACAAAGACGAGTGAAACAGACTTGCAAAGAAATTGATCTTAACATCCAAGACAGATGTGCAGCTGCTGAACCCGAGCAGTTGATGCCAGCCAGTACGAATATATTTTGAAAATACATATTATATTTCTCACACATGGATATTTGTTCTCAGGGGGGAAAAAAGATCAAATCAAATTACACAAAGAAGAATCAATTTTAAGCTGCGATATTAGAAATAAAGGAAATGAGTTTGCGATAAAGAACATAAAAAGGGTTTACTTTAGAGAAAAGTGGTTAACGACGGTCACTTTAAATAGACAACATTTAAAACTGAGGGAGACAGTGAGGGACAGGGCAAGACAGGCTGTATACCCAGGGTCTCCACATGGAAAGAACTTGGGTAGGAACTGAGAAATTTGCTGACTTCTGTCCAGGGCACTATCTTGAGCAGAGCATGGAGAAAGGGTTGTGGCCTCCAGGCCACCACAGGTGTAGATCTCAGATGACATGAAGAGGGAGAAGTGCTGGAGAGAGGCTTGGGCGAGCTGGGGTGGGGCGCCATGTCAGCTTACCAGGGTGGTAAGGGCTGTAGTCTCTACAGCTGGGGAAAACAGAATCAGAAGGGGCCTTCATGGGCTGGCTGGGGGCGCTAGAGGAAACGGGAAGGCTGTAGCACCTGCAGATCCATTGGAAGGAAGCTCAAACTACAGGATGAGTTTGGGATCGCAGCCTTGGGAAGGCTGTTTAAATCCATGGTCTAAGGGAAACCACCTGGGAATTGAAGACAAGAAGTCCAGAGCCCCAGGGAGCACTTGCATATAGGAGTCTGAAAAGAGTCACAGAGGATCATCAGGGGGGTAGAAGGTGACCTGGGAGAGTCTGTTGACAGATGCTCGGAGTGTGTCCAGACTCCAAGGATAAAGTCCAAGAGCCAGTCAGACGGGTCCTGGGCAACCTTGACCAAGCCCTCCAGGGAAAGCATTGGGAGCTGAGCCAGGCTGCAGTGGGTCTAGGAGTGCATAGGAGTTAAGAAGACAGACATGATGCAAATAAATCCGATTCTTTTGAAAGCTGCGACTTGGAAGGCAGAGAGGAGCCCAGCAGTCTCCATGTCAGAGAGGTTGTGAAGGAAGCACCGTTGGGTTGGAACTGTCCATTAACAGAAGGACTTTTGCACTGAGCAAGAGGCCAGAGACACTCAGGGAGTGGGATGACCAACTCCAGAGCCCAGCTGGGAAGCCTCTGGTCATCCAGGCGGGGGGGGAGAGAGGCACAGCCTAGATGAGATGGCCAAGTTGGTGTCAGGAAGATGAAAGTTTGGTTAAGAAGTGGGCTTGCTTGGAGCGAGGAGAGTGCAGGGGTCAATAGAGCAGAATGAGGGCCAGATGCAGAGAACAGGAAGGCAAACCAGTGCTGTGGGCACAAGGAGGTGAGTTGCCTGGAGCGAACAATGGGATCTGTAGCCTAGCCTGGCAGTGTTGAGGGCCAAGGTGCAGAATGAACTCAGCTGGAGAGCCCAGTGCAAAAGCACCCGGCCTGCTCATGTGGTTATCTGCCCAAACAGCCAGAAGCCATGGTGCAGGCATGAAGAGGTGGGAGGGAGGGCTCTCTGGGCTTGGGATTTTGCCAAGTAACTGTAACAAAGGTGGACTTGCTGAGGGAATTCCCTTTAGAAAGATTCTGAGGAGTAGAAGCCAGGCGGACAAAACGAGAAGGCAGGAGGAAGGCCTGAGAGAAAAGCAGAACAAAATGGAGGAACTGGGGTAGCAAAGGTCCTGCAGGGCAGGTAGGAGGGCAGAGGTCTTTGGAATAGAGATTCAAGGCTAAGACTCCCATGATGCCTACAGGAATGGGGCATCTGAAGGGCAGGATCTACAGAGAAGCGTGGACTACATGCTGCACAGTCCACTGGATAAGATACCATGAGAGAGGTGGAGGCAATACTGTGGCCTCTGGTTAGTCTATGAGCCATACCCCTGCCAGGCCCCATCACCTTCTAGCTGTGGACAGCCCTTCTCTGCACTCCAGTATCTTTCTTAGTAAAAGTGAAGACAATAATTTGTAGCTACATCTTCATATTTACGTGAGCACGGAAGGAGACAATTCAGGTAACACACTGAAAATCGTATACACAGGGCTGAACAGCGGCCTTTGGAGTGAGTTGCATTAAGATGAGACACTGGGGCAATTTGCTAAGGCAGCTCCCAGAAGCAAGTGTCTTGCTCATATGCCTGGCCCTCAGCCTCCCCAGCTTTGGAGACTGACTTGAGCACTAAAAGACTAAGCTGCATCCACGTCAGGTTCACAGTGGCCAGTAGATCTTGTGGTTGGTTGTGGTTCAACTTCACCATCAAACTGATTGGATTTTGCGTCACCTAGGAGATATACCTCTGAGCTTGTCTGTAAGGGAGCATCCAAAGAGGATTGACAGAGGAGGAAAAACCCATCCAGAGTGCTAGTTAGCACCATCCCTTGGCCCGGGGCACTGGAACTAGATAAAAAGGCAAATACAAATAGAAAGAAAGAGCTGGCTCTCAGGCTCGTTAACTCTGCTTCCTGACTGAAGATGTGGTGTGACCAGCTGCATGACACACTAGGTGGCTTGACTGCCCCATGGATGTCAACTGTGAGCCCGAAGAAACCCTTCCTTCCTTTAGTCGCTTTTGTGGGGTGTTATGTACACTAGGTAACTAACTCGGCGTCCTTCCCAACTTCACACTGGTGTCTGTAGGCATGACCCTCCACAGGCAGCTTTGCTCAGCTGTTTGTTTGTTTTCCTTAGGTGTATTCCTGATACACCAAACCTGGGATTCCAAAAGGCACATTGCCATTAGTAGCCAGAGAGAGGCAGCTGGCATAGGTATGTGCATGCATGTCTATGAAATATGAATGAGACAAATGTTCAGGGTGGACGCCATTGTCATATGTGATAATGTAAGAAAAATGGGTACCATGTCATTGTCAGATTGGGTGTTTGTAGGGACCACATGAAATGATGGAAGAGTTCCTTCTCTGGGCCACAGCTCAACCCAGAGCTCCAAATGGACACAGAAGAGCCTGGACCCAGCTGTCAGAGATGGGGGCTGTCCCTCTTTGGAGTTCAGCCTCCCTGATGGCTGAACTTCGTCATTAGGAATATTCACAGAGAGCTGCAGCAGGTAGCTGCAGTGGGTAGGAGTTGTCTATGGGCAGTTCCATCCATCAGCACTCAGCAGAGGTCTGTGTCTCGTCAGTTCCTGATGCAGGCAGCATCAGGACCACTTCAATCTGCTCTTACACTCCTCCAGGTGTCTCTCCCTAAGGACAGGAATGGAGATCACACATTCACAACACTTGTTGGGCTAGGCTTGCTCTCATCCTGACCGCTTTTCAACAGAAAAACGTGTTGGGCTTTGGAAACATAGCTTAAAGTCACAAAACACACAGAAAAGAAGATTTTCTGCATTTAAGAACACTGATGCCAGGCAGTGGTGGCGCACGCCTTTAATCCCAGCACTCGGGAGGCAGAGGCAGGCGGATCTCTGAGTTCGAGGTCAGCCTGTTCTACAAGAGCTAGTTCCAGGACAGGCTTCAGAAACTACAGAGAAACCCTGTCTCATAAACCCTCCCCCGCCCCCACCCCCCAAAAAAGAACATTGACAAAGATGTCTGTCTGGAATGTGGAGTTTTCAGTTAATCCTTTTAGGAAAACAAATGTTAACTCACTTTTTTTTTTTTAATAGCCCCACAGCTCTTCAAAGTTAGACAAAAAAAAAAAAAAATTATACAAGGTTGTACTCAGGACAGTGGTCATTTCCCTCCTTGAATCTTTGAAGATTGACTTGGGGATCTGAAGGTAATATTTGGTGGCCAGAGGTAGGAACAGAATCACAGCCCAGCAGGGGAGCGTGGCTTTGTTCCTGGCTGCTGCATTAGTCTGTCATGAAGGTGCTGCTTACACAGGCTGACATGCATGACTTCGGAGGATAAAGGCCTTCAGATTTCACACCTGCCTCTCAGGAGGTTCTGCTTTCAGGAAAGGGGATTTATCAGCAGGGATATGGTCAGCTCTCTGGTAACAAGCTGTCCCCTGCTGCAAACACCTGGTTTTAACCTTCACCTCAGGGACAGGCCCCCTTCCTCTCCTGGCCCATGAGTAAACAACCACCCTGGCCTCCTGTGGGATTTCAGTCACAGGAGCAAGTGTACTCCCTCACATGTCTGTCTGTCTGTCTGTCTGTCTGTCTGTCTGTCTGCATATCTGAACTTTAAAGCCCCGCCAGGAAGGTCAGCCCCGTGTTTTGAAATCACATACAGGGAATAAGGCTGTGACCCCTGAGGTCACCAGCTGGGTCTTTTTGATGCCCTGAGGACAGCTTCCAGAGTTCTTTGTCCAGACACCATCAGATCAGAGACTTGGTTTCCCAAGGCTGCCTTGGCCTTCTAGTGTACAAGGATTTGAAGCCAAGTTTTCCATGGAAGAGAGTTCAAAGACACTTGAGTTTCTGTGCTTTTCTATTTTCCTACCCCAGACTAGCGCTAGACTGGGAAAAGCCCCACAGCAGACAGTCCCATCAGGACACCATCAGAGGTCTGCAGGGAGCTGTGAAGACTCCTCTCTTCTGCTCCCATTGTTGGTGTTCCTTCACCTTATCCTAGGAACAGCGGCTGTCTTATCCTACAAGCAGAACTCGGCCCTCATCAGAGTCCTGGAAATTCAAGAAATGGGGCTTGCACCCCTCTGCACTAGAACCCTGGGCCTAAGTACTCCTGGACTGCCCCCCGAGTCCTCCACAATGGTCCCTGAGTCACTGCATGCTCCCCGGAACTGCAGCTTTGTCCCTGAGTGTCCACAAGGCCTGCAGGCCAGAGGATGCAGCTCGAAGGTAGCCCTGAGTGGGTGGTCAGGGAACCGCTGGAGAATTCATCCAAGGGCTGTCTGGGAAGAGGTTTGCTGAGAGCGCAGGGGCGTCAGGCAGGAGTGAACCGGGCATTCTGGGAAGCAGTCTGTGGGGTGTTCCAGGAAAGCGCCCTGATTACCGGGATTTATTTTCTCCCAAGTGTCATTTCTGATGACAAATGAAACCAGCTGCTTTCTAGTGGTCAGCAGGTCCAGACAGCAGGGTTGTCTGAAAGGAGAGGCTGTGTGGACATATCCATCACTCTCTCTGGGGAGTTCACACATCGAATCCTGCCTCTGTGACTCTCTGGGCTCTCACAGGGAGGAGTTCAGAGGACACACAGAAGTTCAGGGGCTCAGGCAGGCTGGCTGTGGACAGAAGAGGAAGCTCCCATAACCCCCAAAGAACAACTATTCTAGCAAACACCAGGCTCACCTCTTCAGAAAGAGGCTGCTCATTTGAATGGGCCCATTGTCCCCGCTCCTTCAAATGAATGATTACATTTAATATGTGCACATGTATATACACACATGTGCAAGCATGGCCATCAGAGGACCGCTTGGGAGAGTCAGCTCTCTCCTTCCACCATTCAATTCAAATCACCTGACTGGGCAGCCAGCACCTCTACCTATTTACCACGGGATTCTAGCCAGGCACAGAACTGCCACTCAGCCACCTACCAGATGGTATGTTGAGTTCCTACAAAAGGTGCCAGCTATCCTCAGGTCCTGCCAAGTCAGAGGGCTGACCTCAGAGGACAACTTCAAGTATAATATTAGCAGAAACATGTACCTACAAGTCAACGGGTGGGGAGGGGAGACCAGCCTGGGACAATGTAAATGGCCTAAGGGGCACCTGGCCGCAGGGGTGGGGGGGGACAGAGTCTGGTTTAGGACACAGGTAGCTGTCACACATTTCCGGATGGGCCCATGGGGTACTGGGTGATTAGAGATAGTTTCAGAACACCTTAGAGACTTGCTGGGTGGTGGTGCATGCCTTTAATCCCAGCACTCGGGAGGCAGAGGAAGGCGGTACTCTGTGAGTTCGAAGCCAGCCTGGTCTGCAGAGCAAGTCCCAGGACAGGCACCAAAGCTACACAGAGAAACGTGTCTCCAAAACAAACAAACAAACAAACAAAAAACCTTCCTCTCCTTCTGAGGCCAGTGTTCACCTATTGGACCTCAGTGCAAAGGACCAATTTCCTTTCTCTCTGCATACCTGGGAGAGAGTCTCAGAACCTCCGGTGTGACCTCCAGGCCTTGTTTCTGGTGTGTGTGTGTGTGTGTGTGTGTGTGTATGTGTGTGTGACGGGGAGGTGGGGATGATACCTTCCTGTGCCAAGACCATCCCAACATCTAACCTGTTGAGGGTATAAGATGGCATCAGCCCACAGTGATCCGCACTGTCATTTGATACTCGCTGGACAGACGCCTCTTCCCCCTCCCAGAGCACACTCAGCCTCCTCCTTCTCTCTAACCTCATCTAGCCCTTTCCATTTGTCAACAGCAGGCTCTGACTCACCTGGCGACTGGGCTCTCTCCCCAGGCACACAGCTCGGGGCTGCCTCACCTGCTCCCGCCATGGCCTTGGCCACGGGCCCTTCAGCCCACTCTGTCCTCCTCCTCACCCTGCCTTTGGCAAGAGGCACGGCTGTCCGTGCCAGGGCAAATTGGCAGAGGGAAGTAGAGATGAGAATTGGACATTTTGCAACTACAAACAAATTTAAACAAACAGATAGCACCTGTCCTTCAGTGTTTTCCCTGGGGAGAAGCGCTTGATCCTGCTGGCCCCCGGATTCGGGAGTCATCTGTGGAAATTTGGGGAGGATCTGATGCAGAGGCCGTGGGGCCCAGACACACCTTGCAGTCACGTTCATAGTTGAGCCTCTGGGAGATTTGAAAAGATGTGCCTTTATTCATGGTATTTTACAAACAAGCAAAAAACAAAACAAAACCTGGGCTCGAGGATGTCCGTTTCCATCCTGCCTGGCTCATGTGCAGGTGACACTCCATATGGTCTTGAAGAGTCGCCATTGGTCCATAACTTCCACAACTTAAAAAAAATCTGTTTGGGAGTCTGGGAAGGGGGTGACTCAGGCAGTAAACACTTACTGTGTAAGCGTGAGGACCGGAGTCTGGACCCCCTGCAACCATGTAAAAAGCTGGGCACAGCAGTGCGTACAAGCAATGGGGAGGTGGAGAGAGGAGGATCCCAGAGCCATGGGTTTCAGGAGAGACTCTGAAATATAACATAGGGAGCAATTGAAGAAGACATCGATATTGGCTTCAGGCCTTGCCACAAGTACATGTGAACTTGAACATGCACAAGTTGCGGTTTGGGGAGGTTTGTTTTTGGAGAGTAATGCACTCCTAAAAACATAGTGCTACCTTGTTGAAGTTTTTGTCTACACACCCCACATTTTACCTCAGAAGTAAATGGACGGCATTTTGTCTTTTACGTTGAGTATTTCAGAGGAGGTTGCAAAAAGGTGTAGAGAATTTACTCAGAGACTTCACTCAGCTCCCTCACATGTTACTATAGCATTTTGTTACATTTCCTTTATCCTTTGTCCTCCCTGCCACAGAGCACCAGCCTATTCCTGAGACATAACGGTAAGCATTGCAGCTCGGATGGAAACGGATCCCGGCAATCGGGAGGCAACGAGTACCGGCAATCAGGAGGCAACGAGTACCGTAAAGTCACCTTAAGCACAGCAGCTTACAGTTACAGCCCTGCTCCAGGGAAAGGCTTCCCCAATGTAACAACTCTGCTCAGATAGGGGAGGGTTTCTCCCACAAAGTTGTTACAACTCTGCTCACACTGTTCTTCTTGCAACTGTGCTCCACTGGGGAAAGTTTTTCCCAGGGGAAGGGTTACAGTCCTCCTCCGCTCAGCTCTGGATACTCGGAAAAGTTGTTACTTTTCTGCTCCCCTCCATTCTGTGAAAGAAGGTCTCATCAAACCTCATTCAAGAGATCTCTTGCAAGGGAAGACTTCAGGAGGATGGCTGCCTCTGCCGAGGTGGAAAATGGTATTAGCAAACTGAATAGGCACAGGGCTTATATAGGGCTTCTGAGGGGCGGATTTTTCCAGGGTGGAGATTTTCAGGGTGGGAATTGATCAGATTTCAAACCCTGAGCTTGGACAAGCTTGGAGATTGGCTGAGGGATTGGCTGTTTTCATGCTCAGGAATTGGTTAGTTTTCCTGCTCAGGGGTTGGTTGATTTTTGTACAGAGTTGGTCAGGGGCAGAGTGTATTTCTTTGTCTCTGGTTTTAGGGCCAAAGTCCCCCCCCCCCCATTGGCCATTTTTTAACTTTTTGGCTCTGGTTTCAGGGTCAAAGTGTGTTTCTTTGGCTCTGGTTTCAGGGTCAGGGTATGTTTCTTTGGCTCTGGTTTCAGGGCTGAAGTGTGTTTCTTTGGCTGGCCCTTTTACTCTACAGAAATACCCCTGTAAGCATATTTTTCCCCTGAATGTTTGAGAGAAAATGCCTCCTCGTCTCTAAATACTTAAGTGCACATTTTCTAAAAATAAAGACCTGTTGTTTATTTACTTATTTATTTATTTACTTATTTATTTGCTGTAACAAAATGCCTGAGGCTGAGTTATTTACTGAGAAGAGTTTATTTGGCTGGTGGTTCTATAGACTGGGAAGTTCAGGAGCTTGGTGCCAGCAGCATATGCCTAGAACCTGGCTAGGGTTTCCTTCCTGCATCAGAACATGGTGGAAATAATGTGTGGACCCAGAACAAGCTTGCTAGCAAAGGTTGCTTTTTATAAAGTAACTGATGAAGTTTTGTGAATCTTCCCCTGTGGTGGTTTGAAGGAGAAATGTGTCCTATAGGCTCGGGCATTTGAATACTTTGGTCCATGGCTGCTGGCACTGTTAAGAATGGTTATAGAACCTTCGGGAGGTGGAGCCTGGTAAGTCAGCAGAGGTGGAAGAAGTAAGTCAGTGAGGGGTCAGGCTTTGAGGGTGCCTAGCCTTGTCCCATTTCCAGTGAGCTCTCTCTGCTTCATATTTGTGATTGGAGATGTGATCCAATCACCTGCTGTCATGAGTCTCCTGCTCCCTCTGGGACTGGAAGCCATATAATAAACTCTTCTACAAGTTGCTCGTGGTCATGGTTTTTATCACATCATTGAGAAGTAATCAGTTCATTACCTATGTGACCCACCTAATCCCAATTCCCTCAAAGGCTCCAGTACAGAATACAATACCATATGACTCTGGAACAAGTCTGCTACACCCGAACTTTTGAGTAACACACTAACTTACAGCAATAACAGTCTCCGAATGATAAATCAGTATTATCTAGCCACACATTTTATTCAGACTTTTTCCCTGGACTTCAGAGGGATCTTGTTAAACAGTTCTAGCAGCTGGTGGTACTTCTTTGACAAGCCTTCCCCTACACCCCATAGTTGGAGCTAACTCAGTATTTCAGGCACGTCCTCTGGGCCCGCAGCCAGTTGACTCCTCGTGCCCATGCCTGCTCCACTTCCCATTTGTTCCAGGAGACCCAGCCTTCTGCTTGCCCAGGATTACCAAGTCTGTAGTCTGTCTGTTTGGACGCCACTGCTCTGGCTGCTTCTTGCTCATCCTGGGGTCACAGAGGACAGGCTGGGCTGGCTGAGTCCTCTCCACAGAGTTGTGCCGCACACTTTGCCTTGTTTGCTTGTTTACACTCTCACAGGACAGTGGAAAGTTCACTCATTCACCTGTTTGTCGTCTTCCAACCCTACTGAGGATAAGCTCCTGCCGTGCTTGTCCTTAGTGATGCCCAAAGGCTTGGGATAGTGTGTGCCTGCCCGAGATAAATGGGCAACCAGCCAACCTGTGCAGGGTGAATAAATGCACAGGTAAACAAAAGTCTTTTCAGATGATTGGATTAGAGACAAGGGAATCCTCTCACCTCCACCTAAATGGGATCGATACTTGGCAGGAGCTGATGGAAGAAAAACACTTTTCTGACCCCCATGTGCCTCTCAAAATGGCATTCACTAACCAAGAAGGCTTTAGTCCATAGCTCTTTTGTTGTTAAGTCTCCAGTCATGAAGGTAGTAGCACTGGCTTATTTTTAAAGAGGATATGATAGATCTTCTACATCTCAGGCTTTGTGTGTGAGAATTATTAGCAGACATGAGGCCTGAGCTGAGACACACCAAGAAATGTGTGGAACCCATTCCAGGGGCTAAAATGGTTCCTTTCCTGTCTCAATGACCTTGGGCAGCCCACAGCACCCTGGAAAAACCTATTTACACTGAGATTGGAGGCCTGAACCTCTAGCATCTCCCATGGAGTTCCCAGATGGGACCCCAGAGAAGAAGCAAGCCTGAAGGTCAGGGATGAGCCAGGGTCACAGGCAAGCAGGATGGAATGTTCTTACCTTGTGGTGATTTGAAAGAAAATGGCCCCCAAAGACTTTGGCATTATTAAGAGGTGTGGCCTTGTTGGAGTAGGTGTGGTCTTGTTGTGTCACTGGGGAGGTGGGCTTTGAGGTCTCATATATGTTCAAGCCATACCCAGTGTCTCAGACCACTTTTTGACGTCTGTAAACCAACATGTAGAACACTCAGGTACTTCTTCAGCACCATATCTGCCTGCACACCACCATGTCCACCATGATGATAATGGACTAAACCTCTGAAACTGTAAGCCACCTCAATTAAATGTTTCTCCTTCAGAAGAATTTCTGTGGTCATGGTGTCTCTTCATAGCAGTAGAAACCCTAACAAAGACACACCGATATTGGAAAAGTGGAGATGAACCCTTGGCTGGAGTCATGCCTAAAGGCCTTTGAGGGAGGCATACCCAAACCCTACACTATACACACATGGACATCAACACATTTTCTGTAAGACAAGGAAGCTGGGTGGTATACGTTTCCAGAGGAGCAGCAGCCTTGGGGCATGGCCTGTCTGTACCCCTGGTGTGCTCACCCCACGCTCCACACCTTCTCTCTGGAGTAGAACACATCAGGCTCCCAATAACCCAAAGTCCAACTCTCACTCTCCTTCAGAAATGAGGGCAGCATAAGACAGAAACGGACAACTGTCACCTAGGGCTGTGGCCTCAGTGCTCCAAACCTGTCTGGCAGGTGCTGTGGAAGTATTGAATCCTGAGGAATCTCTGGGCTCAAAATACTTCCCTGCTTTAGGTCTAAAGAGAAAAAATGGGAAGGACCAGACACAAAAGGGATAGATGGGTTTGGTTTTTACTGAATTACAGATAAGACCTTCCCTACCTTACGTGGAGGCTCACATCCATGGCACTTCCAGTCCTGTTTCTCCATCACTCCAGCACCGTGATGCCCTGTTGAGATGACCTTAACCGTGAACAGATTTTCTGGGAAGAAGCTGTTCTCAACGGTCTAATACATGTGTTGAATCAGCTGAACCCACTCTCCTAGAGACAGAATTCCTGGGACAACCTGTATGTCAGTAGGACATCAGACGAGGTCAGACACTGTGGGATGTGCACCTTTAGAAAGCACAGAACTAGATGGGCAATGCGTGATTACACGTGAAGGACCCAACAGAGTCAGCAAGGTGAGCCACCGAGGTGCAGTTAAAGCACAGAGTCAGCAAGGTGAGCCACCGAGGTGCAGTTAAAGCACCCTTGGAGGCTGAGTGAAACTTGGGCCCACAGATGAATTCCCTCAAGCTACAGACTCATGAGTCCCCACATGCCTGGCACTACTCTGCAGGAGGCTGTTTCTGGAACCCTGTTGGAGACAGACCCTAGCTGCCTCATCAGGCTCTTGTTTCAGCTTTGCTGGGCCAGGAAAGGAACAGAGGGAAGTGATCAGACATGCGGGCAAAGGCAGAGCCACAATGCCTCAGCGCATCCCGGCTCTGCCACTGACCAGCTTGGGGACCTCCGTCAAATGACTTACGCTGTGTAACTCAGTTTCCCCATCTGTACTTTGGTGTTTGTCTCACAGGTAGCAAGTGTCCAGAGGTTAGTGGTCATCATGGTTGTCATTATAGCGGGTCCCAGAGCTATTGAGGGAAAGGGAGAGACAGCCCATAGGGCCTTAAACCTGTAACACTTATTTCTTGACCCCCCCGAAAGCAGCCTCCTGTTTGGCAATTCTGCCTCTAAGTCTTCCTGTGGTCCTTTTACATCCTCCCTGGCATGTCCTAGTTTTAAAATCTTTTATATTCTCTTCTGTGCTAGATATGGCAGGGCCTTAAAACTAATAATTTTTAGGAAAATGGCCATCTAAATTATATTTTTAATTGATGTCTGGTGTATTTTAAAATTATTGTGTTTAGTGTGTGTGCATGTGTGCACACGTGTGTGTGTGTGTGTGTGTGTGTGTGTGATCATTTGCATGTCACGGTATATGTGTGGAGGTCAGAGGACAACTTGTGGGAGTCAGTTTTCACCTTCCATCATGGACTAAATTCAGGTCACCAGGTTTGGCCACAAGCCCCTTGACCTCCTGAGCCATCTCCCCTTTTCAGTGTACTTCCCAAAGATAGTGACCTAAGTTTGCTCTTTAGACACCAGCAAGAGGTTGTTAAGAGCTCATCCACCCCAAGTTTGCTTTAAGGAGGTGAAGGCAGCCAAGCAGTTAGCAAGTTCTCGATTCCCTGAGTCCCTTTCGGCAACACCTGTAATGAAAGGACAACATGTGGGAAAGTCATGGCTTGTGACAGTTGAGACAGTTTTGCTTTGACAATACCCAGGAGTATTTCAGGCTCGCTTCAGAGAAAGTTTGAAAGAGGAAAAGACCAAGTAATAACTTGCCCAGAGATCAGATACCCATTGTCATACCCCGTTGCTCCGAGCTGCCCTGGTCTGGTCTTGCCCTGCAAGGCATCTCAAAGCATCAGCTTGTCTCCCCGAGACCCTCTGAATTCATATTGTTTGTGAGAACCTTTTGCAACCATTTTATCCAGTCCTTCTGACAGGTAGGAATGAGTCAGCAGTTCAGCTGCCAACAACACAGGCCAATGTCAGCTAATTGAGCATAAAGAGAACTCACGGGAGGGGCAGGCACCTGCCCGACAGACCAAGAGGGAACTGTTGCTGATGGCTGGGTAGCAGAGCATCATAGCCAAGTAGGGGGAATCATGTCTCTGGCAGCCTTCAGGATGCTGCCCTCACAATTACACTTGTTCCAGATGCAGAGTGGTGGGGAAGAGTGTTGGCTTGGCTCTGGGCCTGTCCTCAGCTGCACCACGGGCAGGGGAGCGTTTCACAGGCAGAAGGGACACAGGATAACAAGCACCCAAAGAGGGCTGTGCAGGGAGCGAGCAGGCTGGGTGCCAGGTGATGCACAGCCCACTCTGCGAATAAGCCAAGACTCTTGGAGGTGTTGGAGAAAATCTAAGTGCACTGAATTAACTAACACTTCTCAAACCTTTCCGCTTGTGATCATTTGCCTTTGGAGAAATATTTACACAACCCAGGGCTGGCAAGTGCATAATATCTGTGCACAAATCATTTACTGGTAATAGAGATTTAAACAACTTTCGACACACATTAGTCATTTTTTTAAAAAAAGAAAGCAAACTTGCATACTAAAAAAAAGCTTCCATTTGATTTTGCTCAAGGAATTAAATCTTGGCTCAACATCTGATCCTGGAGGTTATAAAACATCTTCAGCATCTTTCAGTTGACTCATTCTGATTTTATAAAAGTCAGTGCTATGCTGAGGATGCTTCCTAGAATAAATAATGGAAGAAGCTTATTTAGGGCCATTTTAGAAATTGTTGGGAATTCTGTTCTAATCTCATGCTAAAAGTGTGTGTGTGTGTGTGTGTGTGTGTGTGTAGGCACCCATATGTGAGTGAAACTTAAGTCAGCAACTCAAACAGCAATTTCTCTCTCCTTCCCCTCTCTCTACCTTTTCAGAGTCTGGTTATTTATTTGTTTCCCCTTTATCATATTCTGCAGCCCCCCCCTCCTTTTTCCTAGCTGCTGTTTCTTCAGAACAATACATTGGTGTTTGTGTTGCAGGACACCTGAAGTACCAAGACCCTGAATCTTGGGTGCTTTGGTCCTGGGCTTCTTACCTTCTTTGTTTAAGACCGTCTGACAGCATATTGGTGGATGTCTTAGGGCTTTTATTGCTGTGAATAGACACTATAACCACAGCAACTCTTATAAGGGAAACATTTATTTGGGGTGGCTCACATTTCAGAGCTTCAGTCCATTATCATCATGGCGGGAAGCATGGTGGCATGCAGGCAGACATGGTGATGGTTATATCTTGATCAGAAGGCAACAGGAAATGGACTGAGACACTGGGCAGTATCCTGAGCATAGAAAACCTCAAAGCCCACCCACACAGTGACACACTTCCTCCAACAAGGTCACAGCCACTCCAACACAGCCACACCTCCTAATAGTGCCATAACCTATGAAAGTATGGGGGCCAAATACATTCAAACTACCAGAGTGAGCATCATCTTTGTTAGAGAGACTGAAAAATTTTCAGATTTTGTGAGTCTTTTGGACCCCAATCGGCGAGGCTCAGTAGCTACCTGTTCCTCCAGGAATCTCTCTCACTCTCTAATAGGTTGAGAGCACTCAAATTGGCATCCACAGTGCAACCCAGAAACTTGTGCTTCCTCTTCCCAATTCTCCTTGCTCTGTAACAAAAACGCCCCTTACTCAATAATAGCAGGCTCACTCTGCCACGAGTCAAGATACCTTGTTTCATGGGAAAACATTGTGTGTTGTTCTCACCACAGATTCCTATCACATGGTCCTTTCCAGTCTTCACCCAGAGCACCAGAAGCTGTTTTTGAGGCCATGTGCTTCTCATAGAAAGTCAAGACGGCTGCGTTCATCACCCTTTCAATGAGCTTCTGGCAGCTGATGGTCTGGGCAAGCGATTCAGCTTCATCTTGACACGGCTGACTGCCTGGGAGGCGCCATGAAAAAGGTCTCAAATGGCAGCTTTTCAAATCAAACATTCTAATATAATCCCTCCCAAAGATACACTCACAATACTTAATAATACGAGGAATGACGGTAAGGAAACACTAAGCTCCTTTATTTTTTGTGATAAAGGCATTATAAACAAAATTACCAAGTGCAGTAAAAACCGCATCCCTAACGCCCAGCAGTTCAGATATGAGCTGAGGCAGTATCGGGCCATGTGGCTCTACATAGCACAGCATGACACAACCACGGGCAACTAAGGCTGCAGGAAAATCGCAAGGTCCCATGTAGCTGAGCAGGGCCAGGACATCCCCATCTCATTCACTTTGAATTGGTTTCTGATTGTTGAGCATTCAGAAACCTTCCACTGTGGCCAAATTTTGTGACCCTCATATTCGGTTACAGGATTCCAGGTTTAGACACTGGGTAGGAAACCACTTCTAAGGAATTGCGGATAAAAGCCACACACCTTGGAAAGCATGTCCGAGTGGCTACTTGCCCTTAAGTTACTGTAGAATCATTAGTTCGGAGTGAGACCCCCGCCTCCTGTCCCCGCCCCAAAGAGCTTCTGGAGATGCACACGGAACAGAATGTGGAGAGTGGGCAAGAGCACTGAAAACATAGTAACTAAGGCGAACGGAAAAAAAAACGGAAGACAGAAGAGTCGAGAAACCGGATGCTGGGTGAGGGTTAGGATGCGTCGCGTCACTTCAGGTTAGACAGATGTAGTGCTCATACAACCACAGCAAAATGTTCTGAGTTCCATAACAGCAGCCACATTATGCGGGCATGGTCAAATCCTGTGGCCTTTCCTACGCACTTGAGGTTTCTCACAGTAAGACGAAGAGAGAAAAGAAGCAATGGACTGAAGGATTATGCATAACAAGGTGATTGTTGAAAGGAAAACGAAACAAATGACTAAAAATAAGACCGCTCCCTTCAGACAAAAGGGCAATGCCAACAGGGCCTGGTGCCATCAGAGCTGTGAACAGCAAAGTCTAATTTAAACCAGGAAGGCCATTGTCTCCTCACACACCAGGCAGGTACTGGCACGTCACTGAGCGGCCAAGGGTGAGCAGGGAGCCAGGCCCTGGAGCACTGCTCTCCGTATCCAGTGCAGTGGTCAGGGTGAAATGGAATCACTCTAGAAAGGTCTACGACCTATTACTGGGTAATGGATGTAGTTACTGGCATTTATGCAAAATGCCCAGGTAAGTACACAAGCCCACACCCACAGAGCAGGAAAAAAAGGGGGGGCTCTGGAAAAATGCAAGCTCCTACCTGGATGAGGATCGAGGGCAGCGTCCCTGACAATCTGCTTTGCCACAGGTTGATGGATTTTACAAAGCCCCACATGTGTGTTGTTTAACTAGCAGCATGAACGGATCCCTGGCTTAAATGGTTCAGCAGCAACTTCAGAACCAAATAGGCAAAGTCTGAATTCGTTCACACGGACCTTACAACTTGTAGCCCTCCAACATGGCTTCAGTGTCTCTCGCTCTTCCTAATTTAGTGGACACCCCAAGATCCCAGAGATTAGCAGTTCTGTGGGGTGACCAGAGAACAGTCCGCTCCTGATCTACCTCTTCCTCCCAAGTACCGAGTCATGGCTGACTCCGTGGGCAGGAGGTTCCGCCATCCACTTCAAAACTGCACGACCCAGTTTGCTTTAACTATACCACACAGACTCGTTTTCAAGCACCAAGCTACAAAATCTCCACACAGCTAACGTGTTCTGACTGACAGGGGGCAGGTGTGTATGACTACACTTACCCTCAGTTGTTGGCCGTCTTTAGGAAAACAAATCAAGCGGTTCACGGAAGCTAGTTGCAAGTTTTATTTATATAAAATTCATCAGGAACATAAAAGATTGAGTTTCTTAAAAAAATCTGCAGTTATTTACAGCAGTATTGCACAAGTACAGTGGCAATTACCCTGTCAAAATTCATCAGTGCAAAACATAAAGGAAGCCAGGGAAACTGCAATACAAATGCTACATACGCTGGGTCCTTGGACGCATTAGTGATGGGGCACTATACACAGACATCAGTGCTATTTAGTAAAGGGTACCTGAAAGGTTTGCATACAGTAACCAGAGGTCAAAGAACAGAGACATCAAAACCTATTTGAACTATTACATTTTTGAAATTCCCAAATAAAAGCAGTCAAGTACTTGGCTGGGAGCTTGAAGGTACTTTGTGCAAGGCTGTTTGGGAAGGGTTCCCCCCTGATTTAGCGACACGTGTGGACACAACCTGCACACATGCTGTGCTGAGCGGACACACACAGGCACCAGGCTAAATCAGCAGGGAGGACAGAGCCATCTACATGAAGTCACATGCCCCCTCGGGCTTCAGTGAGCACTTCTATCTTGACACACAGGCCAGTGGGGACCCCGACTTCTTGAGGGAAACGGGGAGCTGGAGCAAGGGCATGGACCTGCAGAAGCTGGCTGGAGTAATGCAGTGGCCAGGAGGAAGGAGCTGAATGGGTTAGCTCATTTCAGTCCACACACCTCAACACAGGAACCACACAGCAGGTGGGGACAGTAAGAGTCCTGGGGAGACGGGTGGTCTTGGCAAATTCTCTAGAACAGGTCCCTATCCAGGACAGCCACACAGCAGCACCTCAAGAGGTGGCAGAATTGGATTTCTCTCAACACTGAGCTGTCGAAGATACTCTTTCGATTAAAAAAAAAAAAGTCTTTCCCATTTGCTAATAATACTTCTCTAAAGATATGGCCAACTTACTGGCAAGTCTGTTTTTCTCAAAAACCAGTTTACTTTACAACAAATGGGTTTAATGGGTATTTTTTTTTTTAAGAGTCCAATCTTCCAGCCTACCACATCTAGGGATTCTCATGGGCAGCAAAATACTAATTTCATCAGAAAGGTGGCAGGATTCAAGAACTGAATGCCAGGAGCCAAAATGGAGGCCACCTTGGGAGAGCGGACCCAGTCACCCCCCACTCAGGAGCTGAAGCAATTGACGGGACGGCAGGGGTGTGGGGGACAGGGATGTCAACACTTTCAAGGACTTAAGACATTAAATAAGCAGAAAATAAATATACAACGTTTTTACAAGTTACAGCATTATGAAACAGTAGGGCACATTACACAGAAAAAGAACCTGCAATATTTACAATCCTTAATTCTGAGAAGTTTAGAAAAACAGTGATTTTTTTTTACACTCATTTATGCCGTACAAAATTTTACAAAGAAAGGTAAAGGAAACACAATTGCACACAGACATTTGGCTCAGTTGATGAATAAAACACGACTTCCTAATCTAATAAATAGTCAAAATATGTACAACAGTGAGAGACAGGAGAGGATGTGTACAGTATGCACTACAGCCGTGAGAGACAGGAGAGGATGTGTACAGTATGCACTACAGCCGTGAGAGACAGGAGAGGATGTGTACAGTATGCACTACAGACGTGAATGAAAGAGATTTAAAAATGATTTCCAGCCTCCCCGTCCCCCACCCCCAAATTCATCAACTTGTTTTTGGGAAGGAAATCTGAAAAATTACTCAGGAAGTCATTTTGTGTGTTTATTGCATCTTGGGGTGAAGCCACAGGACTTCACTCTTTTACAAACCTCACTTGGGGAGGCTGTCAAGGCACAAACCCGCATTATGTATTCACACACACACACACACACACACACACAGAGACAGAGACAGAGGAGGGGGGATCTAGTTCTACTAAAAAAAGTGAGAATGACAGATAATAATAATAAAATAAAAATTAAGTACAAGGGTCTACCTACAGCAGGCAGACATACTTTCTTACTTGCATTTTAATAAACAGATACAGTACAGGGACATCCAGTCATGTCTGAGTTCCGGGTGCCGCATCCTGTTCTCGAATACTTCTACAAGTCATAGAATCCTTTATTTCCCCATGCGCTGCTTGGATGGCCAGCCCCAGGCTGGAGGCCAATGGGACAGAGGTAAGCATGCTTGAAGGGCCACACATGCCACTGGCACCTGGCTCTGGGAGCCTTCTGCACCTGCCCAGGAGGTACCACAGAGTCACGGGGTTGAGACAGTAAAGTGCTCCAGCCGGAGAGACTGGCACATGAGCATGGCAGTCCTAGGAGACAAGCGGCCCAGAACCAAGTATGTCTTTGGTGTGTGTGTGCACGCGTGCGTGTGCATGGGTGTTTAGAAGAACTATGGTTGCACTCTTAATACCACCTTATAAGAACCTTATAGGAACCCTTGACTAGGCTCAACACATGAGGAGCGCCAACACAGCTTTCAAACTATTAAAAATCTAAGGAATCTGGGAAAGAAATGGTTTTAAAAGAAAGACTATTTGGAATCAAATGATCCCAATCTAGAAGGAAAAGCATATAGGCAACACACACACACACACACACACACACACACACACACTTAGGAACATAGGAAAGAATGGATTTCTCTACTTAATAACATAAAAACACTGGCCCTATACAGGGCAAAAAGCAAACACAGTCGTTGGTACTGCTGACTTGCTTGGAAACACACACACTTCTCTAAGCAAGCTGCCTGCTGACGGATGCTTTCATAAGTTAGAGGGCTCCCAGTCCCCTGCCCGCCCCTCTGATGGTTTTCCCTCTGTCCTTTCTGTGTCTTCCCTGGTTATCTGTGCTGTTTGTTTTGGGAGGTGCTGGGGATGGAAGCCAGGGCCTTTACACATGGTAGGGAAGTGCTCCTTCCCCAGGGTGCACACCTCCAGTCCTGCCAGCTCCTGAAATGGCTGACCAATGTGTGGCCTTCTGGGGCACATGATCCTAAGGGGCAGGTACCAAGAGAGAGCACCCCCCACCCCAGACACAGACGGCCCAACAAGATCCAACTGTTAAGAAAATGGAGAAGAAAGTAGTCAGTCATCTTTTGGAAGACCAAAAAGCACGTCTCACCCGGTGTAACGGAGGTTTCCTATATACAGTGACTGGTGAGGAAGAGCCAGTCTTTATTTCAAGGTAGGTTAAAGGAATGGGGGTGGAGTTCAGGTGTCATAGGCCTGGATGAGCAGGGCTAAGTGCCAAGTAGCATGGAAAATGATTACCTGAGCCCCTTGCTCCCTAAAGGACCTGGCCAATCCCCAAAAGTGTGGGCTCTCGCCCACCAGGTACATGGAAGGCAGAGCCTATGACGGCAGCAAAACCTGCAACCAAAAGGGCTAACAGCCTCAGCAAGTGTTGCAAGTCTGCATTCTCTCAAGATGTAAGAGACAAACAAACCCACTCCCAAGAAGTGAAGTAACAAGAGCCCTTCCCACGAGTCAGCTTGATTGATGGAGCTGGGAACAATCCGGGCAGCCCCTAGCCCTTGCTGACCCAAACCCATTGCGTCATGAGAACACCCTGGGCTGAACCTGTGTATCAGTGTGGAGACAGACTGAGGAGGACAAGGAGATGAGGAAAAACACAGAAAGTGTGAAATTTTGCCACAGAAGCAACTGAGCTAAGGAGGTATTTACAAAATGGAGGTGGCACACCAAAACTGACCCTTGGCCACTCTCATCCTTACCATTTCGTAAGAACTGTTTTGGTAGCGACAATTAAAAAAGAAACTCAAAGAAGTCATGGCAGAGGGGAGAGGGGAAACACCATACTCTCCCCGTTTAAAAAGTCTGTACAGTAATCTCCAAAAATAAACTAAGACAGCCTTCTAAACTGGCCGGCTCAGTTCCTACTGCAGGTTTACAGAATCCACTGAGAGTAGGCAACAGGTTCCTTAGAATTTCAGTATAAAAATCATCCACAAGTTGGCTAAAAAGTTTTCATGTTTTTTTTCTAAAAAAAAAAAAAAACCAGAAAAACCCCCAAACAAAAAACAAACGAACAAAAAAACAACCAAATGGTTACCAAAGAAAGTAGGTTGGAAAAACAAAGGAACACACCGCATGTAAACACCTTCCCCGCATGGTGACTCTCCTCCAAAGACCTAGGCTCTGGACACTAGAAGAACCCTCCCTGTTTACATTCACACAAACATCTACTGGAAATCCTGCCATGTGGTGGCGCACAGAAGGGTGACGTTCACATCGACACAGGGCAGTGTGTCGTCCACTCGCAGCACCTCTCTGGGATAGAGCCACCGGCTGCGGCTGCACCAAAGTGCTGGGGTTCTGGCGGTCTGAACAAGAGCAATGTCCACGTTTTTATCCTGGCGGCGGGAAGATCCTGTCAATGTCTTCTCCATACTAGACGGAGGATGAATCGTAACAGTTGTAAGATAACCATTTGAGGGTGGTGAGGGTGCTCTTCAGCCTCTGGGTAGTTATTTACCTGCAAAAACACAAGCGGAGTTCTTGGTTACTCCCTAGCAATCTGAAGAGTGCACATTTAAAGCAAGACAAACATCCCACCTGAGCGGCAGGGGAACTCCATTCCATCTGTCCCGCCAAGGGGACAATGTGACCTCACAGAGTACAAGCATACCAAATGAGTTGTCCATCACTGGGAAAATACAGCAGATAGAAGACCATCAAAATACTCCAAAGGCATCCCGGAACTACAAACCTTCACGTGGGGGCTGAACAAGAGCCACGCCAGCTCTCTGGTGTTGGTGTCTCTGGAGAAGTGGCCAAGGGCGGGGGAGGGGCAGAGGAAAACAAAGGGTGAACGTGGGTCCCTTACTACCAGCCACAGTCACTGGCAGTCAGACATGCTCAGACTCCCTCGGAGGCGGACTCCGGTAGCTGTAATTGGCTTGAGAAAGCAGTGATTTGGGGGGTAATTTGCTCTAAGAAGCTAAATAAAGTGGAATAGTGATGGCCTTTGGCTGCACTGAAGCATAAACAGTGACCCGAGGGGCTGCCACTGTCGCAGACAAGGGGCTGCTGAGTCAACCTCGCCATCCCACACCAGGCCTGGGAAGGAAAGGGCAATTAAGAGCAAAGCCTGGTCGATTGTGACATACGTAAGTCTGTGACTCTCTGAAGCCTGGGACTGATGTGAAGAATTCCGAGTCCCTTTCGCCCTTCCAGAGTGTCCACAGGGGGATCTAACTCATCTCATTGGAGAACAAAAGGCAAGGGAAGACATTTGCCTCAGTGCCACGGGCCACAACCTGGTTCAAATTCAAGTCTGAAGCAGGCCCCACTGGTATCCTTAACGACTAACCCACAAACAGGACCTGGCTGCGTGGCCGCCACAGTACCCCCCTCCCGCCCCCCCTTCACTAGGGTGGGAAGTGCTCCTAAAGACTGTCTGGGAATGACCATGAATCACACCGGGCCAGTCTGTCCCCTCTCAGACTCCAAAGATCCCAGCAGACACCAGCTGCAGAGGGGAGCTCCCCTCTCCCCTCTGTTTACATAGCTCTCAAGCTCAAGGGGCCAGGGCATTTCCCCTTTTCTTTCCATAACAAGATGGGAGGAAATCGGCTTTATGTCAGCGATTCCTGTGGAGGAGCTCCCGTGACCACAGGCTGCGATTTTATCAGCTCTACACACAAGATTGCTTTGTTTTGATTTAACTTTCAAAATTACTTTGCTCCTTTGGTGTGAGAATAACTCAGCTTGGGAAGGTACTCTGGTGCGGACGAATAGTAACGGGGCTGAAAGAGACTGATTCAAAAATAGAACCACAACTCACTAAAACAGAGAGAGCAGGCTCTCCGACTGACTAAGCCATCGGTCCAAGGTGGGAAGACTCAAACGGGCCTGCTGTCATTGAGGCCCTCCGCGGAACCAGACACAGGATGACTGGGTATCTACAGTCAACACGCCAAGAATGGCTTGCCCAAGGGATGGGCCTCAACTGCTTACACTTGGCAAGCTTCAAATTCTTGTCCTGGTAGCATCTGGGGAGGCACCGACTGGCTCACCACGTGAGGATGACAGGTGGCCTGTGGTGGCTGTGGTCCAGGCTAACGAGAAGACATGCACAACGGACACAGAAAATCAAGACAGGTGGCACTGACATGGGAATGCAGGAAATTTTGGCAAAGGAAGACCCGGTCGCCAGGGGTGGCGGTGGTGTGCCGCCCTCTCGGGCCCGTGGTGTGACAGCGCGGCACGTGCCTTTAGCAAGTGAACAATTGCTTTTGGACAACATTCAACGGAGGAAGCCATTAGTACTGAGTCAGAGCACCATGCCAGTCCAGAAATCCCCCGACAGCTGGCACGGTGGCTGGAGCTGCTCCTCTGGCCCGGCACATGTGGCCCACACAACAGAAAACAGCTGCCAGATGGGGGGCGCTGACTGACACCAGCTTCAGCAGGTGTGCCTCCGCTTGAGCCCGGCGGAGCTGACGCACGGCAGATTTGAGAGCCGAAGCAGTATGAGGACAAGAAGCCAGGACTTAATGCTTAGGAAAAGGACTCCCCAGAAGGAGCTCCTTGTGACACACACATGGGGACCCAAGGCTGAGCCTGCGCTTCAGTTTTCATCTGGTTTAAGGGTCAGGAGAGTTGAAAGGATCATGCAAACCGACTCGTCTCCGCGCTCCTTCCCGCCACCCACACCCACAGGAGGGAGCCTGGCCGGGACATGTTCAAGGCAGGCCTGAAAGTAACCGTCATTTGCAGTGGGGGTGGGGGATGGAGGGGGTCCTTAGACAAATGTCAGTGTACAGGGGAGAAGTCACCCACATGCTGCAAGGCCCCTCACAACTTGGGCAGAACTAGAAAGACAAGAGAACAAGCAAAGGACTAAGGGCATCAGATCTGTCTCCCTCGGCTGCAGCTCTTCGCAGAGTTCACCTTCAGGCCTGTGCCCAGCGGGTCTGCATCAGTGACTCACACTCGGGCACTCCCAAGGGCATCTGTGTACCAAGGGCATACAGCCCAGGACCACGCCTGTGCCACCCGGTAGAAAACAGGGTGCTTTTCCTGATTACAACCACTTGAAACAGAAAACAAAGTACAATAAGGAAGGAAGGCCTGCCTCCCTCCTGGCAACCCCTCTATATGGGCCACAGTGTTCCCCAACTTCTTAGCCTGCAGTCCTGGCCCCAGTACCTCAGAAAGTGGCTGCCTGTGGAGACAGGGCCTTCAGCAAGGTGATGAAGACGAGCTCACTGGTGGGGGGTGGGCAAGGTGTGACTACAGAGACGAGACAGTATGCGACGACATGGAGGACAGAGTGGGAACAGGTCAGAGACTCCCGGCGCTGCTGAGACTGATGCTGGACTTGTGGGCCCCAGAACTGAGGCGGAATTAACTCCTGTTCTTTACAGCACCCTGTCTGTGGCAAACCTTTCAGCCTACTGAACGATCATTCTCAGCCCTTCGCCCTTAAAATGGAACACTTAAAGAGAAACACTTCTCAAGATGAAAGCTTAGCAACTGTTTCAGACTAAGTCACAAAGATGCCTGGGAGATCAGTCACGCGGATGCAGGTGGGTGAAGGGGTTACTTAAAAGGCTTCAGAGACAAGCAGGCTCTAAGGTGCTAAGAGGGGCTTGGGGACAGAAGAATCACCCATTGCCAGTGCTAAATGAAATGGCAGGCCTTCAAGCCTTCGAAACAACCCCATGGGGCCAGGGTGGCTCTCCTCAAGCTAAAACTGGCTGGAAGTAGCAGGACAAGAAGTGGCAGGGCCAGGGCAGATACCCTGGATCCCATGCCTTCCTAGAAGGCACATGTCACTGAGGACCACATATTCAAGCTCCCAGAAAGGAGAGTAATGATTACTAGCACGCCAGAGACAGGACAGAAGTTCAGGGTTAACTCCAGAGTCAACACAGCATTGCCTCTAAGAGGGACCTCTCATTGCTCAAGGTCACCTCCCTTTCAGCTCAAAGGAGGTTTCAGAGTGGGTTTGTGCAGTGGGAATAGAGAGCCTCTGAGTAACTGCAGCAACTCAGCTCAGACTTCTGCTGGAATAGGGTTCAAATGCCAATCTCTACTTTAGAGCCCACGCTCAGCATAACACCACACAGAGAGCAGACTGGGGGGGGGGGCTCAGAGTGACAACCACATCACAATAAAATTAAAGGTTGATGGAGATGTAAAATCACAGCAAGGAGGAGACACTGTGAGACTGAGGGGTGACATCTGTGACAACATAACCACACTTCAAAGTCATGTTTCCTGGCAGTCAAGGTAACGGGGGTAAAAAACGATGGTATTGGGGCTGCAAAGACGGCTCAGTGGTTAAGAGCCCTTAGTGGTCTTCTTGTGGACCTGGGTTCTCTGCACCCTCATCAGATGGCTCATAATTGCTCTGAAGTCCAGTCACAGGGGCTCCAATGCCCTCTGTCCACTGAGGGTGCCTGCACACAAACTCATGCACACATACACATAAGTAAACAATGAATAAACCCTCTTAAGAATTGACAGTACCCTATCCCAAGTGCATCCCAAGATAGGCACCCTCAGAACTCTGAGACACAAAGGAATTTGACAAGTTGGAAGAGTGTGTCACATAGAATGTCCACACTGGAAGGCTCCAGATGTCCTAATCTTCTAACAGGTTTATTTATATGCACGCAGCAATCCATAGGAAACCCAATTTTGCACCAGGAAGGACTCTGGTAGTCTCCACCGGCAGTTCTGGCTCCAAAGAATGCGACGCCATGTCCACCTGGATGGTGCAATGCTCCCCCTCCCCGCCACTCAGAGTGAGCCATCCAGGAGGCTGAGGAGACACAGAACACAGCTGTGCCACTTCTATGGGATCCTAATCCAGCCAACTAAACAATGTTTACCAAAGCAGCCAGGAGGCCTTCGCCCCTCTCCAACTTCAGACAGAGACTCTGCTGAGATCCATGCCCACGGCTGCCCAGTCAGGCCAGATGACTGCTGCCGAGAGGCCACATTCACTCTCCTTTGGTCACCAAGGGAACAAGTGCATTTAAACAGCTTAGTGACTGCAATGGCTGGAGAGAAGGCACAAGAGGGACTAGGACAATGTGAAGAGACCTCTGAACACTAGAGGAACAAATGTGCCCCCATCCCCAGACTCCTACCCTGCAAGCAAGCGGAGCTCTCACGATCTATGGTGACCACACTGGCGTGAAAGTCACAGACAAGCTGCAAACGCTCTCACAAACCGTACGTGTATTCTATCTATCTTTTCCTATGTACCATATGACAGAAACTGTGAAAAGTGAAGGTCTTTTATGGGGACACAGAAACCATTCCACAGGCTTAATTGCAGTGGGGGTTACCTGTCTAGCCATCCTGGCAATATGACACACACACATCTACTTGATGGGGATCCTGCTCTATCGCCAGTCAAACATGGTTCACGATTGCTATTATGTCTCCTGGGAGAGAGACAGGGGCAAAACACTCAATTCAGAGCAGGAACATGCTGTTCTGAAATGCTAAGTGGGATGAAACACACTTTAACCACAACCCAGACCTCCTGCTTTGGTTCAGCGAGGTGAAGTCTAGCAAGGGGTGATGCAACAGCCTTATTATTTTTATGTGTCTGCAGAAGGGCCAAACCTTCCTTTCTTTGCATCTTCATTTCCTCCTCCAGAGATAAAAAAAATACCCTGCAAACCTGGCTGAAGTTCCCCTCCAGGCACCTGCATCTCCTCTTAGTTACACGTTCATGGCTCACCGTCCCACAACTGCTGGGTAGCCCTGCAGGTGTAGCACCTGCCAGGCCGACGGATTCCTCACACGTGGGGGAGAGCAACGCAAGGATGTCTAGCCCAACACCCAGCCAGCCATCTGAACACACCTCAGTGCCTCAATCTCTTCTCACATTTGCGTACACCCAGACAGATGCTGCCGGCGCCTGTAGGGTCGAGCGCATCTGCCTCAAAACCACGTCCAAAGCCTCTAAAGGCAGCCGGGTGGACAGAGTTCCTGGCAATACTCAACGTGACACAGGAAGGAGTGGCAATGGCACCCAGGTTCTCTAGCACCCAACACCCAACATCTGACACCACAGTGGACCCATGCCCCTTGGCGGGGTGCATTTGCTTATGAGCAAACTGTCCCCGGTAGTTTCAGGGGCGTTCCTTATTCAGAGAAGCAGCACTCTGGAGTGAATCTAGCCCAAACTCCTCCAGTCATAGAACAGAAATGGTGTGGCCCAGGTCATGTGTGTGAGCACGGCCTAAAACCAAAATGCCAAACCGCTTCTTCCAACTACAAGGGGAACACATGTATGCAATTGTGTCTCCACCCTCCAAGCGACTGCTTTTGCTACAAGAGAACTGCTTATCTGTAAATTCCCGTGTCTAACGCACGAGGCAAGCAGCCCATCCCCATGCTTCTGTGAGTCAGGCTGAGTGCGGATTCTACATTTGCTATTCATGTCTTTAATGGCGCTTTTCACAACAGACTAAGAAAGCAGCTTATCTTGTTAAACTTCAGTTTTCAATTAATGAAGGCCTCTGGAGAACATGGCCCGAGGCCATCCATCTCTGGTTGGTCTCATCCAAGCAAGCAAGCTATAATTTAGGCCTCTCCCTTGTCGGTGGTTTATAGGACCACCTTCGTTTCTAAACGCACGAATACAGATAACACAGTGGGTTCCCTTCCTTGGGAACGAGACACATGCAGGCTTCAAGTTTAAAAAACACAAACGTTTGTGTAACACTTGAGAGAAATTTGTTTCTGAGGGCCACCTTTTCGGCTCCACTGTTAACTGATGCAGGGCTCTGCTGGTGTCTACACCTCAGTCAGTTCATGCCTGCACATGTCCGACTGAGGAGGAAGCAGGCAGTGTAAGGCAAAGATGCACTGTGCCTGTGACCAGACAATAGAAGGGCTTCTTTCCATTCATGCATCGCCCCGTCTGCAGGGTCTCTCTGCTTTAGGCTGGCCACGGCCAGGACATCGCCAAGTCACCGTCAGTCAAGAGCATTCTTTAGGAATACTGACTCAGGGAGGAGGATCTGACTGAAACCCTCAAGAACCCACAGGGGGTCAAGGATCCCAGCTTCGGGGCTGGGCAGGGCTGGGCTGCAGAATGAGTTCAGTTTCTCCTAGAACAACTATCTGAAGGGCTGACATCTTTCAGAGAAACTTCAGTCCACAGCCACGATACCCACAAGTGGACATCTTATTTCCAGAATTAGCGCTCACAGGCGCTCAGGGCCATATGACTTGCACTTGATGTCACTTTCAAAAGATGAGCTGGCCCAGGTATGGGTATAGGAGCAGCAGCTAAGGCAGACAGCACCAACCATGGCCACTGGAGATGAGTGAGAAGTGGGTGGTCTCACAGCCCCTCATGAGGAAGGAGAGGCTTCAAACACAAGGCTGTAAAGACCCAATGACCCTCCACCACTCAAGTTAAATGCAAACTGCTTGCTTTCCCCGTGACCTCCAGACAATCAGGTTCTCTGAGCTTCTCTCTGGACCTGCTGGCCTTCCTGGGCTGTCCTGCTCCCCACAAAAGCCTCTGCCACCCCCCTGCCCCTGAGTCTTCCAAACAGTACCACACTGCAGAGTGGACACCGAGCGTGAGAAGGGGTGGTACACCACCTGGGTATAACTTGGTCAGGGAGCATCTTTCAGAAGGCCTAACCCCTCCCCAGTGCAGCTTTGTCTCCTCCCGCCTAAGCTCTTGGAAAAGTACTAACGCTACACACTACCTTGGCTCTGCATTGTCAGCAGCAGAGGCCCACCATACATGGTCCACCATACACCATACACTTCCTACTCTCAACCTGTGGAAGCACCAGGTAAAAGAAATGCAGGGAGTCTATAAACTCAAACTGTCTGGGCCCTCCACAAGTGTCACCTTCCCAAGGACAGAGGAATTAGCGGAGCCAAAGTGCACCTTAATATCCTAATTCAATGCATGAGTCTATACTGGGGCTTGGCTCAGTGTCTGCCCCCGCTGCCCCCATCTGTCATTTTGGGACAGATGAGAAGTTTAAGTCTATAGTCCCATGACAGCATGGGGTCACTACCCATTTGAGGATCACAACTGTTGCACGTGGCCGAGAAGATGTCATAATTGCTCTCGGGAAGCACACGGTGGAGTATTAATAAGGGGTGGAGTCTTGTGAGAGCTCCCCATCCACACTGGCATACCAAGCAGGGTTGTCCTTGCTCAGGTCTTGTTTAGGTGACCATATTGAGATTCCACGGGGCAGCTTTCCTGTCCTATATAGATGACAAAATCTCACAGCAAATGTCCTGTTCCTCTGGTTTGTATCCTGCCACCCACCCCCCACCGTGATGTTCCCTGACCATCTTATAGATGAATAGTTATAACAATACTAAATAAAGCAAAAGAGAACATGAAATTGGGTGAGTAGGGAGATGGGGAGGATGTGGGGGAAGGGAAGAATAGGATCAAAACATTGTGTGAACGTTTCAAAGAATTAATAAACTTTTTAAAAGAATAAGCTAAGGGAATCATGGCGAAAACAACACACACACATGGGAAGACACACTAGGGCGTCAAGGTGGCATATTAACAAAGTTCTCTGTATGGTTCTAGAAATTATTCAAAATGGAAAGCTGCCACCAATTCCCACGATATAGAGCACGCATGTTCGAGTGACAGCTGCCTGCAGAGCCGCCCTGGGAATCCAGCAGTCAGAGGTGTACAGGATTGGGCATTCACTTGTGACCTCCTCTCCTTATGTGGCCTCAGTTTCCACAGCTCCGCCTCACACTGCCCCACTCTTCTCAAATGTACCCAGTGCACAGCAACCACAAAAAGGCACCTCCATTCCCCTAAGTGGTGACTTGGCAAGACATCCTGTCAGGCTTTGTAAGGTTGGAGGCAACAAAAGCTAACACTAGAAAGAAGATACCTGCCCCGGTGCACACACAAAAGCTAACACTTGAGAAGACAACCACCCCGGTGCACACACTAAATTTCAGAGGCTTCGGTGCATCCTGTCAAGAAGGCGAGCGATGGGTACCAGCTCAGCAATAGGTCATCTGAAGTCATTATTCTCCCACTTCCTGCCTGGCTTCCTGTCCCATGTTCAACAATGGACCATTCGTGTGATGACAGACAATGGGCTGCTCTTCCAACCAGCAAGACTGGTGGCTGCAGCTTTTGAGGTCACTGTGTCACTGTCTGAGTTTGAGGGTGACACTTTGAACTGGCTGCCGACACCTACCATTTGGAGTGTATCTGCCTCATTTTAGAGGAATTAGGGTCTAATTAGCATCTATTCCTCCCCCCCCCCCGCCCCCCAGCCAACTAAGGAAGCTTTAAAGCTTTATTAGTGACTGCACTTCAGCATTGGGTTAAGACATGCTAAGGGTTGGAGAGACGCTCAGCTAGTAGGAGCCCTAGTCACAGAAGTTCCCTTGTCTAAGTTAGACCCTGCGGCCCACATAAAAACGCTGGATGTGATGGGGTGTGCATCTGTCATCCCAGCACCAGTGAGGTGGGAGGCAAAGGAATGAGAGTCGCCTGGAAGCTTGTAGGCCTGCTAGTTCAAAGCAGAGAACTAACTGTCAAAAGTTGTTCTCTGACCTCTACACATGCACAGCGGCCTGAAAGGTGTATACAATCACACACACACACAAATGAAAAAAAAAAGATACACAAAATAAAACCTAAAATCTTGCAAAACAGTACAGTGATGTTTATTTACATTTACTGTGTTAAAAGGATGGGAAATAACAAAGTCACATCAGATGCAACCATCACAAGACGCATCCTTAAACATGCAACCATGAAATAACGTTATAAGGAAAGCAGGAGGCCGAGCACACACAGCCATGGAAGAATCTGAGGCGGTACATAGTGCATCAGTACAGAACCTGAACCATCACCTGGATGCCCTCCCTGAGGGGCCAGCCAGAGGATGTGATAGCTCTCACTCTACCCCCGACTTGGACCATCCTCAGCCATTCACAGTCCCCAGGGAGCTGCTTCAAGCATGCCCATCTGGGAGGGCCTCCTCGGCCTCTGCCCAAACCTTATGATTTAAAATGAAACTTGCACAAAAATATCCATCAAACGCCTGGTTCTGCAGACAAAGGCTTCCATATGACCGGAGAGTAGGGTGCTGTGTGAGCTCCTCTCAGTGTACAAACCCCAGCAGTACAAAGACCTGCCCACAGCCACGTCCCTCCTGAAACACCCTCACCCACGGGCATCATAGCCAGTTCCTATCCAGACTTAGTCTCTGGCAGAAATGGCGTGTGTGGTGGTTTGAAAGAAAATGGCCCTCAAAGGGAATGGTACTTTTAGGAGGAAGTGTGTCACTGTGGGAGCATGCTTTGAGGTCTCTTTTCCTCAGGCTTCCCTCAGTGTGACAGTCAGCTGACTTCCTGTTGCCTGAGTCAAGATGTAGGACTCTAGCTCCAATACCACATCTGCCTGCATGCCGCCATGCTCCCTGCTGTGATGAAAATGGACTGAACCTCTGAAACTGTAAGCCAGCTCCCTGAATTAAACGTTTTCATTTATAACAGTTGCCACGCTCATGGTGTCTCTTGGCAGCAATAAAAGCCTAAGACAGCCTGTCCTCCTGGACTCTGAACCCAACTCCAGCCCAAGACTAAAATGCAGTCCTTTACATTCTTGAGGAGCCTCCTGCCCTTTACCTCTGTCCTCAGCAGAAGGACCAGGCTCCTGAACGTTCCATGGCCTCATACATTCTATAAGTCCTCACAGAAACGCTGAAATCTCTAACGAATCCAAGGCCAAGGGATTAGTGGATGTAACTTTAGTGGTAAATTATGAAATCAACCATTCTTCCCCAAAGATTGCCATTTTGGATCTAGGCTTAGAAGGTATTTATATTCTGTGAAGAGATCCATGTCAGGGGGCAGATGCCAGGCTATGTCAACTAAACACAATATTGTGAAAAATTCCTCAGCCCATTCATCAATGTGACAGTTCCCATTTAATGACAGAAGCGTAACTATAGCGCGTGCGCACACACACACATCCCCCAACACACCCCATGGAAAAGCAGGAAGGGGAACTGAAATTATTCTCAAGGTTCGGGACTCCCTGACAGATCTGCTTCTCAGTGGGGGTGGAAAGGAGTAGGGTGGTGGCAATGGTGGTGTCCCTGTGTGTCTGAGGGAGGTCTGAGTAGCCCTGCCGGCAGAAAAGAAGACCCCAAACAGCTCATGGGGAGCACTCACTTATTTTGGACCCACTGGCTAATTAGAAAATGTCTATATAAAGACAGAAACACCTCAAGGTCCTATGCCTGACATCTCTCCAGAGAGAAGAGAGGTTACATTTGAATGAAGGAGAAGGAGCCGAAGTTACTTTCGGACACGTTGTTAAGAAACTGGTCATCCCACCCACAGCCATCCTGAACCTTAGAATCAAAGCCTATACCCTCAAAAGAGGACTCCCTGGGAAAGGGGGTACCAAACAGACAAACGTCTTCATTCTATCAGGTGAGCACCAAAACTGTTTTTAAACGTACTGCTGGTAAATAAAATGATGAACTAAGTTAACTATTATTATAACTAAAGTCAGGAACATACCTGAGAAGTCTATGGAGCAGCCAGCCAACCTTATTTAACCTCCGCGAGGTTCACGTCATAAGCTATTGATTATCGCTCTCCTAACATTTCAATAACCCAATGTGCAACGTCCCTGGCACCCCTTGCTGGTAGTCCTGGCTGAATGACAGTCTAGACTTTGATAGCTCTACACATGGAGAAGCACCTTACACGAACTGAAAACTAAGTGCTCCATATTTACATGGGACTATTTCAAGATGTACATAAATAACCTTTTAAAGGAGTTTTAAGCCCTTTAAATATGCTGAGGTCTCTTGCACATAAAACACTTCTTGCAGTTTCACATTGTGCCTTAGCTAAAGGCAAGCACCCAGATGCAGCAGGAGAAGACGTAAAGAGAGAAGTGATGTAGCCCGCAGCTTGTCAGTCTCCTTTCTCATGGGGGTGGGGAGGGGTCCTTACCCTCCTCGTGTAAGATTCGTTGAACTCGTCTCCAATCCGCCGGAGCTCCTGTGCAATCCAGATCTCAGGGCGAATATCTGCAGGTTCCTCCTGAGACTGCCTTATGGAAGCTGTGAGGGCACAAAGAGACCAGAAATCATGCCAGGGTCCACAGCACTGAGAACATCACACATGAATTTCTAGGAACAAACCCATCTCACACACTCCCGTCCTTCAGGACACCCCCTGGCTTTCAGGGACTCTCACTCCGGTGCTGAGAACCATGAAGGACGCATCATCTTAGTGAATGGCCTAGGCGGCTTTCTGCTGCTGAGGAACCGGTTTATTTGGCTCTCACAGTTGATCACAGTCCATCAAGACGTCAAGGAGCAGAGGCAAAAGAAGCAACAACGTTGTTTACTAGCTAGCCTACTAAGTCTGCCTTCTTATACAACCCAGGGCCACCTGCCCAGGCTAGCCCTGCCTGCAACAGGCTGGGCCCCCACATCAATCATTTATCAAGAAACTACCCCAGAGATTTCCCTGCATGCAACCTGAGGAAGGGAACTCCTCAATTAGGATTCCCTCTTCCCAGGAGACTCTAGCTTGTGTCGAGTTGACCAACACAACAAAGCAGAACCAGTAGTCAATGTGTAAGTGACAAAGAACTAACTTCACAGAATTGGAGACTTAGACTTACAAGAACTAAATCATCCTGGCCCAGCCACACATACTCCTACTCCCAAAAGAGTCCTCAGCAGCATGGTGGAGATCACCAAAGAAACACGACAGCAACCGGTGATGTGGCTTAGTCGTGAAGGCAGCTGGCACCAAACCTGACAAGCTTGATTTCCGTCCCCAGAATCTACAAGGTGAAGGCAGAGCACTGACTCACAGCTGACTTCTGCCTTACCCATGAACACAAAGTAAATGGAACAATGATGAAAAAGAAATAAGTAGCCAGGCGGTGGCGTCGCACGCCTTTAATCCCAGCACCTGAGAGGCAGAGGCAGGTGGATCTCTGTGAGCGCGAAGCCAGCCTGGTCTACAGAGGAAGTTCCAGGACAGCCAGGGCTATAAAAAGAAGAGGAAGGAAGGAAGGAAGGAAGGAAGGAAGGACGGACACCAGTGATAAAGAATTTGCCTAGCATTCATGGGGTCCCAAGGGCTATCCCTAGAACTACACTAAAAAAAAAAAAAGATAAAACATCAGAGAACATAAAATTTTAGTTCCTTAGTAAAATACCCATAATACCCACTTTGGTCTTAGAACAAGGCACAAATTCCTAGGAACAACTCAAACCCGATGAAACGTAGAAACCTGAGCTGCCCAGAAGATGGCTTTCTACAGAAGCAGGGCCAGTGACACCAAGAGCTCATCCAGACGGGAGAGGCATCAGCCCGTCTCTGGGTGTCACAGTTCCACTCTTTCCCCCATAGACACTAAAGAGAGATATCTAGCTTCAACTCTGGGGTTGGGCGGGTGTGTAGAGGCGGGGATAGATATATGCTTTATTTATGAGGCTGGTGGGATGATCGAACTTGCTGGTCAACTTACCTAATGTTCGTTATGGGGCAAGATTCACTGATTTACCCAAGGAAATGACTGTGAGCCATGTGGTTCTAGGAGGCCAAGCTGAGGTCTCATGGACCTGAAGCTCTTGATGACGAATTTCTTCTCTCTCCTCTCTCTTCTCCCCTCCCTCCCTCCTCCCCTCCTACCTTCCCTCCCCCCTCCCCCCCTCTTCCTCCCTAGACAAGGTCTGACCCTGCACCCAGGCTGACCCTGGATTCCTGATCTCTTGCCTCCACTTCCCAAGTGCTGGGGTTACAGGTGTGTGTCACCAATTGCCTGGACTCAAGATGCAACACGGTTCACACTTTGGTCTTGGTCTGTTTAAAACCTTCAGAAAATTGCTTGAGTTCTCAGCAACGCCTTCTGAACTCAAGGAAGCTGGCCTGCTTTTTGAGCCACCTGATCTTTCCTGCTGGCAAGGGACATTTGGGGATGGTTCGACTTCCTCTCTCTTGACTGAACCCTCTTATGAAGCAGCATGACCTTCCCCATGCATCTCATGTCTGCAGCACTGCTGTTCTTTACACACGGAGAGAATTATGCTTTAATCAGCATTGCCAGCTTCTCCCACTGTAACACGAAACAGTGACTAACTCTGATGAATGCCTCCACACTGTAAAAGAAGCCTCCTGGCATTCTAGCTAATTCTTCTCTCACATGTATGCTTCAGAAGGTGCTCGGTTTCACACTTGGCTGGGAACTTAAAAAGCCACTGAAGGAGCTAGCCTGGGTCACAAGCTGACTTATCAAAATTCGCACTTAGCAAGCACACCAACCCTGCTAGCAGCTATGGCTCTCTGGTGGCCAAACTCAACTTGTTTAGAGATAAATGCCTTGTTGTTTGAGGAGATAAGCAGCCAGCCTGTTTCTCCCATAAAGAACAGTTCAATGGCTGTTAGTACAAGTAGGTACATAGATATAGATTCCTACAGCCCATCAGGGAGGCTCAGGGTGGGAGAGAATGGAAGCCCTAAGGTCCACAGACCAGATTCTGAAGAGAAAAAAAAAAAAACAGAAAAAAACAAAACAAAACACTGAACAAAGGACCAGAAACAGTGGCAAGCCTGGGGCCCTGATCTGTGATTTCTAAGAGCACTTAAGAGTCAAGAGGGTGTATTAACCCAAGATAATGGTTAGACTAAGCTTAGTCTACACTGTAATCGGCAGGCAATAGCTCTGGGTTAGTAGGCAGGCTACCAGCTGTACTTAGGTGTAATTTTCAAATGCTATTACAAAATAGCGATGGACAGCGTAAACACCACTCACAGAGGAGGCTGGTGTAGCTCAGACTCGCTAACATACCACCCAGCCTTTGTGTGTGTGTGTGAGAGAGAGACCACGTAGCCCTGGCTGAGCTGGGACTGCCTATTTAGGCCAGGCTGGCCTCAAACCATCTGCCCCTGCCTTCTGAGTGCTAGGATTAAAGGCGTACACCATTCATGTCTGGCTGGTGTTTTGTGTTTTTAAAGATCAAGAAGCTGATTTCTTTTTTTCTGTGATGCTAAAGATCCCAAGGCCTCCAATGTAATGGTCAAGGGTTCTACCAATGGAGCCACAGCCTCCAGGATAGTTGTGCTTTTAGATTTTTATTTACTTTTATTTTACGCATGTAGCTGTCCTTGCCTGCAGGTACTTACGTGCACTGTGCATGGCTGGTGTCTGGGGAGGCCAGATGAGAGTGTCAGTTCCCTTTGAACTAAGGTTACAGATAGCTGTCAGTTGCCATGAGGGTGCTGGGGCTATCTCCCTAGCCCCTTTGGTTTTTGTTTTTTTGTTTTTTTATGAGAAGCAAATACTACTCCTCTGATCTAAACTGAAAATTAACGGCTAGTATCTGCTCCACGAGGCACAGGTAATATGCACACAGTAGATATGAACTACGCTAGAGTCTACGGTTAGCTGTGCACTTAAAGAAAAGCCCTCTGGGGATGAGTCTGTGTGTATGAGCACATGCGTTTATGCCAGTGTGTGCGGTCCAGAAGAGTGAGGCGAGTGTTATTCTCCATCCTTCTCTGCCCTTCTCTGCCTACTGCTTTTGGAGGCAGGGTCTCTCCCTGAACCCAGCTCACATTCTCCTCCATGAGGTCGGAACCCAGAAGACTTCAGCAGTCCTGTCTCTGTCTGCACTCAGAGCTGGGGTCACAGGCATGTGTGCAGACACCTGGGCTGTGACTCAGGTGTGGGATCTGAACTCTTTATGACTTTGGCAGCTTAACCAGTGAGCCATCCCTTCAGTCCCAATATACTAAGTTTATACCAAAAAAAAAAAATCCTATTTAGAGTATTTTATAAGGCATCATCTTCCTTTGTATTGAAGGCTTACTAGTTACATATATGGTATGCTGCTTAACAAAATATCTTACACATATATTTTCCTTGGAGTATAGGGATGGGGTGCAGGGAGGCTTCCTACTGAGCTCCAGTTTTATGCTAGTGAGTGCCATAATTGGTGCTGCGCCCTATGAGAACAAAGCAGAGCACAGAATGGTCCAACTCATCCCTTCTATACACAGTGCAGGTGAGCTAGAAGCGAGGTCTTCATTCCCAAGGCAGAGTGGCTCAGTTTCCTCCCACAGTTACCCTGCGCACCGACGACCACAGCTGTGGTACACAGACACCACAGTTGTTGATCTTCTGAAGGTGCACCTGGAGCCTGTGGGCTGGAGACCCAGGGCTCTGAGAGCATGCCACCCCACCTCTTGACTCCTGTCACCCTGTCTTGCACGCACCCGCTAACTAGTGATATGCCTGAGGATTATAAATGTTCCCACGTGTTCACAGAAAAGCTGTTTCTCAAAGCCCCTCCAAGCAAGAGGGCCACAGTTCTAAACCAATGAGGACTTTTTACACGCAGATAAAAATTCTTCAAAGGGGAAATTCTTAAGTCACAGTTGCAACCTCAGAACAGTTTCAGTATTTAAGAAACGTTTCACTCTGTGAACCTGGCATGAGTGTGCATGCGCGTGCGCGCGCCCGCGCGCGCACACACACACACACACACTTCAAGCAGATGAAGTGCACGAGACCACACATGTACTATGAAGCTGTGACTTGCAGCCAGACTCCAGCCCTGCAGGCCACTAGCCTGCACCAGAGGGGACTTCCCAGGCTCAGGTTTGTTCCTCTTTACTGTTAACAAATGCAACTATTAAAACTTTCTTATGTGCTGGGTCAAACACATGCAGCTTTGCCAAGTGTCCTCTGCCTGCTGAGTTTTCATATAACTCCAAGGAAAAATCTTTTGAAATCTTAAACATGATTTTTCTATGTGGCACGAAACCAATTCATTTTTCTACGCAGGAGCAGGGGAGGGAAAGGGCATTCCTGACGCCAAAGGGCCTCAGTGATGCAAGATGTGGGTCACTTGGTCAAGAGTTTTCCAACTCATAAGGCAACACAAGCTCCTCAAAGCTCAGTAACTGGAAGGACTGATATCATGGGTAGGTGGTTGGGAGTGAAATCAAGCTATGACTTCGTTGCACTGAACGCAATGGGTTCAAAGAAGTGAGGTCACATTGTGGCGCTCAGGGCCCTCCCGCCAGTTGTCCTCGCCTGCAACAGTACTGTGTAACAACACGGACAGGCGTCCTAGCACATCAACTTACAATCTCACCTGCAGTCCCAGATCAGGAGCAGGATAGCTCAGTCTCTATGACTAGGGGGCACCTCCTGTCCTGGTGGCCCTGGTTCCCACCAGCACTACAGTGTAGCCAAAGCAGAAGCCAACTCGAAACCTGCAGGAAAACTTCAGCTCTGTCTCTGGATGGTCAGTAATCCACAAAGATTAAAATTTTAAAGTAATAAGCACGAATTAAACCAAATCCATATTCAACTCAGAACAGGAAAAAGACTCCCTGATGTCCAAGTAGACAAAGGAATGTGTGACTTTGAAGAAACGATTGCTTATTTCAATAACACAACAGAACACACTGAAGACAGTCAAATGCAATTAGTCCACGTAGGAAGAAAGATGGCTAACCTCTCTGTAGCCGTCCCAGGGTTGTCCATTCCTGTCCCTGCCGAAGCTCTGACCAGACAGACCACCCACACCTAAAAGGGCCCCTCCAAAGATTCACTTCCTTGTAGATTCAAACCAGCTACAAAATAATCCCCCAAAAGATGCTTCAAATATGGCGTGGTGTGGGGGAAGGATGTCCGCAGGTAGACACTTTGATTGTCAATGTTCTCTGCGGCAAATAAAAAATTCTGGGATGTTGGATCAACACAGTAATCTGCTTACTTAAGTTTATCATTAGAAACAATCGTTATGTATTTATGTACACCCAGAGCTCACAGGAGGAATAGAGCAACCAGCCAGTGTGCTGAGGCAGCCTTCAACTCTACCTTAGCCAAGTGGTCCTGTCTCTTCCCAGCCAGGCAAAGGTAAGGGGGAGCTGTTGCCACTGTAGTGAGGGTACACTAAAGGCTGTGTACTCAGAAATGCCACCCAGAAACCAGTCAAGTCTCCCTCCTCATGCTCATCCCTTCCCTCAACCTTTCCAGGTCTTTTTTTTTTTTTAACTTTCATCATTTAATTTCTTGATAGACAAATCTAACAAGTCTACTGAGCCAGCTGACAAAAATGAAAGCTATCAGAAATAAAAGTACAGGGGGCTAGAGTTAAGCCGTCTGCTGTACAGGCGTGAGCTTGGATCCCTAGCACCCAGCACTGGGAAGGCAGAGACCGTGGGATGGTAGGACTCACTGGCTAACCAGCCTGAAGGACTCTGTGACGCCCACGTTCAGTGAGAGAACACAGTCGTAAAGTCTAAGGATCAGAGTGACTGAGGAAACACCCAACACCGCTGGCCTCAGCACACCTGTGCATGTAGGCACACGCACATACCATACACACACACACACACACACACACACACACACACACACACACACACAAATAAAATTAAAAGAAATAAAATTTAGTATTTATAAATAAAGCAACAGCATATAGCCTAAGAGCTTAAGTTTCTCTCAGGCACATTAGTGTCAAGCCTGAGTTGTCAAACAAATTCAGGACGGCACCTTCAAAACAGCTGCTAGAATGAAATGCTCAGAAACGAAGTGCACGACCCAGAGCCAAAGCTCTCCTACTCACTCTTCCGGCGTCCTCCCCACTGCCTTCACGTAGCCCCGAGCTAATAAGTCCTAACGGGCCACTTTCATCCGTTTCCAGCCGGATGGTTTGCAAAGCCCAGTTTCCAAAAACCTCTGTCTGAAGTTGGACAGAAATGTGGAAACTAGTGTTCACAAGGCCTTTCCCCTTCACCAAGGCCCGTTTCGTGCAATAAAGTCTAAAATGAGTGGCAAGTAAGATGCAGGGCCTTTTCATTCATCTCTGACTCCACATCAGAAGCCCTCACTATCCCTTCCATCTGAGCTGTCCCCCAAAAACACACTAGCCTATTTACTAACATGGGTGGCATGCGGGGAGCCCAAGCTGCATTACCCATGTCCAGAGACATCTCAGTTGCAGAGGGAGCACAGCTTCTAGTGGGAGACAGGGTAGACATCCTTGGTGACAGGCCACCTGGTTTCTCATCACTTCTGCTTACTGCCAGGTCAGGTGCCCTTTCCCACAGTGCTGCAGTCCCCACTGACAGCCAGTAAGTACTACAAAGCTCTCTTGGAGGAACTGAATGCTCCCTTCTAATCTTCCACCCCATCATGATTCTGCCCCAGGGCTGTAAGACAGCCTATAATAATCCCTCTCAACCATCACACCCTTCTCTCTCTCTCTCTCTCTCTCTCTCTCTCTCTCCTCTCTCTCTCTCCTTTACATTATTTTGGATTTTACTTATTTTTATTGTATGTACATGGGTGTTTTGCCTCTGTGAACATCTGTGCACCAAGGGCATGAGGCAGAGAAAGGACCTTCCGGAACTGTAGTTAGGTGGTTTTCAGTCACCACGTGGACGCTGGTGATCGAACCCAGGTCCTCTGAGAGAGCAGCCACCGCCTTTAGCCCCTGGAGACATCTCTCTAGCATCTCATCTCTTTTTAATCACCAAAGCTGCCAAACCTGATCCACAGCCAGTTCCTCTCGTGAACAACACGCCCTGGCTAGGAGGCTCCTAGCCATAACGGTGCCTTCTCTCCTGCCATGCTCCTGACACCAATGCTCTGAAGAGCACAGGGCGTCATTTCATACTCACCGGTCAGGCCAGGACACTCCTGTGTCTTGGTCTCTTTGATCCTGTCCCAGTAAATCTCTGGGTCAGCTCCATCTCTGTCCACTGCTGTTATTTACATTAAGAAGATTATGGGAATCTGACTGTACATCTTATTTTAGTAAGCATAAATAGCTTCAAAATTTCATTGGTCAAATGAACACCGGCCCTGTATTCACTTTAGAACAAAAACATAAAACCAATAACCCTTCCTATTGAGCCATTTCACCATTTACGCCACAGAACAATCAAAAGAACTACGTGGAAACCCTTGAAACGCAAGGACTGGAGACATAGCTCAGTGGGAAACCCCGGACTAGTGAGCAGGAATCCCTGGGCTCCAGCCCCTGCAACACAAGTATGGCTTGGACTGAAGACTCAGTGGTAGGATACCTATTCGACCTGGCACAAGTGAGGCCTCAGCTTGATTCTGCCTGGCAGCTGACACACTAGGAAGTCCTGAACTACAGGGTGTGTCTGAGGCCAACCTGAGTTACATAGGGAAAGTCTAAGCCCCGCCCTCAACAAGGCCAACATTACCATCCAAACCACAAAGGCAACATCCAACATCCAAATACATTAGCTCACTTACGACTTTCCTCCAGAATAGGTCATTTAGAAACCCAATGTTCCTAGCTTTCAGTAACTATAAATTACTTCATGACAAAATCATATTGGGGAGATAAGAATTTACACTATAATATAAAAACTCCTGGGTTCCAGAGTTAACTGTGGCTTCCCGTATGTAATTTAAAATCAGTAGCAAAAAAGAAAAACAGTGACAATAGTTTCCCCCTTAAATTTATGTAAGGTTTCACTCTTGACTGTTTTTTTTTTTTATCTCAGTGACAACAAAGACCAAGACACAGACTAAAAAAACAAGGGCAGAAACGGCCTCTGCAAAAGTCACCCCTTAGCTTTTTTTTTTTTTTAAATGAAAGCCTTAGTTACAAACTTAGCATTTATAATAGCCATATACAAACTCAAGCAGTAATTCAACACAGATGCACGGCCATAGCGGGAACTCGCCGAAAGGACCGAGACAACAAAACCTTCCCACTTCCCTGCACAAAGGCAGCTGCCTCCTTTTACCCATCTCGGAGGAACAGAATAAACTCTCCTACCTCAATTCCAGACGCTGCTTTGCATAATTGCAAAGACAATCACTGTGCTTGGACAGTTAATGGTTTAAATGTCTGTCCCAGCTGGGCTTTGAGACTCTTCCCAGACAACCCCAAAAGCTCCGCACCTTGAACAGGCACGTTAGACACGTTCAGGCTGAAGGTGACATTGAGCCACTTAAGGACGTGGCGTAGACCAAAGTCAGTTCTGTGACAAGAAAGAAAAGTAGAAAGAGCTAAATGCGGCTGCCAAAGAAAGCTGGAGGGTTCATGAGCTGACAGAGCGACTAAGATTAGTCGGAGAGGAGGTGGGAGCCAAGTTCCTTCACCAGCGGCCTGCCGCCAGCTTCAGGTGACAGTCAGCTTCTGCACACTAGTGCACAAGTCTGAGGGAGGTGGCAGAAAGACACTTCAAATGCACAAATGTTACACAACTGTGTCCCATGCCCTGCTTCCATACAGGTGACTTCTCAGTTGGGAAAACACCAGACTGAAATAAAGCTCAAAGTTAAGAGTGAAATTTATAGCTATGCTTAATCGGTCTGTTCTGATCACGAACACCAGCTCTGGTGACTGCAGGTGCAGGAAGACACGGGAAAACTGCTGTCACTCTGAGTTCACGGCGACAGCCTGCTCCTCTGAGCAAGCCCGTGACATGCCTCTCCTCTGGCCCACAGAGGCAGGGCAGACACAGCTGGCTGGCAGCGACAGCTCGAGCCCCTTCTGAAAAGTCCCCCATGTAATCCAGGATGCTGGCGTTGCTGTTGGGAGCTCTGACCACTAGAGTGGCCTCCCCACTCCCCTATTTCAGGCAAGAGCTCCAGGCACCTGTCATGATAATGGGACTATCATAGCAGAAGGACCAAGACTCCATGCCGGTCATTGGCTAAACCCTTCCACTGCTAGACTTCATCACACCAACAGTGCAGGAAGAGGGTGGACACCAAGGTAGCCCTCAGCACTTGCACTGCAGAGGCCAGGCTTGCAGTGGAGAAACCACACAGAGCTAAAATTCAAGAGAAATCAGGAGGTGAGCTGCTACAAGGTACAGCATGCAAAACTTACATATTAGTTTAAGTAAAGCTGAGGATTGGTGTCTCATAGATACTTATGTCATACTTATCCTGACCTCATCGCCACTATTTTATGCTGAGAAACTTGTCAAGGCTCCAAAAGCCAGACGAATCAAAGCAAAACAACAAAACAAACAACAAAAACCAAAGCTCTCTCACTGTCTGTGGGGCTGGGGATCAAATCCAGGGCCTTGGATGTGCTGCCAAGTGCTAGCCCACTGAGCTACATCCGAGCCCTAAGAAATATCCTTGCATTTTCTCTAGCATGGTCAACATATAGAAAAGTAACACAATATACTCTGTGCATCTTCAGACACAAGCATTCCTAAGGGAAAAACAGATCCTGTCCCCCTTAAGTGGCTGGAGAGACGGCTCAATGGTTAAGAGCATTGCTGCTCTTACAGGGGACCCAAGTTGAGTTCCCAGCACCCACATCAGGCAGCTTATGGCTCCCTGTAGCTGCAGTTTCTGGGGATCCAATGCCCTCTTCTGGCTTCCTCGGGCATTTGTACAAGTATGTGCATAAGTGGGCACATGTATACACACACACCAATTACAATGAAAACCTTCTAAAACTTTCTAATTTTTCATTTATTCTTTCTAAGTTGCCTATATTGAAATGTTTCAGTAACAAGAATAGGAAACTACACTCTGATACAAGAGAATGCGATCTGCCCTGCGGGGAAGGGGAGAAGCCGAACACCGTTGCATCCCAGCCTCTCTGTTACATGTATACTCATCTTAAACTCAAACAGTCGGTTTTAGTATTTCTTAGCTTCAACTTCAAACACACTCTCACTCCCAAGGAAACAGAGCTAAGTCCAAGCACACCAAGTAGTCCATACTGTGCAGAGGCGGGCAGCAGTACCAACGATATTAAGGCCAGGTTTCACCGTCAGACAACCAGCTCTTGAGGTCTCACTTTGGGAAAAGGCAGGAAAAGAAACCCACTCCAGGGGCTGGAGAGATGGCTCAGAGGTTAAGAGCATTGCCTGCTCTTCCAAAGGTCCTGAGTTCAATTCCCAGCAACCACATGGTGGCTCACAACCATCTGTAATGGGGTCTGGTGCCCTCTTCTGGCCTTCAGGCATATACACAGACAGAGTGTCGTATACATAATAAATAAATATTTTTTAAAAAGAACACTCTTTGAAGAAACACTCTTTGCCAATTCTTAGCTAAGGCTAGCCTATCCCCTTGCAAGTGACAGGGGCAGTCTTGAGTGATCAGACATCAGGCCTTCTCAGAAGTAACAGGCTGGTCCACAACACTGGCCTGCAGGGGAAAGTGGTTCTCTGCTTCTAAAAGACACACTTCTGAACTCTCGGCAAGTTTCTGCCACATCAAATGGTCCATCTCTAGCAGGAGGCCTAGGCTCAACCCCAAGCCAGACAGAGCTGGTACAGGCAGGGTTTCCAGCTACCCCTGCACGGTCCAAAGATTTGCCAGAGAAGCCAAGGTTCTTCTCAGGGTGAAGTTCAGGTCCACCAGCTGACCCGCAACAAGTTCAGACCTCCCTCCCCCACTCGAGAGAGTCTCTAGGAAAGAGTTTCCCCTCTTTGCTTGTTTGGTCTGGAACCAGAGGGCTTTTGAGTTACACACAGCCGTACTCCCACAGACTTCCCTGTGAGTTTCTTAGGCTCCAGAAGGGCAGTTCCTTTCCACAGACATCACAGAGAATGTTGCATGCCAGCTGTGCCTATGGCCAGCAGGGGCACCTCCTGGAAGGCAAGAAGAAGCAATGAGTCCCCACTGGGGGATTCCTGTCCAAGCTCCCACAGCATGTGGGGAACTCGGGTCCCCACAAGATGGACGAGGAGACTAGAGACAGACTTGACAGATGCGCTGTCCTTGGGTCAACAGAGGAGCAGCCAAGAGCCTGCTTAGACTTGCTCTGCGTGGTTGTACAAGGCTGAAGAGAGAGGCAAACAAGAAGGGCACTGACAGGGGCCTAGGGGCTGGAGATGGTCCATTCTACACTGCTTACAGCTGGACATATTTTCTTCTTCTTTTTATGTCTATGAACTTCTCTAAAAACAAACTTGCTATCAACAATTTTAATTTTAAAAGAACATGTCAGGGCATGTCCCTCATGCCACTATTAGTTTTTTAAAGACTTATTTGTATATGTGTGTGCGTGTATGGGTATATATGTGTGTGTATGAAAAGCCTTGTCCCATGCTGCCCTTGCTAGGCACCACTGTCCAGGACAGAGCGCCAGCTGTAAGTAGACAGATATCCTGCACCTGTCCCCCTCTCCAGCTTCCTGTACATAAACTAAAACCAATCCCTCTCCAGGCTATCTCTTCTACCTTATAATCTAATCACATACAACTATAAGACTTGGGATTTTCTTTACTAATCGCCCCTAGGGGCATTACCTATTATGGGATTAGATCTGGTTATCCACACATACAGGAAGCAACGGAGCACAGTCCCGGGCCCGGCCACCAGTCACACAGGGCAAATGAGAACGACAACATACGTGATAGTTATTAAAAAGAGGACATGGCTAGTCTCTTTCTAATGTTATTCCATGTAGACAGAAATAGCAAAAGGCGAAAGAGATGATTTTGAAAACTCTGAATTCTCTGTGGCCAAGGTCAATCAACATCACCTTGTTCTAATTTGATGGTGCACAGCCACCAACGTGTCAGTTTTAAAATGTGGGGTCCTTTGAGTAGGATAGGTGCCTTTTCTGGGGTCTCTACCCCAGAGACACCATAATCTAGCTTCCCCAGTGATGACACCTGGGGGTGGCGGCTATTGAGCCAAGAAGAGGGAGCCTCTTCAGACACCAAATCCACCTTGATCTTAGATGCCTGGCCCCTGCAGTTGTGGAAGTGAACCGCCGCTAAGCCATTCAGCCTGGAATTGTTATGACATCCTGAATGGAGTAAACACAAATGGCAAACACGACCTAGTTAAAAGATACAGACCCCTGAATCCCCAAGGGAGGGCAGCTCCATATCCAGGTCTGCCTTGATCATAAGAGAGCATTAACGTTGTGTGCAAAGCACAGAAAAATGGGCAAGGGGAAAGAGGAGGGCTTCTGGGGCTCAGCACTGAAGACTGACACCGGGGTAGTTAGCCTTCATTGCCTTCACATAGCCCGGACAGGCTGCTCCAGAAGCAGGCAGTCGGAGAGAATGCACCAAGAACTAACTATCTCTTCTCACCAAGGGCCCCTAGGAAAGGATGACTGAACAACAAAGAACCCAACTGTAAGTGGGCTTAAACCTACTTAGTTTAAGCATGGCCATTGGAGAGAGATCTTCCAGTCCAGCCCCAGCCCAGGGACGACTGGGGTCACTTAGATTCCAGCAGGAGACACTGTGGGCTGAGTGTCAAGTCCCTGTCTGGGAGAAGCAATCCTGCTGCCCTGCCAAGTAGTACTGGTGGGGCAATATGGCCACCTGGCTCCAACTCTTGACCGGCAGATGCAGTCCTTAGTCCTTTATCAAGGTAGCAGTAGACAATTCTAGCTGCAAATCTCCAACGAAGCGGCAAGGAAGAGGCTACAAGGTAGGGTTAGCTACACAATATACACTCACTGAAGGAGCCAGTGCAAAGTGATGTTGCAGGCCCACAGCAGATCAACCTATAAATGCACTAAATAAAACAATGCACTTTAAACGTAATGCATGTATCTTGGGGACATGAAGGGCAGAGGAAGACAGACCCTATAGACATCAATCACCATTTTTTTCTTTTAAAAGGGTTAATATATTGACATTACATAATGCAAAACTTGCAGCAACAACAGAACTAATGAAGTAGGAGACACAATAGGCAGGTTGTTTCGTTTTGAGAATTCCTGCATCATTCTCCAAAGTTGATGACACCTCAGCAAAACAGAACTATAAAGGGAGTACCAGAGGACAAGAGGAGAGCCTCATATTCTAGAGGAAACACTGTGCTTCTAGGTAGACCTCAAAGAGGACAAAGCTAGGTACAAGTTCAATGAAGATAAAAACCATTCCATCACAGCATGTGGGCAACAACCCAAGCAAGGGGGCCCAGGAGACTTCCAGCTCTGAATCCCTCACACCAGCGAAAAGGAAAGGCCTCAAGACCATACTCTGTTCCTAGGCTCAAAAAGCTAGAGGGGGAAAACCAATAACAAAAAAAAGCAAAGAGAAAAAAACAAAGGGTGGATACAGGAAAAAAGAAAAATCAATGAAACAAAAATCACTTATTACAAGAAGCAAGAAAACAAACCTCTAAGAAGACTGGCAGGTGTTTTTGTTTGTTGTACTATACTATTGCTGAGCTAAAACACCAAGGCCAAGCAAGGCAGCTTTATAAAATAAAGTGTAATTGGGTTTAAGGTTCCAGAGGGCCAAAGCTTTCGATGGCAGAGAGATGGGGTGGCAGCTGGAATTACAGCTGGGGACTCCCATCTCTCTTCTTTTTTTTTTTTTGAGTTTTTTTTAAAATTTATTTATTTATTAAAGATTTCTGTCTCTTCCCCGCCACCGCCTCCCAATTCCCTCCCCCTCCCCCAATTAAGTCCCCCCCCCCAGCCCGAAAAGCAATCAGGGTTCCCTGTCCTGTGGAAAGTCCAAGGAACCCCCACCTCCATCCAGGTCTAGTAAGTTGAGCATCCAAACTGCCTAGGCTCCTTCTTAAAGGGCACATTATCTCTGACTGCAGCCACTTGAAACCTCAAAGCCCGCCCCCACTGCCACACTTCCTCCAACAAGGCCACACCTCCTAATCCATCCCAAACAGTTCCACCAATGGGGACCAAGTATTCAAATGCATCAGTGGTTGGGGGATGCCACAGTAGTTATCACAACAGAACCTGCATTCATCTAAAATAATAAGGATGCTACAAATGCTTCTTCCAATCATTCAACAGATTAGAAAAATATTCCCCTTTCTCAAAACCCACAAATTACCAGAGTATAATCAAGAAGTTGACAACCAGAATAGCCCCCCCAAAAGCACACAAACACACAGAATTAAGTCTGGAATCTAAAACGTATACCCCCACTCAAAACACCAGAAATCTAAGACCACGTTCTCACAAGAGAAGTCAATACTGGCTTTAACATAACAAAACAAAAAAAAACCCAAAGCATTAATACTGCTTTTTCATAGTTTCTTCTGGAAATACAAGAGGGAGACTATTTCTCAACTCATTAAGGCCTTAATATCAATAGCAGTCAGCCATAACAGACACCTCTCAAGGTGTAAAAATCGCTCAATAAAATACTCCATTCAATCCAGCAGTGTATACAAATAATATGTTCTGCCCAAGTAGGATTTATCCCAGGCATACAGAACATTAACACTGCAAATCCAACACCGAAATCCATCACACCAAGAGGCTAACAGAATCTGTGTAAACATATCATCAAAACCTAACTCTGAAAATTCTCAGGAACTTAGGTGTCTGGGTGAAATTTCCAAATTTTTAATACTTTTTTGTTTGTTTGTTTTTTGAGACAGGGTTTCTTTGTAGCTTTGGAGCCTGTCTTAGAACTTGCTCTGTAGACGAGGCTGGCCTCAAACTCACAGAGATCTGCCTGCCTTTGCCTCTCTAATGCTGGGATTAAAGGAGTGTGCCACCACCGCCTGGCCTAATTTTTATTACTTTTATAAAAGTATCTCCAAAATACCTATAGCTAACATAGTTATATGGTTAATGGCTTTACTCTTTAAACAGAAAGCTGCCGTCCCTTGAGACAGCTTTTATGACTTCCATCCAACATAATTACGAAGTTCTGGTTAGTGCAATAGGGCAGGAAAACAAACGAAACACTCCCTGTATGCACGTGACACGAGTGTCTATAGGGATAGCCCAGGAAACCACTCCATTTACTTGTGTGTATACACACACGCACATGTGTGTTGTGTCTGTGACAGAGGGCACAAACTCAGAGGTCAGAGGACACCTCCATCTCACCATGAATGTGCTGGGATTAGATATGTGTTGTCAAATCCTGCTCTATGTGGGGTCTCAATTCCATTCCCGGCATGCTAAAAACAAAACACAACCCTATGGACAGGCTCCCAGACAGATCTCCACTGATCTCAACATCTCCCGCTAGGCATACTCTGGCATAGGAAGGATGTCCTATTTCCCGAAGAGAGATCTCATCTAAAGAAGGGACCACTTGCCATAGGATGCTGAGGGATACAAGGAAGAATGGGAATTAACGCTCACCCGCAAATTCTGCTATGTCAGGAACAAGTCCAAAGTTTGAGGCGTTCACAAACACCTCACAGAGACGGTACTGTCGATCAACGTTCATCTACTTTGCATTTCTAGATTATACCGGCATTAAAGACACTAGAAAAGGCAGCCAGTGGGTGTGTGGAAGGTTTTTTATTAAAGACAATCAGGCGTTCACCAAGAAATGGTTTGTCAAGTCAATTCTCCCAGAGTGTATGGAGGCAAGAATCAAGGAAAAGGGTAGTTCCGTTACACTGATCTCCACAGTGTAAACAAAATGCCCTTTCAAGATGTTTTTAGAAAAACCGGATATGGAGGGAACTGAAGCCATGTCTAATACAGTACCTATCTGCTGTGTATCTCCAATGAGACTCTCCTTTCCCACTATGGTAAAGACACAAGGATGCAGGGTTCAGCTCAGTAGAGGAGAATTTACCTCAATGGGAAAAGCCCTAGGTTCTCTCTCAACACATTAGTGAGGGTAGGATACAAGGACATAGCTTTTTCCCCAGGAGGGAACACTACATCTCGTCCTCGTGGTAGGACATAGCTTTTAAGACACACTCCATGTCTCCTATCACATGTTGCCAGGGGAGAAGAGGAGCCCCGAGCTAAGCAGGACCTCTGTGTAACCTCCCATTTGTGTTCCAGTGGGTCATACCAATCATAAAGGCTCCTTTGTGAAAAATGTATTTTGCAATAACTTATCAAAAGCACCATTGAAGATCTTAATGGCTGAGTAAAAAATACTAAAGAAATCCAAAAAGATAGAGACCACAGCTCAGCTCAGCTCAGCAGTCTATGGGCAGAAGCAATACCAAGGAGAGCCAGAAAAAAAGCATCAGTGTGTGCAGTGATATTTCTTTTATATTTTAATAAATAAAGCTTGCCTGAAGTTCAGAGTGTAAAGCAGCCGAGCTGATCAGCCTTACAGTGGTGACACACACCTTTAATCCCAGTAGCCACACTAGTTTGCCATAGAAACCTGGCAGTAATGGTGCACACCTTTAATCCCAGCACTAGAGAGGAATATAAGACGGGAGGACACAGCTCTCACACAGTCTCATTCTGAGGATTCCTGGAGGCAGGGGTGCCATTTTGGACTGAGGAAGAGGTAAGAGCCAGTGGATGGCTGTTTTACTCTCTGAACTTCAGGCAAGCTTTATTTATTAAAATACAAATGAAATATCACTATATTTGTGAACATTCTAAGTGTATTTAACTTAATATCTGGCTAGGTCCTCTTACCCATCAGTAACTTCTGCCACACCCCATCCCAACATAACCTTTCCTCAATCAAATCTCTCAAGAACTTACTGTTAAAACCCTACCTTGGTGCATTAATTTCACACAAACCCCCGTAACTTATAGTTTAAACCCACAGCTTACCAGATGTTGAGCTATCCTCCCAATTACTACTGCACAGGTATAACAATCAACTCTGTATAAAAATGGAGATTGTGATCTTTAAAGCCCTGATCTGTCATCTCCAATCATGGTGAATGATCTGTAATTGGCTTCCCAAAGAGTACGGGACCCCAAACAAAACAACTGTGACCATCTTCCCATTAGAAAAGGCACGGACTCGTCCACTAGTTAGCAGGGAAGGAGAAAATATTTCCCCAGATTATCCCACCACCTGCAGAGACCATTAGCCTGGCCAGCAGTGTAAAACCCTAATAGCTTCCAGAGGGTCCTTAAAAGGCAGCTTTTACTGCACATATACCAGGGAGCCCTGTTAACTCAGCACATGCTGTAGATGTGTGCATACCCTAGGCTGCTTCAGGGTGGAACGGTGGCAAGTGCCTGCTCAGGAACACTACTGCCAGTAATAGCTAAAGTAATAACGGACACAGGACTTCCAGTTCCTTTCAGTTAAGAGGACTTAACAGTCCCCAGAACTCAGGCAATGTGCAGCTAACATATGGCTCAGATACCAAATGTGCTATCGGACACCATGAACACGTTCCTGATGTCTTCTTCTACAGGACTGGCTAGTGGGACACACACCAAACATGGTTCTGGATGAGAAGGACCAAGATACAGACTTTTGTTTTTGGTGGAGATGCAACGTACAGAGCCATCCTTTCCTGGGGTGAACCAGAAATGTGCACAGCCCAAGTCATAAGCTTGTTCTAAGAGTCAAATCAAGTCTACAGATGTCTCAATCTGGCTTTTAACACTCACTAAAGGAGCTAGTGTAGTTGTCAATGTTTAAATGTTGGGACATTTGACTTTGGAACCCGCAGGCCTGGTTGCGATGCACTCTAAGACCTCATGTTCCCACAGCCACAGTAGGGGGAACCTCAGTGCTGATGGGGCAAACTCTCCAAAACGCCACTGACCCTACCTCAACAGCTTTACTGTGCATTGTCATTGATATTTTCTGCCACTCTTGGTTAAGATTCTCACATACACAGATCTGGGAGTTGTTAGGGGGAGGGGATGAGTTTAATCAAATGAAACCGTAGCATGAATGAAATCTCAAAAACAAGAATATATTTTTTAAAAAACACATTCTAACACTGACTTTAGCCCTTGAAATAAAAATCTACAATCTGATCCCATCCATACTAAATTCAATCCCTTAAAGCAAGAATGAGCTTTAGGGAGAATTTAGCCATAAAACCATCTTCAGGGCTCTATGTTGGTTCTGTGACACACAATCTCTGCAGGCGCTGTCTTCAGAAATGACCAACATGTCCATCTCTTCCTTTACCTTCCCGGTGGTTATTAAATATTTTATATATCTGACCAGGTCCCTTTCCAACCCAATGATATTAATATCTAAGCTTAGCATTTAAAAGCAATCATACCATGGTTATAAGCTTCAGCTTGAAGGCTGCAGAGATTCAAACTTTGCAACTCAATAGGTTGATGTTTGTACCTCCATAAATTCATGTCACAAAATTTGCGAATTAAAAAAAATTTGTCGGGAATCTCCAAACATCTTCCATTTCCATCAAAATATAAAATAAGTCACTTGACCGAGGCTTCAAATGCTACCCACACCCTTGAACCAATATTCAAACAAGCACACACCAACTGCCTCTTTTCTTACCCGGGTATGGCTTACCCATTGCACTGAGATAATGGTTGAAGGCCTGGCAAGGAGGACTTGGGGTTTGTGTTGACTTGTCACAACTCATGGGTGCCGGACTCCTGTCTGTGTCAAAAGAGAAATACCCACTGGAGGACCGGGACAGCAGAGAAGATCTTCTCACAAAGATGAAAAGTGGGGATCTGGTAGCAAAAGGGCTTGGGCTGGCCGTTGGGGCCAGCGGGCCCTGTGGGCTGCCGTGGGGGCAGCGGTCCCCTTCGCCGTCGGGATTACCTTGCGGTTCTGTCTGTAGGGAGGTAGGGGCCCCAGGCCTGAGCTGGGGAGGCCTCTCAGCAGGCTGCAATTGTCCACCTTCTCTGTCACACTCAGAACTTACATCAGAAGGTTGCTTGGCCATTTGGTCTTTTTTTCTGCAAGAAAACCAGGAGAAAAAAGATTATCTTCAGCGAACTAAGTTATAAAATCATTTCACCTACTCCTTACAAAGTCCAGAGTGAACCGCACATCTTTATGTTTACTTTTCTATCTTCCGAGTAAGATTAAAAGTGCACTCAAAATAATGAAGGTGTTTATTTTGGTGTCGGGTGAAACTAAATTGGACCACCAAACAAAACAAAGTATCCACTCGATAGCTTGTGAGGTTGGCGCGCTCTCGCACACACACAAGCACAGAAGTTTCCTGAGGAGCAGCTCGTGGGAAGTCTACTACATTTCGTGCTTTTCGTTCAGGACAAACTTGTATCAAGTATGAAAGTCCCAGCGGGCTCTCATTTCCCGGGCTCAAACGCTGCGCTGGAGCACAGGAGCGGGCGCAGATGCAGAGACTGCAGGCGGCTGGCCGCCTTCCCTGCTCCGGCCCCATTGTTTGCCGAAAATGCTGAGGGCAGCAAGTCTGAAGAAGGTTTGGCAGCGGCCGTCAGTCGTAGTAAGTGCGTCACAATAGAGTTTGTAACTCCGAGCGCAGCTCCGCCCGGGTCGAGCGCCCTCGGCCGCAAGGTCCCTCCTGCTGCCAGCCCCCTGCGCGCCACCCCAAACACGAAACCATTTCTCTCGGGAGCAACCTTGCCGGAATGTGTCCACTTCCAAATGGGGGCCATCAGAGCCATCCCCTTGCAAGTTCCACATCTAGCTGCGCGCGCTCGGCAATAGCCGGCGCGCGGCTGCTTCCACCCCGTAGACTCTTTAACTCCCAGAGCCACCTCGCAAACTCACGTCCTCCCCTTCCCTTCCGAGCGCGGTGTCCAGCGCCGATCAGACGACCCCTGAGCGTCGCCACCGAGAAGGCAAGGAAAACAAAGCCGAGCCGTGGGCTCCAGAGTCCCGCGCCTGCCCGTCCGCCCGCCGCCACGCTCCGCTGGGGAGCCTAAGGTTTCGCGCGCCGCGCCTCTGGCCCGCGCTGCACCGGCCGCCGCCGGGATCATCCTCCGCCTCCTCCCGCTCCGCCCCTCGCGCGCAGCTCCGGCCGCCGCTCGGGCACCGCCAGCCCCGCGCCGCTGGCGCCGGCTGCCAATGCTCCCCATTGGCCCGCGCTCGGTGGCTCCCCATCGTAGCCAATGGGCAGAGGCGGCGGGGGCGGCGCCTACGGGTCAGGCAGCCGAAGGCGCGGCGATTGTTGACAAACTCGCCGCCCAGCGCCACTCAGGCTGTGCCGGCCGCCGCGGCTCCGGCTAGAACTTAGGGGGCCGGGCTGATTCGCTCCGCGCCCCGCCCCGCCCCTGGGCCCGGTCCGGACGCCGCGCGCCCTGCGGGAGTTCCCGCCGCCTGGGCAGCGGGACTCTAGAGACAAAGCGGGACCCGCGCCCTCCTGGGATCCGCAGGACCAGGATCCCATTCCAGGCCACTCGGGGCAAAGACCGTAATGGCCTTCGCTGTCCCGAGCTGAACTTCTCTGCAACTTCACCTGTTGTGCCCCATGTGTCACCGACACGCACCATATATGAACGACCATCTCGGGTCTCTCGGGCATGTACCTCCAAACCCCCGGCCCCCAGGGTCCAGTTAGCCTTTCACAAGCAGTGCCTGCCTAGGGGCCATAGGCCCGGGAGATCACAGAGCCACCAGCCTATGCGACTGGGTCCCGCTGCGATCCCGCTTCATAGAGCCGATCGGTTAGTCAGCTGCCCGTGGCTCGGAACTCGCGTGCCCTAAGTGGTCCTGGGACGCCTACGCGATCTCTCGGCTCCTGTAGATACTGTGGCCCTCGGCGTCCACAGGACGCTCGCAAACTGAACCGGGCCGACGGGGACATCTGTGCAACAAAATCGGGCACTGTGGCCAAACCGTGGCTTGAATGAATACAAGCAAAGTCAGGGCGCGTGTGATTTTAATAAACCTCCGCAATGAAGCAGCGCCAGCGAAGAGCCAAGTCTACCGGCCCGTGGCTAACGCGCGGCTACTTCTCCCGGGCTGCCTGGCTCGCGGCGACGCTTCCCGGCTGGACGCGCAGTCGGCGGATCCTCGCCTCCAAGCCGAGTCTACGCGCCCTCCCGGCCCGCGAAAGATGCCTCAACAACCCTTCGTGCGGCATCCCGACCCAAGCCAGACTTCGGCTAAATACCCGCAGCTTCTGTGCCTACGACCTTTTCCCAGAAATGCCCTGCTAGGCAGGAACCGAGGCCGGACTTTGCCGCATTCGCCTCCTGCAGCCGCGCGCCAAGCGGGACAAACCAGCGCCTCCGCCCGCACGTGCGACACCAGAGACTCTCTGCGGGTGAGGCGCCTCTCTTCCATCCGTCCCCGGCCTGCGCCCCGAAAATCGCGAATCGCGGAGAGTTTACCTTGCGTTTCTCAGTCCGAGAATCAGAGTCAGACATTGGGGGGATGAGGGCCAGGGGAAGGGCGCCGAGGCGGTGGCGGCGGGGGAGCAGCAGAGGTTGGGCAGATTTAAGTGGGGCACGGTTCGCAGAGCGGCTGCAGGAATCCGGTGACGGCGACGGCGGCAAGGACCGCAGAGCTCCAACCAGCTGGTGACCCAGTGCCTGCAGGGAGCGAAGTGAAACCAGCCTGGCCCAGTGACTCTGCTCCTACTGGGCCCCCGCTCCTGTGCCCAATCACCGCGGGCTCCGCCCCCGCTCGGTCCAGCCCTCACTCAGCCGGAAAGCAAGCCCCACCCCACTCCCGCGGCCCCCCTGGCCGCTGGCGCGTGCAGGCTGCGACAGGTACTGGCGAGGGTAGCCCCGCCGCGCGCGCGCTCCGCCCACCCCAGCGTGTTTACCCTAGTGACTTGGCCTGCGGGCAGCTGCTTGCAAGCCCTTCCTCCACCCCAAACGTACCCGCCCCTCTCTGCCCCTCCCTGTCCGCCGGGAGCGGCCACCTCGCAGAGCGGAACTTAGGGGGCGCTCAGGGCACACTGCTGTGTCCAGCCTGCCTCGGGCACCAGTGGGAAGTCTGAGAACGAGTCCCTGCGCGCTTGCTTTGCGGAGCTTCTCAGCCCCAAACCATGGGGCCTGGGTTGGTGCAAGAATGGGCACTAGCCTTTGACTGTCCTCTCCAAAAATTTATGGCCTCCGGGGAACCCAAATTAGCAAAATGTTCACCCCTCCTCAGCTGTGCCTCAATGCAGGACTCTTCAACACCACTGTCTTGCGTCGCCATTTAGGTTCTCCCTGGTCGTGAGTGGTGTGTGTGTTGTTGTTGCTGTTGTTGTTTTCCCCAGTGCCCAGTTTCTTAAGAGGTAGGAAGGACAGTTGAGAAAAGTCAGGGAGATCCTAGGTCTACAGCTCAGCTTCGGGTCGCAATAGGCGTGCACGACAAGCATATAAAATAGGGAATGAGAAAGAAACTATAAAAGGATAACTATAAGGAAAAATGGGGATGGTCTACTGAGGAAAGACGGTTGTGCCGTGCGTTATGTCTTTAAATTTTGGGGGCTCAGACTACCGCCAAGAATTGTCCATCAGCCGGCTGAAGCTGGCGACTGCGGACGGAGCAGCAGATTTCGGGTTGTGCTGGCAAAGCCATATGGGAGTCGAAAAATCCCCTGATCCTCCTGAGGCCTTCGTGTACCCAGTCGAAGTCTTGAAGTCAATGGTGCCACACACCCCACCCCCAACCCCTTTCACTCTCTCACCGCGGACACCTGGAGAAGTTGTTCTGGAAATGGAACATCCGGCATCCTAAGTGTGAAGATTAAAGAAACTCGATTTAAGGACTACCCAGCCTGCATCCAGGCTGGCAGAGAGAAGGAAGTGACCTTTTCATGAACAAGTGACGCGATCTATCGTCCCAACTTCGAACCATCTTGGTCATTTCGGTGTTTATAGGCGGTTCTAACGTCAGCGTGACACAGCACAGCCCTGGGTTAAAGTCTTGGTTCTCAGGTGAATCCTGAGAGAGATCAAAGAAGCCACTGGTTCCCAGGGGAGCTGGGGGACTCACGGCAAAGCCATGTCCCTTCTGTGGGTGAGGGGTGTTCGCTACAAGAGCGCACAGGGCATTGGCGTGGATGCAGCCAAGCAGCGGCAGATCCAGTTCTATCCTGACCAAGGCTGCGAGTTAGCGCTGTGCGTTGTCCACTCCGCATCCCACCCATGCAACCCGGTCTGCTACTGCTCCTAGAGTCCTCGGCCAATAACAAGTCTGCCTGCTCCGCGCTCTTGGCCGGGAGCCGGCACCTCCAAATCGGGCTAGAAAAGAACCACACAAGAAAAAAGAAAGTCTTTATCGCCCCTTCTCTTTGTAGGAGCAGGCTACCCAGGAGTCTACCGATTTTGCAACTCTGGGCACGCTAAAAGAAACCATACAGGCACTGGGGAAAGCAACAGACTGGGCTATGTGCTCTTATTTAGGACTTAATCAGGGAGATGGTCTGGAAGTGGAGGCTCTTTGCATCACCGGAGAATATGGCAGTTTAGCGAGCTTCCACCAAATGCCTCACGACAGGTGGCTGCGAGCCCTTGGGCCCTTGTAGCCTCCCCCCCCCCCCCCCCGCAGTGTCAGAAGAACTCCTGGGATCAATTTGCTGGCAGAGAAGAGCAACGTGGGAAGGGCTAGTGGGTCACCCGTGCCTTCCCGAGGCTGGCAACGCGATATAGAGAGAAGGAAGAGAGACGATAGCTAGAGTTAAGAGTGAAACCGGGCAACGCCAAAGTCAGGACATAAATGAGAAATTCATTTCCGCCTGTGCAATCTCTCCAAATTCCAAAACCAGTTTATTGCAGCGATTCCCCAGGCCCGCGTCCCCTACCCCTCCAAGCTGCGGGAGCATTTTTCTATCGCTTAACTTATTAAACCTTGCGTCTACGCTTTTCTAAAGGGCAGATTATAGTGTAGTGCTATGAAACGTTTGTCGCGCGTCGTCCTGCGGTCCGGAGATCGCCTACCTGGTGGGACCAGCTCGACTCCAGGATCACGCTCCCCTCTCTCTCGCCAGCCCGTTTTCTAGCAGAGCTTGAAGCAAGTCTGATTCACTAAGCACCCCTTGTTGAACTTTTGCCCGCACTTGGGAGCTTTCCTCCGCCTCTTTTGCCCGAGGGTGTTTGATTTTTATGTTTTGATTTTTTCCCCCAGCACCAGAGTTTTTCGAAGTCACTTGGAATCTGAGTCACTGATGACAGCAAAGGTCTTTGGTGGCATCAGGCTCTGGGCAAGACCACCGAATCGTCTGAGGATCCAGCGCAGCGGCTGGGAGAGGTCAAGGCAAGGGCCAGGAGAGGTTAACAGACCAGGATAAATCACTGTACTCCCCGGGTTTCCATCTAGTCTCCTTCTCCCGCCCCTCCCCCCCCCCGTCCTCCTCCCCATAACCTGTCCTGAGCCTTGTCAACCTTAGCCAGATCTCCTCCTCTGCGTGACCCAAAACCCCCGAGTATGGTGGTCGTGCACCTGTCACTTTGGCCCCTGCTCCTACTCTGGGAGTATTTGAAGGGAACTCCATGGCAAGCTGCGGACGGGCCACTACATTTCTTGCCCTGCTGGTTAATAGTCTGGCTCACAGTTTGGACAGCTGGGAGCGCGCCCCTTCCCGCACCAGCGTTGGCGTAGGCGCGGGGTAGAAGGCCCAGGCAGCCCGGGGGTTGGGAATTCCTGCGATTGGTGCATGGAGGTTGGTGTGTGGAATGTTAAAGGCAGAGATCACCTTCAGGGCGTCATCCTTCACGGACTCGCACAAATCCAGCAACTGCAAAACACAACACAAAGGGACAGGTCGGATGTGGGCGCGCTCACGGAGGACTTTCCATCCGCCCCCAATCACTCACAAGGGCTGAAATTCTCCACAACACAGGAAGTTATTGTTTCAAATAAACCTGTATCTTCTTTAAAATTTCTAAGTCTCTGACCCCCAGGTCCTGCCGAAATCTAGGTTTTTCTGCTAAGGGTTTATGGGTTGGAGCTCTTTCCCAAGATTATCTTGGTAACTAAGAGACCAAAGTCTGAGAATTAACACTGCCTCCTCTTAGCTCCCTTTTCTTCTTCCCGCCCTTCTTCTCCACCTCTGGAGTGCCACCCTCTGGCGCGTAGAGGCAATTGACAAGAAGAGTCTCTGAAAAGATGGAGCGGCAGAAGGTGCCAAGAGAGCCTGAAAGGCAGGGAGCGAGGGTCCAAGACTGGATGGACCACCAAGCAAGCCAAGGCTAAGCGCCGCCCATCACTTTCCGTGCTCTCCAACAGTGGTAAACGGACTAGCGGTCCGCACTCTGCTAGCCACGGTAGGTACATCCCGATAGACTTCCCAGAAAGGAGGGGCTGTGGCAGGCTAGAGCTTTGGAGAAGTTGCACTGGCTGGCTGTTTCTATTTCATTTTCTGTGATTTGAATGCCAACACACACACACACACACACACACACACACACACACACCACATCCAAGGCAGAGAAAATAAAGGATTATTTTTCTAGATCTGAACAAGGGCAGAGGCCTGTTTTTCTTTCCCCAAAGTAGCTACATACTACAACTCTGACATTTTTTTCAAGTCTTCATAAAGCTAGCTATACATTTCTTTGACTAAATCACAACAACCTCCAGGCTTCATAGTTTATTTTCATGGTTTTAAAAACCACTTTTATGGGCCCCGCCCTTGTCCTTGTGTGCTGCCCATATTTTAGTACTGATTTTTTTCTGCAACACCCCTCCAAAACCATCTCAGGCGTTCAGAAACTATAGTGACTCCCAAATGAAAGGGGGAGAGGGGAAAGAAGTGTGGCGGGGAGGGCACATTCAGGCCCTCTTCCTTAAAAATGTGCCCTATTGTACCTGTGATTTCTAATGAAAAGCTTTGTTCTTCACGCACTGTGGTTAGGCACCATGAAATAAGGACTGAAAAGACTTTGATCACATTTCAAGATGCGACAAGACAGACTGCAACTGACTAGATTTCCAAGTCTGTAATTAATACTCTTGACAAATCCCCAACTAGTCTGTCAACTCTAGATGTCTTTAACCACACATTTCAAAACCATGAGATGCTATACAGTCCCCGAACTCGCCACATGCCGTCATGTAATTAGTCAAGATAATGTTCCCTTTGGGGTCCATTAAGGCGGAGAGGCCAACTCTTGTCAGGTTGTTGCCAATGGGGGAAACTGGCTTCGAAAGAGGGCTTGTGAGAGAACACTATGGGTTTGGTTTGTCTAGTGCTAACTGTAGACTTAACGGTCAGAGGCAGAAATTACATGATTTCTATTTGCTGGGAAAAGGAGGAGGAGAAGGAGGAAGAAGAAGCACCAAATGGCTGGTGAGGAAGATTATTTCTATACTCATAATCCTCCAGGAATGAGCGCACCATAGACACTGGAAAAGAACACCAACCGCCTAAGAACACCAAACATTTCCTGGTGAGAAACTCTCTAAATCTCAAGCTATTGCTCACATAGTCTAAAACACCTGTCCTTCTGGTTTTCTCCATGTTCACTGCAGTAGAGCACTGAGTGTGTAGATGGGATAGGGCTCCTGTGGTACACCCTGCTTCCATCCAGCTCTGCCTATTAATAAGTTCATAATCATCCCCCTCCTTTCATTTCCAATATTTAAACTGTAGTCCTGCCCTGTGTTGGGTGCCATGATGGACTTGAAAAGCTTACCGACACGCGGCACACTGGAGATAGTCATAACCTCTTACAATCAGGAAGCTACTGCAAAATTTCAGAGGCTTCAAAAAAAATGAAACCTGAGTAGGGCCTGGCGATATGGCTCAGTGGTTAAGCATACTTGCTGCTCTTGCAGAGGACCTGGGATCAGTTACCAGTACCCACATAGTGGCAGACAGATCTCTATAACTCCAGTTCCAGAGGATCCAGTGCTCTCTTTTGGCCTCCCTGGGCACCAGGGACACACATGGTATATATATATTTACATGTAAACAAACACTCATACACATAAAATAAAAATAAATCTTAAAATAAAATAAAAACTTAATCCCTTAATAAAAAAAGTGCTTGAATAGGGCCTGCAGAGATGACTCAGGGGTTACAAGCCCTTGCTGCTCTTTCAGAGGACTGTAGTCAGACTTTCTTTGGATCACCAGCTCCCAAATAATGACATGGAGACTTCTTAATAATTATAAAAGCTTGGGTTTAGCTTAGGCTTGTTCCCAACTAGGTCTTATAATTTACATTAACCCATTTATATTGATCTATGCTCTGCCACACGGTTCATTACCTCTCCTCATACTGGACATTCAACTTCCCCATGTCCGCTGGCAAATTCTCCATGCCTCAGATCCCTTCCAGAGTTTCTCTCTCCAGAAGTTTCTCCTACCCTCTCCTGCCAAGCTATTGGCCATTCAGCTCTTTATTAAAACAATCAGAAGGTGTCTTTCACACAGTGCCATCAAATATCCCGCAACAGAGGACTCAGGTTTGGCTCCCAGCACCCAGGTTAGATGGTTCACATCTGCCTATAACACCAGTTCCAAAGGATCTGATACCCTTTTCTGGCCTCTGCAAGTACTTGCATGTATGTATGACACATAAGATAATAAATAGCAAATAAGGAAGCAAGCAGAAGCATTAGGATCAAGATTGTGGATATATTCCTATGTAACCTGAAAGAAAGGATTTCTGTCCTGTTTGGCTGCCTATCCCCACCTCCTCACACTAGTGTCTTCTCTTCTGATTGACTCTGCCAGCACAGCCAACGCCAGTCAGGATGGGATAGCCTTGTGCCAGCAATCCTAAGCTTCCCACCCTCTCACTCAGCAAGGCCCTGACAATATAGGAGTTTTCAGGGTGTGCTACCCCACCACTGTTTGACCTCTGTGCGTAAGCCTTTTCTGCTTTTGTATGTCTTGCCTCTTTTTCCAGCTCCAGATGTTTTTGGGGAAACCCAGGTTGAAAGGCATGGAGAAATGAATAGCTAATCAGATGAGCCTGTTTCCTGCTTGAACACTGTGCTAGAGTCTTTATATCCATCCCATGAATTCTAGAGGGACATATGGTTCGTTCAACCAGTAGAATGTCGAGAAAGTGAATCCTACAGCTGAGGCCTTAAAAGAGGCTTCACAGTTCCCATTCATGCTTTCCTGGGACCCTGATACCAATTTCTGTCCTGTATCACTTGTTGGAGGATGGAAACCTGATGAAGAAGGACCAAGGAGCCTTGACTCACAGGCAGCACCCACTGCTGATGCTGTCAAAGGGCTACCTGTCCCTCCCAGCACTTTGTGCCCTTTTGACTACAACTCCAGCAATGATCACACTGAAGACTGCCCAAAGAACTGCCAAGGTTGCAAGCCTCACAGAACTGGAATTAAACATGATTGATAGTTAATATTCAGAAATGCAAAGCAAATAAACTTGCTACATCAATTATATGCCCTTTTCAAAAGGAACCAGTTGGAGTTAACTTCCATTGTGGACTGTTTGATATTGAGTAATTTCTTGTCCATTATTTTCAGCCAACTTGATTTTTGATGAACCTGGATATTGGGAGAGAAACCAAAAAAGAAGAGGAATTGGGGCTGAGGATGGCTCAGCAGTGAAGAGTGCTTGCTGCTCTTGCAGAGGACCTGAGTTTTGTTCCCATCATCTACATACAGTTATAAGTACTTGTACTTATATCAAACTTCATGGGATCCATGTGTGTGTATACACACTGACACAGAGACATACATACACCTACATACACCTACATAAAAACTAAAATGAACCTTTTTTTAAAAAGCAAGAGTGAGTATCTTCAGGGCTGGAGAGATGGCTCAGGGTTACAGTGCTTGCCACAGACACACACACATGTGAGGACCCACACCTGAGCTATTCAACGAGAGACATCACATAAACTGGTACAACATACATCTTCCATTCCAGCACTGCTGGTGGAGGTGGGGATTCCTGGGGATTGCTGACTAGACAGTCTGGCCCACTCAGTGAGCTCCAAGCTTGGTGAGAAACCCTGTCTCAGAAAAAGAAAAAGAGGAAGAGAGCTACCGAGGAAGACACTCGATGTGGACTTTGGCTACCACACACACATGCACACACACATGTACACCCATGCAAACACACAAGCATCTACACACAAAGGGGTGGGAATCTTGGTCCAAAGATGTGATGGGGATAAAATTTAAGCTACTGGTAAAATGAGGTTTCTGTATTGCTTTTGTTTTGTTTTTGAGGCTGAGTCTTAACTGTACAGCTCTGGCTGGCCTGAAACTCGCTATGTAGACCAGGCTGTTCTCAACTCACAGCTATCTACCTGCCTCTGCCTCTCGAGTGCTGGGATTAAAGGTGCGCATTACCTAGTCTGATATTCTGTATTATATATGGTTATCACTTAATATCTTTCTCCTGTTGTGACGCATAACTGGCATTTTTCACTGAACACCCAGAGGCCTTGCTCTGGCTCCTTCCCTACCCATTTACACTCCTCTAAGACTTTTACCTTGGGTAATTTTGATTATCAACTTGATTGGATTGGTAAACATATAGAACGTACATGAGACGACACACCTTTGTGTATGTGTGTGGAGGGACAGGGGAGGGCGGGGGAGTTCTGATAGCTTTTAAGGAGAGGACTGCTCTGAGCCAGGAGAACCACTTTGAATGCAGGCTGAACCACCCCATCCGCTGGGGGACCTGGCCTGGATAAAAATGGGTGAAAGCCAGCTGAGCGCCTGTCCCTCATCCACAAGATGTGAGGAAGCTCCTGCTGCCATGCCTTCCCCAATGGTAGACTGGACCCTTGAGCTGCGAGCCTACATAAATCCTTCCTCCTTTGAATTGCCTCCTGCCGGGGATCAGTCACAGATATGAGAAAAGTAAGACAAATTGCTTAGTCTTTATAAAGGCTAACACTGTCTCGTGGAGTAGCCAGAGATCAAGTCCTCCACAGGTAACATGCCACCTTAGCACCGACTCACAGAACAGAGGTCCACATGTCCCATAGGCTTACAAAGCATCACCTCTCACCTGACTTTGAGATTCTCTCTTCCATCCCTCCCCCCATGTGGAGATAGGGCTCTTCCATCTTTACTGACTATAGGTCCATTGCTCATGGCAGGATCACTCTTTATCTTGCTTGAACCCCCAGTTTCAAGAACACATGCTCCCCATGGCGTCTTCTGTGGTCAAGATTCAGTAGGCACAAAACAGAATCCTGTGGGTCGAATCAGTCAGGACTCCAGCGGAACACTCTGCATCCATTCAGATCCTAGCTGACAGTGTTGGCAGAAGTGGAAAAGTTACATTTGAAGATGCTGCCCTCCTAAGCCAACGGTGGCGGTGGCGGCAGCAGGAGCAGCATGTCATTCAAGCTAAGTGGAGATTAGGACAGACAGACAGACCGTCGAAATGTCCTTCCTGTCACAATGTTTTCAACTGAGTAACACAGCATTCAACTATTTGCTAAGAATTCCTAGAAATGCCCATTTCAGTGAAAGAGCAGGGCTTTGACCCTCAACACTGCCGTTCTAAACAAGGTACGTTTCTTATCGTTACATGACTCTTGCACGGACTGAGCATATAAAATATCATTATTTCTGGCTGAGGAGATGGCTCATTGGTTAAAGTGCTTACTGACCAAGTTTGAGGACTGGGGTTCAGGTTCCCAAAGCCCATATAAATGACTATTGGTTATGGAGGTCCATCTGTAATTTCAGTCTTAGAAGGCAGAAACAGGATCTTCAGAGTAAGCTAGCTAGAAGACAAGTGATATCAAAGAACTCTGGGTTTTATTGAGAGACCTTGCCTCAATGAATAAGGTGGAAAAGGATCAATTAAGGATGACTCTTGATATCAATCTCGGGCCTCTGCGTGCATGCACATATACATGCATGAGCATACACGTATGCCCACATACATGTAAAACATGCAAACATACACATATGCCACACACACAAAGATAGAAAAATGATGATGATGATGATGATGATGATGATGATGATGATTATTTGTGATTCACGGGCTTGAATCCAGGACCTCATACATGTCATGTAAGCATCCCACCCCTGAACTACATCCCTAGCCCTCCCACAATGATTATCACAGATTCTCTAGTTAGCACTAAATGTGATTTCCTTATTATCTGGCATTTCTTTTACTGAGAATGCTTAATCACCATTACCTAAGACAAAAGCGCTGACACAGAGGCACCAACTTTAACCACTTAATAAAGCGTCTGACATTGATTCAAGCTGCTGCTGATTCATAAGAGGACAAGTTTCTAAAGAAGTGCGCATCGCTTTCTCTTCAGAATACAGGAAACCATATGAAAGTATTGGCAATGGAATTAAAGTAACCACAGGGCTGTGCTTGGTAGCATTTTTAACAGACAAAGGCATTTACACAAAACGAGAAAGAATATTCAATTAGGTGGTTATCATAGAGCTGCAGCATTAGTTTCACACCTTTTAATACCAAAGAATATGGTATTTTAATCAACTGATGGTTTAGCCTGATAAGGTACATACCCAAGAGGGAGTGATTTTTCAGTCGCAAACATTTCTTCAAGGGCAGAAGCCTCACAAGCCGCCAGAACTAAATACATCCCTTTGGCAGCTTCAGGGAGTGTTTCTGAGACTAGGATACATTCTTGCAGATACCAAAACCTATGGGTGCTTAAGTCTCCTGACTAGAATGTGGTAGTATCTGCAACCTCTGCAGACCTTTCTGTGCCTTACACCCTCGCCAGTCTGATATTCCGCACCACGGAACTGCTGGAGCAGTGTCTGCTACTATGTTTCAGGTTTCCCAATTCTAGCCATGTTAGCTCAGCCTTTAGCGCCTCCCCCACAGGATAAGCCCACACTGCTATCTGTGTACGTTCTAGACAACTTCTCACCTCATGTTTGAAGCGTACAGGGCTTCTGGTTTATCCCCAAAGACCTCATTTTTCTAGGAAGTTGTTTCATCATTCTTCCTGGTCTCATTACAGGTGGTTGTGAGCCACTATGTAGTTGCTGGGAATTGAACTCGGGACCTCTGAAAGAACAGCCAGTGAGCTTAACCTCTGAGCCACCTCTCCAGCTCCTCATCATTCTTTCTTAATCGCAGTGCCAACCCACAGAATGGCTATGCTTTGTCCCAATTCTGTATCTTCTTCACATGGGAACAAAGTTCTCTCAATGTTTTTCACACCCTAACTAGAATCAGTAACCCTTGCAAGTTGCTATTAAAATCGTTTGTGTCCATGAAGATAAAACTTCCAGGATGCAAACCTTCTTGATAATAATGACAGATGCACACTCCAAAGTTGAATACTTAGAGGGGCTGTAAGTAGGATATGGACTTAGGAGACTTAGGTGTGCAAGCAAATACAAAAGAATAGTTGTGTATTACTACACCTAGAGCATGTAATTGGAATATGTACAATTAAACATACCATTTAATAACTTTAAGAACATACGAATTAAGGCTAAATGTAATGAAGTATGGCCAAGACTTCTATTACTGATTTAAAAAGGTCTCCTGGTGACAATGACTGAATGGAGTGGCACACCGTGTTCACGGACTGTTGGAGTATCAGCTCTTTCCAGACGGACATTAGAGTCAATGCAAAGATAAGCAGGAAATGTTCAGGCAACTCTAAACTGTATAGAAAAATTAAAAAAGAATCCATAGGATAACCAAAACAATTTTGAAAAGGAATACAATATATAGGAGGTCTGTATTATTCAACCAATATAAGATTTATTATAACCACCAAGACAAAATTAGTGAAAATAGAAAAATCAACGAATGGAATATGAAGCCCCACCCCCAGCAACCTCATAAGTGTATGTTCAATTGATTCTCCCAGAAGAAGACAAAGCACTTCACTGGACAGAGAGAAGTTTATTTACAAGTAGGGATTAGACACTTGGATAACCTTCTGAAAATCAATCCACCTCTACATCATCCTATACCCAGAAATTAATTTGAGATAGGAAGTAGACATCATTGTAAAAGCAAACACCATTTAGTTTCTAGGAAAGCATGGGTGTGCCTCCTTACAGCCTTCAGTTAGCAAAAGTTTCCAGAAAAGACACAAGGGCACTCGTAAGAAAATTAAAAACCGACAACTTAGATTTTGCCAAATCTAAAGCCTGATGCTTATCAAAAGATACAATCGAGAAAGTGAGCAGGCCACGGGATGGGAAAATTAAAAGTTTTTGTGTTTACAGTGTCTAGCAAATTCCTACTACATAATATTATGTAGTTTTTAAGAGGGCGGAGGATAAAATTAGATATTTCCACACAAATATTGACATAAAGGACCAAAAAGCACTTGAAAGGATGCTCAACATCATCAGAGGTCTGGAAAATGAGTATTAACAGAGAGAGGGAGTATATCCACGAGTGAGCACATCTAGCACAGGCTGTGACCTTGAGACTTGTCTGGTGTAGGTTGTGACCTTGAGACTTGCATTCTCTGTGAATATTCAAGCCTGAGGTCAGCTGGAGGTGAAGGCCAGTTGCCAGAGGCCACAACACAGCATAGTTCTAAGAGCTAAGAGACTTGGGGAGGGAGAAGAGGCAGGGAGAGGCCAGAGAAGTCTCCATAAAGAAACACTATCCAGAATAAAAAAAGGAATGAACTAGGGAATCTCAGACACATGCTGGGCAGGGGTCAGTCTGCGGGCCTCCATTCTTAGGAAGCTCTGTCCTGAGTTATAGACACTTAGTGGGAGCTGCAGGGGACACGGGCAGGCAGGGATGGGAAGGTGACTCCCACTTCTCAGGCAATGGGCACTTTCTGCAATAAACATTTGTGTTATACGATCTGCCTTCTGCTAAAACTCACCAAAGTGTACCAAAATTCACACATCTAGGTGTAAGCAAAATCAGCCCCATTTTTTTTTTTATCTTAATTTTGTTGGTGTTGTTTGGTTTCTTGAAATAGTGTTTTTCTGTGTAACTTTGGAGTCTGTCCTAGAACTCGCTCTGTAGACCAGGCTGGCCTTGAACTCACAGAGGTCTGCTTGATTCTACCTCTTGAGTGCTGGGATTAAAGGCGCGTGCCGCTGCTGCCTGGCTTATTTTAATTTTTAATTTAAAAATTTAAGTAAAAGATAAAGAAAGATTAAAACAATTTTAGGGGAAGCAAACTTTGGTTTTTGTAAAACATAAAAAGTAGCATCTACTATCTCTATCACTATATATACAGGGTGCCTTTTGGTACCTAGAGAGTACGGAGACCTAATAATAATTTTTACATTTATGGAGTTGTGTGTGTTGTAACATGCCATATCATCCATGTAGGTCAGAGAATAACTTTTGGTGGTTTGGTAGTGTATTTTCTCCTTCCATCAAGTGGGCCCCAAGGGACTGAACTCCGGTCATCAGGCTTGGTGGCAAGTGCCTTCACCCACTGACTCTAATTGCTGCTCCATGACATAATTTTTAAATGTAAAATGCAATGTCTTTTCTTTTCTTTCATTTTGCCATAGCAGGACAGCTCTTTCCAGAGGAATCTCCCTCGCTTGGAAGTTGGCCTGTGCGGTTCTCAGGCCAGCTACGACTGGATGGGATCCTCTAGATTAGATGAAGGGTGATGAGGTCAGGGGTGGAAGAGTGTAGGAAGACTCTTCAGCAGGAGGCCGAGGGGCTCCCAGAGTCCTGACCTAGGGCCCGCGGACTCAGCGAGTCCTCCGAAAGCACCCTGACTGAACTACGCTGCAGCTCCGTGGTCGTGGCTCCTCTAGCACACCTGAGGCTCAGCCCCAGCGCACAGGCACAAAACCCATCCCACCTGACCCTACTTTTCTCCTGCCCAAAAATCGTCGTCAATGCTCATTCTGAGACGACAGATTCCCTATTCCACCGTTCAGCACAGTAGACACTCTAGATATTGTAGTATAACCAACCGGAGAGAAGAACGAAACAGACCATCTAGGGACTGTGGGCTCTTGGGTGACCTTGGTAATCTCCTCACTTTTCTTTCTGACTCACACATCCACGTTGTAGCTGAAGAAGCTAGAGATACCAGCAGAGGTTGACAAATAGCCCAACAAAAGCCTGCTTTCTCTAGCCAAAGGACCAAGAAAGGGCAGCCACACTACACAGTTTTACATTGGTTGTCCTAGCTCATCTAAACAACACAGGAAAGGCTGTGTCCACACTCCCAAGGGCTCAGAGGGCCACAGGGATAGTTTTCTATCCCAATAGGTTGTAGTGAGTTCCTCACAGGGAGCCAGGTCTTCTACCTCCTGGCAAAGGAGTGGCCCTTTTGTCTCCCACATAGGGTGCTGTCAGAGAAGGCCTGGTTAGATTCAGAACTTAGCGTTAACAGGAAAGTGACAAGGCTACGTGGACCACGTGACCTGGCATTCGTGTCTCCCCCCACAAGGGAGGAACCAGTGAGGCCTAGTTGAACCCCCCTCACACCCCCTAGAAATAATAAGAGGATAGGATAGCATGCCTGTCCTTTATATGTTGTTCCAGTTCCCTTTCTGTCACTGCGAGTAAACATTCCAACGAAAGCAGCCAAGGGGAGGAAAGGGTTTATTTAGATTTCACTTCCAGGTAACCGTCCTTTATTGAGGGAAGTTAGGGCAGGGATCGGTCCAAGATGGAGCTCGAAGAAGAAGCTGGAAGAACACTGCTGGCTTGGTAGCTCACTGCTGTTCTGCTGGCTTTCCTATGCAATCCAGGGGATGATGTCACCCACAGTGGGATGGGGCCTCCTGCATTAATTAACGAGACAATTCCCCAGGCCCACCTAATCTGGAGTATCCCTTAGTTGAGACTGCCTTCTTAGGTGACTCTAAACCAGTTCTCAACATATGTGTGGCCACCCCTTTGGGGGTCAAACGAGCCTTTCTCAGGGGTCATATATCGGATATTCCACATATCAGGTATTTATATTGCGATTCATAACAGTAGCGAAATTACAGTTATGAAGTAGTAACAAAAATAATTTTATAGTCAGGAGTCACCACAACCTGAAGAACTGTATTAAAGGGTCATAGCCTTAGGAAGGTTGAGAACCACTGTCTTGAGTTGACAGTTAAAAGCTAACCAGAACGTCTCTGAGCAGAGACTGAGCAGAGAACTCAGAATTTTTATCCCTACTACACGGTGATAGGTGAGACACGCCCCCTTCCCAATTCTCCACTACCACAGTGCTAAAGAAACTGAAGCAGATTCAGCATCTTCTGTGACAGAAAGCCTTGAACATTCAGGTCTCAATCAGAAGTCCCTCATCGTACCCAGAACCAGGAAAATGTCAGGCTGAATGAGGATGGCAGACAACCAGGTAAACACGGAGACGACATCGAGGTGAGGATTAATGGAGATCATTAAGCAGACACATAAAAAATGCTTCACTGATTAGGTACAAGCATGCTTGGACACGGAACAACCTCTGCGCACCCCCCAGGGCAGTGAAAACAGAAAATGGCAACGCAACCAAATGCTGTGCTCAAGCAAAGAAAACCAGAGTATCTGGATCACTAACACGTGACCATGGGAGTGCAAACACGTCACATCCGCTCTAGACAGGAATTGGCAAGTCCTTAAACACACCAACGTATATCCACTATATGATCCAGCAAGAGTTCTGGGGCATTTACTCTGGAGAAATTAAAATTTATATCCACACGAAATCCTGTACACTGCTGTTGAAAGTGGTTTTAGTGCTAACTGTTAAAAACTAAAGACAGTTCACAAATCCTTCAGTGAGTGACCGGTTATTCAAACTGTCATAAAGCCACAGTAATTATAAACCAGGCTCTTGATACACGGAGCAGCCTAGATGGATCTCCAGAAAATTATGCAGAAGGGGAAAACTGATTCTAAAGTGTGTATGTTATGCGACCCAGCACTGAAATGGTTATTATGCGAGTGAAGAACAGATTGGTGCATGTGACCTGGGATAAAAGAGAGAGAAAAATGAAGAAAGTATCACCATGAAAGAGCCCCAAGAGGGATTCCTGTGGCGGCGATGGAAGCACACTGCATTCTCTCTTTGTCAAGGCAACTGCATCCAAATCCTGCATGGGATGTTCTAAAGCTTTACAAGATTTTACCAAAAAGGGAAACTAGGTGAAAAATTGCAAAACTACTGTGCATTATTCTTAAGAGCTACACATGAACTTGTAATTCCCCAAAAGGAAACATTTAATTAAGGAAGAAAACCAAAGAAATCACAGAATAAACATCAAGTTAGATTCTAACAAGAGAATTTTATACATGACCCAGAAGCCTCCTCCTTTGACTTCTAATGATTTTAGTTGGTGTAAAATGCGTACAATGAGCTCTAAGCTCAGAAGCTTGTAAAATTATCCCAGAATGAGCACACTTACCTATCACACAGGTTAAGGAATAGAATATCTGCTTCCCAAAAGATTTCCCAAAAATCTCCTACGCTCACACCTGACATTTTTCTAGCATTTGCTCAGCAGCAACCCACTAGCTTAACGGAATGAGTGCCTATGGCCTTGATGTGAGCCGACGGCTGTGATCTCAGCAGCTAGCTGCCCAGGAAAGGAGAAGCAAAAGCCCCAGTTCCCCAGGGTACCAGCTCCCACAGGCCAGTCCTCTTCCTTTCTGTCACTCCTCCATGCTATACTTGCCTGGTTGCTAAGTCCCAAGAACTCTGAGTTTCCCAGGGAAGGAGAAACTCTAAACTCCACACAGCAATGCTTTTTCTCTAAGATGAAAGAGCAGGTGGGAACAGGCACTGGAGAGAGGGTCCAGTGGTTAAAAGCATTTTTTTTTTCAGAAGATCTGGGTTTTGTTCCCAGCATTCACATCTGGAAGCGAACTACTCCAGTTCTGTAGGGTCCATCGCCCTCTACTGGCCTCATTAGGTATAGGATGAACATGGCACACATAAACCCATGCAGGCACACACACATATATGTCCATAAAAATAAATGAAGAAATCTTGAAAGTAATAATTGATGGGAACAGGTGACTTACCTTCAGAAAATGAAAAGCAACCATAAACATATTTGCTATTATAAGTGTGTTAACTTACATCGAAATTGACACACTGGGGATTATTTGCTTCTGTTGCAAGTAAAATCCATTATGGTTTACAGGACTCATAATAAAATCATTGTCCAAAGTTGTGACTGGGGTCTGGTGGGATCCATCTGGTGGGGTCTTTTTGGTATAACACAGTCACTCTTAGGTACAAATTCCAACCATCAGAAGTTTGTGAACCCTTGGTGAAGGGGTGAACCCTGATGGAGAAGAGTGCCCCAACTGCTCAGCACACTGAGGATCTCCCTGAGGCACTTAGGGTGATACCCCTGCCGGAACCCAGAGACTGGAGACCTATAAGACAACTTGCCTCTGCTGCAGTTACAGCCCTCTGCTCTTGAACGAAGGAAACAGAATGATCCTGGTTTGTTTCCCAGATGCACAAAGCTCTACTGTGGGCACCGTGTCTGTCCAGGTGGCTGCCAGGTGAAAATCAGGGCTGGGGGGCGGGTTATGACCTCGCGATCTCCTGTTACTGGTTAAACCGAAGAAACCAAACCTCATTCGTATTTTCTTAACCTCTGCTGAATGACTCCATTTATCAGGTCAAGCTTGTGTTTCATGCCACTGAGGTGCACACAGGGGTCAGGAGGGGAAGGGAGAAGGAGCGACCCCCTGACCTTAGCAATGATCTACAGCACTAATAGTCTTCACATATCTCTGTTTTAAGGTCTTTGGTCCTAGGACAGACGCTCTAGTTGTTCTCTGATGTCCCCTGGAGGGGCACCAGGGGTCCTACTGAAGCGACTGTGAGTTCAGCCCCATTCTAGCTAGTCTTTCAACTCCAACTGGATTCTCAGTCTCGGTACCTTTCCCCTTTGATGGGGAGATCCCAGCAGCATTTCTCTATCTCAGCCCTTGCCAGAAGCACATCAGACGAGCTTAAACTGGCGGAGAGCAGGGAACTTTTCTCATACTTTTTATAAAGAAAACGAAAGCCGTGGGTCAAGGAGCCCTGCCTCAGTTTCCAACTCCTGTGGATATTTTCAACATCCACTGCCGGAAACCTCAGCTCACACGGCATTGGATCTGCCCATCTGAACATCTGCTGAGCGGCCTCCATCCAGGTGGCTTGGGCCAAAGGAAAAAGGGATGGGAATCTAAGTGCTCTTCAGAAAAAACGCCCCATGGAGCATGGGACAGGGCCAAGGAGGCATCTGTAACAAGTGAAGGATCCACAAGCCCTTCCTGAGCCTTGTGACTGCCCAAGCATGGGGCATGCATTCTCCTGGAAGCTAAGATTGAGAAGAGCTGGTATCACAAATAGTAGCCCAGGGATCTTTGCTTTCGGGACGTGGGGTAGGCCACACTTTTGCACATTCTCACTCCAAGCCATATCTAAGAATAAATCCCTGGGTCAGCAGTACTGGGAACTGATGGGAGGCCCTCCATCACCAGCCTTGAATGCTTCTCCTCCTCAGCAATTCAACTCTTTGATTGACTGAACTGAAACTGAAACTCTAGCCCTAGGGGTCACCCTAGTAGGAGTAGACACAGCCAAGAGCCCAGATCACACACCATCAGCAAACTCCTGGCAGCTCTCATCCACTCTGGGAGAGAATGAATCATCTCTTCCTGCCAGGCAGCCTGGTCTGTTCTGCTTCCTCTTACAAGTGAAGCAAAGCAAGACCTGGGCTCTGCTGGACACATCTGTGGCTGCATCAAAAAAAAAAAAAAAAAAAAAAAACAGGCTACGAGTCATGGGAGAAAGACGCAGGTGGGCTTAGCTCCAGCAAACGTGTCATGCCTCAAAAGAGAACATTTGGACAAGGCAGTGAAATGAACTTGACTGGAGGGGTGGAAGTGTCAAAATTTCTTGGACATAGTTCTAGCTGATATTTCTTTTCTTGTTTCATGAATGAGTTTTCAGTGTTTGACTCTCATGGGTGATTTCCCTCTGAGAGGTAGAGATTTAACCCTCCTTTTGCTGGGCCTGGGTTTCCCAAGCCTCCCTGGATGCCTGGCAAATCCTTCATTGCCCGTGACTCATTGACATCCGTGTTTCCAGTTCTAGGAAACAGAACCCTAGGCAGCACTTGGCTCAGAGTTGCCTCCACCACACCGAGGAGGCTCCTCCTTTTATCTGCAGCGCACAGCGAGGCTGAGGTTCACTCACCCCAACTGGAAAGCTCCCTTGGGCATTGATTTTGCAGTGGGATCCGACCACATGGCCGCTTGTGCTTGGTTCTTCTCTGTACGTCCTCGAGGGAGGCTCACAGTGGCAGAGCTGGTAGAACCGACAGGGCAGGGTGGCTGTGCCCAGGTCAGAGGGCACAGTGAGATTCACCACCCGTCTACCTCAAAGGATGACATGAGCTGAGAGACTTGGGGCTAAACTAAAAAGTGCATACGTATGCTAATTTGCTGATTTCAGGAGCTAAGATTAGAATTTCATGTTTTTAGTCAATGAAGTTTGGGACTGCAAAGATGGTTCAGTGTATGCATAACAAATACTTTACCTCCTCCAAACCACAAGTACTTCTGTGCACACGCGGGGAGGCCACTGCCACCGACTAGCTTTCTCAATTGCTCCCCACACTATTTTTGCTACAGGGTCTCTCTCTCTCTCTCAGTTCTCTGACCAGCTAGACTGGCTGGCTAGCAAGCTCCAGGGTTTCCCCCACCTCTACCCCTCCTCCAGCACGACAAACGTGGATATCTAGTGCCACCATGCCCAGCTTTTTACATGATATGAACTCATGGCAAGTACCGACTGAGTCATGTCCTTAGCGCTGGGTGTGGAGATAGAATCTGGGATGGGTTTTGAACTTCTATTTGTCACTTTTACTCACTTACTGAGTAGGGATTCCATCAGCCTTCCATACCTTGAAGGTCTTTGTGAGAACGAATGAAACGATCTTTTAGTACAAACATGCACGTTTCTAGTTCTCAACAGACCATAGCTCGCTGTAACGCCTGGGTGTTCTGGGAGGCCTCAGCGTCTGGAACGAGTCCAGGCTCACTCCTCTGACCCATGCCTTGTTGTCATCTTGGTCAGCTTTCTAATTCGGAATGCTGTTTATATTTCTAGGAACATGCCAAAGACAATCCGGAGAGTTCTCTTACGTCCTTTACATGGCTCATCTAACGCTAGTGTCTTACATGGCTCTAGCCCATTGTGAAAACTTCAGAGCAACACTTGAGCACGGCTATTAACTAACCTACAGTTGTCCTTCACTCTACCGTTTCTTCTGCTGAAGTCCTTTTCTGCCCAGCGTTCGGGCCTCATTCATACATGGCGGTCTTATGTCTGATTGGTCTCCAAGCCAGTTTCCGAATTTCCTCGTCTTTGATTCACTCCCCATTTGGAGGCACACTGGTCACGTTGTGTAGACCACCTTTCACTTTGGCTTCGCCTGCTGTTGTGTTTTCTTGTGGTTAGAGTTAGGGGTTTTGGGGGGTGGGAGAAGAAGTGCTTTCTTAGCATGTGGCAGTAGAGACACACGCTATGAACGCATTCTGCGATTGGTAAGGGTAACATTACTCACTTCCTCACAGGAAAATCTGTCAGGTTTACCTTCTGCATACTCTTTGTTTTAAGACAGATTTATTTTTAATGATGTGTATGTGAGTGTAGTTGTGTGTGGGTATTTGCACACTGAGAGCCATGTCCTAAAAGGCCATAAGAGGGCATCAGCTTCCTCTGGAACCAGAGTTGCAGGTCTTTGTGAGACTCCTCTTCCCGACTGAGCAATCTCTCCAGCCCCGGGGTGTTTTGACTTTTTTGTCTGGCCCTAGAATTAGCCATTTTCCAAGACCTTCTGCTCCTTTTATCAACACGTGGTTAGGAGCCAGGAATGAACTTCAGGCATGCTTGCTGGTTCTTGCTGGCGCCATTTTCTAGCAAGCACACTAGTAAAGGCTTGGAGTTGGGAAGGGACAGTTTTCTCTGACTTTGGGATGACTACTTTTTCACTCTGAGCACCAGTTTCCTCATCAGTGAGTGAGGAAAAGCGAAAACCACTGGCAGGGTTGAAGGATTGTGAGGAGTGCCATCAGAGAGACTAGCTGTTTCTGAGAGCAGACGCTGCTTTCCCACACCAACTTTTCCGCTGAATATAATCAAAGTATTTGGGGAAATTACGGTAAACAAAGTCAAAGCATCAATGAGTTGATAAAACAATAAAAGCAATAAGAAAAAAGGGAATTTAAAGGAATAAAAAAGGAATTGCATTTTCTCTAAAGCCATTTATCGTTTCCAGCAGATCTGAACTTTCATTTTGACAGAAAGGCAGTGACTGAGGAGGGACAAAGTCATGATAGTAAAACACCAGAGACAATACTAGGTAAAGATCTCCACAGGAGACCCTTGCCACAGAAAACAGCGATGCCAGGGAACAAACAGGTGAAATAATTCCTCCCTGAATTTTATGACTCTTTTGAAAAAACCTCAAGCAAGGCTTGAATTTAAGGCTGGCCTCCTTTTTGTCTCTTCAGAGTGTCTTGGAAGGTGAAGTAGCCTCAACTGACTTCTCATAAATCATAAAACGTTTACATTACTCCAAAATGCAGAACAGTACACACCAGAAGGTAACTCACCACACAACTGACATGGTCGGGAAAGGAAATAAAAGCTTAAAGACTGAAGAACTTGAAATTGCTTCCTAAAGGCTATAAACCACAGTGCTTTAATGTGTAGAGAAATAAAGAACAATGTTAAACATATTTGTGGAGTAGAGACTAAAATGTGCCACAGGTACATGACAAAGGAAGAAGGGACCTGTTCAGATAAACATTCTAACACCTCGGATAAAAGCCAGGGGAAGGGGATGGGTTAGCTCAAAAGAAAAACACATCTGAGGAGCCGGGGAAAACACCTAGGACACTTTCCAGAACACAGAGAACCCCAGTCTGTCCATCTCATGGATTTGTCAGAACTCTCCTGCTGGGCATCTTCAACTCACTGAGGACCCTAAACTTACTGGCAAACAAAAGCTCAAGATTTCATGGATGACTTGAGGTTCCTGTAAAGTGGTACAGCGGAGGTAGGAGATGACAGAGACAGGCCAGCTTCCCTATTCCTCCCCTTGGAGAACACTTGCATGCTCCAAGTTGGCAGGCTAGATATCTGACGAGGAGGCCTTTGAGCAACCCCATTTGGCCTTCCAGAGAAAGCTAGTTCTGAGGAGGCTGGCTCCTTCCTGCTCATCTCCCAGGATGCTCTGAGGGTCCCACGGTTGACAAGTGTGGAAATCATGCCATACTACAGGAATACAAAAACACTTTTGTGTCTTACATAAACTCAACTTTTCTCTGCCATAATTTGCTTTTCTTTTAATTCTACATTACTGGTGGCATAGATTCAAATATTCCCTTATATAATTTTTTAATTAAATTTTTTTAGAGAACTTCATAAGTACTGTATTTTTATCATTTAACCCCCTCTCTCCCCACTCTAACTCTTCTCATGGTTCCCTACTCCCTCACAAATTCATGACTTCTTCTTTAATTATTAATGTTACTTACATATATTCACTCAAGTATATGTAAACCATATACCGAGATTTAGAGTTGCTTCTACATACATATATTTAAGAGTAATTACTATGGATTAATTAACCGATCATGGCTTGTCTCTGGAGAAAGCTGATTCTCATTCTGATAGCAGTCAAATTGCCTATACCTCTTCATCTAGTGGTGGGGCCTGGTGAGATTTCTATCAGCTTTGGCATGCCAACTGTTGTCATTATTCAGGTCTTTTTCAGGTGACCCACTTCTGAGTTTCATGGATGCATCTTTCCTGTCCTGTCTAGAAGACACTATTAAGTAGTATCCTGTTTCTCTGGCTCTTTCTATATTTTTAGCTTCTCCTCTCTGTGTAATATTTTTTAAATTAAAAAGTGGATTCCTTAGCCAGGCGGTGGTGGCACACACCTTTAATCCCAGCGCTCAGGAGGTGGAGGCAGGCAAACTCTGAGTATGAGGCCAGCCTGATCTCCAGAGCATGTTCAGGACAGCCAGAGCTTCACAGAAGAACTCTGTCTCACAAAAGAAACAACAAACAACAACAACAATAACAACAACAAAACATGGTTTCCTTGCTTATCCCAAAGCGAGCACTGTCTTTGTGAGATGTCCCCACCAAAGACAGCTGCCCTCTGTTCATTACTCTTTACCATTCAAGCAAGCCCTCAGAGCTTCTGTGTCAGAGGCACTGGGGAGATGGCTTGGCTATTAAGGCATTGGCTTCTCCTCCAGAGGACATGTGTACAATTCCCGGCACCCACATAACTGTCTGAAACTCCAGCTCCAAGGGATCCAATGCCATTTTATGGTCACTGAGGGCATTGTACACACAGCACACAGACATATTTAGATTGTGAAGTACAATCTAAAGCTTTGGCAATATCTTGGGATGTTTGGGGTTCCATGGGATCCCTTTGGCCAACAACCCAACAAGACGTAACCCTTTCCTGGCACAAGATTCTCCTTGGTGGCATAGTAAGTCTAGTTGGGACATTGTCCCCATTATATGGTGATTCCTTTTAAAGTCTTTTCTATATGTATCTACTTTAGAAAACCTCTACAGCAGTAGGTTTCCAGAGCATTTTTCAAATGGTCTTTGGTGTTTGTTAGTTGTCCCTTCCCAGGCTCCCCAAATTTACTCTCCCATCTCCCTCCCAACTTAATCCTCCTATTCTGGTTTCCCCTCTGTCTCTCCATAACATTTCCCTTTCCTTAGGAGATCCATCATAGAGACCCACAACATGACAATGTGTGGAGAATGAGACACTTGGAACACTCGGCCCTGTGTGGGATGTCTTTATCAAACTATTGCCCTTGAGGCCCAGGGATCTGTGTGGAAGAGGAGCTAGAAAGACTGCAGGAGTCAGAAGTGATGGGTAACTCTAAGGAACTTCACCCTTAAGGACACAACAAAACGGATGAACTCATGGGGACTGTGGTCCCATGCATAAGACCCACACAGGTTCAAGCCAGATGGGGTCCCAGCACTGAGAAGAGGAAGTAATCCCACTCCTAACCAAGACACTATTTGCAATTGGTAACTGCAGGCAAAGGGAAAATCAATTTCTCCAGTGGAGTGTCACTGGGCATATTAACCACACTGTTAGCGTTTTTAAAAGTTTGGGACTCTCACTATAACAAGCCCCTCTGGATACTGCTTGGTCTGAGCCGTCTACCTCTTTGTGCTTCTCAGAGGAGATGTGCTAGGAGCCGGCTTCACTGCTGCTGCTGCTGGCTGTGCTCCCTATCCTTAGAGCAGTGTTTTGGGATGAGTTAATGGCCCTACCTTATGTTAAGGTGCTAAGTAGTTCTTCACTTTCATTGTTGCTGGTGACATCAAAATACCATGGGATATTCCGAATATGAAGAATGAGTCACTATACTTTGGAAGGAGTAGAAAAATTGCTAATATCACCCCCCTTCCACACACCCTTAAGACAAGGAAAATACGTTTCTGTCTCTACCCTCCATATCAGGAAGTTCATGCACAGCGAGTCAGTCCTTGTCGCTTAATAGAATGATTAGAGACTATGGATCACAAAGGTCAGAGGCCAAGAGTCAGTGCTTGGAAACTGCAGGGCTGTTTTCTAAGCAAAGAGCCAAAAGTTGGTGCACGAAGTACTGCTTCTGCACTGGCAACTCTTACCTGAGCCCTGATCCTCATGCTGGCCTTGGGAGTCAGGTACTTATGTTCTAAGTACCAGCCCCGCTCCTGGAACACCAGCTTCGTCCCATACAACAGACAAAACTGAAGAATGAGAGACAAGAAAGAAGCAACTGTTAGAAAAACAGGGGCTGTAAGGAGTTAGAGATAACATTACATCACATACATCACATTTCCTAAAGTCAGAAAGTCTTTTCTTAATTAAAATGGCCATGCTTTGGATACAAAGTATATGTTTTATTTTTTTTTAACCTTCCAGAAACCTTGAAAGCAATTCTAAAATAATAGACAGTTTAGTGAGGTCTCCTGTATCAATCCCATTCAAGAAATATTAACACACAGTCAGCCTTGGTTCACACGTAACTTCCCTGTATCCTCCACACCCAGGTGACTTAGAAGTCCATTCAGAAGCAATTTTGAAATCCATATGTAGTTCTGTTTGCTTCCCTTCTCATTCATGAAAAATACACAGCAATGTCATCTTGCTATTTTCCACTGGGCAACATTTGATTGACTTTCACAAAAATAGCATTCCTCATTTACATCTCTCCTCAGTATGTTTTTTATGTTACAATTCTGAAACTGAGCAGCCTGAATGACATCACAGGCAGCAACCAAGCAAAAATCAACCAGTTTCCCAGAGGCAGAGTGACTTTTCACTTAGCTACTCATCCATTCGCCATTTAATATTCCATAATCTGAAGTCACACAGCAAGTGGGAGAGCAGTGTGCAAAGGCCTTCGTGTCTCCGCCCAGCTTCAGTGATCAGACCTCTGGCCTTCTTGTCACCTCACCTCCCACTCAGGTCCCCTCTGTGGTATTGTCGCACTAAACCCAGCCCTACCACTTCATTCACGAACACACCTCGCCTTCATATCTCTGAAAGACAATGACTTTTGTGAGGATGGTTTTTGGCTGAGGTCACAGATCAGTTACAGGGTACAGAGTTCAGTTTGGATCCCCACCACCCACTTTTAAAAAAAACCCTGAGTTCGGTGGAGAATGCCTATAATCCCAGACCTGGGAAGTGGAGGCAGGGGGTTCACTGGCCAGCCAGTCTAGTGAAAGACCCTGTCTCAAAAAGAAAGGAGGGGACCAATCAAAGAAGATGCCCACTGTTGACCTCTGCATGCCATATGCACATGAATGGATGAGTGTACCTTTATACATGGATGCACACACAAGTGTACATACATGTGCACACACACAATATATGTGTGGGAAAGATGTGGGAAAAGCACAAGGGACAGTGGGCTTCTTAGAGCTGGCAACTCTGGCTAGAGTCAGGTGGGGAGTCGAACGCAAAGGCAGCTACTGTAGTTTGAGAGAGCGGAGCAAACAGGGCTACTGCAGAAGGGTCCTGGACCCCGTGCAGGTCACTCCCCCTTGGGGAGGTAAGAAGGAGACAGGGAAACCCAACAAAACAGAGAGGGCAAGGATTCTGCCATGATCTGAACACGTTTCCCAGAAGTCCCTGAAGTACAATTAATAAAAACTCAAAGAAATTAAGAAGATCCAAAAAGCAAAACAGTCAGCCACTGGCTCTTACCTTGACCTCAGTCTGAAATGGCGATCCTGCCTCCAGGAATCTCAGAATGAGACTATGACTGTGAGCTGTCTACTACCATTTTATAACCCTCTCTAGCACTGGGATTAAAGGTGTGCACCACTGGGATTAAAGGTGTGCACCACTGGGATTAAAGGTGTGCACCACTGGGATTAAAGGTGTGCACCACTGGGATTAAAGGTGTGCACCACTGGGATTAAAGGCATGTAGCACTGGTTTCTATGGCAAACTAGTGTGGCTACTGGGATTAAAGGTGTGTGTTATCACAGCCTGGACTGTAAGACTGACTAGTGTGGCCATTTTACTCTCTGATCTCCAGGTAAGCTTTATTTATTACAATACAAAAGAAATGCCACTACAAATTCCCCTATTGGAGACATAATCCTCAAGTTCACATGTGAATGGCACTTAAAGGTGGAGCCTTCACAAGGGTGACATGAGGTCCTGGGGATTGAGAGCAACGTGGCAGCTTTTATAGAAAAAGAATCTTTGTCCCGTGATGGTCTGGGCCATATTAGGATGCAGCAAGAAGCCCCTCACCAACGCTGAGCAGATGGATGTTCCATGCTCTTAGACTTTTCAGCCTCCAGCACAGCCGTGAGTCAAAAAAATTGCTATTATTCATAAAGTATCCACTTGGGGTGTTTTGTGACAGCAACAGGAAAGAAGCTAAAATGGGTCAACTTCCTGGGGAGAAGAACTGGAGAGAAGACCACACATTCATCACACGTCCCAGCTTTAACTGTGATCATCAGCCTCTCATCCAGTCCTACCAATTCACGCCAAAACAAGCCAGGTGTAATTCCATACTACCAGACTACAAGGAGTTTACCGACTGTGTCTGCTGTTCTCTTCTTTAGGAAAACCAACCAACCCCTGAGCAGAAAACCAACCAATCCCTAAGCAGAGAATCCAGCCAGTCTCTGAGCTTGTCCAAACTCAGGAATTGAAATCTGACCAATTCCCACCCTGAAAATCCTCTCCCTGGAAAAACTCCATCCCTAAGAAGCCCTTCATAAGCTCTGCACCCTTTTCAGTTTGCCGCTGCCTCACCATGGAGGTGGCCATGTTCTTGGATTCTTCCCTACCAGTAAATCTCTTGAATAATAATTGGGTAATAACCTCCTTTTGCAGGAACAGATAGGAGTGGAAGAGAACTGTAACACTTTCTCTGGGGAAACCTTACTCTAGAGAAGCAGAGTTTTAAAGCTCCAGGGAACCTGAACAGAACTGTAACGACTTTGCTTTAGAAGACAGAGCAATGTATAGAATGCTGTGTATTGTGGGGAATCACATAAGATGGAATACCTGACTAGGACAGTCTTACAAAGACAAAAGAAGTTGAATCCATCATTTCAGTTCTCAAAACACAATCATGATACACAATGGTCTCGTTGGCAAATCACACCTCTGTCTAATAAAGAACACCAAGGGCATATAACGTCTTCCCGAAGATGGAAGAGCAGGGACACCTGCTGTCTTCATTGCTATTAAAGACCACGACCAAAATCCACACGGGGCTAAAAGGCTTTATTTCTTCTCACAACTCCCAGGTTACCCCAGCGCACTTACCTTGGCTGAGAGGCTCTCAGCCATGTATGGGGTTTGCCCTTGACTATTTCTAGGTATTTTGCTCATCAACGTTGAGGGATTCTATTAGTGTCTAGTGGTAGAGGCCGGGGATACTAGCAAATATCTCGCAGAGGGCAGGGATACTTCCCTCCCCAAATACTGAGGTCAGATACGCTGAGTATGTACACAATGTGAGTATCCCAGTTATCTGTTACTGTAACATGCTCACGATGATCTAAAACCTCTCAGCAGGCCTCTTTTCTTACCTTGTCATTGTGGGCATTAAACCTTTAACACAAGTAGGGAGGGACATTCACGATCCAAAAGAGGCACCAAAGCTGAGGAATGCTGTCTTAGAGAAGTAACGGCCTACGTTCATAGAACAGCCTACACAAGAATATTTATAGCAACCAAACAGCTCTCAGTGGGTGAACAGCTAAACTGTGGTAGCTCCATACAACAGAATACGACTCAGCCCAACCACCAAGTTGTTGTGCCAAGAGAAAGATGTAAATATAGAAAGTTTAAAGATTGTGGAGTTCCACTTACTCTCAAAAAAAAGAAAACTGTAGTGACAGAGACTAGATCATTGGTTTCTGGGAGGCATTAGAAAAGGGAAACAAGAATTAGAACGCCATAGTAGGATCCTATTTTTAAGAAAGGTTGGCCAGGTGGAGGTGGCATACACCTTTAATTCCAGCAATCAGGAGGCAGAGGCAGGTGAATCTCTGTGAGTTCGAAGCCAGCCTGGTCTACAAGAAAAAAAGGTTCTAAGACAACCCAGTATAGAATAAGGACACTGTCTCAAAACAAAACAAAAAACTGTAGTGCTTTGAAAACTTCCTATAGTGACATTTTATTTATGTTTTAATAAACAAAACTTGTCTAAAGATCAGAAAGGCAAACTAAGCCACTAGAGGCCAGGCAGTGGTGGCTCACACCTTTAATCCCAGGATTTGAAAGACAGGCAGATGGATCTCTGTGAGTTCAAGACCACCCTGGGCTACCCAAGATCAGTGTAGAAACAAATCCAGGTGGTGGTGGCTCACACCTTTAATTCCAGTACCAGGGAGTCACACACCTTTAATCCCAGCACTAAAGGGAATATAAAATGGAAGGAGAGAGAGAGGCTTAGTCTGCAGTTACCCAGCCTTGGTAGAGGTAAGACTTCTCTAATGGCTTGGTTGCTTTGCTTTTCTGGTTTTCAGGTCGAACCCCAATGTCTGGCTCTGTGTTTTTATTACTCATGCTACAACTTCCCCTCAGAGATGCAGACATTCTGACACTACAGAGCAAAGCGTCACTCACCAGCTTGGGTGGCACTGCTGTGAACACATCTGTGGTGCTACCAGCTGTTGAAAAGCTTAACAATGCACTTACATGTGCAATGCACTTGCGTGTGTTTCACGGTGCTTTATACTAGTGAACATGTCCTGTGTGTGGTACCGATCTGAACACTGGCTAGACTACATCATCACTTTGTAGAACCTTCCCTCTGACAGAAGCAGTTGACAGTAAAACCCTTATGCTAGCCACAGACACAGGCCTCTCCCTCTAGCACCTGCGTGTGTCTGGGTCTGGAAGGCTTCTCAGAGCACAGCCCTGCACTCAACAACACAGACGGAATGAGTATCACATAGCTTCTGCATCCCATTTCATGCTCTGGGCCCTCTGTTTTGAAATGGCAAACTCCAAGCTGAAATGCCCACGTTCTCAGAATACAAGCCTTGGCTTCTTCCCTCTTGGGTTCTCACAACTGTGTGGGTTTTTTCCCCTCCATTACACAATCTGCCTGCTGGTATAATTATCTGGTCATGTGTCTCACTCCTTGACCACAACATGATCAAAAAGTTGTAACTCATGCATCTTAGAATGCCCCACTGTGTTCTATCTGGGCCCATGTGCATTTGTGAGACCAAGGAGTTCGAGTGGGTCCCAGGAGTGTAGGCCCACTGGGATCCACAATGGGAGGAGGGGAAACTGCCTGGAATTTATGACAAGCCGGTGGCCTACATACATAGCCCGAGCTGCATAATAAGCTGGGAGATGAAGCAAATGGACCAAGTTGGCCTATGGTGTCAGAGAAGATGAACAAAGCTTATTAACACACGGGAAGAGCAGCGTGAGCACAGAACAGCTTCCCCGGAGCAACCCAGTTCTCTCACTGTGATGAAGTGGTCTGCCTCTGGCCTCAGCCTTCAGCCGCTTGGGATCCCCGTCCCTGCCTTGGAAAATTGATGGGCGAAGGTGCACTCTCCCAGTTTAAGGCATTTCTGTCAGTGTTAGCAAGAAAATACCAGCTTTGCGAATTCTCAGGGCATTCCCTATAACCGGAGAGTGGCTTGAATTGGACCAGACTGGAGCAACGCCTACCTGTGAGCTGCCTAGTTCCCATCCAGTCCCCTCCAGCTCAGGCAAGGCAGTCTTAACCTTATTTAACCCAAAAGGGAAGGCAGGGTGTATCAGTTTTAGTGTCGTTTTATTTGACCATCTGAAGGAACTGGTCCTAATCTGATTGTTCAAACTCGACCTGTCCACTCCAGCAGTGGCAGGTGGGGACGGAGTTCATGGCTAGTTTGGCTAGTTCTCTCTCTAACACCATGTGCTGAGGTAGAGAGGATTTCTCTTCAGCATGGGCCACATGCTGGTGTCATGGTTGATCAAACACACAGGAGTTGACAAAAGGCAGGGACAGCCCCCAGAGCAGCCTGCTGTCTGCCTTTCTGAGAGGCCTGGACACAGATGTATCCTGGTCTCCAGAAGACAGAAAACGAACAGCACAGAAAGCGAAATCAACAAACATGAAGCGAGAAGAGAGAAAGCTCAGGAGGAGACAGGGGCCATGTTTTCTGACCCAGTGAATGTTCTGGACAGCAGGAGACCCGAACCCTGTTGTGTCTAAGCACCAAGTAGGGATGACAGGGAGAGAGTTCTCCAGTCCTGGTGTCACACAGCTGGCTTGTGGCTGCAGACACACTCTCCACCTTGTAGAGTTTGCCGCATTTGCAGGAAGGAGCAAATCCAGCAAGCTAGCCATGCAGGCTGGGCTACACCCCCAGGGGCTCCCACATAACCTGCTGTGCAAGCTGACTGTGACAGCCTGGATCTTAAATGTCTCTCAAAAGCCTTCATCTTAGAGGCTTCGTCTTCAACTTGAAACCTTTAAGAGGCAAGGCACGGTGGCACGTCTTCTAGTCACTGGCAAGTACCCTCGGCATACTGGGTAGCGGGGCTCTTCTGTCCATCCAGCATCTTAGCACAGAGATGAAAGGCTTTGCTCTGTTACCCAGTTTCCCAAAGCAGGCACCGCAAAGCAGGGCACACACCCAATCCTGGACCAAAACCTTTGGAACCATAAGCCAAAACAGAGCTTTAGTCTCTTTTATCCCCATTCATTTTGTGGCACTGGGGATCAAACTGAGGGCCTCATGCATTATAGGCCAGTGTCCTACCACTGAGTATGTATACCCCAGCTTTTGGATGATGGACCTGCACCACTGTAGCCACTAGTCTTCTCTCTATATAAGTTACTTACTTGGGTTATTTGTTATAGCCACAGAAATCTGATCTACACATTGACTGAAAAGCATACATCAAAGCTGGAGACTTGTGGATAAACGCTCAGCTCAGTCAGGCTCCTTTCCTGAAGTGTTTTACTCCAGAATCAAACTTATTGCCATTTCCGATTCTCCACCGTCTTTGGCTTCTTGTTCATCCTCTTGGGTCTATGAGTGCCCAATTACCGTAGCACCATTTGGGGGAGAGGCTGTTGGGTTTGCTGTTGCCATTTCAGCAAACCAGGTGGTCCTATTTGTGTACATGTTTCATGTTTCTGCAGTCCCTGGCACGAGCCACTGAGTTGTGTGTGCACGCATCTACCAACAATGTAGTTTTGATTTCTCTAATTACAATGATTGGAACAGTTTTGACTGATGCCTCCCCTTCATTTGCTTTTCAAGGTCTGTCAGCCTTTTCTAGGTACTTGACATCACTTAAAATTTTCAGGATGATTCTGTTCCCAGCACTAAGAGATCCTTCAATAAGAATTATGTTAAACCCGTATATCACGATAAAAAGAACTTAAATGTTTACTGTGTAGAGGCTTCTAGTTGATGATTCTCTCCATTTGTATGGACCTACTTTGATTTGATTCATTAGCATTTTAATCAGTCCAAAACATTAAAGCCCCATACATTTTGGTAGATTTATCACTAGACGTGTGTGTGTGTGTGTGTGTGCACTTTAGTATACTGTACATTTAAAATGTACTTAGAAATTCAGTGTTCAGGTATTCATTACTAGTATTCAAAATATTATCAGTATTTTCATGTTGACCTTGTATCCATAACTTTGAAGGACTCAGTTTTTAGTTCCAACAATTAATTTCTTTCTTTCTTGTTTTTCTCCCCTTGTGTCTTGTTTTGAAACACCTTGCAGGTGAGTCTGACTGTCTGACACCATGACACAACATTGCCATCCACAGAGCAGCAAAGCTTATAGTTGACAAGAGTGCAATCTATCCATCTATCATATATCTATATACCATACCATACCATATCATACCATACCATACCATAGGAAACCAAAAACCCATAAACTTTTAAGTAAGTGTACCATTTTTGTGTTGGGTACGTTATGGCCATCCCAGGTACATACAGCATGTGGCTGCCAGTTGGACACACCTGCTAGTACTTTTTAAACAGATAAGCAAGCATGCCATATGTATGTCAACACTTGCTTTTCTTCTTCTCTTGTCCAAAAGGATACAGTTTGTATTTTTCTGCTTCTTGCCTTACTGCACTGGCTTCTAGAACCAAAGTCCCGGTTACTGTCTTTGTAGACTGCCTCCTTGGACCTTTAGTAAGCAGTGCCTCTTCTTCTTCCTCCTCTCCCTCCTCCCCCTCTGCTTGCTCTTCCTCATGCTGCTTCTGCAGTGTACAGTAGCCTGTTCCAGATTTTGAGTTATTTTTCTGCTTTATTTTCAACAGTTCTGGAATATGAAGCTTCCCGAGAGCCCAGAGGACTCTACACATGCTACGCCCTGGGTCAGCTCTCCCAGCTGGTTTGTCTCCTGATGTCTCTTTTAAGTGACTTCTTACATTATAAGAAATGATGGGCATGAGGAAGTCTGACTCTTCATACAACCTGGGTCTTTTACTTTGAAAGGCAGGCTAGTCTTGTTCCCATAATTGCTCCTAGTCGTGGCATTCATTGCTTTCTGCTCTGTGAGAGCCCTTTTGGGTGTCATCTATTAATCAGACAGCTGTGTGTGTGTGTGGGGGGGGGGCTGTGCTTAGTTGTCCTTCCCATCCAGCTGAGGCTTCAGAATGCAAGTTGTCTTGTCCCTGTCCAATCTCTGACAGTCCAGAAGGGACCAAAAAATGTAGAAAGACCTTGTCAAAGTTGGAAAGACTGCACCAGGAGACTGAGAGGGACAGCAATTGCTTAGCCTTCATGTGGACTACTTTTCCCTGATATTTTAGTGTAGAAACAACCCACTTTCTTTCCTTCCTCTGTCCCTCCCTTCCTCCCTCTTCTCCTTTCTCCCTGCCTGCTAATGAGTCCCTCCTCCTTCCCACCGCATGCTATAATTGGTATTCTGGTGGGTAGTTTTATTTCTTTTTCTTTAATGGACACCTAACCAGAAGCAAGCCACTAAAATTTAGTAAGGACAGAAGGAAGAGTTAGTTCATCGAGTGTAGAGAGCAGAAGTCACGAACTCTCAATAAATCCCGTTATTACTCAGGGTGCAGATGTGGCAGGTGGCAAGCAGGTGCTGGGGTTTGCCGCCTCGTCAGCCACCAGTGCGACTTTTCCCATAACGGTAGCTTTGGTGTCCCCTTATAGCTTTCTTCTGGGAAACGTGTGTTCTTCTAGACACAGGGCGACGATGTGACTGTCTGCTAGGCTGCATGCACAGCAGCAACACAGAAACCCACTGATGGCTGTCTCCACCCACCCTCGGAGGGAGCAGGTGCAGAGGGGAGCTCCCTGTGCACTTCAGATCCTGATCCCCATTTTACTGATGAAATGGCAAACACCAGCTAGACTCTCTTCCCTGATGACATTAACCTGTCTCTCAGTGCCAAATGCTCCTCTCAGCTTCCTGTGTGTGATTTCCATCAAACGCTTCTCAATTTGTGTCCCAAGTGATCGCTTCCCCTCGTGCCCTGTCTTCTAGAATTGCAACTTGAAATGAAATCTGCTCCGTACAGCTGTGCATAGAGGAAATGGGGGGACAGAGTACGCTAGGAGGCCTACCTCGTCACAGGCCCTGTGCCTGGCATGCTAGGGCAGGTCCCCAGAGAGCTGAGCCTGCCATGCTTGGAGGAAGGGCTCACTGCATTTCCAAACATGAGGATCTCTGCCACCTAGCTGCCTTTCTGCTTAGCTATTGATTTAGCGGTGCGACAAAAAAGTGTCGAGGGAAAGAACTGGCGGGATGGCCCCACAGCTGCTGTCATCTGCGTGCCGGTGTTCCCCTGGGTGATGAAGCACACACAGCCGGATCTTCGTGCTGTTCACAGCAGAATGGCGTTGGCCCTTTGCTCCTAAGCAGAGAGCTCTGTGAGGGGTCAGCTGAAGTGGAGAGTCCCACAGCAGAGCAGACCCTTGTTATAAGTCAAGAGACACCCTCCTCCTCTTCTCGTGGCTTCTGGCTTAGAGACCAAACTTTCAGAACAATTCTACGGTGACTATTCATGGCCACTCCCATTTGATTCCCTTTCAGGACTCCTGTCTAGATATCCACTCGAGAAAACCAGGTCTTCCTGGCCTGAAGGAGAACTAATTGCTACCTCGAGGCACCTCGAGGTCAGTTAGGGAAATGTGGAGATGTTGAAATGGAATACTCGGACACCCTCCCCTGGCAAGGCCGTTGTCAGGGTTCCTGTTCTGGCATCAACTTTAGGGCACACATCAGTGCACTTAAACTACTCTATAAATGGAAAACTCAGAACATACCTTGTCATGGCAACAACACTGGTAAGCACTCTGGAACCCACACAGCCAGCTAAATTTAATTTCCTGCAGAGATGTAGAGACTTAACCCTGATGTCGCCTCCTCTGAGGAGTCCTCCCTAAATCCATGTTGTCTTGGAGACTAGCTGAATGGTCCCCTATTATCAAATATCCCCCTGAGGGGTTAGTTTACTCCATGGTTTTTGCATATTTGGGGCACACTGAAGTCTCTAACTAGTCACCCAGGGCTATATAAAAGTAGTTGTCATTTGCATCGGCAGTGCCTAGTGCAGAGCCCGTCATATAACAGGTACTCACAAATGCTTTAAAAGTGGGATTGTGGCCGGGCAGTGGTGGCCTATGCCTTTAATCCCAGCATTTAGGAAGCAGAGGCAGGTGGAACTCTGTGAGTTTGAGGTCAGCCTGGTTTACAGAGGGAGTTCCAGGACAGCAAAGGCTGCTACAAAGAGAAACACTGTCTCAAAAAACAAAAAGAAACAAAGGAAAAAAAAAAGTGGGATTGCAGCAAATACCCGCAACAGCCGGAAAATAACTAACTCCTCTCTGCCTGCCATGGAGTCCAGGATCCCACCACCTTTCCTTGAATTTAAAGGTCCTGGGAGCTGAAAAGTTAGGCCTCTGTTCCAGAGGTCACTTCCAAAATTAACTTTTCACTGGGATGAGTACCCCCACTGATTTGGAGATGCGGTTTAAGCACAGCCGTGAAGAGCTTTGTCACAACCATGTGTGAGAAGCCCCCTAGGTGTGATGAATGGGACCTTCCAGGGTCATAGAGAGATGGGAAGGAGAGAAAACCATTTATTTCTGATTTCTACATCACCAGTATCTGTGTTCCTTCTGAGAGGCACAAGCCTGCAGACAAAATATCGCAAAGGAGCCAGACACTAAACCTTACCAGCCACATGATGGGAACTCAAGCCACTTTTGTTGAATAACCTTCTAAGGAAGTCCTAAGGGACTGCTGCGATCATGTGCACTCCCCTCTATGTGGCCCTTGATTGCAAGGAGTAGAGAAGAGCCTGGGGACAGAACAGTGGCTGAAGGCAGCACTCCACCATCACAGTCCCTGACACTGTGACGTCATTGGCACCGACGGGAGTCAGAATATGGACTGGTACGATTCACCCTGGACTGGATTTGGAAATTGCAGTCAAGCCCCCGATGAGAGCCCCTTTCTTCCTGTGTGGGAGGCTCAATCCCATGAGCAACCCCAGATGACTGACTGGTGCCTTGGGCATGTATTCTGTGTGACACCCCCTAAAGGGCCCCCGCTTGAGAGGCAGAGAGAAAGCTTTGCCGATCAGAGACTAGACACAGTCTCAAAGGCACAGAGCTGAGATGGGGTCCTGGGGGCTGAAAAGGGGCCACCTGCAGAAGAAAGCACGGGTGCCTGAGAAGAGGTGTTTGCGAGTAACCATTGGCTGCTAGGTTTGGCCTAAACTGGCTACCTCCTACACACGTTGAGAAAAGGAAGAGAGAGCAGTTAGAGAGCAGGAAAGAGGGAAAAACCCACCCCGCCCACTCGACAGGCACAAATTGATGCTTGCCAGAAGCCCGTAAGGGCGGGACAGTCCCCAGTGAATGCTCTGCTCAGAGGGTTAGTTGCCCTGATGAGTACCCTTTGGGAACCAAAGGTCACCTCTGAGCACAAAGGGACACAAAGGGCACCTGTGTGGACGTTCAGCGCTGTGCCCCGTGCTGGATGCTGAATGGCTCAGTCACTTCTCCCTGGTTAGGCAGTGTGGGGGGATGGGGACCTTGGCGAGAAGTGAAGCGGAAAGAATCTTTGTGACAATGACAGTTTAAGAAACACTGGACAGTCAGCTTGTTGGGTGCTTCTGAGCTTTTGGGAGGGGTGCCGAGCAGCGAAGCCGTCATGTGGAAAATTTCCTTTCTCCTCAGCACAGCCCTTTCCAAGCAAAGGCACTGGCATTGTGTTCCCAGTGAAAGCCCTCATTCCTGACAGGATTCCATCAGGCTAGGAGAAAAGTGCCTGCTTCTGGAAGAGGTTGACTTGGTAAATGTGGAAGGCTGAAGGGCCAGGTGGTGTCTGCCGCTAGGCGATGTCTGGTTTGAAGAAAGGCTCCGGGGTCTCTGGTTTCTTAGAACATGGATAGATGGGAAAAACAGTTGCATCTGGCCGGACTTGGTGGCAAAAGAATGCGTCAGAGGGAGGCCCTCTTCCCACATCTGCCCAAGTTCCTCTGCACCTGGGCCAGCACTAATGCCTTGTGGGTTAAGGTATGATGCTGAGGAAGCTTCCAGAAGCATTTGACCCTGCCAACTCACCGTTATTTCTGTGAATTTGCTCAGCCTGGGTCTCTTACCTGGAAGCTATGCCCATCATCCTCAGGGGCCCTGCATATGGTGCCAGGTGAATGGGAAACAGGAGAGATGTTTGTCATGTCTCCTCAAGGCAAAGGATCACCATCCCACCAGGAGACAGCTCCCCTCCCTGTCATGGTTGCCAGTTCATGGGCAGCCCTTACCAAAGGTCAGCAATTTGGGAGCAGAAGTGCAAGGCTCCGTGATAAGCAGGCCTCACTGGCTGCCTGTTGCTTTATTTTCTTATTTTCAAAGGCAGCTTCGTTCTTTTTACTTTTTTCTATGGGCCATGGGTTGTGATGTCAGGTTCTATTTACAGAAATGTCTGTCATCACTGTTCTAGCCAAGGTCTTACTTAGTCAGGCAAAGTGAGTTGGGCCCAAGTTGGAAGGTTGAACATGGGAAACATTCTGGGCATTCACCGCACCTTGCCGGCCAGGGAAGCTCTACTGCCTTGCTTCAAGGGTAGCACTACCTTTTGCCTCCTGAACTGGGGAGCAGTGGCAGCTCCCGAGAAGGGCCACTATCCCATGAGCATCCTACTTATTTTTCCAGCTTATCCAAGGGAGGCCTGGAGGTCTGGAAGTGGCCTTGAGAGGTTTTAGTCCCAGGGAGGCTCCTGATTTCCCAGATGGAAAACAAATACTGCCTATCAGGTGTGTCAGGAACTTCACAGGTGCCAGAACAAGGTGAGGAGGGGTAAATGTCAGATTAGGGCATGATGGTCCAAGTACAGATGTCACCGAGAGACTGACAGTCGGTCATCCAGCATGGAGGCGTAGGTTCTAAAAGTGTCAGGACAAACCTGGTGGGAACAGGAACCAAAGAGTCTTCACAAGCACTGAGAGAGAAGCTGGAGGGGAAAGTAGAACTGTTTGATTGATTGAGAGAGGGTATGCGTTACCTACACGCTGCTGGGACCAAACTGTTTGGTTGAGAGAAGGTATGAGTTACCTACACGCTGCTGGGACCAAAATACCTACCAGAAGCAACCAGAGAGAGGAAATGCCTTGTGGCTTTCAAGGGTTTCAGCTCATAGTGGCGGGGAAGCGTGGCCGCATTCATGGCAGTGGGAGAGGGTGGTGGTGCCTGCTTAAATCACAGGAAACCAGGAGCCAGGCTATAACCATTAAAGCCACTCCCTCAAATTCACCAGCTGAGTCTTACTTCCTGAATAGTGCCTTTACCTGGGGGACAAGGGTTTCAAACATTAGTCTGTAGGTGACATTTTAGGTTTAAACCATAGCAGGGAGGGATTTTGAGCTTGACTGAGGAAGAGGAGGGCCCAGATGCCCTGTTTGTCTAGGTCAGACATGGCTTATGATTGTCATCTAAGCTAAATTTCCCTTTTACTTGCAAAAAATAAAAAATCCAGGTTTGGATGACAGATTCTGCAATCATCCTTTTCCAAAGGTGGGGTGGACTTAGGCACAGAAATGAATCTAGAAAATGAGATGTAGGACATGGGGCACCTGAGTCACCTTGACAGAGGCTGAAGGAGAGAGAGCAGTGGGGAGGGCCGAATGGATTCTCTCTGATGCATGTTTGGCATCATAGGCTATAACCATGTCCAACCAAACATCGGCAGGGTGTGCACGGGGTCATACGGGGCCTGGTGACAGCTTCAGGATAGAGAAAAGCCATCTACCATATCATCATTTTGAGGCCATTGGAGGGGAAGATTGTGACAGGAGCCTAAAGAGGGGACTGGGATGAGTATAGACTTGCTCAGTGTGAGCTGGGGGAGCCTCAGGGAGTGGTCGGTACAGCCAGGAGTAGGCAGCTTTCTAGGATGGCGACCACCATGACCTGGAAGGACTAATGTAGTCAAGACCCCAAACTGATGAAGAGACAGGGAAGCAGGAGGAGGCAATCTAGCAACAGCGAGGACAAGTAAGTGGTTTGTAGAATCTAGGTATCTTCTCTGCTCCAGCAGTGCTGGGGAAAGGCCACAAGCCCCTCACCTCCATCTCTCCACTCAGGGCCTCATTCCCAGCCCTTTCAAGGCTGAAGTGGTAGGAAGAGCCCCAGTCAAATCACACTGGCCTTGATCCTACTTGGCATATGGGAGTCACAGGGTCACTCTCCTCTCCCACGGGTGAGAAACTTCCTGGTGTGCCAGAGCATTTGTGTGTGATCAGAAGAAGCAGGAGGGAGAGGATGCTGACACACAGCTAGTTAACAGGAGAATGGAGGCCTGATTGATCCCACAGTGACAATCTGCATTTGGACTGTCGTGTACTAGACTGAACAGCTGTCCCTTCATGTTCTGGCGTGTGGTGGAATTCCTTACACATCTGATAGGACAGAAGAGGATGTGACTGACAAACCAGGAGGACAGAACCCCAAGCCAGCACAGTTGTGTCTTGTGTCCATCAAAGCTTGGATTCCTGTATGTGCTCTTATGGTATTGTGGGGAGGGGGCACTGGGAGCGGGGCTTTTCTGTAGGTCCTCTTATCACTGGCTATGCCAGGGAGCAGCTAAAGGATCCAGAGGTCTTGACTTCCCCTCCCTGCTTGCTTATCCTGATCATGGGCAGAGGCTCTGGCTTTGACCATCTGGAGTCCCACCAACCACTTCTGATTCTTCCAGGGGAATTTGAATCTGGCATAGCTATATGTTTCTCTGTGCTCAACTTTTACTATCTTCTCAGAGCTCCATGTAACTTTCACAGGTTAGACTAAAGTACCTGTGAAGTGGGATGCCCTTCTGCATGCTGTGAATATGTTTTATTACCACTGGTTAATAAAGAAGCCCCTTTGGCCTATGGCACGGCAGATATAGCTAGGTGGGAAATCCAAATGGGCATAGGGAGAAAGAAGGCAGAGTCAAGGGAAACACCAGCAGCTACCAGAGAAGCAAGATGTGACATAACAAGCCATGAGCCTTGTGGTAAAATATAGAATAATAGAAATGGGTTAATTTAAACGTAAGAGCTAGCTAGTAGTAAGCCTGTGCTATCGGCCAAACTTTTATAATTAATATAAACCTGAGTTTATTTGGGAACTGGAGGGCAGGAGAGAAACCTCCAGTTACATACCTGTCCTCTAGCTTCAGTAATGCTTGACAGTAGGAATCAACAAATTGCATGGAAAAGTAGTAACATCATACCATCATTGGTCCAACCTCCCCCCCACACACACGTGTGTGTGTGTGTGTGTGTGTGTGTGTGTGGTATGTGTATGGGGGGGCTTTATGTTGAAAGTGCACCACTCCACTACCACATATCATACAGTCAAGTTTCCCAAATTTGGGGGAAATTAGAAGGCTCAGAAGATCCCAGGTACAGTGAATGAGCATTACCCTGGGAACATCACCTTCTTGGCCACAGTTTCCCCCAACAAGTAAACATTTATGGCTTTGTTGTTGTTGCTTTTGGCCTTCAACAAATTTTCATGAGGTGAAGTAGAATTTTGAAATTTATAAAAGGGAATAATAAATATGAAGTGTTAAATTGGGGTGGTAGAAGAGAGGGCAGGATAGAAGAGGGAGTGTGGAGAGGGATATATAACACTAGGGACCTTTCAAAGAACTCATATAGAAACCTACTCTAGAAGCTTTATCAAAATACATATACATACATATATGTGTGCGAATGTGTGTGTATTCATACATGCATACACATATGTTAATAAAATGAGTTAAAATAGAATTACTCTAAAATTGGTTAACAATGTCTGTACTAGATACACTATCTTACAAATGAAAAGCCCAGTGCCAGGAGTTGGCTACTTATTTTGGAGTTGTTGGCCAGTGAGATTCCACAGACCTCAAATATTATAGGCTATCTCCAATACTCTTGGTCAACTCCAGAACTTGACAGTAAGACCTATTGCTAAAGACACAACCACATCAATGAATATAAATATGGAGAATTCAAGCTGGTACTAACATGGAAGCTGTATCCCTACTGGATAGATTTTATCATTCTGAAAGGTTCTATGCACACTATCAGAGCAGGAAAGTAACCATTAATGCTATCTAGCTGTGAATCTTGTGAGCTACCGTGATGATTAGCTTGGTAAGACATGTCTTATGACTTAACAGTGGCAGGAACATTATAGAAGTAACCAACTACTTTCTGATTGGATTTAATCTCTGTTCCATAAATTGAAACCGTACTTGGCCTGATAATGGGCCTAGGGACTATGGTTACACAGGTCACGGGCAGTAGCTGAAAATCTATTATTATTATTCTGCTAAATGGATGTATTATTAATTTGACTCCTAATGACTTATCATTACACATAGATCAATGAATCCTCAACCTTCATCAGAGAAGTTTCTATTTCACTTTTTATTACACATAGATAGATGGTGATTAACATAGACCCACAACTGGCCAAGGTGCAGAGACTTTGGAAGGTTCAGCCCTGAATGGAACATCTATACCGCACTTCCTCTTTTCATGGCTCAGAGATCATTGTAGCAGAGGCTATGGAAAGATTGTAAGAACCAGAGAGAGGGTGACTACAACCAAACAGTGTCTTCTGGGCACAGGAGGACAGCTGTGCATATGAACTCCCAGTGACTGTGACAGCACGCAAAAGACCTGTGCACACCCAGACAAAATCCCAGCAGGGAGAGGGGAGCAACTGAGAGCTGCTGGGGGAGGAAAATTAGTTGCTTTTCTAAACACGGAGCCCCTCATAGGCTGCCCACATTTCAGTATTAGGTCACACTTCTAGGAATATTTGGGCAGCACAAATTGGACTTGATGGATTTTAATGGGGGACATAAAGTAAGGTGGGTATAGAAGGGGGGGGCAGATTGGAGAAGAATTGAGAGATCGAGATGAATAAGGTCAAAATACATTGTTGAAATTCTCAGCTATACACACACACACACACACACGCACGCACACACACACATGAAATTTACTACAGATAAACTCCAAAGTACGCTAGTGTGAACACACACTGGACAGCTGATCAAGTATGTTCAAAACGACCTACTGTTTTTTTACACATATCCACAAAAAATCCTACCCATTCCTGTCACACCCACATAGTGGCCTCTCATAGGTGACATGAAAGAAACCTCAATCTCTTGAAGAAAAAGTCACAAAGTAGTTTTGGTAGATATGAACTGAGCACATAATTTTGTTCAGTAAAACTCCTTTGATGAGGCCTGCTCAAATATCTTGAAGATGCTGTAAAAACACCACAGATGATCTCTCAGTTATTGTGGTCATACAGGCTGAAAAGCCACCAGGGAAGACACAAACATAGAGAGGCACCCACATTCCAGAGCATCTTGAGAAAGCCTGATTTTTATCCCACATCTAAATGTTTGTTTCTAACCAAGTGGACTAGAGAAGCCAGGCCGGCATGAAAAGCAACAGGTGACAGTTTGGGAGGAGGGGCCTTCAATTTGCTGCTTTCACCTACTTGTCTGAGACCAGAAGAAATCTAGAGAGGGGCGCGGACCTGTAACCGGCAGGATAATTAGAAGTGGGTCTGATGGTGTGGGCTCCTGAGCTTAGTGCTCAGTTCTCTAACCCACACACCTCTGCGATTCCCACATAAGTTCCCGGAGAGACTCGTGGAGCGGGATGGAGGGGAGCCCGGGAGCTTCTCCCCCTGAAGAAGGGTCGAGTGACCAGGTGAGAAGAGGTGTCAAAGAGCAGATGGGAGAAGATGGCAGACAGGATGGAAGAAGACGGCAGAGACTCTCTGTGTGAACAGTGAATGACGCTGGTTAAAAGGTGAGTGTCCCCGGGCGGTGGTGGCTCACGCCTTTAGTCCCAGAACTCGGGAGGCAGAGGCAAGTGGATCTCTGTGAGTTCGAGGCCAGCCTGGTCTACAAGCGCTAGTTCCAGGACAGGCTGCAAAGCTATAGAGAAACCCTGTCTCAAGAAACAAACAAACAAACAAAAAACCCCAAAACAAGGGAGTGTCTACAACCCAAGGCTGCCTCAAGATCACAGGAAGCCAACCTGTACTTGAACGAACAGGCTAAGGGATGGAGCTCAGGGCAGGGAATAAAACCAGTGTGGAAGACCTGAGACCAGCAAGAGAGCTTAAGTGTCTGGATCTGTTGTGCCAAGTCATCCTGGACTCAGATGAACCAGGTCTCCCATACCAACCCAACACTTGGAATCAGCAGCCCTTCTTTATTATAAAATAAACATCACTGAAAGTTTTATTTTTAAACAAAAAATAGACAGACCGAAAATATCACACCTTAGGCAAATGAGTTGAAAATCCCTTAGAGTGACATCCTATTTTTTTTTCCCACCCATTTCTCAAGTCTGAAGACACCTGGTAAAGGGTCTGTATTTAGGTAAAGAAATGCAACTCCTGGTACATACGGTTTCCTGGTGGCACAGAATGGAAATGACATCATGGAAACACTGGTGTTCAAGGTCAGTCTGTACATTGCTAGGTGAAAACAGGAGGCTTAGTCATCAGTGGAAATGCGTGTACGCCTCTACCCTGATGAGCTGCTCTCCCCTCCAGTTTTACTAAAATCCGCAGGCTGCTTGCCTGAACTCTTCGGGATCTCCTAGATGCGCAGCCTAAATATAGGTTATACCTCACCTCTGTCCGTGCCGTCTGGGAGGAAATAAAGTGATTGTTGCTGAGAAGAAGGGGAGTTTGTTTTGACTTAAGGACAAAGAGCCCATGACATGAGTTGACTGTCTCGGTGGTTGACACGAGAGGTCTAATTTGTGTGGCGTTCCCTCTGATGGCGAAAGGGAAGACGAGGCCAACTGGGAAGGTGTGGGATCCTTTGTCTTAATTAAAAATATAGTCGGAGACATGGAATTTGGCCAAGTCTCATAAATCTGCTACAAGAATCGAGACTGTCAGATAAGTTTAAATAAAACCAACCAAACCCGCAGAGAATCACGTCAGCTCCTGCAAGTCGTCGACACCCACTTTCCTGTCACTTCTGTGTTCTACAGACGGTGGTTGTGCTCATTACCCAGCCACCCTCCCGCCAGCCACTGACAAGCATATCCCTCTGGAGCACAAAATTCAGAGATGATAAATCTACTCCCGCTTGTGAAACACGGAACTCTCCTTTGGGCAATCAGAATGCGAGGAGGCTTTAAGGCAATAAGGACTTATCTGATAACCTACCTTCATTAGCAAGGCCTGGTCCTCCCTGTCCGGACAGCGCCTCACGGCCAGCGCAAACTGCTCTAGTGCAACTGGAAGGGAAGAGAGAGAAAGGTGAGTGACCTCCCTGGGGACTGCCAGCACATCTGTGCCATAGCCTCGTGGCTATGGCAGAAACAAATGGCATGATAGCCATGCCAGCTTAGGGACACAGAGTTCCCTGCCTGTCCACTGCATGGGCTGGCATCTGTGTGCAGAGACTTTCCCATGGTCACAAGGCCACTAGAGTCAGCCAGCCTCCAGGGAAACCACCAGAAAGTCTTGGGTTCAGCCACGGCATGAGCCACCCTGAGAGACCACACTCTGTTCCTACTCCGGTGACTTCATGAAGGGAATCCAAACTCTGCCTTGGTATCTTTGATGTCAGCTTTCAGCCATGCTCTTCCACAGTGATTTCCATGCATTAGTTCACTGTGTGGCGGAAACATGACATGGCCCCAAACGTTGACCCAAGTAAGTCCCAGACTCCCCGAGTGTATTTAACCATCTTTCCTCAACCAATTTGTTTGACAGAATGGTTAAGGGAATCACAAGATGGTTTACAAAAATGCTCTAATGGGTACTTAAATTATTCTGAATGTTTCTGTGCACGTTACAGTTTCCATAAAGGAACCCCCTCTTCTCTACACCCATGGCCAGTCTCTCATCAAAGTCTGCCATGTGAGTACCATTTTTTAATCTAACTAAACACAGAGACACAGACTTTCTTCCTTGCACATGGTTTTGACTATATTATTTCACTTTTAAAGATGTCTTGGCATCCCTGGACTCTAATCCTCTTCTGGTGACAGGGACTAACCCATCTAGATTGTCCTCTTACTGCTGGACTGAGGGCTGGGGTCACACTTCTCTTCTGCTGTCAATCATCCAGACGAGTATGGCATCTGAACCCCGCAGGCTCGCCTATCCAACCGGGCAAAGTAACAGATTACCCTAGGTTCCATCCTGACCTGCCCAAACCCTGTGTGAGTGGGCAGAGGTTTCTGATTTAAACCTGAAATATTGACCAGAGACCTCTGTTTAAATGCTTGGCCCCAGGGTGCTATTTTGGAAGATTCTAGAAATGTTTGGAGTTGCGTCTAGCTGGAGGAAGGAGACCAATAAGGGTGATTCCTGGTCCTGCCTCCCAACCCTACTCTCTGATTCCTGGTCTGTTGTGGTGAGAAAAGCTCCTGCCCTACACTCCTGCCCCCATGGAAAGACCTGCCCTGCCAGCCCTTCCCTGCCATGATAGACTGCAACCCTTTGACACAGTAGGCAGATGCTTCATTCAGGTGGAATAGCTTCCTGATCTAAAGATCAGTTCTTTGTGTAGCTGTTGGAGTGAGAACATAGAGGGAGGCTTGAAACTCCAGAACATCTGGCCACCTTAATAATTCCACGGGCTTCTTATCATAACTTGCACGCTTTTGTGAGAGTAGAGAGAAGGGCAAAATGAGGTCACCTGCTCACAGATACCGTTGGCCATGTGCTCTGGGAACTTTAGGAACCTCTGAAACCTAGGGCAGAAGCTATCAATCACCTCCTTTAAGCAGATCTTTGTGGCAGTTACCAGAAAAATCCAACTGTTTGCCTGTGGCCTGGAATGGGTGAGCATTCAATAAAATGTGCCTAAATGTGCCTCCACCTGCTTAGGGCTGAAGACCAATAAACTAAAGGCAAGGCAAGACATTGGGGGCACTCACTGCAGCAGGGGACTTCCTTACACACGGAGCAGCAGGCAGTGTGAACATTCACGCCATACCATTTTGATTGACTTATTTATGAGTCATGCCCTCTGATCCTCCAAGTTCACAGTAGGAACTGCTGAGAAGCCATCCCTACAAGTTTTCTGTGTGGTCCCCTTGGATACAGAAGAATACTCATATATACATGTAAAATCTATGGGGATTTTATTGATTAGCCAGACTGCCAATTAAGAGAGAACTTTGGAGTGATTTTGAGAGACAAAATTCTCTTTCTCTTTCTCTCTGTGTGCATGTATAATGAATATAATATATATGTTATCTATCTATGTATCTCAAAAGATACCTTCATCAGTTATTTGGATTAATCTAAAAATCATATCCCCATCAAGTATCCAATATCCATTCTGCTGCATCTGTTCAGAGGTTTTAAGTGTCAACAGATGAAGGTAAAATCTGATTTAAAAAAAAAAAACCCTCACTTTACAGTACAGAGAGAGCTCATTAGTCAAAAGCCCTTGCTGTTATGGTGGATGACCCAAGTTAGGTTCCTGGCATCCCTGTCTGGTGACTCACAACCACCTGTTGCTCCAGCTCCAGGGATCTGACACCTCTGGACTCCTCCAGCACCTGCCCACGTGTGGTACATACTCACACAGAACACACAGATATACCCGACTTGAAAAACAAAACTAAAAACATTCTTAAAACTTTGCTTTAAAATTACCTTGTGGTCTCTCCCTATTTAACACTCTATGCCACTTTAGGCCAGTATTAAAGCATGTTAAATTATCATATCTGTCAATGGATGTTTCTCTTTTTTTCCCTTCACTTCTCAGGTTTCTGAGCAAAAGCCACCAGAGCATTATGTTTTCTCTGCAAATAAAAGCCTGTAAGTCCTCAGCAGGGAGAGAGGAAAATTCATGGAGAGAGGACACAGTGCCATTTCTCCTCTTGGCATTGGGGATCTACAATAAGTTAAAAATGAAGTTTTTATCTCTGGTGATTTATCAAGCTCAAGATCTCACAAAAGATAACAGATGCTCCAAAGAAAGAATACATCATCTTAATGCTTCATTTTGACACTCTGGGTATCTAAAAAGCACATATCTCCAACAGCTCCCCTCTAAAAACACAATAGTTTCCATGATTTACACATTTACTATGTGTTTTATGACACACTGAACTGAGAACATGTCAGGAGGGGCCACCGAAGACAATGGTCAGACTCGAAACACGCAGATTATTTATAGACAAAAGCTCAAGGACTGAAAGAAAATCTGGTTGTCAACAGACAGTTGCTTTTGCAATTTTTTTTTCTGTCTAGTTCATTTTGGTTTTTGTGTGGGTGGCTCATGTGAACTCAAAGGTTATTTGCTAAGTGTTTTGGAGACTAGAATATGCTGCCCTTTAAAACTCATGCTTAAACGTGCGCTCCTGGCAAATATGTCTAACTTTATAGTACGCGACGGGGTAATAGTGTTTTAATATAACATCATATCCAGAATTGCCATGGTGAGACAGTTTCTGCATGTCTATTTTTATTGGTGGTGTGGAAGCCTTAATCTTTTTTTTAAAGATTTTGAATGTATTGCACATGTATTTGTTCATGCATGCAGGTGTGCCTGTGTGTGTGTGTGTGTGTGTGTGTGTGTGTGTGTGTGTGTGTGTGCATGCATACATGACTGCATGCACATTGCAGCCAGAGGTTATGTTAGGTGTCTTTTTCTATTACTTATACCCTATTCGTTTTTGTTCCTGAACTTGGAGCTCACTGATGGAGCTAGACTGGCTGACCAAGGGACCCTAGGAATTCTGCCTGTCCCCTAAAGGTCTTATTCTTAAACCTGATGCTAATGGAAAATCTATTTTGTTTTACTCTTTCACATTTCCCTCCATCAGCATGGATACTAATGGATACTTATTATTTTGAGATGATTTGGTGTTTCCTCCCCCCCCATATATTTACTTATATTCAGTTCAGAATGCTGACACAGATCTTTGCAGTTTACTGTACAAGGTAAATTTTTAAATCACATGGTGGAAAACAGGGGGGCAGGAACATACTTCACAGCCAGGGAGGGCAGGTTTCTGTTGCCTTTTCAGTGGTTCTGAGCAGCCCGACACCATATGACCCAGATGTAGCGCCCTCAGCATGTGCACAAAGGTTCCACAGATCCTTGCTCAGCCTGATGCATTGCTGCTCTATTCACAATAGCTAGGAAACGGAAACAACTTAGATGCTCTTGAACAGATGAATATGGAAATTCGATGCACACTATGGAATATGACTCAGCAGTAAAGGAAAACGAAATTATGAACTTTGCAGCTACACGGATGGAACTAGAAAAGAGCACAGTGAGCAAGGTAGCCCAGACCGAGAAAGACAAACACCACGTGTTCTTTCTTATCTGGAGCTCCAAGCCTTCAGATGTGCATGCATAGCCTGGAGTAACTGCAAAACACAGAAAAATCATAAGGGACTACTGGCATGGAGGGGCCTGGGGGAGCAAAGGAGAGGAGACTAGCAGAGAATGAGTGGTGTGAGCAGGGAAATGAGAAAAGGGGGGCTTCTAGTCAGGGAGGGACAGGAAGGTAAAAGAGCAGTAAAGATGGGGAAAACGTCCAAAGGAACCATAGTGTTAACTATCTACCTAAAATACCGAGTATTGTCTAAGTAAACATATGTAGTTTAAATGAAAATTTCCCACCTAGGCTGACAATGCTTCCTCCAAGAGCCAAAGACCATCTAACAGAATCCCCACCCCCACCAGGCATGAGAACCCTGCTGTTGGGCTCTTGGTCAGGGTTGTCCAACATTACAGACTAGTTTCTGCCCAGATATGGAAGGCAAATACACCTTGCTGTGGACACCATGCACTTCAGATACAGGGCCCAGATGTCCCTGAGCTGGAACTGACCTGCAGTCCTCTTCCCTGAAGACTAGCTTTCATGGTACCAGAAGGCACCACAAAAACTTCCAAAGGAAGGCAGGAAGCAAGCAGCGCTCTACCTAGTTTTAACACGGATGAACCATACCAATGGCTAACATAACATGGTACTCCAAGAGTGCCATAATGGCACGCGTACCTTGGCAGTTACCAGCAGCCCCCTAAAAGAACCTAAGACCCACTCAACAAGAGGGAGATCATGTCTGATACTGGGAACCAGACAGCTACCCACATCCAATCATCACCTTCCTAAACCAGTGCAACCCTTCACTACATGGTAAATATCTTTCCTCATTTCCACAGACAGCCATAGTCTCCACCCTCATCAAGGAAACTTCTCTTTGCAGCAGAGATCACTACAGAAAACCACAAGCAATCAAAATGTAAGCTCCTTTTATAGTGTGTGTGTGTGTGTGTGCGCCACATGTATGGAGGTGCTTTTCTTTGGAGGTGCAAAGATGGCGTTGGATCCCTGGGACTGGAGTTACAGGTAGTTGTGAGCTGTCACGTGGGTGCTAGGAGCTGAAGCTGAGCCCTCTGGAAAAGCAGCGAATGCTTTTAAGCACTAACCATCTCCAGTCCTTCATCACGCTCTTCTGAAGACCACAAAGTGCCTTGTGCTCCCATTTAGGATGGATTTCATGACAGGGGCTCACCCTGGGCCTTCACTGTCATGGCTCTCCCTGTTGAATGTGTGTGGTGAGACCGTGGGCTCTTGTTCTTTTCTACCATATTGTCACTGTCTGGGTTTTTCTGATTTCAAGTGGGAGAGACCCAGAGGCCCAGGACTTCCTGTGATCTTGTCGAGTATGTAACTGTGTCTCTAGCCCAACATTGTAGACTCTGTAAAGTGTGGATCCTCCATCCTCAGAAGCACCTTTTGCTCATAGAATACCTTCACGGGCTGAGTTGAATGTCTGATTGAAAGAGGGGAGACAAAACTGGTGCGTTCCTTGCCTTCCTGGGCCCTCCAAGAGGTTGAATCCACAGAGGCCCGTCAGCCAGTTACATTGGCCCTTCCTCAGCACCCTGGCCAGCCCCACCATCCATGTATTTGATGGAGACAGACACAGAGATGCTGTGATCAGGTGCAGCCATACCAAGGACTCCCTCCCTGGAGCCACTTGAATCTCACTGCTATGATGGTTAGTGTTACTTGCCAAGTAGACAAAATCCAGTGTTCTCTGCGAGATGAGCCTCGGGGAATCCCTCTGCGGAATTATCTTAATTATGGCAGGTGAGGTGGGGAATCTTGCAAAGAGGCAGAGCTGAGCGGCAGCTTGGGTTCACTCCCTCTGCTTCTCGACTGTGGATGTATGGGATGCAGTCAGCTGCTTCAAGCTCCTGCTGCCTTGAACTCCAAGGGGGAATAAACTGTTCTCCCTGGAGCTGTGTTAGCCAGGGTGTTTATCAACAGCGGATGAAAAGAAACCAAGACACATGGAATTTACAGAGGCCACTGTGGCAAAGTTTGTGCTACCAAATCGATAGAACCAGTGGCAAGAGAAAGAACACACTGTCCCAGCTGGCACTGGGCCTCGTGCTCTTCCCTCAGACACACCTCTCCACCCTTCACCCTCCAGCAGGAACAAAACATCGCGCAAACCCGTTATTCAAACGGTAAGATGAACTCAAAACCTCTGGTTCTAACAAAAGACAATACTGAAAGGGTTGGCAGTGGCCACTTCAGTAGTGGTAAAGGATGGTAAGTGCCTAGACCCACACAGGATTTCCAGATGAAGAGGTAGCATTCAGTGCCTCCGTAATGTTAAAATACATTCAGGGAGGGGGCAAATTTATTTTCATAATTTCATAGAAAATGATGCAAGCTTAAGCTAAACAAGGCAAAGGCAATTTGTCCAAAGACTAACCCCATTCCCAACTGGGAGGAAACTGCTAGCCCCATGAAGAATATTGGAATCAGCACTAATAGGCAAAACACGACACTGTTTTAAATAATGCATGCTATCATGTTTTTATTAACAAAGAAAGCCTCGTTTCAAAACACACACGTCCTTGAAAGGAATCTGAAATTAATTCTCAGTAGGCAGAACCCCAAGGCATTCTGTGTTCTAATTATAATTACAGCCTGCCCTTAACATGGACATTCAAAATTATCAGGCGTTTTATTAAGAAGTAGAAAGGGGCTTCCTGCTACATGAAGCTCACAGGCTTTGAGAGACGTCACAGACAGTTCTGCACAGAGCTGGGAAGCGTGGATGTTGCCATTTCTTTAATGACTGCTTGTTTTCTTTTTTTGCCTGGAATGGGCACACCCTTAGGGGCTTAGGTACCATGAGGTTTCAGAGATGCTCTTTCTGGGGCAAGATAAATATGCGCCTCACAGAAAAATATCAATTCATCACTGTAATGGTTACGTCCCACTACAGAAGCCACTGGAGACTGCTTAACATTTTCATCTCAAGCCTAGTTTTCCCTAGCCTTCAGGTGAAAAACTGATACTGATGCCAGAAGGCTTTTCTCCCCATTTGTTCCTAATAAAACTGGCTCGATTCTGAGTTCATTTCCACCTGGGGAGATGTTAAGGTTTGAGCTTTAACAGACTGATTCCCCTCTCCCCCTCTGCGTGTTGCTCCTTCAAAAGTGTCCTCAGGCAATATCTGTGCAGGTCAGCAAAGACCCATGGGCTTCTTGAGCTCTTGTCCCTTCCCCTGGAGACCTCTGCTGGAGAGTGACTGGATGTGAACGCAGCAACATCTGGGCTAGATCTTCTGGCTGTCCCAGGCTCAGTGCTCCCCTATCCTGAGGACCTGCTACATGTCTGTGTGTTCGAACCTTTGCATTGCATGTATTGGTTTGGTTTTGTGTGTGGTGGAGGCACACGAGTGTGTGCACCATGAGCACACTTGTGCATGCAGAGACCAGAGGAGGATGTTGGGTGTCCTGCTTCGTTCCCCACTTTATTTCCTGAAGCCAGGGCCTCTCAATGAGCGTGGAGATAGGCTAGCAGCCTGCAAGCCCCAGGGATATTCTTATCACTGCCCACCAAGGTGCTGGGAGTGCAGGGTGTGCAGTCACACCTGGCTGCACAGAGCCTCGTGTCTGCAGTAAGCAGTCTGACCCATGGAGACAATCTCTCCGGCTCCTAAACCTTTACACTACAGATAGAGTTTTCTATTTCAAATTATTCCTGAGCTCCCCAAATACTAGCTTCAAATCAATTTTCATTTTTATACACCTAAGAACTCCATATCTAGTCTTAAACCTGAGGGTAATTTTATGAAAATAATCACTTTTTAAATTATTATTAACCAACTGACAGTTCAAAATTGTTGAGGTGACAGCAAATCTCTGATGCCTCTTCCTGGCATTCAGACCTCAAACATTACCACTCAACTTGTTGAACTTCCTCTTCAGGAACAAGATCTACTTCAGTTATATATGATAGTGGTTAACAACATTTGTTTCTCTTTTCATTACGAGGAATGAGTCAGACACTAAGACAAGAACCTTGGGTAATCATCTGGATTTGTCTTTGCCATAGCTCACAGTTTCTGTAAATGAAGCTCAGAGAGGTCAGGTGACTGGCTTGCAGCCACAGAGCTGGTGGAAGGACAAGCAGGACGTGAACTCAGATAACCAGCTCCTGGGGCCTGTGTGCACTGTCCACACACCAAGCTCAGCTATACTTGGAATGTGTGACATCATCGGAAGAGTCACAGTCCTTCTAAGGTGAACCATCTGGTTCCAGATGGAAAGTTGACAGGTGGCTATTTGAAGATGTGTTTGTATTTGAAAAGTATGTAAAAGGCTCCCCATGCCTTCACGTTAGAACCAGATTTGGGGATGGACAGTATCTGTGGTCAGTACAACGGGGCCCAGAGGGAAGACCCCCAGGATCTGGACCTTAGTACTCCAAGAATGAGTCCAGTACTAGTTACCTGCCATGGATGAAGAGGTCAAAGACACACCTGCCTTCAACTAGGGTGTGTGTGGGGGGGCTTTGTGTTCAATGTGTTTCTGCCTAATCACCAAATATGGAAAACAAACAAACAAAACCTCCAATAGAAGAAGATTTTTTAAGTAAATGAGTCTGGAGTCAAGGCTACCAAGACAGTGCAGGAACACAGACAGCCTGTAACCTACAGAATCCTTGGCAGTAGACAGTGGGTCTGAGACCTGCAGCCATGAAGGCATGCACTATGCAGATGGCATGACCTGAGGCACCCTCGGTTGCTATTTAGTTGCACGTTGCTTTCTGCCTGTGTGAGGGATGGCTTGTAGACCCCAGCAGCTGGGTTTTGACGTGATGAATGAACCGGCATTCCGGTTTATATCGGTCATTTCCAAGTTCAGTTACTATGAACCAGTCTCCCCACAGCCGACACACTTCAGGGTATACAAAGTTTTTGCATCTCCAAATGAGGGAATCCAATCTTGCCTCTTAGTAACACACAGAGATGTGAATGTTTCTCCCATTCCCCATCCTCTCTGTCCCTACCTTGCTCCTCCTCTTTGTCCCAGAGAGCAGAAGGTAGACTCCAAACAGAATCAGGGTTGCAGACACGGCACTGGTTATTCCGGGGTTGGGTCACTGTGTGTAAAGGCCACCCTGAGGTGGTCCTCCTGTGGGCCACCTGCTTCTTTTCTCTGTGAAGAACCTGTGTCCCCGACACATCCTCATTCCAGCCTGCGCTCACTAGCCCTGAAGGATGACACTCTAACACAGAGTTCCCAGAGCTGGACGTCGGAGGAAGGGAAGCAGCCAGGCTTCATGTGAGCTGAAACTTTTCCCTCTAGTTCAGCTCTGAGTGACGATGCTGGGCATCCCTGAAGCTACTGGAACATGGCACAGAATCCCACAGCACACTCTTGTTTTCTTTTTTTTGTTTTTTTTTTTTTTTTTTTTTTTGGCACATGCTGGTTGGAGAGAGAGTGAGTGGTAGGCAGACTGGAAGTTTAGCCAAACATATTCATTCCTTGGTTGTTGGCCACAATACCTTGCCCTCCCTTTTAACAGACCCACAGACAAGAGGCACCAGGAGCCAGGCCCCTGCAGCCGTGCTGGGGACCAGCCTGGCCCTGCTCTATATAACCATCAGCGGCCCCATGTGATAGAAGTCTCCTACACAGCCATCAGGCTCACTGAGAGCCTGGCCTTTCTCTTTTAGTACCTTTCCCTCACACAGTGACATCATGTTGTAAACTAGATGATTTTCGATATTAAATAATTCCACTGACATGAAGTCGTGGATCCAAATGTTTTTTTTCATTTTCTTGTGTTATTTTAGTCTCTTTAGACCAAAATGAGTATTCTTAGTCTCAGAGTTATTTATGTACTGGACTGTAGGAGACTGGCCTGTAACATAGAGGACATTTAATGCTAGTCTAGCCTCTACCTACCATCCACCAATAACACTGTCTGCATCCAACATTCCAGACATCTTCAAACATGGCCAAACCTCCCTTGAGGGTAAAACTGTCCTGGGTTGAGAATCAGGGACTTGGATTGACACAGCTGCCTCATTTGAGGACTAGGTTTAAGCAGCTGTGACAAAGGTCAGACCTCTTCAGACAGGGGCCTTTTATCCGGTATGCTTTGGTTTTGTATATGTAGATTTGTTCAGGAGTTCCAGATGTGGTTGGACAAGGGCCTGGGGGAATTGATGTACAAACTAATGCCTCTCCAGCTAGTGGGTCCTGGTGGGCTATCTGCCTGGGTAGTTTCCCTGATAAGTAGGGAGCTGAGTTACAACAGTCTCTTGAAGGTACTCAGGGCCCTAGATCTAGCAGGAGGCTCAGACTGGTGGCAAGACTTCCCTTCTACAGAGTTATGTTCCCCTGTGGCCTTCAGGGCTCTGAGTCACCCAACCATGAGCGTTCATCAAGAGCCAACTCACCTCTGTGGATGTGTGCCAGAGACAGTAAGGTGATATGGTGCATGCAGGAGTTCCAGGCACTGAAGAAATCCCCTTTCTTGGTTACCACCTGGCAAGGGAGGGGAGAAAATACCCATGAGGAATATTTGGAGAAAAGTGAACTCAAAAATTTCCTTTTTATTTTGTTTTCTTGGTTTTTTTGGGGGGGGCAGTGTGGGTGTTTGAGAGAGAGGGAGGTGCTGGGGCTTCTGGCACACAAGCCAAGCACTCTACCGTGGACTGAATGACACTACCCAATAGCACCCTCCTCTAATTTCATATCCTGAGACAGAACCTCACTGAGTTGTCTGGTGGGCTTAAACTGGTGATCCTGCCCCAGCCTCCCAAGTACCCAGGCTTAGAGGCCTTTACCAACCAACCCAGCAAATATCCAAAGGGTCCATACAACATACACGTGGGCATTGCGCAGTCACTGAGAGGCTGGATGCATGACCCGTGAGAGCAACTTGTGAGCAGAATGAATGTCCTGGTGGTGTCCAGGAAGTCCAGTCTGTGTGTGTGTGTGTATGTATGTGTGCATGTGTGTATATGAGTGTTTATGTATGTGTATGTATGTGTGCATGAGTGTGTGCATGTATGCATGTGTGTGTATGTGTGCATGTGTGTGTATGTGTGCATGTGTATATATGAGTGTTTATGTATGTGTGTATGTGCATATGTGTGCATAAGTGTGTGTGTGCATGTGTATATGTTAAGTCCTCACATATCAGGTATGGTGTCTAGTTATACCTGATATCTAGGAGGCAACACATGTTCAAGGAGAAATTTGAGGTGGGCCTGGTGGTAAAGGCCTATAATTTCGCTTGCTCAGGAAGCATATATACAATGAACTAAGTCCATTTAGCAAGTAATAGTAGTAGGTTCAGCCATGGGTGACAAGCTTACTGCTGAGGTGCAGTACTCAGTGTCCTTGCTTCCACTGCCATCGGGTGCTTCCTTTTGTGTTCAGTGTCTGATGACATGAGAAATGAACAGTCACGGAGACAGGAGCCACAGTCTGTCTGTGTGCATTGCTTCACTGGCACCCACCAAGCAGCGGGTCTCCTGGGCATGGAGCCCGAGGCACCTCTTATCTAACCAAAGACCTCAGTTAAATTTGGCGCTGCTGACCTTTACTTTGTTCCTCCTCCTCTTTCTTTGTTTCGAAGACTGAATGATTTGATATCAAACTTTTAGTGATTGTGTGTGTGTTCTCAAGGAACTAAGACTCAAACAGAAAGTTACACTTGATGTATCAACTTCCCATTTGTGTCACCCCCAAGCTGACAGGCCTCTCAGTTGGAAAGTAACCAACTTTGTGGTGGCTTCGCCTCTTCAGGGCCTGAAGCTCTCTCTGTCAGATACCTCCTCTAATGGTGCTTTGTGCGCTAGCGGAAAAACAGATCTGCAGAGAGCCTCTGCCATGTATAATTCAATATGAGGACCCGGGGCAGTGCGCACAGTCAGGAGGGCCATGTCACGTGACTCTCCAGCTCCACCTCTAACTGGGCATCATGACAGTCAGGGAATGGACAGACAGTGTTGGCACGGATGCTTCCTGAATCCGTATCTCCCTGGACAGGTGTCACTGTTCAAACTGACAAGGTGGGGCAGAGACTGGTGACTCTTGACCCCGTGGTGGGGCATTCACGGAAACTCTGGCAGTTGCTGCAAGTTCCTGAAGATAGTCTGGAAACAGCGCTCACCTATCATCTTACAGGATAATGCCAGGGCTCAGCTCTCCTGAAGAGTGCACGCAAGGCAGGCGGTGGGAAGAACAAGCCACCATGCAGATGGCCCAAACAGAGTGATATGGGGACAAAGCTTTTCACTGGTCTGACCAGCAGAACACCAGGGACAGCTAAGTGACTGGAAAGGCCCTGGAGACATCTTTGCCTCCTCAAAGAGCGTGAGAAAAAAGAGAAAGAGGAGGATCCAGGGAGCAGCGGGTCCTCCAAGCCCCCCCCCCCCCCCATGCTGGCATCAGCTCTGAGAATGTCACTGCCCACAGGTGTAACAGCTAGTCTGCAGTCTGCACTGCGGGGAGTGTTGAAGAGTCTTTACTACACTAGCGATGGTACAATACAAAAGAAATCAACCCTCCTCCTAAGCACCTTTGTGGGAGGTTTAAGACTTTTAAAGGGACAGTTGCCCTTTTTCTGCAGCCATAAATAGCTACTGGAAACCTGAGTTTAAACTAGGCGCATCCAGGCAACAGGCATTGTTTTAAGCATTTAATTTTATTTGCTCACTTATTTAATCTTCAGAAGCCTTCGACATTTGCTGATATTTTCATGTCACAGGCTGAAATCGTGACTCAGAGAGGCTGAATGATTTGCCTAACATTGCAGAGTGGAGTTGGAACTGGACAAACAGACTCCAAAATTCCTGCTCTGCCTCCTAATGGAGCAAGGGAAAGTATCTGAAGCCCTACCCCTCCCACTTGAACGGCACATGTTACCACAGGTGACCACACCAGTAAACAGCAGGCCATTCTTCAAGTGTTTAATGAAAAGACACACGAGAGCGCAGTCAACATACAGAGCAACAACAGGCTGGGAGAAAGGCCTTCCTGGCACTAGATGAGCGTACCCATCCCCCTTTCGTTTCTAGAATGGATCTCAGCAGCACTATAGCCAGCTAGAAACCATTCCTTATAGATGATCCATAATAAAAAATACCCTAAGACACAAAGGCCTTCACCAACCCCGCAACTGACAAAGGTCTGATCTCCAAAATATATAAAGAACTCAAGAAACTAGACCGTAAAAGGCTAATCAACCCAATTATAAAATGGGGCACTGAGCTGAACAGAGAATTCTCAACAGAAGAAGTTCAAATGGCCAAAAGACACTTAAGGTCATGCTCAACCTCCTTAGCGGTCAGGGAAATGCAAATCAAGACAACTTTAAGATACCATCTTACACCTGTCAGAATGGCTAAAATCAAAAACGCCAATAATAGCCTTTGCTGGAGAGGTTGTGGAGAAAGGGGTACACTCATCCATTGCTGGTGGGAATGCAAACTTGTGCAACCACTCTGGAAAGCAGTGTGGCGGTTTCTCAGGAAATTCGGGATCAACCTACCCCTGGACCCAGCAATACCACTCTTGGAAATATACCCAAGAGAGGCCCTATCATACAACAAAAGTATATGCTCTACTATGTTCATAGCAGCATTGTTTGTAATAGCCAGAACCTGGAAACAACCTAGATGCCCTTCAATGGAAGAATGGATGATGAAAGTATGGAATGTATACATATTAGAGTACTACTCAGCAGTAAAAAACAAGGACTTCTTGAATTTTGCATACAAATGGATGGAAATAGAAAACACTATCCTGAGTGAGGTAAGCCAGACCCAAAAAGAGGAACATGGGATGTACTCACTCATATTTGGTTTCTAGCCATAAACAAAGGACATTGAGCCTATAATTAGTGATCCTAGAGAAGCTAAATAAGGAGAACCCAAAGAAAAACATAGGCATCCTCCTGAATATTAACCTTCATCAGGCGATGAAAGGAGACAGAGACAGAGACCCACATTGGAGCACCAGACAGAAATCTCAAGGTCCAAATCAGGAGCAGAAGGAGAGAGAGCACGAGCAAGGAACTCAGGACCGCGAGGGGTGCACCCACACACTGAGACAATGGGGATGTTCTATCGGGAACTCACCAAGGCCAGCTGGCCTGGGTCTGAAAAAGCCTGGGATAAAACCAGACTTGCTGAACATAGCGGACAATGAGGACTACTGAGAACTCAAGAACAATGGCAATGGGTTTTTGATCCTACTGCACGTACTGGCTTTGTGGGAGCCTAGGCAGTTTGGATGCTCAGCTTACTAGACATGGATGGAGGTGGGGGTTCCTTGGACTTCCCACAGGGCAGGGAACCCTGATAGCTCTTTGGGCTGATGAGGGAGGGGGACTGGATTGGGGGAGGAGGAGGAAAATGGGAGGCGGTGGCGGGGAAGAGACAGAAATATTTAATAAATAAATAAACGGGAAAAAAATAACCTCAGCTAACATCATATTTAATGGTGAAAGAATAAATGGTTTTTTTCCTTCTGGAAAGGATGGCATTCTTCTTCACATGGAGCTAGAGGAGCTAGACAGGGTAATAAGGCAAGAAAAAGAAATGAAAGCAATAAGTCTCATATTAAAAAATACATGTTCATCTATAAAGAAATGCCAAGGAATATATAATAAAGGTCTTAGACCTTATAAGTGAATCAAGTGAGTCACAAGGTTCAAGAGCAATACTTTAAAAAATCCCATTATGGGGTCAGAGAGACAGCTCAGTTGTTAAGAGGATTTGCTCCTCTCTCAGGGGATCCAAATTCGGATCTTTGAACCCATACAGGGATGCTCACAACAGCCTGTAACTCCAGCTCCAGGAGATCCAGCACCCTCTTCTGGCCTCCACAGGTACTGCATGCATGTGGTATACACACAGGCACATATACATAAATGAAACTAAAATAAATCTTTTAAAAATATCATAGCAACATCAGAAACATTAAGAACTTATAAAACATGTAAAATTTATACACAAACCCCAAAAGATATTGCACAGAGAAATTTACAAAGTTCCCTAAATGAAAGGCGGAGCTACTGTGTTCACAGGTGGGAAACCCTTGTTTCGCTGCAGGGTCACTTCTTCCACGCCCATCAAAATTCCAGCAGACTTTTGGCTTTGGTAGAAATTTGTGAGATGGCTACAAAGTCTAACCGGACAACAGAAAACCTAGAATAGCCAAAGGCAGTTTTGGGAAAGAAAAACCTTGGAAGAGTCATGTGATCTGATTGAAAGACTTTGATAAAGCTAAGGTAAACACAGCGGTGTGTAATTGGGATAAGGCTAGAGGTACAGAGGAATGGGACAAGGCAGGGAGTCCAGGAATACAGCCACACACCTACGGTCGAAGACGGGAAAGAAACAAATTCTACCAGGATAAGTGCACACCCACATACAAACCCAAACAAACCTCAACCCTTACTTCACACTCTGTGCCAAAGTGAGGGGTCGGCCTGAATGTTAGAGCTAAACTCATAAGAATTTAGCAACCACTGGAGGAAAACCTTAGCCACATTGTGTTAGACAAAAAGCCCAGGAGCTATGATATGAAAAGCTTTAATAAGTTCTTTCCTCTTGCAGCACACTGCTCTTTTAAGGTCAGGTAATGGATCAGCGTAAATGTTTGCAAAGCGCATGTATGATGGGCTTTTACAAAGCTACCTAAGCACAGGCATAAACACAAGGACAGCAACAGAAATGCGTGGGAAAGGAAGCACAGACATAAAACACACCGTGAAAAAGGAAAACCCACTTAAACACATGGCAAAACCTGTGAGCAGACTCTTCACCCATCTGTATCTGACATGGAAAATAAACACACAAAGATGGTTTGAGAAATGCAAATCAAGACCACAGTGGGGTGCCACTTCACACCCACTATGGCAACGATGAGTAAGACTGGCAATCTGAGGGTGAGCCAGGATGCCTGGCAGCCGGCAATCATTGCTGGTGGGCACAAGATGCCGTGGCCACTTTGGAAACAGTCTGGTAGTTCCTTAAGCAATTCAGCACATAGCCACCAGGGAAGCCAGTGGTTCTACCCTGAGGTGTTTATACAGATGAATCAAAGACAGCTGTCTATGTAAAGAGTTGTAAGAAAATGTCCACTAAAGTTTTATTCATAATCACCAAACAGGTATCAATCCATATGTCCAGCAATCCGTTACTGGGCAAGCAGACTGTATAGACCCTTCTAAAGAAATAGTACACTGTAGCAAAAAGGAACAACCACACACACAGAGCCACAGCTGCATGATCTCAGAAGCACTTTGCAAAGTGACAGAAGCCAGAATCAAAAGGCTTATTATTGTGTGTGCAATAAATTATGCAAAGTGAAGAAGCAAGCGATGGTTCCATGAATCGATAGCAGAGAAAAGATCAGAATTTTCCAGGACCTGTTTGGGAGGAGAGATTGGCAGATGACAAAGTGGCTTGAAGGGGCCCTCTGGGGTGATGGGCGTATTCTGCATCTAGTTTTGGTGAGAGCTATTTGAGCACAAGCATTTGTTCAAACCCAGTGACCAAATACCTGAGATTAGTAAATTTAAAAAATATGCACTATATTATTCCATATATGTGTGTATGTGCATATGCACATTTGTATATAGAAGACGATTTTCTACAAAGTACTTCTGTCACTAGGGTTGGACACACAGCGTCCAAGGCCAGCCACCACTTCCCTGTTAAAAAGACCCCACACAGGTAGGTGCCTGCTTTCTTCTCTGTCCTCTCCGGGTCTGCAACCCCAGCCACCGCACAGCTGAGAGGATGGTGAAAAACTGGGCTACAGAGCTTGGCTGGCTTCTGGAGGCTCCTGGACCAAATGACCACAGTCTCTGGGGCCCGAGACAACAGAGGCAGATGTTCTCCCCACTCTAGAGGTCTGGTCCCAAGCCAAGGTGTCAGCAGACCCCACCCTGTCCAAGCATGCTGCCTTGCCACGCTCAACCTCAGGCTGTGGCCGGCTCTCTGGTCTTCCTTGGCCTGCCACTGTATGGCTCTAATCTTGGTGGCCATTGCTACAAGCCTCCTTCCATGAATCTGGTCTGTGCTTCTCCCCTTTTCTGAGGGCATCAGGCATATTGGAGTAAGGCCACTGCTCTCCAGGATGACTTCCTCAGTTATAACTTGGTTATAGCTACACAGACCCCTTTTCCAATTAAGTTGGCATTCATGGGTCCTGAGGATAAGGACTTGAACATACCCTTCTGCTGGAAACAATTTAACTCACATCATGGGAGAAGAGAGGAAGGACGGTAAGAGCCACAGAGCCACAGCAAGAGCACTGTTGGGCTTTGGCCATGGAACCACAGTGGGGCTCTGGCTGTCTGCCTTTGTTTTCCTATTGTGAGAGAACAAGACCACATTTAGATAAACCACTGCAGGCCCACATTGTGGCTGATAGTCTCCCTCTTCTGAGCATTATAGGGGCATCCTGGTCCCTTCCTGACCCAGTCAGTGGGAGCGTGGGCTCTTCAACTCTAGCACTTTGCTAGGCCCAAGGGAACAATGGATTGGATGAGCGGATGCCTAGTTCCTGTTTGCCAAGTTCTCCTGACCTGAAAATTCCCTTTTCCCATCTCAACTCTGGTTTTTCTCTACATCTCCAAAAGTTGCAGAGTACTCTTTGCCTTTCTTCTTCCCAACAATCCATTTTAAGGTTCCTACGGCAGCTTCCCCAGGACTTCTCCTGGCCCTTGTGCCCCGTGCCCACCAAGTTCTTCAGCCAGGCAGGTAATCTAGTTTCTCTTGTCAGTTCCACACCTCTGTTCCTGACTGGGTCCCCAGCTCAATCACTTGCTTACGGTCTGGAGGGGTCTCTTTTTGTAAAGTGTCTAGCTTCTTGGGCTTACAGCTAATGACTCTCAGCTTCCAAAGTTCTCCAGCAGACAAAACTCCACTGTGAGCATGGAAGCCAATGCAACACATCCTCCCTTTTAATCATATATACAGTTTATTGGTTCTATTCCTCTGGAGAACCGTACTGGGGTTTTTTTTTGGGGGGGGGGCATAGTCACTTGTGGAGGGAGTTGGTCCTCTCCTTCCACTATGTGGGTTTCTAGGACTCGAACTCAGATCTTCAAGCTAGGCACTCCCTTGCCCCCCGAGCTGTCACGCTGCCCTTAGGAGAGCCCTTTTACACAGACTAACTATCCCCCCAAAATTGCTCCTGGCTCCAAGAGGAGCTATGGTTCCTGGTTGGGTTCTGAATCCCCAGGTGATGCGATAGGGCAGTTTTCTTCCCAGGGCACTCTTCTCTGCTACCTTGCTCTTTCCTGCCCTGTGTGCAGACCCCTGCCTGACCCTATCCCTGCACCAGCTCCTGTTGCACCAGAAACCTTCTCTCACAATGTGGCAGCCTTACCTAGGGGAGTGTCCTGAGGTGCAGGGCTGGAATTCACATGTGTTCCGAGAGAAACACAGAGTAGATGTCATAATGGCACACAGGCGTATCTGGTTCCAAGGACTATGGCTGTCTGGCACCTTGTCCTCAGGTCAGGGATGTGGCTTAGACCCGCGCCATTACTCATGCAGAAGTCTGTTGCTCTGCCCACAGCATCAAAGGCACCATCTTGCCAGGAGTGCCTGGGAGAGTGTGCACTCCATAGGCGTGGACTCAAATCTGGTATCTCATACCTGTAATCTCAGATGAGGCAGCAGGAAGGGAGATTGCTACAAGTTTGAGGACAGCCTTGGCCACACAATGAGTTCCAGGCCATCCTGACTACAGAGTGAAATGATGAAAAAAAGAAAAAAAGGTGAGCTTAGATGCACACACACACACATACACACATACACTCATGCATACACATACCTATGTCTGTACATACACACATACACTCATGCATACACATACCTATGTCTGTACACACACACATACACTCATGCATACACATACCTATGTCTGTACACACACACATACACTCATGCATACACATACCTATGTCTGTACACACACACACATACACTCATGCATACACATACCTATGTCTGTACACACACACATACACTCATGCATACACATACCTATGTCTGTACACACACACATACACTCATGCATACACATACCTATGTCTGTACACACACACATACACTCATGCATACACATACCTATGTCTGTACACACACACATACACTCATGCATACACATACCTATGTCTGTACACACACACATACACTCATGCATACACATACCTATGTCTGTACACACACACATACCTATGTCTGTACACACACACATACACTCATGCACACACATACCTGTCTGTACATACACACATACACTCATGCATACACATACCTATGTCTGTACATACACACATACACTCATGCACACACATACCTGTCTGTACATACATACATACACTCATGCATACACATACCTATGTCTGTACACACAAACATACACTCATGCACACACATACCTGTCTGTACACACACACATACACTCATGCATACATATACCTATGTCTGTACACACACACATACACTCATGCATACACATACCTATGTCTGTACACACACACATACACTCATGCATACACATACCTATGTCTGTACATACACACATGGTTTCCCTCTACCCAGATCTATGTCCAGTTCTAAGACACATGCTTCCTTCTCTTCTTCAGACATATTTTTTTTTAAAACAGGGTCTCATGTCTCCAAGGTCAACCTCAAACCTTCTAGTATCACAAGATGGCCTTGAACTTCTGACCCTCCACCTCTAGGGAATGCCTCAGCACCTTGTAAATGCTAGACCAGCACTCTACCACCAAATGAACTTTAAGTGCCCAACCCCAGGTCCAGATATTTCCACATGCAAGTCTCTCTATCCGCATGTCTTCTTCCTCTGCTCCCTCCTCCTGGCTTCAAGGTTTCCACCTCCTCCTAGAAGCCTCCAGCATCTTCTCTCCCCAGATGTGGTCTTCTCGGTGTTTTCGGCGTTCTCCTCTACCCTCCCACCCAGCTGGCACATCCATCCCAGGAAGTCTTCAGTACTGGAGCGTGAGCACTGCTCTGATTGTGTGACTGCAGCACCTAGCACAAGTCTGAGTGCCTGACCAGAACAATGGCTGGGTGGAAGAATTGGGCACTGAAGATGGGTGCTAGGATTAGAGGTAGATACACAGGTTGGAAGCAGAGAAATAGGAACAGTGGGTTCAGCAGAGACAGCCAGCCTCTCCCAACACGGCTGTGACAGTCCTGCTAGGACCTTTGCAGCCCACGCTCTCCCACAAACAGTATGAACAGGTTGGTCACAAAGAGAAAACTGAGCCCATCCCCATATAACCACTTCCATCCAGCCCCAAGTGGTAGGAACACACATATCTTAGATGGGACCTGCTTCAAAAATGTTTCCCCATGGAGGCTTAACTGAACTTGTCAGAATATGAAATCAATACAGTCTTGGCAAAGGGCTTCTACAATTGAATATATTACTTCCTAATTTCCCCTGCTTTCATGTCCAATGAAGAGTCTGCTTTTCATTTCCGAGCCATCAGGGATAGAAAATGATTATGGGTGATGCATTCTCTTTGGCCATTTGAAAGCTCAACTCCTGAAATGGACCTTGATAATTTCCAGTAACAGATTTGTAAATAAATGTTTGCTGCCTGGTCCCTTTCCTAACAGCATCCTCATTTGCAAAGTTCCTCCTTAGCTGCTCTTGTAAGAGAGAAGAGGAAGAACCCAATCACAGGGTCTTAAATACACTGTACAGGCTCCGACACATGCATCTGGAGTCTGGTCAGCTAGATCGCGTTTCAACAGCATATACTCCCCATTCAGATGAAGACTGTGTTATTGGACCTGACTGCCTTTAGTATTACTTCAAGTCCACAAAAGGCAGAACAACATACATTTAATATGGGAACGATATTGTGCCTGGAGATCTTGTTTCCCAAAGCTGCAGCTGTTCTGCTGGTGAGGAACCTGGGACCCAGGAGGTGAGAGCTGAGAGGAGGGCATTGGGTGGAGAAAACTGGGGGCATTAGGGATGAGTTCAGAGGAGAGGCATCTGGAATGGAAATCACTAACCCTGCTGTAATTGGGGCTCCTTAGGGGTCTTTCTTCTTTGGTCATGCTGACCTGTGTTCCCAAGATGCAAGCTGGAGCCCAGTGCACCTTTGCTCTCTATCAAATGACCCTTCTCGGCTACCATCTCAGCTGAGGCTCACACTCTGGGCTGTTGGTGACTGTGACCAACACATAGGTCACTCTTGCAGCACTGACAAGAGGAGGATCGTCACAGGACTCCTCTGTGAAGGTGACGTAGGAGGTCTTCAGTGCCCTGTACAGGATACACAAGGCGCCGGTCCACCAACCAGCACTGTCACCCTCCCTTACTGGTGTCTCTAGCTTGTGACCTGAAAATCTGACTAGCTCGGTGCTAGGGTGGCTGTGACAGTTGTTCCCTGACCTCCCCAAGTCTTGTCTGGAAGGTCTAGCCTCACTTTGTGCCTGGGGTTGAGAGGAAAGTCCATTCATTGTTAAGACTCACCTCCATCCTCACTGCCTCCCCCATCTGTCCTGAACCGAGAACACAGGGGCCTTCTCTCTCCTCCATCTCTCTGTGTATAGAACCCAAGCCACCCTTCCTCCTAGAGGACAGGGATTATATACCTTTACAGCCGACAACACTCACAGTGCGTGGTATATGTGAGTCCCTATAACAACATTTTCAAACAAAAACATAGTTCAAATAAAAACACCTATAGGTCTTTCCTGTCCATCTGTCCTTTCTTAATTATACGTCCTAAGTTTCAACTAAGCAGTTATGTTTCTTTCGCTGAACTGAGGAGTTTACTTTCTTTTCATGGTACTCAGGTCAGCCTCAGTGATGAACTACTCCACCTCTCAAATTCCAGGATTACAAATGCGCCTTACAACACTGCTCTCATGTGGTGCTGGGGATTGAACCCAGGGCCTCATGCTTGTTAGGCAAGCACTTTACCTACTAAGCTAAATATCCACTCACTGGAACCAGCACTAACTGCCCGAGTAACCAGTAAGCATAAGAAAGAGACCAGTGGGAATCTGGGCATGTTTATAAGAGCTACCAGGAAGGATTCTAAGTCAGCAAGGGGCCTCTCCCCTCCCTTGTCAGCCTCTGAAACAAGAGAGTAAAGCTGGTGTTAGCACTGTCTTCAGAGTGTGGAGGCCAGATGTGTGCCCCTGGATGGGGACAGACCAAGTCTGTTCTCCAATTCCACATGTCACCCCTGTGTTTGGTCTTAAATGCTTCATCCCCGATTACGTGAGCTGCTTCAACCTGGCCGGTGGAAGCAGAAGCTCCCTGCCTGCCTGTGGTCTAACTGACATCCCTGCAGGCAGGAGGGCGGTTGCCCCACTGAGTTGGCATCAAACCACGGAGGGCATGCACTAGGATCACTTTATTGGTTCCCTTCATCTAGTTCACAACTGCAGTGACAAGAACTCTGCCAAGGACTGTGACCTCAGCAGAGCACAACGATCTGCCTTTGGAGAGGGCAGCCTGAAGTGGAATGATGGGTGCACTTTTTTTTCTTAGACAGGGTTTCTCTGTCTGACTGTCCTGGAACTCCCTTTGTAGACCAGGCTGACCTTGAACTCACAGAGATCCAATTCCCTCTGCCTCCCAAGTGCCGGGGTTAAAGGCATGCGCCACCACCAACTGGCTGGCAGGTACATTGTTGCATTAACTAATTTTTCTGTCCCTATGTCAACCCTGGTCAGGGAGCTCTCCAAGGAACTACAGGTCTATCAGGACTGGCCCCACCCTTACCATCTCTCCAAAGACCTGATTCCTGAGGTCTGGCCTCAAATCAAGGCCCAAGAAGAATGTCCAGGCTCTTCGGCTCCTCTGTGTGCCATCAGGGCTGGCCCTCCACACCTCGCCTCTCGCATTCTGGTCTGTCACCGTGCTGTCTAGATTCCGTGCTGCTGAGGACCCACGGCATTTTACCATGTGACACTGAAAATTGTTTAACACAGAGCCCAGCACAGAACAGATCCTAGTGAATTCTCACTGATGTCCTTTGCCATTGATTCTTTTCCTCACTCGGTCTATAAGAGACAACAGGTTGGGCCACCTGTAGGACCTCAAAGTTTACAACTTATATAGAAAAATGGAGGGACTCTCATGTATACAGCCTAACTTCCGAGATGCCCTGTTTGAGTTAGACCTTTAAATCCTGTCATTGAGATACATACACCATATGCGCAGTTAGATGTGTGACATATCACCTTTAGTTTGCAGCTCAGTGCCTTTTAAAGTGTTTGGGGGAGGCATGCGCGTGTGCACATGTTCACACGATTGTATGTGGGCTCTGGGTCAATGTCAGTACCATCTTAATTGCCCTTCACTTAAAAAAGAAGATTGATTTATTTATTATGTATACAGTGTTCTGCCTGCGAGGAGAGGGCACCAGATCTTATTATAGATGGTTGTGAGCCAGCATGTGGTTGCCGAGAATTGAACCCAGGGCCTCTGGAAGAGCACCTGGTGCTCTTTACCTCTGAGCCATCTCCACCGCCCCCCACTTTGTTTTGTTAAAAACAGACTCTCTTGATTAACCCAGAGCTCCCCAATTTGGAAAGACTAGCTGGCCAGGAAGTCCCAAAGATCCTTATTTCCGCCTCCCCAGCACTGTGACCACAGCTGTGTAATACAGTGGATGCTAGGAATTGAACTCAGGTCCTCACGCTTGTACAGCAGGCACTGTAATGACTGAGTCATGTCTCCAACACCCATCCGTGAGTTCTTCTGTACGTGTACATACTCATTGGAACCATGCCAATCAAGGACAGCATCTCCCAGGCCCTTCGGAGCCTCCCCATGCAACACCACTCTCTCCCTTGGATGGTGACTACTGCATCACCCTCAACTAGTCTTTCCCCTCCTTGACTGCCACATAAATGGGACCAGCCAGTAAAACTCTTTCATATCACTAAGCGTGTCTGTAAAATTCACACATGCTGTTTCACATGATTCACCTTGTGAAGTCAACCACAATTTACCTCTCTAGTTTTCATATCTATAAACATTCGGTTTCCAGTTTCCAACTTGGGGTTATTAATAAAACTGCTATGAACGCTCCTCTATAAGGCTATTTATGAACCACATAGCTGTGTATTTGATACATACAGAGAGAGAGAGAGAGAGAGAGAGAGAGAGAGAGAGAGAGAGAGCGAACAGGGAACTGATCTCCGGGCCTCGTGCATGGAAGATGAATGAACACTCTGCTATCATGCTACAGCCCCAGCTTCTATGTTTACACCTTCGAATGTCTTAGTTATGAGACCCAGGGTTGCCCTGCACCACTGCTGGCTGAGCTCCATGGAGCACTTCAGCTGAAATGTGCCAGTGGGCGGGTGTTGGTACTTCGTTGTGGTTTTGATTTCTGGCTCCCTCTGACTAATAAGATCAGGCAGTTTCACATGCTCATTAGCTTTCCTTTTATCTTCTTTTATGAGGTGGATTTCAAGTCTTTTGTGCAAAGTTGTCTCAGATTGTATCTTTTCACTATTGCAGTGTGAGAGTTCTCCACACATTCTGGATAAGTCTACAAGAGCTAGTTCCAGGACAGGAACCAAAAGCTACGGAGAAACCCTGTCTCGAAAAATCCAAAAAAAAAAAAAAAAAAAAAAAAAAAAAAGCTTGTGCCAGACACAGACACTGGGGGAATTGCTCCAAGGCTTAGAGCTTGCCTCTGTTCTGATGGCTGGCTTTCAGACAATAACAGTGTATCGATAGCTAATGTAAATGATGGGTGCTTTCCGTTTTTCTAAGAGATCTTTGTTTACTCTGGCTTCCAGCATAATGCTGATGATACTTCCCTGTTTTCTTTGGAAATTTATAGTTTCCCTGCTTCTATTCAGGTCTATGACGGGTCTTTAATGAGCACTTCCATATTGAGTAGGAAACAGTCCACTGTTCATTTTCCATTCAGAATCTATCTTGGTGTGGGAGGTCCTTCTGTCTATGTGTCGCTTTTACTGGCTAATGAATAAAGAACTGGCTTGGCCTATAGCATGGGAGGAGGAAGGTGGACTCAGAGAGATGTCATGGAGCTGCTACCAGAGATAGACATGCTGAAACTTTGCTGGTAGGCCATGACCTCGTGGTGATATACAGATTAATAGAAATGTGTTAAATTAATATGTAAGACTTAGACAATAAGAAGCTAGAGCTAATGGGCCAAGCAGTGATTTAATTAATACAGTTTCTATGTGATTATTTTGGGTCTAAGCTAGCTGGGAGGTCAGAAAGAACAAGCGACCTCCTCCAACATTCTCTCTTCATCGTTGAACTTATTTCATGTTTGTCAGAAATTGAATGAGCAAATATGTATGGCTAAGTGGACCTTGCAGTGCTCTGGTGATGTGTGCAGCTTCATACCAGTGTTCCCATGACTGGACTAGGACAGCCTCAAAACACAATCTGCAGTCTCTCCTTTCCTTCCTTCTGCTTCCTGGCTGCTGAGGGTAAACAGCCACACCCTGTATCACAATGCTCTGACTTAGCACAGTGTGGAAGAGAATGCCAGTCAGCATGGGCTGAGGCCTCAGAAACTGTGGGCCAAGATCAATCTTTTCCTTGTTATACTGTGTCTTTGCGGCAAAGTGTCAAAACACTGCCTAGCAGAGACAGCACTGCTGTGTTTAAAATGAAAGGTAGGATTCAACAAGAAAATGACATAAACCTGGAGCTTTTCAGTTATAGCAATGTTTTCTTAAAAACCAAATTCATTTAAAAATACTTTCAGATCTTTTATTTTTTGTTAGCATTTGAGTTTTTGTTTGTTTGTTGTTGCTTTTTTTGTTGTTTTTTGGGTTTTTTGTTTTGTTTTTGTGTTTTTTTTTTTTTTTTTTTTTTTTTTGAGACAGGGTTTCTCTGTGTAGGTCTGGCTGTCCTGGAACTTGCTCTGTAGACCAGGCTGGCCTCTAATTCACAGATGTTCACTTGTCTCTCCCTCCTGAGCATTGTGATTAAAGGTGTGTGCCACTGCTCCTAGCGGGAGTTGTTTCTCCGGGATTTTCTCCTAACCCTGTCTTGACCACATTGCTCATGTTTGTCTATGCTGTGCCATACTGCAGAGCCCGGAGTGTGTGTCAAGATGTCAGCGTATTCCTTCTTTGTTCCTGATATCACTTGCTCACACTTGGCCCCTCTGTTTCTTCATCAGTGTTGCAAGGGGTCAATCAATTCTGTTAATCATTTCAAAGAAGAGACTTTTAAGTTTGCTGATGTTTCTCCCTGTGTTTTATATTTCTCTTATTTTTGTTGCTATCTCTACTCATCTGTTATTCTATTTCTGCCCTTTAAGGTGGCAGTTTACATCATTTGTTTCAAGCTTTTTTATTTCAATCTATACCTTGTCCTCTCCATAGAATTTGGTATGCTGTAATTTTATTATCATTCTGATTAACATACTTTTTCCCTTAACTATTCTTTTTAAAAATAACTATTTTTTATGTTTTTTTCTTCATAGAGTATTTCTTGATGTGTTGCTTAATATTCAAATAATTCAGAGTTTTTTTTTTTAAGAGAAAGAGGATATTTTGGTCAGTACTCAGCACAGAAAAAAATTGCTGGGCAAAATATCAGAATTTTATGGAGGAGGGAAAAGGGCATAACAGAAAACACAAGAGAAACTGAAGTAGCCCTCACACAGACAAAAGCTGCACACACACACACACACACACACACACACACACACGCAGCATGGAGATAACATACACCACCCATCAAAGGAGTGAGAAGAAAAGCATGCGAACAGTTTCTGTTCTGTGGATGAGGAAGTAGACACGCCTGACGTCACCTCTCCCTCTGCGTGCAGTTTCAGTAGTTACAAAATGCTAAGTGGGAAATCAAACACATGAGAGAGGCTCAGTGAGATACAGCCACAAAGAGATGACTCTGCAGTGCAGGAAGATGAAGCGGGGATGTTTAGGCCCTCATGGGGCTTTTGGGGTGTGCTGTTAAGGGGGAGAAACAAGTCTAAGGAAGGTGACCGGCCATAGAAGAAAATGGCTTTATGAGCAGGCACACATGCATATTACACTCATTTGTGGGAAAAAAATACTGCTAAAAGTGAAGCAAAGGGGGAAAGGAAGAGATGGAAGTGTGGTAGTGAGGATGAGAAAGGTGAGCCCACACTCTTCCTCATCAGGACGCAATCCCTGAGACACACAAGCAGTCTATTGTTTCTGGGTTATGATGAAACAGAACATCAGAGTATGCTCACTTCATACTAGAAGACTAAAAAAGGAAGGGAAGGGAGGGAGGAAAGGAGGAAGGGAGGGAGAAAAACACACACACACACACAGAGAGAGAGAGAGAGAGAGAGAGAGAGAGAGAGAGAGAGAGAGACTCTTCAGGGGCACAGCCCTAGTGACCCAGTTCCTCCCACTAAGACCTACCTTCTAGTTTCCGCCACTGATCAATAGTACCACTAAACTGCAGATCTGCCAATGGCTTACTCCATGGACCATGTCTGAGTCCTCAGTCACCTCTCAAGAACTGCCTGAGAGGAGCTAAGTCTTCAACACTTCAGACTGCAGAGGGCTATTTCAGCTTCAAACCATAACAGAAAGAAACGCCGAAGAACGGGGTATGCGGATGAGAAAGGAGCAAGAGTTCCCTGAATGCAGCTTTCTGCACAGCAGCGAGGCTAGGGAGCTTCACGGGTTTTTATAGAGACCTTGATAATAATAATTTTCAAAGAGACGAAAAAGGGGGTATACACCAGCCAGGATATAGGCAGACTTGAAAGAAGACTACAAACAGAGACTAGAACGATTGATAATTAAATGTTAGAAACGCTGTTTGGATTCTCAGGGCTAATGTTATAGAGAAGAATACTGCATCCTCGTTAGTTAATGTGTTCCCCACCAGGAGCAATTCTGTTACGTTCTTAACATACGTCCTGGGAATTCTCAAACAAGCAAGAAACAGCAGACAGAAGAGTGACACCAGAACATCCCTGCTGTTTGTGTATGAGGTTGGAGTTACCCTTAAACCCCGTGATTTCTAATGGACATGACTCATGTATGCTCATATTTATATTTATTCTATGGCCTTGAATAGGAAGCAGAGGGAACCGGAGGACGAGACACTGGATTTGAGCTCCTTCAAGAAGTGACTGATACAGAGTTGCCAGTAATGAAGCAAGACAAACCAGGAAGCAAGAAAATGCTCAGGAAGGGAGGGAAGGAGGGAGGGAGGGAGGGAGGGAGGGAGGGAGGGAGGGAGGAAACACAGTGGTGGGGTGTTCAACAAAGGGACACAGAGACCAACTGCAACAAAGCAGCTCACCATGACCACAACTGGGAACAATTTGATCAACATTATTGGATTATAACTCAAAGTATAAAATAATTATCTACAAATCCATTCTGATATAAATAGGAATTCACTGAATGGATAACTCGGGGAGAAGTTTTTTGTTTCCAAGTAATATGTGCAGGAATAGGGAAAACAGAGACTTTCGAGTCAAGAAGACAGCCGGTAGCAACGGCGGTAAGAAGGACCCACCAACAGGAAAGGACGCTGTCTTCGCAGTCCACTTCTGAGCCTTCCTTGCCACTGGTGACTGACACATGAAGAAACCAGGGACTCTGGGTCCCAGGCTGACTGCCTATAAAGAATGGGTCTAATAATAAGATCTCAAGGATCCAAGCTCCTGTACTCCCATGGAAATGGCCACTCCTCCCTGTAGTTATCAGGAGTGCAATTTCCTTTCCCACTCTCTTCTTTATTTTGACTTCCTCTTTACCTTTCTAGTCCCTCCTAGGAAAGATAACTTCAGCTCTGTGTATGAGAAAAAGAGGATATTATGTGACTATTTTCTCCAAACAGAAACACCCCTCCCTGGAGGGAGGAGGGAAGCTCATAAGACCCAGGAAGTAAACACAACTTATGAAGCACAGGAAGCCTCTAAAACTTACAGTTTACAAGGTCTCTGCACAGGCTGTATAAGTCGGAACAACTGCTGAGAGAAAGATTCCCAGCTGTCATGACCTATTCTGAGGCAGGCTTTTCAGTGATGTCCTGCCTTCCAGTCACTCCTCATCTATTCATTCTGTAGTGAATCCCACGGATTCGCTAGGCTAGACATGGGGGGGGGGGAATCATCTCTTTGTTCTGTCAAGGTGTTCTGTGTGGAATGAGCAGACACTTGCTAATTTCTTTCCAGGAAAAGTCATCCACAAAAAGAGTTGGAAGTGAAGGGAAAAGAAAAAAATAAAGAGAAAATGTGAATTCTAGTATTGACTGGTTTTCTGGGTTGTTGTGGGCAGAGAAAGGAGCAAGACAGTAAGAAAAAGAACATGTAAAAGGGGTATTTTTCATGACACATTTTAGTCGGGGTTCTCTAAGGAACAAAACAAGTGTGTGTGTGTGTGTGTGTGTGTGTGTGTGTGTGTGTGTGTGTGAAAGAGAGAGAATTTATTAAGTGGGCTTTAAAAAAGTAATGATGGCCATAACAATGAGGGAGGAGCTATGCAAATCTTGAGAGCAATGAAAGCTGGGAGTTGAGTGCAACCTGCCTTGAAGTTTCCTGCCTCTCTGTTCCCAGAACTCTCCAGGCCACTACCTACTCCTTCCCTGACTCAGGATTTAAACCCTAATCTCTCACTGACCAATAAGAAGCTGTTTTACATTCCAGAGCTTTACATATTAGTCAACTGAGAGGAGGCCGCAGTTTTTCACAAACTTGCAAACATTTCACTTTCTGACTCTAATGATCTATGTTTGAAGCAAAACTTTTGCTTTTTATATGTCAAGAGACCTTTAGGAAAGTATCTGCTTGTTCCAGTCACCATGTGTGTTTTTTTTGTTTGATTTTTTTGTTTAAATTTTACTTTTACTCTTAATGATGCATTCAGAGGTACACCTCAGCAGGTGCGTGCAGCGTCTATGGAGGTCAGGCGAGGACGATAGAGTTTGAGGAGCTGGAGTTGCAGGCTGATACCCTACATGGGTGCTGGGAATGGAAGCCAGGCACTCTGAAAGAGCAATATGTGATATGCAATATGCTTTTAGCCATGGAGCCATCTATCCAGCCTGTTTGTTTTAAAACTTAAGAACTAGGACTAGAAAGACGGCTCGGTGGTTACCAGCAAGTGCTGCTCTTGCAGAGAACCCTGTAGTTCCCAGCACCCACATCAGGTGAACCACAACCATCTATAACTCAAATTCCAGTGGGATCCGCTGCCTCTGGCCTCCACAGGTGCCTGCACTCACTTGCACATAACCCCAGCCCCCCCAAACACACAGGAATACATAATTGAACATAATAAAAATGAGTCTTAAATTTCACAAGCAGACTGATGGCCACCGTTCTATCTGGACCTTCACATGGGTACAGTAAGTGGTGGATTCTGTCTGGGCTGACTGACGATCGTGTTTTCCTAGATCCATCAGCTGCCTCCTAACCAGTGTTTGTGAAGCTCCTTGGTTGAGAGATGTCCTAATTGCCCTTCTCATGGGCATGCGCCACTCATGGGCCATCCAGTCACCAACATGGGCAGTTTGTCTTTTCTACAGATGATAGTGCAGAGGAGAGTCCTGGCTTCAACTGACAGACATGAGCAAAGTATTGTCAGGGCTGAACTTGTAGCAAGCGGAACAGTTACAGAAGTGCTGTGTTGTCCTTCCGTTTCAAAGATCTACTTATAAGTCCTACACAGGTGGAGTACTCAGGCTGTGTATTCATGACAATAAAATCCAAAGTGAGAGTAATTGTCTAAATAGAAAGTGCTACATAGTTACACTTCTAGCAACCTTGTTTCCAGCCTCCACTAACTCTCCATCCAATCTCCGTATAAGGAAAATCAATGGTAGTATGTATTTGTTTTTAAATCAGTTTACTGCCTTGGATTTGATGTTAAGTCCTGATGCTTGCTTGCAAACCACTCCCCTTCCCTTTCAACTTGGCCTTGTGGCATGGTGGAGGGGAGCCTGCAGCAGCTTTCTGAAAACAATCTTTTCCAGTAGATTCCTACACCCTCTAAAGCAGAGGCTCATACTGTAAACTTGACCAACTACCTGTGTCTGGAGGAGTCACAGACTCTAGAGGAGAATAGTATTGCCATTTTCCTAAACCAACAAAGCTTCTAACCATACTCTAAATACTTATCCTTATAGCCATAGGTAAGTGTAGGTATTGCCCTTTGTGGTGGTTTCAATAGGAATGGCCCCATAGAGTCATATGATTGAATGCTTGGTCCCCAGACTGTAGAACTGTTCAGGAAGGATTAGGAGGTGTGGTCTTATTAGAAGAAATGTGTCACTGGAGGTGAACTTTGAGGGTTCAAAAGGCTCATTCCATTCTCACTTATCTTCCTGCCTCTCTCTGCCTCCTGCTTGCAGCTAAAGATGTGATCTCTCAGCTCCTGCTCCAGCACCACATATGCCTGCCTGCTGCCACACTCTCCGTCATGATGCTCACAGACTCTAACCCTCTGCAACGACAAGCTCCAAATCAAACACTTATTTTATAAGTTGCTTTGGTCATGGTGGTTTATCATGGCAATAGAAAAAGGGAGACCCCCTTCAGCAAAGAAGTTTCTTTTTGGCCACCAATGGGGGCTATTACAGAGATCCACAACTGGTCAAAATGTGGAGAGCAAGTGACCAGGATGTTCAGCCCTACTTGGTACACATACAACACAACCTCCACATTTAAGGTGTGGGGAACAGAGAGGCAAAGGGGACAGAAAGCCTGTAAGAACCAGAGGACTGGGACTGCTGAAAAATCATGTATTCTTGGCTTGACAGGGATGCTGCCTGTGAAATCTCAACATATTGTGGCCTAAATAGGCCCTGCCTAAAGGCAATAGGTGTTGGAAAAATTCCTACCCCCTGAGGGAAGAGCTCCAGGCAATCAATAGCTTCTGAGAGAGAGAGAACTGGTTTTCTCCAGCACGCATCATCTGATAGGTTATCTGGTCCCAAGTGATCATCAGTAAACGTATTGTTATATAACCATAGCTATGTTATGGATATAAGAGGGAAGGGGAAGGCAGAGATAGAGGGGGTGAAAGGATAGATGAAAATAATGCAAATATATTATACATATCTATGAAATTCTTAAAAACTAAAGAAACAACAAAAAATAAAGAGATACATCTAATGCGAGAGAATGTTACCAGCGATGAGAGGCAGTCCGTGAACTAAGTCCAGACTTACCACATTCTCACCCTACCATCCATCCAGCTTCTGTAATGTATCTTTGCAAGCAAAGTCGTTTTTTCAAACATACCAATTACTGATGCTCCATCTTCTTGTCCACAGAGCTTTTCTGTAGAGTGGCGGCTTTTCGTGACGTGATATTCTCAATGTGACAAGCTATCGCTCATTGGTTTCTATTTTCTCCTACCCATGGGGAACTGAGGCAGCAATTATGAACAGCCCTTGCACCCCAAGTTTGGAAAACTGGAGAAATGAGCCCGTATGGGAGCTCAGGGAATCAGTGCTCTCCAATGTCACTAGCAAAGCAGAAAAGCTTCCCTGGTACTCTGAAGAGAAGCCCTGACCACTCTGGGCAGAGAAACACGTTGTCAAGTGATTGCACAGGCTGGATCTGCTGTAGGATCCTCTTGTCACTACAGGGTGGGGGTAGAGTGGCTGTCCAAAGCACTGAGAAGTTTGGCCAAGCATGGCTCTAATGGAATGTGCTTTTGAGGAAATAAAAAAAGTCAAGGTTTTACCAAAGAACTAGGAAGACACGCAGATTCCCAAAGCCCTCAGGGCTTTGCCTTTTCATCTGAAAAACTCTAAGCCAAATATTCCAGCTGTTTTCAGGAATATTGTGGATGCTAGATGAATTTTCCCTTCTTTGACCACTAGTCAAAAACGGTTGAACCAGCTCTGCTTAGGTTAGATGTCCAAACTGCTGATAAGAATCATTTTATTACAATATCCAATTCATTTATGGAAGCAAACACAAGCCACTCGCAGCCAGCTGATGAGTGAAAACTAAAAACTAAAATAATAGATGTCCGTATTCTTTCTACTGACCTTATAGGTTTTATCTTAATTTCGCCTCAGGCGAAAACTAGATGTGAACTTTCCCCAAGGCAGGAGCCTGCTTGATAATCTTCACGGTCTCTTTTCTAATTAGCCCTTGAAACTTCTGTGTGCTATGAATATTTAATCATATTGTCTATAAACAGGTTACAGGACGATAGAAACTTGGGTAATTAACATGAATGCAAGAGTTAGAGCTTCCGCGGCTGCTTTGCATATCCAGTGGTATTCCAGCAGGCAGCGCATTTGCATTGTACGCGGCCTTATTATTCTAAATTACAGAAGAGGACGCTGAAGTTTGGCAGCAACGAATGTTAGCTGTCGGGCTCTAGAGCCCTCTCCAGTTTTTTCAGCACATCCTTTGCCTAGTGTTTATTTGATGTTTGGAAAACACACTCGCATGTGTGAAAGTTTTCTTCTCTCGCAATCAGACTAGACACTAATGAAAACGATTACTTCTCCCCTGGCAGAGAAGAACTGTAAACAGAAAATATTTCTGAATGTTTAGCAAGTCTTAGAGCATCTATACTATGTGGGGAGTAGAAATAAGAGCAACAGAATCACCGTGAAAGACACACCTGCATGTGCATCTAGGAGGGTATTTCTAGAAAGGGCTAAGTGAGAAGAAAAGGCCTACCCTGAACGCAGACAGTATGATCCCAAGGGCTGGGCTGGATATAAAGGAAGGGAGTGAGCCATGCACTCACTGTAGGCACATGTGGCTGGCTGCCTCGAGCTCCGGCGGCCATGCCTCCACTGCTATGATGGATAAGCACCTCAAACTGAGAGCCAACGCAAACCCTTCTTTCAGCTATTTTTGTCAGGTATTTTATAAGGCAGTCAGAAAAGCAACTAACATGCAGGGTATATGCACGGGTTTTCCAGCCATGAACACGTTTTTTAAATACAAAGGAAGTATTGTTCCATCATGTCTGTGATTATTTCTGTGGCTCTCTTTGTTCTGGCATTTTGGGATTTCCCACTGGTTGGATTGTTATAATCTTTTTCCTCTCTTGCAATTTCATCTCCCACCTTTTCTTCTACAGTGTCTAGAAGATGCTTTGTAGGTTGAGTGTCCTCCGTTCCCTGGGATGCATCTTTGCCCTGGGTTATAGACTTCCCACTCTGCAGCTGACTCCATTATGAAAAGGCCAGGGTGTGCAGAGCGGTGTAAATCGCTAGACTGTGCCATTGTGGTCGGCAGAGCATCACCTCATATCTCTGACTGGAAGATGGACCGTGCTCACCCCCAAGCCCAGCTTCCTATGAGTTCTTACCCAATGTGGCTCTGTTTCATAAGCGTGAGTCTTAACTGCTCATGTGTTTCCAGGAATCCTCTGCCTTCAGCGTATTTCCTGAGAGAATGCCGGTCTCTATACACACTGCACCCTCTATATTCCTGGCTCCTTTGTGTGGGATGAGGTGACAACACTATGTAACTGATATGAAAAGAGGTAGATCGAAAGAGAGTTCTAGGGACTCAGGTCTGGTCCTCTGAGCATCTAGTTCCAGTACAGAAGAAGAGCCACTCTCCATAGCCTGGTTCTTCAGCCCTGAGCACTGACTCAGGATCAAGAAAGGATGAGTGAAGCTTTCTGGGATCTCGTTGACCGATTGCCTTGGACCAAAGGATGAAACACGCAGACCTGGAGTGTTTCGTCAAACCAACCCTCTGGCACTGTGCATGACAGCTATTTCCTCCTGATAGCTATCAATGAAGCTATATATATTTCTCATATGTGTTTGTTTGTGAGTGGGTACCTGTATGTAGGCCTGTGTGGGTGAGTGGATAACCACAAAGGTGTGTACACATGCGTGTGGAAACCAGAAGTCAACATGAGCTGTTTTCCTCAACCCTTTCTCTTTTCCATTCTTTTATGTTTGAGACAGGATCTCTCATTGAACAAGGAACTCACTGACTAGCAAACCCCAGGGAAACTCTTGCTTCCATCTCTCCAGCCCTGGTTATACTAGCGTGTGCTATCACCCTCAGCTTTGGGTGTGCCTGGGAGGGTACTAGCCACACAAACGTAGGTCCTCATGCTTGTGTGGTAACCGCTTTAAGAACTGAGCCACGTCCCCACATGTTGAATTATGTTTTCACAGAAATCTATGGATTCTTCAACAGGAAATACAGTGCACCACAGGTCAACACATTGCTAATTTTACACGTGTTCAATGGACACATTTTCTCCAGAGGACAACATATTTGCTCTACATCTGAACATTACATTTCCAATGAAAAGCACGACACTGCCCCTGCCATGGTGCCAAGTGACGCTTACCAGTGGGATTCCAGAACAGGACACAAAGTGTTAATCAGTAGTGTCATGCTTCTGGAGCAGGCAAGGCTGCCCTGGAAGGCAGCCTGGAGAGCCCTGACCACTTCCCCAAGCTTCTGAGTATGCAGAGTCATCCCCTGTTAAAGTCAGCATGGAGTCAGCTATGCCTTGTAGACTCATCCAGAAGGAAAAAGATGAAACAGTAGCTTTACCTTATGGTAAATCCTGGACACCAAACTCCGCTGAAGAACCCTTTCTCGAAAATTCACTGCTTTTAGCAGAAAGGTGAGATGGCCCACTGTGTCAGTGTTAAATGCCAGGAAACTGGAGAGGAAACACAGAGAACATTGCTGTCAGTTTGGTTTTTCAAACAAAGTCACTTTCAAGAGCTCCTCAAGGAGGACTTATAAAGAGTAGTGAGAGCGGGAGAGATGGCTCTCAGCAGGGAGTGGTTAAGAAAACACACACACTGCCCTTATGGAGGGAGGAGTTTGGTTCCCAGTACTCACATCACAGCTCACAACTGCCTGTGCCTCCAATGCCCTGGCCTCTGCAGGCACCTGCACTCGCGTGTATAAATGCACACCCAGACACACATGCATATACACATAATTTTAAAAAATATTTTAAAAAATAAAAGTGCCAGACAGCTGTCTCAGTGAGCAAAACAACACACAAACCTAATGACTTCAACCCTTGGATTCCGCAGTGGAAGAAAAATCAGTTCCCAAAAGTTGTTCTCTACCCTCCATGCATACACGGTGGCCCAGGTACACACACATACACACACACACACTATAATGATGATGATGATTGCTATAATAACAATGTATATTTAAAAACCAAAAGCACTTTCTTCCTAGGCAGGCATTATGAACATGCACCTCCCTCCCAACTCCCATTGGCATACATGTTCTTCTTGCAGTACTTTCTGGCGGGTGCTTGGCTCCGATTTATTCTACATATTTACCCTCGCGGTCTAGAAGCAATATGGCGTCCTGCTTTTCCTACTGACTATGGCATCTTAAGCTAGAGTCAATATTATATGTGTGTTTATTAACACAATTCCCATCAAGTGAAAGTTATGACAACTTCCAATATTTTTGAGTTACTAGTATCTAGTGTTGAGTTCTTATTGAGCATTATCTATATTGAGTCATTATTATCTAGCATGCTGATACCATCATAATCAATGTATTGTTCAGGAAACTGACTCAGGAAGATGCAGTCACCTGCTGGATGTCCCAGAGAGTGTAGTGACAGGGGCGGCAGGCTATGTTCCTGGCATCCAGCCGCCCGCACGACTAGCTTTATCTGAAATAATTACACGGAAACTGTATTCTTTTAAACACTGCCTGGCCCATTAGTTCCAGCCTCTTATTGGCTAGCTCTTACATATTGATCTAACCCATTTCTAATATTCTGTGTAGCACCACGAGCTGGCTTACCAGGAAAGATCTTAACCTGCGTCTGTCTGGAGTGGGAGAATCATGGCGACTGACCTGACTCAGCTTCTTTCTCCCAGCATTCTGTTCTCTCTACTCGGCCTACCTAATTTTCTGTCCTATTAGAGGCCAAGCAGTTTCTTTATTACTAACCAATGAAACAGATAGAAAGATGACCTTCCTCCATCAAGAGGGAACACCTAGACTTGGTGAGTTTTATTTTGGGGTATACCAATGTTGGAGGGAATAGGTGTCCCACGGGGCTATAGGCAAGCCCAGAGTAAATAGATTATGCGTTCCCTCATGAGGTAGCTGTTGATAGAGTCCCCATTTGACTAAAGGGGAAACTGAGACATGGGGGCATCAATAGATTTGAAGACCAATAGGCAAAATGGCCTCTGCCCTGGGTTTTTCCTCACCCACACCTGACTTGGTGCTGGTTTTGTGTTTCTTCTCCATGAACCTCCCAACAACCTAGACCACAAGGGACAGGGGTACCAGTGAGATGGCCCTGCAAGAAAAGGTGCTGCCTGTCAATCCCTGGGGCCCACACAGAAGAATAAGAGTCTCTATGTGTCCTCTGACCTCCACACACATGCTAGGACATGTGTACACACACACTCCCAAGTAAATCATTAAATAATATTTTCAAAAATGTGTGTTCTACTGGCTTACGTCTCTGTTGCTATGATAGAACGCTGACCCAAACCAATTTTGGGGAGGCATTGATTTGGCTTATAGTCCCTGGTCATTTTCCATCACTACGGACAGTCAGGGAAGGAACTCAAGGCAGGAACCTGGAGGCAGGAACTGAAACAGAGGCCATGGAGGAACATTGCTTACTGGCTTGCTCCTCATAGCTTGCTCAGCCCAAGACCATGTGTCTACAGGTGGCACCATCCCCACAGGGATGGGCCATCACACATCAACCGTCAATCATGAAAATCACCCACAGACTTGCCCATGGGCCAATCCGATGGGGGCATTTTTTCAAATGGATCTCACCCTTCTTGTATGACTCTATGTTATGGCAAGTTGACTGAAAACTGACCAGTATGTATAAAATGAATTCATACTAAGGTTTGCCCATAGCTTACCTCCCCTTCCCTGCATCCTGGTAAAGTGAGTGATTTTAAGACCCAAACAAGTCAGATTTTCACTAATTAACCCTTAAAACCCAAGTTATTGCTGTTCATTGTAAGCAGAAGAGCATCCTTCATGAGCCAGAATAGAAAAGTGCTGACTGAGCAGTTATCTCTCACAGAGACAGAAGGAGAGGGGGATGCTTATACATCCCATTCCGGGGAAATCTCAATTATATATCAATGCTCATTCTGAACCTAGCATCAGAAAGCCAAGTTCCTGACTCAGCCTAGTTCATAAAAGATACAAAGAACTCACATCATTTATTTTTTAAAACGTGTCTTAGTCATCCAAGAGCTAGTCTATGAAACCCAGAGCCATGAATATTTGTGTTGGAAACTGCCATTGTATCTTGGGATGCTTACCACAGGTCAATGTCTGTTCTCTCAAGTCTGTGCACTGTGTGTGCAGGACCTCACTCATACATCTGTGTTCTCTGTGAATCCAAAGGAGTCACCCAAAGTAGAAACCCTTGAAACCTGGACCACCACTGAAGGGGGTCTCTCGGATAACTGCCTGTTTTACAAGGGAGTCAGAATGACAGTAGAATCAAAACTAGATTAAATGCAAATGTGCATCATTGGTCCTCAGAGAAATGCAAAGGAAATCAGGAGAGAAACAGCTCGCTACACCCAGAAGTCTGTCCAAAATTAAATACTCTGTGTCAAATGTTGCCAAGGACACACAGCAGCCAGAATGCTTATACCTACCCATGAAAGTGTCAAATATCCAAACCCACTTTGGAAATCTCTCAGTTTCTCATAAAATAAGCACATGTGCTATGACCTAGCAATTCCATGTCTCCTACATGCCCGAGAGAAATCAAGAGGAACACTCATAAAAGGCTTCTATAAGAATATTCATAGCTGTCCTGTTCATTGGACTGAAAAGTTAGAAACATCCCAGGTGTCTATCTGTTATACGAGAATGGAAACAAATCATAGCAAACCCATAAAATACCACTAAGTAATAAAAGGGGAAGAAGTAATACATGGGACACCATGAGTAAATCTCAAAAAGCATTATATTGAATTATTGAGGCAGCCACAAAAGAGTAGAGTTGGTATGTTCCATTTCTATGAAATCCTAGAATGGGAAACTCTAGTCTTTGGCAGAAAAATATCAGAATAATCTGCATGTATTTGCCAAAAACTCAACAAGTGTACATTTAAAACACGTGAGGGGTATCATAAGAAAGTTCCGAATAAGAGGAAAAGGAATTGTCCCCATAGGTTGAACTCGAGTAAACAATGCTCTTTCAAAGTGTGCTAACGTCTGTAGTTTACTTTAAAATGCACAGGAAGGAGATGGCTAACGAGTGACGTCATCCGTGGATTCCCATTAACGATGTTCTGACTGTATGGTAACGATCCCACAAGCTCACAAGGGAATTGAAAACTTACCACTGTCTAGTGATAACATGGCCAAGCATAAAATCATAACACAAGAGCCAGGTATGGTGGCACATGACTTTAACCCCAGAACTCAGGAGGCAGAGGAAGGCGGATCTCTCGGTTTGAGCCTAGTCTGCGCTGCCGAGCATGTTCCAGGACAACCAGGGCTAAACAGGGAAACCCTATCTTAACATAAAAAAAAAAAAAGAAAGGAAAAGAGATCAGAGCACACACCCAGGACTTGTGTGCTTATGCAGATGCTGCTCCAGACAGCTTTACTGTGCTGCCTGTCAGTCGTATAAAAGTACAGCAAAGTCATATATAAGAACACCAGCAAATAGATATAAAATGTAGTGCTATATAATGATAATAACTATGTTAGACTTTTGTGTATTTACTATGCCATATTTTAACATTATTTTAGCATATAATGTAAAAAGTTGTTAAAATCTTTACACTTACACGGTTCCATCAGTGATGGCCTGGTACACGTGTGGTGATACCATGTCCTGTGATTTCACCAAGAGTTCAAGCTGAACACTGATCTATACTGTCCAGATTTGTGATATACATTCCATGATGTTCCCACTACGAAACATCCTGAGGCCTCCCTTCTCAGAACTCGTCCCTGTTGTCGAGTGACACAGGACTGTGTGTATGCGGTGGAGATTTAGCATGAGCAATATAAGTAGCGTGTTCATAGTATAATTTCCATGGAAGCCTCTTCATGGAAGGTGAATACATGAATCTTTACCCTCAGATCCTTCAAGTCTTGTTGCATATCTGACAAGTTTTATAATCTGATATAGATAATGCTTCACTGTGAGGCAAAATCTTGGCTCTCCTCAATATCCAGAGACCTCTGTAGAGCTTTCTAGACTGATATGAGTAGAGAGGGTAACAGTGGCAGGCGCACCTGCAGGAGAGCACAAGGCAGAACTTCCTGGGACAACCCAGTACAATCCAGGGCACTCCCCATGCCAGTGTCATGAAGTCTCTGGACCATGCCTGCTCCCTATACAGTCCAAATGAAGGACATCCTTGGGTGACCCCACGATGGCTTCCTGCTTGGAGGAACTTCATAGAATCGGGAAGCACTCATCCCTTCATTCCGCATGTCCCCACCTGATCCTGTGTACTTCTTCTGAACATTATCGCTAAGAGTGGATTCATCCTGCTTACTGGAGTCTGAGTCCCATGGGAGCAGAGTCTAGCTACTGCTGTGTCACACCAGAGCCTTGTCCAGTGCACAGGGAAAACCAAAAATGTGTTGGTGGCAATAGCTCGCCTCAACAGAAAAACCAAAGTGTGGGATTTAAGTGAAAAAGCACCAACATATGGAATGAGTAAATCCTGGCTGTGTAAGACAGAAAACTGTTCTAGAGGTTTTTTAGTTCCTTTTCTATTTCTGACGAGGCACCATGACCAAGATAACTTACAGAAGAAAGGGTTTATTTGGGGCTTATAGTTTCAGGGGTGTAGAGTCCAGGACCATCATGGTAGGGAGTATGGCAGCAGGCAGGCTGACATGGTGCTGGAGTAGTAGCTAAAAGCTTACATCTTGAGACACAACTCCCAGGCAGAGAGAGCTAACTAAAAATGGCACGGGCTTCTGAAACCTCACAGACACTCCTCCTCCAACAAGGTCATACCTCCTAATCTGGTTTAACAAGCCCACCAGTTGAGAACCAAGTATTCAAATACAGGAGCCTATGGGGCCATTCTCATTCAAACCACCAGAGGTTAATAAGTAGACAAAAAATAAATTGGCTAGCATTTTCCAAATACTTCTATTTGGAACACTGCCTTGGCACATCTCAAATCTATCCTGGACAGTTTGCAGAGGGTACCAGTTTGCATGCTGAGCATGCCACGCTCCCATGACAGAAACGAGTCCTGCTATGTTATCCAGAAAAGAAACAAAACTGGGGATGATTTGCTCCCAGCTGTGAAGAAGTTTCCCCAAGCTGATTTCTCCCCATGTCCCAGAAAACATGAGCAAGGTGTTTCACTAATTTGTACAAAATACCAAAATACTGAACGCAATTCCATGACCATCAAAGGTGCAGACTGAGTAAGGCAGTCAGATTGTGGCATGTAGCCAGACAGTGGTGGTGTATGCCTTAAATCCTAGTACTCAGGAGGCAGAGGCAGGCAGATCTCTGCGAATTCGAAGCCAGCCTGGTCTACACGGGCTTCTTCCAGGACAGCTAGGGCTACACAGAGAAACCCTATCTCGAAAAACAAAAACAAAACAAAACAAAAAAAAGTATACATGCAGAACTATTGCAACATGTTGTAATGAAGCTGCCCGGCTACTTAAATAGATAGCTTAGGTAAACCACAGAAGCAAAATCTCAGGAGAAAACAGAAAGCTATGGAATACATCAGATATCATGCCTTTCCAGTTACAGTCAATGTACTAAAAATATATAAAAACAACCCAGCCATAGATTCGTCAAGCCGGACTAGCTGGGGTCAGATCTTAGCCCTGCCACCCATATTCCATGTAACTCTGAGAAAAATACTTGACTTCTTCACCTCAGTTTCTCCACCTGTAAAGTGTAAATAAGAGCCTGCCTCAGTAAGTTTTAAGATTGAAGCTCACAGAATAAAAATTAAAGAAGGAATTTGGGAGAAATAGCAGAACCAGAAGTAGTTTAGGTCTTAAGTTGGGCGGTAGGCACATACGCCTCCATTTCACATGCTCCCTACTGCATTTGCAAACACCAGATACTAAACTTGTCAAGCAGGAGCAAGGTGGCCCATGCCAAGGCTCTATCAACAGACCCAGAGTAAAACCTTATGGAGCTAAGGACACTATCTTGGGCGATGTGTACCTGGTTCTCAGTTGGTCACTGGCAGTTGCAGTCCAGTTCTGGATCAGCCCCAGGACTGGGTTCTTCTTATACCGCTTGTTGTACTGGGCCAGCAGTTCCCGGGCCACGACCTGCACAGAAAGTTAATGCTGCATCAGCCGTGCCTCACAAGTGTATGGCCTATCCGTGTCCTCAAACGCGGCAGTCAGAGTAAGTCCACCTGCTATTAGCAAGCTCTTTGGAAAGAAAGAAATCTACGACCCCACCCATTCTTCTGGGGACCTCCATAGCCCATGGTAGATATGTGGCATTTACCAGACCACTCTGCTCCCACCCCATGGTTGAGTCCTAACTCTGGAAAACTGCTCTCTCTCCCTTGGCTTCTGCCAGCCTCCCACACTAGCCTTGGGACCAGCCATCTTAGTCGATGTATCACGTGAAATCTACTTTCAATGGCCCAGACATCTCTGTTCCCTTTTCTGCCTTTGATTTTCTCTGGTTGATTAAACCTTTGGAGGATACTATTAAAATATGCTAGGCAGTGGTGGTGCATGCCTTAAATTCCAGGAGGCAGAAGTAGGTGGATCTCTATGAATTCAAGGTCAGTCTGATCTACAGAATTCATTCCAGGATAGCCAAGGCTACACAGAGAAACCATATTTCACACCCACCCATCCCCCACAAAAAACCCTGCAAACAAAGCAATCTGTCATTATCCACCAATTTATCAATATCTACCCCTCCCATGACTTTAAAGTTAGAATTCTGTTTCAAGACACTGAATACTGTTGCAGATCCATTCAGAAATATCTGTGGGTCAGCCACAAAGGAGGCCCAGCCGACAGTGCACAGCTAGAACTCCATGCGTGAGAGGTGTAACTTGGCTCAACCTGCCACTGACCACAGCTCCTATAGGAAGAATGAGTCCAAGCAGAACCAGCCAAACCTTGAACCGTGTTGCCTAAGCTCAGGCTGCGTGGTGACTATAATCCCACACTAACAAATGGTTGTCAAGGCACCCAGCCAAGGGGCACTGATTCACCTTTTCTCTGCCTTCAATTCTAAAAAATGTTCCTCATTATTTTGCAACAGCATGCATATTCTCTCTGTCTCTGTCTCTGTCTCTCTCTCTCTCTCTCTCTGTGTGTGTGTGTGTGTGTGTGTATGTGTGCGCACGTACATGTAAGTAGGCACACCCACCCATGTGTGGGAATATGGAGGCCCAAAGTAAATGTCAGGTTTCCTATCCATTGCCCAACCTTTGTTTTTGTTTTTTTTTGTTTGTTTTTGTTTTTGTTTTTTTTTTTGCCACAAGTTTCCTGGTTGAAGCTGGAACTTGACATTTTGGCTAGGTTGGAGGAGGGAGCTCCTGGGGTCTGTATCCATTCCCTGAGTGCTAGGGTTAAAGATACACACATACACACAGTCACACCCAACTTTACATGGGTGCTGGGGATCTGACCCAGGTCCTTCATGCCTACCCAACAGGCATTTTGCCCATGGAACTGACACCCCAGTACTTAACCCTTATATCAACACATTCAGACAGCACTTTCCTTTTTTGGTTACAGAAACTACATCTTCATGTAAATGAACGCAGGGCTCTTAGAGAAAGCCACACTGCTCATGGGAGAGATGCTTTTTTCTTTATTTATTTTTTTCTTTTCTGTAGGAACTTTGTTAGCACTGGTGCTTGAGACCAGGTGTGCAGTGCAGGGGACAACATCATCCAGCAGAGGACTACACTGCCTGCCATGTTCTACCTCAGTCCAAGTTCAAACGCTGGTAGGAGCCTGGGATCTGACTCCGGTACAGCAAAGCTGTTGGGTTCTCTGGGGCCAGACTCTAGGGAGATCAGCTTTAGGTCAGCACACAGTGACACAGCTATTCTCCTTCCCTACCGATGGCACTCTGCAATACTCCCAGCTGTACCTGGGGCTTAAGCCTCGGCTGTAGTCGGCATTTGAGGCTGTCCTGGCAATTCTCTGTAGAAACGCAGGCATTGCTACATCTTACTGAGATTTGTATTTTGCCTTATTATAAATGATTTCCGGACATCACGATGGCTCAGTGGGTAAAAGCTCTTGCCACCGACTCTGCTGGCCTGAGTTCAGTCCTCTGCATGGTGGAAGGAGAGAACCGGTCGCTACAAGTTGTCCTCTGACTTCCCAATTCTCTGGCAGGAAGTAGAGGAAGCCCTGAACGAGGAAGCCCCGACTAAAGAGTAAATGTCCGCTGTTGATACCGGCATGGCCAAGGACCGTGAAGCTTCAGATCCACGGGCAGGTGGTAAAACCTTCCCAATGCGGGGAGGCCCAGCAAATGCAAAGCCTTCCCTTGGGGCGTTAAGTGCAAGTGTTGATAGTGTGGCAGAAAACGGCTTCTCCCAGCCCCGCCATGTTTATGGACAGAACACTGCTCTCCTTTAGAGACTGCTTCCATGAGATCAGCCAAATCTCCCTCCTTAATCCAGCCGTGGACAGTAATCCCAGACCCCTTGCTTATCTGCATGCAGTAACCATGCCTCCCTGTTCAATGCTATACAATAAACACTCAGTTTCCCGACTGCAGCTTTTCCAGCAGGGAGCCCCAGTCCACTCTAAACCAGGATTTTGGTCTGTGTGTCTCTTATTTCTTTACTCATTCACACCGCCTCATCAGGTCGGGTCTCTGGAACTGTGCAATGGCATGACATTTTTGTTTGGTCCCTTGAAGCATTGTCTTGAAATTTCAAATTTATGTCTTTAGGGGCCAGAGAGATGGCTCGGAGGTTAAGTACACTGACTTCCAGAGGACACAGGTTTGATCCCCAGTACTCATCTGGCAGGTCACAACCTTCTGTAACTCCAGTTCCAGGAGATTGGATGCCCTCTTTTGGCCTCCATGGGTGCGCAGACATACATACAGGCAAAACACTTATGCACATAAAATAAAAATAAATAAATATTTTCAAAAATAAGTTCTACCTTAGACGGACAACATGGCCAAAGGTTTTATCTTGGGATAAAGAGGGTGAAATGAAATATGAGAGGCCAAGTAACATGAGTATTTTTATGACAGCTACAGCTATATAAAATAAGCGTGAAAACCAAACATTGCCAATAGCGAGAGAAACAACCAACTCTAAGTGGAAGTGGAATTAAAACGACCCAGCAGTCAAGCTCAAGGTTCACCGCTGTCTTATGAGGACTAACATTTGCAGGTTTTGTTCTGTTTAATTTATGATTGTTCCAACTTGATCTCCCTCTAGTTCCAAAAGCAACATCATTCCAGCTGTTACACACTGGCTGTTTCTGATTCCTGCCCACTACAGTTTTCCCTGGATTTACTGCCCCACCTCAAAACAAAGCAATGTTGGCCGCTGTAGTCTCCCTGCTGCCTAGAACATAGGTATCAGAAGGGCAGATGTGTTTGTTCTTCACCAGCAGACAAGGAACAAAAAACTGGAGAGTCCCAAAGCCACTGGATTCAAGTTCGCTCTTGACTGAGTGAAGTGAACGGGCACATTCCTGTCCTAACTTCACCGCCTCTCTCCAGTCCCTCAGTGACACCCTCTAACTCTGTCACTGCTGAATCTTTCTGATTTAAGCGACTCAAATTGGGAATATTAAGTCACCCTAATTAGAATAAAATAATAATCAACTTCCTCCTGCTAAATTTAAGAGAGACAAGAAAAACTGCCCCCTGGCTAGCACCACAGAAGCAGATAACCACTTGTGGGTCTCTACTCCTTTTCTAGGCCAGGAGACAAATTAATGTTTTCCAAATGGGCTATTTTGCACAGCTGATGGCTCTGTGGTGAGACTCCAGGTGTAAGCAGACTTCCTTGTCACTGTGCAAATATCCAACCACACAAGGCAATGGGAGGTCTGCTTGGGCTCACAGTTTCACAGCACGGAGGGCATAGAGGGGCAGAGCCCCAGGCATCATGGTGGTCAGAAAGCAGAGGCAGAGAGGAGCCCACTAACTGACTTTCTCCTGTCCTCAGGTCATTCCAGCTGGCTCCAGGCCAATCGGATGGTACAGTCAAGGGTCTTCCCTCCTGGATAATCCTCATAGGCATACCCAGGTGTGTTTTGATAATCTTCCAGATAGTTCTTAAATCTAATTTAGTAGAATGATCCCCCAGACTAGTGATAGATGCTCTCAGTCACTGAGATTCAGGGGCTCTAGGTTCAATACTTTATCAGACCAAATAACAAACAAGGCCAAGCCAGGTCAGAGGCCTGAGCTGAACCTGAAGCCAAGCTGGGTATTTCCACCTGTGAAACCTGTCCCTGAATAGACTGTAATAGACTACGCTTTATATTTCTATCGTATTTCCACTATTTTTGCAGCTTCCCGTTTTAAAACCATCACAGATTCACAAGAAGTCACAAAAGTCAAGCAGTACAGAGACACTGAGGAAAGTGACCTCATCTGTGACAATAGTGCCTCTCAAGGCAGGAACTCTGCAGCCCGTTTATTCACCGGGATTTCATTATTTAAAAAAATATACATACCCTTTCTCTCTTTTTTGACTTTTGTCTGTTTATCGAGACAGGGTCTCTCTGTGTAGCTCTGGCTGTCTTGAAACTCATTCTGTAGACCAGGCTGTCCTGGAACTCATAGGAATCCCCCTGCCTCTGCCTCTGCCTCTGCCTCTTCCTCCCAAGTGCTGGGATTAAGGATGTGCACCACCACTACCTGGTTTAAAATATATTCTTTTATAAAATGAAAAATTTTAATACAAGTGGTTACATCTTTCTCCAGGTCTGCTGTTGTCCTTATATCTTCTCAAGGAAGGTTGTGATACAGTTTCTGTCTGGGGATTATGTCTGAGGCCACTCACACTGCTCTCTGGTTCTGAACATGAGTGAGTGCCCTGTTTTCTTGCAAATCTAGCCAAGAGTCCTTTCTTAAAACTTGGAAATGACTGAACAGACAGAACAGACATATATAAAGCCCCATCTACAGAAGGAATCAAGCTAATCTGTAGCCAACATTCAAGACTATAAATGCGAGTAAGTGTATGGAAAGATGACATCAGAAACACACATTTATAATAAATATCACATGCATCCTGGAACACCGATTGTATAAAACCAGTAAATTTTTTTAGGTCAAATTGCTTTTCAAGGCATCTAGAAGCAACATTGCATTTCCACAGGCTAAGGATCTCACTGATTCCTGCCAGGTACAGTGAGCTTGGATTAAAAAGTCTAACAGGGAGGGTTTGCTGCCAAGGCAGAAACATTTGAGCCAATTAGAACAGAAAAATATGACTCGGAATAGAAACTTGTAGATAATCACCCTAGAAGGGAGAGACAGGTACTGTAGGGCCGCACCCGGGCCTTACTGGGGCCTCGCTCTGGCCGCACTCGGGCCGCACTCGGGCCTCACTCGGGCCTCACTCGGGCCGCACCCGGGCCGCACCCGGGCCGCACTCGGGCCGCACTCGGGCCTCACTCGGTCCTCTCTCAGTCTGCACTTGTCTGCACTGTGTATGGTGATGGAGTCATACCAAGCAGTAGTACTTGTGACTTCACAGGTCTAAACAGTGATGCAAGTACAAAATAAAAAGGAGGTGTCTTTTGCTAACTTCTAGAAGGTGACTAGAAAACAGAAAACCAAGTGGGGTCCTTCTGCTGTGGATCCTGTGCTACTGCCTAGGCCTCACCCCACAAAGCAGGCCCTGGCCTTAGGAGTTTCAGTTGGGATTGTCATGGAGAATGTAGGATTCCTGTTAACATCTGGACACCCAAATAATGCATGACATATATGCTAAAACATCATTTGTCCTTATTCAAAATGCACATGAAACGGAGTGTCCTATAATTTACTCACAGCAGCAGCCCAGTAGGCTCCTAAGGGGCAGTTCAGGGGCCACCTCGGTGTGTGAAGGTCAGAAAGAGAAGGAGGTGCCAGCCTTCATCAGGCACCATAGCCATCTACTTCTCTTAGGAGCCGGGTCACCAAGGCAAGAGGAGAACATTCAGAGTCCTCAGGGCCAAGAGAGAGGAGGGAAAATCACTAAGAGGGAGAAGAGGAAAAAAGGGAGGGGAAGGGAGCTGAGGAGAGGTGAGTCAAACTGATTTGAAGTCAGCGTGTACACCAACCTGTGTGATTCTGAGTAATTCCTGACCCTTAAACATGTACCTGACATTTTAAGCAGAGGAAAGTGATTGTTCAGGTTCAGCAAAAGCCACACATTTAAATAGAATGAAAGTGATGAGATTTTTGTTATTTTAGCTAAGTCTGGGCCTAATGTACCTTATATTCTCCGTTTCTTCCTGATTAAATGAACTGAAAGTTAATGGTGTCCTTCAGCCTCCCACACTTATGGAGCACCTACTATGTGCACAATATCTACTGCTTCTGTTTAGTGCAGACTAAAGAGATGAACGAGACACACCTGTCTCTTGAGAGCTTCCGGGGGAACTTGAGAGGTCAGCATGTGTATGCTGGACTGGTGGCACCAGCAAGGTCATGAAAGGCCCAGAAGCTCATGGGTGGAGAGTTGATCCTTACTCTGTGAGGAGCCGAGGGTACTTCATGCAGGAGGGAGAGTTGATTTGAACTTTAAAGAGCAGAGAACCAACCTTTTCCTTCCTTCCTTCCTTCCTTCCTTCCTTCCTTCCCTCCCTCCCTCCCTCCTTCCTTCCTTCCTTCCTTCCGTCTCTCTGTCCCTCCCTCCCTCCTTCCTTCCCTCTTCCCTTAATTCTTTATGTCACACATACGATGACAACAGCCTTTTCCTCTAAGCATCTACTGGGGCTCCCTTATAAATTCTTTAGACAGAAGCTCATTTCATGTTTGGGCATTGATTGTCTAGTTAAGACAACTCAAGCAGGGTCACGTGCTAGGGTCACAGAGTTGGGAAGTGCAAGGGTTGGAACTTAGACCAGAGTTCACATTTTTACTAATTCTATACCCAAAGTGCACCTACTGTGTGAGAGGCATAGTGACAGGTGCCAGGGTTCACATCGAGGCATAAGGCAGAGACATGGCTCCACAGTGGGCATGGAGGTGGCAGGTGACAATAGGTCACAACAACACAGACATAGAGAGTCACCACATTGCCATCATCAGGGCAGGGAGCGAAACACTTCCCTCTACCTCAGAGGGCAGAGGGGCTTCTGGGAAAGCAGCTTTGCTGCTTCCTGTTGGACCTCCTGACAGATATTCTGTGAGTGTAACATGGCAGTTATGGTTGACGCCTCTCTGTGTGCAGGTCTGTGGGCAGTGCTGTGTGGCAGCAGAGGACGGACTTAGAGAGCTTGCCCCTCCCTTCCCCTGTGCCTCCTTCCATCCCCGGTATACATGGGTCATACAGTCTGGGTTCTGCCGTAGTATGTGGCTCACACCTTCCACTATTACAGCAGGGCCACATACCACCTCTTCATGGGACTTGCTCACACTCTCCTTTGCCAGAGAACGGCTGGTGCACTAATGTCTGGTGACCAACCCAGCTCACTGAACAGAAACCAAACCCATCTTTGGTGTAGGGGACAGTCACAGAGCTCATACACACAGAATGGCCACAATACAACACAATTGCGTTCATACTCTGCGCCCAGCAGTCTATGGCAACACAGAGTACAATATATAATACACAACGCTATGTATATTGTAGGTGATGCCCCCATTTTCTAGGAGAAGGCCAAACTAGAGATTTCACAACATGAATAAAACAGAGGCTGTCTAGCCTAAGTGAGTTTTGTCCCTCTGGTACCTCCTGCTCTGGACTTCTTACAGCCACTGTCAATTCAGGGGACTTACAGTCATGAGAGGCCTCTCCCAGGAATGTCCTGGATCTAAGGACAGGAACCTGTGAGGCTCAATCCTGGTCATTTACCTTCCTCAGGGAGCCACCAATCTCTTCCACCAGCATCCAAAGCTGTGTTAAGAGTAAAAACTTCCAGAAAAAGCGATCAGTTTGGGAGCCAAGGCCTATGCTCACGACGTGAGTGGCGCTCACCCCTCCGGGCAGACAGGCTCAGTTGGATACCACCATGCCAGCCATTCCACATTAAAAATACTGTGCTCATCATTTGAAAACCCGGAAATTCTGAAAGACCCGAACCTGCATTCCCCAGGACAGCTATCAGAGAGCCAAGCAGCAACAGTAAGTCCCCGGGAAGAAGGAAAAGGACCTCAGGCTATCTAACTCCTCACCACACTCCGAGGCCCCAGGGCCTGCTGCACTTATTAAAGGACCCACCTGGCCCCGAAGGTAGAAAGCAGCACTCAGTTATCTTCCAGGAACCCACACCAGCTGATTCAGGAGCCTGGAGTGCGGCCCTGCCCCTCGGCCCTGGAAGTTCTGTTACCACCTTAAAGAATCTGCTTTGTGTGGCAGAGCAGTTCACCCTGTGCCATGGAGGCCAGCTGGGGGGCAAAGCTGCTCTGCTGTCGGCTGGTGCCGACACCCCCACAGGTTTTCAGTTTGGGTCCAAATCCTGTCCCATTGAAAGGCAGAAAACATTCATACTCATCCCTAGCCTTCTGCAGAGTCAAAGCTGAGGCATGTACGCATGGCATCCAGAGATACCAGAGAGGAATCTAGCTGGAGGAGTCATGGGGTGGGGTAAGAGAGGGGGGCACTTCCTGAGGCTCTGTCCTCCTCCAGATTTGAGGTGGCTGCTTTGAGAACCCAGGAAGTGACCCAGGAACTACTACAGTGTCAGTTCAGTGAAACTGACCTCTGGGAAGAGGGTCAGGCCTCCAGGACAGACAGGCTACAGAGCTGTCTGGCCCTGGAGTCCCCATGGAGAACAATAGGCATTTGGATGTTTAGCCACATTACTGAATGTATTGACTGACAGACCCACTGGTTCAGACTAAACTCTCCAGGCAAATGAGAGCCCCTGCCAAGCTGTAGTTTCCTCATCCCAACCCCATCCCCTCTCAAGCTTCCCCTGTGTGCATGTCCGTCACTTCCACCAGGTTCCTGTGTTCATGAAAGTGTCCATCCCCACTCACACCCAAAGCCTGGCCATGACCACAACCCCAATGTGTATAATTGTTAGTGCTCAAAATAAAAGCAAATGAAGTTTAAAATCTATGATGAAATAAATAAATAAACAGCAAGGAGACCGCTGGAAACAAATCCTCTCAAATTTTCTTGAACTTGAGTAAAATGTGGAACCTTCCTGGGGTGGGGGGAGAATAAACTCCCCTGCAATGTTGACTTTAGTTGTTTCAAATTATGTTACTTAAACATGCTCAAATGTAAAACTATATATAAATACCTTATGTTTATAGAGCTGTCCAACTATAAACGAGAAAATTAAAAACAAACCATGCAGCATACAGCAATGAATCTCACGCCAACTGCCCCAATAGCAAGGGTTAGAATGCTTGTGGCAGAAACGTGGCCCTGTTGCACTGTGGCAGAGCTCCGGACAGTGCGCTCTTGGCTCTGCCGGCTCAGGAAGAGGTTCACCTCCTCATCCTCTCTGTGCCCTGTCAGGGCCTCTTACAGCAGCACACCAAGCTGTCCCTCGTCCTTTGATTTTTCCTTGGCACACACACATTTTTTTTTTCACTTAAATTGGACCTGTGTCTTTTCTCCCCTCATTGTTTTCTCGTGATTAAGGTGTTAGGACTTGGTACAGAAAGCTTACAAATTCCACAGTCCTCCCTTATTCACAGTGACCATCTAAGACTTCAGTTACCTATGGGTCTATCTGCAGAAAATATTAGGTGGAAAATTCCAGAGGCAGTCTAAAGTTTTGACAATAACTATTACAGTATATCATTATTAGTGTGTTACTATTATTTTTAGCTAATCTCACCGAACATAGCATATAAATTAAATCTCATCATAGGTGTGTGCGCCCAGGAACAAATAGCATAGTTAGGGTTTGGTAGTCTATGTACGACTCATGGCTTTAGGCATTAACTAAGTATCTCAGGATGTTCACCCCGTGGGTCAGGGGAGGTCTGCTGGATGGCAAGGAACCATGTACAAAAAAAGACAAAGATTGGAAGCTCATGTGAGTCCTGGTTGGATGGTTGTTATTCTAACAGTTGACATACCCTACTTAGACTGTTTCTGTTTAGATTATCATCAAAATTAAAATACACAATTAACACAATCCTGCCAATGACCCACAGGCATCGACTGTGCAACAATGCTAAAATCAGCCTTGCTACAAAACAGTTACAGTCAGTGTAGAAAATGAAGGCATCCCTCTGGAGAGCAGAGAAGCAAAGATAAAAGAGCGGCTTGGATTTGGAAGGTTCCTTTTCTCCAAAAGTGCACACATGGAGTCCTTGAAGAGAGCTTTAAATATTTAGACGGTGTAACATCTGGTTTTGAAACTGGGTACCAGCTTTGTGTATGGGTCAATGGACTTGGAAAGAGAAAAACAATGCCATTCAAACTACCTTGGTCAGCATAGAAAAAAAAAAAACTGTTCTCAAGTCCCTCTAATTTCCGGAGAGAAGGGTCACATTTGGAATTGCTTGGGATCCATCCTAACCCTAAGCAGATCTTGGCGATATCCTTCTATGTGCCCATGCCATCACCTTAGCTTGGGCGTCTGTGGTTTGGTCCCAGGCACAGTTCTGGTTGCCCTGCTCTACCATGGCCCTCGCAGCATCTGTTAGCCAGGCCTCTGGAGCCTCTCTGGCCTCATTTTACACACCCTTATTTCCCACCTCTTATCTACTCCTAATATTTCTGCTGCTATTACATTGCGGGCAATTCTATGATGTCTCCCATCTAGTCTTAGGGAAAGCTCTTGAACTATTTCCCCACCCCATCCCCAGCTCTGTAGATCAGGAAGACCCTTGGCCTTCCAGGAGGCAGGAGCTATGATCTGCAGCAGAGGCCACCAGCCCAGATCCTGTTGCAGGCCAGATCTCAGTCCTTTAGATGAACAACGTGACTGAGCTGATCCCATCTTCTGATGTGAGAGATATCCTTATCCCAGGGTTGTGTCCTTCAACATCATCTGCTAGTCACTAGACTCACCCAAAGTCAGAGGACCAGCGTCTATTAAATCGCCTTCTGGGGTATTACAGGGTTCTCCTAAAATAGAGGGTAACTCCAAAACTTCAGATCAAGGTGCAGCCCTTACTGTCACTTCAGGTTGGCCTCAAGGATCTCATTCCAGTTTACAAGGTCTTACTTACCTTGGGAAAATTTCAAATTCTTTCTGCTATGGAGGGAGGAGATGAGTGAAGCTAAAAGATGGATGGATGGATGGATAAATGGATGGATGGATGGAGGATAGATAGATAGATAGATAGATGCATACATACATACATAGATGGTAGATAATAGCTATGGATAGATTTGTCCCTTGGAAAGAACTTCTTACCTGTTACTCTTCAATCCTTTTCTTTCCTTTCCTATTTTTTATGTTTCAAGAAGGAACTATATATTTTTAGATTTTTCCTTTAGTTTTGAGAATTCCATATGTAAGTGAGAATCTCATATATATTCCTTTATTTCCCTCTCCAATTCCTCCACGTTTTCCCCAACAGGTGTCTTACCAACTTCATGCCTTTGTTTTGTTATTGTTGTTTGTTTGTTTTGTGTGTGTTTTGTTTTTGTTTTGGGGATAACCTGATAAGTCCAGTTAGTACTGCCCATATATGCATGAATGTGGGGCCATCCACTGGAGTATGGGAAACCTACCTATAGTTACACCCTCAAAAAATAATAATACTTGCTCCCCCAGACACTATTCACTGCCAAAAATAGCTCCCCCACAAGGGGTGGGGCCAGAGATCATCTATGCTGAAATGTTAGCGGGCTTGGTCTTGTGTAGATAACCACAGCTACTGAGAGGTTATGGCTGTGACAGTCATGTCGTGTCTAGAAAGGAGCTGTAGCTCAAGTAGACTTGATTCTGAAAAACTCAAAATCACATAAAATGAACTAAAAATTTGAGGTAAAAAGTAAAAGGCTCCTATTCAATGCTTTGTATCCAATGTCTCATTCCAGGAGATTTAGTTAAAGCAGCAGAAGGTGTCAAGGTCAAACAGATTCTATGTGCTCCTGAGTGGGCTTTATCGCAGTCCATTTGTCCTGGTGTCTTAATGGCCTTTCTTCTTTCTCACTCAGTTCAAGAAGAAACACAGGCTTTCCCTGTCACATGGCTAAGCCCCTCCTGCTTCTTACTCGCGCTCTTTGTTAAACAGAAACCACTTCCTGTTTGAAGACTTCCTTTGATCCCACTTGCTCTCCTGTCCTCACTTAGACTAAATGTTTCCTGGGCTTGGGCCGTCCAGGTATTTCTTTACACAGACTCCACTTGGGCAAGTTCTAGAAGGTCATTGTCTTTTGAGCTCTTGATTCCTGTGTGCCTAGCTACCTAGGCCTTTCATTTAGCAACAAGGCTGTTCTTTCTCCATTGTATTTCCCGTCATCTTGTGGCATCTCTGTCAGCTGTGGATGACTGGACTTATCCCTGGGTTTCTGCCTTCTTAGCCTAGCTTTATGCCTGGGTTATGCTGTTTGTGTTTCTTAGGTAATCTGGTGGAGAGATGCATTCTTTGTGATCAAGATTTCTCACATATGAACTTTGTGTGTGTGTATGTGTGATTTTGCTTTGCTTTTTGGTTTTAGTTTTGGTTTGGTTTTGTGGTTCTATGGACTACATTGATGCTTACTACGAATCTGTAACTCTCTTTGAGCTCTATGGACATCTTAACAGTACTAATTGTTCCAGGGCATTAGCATGGCTGTTCTTTCTAGTTGTTAAAGTCTCCTTAATTTTCATTCATTGGTGTTTGGTGATATCTATGGTAAAGGCCATTTTTGGTTCGATTTTTCCTGTGCACTTTATTTTTATACTTTTGGCTATTTTTAATAGGTCTGTTTTCATGATTTCTTTCTTGGGAATTTTGTCATTGGATGTGTAAAATTCTGGAGTTTTATGTATTGGTTTTATATCCTGCAGTTTTACTGGGTTTGTTTATCAGCCCCATTGCACCTTCAGTGGTGTCTTTAAGCTTTTCTATACAAGGAATAATATCATCTACAACCTGGTCTAGTTTGACCACTGTCTCTCTTCTATACAAAAATCAACACAAAATGGATCAAAGATTTAAATTTTAGCCTCTGAACTACGAAGCTACAAGAATAAGGGGAACACTTTAAGATAATGGTATAAGTGATGATTTTGCAGACATGACCTCAAAAGCATGGGGAAAATATAAAAGAGGGATTATATTAAACTAAAAACCTTCTGCATTGCAAAAGGAATAACTTTACACCAGAGTGAACAGACAGCCCACAGAATGGGAGAGGGCATTCACCAACTGTTCATCTGACAAAGGATTAGCATCTAGAATATAGAAGGAAGTCGCAGAACAACAAACCGAATAACTTGACTTTAAATACTTCTTAGAAGAAATTCTAAGGGCCAACAAATACATGAAAACACTCAATAGGATTGGCCATCAGCATAGACAAATCAAACGATAGTGAGATATCAGAGCACTATTCAGAGCAGCTAACAGTAAAACAAAACAGAAAAAAAAATGCTGGTGGAAGGTGAAGAAAAAAACATTTTCACACACCCATTTTGCCAACCATAACGGCCTTTCGAACGGCCAAAAACAGAATGGCCATTTGATACGACTAACTGTTTTCTGGGTGTCTATCTGATAATGAAGCCAGCATACCAAAGAAACACCAGCATGTTTCTGCAGCAGCACTCATAATAGCTAAATATGGAATCAAACTCTGAGCCTATCAGCAGACAAGCAGACAAAGAAAATGTTTACATATACAATGGGATACTGTTCAGCTATAGAAGACACAAAACCCTGCCATTTGCAGCATGGACTTCAACCAGTGAAGAAATATTGCCGCCCTGTGACAACCTGTGAACGAAAAGCCTGGCCCAGACCCTGTCCTGAATGAATCTAAAATCTAGTTGGTTTTTGTTCGTTTGTTTGTTTGTTAATGTGCACTAGTACTTTGCTTGTATGAGGATGTCAGGTATCCTGGAATTGCTAGCTGTCCTGGGTGCTGGGAACTGAACCCAGGTCCTCTGGAAGAGCAACCAGTGAGTGCTCTTAACTGCCAAGACATCTTTCCAGTCCTAAAGTCTAGTATTTTAACAGAAACAGAAAAGGGAAATTTTGTGTTTGTGGCTGCCCACAGCAGTCCAGGGTGAGTCACTTTTCACTTGCTTGGAAAAAATGTTTCTTTTTGTGGGTCACAGGACTCCCACTGCAGGCTTCTGGCCCATGAACAGACAACACTCCATTAGCATTCCTAAGCAGAATCTGGGAAAAGGCAGTCACCCCAGCCAGGTAGGAATGGAAAGCCCCCACTTGGTCTTTTAGCAAGTTTCCCAAGGCTCATTTGCATGTTTTGCATGTTGCATATTTCCACTTCAGGGTAATAAACAGCACGTGTAAAGTCTCCGGATGCCATTATTTAGGAGATCTGCCAGGGATTAGGCAAGGATCTGTCCTGGTGTATACCTAATGAGGCAGAAGCAAGTTCTAATGGGACTTCATGGATTCAGACCATAATTGGATTTGGTGGAGGGTGTAATTAAATTCCATTAAGAGCCCAAAACCTCTGCCCTAGAAAATAATGGAAAGGTCAGAAAACCTACCATTTGTCTCCAAGGGAAATATGGAAAGGTTGCAGAAACTCTAAGGACAGCCACCCAACATGGTAGATAGAACTGGGAGTTTCATCTTCAAGGAAGTGAGCTGAAAGCGCCGTGGTTGATAGGAGAATTACAAAACTTCTGATAGCGCAGATACTGGGGAGTGGGTCAGCCGGCCAGCTTGCCATCAGTCACACCCCAGAGAGACACCTGCAGCACGTCCTGCTGTGTGCCCAGAGTTTCCAGGCTGCAGGGTCTCCAGAGGTGATCCCCAGGTAATGGCTGTGGAGATGGTGCTGGCTGACTGCCCTGGCCAGAGCAACCTTCCTCTGAGAAGGAAGGGACCCACTGAGAATCCATCAGAGGCAGCTGCTCCTAGCCACACTGGATCCTACTCTGATGTTCCTAACTGAAATAGAAAAAAAATCAGGAAACTGGGGGACAGAAATCACTTTCCACTCCTAGAAACCAATCAGAGACAAGCAACAGGTGAGGCAAGCATAACCTTGTTTATCAATTCTTCTTTTATGAATTATGCTTTGCTGGCACGCCTATGACTTTTTTCTTTGTTACAGCTCTCATGAGATTTCCCACGTTCTGTTTTGTTTTGTGTTGACGCGAGCGTCTTGTAGCTCAGGTTAGCCTCTGGCTTATTATTATAAGCTAAGGATGACCTTGAACTTCTGACCCTCCTGCCTCCACGCCTCTCCTAAGCTCTGAGATTCCAGGCACGCACCACCACTTCTAGCTTACACCATGCCGGGCATGAAGTCTAGAGCTTCAGGCGTTCCAGGCAAACACTCTGCCAACTAAGCTGCATTCTTAGTCATCGGTTTTCTGCTAAAAGTCTTCTGTTTTTATCATTTACACTTATTTAGGTCTTCTTTGATATCTTCTGGGAAAACTTGTGAGTTTGAACATATAAATCTTATACATGTTTTGCTAGATTTATGTCAACATGTTCATTTTCCTTTGAAAAACTATCAGTGCTACCATGTTTTTAATTTGAGTTTCAAGCTTGTTCACTTCCTTCATGATAAAATGTTTATTGTCAGAGAAGCATTTTTTTTTTATGGTGGTAACTTTCAAATCCTTGTCATAAAATTCCAGCGTCTGATTCTTCTCATTTAGCACCTGCTGATTTTCTACTTTCCCTCATCCTTTTCCTGGCTTGTCATATGATGGGCAATGAGTTCCTGTTTCATTCTGAGTTTCCAAAGGTCCCTGCTTGAGTGTGTTCCTCTTTCCACTTGATTCCCTCAATATTTCCTAACAAAATCAGGTCACTAATTTACACCCCCTGGGCATGGGAACAAGGAGACAGAAAGCCAATCCGTCCCATTCACCACCACCTCATTATGCCCCTTATTGACATTTGGGTGAGGACAGGGTCTCAGCTCTCTGTCTCTCACTAAGAAGGAGAAAGCTGAGTCTTACTTCACATCATTTCACTCCTCTGAGACCAAGTGATGCTGGGGCTCAGCCCCCACCTGACTGCTTTGGGGCAGAGAGGAGTGAGAGTTGTGCTTTGAATCTCAAAGGCTTGTTTGCCAATACATGGACTTTGGAAAGTGGTTGGATCATGAGGACTTGGGACTAATCAATGGATTAGTTCATTGAAGGATTCATAATTTGATAGGCCATGGGAGGTAAAGTAGAAGCTAATAGAAGAGAGTGGATCCTTGAAAGTATGTACTTGGGGTCTGAATCTTGCTCCCTCCCCTTTGCTTTCTACTTCCCAGTCACCGTGACTATGTTCCATTACATGGTCTCCACTATGATGTCTCACGGTCCAGAAACAGTGAAGCCAAGCGACCATGATACCTTTGACACTGAGTCAACATGTGGGCATTTTGTCATGGTGATGGAAAGTTGAGAGGTGATCATGGTATCTGCTTCCCTCATTCCCACAGTTGACACCAGGGTGGACATCCCTTTGATCACCTGATTGGTAGATATAGAGGCTCCATTCATAACAGGCTCCAGTGAAACTACCTGGAGTGAGATCTAGAACATTCTCTGCTTCCATTGGAGGAATAGAGATTGGCTCCCTACATGCCACTGGGTAGATACATGAATGCTACCATTTTATGCTGCCTGCTTCCTCAGGCTATGGGAAACACATCAGCTCCCTGCCTGGACCCACTGCAATTGCTGGTGAGTGGGGTGGGAAGAAGGCTAAGGTGTCCTTTCCTTGTGCCTGATTCAAAGTGGACATTGTCAAGTTTTTCTACTGTTAGGTCACTGTCTTCCTGGTCCTTCAGCTATGGAGGAGCCTTCATTTTGGAGTGTATTTTGTCCATGATTCTTAGAATCCTGGGCAAATAATTGCCTTTTCATGTCTCAAGGTCCAGGCAGCCAGTATCTTTCTTCCCTTCCAGCTTGTTTTCTGGGTATTATCCAGGATGTTGAATTATGAAGAGAGAGGACCCCAGGAGAGGAGGCTATTGCACTGACAGACCACAAGCCCCCATTATTCATCTGTTGTTATTGTTCCTTTTGTTTTGTTGCATATGTATGTATATAAGCGTGCACACATACATATGTATGTATGTGGGCATGCAAATGTACATATGTATGTATGTGGGCATGCAAATGTACATATGTATGTATGTGGGCATGCAAATGTACATATGTATGTATGTGGGCATGCAAATGTACATAAGTATGTTTGTGGGTGTGCAAATGTACATATGTATGTTTGTGGGTGTGTAAATGTACATGTGCAGAGGCCTGAGGTTGATGTCAGGTGTCTTTCTTCATTGCTCTCCACCTTCTGTATCAAGGCCAGGTCTTTGACTTTAACAAGAGCTCTCCATTTTGTCTAGTCTAGCTAGCCTGCTTGTCCCATGGAGGCCCTATCTCTGCCTCCCGTGTGCTGGCATTACAGGCACACCCTGGGTTCTGGGGCTCTGAACTTGAGTCTCCATAGCAAGCATTTTATTCACTGGCTCAACCTGCCACCACTATTCTCTTTAAAAAATACAGCAATTACATCCTGTATGCAATTCTTTATCATTTTACTTACCGTAAGTTTTAAATTTCTGTTGAAAGCAGAACTGCTTGCAAGTACAATTTTAAAGGTGAGATATAATTCCCCACTGAATGGTCGGAGTATGATTTACATAATCATTTTGCTATTGATATTCATTATTATCGTAAATTATGTACTGGTAAGAATGTATTGCTTCAGTGGTTTTTGTTTGCTTGTTTTTTCCATATTTATGACTAGTAGGGTAGAGTCCTAGAGTAGAATTACACAGAGTCCCCTAGCAACAAGCAAACTCTTGGACTTTCACCAGCAATGAATCTTCAACATGCTTTGAGACATGAGTTAACTTGAAAAGAGAACAGTGACTCAATTTCTCCTAATTTGAATCTCTGTGTTGACTAGTGAGGTCGACTAACCTATCCATTTGTAACTTAGCATCTTGTCTTTCAATTGTTTATCTTCAGGGCCTACTTACTCTATTGGAGTAGCATTTCTAGCAGAAAAATCTGACAGTACAAGCAGTTTTCTGAAACTACAAAGACATATTTCAACATCAAAGATGACCTCAAAGAGAAATAACTCAATCTCCTGTTCAACTGCCGAACAGGGAAACACCTGCCGATTAAATGGAGATATCAGATAAAGATAAAACGTGCAGAACATTTCAGATCCTTTGGATAAGCCTTGGTCTTGAAAACCACACTGTTAAAATGAATACATGTGTCCTGAATCTTACCTGAAGCATGACTACATTGTCACCTTCAAAGGTTACAAACACGTCGGTGTCACATTTCAGGCCTGAGATTCGGTTTTCCATGATGTAACCCTGTTGTAGAGGAGGAGAAGAGAAGGGAAAGAAAGAAGAAAAAAATGTTTTATATTTGTAAAGAATAGTTTATTTGAAATTAAAAGCACAGAACACTGGGAAGAACAAGATAGCCATGGATCTCTTACTCAGAATAATTTTGATCTATCTCATGAGCTTTGAAGTCATAAATACTATTTTGAGTATTATCTTTATTGATAGTAAAACATCTACAAATAGTCATTCCATATTTAATCAAAAGACTTCAATTAATTACACCAATATTCTTTCTGTTTTCCAAGTCTTCTGAATTCTACTAGTGACTTACACCAAAGTGTGTGAGAGATTGACACCTCCCTCCACCCTAAAATGCCCCTTCTGACCACTAGACTATGAGGATCATTGGAAGGCAGGATAAAAATTTCACGCTAACATTCCAAGTCTTAATATTATCAACTATTCTGTGTTGCAAATCCACTCTTTAATTAGTTCCCTCCTCTTCAACCTCTTCCTTCTTTCTCCCTCCCCTCCCCTCTTTCTCCCTCCCCCCTTCCTCCTCTTCCTCCTTTTCATTTCCTCAAGTCCTATTTCAAACGTATTAGCCCACAATTATCCAAGAGCTGACTGTCTCCTCACATAAAGAACTGGTCCCTTGAGAAAATGTTGGTTCCGGTCCAGGCAAACATGAAGAAAGCAAGGTTTGCCTCTGGCCTAAGAGCTCTTCCCCTGTCAAGACCTCGTCATCTCCTTCAGTTCAGGCTTTTCCCCACAGAATATCTAGACTCTAGCTCTCTGTTGCTCCTCGCTCAGAGTCCCTGCTTTGAACTTTTCATCAGGTATGGAGTGGAAATAAAACTGTGTGATGATTTCAGATGTTCTAGGGTGCCCTCAGACCTGAGGAATTAGATATAACCTAACCAGAAGCTCTCCCCGGGCTTCTGGACAACTGGAAACGAAAGAGCAGGAAGAATACAATGCTGACATATGTGAGATCTGGTCCTTCCTCTCCTCTGGAATCACCAATCTTGTGTACCATCTAATTTCCTCAGATTGGGTGGAAGGCTTGGCCTTACTGAAGTCTAAATCCTTAGGACAGCTGAGGTAACGTATTTAGAAGCTAGCCACGCTGAGAAAGAGCTGATATAAACTATGAGCAAGCCTAAAGACCCACCAAACACTGCATTTCCTAAAAGGGATTTTGCAGCCATATGATTGAGTGCCTGAAATTCTAAATTTGAGATTCCAAATTCTTTGGGGACAAATGATTGTAAAGAGTTTTGTGGCAGGAGAACAATAACAGAAAGCCTCAAAAGCAGCCAGTTTGCAGACGCTGGAAGCCCTTTCTCCTCAGCTTCCACTAAGGAACGGAATGGAGCATGCACATGCGCACCAAAAGTCCCGCTAAGTTCAGGGTGGGCTAGGCGCTCCAATGCAAGTTCAGGGCCTTTTCAGCATTTCTCTTACCTCTGTGGCTATCTTAAAAGGCATGACTTTTTCTCCACTTCCCCTCCTGGCAGCTGCTCAGCATTTCCAGCTTGCCTACAATGTTGGTTTTTATCTCAAATTTTAATGAAATTATCCTTGAAATTCCTTGAGTCAATTTTCAAATTCTTTTATTAGTGAGACTAAAAATTTAGAATAAGAATCTCAGTTTCCCAGTAATTGTTTGTTTTTTTGATTAAAAATTAAAGAATTATTTTTATTAATTACTAAAATCAATAAATTTTCACCATAAAAAGACATTTAAAAAGACAAATCAGGAGAAAAAAATAGGAGGCAAGTAGTGCAGACTCCCCCAGAATTTAAAGCCATCCTACAGTATACAGCAAGGCCCTATAAAAACAAACAAGCAAACAAACAAACAAATCAATGAAAAAAGAGGAACAAAAATATAATAACCTATACTACCAGAGATAAGTGGGTACCTGGGGAAGAACAATTCAGAGGCCATGGCTTAGGATGGAAACTTGGGATCACACAGTTAGAGGTAGGAGTTGGCCAGGATGGCAGAAAGGAGGGAGACCTGGGAAGCCCACAGAGCAGATTTGGGTTTAAGTAAGCCCTAGGGTGTTCCAGGAGGAGGAGGGATACGACAGACCATGGTAGGAACAATCAGAGAAGACCTCCTCACTTCCCTGGCATTTTGGAGTAGGATTTTCTCTATCCCCTGAGACCTGCAAGGGAATCCCTGCATGCTCTCTGATTAGCTCCTCTGTCACAGTTCCTGGGTTCCTTGTTTTTAGTCTGTGTTCACAGCATGTGAATTCTGTATTCTATCAGAGGGTCACCAGCTTCAGTCTCTGTCCCCAAAGGTCCCTAACCTGAGTAACCACCCAGGATGGCACTGGTGCTGGAATCTAGATGGTACATGGCTTGTCTTCTTCTCCACCTACATGTCCAGTTGACTGCCCAGCCACCAGTCCCTCCTTGCAGAGAAGGGTGTGTGAGGAGCCTTGGGTGAGGCGTTTCCTCTCCTCTTCCTGTCTCTATTCCCGTGTCTGCCCCTTTATCACTTATTTTGCATGTCTTCACCCTTCTTATTTCTGTTTTCATTTCCCTTTCCCCATTTCTCACATTTAGACTCCTTTCTACCCCATACACATCACAATTCTCACTTCCCTGTTCCCATGTCTTACATCCGGGCTCCTTTCTACCCCCATACACATCACAATTCTCACTTCCCTGTTCCCATGTCTTACATCCGGGCTCCTTTCTACCCCATACACATCACAATTCTCACTTCCCTGTTCCCATGTCTTACATCTGGGCTCCTTTCTAACCCCATACACATCACAATTCTCACTTCCCTGTTCCCATGTCTTACATCTGGGCTCCTTTCTAACCCCATACACATCACAATTCTCACTTCCTTGTTCCCATGTCTTACATCTGGGCTCCTTTCTAACCCCATACACATCACAATTCTCACTTCCTTGTTCCCATGTCTTACATCTGGGCTCCTTTCTAACCCCATACACATCACAATTCTCACTTCCCTGTTCCCATGTCTTACATCTGGGCTCCTTTCTACCCCATACACATCACAATTCTCACTTCCTTGTTCCCATGTCTTACATCCGGGCTCCTTTCTACCCCATACACATCACAATTCTCACTTCCCTGTTCCCATGTCTTACATCTGGGCTCCTTTCTACCCCGATACACGCCCCAATTCTCACTTCCCTGTTCTCATGTCTTACGTCCCCAAACATGTCACAATTCTCACTTCCTTTTTCCCATATCTTTCTACCCCCAAATACTTTGCAATTCTCACTTCCTTTATTTATTTTCCCCAGGTATGGTTAAGGCAAATTTCCTACTTATGTGTATTTCCCTGTCTGTTAACTTACTTTCCACCCCCTAACACACACCTCCCTTCTTCCGTTTCCCCTTTCCGTGTATTTCAAGTGTCTCACTTCCCGTTCTTCTTCCCCTTTTCTCACTTCCCTTATCTAATTTCTCCTTTTCCTTTCTTACTTCCTTTTTGATTTTCTTATTTCAACTTCCTTCCTTTTAAAAAATACTAGTTTTTGTTTTATTTTAATTAATTATTTAACTATTGTGCATGTGTGTATATATGTGTGTGTGTCACGTGTGTGCAGGTGCCCACAGAGACCAGAAATCATTGAAACCCATGGAGCTTGAGCTGCAGGCAGTTGTGAGGCACCCAAAATGGGTGCTGAGAACTGAGCTGCAGCCTCTGCAAGACCAGCAAGCACGCCTAACTGCTGAGCCATCGCCCCAGCCTTAAAAACATTAACCGCATCAAACAGCAACCTCCCCCCCCCCCTCCACAATGGTACTTCATCCTTTCTTTTTCAAAGATTTGGGTATTTTTCTTTTTTGTTTTTAATTTTGCATATATGGCTGTCTTGCCTGCATTTCTGTATGTGCTCCATGGGCATGCCTGTCACCCAGAGGGCATTGGATCCCCTTGAACTGGAGTAACAGGCAGGCTATGAGTCACCATGTGAGTGCTGGGAACCAAACTCCAGCCCTCTACAAGAACAGCAAATTCTCTTGACTACTAAGTCATCTCTCCAGTCACTTAAACACACCTTTTTAAATGGATAGATAGCATAGACCTTTTTTATGTACAAGATATTCTCAAGTAAATACACATGGTGAAACAGTAGCGCTAGCTGATTAACAAACACATCACCTCACATAGTTACCACTTTCATGGTAAAAACACATAACGCCCACACTCTTTACATTTTGAAGAATACACTATGTCATCATCAATTAACCTCTTAAAAGTCCATTTCCCTTTTCCAGCTGTGTTCTGTGCCTTTGGCCAGTGTCTTGCTACCACATCCCCATTAATCACTCCAAGCTCCAGTAGGTCCCTCTCTACTTTCCACTTCTATAATATAAGCTTTTTGGGTTCTCCATGAGTTAGATCATGCAGTACTTGTCTTTCTGTACCTGGATCATTCTACTTAACAGAATGTCCCTCGGTTTCTTCTACAGTGTCATAAAATATCAGGCTTTCATTCTTTTTATGGCCATATGCACAGGCAAAGAAAATGCAGTATATGTATATATAAATGTATACACATACATGCATACAAAGGTAGTTATCATCAAATATGACCATGGAGCCTCTTGGTCCCTTTTCTATTACTACAGTAGACTGAGACTGAGAAATAGACATGCAATATTATACTACCAGAGATAAGTGGATACCTTGTGTGTACGGTTAAAGATAAGGATCTAATTCAATCGTTGTGTGGGTTTATGTGTGTGTCCTATTTTCCCATTGGTCCAGGAGACTGCCCTCTCTCCCATGTTTGTTCTTCATGCATTTGTCCAAAACATCTTGGCTGTAGGTGCATGGGTCCAGCTCTCTACTGTTTCATTATTTCTGTCTGGTTTCGTGCAAGAATCTTGCTGTTTGGTGGCTATGGATTTGGAGTCGTCTAGTGATCGAGCTTTTGGTTATTTTGGTCAAGTTTGCTTTGGCTATTCAGATTGTTTTTCCCCATATAAATTTCGGTAGTGTCCATGCATTTCTGTGAAGACCTGCATTGGAATTTGGGTAAGTACCACACTGAAATGTATGTCAATATAGGTCCTATGAACATTTTAATGATATTAATTATTCCAATTCAAGAGCATGGGCTCATTTACAGCTCTGTGTCTCTTCAGTTGCTTTAACCAATGTTTTATTGTTTTGTTTTTTGGTAGAACTTTTTCAGCACTTTGGTTATATTAATCCCTAGTCATTTTGGTAGCTATGATAAATGAGATGGGTTTCTTTATTTTTCAGATAGCTTTGCATTACTATGTAGAAATGATGCTACTTTTGTGTGTTGACTTTGCATCCTGAGACTCTATTAAATTCATTTGGCACTCTGTGAAATATTTATTAAATATCTTATTATAGTTTTCCTGCATAAGCCTGTCATCTACAAACAGGGTTATTTTAACTTCCCCTTTCTAAACCAGATGTCTTTTGATTTCTTTCTCTTGTTTGGTTGCTCAAGTTAAGTCTTCTAAGCTGTGTTGCCTAAAAGCGGTGAAGATGAGCTTCCTGTTTCGTCCCAAATCTTAGAGGAGAATCTTTTAACTTCCCTCCTTTTAGCATGCTAACCATGAGTCTGCCATGCTGGCTTCATTGAGTTGAAGCACTGTTCTTTCTATGACTAATTTTTTTTATCATGAAGGAATGTTGAATTTCATCAAGCATTGTCTCCTGTATCTATGACAATGATTGTATGTTGTCGCTGACCATATGATTGTATGTAGGAAAACTGTGCACTATGGTAATATGATATCACGCTTGTTGATTTGAATATATCAAGTTATCCTTGCATCCATGTGGTGAATTCCTCTTAGCCACAATGAATGATCTTTTAATGTTCTGTTCAATTTAATTTATTAGCACCTTGTTGAGAATTTTTTCAACCATATAGTTATATCACATATACCCCATGTATTTACACACACACACACACACACACACACACACACAAATCTCCTAAGTACACATTGGTGTTTATGATATATCTATATATCAATAACATGATGTGAATAAATCTGGAGTCTGAGGGAATCCTTCTCTTAGTTATTCACCAGTACCTTGGGGCTTTATTATAGAGTGAAATTTTTCTTCCTTCTCTTTGGGCCTCCCAAGTGGGACATTAATTTATATATTCTTGGTGAGGTTTATAGGGGGAATGGGAAAGAAGAAGGGAGTGGGGAAAAGAAAAAGCCATCATCCTCCAAAAGTGAGTAATATTTTCCATTAGCTGACTTCACTCTTAATAAAACAACAGAACGAAAGGAAGAAATGCGGACTAGATGGAGGGAACTCTAAACCCGTGCTCCCGAAGCCAACAGAGTCCTCAGGGGGGGACACAGCCCAGAATCTCATCTCTGAGAAGAAGGGGCACATTGGGTGGATGTGCTACCCTCTCTCGGCCTTCTGGGTTCCATCGAGCCGCCTAGCAGCTAATTGCGAATGTCACTGAGGTTGTGACATTTCAGAGAGAGCCCATGAAACATAGTTTATGATTCAAGCTCTGCATTTTGAAAGTTTAATATTTTCCTGCTGTTTTCAACATCTCTGATTTTTTTTTACTGGATGATTACATTTAATAAATGTATCAGAACAAATTAGAAACAGACTTTCTTCCCTCTTTTTAAACAAACTGAGGGCAAATTTTGTTAATTTAAAGAAGAAACAGATGCAATCAATCTTATCTTATTTGTTAGGGGAGGGCCAATGAAAAACACGTAGGAACAGAGCTCCCAGCCAGGGGACTATCTTAGGGCTGAGTTAGTATTGCTCTTGCATGCCTCTACCATTCAGTCCCATAGGCAAGAGGAAAGGTGCATGTGGAGAGTGACTGTAACCTCTCTGGAGACCACCCTGATCTGGGCTGAGTCTTCTGAGTCCAAAGCTCTGGGTCCAACAGAGCCGATGATGAGCTGCCCGACTCTGCCCTCCATGATCGGACCCCTCTGTTATGGTATTGTATCCTCAGAACTTAGGAACTGGCCAGGGTGAGAGGACATTCCTTCATGAATCCTGTCACCAGTTGTCTGCCCTGGGTGATGGACACTAGGCTGTTCATAATGAGTTAGACATGGTCCTGCCCTCAAGAGAAACAGACATCAATCAGGTAGACCAGTCAAATAATGTTGGTGGTCATGGGGCTGGGGAGACAGTTTGGTCAGTAAAGGACTTGCTTTGCAAGTACGAAGACCCAAGTGAGACCCCCCAGAACACACGGAAACAAAACAAAACAGCATGGTGCACTTGTGACCCCACTGCTGGGGAAGCAGACAGGTGGGGCCTTGGGTAACCCAGCAGGTGGCCAGGTAACCCAGCTTAGCTGGCAAATGCCAGGCAAGTGAGAGAGCTTAGGTCAATTGAACAGACGGACCATGCCTGAGGAGCAACAGCCAAGGGTGTTCTCTGACCTCCTTATACACAATGGCACGTGCAAACCACACACACACACACACACACACACACACACACACACACACACACACGCAAGCTCCAGAAAGGAAAAATGGAAGTTCTGAGGGGAGTGGGAGGACAGCCAGCAAAGAAAGTCAAACACAGTGGCATGTGTCTAGAGTCTTAACTACTCAGGAGACAGAAGCAGGAGGATAGCTTGAGCCTAGGAATTCATGACCAACCTAAGCAACACAGCAAGACCTAGTCTCTTTTTTAAGGGGGGAGGTGTATTTTGTTTAACTTGGAACCTCACCAAAATGAATTCAATCAAGTTAGGAATGGGATATACTTACACAAGTCAAGAGAGCAGAGTGTGAGAACACCCTGAGATCAACAAGGCAGACAGAGAGCAGCTTGCAGTTAAGGCTGGGTAGGAATACCAGGATCAAGTCACTCGGGGGCTTGGGAGCCACCTTGGGCATCTTTTCTGGTGGCTTAGGAGCAAAGTAAAGTTAAAAATAAATGCTAATGTTTGGAGCAGAATCACTTGACTTTATTATAAAAGATGACTCTAACTATTGCATGGGGCACAGACCATAGGAAGCGAGAGGGCAGGAGAGACTTGGAGCAGTGTAGAGATGGCAGGCCCAGGAGGAACAGAGGTACCACGGAGGGCAGGGGTGCAGCTGATCAGGCACATGACAAAGAGGAAAGCTGTTTCTTTGCAAGTCGACAGAGTTTTCCTGGGGATGGGAGTATGGGGAGAGCAGACATTCAAATTTGTGTTAAATGTAAGAGTTGGAGTGACCGCCCAGTGGACTGATCTCAATGGCCATGAGACATGGGAGAATCTAGAGATGTGGCAAGTCTGGGATGGAAACAGTTGTCATCCCTCGGAAGTACTGAGACCACGAAGATGTGGAATCTAAGAGAATTCCACACAGAAGGGGAACACACCATGCAACCTCGAGAGAATGGAAAGAGCGAGACTGGCGGAGTAGACTAACAGGACAAGAAGGAAGCTGGCTGTGCAGCCCGGAGTCCTCAGAAAGGAACTCTCCCGTCAAGAATGCTACTGAGGGCTTGAGCGGGTAAGGACCCTTTGATCTGGGTCACTGGGAATACATGGTGACTTAACAAAAACAAGTCTGGTGTCCAGAGAGGATATCCGCCTCTGCCAATGCAGCAAGTCAGATACTGCTTCCAAAACTGTTTTCGTAGAAACCATCAAAAACAAGCTTGAGAAATGACTTCGAGAAAGAATAATCAGGCGTCAGGACTCAAAGAGTAAACAAAGGGCAGACATGACTTCAAAGAGGGCAGCAGGTGCTGAAGTCAGCTGGTGGGTTCTAGAAAGTCAACTCCAAATAGCTAGCCTTCTGAAAAGTGATGACCACTCGGATGAAGGAGAAACCCCACGCCCACCCAAGAGGATGGGAGCTTTGTTAATTGCAGCTCTAGCAGTGGATGGAGGATACTCTTTGCAAACCACAGTTCTAGGGCCTGAAACATATTCCAACCTTAAGGCATTTTTAGGGATAGAGAGTCACTGTCTAAAAGTCAAGAATTAAATTCACTAGGAAGATAAGGGAAGCATGACTGTGTGGTCATCTAATAACATAATTTCAATATGATTAAAACTGAGGTCAACACAGTTACAAGGAGCTATTATCCAACACGCTTAACCTATTGGTATCCTTGGAGACTCTGTATCAGATAACGGTATCCAAGCCTTTGAGATGGATCTGGAACCTGACCACACTCGATGTCACACACCCGAAGCGTAGGTCATGACAAAGTTTTGAAAGTCTATGCTATACTGGCTGTGTTCTGTCACTGTGGTAGAATTGAGCAGGAAAAAAAATGAATAAAGACTAATTATTATATCAACCAGCACAGTAGCTCAGACGATGGCTGTTTGTGAAGGGGTTAGCCCTGAGTTGAACAGCTTGGGTTTGAACATGAGAACTGTCTGCTCAGCTGCTCTACGGCCTTGGAAAAATGACTAAAATGCCCTGTGGTCCATGTGTCACACACACAGTGCTGGGGTCCCACTAGCGCTACCTTGTATGACTGCCATCAGAATTTATGTTAAGTAATGCCAAATGCAGAGATGGGCTCTTGACACAAATTAAAATTTAATGACAGGTAAACATTTCTTGCCATCTTTCAGGATCAGGCATCAGGAAATTGAAAAACACTCAAGAAACATATGGGTCAGTAAATGTTGGAAATTAAAATATACTTAGAATTAATAAAGAGTTTTTTCATTAAACCACAATTGATAACATCAAAGCAGTATTTCGGAAGAAGGGTTGTAGCATTAAATGCTTCTAACAAGTGAGATAGTAAGACAATAACACTTAAGATACAAAAGAGGGCTGGGGAAGTGGCTTAGCAGTGATGAGAACCAGGATTCAGATGCCCAGAGCCACATAAAAGCTTGTCATCCCACCCTTTATCCAGGTGTAATCTAAATCTTGTATCATAGGTGAGCTGGTATGCTTTTATGTGGGTTCTGGGAATCCCAAAGAGATGAGGAACCCCGAAACAAACTGACTAGCCAGATTAACTGAAACAGTGAGCCCTGGGTTCAGCAAGAGCCTGCCTCAGCGTGGAAGCTGGCCAGCAATCGGTCTTGAGCAGCCACATGCATGTGCCCGTGTACACGTGTGCACCACACACACGAGAACATGCACAGACATGCTCATACACATACATATACAAAAAATCTTAATTGCAGAAAGCTTTAGAAAGATACCACAAGTAGGAAAATAAACTCAAAGAGGATGGAAGGAAATACAATAATAAAAAAATCTGCAGGACAGAAAAATCGGATGCAATAAAGTGAACAGAGAGATGCTTATGAGTTAAAGAATAAGTATAAAGTAAGTTCGGAGATAAGATGAATGAGAAAACAAGTGCCAGTAGAAATGACAAAGGAGCCATAATTACAGCTACATCAGGAATTAAAAAGATAACAGGGGGTTATGAACATTCTACCAGGAAAATTTAAAACTAAGAAGAAATGGAAAAATTACAGAAAAATGGAAATTATCAAACCAGACCCAAGAAGAAAGAATATAAGTAGATTATAGTTACCAAAGAGGCAAAGCCAACAGTGTCACATGGTTTAGAAAGAAACCACAGGTCTGTACAACCCATAGCCGCCTGTCCCAGATATTCAAGGGACAGAGCACTCAGTACTAATTCCATGCAAAGCTTATGAGATAACAGGAGAAAAAGAGCAACACTGTGAAGTCATTTAGTGAGGGTGTAATATTTTTGTAACATGTGTTGGTGCATCTTTTTGTGGGGAAGGCATGCATGCATGTAGAGATCCAAAGTTGACATCGGGTGTCCTCCTCAGGAGACAGGGCCCTCTCACTGGAGCCCAAAGCTCATTGATTAAGCTGGTCTGTGGGATCCCCCATGTCTGCCTCTTGGGATCTGGGATAACAGTTGGCCTCATACCTACCTGGCTTTTATGTAAGTGCTAGCCGTTTGAACTCATAGTCATATGCTTGTCCAGAAAGTCACTTACCCTCTTAGCCATCTCCCTATCCCTGAGAGACATATGCATTCTGATATCCAATCAAGAGAAGGGCACTCCCAGAAAAGAAGGACATGAGCTAGCCTTACTCAGTTGCTGACGGAAAACCCCAAACCTGTATCAGCAAGACAACAGCACACATATTATACGCAAGGTGGATAGCTAAGCTGTGTTACATCCACAAGCTCAGGGTTTGACCACAGAATTCAGAGGGGAAAAGATGTTATCATCACAACAAAAAATGCAGATAACTCCATAGACCCAGACTTTAAAACTAACCAATAATATAAACCCACATATATACACATCTGTTCCTAAACCAGGAGTACGACAGACTAGATCAGTTTATTTTCTATGATAAAAAGACCTAATAAAAAGCTCAGGGGAGAAAGGGTTTGTCTCAGCTTACAGCTCCAGAGGAACAGAGCCATCATGGTGGGAAACACACAGCAGCAGGTGCAAGAAATGGGCTGGACATCGCATCTGGACACAGGAAGCAGAAAGAGAACTGCAAGGGGACCACCAGAGGCCACGCCCACTGACATAGTCCTGCAGTAAGCTGCTACCTCCTAAAGGTTCCATATCTTCCCAAACAGCAGCAAAACTAGGGAGCAAGCATTAAAGCAGGTGAACCTATGGGGGAACGTGCCATACCCAAACTGCAGCAAAGGCCTTCCTTAAGAGAGTAGTTTGTGCAAGACCAAAATGCAAATGTAGGTGTTTAACCAGCTACCACCACAGGAAATCCTCACCACTTCCATGGTAAGAGACAAAGTAAGAGCAAAAATTGAAAAGGAAGAAGCAAAGCTATCATTTCTTGCAGGCGATACAATCATCATCTTAGAGAAAGCCAGAAAACTATAAACCAATTATTAGGACAATCATGACAGTTTAACGTGGTTGCTGGACACATAATCAATGTGTCTATGTATCGGTGACAAAGGTTAGTTTCATACACCGGAGGAGCTGTTGTAGAGAGGGTAGTAGATGCTCCGTTTCCAGAGTTCCTGCCCTGGTTCCTTCAGTGAGAGACTTGAACTAGGATAGGTAGGCTGTTTTTAGTGAGTGTCTTATCACAGACACAGAAATCAAGTCAGGACATCTGGGAGTGGAATCCAATCCGAAGCACCAAATGTCTGCTTCCTAGGTGCCTTGTGCACACAGTCTAAAGGTCATTTGACACAGTGCTCTGTGGGCTTGCCTTCTAGTTCACACTTGTCAGGAAGATTGGGTGAGAGATAGATGCTTTTTCCACCTTGTGTCATCATGTTGATATTCAGACAGTTTTCTGTTTTGTAGCATTTCAGACTTCTGAGGTTTTGCAGTACACAGCTCAGCCTATATCCTCCATAGCCAAAGGGAAGTCAGAGATGCCGGAAAGAAGAAGAATGGGCAGATACTGAGAGATACTAAGGTGAATCTGGGGATCTGGAGGGATGGATGTGGGGGCTCCCAACCCCTCCTGGCTCTTAACTCTCCTAAGACCTGAATTTTAGCCCTCCCTCTTCCTGTCCTCCTGGCCCTCCCCCTCACTCTCTCTGCTTCTTTCTTTTCCCCTCCCTTCCTAAGATGGATTCTTCTTCTGGCTTGAGTAAGCAGTAACAAGTCTCTCCTACTTTTCACCCAGAAGGCTTTTAGCTGAAATGATCACCCCTCTGAAGTCAACTGTGAAGCCTTACTGCCTCCACCCCCTTTGGTTCCCCCTGATATAGGGTGGATCCTTTTAGAGAGTTATGAGTTATCTCACAAGAGGAGAAGGAACTGCACAGCAGACTCCAAATTTGGCAAGGCAGCCCAGGTTACATGCCAGCCACATCCGTTATTCACTCGTACGTCTGGACGCTCTCCATTCTGTATAAAATTTATAATCACCTTACTTTCGGCCCTAAGAAGCTGGGGCTGAGACTTTCAGAGGAATGTTGCCAATGAAATTAATTATCCTTGTGTCACTGTAGCAATTTCTCTTCCCTTTATCAGCAACAAGGGTCAGTTTTACTGCCTGTACAGCACACTCTAATTTGCCTAACAAGATGGGACCCATTAGCACAAGACTGTCAGAGTGATAACACAGAGACTTTCATGTACAGGGATGACCCTCCCCCGCCCCCACTGAAAAATCACTAGAGACAAAGATGCCTGTTTTTAAAAAAACATGCACTATGCTAAATAAAAATTAAGTGTGGGTCACTAACACAGAGAGCCAAAGAACAAAGCTCCATGACCTCCCAACATACACACTCACAAAGCAGAAACCTAAATCAGGGGCAGGGTCCTTGGATCTGGAAGGCCTGATATCTGTTTTTAAATTAAAAACATACTAACTTATGTATTTATTTATCTCATTTTTTAAAAAATTTCCCAACCAGTCTACCCCTGCATGGAGCTCACTCTTCTCCCTGAGAACTCACCTGCCCACGTGCAAAGCCCATTCTCAGAGACTGACCCCACTTAAGAGCCAGTCTTTGTTCTCTCTCTCTCTCTCTCTCTCTCTCTCTCTCTCTCTCTCTCTCTCTGTGTGTGTGTGTGTGTGTGTGTGTGTGTGTGTGTGTGTGTGTAAAGAAGTTTCTGTCCTGCCTGGTCCCACAACCAGTCAGTCCCAAAGAAACCAACAGAGGCGCCATTTGTAAACTCTGTGTGTGTGTGTGTGTGTGTGTGTGTGTGTATTAACAAAACCTTAAATTTGTATCAATAAACCAAAGTCAAAGTCCATACCAATGTAAAGTGTTCATTTCTATAGCATGTGTGTGTGTTTGACATGGTTTCACTGTGCATCCCAGGCCACTGTACTTGGACCCATGGATCTTCCTGCCTGCCTCTGTTTCTTGAACCAGGATTACAGGTGTGCATCATCACACCTGGTACTAGGCGAAGGGCTGGTTTAGAACATCTGCCTCCTTTCATTAGATCTGAGAGGTGGCGTCTTATCCCTTGCCGTTCCAGTTGGGGCTAAGTCACAGGACAACAATCTCTGCTCCTTGGCCATCGACACAGCCCAGGTACTTGACGTTTCAGGGGCTCAGAATAAAACAGGCAGATGTGAAAACTTCTGGGCCAGTGAGGTGACTCAGCAGATAAGAGCTTGGAGCATACTGTATGACATGAGTTCCACCCCCATATGACAGTGAGGAACAAGAACTGACTCCTGAAAGTCGTCCTCACCTCCGCACACATGGTACTTGTGCCTGCACGCACACATGCAGATATTGTTAGTCATCTCACTTCAAAAGCAAAACTCCTTTCGGAAAGCAAGAGTTGATTCCTCTGAGCTTGGAACAATGCTGAGAAATCATTGAGATCACAAGGTGATTCTTACTGTGTTGTATTCAGTTATCACTGCAAGCAATCTTCAGATAGTGACTTAAAGAGTCTAAAAAAGGCCTAGGTTTCAGTCCAAAGCTCTAGAGTAATTGATTCTTATGGGAGAATCTTAATACTTAACAGAAAGGGTTTTCTGATAAACGAGAAAGGCAAAGAGCTGGTCAGCAACCATGATGAATTCTAGAAGAATCCGGATAATGCAGAGCGAACCAGGGCTGACAAGGTTGCAAGTGTCGACCACAGCAAAATCAACACTTGGACCTTAGAAAAACCCTTCTGTGAAGCTTTGACATTTCCTGCACTGAGTAAGAACTCTTCCACCTGCTCCCACCCCCACTGTAATCCAGCACCCTAACCTGCAGCAGACTCTCACACTGCAGTAGGCCCTCACACTGCAGCAGACAGACCCTTACCTGCAACAGATACTAATTTGCAGCAGACTAACCTGCAGCAGACTCTAACCTGCAGCAGACTAACCTGCAGCAGACACTAACCTGCAGCAGACTCTAACCTGCAGCAGACACTAACCTGCAGCAGACACTAACCTGCAGCAGACACTAACCTGCAGCAGACTCTAACCTGCAGCAGACACTAACCTGCAGCAGACTAACCTGCAGCAGACACTAACCTGCAGCAGACACTAACCTGCAGCAGACTCTAACCTGCAGCAGACTCTAACCTGCAGCAGACTCTAACCTGCAGCAGACTCTAACCTGCAGCAGACTCTAACCTGCAGCAGACACTAACCTGCAGCAGACACTAACCTGCAGCAGACTCTAACCTGCAGCAGACTCTAACCTGCAGCAGACTCTAACCTGCAGCAGGCACTAACCTGCAGCAGACTCTAACCTGCAGCAGACTCTAACCTGCAGCAGACACTAACCTGCAGCAGACACTAACCTGCAGCAGACTCTAACCTGCAGCAGACACTAACCTGCAGCAGACTCTAACCTGCAGCACGCTCTAACCTGCAGCAGACACTAACCTGCAGCAGACTCTAACCTGCAGCAGACTCTAACCTGCAGCAGACTAACCTGCAGCAGACTCTAACCTGCAGCAGACACTAACCTGCAGCAGACACTAACCTGCAGCAGACTCTAACCTGCAGCACGCTCTAACCCTACACACAAATGCAGTCCCAGCTAACATGACTTTCAGAGCCAGAATCCTTCAGCAGCATCACTCACAACATGTGACCCAGGCACCAGCCAAGATTGTTCTTGGCCCTGTTTCTTCTCCACAGTTTGGACAGGGAGCCAAACAACAGTCTCTGTCAACACAGACCTGAGTCAGGCTGACCTACTTGTCTGTTTTGAAAGGTACATATCCTTCAAATTGCTGTGAAAGCTGAGGGTTTAAATAAATGCTATCTTTTTCCTCTAGGCCAGTGATTCTCAACCTTCCTGATTCTGTGACCCTTTAGTAAAGTTTCTCAAGCTATGGTCACTCCAACCACAAAATTATTTTTATTACTACTTCATAACTGTAATTTTGCTACTGTTATGAATAGTAATGTAAATATCTGATACGACCCACAGGTTGAGAACTTTGTTCTAGGAGATAATACATCTATAGGACCCAAAAGGATGGGTGATCATCAATCAATTGTTCCTTCAGGTGCTAGCCTGTTTGCCCACAGAGAGCCTGCACTGCTGGGTGACAGGGTGACCTCCTTGTTCCTGATGACGTTAGACTCCTTCTCATGGCTGGCCAGAGGTCCCTCTATATTCTTGGATTTTTTAAGTCATTTTTTAAAAAGTATAGTTCTTAGACAAGCATGTTAGCACACACCTTTAGTCCCAGCATTCAGGAGGCAGAAGCAGGCCTGTGAGTCTGAAGCCAGCCTGGTCTACAGAACGAGTTCCAGGACAGCTAGGGCTGTTAAACCCTGCTTTGAAAAAAAAAAAAACAAAACAAAACAAAAGCATATAGTCCTTTAGAATCTTCTGAGCCACCAGTGGGTACTTCTGGGCGTTCTTAGGCACCTGCACTCAAAGAACCTCTATTCTCCCTCTGCTGAGTACCTGAGGGGGAGCTGAGTGTAAGCACCAACACAGCTAGCTCACAGCAGACGGGCCAGGCTCCTTCAGGAGGGGAGCAAAGCTTCTAGACATCTCTGGGCTTCCCAGAGATCTGTTCTGTTTATGTCAGGCCTTGGATCTGTTCCCAGGTTGGCCGATGCCAGATAAATGAGGTGGTGTTGAATCTCCCCGAGGAATCAGCCTTAGGGTGCAGTCTACTGAATAAGCAGGGCCTGTGTACCACACGCCTCTCGTTTGTCAGCTTACAAGCACCAGCTCAGTGTTGCCTTATGCAATCGCGGAATGTAATCACTCAGGCTTCACCCAGCTGCATTTTATCCCCAACAGCAAACAGCAGCTCCATGTGAAACATGAAAGACGGGGTCAAGGCATGTTTGCTGATAACCTTATCATTATGCTGGATCACACATCTCCTCAGAGACCGTCCTGCTCAGTTTTGTTCCATTGTTTCTTTACTCATTTTTGCCAATTCTGCTCTTCTATGTGGGATTCTGGAACACGCAGAGGAGAAACGGAGCAAGTGAGAGGCAGAATAAGCATGGTCTACAGGTGGAAGTGGGACATGAAATCCTGCTGGCGAAACTGCTCTCAAGGACACAGTAAGCACGAGATTGGGACCTTCTGTGGCCAAGACAGTGGCCACAAGATGTAGCTATGGGCATTCAGGTACAGTTGCCACCCAAGGGCTCTATCCTTTTAAGGAGTCGGCAAGGCCCCAAGCTGAGTCAGAACTCCAGGCCTGTTTCTGTAGACCCTGAGGCTTTGTGCTCGGACTCCACAGTCCAAAGCCTTATCCTGAGGACTCCAACCAGGTGGCTCCCACTTGTGTTCAGTAAGTTGTGATGGAGAAGGAAGGGAATAAGGTTGGGATTCATCAGTATGATCTGTTATGTCATCCCATAAATGAGAAAGGAGGAAGAATCAAGTCCAGTTGTCCTTCAGTGTAAGGAGAATCAAGTACAGTGTCCCTCGGTGTCTATGGAGGATTAGCTCCAGAACCTATGCAGGTACCCTAATCTCGGATGTTCAAATCCTTTACATAAAATGGCATAGTGTTTACACTTAACCTTTGCACAGCCTCCTATATATATTAAATCATTTCCAGATTGCTTCTCAGACCTAGTGTCATATGAATGCTACGTAAATGTTTGTGATATGATATTGATTAGGGAGTCATAAGAAGAAGAGTCTGAACATGTCTAATTCAAGCACAGTTATTTCCTGAATACTTTCCATCTGCAGCTGGGGAGAGGCAGGGATGGATAAGTGGGTGCAGAGGACTGGCTGCATTTACTGGATTCTTATTCAGGTCCTGGGATTTAAGAGTTGAGAAACTGAGGCCCTCAATGGGAGGAGCCAAGGTCAGAGCCTTGACCATGAGATTCCAAACACAGTAGTACCTCTGCAATGACAAGATGTCTCTTTCATAAGTTCACAGAGACAGAAGTGTAAAAGCAAGGCCATTTCTCCACTGGGTGACCTTAGAGAGTTCAGTCTAGGCACTCCAACTGGGTCAAGAGGCAATGTGCAAGAATTGCTTCATAGCAGCAGGTCCCGAGAACTTGATGGACCCCATCAATCCTTAAAGAAAGAATGCGGGTGACAAGGAGAAGCAAGGTGGGAGTTCTGGCTACGTGACCAACCAGAGGCAGTAGAGTAAAGCGTCCAATGGCCAGTTACCCATAAGGCAAAGCCAAGGGTTTCATCACATCTGAACTAGGCCAGCTTGGCTCCTCCCTTCCATACTAAGATATGAGGCTGAAATGCGGCCCACCAAAAACTGGCTTGACTTCGCCCCTCCCTCCCTCACAGGAGAGGACTGGGGTGATGGATTTAACCACGCCCATCTCACCTCCCTCTGAAGGGAACATTAGGGAGCTGTCTCAAAGGGGCTACTAGAAAAACTGGCTTGGCCTTGCCCCTCCCTCTTCACAGGAGAGGACTGGGGTGATGGATTTAACCACGCCCATCTCACCTCCCTCTGAAGGGAACATCAGGGAGCTTTCTCAAAGGGGCTACTAGAAAAAGAAGATGCAGCCCAGCGGGTGGACTCCACTGACTCCAGACTTCCTACAGACTCCGCGAAACAGGCTCAGGCAGGTGAGGGGCCTGCCCAAGTTCACACAACTGCCAAGTCACAGATCAGATTCAAACTGCTCACCCACTGGGGAGGACTCAGCTATTCTGTGAGTCCTTACTTCTCCTTGGCACCCACATTCTTTACTAAGTGGAGGGTGAGCCAGCACAACCCAATTTGCATATGAACCAGGGATATAAAAGGGGGGCTTTGCTTCTAAGACAGGCTGGGGCCCCATTTAGTGCTTAAAGAACAAGCTATTTAACATCTTTGGCTCCATATTCTCATTGCTTCCCCGCCTTCTTTCTGATTACTTTGGTACTGTTCAAATTCCATTTTAACCACATGCTAGTTATACATCTTGTTGTATTTTTCTGGCAGAGATCTCAGTGCTTATAGTATAACACTCGGAAATCCCAAATGCTCTAAAATCTGGAAGAGACTTCAGATTTCAAAGTGCTTTTAGCATTTCAATGCAGGAAAGTCTGAAAATATTCCAAGATCCAGAAAATCCCCAAACTTGAAACACTCCTGGTCCTAAACATCCCAAACAAGGAAAGCTCAGCCTGAGTTTACCTTTAACTGTTCCCAGTAGACTTTTGAGCGCTGTTGCACGGCCCTGTGTGTGGCCTGAGAGCCTTGCAATAGCAGGGCTCTTTGCCTGTGCCCTTTGTACGTATTTCGTCACACTTGATTCCAGCCCAAAGCCAGAGGATTGAAGCACTGCACTTCCATCTTGACCTCAGGCTAAAAGGTTATCACTTTTGTTTAAGTAATGTGCTCATTAAAGATGTTTAAACTGGGAGAGTAGTGCAGGCCGGTAATCCCAATACTCAGAGGAGCAAGAGACCAGTCTGGGCTACACAGTGGAACTCTGTTTCCAAACTTCTGGTGTGTGTCTGTGCAACCCTAAATGCTGAAAAAACACCTTACTTGTTGATCCATGTACTTGCTAATTTTATACTTTTAGGCTGGGATCCTTTACATTTTACCCAAAGAATTCCTCTTAATATTTCCTATAGCAATAGTCTGTTGGTGGCTAATTCTTTGAACTTTTGCAATTGCATGATGTATCTTTATTTATTTATTTTTTTTTTTGGTTTTTCGAGACAGGGTTTCTCTGTGGTTTTGGAGCCTATCCTGGAACTAGCTCTTGTAGACCAGGCTGGTCTCGAACTCACAGAGATCCGCCTGCCTCTGCCTCCCGAGTGCTGGGATTAAAGGCGTGCGCCACCATCGCCCGGCATGATGTATCTTTATTATACCTCTGTTTTTGAAACATAATTTTGTTGGATGCATAAGTTTAGGTTGCTTTATGTCTCAATCATAACTTTAAAAAATACTATTTTACATCCTCTGATTTGCCTTGCTGTGAGAAATCTGCTGTCAATTTTACACGCAATCCTTTCATATGGAATATTTCTTTGTAAAAATGGTGAAAACAATCCTCCCAGACCAGTGTGAGCACTGAGCACCGTTCCTCGATACTTCTGAGAGACTGCTTGCTCAGCTTTGAGGCACGCCCTCACACGCATAAGGAGCTACCCTCTGAGCCATACTGCTGCCATCTTCCAGAGGTCAGAGGTCAGCTGAGAGAGAGCCCTTCGCCATCAGGTCTGTGGACTGCTGCCATTCCCCAGAGAAGGGGGGTGGGAAAGGCCATTAGACCCTCACCAGGTAGCTCAGCAACATCTCCCAGTCATCTGCATGCAATTTTGTCCTTATTGGCTATGACCTGGGGTCTAGACTAGAAAACATAGATGGGGCTCTTCATTTATGGCTCCGTCAGCCATACTGGGCGAAGACTTTTCTCTTCAGCTGTTTTGAAGTTAGTCATGCTCCTGTTAGTAACCATGCACTTGTATCCTATGAGTAATCCCAATACATTCACTGGTCCCCAGGGCGAACTGTGGTAGAACCCTACACTGGTTGGCTCCCTAGAAGGAGGGGTAGATGGGGTGCATACCCGGGGATAAATTTTAGTAACACACACGCAGGCACTAAGAGGTGCTGGCCACTCCTTACAGGAAGCCACTGTAGATGTGAGTTATCGCTGGGTCTGTTAATCGGTCCTGTGAGCTCACATGACTTGGTCTCCTTGGGCCTTCAGCTCCATGTCTTCAACACGGAGTTCACTGGAAGCTACCTCGGTTTCCTCTCTGTAAGTACAGCCTAGACGTGATGCAAAATGCATCAAAGGTGGGGGGACATGAGTCAAATAATCCCAGGATAACTCCAGATAGAGTGTTTTAAGATTTTTCTTTATTAAAAGGGAATTCATGGATCACAGTGAGGAAATAAGAATGAGGTCCAACATCCAGGTGTGGCTCTCGGGAAGAAGAGGCTGAGCAGGGCAGGGCCACAGCTTTTTGGTACTCTAAATCATGCCCCAACATGGTCCAGCCTCTTAAAGGCCATTGGTTGAAGAAGGTTCCCCATCACCTCCCCCTTTTGTCTAAATAAGAGAGTTCCAAACCCAATACAAAACTATATACACTAAGAACAGATACCAAGTATAAAAATTAGAATTACAGCCAGCATAAACAATATCAAGCAAGGAGCATATGCTAAATGATTTAATAATCATTTTATCCTAAGAAGTCTAAGTTTTGTATTAGAAATGGCTTGGCTAGATCATACAAGGAAGGTAACTCTGTCTATCTGATCTTCAACCCCACCGAAGGACTGAGAAGGGAGATAATATTGCTTGAGAAGGCAGGAAGTGCAATCAAGCGCTTCTAAAAATGTACAGTAGCTGACAGAGACAACTGGCTACTTAGGCAATCACTCAAAGTCTCATTTGCAATGTTGAAGCAACCAACTTTGGCTAATGCCTAGAGTAACTGACAGACAATTTTCCGAGGCAGGAAAATTTTCAGAACCATCTTACCCTGTCTTATTGCTTGCCTTTTGTTGCCATTTAGGTCATAAGGTAAATCTGTTGCCTGTTACTCAAACACAGCTAGAAATTCCTTAATAATTCTGGTGTCAAAGTCTCTAAGCCTCCCAATGCCACACACAGAGCCCAGAACCTGCTTCCCACCACCCCTAAACAAGGGTATGTGTCCTAGGGTTAGTGCCTAATAGAGAGAGTGTATACCCCTACCTCCTAGTCATCCTTAGTCATGAGGTGTGATGTGTTCACATGAACTTGAACTATGACAATTCCAAATGGCAAGGGTCACTTTATAATAGACCAGGGAAACATTTTCTTTCTTTGTATGAAAGCCATGCATCCTGGGCTTTGCACTCAAAAAAGGACCAGCAATGCTACAAGGGCAGAACTCATCAGAGAAATGAGAGCCTGGAAGCAAAGAATTAGAAATGGCTTCACTTGAGAGTCTCCCTTCTTCTCGCATCTTGCATTTGTCAACATCATTGAGAAGAGTCTTGCTGTGTGGTTTGTCTGGCAGTCCTAGGGCTTGAACTCAGGGCCTTGTGATTGGAGGCCAAGTGTTCTATCTCTGAGCTACATCTCTAAGACCTGAGAAGATTCTTTAAGCAGCAAAATATTATTTTTCCAAGATGTAGCCTCCCCCCCACCCACAAAGGCAAGAACTGACAAACCACTATAAAAACAACCGCCGAAGATCTTCTCCATATTTCCCAACACAGAGTAGTTATGATATTAACGTCAGCCATTGCGTGTTATTGGAAATATCCATTTGTAGACTAAAGGAGTCTCAGGAACTCAAGACTCCCACAGAGATATTCAAGAGCAGCTGTACTGAGATGGGGAAACTCTCAGGCAGGCAGGTAGGAAAAAAAATGGTTACTATATTATGTTGGTTCTTAGGAGATAATTAGGGGCGTTCATTCTTCCTCACCTTTAAAAAACAAAATCTTAAATACCAACAGTTAAAAGTAGAAACCGTCTAGTCACAGAAGGTATCCCACTGCCAGGGCTAGACTATGTATCCCCCAAAATTGTAGCTTAGGGGTCACACCCTGTGGCAAGGCCCCACCTGCCTAGACTAAGAGTCTAGGGTTGATGGGTGAGGTTGACTGTGTTTTACACATGGCAAGCTGTGACGCACCAGCAGGTCCTGAGTCAAGGGAATGCATGGTGACCTGCTCTTCTCAAAACAAAAAGAAATTACTAGAGCACATCAGGATAGGAAAATCAGTGTCATTACGTGTGTGTGTGTGTGTGTGTGTGTGTGTGTGTGTGTAATTTTTGGATTTTAATGAAAAGTGTACATTTTAATTGGGGTCACGTCCGAGAGAACTTGAAAGCCACTTGATGTGGGAGCTGCGAGCCTCTTCCCACTGCCCGGCTCCTAGCTAGTTTATGCCCCGAAATAACAACACATAAACTGTATTCTTTTAAACACTGCCTGGCCCATTAGTTTCAGCCTCTTAACCCATTTCTAATAATCTATGTAGCACCACGAGGTGTGCTTACCAGGAAGATTCTAGCCTATGTCCATCCTGGGTCGGAGCTTCATCACGTGTGCCTCAGAGAGCAGAGCTATCGCGTCTGCCCGGGAGAGGGGAGCATGGCATCTCTGCTCCAGAGAGCAGAGCTGTCGAGTCTGAGCTCACTTCCTCTTCCTCCCAGCATTCTGTTCTGTTTACTCCACCCGCCTATGTTTTAACCTATCAGGGCCAAGGCAGTTTATTTAACCAATGACCTTCCTCCATCAGCCACTGATCTAGACACACAGTGTTTGATTGCAGGTGGGAGCAGAAATAAGCACACCCTTTGTTCACGGTGTTGGTTTTGTTTAAATACAGGATCCCAAGGACATAGAATATGCACAAAAATCACCACCACCATCTGAGGTGGTAAATGAGACACATATACACCACAGAACTGATTAATCCTCTCTCTTTTCTCTTCTTCCCCTTCCCTTCCCTCCCCGCCCCTCCCCTCTTCTCCTTTCTCAAAGGAGTCTGGAATAAGGAAGTTGACATTGTTTAAAATAACCACTTTCTTTTTTGATAGCTATTGATTTAATGTTTGAAATATTGCTTTAATTATGACAAATATCAATGCTCCCAAAATGTGCCTGACATTTTGTAACCATCACAAGTCACTGAAAATCTACTATGTTGAAGCACAGATGAACTGAGACAATCAAACCGTTGTATCTAAAGTAATAAAAATTGGATGTTTTGCCTTCAAAAAAAATCACCACCAAAGTTAGGTGCTAGAATATTTTTATGATCATGACAATTTTTACATACCTGAAGGTTGGCTAGTTGAATTGTGTTACACCTACATCATGAATGATACCAGTCATGGAAACTACTACACAAGTGAGATCAGAAGCAACGTCCCTGCCCACTCATGGACGAGAAGAGCGGACATAAAACCCTAAACACACACAGTGCATACAAATAATGAGGCTCAGAAACCAGTTACAGCTTGGAAGCATAGGTGGAGAGAACACTTACTTTCTTCTCTGTGTTTTTCTGTATTTTCAAAAACTTCTACAGTGGGTGTGTATTGCTCTTGTTATTAGGGAAGGTAACCTAACACATGTGGCGATACAATGGCTTCACTGAGGAAATAAGCTGCCCTCCCTAGGTGACATTCATACTAGGTGACAAGTAGGAAAGGTGGGGCGGGGGGGTGGCATCCACAGGTTAGAAGAACTGCTCGTGGGTGAGGGACGAGGCAAAGATCAATACCAGATAGGTTCAAATCCTGGCACATTGTATGACTTTCCCTCCTCTCCTCACGTTTTCTGCTCTCATGCTAGTCATGACATCAGATTTGTCATTCCCCACAATGAGCGGCCGACTAACCAAAAAGCCCAGGACTGCTGTTTGCGCCCTAAAAAGTAACGATGCCCCAGTCAGTAAAGTGTCTGCAGGACAAGCCTGAGAGGCCGAGTCCAGAACCCCAGCCCCCATGCAGAGAGCTGTGTGGGCACCTCTAATCCCAGCCCCCATGCAGAGAGCTGTGTGGGCACCTCTAATCTCAGCACTGGAGAGATGAATCTCGGAGCTCGCTGGCCAGCCTGTCTAGCTAAGTCAGCTATCACACCTGGTAGCAGGATGGAGAGAAGTCCCCTTTCTGCTGACTAGCCTGCCTGCTGCCTGCGGGGAGGAGCTATGCAAGATGCTAGAGGAGAAAAGTGACAAACAGCCCTACACGGATGGGAATCCTTCAATCCATCATACTAACCTGCCAGGCAAAATGCAATCCCTGGTACAATAGTGTCATGGCTATTGTGGTGGGTAAATGGCAGAGCCCTGAATAGATTTAAGGCCACAGAAGAGAATTCATGCCTGGTACAGTATACTATAAACCTGTTCAAAAACTTATGGCTCGGGATGTCATAGGCCCTGGGGTTGGGGGAAAGACTCACTACTGTTACTTTCATAATTTGACATCACATAATACTGCTTTCTAAATATTTATGTTTATACCCATAGATATATGCTACTCTAAGCCTGCATCAGAGAAGTTTCTCTTTGCAGTGAACAGAGAGACTGATGGTTGCTCTAGCCATGATTGATGAGCTCAGTCCTAAACAAGATATTTATATCATTTATTCAGACTCAGGAAATATCCAGGAAAGGTGGTTTAAAAAGATTATAAGAACCAAATGATAGAGAGAAGGGCTGAAAAAAAAACTCACTATTTTCTGAGTGTGGCACAGAATTCATGAGCCCACAGCAGCTGAAATCACCTACCCTGGGCCTACACACAACTGGACTCTTCGACAGTTGTCCATGGATGGAGAGGGACCCAGAGGGCCCTACCTTTCCTTGGGGTAATATGGGCTATGGATGGATGTTGGGGAAGGAGAAACTGTTGTGGACCCACCAGATTCCAAAGGGTAGTTCTACAATCATAACTATACAGGTGGCCTTGGTGAAGGTCAGTGGGTCACAAAACAGAAAGACCTACCTGCAGGAAAGGGACTTGTGGGGAAGAGGAGGCATGAAGAGCCGAGGCAGGGAGATGAAGGACAGCAACGGTGGGAGTGAGCAGCCAAGGCCTCACAGCCATAAACAACACTGTCCAGACATAAATTTAACTAGTGAACAAAAGGCGAGGGTAGAGATTGAGAAAGAGAGCAGCATCAACCGCTTGTCTCTCTGTGCACACACATGCACACACACCCCATGAACACACACTCCAAAATGTTTGAGAAAAAGAGCAGTATCAACCACTTGTCTCTCTGTGCACACACATGCATACACACACCCCATGAACACACACTCCAAAATGTTTAAGTATCTGAAGTAAAATAATAACAATGCACAAAATGACGGGAGGAGGCAAGGTTTCTGGAGAAGAACGGGTACACAGGACATCCACTCTCTCTTTTCATTACTTACTCCCCTCTGTCCATCAGTCCGTCTGTCCACTCGTCTATCAGTTGGCCACTGCTTAGTCTTTAGTGCGTTCTGCATGCTGCACACCCTTGCCAGCCTCAGGCTAGAGGGAGCTGATGAAGAGCTTGTCCCCAGCTCTCACTGTCCAGTGCTCTCCTCCACAAAGGAGCAGCCAGAGAGACCAGCGGACACTGCTGGTCACTGCATTCCAGGCCACATGCTGAGGCTTTGCCTCTGTGGACACAGTGTGCTGTGTGTGGTGCCCTGGAGAGTTCCCAAAGACAACAATGCCCGGGACCCATTGGTCCTTTTCTCCAGCCTAATTCCAGCTTCATCTCATCAATTCTTCCCTCCTCTGTCCCCTCATTCAGACTCACAACTAATCTGGTGTCCTCAGTTATACCACACCCCACCTTCGTCTGTGTGTGAGGGGGCCAATGCCTCTGATACAATAAGAAATAGAATTTTAGTTGGTCCAGGCCCAGAGCTCCTGTGTAATAAGGCATGTATATGTTGGTTCTCTACCCCCACATCATGGCACAGGTCTCCTAAAACCTTTGTGATTTCCCAAATAGTAGAGTGCTGGGAACACCCTTTGTTCTAATATTTGGTCTTTGACTCTGGTTCCTGACACAGATATCCTAAATTCCATGCAATTTTCTGGTCATTGAAGGCACGTTTTGTCTTTATGAGATATCTCCTCCAGAAAGCTTCAGAATGGAGGTCAGTAACCAGAAAGACCAAGCCGTGATGTGGAGCTCATAACTTCCATCTGTACCTCCCTCCCATCTTCTAGAAGAACTAATCATTCCATCTATCAAGAAAAATTTACTCATGAGAACCTTCATGATCCCAAGTGTTCCTAACAGCCCGTCACTCCATAGCAATCCGTCAGGGAGCCAAGGTCCAGCACGAGCTTTAGTGGAAACAAAAATCACATTCAAACCATGGTAGAGAATGAGCAGGGGGCGGGGGAAGGGAGGGGGATTAGATGGTGACCAGACAATCACAGGAGGGTGAGCAGACCTTGGGGTTCAGGCATCTCTCAGAAGGACACTGTCTAAGCCAGTGTAGAATTCTATCTATGTCCTGATCACCACCTTGTGAGCAGCCCCTGCCTGAGGGACCCCTACAGATCTCACCTGCCACCTGCTCACCTGGCCTCACTCTAGAATCCCGCAGTTCAGTTCCCAGCTGCTGTCATCCTCCTATCTGGAGGGACAACCACCTCCCCTGGCTTCTGGTGGGAACCGGCCTTCTAACTTGTCAGGTCCCTCAGGGAGGCCATAACGAGCCACTGCCCTGGCCACCTTGGAGGACCTGGCACAAGTGTACTCCTCCAGTGTCGGCAGTCGCCATTCTTCCTTCTTGGAGTCAGTTCCTGTGTTCTCCCCATGGGACTAATGGAGCAGAGCTTTGAGCATCTGCAGTGTTGGTGCCCATTTCCAACCTGTCAACCGCAACCTTCAAGTTCAGTGACATTCACCAGTGATCTTCATGGCCAGCCACCGCATGCCAAGCATTTTACCAACGTGGTCCACACCAGTTCTTGCCACACCATACAAGAGGACAAGCACAGGTCACAGCTAATATTAAGTTCCCAGAGTCTGGGGACAGTGACACTTTCCTTTAGATTCAAAGACTTATTTTGCCTGACACATTTTGTTCCCCCCTACATGCTGTACCCTGCAGAGTCCTGCAGATCTGGTGACCGTGGCGCCCACAGGCCTGCTCAGCTTCGGGACTCACCATGCCTCCGGTGCACTCGCGACAGTCCTGTAGGCAGCTGATGGTCTCCCAGGTACTGTAGGCTTTCAGGCCGGCCATCAGAGCCTGCAGCGAGCGACTGTTGATGAGTTCCCTCCCCTGGAAGATGTTTTCGTCCAGGATAAAAGCTGCATGCCTGCGAGACAAAGTAGAGATGTGTGGTGGGCACAGCAGCGTGTCAAAGCCATGTGGGAGAAGCATGCATGAGCCCCAAGATCCCCTTCACTGCCTCTCAGTTTGCAACCACCACTGCATCACATCCTTCTCCCCCCTGTAAATGTTCTCCTTCACTTTCTGCCCAAATTCCTTTCTGCAGTCAATTCCTAAGCCTCATTGGTAATTCTGGCCTCTGCCTCTGGTCCATGCTTCTCTTGCTTCCTCCCAGTCTACATATAGGGTCACGTTCAACATTATTTTCTTCTACCTACTATACAAAAAGTTTTGCACACCTTGTGAATTTGTTGTTTTTTAAAATCCCTCTCTACTGGAAATTCTGTGACAGACTGTATAGTAAGTAGAATAACAGGCCCAAAGAAGGGCATGTTCCTACCTCTGGAACCTGTGCGTGTGCCACCTCATATGACAAGAGGGGCTGGCAAGGTGTAGTTAAATTAGGGTCCTAGGGGATACAACTAGGCCAATGGGAACACAAGTGTATGCATGAGAGGGAAGGGACAGAGAAGAGGAGGGAAGAATCAAGGTGACACAGCACTAGGAAACTGCTGACTTTGCAGATGGAAGAAGAGGGCAAGACAAGCCATGAGGCAGGCCCAAGAAGTTTTTTAAAAGGTCAAGGATATGAATGTTCCTTAGAGTCTTCCAAAGGAAGGCAGACTTGCCAGTTCCCTGATTTTAAGCCAACGAGACCCATTTTGTTCAGATCAGACATTTTGAAAGAGAGATGGATCACATCCACAGAGCAAATTCACAATACATAGTTGTAATTATACTATTTTGTTATTAGTTATTATTGCTAGCTTCTTACATTGCCTAATTTTATAAATTATATAAATCTACTCTAAGTGTGTAGAGTTTGATATCATCCATGGCTCTAGGCATCCACTGGCTACTGGAATGGACTCCCAGAGATAAGAACCGCTATAGCTACAGCAGTAGCTAGAAGCTTATCCCTCTTCAAAATGCTTCTGCCGGTTTCCTTTATTTTTCAGCCATCTGTGGCTGTGACTTCTGTATGATGTCATGTTTCTTGGTGCCCCTTGTATGCCCTTTCACCTCCTCAGTTCTTATTTTCTTTCTGTATTTCCAAATGTCATAGCTGAAGAGGGACAGGTCTTCCTTTTCTCTCTTCTTGGACTACCTTTAGTGTGGCCTCATGTTCAGTTTCGTTGAACATATTATCGCATAACTAATGTTTGGTGTAAATATTTTCCTAAACTCTATAGTCAGCCAAACTCTAGGGCACAGGAAAGGTCCTAGATAAGAGCGTTAAAGTCAAGGTGGCCAACATGCTAAGTGAGGAACCGTCTTGTCAGGATCTAAATCTTACTGGAAATTTCTAGACTAGTACACTGAAGAGTGCTCACGTGGAATCCTGTGATATTTCCCCTGTCCGCTTCGGGATGTTGACTGCTGTTAGCATTGTTTGGGTCTTGTTTAGGTAGCCATTTTGGAACTCTCAACAAAATGAGTTTAAAACTTTTACTCTGAAACTATTTGCTGTTTACTCCTACATTTTTGGTTCAATTCCCCCTATTCCTGTCTTATTTAATTCCACCCATTGTATCCCATCATTAACTTATAAAAGGAAAAATATTTATATGCTCTGAAGAGAAACCAGAGAGCCACAGTTAACTTTTAAACACATACTGGTTTGCGAGATAAACACCATGACCAAAGGTAATTTGGGGATGAAAGGGTTTATTTGGCTCACACTTCCAGATAACAGTCTATCACCAAGTGAGTCAGAGCAGGAATTCATAGCAGGAACCCAGAGCAGAAAAACCATGGAGGAAGCTGCACACTGGCTCTCTCCTGCTTCTGTCAGCCAGCTTTCCTATATGACACTGGACTACATGCTAAGGGGTGACACCACCCACTGTGAGCTGGGCCCCTCCACATTGTCATCACAGGGTCCCCAGAAGACAGGCTAAACTGGGTCCATTAACTGGCACACACTACATTATTTCAGTGATGTATTCTAGCTATCTGCTTCCCTCATGTGTGTCATGTGTAGGCAATGCAGGAATGTTTGCCCACACAGTGCATTTCCATGTCATTTTACTGTCCATTGCGCCACCAATATGTTTATCAGTGAAGAAGGAGGGATAGAAAATATAGCTTATGCAGAGAGGAATAGCTTCTTTTCTACACGTCATAATTTTCATTATTAGTTTTAACTTAAAGTTTTTCCTTATCACCATTATTGAGGAATAATTTAGGATTCATTCAAAGTATACAGATTTGATGGCTACACATTCTTGTGAGATGATCAGTCCACAAAACAGTTTCAACAGCACCCCAAAATTACCCCACATGCTTCTGCAGTCTATCCCTCCCTCCAGTCGCATCCCAAGGTCACCAAGGACATGCTCTCTGCCACTCACTATAGACTTACAGTAGACTGTACAGTATGAATTGTGCCTTCCTTGTTTCCATTAGTGTTATTTTGATACTTATCCTTGTTACAAGCACATGCCAGGCACTGTTAATTTCTCCTGCCAACCACTATTCCATTCTGTGTAGTGCAGAGACTACACTTCAGCTGTGTATTTGCTTGTCAGTGAGCATTTCAGTTACTTCCTGTCTGGAACCATTACAGACAAAATGACTATGAAAATGTGTGTGGACATCTCAAAGGAGGCACATGACTTCTTTTCTCTCATGTATGTAGCCATGTAGCAATGAAATGGCTGGTATAGCAGAAGCAAGCAGGTCCCCAGGGCTTGCGGGCCAGCCTGCCTAGCCCAAATAGCGAGCTTCCCATTCACTGGGAGACTTTGTTTCAAGTAAATAAAGTGGAGATGGAAGAATGTGCTCCTCTGGCCTCTGCATTTGAACACACACACACCTCTGCTCTGTTGAGCTGTCTTGAGATGTTGAATGAGCCCATACATTGATGTGGGATTCCCACTCTGTATGCTGTAAATATGCTTTATTGCCATTGGTTAATAAAAAAGCTACTTTCGGCCAATGCCTTAACAGAGTAAAGACAGGCAGGAAATCAGAACAGAGATGTAGGGAGGAGAGTAATGGAGCAGAGGAGATGCCACATAGCCTCCAGACACCTGCCCGCCTGCCAGAACCTTGCCAGTAAGCTACAAGCCTCGTGGTAAAGTATAGAATAATAGAAATGTGCTAATTTAAGATGTAAGAGCTGGCTAGAAATATGCTTAAGCTATTGGCCAAGGAGTGTTTTAATACAGTTCTGTGTGATCATTTCGGGTCTGGGCTGTGGGAAAACGAACAAGCAACCTCTGCCTACAGAACTAGTGCCAACGTGGCCAACTACATCCTAAGGGCTTGCTACACTATACACACTTGAATATGCACTAGTATTTATCTGAAATTTATCCTCACAGGTGCTGAGTGGAAAAAAATTCTCTAAATGACTGAATCCGGCTGAAAGACAGAGATATTAGCATTTCTACACCCTTCCCTTCGCCCCTGGTCTGGAGCCAAGCCTGGACTGCTTGAGATGCCCATTCAGTTCAGGAGTAAATAAGAGGCAGACCCCAACAGTCTTTTGAGCTGGTGCACTGCAAATAGCATTATTTAAAAGTTGCTAGTTTCTTTCAAAACTAGGAGATTTTCTTTCTACAGCAAATCTCTCTAGATGGTTCCAAAGGGAGCTATCAGTCACCAGCTTCCCTGGCCAGCAATTTCACAACATGGAATCCCTGCTCCACACACTAGCAGAATGGTTTAAATGCAAAACTAACCATCTCCTCAGTCAAATAAGATGTCATTGAACAAGGTCATTTCACTCCTTTGTTGAATTAACCTATGAAGAGTCAGGCACTGTGAGATAGAAAGATGCCAAACCATGGACCCACAACTGCTATGCTCACAGGAGTCAAGTCCTCAACCAAGAACGCTGGTGTGATGATATAGTGGACTAGGCCACTCCTTATTCTCAGAGTCACTCGGAAGAGCTTTGTCTAAGAAGGTGACTGTCCGAGTACAGGAAAGCAAGAGTGTGAGGGACAGGTGCTGCAGGGACATGGAGTGCACCTATAGGAGGGACCCGATGGGAGGATCGAGAGCTCAGGGACTGAGCTTGGAGTCCAGCAGTACAGCCCACGCGAGGAGAGCCACCAGTGAGCGCTCAGACTTCGTCACAGGCAAGAGGCTGCTGGTGAGGTCTGTGAAGAGGTCCGGGTTGGAGGTGGATGGCAAGAGTGTAGGACTGAAGAGGTCAGCTGGGGTGACAGGGGAAGGAGAACAGACTGTCAGGAGGTGGGATTGGCAGGGTGGAGAACAGAGGTCTGGGGACTACGTACTGCATTTTCTCCATCCCTCAGTTCATGTACAATAAGGTTGACTCCATAGCCGTGACTAATGCTGACATAAACATGAACGCTCAGATTAAAAAGGACAATGTTTGGGGAATCTTGCGGGTAATGGCCACAACAACCCACATGATTGAGCATTCAGCATTTTCCTCTGAGCACATCCAAATCCTCACTCATTTGATCTTTACAAAAGGCCCCTAAGTCGGGTTTTATTATTACTATTTTGTATGCGGAGTTGAGACAGAATTCCAAGCCACACACATAGCAAATGGTGGGATCGAGTTACGTAACCCCAGAAAAGCCCATGCCACTTCACCTCTGTTGTGCCTTTCTGACCACTCAAGACTTATTACAAGACACGGGGGGACAGGCGGGGCCAGCTGACCCGGGCTGCAGAGCGTTTTTGCTGCTTACTAACACCCGGCTTGGATACCTAAAGACCTGGCCCATCCCACTGTTTGAGGAGAACCCAAAGCTCTGAGCATTTCACCAATCAAGCCTCAAGGTACCCAGTCCCTAAAATGTGAGGCCAGTTGGCAGCAGCACACCTCCATCAAAGTTGGAACTCAAATCCCACAGTCTGATAACCTGTATGGAGAAGGAAAATGAAAAGAGGAGGAGGGGAGAAGCCAGCACAATTTTGGCCACGCCACAGTGAACTGGACTGGCTACTTTCTTAGAAGCTGAAGGGAGCGAGGCCTCTGAGGTTGACCTCTGACCTCCTCATACACATGACAAACAGGCAATATATAGTTAGGAATTTAGAAGGCCATGGAGCAATTGGATTGGTGATGTGTTCAACAATACAGCACCACACGTCACACAAGAATGGCTCTGTGATTTGGCATTAATTAACATTAATCCCTTGTCATTTCTCACCTTGAAACCCAAAGCTAGAACAGGGGCCTCTCTCAGCTGGAGCAAACAAAACTAAGCAACAGGAATAGAAATCAGAATGTGTGTTTTTTCAGCTACAGTGTTGACATGCGGTTCAACTTCAAGGGATCCAGGAAGCTTCCCAGGGTGATAAAAATGGTTCATACTCAGTAGGGATGTTTGTTACACAGCTGTTCATATTTGCTTAGACTCACTAAATGATACACGGCAATTTGAGCATTTTACTCTATCCAAACTGAGTCTCAAAATTATTCAGAGCTAGAGCTGAGCTAGTAGTTTAGTGGTATAACACTAGCTTAGCGTGTGCAGCAGCCTAAGGTCTAATCCCGTGCGCCCAGCATATGCAGCAGCCTAATCCTGTGTTAGTTTTTGTCAACATGACGTAAAATCGAGTCAGCTGAGAAGAGGGAGCACCTTCATCAAACTGGCCTGTAAGCAAGTCTGTGGCCATTTTTTTTTTTTGAAAGATGGTTGATATGGGAGGGCCCAGCCCACTGTGGGTGGTGCCACTCCTGGGCAGGTGGTCCAGGCTTGTATGAGAAAGGCAGCTGAGCAAGCCTTGGGGAGCAAGCCAGTCAGCAGTGCCCCTCTCTAGCTGCTGCCCTGACTCCCCTCAGTGATGGATTTGTCTAGAGAAGTGTGAGCCAAAGAGACCCTTTCTCCCCCAGTTTGCTTTTGGTTAGTAATTTATCACAGCAACAGAGTAGCAGGATGCCCCAGTAAGGGAAGAAAAAATTCAGAAAATTTTAAGTATCAGATGTTGGATGTGAGCTTGTTTTCTCAGGTAGCCTGTTTTGCCTGCCACAGAATTCATCCTTGGTACTTTCTGGAGTCCTGGACTTCCATTCCCTGCCTCATGTTATGAGAAGGCCCCCTCCTCCACAGGCCTAAGGACTGTGGCACCCCACAGATCAGCAGTACAGAAGACAGGGCAAAGTTTCTCTGATGCCCATCGTCCTATAAAACCCAGAACACACTCATCAGTGTGTAAATTTTCCAACAAGTGAGAGGCTGTAAGGTACCCTCTGCAGCAAACCCACTGAGAAACAGAATTAGCATCCTAGAAAAAAAAAAGAACACAGGAGAAAGATGTAAAGTTTGATGTTCTTTTCCCTGTCCACATCCTTCTGGGTCCTTGTCATCTTAGACAAACCTTCAAGTTCCTTGTCTTTAGGATGTTAGGGGTGACAATGACACAGAACACACAGCCCAGGTCCTGCCCGAGTGCTGCTGGGAGACAGAGCATCTGAAGGCATCAATCTATTAAAGCCTTTGGTGACCACTGGAGAGATAGCCGGGCAGCTTGCTGCTCTTTTGGGGGACCCAGGTTTGGTTCCATATCCACATGACAGTTCAGAACATCTGTAACCCCAGTTCCAGTATGGGATGCCCTCCTTAGTCCCTGTCAGGTACCAGTCACACACGTAGTACCAGGTACATGTGCAGGGCACATCCATACATTTAGGTAAAACACTCATACACATAAAATCAATCAATCTAAAGCAGAGTTTGTAAGAGCTTGCGGTGAAGGGGAGCGTGCTTGTGCAAGTACAGCATCATTTCTGCTATTTCATTCAGCGACCCGCCTCTTCCCCGACACACGCTCACCACACATGCCTTGATCAAGTCTTCAGAGCTTTATCCTCCGTTTAGAAACTTTACCAGAAGTTGGAAACATTTTAACTGCTCAAATCTGTTACAGTTTCTCCTGGGGGAGAAGCACTCCCAGAGCCAGCTCACCTGCTTGTGAAGGTCAGGGCCAGTGCGGTGGCCAGGTGAGACATCAGCCTGAGCGCCTGCATCTGGTGCTCGATGATCCTCACCTCTTCTTTGCCCTTGGGCCCAAACTGCCTTCGGCTAGAGAAAAGGAACAAACATGACTTTTACCAAAACGCAGTAAGTAGGTAACTTTATCTTCATAGCTGCCAGTGATGTTTCAAACGCTGCAGGATACAGAAACCCAAATCTCCTAAAATGCGGTTAAGGCAGTAAGTTAAGATAGTCCAACCGTCCGAGGAAAACCCCAAGCAAGTTTTTTAGTTTTCCTAGAAATGAACCTTCCCACCATGGTATATGTGGAAGGCAAAACAGATCTATCTACTACATGGAGTAATTTGTACTCCTTAACATTTACATGACATTTCCGAGCTTCAAGTGCCCCACGATCATTAATTATTCAGCTTTACTAGGTTTGTAACATAATTAATAGGACAGGAGCCGTAGCCTAGAACATATTTCAAATGGACATTCTCAACAAGGAGGGTGGTGGTGGCCTCCGCGCGGCTGTCAGATGCACAGGTAGATCATTACTCTCAGCCCTCCTAAGTCCCCTGCAGTGCTGCGTGGCATAGTATTCAACTGAAGCCCCTGTGTCTTGTTACAGTGGCTGCAGGGCACTTGGAGGCAGGTGCATCTCATGTCTTTCCTCAATGCACTTCCTGGGACTGTCCCTGTAGCAATGCCCATGGGCAAACCCTGGTGCCGGCCAATACTCTCTGACTCGGGTTGATGATATTCTGCTTTGAAGTAGCCATGAACTTAGTTTTTATTTTTAAAAAATAACAGCTTAAACACACACACACACACACACGTTATCAAACATCCAAAGCAAACCTATGTTATAGACACTATTGAGCCAAGGATACCCATGCACTTACAAGCAAATTTTTCAAAGTTTTAATTTTTGCACCTTTGAGGGTCACATCAGTTATCTGCATATCAGATATCCATATTATGATTCGTAACAGTAGCAAAGTTACAGTTTTAAAGTAGCAACAAACTTGATTTTATGGTTGGGATCACCACAACATGGGGAACTGTATTAAAGGATCGCAGCATCAGGAAGGTTGAGAGTCATTGGCATAAGGCATTTACAAATCACAACTTGTCTGTGTCAGACATGTGGGAGGGGAGAAGGCAAACCAACGCAGGCATACACTGGGCCAGAACGCTACAAGCAGAGTGAGCAGACATCCCTGGGCACAGTCTGACCACTCCAGACGGTTGTCCCAGGAACACTATTATCCCCTGCCCTTGGTCCATGCCCTTTCGCCCACACCATCTCCACCCAACCACAGCAGGGCACGGTCTCAAATGAGAGGTTGAGCAGTATGCAGGGTAACCTCTCAGTTCCAGCTGGAGCATGATGAGTCCAAAAATAGAAAAAGAAACTTCATTTTCAATAAGGGTATCATCATAATGTTAGGTTATTGCTATGGACTGAATTGTGTCCCCACAAAATTCATACACTGAAGCCCTAATTCCCAAGTGACTATTTGGAGATAGGGCTTTTAGGAAGTAACTAAGGTTAAATGAAGTCATAAGGGTGGGGTGCTAATCTGATTTACCCAGCAAACCCTCCTTCAACTCAGTGTGTTGCAGGAAGGTCAGGTAAGGACACTCAAGAGGACAGATCAGAAGACAAACTACACAGACACTGAATCTGCCGGTTCTTGGACCTTGGCATTCCAACCACAAGACCCAGAACCACAAGACATAGATGCTTATTGTTTAAGTTTACCCCATCTATTGTGTTTTTGTCATAGCAGCATAAATGGTCTCATGCAGTTACTTAAAATGTTCTATTTGTCCCCACTCTCTAGAGTTTTAATTCTGTTTTATAATTCTACTGTAGGTTTATTTGCAATTATTAAAGCCCAATTTTCACACTAGACATGGCCATATGCAGCCCACTCCTCTGGGAGACAGCTGTGCCACCAGTATATTAGATTCTGGGCACCTGCCATGTTCAAGGTCAAGTCCCAGATATGGAGCTCATAGCCCAGAACACAGAGAAGACCCAGTTATGATGGCCCAGCCTTCCATCCCTGTCAATCACCAGTATTTCATCTTGGATTTCCAAAATATCATTTCAGGGTACTCTACTCACACAGAGATGGCAAAGGAAATGATCAATAACAACATCTTTTAGATCTTGATTTGCTGAAAAATCATGATAGCCGTACAATTTTAAATAGAGTTCCACCGAAGTTTCTGTTTCTTCAAGCAAGTCTTTGCTTTGGCACAGCACACAACAGATACACAATATGGAATGAATGGGTTTTTCAGATGAAGAAACACAGGCAAACATGGCAGAGTGGCCTGGTCAAGACCTCAAGGAAGGTTTGTTGGATGCTAGATCAGTGTGGGGGTAAGCAGCTGCCAACTTGTTGACAACGTGGCAGGATCTAGAGTCACCTAGGAGACGAGACTCTGGGCAAACCTGTGAGGGATTCTCTAGATTAGGGTTACTGAGGTGGGAGACCCACCCTGAATATGAGCACCATTCCATGGCCTGGGCTCCAAGACTGCATAAGACAGAGAAAGCTAGCAGAGGTATTTATCACTTCCTTCTTCTGTACTACAAGAAACAGTGTGACCAGCTTCCTCACGCCCCCTGTGTCACGCCCTCCCCACCATGGCTCCCAGTGCCAAGCCCTCCCCATCACGGCTCCCAGTGCCAAGCCCTCCCCACCATGGCTCCCAGTGCTGAGCCTTCCCCACCATGATCGACTGATGTTTAAACCGGGAGCTAAAATAAACCCTTTCTTCCTTCAGTTGCTTTTTCTCCCGAGGGTGTTTGATCACAGCAAAAGAAAACAAAACTAATACAATCAGTTTCCCGGTGTGATTTGTGATGGTCCCACTTCCTCTTTGACTCTTATAGTTCAATATGGTAATAGGCACGGGCCAGAGAGACCACCAAGAGTCCACACAGCAGGCCTCAGACTATATCTCTTCATGTGGCAGGGAGATCGGCCAATCTACTGCAGGATTCTAGGTGATTTCATAAACTTGAGAGGTTTTACAAGGATATATGCATATATTTTTAGATAGTCTTTGTAAAATGGAATGATCCAACAGCTGTGGAGTCTGCTCTCATGATGGGGTGTGCGGGGCTTTAGGGCCACCAAACTGTTTGCTCAGGGCATAGTTATCTCTGCCCTGCAAACCTTCAGAGTGCCATCCACTCACTGAGTTTAACTGATGGCTCAGGAGGTACTGGGTTTCTAGCCCCATTGCCTTAGACGGTCTTCTATAGTTGTGAAGAGACATCACGACCATGGAAACTCTTATAAAAGAAAGCATTTAATTGGGGCTGTCTTACATTCAGAGGTTTAGTCCATTATCATTATGACAGGAAGCATAGCCACCAGACATGGTCCTGGAGGAAGCTCAGACTTCTACATCTTAGCAGACAGCAGGAAGAGAGTGAGTCACTGGGCCTGGCTTGAGCTTCTGAAACCTCAAGTCTGCCTCTAGTGACATACTTCCTCAAACACCAACTCCAGCAAAACCACACATCCAATAGAGCCACTCCCTAGGATCCTATGGGAGCCATTTTCATTCAAACTACCACACCCTTCATGGATGGGTTTCTTTTCTTCGGCCACAATAATTTATCACCACCTCCTAACCTGACGATTACTTCTTTGACACATAGCCACACACAGGCATTTAAAGTATAGGAGCCAGATGCTTGGGAATCTAATCCAAATGCCCCTGTCTGGTATTTAGGAGTTAACTTGGGCCTTGCTTGAACCTTTAATGATTCTTTGTACTTTCTGTCCATGCAGGACTCACTGCCTCCACCAGCCTCAAACCCAACTGTCTGGACTCATCTGTGGTGAACCAGCCACATGTTCTCTCTTGACACTGAGACTGTTTTGATTTTTCTCCCTCTCTTTAATCCGTTCCTTCAAAAACCCGAACAGAACCAAACCAATCAAAGCAGAGTGGCTTCTCCTTAGAATGTCCTAAGTATTCCCTCTGTAGTCCTCCCTCCAATGCCAGTCTCTCTCTCTTTCAGTCTGCACTAACTGATGGTTGCTGATGCTTCTCCTCCCAGAGCCTTGCTGATCCTGGACTGTGAGCCCCACCTCCCAGGGTGAGCTCATTCCTAAAGATAGCAAATGATGTCCCCATGATTGCATCATCCAAATGTAAGCTAGCAAATCCAGAAACCCCAATACCTCGTGTATAAGGCTATTACAATGTAGGACACTGATGCCCAGTACAAGTCTCCCCAGGTGACACCCAGGGCCAGGTATCAGACCACTGAGGAGAGTTTCAAGATATCAGAGTGCTAGTATCAGGCCTAGTCTGCTTAACCTGCTTAGCCTGCTTAGCCTGTGTGGTCCATCCTTTCCTTGGCATCCTCCATCTCCTCATTGACACTGCTGGTTCCCTATGAGGCTCTGCTGGGTGGACACCCCCTTTTTTCTAGGGCACTATGAACAATGAGCCACTTAAAGATGGCAATCTTCCTGACCTGTTGGCCTCCACATATCTGGAAGTTAGAACAACCTACATGTCTACGGTCTCTGCTATCTGCCTCATAGCTCACACCTGCTTATTTTCATGTGCCCCAGCCTGGCCTGGAGCAGGGACTTCCAGAAAAGAAAGAAAGGAGGGCACACTGGATACCACATCATCTCAGCAATTGTACTCCAGCTTCCCACCTGCCACCCCCATTCTTTCCTGAAATGTTTACTTATTTATGGTTGTTATGAACAAAGAAGTAACTCTGACAGTAGAGCTATGGTAGAAGCAGTAGACAGAATAGAAATTGATGAGACTGAGAAAGCAGGAGAGAGGAGCCAATCCCTGTAATACCGACAGCCCTACCCTGGCTTTCTTATAGGAGAGCAGAAGGAAACCAGTGGATATACAGAAAGTGGGGCACACCCGCTCCTTTCCTCAGATGCTGACAGTCTCCAAAGCACTGAACGGGAGTTTCTATTGACTCTTTACCTATCTGATACTCTACCTGGTTTTAGAGGTGGCACTAAAGATTAATGACTCTTCTGCTCAGAGATGCCAACAGAGATTAGTCCTAGGACGGCCACTATTAGCCCCAAGCTGGTTGGCTAACTGCAAGAGAAGCAGCAGATAAAAAGGAATATCGAGTCTCCGGGCCGTAGAAAGTATGGCCCACATGGCAACCTTGCCCAGCCATTCTGAGTCACCCTCTTGTTCATGCTGTCAGGACCCAGTTGGGCACACTGAGGGTTCCTTCCCTGGTTGCCAGCATCTTGGCATACTACCCCGAACACAGCTCACTGGGCTGTAATCCCTGCAGCTGGCCAGCAATTACTGCCTGCCAGACATTTTTATTGTTCCAAAATATGATCTATATGGATACAATATTCTTCCTGTCTTTTCTTCCACTGGGTTACTATTTTTTTTGTTAAAAACACATGTAAAGGGTATATTTTTCTCTGTAAACACAATTCTTATTTCAGCACTCCCTCCAAAGGAAAATAACTCAAATCACTTAGCTTTCTCCTGATCTTTATAAAACTAAGAGCCGTGCTGATATACACAATGATAGCCACGTGAAAATCCATCCAGGCCTCAGAGAGAGCTGAGAATGATGCTTTTTAGAATATAGATCTGAAAGGCTATTTCTGGACTCCAGCAACAACTAAGGAATGGAGGAAACATTTATTTTCGGTTGTTGTATTTCATCCCTACTCAATTTTGAACACGGCTGCTTAAAGCAACATTCGCGGGAAGTGACACAGCTATTAATCACTAAGGCAGCTACTGCAGGCGCAGCCTCTTGGGGGGACCGTGCTGCCTGCCTTCCCTGCTCTCCCTCTGGTCTCTTCTCCCAAAGGAAGCCAGTGACCTACTAAAAAGATAATTGCTTCCCATGTTTCCTGCTCCGAAGCATCATTGCCTCAGTCTGCTGTGAATGACATGCAGTCACCCTGGAAGGAGGAAAGCCTGCGTGGCTGAGCCTCTGTCCTTCACCCTCAGTCTCGGGGTACAAGCCAAGGGTGCAAGCTAGTTCACAGGCATCTCCTCAGCCAGGAAGAAGGAGAGGAAAACTCACTTCGTTCAGTGTCGTGGTGCTGACCTCTGCAGATGAAGCTGGGCCTCAGACACATATCCATGGCCACTGGGATTTATTAATAATTCAATTTCAGGCTACAGTCAAGGGAACCGGTGAGTGTCCTCAGTGGGACACCCACATCCCATATCACTTTACAGAGATACCTCAACCTGTCAGAGAGCCCCAGCCCAATGCTTTCTGTTTCTCCTCTCTTAGGGGGACACTCCTAGGTTTAGAACTTAGCATGCAACTATTTGTACAAATCAGAGAGAGAGATAGAATTTGTGTGCAGTGTGTGCATGTGTGCAGCACACATACGTCTGGGTATACGTGTCTGTGTGTGTGCATGTGTGCAGCACACATATCTCTGGGTATACGTGTCTGTGTGTGTGCATGTGTGCAGCACGCATGTATGTCTGGGTATACGTGTCTGTGTGTGTGCATGTGTGCAGCACACATGTATGTCTGGGTATACGTTCTGTGTGTGTGCATGTGTGCAGCATACATATGTCTGGGTATACGTGTCTGTGTGTGTGCATGTGTGCAGCACGCATGTATGTCTGGGTATACGTGTCTGTGTGTGTGCATGTGTGCAGCACACATATGTCTGGGTATACGTGTCTGTGTGTGTGCATGTGTGCAGCACGCATGTATGTCTGGGTATATGTGTCTGTGTATGTGCATGTGTGCAGCACACACATATGTCTGGGTATACATGTCTGTGTGTGTGCATGTGTGCAGCACACATATGTCTGGGTATACGTGTCTGTGTGTGTGCATGTGGAGGCAAGAGGTTGACATCAGCTGTTTGTCTCTATTCTTTCCCACTTATGTTTTAAGCAGGGTCTCTCACACTGATGTTTTGAGCAGGATCTCTCACTTAGCTAGAGCCTGATGCTGTGCTCAGGATGCACAGCCAGCAAGCCCCTGGGCTCTGCCAAATTCCATGCCCCCAGAACTGGAGTTACAGATATATGCCACCGTGTCTGGTTTTTAGGTGGCTTCTAGGGATCTGAACTCAGCTCCTAATGCTTGCATGTCACACACTTTACCCACTGAGCCATCTCCCCAGAATCAAAACCAAAGATTTTAAGGACCCTGTCATAGCACTGTGTAAATCTAAGATGTCCCTATGAGCTCATATTTTAACATTTGTCCTCCAGCTAGTAGTGTTATTTTAGGAGGGCCATGGGGCCTTAAGGAGAGCCTAGCTGGTCACTAAGGGTGGACACTTAATGATTACAGAAGAACCTGGTTCCAGCATTGTCTCCTTTGGAAATGTGAGGAGACTCTACTACACATTCCACAATAAAGGCCTTTATGCCTTCCTTGCCGTGATGGACTGAAACCTTGAGTCTAACTAATCCTTCCCACTTATATTTCCTTAGTTGTTTGTGTGGAGTGTATTGGGCATGGCTACACTAACACAAGCATTTATTGAACCCAGAAGACTGGGGTCCAACTATCAAAAACCTGGCTTCTTATTATCAAATAATGTATGGGTATCAACACCCCAATTCCCAGCTTCGAGCCTTGCCACACTCAACCTTTTCTGATTCCCATGGGGTCAAGCTTGGCATCAAAATGGGGACTGGCTTCCCATAATGCTATTTTTGTTTAAAGCTGAATGCCTAATGGTTTTCTCTTTGTACTCTGAGAAATCCTGCACAAAACATCATACTTGACATGTTAGATCTACCAGGTTTTAGCTGTCACTCTTCAGCTAAACAATTTTCCATCCATCTCTACAGCTGATGAAAGAAGTGTGTGTCTGCAGGTCTACTTATGCATAGATAAACATTGCTTTCCCAGTGGCCTTGGGCAGAGGAGATGGCTCAGTAGATAAAGTCCTTGCTTTGTAATCACCTGAGTTTGGATGTCAGCCAAGTCAACCTTAGACAAATACAACCTCTGGTGGTTGGGAGGAGACAGGCAGATCTGGGACTCCAGCCAAAATGGTAAGCTCCAGGTTCAGTGAGAGACCTTGGTTCAAATAATAGTAATAACAACAACAAAGTGAAAAGGGTTGAGGATGGCGCCTGGTGAAGACCACTGCCCTACACAAGCACATGCATTATTGCTGCACACACACATACACGTATACACACACAAACAAAAAAAAAACCTTAACTGTAATTAGTATGGAAACTGCTCCCAAGAAAGCTTTCAAAATAAAATTCTAATCTTGTAAACTCTCTAGAAATAACATTTGGGTCTCCAAACATCCTGATAGTGATGGAGGAGGAATGTCTGTGAACCAGCTTGCACAATGACCTTGCACCCCAAGACATCTCAAGGTCAAGGGCAGATGCTAGACACACAGTTCTTCTTCCAATGTGAGATTAATGACAATGACAAGTTTTAAACATGGGCTATTCAGTGAGAATATACAGAAAGATATGTTAGTTTATTGCTTTGATGTCACTGCTGGAAAGTCTACATGGCAAATGAGGACAGTGGCCCAAGCCTACAGACAGAGATGCTGGAGCCTGCATGCCACTGCTAGTGTGCAGCTCTTTAGGAAAGAGCCGTTGCCATCATTCTCCCCATCTCCCTTTCTCGCAGATCATGCCAGGTCTCTACCCAACAGGCAGCACACAGAAGTTGTGGTCAGTATCTGGCAGGGCCCAAGACTTTGCTCTCTGAGATGGTGAAGACCATTTTCATCATTGGCACCGTGGCAGCAGCACAGAACGGAGCATCCTGCAAGAGTCTGGAGTGATTAGGAACAAGGCACTTTTTCCTCTGAGTCAATGGGTGATTTAAAGAGCTCAGATGCCCTTCAGACCAGAGATAAGGACCCACAGCACTCTCCCTGTGTTCTCCTGAATAGGTTCTTTCTGACCAAAGTCACCATCTGACAGAAAAGACCAAAAGTAGGCTCTCCTTGCAGCAGAGACTGGCCAAGATCCCTGTTCTTCTTTGAGGGTTCTTCTATTTAAATAAAAGTAGATCGGATCTATCACATTCTTGTTCAAAGAAACTTCTTTAACACAAACACCAAGGAACATAGCTTCATTTCTGGTCAATATGCTCTTGTGCTATTCTGGTGCCTGTTGTTGCCGGTGGGAGGCGATCCCAGGACTGAGCCATCACATCCCAGTTTATATCACTGGTGGGGCAAGGGGCAGCAGAAGACATGACTGTGGAAGCCCAGGCTTGGGACCATGCATACCTAGCTTGGGACCATGCACACCTGGCTTGGGACCATGCACACCTGCCTTACAAGAGATGCAGATGATGCCACCTGTGTGTGGGTTGTCTTGTTCAGGAAGTCTGTGAGCCTCAGGTTCCTTGACTATAAATGGGCTTAGAGTGACAGCCAAGTGAGATAAAGCTACATGCCTGGTATATCAGTTGTCCAAGATACAGCAAGGGCCACCATCAGAGTCCTTACCATTCAAACCACAGTCTTCAAGATAATCCGCCAGTCTACTCGTCCCTAAGAAAGTGATTAAAAAATTTTCCCAAAAGTTGTTTTCTTTATTCTGTCCACCAAAGCTTCTATAAAAAGGAGAAAGTCTGCTTCCAGCATTCAGTTAAAAAAAAATGAAATTGGTCTTCACAGACCTCGAAAAGAACAGTACTCAACTTCATATGGAAAAGCAAAAAAACCAGGATAGCCAAAACAATCCTGGACAATAAAAGAACTTCTGGAGGCATCACAATCCCTGACTTCAAACTCTACTACAGAGCTACAGTACTGAAAACAGCCTGGTATTGGCGTAACAACAGACAGGAGGACCAATGGAACCGAATAGAAGACCCGGATATCAATCCACACATCTTCGAATACCTGATTTTTGACAAAGAAGCAAAAAAAAAAAAAATCAAATGGAAAAAGAAAGCATATTTAACAAATGGTGTGGGCATAACTGGATATAAACATGTAGAAGAATAAAAATAGACCCATATCTATCACCATGCACAAAACTCAAGTCCAAATAGATCAAAGACCTCAACATAAACCCAGCCACACTGAACCTTATAGAAGAGGAAGTGGGAAATACACTTGAAAGCATTGGCACAGGAGACCACTTCCTAAATAGAACCCCTGCAGCACAGATACTGAGAGAAACAATTAATAAATGGGACCTCCTAAAACTGAAAAGCTTCTGTAAAGCAAAGGACAAGGTCAACAAGACAAAACGGCAGCCTACAGAATGGGAAAAGATCTTCACTAACCCCACCTCAGACAGAAATCTGATCTCCAAAATTTATAAAAAACTCAAGAAATTGGTCACCAAAAGAACACATAATCCAATAAAAAAAAATGGAGTACAGACCTAAACAGGGAACTCTCAACAGAGGAATCTAAAATGGTTGAAAGACACTTAAGGAAATGTTCAACATCCTTAGTCATCAGAGAAATGCAAATCAAAACAACTCTGAGATTCCATCTTACACCTGTAAGAATGGCCAAGATCAGAAACATTGATGACAACTTATGCTGGAGAGGTTGTGGGAAAATGGGAACACTTCTGCATTGCTGGTGGGAATGCAAGCTGGTACAACCCCTTTGGATGTCAGTGTGGCGATTTCTCAGAAAATTGGGCAACAACCTTCCTCAAGACCCAGTGATAACACTGTTGGGTATATATCCAAAGGATGCTCAATCATGCCACAAGGACATGTGCTCAACTATGTTCATAGCAGCTTTGTTTGTCATAGCCAGAACCTGGAAACAACCTAAATGCCCTTAGACCAAAGAATGGATAAGGAAAATATGGCAGATTAACACAATGGAGTACTACACAGCAGAAAAAATAACGACATCTTGAATTTTGCAGGAAAATGGATGGAGCTAGAAAACATTATTTTGAGTGAGATACCCAGACACAGAAAGACAATTATCACATGTACTCACTCATAGGTGGGTTTTAAACATAAAGCAAAGAAAGCCAGCATACAAATCACAATCCCAGAGAACTTAGACAACAATAAAGACAGTAAGAGAGACATACATGGATCTAATCTACATGGGAAGTAGAAAAAAGACAAGATCTCCTGAGTAAATTGGGAGCATGGGGATTTTGGGGGAGGATTGAAGGGGAGGTGAGAGGCAGGGAGGGGAGCAGAGAAAATTGTAGAGCTCAATAAAAATCAATTAAAAAAAAGAAAAAATGAAATTGATGAGAAAGAAGGCACACTAATGCTCATGTTAAAAAGTGTATGTGTGTCTGTAAGTATGTTTGTCTCTGTGTGTATATGTGTCTGTATGTGTATGTCTCTATATGCTTTGTGTATATGTGTGTCTCTGTATGTGTGAGACTGTTTGTGTGTCTGTCTATGTGTCTGTGTGTATGTGTTTGTCTGTGTCTGTGTGCTATGTATTTGTATATATCTGTGTATGTGTGTATGTCTGTGTGTGTATGTATATCTGTATGTGTATCTGTGTGTATATATGTGGTATGTCTGTGTGTATATCTGTATGTGTATCTGTGTGTATATATGTGGTGTGTGTCTGTCTGTATGTGTGCTTGTCCGTTTCTGTGTGTGCTGTGTGTTTATGTATCTGTATGTGTCTGTCTGTATGTTTGTGTGTATGTGTTTGTCTGTGTCTGTGTGTGTGCTGTGTGTTTGTGTATATCTATGAATGTCTATGTGTATATGTGTACATATGTGTGTATATATGTGGTGTGTGTCTGTGTGTATGTGTCTGTCTGTATGTGTGCTTGTATGTTTCTGTGTATGTGCCGTGTGTTTGTGCGTATCTGCGTGTCTGTGTATGTACATGTGTGTCTGTATGTATGTGCATGTGTGTATATCTGTGTGTGTCTGTGTGCATATATGTGGTGTGTGTCTGTCTGTGTGTATATGTATGTATATATGTGTGCTGCATGTTTGTGTGTGTCTGTCTGAGTCTATGTGTGTGTATCTGTGTGTCTGAGTCTATGTGTGTGTATCTGTGTCTGTGTGTGTGTCTGTGTGTCTGTCTGTGCTACATGTCTGTGTGTATGTCTATGTGTGTATATGTGTGTGTGTCTGTGTATCTGTGTATTTGTGTGTGTGTCCATGTAGTGGAAAACTGATATCAGCTGCCCCCTTTATGTATATTGAGGAACAGCAGTGATTTTTCCCTCTGAATTCCAGGCTGAAATAAGATAGACAAAACACAGCTTGAGGATGGTGTGGACAAAGCCATGGTAGCAACAGATTCTTTTCAGAGCCAATCAGCTGACCTTAGTGAGGAGCCTGAGTGATATTCAGTTGGCTACCACACAAGGGAAATTAATTTACTTTTTCAGAACTACAGCCTTAGCAATAGCTATGAGTGACAAAAGTTGGTTAATGTTGGGCATCAGGACTGGGCTTCCTTGAGCTGTATCCTAATGACTTCAAAACAAATCTACAATGTTGTAAAATGTGGAGACTTAGATTACAGCTGAGACTCTCTGGCATGGGTTAATGGCTTCACTGTGGAAGTAGTCTCTATCTGAGATCCTGTCTACAGGGTGACATTCTCCCTGGTCACACCATCTCAGGATATTGTAGCACCTCAGCTGCTCAGGTGAGGAATAGATTCCTGTTGGGAGCCAGGCCATCATTCTCTCTCTTCTCCATCTACAGCAGGTGCAGCAGTAACTATAGGCATCGATAACCTGAACAGCCAGCCAGAGACTCTGGTCTCACCAGGGGGTCAGAGACAAACGCTGAGCCCTGGTACTCAGCACCCATCACTGAAGATGGACACTGGGTGACAGAGCACCCATATCTCAATGCCTCAGAATAGCCTTGGCAACAAGAACATTTCCCTGAGATAATTAAAGGAGAGCTGGCATCTCCACCTTCGCTCAATCCACAGCCTTAAAGGTAAACGGTGTCTTTAGGCTCTTAAAACACCACAGCCTCTCAACCATAAACACGGACTAACTCTCTACAGAGTTAGATCTTTGTCTCGTTTCATCAATGTTTTCAGAACACAGGTCTCATGGACATTTTCTTTTCTTTTCTTTTTTTTTTTTTTTTTTTTTTTTTTTTTGGTTTTTCGAGACAGGGTTTCTCTGTGGTTTTGGAGACTGTCCTGGAACTAGCTCTTGTAGACCAGTTTGGCCTCGAACTCACAGAGATCCGCCTGCCTTTGCCTCCCGAGTGCTGGGATTAAAGGCGTGCGCCACCACCACCAGGCTTGGACATTTTCTTAAATGTGTGCCTAGTAGTTAACATTTTTATAGAATTGCGCAATTCTATGGCACACAACGACTATCTTTCACACACCTCACACACTTCTCACACCTCTCACACCTCTCACACACCTCTCACACCTCTCACACCTCACACACCTCTCACACCTCTCACACACATCTCACACCTCTCACACCTCTCACACCTCTCACACCTCACACACCTCACACCTCTCACACCTCTCACACCTCTCACACACCTCTCACACCTCTCACACCTCTCACACCTCTCACACACCTCTCACACCTCTCACACCTCTCACACCTCTCACACACCTCTCTCACACACCTCTCACACCTCTCACACCTCTCACACCTCTCACACACCTCTCACACACCTCTCACACCTCTCTCACACACACACACACCTCTCACACCTCTCACACCTCTCACACCTCTCACACCTCTCACACCTCTCACACACCTCTCACACCTCTCACACACCTCTCACACCTCTCACACACACACACACACACCTCTCACACACCTCACACCTCTCACACCTCTCATACCTCTCACACCTCTCACACCTCTCACACACTTCTCACACCTCTCACACCTCTCACACCTCTCACACACCTCTCACACCTCTCACACCTCTCACACCTCTCACACCTCTCACACACCTCTCACACCTCTCACACCTCTCACACACCTCTCACACACCTCTCACACCTCTCACACACTTCTCACACCTCTCACACCTCTCACACCTCTCACACACTTCTCACACCTCTCACACACCTCTCACACCTCTCACACACCTCTCACACCTCTCTCACACACACACCTCTCACACCTCTCACACACCTCACACCTCTCACACCTCTCACACCTCTCACACCTCTCACACACTTCTCACACCTCTCACACCTCTCACACCTCTCACACCTCTCACACACCTCTCAGCTCCTTCTTTTCTTGCTCATTTTTTTCCTTCCCCATCCCTTCTTCTTCCTGCCCTCTTCAATTTGTTTTCTTTGTTTGTTTTTGAGACAATGTTTCACTGTGTAGCCCAGGCTAGCCTTGAATTTTTGGTGAATCCCCTGCCTCAGCTTCCCAGACTACTAGGATTACAGATGTGCACAACCATGCCTGGCAGGAATTTTACTCAGCTCCATTTCAGTCTGTGAATGAGAAATATGTTCCGTTTTGTTTCATCTGCGAATGTACTGAAATGTCACCTTGCTGCATACAGAATTCTGGTTTAATGGCTCTTTAATGGTTGGGAAATGGCAAGCCACTTCCTGTGACCTTCACCGGCTTCTGATGAGAAATCTGCTGTGATTGTTTCTCTCTTCTGCTTTCAAGAGTGTTCCTTTTTTTTTTTTTTAGGTTTCCATTTTTTCTGCAATGTGTGTGCACATGAATTTCTCTGAGTTCCCCCTTGTAGATAGGATCAACTTTTTGAATCTGTAAGTTACGACTTTTTGACAAGTTTGGGACTTTTTATCTTTATTCCAACTACATTTTCACCCTTGCCATCTTTCTCATTTATGTCTGGACATAAGCACACATGCATTGAGTCCTTTGTTGCAGTTCTGCAGGTTGCTGAAGCTCTGTTCTCTTTGCTAGTCTGCTCTCCTCTTCCAGCTCGCTGATTCTTTCCTCTGTACTTGTTTAATATTTAAATTTTAAATGACTCCCATTACTTTATTGTGTGTATGAGGAGGTGCTGTGGTGCATGCGTGTGGACGTCAAAGGACAACTTGTGGGAGGGAATTCACTTTGTCTCCTTCCACTGTGTGGGTCCGGGGGATTGAACTTGGGTTACCAGATTTTGCATGAAACACCTTTATCATTGAGGCATCTTAGGGATGGGGAGATAACTCAGAGGAAAAGTGCTTGCTATACAGCTATACAAGCATAGGGACCTGAGAGATCTTGTCTCAAAAATAAGGTGGAGAATCAGCTACTGGTCCCACCTGTACATATGTGTGTGTGTGTGTGTGTGTGTGTGTGTGTGTGTGTGTGTGTGTATATGCACATTCTCTCACACACATATACACGAATGCTGTAGAATAATCTTTTATACTCAAATTGGCTTAATAAAATGCTGATTGGTAGTAACCAGGCAGGAAATATAGATGGGTAACCAAACTAAGGATGATGAAAAGGAGAGGGTAGAGTCAGAAGTCACCAGTGGATACAGAGGGAGCAGGAGATGAACATACCATGATAATAAAGGTACCACCACATGGCAGAGTGTAAATAAAGAAAACGGTTAACTTAAAATGTAAGAGTTAGTTAGTAATAAGCCTGAACTATTGGTCAGGTATTTATAATTAATATAAGCCTCTGTGTAATAATTTGGAAAGTGGCTTCCAGTTATTTATAAACTGGCATGTGGGATAGAAATGCTCAAATATAAACTAAAAATAAAAAAATGATTTTTTTCAAATCATTCCAGCATCTCTATGATCCCTGTGTTGGTATCTCCTTTTTTTCCCATTCTATTTGAGATTTTTCTGGGTCATAGAGTAATGAGTAATTTTCAACTGGAATACCTACATTTTAATGCTACATTTGGAGTCTCTGGGTCCTATTTAAAATTCTGGATTTCTGGCCTGTTGTGGTCTAGAAATGAATTATTATTAAGAAGCAGAAGTAAAAGCCCAAATGCCCTTCTTGGCCCCCATTGACTCTCAAGTCACGCTGGGTCAGAGTCCTCCTTCTCTTTGGGCAAGTGCAAGAGTTCTAGCCCTTCATCTGATCCTTACCAACCCCACAGTGGGTACAGCATCATCTCTGCTAGGATGGATTAGAGTATAAATCCTCCAGGTCCCTGACACCCTGCAGCTGGAGGGAGAAGGAGATGCTAGGTGGAGTAGATGTCTAGGTCTCCCACAGTATCGCGACCACACAAGAAGTACTCAGCCTGGTAACAGACTTTAGAAAATCCACTATAGACACAGAAGGCAGAGGCCTAGCCCTTTGTTGGTATGGGGTAGGGATGGTGTCATAATTCTTTGTGTGGAATTAGACTACACAGAACAGCATTATCTAAAATTTTTCTGTCTTGACAGGTGTCCCTTGACTTAACCTTTAATTAAGGAAAACAGGCTCAGGGTGTGTGTGTGTGTGTGTGTGTGTGTGTGTGTGTAAGAGAGAGAATGTGAATATGTTTTGTAACTGTGTGTATATATGTATGTGCTTGTTCCTGTGTGTATCTGTGAGGTATGTGAGCATGTGTATGTGTTAATGTGTGTGTGTGTGTGTGTTTGTGTATGTGTGTACACATGTACATGTGAGTGCTCACTGGTGTTTCTGGGTCATCAGCTCCCCTAGTAACTACTCGGAGACGTGTGAGATAAAGAAACAAGTGGGAACTCCCTACAGAGTCTTCTCTCAGACCGTGAGGTCCCAACTGCTGCCTTTTTGTCACCTTTCATTCTCCTTAGATTTCCTACACAATACCCAGAGTTCACAGATGTCCCCAGTGGAAGGAGCAGAGAAATGCACATTTATTCTTATCTTCCTGAAGGCAGTCTTATTTCAAGATTCTCCACATGACATATAAAGATGAAAGTTTTAGCAAGTCTACCATTCTTCAGCTGCTGGAATATGGAGAGTGGCAATATTAGATTTGTTGTCCTCTCTGATGAATAGGGAAGAACAGACAGAGAGGGAAGAAAGAAGACTGCATTGGCGTCAATCAGAAGGGACATGTCATATATCCTCTACTTTTATAAAAGATGCATCCTGTCTTAAAGATGCAACACCAATTAATGTGATACATCAGTAATAAAAAAACTCATGGAAATCAGTGTGAAATTATGAATACCTCAATGCAAAGGAGACAAGTGTAGGTGTTATAATTAAAGTGATAAACTCACCAGCATATACTAACATAAGCAGCTGTGAGTATGTCATGAGGGTTCTATGTGTGCTTTTCTTCTCTCCTAAAGAGTTATTATTGCAAATAACTTTTTAAATTTATTTTGTCATTAAATATATTTGAAGCTATATCTTCAGTATTAATTTCTTAGGGTAAATTTCCAGGAATAAAATGTACTATTTCATAGAAAATTGCAATTTTTCTTAAAATTCCTGAGACATATCACCAACTCACTTTCTAGAAAGATTCCATCAGTTTTGATTCCTTCTCCTGATATGTAAATCAACCTATCTTAAAACACTCCTGCAGGTCTGAGTAGTATTGTCTTTGCTAAATCATCAAAACAAAAGGTCACATCACTTAATATGCTTTTCTTTAGTTATATATAATTATATGTGTAAATAAATACACACACATATGTTTGGTTGTTGGGCAATTAGTGGAACTGTTTAGAAAGAATTAGGAGATGTGGAGAATCAGAGAGAGAGTGTGGAAGCAGTCGCATTCCTAGCCAGGCCCAGAAGCATCAGAGAGAGAGGGTGTCAGACAGCCACCCTGGCCTGGCCAGGAAGCATCAATGAAAGAATGTGGCGGCAGCCACAGTGGCCCAGAAGCATCAACAACAGCAGCCATACCCAAAGTACTAGAAGAAAAACTCCAACCCAAGGAAGTAAGCTACACCCACAAAAACACAGGCAATAGATAATCCCACAGCAGAAAATCCCAAAGAAGGGAAATGCACACACAATACAATAACAACAAAAATAACAGGAACTAGCAATCACTGGTCATTAATACCCCCTAATATCAATGGACTCAATTCGCCTATAAAAAGACACAGGCTAACAGACTGGATACAAAAACAGAATCCATCCTTCTGCTGCATACAAGAAATGCAGCTCAACTACAAAGGCAGACATCATCTCAGAGTAAGGGGTTGGGAAAAGATTTTCCAATCAAATGGACCTAAGAAACAAGCTGGTGTAGCTATCTTAATGTCCAACAAAACAGACTTCAAACTAAAATCAATCAAAAGAGACAAAGAAGGACATTTCATATTAGTCACAGGAAAAATCCACCAAGAGGAAATCTCAATTCTGAACATCTATGCTCCAAATACAAGAGCACCCACATTAGAAAAAGAGACATTACTAAGTTTAAATCATACATCAAGCCCCACACACTAATAGTAGGAGACTTCAATACTCCACTCTCACCACTGGACAGGTCTGCCAGAGAGAAAATTAACAGAGAAATAAAGGAACTAACAGATATTATGACTCATATGGACTTAACAGACATCTATAGAACATTTCATCCAAACATAAAAGAATATACCTTCTTCTCAGCACCTCATGAAACCTTCTCAAAAACTGACCACATATTCAGTAACAAAGCAAACCTCAACAGATACAGAAAAGTTGTAATAACCCAATGTACCATATTAGATCACTATGGCTTAAAGTTAGACTGCAACAACAATGCAAATTCCAGAAATCCTAAAAAGTCATGGAAACTGAATAATGCCCAACTGAATCACCCCTGGATGAAGGAAGAAATAAGAAAGAAATTAAAGACTTTCTAGAATTCAATGAAAATGAATGTACAACATTCCCAAACTTATGGGACACTATGAAGCAGTGCTAAGAGGAAAATTCATAGCACTAAATGCCTACACAAAGAAATTGAAGAAATTCCATACTAGCAAATTAACAGAACATCTTAAAGATCTAGAACAAAAAGAAGCAGACTCACTCAGGAGGAGTAGATGCCAAGAAATAATCAAATTGAGGGATGAAATCAATAAAATAGAAACAAAGAGAACAATACAAAGAATCAATGACACGAAGAGTTGGTTCTTTAAGAAAATCAACAAGATAGACAAACGCTTATTCAAACTAACTAAAAGGCAGAGAGAGAATATCCAAGTTAACGAAATTTGAAGGGACACAACAGCAGACACTGAGGAAATACAAAGAATATTCAGGTTATACTCCACAAAACTGAAAAATTTAAAAGAAATGAACAATTTTCTGGATAGGTACCATGTACCAAAATTAAATCAAGACCAGATAAACAATTTAAATAGACCTATAACTCCTAAGGAAATAGAAGCAGTCATTAAAAGTCTCCCAACCAAAAAAAGAGCCCAGGACCAGATGGTTTCAGTGCAGAATTCTACCAGAACTTCAAAGAAGAGCTAATACCAACACTTCTCTGAAGGCGTAAGTCACAAACAATGCCACACCAGTTTGGAATTATGATTAATAGGGTGATATTTATTTAAAGGGGAAAAAACTTACAGATCACAGTCCCAAACAACAGCCCTCTGCGCAACCAGGAAGGGAGTCTAGTCGCAACCGGTGGAGCAGGAAGTGAAGAGAGAGAGAGGAGAGGGAAGTGGCCACTTTTTTAAAGGGAGAGAGGCCACGCCCCAATGGGCTGGTATCTCAGCAGCTATAGGCTGGAGGAGCGGGAGAACCTCCCGCAACACCTCCCCCTTTTGTTTAAATAAGAGAGTTCTAAACCTACTATGAAGAAGAGGCTAGATAGAAATGGGCCAAGCAGTGTTTAAAAGAATACAGTTTCTGTGTAATTATTTCGGGTAAAGCTAGCCGTGCGAGCGGCCAGGTGCCGGGGACGCAGCCCACCGCTCTTATTACAACAGAGTGGTGCCCAGACGTGATGGACTAAATCCACTTAAAAACCTGAGAAGGCTTAAAAATAAGGGAGAGAGAATTTAACACGGATTTTTGCTGTTTGTTGGTGGCTTGCCGTAGAGAGATTTCCTGATTCAGCAACAACAGCAGAAAAAAAGCTGCGTCATTTTAAAGCGCGGCTTCCTGGGGCTGTGCTGCCAGCTTGAACTCTGGCTTTAAAGCATTTCAATGGATTTTATGGGACTGGATGTTTGTGTTCCCACTTGGGATCGAAAGGAGAGTGCTCTGAGACCGTGCTGATGGCTCGGCGCTCCCCGCCTGCACCTGGGCAGACTGCAGAATCAGGCTCAGGCAGGCGGCTCTGCGTGTCAGATTTGGCTGTAACTTGGATGAAAAGAATTTCTGTGCTGCACGCTCAGTCTCAGAATTAAAGTGCTGAGTGCAGCTCCTACCTGGTGGCCCCAGAGCTAGCACAAAATGGTATGTCCTCCATTTTGAAATTTTCCTGACTCAGCAGCAGGAAAAAACTGGCTGTTTTAAAATGCTGGCTTTCTGGGCTGTGCCGCCATTGCAATCTCAGTCTGGCTCCTGCGGGAGACAGAGCTTTTGAATGGAGCATTTGGAATAAAGTGCTACGATTTGTTTGATGGCAACTAGACTGCTGTGTGCCTAAAAGGGGGACATTGGTGCCGCAGCTCAGAGGCACAAGCAGCTCCACCATACTAGTGGTGCAATGTGCAAGGATCAGAGGCACGAGCGGCTCCGCCATGTTGGATTGGGCGGGGCCAGCAGGCAGTACCTGTTTTTGACCTAGGAATATCACAGCTTAGATTTTTTTTTTTTTTTTGGTTTTTCGAGACAGGGTTTCTCTGTGGTTTTGGAGCCTGTCCTGGAACTAGCTCTTGTAGACCAGGCTGGTCTCGAACTCACAGAGATCCGCCTGCCTCTGCCTCCCGAGTGCTGGGATTAAAGGTGTGCGCCAACAGCTTAGATTCTTAAGCGCCTAGTGATTTAAAGGCGCAAATCAAAAGTGCTCCTGGATAGTAAAAAATTGCAGATTCACAATAGGACAGATTCAGACCACTAAAAGAGTCACACTGTTGGATGAATGTACGTAGGCTTGGGAGAGAGAAGAAAAAGAATATAGAGAATAAAGTTAATGGTTTAAAAAAAAAAGGTAAAGTCTTTAAAGAGACAGAGTACAGATAGTTAAGAGATTAAAAGAAATAAAGAAAAATAAGCCCTGTAAAAATGGAAAATTCACAGAGAGTCTGGATTATGTACATTGTGTTTTCTTTAAAATTTTTGACTGTGAAGGAGCTAAGTACAGAGAGACATTTCATTACATGGGCTGCCAAGCTAAACCAGAATGGATATAAGGGTATTACGATTTCAAAATTTGGGTCTAAGGATATGATGCTTTGGAGAGGGTCTTCTTTTGTTTTCACAGAGGACCAGACCCTGTGGATTGCATCTATCCCGATATGGTATGATAGACCACGACCTCCCGAAAAGTTCCTGTGAACACCCTCAAAAAATTACTTCACTCAACTGCCAACTGAGATAAACCTGGCACACAGGTTACACCCTAAATGATCTGATTAACAGCGCCCCCATTCAGCAGGAAGCAGTTTGGAGAGAAAAAACTGCGCCCATGTTCCCAAATATGGTTTATAAACGTTCTTTTACATTTAAAGGGGGATATGATATAGGTATGAATAATTTGCATTAGTATAGATTTTGTTTTATTGATAGAGATTTAAGGTCAATTTTGTTATATGTATATGTATTTCTGATATTGATTAAGGTATTGTGATTGTGTAGTTCATTTAAAAATGTAATGTATATAGGTTGTTAATAGATAATCATAATAGTCAAGTTTGTAGTCATGTTAGTTAAGATTTTCTAGATGTACATAGATATATTTTAGATAGGCATTCTTTATATCTTTCAAAGATTATAGAATATGGCATTTTAAATGTTTTAATAACTTAGGATTTTTCATGACAATGAGACACTCTGCTCCTGGCAGCACCAATCTACTTCAAGAGGAAGATGGGCATCGAAGAGGATCCTTATGGAATTTGATAGCCATTTGGGCAAGAAACTGTTCTTGCCTGGACTATTGTATAAACTGGACACAGAGAACCCGCAGAGAGAGGACTACTGAACTTGCGTAAAGGTGAGATGATCTTTCGGGGTTCCTGATTCATGAAAGAGTCTGCAAGACATTCTGCAGGACAAGCAGATAGTGACTGCCTTTGAAATTTCCTGCTTTGTGGAAATGTCTGCTGGAAACTATGGGCCTGTAGGCCAAAGATGGATGCCCCAACGGTACAGAGGAACTTTGGGGGACTGTACAGGCAGCGAGATGTCTCTGTCATTTCTAGAGCTTTGGATTTCTTGTTTACTTAGGTAATATTATATCCTTCTGGAGTCTTTGATGGAGTTGAAGAATGGATAGGTAGTTATAGTTTTCCATTGTTATGATAAAAGATAAAATAGATATAAATATTCTAACTGTGATTCTTGCTTAATAACTGTTTTGCTATACGTAATTTTGCTATGTTAAAGCCTTCCTTTATTTTTGTTTAAACAGAAAAAGGGGAAGTGATGTGGGAGTGTCATATATCAATCTGTTGATTTCATTGGTTAAGTAATAAACAAACTGCTTGGGCTCATAGCTTAGAACATAGGTGGGTGGAGTAAACAGAACAGAAAGCTGAGAGGAAGAGGAAGTGAGGTAAGATGCCTCAGACAGAGACGCCATGCTCCCGGCTCCTGGGCAGAGACGCAATTCAGCTCCGACCCAAGATGGACGTAGGCTAGAATCTTCCTGGTAAGCGCACCTTGGGGTGCAACACAGATGATTAGAAATGGGCTAAATTAATATGTGAGAATTAGCCTAGAAGAGGCTAGATAGAAATGGGCCAAGCAGTGTTTAAAAGAATACAGTTTGTGTGTTTTTATTTCGGGCATAAGCTAGCAGGGGCTGGGGTGCTGGGGATGCAGCCCCACCGCTCCTATTACTACACTTCTCAAATTGTTCCACACAATAGAAACAGAAGGAACACTGCCAAACTTCCATTTTATGAGGCTTCAGTTACCCTGATACCCAAACCACAAAAAAATACAACAAAGATAGAGAATTAATCTCCCTCATGAACATGGATGCAAAAATGCTCAATAAAAAACTGGCAAACCAAATCTAAAAACACATATTTAAAAAATCATCCACTGTAATCAAGTAGACTTCATCCCAGAGATGCAGGGTTGGTTCAATATATGGAAATTTGTCAATGTAATAAACAAACAGAAAGAAGAAAAACACAAGACCATATCACTAGATGCTGAAAAAGCCTTTGAAAAAATCCAACACCCCTTCATGATAAAGGTCTTGGAGAGATCAGGGATACAAGGAACATATCTAAACTTAATAAAAGCAAGTTACAACAAGCTGACAGCCAAAATCAAATTAAATGGAGAGAAATTCAAAGCAATTCCACTGAAATCAGGAACAAGACAAGGTTGTTCACTCTCTCTATATCTATTCAATATAGTAATTGACGTTCTTGCTAGAGCAATAAGACCACAAAGGGAGATCAAGGGGATACAAATTGGAAAGGAAGAAGTCAAACTATCACTTTTTGCAGAGGGATAACTTTGGTTGGAATGTAAGATGAAATTTAAATAAGGAGGTGTGTCACTGGGGTGGACTTTGAGGTTTCCAAAGTCTGTTCTTTCTGCTTTCTGTTTTGGATCAAGGAGGAGCCAGTGCTCTTAACCACTGAGCCCAAGCCTGCACTTTTATATAATCAATTTAATCTAATATTTTTTGCTTTGAGGTAATTTTTTTCTATCAGGACAACTTTCAAGTTTGTAAGAATGTGGATCAAGTTTTGCCTTCATCCCTGCTATTTTGTGGCTTGCTTCAGCTTTTATAGATGGATAGAGGTGAGGCTTAACCCAGTGGGATACAATCAATAGACCAACCTAGTTGTTGCCAGCAAGTGCCTAATTGACCCGAGAAGGGTCTGTGAAGGTGATTGGACTCCTGCTTCTGAGGCTGAAAATAGTTCTTCCTCATTCTGACAAGTCCCTGGTCTTCCTTTCAGTCGCCTCAGCAGACAAGTCCTTGCTTTAACCTCCTCCTACTTTCTGCTCTAATCTATTGGAAAATGAACATGAGTCCTGGGCCTCTCCCAACACAGATTCTTCCAGGCTTCTCCTTTCATCTTTGATTCTACAGTTGAAATGATAAGTAAAAGTGACTTTACTGTTTTATTGGCAACAGAATATAAAGCTTTGGGGGAACACTTCTCTAGGGGGAATTTCTTTCTCTTTAACTGGGTCTCTGTTGTCATATCCATCCTTCTCAACAAAGCTAGACTTCAACTTCTACTTAAGACGCGCTAGCTACTCAGTTGTGGTCCTAATGATGTTCGGGATGCAGATGTCAGGTGTTGACTGAACACGCCTATTGTCAAGGCCTAAAACATAGCAACGAAAAGCACCCTCTGTTGGACTTGGCCCAAGGACCCACCACTGGTTTTCTGCCCTCCGAAAGGTGGATATCTACAGTGGCCGATACAGCTGAATGTGTCCCAGTATTTCACTGTGAGATGACCTCCCGTATCTTCCCACATTTCACTACCACGCTCTGTCTGCCTACCCCTTTTCTGACTCCAGTTACCTCCTGGGCCATCCCAGAGGGCAATGTTGTCTTTTGAGTTCTACAAAGCCCATTTTATTTCTTTATACTGATATATCCTTGCACATAATTGAAAATTAAAAAGAAAATAACCCAGCTTGTTTTCTTTACAAAAACCATTTCCAAAATTAACAATGTATTATGCCTGTGACAAAATCAATCCATCTGCTTCACGCGGATACAGCCTGGAAATAAACTTCTACAAGGTCGTTTGAGTTTATGTGTAAGATCTTAGGGTACTAGAAATTATCTAAGTCATGGGATGCCAAAGAATGCAACTCAAGATGACAGCCTGGGTAGATGCATTTCAGAAGGTTCTGGAAGGGTAACGAATGTTGGACCACAGAATTCCTGCCAAGAGTTAGCAAGTTCTTGCTCACCTAGGTCACAGACTGGACTTGAGACAGCAGTATGCTTCGAGATTTTACTCAAAGGAAAATACGATTTTCACCTTTAAATGGACTCCACTTCTGCTGGGCTACATTCGATAGTACTAATACCAAAGTATTTATCATTTAATTGAGGGGGAAAATGATCTGTACAATAATACATACAATCTTTGGGAAATATTTTAGGGTGTATATATGAAGAAAGAGCTATTCAATGTTATCCAAATTTCAGCAAAAAAAAAAAAGTGACAATCTGATGTTGGAGAAATGATACATTTGTATCCCCTCTTTCTGCACCAGAGGTTCGGTGTGATGAAAGTTCTACTGCAGGAAGGTGTGACCAAGTAGGACTGACTCACCCCTCCTGGTCTGAGAATATGACTTTACCAGTAGAAGCAAGATGCTGGCATCTCTTATTTTCTCCACTTCAGTCACAATAGCACAGAAGCACTGTTGCAGACAGTGGCAAGCCTGGGACTCTCTTCCTCCAACAATTCCTCACTCCCAGGGCCGAAGCTTCACTGTGACACTTATCCCAGAGCGCCCTGCCCAAGTTTATTTCTAGGGCAAAGATCTCATACTAGCAAAGACAGCTGAGAAGGCCAGGAGTTATGGTCCCGCCCTATCTTTGCATATAAAGGGGTGTCACTTCAAGGGAAGAAAGCCTGGATCACAGCCTCGCTCTGCTACAATGGTGCCAAGATAGAACCAGAGAGGCAAGCCTCAACAGCCAGAGCTTCTGCTCAGGAGAGCGACTTCACCTGGAACAAAGCGTGGGAAGGGCCACGCAGACGAGTGTTGGTAAAAGCAGATTTTGTGGGTGAGCAATGAAGAGTTTCCAATAATTTCACAATCCTTTTGGTGGCGAAGAGAAAGAATGTATTGAAACTAAACAGTATGTCTGCTAAAAGCTTTACAGAAAGAATTGTGCAAAGATCTAAGAAGAGTTTCTGTGGCCTGAGCAGCCACAAAGATTGGCAATATTCTGGCCCTTCCAAAGGATTTCACTAAGTGAAGCAGACTGGGTCTTGGCATAGGTGCAAGAAGTGGTGAAAATCCTACAGCATCTAGTTTATGATAACAGAAACTAACAAACTATCATGCTACCAATCGGAGCAAAACACCTACAAGCTGATGCTAAGGAAAGAACCCAGCACAAACTGGTAAAAGGCAGTCTGGGAGGCAGTCACATGCTCAAGATTGAAAGGCTCAGAAGTGACATCACAGAGTACTACAGTGTGTGTGGGGGGGAGCACTACATAAATAAACAGGAGGCTCTAGGAGAGAAGACAGGCACCTGGAGAACCTACAGCACGTGACCCCAAACACCCAGTGTCCACAGAAAACTGATTATAAAGTGTGCAGGTGTGAGCCGCACGAGATGAAGACCAGAGCGAGCCTTCCATTGGCCTTTGAGGAGGTACAAATGTTGTACGTAGGAAACAAAAATCCAAATCAATAATTACAAGCATGTTTTTAAAGTAAAAATTCATGCCCCATTTTTTAAGTATTTCTGATAGCAATGTTTAGCACAATAAAAATGCAGAACTATTTTAAAAGTTGAGATTCTGAGGTTGAAAATAACTGAAATAAAAATTTTTCATGAGAGTAGCTCAATAATAAATTTGCACTGCTGGGAGAAACTATAAAATCTTCAATCATAAATCAATAGAGTATGCAACCTGAAAAACAGAAGAAATAATGGCTAAGAAATAATGGCTCAGAGTGAGGCCCATGCAGGCAATGGGAGAGGGAAGGCCATGCATGTACCACATGCAGACAAAGGGAGAGTAAGGCCCAAGTACGCAACCCATGCAGGCAATGGGAGAAACAAGAAAGGAAAGACAGCAGGAAAATGAGAGAATAGAATAGGGAGATGGATTCATAAGTAAGGGCACCAGCTGCCAAGCTGATCACTGCAGCTCCATCCCCAGGAACTACATAGTGAACGAAGAGAACTGACTCCTTCAACTTGACCTCTGACCTCCACATGACCCCAACATAAGCACCATGATGCATACACACAACATGAAAAGATAAAATAAAAAGTATTTTAAAAGTTAAAAAACTAACAGCTAAAAATTTAACAGATCTTTTGAAAAATAATCACCCCATCTGAGACTCAACAAGCTCAAATACAACAAAGACAGATTCAATGGACATAGCAAAAACACAGACACTAACCACAAAATGAAACTCTTACCCCAGAAAGAAAGCAACAGTGTATAAGGCAGAGGCTCTCAACCTTCCTAATGCTGTGACCCTTTAATACAGTTCCTCACAATGTGGTGGCCCCCACCGGAAAATTATTTCATTGCTATTTCATAGCTGTAATTTTGCTACTGCTACGGATCATGATAAAAATATCTGATGTGCAGGGTATTTGATGTGCAACCCGTGTGAAAGGGTCATTCGACCCCCAAAGGGGTCACCACCTCAAGGCCAACCCCCACTGATATAAGGGAAAACCAATAAGATTAACAAACAGATTCTCATCAGAAGCAATGGAGCCCTAAGGCAGCTCAGAGTGTTGTGGGTGGGTTACAGCCAACAAAGTTATCTTTCATAAATTAACATGAAATAATGGTCTTCACAGTTAAACAAAACAGAAGAGCTGTTCAGAACTAACACCATAAAAAACATGAACTGAAGTTCCTTGAGTTGAAATGGAAGAGGAATTACATGTAATGGTGATTTACGTTGGCAGTTATGCAAGGTAACTGTGACTTCTAAAAAAATATTTAAATTTATTTCATTTGTATAAGTGTTTTGCCTGCATGTATGCCTGTGCTCTGTATATATGTATGTACAGTGTAGTACATGTAGTAACAGCATGTATGTATGTGTGTGTATGCCTAGTGCCTGCAGAAGCTAGAAGAGGGTGTTGGACCCCCTGGAACTGGAGTTATAGACAGTTATGAGTTTCCACATCAGTGCTAGGAATCTAACATGGGTCTTTTGCAAAAGCAACCTATGTCAACAACTTTTAAGCCAACTTTGCAGTCCTATGCTTCCACTTTTAACTGCTACACTAGAAAGTATTTACTTAGTACAAAAAAAAGCAAAAAGAAATAGGATTTAAAAAAAATCCATGAGCTGAGCCTGTTGCAGTGGTGTACTCTGTAAGCCCAGGACCGGGGGAGGCGGAGCCATGAGGAGCCCTGGGGCTTGCTGGCCACCCATCTATCCAATTGGTGAGATCTAGGTTCAGAGAGAGACCTTGGATCCAAGCATAAAGATGGAGAGTAATTGAGGAAGGTGCCTCATGTTGACTCTGGTCTCCAGTTCATGTATGCACTTATACAAGCTCACCCACACACATCTGCCCATACCAACACCTGTACCTACTAACACACACACACAAAATCCATGGGCTGGAGAAAAAGAACGAATAAAGAGCAGGAGTAAATGCAACCTCACCAATAATAAATTTTAACTTGAGTGCATTAAGCATCCAATAAACAAAGCAAGGGTAATTATACCATATTTAAAAAGAAGGTTCAGCCACATTCCCTATAGAAGAGATATGCTTTCTGTTCAAAGCAGCAAACTGGAAGCCAAAGTGCTAGAAACAGTAGCAAGTAGCAGCCCTGGCTGGAGTGGTCTACACTAGTAGCAGGCAGAACAGAATTAAAGACAAAATATTGCTAAAAATGAAAAGCAATGCCCATAAAGACCATTTAGGTGTTCAGAGCATTGCCTGTATTTGCATATGATGCAATCTATATAGAAAGTCTTGAGGATACCACTGGAAGTCTATTAGAAGTAACAAATATTCATCAAAGCTGCCCAATATGATATCTACACATAGAAACCCATATGTACCTCTATATGTATTCTATGGGCAATTTGGAAATTAGGTTAAGAAAATATTTTTATTTATAATGTCATCAGACAGAATAAAATACACATTCCCACATCCTTGCACTCAGTCTCTGGGGAATAAGCGAGGGAGGCTTTGTGAGTAGCTTTCTCACAGTGAGACAGTTGATGCCAAACCAACACCAGTTTCAGTAAAAAGAAAGGAAGGAAGGAAGGAAGGAAGGAAGGAAGGAAGGAAGGAAGGAAGGGTATTAGAACAGGCAAAAGAGCCCAGCATCCCTCTGGCAGCCCTCCCAGACTCCACTCTTAAAGCTGCAGAGGGCAACAGTGGAGGACAGGGGCTTTGCTAAGAATGGAGTCTCAGAAAACCTGCACCCTAATCAATGTGGAGAATTTACACAGGAAGGAGGGTGCTGCATGGTAGCTAGCAGAAGTAGAAGCAGAATCCAAAAGAAAAACAACAAAACAAATCAGAGAATTTAAAAGCACAACCAACGCTGGCCTCATGATCAGCTCTTCAGTCCAACCAGACAGAAATCTTGGGGTCTGTGTACCAGAGGGGCCAGGAAAATCCTCTCGCTGGCATTTTACCAGAGCAGCTGCAAGAAGCCACTTGGAAATTACCCTGACTAGGTCAGTAGCTAGGCAACTCCAGAGGTAAGATCCCTCTGTGAACAGCCCTCTCTGGGACTCAGGGAAGAAGGGTGTTGCTGGTGCACGTATCACCTCTAGCTAAAGGAAAACCTGCAGTCAAAGCGGTGCTATGTCCCACAGGGGTGCAATCTTAGAGTGGAGTGAGATTTTCCAGTTCCCCAGAAGAGGGCTGAGCGACAACTGTTTAAAGGCACTAGGGCACATGCCAGTGGAAAGCTTGCCAATAGCTCTTCCTGGTGCCTGGAGATTGAAAGACCCTGTTATCGTGCCCACTACATAACCCACAAGCCACCTCCTTTGGTTATGGGGTAAACAACACTAACATATCAACACAAGAAGCCACTAAGCCATTTAATGCCACTAAAGGTTCTGTTCTCTTTGGAGGACGCCAACCCAAATAGCCAGAGAAGGAAGAGCAAGATGGCATAGAAACATAACCAGCACCTGCACTCAGGCAAGGGATGGCACAGGGACTGCACCTCTGCGGAGGCCTGACACCACACAACGGCCCTCTGCACCTGCACACAAGGAGTACCTGCACGGAGGCACCTGCACCTGGACACACAGGAGGGACTGCATACAGACTGTCTGCACCTGTGTGCATATGAGTGCTAACACGGAGACACTCTGCACCTGGGCACCCCTGCAAGCGATCCCACAGGGACAGTCTGCCCTGCCACATACACAGCCTGGGCCCGTCTTCAGCAACTGCACCAGCACAGAAGAGAGATCTAATTTTAATTTTGTGGAGTGCTCTGTCCTGCTTTCCAAAGGAAGGATGGCCTGGGACTGGAGTCTCCCAGACACAGCTTCCCAAGGATTGGGGTTGTTTCAGGCCATATTCCAACTCTTTATATATTTCTCTCTCCATCATTCCTTCAATGGCACTACCTCCTTGTCCCCTCCCTTCCCGATAACACTCCCCTATTGACTCCATCTTTTTCTATGTTTTCTGAAGCTCTCACACTAATTGTTAGTCTGTTTGCATTCCTAACTTCAATAACTAGTAACATAGCACACAACCTTCGCTCCTTTACACTGACAAAGCAATTGGAGTGGGCTGTAATTTTTAATTGGCTATGGCTTTTCTCTCATAGTAGGTCCATCTATCAGTTGCAGGTGCTTCTACTCTTGGGGTGGTAATGGAGATCATATTTGGTGCACTGGGAATATGAACTTAAGGTTTAGCCACTGAGATACTTTCCCCTAGAGAGGAGAAACAAACCTTCAACCCTATTCTCAGCTAGCCCCACTTGAACATTGAAATATTTGAATTGAAAAAAATATTAAAATTAAAAAAAATCAAGCCAATGACCTAATCACAGATGTTCAAGGCCCAGTGCAGAAAAAAGATACAGAACCAAATATAGAAATCAAACTTTTTCCTTTGTATCAAGCAGGAGCATGCTGAGAAAAAGCCTAGCAAACTTCTCATTTACAATTAAAGATATTCACAGAAAACATAATATTGAACAAAAAAGAACAATGCTAGCAGTACCAAACCCTACTTGTTAAAACACCTATTTCCAAATTATACTACAGAGTCATAGTAACAAAAACAGCATGGTAGGGCACAGATCAAAAGAACAGAATAGCCATAACTAGACTCACAATATAGTCAAAAATAATTTGACAAAGATGCCAAAACTGTGCTTCAGAGAAAAGAAAGCCTTAAACAAAGGATGCTGAGTCAATGGGATGTCAGCAGAGAAAAGAGTGAGACCTTGTCCCCCTCTCATCCAGTGCACAGACCATCCAGGTCAACTCTAAGTGGGTCAGAGACCTCAGCAAAAGATCTCAAGTTCTGAAAATGTCAGAGACCAACATGGACAAAATCCTTCACGGTACAGGGATGAGGGGCTGAAGAGATGGCTCAGCGGTTAAGAGCACTGGCTGCTCTTCCAGAGGACTGGAATTCAGTTCCCAGCACCTATGTGGTAGATAAAGTCTGTAACTCTAGTTCCAAAGGCTCCAGTGCCCTCTTCTGGCCTTCACAGGCACGACATGCTTGTGGGCCCAGACACATCTGCAGGCAAAATACCTATACACATAAAAAATTAAAATACATTTTAAAAATAATAAAAAGTACTCCTACAGCTCAGGAAACAAGACCAAAAACTAACAAGCCATATCACATTCATTTCAAAAGTTTCTGCACAAAAAAGGGAAACAGCCATCTGATCCAAGACACAGCTTATGCAATGGAGAAAAACTGCCAGCTACACATCTGACATGAGTAATATCTAGACTATATAAGAAACTCAGAAAATTAATATGGAAAAATACATATATGGGTTAGTGAAATGAAAGACAGTTCTCAAAAGGTGAAGTTCAAATGGAAAACCATGAAAATATGTTCAATATCCTTAGTCATTGAGGAAATGCAAATTAAAACTACATTGAGATTCCATCTTTTCTCAGTCAAAATGAGACGCTAAGACAATGACCAACTAGGGCTGGAGAGATGGCTAAGTGTACTTGCTGCTCTTGCAGAAGAGCCAGGTTCTGTTCCCAAGGCCTGTACCAGGCAGCTCGCGGTCACCTGTAACTCCAGTTCCAGGGGATTCAATGTGCTCTTCTGGCTTTCATGGGCACTGCCTGCCTGTGATGCACACACACACACACACACACACACACACACACACACTGTGCATGCGAATGACAATAAATACTGTAAAGGATTCAGGGTAAAGGGAACACCTGTGCACTGCTGGTAAGAACATGAAGTGGTACAGCCGCTATGGAAATAAGTGTCATGATTCCTTAAAACAGCAAAACTGGAACTGTCATGTGACCCAGCAGTACCATTCCTGGGATAAACCTGAAGTGCCCTAGATTAGCATATCACAGAGGCTCGCAAATCCATGCTTACTGCAGCACGGTGACTCAATCATGGAAGCTCTGGCGATGTCCATCAGCAGACGAATCCACGGTGAAAATGAGGTACACACCCACAGTGGGGTTCTACTCAGCCATAAAGAATGAAAGCATGCCACTCACTAGAGGATGAATACAATTAGAGGTTATCATGTTAGTTGAAATAGGCAGGACTTCCATATCACGTGTCCTCTCACTTGTGGATCCGTGTGTGTGAGTGTGTGTGTGTGTGTGTGTGTGTGTGTGTGTGAAAGCACAAAGGAGCCTGGAGAAAACTGTGGAAAGGAGGAACTGCGTGAAAGGGAAAGGCACACAGGGAGAATATGGTCAAAGTTAAGATACACTTGAAGAAATTGTCTTTGTGAAACCAATCACTATTTACAATGAACATATACCAAAAAGAAAAAAAAAGTTTTTAAAAAACTGATGCTTAATTTATTATGAAATATTCAATAGCATTTTAAAGTCTGCAAAAAACCCAGAATTCAATTTTAAACTTCATAGATGTGTTAATTTTTCACTAAAAATTCAGTGAAAAGCAAAAACAAAAGCAAAAAAACCTGTTCAGGATAAAGATTTCAAGTGAAAAATTTGTTTGCAATAATAACCCCCCAAAATGAAGCTATTGCTGATTTTTCTAATGAGAAGAAACACTGGGAATGTAGTTTACAATTTTAAAATGACATTTGGAGCAAGAGGATGGGTTCATTTGGGGGGACAGGTGAAAGAATAAGCTTGGGAGTCAATCCTCTGGTGTGTGGCTTTAGAGTGGAAGTAGGCATGGCCGAGGAGGAACCCACAACCCACAATTGCTATCAAACCACTATTTCTATTACAGCAGTCAGATTTCCCCTTAAATAATACTGGGGAACAAAGCCTAAGCAAATAAAACACGACAGGCAAGCAAAAAGACTAAAGAAAGGGAACAATAAAAACCAAAGTTATATCTGTCCCAGTAGGTACATGAAACACCACAAAGCAACACAGAAATACTATAAAGCAAGGTAGTATAATATATTCAGGGCCTCACAATTCTATCCTGGAAGCCAGACACAGTGAGGTGGCTGGAACACCAGGAAGAGTTCAATGTCCCATTTCCAACAAGACTGGTGACCAGATAAGGGCTCAAAGGAGCAGCTGAATGAGTGAGAAAAATCAGGACCAGACAAGAATGCTAATATAGCGGGTGGAAAAGTCAGCAGTATTGGGTAAGACGTGTCAGCACTAAAGGGAAATGAGAGGCTAAAAAAGAACTAACAGAATGAGTCAACCGGTCAAATGAAAACACATCGGGGAAGCATTATCAATAGACAAGACCAAGTAGAGTAACCAACATCAGAGATGGAGGGTTTACTCAGGCTTACTCATTCTCTTCATGTGTTTGTATATATTGTTGCTCCAATTCTGTGATTCAAAGCTAACATTGACAGTCAGGAGAAAACATGTAAAAGGTATCTTGTGTCTAAGCCACCGCGTTTTCCAAACTGAACAATAAGCTCCTAACGTTCACACAGAACAGAAGAGACCCAGTCAAAAGCCCAGCCAATAATATCGAAAGAAAAATGGTCTTGAAAGCTCACATTTCCCAATCCAGACACTTGTTACAAGGTTACAGTGATCAGGGGAAGGTGTGCTGGAATTGACACAGATCCGCTGGGTAGATAGGAGATTCCAAAAGTCACTTGATTCTTAAAGACTTATAAACATTTGTGTCCCTGTATGTACATGAGAGTGCAGTGCCCTCGAAGGACAGAAGAGGGTGCTGCATCCCCTGGAGCTGGAGTTACAGGCCTTTCTGAAATGGGTCCTAGGAACTGAACTGGGGCCCTTGCAAGAGTAGTAAACAGCCTTAAGTGCTTACTCATCTCTCTAGCCCCACCAGAAGTCATCTTTACACTTATGAACTACTGGGTATAGTGGTATATTATTTGTGTTTTGAGTATTTTCTCTGAATTTGTTAAATGCAAATGAACTAGACATTGCTGATGTATTTATTGCCTGTATATGTTGAATATAGTTATTTTATTTATTATATATAGTTTTCCTTATATTAATTATAGCCTTTTATTTTAGACCAAAAGGGGGAATATAGTGGTATATCATTTTTGTTTTAATAAATAAAACTTGCCTGAAGATCAGAGGGCAAAGCAGGCCAGGGAGTAGTGGCACACACCTTTAATACCAGGACTCGGGAGACAGGCAGAAAGATCTCTGTAAGTTCAAGGCTACCCTAGGCTACATAAGATGGATCCAGAAACAGATCCAGGAGGAGGTGGCACACACCTTTACTCCCAGCATGTAGGGCCCTGGTCTGCCCTTGTTCCTGGGGTGCATCTGAAGGACAGTTCCTGGTCAGCTAACTAAGCATCCTGTTTGTTTCTGTGTTCTCCCTGCCCTGCCTGGTGATTAGCTGTAGGCCATTGTCTCCATTGTTAATATGGTAATTTCCCACCTGCCTGGGCGGAGATCCTTGTGCAGCAGTTAGGTAGAAAAGGACTCCCCCAAATCTGAATAAACTGCCATTCAGCTGGTCTCCTTTCGAATGACCCTGGTTTCTGTGTGTGTTCTTTCAATCTCCAGGCCTTTGCCCGACTTGCGTACGGGTACAGTGGCGCGCGAACTGTACCGAGGGTGTAACACAGAATCGGGTGTTACACCAGCACTAGGTAGGTAGAGATAGAGCAATACAGCTGGGCAGAGAGGGGACTATAAAGGGGAACAGTTAGGAACTCACTTGAGTGTAGAGTCTGAGAGCAAAGGATCACCCCTTTGTTTGTCTGAGCCTCGGCAGAGTTAAGATCTCTCTAGTGGTTGGCTGCTTTGCCTTCCTGATTTTCAGGTTGAACCCCAATATCTGTCTTTGGGTTTTTATTAGTCGTGCTATAACTGGGCATTCAAAAATGGCCCCCAAACAACCCAATAACAAAAATATAAGGTAACAAAGCTCGGGGGCAGATGTACTTATACCGTGATGTCTTCCTCACACCACCTTCTAGTGGTTCCAGTTCGGATATTAAAAGTCTTTGGTCCACTTGGACTTGATTTTTGTCTGAGTGAGAGACAGAGGTCTAGCTCCATCCTCTCCATTCAGCTATCTGAGACCGTTCATGGGTTCCCGGTGAATAACCATATACAATGGAGCCTGACACTTTCCTCGTGCCATCAACGAAAGTTAACTCACTTGCCTAAACCCAGACGCTAAAATTATTTCACAGGAGATAACAGACCGTAAAGCATGAGGGGCCTTGGGAGGAGGCAGCGGTCTCGTAGATATGGCGCCAACTCATCAACAGGGATAATTCTATATTTCAGAGCACATATTTCTGAGAAAATAGAGTGGTGTGCAGACTTAGCCAGGATCCTGGCAGCTCACTAATGAAAGACTCAGTAGCCCAGAGTTCAAACAGAGCCAATTGTTTAAGGAGTTAGTCTTCAAAAGAGACACACGAATGGCCAATATGTACATGAGAAATGTGCACTAAAATCGGTCATAGAGAAATGGAAATCAAAACCCTACTCAGATACGTCTAGGTGGCAATAAGGCGGGGACATGGGAAGTGGAACTTTACAAACTGATGGTGACAAAATATAATGATGCAGCCACATTGAAAAATGACTTGGTAGTAATTCAATATTAAATATACACTTATATTTAATAACCTAGCAACTTTGTTCTAAGGACGAACAGAGCACACCCACGTGAAAGTGTGTCCATGTCTGTTGCTAAGAACATGATACCCAGCTGGAACTGGAAAGCAGCAGCAACCCAGTGACCATCACCGATGAAGTGGGTCCATCAAATGTGGTCTATCCTTGCACAGGAACATGAAAAGGAAGCCAAGGGGCAGCCCGTACATGCTGCACCATGTCTGGAAAGCCGTGTGCTAGGGGAATAACACCAGTCAAAAGACCACTTAAGTGATTTTTATCAGAATGAGAACAAAACCTATAAGAGAGGAAGATTAATTCTTGAGGCAAGTCGAAGGGGTAGTGGTGGAAGCAATGACTAATGGGCGGAGAATTGACAGAAGTCGCTTGCACATCTCTGTGGATATACCAACCCCTATATATGCTAAATAGGCACATTTCATGTATGTGTGTTATATCTCAATAAAACTGAGTTTAACCAACCAGTTGAGGCTGTGAATTTTACTTCATCATGAGCACTTGACCGTCCAGTTTTCCACAGTCAGAAGCTACCAGCAGCACTGGCGGCATCTCGTCCTGGATGTGCAGACATCCATGAGGCAGTGTGTGCAGTTGGCTGGTAAATGCACAGGGTACCAGAAGATGCTATAGAGTGCAATGCAAAACAGCAATTAAAATGTCCCCAGATGTTCACTTTGATGACAAAATAGAAGGCTTCTGAAATAGAAGACAAAACCCAGTTCAGGAGCACTCCAATGCGGAAGGCATTCTAAATTTAGCTGCAGCATTAAGTTCATTTGTTGAAGGAAGGCGACGGGGCTGGCATCTCTGGTTCCCATGGCAATTCTCTCCAATAGACAGGTTTGCTCCTGTAACTTTGAATTCCTTTTGCTTGTACATTATTCATACATTTTAAATGGCACCTTCTGTCATGGTTTCCCCCCAGATACTAAAAACTTCCTCCAAGTTCCATTACAATTTGAATATGTAATTTGTTTCCCATAAGCAAACCACAAAGGAACTTAAGTTCAAATAAGATCATTGCTCTCCTGTCCTGATGACATAGCTAAGATCTGAGAGAGTCACCAAGCCAGAAACTGGGAATTAGGAGGGCCTATGGCTCTCAGAAAAGTTACAGTCTTTGCCAACAACTTCTGACACTACTATCAGGACAAACACAGCCAAGTGCCTTGGGGAACTTTTACTGGGGTCCCCATAAGAACCTTGGCCCCACAACTCTGTAGTCCACTGACATTTAGGAGAGGGACTAGGAAAGAAAAGAGTGGGAAGCGTTTGGTTCTTGTAGGGTGGCTGTGTATGTGTATTTTGGATAAAGAAAGGAAGTGAAGACTTACAGAAAAAGGGTCCCAACTGCCCATGTGACTACTCTGCTAAGTGTATTCACATGAGTTACAGAAATTAATCCACAAAGTGATCCTTTGACAGATAGATGTATTAGTGTTTTAGCTATTTTTCTACTGCTGTGATGAGACACCATTACCAAGGCAACATATAAAAGGAAGCATTTAATTTGGGATTCTCAGTTCCAGAGAACTAGAGTCTGTGACATAATGATAGGGAGCGTGGCAGTAGGCGGGTGCAGTGCTGAGACAGTAGCTGAGAGCTTACATGCTGATCCATAAGCACAGGCAGAGAGCTAACTGGGAGTGGTTTGGGAAACCTCAAAGCCTGCCCCCAGTGCACACCTCTTCCAACAAGACCACACCTCCTAATCCTTCCCAATACTTCTACCAACTGGGGACCAAGCATTCAAGTTTATGAGCCCCATGTGGGCCATTCCCATTCAAACTACCACAATCAGTAAAGTTACATTTCTAGAAGAAACTAAATTTCAGTACAGCTAAATCATCTGCTTAACAGGGCATGGTGCCTCGTGCTTTAATTTCAGCTTTTGGGAAGCTGTGGCAGGTGGATTGCCATGAGTTCATGGGCAGCCTGGGCTGCAAGTGAATTCTAAGTCAGCCTTGGCTATAAAGCAAGAGTCTCAAACAAGCAACAAAGGGAACAAGACAAACACGCACGCAAACACACACACACACACACCACTTGTGTCGGTGCTAGAACTTGACCTTCAACCGTGCCAACCCATCCCCCATATTCCTACACCGGGATGGTTTTGTGGTGACATGGACGCCCACCCCCAGCCCAGATCCAGCAATGGGGTCTGAGAGTGGGTGAGCTTTTCTGAAAGGAACTAAATACCTATCACTGTGCAGACCTTAAACACCCAGAAATGAAAGAGAGAGAAGAGATGCACATAATCATTAAAAGAATATTACATACTTATCAGCAAGTAACATGCTTTGGGAATTAAGATATTTATTTATTCAAATGATTCAGATATGTCTCTCTCTAAATGAATGTTGGGAATTGTGTGTGGCTGTGAGGAGAGGAGAACAGAGGATCTGTTTCCAGCAAGGTCTGTGCTATGTGAGGAAGAAGTAAAACTCAGACACCATCTAAAAAGAAAGCTGAATTTCCTACCAAATCAGAAATCCTTCTAAATTGAGTGAATTAAGTCTCTGAGCTAGAAAAGAGGAACAGCCTCAGCTGAACAGTGTTCAGGGGCTGTGCGTCGAAGGCCTGTCCTGGGAAAAGAGTGCAAGCCTGGGTACAGAACTCATGGACACCTGAGCACCGGATGGAAGAAAGCAGTGCCCTGCGGTGTACAGTACGGACAGGTCCTGTTCAAACTGTGTCAAAGGAAGCCGAAATTCACCCTCACAACAGGGCAGTCTGCAAACTCAGCAGTTTGGCTTTTATGTCAAAGTTTACCCACCCAGAATCATCTCGGTGTTTTTATCAGAGCTCCCTGTAGCATCAGCTGAGGATGCTACAGCGGATGGCCTTCCAAAAACAGAGGGGACTCAATCATGTCTGCCCTCTGTACAAGAAAAGGGAATTCTGCATGTTTATGAGATGTGCCAACCTTGTAGTTACTTTAAAGGGTTATTTTCTATGCATTTCCACCATGAGTGGTTGAAAAACAACAACCCTCTGGAACAGTGTTCACTTATTACACCAACTATAAATAAGGACATAACCTATAGATCATTCTAGAAACATCTAGAAAATGAACATGTGGACTCCAACAGAAGGCTGGCCTGACACTAGCAATGTCAACCTGCTGAGAAATCAAGGGCAGCTTGTCTAAGATGGAGAGAAGACCAGCCACTTACAGGACCCGAGTTCTGGCTATCAGGAAGCACCTCAGAAAGTTCCCTACACAGTTAGAGCCTCTGTGTGTTTGATGCCACACCTTGGAGAGGTCATATCTACAACTGCTAGCCATGACAAAGAAGGAAGTTTCCTCTGCAGAGAAGAGCATCAAACCCACTGATTCTTCCTTCCTCCTTCTGTCTTTACCCACTGGGTACCCCCTGAGTTCTATGATGGAGGAAACCCTAGTACATCTGGAGACACAGTATACAGTGATCACTAATGCCAGGTGGGAAACAAGGGGAGGAGACCTCTGGGTTATGTGAAGTTTGTGGGGACCAGGAAGGACTATGTCAGGGACAGCTGTGTTCTGACACTCAATGTCCTCCCCACGCTAAATGGTCCCATTGCAGATCTGAGAGACTGCAATCTTGAGAGCACAAATCCCTCTAACAAAAGCTCCTGGAGGTACTTTTATGCCTTGGCTATCTGTTATCACAAAATTCACAAGAGCTCCCTGAGTCTCCTGACAAGATCGTCTCTGTGGGGGTCACATGGGATGCTTTGGACGCCGTGACAAAAAAGCAATGCATGCCAAGATGAAGACTGGTGAGGAAATCCTGCTGAATAAACACCACGGGTGAACGACTCGAAGAGCGAGATGCGCTCAGCCTCACTCACCGGAAATCCTCCCGAGTTGCTCAGACATGACGTAGTGACAGTCCAGTGCAAACACTGGATTAGTGACATCAGAAAGACAAGGCGCTTGTGTTGTCTTCAGAAGAATGGGCTTTGGCTGTGTTTTGAAATTCCCATCAACTACTCAGTGTGAACTGAAAAGTTTACCACTTATGAATGTAGCCAGGGTTGGATTTTTGAGAGTCTCCGTTCCAGGTCAAGAAGCAGAATGTATGTAAGGGAGAAGTGGGGAACTTGGAACAAATGCAGCCACAAAAGCAGTCAGAGGGACGTTCTTCCTCTGTTCCTTTGAGAGCTCAGCTGACCACACTGGCACCTTAAACTTCTGCCCCGAAGGGAAAAAATTCACGTATTTTTTTTTTCATTAACATGGGGTCTTTCAGGAAAGTCCATTTTTAAGTCATTCTTGCCAAGCCATATTGCTCAAGCTGTTTTTGCTTTGTTTTTGTTTTGTTAATATGCCATCAAATTTCTGGTGAATTTTATAGGCAATCAAAAGGAAAGTAGATATTTTATTCTGAAACTTCCTGATGAATCTGGTACCTGGTGTGATTTGGGAGGCACTGAACAGTGTGCAAAGATCAATACTGAACTAAAACCATATTTAAAAAAGAAAATGCAGGGCCAGAGAGATGGGTCAGCAGTTAAGAGCACTGGCCAGGGTTTGATTCCCAGGACCCATGTGATGGCTGACAACAATCTGTAACTCCAGTCCTAGGGGATCTGACGCCCTCTTCTGGCCTCTGTGCATACTGTGTGCACTTGGCACATAGACATACTTTCAGGCAAAACACCCATACACATAAAATAATAAACAAACAAATACATAAGTGAATAAACAAACCAAAACGCCTTTTTAAGCCTGGAATCCCTTTTAGGATTTACTGTGGGCTCTGTCTTAATTGCGCAGGACTTTTTCATGGGAGAGCAGAGACCTGCTAATAAAGGGGGGCATTTTAACCAGCTGTCTTTCATGGGAGAGCAGAGACCTGCTAATAAAGGGGGCATTTTAACCAGCTATCTTTGACACTCGAGATGCAGCCAAGCCAGCTTCTACTTCCTGGGTGCCCTTCCCCAGGTTGTCTGTGAAGAGCTTGAGGTACAGACTCACCTGGAAGTGAGTCTAAGACTGCCCCTAGGTTACTCAAGCCCCTAACCTCAGACTGCAAACCCAAGTGAAGCTCTGGACAGAGGGGGAGGATCTTGGGCACCTTTTTCACCAAGCTCCTTCATGGAGAGTAAGTGCATACTGGCGCCCTTCTCCAGATGGCTAGAGAAGAAACTAGCAACAGCGAGTCCTATCTGAGTCAAGGCGAGGCTCCAAGCTGCCACTCTGAAAGGCAATACGCAGATGCCTCAGCTTCCGAATGCAGCGGAGGTTTTGCCAGGGACCTTTCTCAAGGTCTACCTGTACACAGGTCTGCAGCATGGCCCTTCAGGAGCAATCATATGTATGTGCATGTGAATATGTGTGTGTGTGGGGGGGTGTGTGCACACACACACACACACACACACACACACACACACACGGAGAGAGTCAGAGACAAAGTGTGAAACTAATACTGTTATAGCGGAGAAATACCCCCGAGTCCCAGTGAGAACTCACCTCATACTCAGGGAAAATATGGAAGAAATCCTTTCAAAATAATAGCGCATAGGTCCAGTTCTGGCACACCAAAAGAAACCAGCATCCATAGAAATTGTTTGAGCTCACGCAGGTCTTAGTTATAACATTCTCGGCATGCTCTTGGATATGGAAAGGGGCTAATAGCCAGCTGTGGACCAGGGTGTCATAAACCACATGTTTTAGGGTGACTTTTGTGTGATTCAGCCATAATGGGTTCGTAGGTTTTAGGGTAGGGGCGTGTGGATTAAAAATGTTAGGTAGGAGGAAGAGAGATGTGAAAGAAACATGGAGACATAGGATAGGACCAGGAGGGCAATTCAGTGGATACTGAATACTGAATTTGCCCGTGGTTAATTTTTATATACTTTTATACCCCAATACAAAAGGAAGAAAGAAGGCAAAAGACTGCTTTACCATGACACAAAGGACAACCACAGCAGTCACTTGCTTCAGTACTTGAGGCATCAAGCGTTATTTACTGAGTAAAGCATTGGATGTTTCCAGCAGGATATGTAACGGGTACATCCTCGACCAAGCATCCTGTAGGCAGCCACTCCCTATGTCAAACCTCCTATTTTAAAATAAAGGAGCAGAAATAGGCTTAAATTCTCTGACCTTTGGTCAGGGTAGAACAGATCCACCTCTATGGGCCATCTTAATGTCCAAAGCACCAAGTAACCATACCCTGGGTCACAATATCTTGTTTGTAGCCACACCTGCTGTCAACAACTTTAAAAGAGCAAAAAAACTAAGCTCAAACTCTCGGACCTCCAGTCAAGGTGGAACAGGTTCATGTCTGTGGATCCCCACACCTGGGGTGTTTCTTTGTGCTATGGGAATGGACTTTAATTGGTGGCAATTAATTGCCAAACATTAGCAGAAACATTTTCCCAACACCCTAAATTTTAATTATGTCAGAGGTCCAAATCTTTGCACGGTTTTGAGACAAGGCTGGCCAGTATGCTACTGATCCGTGAGTACTCCCTTAGCAAAATCTTGCATAGCTTAATATTTCTGAAGCAGCTGGAGTAAACTCTTTGTAACATCACTATATTGTTTCCAGTTCCTCCTAGAACATGGAAAGGGGAGGGGCCAGGCAGGAGAGAACCAGAACTGGGCTCAGAGCAGCATCCCTGTGGCTTGGGAAAGATGAGGGACCAACTTCCTAAAGACTCATCAATTCATCACAGCCTCCTCCTCTGCCCTAAGGGAAACCCAGGGATGCCTGGGGAGGAGAGCAGGGCTTCACAGGCCAGGAATCTTAGAAGCCACTGCTAGACGCCAGGTTTACCTTATGTCCCCTTAGCCTTGAGGATGATCCCACAAGTTGGAAAGGGCATGCATCAGTGTGCATTGCTCAGAGAACCCCAGCAGCCAACAACAGCTGTGCTTCCCTCCTGCTTTCTGGGTGCCAGGTTAGTTTTCCTCTTCTCCATCCTCCTGGTATGATCCAGGCCCAGTAAGTCTCCCTTTCACTGTGTCCTGACGAATAGATTGTGTCTATTTTCTTTTTGCATTCTTTGCAATGGCCTGAACTATCCTCTCGCACCCCAGCTGCGCACGTCAAACAAAATGTATTGGGGTCAGATCGGCTTCTCACACCACACAGAACTGCACGTCGTGCAAACAAGGGACACCTCACTACAGCTCACGTGCTCTGCAAACCTACACTAAGGGACTGGTGCTATTGCTACAGAAGCCACCTAGACCATGCATAGATTGTCACAAGTTTCTCTCTCAATTTTCAAATATAGTAATGCAAAGTTTTTCTGTATCTAAACGACCTATGCAAATACAAACATTTTACAAAGCACACGCAGATAAAATCAGCCCAGGCTGATATATGCTGAGCAGGGAGCTCTGTGCTGTGTGACCTTTATAGAGGAGAAGAAGAAGTGTGGAGCGAACTGGAGAATTCTTTTTAATGTTATAAACAAAGGTGCAACCCCACAGAGAGTATGTGAACTCTCTTCAAAGAGGGACGTGCTTTAAAACCCAAGGAAAATAAGAAAGCAAGCTTCCTGTTTCAGGGAGAGGAAGAGAAACTTTCAAGTGTGTCATGAGGCAGGTGGCCTCAGGAAACGCAGAAGAGGGTGCATGGCAATATACCCCGACGGCCACCGTGGCATTTTAAAGAAACAACATTTGTATTTTGTTCCATAACTAACTGAAATCAGCCAAAGCTTTGGGGAAAGTACGTGTGTCTGCAGCACAGCCACAGTGACTCGCTGCCTCTGGCTTTCACCCCGCAGCCTGCCGGAGACAGATGTGACTACAATGCTTCACGAAACAAATGCCAAACAGCAGACCGCCACCACAGGCTCACACACCTGCAGATGACATCACCGGTTCTGTCTTCCTCCAGAAATCTATTAACATGCAGAAACAGGTGTCATCAAACCCAAGCCCACTCTTAGAAAGCATTCGCCTCATCAGCCACAGTGGAAACTACAAACTCGAGGCTGAGCGGCAGGGAGGAGCGCGCATCCCGGACTCAGACTTCCTAGGACAGCTGTTTCCTCACGTACAAAAAACTCCAGATGCCGCCAGAACAAAAGCAGAGAGAACTCTCTCCTCTGAGTGCCATTTTTTTCCTCTGAGAAATTCTGACACTTGTTTTGGTTTTGTTGTTGCTGTTGTTCTGTGATGTAGCACAGGCCAGCCTCAAATTAAGGTCTTCCTGTCTCAGTCTCGTAGGAGAAAGACACGCTACAGCTGGCTAGAGCACTGTCATTTCTCTAGCACAAAGCAGTTAAGCCAGTTAGTCCTTCCTAATCTCTAGCCCGTGAAGTAGCTTCTTTCTCCCTTGGATCTGGGCCCAGGTATGAAGGAGGTCTTCAGCATGTGTAGATCGTTGAACATCAGTGTGTGTCTGGGACGTTTTCAAATTCTCCAGGAGATGAAAGGAAGAATAGTGGCGAATAAACACTGTCCACAGTGTGATAACTGCAGAAACTGGAGGAAAAGCACCTGGAAACCTGCTATCGCTTTCTCTCATGTTTGAGATTGTCTTTAGTAAAAATATTTTTAAATACGTAGCAATATTTCCAGTTGCTGGCCTCATCCCTCTTCCCTCCCTGCTCTGTAACAGAACCGCCATTTTGTTTCCACAGTCCACCTTTCTCTGTGGATCTGCTGTGCCAGAGGCATCCAGGTTCCTCCCCAGTGCCAACCTTAGGAAGGACCACATGGGTCCATCTAGCCAATCTGGAATGAGGGGAAGTCTCTTGAAGGGTTTCTGGAAAAGGTTTCCATCTACTGAAAAGAAACATAGAGGAAAGTATGGATCTTCCTCTGCTGCTAAATCCTATTACACATGCCTGTGGTAGTAAGAACCCCAGCGCCATTTTGTGACCACAAGGGAGTCAGTCAAGACAAAACTAACAGGCTGAGGGCTACAGAGAAGAAAGATCAAAGCAACCTTGGTCCTTGAAGATGTCACTGAGCCACAAAATAACCACCCTGAAACTGCTCCACTTCAAGAATCATTAAGTAAGAAAATATATAGTTACTGTTTACAGCCGTGGGGCTGGGCTTTCTCTTTGCTCACAGTTAAGCGCATACTATCTGACACAAAGTAATTGTGGAAGAAATGAAAGAAACAATGAAAGAAGCCTCTGAAGTCCAGCAGGGATTACTAGGTCTTAGCAGCATCATGAATCATAACACAGTCATTGCCATTGTGATCCTGCAGGAGAGCTAGATTTCCATGGCATGTCCCCTCACGGACCTCATAGTCTTTTCGTTCACAGCTTATGTTGTACATTTCATTTCTTTATAAAGATATATCCCTGTAGTTTCTCTTATGAAGTAGCTCTTTGATTTTTCTGAGAATATTTTCTCAAATGGATCTTATGTTCACTGCTATTCCAAGATACATAGAGAATCCTAGCATTATTGAAAGACGGTGATCTTCATTAAGTGCCCACGTGGCCTTGGACAGGTTCCTTAATCTCTCAGAATAGATGCCCTCGCCTTCAAAACAGAATTGATTACACCCCCTTGAGGGTCATGGTAGCTACAAGAACAGGATTTAAGCAACTGCTTGTTACTTAAGAGCCAGCTTCTGAAGCTGTGGATGAAGTTTGCGAAAAATCTAGTAGCAGTGAGAGAGTTCTTCAGTTCAAACAACCAAACATCAACTCAGAATCGAACGTCAAATGAACCAGAGGCATTTCTGGCAGTGTCCATCCACATTACACAGCAGGACCACAGCCTTGGTACAGAACACCTCATGCAAAATCAAGGACCACTGCCTGAAACACCTCCACTCAGATTCAAGACCACTGTGTGCTGTTAATTGCAGTGGAGTTTTTTTGTGTTTATTTTTTTAACACATGGTTGTTGTTTTTTGTTTGTTTTGCTCCTGCAGAAGCATAATAGTTTAAATACAGGAAAGTAAAGATTCTTTTGGCCATTTGCTTACCATCATTCTTCCACATGTAAGTGCCAAACTAATAAGCAGCTCTTTAGATTATGAGTTAGATAGAACACTTGATTTTAAAAGCAGCTGTTGGAGTGGCTGGTTGAGTTTCATTTTCAACATCAGCTGAGTTTTTACTTGGAATTAGGATGGAATCCGCACTCATCACAATGATACAAAAAGGGAGGTATGCCAATTATGGTTTTTTTTTTTTTTGTTATTTTGACACACAAGCAAGGATATTCTGGATAGAGGGAACTTCAACTGAGAAAATGTCTCAATCAGATCGGCCTGTGGGCAGACATGCAGAGCATTTTCTTGATTGATGATTGATGTGTGAGAGCCTAGGCCATGGTGGGAAGTGCCACCCTGGGAAGGTGGTTCTGTATTATACAAGAAAGCAGGAAATTACAGCCATGAATAACAAGCCAATCAACAACACTCCTCCACGGCTATGACTTCCCTCAGCAATGGAGTGTAACCTATGAGTTGTAAGATGAGGTAAATCCTTCCATCTCCAGGTTGCTGTTGGTCATGGTCTTTATCACAGCTATGGAAAGCTAACTGGGTCAGGGGGAGAGCACCTGCTCCCTGCCAGGGAGCACGGGAATTTTTTTGGTCATGATCTCTATCACAGCTATGGAAAGCTAACTGGGTCAGAGGAGGAGCACCTGCTCCCTGCCAGGGAGCATGGGGAATTTTTTGGTCATGATCTCTATCACAGCTATGGAGAGCTAACTGGGTCAGAGGAGGAGCACCTACTCCCTGCCAGGGGACACGAAGATGTTCATGCACCAAACCTTCAGAATCCATGAGCAAAAATAACCATTCCTCCTTTTAAGTAGCTTATGCGGAGCCTTCTGTTCCACGGAGAAGAAAGCTAGCTAACACAATAGTGCCTTCCCATGAGCCTCTACTGAAAGGCCAACCAGGAAGGCAGGAAGGCTACTGCTTCCTGCCTCTGGACCATTGTCAGGCAGCCATCGGTGGGTTTAGAGTCATCTACCATGCTAAAGAGACAACCATGCTGGCTCACTCATTGCCAATATTATTTGAAAGCTGATTTAATCTTTATGTTTAAACAACACAAATTCAACAAATAAAATAACAGACCTGATTGATTCAGTCTGTGCCAGTTGAGGACATGATACCTTCCAAGTCCTGAAGATGAAGGATGGATGTTCACTATGTTGGCCTCTGGGGCTCTCTGTCTACAGTGGGTTTCCACTTGGACTCTATTCATGTTTTGGGTTAGGTGATTCTCTGTTCTAAGGGGCTGTTTTATATTTGTGTATTATGGAATGCAATACATCCCCAGCCTCTACCCATCAAACACCTGAAGTAACCTCTCTGACCTCCGGTTAGCCAGAAATATCAACAAACATCCCTTGAGGGTCAAAATCACTCTGGTTTAGAAGCAATCACCCCAGGAGAAACATCAACAAACAGTCAGTAAAATACTTGCCATACAGGAATGAGGACCCGAGTTGGGACCCCAAGCACCCGTGTAAAAATGGTAGTAAATACCTGTAACCATAGTATCATGGAGAAGGTGGGAGGACCTCTAGGCCTTGCTAACCAGTTATTCTTGCCAAGTGAGTGGGGTTACAGGTTCATTGAGAGACCTGGTCTCAAAAATAGGACAAAAGGTATTAAAGGAAGACAACTAGTATCAACCTCTGGCCTCTACATGCACATAAAAACATGTTAAGCATGCACCTACACACACACACACGCATGCATGATAAATAAATAAATAACCACACCATATACCACTAAGAGGCCAAGCATACTGGCCCAGTTTATGCCAACAACCATATGAATGGGGAGGAAGACAACTTGATCCCTAGATCAAGATAGAGCCCCTTCCATACCCTCAAGTACCCACTCATCATCCACCCCCACCATGGACTTTACAGAGGACAGAAATGAGCTTGAATATCTGAGGCAGATGCTGGCATGAGCAGGCATACCCACTGTAGGGAAGTTCTGGGAGTGTAGATTTCGACAGCGGCTTCACTACTTGGCATCTGAGGCTCTATCAGCCTCAACAGGAAACGAAGGCTACGTGATACAGGAAAGAAGAGAAAGAGCTGCCTCAGCACCACCCCTTTGCCTGGTCTACAGCTGACGACATAAGCACCTCCTAAGAGATGCCCAGCCATTCCCAACGGGTCAACCTCCCTGTGATTGAAAGATGACTTTCAGGATTTTTAGGAACATGAGCGACCAAAGTACAATTCATAGAGAAAAAAAAAAAAAGGCATACACATGCAGATGTAAAACTTTGCATGGCTAGCTTCGAAGAATCTTCAAATTGTGACACTGGTCTCCCCATGCAACAAAATCTGAGAAAATACTTTGAGAATCTAGGAGCAGAACCAGGCTTTCAAGTCAGGCCGTAGCCCATCAGACTATGAGCCAGTTCCCACTATCCAGCAACAGGTTCTTTCCATTCATTTTTCCATTCTCTCTCTCTCTCTCTCTCTCTCTCTCTCTCTCTCTCTCTCACACACACACACACACACACATACACACACACCTGCCTCCCTTCTGGCTGTCATCAGCACAACAGAGCTGGCCCTGGAAGAACAGTAACAGTATTGCCTCTTTTGGTGAAGTACCGAGCATGCTCAGTGCGGTGCTAAGCATGTGGTTGGACTTCTCTGGGCTCATTTCTTGCTCTGCCCTCTGCCCAGCACACAGTGGCAGTCAACCAAGTGGAAACAGGAGTGACACCTGCCACTTTCACCGGAGCAGAACATGGAGCTGCTTTCTTACTGGGGAGAGCTACGAACAGCTGCACCCCATTCCTCAGTCTCCAGGGAGAGGTCAGCATCGGGTGAGTTTTCCAGATGGATAGCTGAGCTGTGCCTCCTGGAATGTGACCTTGGGGACCCACACCCGCTCCTAGGAGGGAAGTTAAGCCAAGTCAAGTGCATTGGTCCAGCGCCCTAAGGGCTCAGGAGACCCCCCAGTCTCGTGCCTGACAGCAACCTTGTAGGGTGAAGGACAAGGTCAAATCCAATTACCTCAGGCTGAACTGTCCCAGTGAGAAGGCTTCACTCAAGTGCTCTTCCATCTGGAATGTCCACAGCTGACAAAATACCTGGCTGCACCTGTGTTTATGTGACAAGTCTTAGAAAGACAAGAGAGAGCTGAGTGCATCTGTGCACTTAACAGCTTCCTGGAAAGTGATAAGGCGAGCCAAAACATGAACTCCTGGCCTCCCGCCGGGCACACAGCACACACCACAGTTCCAAATGAAATACTCGCCTTGGCCCCCACAAAAGAGCCTTGGAAGACAGAACTGGAAATACCACCTTCTAGAAAGGGCCCTAGCAAAAGTGGTGCAAGGGTTCCCTACCTCACCTCTTTAGCTCACACTTGCAAACCCATCCCAGTAAAACTCCTTTGAAACGAGGCGAGACCGTCATGATCAGGATTGAAAACACCTCTCACCCCAGCCCCAAGCTCCTCAGATGTGTTTCCAGTCAATCCCTGCACCCTCCTGGGACACCACTAACATGCAACTGGACGTCTTCAGGTTATACAACGCTAATTGCATCGTCTGTGTGCCCTTGAGCCTGGATCCTTTCACTCATTACAGTGCCTTTCCATTTCCAAGTGTATTTCATCACATGGCTGTGCTAGCCTTCGTCCGTTTCCCAGGATGCTAGGGATTGTTTTCAGTTTGAGGCTGTTATACATAGACGTGTCATAAACATCTGCACGCAGGTCCGTTTCATCTCTCTTGTGTAGATTTCCAGAAGTAGTATCGTTAAATCGTTAAGTAGATAACATTACAAGAAACTACCAAAATCATTCCCCAAAGTGGCTGCACGATTCTGCCTTCTCCCCAACGGGAGGGTCCACATCTCCTCCTCAGCTGCTTTGTGTGGGTTGGAGGAGATTGGCTCTCTTAACTCATTCTAAAGTACATTCAGTGTATTTTCATTTCCTTAATAATTGATGGTGTCAAACATCTCTTCACGGTTCAAAGCTTTCTGTTCATAAATTAAGCGGGGCTCCTTTGTTTTCTTGTCAAGGGGGCCATGACAGGTTTTTATATGTTCCCGATCCAAGTCTCCTGTCAGATGCGCATTGCACAAATATTTTTCTCCCAATTTGTGGATCGTCTTTTCATCTTTTAGCCCCGCTTTTCAAGCAACACTTGTATTTAATTAATAAGATCTATGTTTCCAACCTTTTCGTTTATAGTGCAGTTTTTTTTAAGACTGAAGAAAGTTGTGTCTTGCAGAGGCTCACAAAGATTTTCTCTTAATCCTTTCCCAGGTGTGTAGCTTTAAGTTTTACATTGAGGGATGATAATGTGGTAAGGGATGTGAATGTGTGTGTGTATACACATATACACCATATGTCTATCCTTTCACCAACCCTACACTGAACTGATTACTGTAACATTACAATGAGACTTTAAATGCAGCTCTCGTGATTCTGTTTTGTTCTGTTTTGTTTTGAAGATTGATGGCATAATGGGTTGTTATTGGCTGTCCTCTTGATGAAATAAAGGAGATTAATAAAGCATATATCTTATGGGAGTGTCTGTGGTGGTTCCCTAAGAGAATTAACCTAGGATAGAGCACTCCTCAAGTTGTGGAAGGCACCATCACATAGGGAGGAAGCCAAATGAAACCAAGGGAGAAACAAAGTCAGCAGTGTAGACACCCTTCTGCCATGAGCTACCTGGAGGAATGGAACTTGGCTCCACCACACCTTTAGCCATGATGAACTGAAGCTGTGAGCCAAAGTAAATCATTCCTTCCTTCAAAGAGTTTCTGTCACACATCTGGCCACAGTAGCGAAGGTCTGATTAACATAGTTACTCTAGGTCTTTATCTTTACAAAAGAGTTTAGTAATTGTTGATTTCTACATGAGAGATCATTGGGATTTTAATTTGAGCTATGCTGAATTTTGGCCAATTTGATTTGAGTACTGTGATGATTAATCTTAACTATCAACTTGCTGGGGCACAGGAGAGTCACTACTGGGCATGTCTGTGTGATCATTTCCAGAGGCTACCCTGATGCAGGTTAGGCGTATCCTCAAGGTGAGGAACATCTTCCATCAGGCAGCCCAGACAGAGCCCAGGAAAGTGTGTGTGAGTGCGTGTGTGCACGTGTGCGTGCTTTCCCCTCTTCCTAACTGACAGATCACGTCTACCACCATTCCTTTGATCCTACCCCAAGACCAGACTCCAGCAAGTCTATTCAGGTCAGAGTCTGGCAAAGTACATTTGGTTTTGTACTGCCTGTGGCACGGTTACTGCTATCTGTTATTAGTCATATTTACAGTGTGAAAGAGAAGAAAACATGAAAATGTGTGGCTTGGTGGAGGGTGTTGTGAGCAATCTGGACCTTGTGGTGAAGGTGGGTGTAGATAAGCAGCTGAGATAAGGACTTAGCACCACTAAAGAGAAACTTCCTACTCTGCCCCAACCAGTAGGAAAGGTCATCTAAGGTCAAGATCCCACCTACCTTAGGTTTCTGTTTGTATCAATTAGAGTTGTTTGAAAGGGGAGAACTTAAGCTGAGAAGGCCATTGAAGGGATTCTTTGAGAAGTGTTTCTCCAGAGTCAGCCATCAAGGTGCACGGAGGACACTACAGAAGGGAAGGACATGCTACACACACCTTGAGCTGAAAGCAGAATTTGGAGGTGGCATCCATACTGTGCTGGTCTCATGGGCCCATGAGATGCAGGAGTGAGGCGGTTGTGGAAGCTTGCACCAAGGTTCTACAATAACTTTTATGTGATGTGATGTGTAACAGGGTCAGAGCCTCTGGAAACAACTTCTGGGATGGTTATGCACAAACCTTAAAGGTGAAACCTAGGTGGCAGTGGAGATCCCAAATATATTAGAGATGCTGTAGATGTGGGGTATTTGTCAAGCAAAGCTGCAGGTACTGAGTGGAGTCAGCTGGGGGGGGGGGCTACAGTTGCCACGGGCAACAGAATTGAATAGGTGGGACTACCCAAGTCCACTGGGGTCCAGATGATGCTATCACGAGCCCAAGATGCTGGACAAAACTTCAGAGTTTGGTGTTTCTTTTGCTTAGCTTAGGTTAGTTAATCTTCCTCGTTATCCTCCTGGTTTTGCGTTAAAATACTACCATCTACTCTGCACCAATTTATATTGGAAGCATATGGTTTTCATTTTTATTTGTAAAGGGTAAGATTATATGAGGTAAGAAATTATCTTGGATCTCAGGGAAGACACTGAGTTTGGGCTGGTGAACAATATTAGAACTGTTAGACTTCAAGGGTTCTTAGAGATGGACTAAATACATTTTGCCTAATGAGATGGACTTAAGGTGCTTGGGGTAGAATGTTATGGTTTAAAGTCACGGGCTTGGGTGCCAAATCGATAAGGGTGGACTTGAGATCATCTTGATCGTCTACTTTGTTAGATTTAGAAATGCCTAGGGAATTGCAGAGATACACTTTCGGATATGCCTATGGAAGAACTGATTAAGAAGTAAGTCCTGTCCTGGATGTAGATGATACTACCAATCATAGGTGGCTGGGGTTTGGGACTGAGTAAAAATGGGAAAGAGAAAAGGCCATCTGGATATCGGTACTCTCCTTTCCCTGCCTCATACCTACCCCTGCTGCCATGCCTTCCTCCATCCTCATTACTTCCTCTAATGACTGTACCCTCAAACAGCAAGCCAAAAGAAATCTTCTAGTTGCTTTGCTTGAGTATTTTTATCATTGTGGTGAGAAAAATAATACAGTTATCTCAGTCTTTTTAAAATAAGGGAGAGGTCACTTTTTTAAAGGAGTGATTGTAAAAGAAAATCTACGTTTTCTCAGACCCACCAACACAGCACTGTGTCCATGACCTTAGCTCTAGGCCAAGCGCTAACTGGGGAAGGAATAGCATAGGGCAGGCCCAATGTGGGCCTTCACATAATCCGTCCTTCACATCTCTAGATAAAGATGGTAAGTAGACACAGAGAATCTGTCTTGAGAAACACCCTGAACCCTAACCGAGAGGAGAATGAATTCCTGACAAGTCTTCAAAAAGACTACAACGTCCCAAGAGGCTGCCTGAAATGAAGTAGGAGTTCACTGATATAAAAAGAGATGAGGTAAGTTACTTTATCAAAGGGAATAACAGCATCAAGTGTATGAAAACACATGAAGCTTGAGAGGAGATGGACCAGGAATGAATCCAGAATCCCATGCTAAGCATCTGGATTTCATGCTCTGGGGCTGGAAGCCCACAGAGGCTTCTGGGAAGAAAAGTATTATCAGATTTGTGTTTGAGGAAGAGCCCTTTGTTGGTGGGCAGATGATCTCTGGAGACAACCCTGTGGGTATGGTGATGGCATGCAACCATTTAGGGTTGATGGAAAGGTCCCTAAAAGATAAGGCCATTAACTTGAGAAGAGACAAGGGACTGTGGGGTTGGGGTGGACAGAAGATGTACCAGAAGGTGTAGAGCCTAAAGAGCATCTGTCACTCTCTAGACCCATCTGCAAGCCTGTACTGAGTTCTGCCATGAAATACCTACAACATAGCCTACAGTCCTCAAAACACTAAGTAAAAACATATGATTTGAACACTCCATGAAGATCTGTAGTCTGACCCTTGAGAATAATATTCTGTAGGAAGGTGATGAAAAAATGTAACCTTCTAAAGATAGCTTGACTTTCAAGATTTGAGCATCAAAGAGAAATAATTCTTGGCAATTCTTGTGTATAAATCTGGTCAGAGCCTTACTGTGAAGTCTGAGAAAGAGACAGATAAAGCAGTTGGCCAGAGCCCTAGTGACAGAAACAACTATTTCTTGAAAATAGAAAAAAAGGGTAGAAAGGCAATTTTTTTTATTTTTACAAAATTTGGAGAACTACATTCTCCCCCAGCTGACCCCACAAGATCAAACCAGCTCCAAATGGGAGTCACTAGGTATCTGCCAGCTCTTGAAATCAAAGCCCAATGGCCCTGATGACCCTGTTTCTTGCCTTTTCTTTATTTTTGTATTTCAAGATGACAGTTTCATTACTGGCTTGATATCACCTGTCCATTCAATAAGCTTTCTGATTCATCTGCCAACTTCAGAATCTGATTCTAATCCAAGTCATACACAAGAGTCCATGACCCCTTCACTTCTTGCTAAGTCATTCAAAACAAAACTAGGAACAGCCTTGGGGTGCCTGTTGAGCCATAGGTCTGTACAATGGGCACAGACACTCTTCACCTTGGGGACTGATTACATGTAGGCCCTCTAGTTCTGCCTTCCCCGTCTCTGGTCCACAACCCTGTGTCTTAGTTAGGGTTACTATTGCTATGATGAAACACCATAACCAAATCAGGACAGGAACTCAAACAGGGCAGGAACCTGGAGGCAGGAATTGATGCAGGGGTCATGGGGGCTGAGGGGTGCTGCTCACTGGTCTGCTCAACATGACTTGCTCAGCCTGTTATTTTTTCTAGAACCTATAAACACACAATGAGTTGGGCACTCCCACATCAATAAACAATTAAGAAAATTCCCTACAGCTGGATATTATGGATTTTCTTAATTGAGTTTCCATGCTCTTAGATTACTTTAGCCTGTTTCAAGTTGACATAAAACTATCCATAACACCTTGGAGATGTCAAACCCTTTGTAAGAATTGTCACCTATAACCCCAATGTCTTGATGTGACACTGACCTCAACGACAGCTAAGTTGGCCTTACTTCAGGACCAAAGGAAGCCAGGAGATAAAAGTCTGTTTTGGAGAAGAACCATTGTTCAGTTTTATCTAAAACTCATGTTCCTGTGGACTTTCCTGTACCTGTAGCAGATGGAAAATTTGTTTCCTTTCTTATCTATTTAAGAGAGAAAACCAGCAAAAGAAACAAACAAAATCATCCTATCACAGGCTGCTGTTATCTTCTGCTTTTGAAACATCAGTGTAGAGGCTCATGCAAAAATGCCACAAGGTTGGCTCACGTGGGTGCTCCCGTGTCAGAAGGGAGAGCTAGAGGTGAGGTGCCGTTTCTCTGCCTCTTTCCTCTTTCACGGTTGCCCAGGGGTATCCACCACGAGGGAACGCGCTGCTTTGGGCTGCCGCCCTGGATCAGTAAGGAGGAAGAGTGCAATTCTTTCAACCTTACAGAGAAAGAACAAAATGAAACACCCACACACTGGGGAAACTGTTCCCCACTGCGTAGGTGGTGGGGCCCCAAGAGCTGTTATCTGCAAAGGGCACTTTTCGGGGTTACCCAGTTGTCACACTGTGTGGATTCCACCCAAAACCTCAAGCTAAACAATGGGAAATAAGCATCAAAGAGACAATTTTCCACTCTGTACAAAAATGACTTGACTTTATAAAAATAAATTAAGGCACCATGATAATAAATGAACTGTGAGCAAGTCCCGTTGCTAAATGTCCATCAGCCATGGCAGGTGTTCTTCTTGCTTTGCACATTTATAGTATCTGAATATGGCTACAGTATCCTCCGCTTCCCCACACCTCAGCACCAACCCTATGTGGCATATCACATGCACCCCTATGCCATATAATCAGGTCTGGAATGATGGATACAAAGGGATAGATGCAGAAGTAGATGTGGATGGTGTGTGTGTGTGTACGTGCACGTGTGTAGTCACATATGTGCATGAATGTGAAAGTCTGTGTGCACACATGCATGTCTGTGTGCTGTGGGGGATATTTTTCATCCTGAACAGCATCCTCTTTTTAATGGGACAGATTTAACAGCTGGAGCACCCCTGGATGCTTTGCGGCCTCAAGCACCTTAGTTATCATGCAAGGTCCCCTCCTGCTCTGGAAGAGCTCTGTCCCCACTTCTGTCCACAGCAGACTGAGAAATGCTTGCTCATCAAGGTTACGTGATTTTCCTGACTCCTTCATTTCCTCTTCAAACTCATCTCCTTACGATGCCTCCACCCATTGCTCTACGGAGAAGCCATTCCTCCTCATTTGTCACTCTGGAACCACGTTTGCCTTTTCCTGATTCTCGAATCTATCTCCATCCACTGCAGAGGTCGATCGGGGTTTTCCTCATCTTCCTCACTCTTGTGCTGGCCTTTCTATGGGAATTTTTGAAAAGGTCTGCTGATAAGACCCAAACCTTGTCCTCAAAGTCTTCCTGTCCACACAAAGAAGACCCAGGAAACTCTCACTCCAGTCTCTGGGTTCTGCTAAAACATAACAATGAAATTCTCCATCCCAACTGTTTGTGAAGGAACCAGAACTGTGTGGACTTCATAAAACTCCATTTCACATAGCAATGACAAGGAAATAGTATGAACACTCTTCAAAACAATTAACTTGAGTATTGCCATGTAATTAGGACTCTAATTCTTATATAAGTCCAAAAGGAGTAGAAGCAAGGACAAGACATTCATGTGCTGTATTTATAACATCAACATCCCTTATAATTAAAAGGCAGACACAGCCCACGAGTGCACTGATGGGTGAATGTGTCTTAAGGGCACGGTGAGAGGCATCTCATCAGCTGTGACAACCCAGCTGTGCTGATGAGGGGACAGCATGCTCTTTCAGGACAATGTTTCTATGTGTGTGCACACCATCCAAACACTGCACACACCAGACTTGGGAAACACACAGGTGGAAGATAGGGTTTGGGACTTGTTACTCCAAAATATGGCCCTTTGGCATGAGAAGATCGCAGAAGAGAAGATCACCAAAACAGCTCGCAAGACTCTTTAGAGCACCCTCTCAATTCGCAAAGGAGCATCCTGACCTCTGAAGGCACCAGAGCACAGAGAAGATCTGAGCAAAAAAAGGCCCATCATTTTATCCACACTAGAGCAGTGGTTCTCAACTGTCCTAATGCTGCGACCCTTTAATACAGTTCCTTGTGTTGGGGTGACCCCCTAATCATAAATTATTTCATTGCTACTTCATAGCTTTAATTCTACTATTGTTATGAATTGTAATATAAATATTTAATGTGCAGGATATCTGATAAGCAACCCCAAAAGGGATAGGGACCCCAGGTTAAGAACCACTGCTCTAGCACCTGTCTAATCATGCTTCTTCACTTTGGGTCTTTGTTTTCTTATAAAACCTCCTCCTCGTGTAAAACGTACTGAATGAACATGTACATCGGCCTCTCATTACCTGCCTTTTGTTATGTGACCTCAGCCATAAGCTTATGTGACAGGCAAGGGGAAGATATCACTTTACCCCCTGCACGGCCATGAACCTGTCTGGGGCAGCCTTCATCCACCTGCTCCAGACATGTCTCCCCAAACACCTTCCTTCTCATACATGAACTCCGAGAAGTTCAAGTCCACTCCTGCCCTCTTCCTGTTCATACCTGTTCTGTTTTTCAGCAGCTATTTGAGTCTCACACTTAGATCAAAACTGAACATACAACTTGTAACAACTATCTTCAGGATGAAAATTTGTCCCGACGCCTGGTATTCTTTTGAGTTGTTTGCGGAGAGATGAGCAGATTAACCTGAGCTGCCCGCCTTTGATCCGAGGGTGGCGCTTTGGGGAAGCGGTGAACACAGCGTACATGAGAACAGGAAGACACTGCTTATCAAACCTTCATTTTAATTCATTCAGCACAGTATATCTTGGTGCATACACACAAGAGAGATGATTCTAGAAGCAAACATTCACAGGACAAGGCTACAATGATGGCACTAGAAAGTAATGCTTTGTTTTCATTGACATGGTGCGATTGCCACCAGGGTGGATATCATGAAGCGAGACAAAAATCGAGGCCCTTTGCCTCTGCCAAAGGCAGGAAGGCAGGAAGGAGAGAGGTGTGGTGGGCAAGGAAAGAGCTCTACAAACAGGCCTGGCCTGGCCTCACAGGTAAAAACCCCCTCACTCTGATTCTCAGACTCAGGCTCAACACGCTACACACAAATCACATCTGTGCCCTACCGTCAAGCTTCTCGAGTTCATGTCATTCAGAAAATGTTGTTGGGCACAGGGGTCACACTTGTGATCTTAGCACTTGGGAAGCAGAGGCAGGAGGATCAAAAAACAACAAGCCAAGCTGAACGACCAAGAAGACTGTCTGTAAACAAGACTGACGGCAGAACTGAGTACCGTGGTGCGATCCTATGATCCCAGTGTTAGGGAGGCTGAGGCAGGACTGCAAGGTTGAGGCCAGCTTGCAACGAACGCATAAGCAAAAACTAAAACCATTCCTCCACCGCCACCACCACACATTCCTCCAAACAACAATTGCAATTGTACCATCTCCAACATGGAAAAACAGCCACCAAAAAAGAAACCAAAACAGAACACAAACCTCAAAATTCTTCAGGACCTACGAAAACCAAAACCTCTAAACCACAAGCCCATTTCTTTTAAAAAAAGATTTTAAAACCTTACCTGTGGCTATAGCGGATGGCTATCGTCAGTCCAACCTGCAATTAAGAAAAAAGAGGGAAAATACAAATTAAATAATATAAAGGACATGCTGAAATCACAAGAAAATTAGCTCAATATGGTCAATTATTTTTAAACATTTCCTAATGTCTGGGGTTGGAGAGATGGCTCAGCCGTTAAAGGCTAGGCTCACAACCAAAATATAAGAGTACTGGCTGCTCTTGCAGAGGTCCCAGCACCAACATGGTGGCTCACAACCAGCTGTAACTTCAGTGACAGGGCATTTGCTATCCTTTTCTGACCTCTGTGGGCAGTAGGCACATACATGATGCACATACATACATAAGCAGACAAACCTTCATACACATAATAAAAGTAAATCTTAAAACATTTCCTAACAGGCCTTGTTGTTTCACAGCCATTTCTAATGATAGTGCCTTGATTTCAACTTTGCTTTGAAAGGATCATGATATTTTGAAAAGGTCTTTAGACAGCCAAGGGTATTTCATCATGGATCAGACAGAAAGCATCCTTAGTTGGGAGCAACTTGCAGGTCAGGGCTCTTGGGACATCAGTAGAAGGATGGGGTGTCAACATGCAGCCATTACCAAGGTTTGCATTGGTACAGCAAAACCAAGAGTGGGCCCCCCCAGTCACCCCTTTCACAGGAGCATCATGTAGACTCTAGACCACCAAGGGATTAGATACCTGGGCCAGAGGTTTCCTGGGGATTCACTTAGCATTTAAGGCTATCCCATCATCTCAAGGCCGGTCAAGTCACATTCTAAAGACTGTAGAGAAACCAAGCCCCAAATGGAAATGTAACTTCAGGGAATGGTACATGTGACAGCTGGATGCAGCAGCGACAGGAGGCTGAAATGAAGCTGTGATGTCCTCTTTACCTGCAGCAGTATCATGGAAACCTCTCAAGCATACATGGTCACAACCATAAGGTCAAAACCATAAGGCATGAGCCCTGGACATTTCACACACGGTGAACAGTGAACAAGACAGTCAGGTTAGCGGATTGAGCTCAGCTGCAACAGCAGTTACTGAGGTCCTTGATGCCAGTTTCCTAGTTTTAAAGTGGTCAGAACCATTGTTTCCTCTTAAGAATAATGTTAGGATGAAGATGTTTTCTACATTTGTGTTTATAGCAGTATAACTGCATGACAAACACAGAAAACGCTACCAATATTAACTACTGTATAAGTACTATAATCGATGCCTATCTATGAAAATGTTAGTATATTCCAAAACTTAATTTTCGATTTGTTTTTAGAACTTTGGAAGTGCTTCATTATAGAAAAGATGTAATCAATGTCCAGTGAATCTATGTAAGTCTCATGAGCCCTCTTATGTCCAGCCACGGCATTAGCCATTAAAGAAGCTCACAGCAACTAAGAATCTAAGTACCACCTGTAATATTGCTTCTGTCTGAAAGCCTAAGTTGTACCTTAAGATCCCCAAATACCATTCATGCTTCCTTGCTATCCCCTAACAGAGATGGGGAGAGGGTGACAGATGACATGGCCATGATACCACATTTGGTGCAAGATGGCAGGAGGGACTCCAGGCCGTGGAATTATAGAAAGAGTGAGGAACAGAGAGTGAGAAAGAGGGCAAACTGAGGTAATTGAGGCAAGAAAGCCCAACTGCTGTCCAGCTGACCATGTTACAGAATCCCCTGGATACTGTTGGAACAGCACAGCTCCAGAATAATTCAGAACAACACTGCAGTTATCCAAAATACAGACCCAGTCATGGCAAAACATCAGCACACCCAGGAAAAGTAGGCCTAAGTTTACACACACACACAAAATGCATGCAGGGACAAAGAAGATGGTTCAGTTGATAAAGAGTTTGTCTTGCAAGCAGAAGGACTTGGGTTGAATACCCCATTTAAAGCTACACTAAAAGAACTGGATATGGTAGCAGGCCCTTGTAACCCTCACATCAGGAAGAAGCAGGCAGGCAGATTTCTGGGACTCTATGATCAGTCTGCCAGGCCTACATGGTGAGTTCCAGGTCTGAGAAAGACCCTGCCAGATAGATAGATAGATAGATAGATAGATAGATAGATAGATAGATAGATTAGATAGAACAGGTGAACAGCACCTGTTTCCTGGCCTCCACACACATGCACGTCCCCCAACAAATATGCATGCACACATATGTGAACATGCATACACACAAAGAGTATATAAATGTGCGTGCATGAAATATTAAAAACCAGGATGATCTTATATTACATTTAACTGAATTTACTCCATTATCTATCACAGCTAAACCTGTCGTGTATTTTCTTTAAGGCCTTGGGGACCATTAAGAGCACACAGAACACAGAGGAAATGACTGGGAAAAAATGAGAAGCCGCGACTGCAGCCAAGGTGGGGATGAGCAACTTACAGACTCCACACACTGGGTCACATTGTATTTCCTGTGGTTAAAGACTTCTGGCTTGTAGTTCAGCTAATTATAAGATAATTTTACTGGCTGAATATGTTGATAAGCTTTGGAGCAAAGTTTAATTGGTGGCTGCTCTACAGTAGAAAGATAAGCCCTTGCTGGGAGCACAGAGGAAACAGGGAGGGAGGGACAAGGAGGGAAAGAAAGTGGGAAGCTACTCCAGGGCAGTTGTGCTGGTGAAAGGGGCCGGGCAGAACTGCTGTAGAGGCAGACCAGAGAATTCAAGCATTTCCCTTCTCTCTCCCAGCTTCAGAGTCTAATGTGTTTTGTTGTCATTTTCAGAAGGACAATTTTATTAAAGAAGAAAATCTGAGCCCTGAATACTCCAATAGACAGGGCTGGCACATACCCAAGGCTGGCCTGGTCACTGATCCCTACACACCACTGTGAACAATCAGTGTTAGGGACCGAAATGATGGGACACAGGAAAGAGCCCTGTGGCTCAGTGGGTACTAATTCAGTGTTGATGAGGATGGGGCATATCATAGTTGTTCTACACAGAGAATGTACTGGTTCCAGTCAGGCAGTCCTGGGAAGGAACAGGAAGAGAGCAGACAATCTCTAGAAGGTCTAGTTTGGAAGTCCAGGTCAGAACAGGCCAATGAGGCAAAGTAGGCAAAAAGCTACGCGAGGAGACTGCTTATGCCTGCTCTCTGGTTTCCTCCAGGGAAAGCAAGCGAGGAGAAACAGCTCTAAGCTTTCCATACCAGAGAGAACACCACATAAAGGCAGCTGTGCGACCTGCTGAGAAGTGAGCCAGATGCTCCATTCCTTTAGCCTTAGGAGCCACCATTGGCCAGTCCAGCTTCTGGGGCCACTGGCTCTGTTTAGATGCACCAGGACTCAGAAATTCTTTAAGCAAGTTGCATGCTTCTCATGCACTCACACACATACATGCATTAGTATGCATATGGACACATCCATTCATATTCATGTACATACATGTATATACCCTCACACATATCTTCATAGTATACACACACACATGTCCACATGCTTGCTCAAATGTGTATATGTGTGAATGCATGTGTTTGCACAGATGCTACATATACATGTGGGCAAGAACCATTACGTGTACCTACATTCATATACATATATATACATACATATATGCATACATATCAATGTGCCTGGATACACTTTGGCATTCAGAAAGGTTGCTGGAGCCCCTGAGACAAGGGGATGCCTCAGACAATTGGCCCTTTTGTTGCTGGTCTCAGCAGGGGCCTAGAGGAGAAAGGGGAGGGAGGTCTGTGGGTTGCCCCCCTGACCCTGGCCCAGCCGGACTGAGGCTCGGGGACATGGAGGTCAGCAGGAGTTTTGTGCTGGCCTCCCTAGGGAGCAGCCCCTCAGGACACGCTGTAAGTACTGCCAGAACACTCGTCACAAACTCTTTTTCACAGTGCTTCTCTCTTAGATTTACACAATTTGTTGGTAACAAAATTAAATCACATTCTAATGGCAAGGAAAGAGTAACTTAAACATTTTTCAAAGCCCCCACCAGCTATGCAAACCTTTTCCCTTCTGTCTCCATCTGAAATCCTCCTCCTTGGAACACAGACAGCTGTTTTGTATCAAGGCTGGGGTTTCTGTATGACCCAGGGAGCTCAGACAACAGGCAGCCCTTCCTGCATTAAAGGGTAATCTGAGAATAATTTGCCATAAAACACCCAGCAGTGCTCCAGCTGTGGCCAGATAGACCCTGTAAAGCACCATGCAGACAACGTGGTCCTTGTAAAATAATAATTTATAAAATCACATTTTAAAAACACACTATAATTTTTAGGAAGAGAAAAGAGAGAAAGAGAGAGAAATGGTTTAAATTATCACAGAAGGTGCTGGGGAGATTTCCTTCCAAGTCCATGGATTACCAGGAAGTGGTTGCTCCAAAAACCCTCTCCCCCACAGTCCTGGTACAAACAGCTGACAGGTGGAAAAGGAAACGCCAGTAAACCCCAGAGTCACTCAACCCAGTGGGAGATGTTCCAAGTCTAGAACCTTCTAAACCAGTGACAGTGCCTGAGCTGAAGGAGCCATGACCAGCAGCTTGGCCCTTTCTCAGGGGCAGCTACAATCTCTAACCCAGAGCTCCCAACTTATTAAGAAGAGCTGACACTAGGGAATTTATCATGAAAATGCATGAGTTTTAAAATAATTTAAATAATTTCACTGGACACATCTCTACACTGCCAACCCTCCAGAGAGAGAGAGAGAACACCACTCACAGAGTCATAGCATAGAGACACAGGCACAGAGCAGAGACAGTCACAGCGCAGAGACAGTCACAGCGCAGAGACAGCCACTAATGCAGTCACAGCACACAGAGAGAGAGGCTCACCGGGAGTCACAGCAGAAAGAGAGAGTGCCACCTACAGAGTGTTGCATCATGGGCAGGGTAGTACTTATGGTCATGGCATGGAATGACTCTCTTATAAGCAGGGGCCATAGCATGAGGAGATGGCACGAACAACTGTGGTATAGACAGGCCCTCCCATAAACAGCTTCAATGTAGGTAGCTTTCCACATGGAGTCATGACATATTAATAGCTAAGATGGCTGGGCATGGAGAAAATGGTCCACAGAGCGGATTCCTTTAACCCCTTCGCTGCTCTCCTGGAGGCTTCCTCCTGAGAAGCCAGGGCCTCCAATGCTACCCTAGCACCCTCTCAGGCTGGTCCTTCACATAGGTCCCCTCAGCCTCTGCCTAACTCTCAAACCCTCCACAGCTCACTACACCTCTGCCCCCTTCCCTCTTCCCTGCCCCCTCCTGCTTCCTTGGGCTCTTCCTACTTCCTTTGATAGATAACTGAGCTGAGATAGAAACCGCTCCTGGAGAAAAGGCAGGAGCTTTGGGGACAAGTCCCTTGACCTTTATTGCTGATTCCTTACTGTGAAATGTGGTCCACATTCCCTGCTTCCTAGAGATCATTTACGCAGATTAATTTAAACGTTAAGTATCAGCCTGCCCAGGAACTCATGAGAAATGCAAAGTCTTAAGCCCTAGCCCACTGACTCAGGAACTCTGGTGTTTTCTCTGGTCCTCCAGGGGTCAAGTTTGATGACGTGATGATGTATGGAAAGATCTCAGCCTCGCGCTTAGCACGGATGAGTCGGCACCAACTGCCAGGTGCTGGTGATGGAAATGATGCTAAGAGCTCAGAGTGAAACGGCTCCCATCTGTGCCCTTTAAATGGCATTTCAGTGTCCTAAATTCAACTTCAAGACTGAAGTCACTGTGAACTCAGGCCTTGTAGTGCTAGCAGGAACCCAGCCATTCAGCTGGGAGAGGTGTTACCAAGCGAGGATGGGCCAGCTTCATCAAGACCAAGGGCAGGCCTCATAGCCCCTGGACTGCAGCCCCCACCTCTATTTTGTCATTCCTACCAACAGGAGACGACAGACAGCAAGGCAGGATGGGAGAAGAGTAGCAATGACGCTGTCATTAGTGAACCTATTTCATGATGCTATCTAGCCCTGATTCCTGGAAATTAACATTTCAGAGAGTAGAAGAACATCGCACAGCTGTGCTCAGGAAAAGAACCGCATACATGTGTCTGTGCGTGCACGTGTGTTTGTGCATATGTGCACGTGGTGTATGTGTGTGATAAGTAAACATTTATTCAACTTTTAAAAACCCCAGTAACTTGTCTCTGGAACTTTGAAAGGCAGGTGTCAAAGGCCAGTGGGAAAATTGACGGTGGCTAACAGGAATGGCCCTGAAACACAAAAGCTGGCCATTCAGTTAACCTAAGAAACAGGCTGTTGTATGTCCTCAGGCGCAAACCAACTGAAGATCAGGGATACAAACACCTCAATTCCTTGCTCTCCTGCCCCACGCCCTGAACTGGAATCAAGTTTCACCTTCTAAATTAAAGGCTGCAGCTCTTCTCTGGGGCACAAGAGCCATTCTCACCGCCACCCTGGCCTGGCAAAGGCCTGAGGACCACCACCGGCCTGGATGATCTCGGCAGTGGGATGTGCTGACACTCCATGTTGGCATGGGGTTAGGGGGCAGAGAGCTAAGCGTGACAACGTTGACTGTCAACTTGACAGCATCCGGAGTCACCTGGAGACAGCCTCCTGGCACACCTGTGGGGGTTATTTAGGTTAGGTGTGCCTGGTAGGGATCGTCTTGATTTGGCTGAGGTGGGAAGAATCCCCGTAAACAAGGGCAGCCTGGCAACATGGTTCCCTGGACTTGGGGCTGGGGCTGTGTAACAGGTAGAAGCCAGCTGAGCACAAGCGTTCATCATGCTCTGCTTCCTAAATGTGGGGCAGTGGGCAGGTGCCTTGACACCCCGCAGCTTGGACTTCCTGCCATGTGGACTGTACCCTCAAACTGTGAGCCCCAATAAGCCCGAATAAGCCTTTTCCTTTGACTTGCCTTTGTTAAAGTATTTTATTACCACCACCTGAAAAGTAACTTAAAAAAAAACAAAACACTTATCAAATAAAAATCCCAGATGGTATAAAAGGAAAAAGGCGCTAAACAAAGAAGTATGACTACCAAACATGTAGGATCACTACCCCCCACACACACCCCAAAAGAGAAACCTAAAGTGCACATTGAGCAATAAGTCGGTATGAGTAGGTGATAGCCCATGTCCAGAGTACTCCCCAAGCCCCAGTCCAGGGTTTCCTAAACATGTAAACAAATATTCAGCCTCCCCCTGTCTCCATTTTCCCAGTCTGTCAGGGGAGGCTGCCCTTCACCTGCGGATTTCCCGAGAAGGAAGAGAACATGGTACTGGAGATAGTATGAAAGATGCTGAAGGTGTGCGAACAAAGAAGGAACAAAAGCTTCTCACCCCTGCATAAGATGGAGAAAAATGCAAAGGGAGATACTTTTCTTTCCAAAGAGACCATTCATTATTTCTGATTTAAAAAAAAAAAAAGCCAGACCGGAAATAGGTGATTAAATAAAACCACCGAGCTCTAAGAGAACGGCTGAGCCTGTCACTGTCCTCCAGCATCAGGATGCCTCGCCCCATGTGGCTGAGCACCCTGGGGCAAGTGCTCAAACTTCTGCAGCTCCAGCTCCTTCTTAGCATCCTTTTGTCCCCACCTTCCTGCCCTGAATGCCCAGAAGCTCAGCCCAGGCCTCCAGGCCTCCAGGCCACCACACAGGAGGCAGAAGCTGGACCACTCCTAGGAAAATGAATGCCTTTCAGGGTTCCAAGAAAAGTCTCCACTGTGACCAGAGGCCCAGCATTTATCTACCATGGCCTCAAAGCACTGTAGAAAGCACAGGACATCTCACGTAGGCTTGTCTTCTTATGCTGGAAAGAGCACAATGTCTATCATCCATTTAAAAAGCCAGGGGAAGCAGCACTGGGGAGGCACAGGCAGGGGGTTCCCTTGAGATTGCTGCCCAGTATAACAAACCAGTTTGTGAGTTCTAGGTGTTTACACAAATAATTTGATAACATGAGCTAAAGGAAAGCCTGCATAGGTGGACGAATCTTAAAGTGCTGTGTTACGGTGACAGGAGCTAATGCTGGAAGGCCACTTGTAGTGTAGCTCTATCAGCAGGACATTCTGGAAGCGGCAGCTCGGTGGACATAGGAAATAGGTCCAGGTTGAAAGGGTTTAGAGAAGAAAGAAGATTGACTAGGAGAAGTGCACGGCCTTTGGGACTAGCGAAGCTACATCACAGACCCACGAAGGAAACTTACAACACAGAGAGAAAGTGAAATGTAAGCAACTGAAAACACAAGTCGACAAAACGTGGAATGGTGAGGAGAGTCCAGAAGAAATGCAGATCATGAAAGAGCCAAGAGCACAGGACAACCTATCTGAGAGGCAGGGCAGAGCAGGGTGGGCTAAGGGAACTGCAAAGCCAAGCTGTATCTAATGCTTCCCATGGGGCCCACAGTTCTGGACCAGCTACCACTACAGTGGATGTCTGGAGCCAGGTTTCTCAATGCTGGAGCAGGTAACTCACACATGAGCCATAATAGGAATCTAGAATATCTATGTGATAATGATCAGCGTTCAGACATAACATGAATTCATGTTTAGCTTAATAGAGCTAAAAGTGAATACATTTATTCACATACAGGCATACACATGCATTTCCCTTGTAGCAACAAAGCCACATAGCACCCAAACCTTGATTTCTCAAAATGTTCTCCAATAAGAGAAACCAGGGTTCTTTGGCAGAGTGGTTGAGCCTGGGGCAGGGAAAATACAAGATGAGCATGGAGTGCCCTGCAACACTAGAAAGAAATATCTAACGCACACACACACTCACACACACACTCACACACTCACACACTCATGCCCAGGTGGAAGAGAAATAAGCCAAATGGATGAATTCCCGGTAGTCATAAGTGAAATAATTTAAACAACAAAATAAAATGAGTAGAATTAGATTCTAACCCACAGCATAAATTAAATATCCATAAATAGATAATCATACAAAGAAATAATCAAGCCAGATGGGGGAGTACACACCTGTAACCCGAGCCCTATAAAGATGAGAGAAGAGTAGAGTCAAAGTCAGCCTTGACTACATGTGAGTTCAGTCATCCTGGACAACAAGAAACCCTGTCTCAAAAAGCCGAAGCAAGGGGAGAAAAAGATGTGACTAAAATAAGTAAGCAAATGAAGGAGAAGAAGCAAATTTTGATGCGGGAGAATTCCAAGTAATTTATGTCCACATAATTTCTTCTTATGGAAGAAAAGCATGACTGCCCATGTCTTAAGTATGAGCTGATCGTATGAGAGCAGGGAGTAACTTTAGCCTAGAGAAAGCTGACAGAGACTACCTTAGCCATGCTAAGTCAATGACACCTGACCTGGGGCTGTAGAGAGATAGACAGGGCAGCTGCTGGGCCCTAGGTTCTGTCGTTTGTATCACCTAGCTTCAAAAGCGCCAGATTCTAAGGCATACCCCAGAGGAGGGGAGCCTCTCTAACTGGGTGAGACTACCACAACCCTGCTGCATACAGTGGTCCAGCTCTCCATGGAACCTGCTCCAGCCTGCTTGACTGCTCCATCTGCAACTCAGTCCAGTGGTCTGATCTCCTGGCACCTTCATTGATGAATAGAAACTAAGGAAGGAAGGGAAGGGAAAACACCCTGAACAGCTCAAGAGAGATGTCCTCCTTATACATGTTTCACTTGGGTCCCTTCAACATTCAAGACAGAAGGACAGAAAACTATGAGAAGCCAACGCTTCCTGCGAGGATTTATGAAATGTCCCCACAGACATATGTTTGAACACTTAGTACCCAGCTCGTGCTGCTTGAGGAAGCTGTGGAACCTTCAGGGTGGAAGATGTGGTTGAGGAGGTAAGTCACCTGTTAAGGGAGACCTTTGAGAGCAATAGCCAAGACTGACTTCCTGCCCAGGCTCTCTGGTTCCAGGTTGGCATTGGACAGGAACAAGTTCTATTAAGTCCCCATCACCACAGACCAAGCCTTCGCCTGTATCTTTCCTGCCAGGATGGACCGTATCCTCTAAAATCCTGAGCCAAAGCAAACCTCTCTTACTCAAGCTGCTTTTGTCAGGCATTTTGTCCCTGTCACAGAAAGTCACTAATGTGCCACCCCTCACCACCAGGCCAGGGGTGTTGAGAGTGCAGTGTTAAAGGACTGCAATTGAAATCACGATTTGAGTAGAATCCAGACATTCCTGCAATACTATTTTCCATACAGATACCTTGGCGTGGCTGGTCAGAGCGATTTAAACATCAGGGCCCTTCATTAGGTGTTTCTGACCATACACTGGGTACCCAACAGAAGTGAGAAGGGGGCTTTTATCTCCTTCCAATCTTCCTTTGTTCCATCCCCTCCACACGCCTTTCCCAAGCTCGCCTGATTCAAACCTTCCCAACAGACAGCACTTCCACGCACCCACCCTGGACCTCGTGCAAACTCAAAGGTAAATTTCCAGACCCGGGTCAACCCAACCAACCCACTTTCCACTTCTCTCTGCAGGGGAAAAAAATCCCATTTTCTATTATGGGGACTGCCATGGACACAGACTAGCCCAAAGCACGCCTCTCCAGACTCCATGTTCAGTAATTCCCATACTTCTCTATGCTTTGCCTGTCGCCCTGTATTCTGACACCTTAAACAGCTGAGCCTTGATAAATGTGCTTTGGATCCTGGATATCCACAGAGGCCATGTGTTAAAGGCTCCATCCTAACTCGTGATGCTCTTGGGAGGTGGTAGAACCTCTAGGGTGTAGAACCTAGTAGAAGGGAATCAGGTCATTGGAGATATACTTTGAAGGGTATATTGGGAACGTGGCTCCTCACCATACGCCTTCCCCCATCACTTCCCTGCCACCACTATGAGAACAGCTTAGCTCCAGTGAACACTCCTCATCATAATGTACTGTCACCCCACAGGCCCTAACAACAGTACCAACCAACCATGCATTTGCGTTAAAGCCTCCAAAACCAGGAACCAAAACTAACCTTTCTTCTTGTAAGTTGGTTTTCTCGGGTTTCTTTGTTCCCAGCAACAGAGAAACTGAGACAAACATTGTCCTAAGTTTCACCCCAGCCTCTTCTCCTTAGACCTTGAGGACAGAAGTTGTCATTTGAGCCACCTTCAACTTTCTTGTCCCACCCTGAAAGTTTTTCTATAGCTTGTCCACTTTCTAGACTGATCCTCCTCCCATCTCTGCTTTCATATCAAGGTCAAGTTTCCACTGGTGTTTAACGTCAGGCCTATGTCTCCGGGACTACAGTGGATGCTTATTAGTCTAACAGGACCTAAAATCACCCAAGAGAACGTCCTCTGGCATTCCTACAAGGGACCATGTGGATTAGGTTAGCCTGGGTGAGAAGACCCATGCTGGCTATAGGTGGCACCATCCCTTAGCCTGCATATGTAAAGGGGGAAGCGGGCTGAGCACCAGCGCTCACCACTCTCTGCATCTTGACTGTAGATGTAATGTTCCCAGTTGCCTCAAGCCCCCATTGCCATGGCTTCCTTGCCATGATGGATTGAAACCCCTCACACTGTGAGCCAGAATAAACCCTTCCTCCTGTGAGCTGCTTCTGGTCAGATATTTGGTCACTGCAACAGGAAAAGAAACTCATGCAATGCCTCTCCCAGCAGTCAACTTCCTTCCTCTCTCTGGCAGCAAGGATTTCTCTATGCTTCCTTTTCCCTCTGCACAATCTTAAAAATGCCCATCCTCAGCAAGCATTCAAATTCCATCTTAGGAACTCCCTTAGCTAAAGACATAGAATACACCCTGGGGTTCAAGCCTCAAGTCCACCCCTCCATTAGAAGCTGTCAGGAAATCAGTATGATCCTATTAAAATCTACAGAGGGACTCCTGAGAGAGGCTCTATTTACCACAAAAAGCTCACCAACCCCCATCAACACCTTCAGGAAAAGAGGATGCTGTATTTCTTTTTGAAAAGAGGCACCTGACATCTTTGGCCTAGTTGTGACCTATAAACTAGACAATTCGCAAGGTCACGGGTAACCATAGGGACACGCCAAAGGAAAAGTCGTCCTTAAACCTAATTGCTCCCCTTATTTCTCTAAAGGACTTTCAAAGGGGACGCTAGGCACAGTACACCTTCCACTAAGCATGCCCAAGGACGATGCAGCTGTGACAAAGCTGTCCTTTAAACTGTGGGCAAATGTCATACGTCCGTATCGTTTTGCTGAAGAGATAGGGTCTTTTTAAGGAAGTCTGGGGCGTGGGTTGCAGCAAGGCTGGGATGAGATGGGAAACGTAGGAAAGAGAAACTGCTGCCGTGAGCCGGCCCCCGAGCGCCTCACACCACCGCAGCTGCTCAGCCAAGCATGGAAAGTGGGGCATTATCCTCACAACACTGATTAGACAAGGAAATGAGATATGCAAATATTTTTTAAAAGTCGACTCGCTCCAGCATTATTACCAGATGAAAGTTCACAAAGAAAGCATGACTTGATAGGCTCAGCATGGAGCTAATGCCCTTGACTCTGACTTGGAAGATCCCTGAAAACAAAAATCAAGTTCAAGGGCCACACAATCGCAGAGATAGGCATGATGAAATTTTTAAAATATTGAATGGGTCAGTACAGTCCAAAAGTCAAAGAAGCTGTTATCCAAGGAAGAAACATATATGTTTCTAGAAACTCAAGATATATGTTCAGAGTCCAACATGCCCGCAATCCTGCTGTAGCAAAGCCTTAATACATTGACAAGAAGAAGATTGTTTTGTTTGTGTGGGGGCTGGGAGGGAGGGGTGTTAGTTTGGTTGTTTGATTGGTTGGTTTTGTTTTGCTTTTCTAGAGAGAAAGAGTCTATGTAGTTCTAACTATCCTAGCGTTCACTATGTAGACCAGGCTGGCCTCAAACCCACAGAGATCCTCCTACCTTTGCCTCCTGGGTACGGGGATTAAAGTCATGTACCACCATGTCCAGCTAAAAAATAAAAAATTTTGCAGAGACTGAAGTCACTGAAGGACAGGGCTGGTCACAACAATCCACTGCCAAGTCGCCTCACCTCCCAGAGCCCCTTGTCTTCCAGGGTGGGACAGCAGTGTACAGAGGAGTGTGGCCCACTGTAGACAGCTGCATGTATAGCTCCCTTCCTCCTCCTGGACCTCCTTAGCACAGAGATGCTGTGATGGCTACTGAAGGCCTCCTGTGTGCCTGGTCTTATGTGATGCCCCCACCCACCCACACATCTTCTGCAGAAATACAGAGATCGCATCAGGGACTGGAATAAGCCAAGCACTTTGAGTTTTCTGTAAAGGAAGGTTCTCCACAGGAGAGAGAGGTTTCCTGGAGACACAACATCCACCTACATAGAAACAGTGGCTAAGAAAGGAAACATTAGCGTCACGGGCAGAAGGATCAGCCTGTGCCGAGCCCATAGGTGACAAAGCCTGTCACCTGTCAGCTTGTTTGAGAAGCTGAAACAAGTTCTGTGTTGTTGAGGTTTGGAATCAATTTCTCTCACTCAGGTATAATTCCCCTTAGCCCAGCTGCTCCAAAGTTTGGCCTGAACTGCATTATGAAGCTGTAATTCTATTACACAGAGTCTTCAGAGAACAAGAGGTTGTCCCTAGGCTATGTGTCATCAGCCCAGAATAGCGATTCAGTCACACTGACAATGTCGTCAGGCCCAGGAGGCTCACCCGTGAGCAATCTGCAAGGGTAGCCAAGGAATAAGTGAGCACCACAGGAAAGAAACACAAATGTCTGCTTGTGTACACACTGGCCAGACTGAAATGTCCCGGGGCAAACTAGACCTAAGATTATAGCACAGCTCTGGACTGGCACACAGGACAATGGAAGTATTTTGTTTGTTTTTCTAAAAATTTAATTTAGGATTCTAGGACTCTTAATACATTTCAAATGCCCCTGCATAAGGGTTGAGAATGTAGCTCAGTGTTACTGTTCACAACTAAAATGTCATGAAGCCCTGGGTTCCATCCTTAAATAAATAAATAATAAATGATGTATTAGTAAATAATAAATAGAAGACCACCAAATGTCTCAAGTATTAAATAATAAATAATATTAATTAATAAATGATAAATAAATAAAAAGCCACCAAATGACCCAAACCAGATCCCCATAACATTATGATCTGAACTGATCAATTCTCAGTCAGAAGAAACTCCTCCTTCATTTCTACAGTGAGTCATTCGTCTGTCCATCTTTGTTCACAGTTTATTTAATAGTCACTAAGGGCCTGGGTCTGAAAAAGCCTGGGATAAAACCAGACTCACTGAACATAGCGGACAATGAGGACTACTGAGAACTCAAGAACAATGGCAATGGGTTTCTGATCCTACTGCACGTACTGGCTTTGTGGGAGCCTAGGCAGTTTGGATGCTCAACTTACTAGACCTGGATGGAGGTGGGTGGTCCTTGGACTTCCCACAGGGCAGGGAACCCTGATTGCTCTTTGGGCTGACGAGGGAGGGGGACTTGACTGGGGGAGGGGGAGGGAAATGGGAGGCGGCGGCGGGGAAGAGACAGAAATCTTTAATAAATAAATAAATTAAATTAAAAAAAATAGTCACTAAGTATCAAGTCTTGATCTCAGTTCAGAAGGGGCAATGGTAACCAAGAAAAGACAAGATTTGTTCTCTTGCTTGAATTCTTTGGTGAGGTAAGTCACTAAAGGACTACAGGACAGGCTGAGTAAAGGGTGAAGAAGGGCCCGTTGAACATCTAAGAAAATGTCTCTGCTTCTGAGGGTGAGAAGATATCCTTGTCTCTAACTCCCTCTCTAACAAGTTCAAGTCTCACAGTCACGAAACCCAGAAGGACCCATCCTCGATCCATCACTCCAGTGACCTGAGGTCTTTTCCTCTTCCTACTGTTTATACATTCACAATGGATCATGTCCTCTTCAGATCATTATGGCTGTCCCAGTCATCAACACTTTGTTCTCCCATTCATTAGCCAGCTGTAGGACAGTCACACAATGTAAGTCTCAGCTGGGCTATGGTTGTGCACACCTTTAATCCCAGCACTTGGGAGGCAGAGCAGGTGGCTCTCTGAGCTCAAGGCCAGCCTGGTCTACAAAAAGTGACTTCTAGGACATTCTGAGCTACAAAGAGAAACCCTGTCTAAAAAAATAAAACAAAACAAAATAGACGTAAATCTCCTCACATCTTTCTCGTGCATTCGAGCCTCCCTGCAGCCTCCCCACCATCCATCTACTCTCAAGCATCCCATGGAAACTCAGGCCGTGTTAATTCCTGTGTGGCACCCAACTGGAGCACACTGTTCGCCTACTCTGTGACTTTGTGCATTCTCCCAGGCCTGAAATGCCCTTCCATTACTGTGTTAGCTAACTAGCTTCTACCTGGGTGTCAAAACTCAGTGTAAGGTCTTTGGGGGATCCCCTGAGTGGTCAAAGCTAACCTTGGTGGCAACTGCTCATGCTAGCATTTCTGTCACACTGACTGTAGCTTCTGTCCTCTCTGTTTCTCAGCCTTCTTATTTCCCTGGTCAACTCCACTGGTGTTAGAGAAGAAAGATAATCCAGGTGGTCAAACTCTACACTTCAGCCAGCAGTTACATCTAGAAAACAACAGGCTTAAAGAAAATAGACAACAGGAAGGGCTCTTACAAAGTGAAAAATAATCATGCAAATAAAACTAAAATTGGAAAGATGATTCCTACAGAACAACCCTGTTGGGATATGAGAGGGCATAAACGAGAGAGGTGATCAGACAAAAATGTCCTAACCTCCAAATAAGAGAGTTCTGAGTAGAGAGAAAAGCTCCGCAGAATGAAAGGAGACATAGTTTTAAAATTGAAAGGGCCTACCCCGTGCCACACAGGATGAATGAGAATCCAAACCTAGACACATCACTAAGAAATCCCCACACTCAAGGCTTAAGACAAACAGTTCACAGAGAAAAAGTGCAGATAGGTACACCACAGGGAGACACAGGGTTTCCGACGGACAGACTGGGTACAAAATGGTAATGGAGGAACACCCTTAAAGTTTTTTGGGGGGGCACGAGGAGTTATTTTCAATTTACAAGTCTCAGTTAAACAATCTGTCATAATAAGGGCAAAATAAAGACCACTAAAAACACATTAAGGAGTCAAAATATTGTCATTTACATGCCCTTCTAGATATTATATATTTTTATAGTAACAAAACTAGAGGAAATCTAACCAAAAGATAACACAGGACTTAAAAAAAGGACTAACTACCATTAGAAGTCTATCAAAACAAACAAATAAAAAAGATAAAAGGAAGATGTAACTTCTTTTTCTCTCCCAATGAGGAAAAAAGGCAACTGAAAACTACAGGAGAAAACAAAAGTCTTACAAAAATATAATTATGTAAATATCAAGCATTTGTGATTTGATTAATTAATGCAGTGTAAGAGAGTTATTACATTGACTTTGTTGCTAGGATATTGTTCTTCAAATTGCAAAAGTGTTTTGATATTGGAAAGATAGATGATAGATAGATAGATAGATAGATAGATAGATAGAAAATATGTGCTTGTATTCTATATAGTTCTATTGTGGACAAATGCACGGCCCTGGCCTTAATAATGTAATTACAAACCAAAAGTTAGGTGATAAGTACAGAAGGCAAAAAGCTAATGTTTTAGTTTTCACAATATAAAAATGATTAGTATTTCTGCAGGCCACAGTGGGAGTGGATAGGATCCTGAAATAGAGTTATTGGGACAGGAAATGGGAGGTTGCAGAATATATGTAAGTGATCTGGTAGTCTTCACAAAAATTAAAAATAATGTAAAAGTCAGAAGCTAAAGGAAAAGGCTGAAGTGGGGAATGACATGCGGTTTGTGTTACTGAGCTGAACTCTCATCTCTCACAGCAGTGATGTAGAAATGCCCCAAATTCAAGAAACTTAGAAATACAGATAATCACAAATCCTCATTTTTGCCTCTCTTATGAGAGTTTTGTAATGTCTGATTTAAATGACCTAGGATATTTAAAATTTGTCTAATGAAAGGCAAACTTTTTGACCTATTAAATTTTATTATAGAATAGGCAGAGAGATTCAAAATCATTACAAAGGATTGCGTTTTTAAAAGCTCCTCTGAACATCTTCCATAAATGCTCATCATAAATGGCCCCTTTCTTCGTGAAAGAACATCAGTATAAAGACTGCCTCAGCCTTGTCCCTCCCTTAACCCTCTTGGCACACAGATGCTTGGGACCAGGGGAAAGTCTTTAAAAAAAAAAGTCAGCATCCCACTAAAAATCAATTAGGTGGGTAGAAGCCTGGATTCTGGTCCAGCCACCAGTCATCTGACACCTGACAAATCCCAGTTTAGGTAGAATTTCCATGATTTTCAATGTGGACAATTTTTAAACCTTTGGTTGAGCAAAATTAACCCAAGCAAATATGATTGCATACCACAGTAAGCCAGGAGCGGCTGCAGGTAGGGTCTATGAAGACACTCAGAGACATAGCCCTTGAGATGACCCCATGAACTGCGAGCCCTGACCAACGCTGGGAAAGCAGTTGTGTGTTTTTAACTCACATAATCCTCAACTACAGACAAGAATCATGAAAACATCTATCTCACAGGATAGCTAAGATGATCAAATGGGTGACTGTCCATAAACTGTCCCTTAACAGTGGGCTCTCAGCATAGCCAGCTAGAGTTGGACGGTGACTCTTCTCTTTGGGCCCCTTTCTCTATGAGCCTACTAAAGCAAGGGACAGAAGTAGGAAATAGTGAAATGTGAAGAAAAGGGACCATGACCTTCACAGTCACCCGTCCTGCATGGAAATAGGTTCAGACAGGAGCACTGAGAAAAATCTGCCAGCAATCAGTTGCCACTATCCAACCTTTCGGCAGGGGGGTGGGGGAGGTGGGGGGGGGAAGCACAGACAATGATCCCCAATGACAGGTGACAGAGTTTCCATGAAGCAATGAAGCTCCCCACACTGTAGCTCAGGTACACTCTGTGCCAGGTAAGTAGGCTGCCAGGCTGTGGAAGGCCAGCTCCCTCCCTAGCCGGACACAGGCAAGGAACACTGTAAACGGTCCACAGCCATGGCAGTGGCTCAGTCTGCCTTACAGTTGCCATGGCTGTACCCAGGGCTCCCAAACGCCTGCTCAGCTTCTGATGACTCACGGACAAGGCCCTGATCCTTGAACGGCTGGCACAGTCACGGCATCTAAGGTTTCTGTGCCACATCAAACAGGGAGTGATGCCCCAGGACTTCCCTCTCCTTCAGCACTGAAAAACTCCAACCCTGCCACACACTCTGAGGGTGTTCATCTGTAAACATGGCCTAGATATGTGACTCAGGAGGAATGGGCTGCAGGCCAACTCTAGGTTACTCTGCCAGGGATCAAGAGGCCTCACTCAGAAATGTTTCTGTAAAAGACATGCAGTGGGGGTGGGGTGCAGCACAGTGGCCAAATTGGTGTTCTTCGTGTGTGAAGCCCTAAATTCAATCCCAAACATGGTGGGGTGTGGGGCTTAGATTAGAACGTGATCTCTGAGGTCCCTTCCAATCCACAATACCCTAAGGCTCCCTCTTTATGATGTGTTAGCCCCAAGTCTATATACCACTACCTCTATCCCCCTCCTAGAGGTGCTCCCTCTCAATGGTCTAGAGTTCCCTTGGTACACTCTGAGTCTCTGTGGGGTATGAACCTGGTCCAGGTCATCTCTACCGCCCCTGCAGTGCTGAAAAGGAAAATATTCAGCACACATTTACAGAGGTATGCTCAAAACGGAAATTCTTCCAAACACCCACTTCAAACACACCTGCTTATCTCTAGCTGTATTTACCGCCAGCACCTCGGACTCTGGGGAAAGTACAGGAGCTAAATCTTTTAAGAGGTAAATGTTGCTGAATGCACACCTTTACTCCCAGTAACCCGGAGACAGAGGCAGGAGGATCACTGTGCGCTGGAGGGCAGCCTGGTCTATAAAGGGAGTTCCAAGACAGCCAGGGCTACATAGTGAGACCCTGTCTCAAAAGAAAAGACAAATGTTTAAATTTCTGTTGTGAAAATGTAAATAATTGCCATAGAGACAACCCAGCAATATGTAAGTATTTTAATATCCATCCAAAGTAATACAAAGGGCTTTGGTTTTGTTTGTTTTTCTAAGAGACGTTTATGGGTCAAATTATGCCCTGAAGTCATCAAAATAATCATAGATAATTTACAAGTCTTGAGCCTGGCTAACACATGGCTAACGCAGCCCCTGTGCTCACAGTGACAGTAAGAAGCTAATTCAACTGATGGTAGAAGCAAATCCTGTCCCTTCTGACACCCAACACAAAGCAAATACACAATAGCAAGGACACAATCTGCAAATTGGTATTTGCTGCCCTCTGGTGATCAACCCTGAGAAGTTCCCACACCAGAGACCTGGAAAGGATATAGTTCACACAGATGTGTGCTCGCAAGTCTCATCATTCTACCAGACTTCTAAGCAACAGAGCAGGTCCTGATCCTCTGCTCTCCACGTGTGTGTGTGTGTGTGTGTGTGTGTGTGTGTGTGTGTGTGTGTATGCCTCTGTGTGTATGCCTCTGTGTGTGTGCGCACCTGTGTGTGCTTGTGTATGTATGTACGTGCACATGTATGTGTGTGTGTACGCCTCTGTGTGCCTATGTGTGTTTCTGTATGCCTGTGTGTGTGCCTGTATGTGTGCGCGCACGCCTGTGTATGCCTCTTTGTGCCTCACTGTGTATGTGTCTCTATGAACCTGTGTGTGTGTGCCTGTGTGCATGTGCACCTGTGTGTGTGTCTATATGTGTACATGTGCAGGTGGGTGTGCCCCTGTGCCTCTGTGTGCCTGTGTGTGCCTCTTTGTGTATGTGCGTGCCTGTGCATGTGTGCGTGTGTATATGTATGTGTGCTGGAGAAAGAATAGCACAGCCCAAGCTGCTAAATGAGCATTGAGACCATGCTTCCTCTACAAAGATAACTGAGAGAAGAGGCACCAATTTGAATTCTCCACCACTGCTATCTGTGAGAACAGATGAGCGATGGCTCGCTGTGTACATGTGTTAAAAAGAATAAACATCACTTGACTTCCCCTTCAGTTTTAACAAAACACACACCGTGTGTGTGTTGAGGGCATTGACATAGGAACCCACTACCTCTCTTTGCCCTGCCCTCCATAAGGTCACACTACCAACATTATCAAAGGCTTTCAACTCTAACCAAGTCCTTTCAATGTGTCTCCCACCCTGAGCCTTCATGTAAACAAGATCTCATGGAGGTGCTGCTACCTTCAGCTCCCCCTCCAAACCCCAACTAGGTGTAGACTCTCTAGTGCAGTATCATCAGATAGGTGACTTATTCTCTGAGGGTTGCATAGATCCCCATTAGCCACCAAAGCATTCAGTAGGGCGGAGGAACGGATAGATGAAGGAGGGGAAGAGTGGAGGAGGGAGAGATGCATGGATGAATGAGCAAACGGGTATATGTATGGAAGGATGTACAGGTATATCAGCAAATGACTAAAGAGACAGAATAATGCAAAAATGGATGGATGGATGGATGGATGGGAGGTAAATGGTCCCCCCACCCCACCCTGAGCCCCACTACCCCTGCAGGTCTAGGAAACTGAAGAAGCTGCCACCATTTTTCCTACCACACCTTTTTTTTTTTTTTGATGACTTTAAGAGGCTCCTTCAATCTCTTCTCTAGATCATGCACTTCACTGATTCCAGGAGGGTGCCCAGGCAGCATGGCTACTCTTGTCCCCAAACTACTCATATACAAATCCCTCCCATCGCCCAGATTTGGCTCATCATTCAGCTAAGCTCTGAGAAACTACTGCCAAGGGTGAGCGTGTATTATCACCCTTATTTGTCACCCTAACTACCTCAGAGACACCTCTAATCATCAGTGTCCTTGAACCTGATCTTGCAAGCTTCCACGTCCCTGTGTGGCTCACATCGGCAGGTTCTCAGGGAAGCCCTTCCTTTCTATGACAGTAGTTTTCTCTCTAAAGAAATGGAAAGACTCTGTGATTTTCAAGGTCACAAGGGTATAACAAAAACCCAGAGAGGCTGGCTCTAGGGTCTTAATGGCCTCAGTACAGCATCTGGAGCAGACCCGACATTTTAGCTGTTTCCATTCATGTGGATTCCACTCAGTCACCTCGCCTGACAACTTTATATAGGACCACCTCTTCTTGCCTAGTTCAGGGCTGGGCCCTGGGGTGAGGGGAGGAGGCAGAGATGATTCCAATCAGCTGTAGTCTTGACTGACAGCCTGTCATGGAGGTCCTTCACCTACCCTCTGGGTCCTTTGACACATATATCAGTCTGCTGAAGTAGCAAAGCAAACCCAATAACTTCAATAACAGACATTTTTCCCTCACAGTCTGGAGTCTAGAAGCCTGAGATGGAGGTTCCAGTGGCTAACCAGAAGCCACTCCCATTTTGTCCTCGCATGGACTTTGTCCCATGTGCAGACACATGGAGATGCCTCGTAGATACCAGTCTTAGCAAATTTCCGCATTTCCTTTGAGTTCCCTTTTTGCACACACAGTGCCCAAACATTGGGGTTGGCCATGCCTTCTGAATGGATCCATGACCCATGCGGAATCCCTAAACTCTAGTGTCACCGTCGCAAGCTTTAGTTTAGTTATAACCAAAGTAAACACCATGTGGGGAGCCACCACGTCTTGGAGAGAGACAGCACTGGGAGTATGTGCCGGCCTGGCACTTCGGAAGAAGGCACAATCTTGAGAGCTTTGAAATGGATGAGAAAATTTGCCTTATATAAAAATGAGTAGGCAGAGCATCATCTGTGAGTACCCCAACCACAACAAGGGAAGAAAATGAGGCCATCAGGAGAGGGCCAAGTGGGAAGAAGGGGTCCAGAAGTAAGGAGTCATATGGGACCCTTGATATGAGACAAGAACTTGGCCCTTGGTCCATGAACATCAGAAGGCCACAGAGGGAATCAGGGTGGCTGGAGCAAAGCTAGCCTAGGTACAGCCATGCCTACCTGCTAGACACAGGCCTCCACAAAGAGCAAACCCTTGCCTGTAACGTCACACCAGACAAGACACTGCTGGATGGGATGCAGCTCCCAGGAGTCTCCTTTGGGGATACGCTTTTACAAGTGGGGACCAACGTGTCTTGTGCTAAAACATTTACCTCCATGCAGAATCAATCCAAAAGGAGAAGCTGGGATGCCTGACCACGAACTAAAATTCCCCCCCCCCTGCTGCCACCCTCCACATTCACAGTGTTGTCCTCATCTCCCTTATTTGCTGGGAAAGGCTTCCCAGCTACCCCAAGTATGTTTCAAATGTCTTTTAAGCCCCCTCCCCCACATTACCCCTTACCCCAAACATCTCAGTTTCTTTTTTCTCCTGTTCTTGTTGATCATTTAAATGATCATGTCATTTTGGGCACCCAGTAGAGCATGGTTACTGCGGCAAACCTTTGAGAGAAATCTCAACGTTCTGAGGAATGTCGTGGGAATGAGAGACAGTCATGAAAAGTCAGGCATCTGGGCAAAGTTTAAAAGGACTGAGCATGCCCAGCCTTGAGCTAAGATCATTGTGAGCAGCCTGGGTGACAGTTTCCTAACACATCAAGAATGCACGCAGGAGGGTAGGATCCATTTTCCATTCATCAGAGACAGCAGAAGGAACAGAAGCATCTTAGATTTCAGCTGTGGAAACACCCGTCACATGTCTGAGCTGCAGGGGAAGAGGAGCTGCCAAGAGGGCCGCTCTGAATCACTTACTATGCAACACAGCCACTGGAAATGCTATTCAGGGGACAACATGGCAGTATACACAAGGTCTAACCCCACTGGGGCTCTGTAAAACATCTCCCCATGGCCTAGATGCTACAGCTGGGATCCTGCATGCTGCCCTCTACACCCATGTATTGATAGATTAGTATCTAGCCTGTGGCACTAATGGGAAATTGTGGAGTCTTTAGAATCTGGGGCCTGACAGAAGGAAGTAAGATCACTGGGGCTGTGCCCTTGAAGTAGGTACCATGAGCTCAGCTGCAGGGATGGTTAATTTTGATTGCCAACTTGATGGGATTTAGAAACACCATACAAAGCTGGGTGCTGGTGGTGTGTGCCTTTAATCCCAGCACTCGGAAGGCAGAGGCAGACAGATCTCTGTGAGTTTGAGGATAGCCTGGGCTACAGAGTGAGTTCCAGGATAGGCTCCAAACCTATACAGAGAAACCGTGTCTCAAAAAAAAGAAAGAAAAAAGAAGAAAAGAAAGAAAGAAACACCATACAAACAACTCTATGGGCATGTCTGTAGGGATGATCTAGGTTAACTGAGGTGAGACAATCTACTCTAAATATAAATAATATTCCATGGGCTGGCACCTGGACTGAATAGAAATGAGGAAGTGAACTAAACATAAGCCTTTCTCCCTCTCTGCTTCTGTCTGCAGATACAATGTGAGCAGCTGTCTCAAGTTCCTGCTGCCGTGACATCCCCATCATTGTAGACGGTACATACCTGAAGAGTGGAGCCCAAAGAAACCCGCCCTCCAGCCAGTTTGCTCCTATCCAGTATTTTGTCACAGCAAGAGACAAGTAACTGGTATAGACCCTTCCCATCTCTCTGTGCTTCTCAGATGCCATGGCATGAGGTGTGCTCTCGTCCATGCGCTCAAGCCACAATGCCCTAAAGCCGTGTTATTCTATGCTTGGCACCCTTGGTCCTTCACTCTTACCTCACCATCATTGGCAGTCCATTTCATTGGTGAGAAAATTGAGGTTCAGGAAGGGCTAAAGCCTGCCCTACAGCCCGATTTCTGTCACATACGAGCTAAGACTAGAATCCAAAGGTCCCCTGAGTTCAGGGCCCATCCTCACTATCATCCATCTACACGGACAGAAACTAAGGATGAGCATCAAACTGTCACAAAGAACTGACCCAAATGTGGCTCTCGAGACCACAGGGTCTTCAGTGCTAGCCCCATAGTAACATTCAGTAGAAGAGGAAATGAAATCACAAAAACTCACCCATCGGTCTCCTTTCTTGGGAGCTGCCTCCCCACACTGTACAGATCTGGTGAAATTTAAAACCAGGTCTCGGGGCTGTAGAGGTAGCACAGCAGTTAAGAGCACTTGCTGCTCTGCAGCAGACCCAAGTTTAGTTCCCAGCACCCACGTGATGGCTCACAGAAATCTGTAATATTGGTTACAAGAGATCTGATGCCCACATATGGCTGAGGCTAATGCCAGGCATGCCCACCGTGCATGTACAAGACTTCCGGCAGTGTGGATGTCCTGGTGCCATCTCCCACATGTATCTGTCTAGGCTGTGATGTTGTGGAATATCTGTACACTGTGTGACAATGTATTGCTGTGATTGGTTTCATAAAGAGCTAAATGGCCAATAGCTAGGCAGAAAGAGATAGGTGAGATTTCTGGGGAGAAGGGGGGAAAGTAGGAGGAACCTAGGTATGCAGATTACTCCAGAGAGAGGCCAGTGAGATATGGAATGAGTCAGACACACAGAATGGGGTAGAGGTAAAAGACACATGGTAGAACATAGGTTAATAAAAATATGGGTTAATTTAAGTTATAAGCACTAGTTGAGGGCTGGAGAGACAACTCAGAGGTTAAGAGCCTTGGCTGTTCTTCCAGAGGTCCTGAGTTCGATTTCTAGCAACCACATGGTGGCTCACAAGCATCTGTAATGAGATCTGGTGCCTTCTTCTGGCAAGCAGGCATACAAGCAGGTAGAACACTGTATACATAATAAATAAATAAAATCTAAAAAAAGAAAGAGCTAGTTGAAATCAAGTCTAAGCTAAAGGCCAAGATTTCCTAATTAATAACAAGACTCCATGCCTACAATGCAGGGTTTCCCAGAGGCCTCTGCTGCCATTAGCCAACCAGCATGTGATTATAACCCAGAACTCCTACCAGAAGACTGCTGACAGTGATTGTTGGAAGACGTCCATGAGTTAGAGCAATAGTGCACAGAGACTCCCTTTACACTCCAGACAACCCTGGATCAGCTCCCCGTTCTGCTTGTCCATTTTCTTCAGAACCTGAATGCTGACGGGCCAGTGCCTCATCACAAAGTTTTGCTGGGTTCCTCCCCCCATCAAATAGTACTGATAAGGAACTAGTCAAGACACCGGCGACACGAGACTTCAGAATAGCCACCTGGTCTCACATAAGAGCCACCACAGAACAAGCATGCGCGCAGGGCATCAGGTCAGGGCCTCGGTACTGAACACTTGGGTTCACAATGTGACAGCTGGATCCACACACAAAAGGAGCGCCATTCCCAGACGTTGGGATAAGGCCACGGTGCCCATAAATGAGTAAGAAAGGATTTTATACTGTTCAGTTACCCACAGACCAATGTCAGGCCTGGAGTCAGGTGAATGAAATCTCATCCTTCTTGATGGAAAAACTGGATCCAAGTCACAAATACACACTACTGAGGAGTCTACATTTTTCTTCCAGCTTCGCCAAACTCAACGGCACTTAAGGCAGAATTCTCCCTCACTCAGAAACTATGAAGGCCCAGAGAACAAAACAGTATGGAGCCACGAGGAAGAGAGAACGATACTCCCGGAGCTTCCTCTCTTGAGGCTCTACCCAAACCAGTGCATGGGAGAAGGGGAATGGGGAGACCCAGATAGCTTCAAAGATCTGTCCTTGTGAACTCTGCCAGAAGACTGTTGACAGTGGTTGTTGAAAGACGTCCATGAATTGGAGCGATAGCACACAGACACTCCCTTGACACTCAAGACAACCCTGAATCAGTTCCCCGTTCCTGCTTGTCCATTTTTTTCAGGCTGGTAAACATCACACCTGACTAGCATGTGTAGAGCAATAGGCATCGAAGAACTAAGCAAAGAAATGATGACCTTCCCATGTGAGTTGATGCTTAATTGCTTTCTAGCAGACACACTCATCTTAAAGAAGATAGTCTCTCTGGGTCACCTTTTATAATGCTGCTGCTTTTGCCTAGCAATGCATATCTGAGATACAGATAGATGAAAGATAGTCCGAGGATGCAGAAATGATCTGTATTCACGGTTAAACAGCCCTCGTCAGCATACCATGAATATCTCTGGCCCCATGTAACTGTGAGTTGAGAATCTTAGCCTCTGATATTGTTACTCATCCTGGAAACAACAAGCAGTAAAGTTAATTAGAATCAGAGTCTACTACCTTCATGGTACCCATGGCGTTGAAAGCCACTGCCAGTCTTGAAGGGGTCAGCATTGCCAGCATTGCGTTGAATCTTGTACTCTTGTTTTGAATGGGTGAATAGTACTGTCCATCTGGAGTCACAGAACCAAACCTGTGAGGATGTAGGGAAGCAGGATGGAAAAGAGGACGGTGTTTAAGACAAAACAAAGTATGGTGCTGCTAGAAATGAAATCGTGTGACTCCCCTGTACACACAGAAATGGGACTCCTGGGAGCGTCTCCAAGGGAATGCTGAGAAGGGCTTGACTTGAAGGTAAGTACAGGTTCTCTACCACTGCCAGCCTGCAGTGGAGAAGCAGCTCCCACAAAGGAATAGCAGGAAGACCACCACCATCAAACCAAAGCCAGGGCCTGGATGGGCAAACACCCTGGCTTGCTTGTTGAAAACAAGGTGATGTAATGAACATCCCATACAATTCAGCTGTTTACAGCATCTGGATTTGGTGGGGTTTAGAATTTTCACAAAGTTCTACAACCATTATTACTCCTCAACTCCAAAACTTTTCACCATCCTAGAGAAACCCCACCCCAGCTGAACTCACTCTCTATATCTCCACCCTCCAGTCCATAGCTAACAACTTCCTGTCCTTATGGATCATCCTACTCTTTGCATCAAAGGGAACAAAATATATCATGTCATTTTGTATCCAGCTTCTTTCACTTGGCACAGGGTTTGCAAGGTTCACCTATGCTATATAGTTTATATCACTACTTATTTTTTTATGGAGGAATATTTCACCCAATCATCTTTAGCATTTATCAGCTAACAGATGTTAGAATTTTTCCACTTTGGGGATATTATGGATAATTATGTTATAACTATTTGTGCTCAAGTTTATTTGGGACAAATAGATGTACACATTTCAATGAGCATATGGACAATGTTTATATGTATATAACACACACATATCTATGTATATATGTATGGATGTACACACACATAACATATACAGATATACATGTGCATCTGGAAATAAAACTGTTGAATCATCTAACTTCCAACATTTTAAAAAAGATTTATATATTATTTGTGTGTGTGTGCTGCACGAGTTTAATGCACACCACTTGAGTAAAGGAGCTCACTGAGGCCAGAAGAAGATGAAATGAGATGCAATAAACATCTGATTAACATTAGATCCTCTGGAACTGAAGTTAGACATTCATGAGCCATTATGTGGGTGCTGGGAACTGAATCTGCTTCCTTGCAAGAGGAACAAACACTCTCAACTGCCATGCCACCTCTCCAGTCCAAACTTAAAACTTTTGAGGAACTGCTAAGTGACTTTCCAAATCTATGAAGACATGTTACAACACTGCCAGTGCCACGTGTCAGATCCAATATCTTCATCTTCAACAGTACTTGGTATTGTCTGCAAGTTTTAGCACAGACGTCCTAAGGGGTGCAGAATGGCATCTCACTGGGATTGGACAGCAGCCTCCCATTGACAGTGGGGAGTTGGGGAGTTTTCTTTCATGCTTTATTAGAAGGTTGACTATCTTCTTTGGGAAAATGTCTAATGATATTTTGTTTAGTTTTTTAACTGGTTGTCTGTATAATTAACTGGCATAGTTCTCCCATTCTGAAGGCTACGCCCTTATAATATGTTTGATTCACAAGTCTTTTTCAGCTCAAAAGTCAATTTTCACTAAGTTTTTACAATTTTTTATAAACTTCAAGTGCGCTACTTTTTCTTTGGTTTTTCTTTGCCTGTATCTTTGGTGTCACATTTAAAAACTCACTGATGAGGGGCTGGAGAGATGGCTCAGTGGTTAAGAGCACTGGCTGCTCTTCCAGAGGTCCTGAGTTCGATTCCCAGCAACCACATGGTAGCTCACAACCATCTGTAATGAGATCTGATGCCCTCTTCTGGCATGTGGGCATACATGGAGGCAGAATGTTGTATACATAATAAATAAATAAATCTTAAAAAAAAAACTCACTGATGAGACCAAGGTCACTAGCTGTATAGCCCAGGCCTCTTCTAAGAACTGTGTGCATCTGTGCTGGGTGGTGTGAGGTAATAATTCAACCTAACATTTTTGAATACAGACAGCCACATGTTCTGGAACCACTTGTTGAAAAGACTATTGTTTCCTTTCTGTCTTGGTTCTCCAGAAGTCTAGTAATTGTCAATAAATTTATGTGTACACTATTCTATCCCATTGTCCATATATATCCCTTATGTTAACGCCATGCAGTCAGGATTACCACAGCTTGGTCTTCAGCTTTCAGATTCCAAGTATGAATCCTCCTACTGTATTCTTTATAAAGATGGTTTTTCTCTGCTCTAAGTTTCCTATACTTGCATGTAAATTTTAGGATGAGTTTATTAATTTCTTCAAAAATGAAAATGGCAGCTGAGGTTTTTTTTAGAGAGATTATATTGAATCATTTGCTTACATCTATGAACTGGCTCACTTTCTATTCAAGTGATGAACCAAAACTTGCTCCTTTAAAACCCCATGTGGCTACTGCTGTTTTGCAGTTATGGGGGACAACTTAAATGGTAACAAAATAATGTTATAAATCAAATCTTGCTCATCAAAATGATTAACTACAAACAAGTCCACTATCATTCTGCTTTCTCATGGAATCTGATTTGCTAATCTCTAGTGCTTTTGCTAAGCCCTTCCCATTGGCCAGTAGCTTCTGAGGCCACACCGGACACTGGGATCTGGTTAGGGTGATAGAATATGGGAAGCTGCCCATTGTGACTTTTCTCCCTCCCTTCCATCCCCCAGAGTGGGTGATGCTGACAGGAGCCTAGGAAACAGACAGAAACCGGGTGATGCTGACAGGAGCCTAGGAAATGGACAGGAGACTCTAGGGAAGGCTAGTGGGCCTCAGACCCACTTTCACAAGCACTGGTATCTGCTGAGATTTTCCAGGACATCTGTAAAGATGTCTTTGCTGTTTCTGTTCTATTTACCACCATTTTACATAAGGTGGGAGACAAAGAGAATGTGGCCCATTCTAAGTTTGTTTCCCACACAATTTTCTTTGACTTTTGCAAGTGACTACATGTATTTGTTGACAAGAACTTGTAAGGAGCAAAGATAAGTAAAGGGAAAACTCCACTGCAAAGTGAAATAGAAAGCTTATGTGTATGCCCAGATTGTTGGCTCTACCAGTGATCTAAGTGCAGCTCTGGCTCTGGATTTACAGACCACAGGAAACACAGCTGAGGCACTGAGGTAGCTGGTGTTTCCGAGAATCTGCAAAAAAAAAATATCATCTTTAACCCTAACTTTCATCAGTGATCACACCAGAGAAGGAAACATCCACCTCCCTGTTTGAGTCACCTTGACTACCTTGTGGATGCTTGGGCATTCTCCCTCCAATTGACAGTAGTTTTAACTACCTCCTCAGATGAAAGGTGTCTTTTTTCTAATACAATATTTTTTATTTATTCTTTGAGAATTTCATGCATGCATACAGTGTATTTTGATAATGATCAAAAGGGGGAGTGTCTTAACTTTTCACACCCACAGGGGAAGCAAGCAGCGCACATCAGACCGCGAGGGGTGCACCCACCCACTGAGACGGTGGGAGCTCACCAAGGCCAGCTGGACTGGGACTGATGGAGCATGTGATCAAATTGGACTCTCGGAACGTGGCGGACAAGGAGGGCTGACTGAGAAGCCAAAGACAATGGCACTGGGTTTTGATTCTACTGCATGTACTGGCTTTGTGGGAGCCTAGTCTGTTTGGATGCTCACCTTTCTAGACCTGGATGGAGGGGGGAGGACCTTGGACTTCCCACAGGGCAGGGAACCTGACTGCTCTTTGGACTGGAGAGGAAGGGAGAGGGGAAGGGGGAAGGGGGAGGGAAATGGGAGGAGGGGAGGAGGTGGAAATTTTTAATTAAAAATAAATAAATAAATGGGAAAAAAACAATTGCCAAAATAAAAAGAAGTTAAATGCCAAACAACAAGAAACTGGGGACATAATTCATCAGTTATTTAGCATAGTGCTATGGTACATTTTAATGGGAATTCTTAAAAGAATAGAAGATACTCTATGTTAAAATTCTAATATAGGTCTCTTTTTTTAGACATATTGGCATAGAGAAAAGTCTACCGTAACAAGCATTATGTCTGACAGATGTCATGTTGGAGCATTTAGATTTTTCACTATTTGCTTATCTACCTTTTCCAGTCAGTTGTGGAAACCCTTGAGGGGAGACCACTTGGTCCTGCAGTCTGCAAGACCCCAAAACTAGAGGCCTCATTTTTGGGAACAAGGAGACCATCTACACAGACCTTAAAGAAAAAATTACTCACTTATCCAGCAGGTTCTCTCTTGGAATTCGAACCTTGTTAAACATCAAAATTCCGTTATCCACACCGTTCAGACCTGGGGGGACAGATTTCAAATGGAGATGCAAGGGGAAGCTACACAACATTCCAAGATGGTCTCAGCTTCTTGGCCTAAAACACAAACCTTAAACATTTCCAGAACTGCAGGTGTTCTTTTGTTAGGGAGTATGCCTAGGATGTTGTCTCTTTGTTATCTGGGCCCTGGCTCAGACACACCTGGCCCATTCCCAACCCCCACCTTGAAGAAGAACCAGACAATGATGTGGTTTTCCTTGTTTGCAGCCCCTGCCCCCCACAATGTGCTAGAAACTCAAGTTCAGGGTCTGATGGGGCACATCTCCCTCCCCAACAGCAAACATTATTAAAAGGAAAGAGTTCAGGGCCTGAGGAGACAGCTCAGTGATTAAGAGCACTTGTTGCTCTTGCAGAAGACCCAGGTTCAGTTCTGAGAACCCACAGGGTGGCTCACAACCATCAGCAACTCCAGTTCCAAGAGACTGAGGCTTCCTTCCAATCTCCCTGAGCACTCAGCTCACATGTGGTACGCAGACACGCAAGAAAATACTCATACATAAAATATAATTTAAAGCTAAATAAGTAGATAAAAATTAAAAAAAAGAGTGTTGAGGCAAGAGAAAGCATGGGACACTGGAGACAGACCAGCCTGTCTCCATGCACGGTTCATGCTTCCTCCTCAGGCACAGGATGAGCTAGTGAAAGTAAATAGCAGAAGACATGGGAAAACCAAAGCAGTCTTTCTGCAGCTGCCAATGCTGTCAACATGTGGCATGATTTCATCAGCAGTGGCCTGTCCCTCCGCTCTCAGCAGACTTTGACACTCGAGGTACTTTCAGGGGCCATGCCTGGCAGCAGTGGTTGCCTATACTAAAGGTAGGAAGGGATTACTCCTCCGCTGTCCAACGTGCCTCCCCTACCCCTTCCTCTCTCTCTTCTCTCTTTTCTTAACTCCTACATCCCTTTCTTTAGCTGGCTTCACCTTGGAAACCTGATCTCATTGAGAGCTATGGGATGAATTGTGTCCTCCCCTATCCGATTTGTAGATTGAAGCCGTAAGCCCCATATTTGCAATGCGACCTTGTTTAGAAACAGAGGCAACCAAGTTAAAATGGGGTCATTAAAGTGGGCCCTAATATAAATGATAGAAGTTCTTATAAGAAGGACAAACCTGGAGACAGATATGTACACAGGGAGACTTCATGCTCGTGTAAAAATGACATTCACAAGCTGGGGCAAGAGTCCTGGACCAAAACCTTCCATTGCCCCCATCAGAAGGAGTCAACCCTGGCAGCTCCCTCATCTCAGGCCTCTAACCTCCAAAACTGTGAGGACTTAGTTGTGTCACAAATGTCCTGAGACAGTGCTCAAGGCTCAGAAAGGGCTGTCTGGACACAAACATCCATCTGGAGGTGAAAAGTCACCAGAGAGCTGATACCTGCACAAGTCTAAGAAAAGAAAAGTTGAGACACCCATTGGAGACTAAGCATCTTTGTCACTAAGCAACTGAGAAGCTGGGAGATAACAATATCAATGTATGGTCCCCTGGCAGTTTGGTTTCCTGGAGATGAAGGTGGTTAGATTCTCCTTGGCTGTGGTGGGGGCTGGAGGACCCATGGGGGGTATCAGCCAGCACAGAGGAGGGTCACCTGAGGACTCACCTTCTTTATGCATCATATCAATAGCTGTCACCCCTGGATACAAGTTTCCGTGCTCATCCCTGATGGGAACGATGAAACAGTGGGGCCCTAAGGAAGGCACAGAGACAGGACCTTAGTAGGCCTCCCTTTTTCACTGCTGTAGAGACAAAGTCTCAATATATAACCCTAGATGGCATAGAACTCACCATATAGATCAAGGTGGACTCTAATTCAAGTTAATCCTCCTGTCTCTGCCTTCCAAGTGTTGGAGTTACAGGAGTAAGCTACCATCCCGGCCCTAGATGACTCCTTGTGAAGAATAAACCTTCAAGCTCTGTGTGAGGGCATGTGTCTTTAATACCAACATTTGGGAGGCAGAGATAGGTGGATCTCTGTAAGTTCAAGGCCAGCCTGGTCTACATAGAGAATTCTAGAATAGCCAGGCTACCCAGTGAAAAATAAAAATAAAAGAATAAAACTTCTTCTCTGGAGCAATATGACATTGTTACATTCCAAATCCATTGAGTTCTAGGCACTGCACACAGCAGCGACTAATGTCAGCAAATTTGGTCACCACTTTTCTATGTAAGATAAAGTTAGTACATATTTTTACAAGACAAAACTGGCCCTGTGAGGCCCATTTTCACCTGATGGGAAAACAGCAATAACAAAGAGGATTCTTTCATGTTGGTAACAAACCTTGTGACTTTCCCTCAATGATGAGCTGGGCGAAGACGGCAGCACAGTTCCCGTCCATGGCGTTGCCGATGTACATCTTCTGGGCATCTTCACACGGCGTGTCAATCACGAACTCCTGCACAGAAGAGGAAGCCACAGAGTATTTGCCTCCATGTGGCTCACTTGAACCCCTAACTCAACACAATGAAAACCTTAAAACAGATCTGCAGTGTCAAGAAGACTCAGGGGCTCCTGGGAAGCCACTGTCTTAACTCTGAACTTTGTGCTGTCTGTCAGTCTGCGAATGTACTTTACCTCCATCTTTGCTTTGACGGTGACTGGAAATGGGTTTTAGTTTCTGGTGCGTAATTCAATCAGAAAAATAAGCAGCCAGAAAATAAAAAACACCAATGATAGCCTTTGCTGGAGAGGTTGTGGAGAAAGGGGTACACTCATCCATTGCTGGTAGGAATGCAAACTTGTGCAACCACTTTGGAAAGCAGTGTGGCAGTTTCTCAGGAAATTCGGGATCAACCTACCCCTGGACCCAGCAATACCACTCTTGGGAATATACCCAAGAGAAGCCCTATCATACAACAAAAGTATATGTTCAACTATGTTCATAGCAGCATTGTTTGTAATAGCCAGAACCTGGAAACAACCTAGATGCCCTTCAATGGAAGAATGGATGAAGAAAGTATGGAATATATACATATTAGAGTGCTACTCAGCAGTAAAAAAACAAGGACTTCTTGAATTTTGCATACAAATGGATGGAAATAGAAAACACTATCCTGAGTGAGGTAAGCCAGACCCAAAAAGAGGAACATGGGATGTACTCACTCATATTTGGTTTCTAGCCATAAATAAAGGACATTGAGCCTATAATTCGCGATCCTAGAGAAGCTAAATAAGAAGGTGAATCCAAGGACAAACATATAGGCATCCTCCTGAATATTAACCTTCATCAGGTGATGAAAGGAGACAGAGACAGAGACCCACATTGGAGCATCGGACTGAAATCTCAAGGTCCAAATCAGGAGCAGAAGGAGAGAGAGCACGAGCAAGGAACTCAGGACTGCGAGGGGTGCACCCACACACTGAGACAATGGGGATGTTCTATCGGGAATCCACTAAGGCCAGCTGGCCTGGGTCTGAAAAAGCCTGGGATAAAACCGGACTTGCTGAACATAGCAGACAATGAGAACTACGGAGAACTCAAGAACAATGGCAGTGGGTTTTTGATCCTACTGCACGTACTGGCTTTGGGGGGGGGGGGGGGCTAGGCAGTTTGGATGCTCACCTTACTAGACCTGGATGGAGGTGGGTGGTCCTTGGACTTCCCACACATCAGGGAACCCTGATTGCTCTTCGAGCTGATGAGGGAGGGGGACTTGATCGGGGGATGGGGAGGGAAATGGGAGGCGGTGGCGGGGAGTAGGCAGAAATCTTTAATAAATAAACAAATTTAAAAAAATGGTGGCGCACGCCTTTAATCCCAGCACTCGGGAGGCAGAGGTAGGCGGATCTCTGTGAGTTCGAGACCAGCCTGGTATACAGAGCTAGTTCCAGGACAGGCTCCAAAGCCACAGAGAAACCCTGTCTCGAAAAACCAAAAAAAAAAAAAAAAAAAAAAAAAAGCAGCCAGTTTTCATTCATTCATTTCCCATCTCTGTCTTTAACAGTGTCAGGCTGATGTGTGCTGTCTTCTTCACCCACTGGTTTTCAACATGCTAACTATTTCTTCAATTATCAATTTCTCTTATCCGACTACTTCAAACTGTGGTTTCACCTTTTAAAGAACCCAACACCAAAACCTCTACAAGAGCTAGATGTGCTGACACAGACCCCAAGTTCAGCTACATGGGAGGCTGAGACAAGAAGACTATACATTCAAAAACTGCCTGGACCTCACAGTGAGTTTAAGGGCAGCCTAGGCAATTTAGCAAAGCCTTTTCTCAAAATAAAAATAAAAGGATGGGCTTACAGCTCAGAGGTTGAATACTTTCTGGCCTCAAAGTAATGGGTTTACTCCCCATGACACACACACACACACACACACACACACACGGAAGGGGGCACACAGGTTCTGGTAGAATGTATTTAGCTCTCCACATACCCCTCACTCTCAAACACCTCACCTATGAGGTGCCCATGAAAAGAGGGAGCAGCCCAATGACCCAGGGCCCTGGATGATTTGTTTCTACACAACATATGTTTCACTTTGTCTTCCCTTTCTAGGTAAATCTCTTGAGTTCTCAAGCTTTCCACAATTGCACAGGCCTGGCCATCCTGCAGCCATGATAAGAACTTTGTTTAAATCACAACCTATTCATTAAGAAGCCGAAGCCATGTGCTTGACTGCCAGCAAAACAAGCATCTGTGCGTTATTCCTATACTGCTTAGCATATCGCCCCAAAATAATTTTAATTTAGATTTTTTTTTTTTAAAGTTAAAGAAAACACCCACCAAACCCTTTGGCTGGTTGTCTCAGAACCTACTGTGAACATCTTACTAGTCAGTGAATGTAAAAGAGTCCCCAGGGTCCCAGACTAGAGCCACATGCCCAAGCCCTTGGTACAGAGACACCTGCAAAGGAGCCGTGGTCTTCTGAGGGGATCTTAGAATGCCCCATGCAGTTTGTCTCAGTAATAGCCAGTGATTCCAGCTCCAAAGACCCTGAAACCAGCTCCAGCCTGTAGAAGCAGGGACCACATGTAGGGTTGGTTTCCAGTCTCTGCTCAAATCTAGGCGTCTCTTTGCTACTAGCCGGTGAAAATATTGCCTTCAAGGCTCGGATCTCCCCACTCTTGCTCACCACATAGGTTTCTCTTAAACCTCTTCCCAAGGCGGTACCAACCACATTGCTAGTTCTGAGTACAGGGTACCTATGACAGGTCAGGGGCCCAGAGAAAAATGGCAGAAAGCTGAACTGGCTACTTAATTGGAGTTGACAATGTAGAAGATATGATTCAGCTAAACCAACATGTTCTTGGTCACACAAGGATTATCTCAGATTTCAGATTATAAAGTGTATAGACTGTGCTTTCCCATCGGGCCAAGAAATACAGTCTCAAAGCCTAAGAAAACAATCTCTGACATCAGTTTGTACAGGAAAACCTTTAACATGTGCAGGGGCTTTTCAGAAAAAAAAATACATGGGCGAGTTGAATCTCTTCAAGAGAAGTCTCTCGAGATTGCCCTTGGTTTATCTGGTCAGCCAGGGCTTCTGGAAGCAGGAGAATGAATTCAAGGTTGCATGCAATGGGCACGAAGACAAAACAACCCATGTGCATGATGGGGAGGGAGAAAAGAGCCCTGGAAACACCGGGCTGCCAGGAGAGAAGGTGGGAGGCCACTCATACTGAGAAGAGAGCCCTGGAAACACCAGGCTGCCAGGAGAGAAGGTGGGAGGCCACGCATACTGGTCCTCTACACATCTAATACACCCCGGGAAGAAGTTTGTCACTTCTGGCAAGAGACTGCATGTGGAAAGTTTGTATCAGCCAAAATGCTGGAGTTCAAACTGTAACCTAAACAATGCCCAGCATGTGTGCTGGTTACAATTATGATTACTTGGTAAAGACCAGCAAAATGGTCAAAGTTGCAAAGACTAAGAAATGTAAAAATAAAATAAAAAATAGGAAAGGAGAGGGCTGGGGAGATGGCTCAGTGGTTCAGGAATGCACGGCTCTTACAAAGGAGCTGACTTTGGTTCTCAGCAGCCCTGTCAGGCAGCTCACAACTGCCTGTAACTGTGTAACTCCAGTTCCAGGACAGCCCACATCCCTGGGCTCTGAAGAGACCTGCGCTCACATTATACACATACCAACACACACACACACACACACACATGTTCATAATGTAAAATGTAAAATAAAATCTTTTTGAAAGTCAAAAAGGGCCAGTGAGATGACTCAGTCACTAATGGCATTTGTTTCAAAGCCTAATAACCTGAATTTAATTTCTGGAACCCTTATGGCAGAAAGGAGAGAACAGACTCCAGAAAATTGTTCTCTGACCTCCACATGAGTGCTGTGGTACATGCATGTGTATGCACACACGATAGATAGATAGATAGATAGATAGATAGATAGATAGATAGATAATAGATTTAAAATAAAAATTAAAAAGCTTTGGCCGTAGCCGCACTTATTTTTGCTAGTTAGCACAGAGTATGAAAATAAAGCTCTTATCTCACAGCTAACATACCGCTGGCTGATCTAGTCCCCTACAAATGAAAACAAAAGAACCAAAAACCAAAACCAGTAAGTGATGGAAGCAAGATTCATTTGATATGCAACACACTTTCAAAAGGAGAAATGTGAATCCAAGGGAGAAACCACCCCCTGCTGTGTCAGTCCCCCCCCCCCCCCGCTGTGCCCCTCACCCCCCACCATCCTGCTTTCCTCCTGGCAGAAGTTCATGACTGACTTGTCTCTCTCCCACCCACTGGAGAGACAGTGCTCACCATTTTCCTCATCTGCAACTCCCCTGTCAGAAAGAGGCAGCTGCAGAGGCCCATCAGGTGACAAAATCATTTATGCTGTTTGGGGAAAATGGGACCAATGCAAGAAATTATTTTTTTGTCAAAAAAGAAATTGAAAGAAGAAACAAGTAAGAATTGTGGGTGTTTTTTCCCTTCACAGTAACGATTGCAAGCCTGGGAAAAGGACAAAAGTGGTCAGTTATAACCCACAAGATATCGGGTAAATAACCCACACTCTTAAAGACAGTTCCATTTCAGCCTAAGACTCCTTAACTCTGCTACTTTGTCACTATAGTCAGGTCCCTAACTTCTGTGAGTCTTAGTTTCTATCCATAAAATAGGGACAACAAAGTTTTGTTGGCTGGTTATCTCAGGGCTTAGCTTAGTGCCTTCTACCACTTGAATTCTCTACTTGCAGGAACTGCTTAACCTTCTTAAAGGGAGTGCTGATGCGAAAGAATACAGGCAGCATAGAGAAGAAGCTGGGCCAGCATGGCAGGGCACAGTCCTTGCATTTCCCACAACCTGGGAGATCACTGACCGCTGCAAAGAATGAACATCAGGGCAGGGAAACTATCCTCTAAGCCACTGGTCACTGAATAGGGCATTCTCAATACTGGTCACTGAATAGGGCATTCTTAGCACTGGTCACTGACTAGGGCATTCTCAGCACTGGTCACTCACCCACTGAAGATTTGTCAGTCAAAAAAAAACTTACTTTATTAAATTCCTGATTCAGAAAGGCAAACTCGGAGGAAATGGAAGAATAGAACTAGACACACAGACACTAGTGTAATGTCCCCTCCCCAGCCCACTCACAAACACAGCTACACACAACAGAATTCAGTTGTCCCTTTGTAGTCCTTAGGAATACCGAGTACCAGATAAGAAAGTGCAAAGAGGGTAACAGAATTCAACAGTGGCTTTCTTTATGGGCGTGGAGGGGTCCAGTGGAGAACTACCAAGAAGAGCTTCCACATTGCTTTGGTTATGGTCCATTATGGAGAAAGACGCCAGATTAGAAGGTCTTCACCAACATGTTTAATTAATAAGGGAAAAGAGGGCCGGTGATTGAGATGGCTCGGTGGGTAGAGACACTCACCACCAAGTCTAATGACCTGGGTTCAATCCCTAGTACCCACATGATGGAAGGAGAGACCTGAATCCAACAAGTTGTCTTCTAACCTCACACACATACTGTGGCACACACGTGCGTGCGCACTCACACAATACACACACACACACACACACACACACACACATGATGGGGGAGTGTCATACATCAATCTGTTGATTTCATTGGTTAAGCAATAAAGAAACTGCTTGGCCCTCATAGGTTAAAACATAGGTGGGTGGAGTAAACAGAACAGAATGCTGGGAGAAAGAAGCTGAGTCAGAGGGTCGCCATAATTCTCCCACTCCAGGCAGACACAGGTTAAGATCATTCCTGGTAAAAAAAAATAAAAAATAAAAAAAATAAAAAAAAGATCATTCCTGGTAAGCCAGCTCGTGGGCTACACAGATTATAAGAAATGGGCTAGTCCAGGTGCGAGAGTTAGCCGAGAAAAGGCTAGATATAATGGGCCAAGCGGTGTTTAAAAGAATACAGTGTCCGTGTAATTATTTCAGGTAAAGCTAGCCGTGTGGGCGGCCGGGTGCCAGGGACGCAGCCCCGCCGCTCCTACTACAACACACACACACACACACACACACACACACACACACACATATTTTAAAGGGAAGGGGAATGAAGAAAATCAAAGAAAAGAGAAGCAAAAGAACAAAATGGAAAGGAAAAGAATAGAGTTCATCACATGAATAAAAAGGAGAAAAAGCAACACTACAGTGCCTTCAGGTTGTCAAGTAAAATCCATGTGAGTTAGGAAAACCACACAGGGGCTAGGAGATGACTCGGTGGGGAAGAACACTTGCTTCTCAAGCATGAGGACCTGAGTTTAAATCCCCAGGACCCTGGTGAAAACACAGGTGAGACCCTATGCTGTGTTGGGCAGAACCAGGAGCATCACTGGGCCATGCTGGCTGCTAGCCTATCTCTGTCCAGATTCAGTGGGAGACCCTGTCTCGAGAGAATAAGGTAGAGCATGGTAAGGCAGGGCACTCTGCATCTTCTTCTGGCCTCCATATGCACAGGCATAGGTGCACATAAACCACACATACGCTCACATAACATCTTACGGTTTCTAATGTTGTAAAGAGACACCATGACCATGGCAACTCTTACAAGAGAAAGCATTTAATTGGGGTGGTTTATAGTTTCAGTTCATTATCATTATGGTGGGACGTGGTGGCATGCAGGCAAATATGGTGCTGGAGAAGGAGTTGAGAATTCTACACCTTGACCCAGAGACAACAAGAAGTGAACTGAGACACTGGGCATAGCTTGAGCATAGGAGACTTCAAAGATAGCTCCCAAGGTGACACACTTCCCCCAACAAGGCCATACCCACTCCAACAAAGCCACACCTCCTCATAGTGCCACTCCCTATGAGACTATGGGGTCAATTACATTCAAACTACCACATTCCACACCAGGACCCCTATAAGCCTGTAACAGTATCATAATGCAAAATGCATTTAGTCCAGCTTCAAAAGTCCCCATAGTCTATCATAGTCTCAACAATGTTTAAAACTCCAAAGTTCAAAGTCTCTTCTGAAATTCATGCAATCTCTTAACTATAATCCCCTATAAAATCAAAATAAAAAAATCTAATCACATACTTCCAACACGTAATGGCACAGGATATACATTACTGTTCCAAAACATATGGAAGGAAGCATAGAGAGGAAATACTGAACCAAAACAAGATAAAAAACCAGCTGAGCAAACACCAAACTCTGTATCACCATGTCAGATGTCAAAATGCTCTTCAGATCTCCAACTCCTTTCAGCTTTGTTGACTGCAACTCACTTCGTCTCTTGGGCTAGTTCCACTCCCTGTTAGCAGTTTTCCTTAGCAGGTATCCCATGGGTCTGGCATCTCCAATATCTTGGGGTCTCCAAGGCCATCCAGGTTTCAACTTCACAGCTTTATGTAATGGCCCCTCCAGGTCTCCATTTAGGGACACTCATGACATCTGCCTGACCTCAACAACTTTCTTAGTCAAAGAGACAAATTCCATAGCCCCTTTCTTCTATCCTTAACTCCAGAACCACGTGACTAAAGCTGCCATCTTCTGCTGCTTACTGGGACTGGAACATGGCCCTCCTCATTCAATTACATCTTCACCAACTTTCTCTTTTCAATGGTTTCCTTTGCAGCCTAAGCTTGGCTGTCTTGAAGTTGGATCTGTAGACCAGGCTGGCCTCAGAGATCTGCCAGCCTCCACCTCTGGAGTGCTGGGATTAAAGGTATCTACCACCACACCCAGCTCTAAGCTTTTCTTTAATTCCTTTTCCCAAGTTGGAAACTTAGCTGGTGGGATAGTTCCCTGAGGTCACCACTCCCTTTATTCCATTTCTTAATCTGTCTTTCTCCTTGAATGCGGGATTTAGCACCATTCCATTTCCTGTTGCCCCCTTTCTCCTCAAATTTTACATTTTGTATTTTGCCTTCTTCAATTTACTCCCTTTCAGTATAAATCTTGATTAGAGTTATCACTAATAACCACATGACACAGTCTATACTAGACAATTAAAGAGATTTCCTCTGCCAAAGGAGTTAATCCACAACTCTTCACTTTAGCCTCAGGTAGACTCTGAACAAGGGCAAAAAGCAGCCACATTCTTCACTAAATATCACAAGAATGATCTTGAGGCAACATACTAAAATTCTTATCCTCTGAAACATTTTGATCTGGGCCCCCACAGTTCATCAACTCACACTCAGCACCACTGTCTTCCATGTTCCTATTAGTATGGTCCATTAGACAATGCTTAAAGTGTTCCAAATGCTTCCTAATACATAGTTCCAATGTTCATATTCCTTCAAACAAAAATATGGTCAAGCCTATCACAGTAATATCCTAGTCCCTGGTACCAAATTCCATCTTTTATAGAGTTTTTATTGCTGTGAAGAGACACCATGACCATGGAAATTCTTATAAAGGAAAACATTTAATTGGAGTTGCTTACAGTTCAGAGGTTTGGTCCACTATCATTATGGTGGGACATGGTGGCATGCAGGCAGACATGGTGCTGGAGAAGGAGCTGAGAATTCTATATCTTGATCCCAAGGTAACAGAAAGTGAACTGAGACACTGGACAAAGCTTGAGCACAGGAGACCTCAAAGCCCACTCTCATGGTGACACACTTCCTCCATCCAACAAAGCCACATCTACTTCAATGAGACCATACCTCCAAATAGTGCCACTCCCTATGAGTTTATGGAGGCCAATTAAATTCAAGATACCACACACAAAAAGAACACTGCATAATGCAATTAATTTGCCCTCTATCCACATGAGTCCCATATCACTGGATTCAATCAACTATGTATTGAGATACATTTTAATTCCATCTATACTTACTACCTACAGACAAGGTTTTATTATCATCGTTCGATAAATAATACAGTTTAACAGATGCATAACATCATTATTATAGTAAGTATTAGAAGTCATCAAAAATGATGTAAATAGATCATTTTTTATACAAAATGGAGGAGGTCTGGCATGTCCTACACAAATACTATGCTATTTATAGAAAGAAATTGAGCGTCTGTGTATTTTAGACTTTTCAGAGGTTCCTAGAAGCTGTGATGTCCATGAATACTGAGGAACAGCTGTGACAGCATAGAGGACTTATCTCCTGATCAGAAAAATCTCAACTCTTGGTGTGCTGCCATGTACTCCAGGCAGAAACAGCAAAGACATCTCTTCCTTTCTCATAGACTACTGTTGGAAGAAGAACAATGTGGCTAGTGCTGTTCCCATTGAAACGTTACGAGGGAATAACTAAAGAATATGTGTGCAGAGCTGTGTCCTGTTGGTGGCAGGAAGTGTGTAGCGTAGGCTGGTATTGCTTCCAAAGGTTGAGCCCATGTCCATTCATAAAACAACCTGTTCTGAGCCTAAGCTTCCCAACCAGAGCACATGCTAAGGGTGTAGAGCCAGGCTCAGGACGATGGGGTGGTCTGTCCAGATCCCCTATTGCAGGGAACCATGCTGAGGGTGTGGAGCCAGGGTCAGGACGATGGGGTGGTCTCTGCAGGTCCCCTATTGCAGGGAACCATGCTGAGGGTGTGGAGCTAGGCTCAGGATGATGGGGTGGTCTGTCCAGGTCCCCTATTGCAGGGAACCATGCTGAGGGTGTAAAGCCAGGCTCAGGAAGATGGGTGGTCTGTGCAGGTCCCCTATTGCAGAGAACCATGAAACAAAAAACAGATCCCTCACCTGATTGTCAAGGTCAAAGGTAGCCTCAGTCTGGATCTGTCTCACATTGCTCCCGTGGCCTTTCTCCGTCATTGCAAACATCCCGGTATACTTCAGCTCCTGAAATTTAGGAAATATTAAAAGGAAGTTAGATGGTCAGAGGAACTCTAACTGAAGACCTCAGGACACTAACAATATTAGCAAGGAAAGGAGAAGAAAGCTGGAAACAACCATAAAAACATATTTTGTTGATGTTTATTATGCATTTGGGAATATGGAAGATGAGCCTGGAAAGATGGTTCCACGGTTTAGAGCACTTCCTGTTTTGCAGAGGACCTAGGTTCAGTTCCCAGCATCTATGTAATAGCTTCCGACAATCCATAACTCGAGTTCCAGAGGATCCAACACCCCCTTCCAGCCTCTGAAGGCATCTCACACTCATGTGGTACACAAACACACAGCCAGGTAAAACATCCATACACATAAACAGTTTTTTAATCTTTAAAAAAAGAATATGACAGATGTAGATGTAGTATGTAAAAAGATAGTCTTGAAATTCTCATTTGGGTCAAAATTTTTGCAGACTTGAATTCTGTTTTGTTTCTAATCAAACAGACACACAAAAGTAGTATGATTTTGTTTTTTTAAATCTCCATGGAAAAAGCTATCTGCTAAAGTAAGCATCATACCTTGAGTTGCTGATACCACTTGATAACATGTTCAGAACTTCCAAGATTGAGGATGGTACCGCCAAATAGGAAAGAAATGACTCCACACTAGAAACAAGGACAGTACAAACAATGACGAGCCACAGTCAACAGCTTAGCAACGGCTAGACCCATTGGTCAAAATCCATTCAAGGATTGATTTGGTTGTAATATTTTGTGTTCTGACTAATAAAGCTTGCCTGGAGACCAAAGGGTGGATCTAGCCACGAGTTAACCGTACAGGTCTGAAGGGCTGTACAGACAGGAAGTGAACAGGCTGGGCAGAGAGAGGAAGTGATAAGGTGGGGTATAGACAGGATCTCAGCCCTTTTTGGTCAAAGGAGTTGGAGAGGTTAAGAGGTGACTGTGGTTGCTACTTTACTTCTCTGATCTTTCAGCTTTTACCCTGATACCTGACACTAGGTTTCCATTATTAAGACTAATTAAAATCGCACTTCAGGGTATCTCTAGGAATCCTTCACGCTACACAGGTCTTTCTCTGCCCTTTTTATTTGGGGGGGGGGGGTGGTTTTTCTCAAGACAAGGTTTCTCTCTGTAGCTTTGGTTCCAGTCCTGGAACCCGAGTGCTGGGATTAAAGGAGTGCGCCACCACCGTCGGGGAAAAATTGTTTGTTTGTTTGTTTGTTTGTTTTGTTGTTGTTGTTGTTTTGAGACAAGGTTTCTCTGTAGCTTTGGGGCCTAACCCGGAACTAGCTCTTGTAGACCAAACTGGCCTCGAACTCAGAGATCCACCTGCCTTTGCCTCCCGAGTGCTAGGATTAAAGGTGTGGGCCACCACCGCCCTCTCTGCCCTTTTGTAAGCCCTGAGAAAGTGTTACTGACAGGGAAAGGGAAAGAGGAAGGGGAGGTGGATGCAGGTTTAAAAAAGAGAAAGAGGAGAGGTACCCTAGTTTGATCCCTATCCATATGATAAACATTACAATCAAAAACAACTTGGGGGAGTCAAGGGTTTCTTTCAGCTTCTGGGTTACAGCCATCATCAAGAGAAGCCAAGGCAGAAAACTTAATAATCAGAGACTACAGAGAAATATTACTGACTGGCTTGATCCCCATGGCTTTCTATTGCTCTTATACACCCCAGCACCACCCACTTAAGATGGCACCACCCACAAGGGGCTGGGCTTCCCAGGGTGGCACCACCCACAAGAGACTGGGCTTTCCAAAGTTGCACCACCCACATGGGGCTGGGCTTCCCAGGGTGGCACCACCCACATGGGACTGAGCTTTCTTTCCCACTTCAAACATTAACCAAGGCATGCTGGACAAGCCAAATGGAGAGTTGAGGGTCCCTCTTGCCAAGTGACTCTAGTTGATGTCAAGTTGACGGAAACACAAAGAAGAAGAAGAGACATCTAGATTCCACATGGAAGGAGTAAGGTGACTGGTGGCAGAAACAAAGGGATGGAAGTGTGTAGATATTTGCTGGTGTTGAGCTCAGCATTCCCTCTCTCTCCTAGCCACAGACTCTGAATTTCCCCTGAGGACCATCCTTACATGTGGCTTTAGGATGAGTGCGACCTACATACAGCTGAGCTACATCATCCCCAGAGCCATGAAGTTGTGGCTTCAAGAATAGACCTAGGATCTCAATGGGCCCCTTCCAAGTGGCCACCAAGACACAATGGAATCCAGAGCCATTGAGACCTGAGGCAGCTGATTGCCAGCTCACCTTGAGGTGGTGAATGAAGCCAGCATACGATGATGGGGTTGAAGAAAGAAGATGGCCAAGAGGTTCAAGAACTCAGGGCTCACTCACCAGTGGAATTCTTTAATGAGAATAATTAAGTCTATTTTGCTTAATCAAGTTTAAACTGGATCTTTCGGTGGGCAGGAGGGGTCCATTGTACCCACACATTTGGAAAATGGAATCAATCCAAAATGATATTTTTTTTCCTTTGTGTCTAGTTTTAAAGACAATATTTTACTCAAGTTAAGGCAAATTGAATTTTCCTCTCCTAAACCTCTATGGTTGATGGTGAATGTATACATTATCATATATTTCTTTTCTAGATTTTTAACGTTTTCCTCTTCCTTGGGAATGGGAAAAACTAGGATATTTTTGTACATGCTTGAAAAGCTTCCATTCACTAGCTACGTTAGTAAGCAGTTAGGCCAGGATGGCCTGTGCCTTCGAAGGAAAGTGGCCAGCTCGTAGATAGCATCTCTGCCACTTCCACTCACACAACAAAGAAATGTGTGGGGACTTCCCCTCACAAAAGCAGTCTTCACACAGCAGACAACAAGACCAAGTTCACCAAGAGTACCAGAGGGCTCCTGAGCTGGTGACCTCTGGCCTGACATGGTCACAGCAGCGCCTCCCAGGAGGAGCACAAACAGTTTTCTAACCAGAAAACTGAATCAGGCAGGTGAGTAGTGGTGGTGGCAGTGAGGAAAGGAGTGGAGAGATTCAGGGTAAATTCTGGAGACAAGTTGATGAGTTGGATTTGGGAAGAGAAGGGGTACTCTGGGAGTACCTGGTCTTTGGCTGAGTGACCGTGTCCATGAAAGCCCATTAGCTGTGATGGAGGAGCTTGCGAGAGTTGGCATGAACAGGGAGGAGATATCTTAAATGAAGATAGAGGGACAGAGATACTGCAACTGGCCAGAGATGGACATATATCCAGACTGTCGTCCCAGAAGACACTGTGTCCACTGCTGTAAAAACCACCCTATCTCCTGTCCCTAGTAAACCTCAGGGGCAGAACACTAAGAAGCCCACCTGTGTTGAGACAAACTGAGGAAAGCAGTTGAGACACCTTATGAAAGAAAACCCCAACTGCAAACATGCACTCTACATGTACTGTTTTGGGTGTCTCTCTCTCTCTCCTTTTTCTATAATCTGAAGAAAAAGGATGGTTGCAACATCAGGAGTATGAAGCAATAACCACAGCATGCCCAGAAAAGGCTGGCAGCAGCCTCCACAGGCACCACTGGAGATGCCTAAAGACTGGCACCTGAGGTCAGGACAGCATCAAGAGCTGGCAGCAGCCTCCACAGGCTCCCACTGGAGATGCCTAAAGACTGGCACCTGAGGTCAGGACAGTATCACGAGACAAATGATGAGCCTTGGCCAGAGCCTCGACGTACACATGGGGAAGAGAAGGTGATTCTGTTCATCAGAGCAGAGTGCTTGTTGGCCTCTCCTCAATCCACCAATGAAGCCACCACCTGGTAGATAATTAACGAGGGCTCTGGGTGGAATGATAAGACGACTTAGTCAGCAAAGTGTTTGCCTTTTAACCACAGGGACCGGAGTTTGATCCCCAGAACCTCCATTAAAAAATATGCAGGTGCGATGACATACATTTCTAGTCTCAATGCTGGGAAAGCAGACAGGAGGATCTCCAGGACTCGCTGGCCAGCCAACCTAGTCTACTCAGTGAGTTCTTGGCCAGTAAAGACCCCTGTTTCCTTTTTTTAAAAAACAGAGTGTCCAGGAGCTAGCAAGATGGTTCAGGGAATATTGTTGCCAAGCCTGATGATCGGAGTTCAGTCCCCAGAATCTGCATGGTGGAAGGAGAGAACTGATTCCAACAAATTGTCCTCTGACCTCCATAGGAACACCATTATGTGTTCATATTCTGTCTGTCTGTCTGTCTGTCTTTCTCTCTCTCTTGATCTCCCTCTCCCTTTCTCTTCCCCAACCCCTCTTCTCTCTCTTTCAATACATAAACAATCTAATTATAAAAAATATGGCTGAGGAATGACACCACAGTTGCCCTTTGGCTTCTGTACACAAGCACACGTGTGCAAATGCACACACACACACATACTATCCACATCTCAAAAGGTTATACCAAGAGGAGCAGTACTTGGGAATGTATTATCCCTGCCCACTTCCTGTCCTGCTCTTTGCCTCCTGGTCTGCTGTGTTTTCGATTGTCTGCTATACACTCTTGCTGCCATGGCACCACCTGCTTCACCACGCCTTCTCAGCAACAAGCTGAAACCATGAATCAAAATAAATCATCCCTCCTTGTGTTGTTTTCAGAGGTATTTGGGTCACTGTGAAGCAAAAGTAGCTAACTTCCATGTAGGCTGATGAGAAAGCAGTAGTGCTCTCCATGATGTGACACATATGTAAAAAACCGAACAAATAAAAGCTTCAAGGGCTTAATTTTCAAAGCCAAATATTTAACTTATTTAAATCAATGAAGGCCATGACTTGGGACAATATAGGTCAGTCTCAGCAGTGATACCTAAGTGAAGAAAGTAAGTCACAGACATTTATGGTACTGTCTTTATAAAATAAAGACAAATGAAGCCTGAGTGAGGTGGTGCACACCTTAAATCCCAGCACTCAGGAGGCAGAGGCAGGCTGATCTCTGTGAGTTCCAGGACAGCCAAGGCTACACAGAGAAATCCTGTCTCAAAAAGAAAGAAGAAGAAGAAGAAGAAGAAGAAGAAGAAGAAGAAGAAGAAGAAGAAGAAGGAGAAGGAGGAGGAAATTAAGACAAATGGGAATAATCAATTAATACACTATCTATGAATTAATGAAAACAATATGAAAAAACAAGAAACGCATCAGACTGCACTAGTGATCCCAGCACTTGGGAGACAGAGGCAGGAGTTCAAGGTCAGCCTAGGCCATAGGAAAACTGTCTCAAAGCAAACAAAGCAAAAGGCAAAGAAGAGAGAATGGATGACAATAGTGAAAAAGCAGGAGAGCAGGTCTGAGGCAGCAAGCTCCACAGAAGCAGGACTGTCTGCCTCTCACCTTCACACAGGTGCCCGGGTCCACCATGCAGACCACTTCTGCCAGGGCAAGGCTTCGGCTGGTGAAATTCTTCCTTCTTTCTTCCTGAAAATATAATAGAACTAATGTCAAGATTTACTGCTGATCTTCTGATCTTGAAATATACATATTTTAAATAATGAGTAATATACATAATTCCTTCACAAAAAAACAACACAAAGCAATTTTAAGTTAGGAAAGCGTCTCATCGCTCTTCTGAAAATAAATGTTTTCATCTTGTGTCAATGTGGCCTTTGGTCTCTGGCCATTTGGGTGTGGTATTCAAGAACTTTTTTCCCTTTTTTAATCTTTCTTTTAAAAAAAACATTTATTTAGGGGTATGTGCAACACAGTACATGTGTAGAGGTCAGAGGCCAACTTGCAAGTGTCAATTCTCTCCTACTGCGATGTGGGTCCTAAGGATCTAAACTGGGTCATCAGGGTGGGCAGCAAGTGCCTTTACCTGCTATTTCACCATGAAGAGCCCCACAACCTCTTTTCTTACACAACAGGAAGGCAGCTTCTTGAGGACAGACTCTTTGTCCCTATACCATATGTCCCCCAGGCTTTACTTAGCCTTGACCAAGCTTGTCCCTGACTTCCCAGTATGTTTCTGCTGCAATATAGGCAGCGAAAACATCCTGCCTTGCTACTCCAAGTGTTCCCACAGCAACACCAATGTGAAGAAAATCCTGTAGAAAACCTGGGAACATTTTAGATAAAGGAAAAGCAATGGTTTTCTCTTCCTAAGCGTAGGTCACTGTTGGGTTTGATTTATGATTTTAAAACCATGAGGTCCTGGTCTGTCATCCCTGCTGAGTCTCTTCCTATCACAACATCAATAACTTCCAAATCTCAGTGAGCAGACAGCAGATGGTTCTCAACTGTTTAAATATATATATATATATATATATATATATATATATATATATATGCAATTCTAGCAGCACTAGAGATTCTAGCAGAGACAGGAGGATGCTAGGGGCTCTTTAACCAACCAATCTTCTGAGCTCCACATTCAGTGAGAGAGCCTGACTCAAAATATACAGTAGAGAGTGACAGAGAAAGACACCCAACAATGACCTCTGACCTACACACACACACACACTTTTCAAAACAAGCCAGAAACAACATTTCCAGAGAAGGTGATAGCCTGTTGAGTGGACAATTTGCAATTATTCATTATTGGAATTCATGTGAGCTGTCCTTATGGGCCAGTTTCTCCTGAGACCCCCACCAACAAAACTGATACTGGTTGCTTATGTGTGCAAGTATGTGCATCTATCTGTGCACACATGTATTTGTGTATCCAAATGTGGACACATCTATTTGTATATATTATGTGCATAAATCTCCACGTGTATGTGTGTGCATGTTCTTATATATACATATGTGGACATGTACATATTCCCTTACATATGCATGCATGTCTTAGTGTGTGTTTCTATACACACATTCACATGTGGGCTTGTGCATGTGTATTGCCCCACCAGCAGCAAGACAAGACCAGCCTTCTCTGGATGACGATTTCCACACTGGCTTCAACTCTCTCCCTAGGCATCCTCCATATTTTTCCTTCCCTCAGGCTTTTACAATGTTTCTCTCAAGTATTATTAATTCCATCAAACACCATTCTGTCAAGAAGCAGGCTTCTCAACATGGCCGCAACCCAACACATCTTGTATTGATTATTTCCTAAAATACCTCCAGGCTCTCGCAGAAACCATGGCGTGGCTCCGGCCCGGGGTTGCACTGAAGAGTCAGTTACAAGCAGATAATGAAAAACAACTGTAGCAGATACCTACTTACTTTCTCAGTGTCCTCTGTTTCACCAATGCTTAGAACAACCCCAACATAAAAGATGGCAAAGCCTATGCTCAGGAAAATCAAGTGACTTACCCAACCAGAGTCACTTTATGAGTGTCCAAACAAGGGTCAGAAACTAGAACTTCAGAGCTCATGAGGATGTCTTGCTACTACCTCTCACTGTCCTTCATTATTAAAGACTCTGGTTACCCAGTCTTCATCACCATTTTATTTCGTACCACCAGAGAAGACTCAACATCATCCTGTCAAGGTGCCCCCATGCCATCTTTCTGAGTCATGCTATCTACAGTCACATGGACAAACATCCCTTTGCTTTCAACCACTTGCTCTGCCTTTTCTAGACACAAACCATCAAAGGGATGTGCATAGTGGCATATGCCTGAAATCCCAGCACTCAGGAGGCAGAGGAAAGATCCAGGTCAGCTTGGTCTGAACAGAAGTTTCACACCAGTCAGAGCTACAGAGAAAAACCCTATGTCTAAATAATTATTAGATAAATAGGTAGGTAGATGGATGGATAGATAGATAGATAGATAGATAGATAGATAGATAGATAGATAGATGATAGTAAATCCCTTAGAAATATCAGGTGTAGATGGTTTTCTTCATTCTGATAATTCACACTATTGATGCAGGAATATAATTTTATTACTAGTAACATCCAGTTGTGGCCATTTTTACTCACAAGCTTGAAGCTAAGTGCAAGCACATGTGTTGAATTCACCCATCTTGGAGCATTTGAAATTGTTTATTATGATGACTTCCCTTCCCTTGTCTCCACAGAAGACAGCCATGTTTATTATTAGACCTGATGGGAAACGTCAGTAGGAGTTTGTCATTCCCTGGCGTTAACTCGAGTATGTGCTTGGGCTGATTCATTTTCAAGAAGTCAGATCAAAGTTCTGAAACCTGGACTGGGTTTGATTTGATTGACCATATTGCTGGCATATATTTCTAACATCATCTATACACATAAATTTTCTTGTCTTTAATTAGCTAATTGCTTAAGTAATAGCCATAATTGGCAAATTTACCCTCTCCTTAAATTGGCAGCACTAGCTGCATTGGCTGCATTGTTTGGGATCAATCATTAATCAATGTATTTTTTGCATCTTTTTTAATATGTCTGCTATATCAATAGCTACCTTCATTCACATTTGAAACCAAACTCAATGACTATATAGTCTTGTAAATTTACCATTTTAAAGGGTAGTAAATCCATAAATGTATAAACAATAATTCAAACTTTTATTATATCTGAACTTGAAGTCCATGCCATCAAACACATCTGTGTAGTAATTTCAACTTCAAACAGAAGGAAGACAGTTTGTCCTAAAATACTCTCTTCGGGGCATTTATATAGCAGATCTCTATGTTTCCCCTTGAAGATGCAGCCTTCTGTCTGCCTTGCTTTTCCACCTGTGGGCTGATGAAGGTACAGCAGCCTACACACAAGACTACCATTTGTGCACAGCTCAAAACCATTGTTATTTTATAGCATTTTGGCTATTTCACATCCATGAAGTAGAAACCGGGACCTACAATGGGCACCTTTTCCTGAGTTTCTTCTTCTTTTCTAAAGAGGGATGAAGGAGATCATTTGTGAGAGGCATGTCCTTGATGGAGGAAGGTCATTGGCTAATAAAGGAACTGCCTTGGCCCATTTTATTGGTTAGAAGATAGGTGGGAGGAGTAAACAGAACAGAACGCTGGGAGGAAGAGGAAGTGAGCTCAGACTCCACAGCTCTCCTCTCGGGAGCAACGCCTGAGAGAGAGACACCATGCCCCGCTCCCGGGCAGACACACGCCATGAAACTCTGACCCAGGATGGACTAGGCTAGAATCTTCCCGGTAAGACCGGTTCTCACAGATTATTAGAGATGGGTTGATCGGGATATCAGAATTAGCCAGTAAGGGCTAGAGCTAAAGGGCCAAGCAGTGTTTAAATGAATACAGTTTGTGTGTTGTTATTTCGGGTAAAGCTAGCCGTGTGGGCAGCTGGGGTGCTGGGGACGTAGCCCTGCCGCCCGTATTACTACATGTCCTCATGGGAGGTCATGACCAACTTTCCATTTTTAATGAAGACCAATTTATCACTTTTGCTTATGCACATTCAACAGGATCTAGGTAATGCGTTTTCCCTCTCCCACTTCCCCTCCTCTTCCCTCTCCCCTTTCCCCCTCTCTTTCTCTCCACTTCTCTAAGGAACTCTTGCCTATCCTAAAGTCAAAAAGATGTTCTTTGTCCTTCCGTGAGCTGATTTTAAAGTTTGTGTTCCAAAAAACTATATAATACACTCTAATTATTTTTGCATGCAGTGTGAAGTAGGGAATATAGATTTACTTTTTTTCCTATTTGCTTCAGCATCATTTATTACAAAGATGTTTCTTTTCTTGTTATGTTGCTTTGGCAACACTATGAAGAATAAAGCAACTGATCAAATGTGTATTTCTGCCATGACTCTCAATTATGTTCCCTTGATATGTCTGTCTGTTTTTGTTTTGTTTTTGTTTTTGGAGACAGGGTTTCTCTGTGTAGCTTTGGATCCTGTCCTGGAACTCACTCTGTAGACCAGGTTGGCCTCTAATTCACAGAGATTCCACCTGCCTCTGCCTCCCCAGTGCTGGGATTAAAGGTGTGCGCCACCACCGCCAAGCCACTATGTCTGTCTCTTTTATCAGCATCACATAAAGCTTTCTAATGAGCCTTGAACTCATGTATTGAGAGCCTACCAGCTTTGCTCTGTTACAGAATTGTTTTAACCATTCTAGGTCCTTTGCATATCCATAGGCATTTGGAATCAACCAGTAAATTGTAATGATGGCTCCAGAATCAGTCTCACGCCGATGCCTTTCCCAGTGATGAGAGCCTCCAGAGACCCCAGTACCATCTCAATAAAATTGAATCATTTCAGCGCAGCCTCTGTCTGGCTTTAATGTCCTGTGGCGGTTACTAAGATCACAGAGGAGAGGCTCTGAACAGAGGGCTGGAAACATTTGATAGCAAAGGCTAGCTATGTACTTCATATACTTTTCCTCCCAGGGCTGATAAAAGTGATATTCCCATGGCTTTATCTAAGGGCAGTGTCCATGTCATGAAAACATTACTGTAGCATTCTGACAAAGCAAGATTCTCCCAGATTCTTGCCTCAAACATGATATACATTCCCTTGGCAACAGAGGCCTCCCACATCCTTACCCTTGTACCTGCATTTGGAAATGTTTCCAGTTAAAGAGTAATCCCAGAATTGGTCAATACTAACCACATGCCATAATGAGTTTTTCTATTGGCCTCGCCATCTCAGTGCCTGGGACTTCTTTCCTGTGAGTGCCAACTCCAGCATCTGACCATCGTCTTAATGGAAATTAATGATGGCTTATCCATGTTTGTCCTCGGGTAAATATCGCTCAAGTCACTTCACATTTTGAAAGATTGTGCCTTAAAAACCGGGTAGTAAATCACAGTATCATTGAGTGCTCACTTGCTATTGCCGAGTGCTGTATGCAGAACCTAACATGTGGGATGTCATTTGATCCTCCCATGCGCCCTTCAACATGAGTGATGGAAACCAAGGCTCAGAGAAGCAAGAAAGTCACCCGAGGGCTTGGGTTTCTCGATGAAGAAGCCAAGGATGAACCTTCATCTATCTGACTCCAAAATGGGAGAGAAAACTACATTTTGACTACCCCAAATTAATGTAAAGTCAATATACAAATATATACGTATATATAGACATACACACACACATACATATGAAGTGCACTTTAAAAGACAACACTAGAATACATAAGCCCATTATTAGTTATATATGTTATTATGTATGAGTCTGTGTGTATGTATAATTTTAATTTTCTTGAAGTGAATATCTCTTACTTTGGTAATGTAAATTTTCAACATTTCTTCCAGTGAATTTTGTGAATTTTTCTATAATCTCTATTTATAATTGTTTGACTTCTCCAAACTTCACAGCATAAATAGAAGGTGAAGAAGCAGGCTTAAAACATGGGTTAAGAAAAAGCTGATCTCAGTGCAGGAAGCAGAGAAATTAATGCTGTAGTGGTAAATCCAGTATGACCCAGAACTCATGACCTCAACTGGACATGGCCAGCAGAAATCTGAAACCTGATTTCTCCAACTGCATGGCATCCCTTGCCTGTTCACTGGTCCTGATGGTAGGTTCTGATAGTTGGCCTTGGGTCCTGCATTCAAGCCCACTTTTGGTACGTAGCAAGGAAGATGCCAAGGGGAGCCTCCAGTGTTACCCATACCCATGCTGAGACCATCCCAAATCACAACATCTTGCTCCCATACCCAAAAGTCCCACCCTATGTTAGAGTAGCTTCCCCTACCTTCATGTAAACCTTGAAGTTAGGAGTGGAAGCCTTCACAGCTTCCTATGGCTGGCATCCATCCTGGCTTGCCCAGCTGGGCTGATTTTGCACAGCCCCTCACTTGACCGTTTCCACACCAGCCCTGGACCAATAGATCAGGGACACTTGAAAGACAGAGAATGCCTTCTGCTCCTCCTGAGTTCTGCAGTTCTGTTCTCCCAGCCTCTGTTTCTGCCTCATCACAACAGAAAGACTGTGTGGGGCAGAGCTTTACCACATTTGGGCTATGGAATCAATACAGGTATAATTTGACTTTCACCTCTGTTACTTCTAGCATTTAACTTTAGATAATTTAACCTGTTCTCTAACCATTAGCCCCATGGCCTGTGGCCCGTAAAATAGAGAATCAAATTTACTTTATGATTTTCCTGGGTGGAGTGTGCTTTTGGGACAAGACCTTGTCATGCAGCCCAAAGTAGCCTTAAATTTTCTATCCTCCTGCTTCAGCTTTTTGATGAGATTACCTGGGTAATTGCATGTACCACCATGCCCAGCTTGTGCAGTGTATTGCATATGAAAAATTCTTTCAGCTCTTTTCTGCTCGTGACCTATTTCTCTGACCAGTCCTCCCACCCCAGTCTCCACTCTGATCCTTTTCCAGAATCCACCAGACCCAGTCCTTGAGCCTCCTCTCTTCTGTCAACACATTTGGGACTCCATCCAGCTTCGCAGCTCCTAATTCATCCCTGTACTCACGATTTCCACATCCTGCCCCTATACATCTCAAGTTTCTGATCATAGCTAAAAACTAACTCCTGACTTAGTGTCAAGCCAAGCACAGAAAAGTCTTCATCCTTCTCTCCCCTTTGTGTCTCGCCATCCATCAGCTGCTCCTACTGCTTTTCCAATCGGATTTCAGAAGACTCTCTAATTCAGCCACTTTGACCACAGCCACTCTGGTCCTGGCCAGCACCAGCTCTCTGTTCGGGGACTGAAAATCCCCTCAATTGTTGTCATTTTCAGTCCTGCCCCAGCAGCTAGGAAGGCTCCTGGCGAACTATCAAATCATGTCCTGCTCCACTCAGTCCTTCTAGAACCTTCCCATTTTATCCTAGGAGGAAAGCCGAACCAATTAAAACCTTCTCATCCTCCTTTCTCCCAGCCTATGACAACCACCGTTCTCGTCTTTGTCTCCCTGACTCTGCTTACCCCTACACCTCTCATAGAGTCACAGTAACGACAGCCTCACTCTCTTTAGGCACAATGTCTGCAGGAGTCAGCCATGCAACAGCTGTCAAGTTTCCTTTACTTTTAAAACCTAATTCTTTTCGTCATTACCTGCCTCATTTTGCTCATTCTTCCCTCTGCTGACAGACATTAGCTATTGTGCACAGCGATGCTGTTAATGTGGTGTGATGGTAAATGTGGGTTGTCAACTTGGTTGGATCTGGAATCAACTAAGAACCAAGCTTGCAAGGGTCTGTGGGGGTGTTTCCAGGAAGGAGTAAGTGAATAGCACCTTCCAGGCAGTCTGACATAAAGAGGTCCTGAGGAAAGCCCTGCTCCTGTGGATAACTCTGACTAGAGCACATACACAAACATTTACCTGAGTCTGCTTTCAAGTGTTGGGGCATATGTTAGGAAATGGGATTTCTGTATCATGTGACTTAATTTTTAAGGAAATGCCATGGTGTCTTAAACAGAGGCTACATGGCTTTATCCAGCACCAGCAACACATAAGGGTTCACATATTACATCCTTAAGGGTTTGTCTCATTTTTTTATAGACAGCTGTGTTAAAGGGTGTAAATCAGTGGTTCTCAACCTGTGGGTCACAACCACTTTGGGTCTAATATCAGCTATTCTGTATATCAGATATTTGTGATCCATAACAGTAGATAAATCACAGTTATGAAATAACACTGAAAATAATTTTATGGTTGGGGTCATCACGACATGAAGAACTGTGTTAAAGGGACGCAGCCTTAGGAAGGTTGAGAATCACTGGTGTAAAGAAATGTGTAGCTCACTGCAGGTTTGATCTTTGATTTTCAAATGATTAATATCAGGCATCATTCTGTGTATTTATTGGTCATTGCATAGTTTAATTAGAGACAAATCATTTTTATACTTTAATTAGAGAAAGTCTCTTCAAGTCCTTTGGTCATTTAAAAACAAATTGTTGTCAGTGTTTTTTTCTACATAGAAGATCATGTCATCTAGCTGGGCAGTGGTGGCGAACACCTTTAATCCCAGCACTCAGAAGGGAGAGACAGGCAGATCTCTATGAGTATGAAGCCAGCCTGGTCTACAGAGTGAGTTCCAGGACAGGCTTCAAAGCCACAGAGAAACCCTGTCTCAAAAAAAGTGGGGGGGGGATGATGTCATCTGTTATTTAATATAGTTGTTTGTAGTTGAATTGCATGAGTTCCTTACATTTATGACTGTCTTAGAAACGTGATTTGCAAGTATTTCTCCCATCCCACGGACTGTCTCTTCACTCTGATGTCCGTGTTCCTTCAGTCTGCTCTGCTGTCACAGAATACCTGAGATTGGGTAATGTATAAAGAAAAGAAATTTATTCTTATAGTTAAGGGGCAGAGAAAGTTCAAGGCTGAAGGTCTTGCGTCTGACAAGTATCCTGCTGTACCATCCCATGGTGGAAGGCAGAACAAAAATACACCCTTTACAAAGAACCAACTGCCATAACTAACCCACTCCTGAGACAATGGCATTCATCCTTTGATGGAAGCTATGATGGCCATTCTTCGTTGTCAGCCTGACTACATTTGGAAATGACAAAAACCCAGGCAGCTGAACACATCTGTGAGGGATTTTTCTTAAATCACTTGAAGTTGGAAGATCCACCTTTAATCTGGGCCACACATTCTGGTGGCAGCCTATATAAAGGTTGTGGAAGCAGGAAGCTTTTGTTCTTTGTCTGTTTGCCCTGGCTCTCATTGGCAAGTCAATTCCTTCACTGCATTTGAACCTACTTCTTCGGGATTCTGGAATACAATGAAACCAGCTGAGACATTCAGCCTGGGGACTGAATACTAATCAGTTATTGACATTTCCATTGCTAAACAGCCATAATTAGACTAGCTGGGCTACATCCTAAAATTTGCAGTAATGAATCCCTCTTATATAGAGAGAGATTCATTCTATTGGTTCTGTTCCTCTGAAGAGCACCCTGACTAACACAGGAGCAGAGTCTTCATATTCTAACCACATCCTAGAAGCTCCATCTCTCAAAACTACTCTGGTGGACCTTAAGTTTCCAGCATAAAAGTCTGGAGGGATACATTCAATCCATATCACCTTGATGCACAAAATTGTAAGCCAGGCATGACAGTGCATGCCAGTCAGTACTCTGAAGGCAGAGGCAGAAGATAGATCTGTGAGTTCAAAGCCAACCTGGTCTATAGAGAGAGTTCCAGGTCAATCAGGCTATACAATGACTCTTTGTATCAACAAGAAGGAACATTTTGATGCCCACCAAGTAGTCCTCAATGTGTAAGTGCTCCACCTCTTCAGTTCATTTTATCCCCCGGTGTTGTGTTATTTTTATGCTTTAGTAAATAAAATTACTTACTTTTGATTGCGCTTTTTAACATACAGAAATGAAAAATAATTCTGCGTATTGATCTTATCTTGCAACTTTGCTGGATTTACTAGCTCTCACTTATTACTGTGGAATTATTACAGTAAGATCATGTCATCTGTCAGCAAAGACAATTTTATCTTTTTTCTCTCCACCCTATGTCTGATTTTAGTCCCAGGTCTGTCACTGTCTGCTGTGCCATAAACGTATATATTTATTACTCCATAGTGCCTCCTCCTATACTAAGCTATAAGCTCTACAAATGCCTGCTTTACTCCCTCCCCTTAGTGTTTGGCTCACAAAAGGAGCTAGTCAATAAGTGTAAAACGAGTGAATTACCTCACCTGGCACACAAACGGAACCTAACAAATGGTAGCAAGTCATAATTATTGTTACCTTTTACACAATACTTTACTGCAAACATAGTAATTAGGTTTTCAAATAAAAAGATTTTATTTATGAAGAATGGTCTCAGTATCAAGAAATAAGCAGCAGCACCAGGATCCCAGCTGGAGTCCCTTGGCAGGCAACTTACTCCCCGGCAGGCTCTTGGAAGAAATCCCTGTGGTCCTCACAGATGACAACACACTTTGAATGCCAATCTACACAGAGGGACTTCTATAAACAGTCCACTCCATCCTGTCATCTCTGCTCAACTCTTCCACAATATCCCATGGGACCAGGGCTGGCCTGGCCAGAGTGCTGGCCAAGTGGCCAGTATCCAAGTCTGTGGAGCTGGAGCTGGGACAAAGACTCCTGCCAAAAGCAACATAGAGGACTGAGATCCAGGGCAGCTGTCACAGCCTGCTAGGAAAAGCCAGGGATCCAGGACAAACAGAAGCCAGAGGGCCAAAAACGAAGCCAAGGCCAAGGTCAAAGAGGAAAGATCTCAGAGAGAGCAAGTCGGGAGCCAACACAGGGACTGGTGGGGGAAGGCTTCTCTGTCACGATCCAGATGACCAATAAGGACCGGTGTTGGTGTTTGGGGCCTGAACAGGATGAGATGTCCTGAAGGACCAATGACAGACTGACTTCTTTGGTCTCTGGACAAATTTCCTGCCCAGCAAGAGTGTTGAAATGTACTCACGACTTTCTGGGAAAGTCTTATTTCTCAGAGGTTATCAGGAAAGTAACCAACATTTTCCCCATTCTCAAACACCTTCTGAGGTGAGGTGACTTGACCTTAGAAAATAACACCATCTTAGTCACCAACCCACTTCTCTCTAAATATAAAACACCCAAAAGTGAGTTTTCCGATGAAAGTAATATATAATTAGGATAAACACAGGTATCAGACTGTGGGTCTTCTCCAAGTCCTCTCAAAGATCTTTTTTTTTTTTTTTTTTTTAAATTTATTTATTTATTAAGGATTTCTGCCTCGTCCCCACAACCGCTTCCCATTTCCCTCCCCCTCCCCCGATCAATTCCCCCTCCCTCATCTGCTCGAAGAGCAATCAGGGTTCCCTGACCTGTGGGAAGCCCAAGGACTGCCCACCTCTATCCAGGTCTCGTAAGGTGAGCATCCAAACTGCCTAGGCTCCCACAAAGCCAGTACGTGCAGTAGGATCAAAAACCCACTGCAATTGTTCTTGAATTCTCAGTATTCCTCATTGTCCGCTATGTTCAGCTAGTCCGGATTTATCCCATGTTTTTTCAGACCTAGGCCAGCTGGCCTTGGTGAGATCCCAATAGAACATCCCCATTGTCTTAGTGTGTGGGTGCACCCCTCGTGGTCCTGAGTTCCTTGCTCGTGCTCCGTCTCCTTCTGCTCCTGATTTGGACCTCAAAGATCTTAAGAGTGAATAAACTCCCTGGAAACTATCGGTTCTTTAAGTCCGATAGTCCTTCTCAAACTCCAAGGTTCCTGAACCCCTTTACACGATTGAGGGGCCAGGGAGATGGCTCAGTTGGTAAAGGGGCTTGCCATCAAGCCTGACGACCAGACTTTGATCCTGAGGAGCCACATGGTGGAAAAAAAGAACCGACTTTCACGAGCTGCCTTTGACCTCTACATGCATCCCGTGGCACATGTGTGTCCACACACATACACACACAAAACAAATAAATAAGTAAGTAAGTAATAAATGTAAAAAGAAGAAAAACTACTGAGAGCTTTTCTTTGTGGTTATATCTAGAAATTTACCATATTAGTATTAATTAGAATGGATAAATTTGGCACTTTATTCATTGCAAATAACAATAAACTCATTGCATATCAAAGCAAATAGCTCTATAAGTAACATAACTTCAAAAATAAAAAAAGAATCAGTAAGAAGAATAGAATTATCTTACATTTTACAAACTGTTTGAATATCTGACCTAACTAAAGACCCTTGACTTTCTTGTCTGCTTTTGCTGTGAGTTGCCATTTGGGTTAGTCTGTAATGCAAACCCTGCACCACCCACATAGGGAACTGGACATTTACTTTTCACATAGTGCCTGCAAACATCCCAGAGATGCCCATGGATCTTTAGATGATACTTGAGTGTCCCTCCCTGTGCAGATTAACAGGATGATGGTGACACAGGGTCTTACAGCTAGACTTAGGAAAGATGGTATGGAGCAGCCATGAGTGGGTATCATTATCCAAGATTTAGTCCCCAGCCAGCCCCATACATGGCCAAGAATAGTCTGACACCCAGCTGCCTCCTTCCTGGGAGAGGAAATATTGAGTTAGAATGTCCTCATGAGCCTTTCATGGACCATGACTAGAAGAAAGATCAACTGATGATGGGAACAATTTGGGAGAATACTGCAAGGGCCACAGGAAGACAGTGTTTGGCACAGCAGTATTAAACCCCAGGTACATTCTGATTCAACCAGTGGATTTAAATGCCAATTTCATTGGTCAGGGCAAAAGTCTAGACAGAAGAAATTTTTATTGAAAATGTATTTTTTCGACTAAATTACAATATCCATTCATGATAAAGGTCTTGGAGAGAAGAGGGATACAAGGAACATACCTAAACATAATAAAGGCAAGATACAGCAAGCCAACAGCCAATATCAGACTAAATGGAGAGAAACTCAAAGCAATCCGACTGAAATCAGGAACAAGACAAGGTTGTCCACTCTCTCCATATCTATTCAATATAGTACTTTGAGGTTCTAGCTAGAGCAATAAAAAAACAAAAGGAGATCAAGGGGATACAAATCAGAAAAGAAGAAGTCGAACTCTCACTATTTGCTGATGATATGATAATTTAAATAAGTGATCCCAAAAAAATCTACCAAGGAACTTCTACAACTCATAAACACTTTCAGTAATGTAGCAGGATACAAGATTAACTAGAAAAAATCAGTAGCCCTCCTTTATACAGATGATAAATGGACTGAGAAAGAAATCAGAGAACCATCACTTTTCACAATAACCACTAATAACAAAATATTTTAGAGTAACTCTAACCAAACAAGTGGAAGACCTGTATGACTTTGAAGAAGACACCAGAAAATGGAAAGATCTCCCATGCTTGGGTAAAAATGGCAATCTTACCAAAAGCAATCTACAGATTCAACACAACGCCCATCAAAATCTCAGCAAAATTTTTCACAGACCTCAAAAGAACAAAATTTAACTTTATATGGAAAAAACAAAAAACCCATGATAGCAAAAACAATTCTGTGCAATAAAGGAACTTCTGGAGGCATCACAATCCCTGATTTAAAACTCAACTACAGAGCTACAGTACTGAAAACAGCCTGGTATTGGCATAAAAACAGACAGGAGGACCAATGGAACCGAATGGAAGACCAAGATATCAATCCACACGCCTACGAACACCTGATTTTTTGACAGAGAAGCAAAAAATATAAAGTGAAAAAAAGTATATTCAACAAATGGTGCTGGCATAACTGGATATCAACATGTAGAAGAATGAAAATAGATCCATGTCTATCACCATGCACAAAACTCAAGTCCAAATGGATCAAAGACCTCAACATAAAGCCAGCCACACTGAACTTCATAGAAGAAAAAATGAGAAGTACACTTGAACACATTGGCACAGGAGACCACTTCCTAAATATAACCCCAGTAGCACAGACACTGAAAGAAACAATTAATAAATGGGACCTCCTAAAACTGAGAAGGTTCTATAAAGCAAAGGACACGGTCAACAAGACAAAATGGCAGCCTACTGAATGGGAAAAGATCTTCACCAATCCCACATCAGATAGAGTATTGATCTCCAAAATATACAAAGAACTCAAGAAATTGGTCATCAAAAAACAAATAATCCAATTTTTAAAATGGGGCATAGATCTAAACAGAGAACTCGCAACAGATGAATCTAAAATGTTCAACATCCTTAGCCATCAGAGAAATGCAAATCAAAACAACTCTGAGATTCCTTCTTATATCTGTAAGAATGGCCAAGATCAAAAACACTAATGACAGCTTATGTTGGAGAGGATGTGGGGTAAAGAGAACACTCCTGCATTGCTGGTAGGAGTGCAAACTTGTACAGTCGCTTTGGAAATCAGTATGGCGATTTCTCAAAAATTAGGAAACAACCTTCCTCAAGACCCAGAAATATCACTTTTGCATATATACCCAAAGGATGCTCAATTATACCTCAAGGACATGTGCTCAGCTATGTTCATAGCAGCATTATTTGTCATAGCCAGAACCTGAAAGCAACCTAAATGCTCCTCAGCTGAAGAATGGATGAAGAAGATGTGGTACATTTACACAATGTAATAATAATAATGGCATTTTGAAATTTGAAGGCAAATGGGATGGAGCTACAAAACATCATATTGAATGAGGTAACTCAGACACAGAAAGATAAATATAATATGTACTCACTCATAAAGACATAAAGCAAAGAAAAACCAGCCTACAATTCACACTCCCAGAGAACCTAGACAACAAAGAGGACCATAAGAGAGACATACATGGATCTAATCTACATGGGAAGTAGAAAAAGACAAGATCTCCTGAATAAATTGGGAGCATGGGTATCATGGGAGAGGATAGAAGGGGAGGGGGGAGGAAGGGAAGGGAGTGGAGAAAAATATATAGCTCAATAAAAACAATAAAAAAGAAAATATATTTTTTTCTACTGAATATATCCTGATTATAGTTTTTCCTCCCCCAACTTTTCCCCACCCACCCAGATTCATACCCTTTCTTTCTCTTATTAGAAAACAAGCAGGCATCTAAAATAATAATAATAATAATAATAGTAATTAAAAACAAAAGAAAGAAAGAAATGGGGGCAGGGGTGAGACAAAAAAAAACACATACAAATTCAGATACACACACAGAGAAATCCTATAAAAACACAAAATTGGAAACCATGGTATATAAGCAAAAGAGGTTTATTTTAAGTGCCCAGACAAAGAATTAGGAGAAAACAGAAACAAAAACAAAATACCACTGAGTTTGTTTTATGTTAACCATCTGTTGTTGCGCATGGGACCTGCCCTTAAGAGTTGTTTGTATAACCAGTGTGGCTCTATAGGAGAAAACTAACTTTCCTTTGAGAGAAGTTCCTAACTGGAGATAGTTTCTGGATCAGAGTGGGGGCTTGTTAACGGAATCTTTAATGCTCCCCAGCTGACTGTAATAGATAGTAGCATCAGACTGAAGAGCCTAGTTAGTCAATGGCCTGGGCTTGAATACCTTCTACTAGTTTAGTGTACAATGACACAACTCACCTCAATTCAATTACCAGTTTCTTTCTTTTTTGTTTGTTTTTGTTTTTAGCCTGTACTTGGAAACACCGTGAACAACGTGATGAATATTTAGCACAATTACCCATTTACAGTTCTTAATGTTGCTGCAAATTATGTAAGTTTTAAGTTTGTGTTGTCGTTCTTTGTTTTAATGACGGTAGAAACCATCAGTCTCTATCAGCTTCGAGGGACAAGTGTCTCTAAAGATGCTGCCACTCATGACCGGGCTCCTATATTAGTTACTTTTCTCCCACCTTGGCAAACGCCTGACAGAAATGACTTGAAGAAGAGTGTTATTTGGTTCATGGATTCAGTCGGTCATGGCAGGCAAAGAAAGCATGGCAGAATTCATGGTGGCAAAAGCTTGAGTAGATCAGGAACTAAAAGAGAATAGGACTGGAAGACAGTCTGTTTGAAACCCTCAAGGCTTGCCCAGTGGCTATGGCCACCACCTAGATTCCGCATCCCAAAGGTTTCATAACTTCCCAAAACAAAACTCAGATGGGAGCCAAGGATTCGAGTGCACTAGCCCATAGAAGATTTCACAGCAAACCATAACAGCTCCAAAGCAAGGAGTGAAAACTCCCATTTTAGTCCTGCCACAAAGAGGACAATTACCCTAAGGTTTTAATCTCTTCATCGAGATAGAGAGTCCGCAGTTCCTCCACCTAGGACCCAATCCTGAAATTGCCAGAGGAACAAGAAAGTTCTTGGCTGAGATACACAAAGCTGATGTTACTAGAGACCAGTATAAGAGGTACCAGTACAGTAAGCAATGATAGTGTTCACACTGGGTATCCTATGTGTTTATATGCACACACACACACACACACACACACACACACACACACACACATACGGGGGGGGGAGGCTCAGAGAGAGGCACAGAAAGAGAAACATACAGAGAAACATATAGATACAGAGAAATATAGAAAGTGAGAAATAAAGAGACACGGAATCAGAGAGACAGAGAAGGAGGAAGGAAAGGAGAAAGGGAAGGAGGGAGAGGAGGGAAAAATATCCACACACTCACACACATTTTAGTTGGTCTCAGTGTTTTTCCCCTTTAAGATTATTGAAACATTTTGTCTTACAGAGAAGAGACAGGATGGAAATATTTTTAATGGCTTATTCTTGGCTTGTGAACTGTCCGTGGAGAACTGGAACAAGTGAGGCTCCCTACTCATGTGCCTGAAAACATCGTCATTACACTTACACTCTGCCTCTGAACTCACTGGCTCACCCTTGAACATTAGCAGCAATATGTCACTGGGGCCAGAAAAAGACGGAAGAGCCAGTACGCTTTCTGATTGGGCAGGACAGCCATGACTCAATATTTTTTATTGAAAGGCAGAATGAATCATGTAACACTTCTAGGATCCTGGGATGTAGGCAGCTTGTCCAGCTGTCTAAGGGTGGGATCCGAGAACCTTCCAACACAGATGTACTGCCAAGTCTCCTGACATCTACCCAGTGAGATGAGCCTGCTGGACTGACAGCTAGTTTACTTTCATTGGTTTTTTTTTTTTTTTTTTTTTTTTTTTACGGACTCACACAGAGAGGGGAACCAAATTCATCAAAATAACTAACAGAAGATGAACCAGAAGGATACTCAAGGGCACTCCTGTGCCTTATGGAGGAATTAGATCCATTCATCCGGGACAGAAAGTGGTCCAGGCTGCCTAGAGTCACTAGGGGAGTTACAAAAACAGGGAGGTAACTGAATCTGGGTTAGCCTACTTCATTAAGAGTTTGGTTACAAAGGCTCCTCCAGATTCAGCAGGTAGGAAAGCAGTTCTCAGGCCTCACTCAAGGATCAACTTCCACATCAGTGTCTGGGGTGTTGGCACTAGTTTAAGCGCCATGTGTTACGGGTTGATTAAGGGAGCAGAGGGCTGGTCTCACGCCAGGAGTCTACCTTCCCACCAGCCCCACAGTGGATGAATAAATTCTGGTCTCTACTGGCAGGACTAAAAACAAACTGAGCTGCCCCCCATAGGCTCATTAATTTGAATACTTAGTCCCCAGTTGGTGGAACTCTCTGGGAAGGCTTAGAAGGCGCTGAAGGCAGGAGATGAGGCTTCAAAAACCATTCCCAGTTAGTTCTCTCTGCCCTGCGCTTGTGAATCAAGCTGCAAACTCTCAGCTTCTGGTCTCGCACCATTGCCTGTCTGCCTGCTGCCGTGATCCCCACCACGATGGCCACGGACTCGAACCCTCTGCAACTGTGAGCCCCAAATTATATGTTTCCTTTTTTATATGGTGTCAATACTCACAACTCTAAATGTATATTGATTGGCAATTTATTAACTTTAAAATCTTGAGCAAGGGCTGTAATGAAACATGGTTTTGTTTGCTTTTTCCATCCATGTGCTCTGTTATGTAGGGGTTGTCAGTTCCAAATGAACATCTTTCCACGTGCTCTCCACTGAAGGGCAGTGTCGCCCACTTCAAGATGGCTGACTACTTTGAGGGAAATTTGTGTTTAGGCAGTGAAATCAGCCCCCGAAATGTGCGAGTCAGCCCCTACATCTCCTCAGGACCGTTACTCGGAGGTGGGGTTTGGAGGATTTATTCTCATTTGGATCTGAACCCTACTACATCCAGCGCTGACTGGCGCTGCATGAGAGTTACCGAGAGGAGGACCCCCACCTCTCAATCTTCAATCACTCCCTGGCAGGAGGAGGCCGAGCTTCCTGCGAGGTACTCTCAGCTCTCAGCATCTCCCACACTGAAGTCGTCTTCCATTCAGGCCCCTCCCCTGTGGCTCTCTAAAAGGAAAGTACCTCTAAGGAAGCCACTGAGCTGAACGGAAAGGACGTGATACAGAACTGCTACAGTAGACAGTTTCTAACGCTAGTGTTACAGAGGGGATCTTTCATCTCATCGTCTTTCTTCCTTTCCTTCTCTATCATGAGGCTAAGCTGACTAAAACGGTACCAGTGAAATAAAAATGGCAATTTTTAGATGACCAACACTCATAAACTTTGGACAAGTCTAAAATGTTTCAAACTTTCTTTTTAATGAGTTGTTTCCCATTTGTCAGCAAGTTTTATTTGACGACCTGAGTTATATCAGTTTTATAATTGGACGTTTTGTTACTTCTATGGATCGTTTCTTCTCCAGCCTGGGAGGAACAAATGATTGGAAGTCTCACCCCAGTCCCTGGCATCCATCCTAAGGCCCCTGCCCCTGGGGGTTGCCTTGGTACGGACTTCACCTCCGGGAAGCCTGCCAAACGCTGAACCCTCCCCAGGAAGGGTCAGGACTGCTCCCATAGCCTATTTAGGCCTCTGCCTAGGAAAAGAACACGTGTCTCGGGTTTTGCGTGGTGCCCCCCCCTTCTCCTTGCCATGCTCTCCTGGCCACGTGGGAGCGCTGCATTTAGTAAACGTGGGCATCTTTTATTTGGTCTGTGATAAGAATAACTCCGCAGCCGGGCGGTGGTGGCGCACGCCTTTAATCCCAGCACTCGGGAGGCAGAGGCAGGCGGATCTCTGTGAGTTCGAGGCCAGCCTGGTCTACAGAGGGAGTTCCAGGACAGTCTCTGTTGTTCCCTTGCAACACTACAACTCCCAACATCCCTCTGGACAGCAAGCGCGGGACACATTTCCCAGAAGCCTTTGCATCCTGTTAAAAGCAAGGACAAGCCACAAGTTCGGCCCTTTTTTTATTATCCCTTCCCCTTGTCCCTTCCTTTCACTTTTCCTAGTGTGTTTTCCCCTCCCATTAAAAAGTGTACCACGTGGTACCGCCGCGTGTCTGTGTCTTTTCCCTGCGTAATCGTCTTTACCCCCATAGGACAAACAGAAATTAAGAACAACAGTCTCCAAAGCTACAGAGAAACCCTGTCTCGAAAAACCAAAAAAAAAAAAAAAAAAAAAAAAAAAAAGAGCAACTCCGCAGGAATCCAATTAGGTCAAAATGCCCATCGTTTGTTAAGTAAGACGCTCTCGGGGTTCCTCCAGGAGGCCACTTAAATACCCTGTGAGAGTGGTCCTGACCCCCTCCCAGGGAGGGGGCATTTGGAGTCCAGAGTAATGCAACTCCCAGGCCAGGGGCTGGGGGCTACGCTCCCAATTTAACAGTCTGATTGGAATTATTTGCATCGGCAGAGAGGCTCTTTTTAAGATTATACCTAACAGTAAATATGGAGTCCAGGAAAGCTGACCCAGTCTGGGGTTTAAAGCAGAAAGGGAGCTGAGGAATATACTCTGCTTTGTCAGGCCATGAGCTTACACAAGTCACAAAAGCAAATAACACATGCCTTGCTTTCTTATAGGCACACACTACAGAAACAGATAAATATTCTCACACACACACACACACACACACACACACACACACATTCTTGCAAAAATAATGATGTCACTTACCTGTTCCTGAAATACACGCTTTACCAGAGGGTGATTTAGGACAAACTTCGTTCGCTGATTTGTCAAAGCTCTCATTTCATCCAAACTTAAATCATACCTGCACAGAACAGATAGCATGTGGGCATTAGGACATTGACTCTGTAAGTTGCCAGAACCAAATCCAGAGCTCTGAGAGAACAGACACTTTGGCCCTGCACCCAAGGTCAGCTGGAAGGAGAAAGGGGAGGGTTTCCTGATAAGACCGAATTAAAATGAGGCTGCCACCACTCCCTCTCCTCTGCAGAGCTTTAAAGATAGTCTGGGAAGACCCAAGGGCAGGATCTGTGGAGGCGGGGCAGAGTAGAACCTGTTGGTTGGTATAAGGAGAGGACTGTGATAATGTGGGGAGAATTATTCAGAGTCAAACTGTGAATCCCTGACTCCACTGCTCTGATTTTGATTGAATGAAGTTAGAGTCACTGGGAAGTTACTCTCCTGTTTGGCTGTCCAGGCAGATGATTGAGCTTGACCTAGTAGCATCAAAACTACCCTTGCCTGGTAAGAAATTTCTGCCCTTCTCCTATCCCACCTGCATTCTGTCCTAACTGTGACAAAGTCCTGGGCTATGCTGTGTCAGGGACTATTCAAGAAACACTCTTCCTGCCTGTCTCCTACCACAGGGTCCATCCTGCCTTCCGATATTTTGGCAGCATCTTTCACCAATCCCTCAATACTTTTGCCCTTCACAGGTATTTTCCTCCATCAAATCTCTGGCATGTCTAGCTCCATCTTGGCGTCTATTTCTCAACAAGCCTAAGCCCAGGAGGAGAGGTTCCTCTGTGTCATCTAATAGTTCCGTGCAAATCATAGCAGAAGCCTAGAAGAGCCTCATCCACGGTTGATGTTAGCCTCTATCTCGGATGGTATCACGGCAATACCAAGATGACTCAGACACTGATACATTATAGTCATGATCTTAAAACAACAAACAGGAAGCCAGGCGATGGTGGCGCACGCCTTTAATCCCAGCACTCGGGAGGCAGAGGCAGGCAGATCTCTGTGAGTTCGAGACCAGCCTGGTCTACAGAGCTAGTTCCAGGACAGGCTCCAAAGCCACAGAGAAACCCTGTCTCGAAAAACCAAAAAAAAAAAAAAAAAAAAACCTCACCAAAGAAATATAAGTTGTTTAGGGAGGCATTACATAGAAATTATACAACTGAAAAATATGGTAGCCAAAATTAATTAAAACACCTCTCTGATGAAAATAGCTCCTATGGGAGTGACAGAGAGCAAGTCTGTGAACTCATGAGAACGTGCTCAGTCTGAAGATTTGTGTCCTCTCCCTTCTCTTTCTTTCCCTCTGAGACAGGGTTTCTGTGTTTAGACCTGGCTCTGTACTGGCTATCTACTGGCTCTGTAGACCAGACCGCTGGCCTGGAACTCACAGATCAACCTGCTTCTGTCTCCAGTGCTGGGACTAAAGGGTGCACCACCACCACCCAGCTGGTCCTCTCCCTTTTCAGTTTTTCATCACCCAAGTGATGCATTTGGAGGTGGGGGTCTTTGGGAGATGAGCCTATCACATGAGAAGAACTTTCGTTCATGGACTGCGATGTAGCACAATTCAAAGTCTAAAAACCAAAAGCAAAAATTAGGAAGACAACTTGAGAGAACCAATGCAAAGGGAAAGACTCACAGGGTAGTAACAAATTTCTCCTCAGAAGCCACAGAGGCCTGGGGCGGGGAGGGGGAGGGGGAGGCTCCAGGTTGTTTGTCTGTTTGTTTTTCTTAGCTCAGGAACAAAAGAATGACCAGAGCAGGTCTTACATCCATTGAAACTGCCTTTCATGAATAAAGGAAACAATGAAGACATTCTCACAAAGGCATCCTTCATGTGACATAAGAGAGGCGTGGCTTGGTGACACAGTGCTTGCCTGCTGCCTTACAGGGCCCCAGATCCCAACTCCAGCACAGGGGGCTGGGGTGGGGAGACAGCGAGAGGCAGAGAAAGGAGACAGAGATAGAGAGACAGAAAGGATATGACAGGTAAAGGTATTTTCTCAACATAGAAGAAATTATTTACTAACACACACACAAGGCTGGGACCAACAGAAAGAGAATGTCTGAATGGGTGGAAACAGAAATAAGTATGATAGACAGCAGAAAAAGTTTTCTTTTGTTTGTTTGTTTGGGTTTGGTTTTTTTATGGACCTTCCTAATGCAGTGTAGGTTCGTTGCAAAATTGAACAGGAGGTACAGAGATTTCCCATATATTTTCAGCCCATGCAAATGCATAGCCTCTTGTATTATTATTATTCACCTCCCAGAGTGGGATGTTAGTTACAACCAATTAACCTGCACTAAAGCCTCAAGTCCGCAGCTTACAGAAGGTTCACACTTTTTTATTTGTTTATTTCGTTTGGGAAGTTTTGTTTGGTTGGTTTGATTGTCTTTGGTTTGAATCAGAATCTCATTCTTTAGCCTGGGCTAGCATAGAATTCATAATATAGACTAGGCTGACCTATAAAAATCATGGTAATTCTCCTGCATCACTCCCCCAAGTGCTGGATTACAAGCTCATCAAGATTACATCAAGATCAGGATTATTTATTTTTTTTAAAAAGGTGTGTGTGTGTGTCTTATGTGTGGCATGTGTGTAAGTGTCCAGGGATGAGAGGGTATCAGATCTCTTCCAAGGAGTTATAGGTAACTGTGAGCCGTGAGGTGTGGGTGCTGAGATCTGAACATGGGTTGTCTTGAAGAGCAACAAGTGCTCTTAACCACTAAGCTCCTTGGAGTTTATTCTTGATGGAGTATAGTCTATGAATTGAGACAAGTTTACAGTGCATGCATCCAGCATCTGATAAAGCACTTCACCCTAAACACTCTCTGGGCCCCTCCAGTTCAGATGGCCTCTTCTCACCTGAATTTGATCTTTGACCTTAGTAGAATGAGCTACGCTGGTAACAGGAACGGAAGGCAACAGAACCATCCGCAGAAGGGGTGGCAGCAGCTGGAAAGGGAACAGCCATCAGTAGCCGCAGTGACAAAGGGCAGCTAGGGTAGAAATGATGAGGACAGTGGAAACAAAAAAGACAAGATAAGGCAAAGAGCCTCATGTGACAATCAAGAGACTTTGTGACAAGTCAGAGAAGAAAACCTGTGGGTCCCGGTTGCTGGACGAGGTCTCAGGACCTTCTAAGCTGTAAGGACCAAGGTCTCAGACACCCCAACCTGAAATCCCTAATATCAGTTGCCCAAGAGCTATAATGCTTGTTCTCTAAAGCTGGGGGTGCCAGTCTCCCAGGCCTATGATGTATTTACCATTTCCACTCACAGAGGCTGGAAGCTGAGTTACGGGGGCTGCAGAAGCCTAGTGCCAGGCCTCTGGAGATGCAAGTCCTCATGTAACATATCTCCAGCTTGAATCCCTCCAGCAATCAGTTCTCACTTTGGAAACCAAACCTGTCATCATTCATGAGGAGGTCAGAAAACAACCTTCAGGTACCATTCTCTCCTTGTACCACATGGGTTCTGGGGCTCCAACCCAAGTTCATCGGGTTTAGCAGTAAATGTGAGCTCTCTCATTGGCCCATAACACGCATTTCTAAGCATATACTTAAAACAACCACTAGATGGAACTTGTTCGTCACTTGAACTGTCACCAGGACCAGCTTAAAGTTATCAAAGAAATCAAAATGGGATGGAAAACCATTAGGAACACCTGGAAAGATGAACATTGGTTCTTCATAATTGCCCACCCAAGTGGCCATCTCTGAAGCAGAGAAATGGAAGCCACGTAGCTGGTAAAGCAGTTGTGGAGACAGTCACAGGCACTCTGAAGCTCTAAGCACAGGTTTGATAGTGTATTTTCCTCGTTTAAAGACTTTTGTTGGTTACTTCAAGTACTGTTGCATAGCAAGGGTATAAGTCACACCTAATAGTTGACTTGGTATTTTCACAGCTATGATACCTGTTCTGTTTTCCTGAGTCTGTAAAATAGGGAGATGTGGCAGGTACTACTCCCCTGTCTCACTCTCCCTACAGGAGTCCCACAGAAGCAAGAGATGTTTTAAGTTTAAGAGTCAATGGCATTCATGCCACAATCAGGAGCCAGGCCTGGCATGCTCAGGGACATCTAGGGTCATCCATGAAGAGAGGGTCCAGCTGTAACCCCAGCAGTTCCCTCACCATCTGACTCAACTACCGGTGTTCTGTGTGAAATTCTTCTTGAAAAAAGACTACAACCAATCGCCAAGGACACACTTGAACATTCTCTGCATTACGGCATGCAACCAGCAGGAAGTCAAAGATACTAGGTTCCACCTGTCCTGATGGAGGAGCTGCTGGGTAGGGGGGATTGTAGGGGCAGTAATGAATTCTCAGAATGAGAGATCTCTCTAGAAAGCACGGTTCATAAGCCAGGACCAAGCCACAAGGTTCTAAGTGAAAACAGAGCCAAATCATACATGCCCATAAGAATGGCTAAGACAGGACTGGAGAGATGGCTCAGCGGTTAAGAGCATTGCCTGCTCTTCCAAAGGTCCTGAGTTCAATTCCCAGCAACCACATGGTGGCTCACAACCATCTGTAATGAGGTCTGGTGCCCTCTTCTGGCCTTCAGGCATACACGCAGAAAGAATATTGTATACATTATTAATAAATAAATAAATACTTTTAAAAAAAAAGAGTGGCTAAGATAAAAATAGACCTGGCCAAGCGTTAGCAGAGTCACCAGATAGCTCACTGCTGGTGCTGGGATTGTGAAATGGTACAGTCACTTGGAAAAGTTCGACAGTTTCTTGTGACATTCAAACATGTAATTCACATACAACCCATGATTCCACTCCTAAATATCCACCCAAGAGAAGAGAAGCCATTTGTTAATCAAACAACAACAAAATTATACAGAAATGTTTACAACAGCTATGTGCAGCCATCACAAACTGGGCACACTCTTACAACCACAGAATCTAGGTTTGACTCTATGTGGAGAGATGGGGGCACTTGGGACATCGGTGAGCCAGTGAGGGGTGGAGGAGGGTAGCAAGAGGTAAATATAAGCAAGGGACAATAATGTATACATATGAAAATGTCATAACAAAATCCATTATTTTCTATGCTAACTAAAAAAGCTGATTATAAAACATTCTGCATATGGGAAAAACTCAAAGACAAACAACCCAAATGTCCCTCACATGGGGAGTAGGTAAGCCCCCTGTGCTGTATCCATAGTGATAGACATGAACAGCAATTTAGATGGCTCTCAGAGGCGAGTGTAAAAGGGCCCATCTCAAAAAGGTTAATCCTGTACAAGCACCATTTTATAACACTCTCAAAATGACAAATATTATGGAAATGGATAACACCTCAGCGGCTGCCAGAGGTTGGGGCTGCAGAAAGAAGTTGAGTCTACAGGAAAAGCACAAGGGAGTTACTTTGTGATGTTGTGCACCTGAGTGTGACATTGGCTATACACGTGGGATAAAATTCCACAGAAGCACACACACACACCAAGAGATCTGAATAGATGCTTCATATAAAAGGATATACAAATGACCAGCAAACACAGAAGAGAATTTCAACACCAACAGGCATCATGGGAAAACAAACTAAAGCCATAACGCAATGCCAGTGTGCACCCATCTCAACAGCTAGCGTTGTTTCAGTGATGACATCAGTTGCCGGTGAGCAACATGAGGGTATAATCCTCCCCTATCTTTCTGTGGAAGTGTAAAGTAGTGTGAGTCTTTTAAAAGTGACCAGCCAAGGTTTATAAAAACTAAACACATACCCATCCTTTAACCCAGTGGTCACACCCTGGATTTTTACCCCACAGAAATGGAATCACGTGTTCACAATAATCCTTATAGGAATCTGTTCATACCAGCTTACTGCAAAAGGCTCCAAGCTTGGACAGCCCAGGTATCCACCAATAGGAGAACAGATAAATAACCGTGATTTTCATGAATGGCAAATTAGATATAAAAGGAATGTAGTGTTGAGATGTATAAATGACATATATCAATCAGGACAACATTATATTGAGCTCTCTCCAATCCCTTGCTCTAGAGAATGCCAGCTATCATGATATGAAGGTCCTTGGGCAGCCTTTTGAAGAGATCCACAGGATAAGAGCTGCGATCTCTTACCCACAACCATGTTCAATGGGCCATCTTACAAGTGGGTCTCCCAGTTCTGGTCAAGGCTTAGACAGCAGCCAAAATGTTGTCTTACAGGAGACTGAACCATGACTGCCCAGATCAGAAGCTCCGAAGCCCAGACACGGTGTGAGACAATGTGTAATGCTATGCAGCCTGCTGCCCTTTGGAGTAATTTCCTACTTATCAACAAATAACAAGGGATACATTATTGCCATGCATGCATACAATGCTGGTGGGCAGGAACTTGGATCTTACCTTTTTCATTTCTAGCATCTTATTTTTAAAACACTCTAATAATATATCAAGAACAGAGGCATGGGCTATAAGTTATATCTCAGGAAATTAGTGCAAAGTAGATTTCCCTGTGGAAACCCCAGCCAAGTCAATGGGTGAAGGGAGGGGGAGGTGTTCCCAAGCCAGCATACAGAATGTGCTCTCAGTTTCCCTGTCAGTCTCTACTTCCTTTCTCCTGACCAGGGCTGCCTGCTGTCCTAGCTTCTCACTCTAGAAACTACTCTGTACTTCTTTTGAATATTGAAGAGATTGGATTATACACACGTGTTTGTTCTTTTGTGTCTGGCTTCTGCCATTCAGCATGACCAATGAGAGCTGCCTCCAGTGACTGTTGTATCCATAGTTCATTCATTTCATTCCATTGTGCTATAGGATTGAATCATTAGAATTAAAATATGCCATAAGAAGTTGAGTGAACAAACTGCATGATTCTGGTTATACTAAATTCTAAACATAGACAAAACCCATCTGTAACAGGAAGTAGAGATAACAAAGCGGTGGGTACCTCCTAGAAGGTAGGGCAGAGGATGCCTTCTCAACAACTATGATGCCTTGCTCTGCTGACAAAGAGTCCTTGTCAGTAAGAAGGCTCTTAGAAGTCTGCCGTGAGTGGCGCCACCCATGGGCAGCCAGCCTGTAGACTGCCCTGGCGGGTCAGTTAGTCTAGGGATTGTAACCCCCCCTGGCAGGTCAGTTATTCCAGGGTCCCGGAGAGGTGCTATCTGAAAAGACATGGGCGGGAAAGAGGAAGAAGGCCAAGCAAGATGTTGTCAAAGCCTCCGTTTATTAGCGTCAAGGTTGCAGCTTATATAGCCCCTGGATGAGGAATTTGGGTTGGGATGGGGGCAGGGCCAGGGCAGGAAGGGATCTTGCAGCCGGTGGTCCAGATGGTCCAAGCTGGTCACGAGGTCATCGGTCAGGAGGTTACAATCGGTCAGGTCACGATTCCTCGAGTCAGGAGGTCACAAGTTGACACACCTAGTTCTCTAGATAGTTGGAATGTGGGGCGGGTTCAGCTAACAGCTCTCAAGATAGTTGGGTGTGGGGTAGGCTCTGCCGATAAAACAGTTCTTAATACCATTGGGGTGTGGGGCTCTCTGCAAACTCCCCAGGACAATGGTCCCTGCAATACTTTTTGGGGGAAATGGCTCCTGACACCAGCCCTGGGTTGTATAAGAAAGTGAGCTGCCAAGAAACAGTGAGCAAGCCAGGAAGCAGCATTTCTCCGTGCCCTCTGCTTCAGTTCCTGCTTCCAGGTTCCTGCCTTGAGTTACTGCCCTGTGTTACGGGAGGTCCTCCCACTCCTCCAGCCTATCACCGCTGAGATACCAGCCCATTGGGGCGTGGTCTCTCTCCCTTTAAAAAAGCTGCCACTTCCCTCTCCTCTCTCTCTTCACTTCCTGCTCCACCGGCGACTAGACTCACTTCCTGGTTGTGCAGAGGGCTGACAGTGATCTGTAAGTTTTTTCCCTTTTAAATAAATACCACCCTATTAATCATAATTCCAAACTGGTGTGGCATTGTTTATGACTTACGCCTTCAGTTGGCACCCAAGGTTTGGTTTTAGAACCTCTCCTTTCCCCGCTCGGCTGCCGGCCGCGAGTTCGGCTTGGCGGGAACCCTCCCTTCCTCAGCTGCCGCCGCTGGTGGCCTTGGCCTCCCCACGTGGATTTAAACTCCACAGGCCCGCGTAGTCTCTGCCGCGTGGTTTGCTCTTTTCTGAGTCGTTTTTAAATCTCCCTTGCAAGCACAGCTCTTAAGTGGCACGAACCAGAGCACGCGGTTGCTGAAAGCTGCAACCCCTCAGGGTGACTCTGTCACGTGGAGGCATAAGCGGCTTCCAGGTTGCTCTTCTCTCTACGCCTGGATTCTGGGTTTCTGGTTCTGTCTCTGGAATTGATTTAATTACATTTACTTTGTTGAGCAACTTACATTTTCCAGTTTTTAACAAATACTAGGCGGACTCTGAAACAGGACTCTGTTTTCGTCACGACTTGGCAACAGCGCCACCTGCTGGATAATAGGTAAATATGGCAGTTTTCGTTTCCAACGCGAATTTTACTGTTCTGGTTTCCAATACAATATCATGCAAGGTTTATATGACTATGGGGATAACTTAATTTACTGGTTACTAGGCTTCAGTATTCTTTTGAATATTCTATCATAAGAACCATACAATCTTTACTAGAAACTCATGCAGGTCAGGAGATTCAGGATTCAAAAGAGACAATAATAAAGACAATAATAAAAAGACTTGAAATGATTGAAGAAATGATTGGAGCTGGTGAACAGAGTAATAAGGCACAAGGACAGGATACAATGCCAACACCAGCCATTAGAACTGGCTTACCCAAGGTTTTAGCGGCATACCCTATACTTAATTCTGACAAAGCGTCAACTTCTAAAGGCTCAAAGGGAGTCAGAGAAGCTAGATGGACGCCAATAACAATGAATGATCTAAAAGAAATTAAGCAAGCTATTGTTAATTTTGGCTTGCACTCTGCATATGTAAAGGAAATGATAAGGACTTGGGCTTCTAATGTTAGAGCTACACCCCATGATTTCCATCAGTTAGTGTCTGCAGTTTTAGATAATGGACCTTCCTTGATGTTTGGAATTTATTTCAGAGAAGAATCCAAACATATGGAACAGCAAGGAAGAGCAAAAGGTGTCGAGGTTTCCCAAGATCAAATTCTTGGTGCAGGAGAATATGCTGATCCACAGGTCCAAGCTCTTTATGATGATGAAGTACTGTGTCTATGTCACCAAGCAGCTTTAAATGCTTGGAATAGGATACAAGATCCAGCAAAAAGGGTTGAATCATATACTACAATTAGGCAGGGACCGAGAGAACCCTTTATTGACTTTTTGCAAAGATTAATTAAGGCTCTGGACATAGGGGTAACAGACCCAGAAGCTGGACGAATACTTCTTGAATCTCTAGCTTTTGAGAATGCAAACATAGAATGCAAAAAGATAATTGGGCCTTTAAAGTCTAGATCAGCACCTATGGATGAATGGATTCAGCATACGATGAATGTTGAGACGTTTAGTTATAACAATGAACCTTGGGTAGGAGAAGCGATTTCCACAGCAATGAGGAGACATCAAACTGCCAGGTGTTTTAATTGTGGTAAATTAGGACATCTGAAAAGGGATTGCAGGCACAGAATTTCTAGGAATATTATCTCCTCTGGGAATGACAAAAATAGGAGACCTAGGCCTTCAGGTATATGTAGGAGATGTGGTAAAGGCCGACATTGGTCCAATGAGTGCAGGTCAACAACAGACAAACAAGGCAACCCGATACCGTCGGGAAACTCCTTGAGGGGCCTCTCGCAGGCCCCCAAGCCAACAGTGGCCCAGTCATTCCCAGTCACAGTGGAGAACGTGCCTCAACAAGAAAATTAAAAGCTCCAATTTCTGCTGTAAAAAGTAATACTGGTCTAAATGATGAAATACGTGTGGAGGATGAGTCAAAAAACCCAGTAGGACAGAGTAAACGTGTATTTTGGAAGACTTCTATTAATGATCAAAGACCAAAGCTAAGAGTCTGTATAAATGGCACTTTTATTGAAGGCTTATTAGACACAGGTGCGGATGTAAGTATCATTACCCCAGAATCTTGGCATCCGAATTGGCCTCTTCAAGAGGTAGATGTTCAGTTCCTGGGAATTGGAACCCTATCTCGTGTAAAACAGAGCACAAGATGGGTTGAATGCATAGGGCCCGAAGGGCAAATAGGAAGACTAAGGCCATATATAGCCAATATTGCCATAAATTTATGGGGCCGTGACCTGCTACAGCAATGGAATACCCAGGTTAACATTCCTGTAGTTCCAGGAACTCATAATTCTGGGAAGAATATGATGAGGTATTATGGAAAAAGGTCACCAGTCATTCAGGCTGTACAAGAACATACAGCAAATACCAAACCTTTAGAGGTACCAACAGCCCTACCTTTAAAATGGCTAACTGAGAAGCCAATATGGATCAAACAGTGGCTTCTAGCTGAAGATAAACTACAGGCATTGGAACAGCTGGTGCAAGAGCAACTAGATGCTCACCATATTGAAGAATCAACCAGCCCTTGGAATTCTCCTGTGTTTGTTGTAAAAAAGAAATCTGGTAAATGGAGAATGGTGACAGATCTAAGAGCTGTCAACAAAGTAATTCAACCTATGGGCCCACTACAATCTGGAATTCCTTTGCCTTCTCTGTTACCAAAAGGATGGCCTCTTATAGTTATTGATTTGAAAGATTGTTTTTTCACTATACCGTCACAAGAAAAGGATAGAGAAAAATTTGCCTTCACAGTGCCTACTTATAGTAATTCTCAGCCTAATAGGAGATATCAATGGACTATCCTCCCACAGGGTATGCTCAATAGTCCTACACTGTGCCAATATTTTGTAAGTAAACCATTGGAAATAATTCGTAAACAATTCCCCAAGTCCATCATTTATCATTACATGGATGACATCTTGTTATCTGATTCAAATAAAGATACTTTAGAAATGATGTTTGAAGAAGTAAAGAAAGTCTTGCCTAGGTGGGGATTACAAATTGCCCCTGAAAAGATTCAAAGAGGAAATTCTATTAATTACCTAGGTTACAGAATAGGGTTAGAGAAAATTAAAACACAAAAGGCACAAATTAGGAGAGACCGCTTAAAGACTCTTAATGACTTCCAAAGATTGTTAGGAGACATTTCCAGTCTACGACCAGCTGTTGGGATAACACCTGATCTAATAGTTCATTTAAACAAAACCTTAGATGGTGATAAAGATTTGAATAGTCCAAGAAAACTGACAGCTGAAGCAGAAAAGGAACTGACAATGATTGAGGAAAAATTACAGGAGGCACATGTGGATAGGGTGAACCCAAATCTTAGCTGCATCCTAGTCATATTGCCTTCCAGAATTTCTCCTACAGGGATTCTAATGCAGAGGGAAGATATTATTTTAGAGTGGATATTTATACCTAATAAACCAAGTAAAAAATTAAAAACTTATATGGAAAAAGTCTCTGAATTAATTATAAAAGGTAAGCTGAGACTTCGTCAACTAGCAGGTATAGACCCAGCAGAAATTATAGTGCCTTTTACTACTGAAGAAATAAAAAAGTTATGGGAAGATAATGAACCATGGCAAAGAGCTTGTGCTAATTTTTTGGGAGAAATAAATAGCAACTATCCCAAAAGTGGTAGACTTAACCTCATAAAAAGAACTTCTTGGATTCTTCCTAGAATTGTACGTGATGCTCCAATAACTGGAGCCCGTACGTTCTATACTGATGCAAATAAATCAGGGAAAGCAGGTTACAAGTCAGATGAATTGAGTAAGGTGGAACAAAGCCCTTATAATTCTGTCCAGAAGGCAGAATTATATGCCATTCTTATGGTGCTAAGGGATTTTAAAGAACCTCTTAATATAGTTACAGATTCACAATATGCAGAAAGAGTTATCTTGCATATTGAAACCGCTGAATTTATACCAGATGACACAGAGTTGACTTCATTGTTTATCCAGGTACAAGACATAATCAGGAACAGGCTTTGTCCGATATACATAACACACATCCGGTCCCATACAGGTCTGCCTGGTCCTCTAGCCCAAGGCAACGCTGAGATTGATCAATTATTGATTGGAAGTGTGTTGCAGGCCTCAGAATATCATAAGAAGCATCATGTCAATAGTAAAGGCCTAAAGAAAGAATTTTCCATTACTTGGCAACAAGCTAAGGACATTATAAAGAGATGTCCTACTTGTTCTTTCTATAATCAAACACCGTTGCCTGCAGGGAGTAACCCAAAGGGTACTAAGAGAAATGAAATCTGGCAGATGGATGTGTTCCACTTTATGGAATTTGGTAAATTAAAATATGTACACCACACCATAGACACGTATTCAGGTTTTCAATGGGCTACTGCCCTGAGCTCAGAAAAGGCTGATTCAGTAATCACACATTTATTGGAAGTTATGGCCATCATGGGTATACCTGCGCAAATAAAGACAGATAATGGTCCAGCATATGTATCTAAGAAAATGAAACGCTTTTTTGATTATTATAATATAAAACACATTACAGGTATACCAAATAATCCTACAGGTCAGGCAGTTATAGAAAGATCAAATCGTACTATAAAGGATATGCTGAACAAACAGAAAGGGACCGAAAATACACCTAGGAATAGATTACATAATGCTTTATTAACCTTGAATTTTCTTAACGCTAATGAGAAAGGAACGACAGCAGCAGAGAGACATTGGATAATGGAAAAGTCTGCTGAACTAAATCAACCGATTTATTTCAAAGATGTGCTGACCTCTCAATGGAAGCCAGGAGATGTGCTACGTTGGGGAAGGGGTTTTGCTCTTGTTTCCACAGGAGAAGAAAAATTGTGGATACCATCAAAATTAATAAAGTTAAGATTTGAAGAGGAGAAACCTCTTGGAAAGGAGAAATGACAACTTATCCACAATGATGATATTCATACAGGTGGTAAGAAAAACATATAGAATGGGGGCAGGGTTCTGTTCTTATCTCCACAGGAAAACACTCATCTTTGAAAAATTCAAGGGACCCTGGATATTTGGATACTGACAGATGGAAAAATACCTGCCCAATAGGAAATATCAAGAAAACTGAATGGGTTGTGTAAGTAAAATTAAACCATATTTCTAAATTTATAAAGCTGGTTTTGAAGTTGGACTCTGGCTCAGTCCCTCTCCAATTCCAAGCCTGTTAGTAAGAGAAAAACCCAGAGTTTCTGGAGTTTCTGTCTCATGTCAAGAGCCATGATGTGGGACAGAAAGAAATATGAGTTTAGAAAACATCTTTGCTTTTCTTCATATCTATCATATTTTTCATTGAATATATCTATCATGTCTTTCATTGAATATATATATATATATATGTCTATATGATTAATGTTTAAGTTTTTCATAATGAACAATGAGTTTTTCCTGAAGTGACATTTGAAGTTTCCAGGAAGAAGATGGGGCCCCATAACAACAACTCCACCTGGTTGATATGACGTCATGATACTGATAGCGCTACTACAAGACCTGCTTTGGATACCAGCTGCACAAGACAGTTCCAACTTGGTTAGCTGAAATGGTGCACATCTTATACAACATTTTGGCCAGACCTACACAAAATACTCAGAGACTATTGGCAATTTTAAAAGACATTGATCTTGAAATTTAACCATCATTTTACTTTCACAGAATCCCCCAGAAAGAACGTCGCCCCCATGACAGCTGGAAGTAATTCTAGAGGACGACATCCCCTCTCCCAGTAAAGTTTGCCCTTGGGTTTAGGGACATCATTTAGGGGTTGATTATAATTAGTATACGATTAAGGGTTGGGGAGGAATTTTATAAGCTCAGGGATCATTTTGGAAAAAAAAAAGAGGGATGATGGGATAATAGATTTGTAATTGTGAGTTACTGTTTTTAGACAAATATATTGGTATAGATTCTTGTATATTGACACAAAGTTAAATTATATTGACTATTGTAAGCATGCATGTTTCTACCTCTGCTTAAAACATTTTTTATGTATTGACATATATTGTATTGATATATATATTGTATATATTTACCATATTGCAGTGTACATTTCTACCTCTGATTAAGATACTTATATAATGTTTGTGTATTGATATATATTTACCTACTGCAATGTATATTTGTACATTGTTTATATTTGGAGGCCACTGTCCTCATTTGTTTCACAGTCGTTTATTGTCTTAGTCTTTAAGTTAGATAGATATTGAGAATTATATAGACTAATAGTCATCTAAGTTTGTCATTTATAATTAGACTAATCAGGTTCTTTAGGTATATAGAGATTATACTCAGTATAGATAGATAATCTTCAACTTCTTCAAAGAGCTGTAGAAAATGGCCTTTAATCTAACTCAGAGTTTTGCGGTAGTGAGACACAATTGCTCCTGGCAACACCACTCCATTCCCGAGAGAATGTTGAGCACCAAAGACACTCCACCTGGAGCCTTCTTTTTGGCAGAACTGGCCTTGGGGCAAAGAAATGCCCACACCTCAACCACTGACAAAGATACAGAGCATGCATCAATGGATAAAACAGGGCTGTCATATCCTGCCAAGACAGGGTAAGATAGTTTTGAAAAGTTGCTTGCCTTTGAAAAATGGTATGTCAGTTATGTTAGGCCTTAGCCAATGTTGGTTGCTTCAACGCTGCTAATGTGACTTTGGGTGATTGCCTAGGTAGCTAGTTGTCTCTGTGATTTGTTGCATGTTTTGGAAGTTGTTTTACTGAACTTCCTAATTACCCAGGTAACATTATTTCCCTTCTCAGATCTTCGATGGGGTTGAAGACTATATAAATGCAGTTAGTTTCTCTCATGACTTGGCCAAGTTATTTATTATACAAGACCTAAGCTAGTTAGAATAGGATATTTGTACTTATTGTATATAATTTCATAGTAGGTTTAGAACTCTCTTATTTAAACAAAAGGGGGAGGTGTTACGGGAGGTCCTCCCACTCCTCCAGACTATCGCCGCTGAGATACCAGCCCATTGGGGCATGGTCTCTCTCCCTTTAAAAAAGCTGCCACTTCCCTCTCCTCTCTCTCTTCACTTCCTGCTCCGCCGGCGACTAGACTCACTTCCTGGTTGTGCAGAGGGCTGACAGTGATCTGTAAGTTTTTTCCCTTTTAAATAAATACCACCCTATTAATCATAATTCCAAACTGGTGTGGCATTGTTTATGACTTACGCCTTCAGCCCTGTCTTTACATCATGATAGACTCTGATTACCTAACACACCCTTCCTTGCCAAGTTTCTTTTCATAAATGATGGTGTTTATCACAGCAAAGATAATACATCGTGACAAACATGGAGAGAGAGAGAGAGAGAGAGAGAGAGAGAGAGAGAGAGAGAGTAAATGTCACAGATAAGAACACACTAAGAGAATCTGACAACACACTCAACCTGATGTCCTGAAGGGGACCATAGGATGGGACCAGAACACATGTGCGGAAACTTAAGATGGTACCAAGGGAGTCTAGAGTTTAATTCATGGTAACATGTCCGTGCTGTTATTATTTTTGGCAAATAGATTGCTGTGTAAGATGTTACCAGGTGAGGGGTACATGGGAACTGTCTTCGCTCTCCATAGCTTCACTGGACAACAAGAAGCGTTCTATTAAAAAGGCTCTCAGAACTGGAGAGATGGCCCAGCAGTTAGGAGCTGCCACAGCTCTTGCAAAGGACCAGAGTTCATCAGCACCTCTGTGAGGCAGTGCACAAGCACCTGTAACACCAGCTCCAAGGGGCCTGGCTTCCACAGGTACATAACCACACACAAATAAACATACACAGATATGTGTCATTAAAAATAATATATTTTTTGTTTTATCCAAGCATTTGGGAGGCAGAGGCAGGTGGATCTCTGAGTTCAAGGCCAACCTAGTCTACAGAAAGTGTCCCAGAACAGTCATGTCTACACAGAGAGACCCTGTCTTGAAAGAACAAATAAATAATAATAACATAAATAAATAAAAAATCTTAAAGTCCACTTCTAAAAAGGACAATAGTCAACGGTAACAACCAAAAGAACTCTATGCACGCCAACAAACAAAAACAGAAAAGCTTTTAAGTAAATGTTCTACGATTTTCTTAAATCCAAGTTCCAAGGTAGTGACCCAGAAGAACCCAGCTGTTACAGTTTGGATGCAGTTTGAATGTCCCCAATGGCCCATGTGTTGGGCTGGTGGGAAAAACACCTTCAGATACAAAATTTAAAAGCCTGCACGATAAGAAACATTTTGCTATCTATCCTTGGCCACTCACATGTTTCTTGAGAGCAAATATGCACTAATGCCAACTTTAAACCATGGTTTCACAGCATGGTCTTGCTTAACCTGCATCCTTTGTCTAGTTCCTTCTACACTTTTGCTTCAGATGACACCTTCAATCCAGCCCCCTACCACTCCCTACATTAATCCCTTCTCCTTGAAAACAGCAGGGATCAAAACCTGCTCCAGGATTAGGGAGATAGTCCAGCAGGACCGTATACACTCAGCATTCATGAGGTCCGGGGTTTGACTCACAGTACACACACCATTATTGTGTGAATGTTCCGTCTCCATTATGAACTGAACCAACCGCTCACACCAATCTAAATGGCTGTAAAAAACAAAGCTCCAGATCAGCAAACAAAGAAACTATCTGCCTTCTAGTAAACACTGCTTCTGCAACCATACCCCCAGCTTCCAGCACACCACACACACACACACACACACACACACAATGGATGGATGACTAAGGATGGAAAGAGAAACTGTCGAAGTGTCCTGCGTTAACAAAGATTAACCACCCTAAGCCTTGGGTTGACCTGAGAACCATAGATGGGGTAGAGGGAGCGGTGTTCTAAGTACTACAGCTCGATTTTAGCTTTGAGTTCATTCAAAGGAAAAGAAATCTTTTAGGTGACAAATTCCTCACAGGTAGCAAGAAGAAAGATGGAGGCCAGAAAGAAAAGGGAGGAAGAGGCAGAAAATACCAGAGACAAAAACTTGGTAGGGAACCCTCACTAGATGCTTGAGCCCTGCAGCAGGGCCCCTGTTTCTCCTTCATGCTTTCCTTTCTTTCCTCCTATCTTCTTCCCTTGCTCGCTTGACTGTTCACCAGATGCCTACACCAAACTATGTTCTAAGAACACGGGTGGATTACTGCCATCCTCAAAAGCTCTGATACATGCATGGAAAACAGAAGAACCCCAACACAGTGGAAGATGCTGGGTCTTCACACAAAGAAATACACAGGTTTTACTCATTTTCAGTACCCATCAAGTTGGTTGGGTTGTGGCTTCCTCCTGGAGAGTGGTGTGGCTGTTGTCTAAGCCTGTGGTCTAGAACCTTGAGTTGGTTCTAAAAAGATGAGCTTGCTTCCAGGGCTGGAGGAGGCAGAGAGTTTTATGCAAGACATTGGGAGAAATGATATGGCTGTGGCCAGAGGGAGTACATCTTCTGGAAGCAGGGCTGATGTTAGAGAGTAGGGGTAAAATGGGAAGGGCTGGAAAGGAACAAACAGGAAGGAGAAATATGATCAAATAAGCACATGATATATGTTCTGCTGGAACTTCCAGCTCGCACCTGTGAAGGCTCCCATTTCTTTCTCTCTCTCTCTCTCTCTCTCTCTCTCTCTCTCTCTCTCTCTCTCTCTCTCTCTTTGGGGGGCTGGAGGAGCCATTCGAGAGCTGCTTTGCCCAGGATAAACCTGGTCTTTTACTTTTTAATTCAGCTTGATCCGACTTACTGCATTGGCAGAGAAACTGATTGTCGGTCTACAGCAAACCTATTAATACATACAATCACAATCTGCTAAGATAAAAACATACACTTATGGAGCTAGGAAGATGGCTCAGTAAGTCAAGTGCTTGCTGCACAAGCATGAGGGCCAGAGTTCAAATCCTCAGAACCTACATAAAATCCAGAGGTGATGCAAAGCCAGGATTTGGGGACTTGCTAGTCAGCCAATCTAAGATTCTAAGCACTGGGTTCAGTGAGAGACCCTATCTCAAAAAATACTGGAAGATACTGAAAACACACACACGGGGGGGGGGGGGGGGGGGGGCGGAAGGGAGAGAGAGAGAGAGAAAGAGAGAGACCCAAAGTTGTCAACAAATACCGACACAGTGGCGAGTGAGAGGGGAAGCTACCAGAAACGCATACACACTCACAGAAAAGTCCAGAGTTGTTAACAAATACTGAGATATTTCACCAAGGAAACACTGTGGCCATGACTGCTGGGGCTGTTCCTCTCCTGTTGGATTTCTGAGGCTGTTCCTTGCCTAGCCTCAGGCGTGGCACCTGGTTAGCTCAAGTTGTCACCAGGATCCCAACCTCCAGGACAATGATTAGTTTGGAAAGAAAAGACGATATTAAAACAAGAAGACTCTTGTTTAGGGGTACATTTAGGTAAAGAGAGCAGCACACAAGGATCAGTTGTGAAAACAGAGGTGACCAGGGGGCAGCAGCGGTGACCACCATAAGGCACTGCAGCTTATTGCTGACACGAGGCTCTCAGACCTGTCTAAAGCTGCTCTGTCTGCAGTATGGTTGACCTGTTGACCTGTAGGGTTCCTGTAATAAAATGTGGCATTTTAGTGGAATATTGTACTAATTGTATAACAGTCCTCCTTGAAAACTCACGGTGGTTTTGGCTTTGTTCTATATGTTTATATGCTGGCTGGAGATGTAATCTTAAATTCTATCAGTGGCTTTATGAGAAGAGAAAATGATTTCTGAGCTGGCATTCTTGCCATTTCACTATTTAATCCCTTCTAGTATGCTATAGCGCAGCAAGGACGTTACCAGCTGCTGGTGCCGAGCTCTGGAAGTTCCTAGACTCCAAAACTGGGAATGGAATACATTTCTATTTTTGTAAATTACCTTATGGCAGACATTTTATTACAGAACAGAAGACAGATGCTCATTGTCTTTAACAACAAATCCACTTAACAGATACATAAGGAAGCCCCCTTCATGAGTCAGATAATGTGCTCAGGAGCCAGGGTTCACAAAGACCCTTAAGAATCACTTGTCCAAGCCGGGTGGTGGTGGCGGCGCACACCTTTAATCCCAGCACTCAGTAGACAAAGGCAGGCAGATCTCTGTGAGTTTGAGGCTAGCCTGGTCTACAAGAGCTAGTTCCAGGATAGACTCCAAAGCTAGAGAGAAACCTTATCTCGAAAAACCAAAATATATATATATATATATATATATATATATATATATATATATATCACTTGTCCATTTTCCTTTTCATTTCCTATTATTTCAGAAGTCGAAAGATGGACATGGTACTTCAGGAGCCACTGGGTTCAAGGCCTGAGCTCTCTGAGGGCCACAAAGAAGCTAAGTCCCTAAGATGGGAAAGAGGTTGCACCTGGGACTCAGTGGGCACCAATGCTAGCCTACTTGGCAAGCTCCAGACCTTCTTAGCAATACCCTACCTGAAAACAAACAGTAGACAAGGTCTGATGAACAACATCAGTGTTTATCCTCTGGCCTCCACACTCAAGCATATACATATACACACTCACGTATGTACATCTGTGCACGTGTATACCCACCCATACACAAACACATACCCACACACCCCATACATCCATACCTCCATGCAACAAACAAAATGAGCATGAAGCATCTTAACAGGTGGTGACAACCTCCTGTTAACCTCTCAACCCCTTGCAGGGACACAAAAGGGGCTCTCAACCCTTTGCAGGGACACAAAAGGGGTTTGGTGTTTTATGATCTCAACAGAATAGGGCTATCTTTAATTAAGAAACAGCCCCCAAATGCTCATAATTATAACCATAGAGAGGACTAGGTCTCAATGACCTCTTTACCAAACTCAAGTCTTTTGGAATCAGTCAGAAAAGCTCCATCTATTAAAGCAGATATCGTGTTTATTACTGTCCTAAAGCACAAACAGAGGGGTGCTTTCTAAGGAACACCCTGTGGAACTTTTTCTGGGGTAGCAGGGTTTTATGATACAGATTGTGCACATTACAGGAAGGAAGGGATAGCAAATAGGAGCTTCTAGAGGCAAGGCGAGCAGTAGAATCCACTTGAGCAAGATGCAGTCGGGAAACTCCTCAGCAGAAGTTCTTGCTATAGGTTCTGGTTGCTAAGAGCCACAAAGTCTCTGTAACAGCTATTATCAAAGGCAAGTATGAACGGGGATCTTTTCAGCTTCCCTGCAGTATTAATTTATTTATATTTTGGTAAGGATTTGACAGAAGTGGCTCCATCTTGATTCTAACAACTTCAAATGAATATCATAGCAAAAAAAAAAAAAAAAAAAAAGGTAGCATGACTCTCCTAGCTTCCCTGGAGACTGTGAGGCAAGGAGTCTCCTGTTGGCATCTGCACGCTCTCTCAGCTGAGTTGCATCACCTCAGGTTCTTTTGGCAAGTGCTCATTTGTCCTCTCCTAATCTCATGGCTCTTGGTGGTGACCCCATTCTAGAGGTGAGCAAACACTGGATAGCCTGGGCCACTCTTTGATTTCAGCCCCAGGGCCGATTTCAAGGAAAGGTGGCTGCAAGATGCATCAGTGAGGGGAAACTGCAGCCAAGCTAGAAATCACAAGTGCCACTGTCTTCCTGCCTGCTTGCTGAGTCTGGGCCGTGTACCCAGAGCTAAGGGCAGGAGATGGAGAGAACAGGGGGACTGCATGTGCTGAACCCCGGCTTCTACTCCTAAAGCTCCTAGAAGCTGAGTTTCCAACTCTGTAACTGCAGGGAGTCACTACTTAAGGCTAACTCAGATATTTCTAGTAGTGAGCACCTGAGAGTCAAGCCGCAGCCACTTGGACAGCAAATGGAACTTTCTTCCTTACCAAACGAGGGAGGCCTGACTTGGGGGTAGGTCCTGCGGCAGTTTGACTGTGGCTCTAGCGTAGTTTGAAACCAACATCTCTCTAACTTCCTCTAGGGGTCACTTCATCCTAGAGCTGGCTTCCTTTATGATAACTAACTGACTATGGGAGGACCAGCTTCACTTTCAAACTCTACCCTGTCCAAAATGAAGTAGGCACTGCTGACAGAAGATCTCTTTCCTAGGAGCAGCTCCAAACCCTCCCCTCCCGTTTTGTTGACCAAAACCAGGGAACAAGACCCTGCAGCCAGAGAAAGGCTATACTTGAAGTAGCCTCTGGGGAGCAGGGTTGGGAGGAGGCAGACAGGGTTATCAGTGCCAGGAGACAATAAGATGATCACACAGTGTGCCCACAAGGAAAACCTAGGCAATGCTGAGAAGGGTGTGTGTTGGGAGGACAATGCTCCCTTTAGTAAGACTGCTTTGTGGGGAAAGGACGGAAATGAATTCTTCTTCATTAGCACCTTTAAAGGAATTCCTCAAATTAGACATGCAAATGTATTTTATAATTATCAAATCTCACAAGTCCCCTTCCCAAATTGTTTGATCTGCCTAATCTACATTTCCACCATAGTTCCCCCTTATTGCCACCTTTAATAGCCAGGAAAATTATAAGATATATATATTCTGCTGACACATATAAGCCTGTGTGTTCTGGGTCTAGAGCTCCTTGGCAATGAAGTGTCCTTCATAGACAGAGATTTGGTCCTTTTCATTAGAGGCTCCTTCTCTTACGCCCATGCTTGCCACCTCTACCCCCCTCCTACCCTTCTCTGCCTCTTCCTTTCTCCTCTCCTTCTCTCATCCCCCACCCACCCACCTCACCCACCCCCAGCTTCTTTAGCTGGACAGCTGCAGAGACAAGGCCTGACTGAAGGTAGACCATTCTTTGCCTGATGCAGGGTCAGTACCTGTGGATGTTGGGAGTGATGCTGTAGCCCTCAGCCAGCACTCCTAATCCTGTGAATCACTCCTAATCCTTCTGAGAGGAAGGAAGAGTTCCTTCCCTAAAGGACTGACCATTATCACTCAAAAACTGACACGTTGGGGCAGGTCGGGTAGTGCCCATCTGCTGCCTGATCAGTGGTTAGGATTGCAGAAGAGGTGCAGAGGCAGAAGAGTGGGCGGAAACCTTTCACAATGCATTAACAGAAGGTGCCCAGGCTGCTTTATCCTCCTAAGTCTGGGATTTGTAGGAGACTGAAAGAACACCGTCTGGGGAGTCCTGTCTTCTCCCTGACAGACATCCACTTCCCCAGCACGAAGCAGAATCTTAGCCCTGGCCCCACACACCCACTTGGTACTTTGAAGGTAGCCCTAATGTTTATTCTGCATCTTTCTTAGGAAGAACAAATATATCCTCATGTTTGTTGCGTGGCACTATGCTTAGGGAAGTGTGAACAAACATCTATTCATCCTGGATAGGGAACCAATGACAAATCCCAGTAACAGTATCGCCAAAGTTCAACTTGATAAACCAGTGAGTTGATTGGAGTTACTTACAGAAGTATAAATGAGGGAGGAGCTACTTATAGGAGAACGGAACCCATCCCAGCATGAGTGGTGACCCCCTCAGTAGCTGAACCCCTCAGCTCTCTGTATGACTTACCAGCAACTCCTCAGATCAGAAAGTCTCCTCTCCCAGGCAGTGTTTATTTCTTATACAACCTTGGAGAGAGGGGCCTTTGTGATCCTCTAAGTTTCAGGAACTCTTTGAGATGTGTTTGTTGTCTACTTTCTAAATCTTTAAGAACTTCCCTTTAGAAATCCCTGAGTCATAAAGCGCTCCCCACAAAGATGGAATGTTTTAACTCAGATAAAATTGCTACCCAACAGTCTCCGAACTAAAGGAGCATTCTACATTTCTCTTGTTTTAGCAGAAGTTATTCTCAATTGCCAAATAATAATTACTATTATATCAGTTATATTATTGTTGCCATTGTGGTGGTACTGGGATTAAACCCAGGACCTTGTACATGCTAAATAAACCTCCTGGGTTATATCCCAGCCCCTTTCAGTTACTGATAAAGGTCTCCACGGAGCAGAGAAGGAAGTACTATATGCACTCATGATTGTAAGAGGGGAAATCCAAAGCCCGAGCATGACTTTTTCACAGTTAATTGGGCCTATGGAAGCCTGGAGGCAATGAAAATCCTAGCGCACATCACCAGTTTCTTTCAGGGATCCCTAGACACCTGACAAAAGGACATGGATCAGTCTCCTGATGACGTGGCTCTGGAGAAGCCACCATCAGGAAAAGCAGGAGGGTAGACTTCTAAGGTCTCCATCTGGGGGTAAAAGTCTTAAGGCGAGAGCAGCAGTGACACAGAGACTGTGGGTGACCTGGAGAGAGCGGTGAGAAGTGTTCTGAGTGGCCTTCGCTCTATCCTGGTGATCACTGATGGCCTGGGAACACCTCAGTGACAGTCCAGCCTTCTTCACCAATTCCCTGAACTCAGGCTTTTTAAAAATCATTATATTCTCATTTTATATAGTAAGCTAATGGAAAATTAGTAAATATTTGTAAAATAAATCAAAACAGTCATTGTGAGTGACTAAGGAAAAGGAACTTACTCAAATTCTAGAAGAATATATTCCATAAATAAATAAATAAAATCTAGAGATAAATAAAAACAAATTCTTCTAGAATCTAGAAGAGATGTGCACACCCTACTGCATTCCTCAATGGCCTGAGACAAGACAAATCAGATGACTTTGCTTGACTTGGGCAGGGTATGTGGACTACTCGTACCTTTGATTACCTGCCTGACACACGTATACAACATGAGACCAGGAAACCCTAAACAAGGAACAAAGTGCTAGCACATAGCTGAAGGCTGTAAAGCGCTATAGCATGACTAGACCTCAAAAGTACTCGCTAAGTGAATGAAGCCAGATGGAGCATGGCTACATGTCCAGAACAGGCAAATTCATAAACGGAAAGTAGATCACTGGTTGCCAGAGGGCAAACTGGAGGGGAAACAAAAAGTGATTAAGTAATGGTTACAGAATGTTTTCGGGAGTGCTTAAACTTTGGAATGGAGTCAAAGTGTTGGTTGCACAACACTGAATACACTAACTGTTACTGAAGCGAACACCTTGACGATAACCAATTGCATGTTCTCTAAATTTCATCTCTTCTCTGAAATAGAGACAGAAAAGAAAAGAAGAGATGAAGGAGAGCCTGGGTGAGAAGCCGTCGCCTTCAGAGCTTTACTGTAGGTATACCACTACAGGGACCCGCCATACATACACTGCCTACCTAGACAAGGGACACACAGGGAGAGGAATATCTTTGCTGAGAGACTACTTCACAACCATAACGTGGTGCCAGTAGCATCCTTATCCCCAGTTAAAACACAAATACAGCCACACGTTCCCATTTCCCTTGAGAGGCAGCAATAGCCCTCAAGGGATAGGCATCCAGTGGTCAGAGTAAGGATTCTGGAACAAGCACATCTCCTTTGGACCATGTATGTCACTCCCGGTTAATCATAAAGAACCAGAGCTGTGTGATTGCTCCCATGTGTGGTATCTACAGTAGTCATATAGAGAAATTAGAATGATGGCTTGCAGGAGCCAAAAAAGAGAAAAGGGGGAACTGGTGTTTAATGGGGTAGAGTTTCCGTTTAGGAAGATAAAAAAGTTCTGGAGATGGATGGTGGTGACGGCAGTTCAACAATGCAAATGTAATCAATGCTGCTAAAGTATATATTCAAGTTTGTAATAGTAAACAACTAGGTTGTGTATATTTTAGCGCAGTTTAGAAACATGGTTGGAGATGGAACCATTAAGAAAACTTTATTTCCAATATTATTTGACTCTTTGAGTAAACTTGAGTATACTCACATGAATAAATAAGACTGAGAAAAATACGAAACATGAAAAGTCAGGAAGAAAAAGATACATTATTCCAAGGAAGAAAAAAAATAAGGGAATGAAGAAAAAGGAGATATAGAAGCATCCAGAAACAGCCAAAGGCACCTTGTGGAGCATGACAAAGCCTTAGAGGAACAGAAACATCTACTCACAGGGCTTTCGAAGCTGTCTGGCTGAAGAGTGTGACATACCCCTAAGTGAAAGCAACCACTCACCATCTAGTCTGCCGTGACAGAACCTCTGTTTGCCAGGAAACAAAATTAAAAGTGTTTGGGAGCATATCTCATTTCCAGCACTGCTTTTTTCATTCCCTTCAAACCCCAATGAGAAGCCTTGCATGAGGCCATTTTCTGCTACTATAATGAAACAACTAAATCCAAATAGTTTATAAAGAAAAGAGGTCTGAGCTGTAGAGATGGCTCAATGGGTAAAAAAAACTTGCTTGCAAACCTAATGACTTGAGTACAGCTTCCCGGAACCTACATAAAAACCAGAGGCAGTAGCATAATCCCAGCAGCCTATGGGAGGTGAGAAGCAGAGACAAGAGACTCCTAAACAGTGAGGAAAGGAGAGTAGCAAAACCTAATGTTTTCCTCTGACCACCACATGCACACTTTGGCACACAAGCACCTGGACTCACACATGAACACATATCACACACACTCAAGGACACACGTGTGCACGTGCGCGCGCGCGCACACACACACACACACACACACACACACACACACACACACACACACACAAAGAGACGGGAGAGAGAGAGAGTTCACGAAGTGCCAGGGCATGGTGCCGGTTTTTTGCCCAGCTCTGGCAAAGATCACATGGTGGGTGGTAGCACAGGGTGGGAAAACAAAATCACATGGTGTCTTAGTTACTGTTGTGTTGCTGTGAAAAAGACACCATGACCAAGGCGGTTTATAACAGGAAGCATCTAGGCAATCTTAAAGACCACACCCAGGGACACACTTTCTCCAACAAGGCCACACCTATTCTAACAAGACCACTCTTCCTATCTTTATAATACCACTCAAATATTTTACAACTGCAGACTAAGTGTGCAAATAGTACAAATTTATGGACACTAATATCATTTAAACTACTACATATGGTTTTTAGTTATCAACTTGGCTGAATCCAGAATCATGTGGTAGATGAGCCCCTGGGAATGCTTCTGGAGGATTATTTTGATTAGGTAAACTTAGTGCAAAGGCAGACCCACTACAGGTAGCATTCCTTCTCTATTCCAGGGTAGTCCATTCCCTGGGCTGGGATCCTGAACAGTGTAAAAAGGAGAAAGTAAGAAAGCACAAATATCCATCACCCTCCACCTCTTGAGGTGACATGACCAGCCTTCTCCAGCTCCTGTTGCCTTGGCTTCTCCACGGGGATGGACTGAAACCTGAAACTGTTATCCAAAAGAAACCTTCCTGAAGTAGCTTTTGTCAGAAAATATAACCAAAAGACAAAGAAAAACAGGAAGCCCGAGAATGCACAGGGGATAATCTTAAGACCTTCTGGTAGGCTCTCTCTACCTCTTAGAGGTCCTACCTAACTTAATATCACCATACTGGGGAACTAAGCTTCTAACCCATGAGTCCTTGCAGCACAAAGCCACATTCAGATCATACAATCCTTACGCCACCTAGAATCTTGTTCTCAGAGAAGACCGTGCTATCATGGCATGCATGGCAGAGAAGGAATAGACTTCAGGAAGTTAGGGAATTCCCAGAGTCTGGAGGACGCTATTAGAGGAAATTGCCTTGGAAGCAAGTCTTTGAGAGAGACAGAACCATTCCTCAGGAGGGGGCAGTGAGCTAGGCCCATGCTGCTCTTTATTGCTGAGGTCTAGCAGTCTAAAGACAAAAACCTTCCCTGAGGAGCACCTCAGTATATAGGACTTCCAAAACTCTTTTCCTTGGGGAGAAAGTTATTTCCTGGAGTCTTATTCTGAGAGTGCCTGACTTTACACAAACTTTCTGCTTTATACAAAGCACTCAAAGAACTGAGTTGCCACAATCCCTGCTCCACCCCAATGCCTACTTGAACTTCAAAGGCCCACTGAGGAAGAATGGAGATAAGGATTGACTACAGGAGGTTTAACACCACTTCCAGGCAGATTTTGCAATAGCAGAATGAATATTCATCCAGAAATAAGAGCCATCTCCTTCTAGCCCCATAAAGATTAAATCTGGTAGCACAAAGTGAGCTTTCATGTAGGTATCACAATCTTGAATCATTTTGGGGGAAACAGTAAAAATGTTATCTATGCTATTATGATTCTGAGATTATGAAATAAACAAGAAAGGAGGGCGAAACATTGGGATTGTGGGGTTTTGTCTTTTTTTCTTCTGTGTGTGTGAAAGGGAAGGAGAAGAAGGATACACTTGTGCTGGTAATTTTATGTCAACTTGACACAAGCTAAAATCATCTAAAAGAAGGGACTCTCAATTAAGAAAATGCCTTCACAAAATGGTGCTGTCAGCAAATCTGTAGGGCATTTTCTTAATTAGTGATTGCTGGGGGAGGGCACAACCCACTGTGGGTGGTGCCATCCCTGGACTGGTGGTCCTGGACTCTATAAGAAAGCAGACTGAGCAAGCCATGAGGAGCAGGTCAGTAAGCAGCACCCCCCCATGGCCTCTGCATCAGCTCTTACCTCTAGGTTTGAGTTCCTGCCTGGTTTTCTCTAATGATGAACAGTGATATGAAAGTATAAGCCAAATAAACTTTTCCTCCCCAGTTTGTTTTGGGTCATGGTGTTTCATCACAGCAATAGGAACCCTAACTAGGACGGCACTCAACCAATGTTTCCTAAAAGCTTACTCAAGAGTTTCTCATTTATGGTTCCCAACAGCCAAGGAGCTCAGACATTATCTCCACTTCAGTGTGTTTTTGTGTTTTTACTTTGGGTTTGTGTGTGTGTGTGTGTGTGTGTGTGTGTGTGTGTGTGTATTGAACCTTAGGAATGCTCTCTAGTGCTGAGCTACACCTTAACCAGAACTCGGTGTTAAGGATAGGGCTGAGGAAATACCCTGGTGTTAAACCCAAGAAGCCAATTGCCCAGTGGTTTTGCAATTCAGGCTTGCCATTACCTCTGTCCCTAAGAGATAGGGTGATATGTAAGTAAGTGACCATCTATTTGGCCCAAATCAGTGGTTTGGATCTCAGAATTCTGTCCCAAGTTTTAAAATGTAGTTACCCAAACAGAAAAAGCCAAGAACCACCCACCCAGAAACAAACTGGTGATACATTACACAAATACTTGGTGATACATTAGTGAATATAGGCTAAAGAGATCCCTGAACCCCTAAAGTGAGGCCCCTGAATTCCTTTCCTTTTTTTGGTTGAGTTATATTTATCCTCTCAGATGCCATTACAGAAAAGATTTCAAATCTTTAAATCATTTTAAACATAATACTTCCATTAAGTGTGTTTTATGAAAATAACCCTTTCTCAAAACAAAACAAAGTTAAGAAGAAAACCAAAACTGTTCCACATTTTCATAAATTTCTTCAATGTCCATCCTAATAGAAAGCAGGTGGATCTCACATCGGCTCTCCCAATTAGTCTGGGGTGGGGAATACTGTACTTCATGACGTCACTGGAATTTGTTACTGTGCATTGGTGGGAATATGTGCATGGAAAGAGCCAATGACACTTTGGAAATTATAAAAATAATCTTGAACCTGTTGTAAGAAATCTTGGATACCATCTAAAGTCTAGAGATACCTGGACCACACTTGGAGGACCATGACCTCTAGAGTTACTAGTGACCCAAAGAACTATTGGTGAGGGAAAAAAAAGATTGAAAAATGTGGGGGACACTCAAAGACATAACCAGGGTCTTTTTAAAGGGTACTTAAAAATCTGGACGTCACCTTCCACCTGCACTCGCTGCCCAGACACCCCTTTCTCTTCTCTTCTCTTCTCTTCTCTTCTCTTCTCTTCTCTTCTCTTCTCTTCTCCCCTCCCCTCCCCTCCCCTCCCCTCCCCTCCCCTCCTCTCTCTCTCTCTCTCTCTCTCTCTCTCTCTCTCTCTCATACATACACACACACACACACATTTCAAGACAGGGTTTCTCTGTGTAGCCCTGGCTGTCCTGAAACTCACTCTGTAGACCAGGCTGACCTCAAACTCACAGAGATACACCTGCCTCTGCCTCTTGAGTGCCTGGATTAAAGGCGTGAACCACCAATGCCAGGTTATCACAACTGGGTAGGAGGGAGTTAGCTAATTCTCTCTGGAACATACTAAGTTTTGTCAGTTTTCTGGTGGTTTTGATTGGGGGGTGTTTTGTTTTGTTTTGCTTTTTTAGACAGGGTCTCTGTGGCCTCAGCTGTTCTGAACCTAGGTAGCTGAGAATTACCTTGAATTCCTGGTTTTCCTGCCTCCATTTCCCAAGTGGTAACGTTATTTTAACATTCTAAATTAGGATTTTCCTATGTTAAAACTACAAAGTAAATGTCTGTAATCAGGCTTTGGGGTCCCGGTGCTGAGGTCGCCTCCTCACCTTCATGACAGCTGTTTTCTATATCCAACCCCTGGATCTCCCTGTCAGGCGTGCAGTGCCAACAAAACCAGTGTAAAAGACCTAGAATCTCCCTCTGCAAGCCAACGCGCCCGCCGGGTTTGCCATTCCTCTGCACTGGCTCATCGAAAAACTTTCCTAAGCGAGCCTCCCGCCGTCCCTCCCCGCCCAGACAGCAGTACCCCTCCCCGGAGGGGCATCCATCCCAGATGCGCGCACCCTATCTCTGTTTTCTGTGGGTTCTGCCCTGCCAAGCCAGAGGGAAACTCAGAAACAGATTTAGATGCAAAATAAGCCTGAGCACCTATCCTTGTAGAGCCCACACTTTAGCCCAGCATCTTCAGCGAGTGGTGGGGAGAACACCTTTAGGAACTCAGGAAGAGGAAGGCAGCGGGCTGTGATCACACTTCTGCTAGGAGATTCCTTTCCTCACCAGAAGTGAGGATGATGCCGGCTGCCACTAAGATGCAGCTCACATCCCACCCGGCCTCGCCAGGGGCAAATCCGGTCAGCCCAGAGGGACAGGAATCGCTACTCCACTGCATTACCTGGGCTGGAAGAGAGGAGAGCTCCCCAGGGCTCTGCGCATCTCGTTCTTGAGGGTCCAGAATTCTCCATCCAGGTAGCGGTGCAGGGATGAGTCCCCAAGCCCCAGGTCGGGAGTGCGCTCCATCTGTGTGTTTAAGGCTGCAGGCTGTTCTCTCTCTACACACCTCCTCAGAACTCCTGGCTTACTGGCACTCCTACTTATCATTCTACCAGACTGGTTTCCTCCCAGCTCACTGGCATGTCTCCTCCCTTTTCACCTGTCTGCCACACGCCCTCCCAGGCACCCTCCTCCTAGGCTTGAGGCAAAGGGCTGTCCAGAGCATTTGACCTCTACCGGTATTCTCCCATCCTTACAGAGAACCACTATCCCACCAGTAAGTTGTCCCTCCAGATTTGTGGGTCATTAGAAACAAGTTTCAGGTCCTTAAAGGGGTTGCTGGACTAATTTCTTTAGGCCACAGACAGATGCTTAACGCTAAACCATTTCATCCACTCAACAGAACCACCCACCTGGCCAATTTTGCCTGGCTCCCAGGTGGTCTGGCATCTGCTCAGAGGCCACCACCCCAAATTGGGTATTGTGTCCCTTCAATCTGGAAGTGGTTCAGTACAAACCTACAGGATGGCAGGCAGTGCAAGGTAGTTGGGTATAGACAGAAGATAATGAACGTAATTCACCTACCAGGAATCAATCTCTCTCTCCCTCCCTTCCTCCCTCCCTCCCTTTCTCTTTCTCTCTTCCTCCTTCCCCTCCCTCCCTTCCTCCTCACTTTCTCTTCCTCTTCCTCCCTCCCTCCCTCCCTCCCTCCCTCCCTCCCTCCCTCCCTGTCTCTCTTTCCCTTCGTTACTGCTGTGGTCATACACAAGAACATGCTAGCTTCTCCCTTCCTTTCATAGGCTGTCTTTAGGTCAGGGGATGCTACCTGGAGGAGTTTCCTTTGACTCTCAAGTTACAACAGGTTGATTGCCTTACAGAGCACAAATATAATTATTTATAGTCCCAGAAGTCAGAAGTTCAAGCTGGATTTTCCAGGGCTAAAATCATGGTGTTGGTAGGGCTGGGTTTACTTTGGAGGCTACTGGGGAACAATCTGTTCCCATGGCTTTTCTAGCTCTGGGGCACTGCTTACATTCTTGCCTCTCAGCTCCTTTCTCTCTCCTCAAAGACCATCACTCTGACCTCTGTTACCAGAATTCCATCTTCTTTTCTTCTCTTGACTAACCTTCTTGCCTCCCTCTTAAATGTACTCATTTACATTGATATACAGGGTAGCTTTTTAAATCTCAACATCCTTAAGTCACATCAGCAATGCCACCTTTATCAAAGAAGACCACATATTCTTAGGTTTCAGAGGTTAGGATATAAACATTATTGGTGGGCTATTTGTTTATCGACCACACCATCCATGTAACTTCAAGTAGCAATACCCACTGATGGCAAAGAGTAACATCCCTGTCCCCACGTAATGGGAATCCAGAATGTGGGAGACTTCAGAAGACTAAATGCTTGGCTCGGGACCATTCTTTCTGCTCTACCCATCTATCATTTCTCTGCATCCTATTTTTCCTTTCTTTACACTTGTCTCTTCCAATCTAAAGTATGGATATTGCCAAGTACCAGGTGTGCCAAAATGAGGAAAGCATCTTCTCCTGGTTTTTACACAAGCCTTTACCACATGGTTCTACATAGCATGGTCACCCTTAGCACCCAAATCTTAGGGCTCTTAAAGACAAAAGTTTATGTCTAACACACGCTACCTGGAAATTCTGATCCTGTCCTCTCACCTGAGACCAGATGATAGAATCATCAGCATCATGTTGCCACGCAGGCTTTTACAACTGGAAAGGACACAGATGATATCCAGATGTCAGAATCCATCAGGCAGAGCCTTTCATTGCTCACTTTGGGAAAGTAACCTCCTAGGCACTCCCAGAAGGCCAACACCCAAATCAGTCTGTGAGCAGTGCAAGTGATTACTGAATCTGTTATTTTAGCTACCCTTGACCTTCCTTCTCCTGGCCTAGAGACCTAGAAAGTAGAAAGACAAGTAAGTATGCTATCTTCCATTGTGTGCAGCTCAAGTGGGGGTGGGGGAACCTTCTGCTCTTATAAGTCACCATAAGTTTTTGGAGAATTGTGCATTGCATTATCTGTGGAAGATACTGGAAGAATGTTGTTGTGTGTGTGCCTGTGTACATGTGTATATGCCCATATAATGTATACATACATATGGGCAGAAAAGATGGTATTGGAAGGAGGTTCATTCTAAGAAGTGATGGGTGATGAGGACAGAGAGGTGGCTCAGCAATTCAGAGCACTTGTTGCATTTGCAGAGGACCCAGGTTTGGTACCCAGCACTCACGTGCTGGCTCACCCCCATCTGTAATTCTAGTTCCATCCAGGGGATCCAGTGCCCATTTCTGACCTCCATAGACACTAGGCACACTTGTGGAGGATACATAGGTGTAGGCAAACTACTACAACACATAAAGTAAATATTCTAAAATCTTAGAGAAGTGATAGGAGTCAGGTAAGACTGCCATGGGTTTATGGACGCATGGCTCCAGGCGACACCAAAGCACAAAAGGACATTGTCTATTGGCTGCCATTGCTGTGTTTCATAGCCATTTAATAGCAAGAAGAGGGCTTAGAAAAGACACAACTGGCCAAACATGGTGACACACACCTGTAATCCCTATCATTTGGGAGGTGAAGGCAGAAGGTCATAAGTTCAAGGTCATCCTGGAGTACCTGCAACCCTATCTGAACAAACAAAGCAAAGCATTTTGCAAGTGGAGTAAAAGGGAATAAAGAGTTTAGGAACTCTAGAGGTAGGGGAGGTAACTGCTTAGTAACTTCTTTTCTATTCATAAAAGATAAACCTGAGTGGTAGAGAGGTTTTTTGGAGGGGGGGGAGACTGTTTTTAGGACAAAGGTGAATAAGGACTCAAGACCTCCAAACTCTACACTGTGATGAGGATAGAATCAAATGTCTGCCTAGAACCCTGTGACAAACAGACTTCACTCTGACAAACAACCTCCTCCTTTCTCCCAGGCCACACTGCTCCAAATGACACCCATGTGAAGCTCTGCAGGCTTCTGTATCAAAGCACAAATGTGAATCCAGTACCCTACTGACTGGCAAAGGATACCAGAGATAACACCCATAATCTAGACTATCCTGGAAGATCCTAGAAGAATCTTTCCACATGTCGCACCCACTTCCAAGAGCCAGAGAAACATAATCCTCTTCTGTGCCCAGAGCAGCAAGAATCAGAAGCTCCCTAGCTGTCTCCAAGGCACTTCCTTGGAGACAAGGAGAAGCTGTTCAATAAATGACTTAGAAAAATTGCCTTTGAATCACTTTGGCTAGTTTAAATCGGTCCAACGGCCACTGTTTTAGTGTCCTGCCACAGAAATACTACAAATGGGTAAGGTAACAACAGAAACCTGTTCTCTCACGGTCAGTCTGAAGATGAATGTCTGTTGCAGTACCTTGTCCCCGTAAGCTTCAGGGGAGAATTCCTTGCCTCTTCATAGACTGTAGTGGCTTCCAGAAATCTCCAGCATTCCTTGGTTTGTAGCTGCATCGTATCATTCTCCTAACTGTCTTACTCATTATGTGACCTTCTTTCCTTGTATTTATTTTCAAACTTCCCTCTTCTCACAAGGACACCAGTCACTGGGTTAAGAGCTCAGCCTAATCCAATATGTAAGACTTATCAATTTGATTACGTCTGCAAAAATTCTTATTTCCAAAGAAGGAGAAATTCTGAGGTCTAATATGGAAGAGGTGTCTACTTCAGCACCCCATCTAGCAGCCTCCTGAGGGTTGGTTTTGACAGCTGCCTCTCCTGCCTTCCAAGATCCTCCCCAGTCCTTTCCTTTTCCCCAGAGCATTCATCCTGACAGGCAGCAAAGTTGCACCAAGATGCTGCCCTCCCTAGAACACTAGGAGCCTCTAGACAGTTCTAGGAACGAAGGACCGAAAGTACCCAGATGGGAACTGGGAGTCCTTCGGAGCCATCAGTAGGATAGGAGAGGTCAGAGGCAGTACAGCAGATGTTCCAGCTATCCCTGGGCCAGGCCCAGAAATCTCTCCCATGATAGAGTCCAGATGAAGAGCTGAAGAGAAAAGCTGGAGTGAAGGAAGCCGACAGTGATTGGCTCAGAGAAGAATGAACTAGTCCGTAATAGACTGGAGATGGCATCTGGATTAGTCTCCAAGAGCTGTCTGGATCTTAGGACAAGAACAGGCTCTAAAACTGTTTCTGCATTGCACCTGGCCTCTTGGCCCCAGGAGGACAGCAGATCGACACCCCACCTCCACCCCGAGCACAGCAAGGTCATTTAGAGGGCATTCCCACATGCAGTGGTTGATGGTGGGTTATGGCATAACCTTGTGCATTTGGTGGGCAGGTTTCCTTTAAGCTTCTTCTACAAATGAATAACCAGCAATGTTTAATGACTTTCCCGAGGGCACATGGCTCTTGGTGGCCTCCTGAACACCTTATCCAGGGCTTACATAACTGAGTTACACACTATGGAACTGACATGGGGACCTCATTAATGAATGCTGCTTTTATGGGGGCCCCAGGGTGTGAACATCACAACCCAGGGCTGTAGCTCTGTAGCAAGGTACAGCCTGTCCTCAGCATTTCGGTGTGTGAACTTTAGAAATCATTCAACCATAATAAAGCTAAGAGCTCAAAGACACCCTGGGGCTTGTCCGGACAGTCCCTTCTTTTCAGATGAGGGCACTGCAGGTAGCTTAGGTGCACCTTACCTCTCCTCTGTCCTTTCCTTTGCTCCCAAGAAGGCAAATGAAAGAGTGTGATTCAGATTCTGACTAAGTTCTGTGGAGAGTGAAGTCCAGCAGCCTTACACAAAGGCTACTAAGTTAGTCTAGGAGTGCAACCTGTTGGCACGAAGGGCAGCTGAAACTGCTAGGCGAGGCCCTCTAGAACTGTCCAGAGCCACTGGCCCTGAACCCCAACGTGCTGGGAGGTAGCATTCAAACACTAATATGCTAATGACACATGCTATGGATAAATTTTTAAAGACCACTACGTACAAGAGAGCAGGCACATGAAATTTAGTGCCACGAAAACGACCCAAAAGCCCAGCGAATGTGACATGAAAGCCCAAGTCCTTTGTACAGCCTTTGCTGTGCTTTCTCTAAGCTTTCTCTCTGCTCTGGGGAACTCTCCCCTTTTTAAGTGTATTTTCATTTGTTTTTAGAGCTTCGGCTTCTCTGTGTAGCCCTGGCTATCCTGGAACTACTATGTAGAGCAGGCTGGCTTTGAACTCACCGAGATCTGCCTGCCTCTGCCCAGTTCTGGGATTGAAATGTGTATCCTTTTTGCTTTTTATTGTTTTTATTGTGTTATATATTTTTCTCCGCCCCCCCCCCCACTTCCCTTCTGCACTCTCCCATGATCCCCACGCTCCCCACGCTCCCAATTTACTCAGATCTTGTCTTTTTCTTCTCCCAAGTAGATTAGATCCATATATGTCTCTCTTAGGGTTCTCTGTTGTCTAGGTTCTCTGGAGTTGTGGGAAGTGTATTCTTAATCTTTTATTTTGCTTGCCACTATCCACATGGACCACAAGAACCCAGAACTCCCCAGAGTGGTGCTTACCATATTCTGATATCTGCCAATATCGTGATTACAGGTAATATTTTAGTGGCAAGTTAAAAACATGTCAGAACTATCCCTCTAGCTAGAAGACTTTAAGAAATCAAGTGAGAAGTCACTCTTAATTCTTTTCTCTAGATTAGGAAATGTCTACCTGTCCAGAGCTGCCATGTATCTTGTCTAACAACTTCAGAGAGCTGAAACACTCACTGGGCCACTAGAAGCAGGAAGGCGATCAAGTGAGCGTTTTATGTTTTACTTGCTTTGGTCAAGTGAGCCTTGAGAGGCAATGTGGGAAGTTATTAAAACTCAAGGAACACAGAAGACTAGATTATTTCTCAACTCACTCTTAACCGCACATGAACATGTTCTGTATTTATTCTTGACTATCTGGACTCTAAAAAATTATTTTTATGCATATGCATGTGTGTGAGACTGTGTGGGTGACTATGTGCATGGAGAATTGTGGTCTCCTCATTTGTTACCTTTGTTACCTGTGTATGCCACAGCATGCACGTAGAGATCAGACGCCAACTTGAGGAAGTTGGTTTCCTTTCCTTTTACCTTGTGGATTCTGGGAATGGAACTCGTAAGGTCAGCCTTGGCGGCAAGTGCCTTTACCCTGAGTCAGCTCACCAGCTAAGCACTTTCTGTTATTTAAGCAAAGCAAAGATTCGCGACTCTCAGGACCCAAGAAGGCTCAAGTAGTTCTAGTCACAAAATTGTCAAGTTGAGCCTGGCACGGCATTTATGAACCGTCTCACTAGAACGGAAATGGCACCTACACTAAGGCTCTCTAGAAGGCTCGCTGGAAGTGGGAGGAACGGCCCGTGCCGGGGGGCGGGACTTCGTATCCTAGCAACGGCCCCAGCGATTGGCCAGTTCTCCCTCAGCCGAGGCCAATGATCAGGCGCGCTGCCAACGCTCGGCGTAAAGACTTCGACTGCGCGGGGGATTCGAATCGGAGTGAGCGCCACTAGTGTGGCGGTGGCTGGTTCGGTGTTTTGCCGCACCGCGCTTTCTCTCGTCATGGAAGATGTCTTTCGGTGAGTGTCCCGGTGGAGTGAAGGCGCGAGCCGAGCCGAGAGCCGGCCAGGACGGTTGAGGCCGGGGCCCTCAGCCGGGCTTTCTCCTCAGCGGCTTCCCTTGGGAGTTCGCCCTCCATGCCTCCGCCATGGTGGCGGCCTCCGGGTCGCTGGGGTCGAGTGGGGGCTGCAAGCTGCAGCCGGCTGCCGTTATGTGGGCCGGGATTTGGGGGATTTGGGGCAGTTTGCCGGAAGGACCTTCAGGGCGGTCGGAAGTGACACGCGCCTTTTCCACGGGAAGCTCCCTCTGAACAGACGCCCCGCCCCCAAGTCCCCAAAGCTCGTGTGGTGGAGGTTTTAGGAGAAAATTTCAAAGTCTCTTAATAAAAGTGCTAGTTAACTCGGGGAAGAATTTACTATTTCTTGCTTACCTGCTATGTTGGGGAAAAAATTAAAGCTGAAGTTTATGAAGAAATGCTTGTTGTCAGAGCCATTTGTTTCTATCTGCAAGCAGATTTTTAAGTTCCCACACTGATTGCTTTTTTTGTTGTTTTTGTTTTTTGTTTTTGCCTTAAATGACTTACCAGCCTGTGATGTAAAACTATTTTTAAAAACTGTTAAATCATGTTACAGGAAATAAAATTTTATTTTTTTTTAATCAGCCCTTTGGGTATCCAAAGAATAAGATAACCCCAAATCTGTTGGCGTAGGGCAATTTAATTTTTAATCAGATCAACTAAATATTCTCTTTTGAAAGCCTCTCCCCATTAAAAGAAAGAAACAGGTATCTTGACCTTTAAAAAGCTAGTTTATTTTAATGATGAGGTGTTTTAGTATTAAGTTACAGTGTGTCTAGGCCATTTTCCCAGGGAGTACGTTTAGTGTGAGGCTATTAAATGTTTGCTTTCGACAATAGTTGTATTCTTATTTTGATAAGCAATAACTTTCAAAGACAAAAGTCATGGTGCTGACAATTCAGACATGCCGAAAAGAATCCAAAATATGTTCCTTTAAGTAGAAAAGTGAAATTCCTAGAGATAATTAAACAAATACATTTCTAAAACATGTACTACTTCTGTCAGTGAAATTATGAAAAAGCCATTGCTGTCTGTAGTTTCTCTGAATAGCCATTTCATTATGCTAGTAAGTTATATTTCGAGACTGATTTTTCTGGTCATTTCTGCAAAAATACTACTTTTAAATTCTTTTTCCCCTAATCTTATCATTTCTCAGTTTAAAAGCCTATGATTGTTTCTCACCTTGACTCATACCCATCTTCCCTCTCTGAAATTTTCCACGGTCTAGTCTCACCCTGGCGCACTGAGACTCTGCTAGAGCTTCCTAACTGATTCCTACTTGTATTGCCACCCCTATTCCTGTCTGTGGAAAAACACAAACATCTTAAGATGCAGATAGAACGTGGCCCCTCTTCTGCTCAGCACACCTGGTACATCAGCTTTGTCCCTCCGGTTCTGTCAGCCTTGATGATTTCCCTCACCTGGCTGTGGTAGCTCTAACACTGATCACACGTCACTCCCTTAGAAATAGCTTTTACTCCGCACTTACTCCTTAGCTTGCCCACAGCTTTTCCTTTTTATTGCTTCATGAAACATGGCACTATTTTTGTTATTGTTTGTTTACCCCAAACAAACTGAGCTCATTGGAATTTGGTTTGCTTGGCTGACTTCTTAAGCTGTGGTGGGATGTTAGGGAAGTAAGAAGAGCAGAGTGGGTGTTTACCAGCCCTGTCATCATGTTCTTTTCCTCTGGGACAGCATCTCTGGGGCTGTCACACCAAAGGAGAGGCTTTCTTTGGATCTTATTCTCACCCCCTGTCTTATCTGTGCTCCTGAGAAATGAGGGGAAGGGCCTGAGTAGACCTGTCTAGGTCCCACTGGGTTGCAGTGACGTTGGGGATCAATGAATCTAGATAGACCTGGGGGCAAATACTGCTTCTGATTTCTCTGAACACGTCTGAATGATTGTTCTTTTATGTGATGTTTGGGTTATATTCAAGATCCCATTTTCAGGCATATAGATGGCATAATGTAGAATCAAATGTGTCTTTGGTTTCTAGGAATTATTCCTAACCTCTCATGTATGTACTTTCTGTTCTAGCATATTTGAAGCCCATATGCAAAGCTACCAGGGCAATGACCCACTTGGGGAATGGGAAAGGTTAGTGTGTGTTTGTTTGTTTGTTTTCTTTTAAACAAAGGAACCATATGCTACCCTGTGGAAAACTAATATTCATATTTTTCTAGCTTTATAACGTGGGTAGAAGAAAATTTTCCTGACAATAAAGAATACTTGATAACATTATTGCAACAGCTAATGAAGGAATTTTTAGATGAGAAGAGGTACCACAATGACTCAAGATTCATCAATTATTGTTTAAAATTTGTGAGTATAATTTCAGGTAGATAACTAAATATATGTTTTACTTTTGGTCCCCCTCCCTTGTTAGAATCATTTTAGACTGCCTTTTCCTATCAATTTCTTGGTTACAGTCATGAATTTTTAGAAGTTACATAGTCAGAGATATGTATTTTAAAGCCTTAGCTTCCGAAATATTGAGGAATCAGTGATATAATTTTAAAATTCCTCTTTATTTTGTATATGTGTGTTCCAACATGAGATAGGAACAGAAAGTTAAACGAATTGTTTGACTTTGATACGAAATGTGGTTGAAGCTGGTTGTGGAGGCTCACACCTTTAATCCCAGCACTTGGGAGAAAGAAGCAGGCAGATCTCTGCTCAAGACCAAGACTGGTCTACATTGTGAGTTCCAGGCCAACCAAGGCTGTATATCAAGACCCTGCCTCAAAAAGAAAAAAAAAGGAAAGAAGAAATGTACTTGAGAGAGGGAAAATATAAACTCTTGGATCCTAAGGTCTCTGGGAGTTTAACTCAGACTTATAGTACAGAAGGAGAAGGTAGTCTCAGCCTTTATGCTTATATTATGGCTTCTGGTTTAGTGTTTTCATGGGATTCCTGAGTGTTCTAACAAGTGGGTCTCTGACTCTCGTGCCTTCTCTTGGTTTGTCTTGTCCAGCTTTGACGTGGAGTGTCAGGTCTCACGTCCAGGAGTAGTTGACCAACAAATAAAGGACTCCACAATTTTTGGTGTGCTTTTATTTGGTTACGGTTTGGGGTTTTTTTGTTCTTTTTTTTTTCTTTCCTTTTTTGTGTTTTTCTTTTTAGTCATTGATATATTTTGTTTTGTAGGTTTGGGGGTTTTTGCTGTTGTATTGGGTTTTTGTTTTGTTTTTTGAGGAAGAACTTAAAGTTGTATGAGCAGGGAGGAAGAGAGGATCTGGAAGGGCTTAGGGGAGGGGAAGAATATGATCAAAATATATTTAAATTTAAAAATTGTTGCAAACAATACAAATATAATAAACAACACGTTTTTAAAAGAATTTGAAAATTAGTTAAGATTTGTACATCATGTACTACAGGTAGAATAACCCCTAGTGGGAACATGTTTTTAATTAAAATATTGTTACCAAGTCCAGGTGGTGACTGCACGTGCCTTTAATCCCAGTACTCAAGAGATAGAGGCAGGCGGGTCTCTCTGTGTGTTCGAGACCAACCTGGTCTACAGAGTGAGCTCCGGGATAACCAGAACTGTTTTCACAGAGAAACCCTGTCTTGAAAAACCAAATTTAAATAATAAAGAAAATGTTATCAGCTATTTAAAAAAGAGGATAGAACTTTTTCAATTTAATCTGAAATGAAAACTTGGGGCTATGAATTCTAGTAGTAAAATCATATGGAATAGATAAAGTGAACATGAAATTGTTCCTTAAATTATAAAATACTATAATTAAAGGCACCCTGTGGAACTTGAGTAACCTCAGGTTAAGACTAAAGCAATATTTCATGTAATAAATCATTGTAGACCCTACTATTTGGGGAAATACTGTCATAATCCTTTAATATCAAGGAAAGAGATGATTTTTAGATTCCCCAACTGAGAACAACATATGTCTTTACCTATACAATATATTCCTAGACTTTCGTGGAGACTGAACAGTGTAGGGCTGACTGGGTTCTAGGACAGACCTAGCCTAGCAGTTTGGTTGTCTTGTATTGATAATTATTGTCATGTTATTCATAATTATGGAATAGAGGAACAACATGTAAATGATGTACAATGTGTGGTCTGAATAATTGGTATATAACCTCTAATATTTATCATTTCTTATGTGTTGAAAATCAAAACCCTCTCTGTTAGCAATTTTGGAATATAATTATCAACCATAGTTTCCTAGTAGAAGCCGTTCTCCCTGTCCTAGCTGTCCCATATCCATTAATCATCTCTGTGTACCTCACTGTTTTTGTGTGATTCTGCTCTGGGTTTCTGTAGGCTGAGTACAACAGTGATCTTCATCAGTTTTTTGAGTTTCTGTATAACCAGGGAATTGGAACCAAGTCATCTCCTCTCTATATAGCCTGGGCGGACTATCTGGAAGCCCAGGGAGCGCTGCAGCATGCCAGTGCTGTTTTTCAGAGAGGAATTCAAAACCAGGCTGAGCCTAAAGAACTAATAGAGCAACGATACAGGTAGTGTCAAAATATATAACTCATCTTTTCCTTCATGTGTATTTTTGTATCTGTCTACTTTAAATAACTCTAAGTCATACTGGATATGTGTTATAGATCTGAATGAAGATGTAGAGCTTTATACTGTTCTTAGGATGGTGTGTGACAGATTTTATAATGTCACTCTAGACTGCAGAATTGTGAGACAACACAGGACATCACGTCAGAAGAAAGACACATACAAGAGACAGAGCAAATTTTTCCCTCAGAACAGCCCATTAAGTCATAAATAGAGTTGTCCATTCATGAAGACAGACCTCCCTTGAGTTTTCTATCTTGATTTCTTTGCGATATTGTAATTGTTTCAGATTATAAAATATGTGAAGTAGTAGTTGAACATTTTTTTAATATTTATTTATTTATTATGTATACAATATTCTGTCTGTGTGTATGTCTGCAGGCCAGAAGAGGGCACCAGATCTCATTACAGAGGTTGTGAGCCACCATGTGGTTGCCGGGAATTGAACTCAGGACCTTTGGAAGAGCAGGCAATGCTCTTAACCACTGAGCCATCTCTCCAGCCCCGTAGTTGAACATTTTTGAGTTTTAACATCTGCATTCTTGGTTCATGGACCAAGTAGATGTATGTGCTTGATGAATTTGAAAAATATTAACATAAACTGTGTAAAAAGAGGACTTTTCTAATACATAATTTTATTTCTGTAGTTTAAAGCAACTTTGAAATTAAGTTTTTCATTTTCTGTCTTTATTGCTTGTTATATTTTGTTTCCATTTCAACATAGATGTATATTAAACTGTAAAATTAAAATATATATTTATATGTTTTCTATTATTATTTAGTCTATTCCAGGCACGTCTTACTAGAACCCATTTGCCAGCTCAAGGTAAAATAATACTTTTCTAAAATGTCTAGATTGCTGAAAATTTAGTCTGTAATTTTTGCATTAAATGTTTTTTGTTTTGTTTGTTTAAAAAAAAAAGGCCTCATATAGTATTTATTGAAAACCAAAAGCCAAGTTACTGTTTTGGGTAATAGGAAGACACTCTGATAATAATCTCACAAAATAACTTTGGATAGCAAGGGGACTGTGTCTTAGCACCGTAATAGAGCAAACCTGCAAGCAAAGCTTAATGAATTTACCTCAAAAAATGATAAGCCTATATCTAGATATAGTGTAATGGCACATACCTATAATCCCAGCACTCAGAAGGAAGGCTAACAGAGAAGGAACATAAGTTTTGAGGATAGCCAGGGCTACATAGAATATACTGTCTTATTTAACTTTATTTTGTGTCTCTTGGTATGAAGGTGTCAGATCTCCTGGAACTGGGTTAGAGACAGGTGTGAGCTGTATGTGAGTGCTGGGAATTAAACCTAGGTGCTCTCTGTAGGAGCAGTCAGTGCTCTTAAAATCGCTGAGCCATCTCTCCAGCCTCCCTCCCCCTCCAGTATGCTGTCTTAAAAAAGAAAAGAAAAAATCATCCTCAAGAGAGGATATGCTGGATTGCTCATCTTTCCAGAATTGAATCAAGTGGGCGTAATGTAGCTTTTTATTTACCGTTTTTGTTTTGATTTAACTGGGAGCTGATTTTATTTAATTTTTTCTAATTTTTATTTAAATAATGATTTTTTTAATATTTTACATATCAGCCATTTTCCCTCCTCTCCTCCCATTCCCTTCTCTTATCCATATACCTGCCTCCTTCCCATCCATTTCTCCATCTCCATTGAGAAAGGTACAGACCTCCCATGAGCTTGCACAAAGCATGGCACATCAAGTTGAGGCGGTATCAAGTCCTCCCTTTATGTAGAGGCAGGGCCAAGTAATCTAGCATGGGGAATAGGTTACCAAAAGCCAGCTAAGCACCTGGGAGAGGTCCTGCTCTCACTGTTAGAAGCCTTACTAAGAGACCAAGCTTCATGATTGTCGCATACATGCAGAGGGCCTAGGTCTGTCCCATGCAGGCTTCCTGACTGTGGATCCAGTGTCCATGAGCTCCTGCAAGCTCAGGTCAGCTATCTCTGTTAATTCCCCTATCATGACCCCCCTGTCTAGTACAATCCCTCCTCCCTTCCCTCTGAAAGACTTGGAGCTTAGCACAGTGCTTGTCTGTGGATCTCTGTCTTCTCTGCTTCCATCAGTTACTGGATAGCGTATCTCTGATGGCAATTAAGGAAGTCACCAATCTGCTACAGTAGATGGATAGTTCAGGCACCCTCTCCACCACTGCTAGGAGTCTTAGTTGGGGTCATCCTTGTGAATTCCTGGGGGTTTCCCTGGCTTGGGGTTTTTCCCTAACCCTGAAATGGTTCCCACATCAGGATGTCTCTTGTTACTCTCCCCTCTCCATTCTGCCTCCTACTGGCCTCCTGCACACAGCCCACCTAACCTGCTCCCTCTCCATCCCTCCATACCCCCAACCCCGTCCCCAGTTTACCTAGGAGGTCTTTTCTACTTCTCCTTCCCAAGGAAATCCATGCATCCCTCTTTGGGCCTTCCTTGTTATCTAGACTCTCTAGGGCTGTGGATTGTAGGTTGGTTGTCCTATACTTTATTCCTAATAACCACCTATGAGTGAGTACATACCATGTTTGTCTTTCTGGGTATGGGTTACCTCACTCAGAATGTTTTTTTTTCTAGTTCTAGCCATTTGCCTGCAAATTTCATGAGGTCATTATTTTTTACAGCTGAGTAATACTCTATTATATAAATATATTACATTTTCTGTGTCCATTCTTTGGTTGAGGGGCATCTAGATTGTTTCCAGGTTCTGACTATTATGAATAATGCTCCTATAAACATAATTAACCAAGTGTCTTGTGGTATGATTGCGCATCCTTTGGGTATATACCTAAAATTGGTATAGCCCGGTCTTGAGGTAGATTCCTAAGAAAACGTCATATTGATTTCAAGAGTGGCTGTACCAGTTTGCACTCCCACCAGCAATGGAGGAGTGTTCTCCTTATTCCACATCCTCTCCAGCATAAGCTATCAACAGTGTTTTTGATTTTAGCCATTCTGACTGATGTAAGATGGTATCTCAGAGTCGTTTTGATTTGAATTTCTTTGATGTTGAGCAATTCTTTAAGTGTCTTTTGGCCATTTGTGAGTCTTTCATTGAGAATTCTTCTATTTAGATCTGTACCCCATTTTTAAAATTGGATTATGTGGTATTTTGAAGTTTAGCTTCTTGAGTTCTTTATGTATTTTGAAAATAAGCCCTCTGTCAGATGCAGTGTTGGTGAGGTAATGATGCCATTACCAATAGTCACTGTCATCTTGTTTAAAATAACCACTTAGACTTTATATTCCATCTAGATAGTATCTTAACTTCTTAACTTTCTCTAATATTTTTCTTAGCTGAAAATTAGTCCATTTCTGAGACAATTTAAAATGGATTGATTTTTTTAAAGTAATTTTTGTATTTATGTGTTAGATGTTTTATTTTATATGTATGAGTGTTTTACTTGCATGTATGTCTACATTGCATACATACCTATTATCCACATTCCCTGAAACTAGAGTTATGGATGACTGTGAACCACCATGTGGGTGCTGGGACTTATACTTTTGTCCTCTGTAAGAACAAATGCTCTTGGGCTGGAGAGATGGCTCAGTGGTTAAGAGCATTGCCTGCTCTTCCAAAGGTCCTGAGTTCAATTCCCGGCAACCACATGGTGGCTCACAACCATCTGTAATGAGATCTGGTGCCCTCTTCTGGCCTGCAGACGTACACACAGACAGAATATTGTATACATAATAAATAAATATTAAAAAAACAAAGAACAAATGCTCTTAACTGCTGAGCCGTCTCTCCAGCTCCAAATAGATGTTTTAAATATAACATACCGAAAGAACAGTGGAATGTATTGTGTGCTAATTTTATTTAATGTTACTTTTCACTTATAGCTGCAACCTCGGAACCTCTGCATAGTGCACAGATTGTAAACCAAGTCATGACAACAAAGTCAAGTCCAGGAAAAAACTCACCCTGTGTTCCTAAGAGTCTGGTAACAAGAACATTTATTTGTATGTTGTATAGAAATAAGGAATGTTATTGGACAGCCATTCTGACTGTCTTTTATGTTTGCCTTTGCATCTTATTCCATTGACCCTGTCTGCTGGGACTGACCTCCATTTCACCACCACTCCATGGCAGCTCTGAGCCTTTTCATCTATCTTTGCTCAACTCAAATATAACTTCTTGTCAAACCTAAGGACCCCTACCTGCCACACAAACACTGTCCGCAGTTTCTTTCTTTTTAATACCCTCTGTTTGTTCTGCTGGCTTCTTTGTAGGCCCAGGAAATTCCTATTTTGGATCACATTTGATGGTTTTTGAGCCCTGCTCTAGAAAAAAACCCAGAACCTCAAACATTTATGCTCATAACCTCAAAACAGAACTCTAGCATTTTCAGGCACTTCTTCTCTACTCTACATTCGACACCACTCTTGATATCGTATGTCTCGTCTGTTTACCACTTAATTTTTTAATGTGATTTTTAAACTTTATTGTTCTCAAATTTGGGATGTGTCTATCTCACTCTCATAGCTATAAAAAATAAATATTATTTCTGCAACACAGCAGAAGATAATCTTATCATTTTTGCTACCAACCATTACATAGGTAACTGCATCTTTCTCTGCTGTTTCCATGGGGGAAAAGTAGCTTCCTACTTGTGCCTACTTTTCATCCCTGTAAATATTTTTGACCCATCTACATCTCTTCTGCTTTGCTTGCTTGTAAACATAAAAATACTCAGATCTCTTCTTCAGCTTCATGTTTCTTAGCATCTTTCTCTTTCATAGGACAGTCGTTCTTTAGGACTTTTTTGTAGTTTAATCCCATGTAAAGACATCTGTTTTGCTAATGCACACATTCCTAGAAGTAGAACATGCATGTCTAACTTTGATACAGATTGTCCCAGTTTATATCTTACAGTGTTTGCCACCCTCTTTCTACTACTCTAAATTTACAGACAGATCAATGAGTGTTACTTCTGGTCATATTCCCCAGTCCTAGCTCATTGTATGATATCTGTGAAATATCAATGAATATTTGTTTAGTAGGTTATTGCTACTATTGGGAATTTCTGAGAGGAAAGCAACAGAAGGAAATTTTTTTTTAATTTTTTATTATTTATTTATTTATTAAGAATTTCCACCTCCTCCCATCTTCCCATTTTCCCTCCCACTTTCCCCACTCCTCCTCCCCCTCACTCTCCAGTCCTAAGATAAGTCAGGGTTCCCTGCCCTGTGGGACATCCAAGGCCTTCCCCCCTCCATACAAGTCTAGGAAGGTGAGCATCCAAACAGACTAGGCTCCCAAAAAGCCAGTACATGCAGTAGAATCAAAATTCGGTGTCATTATCATTGGCTTCTCAGTCTGTCCTCATTGTCAGCCACATTCAGAGAGTCCGGTTTGATCACATGCTCATTCAGTCCCAGTCCAGCTGGTCTTGGTGAGCTAACATTAGATCAGTCCCACCGTCTCCATGGGTGGGCGCACCCCTCGCGGTCCTTACTTCCTTTCTCATGTTCTCCCTCCTTCTGCTCTTCATCTGGGCCTTGAGAGCTCAGTCTAGTGCTCCAATGTGTGTCTCTGTCTCTATCTCCATCCATCACCAGATGAAGGTTCTCAAGGATCCCATCATCCATCTCTGTCCTTAACAATGTTCTTAGGCCACTTGCATTACTTGTCTTTCCATATCTGTGATCACAATACAGACTGAAGGATGGTGAGACTCCTTTCTTCTCCTCTCAGATGGATCTTCTGGTACAGGATCAGGGCCACTTGCTGGCCAGGGACCTCACAGACAAAAGGACTAGCTTGCTGCTTGCAGACTCAGTGAAACAAAGGAACTCCTGCCCGGTTGCATTCACCACCCTGTCCCAGCCCCCAAACAGGCTGAGCTGGGGGATCTTATGACCCCGAAGAAGGAAAGGGGTTCCTGGGAGCAAGCTGGGATGGGATAGGAAGAGAGAGGCAGGGGAAAGAAGCCCCTGCAGAATGACCAGAAAGTTTAGGGGATTGAGGAATGTCTGTACTCCCTTTCTGGGGCTTCTGCCGGCCAGTCATGAACACATTCATCCCTCCGATGGGTTTTGTGGTACAGGATCAGGGACCTTGCAGACAAAAGGTGGAAATTTTATTTTCTTAAATTTAAATTAATTGTTTTGTTTGGGGGGACCTCAGTTTGAAAAGCTAAGTAAAAATAATGCCAACTAAAGCTCCAACTATTAATAGTTTTCATAAACATGTAAATCTACTTGCGTTTAAGAGGCTCCTTTCCAGGGAGCATTTTCAGATGAATTATGAAGTAATTTGTGTGAAGGTTTCTCATTGGTAAGTGAATGCTCATGTTTGTTTTCTGTCTTGTAGGGCTCAGAATGTTCTGGTGTGACACAATCCTCTTGTGATAACAAGTCAAATATGCAAGTACAATGAGTACATTATTACTTAAGTTCCCTTCAAGTTACTTTAGTGCACTGTTGTAAGTGGTGTCTTTCTCCCCAGTAAGGAACAAAGAGTGATCATGATTTCCAAATCAGAGTGCTCTGTCAGCTCATCTGTGGCACCCACGGCTGACACTCAGCAGGTTGTTATGTACTGCAAGGAAAAGCTTATTCGTGGGGATTCAGAATTTTCCTTTGAAGAACTAAGAGCCCAGAAATACAATCAACGGAGGAAGCATGAACAGTGGGGTATTTGCACTCTTATATCACGCTTTTTTGTATGTGTCTTTTTAAATGATGAGTAATCACATAACTGAATGAAAAGACAAGAGAATGTCTTGAGTTTTTCTCAGAAGCCTAGAAGTCTTTGTTAGACACTAGCCTCGCAGCATGCTTTTCCACAGGCTCAATTGCCGAACTGATAATACCACTGACAGTTGAAACAGCGCTACAGTAAACATCCTTACTGGTGTTTTCTTTGCATAAGTGAAATGGATAGTGTTTCCATATCATCTATGTGAATTTGAATCTCTATATACAGTAGTCCTAAATTTGTAGAGCATTCATTTGCTCTTTGAAAGGATTTAATTGAGAACTGAGGTTAAGAAGAGATTTTCCAAGTTTGCATCTACTTTAAACAAAACATGTAGAAGTAGTCTTCTGATCAGCATGACAAAGTTATTTATGTTTATGGAACAAATACTCTTTGTTCCTCATAAGAAAATGTACCTTTGCACTTGGTTTTTTACTATAACGTAGGTCTTAGAGACAGGAAAACGAACCTTTGTTCTCCACTCAGGGTTCTGTACCCTCTAGGTTATTTGGACTACGTCTACCATGTGAACCTTTTCTTCATTATCTTTTTAAAGATTTGTTTATTTAAAGTTATGTGTGATGGGTTTGTGCATATGAGTACAGTGTCCCTACAGGCCAGAAAAGGGTGGTAGCTGCCTGATAGAGGTGCCAGCAACTGAGCTGAACTTTGCAAGAGCTCTCCTAACTACTGAGCCATTTTTATCCCTATGTTCCTTATTTTTATATTTACCAACCATAGAGAAAAGTCAATATTTGTGGAGGACCCATTTTGAGTTGGCCATAGATAGTTTTCTTTCATGTGCCACAACTTACAGTCTCAAGGCAGACTGATTTGTTTGGAGTGTGCCCATATTTGATGTTTATTGGAAATAGAACTATCCAAAATTTTGTTGAAACTCTGACCTTGTACATTTTATTTCCTAAAGAGGAGACGCTGGAAAGGTGGCTCAGCATTAAGAGCTAGTATTGTCTTTGCAAAGGACCTGAGTTCAGTGCCCAGCACCCATTTTAGTTGACTCACAACACCCTGTAACACACAGCTCCAGGGGGATCCAACATCTCTAGCCTCTGTAGGCACCATCACATACATGTACACACATACACACACACACACACACACACAATTAAAAGCCACCAAGTATGACTATCTCAGTTCTAATCCTAAGACAACATGGTAGGAGGAGAGAACCAGCAAGTTGTTCTCTGACCTCCACATTCATATCTCCCTTGGGATTTGTGCCCTTTAATACTTTAATATTTTTTTGAAAAGTGCCTAGAGTTACATTTTTTAAAATCTGAAGTGGGGAATAATAGGAGATTGAGAGATAGCACAGTCAGTAAAGTTCTTGCCATGCAATAATGAGGAGTGAGTTTGATTCCCAGGAATCACATTAAAAAGACAAATGTGATGACACACTCTTTTAATCACAGCACTCAGTTAGCAGAGGCAGCCTAGACTACTCCTGGGGATTTTTGGAGCCATATATACATGTGCACGTAAACACAAGCACATATACAAATATGTTACAAAATAATTTAAAAAAATGAATGGATAACCATTTTCAAGTAATTTACAGTACAGTATCATTATTTTATAAGAAGTGTTCAGTATTAGAATACCATTGCTAAATATTATTGATCACATAACAGGTTTTTGTTGTTTATAACATGATAACCTATATTTAATAGTAACAGTGGTGAGGACAGGTAAAGATTTCGATTAAAAGGTGATGTAAGTTTCAGTTCTAAAATCAAAAAAATATGGAAAGTTTTGATTTAAAAAGTATCCTAAATTGTGAACATTTGCTCATTTTGCATATAATACTCTGATGAAATTTTGAGAGCAAACCGTGCTTTTTTTAATGTTTTTTAAAGTTAGTGAAGACAGACATTATATGAAAAGGAAAGAAGCCGGTGCCTTTGAAGAGCAACTGTTAAAACAGAAAATGGATGAACTTCACAAGAAATTGCATCAGGTGGTGGAGTTGTCTCACAAGGACCTGCCTGCTTCCCAGAACAGGCCTGACGTACGTTCACGTTCTTCACTACTGTAGCTTATCCCTAATGCTACTAGCTGTTGCCCTCTGTGCCTGTTTCTGTAGTTATTCTAGTTTAGCTAGGAATCATACCAAATTTTAAAATAATTTGATATAGAAAGATATATAAAATTTGGAATTAGCCAGACTGTGGTGGTGCACACTTTTAATCCTAGCACTCAGGAGACAGAGGCAGATAGATCTCTGTGAGTTCAAGGCCAGTCTGAGCTACAGAATGAGTTCTAGGATAGCCCTATATAAAAAAACCCTGTCTCGAAAAACCAAAAGAAAAAAAAAAGAAAAAGAAAATGGATTGAGCAGTGAATAATAATAATATTCAAGACAGGGCTTCTCTATGCAATAGTCCTGGCTCTCCTGGAACTTACTTTGTAGACCAGGCTGGCCTTGAACTCACTGAGATCCCCCTGCCTCTGCCTCCCAATTGCTGGAATTAAAGGCGTGTGCCACCACTGCCCAGCCTGAGATACTTAAATACTAATATTATAGATGCCAATTTGTTTTTCAGTGGTTAAAATTATAAGATGCTGGGCTTGAGTGGTATTTTAGCCAATAGAGGTATTTGCTGTATAAGCCAGATGGCCTGAGTTTGATCCCAACAACACATATAAAAGTCAGATATAGTGGCACACATCTGTAATCCCAACTCTCATACAGAAATTTTCTGGTTGCTTGTGAGCCAGCTAGATCGGAATATGTGGTACAGAGAATTGAGACCTTAGCCCAACAAATAAGAGGGAACCAGCTCCTAAAAGTTGTTCTTTGACTTACACATGTATGCACCTACACACACACACAAATAAATAAATAAATAAATAAATATTAAAAAATTTAACTATAAGCTTTTAGTGTGTCCTTGTTTAAGAAGCTACAAGAAGCCATCACAGAGGCTAGTCTATTTTGTTGCTGTGCTTTGAAAAGCTGTAGTGACTGATTAATAATATTTTTGTTCAACATGAAAGGTTAATCCAGTATGCATGGGACCAAATACATGCTCCCAGCAGGAACTGAGGGTTCCAAGTCTTCCATCCATCAATCAGCAGACCTCAGAGAACTCAGGACAGAAACCACAGAATGCACCTTCGGTTCCTCATGTGGTAAATACTGTTAACAGTGCTTTGATGATCCCAGCTGCCAGCCAGCCAGCTCTTCCTGTTCCTGGAAGTGGCCAGTCAGTGACAGATTCCAGGTAAGCTAAATGTTGTCCTGGAGGGGATAGTGATATGCATTGCATGTATAATTTATTTTCATGATCTACAGTAATATATTGTATAAAAGATGAATGGTTCTTGTTTTTAAATTTTTGTTTGCTGAAATGATTCTCAAAATATTGGCCTTGAATCTTTCACACTTAATTCCACACTTCTTTTATACTGTTTGTTTACTTTGTACTTTTTTCTTGAATTATAAACGTCAAGCAGTTTCTCACTGTACATTCAGAATATATAACTGTAAACTGCAAACTGAAAGTACTTACTGTCTTTTACTACATACCTATAGGCACTTTTACTGGCCTGAAAGTTATTTGACATATGTTCTCATGTTTTCTTTGTATTCCTTCAGAAGTTATATGGGATGTGTGTTGATAATTCTGTGCCAAAATCTATCTCCCAATATTTTCCAGTACTGAAGGATTTTTCTAAGTTTCAGAAATAATAATTTCTTATTTGTTTTACATTTTTGTCTTTGGTTGTTCATTGCTTATCTTGCAATTTGATAGGAATTTGTAAAACTAAAAGTGATTTGTACTTTGCTTACCATTTTAATAAGGTTCCTTAAGAGAATTCTAGCAGGATTAGGCAGACGAGGTTGATTGCCCCAGTATGATTTAAAAGCAAGCTGTTATATAAGTGGTTTGATACCTTTTCCCTTCATCCTCACTGTTAATTTAAAATCTGGATATCACTAGTAGTTTCAGGTAACTAGTACAAGAAAGGTACTAGTTCCACTAACACACAGTGCCTGCAACTAGATCTTAGGCCTTTAATATAAACCATAAATGAAGTGCGTTTGAATTTGCGAAACCATCATTCTGTCCTGTCACATGGAGGGATGATTGTTATTGTGCTGAAAGGCAGATTCAATGGGTCTCACTAAAATGTCCAATGATTATCCTTATTTGAAAGAATTAATATTCTCAAAGGCAATAAATATTTTATTTACTTATACCATGGTCTTAAGCAATTTTATCCTCACCCTAACAGACTTAGCATTGTTGGCAATATTTTATTGTTTCTTGAGAGTTACTTAAAAATTCTAATATGTAAAGTGCTTTTATTCTTCAGTGTGTTTCAAGAGATTTCTCTTTCAGGTGTGTGAGTCAAAGTATTCATGAATTCATGCCACAGAGTGGACCAGAAACAAAAGAAGGTAGTGTTGCATTATAATTTTATCCAACTTGTTTGAGTAGTCTTGGTTTGCTCAGTGTCTGTATTGTGACTGTGGTGTAGGATGGCCTTACTCTTTAGAGGGTAAGAATGATGTTATAAAGCCTCAGACAGTTTTTGGTCAAAAATAGAAATTCATTAAAAAAAATAGAAATTCATTTCTTAGTAACATCTTCCTTTTTCAGAATCCTTTGGCATTTTTCTATTAAGCTTCTCAGTGTATTAATCTGAAAGGCATAGCTAATGCGTTAGATGGGAAAGGGGATTAGTTTAATTAGTATTATATTCTGTTTGGAACCACAGTGGAGGCATTTTCACAGAAGATAATTTTGTTCATTAAGTAATAAAGTCACAGTTTGGTAATTCACTTCCCCTCTTTCTGTGACTGGCATCCTTTCCACTAACAGTAGGAACGGGGCTATTTGAAGTAGAGACTTAATGCACCAAGACTTGGTTCACGCTGGCTAGATGCAAAGCATAGTTCTAAGTAGTTAGTGAGGCAGTCACAATGGAAAAGGGGAGGATTTCCATAGGAAAAGAGGTGTTAATATTAGGGTGGAGAGTTAGGTTTCAAAGAAGGTGGTTAGGAAGGATGGCTGGAGTAAGATTTAGTTGGGGGGGGGCTGGAAAGGGGAACTACTTACGCAGCAAACTCGGTGAACCTGGTTCAGATAGAATGAACAAGTGTAAAGCTTTCAGGCAGCAATATTCCTGTGTAAGCACTAAAGATGTCAGCGCTTCCAGATGAACAGGGGAAAAGAAAGAAAGTCTGAGCAAACATCAGCTGAATGAAATGAAAAACTTGCTTAAGATTCACAGCATAGTAGGAGGGAATGATTTACAATGTGATCATTCCCTCCTATATTGTGAGCTAAGGATTCTTTGCATGACAAAACTCCTACGTTGATGTAACCTTTATTTTTCTATAAAAGGACAGTTCTTGACCTTACTTCATGGTATTATTACAAAGATAAACATGAATATTTGAAAGCCCAATCAAAGATAATGGAAATAGTGATAATTATTATTGGTAAACTTTTAAATTGTAATTACTGTAATCGTGTGCCTTCTAATGTGTTCTGAGTGACATACTGATAGTAAGTACCTTTTGTCCCACTCCTTTGCTAGTGTGTGAAACAAATAAGGTTGCCAGCATTAATTCTTTTCACACAACTCCAAACACATCATTGGGAATGGTTCAAGCAACACCATCCAAAGTGCAGCCATCACCAACTGTGCACACCAAGGAAGCATTAGGTAAAATATTTTGTTTGTATGCAAATTAATAAAAACTGATTTGTAATCTTTGCCTGTTGACATATTTTTTTTTCTGTTTTATAAGGTTTCATCATGAATATATTTCAGGCTCCAACACTTCCTGATATTTCTGATGATAAAGGAGAGTGGCCTTCTCTAGATCAAAATGAAGATGCATTTGAAGCCCAGTTTCAAAGTAATGATTTATTTAGAAAACTATTAAGTACACAGTATCACAGGAAGTTGCTATAGATATTATCAAGATTTAGATGTGGCCCTGCCTTTGAATAGTGTGTCATGTAAGAGCAAGGAATGAATACATTTTGCATGTGACAGTTTGAAAAGGTTACAGTGTATGTGATATTTGTTTGGGTTTTTTGCTAAGTTGGATTTTTTTTATTGTTATTTAATAGTGAGTGCTAAAAGACAAAAGCATCATGGGTAGGAACAGTCAGGAAAGTAAGTTCTCAACTTGAGAGATGTCTAGGTAGAGCTTGGAACCCAGCAGTGCTGGAAGCCAAAGATTATGACAAGGCTAAATAGAGTCTAGTTAGAATTGGGAAGACTGGAAATTAACAAATATTAATCCTTTTTCTTAAAGGACATGAACAACAACAAAAGTTCCCACAACTTTTGTGTGCTTTTATTGAAGGAGCTCTGTAGCAACATTATAGGAGGGTGGACACTGCTCTGTATGTGTCAGGATCACCACTGGGCTGTGAATCAGTCACTTCACCTCCCTGTACAGCAGCTTATGTCATTACCTAAGACCTAGTATTTTGAAGATTTCAGCACTTTTTCTTACAGGTAGCTGTAAGATAATAATGAGATGTTGTTTTTGTTTTCTTGTAGAAAATGCAGTATCCTCTGGAGCTTGGGGAGTTAATAAGATGTCTTTGCCATCTACTTTTCCTATTTTTGAAGATGGAAACAAAGAAAATTATGGGTAAAGAAAGGCCTATTTAAAATAAAGTCAGAGGGCGGGGTGTACATGTCATCATCATATGCTGTAGAGGGCCTTCAGGACTTGAACGTTGTAAGGCAGTGAGGAGATAGGGTGGTCTGGACTTGGGTTCCCGTGCATGAGTTCCAAGACAACAGACCTCCTGTAACAGAAGCACAGCTGAAAAAGAAAGGCAGTCTAGTTAGAAGTTGTCAGAGAACAGATGGATCCATAAAGTACAGGGCCAATAAAGTAGAACAGAAAGCGGCTTATGTTGAGTCATAACTACAGAGAAAATGTAGAACACCTCATTAGTGAGACATCAGGTATTTTCAGGAACAAATGAAGCTATGTGAGTTATAGGCATCTTGGCATGGAGGACCTTCATACTAAGGTAGAAGGGAGACAGCGTGATCAGCTTACAGAGTGATATCCATATCTAGTATAGACACTATAAAAAAGATTTAGAATGTTACCTGTTACCCAGGACATCCTACTGGTCAAAGTCCTTGTTTAATGTGCTTCTAAAATTTGGAACCCAGTGTAATAAAAATGCCTTCTGCTGACAGTTAATTCAGTTTGGACCCAGTTTTGCTATAGTTGCTGTAAAAGTAAGGAATCTTTGTAAGACCATTAACTCCTTACATAGGATAAGTGACAAATTTTTCTAACGCTTTAAGCTTATTTATTTCATTTGTATGTTTTATGATTTATAATTATACAAATCTTTCTTTAGCTTACCACAGGCTAAAAATAAGCCCACAGGAGCCAGGACCTTTGGAGAACGCTCTGTCAGCAAATTTCCTTCAACATCAAATGTAAGTAAATCTCTGCTTTATCAGTGAAATAGGTCTTAGAATCTGTCCTTAATTTTACCAAATGATTATGCTCATCATATGGCATAAGGTATGTGCAACTTCTGGAAAATTCAATGTTGCATGAAAAATATGTTCATTAACAGAATTGAATTCTATATTAAGTAGAGAAAATAAAAATAATTATATGATCCTTACCTCTCAAGGCCATTCCTTTAGGTCGGAGGTGCCACCCAGGAGTATATGTTTTTCTTAGACATAAGAATTGAGATCTACAGTGGGATATTAGTGAGAAACCCAGAAAACTGAAGAAAATAGATCAGTACACCACAGCAGCCAAGCTTCAGCAGTTCATTGACCTGCAGTGTTCTTGTATGTCAGCAGCCATTGCATCTAGACTTTCACAATGGGCCCGAGAATTCCCCATGTATGCTCCCTGTCCATACCCTACATTCCCCTGTGACGGTGATGCCCCAGAAAGGATTCCTCATTGTTAATTTCCCATTCTGAGATGTGCTGCTGAACCCTGGCTCCCTGTTTTAAGTCCATGATAGGTTCTTCTTAATTAACTGTTGTGAGGCTCTCAATTTTTTGATGAACTGCTTAGCCTTACAATTTTCCAAAATAATGGACTGGATTTTAGATTGAGTGCCACTCTTTCAGAACTACATTTTGTTGGATTACTCTGCTACATGCTTTAGCAAACAAATAAAGGTACATTTCTATATATGCTGGTGCTGAGCAGAAACTGGTGCATTTATAACTGTCCAGTTTTTCTTTCATTACTGGAAGGAATGGTGGAATTTGTTTTTAAAAAATGTGGCCAGGCATGGTGGCACACACCTTTAATCCCAGCACAGCAGAGGCAGGTGAATCTCTGAGTTCAAGGCCAGCCTGGTCTACAAAGTGAGTTCTAGAACAGCCAAAGTTACACAGAGAAACCCTATCTCAAAAACCAAAAAGAAAAAAAAAAAATGTGATGTATAAAAAGTATATGTGGAGGGGCTGGAGAGATGGCTCAGTGGTTAAGAGCATTGCCTGCTCTTCCAAAGGTCCTGAGTTCAATTCCCGGCAATCACATGGTGGCTTAAAAAGTATATGTGGCATTTTAAGAACTGAAAGGATTTATGAAGTTCAGTTCTGATGAAACTTTAGTTCTCTTTCCCCACAGATTCTAAAACTTAGCCTATAATTATGTTCTTAAAGAAATGTCTGATTCTATAGGCCATGTCAGGGTAAATAGAAGATGAGCCTGGGGTAGCTTATGCCAGAAATTAAGGATATAATTGTTTTGGTTTTGTGTTTTTGTGAAGTGGGATGGGCAGCACAGCAACCTACTAAACAAGTCAGTGATCAAACCTGGGACAATTTTTTTTAAATATTTATTTATTTATTATGTATGCAATATTCTGTCTGTATGCCTGAAGGCCAGATGAGGGCGCCAAACGTCTTTACAGATGGTTGTGAGCCACCATGTGGTTGCTGGGAATTGAACTCAGGACCTCTGGAAGAGCAGGCAATGCTCTTAACCACTGAGCCATCTCTCCAGCCCCAACCTGGGACAATTTGAAAGAGAAAATAGTAAGGTGATATTAAATTATAACCTAAGAAATAGTGAATATCCATATTCATACAACAGGATAGGAAGAACAAATCTCCCTTACAGAAGCATTCCAAGGAATGTAGAAGGTCACCATTAGAACACTAAGATTGGAACTGCTATAGGCAAGGCCCATGGATGACTACTAATGTCACTGAGAAGAAACAGTCTGCATAGCTCCCAAGCATCTTTTCAAAATTATTAATTACTATATTGGTTTACTATTTCTCTAAGAGGGCCTACGAGATGGCTCAGCAGCTAAAGGCTTTTGCCACCAGTTTGAACGACCCAACTTTGATCCCTGGGACACACATAGTAGAAGAAAAATTGACTCCCATAATTGTCCTCTGACATTCCCTCCCATGAAAGCTGGTACATGTGTGTACCAGGTACACACACAAACAAGTAAATGTAATATTTCTTCATTCTTTGATTATGCCCTCTGAAAGGTAGGGTTTACTTCCCTTTCAGTATGGGCAGGTCATGGGGATTTACATTTAAAAAAAATGGGGAGAGGAAAAATAATTCAGTAAGGAAGTCTCAGGGATACCTGACTAAGTGATTGGGTTAACGTCACAAAATATGTTATGTTTATGGCACATATTCCCAAAGTTTAATGCGATCGTCCCTGATAGTCCTCTCTAAAATATATATCCCTAGTATAAAAGCCTAAACTAGAGACACAGTCACAGGTCATTACCTCTATTCCAAAGCATCAGTGCAAGAAAGTGTGGGAAAGATCCACAGATGGCTGTCATCAGAAGCAGCTAAGTAGACACGAGCAACCACTTGCGATGTACTGACCTATGTTGGAGACTGGGGAGGAAAAAGAGATATCAAATAACGGCTCCTGTTACTAGTATCACTTTGGTTTTTTTGTTGTTTTGTTTTTTACAATAAATCACATTTTAGACAAGATTACCATTAGAGGGAAAATAATGAAGGAGAACAACTCTTTACTATCTTTGTAACTCTTCAAATTTAAAGAATAATGTCCAAGATAAAAATGTTTAATTGTGCCGGGCAGTGGTGGCGCACGCCTTTAATCCCAGCACTTGGGAGGCAGAGGCAGGCGGATCTCTGTGAGTTCGAGGCCAGCCTGGTCTACAAGAGCTAGTTCCGGGATCGGCACCAAAGCTACAGAGAAACCCTGTCTCGAAAAACCAAAAAAAAAAAAAAAATGTTTAATTGTTGCCGGGTGGTGGTGGCACACGCCTTTAATCCCAGCACTGTGTAAGTTCAAGGCCAGCCTGGTCTACAAGAACTAGTTCCAGGACAGGCTCCAAAACTACAGAGAAACCTTGTCTCAAAAAAATAAAAAAAAAGTTTAATTGTTTTATGTGGCTCTTTTGAAGTATGCTAAAAATAAGAGGTTTATATATCTGTTTCTTTAAGTCCTTTTTTTTTTTTAATTTTAAAATGTTTGGGGTTTTGTTTTTTGAGACAGGAGCTTGCTGTGTTGTTCAGGATGATTTTGAACTCCTAAGCTCAAGTGATCGTCTTTACCTCCTCACCCTCGAGAGTTGTTTTTACTCCAGGACTATATTAACTGCCTGACTTAAAGTGTTGATGTGTTAAATTTCATCAACAAAGCAGTCAAATTGCTTTTTTCAGTTCATCTTCTGTTGTAGGAAGTGCCTCACACTGATGAGCTTGTGGGCGATTCAGCAGAATGCAGCACTCGCTTCAACAAAACCCTGACTCCCGGTTCTAAAACTACAGGAGATTTTACATCTGCTGCCCTGCTTTTATCTACACCATTCCACAAATTTCTAGCAAATTCAGTGCAGAGTCCAGAAGATAAAGGTATGTGCTTAATTATTTTAGTATCTTCTGCAAAAATGTAATGTTTAGTATTATAGTTTCTTGAAGATTCTAAAGAGGAAGTTTAAAAATTGTAAAAAGGCTTAAAATCCACTTATGTATGTGTGCATGGTTTTGGTTTTTTTCTTTTCTTTCTTTTTTTACGTTTTGTCTTCATAGTCTATATTTTTTAAAATTTAATAAATAGGTATAAAGTGGAAAAAGCCTGTGCAGTCACTTAGAGGCATATATCCAACAGGAGTGTGTTATATTTTGATAGCAAAGAAAGGACTATTACAAAAAGATTAAGTTATTTAAATATTAGAATTAATAATTATTTTTATTGAGCTATATATTTTTCAACTCCCCTTTCTTTCTCCCCCCTCCCCTTCTACCTTCTCCCATGATCCCCACACTCCCAATTTACTCAGGAGATCTTGTCTTTTTCTACTTCCCATGTAGTTTAGATCCATGTATGTCTCTTGGGGTCCTCTTTGTTGTCTAGGTTCTCTGGGATTGTGAATTGTAGGCTAGTTTTTCTTTGCTTTATGTCTAAAAGCCACTTATGAGTGAGTACTTACTATCTATATTTGTCTTTCTGGTCTGGGTTACCTCACTCAATATATTTTCTAGATCCATCCATTTGCCTGCAAATTTCAAGATGTCATTTTTTCCCACTCTGCAGTGCTCTTTTGTGTAAATGTACCACATCTTATTTATCCATTCTTCAGTCAGGAGGCCTTTAGGTTGTTTTCAGGTTCTGGCAATGACATATATTGCTGCTATGAACATAGTTGAACACATATCCTTGTGGTATGATTGAGCATCCTTTGGGTATATATGCAAAAGTGGTATTGCTGGGTCTTGAAGTAGGTTGTTTCCTAATTTTCTGAGAAATTACCATACTGATTTCTAAGGGGGCTGTACCAGTTTGCACTTCACCAACAATGGAGGAGTGTTCTCTTTATCCCACATCCTCTCCAGCATAAGCTGTCATCAGTGGTTTTGATCTTGGCCATTCTTACAGGTGTAAGATGAAATCTCAGAGTTGTTTTGATTTGCATTTCTCTGATGGCTAAGGATGTTGACCATTTCCCTAATTGTCTTTCAGCCATTATAGATTCCTCCGTTGAGAGTTCTCTGTTTATGTCTGTACCCCATTTTTTTATTGGATTATTTGTTCTTTTGATGACCAATTTCTTGTGTATTTAGACATGGACAAGTATAATATGCATAGAAAATCACATGTTTGTCTGATTTCAAAAGAGAAATTATAAAACTCCTATTAGTCCTAGTTTCAACCTCATGCCTAATGTAACCTCTATATAAAAGATATACATGTAGAGATAGCTCAGCAGTTATGAACACTGGCTGTTCAGTCCTCCAGGGTTTGGTTCCCAGGTTCCACAAGGAAGCTCCCAGCAGTCTGTAACTCCAATTCTAGGGGATCGGATGGCCTCTTCTGGCCTCTGCAGGTACTGCATGCTCAGATGCATAGACATAATATACAAGTAAAACACCCATATGCATAAACTAATTTTAAAAATATGTCAACACTGTACATTTGAATTTAACTCAAGTGTCACTAGAATGAACACAGGTATTAGGTAATTTTCAATCTAAAAGGTTTAAACTGACATCCGGAAGCATTATGCCATTTGGATAACTGTCAGCTTACTAGCTAAATTATATCACTGTCAGTACTTTTTAGAAAGAATAATTGTTTATGAAAGCAATACTGAAGGTATTGATGAGAGAGGACTGCTGAACTTGCCTAAAGGTGAGACGGTCTTTTGGGGTTCATGACTCATGAAAGAGTCTGCGAGACATTCTGCAGGACACAGCAGATAGTGACTGAACTGTCTTTGAAATTTCCTGCTTCATGGAAATGTCTGCTGGATACTATGGGCCTGAAGGCTAAAGATGGATGCCCCAACCATACAAAAAAACTTTGGGTGACTGTCCAGGCAGCAAGATGTCTCTGTCATTTCTAGAGTTTTCTTATTTCTTGTTTACTTAGGTAGTATTATATCCTTCTGGAGTCTTTGATGGAGTTGAAGAATGAATAGATAGTTATAGTTTTCCTTAGTTATGATAAAAGATAAAATAGATATAAATATTGTAACTGTAATTCTTGCTTGACAACTGTTTTGCTATATGTAATTTTACTATGTTAAAGTTAAAGCCTTTTTTGTTTAAACAGAAAAAGGGGAAATGATGTGGGAGTGATTTCTTATTAATAAAGAAACTGCCTAGACCCATTTGATAGGCCAACCCTTAGGTAGGTGGAGTAAACAGAACGGAATGCTGGGAGAAAGAAGCTGAGTCAGGGAGTCGCCATGATTGTCCCACTCCAGACAGATGCAGGTTAAGATCATTCCTGGTAAGCCAGCTCGTGGGCTACACAGATTAATAGAAATGGGTTAGATCAATATGTAAAAGCTAGCCAATAAGAAACTGAAACTAATGGGTCAGGCAGTGTTTAAAAGAATACAGTTTCCGTGTAATTATTTCGGGTAAAGCTAGCCGGGTGGCGGGACACAGCCCGCCGCTCCGTACTACAACATATTGAGATGGCTCAGCGGGTAAAAGTGTTTTCTGTCAAGCCTGACAACCTGAGCTTGATCTCTAGGACCCACATGGTAAGAAGAATGACTCCTACAAGTTGTCTTCTGACCTCCATGCATGTGCTATGACATGCACTCACTCGAGCACACACACAAACAAAATTTTTAAAACAGTATTTAAGTAACTGCTGGAGAATTTTACTTCACTAAATGAAAGATATTCTAATGGGATTATGAACCTAAAAACCTAAAAATTGACTGAGGAATAAGGATATTTTTTGGAGTACTAACCCAGTATGTTTTATTCTTTTTCTAAAGCTTACAGAAGTTAGTTCACACATGGACTATTTAAATGCCATCACAAGTTTGCTACTCATTTTTTTTAAGTTCTTTAAATTGATAAAAACTAATCCATGAAGAGTTCTTCAAAGTGCCAATAGTTACTGTTCTTGGGGTCTTTGCCGTTGTGGTTCTTAAATAGAAGCTAATGTTCTAGTACTAATAAGTAGTAGTATTTGTTTATAAGCAACCATCAGATAAAAATTAATCCAGTATAACACTTGCCTGTAGTAGTATTACATAGTACTAAACAACTTGGTAAAGTTTAGTCTATAATTCTGTCCCATCTACTGTCAATAAAGATGAATTGTTTTGTTTTTAAGTTAGAAGGAACAGTGATTCAAGTTCTGCCAGCATTTAGTTGTTAAACTAAAAGACACACAAACCTTTAATATAAAGCCCTCTGGAAGGGTTGCAGCCTTTTGTTCTCCCTCTGTGTCCTCATAGCAGATTCTCCTGAAACAAGGTATACTTTGCCCCATGCCAGTAACTTTCAGTGGTCTGGTCATCCTGCATAGTGGACTTGTTATTTATTCTTTGAACCCTAAGTAACTTTTTTTTTTTTTTTCAATTCTGGTCTTAACACTTTGTACTACGAAAAAAAAAACACTTTGTACTACGGTACAACAGTATTTTGAAATTGTAGTGAAAGTCAGTATGAAAAGGAGTTCCAGTCTTTGTAACCATATCAAATGGTATTTGTGTCTACATGTGTATGTAATAAGTCTGTCTATAATTTTTTTTTATTTCAGAAAATATGGTAGCTACACAGTATACACATGTGACTTTGGATTCTTGTAAAGAAAATGTGGACCTCTCAAAGGACAGAAAGCTTGGGTATTGTGTTTGTCACTCTCTTCCATTGCTCTTTAAGATACAGTAATATACTGTATTCTAACGTGCTAAGGCTAATAAGATTTTATTCAGTGGTAGTTAATTGAGAAGGTACTGTTTGTTAGTGTAAACATGGTGATTTACCTAAGGACTTGGTATATCAGGGCAGTTAGAGAAGCAACTTGAGTAACAGACCCTGAGCTAATATTTTCTGAAATTCATTCCAGTATTCAAACTAAATCCTCTTTTTGAGGCCAACTATTGCAAAACTAAGAAAACACATATTTGTGCTTTACACACCCATTTAATTGAGAAAACCAGTGCCTTTTAAAGAGAAGATAGAATGTTTAAGCCTCTTTAGGTACTGCTACAAAAGTCAAGTCCCATTGTATTTGATTAGGTTTGTGGATGTAACCAATACATAACATAACCCAGACAAAGTGTTTATGCTGTTTCTGTGTGCTATGTTCTCTTAATCCTTGCAACAACTTGAGTTATGGCAATTACTCCGTTAAACGCTTATTGTAAATGAGGACATCAGGTCTCGAGGACAAAGTCATAGAGCTTCTAATTTGTGGAATTGCTGATAAAAAGCACATCAATTCCATGATACCACACCACCACCAAAAAAAAAAAAAAAAAAGACAGCTGAAAGCTTAAGTAATAAGGTAAAATATCATCTTATTTGACCAGTGGAGATATTGTATCAGAATCTTGTTGAATTGTAATATTTTAGTTTGTCTTAGTGTTGGAAGAGAAGCCCTTTTTAGAATGAAAAACACTCAGTCTTAATTACAGTAGTATTATTTAGATGTAGCTTTGGGTAATAAATTCATTCCCACAATTCCTGTTAAATACCAAATATACCACCTTACCTGTTTATCTAATACATTAACTGGCTTTGGTTTTATTTCTGTTTCTATTCATTATCTTAGTAGCTTGAGTATTTACACATACTTGTTTAATAAAAGTTATTTGATCAACTCAACCTGTGAGACAATTTTGAAACGCTGTTCTTAGAATGAAAGGAAGCTATTTTATTTTGGTCAAATATAATAAGACTTCTAATCACGTGAAGTTTTTTTTTTTTTTTTCTGTTTTCGCACATCCAGTCCATCTCAAGAGAAATTTTCAGCATCTTTAGACTATCCTAGCCAACCTGCCTCAGGTGGTGTGTTCACTCAGGACGCAGTGTTTGGACTTGAGACTTATAAATGCACAAGCACTGACCTTGTGACCATGGAGGACCTACCAGATGCCAGCACTGGACTCCAAGTTGAATGGATGCAGACTAGTTCACTTGGGAACGTCAATGCTCCAAGTATGCACACATGCTCAATCTTAAGTGTGCCATAAGAACAATAGCATGGGAAAGCTTTTCCATGAAAGAACTCAGTGTGGGGACGGAGTAGAAAATAAACTTAGACTTGCAGCTACATCACAAAATAATTCACTACAAGCACATTTGAAATCAGTCAATCTATTTTAATCTTGAAAGGCACCAAGATCGCTACTGTTAGAAAAAGGAACTAGGGGCCTGGAAAGATGGCTCATTGGTTAAGAGAACTTTTGACTGCTCTTCAAAAAGACTCAGATTTGGTTTTCAGCACACATATGATGGCTCACAACCATCTATAATTCCAGTTCTGTTAATCTGGAATCCCCTTGTTATGTCTCTGGGCACCAGGCATACAAAAAGTGCACATATACATATGCAGGCAAACATACACATAAAGTATACACATAAAGCAAATCTTCCAAAAAAGCTTTTCAAAAAGAGTTCAAGGTTGAGAGTTTGCTATTTGTCAAACATATAATCTAATATTACCTTCACCCCTGTATGTAACAACAATTAGTCAAGACTGAATATTAAGAGATATCTTCCTCTGTCCCTTGTTATACAGAAAGTCTTGCATAGTAACTGAGAACATAAAATCAGGAGATAGACTAAGTTCTAAGGCAAGGCTCCAATTCCCAGCCTCCCCAGCCACGTTATGGTGCTTCTCTTTAAATGGATGTTAGTTGGAGAGATGACTCAGGTTGAGTACTTGCTGCTCTTCCCAAGGACCCAGGTTCAATTCCCAGCACCACATGATGTCTCACAACTGTCTGGGACTTCTGAGTCCAAGGAATCTGATGCTTTCCCATATACATACATGCAGACAAACAAACAGGCCAGGCGGTGGTGGCACACACCTTTAAATCCAGCACTTAAGATGCAGAGGCAGGTGGGTCTCAATGAATTTGAGGCCAGCATGGTCTACAAATGAAGTTCCAAGACAGCTAGGACTGTTACACAGAGAAACCCTGTCTCAAAGAAAAAAAAAAGTTAAATATATCTTAAAGTGAAAGTTATACTAGTAACTACCTTAAAGGCTTACTGTAAGAACTAAATGAGTTACTAAATCTCAGAACTATGTTCTGTATATTCTAAGAAAGCAGTAACCATGTAGGAGAGTAGCCTTTTCAAAGCACCAACAGACAGAATGTTTTATAACATCAAATTGGAGAGAAGACTTTGTCCTCCTTTAGGAATTGTTTTCCCTTTTGTGTACACGGTATTCTCGTTGATGCGCATTGTGTGTAGGTAGTGTACTTTGTGTGTGTTAGTGGGGGAAACAGTGAAGAGTATATGTCTGAGCACACTAAAAGCAACTAAATAATAATGGCCAAGTATACTTCAAGGCATGGAGCTATAATTTTTGAAGGCACAAATTCTGCCACTCCAAATGAGTCAGGAAGCAGCTAGTTGATTCCCTTTGTCACAACTGGATAGTCTAAATTTGTAGACCTAACGTGACAATAATGACAATATCAATTTTAGCTTCTTTTATTATTGGATGCTCTAGGATAAGATTTTTTTTTTTTTTTTTTTTTTTTTTTTTTTGGTTTTTCGAGACAGGGTTTCTCTGTGGCTTTGGAGCCTGTCCTGGAACTAGCTCTTGTAGACCAGGCTGGTCTCGAACTCACAGAGATCCGCCTGCCTCTGCCTCCCGAGTGCTAGGATTAAAGGCGTGTGCCACCACCGCCTGGCTCTAGGGTAAGATTTTGAAAGCTTATTTAGTGAATGCTTTTACTTAATTATCTAAAATTCCTGTTAAGATATTTGAATGCTGAATTTTTTTTTTCTTTTTTCTATTTAAGACTTTACTATTGAGAACCCATGGGATGACGAATTGATTCTTAAACTTCTGTCTGGGCTTTCTAAACCAGTGAGTTGCTATTCAAATACTTTTGAGTGGCAGTGTAAACTTCCAGCTATCAAGCCCAAGACAGAATTCCAATTGGGTAAGAATTGCATTGGGTAATAAAACTTTGAATTCTTGTTTATGAGAAACTTATAGTAACTCAAAGATTCTTCTACCCTTTCCACCTTCAAGAAAGAGTTAATACCTACAGTATTGAGAAATTTTGTTAAGATATGATAGTAGAATTGTGATTACTGTTGGGACTTTCATTGGACAATCTATCAAGAGTTAAAAATGCATGTACTCCAAGCTAGAGAGATGGCTCAAAGGTTAAGAGTACTTTCAGAGCCGGGTGTGGTGGCACATGCCTTAATCCCAGAACTCGGGAGGGGAGAGGCAGACAGATCTTTGTGAGTTAGAGGCCAACCTGGTCTACAAAGCAAGTTCCAGGACAGCCAGGACTGTTACACAGAGAAACTCTGTCTTGAACATCATCATCACCACCAAGAGAGCAATTTCAGGAGACCTCAGTTTGGGTTCCAGTGCCCGTATTCAGCAGCTCACAACCACCTAAATAAAAAACTCTTCAAAATACAAAATTGTTCTAACCATCCTAAACTTTTATAAGTATTAACATAGTTATGCTTTGCCTTTCTTATTCTCCTGTAAAACATGTATATTTTCCAAAAAGCTTTACAGATTTCTACATAGTCTTCCTAATACCTCAACAGTTGTGCAGAGCTGGCACCACAGGTAATGGAAGGGCCAGTACCCAAGGCCACACATAAGTATACTGGGCCATCAGAGCTGCCCTCACCCGTTTAGAGAATTTGTAAGGAGGCACTTTGGGGCAGATGTATGTTTTACTTTCATTTAAGTCTGGGAAAACTTCCCCAGATTAAACCCATTTTAATTTATTAAAAGTAGTTCAGGCACCAGGAATTCTTCACTTGGACAGTCCTTATGGCTTTTTGTCAATTTGACATACTTATCTTCCAAGGTTCTTTCCTAATCTATGTGACTCACCTTCTTGGAGAAGGGGCCTTTGCCCAAGTCTATGAAGCTGTTCATGGAGATGAGAATGATACCAGAAGTAAACAGAAATGTGTTTTGAAGGTAAATGAAATGAGTAACTTCTTGTATGGTGTATATGTAAATTTTAGAAGTTATCTTCCTCTGTCCACTCCCCATTAAATACTGATGTCAATGAAGCCTTAGTCAACAGTTAAACAGCTATCCTACGAAGACTCGGAATTGTCTTACCACTAAGATTATCCTGCCAGCCCTATACTGCTGATGAGTGCTTAGCTTGTCCTTGCTTTTTGTCAACATCCTTAACTGGGAGGAGTTGCTTTCTTGCTATTCTTTTACAGAATATGGATAAGGATATGCATAGCACATACCTGATTTGATTTGTAGGTTCAGAGACCTGCCAATTCCTGGGAATTCTACATTGGGATGCAGCTGATGGAGAGACTAAAGCCAGAAGTGCATCACATGTTCATCAAGTTTTATTCTGCTCACTTATTCCAAAATGGCAGTATATTAATAGGGGAGCTCTACAGCTATGGGACATTACTAGTAAGTAATTTTCATGACATGAACATGAAATGCATGTACATTTCTGGTTTTTACCTGTACTATTTTTCACAATTGGAACTTTTATTGGGATAGAAAGCAGGCGTAAAGCCCTTGACTTGAAATTTCATTAATCTTCTGCAGCCAACTTAGGATACCATTTGCATTATTTCTAGAATGCCATTAACCTCTATAAAAACACCCCTGAAAAAGTGATGCCCCAGGCTCTCGTCATCACCTTCGCTATCAGAATGCTTTACATGATTGAACAAGTCCACAGCTGCGAAATCATTCATGGAGACATTAAGCCAGATAACTTCATACTAGGACACACGTAAGTGTGACACTTGAGTGGAGTTCTTCCCTAACATTTCATTGATACCCTTTGTTATTTGTGCTTATATTATTTATTGACACATGCTTGTTTGTATTGATGTAGGTTTTTAGAACAGAATAATGAAGATTTAGCTACTGGCTTGGCACTGATTGACCTGGGTCAGAGTATAGATATGAAACTTTTCCCTAAAGGAACTGCATTTACAGGAAAGTGTGAAACATCTGGTTTTCAGTGTCCTGAGATGCTCAGTAACAAGCCTTGGAACTACCAGGTATGGACGGAAAGCAAGAGGTTTGAAAACATTACACTTACTAGACTTTTAAAATGAGTTTAGAGCTTCAAGTAGTTTGAACTGGTCTCTTGGGCACTGAAGGAAAAGTAGAACGTAAGGCTGAAGAAAAAGAAATTCTACTTTTGAAGAGTCTTCCTCTCTTAATACAGATTCTGTCAACAGAGCAGAAAAGCAAATACATTCTGTGAGAAAGTTTCAGAGTTTTCAGCAGAGTGAAATATTAGTTGACAATTCAGGAAGATACTGCTAATTAGGATAAATGTAAAGTTTTTGAGCCTAGTTTAAACCAACTGCCCAGTTTCCAGATAAGATCTGTGGCTTCCAGAAGACCATAATAAAGGGGGCACAAGTGAGGGCTTTATATCTAGTTCGTTACTCCCAGTAATGCTTCAGGTAGATAAGTGCTGTTCTGGAGGTGGATAGTAGACATTGTGTTAACCACAGATTTGGACCATGCTAGAGTGTTCTGTTCTGTTATATAGATATCACACAGAGGCATTGATGTGTAGTTACACAATAACCACCAGAGTCCCAGAGGATAGAATTGGGGGAGCTGCCAAACTGACAGATTGTTGTGTTTGCACCAAGTGAAAGAGCAGAGGATTTCAGAATTCCATAAATGTAAAACCCTATGGTTCTTGAGCTTCTAAGTTAGAGACCTATTTAAATACTCACACGTAAGTTACTGTTTACATTGCATATGTCTGTTGTCTTCATAGATTGATTACTATGGAGTTGCTGCAACAGTGTACTGTATGCTCTTTGGGACGTACATGAAAGTCAAAAATGAAGGAGGAGTCTGGAAACCTGCAGGTCTTTTTAGAAGGTCGGTTATTGGCATTGGTACTATAGTAATAATAATAATAACAGCAAAATAGTTGATTTTTATCTAGCTAGAAAATGAACCTGGGTAGTAGATTTTGGTAATAGAACATAATCCTCACATTAGGCACTGATCAAATCTAGCATTCAGTGCCTTGTAAAACCATTGAGAACTGACTGTGTGGGTTAGCATTCTGTTCTTTTTTTTTTTTTTTTTTTTTTTTGATTTTTTGAGACAGGGTTTCTCCGTAGCTTTTGGTTGTAGACCAGGCTGGCCTCAAACTCACAGAGATCCGCCTGCCTCTGCCTCCCGAGTGCTGGGATTGAAGGCGTGCGCCACCACCGCCCGGCTTAGCATTCTGTTCTTGACCGTTTTTATTTACTGTAAGTGAAGTCAATGTTGGCGAACCTTGGGGTTTTGTTTGTTTGTTTTCTTGTTTATGTAAATGGGAATGATGATGATTCTGCTTTGCTCAAATTTTATAAGCAAAGAAAATAATACAGGTGAAGTGGTTTTGTAAATTATAAATAAAATGAGGTAACTTCTGTTACAAGACAGGGTTTTTAAGCTTCAGCCCTATGTAACTTTAGTTTATAAAATACTTAAAGGTTAATGATTCGTTTGGAGCTTATCATGTCAGCATTGTCCCTTAAGTAACACTCTGTGAACATACCACTGGTGGTATTGACTTGAAGCTGATTATTCTATACACATATGTTTCCATATATCATATTAACTTTTTTTGAGATATAAAAACATATACAGGGAAAAAAATCACTCATGTGTTAGCCTAATGGAATTTTACATGTTTATTCCTTCCTGAAAAAGATGTATAGTATGAGGTTTTCCTCATTCTCCCACCCACTCACTATCAAAGCAGAAAAGGAAAGAGTTTGCAGAAATTTTATATACATCATGTACAGTAGATTTGGAACCCAAAAGAAAACTTAACAACAGTTGTCCTTTATTCTGTATGGAGCCATCAAATTCAGCAAGTACTTCATTCACATTGTTTCCCTTGCTCATTATCAAAGGACCAGAGGGTCCAGAAGGCCTCCGTCTATTGCCAGAAGCATATAAAATAGCCAATGCTTCTTTCTCAGTTTCCATCTAGAATGGCATTTTAGTATGTACTGCTTTCTCTCTCTCCAGGGCCTTTTCTCCCTGTTTTGAAGTTTTTGTTTTTGGCTAAGACCCTTAAGTGTGAGCTCTGTCCTAAAGAGTGCAGCCACAGCCTCCTTGTCTAGATACCTTGCTATATATACAGTTAGGCTTATCATAACCAAGTACTAGATTATCAGATTCTGGCAGTGTGGTATACAAGAAGCCAAACGAAGGCATATTTTCTTTAAAAGATGATTTTTCTACTAAAGAACTATTGCTCAAACAATATTTGGTTGGGTTTTTAATTCCTCCTGTGTATGATGAATTCTTGGTTTGCTAAGATGCAGACAGGTGAGGGCTGTTCTTTTAACATGTTCACACCTATGGAAAGTAAATGCATGAACAGGTTGCTATGTATGTTAAAGTTGCATTTTTTCTATTGTGATATTTTATCTCTTCAGGCTTCCTCATTTGGATATGTGGGAGGAATTCTTTCATGTCATGTTGAATATACCAGATTGTTATCATCTGCCATCTTTGGATTTGTTGAGACAAAAGCTGAAGATATTATTTGAACAACAGTATACCAACAAGATTAAGACCCTACGTAATCGGCTAATTGTGCTGCTCTCAGAATATAAGCGGTTGAGAAAATAAAATATGGATATGGACCTTATCCAAAAACATTTTGTAAATTTAAACTCCCTCCCACATTGAATCCTGTTTTTTTTCACACTTTTATTTATGTATGTTCAAAAAAATAAAGTCCATAAGGTACACCATGTGTTGTTATAAATATTCTAATGAAATTGACAAAGGACACCCATGTGAAGCAGGCCAATCAGTTGGGTTGCTCTTTGCGTCGTACAAGTTGTCATGAGAATGATTCAAATTTAAATGCCTTCTAGAGGGGCTGGAGAGATGGCTCAGAGGTTAAGAGCACTGGCTGCTCTTCCAGAGGTTCTGAGTTCAATTCCCAGTAACCACATCATGGCTCACAATCATCTATAATGAGATCCGGTGCCCTCTTCTGACCCACGGGTATACATGCATACAGAACACTGTATACATAATAAATAAATAAATCTTTCCTACTGAATATGTCAAGAAGTGTGAAATATTGGTACTTGTGTCAAGCCACATACCACTATATCTTCTAAGGAATATCATGGTTTTCATTGTTATGGCTGTCAAATTTCTCATAAAGTTTTTCTTTTAAGCTGCAGAATAGCAGTTATTGTTTTTCAATAAATGTTCTATATTTACAAAGAAAAAAAAATAAATGCCTTCTAGAAATCACCTTTCTAAACATTGAGCTATTTAAGTCCAAAGTAGGCCAGAAGGACTTAAAATGTACATTTAGTTAGCATATCTTGGATTAGGTTTCATTATGGCACTTTCAGACAAAATTTGTTTTTGTTGATTTTTCTCCCCCATCCTTCTGACCTGTTCGTACTCATAACACACCCTCCCCCCCTAGCTTACTCTCTGCTTTCATGTCTCATCTATCTGTGTCCCTTCCTCAATATTTCTTTTCCTTCTCAAGGTCTTTTAGTTTCAAAGCTACCGTTACTGTTAGCCCCACTTATCTGCATATAAACATTATAAGTTAGGGTCTGCACATTGAATATGCTATATATTTACCCCCATCTGAAACATAGCTGGGAAAGTTTCTCCCCATTGTGTGCTGTCTCTTCACTCTGCTGATAGTTTCTTTTCCTATGTTACTGGAGTTGTATTCAGGAAGTTTTTGCCTGCATCTATGTTTGGTTGCTTTAGTTTTGCTTTGGGTTTAAGATAGGGTCTCTTTAAGTAACCCTGTCTGGCATGGAGCTCATAGAGATTTGCCTGCCTCTGTCTCCCAAGTGCTGGGAGTATCTGCAACTAACTCCCATGGTAGTTATGCCAGGGTCCACGAGGCCCTGTTCCTGTGCCACTGCCACATATATCAGGCTTTTGACTTGTTGTTTTGGCAGGTAAATAGCATTTCACTCTAGTCTTGATTTACATTTCTCTTACAGATATATCCGTGTTGTTTTTTTTTTAAATTTGGCTAGGCACGTGTTTTTTTTTTTTTTTAGTGAACCTCTATTTGTTCGTTTTCTGTATGTCGTCTTTATTTTATAAGACATGTATATAACTTCAAATTATCCTAAATTGGCATCTGTGTTTTGACTAAAGATTTCTGCTTCTGTGAAGAACTTAGAATTCTGCTTTATAGACTGATTCATGGTCTTAAATAGCATTTGACTTCTATGTCTTAAAATGTTATCCTTAACTGAAAAAAGAAAAGGTCTAGTTTTTTCAAAAACTAGTAATAGTTTAAATATTTAAGACTATCTTTTCTGGTTTATTTTAAATACCCCCCCCCATACATTTTTTCTTAGCTGGGAGTTTGAATATATGAAACCTGTTGGTTTCAGCTGATTCTTCGAAGTTTCCATATTACTATCTTTTTGTTTTGTTTTGGGGGTGGGTTTTTTTTTTTTTTTTTTGGTTTGGTTTTTTTTCAAAACAGGGTTTCTCTGTGTTGCCCTAGCTGGCATGGAGTTCAGAGATCCACCTGCCTCTGCTTCTCAAGTGCTGGGGATCAAGGCATTTGCCACCACCACCCTGCATCATATTATTGTCTATATGAAAGCAGTGTGTATCGTGTGTCATTCCTGTTTTTGCCATATCTTTGTGTTAATGGTTACTACCTAGAAAATGATGTTAAATAATGGTGCAATGCTCCTGGACATTCTACTTCAGTGGGAAACCTTCCTATGTTTAACTATTAAACTACAAGATACTCTCTTAATATGGTTATTTTAAGTTAGTATCTATTGATACTGTTGGTTTTCTTGCCTGAATTTCCATCTGTATTGATCCAGCTGTATACTAACCCCCTTTATTAATGACATTTGCACTACTCTGAAAGGTCAGTGCGTGTGCAGTAGGGGATCCCAGACAAACCAATCTGTCCTGGACTCTGTCAGTCAAGGCAACATTAGAGAAAAGCCTCCATCGTATTGTAACTGCCAGTGTATTTTAAATTTGCCTTGATTTAGGACTTTTTCTGTTCTGTAAAACTATAAAACTTAATGAAACTACTTCTATGTTTGAACATGGAGTTGGAGTACCCTAAATCTGTATTCCCAAGCCATGGGCACTCATAATGGCTCCAGAATAAACTCTTGCTTCCCTTAAAATGAGAGCTGTGGTTATTGCATTGACACTGGTAACATGGAAACTGATTACATAGTGACTTGATAACATCATGTGTACTGGGATAAACAAAATATTAAAGGCAATTGTCTATATTCGTTCATTTATAATGTGTCATTACAAATTTTCTCTTCGTTTATCATTTTAAAATCAAGTTACCAGAAAGCTTAGTTATTCAGCTGCTAAGGAAAACAAACAGAAACAGATGACACCAACTCAGCTATGATACAAGGCAATGTCTAATGTCAAACAAGAAATGTGGAAGAAATGCGGAGCCTATCCAGAAATCAAGACAGTCTTTATTATTATTATTATTATTATTATTATTATTAAAGATTTCTGCCTCCTCCCCGCCACCGCCTCCCATTTCCCTCCCCCTCCCCCGATCAAGTCTCCCTCCCTCATCAGCCCGAAGAGCAATCAGGGTTCCCTGACCTTGCAGCACGCTGCTCCCTTGTCTTACTCATGCTTGGGGCGGGTCTTATACCAGCACTGCGACGTTTGATCCTTTCGCCTTTCCGTAGTTCACTCTACGTTTCTCCTTGCTGCAATGGCGGACGTGTCAGATAGGACGCTGCAGGTGTCCGTGCTAGTGGCTTTCGCCTCTGGAGTGGTCCTCGGCTGGCAAGCGAATCGGCTGCGGAGGCGTTACCTGGACTGGAGGAAGCGGAGGTTGCAAGACAAGCTGGCGACAACTCAGAAGAAGCTGGACCTGGCCTGAGCGCGCGCGGCGGCCCAAGCCCTCCGGGTCCTCACTCCCCAAATCCCACGCGGCCCGGATTCGGTGAGCCGCGCGACCACACGCCCGGGGGAGTCGCCTTTGCACGGCTTGCAGAAATGTGGTTTGTTCCTAGACCTCAGAGAAAATAGTTTGGTCTTCTCTAGATACTTACTCTTCGGGTGTTACAGCGAATGTTTTACCACGTGCGATGCGTTGCACCGTAACATTTAACTTCGGAGTGGAAAATACTAGGCAGAAAAAGGGGGAGGGCGGGACAACTGTGAAGTATTTCACGCCCCAGCCTACCCCACCCCCGAATTCATTTTTAATGTGGCTTTGAAGTTTTTGCAAACTTCAATTCTTTTTTTTTAAATATTTATTTATTATATATACAATATTCTGTCTGTGTGTATGTCTGCAGGCCAGAAGAGGGCACCAGACCTCATTACAGATGGTTGTGAGCCACCGTGTGGTAGTCGTGAATTGAACTCAGGACCTTTGGAAGAGCAGGCAATGCTCTTAACCTCTGAGTCATCTCTCCAGCCTGCAAACTTCAATTCTAAATCTTAAGTTGTTGGTAGAAAAAGTGGATATCAGTAGCCTTACGTTTCATAGCTATCTGTAGTTTTCTTATTGTTCATGGTTTACCGTCACAGTACAGTAATTTGAATTTAAAGATTGTGTGTTACTGATTTTTTTTTTCTTTCGTTTTCAACAGCTTGTCGAAAATGGATAAAAAGCACTGGAAAGAAAGCATTTCTTCTTGCACTTTATGAATCTATTTTTAAAATAAAAAGGTTAAACAACCTTGAATCTTTTCCCTCCTCACAGAGGAAATGAATATTTTGCCTACCATTCAGTTTGCTGCAGCAAAAGATCTGGAGCCTGAAAGTAGAGGCCTTAAGAAATCTTTCACATCCTGGGTACAGCCTGGAGGCAGCTCTGATCCAGGGACCCTTCTGTGTTCTTTTTCTAGATGTAGTCAGAAAAGATAGGAGCTATGGCAGATGACTGAAGTAAACATTATAGATATTTGCACTTTGAAGAATGAACATTTAAGATATTTAAGAATAAACATTTAAGATATTTGCACTTTGAAGAATGAAAGTTTACTGCAAACGTTGAGTGTAAAAACTCTTTATGTCTAAGCGTGGAACGTATGTGTGAAAGAGAAACCTTTGAGTAGAGCTTAATGATAAACGCCAGTCATAACGAGTGCCCAAGTTCCGGGCTGTTTATTTATAAGATGCATTTCTGATGTGCTGTCCTCATTTTTAAGAAAATCAGTTTTGAGGTAACCCAGACCCAGAAAGACAATTATCATATGTACTCATAAGTGGTTTTTAAACAAAGCAAAGAAAACCAGCCCACAAATCACAACCCCAGAGAACCTAGACAACAAAGAGGACCCTAAGAGAGACATACATGGATCTAATCTACATGGGAAATAGAAAAAAACAAGATCTCCTGAGTAAATTGGGAGCATGGGTACCATGGAAGAGGGTTGAGGTGGAGGGGAGAGGCAGAGAAAAAATGTAGAGCTCAATAAAATCAATAAAAAAATAATAAATAAGCAAAACAAAAGAAAATCAGTTTTGTGTCTCAGCACTTTAACATAAGAAAGTTCATTCTTCAGGAAAACCCCACTGCCCATTTTTCTAGGGTTATTGTGCCTTTTTATTTCTAACGTTGTTCTTATTCTGTGAGTCCATCAAGGGCTGAGATGTTGGCTTTTAGAGCTCCATCCTGTTTAGTTGGCTGAAGCTTTTTGGTCAATATTCCTCACCGAGACTTAGTTGAGGATCTTTGCGGTAGAGTAAGTAGGAAGGTGATGGTATTCATCTGTGTGGGGACCAGAAGTGCCTACCTACATTGCACTCTGCCTTTTCTTTTTCCTCATGTATGTGGAGTATGTGCCTTCATGTACATATGTTCACATGTGTACGAGTGCATGTGTGATTATGTATGTAGGTATAGACCCAAAGTTGGTCAGAGGGACTGCCACTCCACTTGGCACATACATAGTCACTTTTGCAGCAGGCATTTTAACCATGGATCCATCTCTCCAGCCCTCCCCTTTAACCAGAGGCCCTCACTGAAGCTGGGAATTTGTATTTGGCTGGTCTGGTCTCAGCACTTGTGTTACAGACTGCCCTGTCCACCTCATCTTTTTACCTAAATGCTGGGTGTTTGATGCCAGATCTTCCATGTGTAGTGGGCATTTTCCTAATTGAGCTCAAAAGGCTACATGACTGGAAGGCCTTGCCCTTGTCCCCCATTCCCACTTCCTTGCTAAAAACCATTAGATTACATTCCTAAAGCTAGCCACTAAGGTCTATGTAACACCCTATTCTGTGTTACACCCTCGGTACAGTTCGCGCGCCACTGTACCCTACAGGAGTTGGGCAAGGGCCTGGAGATTGAAAGAACACACAAAGAGACCTGGGTCATTTGAAAGGAGATCAGCCGAAAGCCGTTTATTCAAACTTGGGGAAATCCTTATGTACCTAACTGCTGCACAAGGACCTCCGCCCAGGCAGCTGGGAAATTACCATACCAACAATGGAGCCAATGCCCTACAGCTGATTTTAAAGAAAATCAGTTTTGAGGTAACCCAGACCCAGAAAGACAATTATCATATGTACTCATAAGTGGTTTTTAAACAAAGCAAAGAAAACCAGCCCACAAATCACAACCCCAGAGAACCTAGACAACAAAGAGGACCCTAAGAGAGACATACATGGATCTAATCTACATGGGAAATAGAAAAAAACAAGATCTCCTGAGTAAATTGGGAGCATGGGTACCATGGAAGAGGGTTGAGGTGGAGGGGAGAGGCAGAGAGGCGGGGCAGGAGGAGCACAGGAACAAACAGAATGCTTTGTCAACTGACCAGAAACTGTCTTCAAGATGAACCCCAGGAACAAGGGTAGACCCAAGCCCTACAGGTCTATTTCCTTATTTGGTCACTTTCCCCTGAGACTAACTACCATGATTCAGCTATCAAGTATTGAAGTCCAGGAGCAATCAAAAGTCCCCTTTAACATGCCAGTCAAAATTGAACACCTCATCTCAACATGTAGTTTCCTCTTTTTACCCTTACAAAGTGCCAATTGCCTATGGGCCAAGTCTGTCTCCTCTCTAACCAGAGGCAGTAGTCCTTCGTCAGCCCGGTGTCCCCCCCCCCCCCCCACCACCACCACCAGGACAAATACCCCTCCCTTTTCCTGTGAGAACTTCATCTGATAAAGGTCCCTTTAGAACCATCTCTCCAGCCCCAGGGTAGGGGAAGTTTTGTAGTCTTTGAGGCTTAGTTGGTGTCTGTTTCATTTTGTCCCAAACTGAAAATTCGAGGTTAAACTGAGTTGTGACTGGACCAGCTCTGCCTCTGGGCCTGTTCCTCGAAGACCAGGTATTTGCAGTAGTTTTTGTTGTTTTAAATTTTATCTGTATGAGTTTTACCCGAGTGCATGTCTGGGTACCACATCATGCCTGGTACCTGTAGAGGCCAGAAGACAATGTCAGATCCCCTGGAACAGGAGTTACAAAGTGGTTACAACCTACCATGTGGATGCTTGGGATTGGACCCGGGTCCTTGGCAAGAGCAATTAATACTCTTAACCATTGAGCCATGTCTTCAGCCCTCTTTTCTCATTGCTTACATGCAGCATCCAGATACACTTCTCCTTTTATGTGTCACCTCTGGGCATCCCTCTCTAAACATGTTGGTGTTCTATGCCATGCTAATCTTATTTCCTGACACTACCTGTTTGTGTTGTTATGTTACGTCCTCTATGTCCCTAACCTTGTAGTGGACCATTCCCCTTCGACATTACTTGTGTCAACATTTCTTTTCCTTCTACCTTCTCTGAAATGTATGAGGTTCCATTTTCTCCCACACGGGAAAACCGTCTTCCATGAAGATGGTACCTCTGTCTTAGTCAAACTGGAATCAGTAAAGTAGGAGCCAGAAGGCGCAATAACAGTCGGATACCTTGAGAATAACATACCAGATTGCCCACTGGTGAGCCTAGATCATCATCATTCCTAAGTCCTGGGTTGCTGTAGTGGATTTTGGGAATTGAATGTAGAGGGTTGAGTCTCACTCGGGAAATGCTACCACCTTTCCTTGAAAGACCCTCTGGACACCCCCCCCCCCCAACAGGACCTGCAGCTAGCCTGCTCTCATGAGAACATTCCATTTGCTTAGGGAAACAGGATGCCTATAGTCAGTGAAAGACCCCTACCTAGCAGCATTAAGTTAGCAGCAGCAATAACGCTATTTTGCAAAGCTTGAATTTTTGAGCAATATAACTGAAAGCTAGGACAGGGGAGTTCAATTTAAGAGATAGGGGCGTTGGTCGACTTAGGGGCAGGGGCGTTGAGCCAGACAAGATATCTATGGTCGACCATCTGGACTGCCAGCAGGGAACTTGGGGTCCAGAAGAAGAGTTAAACCCTAGATAGGCCGAGTCAGCATACATATCTGATTTCTTGGAAACCACAGAACTGTACTCAGTTTGAACCCGAGCCTTATTTGATTTGCCCAATCAGAACCCTGTAACTATGCATCTCGCTTCTGTACCCGCGCTTCTGCTTCCCTACCCTATAAAAATCCACTGCCCCAACCTGAAGGTGCGCAAGTCCTCCCGAAAGACTTGCTGCCCCCAGGTACCTGTGTTTACTCAATAAACCTCTTGCTAATTGCATCCTGTGGCCTGGTCTCGGAATGTCCTGGTTCTGGGGTCTTCATCAGAGAGGAAAGGTCCTCTCTGAGGGTCTTTCATCCTGTGAGTGAACAAAATGTGGGTACTCTTGAGAAATATCTATTTGCCCATAGGCTTGCTGCACAAGACAGAATCGCCACCCCCATAGAATTCAGAGTGGATCACATGAAAACTCTGGAGAGTCACCAGCAATATCCCAAAAGGCAAGAATTTAAAACCACCTCTGGGCCAAGTGTGATGGCACACGCCTTTAATCCCAACACTAGGGGGAGGCAGAGCGGCAGGCGAATCTCTGTGAATTCAGGGCTACAAAGTAGGCTATTTCGAAAATAAAACAGCCTATAGGGTGACAGCAGGCAGCGAAACCCCTGAGTCCCACAAATCCCACAGGAAAGCTCTCGCAGCTAAGGAGTTTATTATAATAAACTATTTTAAGAACTCGTTTCGCATGCGTCGGAGAGCTGTATAGAACAGAGAATAGTACGAGGTCGTGATAGGGACGAGACGCGCAGTCTGGGACTCCGAGGTACGTCTCCACCTCTAGGAATCCAGAGCAGTTGTTTTCAGGCAGTTTAGCGAATCCCGTGGCGCTGGGTGGCGGCGCGGGCTGATAGCGTCATCTATCTGAGCTCACGCGTTGGTTTCCCTGGCAACCGGCGCGGTCCCGCCGGCGGCGCCTAGGCCGATGCTTGCCCGGCGGCCGCGGGACCCGCTGCAGGCGCTAAGGCGCCGCGGGCAGGATCTAAAACTGCAGGTAGGTGTCGGGGAGAAGGGCTCCACATCCCAGCCGCTCGCCAAGACCCGAACGCCCGGCGGCAGCGTTTTAACCCCGCCCCCCGCCGGAGACAAAACCTCCAGAAAGCCTTGTGAGTCAGCTAACGACTCACCAGCCCCCAGCCCCCTCTCATCCTTCCCGCCCGAGTCTAAACTAGCCAGTTCCACCCCAGTCCTGCGCCACTCCTTTGAAAGTCATCACTTTCTCAAAGGCAAGTGTAACAGGTGTCAACGAATAAACTTAATACCTGAGGTCCGATAAACGAGCCAAGGACAGGATATTGGTAACTTAAGAAAAGTTAATTTAAAAGGAAATCAATCACTTACAAAAGAGGTAAGATCTCAAAGATTTTACCTCAAAGCTCAGTGCTGGGGAAGACGTGATGGAACAGGCGATGCTCTGGTGTATAAACTACATTTCTGGACAGCAGTTTGACAAGATACAGCAAACATTGATTCTCCTAGGCTGGCTGATTACATTTCCAGGAATCTACCATTTGTAATAATTTAAAATTGGGATGAATATATAAAAGTGTTCACCACATTTTTTTTGCTTATAATGGGAAAAAACGGGATATGAATAAATGATCAGTATTGGGGGATGGATTAAGCTAATCCATAGACGGATTATTGTTATTACAGGGCTTCTCAGTTCTTGTCTTGAGGGGAAGGGTTTAGTGGCAGAACTCAACACTTACGCAGAAGTTTGTATAGCAAAATAAAGCATATCCTTCAGAGAGACTGGAGAGGGCCGCATGAGCCGGAGACCAGCCTGGGCTTCTCCCATTGTAGATTGGAAACAAGTTTTAATTGATGTTGATGACATGACCCTCTTTCTCTCCTGAATCGTGGCTGACTGGACTCTCGTTTTGAGGTACTTATGATGATGATTCTGTAGAAATGCCCATGTGTGGCGGTGGGGAATGTCAGAATCACAATGGAAGCGTTATCATGAAGTCTGATTTTTTGGAGGACGGGGCACTTTGTTCTGGTCCATGTGTGGCAACTGAGAAAGTGTTCTGGCCTCCTTGGCTCTGTTACAACGGGAACAATCTAACTGCAGCTTCAGAATGTTTAACCACAAAGGTGCATTCTGACTGCCAGGAGACACAGCTACCAAGACAAGGCTGCAGTTTCCCTTGGTGATGTCATTTCCAATTCCTTATCGACTTAGTACTGTCGGGTGGAATCTGATAGTGCTATGAAGAGATTTTTGCTAGAGCTTTTGGGGTTTGGGGGTAAATATTTGTGGTAAGAGATCAAGTTAGAAAAAGAATGTAAGGAGCTGGAGAGATGGCTCAGTGACTGAGAAAACTGGCTGCTCTCCCAGAGGCCCCTCATACAGTTCCCAGCACCCGCACGGTGGCTCACAGCTGTCTAACTCCTGAGGAGCTGATGCCTGATTCTGACCTCTGAAGGCACCACGCATGCATATGGTACACGGCACACATGAAGGCAAATACTCATAAACGTAAAATAAATTAATATGAAAAGGAAAAAGAATGTAAAATGGAATACACACTATTTCAATAACATTTGCCATGTATAGTAGACAAACATATAGAAGAAAGCAGGACAGAATAGTATATAGGGCAAACTGCTAGTGGTTATTGTTTGCCTTTATATAATTTTTTCAAGGCACTAAATTCCTGTTACTCTTAAGAACCAAGGAAAGGGGGAAATGCTGTGATTATATTATAATCTCAAAAAATAAAAGAAGTAATAAAATAACCAAATAAATTACAATTAATGGATTGTTCATTTGTTTTCAGAAATTCTTATTTTATCTTAGTTTGATTATGTAACTCCGGCTGATCTGGAACTCAACAGATAGACCTGGTTAGTCTTGAACTCACAGAGATCCTCCAGCCTTTGCCTCCTGAGTACTGGGATTAAAGGCAAGAATTATTACCAAGAATTTTTTTCACTAAATAATTTATTTAATAATCTCTAACAGATTGAGAGGCTTACTGGAGTTCACGAGTCACACAGTTTTGGGCTTTTGTTTTAAAATTGCACAATTTTGTATGTTTTCATCATAAAGAAATACTTTTGAGAATATAGATATGATTAACCTGAACTTCAATGTTTATGTGTATTTAAACATCATCCTTAAATATGTATGTTTCCACTCTAGAGGCAGTGGGACCCGGGAGAATGGAGCCAATAACTCAGGTGGACTACAGTCTCATGCCATAGCCAACTTCATTCAGAACATCAGACAGTTTATACTCTGGGGGGTTCAGAAAGGTCACATGAGGAAAGTTCTCAGGAGTTCAGGCTGTACACAATCACAAGGACAAGCTACACCTGGAGAAACATGTTTCCATAGAGGCCTTTGAATAACCAAAGCTGAAATCGATTCACTCCTAGCCGCTACTCCTGGGAGGAGCCTGAGAACACATTCCAAGAGTAACTCCAACCAAACCAACTGTCAGAGACACCGCTTGGATAGTCCAAGCTGTGATTTTGACGACAGAGTATTTGGCCTCCTCCTCTAATGAGGCAACACAGGTGATTAGGGTGTGGACCCCGGAATCATCCTTTGCTAAGAGGAACTTAATACCAGGGTCAAGGGCACGGGCAAGTGAACCAGCACGTAGGTTCATTACCAGCCAGGTGGTGGCTTATGCCCAAGGTTCCCCTGGACATAGTATCCTCATATGTCAGTTAGGAAGACATTGAGGGCAGAGTAATTGCGATTTTCCTCTCTGTTGTTTGAGACATTTAGGGTATGAGTGTAAACTGAGATCTTCCATTGAGCCAGAAAAACCATCCTGTGTCATATGAATCATGAGGAGTAACTCATCTTTTCAGAAGGATATCTTTATTTGTTTTCATTCTGATTTGGCCTACATGGCCAAAGCTGATTAGACCTGCACAGCCAGAGGCAGAAGCAGCAGGCTTCTGGCAAGTCTTATTTCCCAGCATGCGACTTACTTTGTTGGGATGACCTGTGCTCCATTCAAGGGAACTTCTTGAGCATGGACGTCCTGCCATGCAAGTGTATTATAAATAGAATTCATTTAACTTAAACATTCAATTTTTCATAACCAATTTTATATACCATATTTTAAATATCATTTTACATTAAACAAACTTTTAAGTTTACCTCAAACTTGTTTGCTGTTGGCATACTTGCTTTAGGCTTAATTTTGACAACACACAGAACATTCTATGATGGGAGATAAAATTGGTCTCTACCTCCAAGCTTGTTTCTGGAAATGAATTACATTTGTAATAAGCATGACTGACCATTAATTTGTATATTTTAATTATCTTCAACAATATACGAGAAATTAGTAACTTATAAAGTTGAAATTTTATAACTATCTGTTATAAAGTTTGAACCTTAAAAAATTTAATTCTTGAACTTTAACCATAAATACAGTCCACAGAGAGACTGAGGACCTCATTGTTATGATCTTTTTATAGTGCGCACTTATAAAATGCCAGTTTTCTTATGTGACTCAGTTTCACCAAATAGCTAAAGCTTAACAAAGATAGCAAAACTATCACGGTTTTTTCTGTATGACCCAGTTTTAAAACAAACCATCTTAGGAGCCTGGTGCTGCATCCTTAGTAAAAGGGGATACAGTGATAAGTAGAAGGACATCACATGATCATCTGAACCAAGATGGTGGTAAAGTTACACAGCAGGTTCACTTCCTGATGAGGTCACCAGCCAAGATGGCTGCAAGCCATCACTCCAAGGTGAGCCTGTTAGGACTCCTTATCTAAACAAGAGTTTAGACAAAACTTTTTTCTTCTAAAACGAGAGTTAAAGCCAGGTTACATACATAGTATGCTATAGCAAATCAAGATTCTCTAAACATCCTCCTTAAAGCACAGTCAATGAACTTAGAATTCCTAAAGTACAAAAAGTTAAAGTCTCACCAAAAGTTTTTTTTTTTTAATATTTATTTATTTATTATGTATACAATATTCTTTCTACATGTATGCCTGCAGGCCAGAGGAGGGCACCAGACCTCATTACAGATGGTTGTGAGCCACCATGTGGTTGCCGGGAATTGAACTCAGGACCTTTGGAAGAGCAGGCAATGCTCTTAACCGCTGAGCCATCTCTCCAGCCCTCACCAAAAGTTTTAAAGATAGTAAATAAAAGTATGGAAAAGTGGGGAGAATTCAGAGTTACCTTGCCGCTTGTAACCTCCCCAGGAATGCAGTGTTCCTTTCCCGGCTGTTCTGGGTTCCTCTCTTTTCCCTGTCACAGAATCAGGTGGCCTCCCTGACCCAGGATAGAGGCTTTGGAGGAAATTTAAAAACAACAACAACAAAACTTGGATCTGGAGTAGACGGGCCAAATTCCAACTCCAGAGCCAAGCTTCTCAGTAGAATAAACGCATGAAACAATTTTTTAATATTATCCATACCCAAAAGACATTTGAATCTTTCTTTGTAAGACTGACCTGGTGACATACATCTCCATAGCCGTTAGCATGTGTCTGCAGATGGATAGACAACCTGAGGTGCTTTTACCCCGTAGCTCTTACAAGCAAGATGCAAGCAGGATTTTCCAGACTTGAGAAGACAGACATACAAGTAGAGGGGAAAAAGCATAAGGCAAAAGAATTTCATGTTATCTCAGGAATAATTGTAAAGCTGCAAGTTTGGAGGCTCAGCTGAAGCGGTGGGCATTTGGGCTCTGGGTGTGGTTTTAAGCCAGAGCCTTGAGAGAGATTTACATGAGCTGGGAGTTTTGTGGGGGAGGAGACCTTGCCCACACTACCATTCTGTTTTATGGAATTGTTTAAATCAGTTTAGATACTGAAATTCAAAAGTTCCAAATTTGGGTCAGCAATGGCCATTTGCCCAATGTATATGGAGCCAGATTTCCATTGAAAGTTGAAGGAGAATTGCCAGTTTCAATTCTATAGGAAATTTGGAATGGATGAGAGACCCAAGCAAAAACGGATCAATATCCAATCACTCAGAGCATCCTCCACTTCTCAAAATGACCTAACACCTGGGAAGGGGTTGTCAGTAAGGTGACAAAAGGGAAAGAGACAGAGAGTGGAAAGAAAAGACAGCTTGAGAGAAGCAGGTGACCCTTCTCCCGGGGCCAGGGAGCATAGGAGAGCCAGGGAGGCTTGGTCATGGGTGACCTTGAGTGGCTAGTAGGTCGCTAACCTGGATTTCCTAACCGGGGTTTCGGGCATCATTATGTTAGGTGATCTAAAGCAGCTGTAGAGCCATAGAAGGTGGAAGGATCGACTTGGACTGGTCTTAGGCGGGACCATGCTTATTCACAGCTAGGGGGCATCTTTGTCATTCATGTGTGCAGATGGCCAAAGGCCTACAGAAGAAGATGACACGGGCCCACGTCAAGATGGAAATAACTTACGCAGGCCACAGGGGAAGCTGGGGAATGTGATCTTTCCGCAGGAAACTCTCAGTTGCTATTTTCAGGATTATTTGATCAGGAGACAGATTGGCTCAGGACACCTACTCTTTAAATTATATATACATATATATAATTTGTGTATATGTGTGTGTAATATATATGTGTGTGTATATATATATATATATTTGAGATTATAATTTCCCTTTCATTCACCCCCATCCTCCCGTGTACCACCATCACCCACTTCCTCTACCTCTACTATCTTTCTTTCTTTGCCTCTTTTCTTTAATCATTGTTACGTCTGTGTGTGTGTGTGTCCCTAAATATATAAATACAGCCTACTCAGTCTGTATAATGTTACTTGCATGTATACATTTTTAGAGCTGACCATTTGGTATTAGATGGCGTTGGTGTGCTCTCCCCTGGAGACAAACTATTCCTCCAGCTCCTAGCATTCCTTAGTTGTCTGTAGTTCTTCGTAGTTCTAGGGTTGAGGTTTCTGAGCTTTACCCCTCTCACATCAGCATGTGGGTGCAGGGGTTGTGTTGTCGTGTATCATTTGGAACGGGGCTCCACAACTCTGCGTTTTTATCTCTTGGTTTTCTGTAATGGTCTTTGGGTTAGAAAGAAGAGTCCATGGTGAGGGTGAGAAGCCCTTTTATACACTGTGTCTGGGGAGGACGTGTTGACAGTGTTGATTAGTTTTGCCGGTTCCCACAGCAATACCTGAAGGGAAAACCTGGTATCCACAGAACACAGAATCATCTGTCATTTGGGCCATGCCTTTGATGACGGCCCTGTCACTGGGGGTGAATTTTAGTAGCACTCTGCTGGGCACCAAACACCAAGAATGAAGAGGGAGCTAATATGATTTTATGTCTTCCCCTCCCCGACACTGCCTTCCCCACGTACTCTGTAGAAAAGCTGAGGAACGTGTGCCTGTTTGTGGGTACTTAACAAAAAAGAAGTTTTCGTGAATTACTAGGTCAAGAGGAAGTCCTGGTACAGTCAAGACTGTGAACCTTACTTGGCAGTAAGGAATAAACCAATGCATACGTAAGAAACACCTCAAAAGAACGGGGCCCAGGAGACCTAAACAGAGCCAGGCTCGCATTTGCAGTGGGAAAGTGAGCAGGTTTGTCTCAGGAGAAAGGCAGTGAAGATCTATTAGGGAGGAAATAAAGTCACTGTTGAGGGCTGTTTGTCTTGATAAGATTTGGGCTTCTAAAGCAAACACATCTGCTCAGGTGCATCAAATGTGGGCTTCAGATCTGGGCATCTCCATGTGTGAATTTTGCATTAAGCAGTGAACTCTAGTTAGTGAGGCCAGTGGTATATTAGTCGAGGAAAGTGTATTGGTGACTTGCAAGGACAAAAAAAACCCTGGATAGATAAAGCAAACAAACATAATAAGATGTTAATGACAGAATCCAGGTAGTAGTATTTGCTATAAAATTCTACTTTATTGTATGCCCATGTTCAAAACTGTTCTTTATACATTGGGGGAAAGATGATTAGAATTCTGTTTCTTAAGGCTATGCAGTAGTTGGCACGATGTCTTAAATTGTCTCTATTTGTCACAGGTTGATAGTTTGGTTACTGAAAGCCAACTGACAGGTGCTCTGGAACCGAGTAAAAGAAGAGATATTTACCAAAGGTAATGTGTGCTGCTCATTCTCTCTCTCTCTCTCTCCCTCCCTCCCTCCCTCCCTCCCTCCCTCCCTCTTCCTCCCTCTTGATTTTTTTAGACTCTTTTTTTAAATTTTATTTATTTATTTATTTATTTTATTGAGAAAAGGAGAAAAAAAAACAAAAACAAAAAACAAGTTTCCACCTCCTCCCAGCCTCCCATTTCCCTCCCCCTCCTCCCACCCTTCTCCCCCTCCCCCCACTCCTCTCCCCCTCCCTCTCCAGTCCAAAGAGCAGTCCGGGTTCCCTGCCCTGTGGTAAGTCCTAGGTCCTCCCCCCTCCGTCCATATCTAGGAAGGTGAACATCCAAACTGGCTAGGCTCCCACAAAGCCAGCACATTAAGTAGGATCAAAACCCCGTGCCGTTGTCCTTGGCGTCTCATCAGCCCTCATTGTTCGCCATGCTCAGAGAGTCCAGTTTTATCCCACGCTTTTTCGGTCACAGTCCAGAATTTTGAGGAAGAAGCCTTATCTGGCTCAAACTGGTTGAAAGCCCCTCCCCTTACCCAGGAGCAGCTAAAAATGTCTAATGGGCATGAGCGTCCTTCTGACATCAGAGGACCCAAAACTCACTCTCAGATCCTGCTAATGCAGCCCTTCCTGAACCTATGAAGAGCCCTGAAGGTTGCCTACGTACACACAGACCACTGCAAACACAGACCTCCAGTTACTTAGACTTCCCTTCCAATCGCCTTTCCCCACACCTCAGATCACCAATTAGACCCTATCTCCAGGAAGCCGGTTTAGTCCTGCGGCTCCCCCCAACACACCTGCCATGGGCTTTCTCTGGACCGACAGCAGAGACCAGCCTAGTCTGCATCATGCTCGCAGTCACTCTGTCATTTCCACTTCCCTCCAGTTTCCTCATTTCTTCCACTTTGTAGTTTCTTTGTACTTTCTGTTTTTTATTTGTAGATATAACTACGCCCTCCCCCCCCATAAAATCAGCATAGACGTCAAATCAATACAGTGGTTATCAGTATTCTGCACACCTTGTGATCTGAAGATAAAGCATATGAATATACCATTCTGTATTTGTTGTAAAAATTACACAAGTGCCTGGTGCAAGCCCTGGGCTGATAGCAAGACCAGAGAAGGTTTGATATTATTCTTGTGGCCAGAATCTTTCACTAGTGTGTATTATGGAATAATTGAGTTGATCACACATGACTTGTTAAAATGCCCAATCCTGGCTAATTTAAAGATCAGTGGCCGCGCACAAATCACCTGTGGCTCATATGTCCACGTGACTTTCTGTCCCGCTCCTGTACTGGGACGTGTATGAGAGCTCTACCACTGAGCCATATCCCTGACCAGTTTGTGGTTTTAGTCATTTTTGCAGGTTTTGAGACCAGGGAGTTCCATGTGTTAGGTATAAAATACACCGAGCAACACCCCCAGCCTGTTGTGGCTGTTATTGACAACATTTTATACTGACTTTTAATCCTAAAAGAAAAATGTCCATCAACTGAAATACAGTGCTGCAACAAGGTGAGGGTGTCTCCTGTACAGGACAGCTACCTGTGACACTTCTTTCTCACCAAAGCAGAATGTTTCTGTTATTCCCAAATCCATGGGTCCCACAAAAGCCAACAAAGGAGACCAAGTCCCATATGTAAAAGCAAAGAGCCTTTATTTTAATCAAGTTTGCAAACTCGGTCTCTTCGCATGTCCAAAATATTGGAATATCCGGAGAGCCCCGAGCTCAATTAGAATTGCGTTTTTATAGCAGTAAAGGTGGGGGTGAGGGGTCTTTTAGGTTCAGGACCCCTGATTGGCTGACATTTGTCTAGGGTTGTCCTGGTGAAGTGCTAGCAGGTGTTTCTATCTACAGTGCTTGGAATGCCAGGAATTTCCATTCATGGTCTGCTCTTGGGTGGGGGTGGGGTAATCTTGGTCTGCTAGGCACTGTCTCAGGGTAAACTATTGAGACTGCAGACTCCATTTAAATTTATCGATGGCCAGAGTCCTAGGTGATAATGGTTGGAAGTAAAGGACTTCCTTTCTGCCCAGACTTAGATTATCATGGCTGGCCCCCACAATTTCAGCCATGAGATAATGTCCTGTAAAGGGGTCTCTTTTGCCCTGCATGACTCGTCCTTTCTCTGACAAGCACCAGTACAACGCAGCTGAGCTGCTAGCTACCCCAACCCCGTCAGCCAGCTGCCTTCAGAACTGATCAGTTGCCACGCGGTGGTGGCGCACACCTTTAATCCCAGAACTCGGGAGGCAGAGGCAGGTGGATCTCTGTGAGTTCGAGGCCAGCCTGGTCTACAAGAGCTAGTTCCAGGACAGGCTCCAAAGAAACACAGAGAAACCCTGTCTCGAAAACACAAACACACACCAAAACAAACAAACAAACAAACAAAAAATCAGAACTGATCAGTTATCTGCTGCAACAAGAGAGAGATTCTGTCTGGACAGTCTCTTAAGTTTGATGACTATGTTATGAACTGATTGCTTGAGAACAATCTAAAGAGCAAGAAAGGGTCATTTGGTGAGACAGTGATGACGAGCTCACAGCGTGAGCAGACTTCACTTATGATGCCCAAAGAGTTTAAAAGATGATGTATTGTGTAATAATTTGTTTAAAAAGAAGAAGGGAGGGGGACTGACAGAGTCTGAATCCCAAACTGGCCTTCCAGTCACTGTGCAGCTGAAAAGGACCATGAGTTTCAGCTCCTCCGCTACCACCTTCTGCGGTCTCTCTAGTTTCTACTCCTCTCCCTTCCCTCAAGATAAAATAATAATGACGAATAATGTGGAGGTGACAGCAGGGAAACTTTTCAAACTGTGTGTAAAAATATGGCTGTCAGTGGGTCAGTGTCGGAGTGGAGAGGTAAGGACGGAATTGTGTTAGGAAGAGGAGGCCTGTGTATATTTCATCCTCTGTCTAAGCCGCATACTCAGCACCATGCAAGATTTCTTCGTCATCTTCACAATAGTGCTCTGAGATGCCTGTTAAATGGAAATGTGGAAATCAAATTAGCCATTGAATAAGGAAGACAATCAAGTGTTTGGGGGCACTGAGAAATGCCAGTTCTGTGAGGGGAGGTGCTTAGCTGGACCCCCATGATGTTGGGCCTAGAACTTCCACATAGCAGCGTAGCACAGATCTAGAAGAAGCACACCATACCTGGCAGTGTGACTTGTCCTCGTGACAGTAACTGTAAAAGCTGCTCGGGATGAACCTCTGGCATAGGAAGAATTACCCTAGGATATTGGCCTGAGGAGCCCAGGTTTGGTGACCTGGTCACAGTTCTTTAAAAGCCATTTGTCTTTGCTCGGGATAGTAACTTCAGCTGTCTTCATGTGACAAACCGTATTGTAGGTGAATAGTACATCTTGTTGCTCAGCGACTGAATGATTTCATGAAAATAATTGCCTAATTCTGACAATAGAGAACTGACTTATACTTTATCTTTTAAAAATTTTAGATGTATCCAGTTAAAACAGGCAGTAGATGAAAATAAAAATGCTCTTCAAAAATTAAGCAAGGTAAGTATGATAAATCTCAAATATCCTTTATACAAATCCTTTGAGTGGGAATGAATTGCAGTTGGGCAGTTTCTGGGTTTGCATTAGAGATGAAGTCTAATGCAGTCAGCTCTGAATTGCTCCTCTAGTTTGCTTCTGTTGCTGTGATAAACATGACCAAAGCCAGCTTCAAGGAGGAAAGTTACCTAACTCAAGGTTACAGTCCACCATCAGGGGAAGCCAGGGCAGGGCCTGAAGGCAGGAACTCAGAGGCAGAACCCACAGAGGAATGCTGTAGATGTATTTTTCTTTGGGCTGCAAGCTCACAAACAATGACCCGGAGACTCGTTATTAATTATGAAAGTTCAGCCTATAGCTTAGCTTTTCCCACTAGCTCTTATAACTTAAATTAACCCACTTTTATTTATTTATTTATTTTTATTAAAAATTTCCACCTCCTCCCATTTCCCTCCCCCTCCCCCCACTCCCCCTTCCTCTCCCTCTCCAGACCAAAGAGCAGTCAGGGTTCCCTGTCCTATGGGAAATCCAAGGTCCTCCCCGCTCCATCCAGGTCTAGGAAGGTGAGCATCCAAACAGACTAGTCTCCCACAAAGCCCATCCATGCAGTAGAATCAAAACCCAGTGCCATTGTCCTTGGTTTCTCAGTCTGCCCTCATTGTCAGCCATGTTCTGAGAGTCCAGTTTGATCACATGCTCCATCAGTCCCAGTCCAGCTGGCCTTGTGAGTGCCCATTAGATCAGTCCCACCGTCTCAGTGGGTGGGCGCACTTGCTCATGTTCTCCTTCCTTCTGCTCATTTGGACCTTGGGAGCTCAGTCCAGTGCTCCAATGTGTAACCTGCTTTTATTAATCAGTGTTTTACCACATTTTTTTTATTACCTTTCTGACTTGTTCTGTGTCTCCTGGCATCTCCTCCAGGATTAGATTCATCCCCAGTTCCTTTCTTTGTCTGGAAGTCCACCTATTCTTCCTGCCTAACTATTGGCCATTTAGCTTTTTATTAAACCAATCACAGCGACATATCTTTACACAGTCTAATCAAATATCCTACAACAGAATGCTGCTCACGGCCTGCTCTTAAACTCACATCCAGCCCCCATTCTTATACACAAGCTCACCTGCCTGGGCTGGGCCCTTCAACATCAATTCACAGTCAAGAAAAAGTCCTTCCAGGTGGTGGTGGCACACGCCTTTAATCCCAGCACTCAGGAGGCAGAGGTAGGCGGATCTCTGTGAGTTTGAGGCCAGCCTGGGCTACAGAGTGAGTCCCAGGGCAGGCTTCTTGAAAAACCAAAAGAGAAAAATTCCCCCAGTCATGCCACAGGCCAGGCTGATGGAGGCAGTTCCTCAGCTGAGGTTCCCTTTGCAAGGTGCGTCAAGTGGACAAGCAGAATCAGCCAGCACAGTTCCCTTAGCTTTGTTATGAGAGCAGAGCAGCCATGACCTCAGCTAAGTCTCTCTGATCACATTACCCAGCATCGCCAACTCAGGCAGCCTGGAAACATCTACTCACAGGGTTCCCCTTTCTTTTACATTGGATTAGTTGTGTGTTAACAGTTAAGAAACACTTCTGTGAGGGGAGAGTACCTGGCTGAGAGGCCTCTTGATGACACAGTGTCACTCATATCAATGACTTTACAAAAGAAAGATGAACAAGAATTTGCTCTTGGCAGTCCTGGGATTTTTAAACATGAACCAGAGTTTCCATGGTGTCCAGGGCTAAAGCCCCATGGAGCATCTGAAGTGGAGCCACCTGTTCTGAAGGCTTGGTCCTGCACCTGACCATCTGGTCTGAACCTTTCCGATTGTACAGAACTCAGTGTCAGAGACAGGCCAGTCCCTTAGGCAGAGAAAATGTAACAACAAAATGATGCTCTCAAGGGGCAAGAGACCTTTCTTTATCAGTCAGTGTTGGAATCTAGAAATAAGCTTTTCTTATTTTTGTACTGCCCAAACCTGTCTCATACTGATTATATAAGATCTATAATATATATCAAGGAAGCAAGAAAGCCCAAAAACGTTTGAGTCATATAATTTTATTTTTCATTTGGTTTGAATTCCAAGTCAATGAACTATAGACTCTTTCTTATCCTCCAATGTAAATGTAATCTTGTCTTACAGCATTTATTGGAGTTTTGTTATTTATTTATTTATTTATTTATTTATTTATTTATTGTGTGCGTTTGTTTTTTGAGACAGAGTCTCACTATATAGTTCTGGACATCCTGGAACTCACTCTGTAGACCAGAGTGGCCTCAAATTCAGAGTCCCCCTTCCTCTGCCCACTGAGTGCTGGGATTAAAGGTATACACCACAACAACTTGCTTCTTTTATTATTTTGTAAGAATTTTTTTGTGTGTACGAATGTGTGCCTGCCTGGCTATATGTGTGTTGCTATGTCTGCAGTTCCCTTGGGTACCAGAAGAGGTTATTGGATCCCTTACAACTGGAAGTATAGGCAGTTGCAAGCTGTCACATGGGTTCTGGGAATTAAACCTGTTTCTTCTTCTAGAGCAGTAAGCAGTCTTAATCACTGAGCCATCTCTCTAGCCCTGTGGTTATCCTTTGAAATTAAATATATTTAGGGAACCTGGGGTTGGTTTTCCAATGAGTCAGGTCCCTGTTCTCTCACAGGCTGATGAATCTGCACCTGTCGGGAACTATGAGAAGAGAAAGGAGGAGGAGTACAGTCTTCTGGAGAAGCTGACCTGCCAGCTGCAGGAGCTTGCTGTGGGCGTCAGCAAGAAGGACACTCTCAAGTATGCTCCCTTCCTCCTTAAGTCATATATATATATATATATATATATATATATATATATATATATATATCTGGTTAGGAATAGAGACATACAGCAGCAAGAACAAAAAATGTCACAAACACTACAGGCAATTAAATGTGTGTGTTGGGGATTCCAGAACGTCTTAGCTCCTGTGAGCGATGCTAAGAGGCATCCTAGTCTCTGCCTTCAGACTGTATTCTAGCTGGAGCACTAGACTGAAGAGCTAAATAAAACACTGTTAGGAAATGCGCATGCCACCTTAAAGCGAGGCTTGATGCAAACAAGGAAAGTGGTTTAGGTTGTCTACTTACATGACCCCCTCTTTCAAAGAATGTGAATGTTGTTGGAACATTGAAAGCAGAAACATGTATTTTTTTTTTTGTTGGAAAGAACATTAATAATAGTTTTTACAAATTACAGAACAAAAGTCCTGTTGTGGGAACAAACCCAGTTGTGGAGAGAGAAAAAAAATCAATTTTTGAGCCTCTTCAAATGCTATTCCTCAACTCTTTGCTATGGGGTCTTGCTGTGTAGTTCAGGGTGGTCTTGAATTTGTAGTCTTCCTTTCTCAGCTGCTTCAGGGCTAGGATGATGGGCATATGCCGCCACGCCCAGCTTGTTCTCCAGCCTTTTACACTGAACTCTAGGTGGAACAATGGATATACTTGCAAACATTCTAGGATTTTTTTTTTCTTTCTAATATTGAGAATGACAGAGTAGCCAGTGTTGTGTTTCTGTTCCCATTAGAAACAACTGTTAAGGCTAGGCAGTGGATCCCAGCCCCAGTGGAATAGCCCTTCACCACTCATTAAAAAAATGTCCTACAGGTTTCCCTACAGCCTAATCTTTTGTTTTGTTGTGATTTGACTTTGGTTTTGGTTTTTGGTTTTGGTTTTTCGACACAGGGTTTCTCTGTAGCTTTGGAGCCTGTCCTGGAACTAGCTCTTGTACTAGCCTTGAACTCACAGAGATCCACCTGCCTCTGCCTCCCAAGTGCTGGGATTAAAGGTGGTCACCATCACTGCCTGGCCACCTACAGCCTAATCTTCCTCCCAGATGACTCTAACTTATTTCAAATTGACATAAAATTAGCATCACGATAGTCAAGTCTTATTATTTGCAGTAGTTATGTTCTATAAAGTTATTAAGGACACTGACTTAGAGATTACTAAGTAATTATACTCATGGGATTTATAGATTTAGATTCCTGTAAGCTTCTAGCCACACTGTTTTCAACAACAGAGTAATACACAGGATTGTTTACATGTGTTTCTGTCTAAAGACATAGCATGCAAGCATGTGCTTGCACACACACACAGATTTATTAACATGAATCCATAGCCAACAGAACTGTAATTTACACGTGAAACGTCTTACCTAACCCTTGTACCTCTCTGAAGGCAAACAGCTTTCTCATACTTAGAAACTCTCCGAACACTCTGGTAACCCGTTGTGGAGACATTTAAGCAGCAAACACAGTGATACCACAAAAAGGAAGAAGACATAATGCTAAGCAGACTGCAAAGGCCCCTGTTCACCCATGGAAAGCCGAAGGAGAAGACGATGTGGCTGTGGTCAGCCAGAGGTGGAACTGCGCACTGTTCGCTCGCAGTTGCTGCTGCCTTGGGAAGTCCACAGCTGAGCACATAGGTACTACACAAGCTCGTTCTATTTTAGCAAGCGAACAGATGCACAGATGTGGAAGCTAAAGTTAGTGAGGATTGGCCATGTGCTGTACGAGCACAACCCTGGTACAAAGGAGTTGATTGTAATTCTATCAGCTTGAGATTCTTTTATTTTTGCTGATGATAAAACATTAATGCAGATAAGACTATGATAGTTTAGATTACATTATAATACACACATTAGGAAAACATATAAACAAAAAGGTGGAATGCTAAAAATTAATAAACAAAAAAATTTTAAAGAGAAAAAGAGACAAAAAAGTGCACATGAGACAAAGGAAACTAAAGGGTAGCATGCTTAGACATAAGGTGGCCACTTAGACAGCTAGAGCAAAGGTGAGTGGACTGGTGTTCCACCTGAAAAAGAGATTGTCAGGTTGGCCTTGGCTTTGGGGTTCTTTGTTTTGTTTTGTTTTTCTGTAGACCTACATATGTGTACTGGTAATAGGAGTTATACACTAGTTACAAATTATAGATAACTTCAAAAGGAAAAGTGAAAAGATATATTACATGCAAATGCTAAGAAAAGCTAAGTAAGGGAGTTAGTTACTTAACCGGGCAAAGTAGACATCTAGGCCCAAAGTATTTACCACAAACAAAGGACATTTTGTGTTTATAGAAGAGTAAGTTCAGTAGGGGAAAAAAAACCCTAATAACATAGACTCGAATGTCTAAAGCCAGGGTTGCCAGAACTGCTTGTAGGTCAGGAATAATCCATGGTTCTCAGCAACCTTGACTGATAACATCGGTGTAGATGGTGTAGACCTCTGTGCCCAAGGATACAATGCGCTGCTGACCCCACCGCAGCGGGGTTTAGGTCCCAAGACCAGGAAGGGGCATCGGTGCAAAGAAGTGTCCAACCACCAGATGAGTTTGGCACAAGTGGCCCACTCCAAATAGCTCAAACCATCTTTTTTATACTTCAAAAATAAGTATGTTTTTCCTACCCTTCAGCATTAGCCTCCAGTAAAAACAAATATGTTTTTCCCCAACTTTTACAGGCAAACAACTTTTAAACCAAAAGCAATGCTGAGCATTTTGTTAGATTGGCCAAATATCAAGCCAGGCATATCATGGAATAGACATGAGCACACATTCCCAAGAACAACAATAGCATTCAAAGCTTAATAAAGCATCTTTACAGAAATGGGGGTAATTTACCATAAGCTGCTTGCATACAGTTAGCTCGAATGCTCCCAACTGTTGCCTTGTCCTACAAAAGGGTCCTGCATGCCTAAGCTTTCTACAGAGGGTGAGCTTTGATAAGGCACTCTTTTTCCATCTTAATGTTTTTTTTCCCAAAATTAAGAGACATAGTTAATGTCCCCTTTGTTGCCTCCTTATATGTGCCTGTTAACTTTTATTGCCCCTGTCCTACTTGCACTGAATCAGAAAAGTTCCCAGGGTCTAGGGTGACAGCTGGTGTTTATAGATAAGAAACCTGAAAGAAAGAAAAAGAAACCTGAGAAGCAAAGAATTTTAGGGGAAAACATTTGAGAAAAAAAATGTTTCTGGAAGTGATCATATCTGTCCCATATGCGACTGATGAAGTGAAAATAAAAACAAGACAAAACAACAACAACAACAACAAAAAAAACCTGCCAAGAGAATCGTCAATATTATGGGACAGAAGAGAGCATGCAGGTCCCAGCACACTCTGTGCTATGTCAAGGGCCGCTGATCCTTGTTGAGTGAGAGACCGTCTCCACCAGCCTTGTCTCACGGAGACCCACTGGGCAAGCATTCACATGCTGCTCTGAAACTCGGTGACCCAGCGCCCAACAAAGTGCAGTGCACAGGATCCATCGCTTGTGAATTGGGTGAACTGCAGGCGCCCCAAACACTTGTCACTGTGTTTCAAAGAACTGAATCTATGTCATGGGTGTTGTTTGAAATCTTTGAATTATGTTAAAATTCAATGACAAAAGAAGTAGAAATCACCAATGTTGCAAATTAAATCAAACACTTAAATATAACTCATGAGCCAAAGAAAATATTGCAGTGACAATTAGAACATGGTGGGAATAAAAATGAATGTGGCGTGTGACCTACAGCCAAAGTGGTACTTAGGGGGAAACGCTTAGCTGGAATGAGTAGTTTGGAAAGAAGATTGAAAATCAGTTGTTAGAGCTTCCAAATTAAGAAGCCGAAGAAGAAAGGAAGGAGCCAAATAAACTCAAGAAAGGAACAAAAAGGCCATGAAAATGAGAACAGATAAGCAAAGAGATCAACAAAGACAAAAAGTCATGGTTTCTTTTTCTTACGAGAAATAATTGCAGCTCTTTCTGAGCATGGTGGCACATATCTGTAACCCCACACTTGGGAGGCTAAGGCCAGAGGATTGTGAGTGGCCATGGACTGAGGTTGTAACTTACTAGTAGAACATTTTCCTAAAATATGTAAGGCCTTTGATTCGATTCCCAGCACTACAAACACAAAACCAACTAATCTAACTCAAGATTGTTCAAGGAAGGATGGGTAGAGACAGAATTGAAACACAGGGCCCATGCTGCGAGCACTGTATGAAGATGCTTGAGCAGTGTGTGCGGGGTGACTCCAGAGCTGGAAGACAGTCTAGCGCCTCAGCTTCTTCACCCCCAGTCCTTCTAGCCAACTAGAGGTCAACTCGATGGTGGAAACTCTCATCCACATTCTTCTACTACGTCTTTTTCCTTCTAGCTCCAAATATGGAGCAGCTTTTGTCCATCCAAGCTTTCTCTGCTCACTCTGTGCCTGGATGTTACGTCATGTATCCCACTGATAGACTTGTTTCTTGTAGAGACCAGACACACAGTGACAAAGAGGATGAGGACTTGACCGAAGAAGATGAAGAAGAAACTGAAGACACCGGTGGAGAGGAAGAAGAATCAGAAGGAGACGAGGAAGAAAAGCAGGAACAAGACTCCCCCAAACAAGCAGAAATCATCACGTACTTTGCTCTTGGGGACTTCGCTGCTCAGCAGGCTGGGGACCTGACATTTAAGGTAGGTAGTTAGTCTGCAGCCTAGCCAGGGCAAGCGCATCCCTAACAGAAACTCCTGAGAGCTGTGTACTTGCCCTTCACAGTCCTGAGAATAAACCTTCTTTATTCCATAACTTGGAAGTAGCACTCATAGGAGGTTCTTTTATTAAAATTTTCCCTTCTAAAGATTTTCTTTTCAAAATATCTGTAATTTTTATAGCTCCTAATTCAGGGTACATGTTATAATTGAGGCATACATGAAATTACTCAACTCAGGCAGATCCTGTAGGTTGAAACAATAGGCATGATTCATGTTGTTAGAGGCAGTTCTTTAGTAGCCTGGCACTGTGCACACGCCTTTACTCCTAGCACCCAGGAGGCAGAGGCAGACAGATCTCTGTAAGTTCAAAACCAGCCTGGTCTACATAATGAGTTCCAGGCCAGTCAAGGCTATGTAGTGAGACTTTGTCTCAAAAACAAAATACACACTCCCCTTCTCCCCTGTCAACAAAAGGCCTTCCTTCCAGTCACTTATGCTTGGTCTGTGCATACATAAGTAGCAGGAGGGTGAGAAAATAAACTCATGGATTGCTTTCTCAGTGATGGAGAGCGAGTCATGGGATTTATGCATGCTAGGCAAGCACTTCCCCACTAAGTTGGCCTGGCTTAGACTGGTGGGTTTTGGGGTTTTGTTATGTTGTTGTTGTTTTTTTGTTTTGTTTTGTTTTGAGTGTGTGTGTGTGTGTGTGTGTGTGTGTGTGTGTGTGTATTTTGCTTGTTTTTCAAGATGGTTTTTCTGTCCTAGCTGTCCTGGATCTCGCTTTGTAGACCAGGCTGGTCTTGAACTCACAGAGATCCATCTGCCTCTGCCTCTGGGTACTGGAAGTAAAGGTGTGTGCCACCACCACCCAGCTAGATGTGTGGTTCTTATAATTTTGGTTGTGAGCCCAGCCTTTAATGGCTGAGCCATCTCTCCAGCTGGAGTTGTGGTTTTTAAAGAAGCTTACAGCTTTCTGTTGTGAATATAAGTTGAGAGTCTTAAAGAATATGCCAATTTTAGTCCTTATAGTTATAAAATTCCAAAATTAAATGACAAATATGACATAAGTGTATTATGTAGCCAATGTATTTACATTTTAATTCATAGAATTATTTTAAGCTCTGAAGAATGCCATCAGTATTGGACAGAATGTATATTCTAAGAAAGACTTTGTTTATCAATACCTTCAATTGTAGAGCTTCTAAGATCATCAAAGATGGAATATATATCAGATAGTAGTGGTGCACACCCTTAATCCCAGCATTCAGGAGGCAGAGGCAAGTGGATCTTTTTGAATTCAGGGCCAGCCTACTCACAAAATGAGTTGCAGAACAGCCTGGGCTGTTGCACAGAGAAACCCTGTCTCAAAAAAGAACCCAAAAATGGAATATACATACATATATACATACATACATACATACATACATATATATTTACCCTGGTCTCACTGTGTGTCTCTGGCTGGCTTGGGACTCACTATATAGACTAGGCTGGCCTCAAACTCAAGAGATCCACCTCCCTCTGTCTCCCCAGTATTGTAATTAAAGATATGTACTACCATACCTGGCTGGTGGATTATATTTTTATGTGTGGATAAATGTAATTCAAAATGTGAATTAGGATATGTATTAGACAAGTACTATCTTTGCTTCAACATATGGTTTAATTTTAATTTCACAGAACTGATTTTCCTCAAGAATTCACATGGTGCTTCTGAAAAATACTTTCCAAAGAGAGAGTCACAAATTCAATTTTTCTTATGTAATAATCAAAGTGTTGGCATAGCATGATACCTTCAGAATGATAGTAAAGGAGCTGGAGAGATGGCTCAGCAGTTAAGAACACGTGCTGCCCTTACAGAGGACACAGGTTTGGTTTCCAGCTCCCACATTGTGGCTCACAGCCTGTAACTCCAGTTCTAGGAGATCCACAGCCCTTTCTCACTTCCATGGATATAAGGCATGTGTTGGTACACAGACATGCATGCAGGCAAAACATTCAGACACACATACACACACAAAATAGTGAAGAGGTGCTACTCATTTGAATATAAGCTGTGTGTGTGTATGTGTGTGTGTGTGCGTGCGCTAAGCAGCCAATGAAGTGTGTGTGTGTGTGTGTGTGTGCGCTAAGTAGCCAATGAAGTGTGTGTGTGTGCGCGCGCTAAGTAGCCAATAAAGTGTGTGTGTGTGTGTGTGCGCGCTAAGTAGCCAATGAAGTGATTCTTTCATAGTCACATAGAGTCGGTAGTAGAGTGTGATGGACTTTATTTTCAAATGGGACTAAATAATTAATAAGGCTTATTTGCTTATTTTACTTTAGTAGGAACATATTTTGAAGCATTTATAATGAAATATTGTTCATGGTTACTGAGTTCTTGTTCAGTTTCTACTTTGTTTTGTTTAAGAAAGGGGACATTCTCCACATAATCGACAAAAAGCCTGATGGTTGGTGGCTGGCCAAGGATGCTGAAGGGAATGAGGGTCTCATTCCCAGAACCTACTTGGAGGTTAGTCGTGCTCATTTGTGCCTTTCCTGCTACTAAGTGTTTCTGTTCTGATGGTGATAAGGCGTGGAGCTGTACTTCTGACCTGTTAGCAGCCATGGTGAGTAGGGGAAGTGCTGTGTATTAACTGCCTGCCTCCTGGGCCCCCATCATAAACTCTGGAACACTCCCATCATGAAGATGCCATGGGGGTTAGTGCTGTTTTCAAGTACCGGCCATCTTAGTTTTGAGACCGTCTCTCACTGGGTTGCCAAGTAGGCCACCAAGTCCTGGGGATCTGCCTGTCTCAGCCTCCCCAGTGCTCAGTAACCATTATTGCAGTCTGAAATTCTTTCAGCATTGAGATGGGGAGATGGAGAGCAAGCAGCTGCTGTGGTGATAATCCACACAGTCGTTTTTGGATTTGATTTATTTCACCAATTTGCCATCCCCTGGGAATGTTTTCTTATATGTTTGACAGTGCTGGCTGTAGTAATCAAAGCCAATCTCATTATTGTTCTGTTTGCATTTATTAAACTCCTTGTTTTCTACTTATATCTTTCCTTATTGAATGTAACAGCTGCTATGTTATTAATGAAGATGTTAGCCTTCAGACATTTGTGTCTGATATTTTTGTTGACTTCCAGCTGTGTGTATTTTTGTTATGTAAACCTGTCAGTGTGTTCACTCATGACTTTGGTTTTACATTTGATATTACTTCTGAAAAGGGCTTTCTTATTCCATGATTATCTTCTTCCAGCACTTTCACTGATCCTTTTCTTAATTTTTAATTTAAATTCCACCTAACATAAACAGATATGTGATTTATGTTGGCTATAAAACTTGTCTCCTTCTCTCTCTCTCTCTCTCCCTCCCTCCCTCCCTCCCTCCCTCCCTCCTTCCCTCCCTTTCTCTTTCTGACAGGAACTTGCTGTGGAGCCCAGGCTAGCCTAGAATTCATGATCCTCCTGACTCAGGTTCCCAAGTTTTGAAATTACCATTCCTTCCTGTCATTTTTTTCAAATAGTGAAATTTGCAAACACGTGTTCCGTGTTCCCCATCACATACAAGTATTCTCATCCATGACAGGTCTTCTTTAAAACACTGGTACTTTTGTTGATTGATTTTGTATTGCCTGACACTCACTTTGCATGTCCTCAATTTTTCAGCCATATAATAAAAAAGACAAACAAGAATCGAGTGAAGAAGGCAGCAAGGAGGGCAGCGAAGAGGATGTGGAGGTGGTGGATGAAACTGCGAACGGAGCCGAAGTAAAGCAGAGGTAACGAGGTGGGAGAGGGCAGTGGGGTAGCATAAAGAAGCCTGTGCTGCCTGCCTGTGTGCACGCGTGCTTGGAGCCATGCACCTTGCTTTTTGATACTGGGTCTCTCTGGGACCTGGAGCTTGCTCACTGAGCCCCAGGCACCATTCTGTCTCCACCTCCCCAGCTCTGAGATCAGTGCATACGCTTGGCTTTTTATGTCAGCTCTAGGGAACTGAACTCAGGTCTCCACACTTGCTTGGCAAACATTTTACCAAGTAAGCCGTCTCCAGCCCCAGAAACTCTTGGTTTTATTTTTACTATCATAAATAATTCTGTGTCACAGCTCAGATGGAAAGGGATCCTGGCAGTTGGGAGCCGGAGAATACTGAGTGTTACAGCTCGGGTGGACGAGGGCTCTGGCTGTCGGCAGTCAGCAGTCGGGAGTCCTGGAGCAGCACAGGTCACAGTAAGCGTAGCAGCTTACAGCCCTGCTGTAGGAAAAGGTTTCCCCAACATAACAGCTCTGCTCCAGTGTTCTGGAGTGTAGCAAATCTTCCCCTGCTCCAAAGTGTAGCAGCTCTGTTCTGCCAGAGGAAGGTTTCCCCAGTGACATTTCTGGCCAAACTGTTACAGCCCTGCTCTGGTGAAAGAAGGTCTCACCCAAACCCGGTTCAAGAGATTTATTGGGAAGGAAGAATCCAGGAGTGTGGCTGCCTCTTCCAGGAAGGGAAGAAGAGCAGCCCCAAACTGAACAGGCACCGGGCTTATATATGGCTTCTTAGGGGTGGAATTTTCCCAGGGAGAAGAGGGATTGGTTTTCCCTGCTCAGGGATTGGATAGTTTAGTTGGTTAGGGGCAGAGATGGCTGATCTCAGATCCAAATTTGTTTCTTTCACTGACTCTGATTCTAGGGCCAAAGTGTGTTTCTTTGGCACTGGTTTCAGAGTCAGGGTGTATTTCTTTGGTTCTGGTTTCAGGGTTAAAGTATTCTTTTCACTGGCTCATGTTTGAGCCAGCGTGTTTCTTTCACTGGCTCTGATTTCAGGGCCAAGCTGGGCTTCTCTGGCTGGCCCTTTTCCCCTACAAATTCAACACTTTCATGAAATGGAGACATGTGCTGCTACTTTAATTTTGTAATGATTTTTGGGGTATTTAGTTCTAGCTTGGCCTCCTCTTTAAGACAACTGTTTAGTTTTCAAAACTGATTGATGATTACATACTTCTTTGCATGCCCGGTTGGAATAGGTGTACCTGGTCTCTGTGCTGACCTTGCTCCTTTGTCTCCCTAGAACTGATTCTCACTGGAGTGCTGTTCGAAAAGCCCTCTCAGAGGTTGGTTATCAACTGTCTGGTGTTTTGTGTCTAATAATAGTGATGTAATAGCAAGTAAGATACATTTGGTTTGTTACTTGGTAGTTCAGACTGAGTTCAGAGCAGAATAGAGACTGGGGGACAGCAGAGATCATAGCAGATGCAAGGTATACCGAGCATAAGGCATCTCCTGCCTGCTGGGCACATGATCCAAATAGCGTTTCTCTTTAGGTCCTTCTGTGTGAGAAGTAGAGCATCTCATCTGTGATATGATTTAAGAGCTTGGGATTATCCTGTGTTCCTCCGGGAGTCTTCTATCATTTTGGGGAAACTGATATTAGATTTCAACTATTTGAAAAACATAAAAAAAGACATCAGAATAAGAAATGACCCATAATTGTATGAAGAAATTATATAACATAAGAAAATCCTTCCTCTGAGCCCCTAAGCCATCTCCATTAACAGTGTACCGAGTCGCCTTCCTGACTCTACTCCCTCCCTTCATTACAAGGACGTGCTTGTGTGTGGGCGGGCAGAAGTTCACATGTGCAAAGCATCCGTCAATTCCAAGGTGTGGGTCAGATGCACTAGTGACCATTTGTTCACATGTGCCATGGAGCCGCCGGCATAGAACTCAGAGCTCTGTACTCTAGTCACTATGAAGATCAAATTCGTTAGAGAGACCAGGGTTCATGGTGAGTGTCACCCTCGAGGAATTGGGGGCGACACTGCAGTATTTCTTACCTCGAAGGCTGTGTTTTGTATTTTTCTCTTTTGGGTTATGATTGAAATGGTGTTGAGGTATTACACAGACGAAGAGAGGAATGAAAATAAGTCTATTTCCTTTTCCTCTCTTCAGCAGATAAACACGACTGAAACGTTAGCCACCATGGGAGCCATTCCTGCAGGGTTCCGGCCATCCCTGCTCGCCCAGCTGCTGGATGAAGGTAACATGGGGCTTTCTGTCTCCACTCTTGTAGTTAAGCAGTCAAAACTGAACTTTAATTTTTCTGTTATTGTCAGAAAAGCTGAAGATCCTAAATCTACCCCTCCCATGTGTGTGTCTGTTTAATGCACCTGCATGTGCATGTGTGTTCCTTTGTGATGAGGCCAGAGAACACCATTTGCCTTCCCAAATTGTTTCCTACTGTATTTTTTGAGGTGAGGCTCCCTCACTTAGTTTGGCTACACTTGCTAGGCAGCAAGCTCCAGGAATCCCCTCCATTTCTGCTCTCAAGCACAGGGACCACGGGTGTGTACTGCTGTAGTACACCTGGCTCTTGCCTGTGTTCTGAGGGATAGAACTGAGGTCCTCATGCTCATGTGTAGGTGGATTTTTCTGTCCCCCCTGCCAGCTCCCAAATCATGACATGGAGAGTCCTTATTAATTATAAAAGCCCAGCTGATAGCTTAGGCTTGTTCCTAACTACCCCTTATAACTTAAATTAGCCCATCTTGAATCATCTGTGTGTTGCCATGTGACTGTGGCTTTCACCTCTTTTCTTGCATGTCTATTCCTTTTAGTCAGTTAGTGACTCTATCCTTCTTCCCAGCTTTCTCTCTGCCCCGAATCCATTCAGCTTTTTTTGCTTATTTGTTTTTGTTTTTCGAGACAGGGTTTCTCTGTAACTTTGGAATTAGCTCTTGTAGATGAGGCTGGCCTTGAACTCACAGAGATCCACCTGCTTCTGCCTCCCAAGTGCTGGGATTAAAGGTGTATGCCACCACCGACTGGCTGTGTTTTGTTAAACCCATCTGAGTGACAAATCTTTACAGTGTACAAAATGATCAACATTTCCCCCTTTTTGTGTAAAGGAAGGGTTTTAACTCTAACATAATAAAATTATAAACAAGAACAAGGGGCTGGAGAGATGGCTCAGTGGTTAAGAGCATTGCCTGCTCTTCCAAAGGTCCTGAGTTCAATTACCAGCAACCACATGGTGGCTCACAACCATCTGTAAAGAGGTCTGGCGCCCTCTTCTGGCCTTCAGGCATACAGACAGAATATTGTATACATAATAATTAAATAAATAAATAAATATAAAAAAATACAAAAAAAAACCAAGAACAATTATCAGGTAAGGATTATATTTACAGTGTCCAGTTCATTTGTATTTGGCATATTTGGAGAAAATATTCCATTATCTATCCTGTCTTGATGAGTCCAAAGCTCTGTGCCTAATTTACCTTCTATCATAACTAAGGAAAACTATAACTATGACTATCTAGTCTTAAACTCCATCAACAACCCCAGAAAGATATATTGTTACCTTAATAAACAGGAAGTACAGATCAAACAACTTCCAAAACTATAGAAATGACAGAGATATCTGTCTTCCTGGACAATCACTCCAGGTTCCTCTGTAGCATTAGGGCATCCATCTTAGGCCTACAGGTCTAGAATATCTAACAAACTTTTCTGTAAAGCAGGAATTTTGAAGGACTGTCTCACCTTCTATTGGCAAAATTAGACAGTCTTTTTCCTTTGTACCTGCTTGTCCAGTTTGTACAGCATATTGTCAGAAGTCAAGGTAAGAACAGCCCCCCCCCCCAGTGGCTAACACATTGAAAACAAACTTCATTTAGAGGTTTTTTGATGTCTAATATCTTTTCTAAAGTAAATTGATGTTGCCAGGAGCAGACATATTTCATTCTCACGAAAAGCTCTATGTTAATAAAACATTTTAAATGCTTTAAATATTCTGTAGGCCTTTGAAGTATTTGAAGATCACCTGTCTATCTAAAATATATCTCTGATTTTTAAAAACATACCTAACATGACTACAAATTTGATTGTAATGGGTGATTAGCTACTAACCTATATTTCTTTATTATCCAAAATAGTTTGTAACAACTTTGAAGGACTAGAACTTTGTTACATTGTTAAGTGAACTGTATATGTACAACACATTAAACAAGAGTGGAAATGTCTATATAGTATGTTCTAACAAAAATTGCCTTAAATTTGTATATGTATACAAAATCCATACCAATGTAAAATATGAGACTAGTGGTTGTTCAAAAGTAGACTCAGCATTCTATCATTTTATGCCATCATTTTTATACTATATCCCCCCTTATCTCTTCAGAAAGAGATCCCTGAATCTAATCTTATTTTCTCAGGTTTTTCCCTGGCCATGACCAAAACCAACTTGAAACCAACCCCCACTTAATGATGACAAACATCTATAACCCACTGAATGACCAAAAACTACCCACCCCATCTCTTAGGGATATGGATGTTACATTCTTTATACTGTTTCCTGATATCTGGGGATGCTGGCATCTTTGGGGGACCCTGAGACTATTAGGATGATGGTCAAGTACTGACTAGACTAGTTTATGAAGCTGGACCATCTTAGCCAGCAGCCTTGAAGCTGTTCTGGATACAGAATTCTGAGGAAACTGCAACAGAAGGCACCCTGAGATCCTGGATCACCTGGGCTACCCATTGGTAGTCTGATACCCTTACTCTGAAAACACACAAACTTTCAAAAGTACCATATGTATCTGTATTAACACAAGTATAGAATGTGCATGTGCACAAGTCAGTTAAAGATGATTTTTTTGTTTTATGTTTGAGCAGGTAAAAGGCATCTATCAACTTTATAATTTGTTTGTACTGTATAATAAAACTGTAATATAAATCCCTATTCATGTTATATGAAAGGATGGCATATATAATAATGTATAATGAGTCATGAGGACTCTGGAGCCCACAAGATTTATCATGTCTAATCTCACCTCAGAGCTGTTCCCATATCAAGGAATCGGCTTACAAGTTACCTGTCCTGTAGTCCTTTTTTTGGTTTCTTCCCCTGTTACTGAGGAGGTTTCCCCTGTTAAAATCTGATCTCTTAATCTGTAATGAATCCACAGCCTTTTATGTTCTGTGGAAGCAAAAGCATAGCCTCTTCTCTAACACAACATGTTTTTTTGACTTCCATTTTGAAGTTAAGACATCTTCAAATATATAGGTTGGTTTAATTTAGCAATTTCCATAGTCTAATGTCTCATTGGATTATGAGCTATATCTTGTTCAATCAAGACTCCCTGTGTATTTCCATCTCTACATGGATTATCCTCCTTTTGTATTACTTTTCTCTCTCTTTAAAGACTTTATTATTTTTAAACTACTTTTCTTTTTGTTTTGTTTTATTTTTCGAGACAGGGTTTCTCTGTAGCTTTAGAGCCTGTCCTGGAACTAGCTCTTGTACACCAGGCTGGACTCGAATTTTTAAACTACTTTTCTATGACTGTCTATACCTATTTTTTCCCTTAGGCCTATACACATTGTTAAACACACTGTAACCTGTTTAGAGATTTTTCTTTCTGAACCTGCTTTATTGCGTATCTGTAACCTTTTCTGTCTACATGAGCAAAATCTGAAACCCACCATTTGGCTTAGCCCATGGTGCACTGGCCGCTCAAGCACGCAGGAAACTGCTGAGAGATGTGTCTCTGTATTGCGGCAAGCACGAGAGACACAAGAATAGGAAACTGCATTTTCTCAATTTTTGTGTGTTTAGAACCTTTTTAAAAGCTTTTTCAGGTCTTACATGAATATACATGGGCAAATGTCTGGTGTCATTTGTAGGTGGACTTTTCTATCCCTCTGCCAGCTCCCAAGTCATGACATGGAGACTTATTATTAATTATAAAAGCTCAACTGAAGCCAGGCAGTAGTAGGGCACACCTTTAATCCTAACACTTGGGAGGCATAGGCAGGCAGATCTCTGTGAGTTCAAGGCCAGCCTGGTCAACAGAGTAAATTTCAGGACAGGCTCCACAGCTACTGAGAAACCCTGTCTTGAAAAAAACAAAACGAAAAGAGAAAGGAAGGAAGGAAGAAAGAAAGAAAGAAAACAAAAGCTCAGATGATAGTTTAGACTTGTTTCTAAGTAGCTCCTATGATGTAGGATTCCCCTCTGTATGCTATGAATACCATTGGTTAATAAAGAAACTGTCTTAGATCTGCACAGGCAATAGAGGTAGGTAGGGAAAACTAAATTGAATGCTGGGAGAGAGAAGGAGGAGTTAGGAGAAGCCATGGAGCTGCTGCCAGAGACAGACATGCCAGAACTTTATGTGGTAAGCCACTGCCATGTGTTAATGCACAGATTAATGGAAATGGGTTAAATTAGGTGGGGAAAACTAAACTGAATGCTGGGAGGAAGAAAGCAGAGTTACAGAGAAGCTATTGAGCCACCACCAGAGACAGACACACTGAAACTTTGCTGGTAGGCCACGACCTCATGGTGATACACATATTACTAGAAATGGGTTGAATTAAGATATAAGAGTTAGCCAATAAGAAGCTAGAGCTAATGGGCCAAGCAGTGATTTAAATAATATAGTTTCTGTGTGATTATTTTCGGTCTGAACTGCCAGGAAATGAGCAAGTGGCCTCCTTCTTCAACACTCTTGTAACTTAATCCATCTCTAGTCATCTATGTGTTACTACGTGATTCATGGCTTTTACCTCATTTCTTGTATGTCTGTTTCCTCTTGTCAGCTGGCAACTCTGCCCTTTTTCTTCCCAGCATGCTCTTTTCCTCAGAAATCCTGCCTAGCTATTGGCCGTTCATTTTTTTATTAAACCAGTCTGAGTGACAAATCTTTGCAGTGTACAAAGAGATCATTCCACAACACGCATGGCAAGTGCTTTGCTTACTGAGCCATCTCCAGAACCCTGAATCTCACCCCTTGAGGATTCATCTTTTCGTCACCCTCCCTGTGGCATCAGGGGTGGCCATCTGGGTTCCAGCCGCTTTCCTAGTTTCACAAATGGTTTGAAAGAAAATGTCCCCTAAAAGGAATGGCACTATTAAGTGTGGCTTTGTTAGAGGAAGTGTGTCACTGTGCAGGTAGGCTTTGAGGTCTCATATATGCTCAAGCCACACCCAGTGGACAGTTCACTTCTTGTTGCCTGCTAGTCAAGATGTAGGACTCTTAGCTCCAGCACTATGCCTGCCTGTATGCTGCCTTGCTTCCAACCATGATGGTAATGGACTAAATCCTTAAAATGTAAGCCACTCCAATTAAATATTCTTCCTTTATAAGAGTTGTTGTGGTTATGGAGTCTCTCCATAACAATAGAACCCCTAAGACAGCTGTCCTTACCTCTATCTTTAGCCAACCCTCTCCAGCCTTTCCCCCATTGGTATGTGCCTAATCAGTATTAGCAGGACATCTAATCCTGCTGCCTTTAAGGACCAACCCCCAAGCCCCATCCCATTAAGCCCTGCTCTATAGCAAGACTTTTCCAAAGTATTCTCTCTACCTGTTGTTTGTTCCCTTGTTCATTTTGGGCTTTCCCAGTGCTTAAGAACATCTGTCTATGACCTATTGTAAAGAAGACCCATGGTGACAGGTGTCTTAAGAACATCTGTCTATAAGCTGTTGTAAAGAAGACCCATGGTGACAGGTGTCTTAAGAACATCTGTCTATGAGCTGTTGTAAAGAAGAACCATGGTGACAGGTGTTTTAAGAACTTCTGTCTATGAGCTGTTGTAAAGAAGAACCATGGTGACAGGTGTCATAAGAACATCTGTCTATGAACTGTTGTAAAGAAGAACCATGGTGACAGGTGTCATAAGAACATCTGTCTATGAACTGTTGTAAAGAAGAACCATGGTAACAGCTGTCTTCTGTGTGTACCTGAGCTGCTCAGTTGTCCTTGGAGTGACTTCTTGAGGTTCCCTCTGATAAAGTGGCTCTTTCCCGTGTCTTTCCATCCTTCCCCAGGATTCCTGCCATGGTTATGTTGGTTTCCCCACACCCTTGAAACTACCTGAGTGGAGACAGACTTTCTTTTTGGTTGCCAGCCCCAAATGGAGGAGTCTTGTTAATCATGAAAGTTTGCCCTTTAGCTTAGGCTTGTCTCAAATAGCTCTTACAACTTAAATTAACCAATTTATGTTAACCTACGTTCTGTCACATGGTGTTTCCTCTCTTCCATCTTGCTGGTGTTTCCTCTCTGTCTGGCTGGTGACTCCTTCTTTCTTCTTCCCGGAGTCCTCTCTGTCCTTGGAAGTCTGGCCTAACCTCTTCCTGCCTGGCTATTGGCCGTTCAGCTCTTTATTAAACCACTCTTCACAGTGTAAACAAATATTCTGCTACATTTGAGCACCCTGAAAACTCATGTGTTGGCTTCATGTGTCAGTCCCTCAGCTGTAAGCTAACAAGGGCACTATTCTGATTCTGACTTGGCTCCAGAACTTTTTCTTGAGTGAGTAGTGATTTCTACAATAAGAAGTTCAGTTGTAGGCCTGTGATCCCAGCATGTGGGAGGCAGAAGTAAGAGAACTGGAAGCTCAAAATCATCCTTGGCTACACAGAGAGACCAGCTAGGTATTTATAGGAGACATTGTCTCAAAAAAATAATTAAAAATAAAATTAATTATGTATTATTTTCCTTATCTCTAAAACGTGATTGCAGATTTCTTAAATTTTACACAAGTATTTGAATGAATCCTTATTATCATAAGGCAGCTTTTTGTCTAAGCTTCTAGAACTCTCTTAGATCACCTTGAGGTGACCTTAATATATTTCTATCTTAATTTCTGTGTCCTATTTTAATATAGAAGCATATATTGGTCCATCTGCCTTGGAAATTGAATTCTTAGTGAGTACATGGCTTTTCAGAAATTTTTTTTTTGCTAGGTTTGTTGTGTAAAGTATGGATTTAGGGTTTTGACTTTGATTTCTCTTTTGTAAGAAAATAAAGGGGGTGTTATTTTTGCAGGGAACCGGTTTCAAGCAAGCTACTTCTTACAGCCGGAGCTCACGACATCGCAGCTGGCCTTCAGAGATCTCCTGTGGGATGCTAAGGCAGGCACGGTAGGTGTGCTTGCCGTTGGTCAAATGAGAGCGCCCAGTGTCTGCCCTGTGACAAGTGTGTAGATAGCATGTAAAATGGAAATTGACAAATGCTTTGCAGAGAATACACTGTGTATTTCTGAAAGATACTTTATAATTTGAACTTTGTATCTCAACTTTATCTTCCTTTCTCTTCTATTGTTGTTCTCTCATTACAAAAGAAATAATTCTAAGTTTATATTTTTAGTACATTTATTTATTTTACATCCCTGCCTCAGTTTCTCCTCTCTCCTCTCCTTACAGGCCCTATCCCCTACCCCTCCCCTCTGTTCCCACCCCCCAATCCACTCCTCCATTTCTGTTTAGGAAAGGGCAGGTCCCCCATGAGTATCAAGAAAAAATTACATATCAAGGTGCAGTAGGACTAAAAACCTCGCATGGACAAGGTGACACAGTATGAGAAGTAGGATCTCAAAAGCCAGTAAAAGAGTCAGAGACAGCCCCTGATCTTAGTGTTAGGAGTCCCACAAGAGGACCAAACTACAGAACTGTAACATATAAGCAGAATGTCTGTATCAGTCCCATGCAGACTCACTGGCTGTTGGTTGAAACTCTGGGAGCCCCTAGAAGCCCAGGTTAGTTGATTATGTGAGTTTTCTTCTGGTGTCCTTGACCCCTCTCGCTCCTACAATCCTTCCTCTCCCCTCTTCTCCTTGGTTCCCCGAATTCCCCTAATGTTTGGCTGTGAGTCTGTGTCTGTTTCCATCCTCACTGATAACAAGTGGGCCAGGCAGCAGTCTGGTCACAGGAGGCGGACAGTTCAGGCTGCTTATCCGTTACTGCTAGGAGTCTAAGCTGGGGTCCTCCCGTAGACTCCTGAGAGAGTCTCCTGTCCTACACTTCCACTGGACTCTGAAATGACCCCCAGAAGTCCCCTCAGCACTTTCCTCCTCGGTACTCCCCCAGCCTGACTGCTCATGTTCCCATCCGCACCCACCCCCAGTCCACTGACAGATCTCTTGTTTTCCCCTGCCCAGGGAGCTCTAGGTGTCCCCTTTAACCCCCGTTGATACCTAGCCTGTCTATGTCTGCGGATTGTAGTATAGTTATCCTTTATTTTACAGATAATATCGACTTGTGAGTGAGTACATATCATGTTTGCCTTTCCCAGATTTGGGTTACCTTGCTCAGGATGATTTTTTCTCTAGTTCTATCCTTTTGCCGTCAAATTTTCTGTTGTCCTTTATTTTATCAGCTGAGTAATACTCCATCGTGCAAATGTACCACATTTTCTTTATATATTCCTTGGTTGAGGGTCAGACATCTAGGTCGTTTCCAGTTTCTACCTAGTACAGATAAAACTGCTATGAACATAGTAGAGCAAGTGTCCTTATGGTATGATGGTTAAGCATTCTTTGGAGTATATGCCCAAGAGTGGTATAGGCCCAAGATTGGTATAGCTGGGTCTTATGGTAGATCTAAGTTTATATCTTTATCATTCTTTAATTTTTTTTAGAGACAAGATCTCACCATGTAGCTCTGGCTGTTCTGTCATTTTTTTCCTGAAGAAATAAATTTTATATAATTTTTATGTACTTGGGTGTTTTAGCTGCATGTATGTCTGTGTACCACATGTGTGCCTGATACCTGCAGAGGCCCGAAGAAGAAGAAGAAGTTGAGACCCCTAGAACTGGAGTTATAGATGGTTCTGAGCCACCTTGTGGGTGCTGGTAATCTAATCCCAGATATCTGGAAGATCAGCTGGTGCTCTTAACCACTGAACCGTCTCTCCAGCCCTGTCCATCCCTCTATCTTAATTATTCTTTACCTCGATTTTTTTCATATGTAAAAAGGGAGTGATTAATAATAATAGCAATAATTCTTTCAGCAGAGTTATTGTGGGGATTAAATGATAAAGAACGATGTTGGGCACATAGGAACTCAATAAACGTTAACTCAATAAACGTTAGTTTTAAAGTTTGGTGAAGTACCTCTGTTGTGTGATGTTACTGGGGAGATATTTCTGCTCACTCCAGATAAAGATGGCCATGACAGGCCAAAGAGCCAAAGAAATAATTCTGTGGAGTCCGGTGTGAACCAGCCAGTCGATGGGGCCACTTCAAGAAGAAGCATGGGTGCCTTGTGTAGTTGTGTCGCTGAGAAGCCCCACCCCAGCATGGGTTCTCACTTAAGAAAGCTGCACTGGGAATTGTCCCACAACCGCTAACCTACAACTTATAGGCAACCACTCCAACAAGCCTCAGAAAGGGGTTGTCCTAAGTAGGGTTTCTATTGCTGTGATAAAACACCATGAATAGAAGCAACTTGGGGAGTAAAGGGTTTATTTCTTCTTAGAACTCTCAGGTCACCTCCAGCACTGAGGGAAGGCAGGGCAGGAACTCGAGGCAGGAACCTGGAGACAGGAGCTGAAGTGGATGCCTCAGAAGAGTGCCGCTTACTGGCTTGCTCCTTGTGGACAGCTACCGCAGCATAGCTCACACACGTTATAGAAATGACTGGAGACTAGAACACTGATTCCATAGTCGAATCATTTATTTTACCTGTGAGTCCTTCCTGCATGTCCTTTTTATTGCAGTTTGTAAGTAATTAAGGAAAAAAAATGCAGCTTTCAAATATAGCTGTATGAAAATTTACCTCAAATGACTGTCTTTTATATTAAGTGTACTTCACTGAAAACTGTGTATATGTTTGTGTAAAATTCTTGTTTTTTTAAAAATCTATATGTATTTTCTTTTTCTTCCTTTGCTTGCTTGTTTTTAAAACAGGGTCTCATGTAGCCCAGGCTAGCCTTGAACTCTCAGTCTTTCTCCTTCACCTCCTAAGTTCTGAGATTTCCAGAGTGAATTGCTGTTCCTAGCTTTGTATTTATTTTTTTAAGGTGTATTTATAAAAGATGTTTTGTAGCTGGGGTGGTGATGCACTCTTTTGATTTCAGCACTTGGGAGGCAGAAGCAGGCGGATTTCAGTGAATTTGAAGCCAGCCTGATCTTCAAAGCAAGTTCTAGGACAGCCAGGACTGTTATACAGAGAAACCATCTTAAAAAACAAAACAAAAAAAGATGTTATGTAAAATTAATTGATTTTATTATAAATAACAAATAATAGTAATAAATTTTGTGCTTAATTTTCCTTTCAGATTATGTCAAGACTAAGCCGTGTGTCTTTGATTCTGACCCTCTGGAGCTGTAAAATGATTCCTCTCCCAGGAACAAGCATACAGGTTCTCAGTAGACATGTGCGTCTCTGTCTGTTCGATGGTAGTAAGGTAAGAACCAAGTCCACTGGAAGCTAAGTGAAGTCACTCCAGGATAAGGGGAAAGGATTTTATTAGCACCATGTATTTTATATACATACATACACAGTATATACACATTAAGGCTTCTTACACCCATACTGGTTCTGATTACGTAGGTTTAACTCCTGATTCATTGAGTTGTTGGGGGTGATATTGGTATATCACTGGCAATGTTATCTGAGCTAATGTATCTAAGGTACTAATGCTCATCTCCTACTGTTATACTCAGCCCAGGTCTTAACTATAGTATTAAAGTATATAGTATTATATATACGCTGGTGTAACCAACACCTTAAGTAAGAAAACAGAACATTGCCATGTCTACACAAAGTTTTCCATTCTATTCCTCCCTGATTCTAGAGACTGTTTTTCACCCAGTACCAAAAAAAGTCTAAATGATTATTTTAAAACAAACATATCTTTTATGAGAAAATTCTTAGTGCCTAGATAGAAATTTATAGCTTTAACTGCAAATTCTGGGAAGAATAAAGACTCAAAGTAAGTTGTCTAAGCTACCAACTTAACTAAAAACCTAGGAGTGGAAGACTGAGTTAAGCCAGAGAGGGAAGACCCATGCAGAATAGGCATGGCACATTTCATAGACTTAGGTCACAGGCTGTATCCAGATGTTTCTCTCCCACCCACCAGTTCCCAAATAACACTCAGAGGCTTGATATTAATTATATATTACTTGCTAGCTTTTTCATTTAAATTAACCCATAGCTATTAATCTAATTATTGCCACGTGGCTGTGGCATTACCAATCTGCTGGCACGTTGTTCCTTGGGCAACTGGATGGTGCCTTGCTCCAACTCCTCCCTTCTCTTGTATCTCTGTTTGGATTTCCTGCCTGGCTCTATCCTGCCATGCCATAGGCCAAAGCAGCTTTATTTATCAACCAGTGAGAACAACACATATTCACAGCATACAGAGAGACATCCCACAGCATTTCCCCTTTTCTGTCTAATCAGAATGAAAGGGGAAGGGAATGTGAGCTGAGCAGCAGCATTGGACTCTCTCTGTTCCCTGGTTGAGGTCACAGTGTGACCAACTGCCTCAAGATCTTGTGGCCACATCTAGAGACACTTTCTTACCACCATACTCTCAAGCAATGAGCCAGTGAACCCGACCTTCCTTAAGTTTCTGTGGTCGGTTATTTTGCCGCAGTAGTGAGAAATGGAACAGCTCTACATAGCACTAACAGAAAGATAAGTAGAGAAATCCTGCAAAATCTGGTGGTCAGGAAGGCCAAGTGTCATTGTCAGCTGAACAAAATAAAGAGCCAGCTCACTTAGGACTAACCAGCTCCACCGTTTGCTGGCATGAGACCTGACCAAATGATGTGGCCTTGCTCACACTGTCCTCAGGGTTGATGTGAGGACGACTAAGTGAGTTAATACGAGTGAAACACTTAGGACTCCACTCAGCACAGGAGAGCATGATGTTGAGGGATTATGGTTGCAACTTAGGAGGGTGCTGCAGAGGGAGATGGAGGAGGCGAAAATCAACCAAATGTCCTGGGCTAGACGGGAGGGTAGAGTGTTAAGCAGGCAGGAGGCCTTGGACTTCCACATATGATGGATGAGTTCATCCTTCATTGAACGTGGAATGTCTAATTGTGATCCTCACTTCCACACCTCTGTATAGAACCACTGCCTGTAGGTGTAACCGGTAACCACTGGTGACCAAAAGGAGATGAAGTGCTGTTTGTTTGTTTGTTTGTTTGTTTGTTTTAGAGACAGTCTCCCAGATACACCCGGTCTGGCCTTTCAGGTCTGGCCTTTCACAAGAGCTAAGAGGCCAGCTTTGTTTGTTCGTTTGAGACAATGTCCTGCCCAGGCTAGGCTGGAATTCATCCTCTTGCTTCTGCTGGGATTACAAATGTACACCACAACATCATGCTTCAGTTTGAAGTTTAATTTTTTTTATTAATACATGAAAATAATAAAACTTATACCAAAATCATAGATTGTAACTCATAAAACTGATTTGTATCAGATTTCATGTTATAGGTGTATCTAGTAGGAGCACACGTCCTCACACTGTTTATTCTTCCACGAGAAATCTAAGACTGCTGCAAATAAGAGGTGCTGCTGTTGATACCAAGCAAGAACGTGGCATTTGTGGAGACGTCCCCCCCTCCCCTGACACAGCCAAAGTCTCTGAGCAGTTCACTAAAGGGCTCTGGTACCCTAGGTAGCAGGGAGATGGAAAGGAGCCCCGGACTTTCAGCTGGATGCTTCATCTTTGCTGATTTTCTCTTGGTAGAAGGAACTCAGGGCCTCCCGCATGCTGAGCGCATGCTCTGCACTGTCCCCACCCTCAGCTGTATGCTCGGTTTTCTCTTCCTTCTAATCTTTTGTTCTTCTGTTTTCTTTGTCCTATATACACACAGAGAGAGGGGGAAAGAGAAAGAGAGACAGAGAGAGCACCACGTCTATGCTGTTCAGTGCAGCGTTGTTGATGCCTTGGAACTCAGAAGTGCAGGAGTCTCAAAGGCTCCTACAGTGTGGTTTCAAATGAGAAAATCTCGTTTCAGGTTCTGAGCAACATCCATACAGTTCGAGCAGTCTGGCAGCCTAAAAAGCCCAAAACATGGACCTTTTCTCCCCAGGTAAGTCATCGCTGAGTGGGTTTCTTTACCTGCAAACTGTGGGACATGGAGCGTGCAGTGCGTAGGGTCAAATGGAAATCTTTGTAGTCTTTGTTTTTCTTTGCCAATTTTGGCAAAAATCCCTCAAGCTCCCAGTCACTGGAGCTGTGATTTCTGTGAGTCGCCTCTCTCAGTGGATTTCAATATTAGGAAATGTCCCCTGATGGAGCAGAAAGCACGAAGTTAAGATTAGGATTGGGGTATTTTCCAGAAGTGAGATCTAGCAACTGTGCTGATGGCACCTGTATTTCCCTTAGGTACAAATCAAAGGCAAGCGCCTCAGGGACGAGTGCCTCACACCCAGATCCTGTCAGGGTTGGGGTGAGGTTAGGGCTTCAGCCAGAGTCAGTTCCACACAGACGCTAGTGAGTCAAGGCTGTCTTGTTCTTTTTATGGTACTGTTTGTGGTTGACTTCTTCCTACCTCTAAGGACTCATTGTTGAGCATTCTCTCCCCTCCCACAACCCACTCCTTTGTTCCACTGTACGCTGGAAGCCCTTCATTTCCCTTCCTCTTACTGCGTCAGGTCTTACTTAGCACAGACAGAGGGTCAGGAAGAGGGCACAAGCTATGCTGGAGGCTCAGCCACTTCTCTTGATGTAGCAAGTGTCCTCCTCGGTGGCACAACTCCTCAAAGCCCTTGGTTCCCCTCGCACCTGCCTCTAGGGAGCACGTCTTGTCTCTTGGCTCCGACCTTCACTGTTTGCCCCTGTGCACACGCAGTGGTAAGGGTAGGGTTTTCTGTCTTCCAAGGATGTGAGTACAGGCTGCTGGGAAGCGTGGATAAGTATGAGTGGAATGAAATGGAGCACGCCACTTGCGCTAGTCATGTGGGAGCTTACACTAACACCTGTGAATAGCTGCATATCCACTACCGAGGGGCACTGGCCGCAGACACACGTGCACTGTGGTATTTGTCCTTGGTGCTGCCTGTGAGTTGGGGTCTGTGGACCATTCAGTCAGAGTGCAGTGCTTGTGAGGCTCCAAGGGTGTTGGAAGCACGGTGGCGAGAGGAGAGGAGGGTTCATCCCACAGGCCCAAAGGAGACTTTGAGCAAGGGAAACTAAGCCTTGGGGAATGGGTAGGGTTTCCTAGGCAGCGAAGGGGGTATGGTTGTCCAGGGAGATGAAGTGGGTTGAACAAAGGGAACGGGATGTCTGTAAGGCAGGAATAAGGACAAGTGCGTGTTGGTCTTGGCTTTAGCTTTGCTTGCCAACAGCAGTGGTTGTGTAAGTAAAGCATGCAGGACTGGGGACTGACTTACAGTAGTTTGCTTCTTTCCCTGTTCTAAGCAAAAAAAAATCAGGAAAGTTTAAGGTAATTTCCCTGTCAACAGAGACGCTAAATGTTCCTACTTCCAGTCATTGACATGTGAATCTGGTCCATCTACTTTCTATAAAGTTTGTTTGTTTTACATTTGTCTGTTTTAGCACATCTGTGTGTTGGAGGAAAGAGGGCTGCTTGTTGGTTCCCAGCTACTTAAGCCCTGAAATAATCACACAGAAACTGTATTAATTAAATCACTGCTTGACCCATTAGCTCTGTCTTCTTATTAGCTAACTCTTTCATATTAATTTAACCCATTTCTATTAATCTGTGTATCGCCACATGGCTGTGGCTTACCAGCTAAAGTTCCGGCATCTGTCTCCGGTAGCTCCATCTCTCTCTGACTCTGCCCTTCTTCCTTCCAGCATTCAGCTTAGATTTTCTGCCTAGCTAAGTTCTGCCCTCCTATGGGTCCAAAGCAGTTTCTTTATTTATTAATGGTAATCACAACACATAGAGGGAAATCCCACATCATCCATGTGGGCATGTATATGGCACAACATACAAGCGAAGGTCAGAGAGCAGCCTGTAGGAGTCAGTATTCCTACCATGTGGGTCCAGAGACCAAACTCAAGTCCTCAGGCCTGGCAGCAAGCCCTGTACTCACGGAGCCATTTCCTTGCCCCATCCCCTCCACCATCTTCCTCTACTATAATGCAAAGGCATGAGTCCCTTCACAGATGGATGAGGCTGGAAAGCCCTGCCCTCGGCAGTAACTTTGGTTTCCTTATCATTCTAGGTCACTGGCATCCTGCCATGCTTGCTCGATGGGGACTGTTTCATCAGGTCCAATTCTTCAACTCCAGACCTTGGGATATTATTTGAACTTGGAATTTCTTACATTCGCAATGTATGTCAAGTTTGAAAGACAAACTGTTCTGATGCATCAAAAGGGAACAATTAGGAATGTGTCTGATTTACAAGCAAAATAATAGAAGCTGGGTTAGCCACACTTCTGTTGCTATGGTGAAATGCCCTGACAAAAGCAACTTACGGGAAGGGTTTATTCTGGCTTACACTTCTAGGGACTCACTCCATCGTGGCAGGGAAGGCATGCCAGCAGCAGAGGGAGGCAGACCATGAACAGGAAGTAGGACTGGACCAGAAACCTCAAGGCCCACCCCATGACCTACTTCCCTTAGCATGGTCCAAATCCCAAGTAGCATCACCAGTTGGGACCAGGTCTTCAAACATACATGCCTGTGGGGGGGGGGGGGCATTCACACTTTAATCTCGGGGAGGGTTTCTGTGCATCAGAAATTGAACTATGAAGGAACCGGAGTGATGATGAATGTCGTTTTTAAAAAGTATTACATTTATTCATGGGTACACCATGGAGGTCAGGGAACAGTTGTGGGTCAACTCTCTTCTTTCACCGTGTGATCTTGAGCATCGAACTCCAGTTGTCAGGCTTGGCAACAGACCCCTTGGCTCACTGAGCCTTCTCACTACCCTGGTTCCTGATTTTTATGCGGTACTTCTAAGTGGTGTTTAAAGCTTGGCAACAGACCCCTTGGCTCACTGGGCTTTCGCACTGCCCTGGCTCCTTATTTTTATGTGGTACTGCTAAATGCTGTTTAAAGCAAAGGAGTATTTGTTGGCATTTATAGCCTCACTGAACCCCAGTTGCCTTTAAAGAGTAAACACTGATAAAGTGTGGAACTTTCCAGAGGTAATTAAAAACTCCTGAGGATATTCTGGTGGGGGGGGTAGTGGGGAACTCAGTCACCTCTGTCTTCTGGGAGCCAAGTCCACTTAACTTTGTAGGTCACAGTTCTTGCTCAGTGACTTGAGAAAGTGGCAAGGGAACATGAGAAACATGGACCCCACGGTGTCCACCCTCACTAGTGACTCCACACGTTCATATTCTGGTCATAGCTTGAGAGGTGTAGCATATAAACTTAGCCTTGCAGCTAGACAGAGAGCTGTCACAGGAAGACCATGTTACTTACCACATCATCCTGTACATCTTCAAGACAGATGGGTAGAACATGAGAAGAGCCCCAGTGGTCCCTGGCAATTGGCAGGAGGGTTGAGCTTCCTAGCAAGGGGATCATCGTAGACAGAGTTTCTCTGTGTCTCCGCAGCCACTTCCCAAATAACCACTCAGAGCCTTAATATTAATTATAAATGCCCAGCTAGTAGTTCAGGCGTATTACTAATTAGCTATTACAACTTAAATTAACCCATATTTATTTAAGTGCTACCATGTGGCTCATGGCTTGCTGCCTCATTTCGTACATGTCCTGTTTCTTCTGTCTGACTGGTGACTCCTCTGACTCTGCCCTTCTTCTTCCCAGTGTCTTTAGTTTGGCTCTCCTGCCTAACCTTATTCTGTTCAGCTATTGGCCAGTCAGCTTTTTTATTAAACCAATCACAGTGATATATATATTTATACAGTATAAAGGAATATTCCACAGGGGATCTTTGAGTTATTGATTCCTATATTCCATACCCCCTGAAAGCAAAGCTTCAGAATGTCATGTAGTATCCTGCAATTTGACATTGTCTCCAAATTATGTTAGCACTAGAGACCCAATAGCAACAGTTACCTCAGGGTTAGGTTTAAGGGATGTCATTTGAAGTACCACTTTTAATATCTGACCTATAGGTAAAATGGAGCCCTGGCATGTTACAGCTTCTTTTCCTTGATGGACAGCTTAGTCCTCAGAGTGAGTGCTGACTGTTTCTGAGTGGTTATCTCAGACACCATTCTCTGCGCCTCTTTTATTTCATAGTCGACGGGGGAGAGAGGAGAGCTAAGCTGCGGCTGGGTATTTCTGAAGCTTTTCGATGCCAGCGGAGTTCCTATTCCAGCAAAGTAAGTGGGCTTATTATCTCTCACAAATGAGCAACTTTGCAGAAAATTCCTAGGGACTATCCTCCTCCAGTTTATTCTGTTAATATTTCAACAAGTTTTGGAAAGAGGGCTTTTCACATCGATCTTGGTGTTTGAGAAAGAATGGATATTGAGAAATTGAGAAAGAGTGTATATTCTCACCCAGTAAGAAAGGAATGACTTGGAGATCCGTGTTTTAAAGGATAATTGCACGGGCTGTCTGCGGAGAACACTCAGTCTGTAGTCCTTATGAGAGCCCTGCGCTCAGCATGCTGCAAACAGAGCCTGGGGTCCTTCAGAGAGCAGGCAGCTGAGTCTTCAATCCTCTGCCTTCCCAACAGGCAGGATGCTGAAATCATAGTGGCGGCAACTGTAAACAAATTGAAGCCATAAGAGTAACAGCAGATGGGCTAATACCTATGTTCCACACACAAGGGTGAGGGGATGGCCTCCCCATCTCAGAAACTAACAAGAAAATAGATGATCACAATTTTAATGACCTAAGTCAAGGATATACAGTTACCTCGCAGGAGGAATACAGAGGGACAGACCTAGACTAGGATTCTGGGTGGGAAGTTCTACGATCCAGAGCTTTGGACCCAGCTCTTCCTGGGTGATTGTTTAGGTTCCTTAACATCTTAGGTCTCAGTCTCCTCCATCTTTAACCTGGAGATTATTTCCTATCTCAAAGCCTCCTGTGAGGATAACTATGCAACACTTCCCTCACAGCCTTCTCAGCTCTGGCCACTGGTTATCTGATGTTACCCTTGTAGGAGGGGAGGGCATTTGTTACCAGTGGATCATTATGGGAATCCTGATTTCTTACAATTTCTTTTTTAAAAAATGAGTTATATTTAGTATATATAAATTGTAATATATTACAATATAGCGTAGGGTTATATTGTGCTTAGTAGAGGAGATAAGGAGACACGTACATGTCTACCTGTCCGGAAATGGAGTCACAGCTATTTTTAATCCCATCCAGTGCATGTTGTGTGGAGGAAATCACAGACTGATATGAACACTGTGACTCCACTTTGGTTCATTCAGGGCTGTGTGGGTGGATCCAGGTAAACCCCTCCAGAGAGCAGAATGGCTAATAACTTTTAACTTCTCTGTGCACACATAAGTTATCCTTCCATAAAAGAGAAGCACATGGGAGCCAGAGGGTAGCAAGTCAGAGATACAGCATTTACCTAGCTGGAGAGAGGGAGGGAAGAGGAGGAGAATGCAGTAGAAGCTAATAATGACTTCACTGCATATAATGACTCAATATATTTGAGAAATAAGAGTCATTACTTATCGACACAAATCATTTTAATGACATTAGGATCGAGCTCTTCATGTGGAAAATCACCCTTTCTGCATGCAGTTAGTACTAAGTGGGGGCGTCTGTCTGTTGTGATGCTGCTCATGAGAGAATCAGCACCTTGATTCGCACTTACCAGTGGTTGGGTGAAGTGCCCGAGAATACCTTTGTCCTGAAGCATATGCCTGGCTGAGTCTGGTTCACAAATGCCTACAACACGGACCATCACGTATGCTGTTCTTTTATAGAACGTATGAACTCTTCTTGAATGGTGGCACTCCTTACGAAAAAGGAGTTGAAGTGGACCCCTCGGTGTCCAGAAGAGGTACAGCCTATTTGTAACCCTCTGCTAGGGGCTTCTTAACCCTGGGATCCTGCCACAAGCAAGTTAAAGGAGAGGGGATTTAGTCTATGGTCACTGGCCCTGTAGCTCTGTGCCTGTGTTAGCAAAGAACAGCTTGGTCAAGTATGTGGTGAAGAAGTCCCCGGGATGGCTGGGAACAGAGCAGGGGCAAGGGTCCCTCTATCTACTTCATAGGCACAGCCCCAGGGGCCTAATGTGTCCCTGAGGACCCCACCCTCAGAAGGTCCTGCCACCTCTTCTTTACAGGTCTTTTTTTTTTAAAAAAAAAAAAAAGATGTAGTGTGTGTGTGTGTGTGTGTGTGTGCATGTACGTCTATGGACCACATACATGCATGACATCTAAACCCAAACTGCATTACCCTCCTTTCCTTCAAGATGAGGCAGGCAGGAGAGATGCGAGAATGTCCCTGTGTCCTAACAAGACACACTTTCCCCTCTGAGTCATGGTCCTTAATGTGTCGTCAGTATGGAGATTGAGCCGCTTTTATCTAAGTGTGTGTTTTTGTTAAGACATCTGAGACTCTATGGTAGAAAATTGTGAAGAATGGGGACCTTGTCTCAGCTCCTTTTTACTGTACCTGGATTGATACTTGGTGTTAGTTGGGATTTTTCTTGCTGTGAAGAGACACCATGACCATGGCAACTCTTATAAAGGAAAACATTTAACTGGGGCTGGTTTATAATTCAGAGGTTAGTCTGTTATCATCATGGCAGGAAGCATGGTGGCATGCAGGCAGACATGTTGCTGGAGAAGGAGCTGAGAGTTCTACATCTTGATCCACAGACAATAGGAAGTCAGTTGTCACACTGTACATAAGCGTAAGCTTAGGAGACCTCAAAAAGCCCACCCCCACAGTGGCACACTTCTTCCAGCAAGAACACACTATCTCCAGCAAGTCCTCACCTCCTAATAGTGCCACTCTGTTTGGGGGCCATTTTCTTTTAAACCACTTGTAATTCATCTTGGAAGGAAGACAGGGCAGTACTCAAACAGGGCAGGAGCTATGGATGGATGCTGCTCACTGACTTACTCCTCATGGCTTGCACAGCCTGCCTTCTTATAGAACCCAGAACCACCAGCCCAGGGATAGCACCACAATGGGCTAGCCTCTCCCCCATCAGTCACTAAATATGAAAATGCCACGTAGACTTGCCCGCAGCCTGATCTTACAGAGGCATTTTCTCAACTGAGGCCCCCTTCTCTCAGATTACTCTAGCTTGTGTCAAGTTGACATGAAACTGCCAGCACAATACTCGTGACAAATATAGAAAGAGTAGAAAAGGCTAATTCAAAGGCTATGTGAGTGCAGGCCAAGTTGCCCCCCAAAAGGAACTGAGTGCCCTTAGTGCCATCCACCCAGCAGTGTGCTGGAGAAGCAGGAAAATGGACAGTAACATAGATGTGGTCCTTCCTTGTAAAGTGCAAGTTCAACAGACCTGCAGTACCTTGGCATGCCTCCACCATCTTGGTTCTGGCTTGGTGCTGTAGACCCTCACCACTGCCCCATAGTGCGGGGTCCAACCTTTTAGAACAAGGGGGCTTTGGAGTCTGTGGGTCGTCTGGGAATACCTGGAGCCAGGCATGTTTTGTCAGCTCATGTCACAGAGTACCTGTCACAGTGCCCTATGAGGTGCCCTCTGCAGACACATAGGTGTTTATGTCCAGACAGGCTCCGGAAGCTGGGCGGGTGACCACTGCCTTTCATGCAATTCAGCACCACTCGCTATGGGTTCTCACTGAATATTTGTTTGAATGAACTCTGTCCCAAGCACTTAAACTCTGTCTCCATGTTCTTGATGCCTTCGTAGCCCAGGGCAGTGTGTTCCGTCAGATGATAAGCATGCGGAGACAGCCTCAGCTGCTGGTGAAACTGCGCTCTCTGAACCGGAGGTCAAGGGCCATGCTCAGGTGAGTGACTGACTTGCCTCCCTTGGGGGATAACTGGAGTGGGGGCTTCTCCTTGACTCTTGTTAGTTCCTCTTTGCCTCTTTGAGTACTCTGCCAAAATCCAAAAGGCAACAGAACAGTAATAAAGCTTAGATTCACTTCCTCTTCAGGTAGATGTCAGGCCAGGAGAGATGGCCCATTGGTTAACAGCATTGACAGCTCTTCCAGAGGACCTGGGTTTGGTTCCCAACACCCATATCAGGCAGCTCACAACCGTCCATAACTCCACATCCAGGGAATCCAATGCCTTCTTCTGACCTCCGTGAGCACCTGCACACATAGTTATATACACCTAGGTTTTTAAATGACAGATATCATGTTAGATAATTTAGACACTCTTGAATAGACAGGTCTTACCAGTGTAGTCCTATCCTTCCTTTCCATGTCAGGGTTAGGAAGACATAATTCATGTGTAGTAAAATTACCTTTTTATGAAGCAGTTCTCAAGTCTTGACAGATGTACATGATGACATAATATTCTCTGCAGGCATGATGGAGAGCATCCCATTCTCTCTAAAACAAGAGTTCTCTCCTGTCAGTGGGCTCCCAGCCTTAGCCTCAAGCAGCCGCTCATAGGATCGGGGAATTTATTTTTTTTTTAATATTTATTTATTTATTATGTATACAATATTCTGTCTGTGTGTATGGATGAAGGCCAGAAGAGGGCGCCAGACCTCTTTACAGATGGTTGTGAGCCACCATGTGGTTGCTGGGAATTGAACTCAGGACCTTTGGAAGAGCAGGCAATGCTCTTAACCACTGAGCCATCTCTCCAGCCCCAGGATCGGGGAATTTAAATAGACTTTGAAGGGTTGAAGGATAGGGACTGTGGGAAGGGAAGACTGCATAGAAGGCAGAGCCTACTGCAGAGGGCTGCCCTGCCAGGACCTGCTTGCTGCTCCTCAGTCAACAGGAAGTAGGTGTCAGCAAGATAGTTTTACACATCAAAGTGCCTGCCACTAAGCCTGACCGGCTAAGTTTGATCCCCAGGGTCCACATGAGGAAGGAGAAGACCAACTCCTAAAGGTCTCCTTCCTTCCCCCTGCCTGCATGCTGTGGCGGACATACCCACACACACAATAAGTGAATGCTAGAATTAACATTTTTAGTGAAGTAGGGAAGTGGAAGACGGCTTGGCCTGCCCCTCGAACATGGTCGGTTCAGTCCAGGTTGTGCTGTCAGCCCAGACAGCCCTGGTTCTGGCCTCGTGCTGACATACGGGGTATCCTTTACAGTTCAGTCTGTCAGCAACCATTAATAATGTGTTCATGGGGATATTTACTCTTGGCTTTTTCTCCTTAGATACTCATAGAGCCTCTAATCCACCCTCCCCGCTTTTGGCCAGTCTTATTTGAAAAATTGTTCCCTTTTCGAGGTGAGGAAGACAAACTCCTCACAGTAGCAGCCTTTGTGAGAGAAAAGCCAACTCCTGTCTGTCTTCACTCCCCCTCTCGCTGCTCCCATCGCTCACCTGTGGCCAGACCCCAGGGCTCATCAGTGACTGCTCTCAATGCTGCTTTCTTGGCTCAAATTCTGCTTCTCAGATACTCTTTCCTGTCTCTGGATCAAGACCTCTGTGTGGCCAAGGTCAGGAAGGCAGTTCTCTGTGTGAAGCTCCAAGCACTACCTTGAGTTGTACAGTAATGGACAAAAGTCTTTCGTCCCTGCCCCCCCTCCCCGCCCCCGGACGTCAGGGACCAACTGAAGCATGTTAAATGCAGCTCACAGTAGGCACAGAAATGGATGTGTGACTCAATTTCCAAGTAGAGATTTTCCTGCTCATGTCCTCTTGAGCTTCTCAAGGTCTTCACTCCCCACTCCCGCTGTCTCCAGCCTCTCCTGCCTGTTTGCTGGGTGTACCTTTCTTTTAGGCCCACAGACTTGATCTGGGTCTTGAAATTGCCGTTCTGCTGTGAGCACCTTGCTGGTGTGATCCAGTCATTGGCCTTGGACTTTGTGGGGCCAGAGGATTGTGGGCTGTGAGACCTATGTGTGGGTTCAAGGCGAGAGGCTGGGCACCAGCAGTGAGCTTTGCATGGTTCTCTGCACTTCCACGCCAGGGAAGTGCAGATGGGCTGGGCTGTCCTGTTCAGCAGCCTCACTTGCCTGACAAGCCACTCCCCATGCTTTCCAGAAGAAGGGTGATGACTCCACCCACATTATTCTCCTCCTCTCTTTCAAAGCTGTTTTCCACTTCTAGCCCCTCCTTCCCCTGCTAACCAGCTTCACCTGTGGTTAAGCACAGTTCTCTTCTGCTCAGTGCTGAGAGACGCTCAATGGGGCTCTTTCCATTATGTCAAGAAGCATACAACTGTGCATGAACACTGACAAGAAGCCCAGTTTCAATTTTCACTGGTGCCTGTTTTCACCCAAGATCCAGCTGCAGCTGCTTGTGGCCCCTCACCCATCCAGCGTTTTTGCGTAAGCCCTCGGTATCATTTGCATATCATAAGACATGAAAATACAAAGTGCAGACCCACCTCTTTTGGGTTTTTGTTTTGTTTTGTTTTTTTGAAACTGGGTTTCTTTGTGTAGCTCTGACTGTCCTGGAACTCACTCCCTCACTCCGTAGATCGGGCTGGCCTTGAAATTGGAGATTCCTCCTCCTCTGCCTCTCAAATGTTGGGATTAAAGGTGTGCACCCCACTTCTTGAACCTGTTTCTTTGAACAAGGAAGGGCCCATAGACTCAGTTGGTGGTGAGCCTATTACCTGACAGTAGCTCCGTTACTGTTTTCTTCCTTCCTTCCTTCCTTCCTTCCTTCCTTCCTTCCTTCCTTCCTTCTTCTGAGATAGGGTCTCTCTACTATGTATCTGTGGTTGTCCCTGGAACTCACTCTGTAGACCACACTGGCCATGAACTCACAAAGATCCACCTGCCTCTGCCTCGTGAGTGCTGATATTAAAGGCATAAACCATCCTTTTCCAAAGAGGCTTAACTTGATTCAGTTTGACCAAAGGCATACTTCTGAAGTCCTGAGGAGAGAGGGTTCTGAGTATCAGGAAACATGGATCCAGAGCGGTGGTTTGTATCAATTCCTACAAAGATGTTGAAGATATTTTCTTTCGTCTGTTTAATGCGTTCCCATCCTTTCTCTCTTTTACTTATAGTCTACTCTCGTTTAAAACCGCAGTAGGACTGTTACTCCTGGATCCATTCATCATATTTCTAGCCCTCCGTTCCTGTGTGCTGGTCTCCAGGTGGAGGTCGAGTGAAGCATGTTTTCACTTCTTCTGCTCGGCCTTTAGCTTAGCCTTTCTGATCATCTCAGGTCTGGAAAAAATGAGAAAATTTCTAAGAAAAAAAAATGAGACACCATTGCCTCATGGAGAAGGGAGGTGGAAGGAAAGGAGTGCCCATGCTGAGGGAGTACCCACGCCTTCCAGTCAGATGGAAAAGGGGTGCAATAGGAGGAAGGGACAGTCCACCCCTTCCCCTGGCAAAAATTAGTGGCAAGTCGTCAGCCTGAGCCCTGTACTTGGCATTCCATGGAGCACTGCCCAGAGAGGCCACAGCCAGATGGAGAATACCCTTAGGAGTCACAGCATGGACTTAGAGGGCATGGTGGCATTGGGGCACCATGAGTGGTCCTCAGCAGTCAGTCCATGAAATCTAGCTTGAATTTATACCAAATCAGTATTTTTGCATGCTCAGTGAGCCAGATAGTGCATATGACTATGGTCAGACACCCTAGGAATGCAGGGGGGGAGTGGTTGGGGTGCTCATGTACATTCCTTGACTAGTTACCCGTGGACTCCTTTGTCCCCACACACCAGCCTAATGGCCACACTCACCTCCTCTTTCAGCCAGCCAGAAGCCGGAGCATTACCTGTGTGATCATTGTCCCTTCTAAAGTCCACTGGATATTAAAATGAAGGATTAATTTTAAAAATTGAGGCTGCCTTTGTAACCTTTGAACTATGTTTTTCTGAGTCTAAAGCAAGCTTCTTATAGATAACATATAGTTGGACTTATCTTTTAAAATTCTTTCTTCCAATCTGTACATTTTGACTGGGGGAGTTTTGATCCACTTACATTTAGTATAGTTGCCCATGCGGGGTGCCATCATTTTGGCATTTTTGTTGCTTATCTTCTGTGTCTTGTAGCTTTTTTTCTTTCATATTGTTTTCTTTTTCTGTTTAATTGATTTTTTTGGCACTGATACTTTTGCCTTTCTATTTCTATTTGTGTAATCTGTAGATTGTTTATATTTGTTTGCACACATACACATGTGTGTGTGTGTTTACCATGGATATTCTTTACATATTACCCCCAGGAGTTATAATAATCGATTTTAAACTGATACCATCTAAACTTCAATATTAAGTTGTTGTCTTTTATGTTTTTGAGCCCTTGCTGCATACTAGACACTATATTGAATGCTACACTTGCTTCATTTTAATCCTTTCAGTAACCTGAAATTCAAGTATTACTCTTGGCATTGTACAATAAAGAAACAAACGCACACCGAGAGTGATTAATTAATCCCTCATCTGACTGCTAGGAAGTAGCAAAGTCAGGATTCAGTTCAGATCTGTCATGCCTCCTTTGACCCACCCAGTCCGTGAACAGTCTGAACTGGCATTTCCTCTTCTTCCACCACATCAGACTTGGCAGCACCATGCTTTTGTTCAAGCCTGCAACTCTCTAGTTCCTTTCCAGAACAACACTTTAATGACTTTCCTTTGTATTTGACATTTAACATGGGTGTGTGTGTGAGCATGGACGCACAAGCATACAGCACAGTGCTGAGACATAAAATGTCTGTCTGAGGGGGCCGGTTATCTCTGGTTTAATGTGCCCGAGTATGAGATAAGTTTTCCTTTAAACTGTAAAATCTTTTTTTTTCAATAATAAAGTAAAACTTGAAACTATTCGTTTTAGTAATACACAGAAGAAAAAGCCCAGGAGGCTGGGTTGAAAGGGTCTGTGTAATGGGTACCTTTCTTCTCCTCTCAGCCTGCTGCCCGAAACCTTGGTGGGGAGCATGTGCTCCGCTCACTTACTGATATTTTACCGACAAATCCTTGGAGATGTGCTCCTGCGAGACAGGACGAACCTACAGAGTGCTGGTAAGTTTGGGCTGTTTCCTGTGGGTTGGTGATGCAATCCTTGAAGGTATGCATTCTGTGCCAGCCTGTGTCTCTGCCTACAGATGTGGCACATGGAATAAGACGTTAAATAGCACCAGGGCCAACACATCACTTAGAAGTGGCTTTGGGAGCTCACGTGTATTCAGTTCTTTCCCACTTCTTTTCCATTCTGGGCCTTTAAAATCCTGAGCCTATGTAGAAACAGTTTCCTTTTCAGTCTAGGAATCAGAATTTATTTTCACCTGTGACCTATGCTTGTCATCTTACCAGGAAGAAACCAGAGTCATACCAAATAGCTGTTCTTTTTGTTTGTTTATTTGTTTGTTTTTCAAGATAGGGTTTCTCTGTAGCTATCAAGCCTGTCCCGGAACTAGCTCTTGTAGACGAGGCTGAATTCACAGAGATTCACCTGCCTCTGCCTCCAGAGTGCTGGGATTAAAGGCGTGCACCACCACCACCCAGCTCAAATAACTGTTCTTAAAATAGTGAAGTATATCCATGGATCAGTCATAAGTCAGTATATCAAATAGTGTTGTAGTTTCTATGCCCTATTTTTATTCTTGGTACTTCTCTTTCATTGTTTATGTAGTGTATGTGCAAGGATGCGTGTACACACGAATGCACATGCATGTGGAAGTCCAAGCTTAGTGCTGGCTGTCTCCATCCATCATTCTTTACCTTATTCACACGGCTTGACTGGCTAGTTCTAGGGTCCACTCTCTACTGGAATATGGGTAAACTGGATGCCCAACTGGCATTTGCGTGAGTTCTGGAGAATACAAACTCCAGTCCTCATGTTCGTACAGCACGTGCTTTAGACTTCAGTCAGCTCCCAATCTTTGTCATTTGAATTCAAAACTTTTTTCCAAGTAAAATATTAAAAATAATTTTAAAAATCAACAAACTGTCACACATGAATGAACTTTCCAAGAGGAGTGAACATAAGAACTTAACCCTAAAGTAGAACATCATAATCTTTTGTGTATCACCAAAACTCTAGAAATCAGTAAGTGCCCAGATACCTGTGGCCTTCTGGGTATATGATGTTGTACCATTGCGTGGTAAGTGAGAAAGTATGGTTGTAGTCACCCTAATTGAGCAGCCAGGCTTCAAAATAAAATAGCACAATTATACCCTTTAGCCTTTTAGACTAATTGGTCCTAAGAATCATTTCTGATTAGAGTATCTGATGTGCCTGGAGATCCGAGGCAAGAAAACGTGTCTGTGCTGACAAGATCGAAGTTGAGGGCGGGCAGGCATAGATGCAAAGGCAGGAGCATGGCTGCCCTGTGCTGCCTCACTGTGGACAGTTATGTTCCCTGTTAGAAAGCAGCCTGCACCAGAGTCTTGCCCCAGTAATGTAGAACGGAGTCAAAAGCCTCACAGAAAGGTCTAAAGAAGTACTTGTAACTCCAGGGAGTGCACTTGAGCTCTAAGCATTGCTTACCCTTGGGTTTAACAACCAGGAGCCATCACCAGCATCCCTGTTCAAAGGCAGGCTTCCTGGCTGTTCCTGAAGGAGGGAGGTCGTCCTGGCTGTTGTTCTCTACTGAGGCACAGGATGGCGGACTGTACTGCACTCTGCATTCCAGAAACAAAAGCCGCTGTTTGAATCCGTGTGTTGCCTCTGTGATGGCATCAAGAGGAAGGGCCTGTGGGAGGAGTCAGGGCAAGAGCACTGCCTATGGCCCTGCGAATGGATTCCAGTGTCTTTGTCCAGGGAATTGTAACTGCTCTTCCACCTCCCTCCATCCCCTTCTACAGAAGACACAGTGTGGCCACCCTTGTTGAACACCTCGTTTCAGAACTCCCTAAGGACAGATGTCCTTAAGACACAGAGAGATTAAAGAGGAGGGCTCCGAGCCTCTGAACCCTCCTGGAGGTCAAAGTGTGTAAAGTGCTGTCAGCAAATAACTGGCATATAATTTTAAGATATACTGAACTCAAATACCGTCAAATCAGAATGAAGTTTGACTTCTTCCTGTTGTGTGTTGCAGATTTAATTAGTCATCCAGTGCTGGCCACCTTCCCTATGCTCCTGGAGCAGCCCGACGTGATGGATGCTCTCAGGGTGGGTACCATGTACCGTAATGAAACCTGCTGTATCCCAGTAATTCCCAATCCCCATTCATTGTCTAGCGAACTCAGCCTCGTCTTCCCAAGCATGGTGACTATTACTCCCAGGTACCACTTTCCCTGATGCAGTGGCATGTAAGATGCCCTAGAGGATGCTGGGAGAGCGAAACTCCAGAGCAGTCAGTGTTCAGTCAGCTGAGCTTCAGGAGAGTCGGGGTGTGCATAACATTCTTTAATTGAACTCAGCACACTGTGCTGTCTGAAACGGCAGCTGAATAATAAAGTGGAGAGGTTGAAAATCTCTGATTTTCTGTTGAATTTGAGTCCCCAAAGCCACTGTTTTATGTCTCAACCTGAAGCATCAGGGCCAGCCTTGTGACCATGCAAGGCTCATACACAGACAATACGGTAGGTGCCAAGGCCGAGTTTGTTTTGGAAGCCTCAAAGATTTAACGAAAGCAGCAAATGACGTTCAGAACTCTGCCTCATTAAAGATCCTTAGGTGAGAAGGACCTAACGAAAGGCTAGGGCCTCAGTGACCTGCTGACAGGAATGGTGTCACAGGTGTGGAAGGATCAGCAGAAACTTTGAGGCAGATTGAATCCAGTTTGGTGTGATATATGTGGAGGGGCCATGGGTGGCCAAGGTCAGAGTCTGCGTGTGGAGAGTGAGGAAGGCGGGGATGATGGGCGACCAGGACAGTCCACTTCAGTCCAGGAGGATTGTGGCCATGTCAGCTGAGAGTCTTGCTGAGTGATGTCACGAGACTCGGAGGCGATCTTATAGAACAGACCCAGAAAGCACAAGGACAGTTTTAATGGGTTTTATTCATGAGGTAAGCTGTGCCCAGTGTTCTTGGACACAGCTTTCTTGAAGAGCACAAGAGAACTTTCAAAGGGAAGCCATGGTTCAGTTATAATCCCATCTCATGGCACAACAGTGGGCTTTTCTGGTTGAAGACATATTTTCTGGATTTAATATCAAAGGAGCCTGTACAGCAGAGCAAGGCTATTTTCATATTGGAGTCTAGAGACAAAACAACAGGCCCGCAGCAAGCTGAGGATCTTAACCGATACAGGATGGACTTGGGAGAGGGAGAGGGCCAGGTGTACTTTGCAAGTAGAGGTCAAGAAAGCAGGCAGGCTTCCCAGTGGAGCGCTGAGAAGCAGCCTGGGGTAGGGTATCTTTTTTTTTTTTAATATTTATTTATTATGTATACAATATGCTGTCTGTGTATATGCCTGAAGGCCAGAAGAGGGCACCAGACCCCATTACAGATGGTTGTGAGCCACCATGTGGTTGCTGGGAATTGAACTCAGGACCTTTGGAAGAGCAGGCAATGCTCTTAACCTCTGAGCCATCTCTCCACCCCCAGGGGTAGGGTATCTTTAGTTGTTTCTCACTAATGGTAGCCGTCCAGCAGGACTCCATCCCATAGTTACCTAGGGGTAAAGGCCGGTAAAAGGCTACAGCTCTTCTAGAACCGTCTGGAATGAGAGGCTTTCTCTTTTGCTAACTGCCCCTGTAGGAAAGGGCAAAGATTGACCTTGGGATTTACACACCTTTGCCTCAAGTACCTGATCGCTCCTGCTAACATTTCATTGGTCAAAACAAGTCATGTGATCCTCTTAACTTGAAGGGAACTGGGAAAGATAGGCTTCTCTTTGATTCCTGAGGAAAGGATTGGGTCTTGGCGAGGTGGCAGTGACTCCCACGCATGCTTTCTGTGCCCATCCAGTCCCTCTGTGTGAAATCCTGCCCTGCTTTCTGTGAACTAAAAGCTAATCAAGTCTTTGTACCTGACTGACAAACAGTTGGCGGGTTTCCAGACAGTGAGTCTACGTTACTACGTGGTTTTCACTTTAAGTCATAGTGTCTTTTAAGATTTACACTTGAGGTATGTGAGTCTCCTGGCTTTACTTAGCTGAGTTTAGTTTGTGATTCGCGTCCTAATAACAATGACACCTGGTCTGCCATAAAATGCTGTCTCTGGAAAGGGTCTCGTTCTGGAGGCTGTAGGCTGGGGTGTCACAGTCCCAGGAGGCAGAAACAGCCCTGCCCATACCCAAACTTCATGGTCGTCTCATCAGCGCATCCTTTCTCCAGGAGATGAAGAGGGGGTCTCTTTCTCAGCACCATGTGACCATAGGCACCTGTCCTACCTAGGAGGGGCTCATGCTTTCAGGTTCCCTGTAGAGTTCAGTACTGATAGGTAATTACCTATAAATATACACAAATCAGCCCTGGACAGTCAGCCTGGAGGCTGGGCACATTTTGCCAGCCTTCCAGACTGCCAGGGACTTGCTTTGCCAAGGTCTTCAGTTCATCCCTATGTGGGTTCCGTTGATCTCTGGATTCTCTGTTTAAAGAAGCTCTGTGAAGCCTGTGGACAGGCTGGAGATGTTTACTTGCAAATCGACCTTCTCTCACATCCCACCCCATCACCAGTGTGTCAGGCAGAGTCCCTGGCATGGGGTACTAGGCAGGGCTTCCTACTTTTGTTGCTGTTTCACCTTGGAAGGTCATGACTTCTGGGCCTTGTGTGTGGTTGGCAGGCATTTGCTTTACCCATTCTTTTGGTAAGTTTGTTTTGCCTTATAGTAACCACAGGCTTCTGAGGTGTCCTGTGCCCATGTGCCTGCCTCCCCTGTCAGGCTGGTTCTGAGTTGCTGGCAATAGTGTTGCCTCTTGTGCATTAGATTCTGTGCAGCAATTCTGACCCTGCCCATGACCTTAACTACAGGGTGAAGTTGCAGAAGGTGCTGCCAGGACTTGTGAGTGGTCTGACTAATACGCATTTCTGTTTCCTTCTTTAGAGTTCATGGGCCGAGAAAGAAAGCACACTAAAACGATCAGAAAAGGTAACGATTTTCCCACTGACCTCGAGACTGATTTTCCACGCATTGTAACAAGGCCTCTGCTTTAGGGAGGCAGCCCTGGGTGTAACCCCTTACTCCGCTAGACTGTGCAGGTCATTGTGGCTGCACAGACAAGGTCTAAGAAAGCAGCATGTTTGCCCTAAACAAGTCAGTCATTTCAGACCTGAGTTTGGCTTAATGAAGTAGCCTCTAAACCAGCCTTGCAGTTAGCTAGCAAATATCCTTTATTTACACACCTGCAGAAACCTGGTCTAGCCAGGCAAGCCTGGCCTTGACCAGTGAGGCGGGATATTACTACCAGAATCCACTAAACAGAAAATTCCACAGGCGTTTTCTGTTTAAAACCAGGTAGTGACTTCAGACAGGCTTTGCAGGGCTCGGTGTCTCTCCCACAGCAAGGCTACTGTTGTCAGGGGAAAAGCAGCCTTAGACAGCGTGTGAAAGCTCTGTGTTCCTACAAACATGCGCTTACAGAAGGAGGCAGTGGCCACATCCGACCCATGTGCCCCAGCCCATGCGCCATATGTGCCCCGGACAGCTATGGGTGTGGCCCCACACAAAACTGTAAACGCGCTTAAAACACTGAGATATTTTTAAATTTATTTATTATGTACATAGTGTTCTGGGCACCAGATCTCATTATAGATGGGTGTGTGTCATCATGTGGTTGCTGGGAATTGAACTCAGGACCTCCGGAACAGCAGTCAGTTCTTTTAACCTCTGAGCCATCTCTCCAGCCCAGAACACTGAGATTTTCTGTTGAATTTTTTTCATGGTTTTCAAGAGTTAACTTTGCAGATGATGCATTGTGTCCCAATGTCAGAAGGCTGGATACACCTGAAAGTGTTAATTGTTTATAAGAAATATAAGAGGAAAACAAAAGAACAGTAATAAAAAGCTACACCTTGGTCAGGAGTGGGAACTGCAGCCATTATGTTGGTACCTGAGCCTCCACATGACAGGTAGCACTGCACTTACCCAGTCTGCAGTTCTGAACCTTTCTAGAACAGCAGTGGGTGAGTGCCACCCCATCCACGGTGTGCCCGACTCTCCGTGTGAGCAGCGGCTGCGTGTGCGGAGGGTGTGCAGAGCTTCCTGCTCTCAGGCAGTGTGCTCTGAGACCCCCAACCCTGCCTGTTGGCTCTGTCTGGGGAGGGTATGATGCCCTCGGGACTGAGGAGCCCTCATTCCTCCCCAGTAGTCTCCCCTGCTTGGCCCTCTTTTCTCCAGATCCCACAGAATGCTTGCCTCTTCTCTTTGTTTTGTTTTTTTGAGTTAAGGTCTTCTTATTCAGGCCCCTCGCTGGCCTGGATCTTGTTAAATAGACCTGTTTGACCTAGAACTCAAGGAGATCCACCTGCCTCAGCCTCCCTAGTGCTGAGATTAAAGGCATGCACTACCGTGCTCAGCCCCACTTCTTTCTGATATTGAGACAGTTATTTCCGGCAGACTATAATCCAGCTAAGTCTGTACATACAACTTGCATTTTGTGTGCATGTGTGTGTGTGTCTGTGTCTGTCAGACACTTTGCCTCCTTGATGGAACATGTGATGCCCTCAGTGGTGCATAGGAGACACACACTGGTCTCACAGAGCCACTGCAGAGTTCTTAGGGAGATCCGCTAAGCTCTACTTTGCAGTCAGACTCTCGCTCCCACCACTCAGAGCCCATTCCCTGCGAGCTCCTCTGTCCTACTTCTCGGTGACTTTTAGCCGACAGCTCACAGGGTTCTGTACTTCGAGAGCAATGACCCCAGTCTCCTCATAGCTCCTCTGTGGTGATGTTTTCCCAGAGAGACCAAGAGCTCCTGAAGGCCGAGTTCCTCCTGGTCTACCATGACTGCGTGCTCCCTCTTCTGCATTCGACACTGCTGCCCCCGTTCAAGTGGGCCGAAGAGGAGACGGAGGCTGCGCGATGGAAAGCCATCGCTGACTTCCTCAAGCAGAGCAGAGAGAACGAGGGCTCCCTGAAGGCTCTGCTGTCACCAGACGGGGTCCATGAACCATTTGACCTTTCAGAGCAGACCTATGACTTCCTGGGGGAAATGAAAAAGAGCTCAGCCTGACGACAGCCATGGCCCCGCTCCCCACTGGACCCTGGGAGCTCAAACGGCAGAACCAAAAGAAATGGACTGATTAGAACTTAGATCATATTCTTTTGTGTACAAATTCTATTTTCAAAGAAATACCTAATAATTTTGTTGTATAAAACAATAAAATACATTTTATAAGCAATGCTGTTATATCTAAGTTTGAATTTTTTTCAAAACACCAACCAAAGTGTCAAACTGAAGGTACAGGTGTCTACAACAGCACAGCTTTTTAGCAAAGGCGAAATTTGTGATTATCCAAGAAAGTGACAATATAATCCACCTGGAAGGAAATATTTCTAAGACATAAGACTGATACAAGCTTAGTGTGCAAGGGCTCGGCGGTAGAGTGCTTGTCTCGTACTTCTCGGGCCCTGGGCTCCAGCCCCAGCATTGCAAAGACAAGCAGTCTAATATGCAGACTATATAAACTTTTGGCTATTAATGGTTATATTATAGGTTCATTTGAGAAATTGTGTTGTTAGGCATTTAATTCAGCCTAATGTTTGATTTGATTTAACCCAGATAAGAACAAATGCAATCATTGTCTTTTCAAGTCAGTATAAAAAGTCCTCTGTCAAAAAAAAAATATTTTACCCACATTGAAGTGGGATGCTTACATGCATTCATGGAACATCCAGGTCTTAGTGCATCTCAGAGAAGCTCACGACTACTGCAAAATATCTCAAACCTTTATCATTAACAATATTAGCACCTGCCATTCCTCGGGTACCTGGCTGTGCTGCCAGGTAGCCTGGTTAAGAGTGAAGTACCAGTGGCCATTCCCGAGTACCTGATTGTGTCTGTCGGTACACTGTGGTAGCTAGGATGCAGGTTCCGATCATCACCATTGAAGAGACGGACCAGGCAGGTTCTACGACTCGCATAAGGTCAGAGCCAGTCAGCGGCATAGCTGATATGCTGTGTATCATGTCTGCTGCCTCAGAGGCTCCACCTCATCATGCAAACATGAGAATTACATATGCACACAAGCAGTACTTAATACTGCCAGTCCACTGCCCCATGCAGTATATTTTTTAAAAGAAAAAATATGCAAATAAAATTGAAGAAAATTATTTGAACAAAAATATGGACCAATGGAGAAGAGGTCAGCCTCAACTGTTCGAGTCCCCGAAATACATTTTTAACAGGGTATTGACTGGTAAAAGGCCTTTATTATTAGAAATTTGTCATATTTATGACACTTGTGACCTATTCCAACTTCCACTAGGCCCAAGCTCTTAAAGGTCCCTTTTTGACATTACCATCCTGAGACTAAGCTTACAACTTGTGCAATCTAGGAGGACATACTTAAATTTTATCCAAACCACAATGGTCCTTGATCTCAGAAATTAACATGGTTTAGCAGGATTCCTGGCCCAAAACATGACGGGCAAGTGAGAACTTGGCCTTGAAAAGAAGCCTTCGCTCTGCCACTGTGTGAGCCCCTTTCCGCCCTCAGTGACTGGCAAGGGCATACCGGGCTTTTGCTTTTGGGCCACCAACCAGCTCCCACTTCATGATGCGGAGGCTTGTTAGTTATAAATGCTGGCCTTGCTTAGGCTTGCTTCTTGTTAACTCTTATAACTTAACCTGTTTCTCTTCATCTACATTTTGCTTGGGGCTTTCACCTTTCTTTCTGTATGTCCTACTCGGTGTCTGCCGGTGGTTGCCTGACTGGCTCCGGGCATTTTCCTAATTCTCTCCTCTCTTCTTCTCTCATTCTTAGATTTCTCCTCCTACTTATTCTCTCTGCCCACTAACCCCGCCTAGCCCTCTCCTGCCTAGCTACTGGCCATTCAGCTTTTTATCAGACCAATCGGGTGCCTTCGGCAGGCAAGGTAAAAAAAAATGCAACACATCTTTACAAAATTAAAACAAACACAGTACAAAGTAATGTAAGCCATCCTTACATTGTTAAACAGATGCAACACAACTTGTACCCAGTTAAAGTCCTGTTCCACAACATAAGGGGCCATTGAGGACACCCTTTCTGTCCATCACTCTAAGGCACACTTTCTAGATGACTCCTCTCCTCCTCAGGGTCTCTCCAGAAGCTGTTTCTGGAGATCCTGCCTAGTCAGATGTGTACAGGGACTCCAGAGCCTCTGTCCTACCCAGCCCTTGAGTTGCCCCCCCCCCACTTAGTCTCCTGGGGGCCTGTCTTTAAAGGAACCTAAGACCAAGTCACCACCACGCCCCCTGTGAAGTCGGGTATTTCTGTAGAATCCACATTTTTGTTTTAACTGCTTGGCTTGTTCTTGGCCTGGGCCTGGGCATTCGGGATGAAAATGAATGCCAGTGAGTTCCTTTCAATAGATGCGGGCCAGGAGGACCTTCTTTCAGAGCTCTTGGGCCATCTTCCCTGCTCATTTGAAACCTGTGGACAGTTTCAGAGTTTTTGACACGTGAGGAAAGTACAGAGACAGCCACAGACAGTTTGGGTGGCGCTGAGTCAGAAGAGGAGGGACATGGCCAGACAGCCTGAATAGAGGGGACAGCGCCATGGGGTGATGTGGCCCTCCCCGTGAGAAACTCCTCTTTTTCAGTCAGTGGAATCTTGTTTTTTCAGCAAAACCTCTCTGACTTTTTAAATGCCACTTATTAACCTCCAAAACAGGAAAGGGTTGTCAAGGAGCCAAAAACATCCTGGAAACAGTCCTGGGGCATGCGTGTTGAGAGGTGAGGCTCAGCCATAGGCTGAGTTAAGCCTGTAGGGGAAAGGAGTGGTAGGAGAAGGCAGGCCAGGACAAGCCTTCTCCACAGGGGCCTCCCTGGAAGGTGAGGAGGCTCCTGACATCAGATGCAGAGAAACTAAACCACAAGGCCCGTTCTTCCTTAGACTCAGACTCCTAGCCTCTTTATTATGGCCTTTAACAGTCAATGTGTGTCTGTGTGTGCGTGCGTGTGCGTGTGCGTGTGCGTGTGCGTGTGTGTGTGTGTGTGTGTGTGTGTGTGTGTGTGTGTGATGCTCAGAGGATATTCTCAAATTTCAGTCCTAGACCACCTCATTTGGAAAGGGTCTCTTGTTTTCTGCTCTGTGTACCAGGCTAGCTGATCTATCATCTTCCTGGAATTCTCCTGCCTCTGCTTCCCAACTCAATGTAGGAGTGCTGGGATTACAGATGCATAGGACATCAGATGTATGTGGGTTCTGGGGATCCGAACCCAGGTCCTCACACTTGCACAGCAAGCACTTTACCCCTTGAGCTGTTTCCTTAGCCCCTCTGGCCACTGCTTGAGTGTTTTGTCATCAGGTCTGCTGGAGGTCCCCATGCCTGGGTGCTGGAGATGACCCTAAAGGGCAGGGAGTCTCAGGCTTTGGTGACTCCACGGTGTTGTCTGCTTCTGTGGAGTCTCCAGAGTCTATAGCATCCCTATGAACAGGGCAACTTGCCTGCCCATCCCAGGAACATCTTGGAAAGCTGTCATCTCAACAAAGGACTAAGGAGGCAGAGGTGTCATTTGTGAGGGGAGGGCTTCGTCAGTCTGTAGTGTGCTAGGATACTGTGTGCAGGGCGCCCACACTTCCTCTTGGGGACAGCATTCCCAAGTCAGCGGAGTTCTCTGGCAGGGACAATCATCAGACCCCATTGTCAGCTCACTGCTGTGTATTCTCTTTCCTCGATACCAAGAAGTGGGGACATAGCCCTACTTCCTTAGGTGCCTGCACATCTGAGGGCCGTCATGGTGTACTCTCTCATTCATTCAAAGTGGTGCTGGGGCAACAACTATCCTAACAAGATGAGTGCTGTTCCTGTCCTATCTTACAGCATGCTCACAAATGACCTGTAAGCACATAAAACAACCTCAGAAGGGAGGGTAATGATGGCTGTGAGGTCCTACAATGGTGTCTCATTTTTGTGACATTTAAATTCTAACAGTTCAGGTTGTGGCCATAGCTGAGCTACTACACAAACACAAGGCCTTGAATTCAGTGCTCATATTAAAAAGTGCCAAGTGCAGTAACAGTATGGAGGTGTTGGCTAGAGAGGCAGGAGCAGGCAGCTTCCTCCAGGGCTCACAGGCAAGCCAATCAGGCAGGCAGCTTCCTCCAGGGCTCACAGGCAAGCCAATCAGGCAGGCAGCTTCCTCCAGGGCTCACAGGCAAGCCAATCAGGCAGGCAGCTTCCTCCAGGGCTCCCAGGCAAGCCAATCAGGCAGGCAGCTTCCTCCAGGGCTCGCTGGCAAGCCAATCAGGCAGGCAGCTTCCTCCAGGGCTCACAGGCAGGCCAATCAGACAGGCAGCTTCCTCCAGGGCTCGCTGGCAGGCCAATCTAACTCACTTGGTGAGCTCCAGGTCGGTGAAAGATCGTCTCTGAAAACAAGGTAGATAACACCCGAGGAAGCCCTCCAGGCTCTGTGTATACCTGTATACACCTGCACAGCCAATCAATTCCAATAGTTCTCTAACTCACACATTAATGGCCTCATGGCAGCACAGTCAGCAATATATGTACAATACACATTCCTGTCGGGATGCTCCCTTTCCAAAACACTACCTGACCTTGGGGCCATCTCAACTCAGACATCCACATTGCAAAACTGTAGCTACAAATATTCTCTGTCCCACTGGTCCCCTGGACTGGCTTTTCTCTGCCCACGTGTTCCCAAAGAAGCTTTTGAAATAACCACTCTGAGGCTTAATATTAATTACATACACTTTGACCTATTAGCTCAGGTTTCTTATTAAATAACTCTTACATTTTTATGATTTTATTTTTTATCACGAGGCTTGTGGTTCATTACCTCTTGTTCTTGGGCGGCTACACGAAGTCTTCCTGAGTCCACCTTCTTTCTCCCAACATTCAGTTTAGTTTTCCTGCCTAGCTATATTCTGCCCTGCCATAGGCCAAAGCAGTTTCTTTATTTACCAATGGAAATAAAGCATATTCACAGCATATAGAGGGGATTCCTACATCACCCCTTTTCTGTCTAAATAAAAAGGAAGGTTTTAACTTTAACATATAGTAAAATTACATATACAAAACAGGTATCAAGCAAGAAATACAGAATTACAGTTACAATATTTTTGTGAGTCTAAAGTTTCATATCTAACTTACCTCTTATCATAACTAAGGAAAACTATAACTATCTGTCTTCAACCCCATCAAAGACCCAGAAAGATATAATATTACCTAAGTAAATAGGAAGCGCATTGTAAGCAACTTCCTAAGCTCTAGAAATGACAGAGAAACCTTGCTACCTGGACAGTCACCCAAAGTTCTTCAAAAAACATCACTATCTGTCGAAATCCAGCCAAGCTCCTGGTATCCAGCACAGTGATCGCATCAACTTGGGGAGGGAGGAATAAGGGATAAGGAAGTGAGCAGAACAGGCCTGAACTGCCACACGGGCAGGACACGGGTGGCCTACGGCGTCTGACTCAGTGGTGACCGACACAGAATGAGGCTGTGCACAGCTGCAGGCAGCAATATAAAACGGAAATTACTAATGGATGCAGCTCACCCTCAGGACTTTGGTACTTCGGTTTAGTCTCTTACGCTCTACAGGGCAGCTTGGACCTTACCCTGCTTATCTGTGTCGAATGCTGCCAGCCAAGTTTAATGCGGAACTTTGTCCTTTTTCAGAGGCCAACTTGGAGGCTGACAAAATAGCAAGAGGGGAAGGAGGAGAAGGAAAGGAGGAGGAAGAGAAAGTGGAGGAGGAGGGGAAAGAGGAGGAGGGAAAAATTGAGAGAGCTCATCATTTAAAGCATCCACTGGGGTCCTCCCTGTTGCCAGGCAGCATTCAAGCTGGCACAGCTGTCCACTAAGAGGATACTCCCATTCTCCGGCTCTCCTGCTCCCCTGAAGCCTGAAGAAGAAGGGCAAGGCTCAAGGGCCAGGGACACACAGCAAGTAATAAATAAGCAATAGAAACTCCAGGTAGTGGTGAGTGCTTGTAGAGAATTCACACCGCTCAAGCCAAGGTTAGTCTGCTTTCCCTTGCCCACTGGGTGGAGCTGAGACCTTTGGTCAGTACCCAACAGAAATAAATGAGTCGGGGACAGGGAAGAAATGCAGAATTCAAAGTATTGTCAAGATGGTGGGAACCTTCCCTCTCCTCTCCTCTCCTCTCCTCTCCTCGCCTCGCCTCGCCTCGCCTCGCCTCTCCTCTCCTCTCCTCCTCCTCCTCCTCCTCCTCCTCTTCTTCTTCTTCCTCTCTCTCTCTCTCTCTCTCTCTCTCTCTCCCTCTGTCATTAATGTGGTAGGTTTTGTTTTTTCTGAGGCATGGCTTCACTCTGTAGCCAGGGCAACTCACTCCATAGCCGAGGTAGGCCTTGATCTCATGAGTGATCCTCCTGCCTCAGCCTCCCAAGGTCTGGAATTGTAGCTGCAAACCACCATACCCACCTGACTTTCACCTTTCCTTTCCTCTGCTACCTCCCAGTCAGGACACAGAGGCCATCTGAAACCCAGAGCTGGACACCGGATGCAAAGATATCTCCAAAAGCAGCCTTGGATGCCTTGCCTAGTGAAGGGGAAGAGCCCTGGGAACCAGAGAGCATGTGCAAAGCTGCAATAAAATGCCTGACGAAAGCAACTCAAGAAAGAAAGGGTGTGTTTTAGCTCACAGTTTGAGAAGACAGTCTCGCATGACAGGAAACATGGCTGCCAGGGCATAAAGTAACTGGCCACACCGCCTCGGCAGGCAGGAAGCAGAGTGAAGAACGCTGGCTGGCGTTCAGACCCCATCCGTGGCAGGGTCATCTCATTTAGGGCAGATCTTCCCACCTCAACCAAGGCAGAAACTCCCTCACAGACATACCCAGAGGTGACTTGTCTCCCGAGTAGATTCTGTGGAGGTGGTAATCAATGCCATGAAGAATTCCTGGAAAGAAACTCTGATTGCAAACCCTGACTGACTGGGACGGCAGGGAAATGGGAAGGTTGGGATGTTGTAGGTCCACAGCCTAATTATCTTATCCTGTCTCTTAGCTTTAACCCTCTAAGCAGGTATTTCCTTGCCTGCTTCTATGGTGGACCTAACATCCTGTTATTAATAGATTAAAAACCTCTTGGGATTTATTAACTTAGCAAACCATTAGCTTCTTCCAGCTCGAACGCAAACGCCAAGGCCATCAGCAGACAGCATTGGAGGCCCGAGGAGAGAGTCACCTCTTTGATGCTTCCACTCAAGTATTTTAAAATTACTTTGATTTAAAACTCTTTTTGTTCTGCAGCTATAAGACTTTGTGAACCATGGAACCTGGAGTACCAAGCTCTGTGTTTTCTGGGCTGTGGGCTCAAATTTGGTTCCAGAACAAACTATCTCTTATTCCCTTTGAGATGAGATGAGAACTGTGGTTTTTTTTGTTGTTTTTTTGTTTTGTTTTGTTTTACATCAACAGTATTAACTATCCCCCAAGTCCGTGTACACCTTTCCGGTTCCACCCCTGGGCACTCTCACTGTGGTTCTGGTTCTTGAGATAACAGAGAAAAAAAAAATGGGTTTACCCAGAAGACCAAGATGAAAATGGAAGTCTGGGTCTTCTGGGTTCTAGAAGATGTTAGATCAGAGCAGGGAGAGAGCTTTAAAAAATCATCCCATAAGATAATCCATATGGGGGATTCTGGGAGGAGTGGAGGGAGGGGATGCTGCGATCGGGATGTACTGTATGAGAGAAGAGTAAAAAAAAATAGTCCATATGACCTGAGCTCACCCCAATGTTGACCATAAACAAAACATCAAAAAGCTAGAGCATCCAGGCTGGCCACGGGTTCAAGGCCAGCATACCACTGCAAAACCTTCAAAACTGAACCAACATTGAAACCACGGCCCAAAGGAAGCACAAAGCTCGCTCTCTGATTTAAAAAAAAAAAAAAGACAGATTAGTATTCAAGATAGGATTTAAACGAGACTCAGACCCCACGCCACAAGGCTCCTGAAGGATCCAAAAATCACTTCATCTTTGAAGACCGTAGAAAATATCAACATCTGTAAAAAGAAAAGACAAGAAGAAAACCAAGCGCCGACAAGCCCAAGACAGCGTGGCTCCCAGGACGGAGGCACTAAAGCAGCTGTTATAACCATGCGCCAAGAAGGAACTGCAAATCCACCTGCGGCTGGTGGAAGACAAACCTTCTCCGCAGGGAGCGCAAGCTCCAAACCAGGAACTAGGCTGACTTTTAGAAAAATAAACTGCTCTAAAATGGCAAACCTCCAAGCTCACACACAAATATACACACAACGACAGTGTGGACAATGAAAACACATATAAAAATATTACAGAATCAGCTAAGCAGGGCTCTTAGGGGCTCAGGGCAACTGAAGTAGCAATCATGGAGCCTGCACAGGTCTGTGCTAGGCCCTCTGCATACATGCTGTGGTTGTTTAGCTTGGGGTGTTTGTGGGACTCCTAACAGTGAGAGAGGGGTGTCTCTGACTCTTTTTCCTGCTCTTGGGATCCTTTTCCTCCTATTGGCTTGCCTCATCCAACTTTGGTGTGAGGATTTATGACTAGTCTTACTGCATCTTATTATGCCATGTTTAGATGATAACCCTGGGAGGCCTGCCTTTTTTAAAAGAGAGATGGAGGAGCAGTGGACCTGGGGGAGAGGGCAGGTGGGGGTGGACTGGGAGGAGTGGAGGGAGAGGAGGCTGCCATTGGGGTGTATTGTATGAGAGAAGAATAAATAAATAAAAGTATTTTTCCATTTCAGATAAATATAGAAACCGTATTATTATATGGTCCCTCTCTCTCTTACTTGTCCCGTGTGGTGGTCATTGTTTTAGATACATATAAGATACGGTTTTTGCTTTCAACCATACTTTACTCAGATATTTACCATCTGTTCCTCCATATCTACTAGCACAAGCTCCCTTCTGGTATAATTTCCTTTGCCAGAACTTTCAAGTCTGTGTGTGTGTGTGTCTGTGTACGTATGCACACATACACACACAATATGCATATGTGTACATATAGGTGTGTGCTTATGCTGGCTCTGCCATGCTCTGCCATATTCCTTGAGACAGGAGGATCTCTCAGTGAATCTGGAGTGAGACTGGCATCCAACAAAAGCACCCGCAATGCTCCATGTCTGTATCAGTATTTATGTAGAAGCTGCTCTAGGAAGTACAATGTGTATACTTAACTTCACTGTCTAGCCAGAACTAATAGGTTCAAGGTCAGGGAGACAGCTCAACAGGGAAAGGCACTTGTCCCTCAAGCCTGATGACCCAAGTTCTATCCCTGGAACCTGGGTGTAAGTAACTTCTTACTCGACCCTAATGGCTTCCTACTGCCCCATGTAGATTATGGTCAGATCAAAGGGGACCCATAGCCCCAAAGAGTTGGTATGGTGCTTGTTTGTAACATTGAGAAAAGGTGGTGAGAGGTGAGATGCCAGGAGAAAATGGTGGATCCATCCTGTCAGCAATGTAGGGACCTGAGCGTGCGGACTGTAAGCTCTAGGGCATGGAAAGGATTGGGGACAGGCAGGTTTGAGGTTCACTGGGGAGCCTGTTGGTTGTCCTTGCAAGGCCGTGGCTTTGTGCTTCCTTTACCCAAACCCCCCTGGCTGTGCCCAGGCCAGGCAGAACTGACTGGCTACTCCTCCCATCTTGCCCAGGACAGGCCCTGGAATCTGCTGTTGTTGCTAAGAAACAAGACACAGGCTTCTTGTGAAGGATATCCCATCACCCCAGTCCTCAGGACAACTCTCTTGGGCATCCTCTCCTCTGCCCCGGGGAAGCTTTCCAGCTGGCCTGCTGGAGCCAAGGAAGGAAGGAAGAAGACTCTGGGGCACCAAACCTTTCCTCAGGGTGGTGGAAAAATGAAGGTTAGTGGGTTGGGCTGTAAAGAAGAAAGTGGCCCAGTCTCCAGACCTGGCTTACTTGGGAAAGGAAGAGCTTTGAGAGTAGAGACACAGCAAGGCAGTCAGTGCCTGGCCACAACCCTGGATCCTCGCTCCACTAGGAAGACAGCAAGAGTAGGACCCCAAAGAGGGAGGGATTCAGATGGGGGCAACACCAAGTCCCTGAGGAGGGGGGGGGGGGAAGGCAATCTGAGTGACCACTGTGAACTTGTCTGCACCTCTTTCCTGCCCGGCCTCCTTTCTTGGAAAAGTGTAACATAGCCACGCGGTGGACTATCTGTGCTCCAGAGGTGTCTGTGGGTGGCTACACAGAGTGGATCCTCAATAAATTGTCTTTGTCTTAGCAAAACAGGAAACCCTGCTTGCACTCTGAGCGTAGAGAACAGCAGGGGCATGGCTGTCACTCATCTCCAGGATTCAAAAGTTCTTTAGGAGGGAAAGTCTAGAAAAGTGCCTCGGCAAGGCTGGTCCTGTTCCCTCTCCCGGCAGGCTGGCCACAGAGCACAGAAAGACCTGCTCTTCTGGAACCTTTCTTTTCCCCTCCCAGGCGACGTCCCTCGTCCGATGGGTGTGTCTGACGGGCGGGAGGTGATACTCGAACAGCTGCGGGCGCAGGCGAGTGCTGCGGAGCAAGGGTAAGGGTGCCGGCACTGGTGTCAGCATGGCTTCCCCGGACTCACAGGCCACCACCTACGCTCCGCCCGCCGTGCCCTCGGGGGTCGTTGCCGTGCTCCTCACCATCCCCTTTGCCTTCTTCCTACCGGAGCTGGTGAGTGCCGCCACCAGCGGGGAGGGAGGGGCGGAGCGGGCTGGGAATCAGTCCTGCGCGAAAGCGACTGTCTGACCGCCACCACCGCCTCCCGGAATGGGGGAAAGGCAGCTAGCTACCGGGGCCCACTTTCCTTACTGTCCTCCTGACCCCCAGGCTGCGTTGGTCTTGAGAGAATTTTTCTCCTTCCCAATGGATGACGAACCACCCCCAGGCTACTTTGGTGGGTGCAACCACCTTCCAGACTACCCAGCCCCTTCGGAATATTCTATTAACTGGTTTCTTTCCCCTTAGCTGTTTGTACTTCCCTAAAGTTCAAAGAACCAGTGGACTTTCTAAAGGGCCTTCTGAAAGAAGTTCTCCCAGGATTTTCTCAAATCCCATCAGCTGACCTTGAACTTTGATTTACGTGTGCTAAGCAATAGGAGGAGTTCTTGACAGCATCGCCCATAAAACAATCTCCTGAAACGCCCAGGTCACCAACTCTGGGACACACGCACGCACGCAGGGCAGAACTGGGCATTATTCCCTGCCTGGGCTCAGCGATGCATTCTGTCGAAAACAGGTTCCCTCTGCTCCTGCTGTCATCCCTCTTCCCCGAAGCTTCCTGTGGGTGAATTTTTCTTCCTAGCTCTGAAGTTGACAGTGCTGCCTCTGGGCCTGGAGGAAAACTCAGAGTAAGACGGTTTACATAAAATGGGCGCCCGTGGCCAACCTTTTCCATCCTTCTGGTCTGAGCAGAAGATTGGGACCGACTGAGTGAACTTTAGGCAAATTGGTTAAACAACTGCCATTCTTGTCAATCAAGAAAGGGGAGGCCAGGGTCCCATAGGTGGGCGGCTTTGGCAGAGACTCCACCTAAGAGGTAGGTTTCTTCCAATCCCCCACAAACGTGGGCATCCTGCCAGGCTGGTCACATCCTGAGTTCTGTGTGCCAGGCCCTGGGTGTGGCCCTTACTTTGGAACAGCCACATGGATGACAGGATGGAGGCTGTCTCTGCCACTTTTTATTGAGCATATGCTTTTAGTCACGCAGGTCAATGTCGGAAGGGTGGCTACCTCCCAGGGGCTTGTGTGGCTGGAGAGAGGCTTGGGACTGTGTCCTGTGCAGTCAGAACGCGGCAGCCCCAAGAAGAGGCGGTCTGTCCCAGGTCAGGGAGGGGCCCGAGCCTGTCACTGGGAGTTGCCACTGGCAGACGGCTGGAGGGCTAAGGCAGGAAGGCAGCCAGGTAGAGAGCTGGCACTAGAGGGGCTGACAGATGTCCTCACCTGTCCTCCTCCTGCAGCTGGAGTCCTGGGAGAGTACCATCATGGGACTTCTGAGGGGAAAGAGAGCATTGTCACTGGCTTGATTTTCTTGACTTATTTCAAAATAATTTCAAATTTCTCCTAAAGACACAGTTACAGTACAGGAAGTCTGTCTCACTCAGAATCCCACAGGTCTCCCCAAGCCAGGAAGTTAGCATTAGCACTCTGCTAATGTCATATTTGCTCATTTCCCCACTGATGTCCGTTCTCTGGCCCAGGAGCCAGGTTAAACCTCCTGATGGTGCTGGCTTGTCCTTGTCCTTCAGTCTAGCGCAGCTCCTCCACCTTCATCTTGGTGGTATAGAGAAGACACTGGTCCGTTGTGGACAGGACCCTTCCAAGCCGCCTTGTCCCATGTTTCCTCACTGTAGCTCTAATTTTACTTTTTTTTACTTTTGTACATTTTTAAATTGATATTTATTGAGCTCTACATTTTTCTCTGCTCCCCTCCCTGCCTCTCCCCTTTCCCCTTCTATCTTCCCCCAAGGTCCCCATGCTCCCAATTTACTCAGAAGATCTTGTCTTTTTCTACTTTCTATTTCACGTGTAGATTATATCTATGTAAGTCTCTCTTAGTGTCCACATTGTTGTCTAAGTTCTCTGGGATTGTGGTTGGTAGGCTGGCTTTCTATGCTTTATGTTTAAAAACCACCTATGAGTGAGTACATGTGATAATTGTCTTTCTGTGTCTGGGTTACCTTACTCAAAATAATGTTTTCTAGTTCCATCCATTTTTCTGCAAAATTCAAGCTGTCGTTATTTTTTTCTGCTATGTAGTACTCCATTGTGTAAATGTACCACATTTTCCTTATCCATTCTTCGATCAAGGGGCATTTAGGTTGTTTCCAGGTTCTGGCTATGACAAACAAAGCTGCTATGAATATAGTTGGTAGCTCTAATTTTAATTTAATTATTCTTCATTTAATTAAGTCATTCTCATTCATTGTTGATAACTTGGAAAATACAGAAATGTGTGAAACCTGTATGATGTACATGTTCACAGATAGAGCAAGTGCAGCATCTGTGTGTGTGAATGTGTGGTAGTGTGAATGTGTGTGCGTGCATGGTAGTGTGTGTGTGTGTGTGTGTGTGTGTGTGTGTGTGTGTGTTGAGTGCATCATTCTGTACATGCTACTTGCACCGGCTATGATCAAGGACTCCAGAATAACGTGTACCTGGGTGGAAGATGGGGAGGGAAGGGACGAGGTGCAGGAGAGGATCAAGTTTTGATCCCATGAACAGAAGCTGGGTGGGAAGACGTGTATGTGTGCCGAACCAGTCTGGCTCAGGCCCTTCTTTGACTTGGGTGGTCTGATGTCTTTCTCCTCCGCTGTGCATTGCAGCACCATGGCTCCAAGTACTCCTGACCCTTGCTTAGTATTCTGGTCTGAGACAAAGTCTCTAGAATGGATTGGAAAGCAGGGAGGCCAGGATACCATTGCAGAGCACGGACAACACTACCCAAGAACTAGGGTGCAGTGATTCTGTAGTGGGGTAGCTTGGGGTGACATCACACAATGGCTCCCCCAACCACCAGTCATTGCCTTTGGTGCACTACATGGAGCCAGTGGGCAGATTCATTGTCAGATCAAATTGGACAAGCTGGGGTCTTCCCTGCTGGCAATGAGCCACCCTGGCTGTCGAGGAGGTACAACTTCTGGCTCTTTGTGGCTCTTGAAGATGACAGGTTAGGGTAGCTTAGTCTTCCACGAGCCTACTCTAAAGACCTTTGCCTAAGATGGTCTGTTTCCCAATCTTCAGCACTAAAATTCACACTTTAAACCTTTAATTCTGTGATAATGATGGTTCTATAGAAACCCGCAGTCCCTGCAGCTCCCCAGTGACCCATTCTTTCTTAACTAGAATTGTTTTAAAGCTGGGAAACTGAGGTTGACAAGACAGATCTCCAGTTTACCCGCATAGATTGTCTGAGAACAACCGAGGTTTAGAGCTGTCTCATCATACCAAAAAGCCCCCTTTTGCTACTCTCTAGGGTTCCCCACCCATCCCATGTTCCTCCTCACTATTCCAAGTAGTCTGTTAGAAATAAACACATTCACAAGATAATATTTTAGTTATAATATAAGAAAGTTATTATAAGTAAAAATATCCCCCAGTAGTGGGCAACTCCATGATGCAATAAGCCAATCAAACTAAATTAAAGTCCAAGTTTTAATCTGAGCAAAGCATTCACGGGTGGTCCCAGGGGAAGAGGGGAACCTCAGGGCTGCTCCCAGGAGGGGGCCTTAAATACCTTCCAGGGAGGAGCCGCTTCTTGGTGGGCTTTCTCAGGGATGGGATGTAGAAAGAGAAAGACATGGGGCCAAGGTGGGTATATGGGCACTGGTTCAAGTCTGGCTACTTCCTCTGTGTGTGCATAGGACAACGTGGGGAGGGGGAGTCAGGAGTCAAGAGTCCATGAATTTATTCTCAGCGGGAATTATGGATGAAAAAGCATTCAGTTAGCTGCCATCCTGGAGACCTCAGGCATCTGTTCCTTGAAGGAGCAGAGGAGGCAAGTTTCTAGGAGAAAAAAAAATAGATTATTAACACAGGCCTATGAACAGGGCTAGCCATGGGAAGAGAGATGACTGTCAGAAAGAATGAGAGAGATTTTCTTTGGTTGTACAAAAGAGACTGGGGTGAATGAACAAAACATGAAGGCAGAGATGCCCTTCATTGGGACAACTTGGAAAACCAGGTCCCAGTTGCTAGATAGGTGCCCCCCTCAGCGTGGAGAGGACGTACCAGCTCTGATGTCCCAGGAGCTTGGGGGAAGGCATGTCAAATTGAGGGATGATGTGTTCCTCAGGAATACCTGAGCCACCACGTCTGCTGTTTCTCTGGAGATGGGAAATGCCTCTATCTCCCCTGTGAAAGCATCCACAAGAGTTAGGGGATAACGGAGTTCTTATGAGTGGGCATGTGGGTAAAATCAACCTGCCTTTCACCTGGTTGGTGTCCTCGAAGATGGCACATGGGGCTGGCTTATCAGGAGGGACCCCTGTGGGTTGGACTTAACACTCTTTTCCAGGAACATGCAGGTACCTGTAAAACAGCTGGAGTAGATTTACATCTTGTGTGTCATAGCAAAGGCAATGGCTTTGGGTTTAAAGGTATTAACATTTTCAGAAGGCAACCAGAGGAAATTTACTGAAGTTAAATCAGTAAAATCCACAGAAATTTAAGGACTCCCAAAAGCTGTTTGTAGTCAGTGCTCTATCAAGTTGTATAAATAAATGTAATTGAACAGTATATGACCTTTTGAGACTCACTTGTTCCATGAAATAGAATGTCCTCGATGTCCACCTGAGTTGTCTGTATTCAGCTTGTCCCTTTTCATTGTTGAGTAATATTCCATGACAAGGAATCACCGTAATCTAATCCACCTCTGTTGAATGTTTCTAGTTCTTGGCAGTTTTAAATAGAGCTGCTGTTGGCTTTTGTTGTTTTTTTTCCTTCTTGGGTCTCTGAGGGAGTTGAAGACTGGATAGTTACAGTTTTTTTATTTACCAGATACAAAAAGCAAGTTATGATAGAAAGTAAATTAGGTACAAAAGTTTAGACTCACCAAGATAGGGCAGAAATGGAGCATTTTCTCTGAATTTGTCAAATGAACTAGACATTGTTGGTGTATTTATTGCCTGTATGTATTATATATAGTATTTATTTATTTATTTTATTCTTTTATTTAATATTTTATTTTAATAACTATTCATGTGCAGGCTTTTGTTAGAGTACATTTTTCACTTCTAAAGGCCTACTTGTAGCTTGCTAGGTAGAAGAGTGGGTATCTGCTTGTTACTATTAAGAGACCAACAAATTGTTTTCCAGGGTGACTGGAAAATGCTTTTTTCTTGTTTTTGTTTTTATTTTTATTTTGTTTTACTATGAATTGTTAGGGAAAAAAATCCTAAAATGGGTGGCTCTGCCCGCACAAAGAAATCCAATTTGGTCAGATCAAACCAAATTAAAATGCCCATCGTTTTATTAACTACAGCATTCTCGGGTGGCTAGCGCATGGCCGGGAGAAAGGAAAGTGGGGAGCACATGCAAACCTGGAACCGTGTGTTCCTCCTCTGGGAGTCCACCTAAATACCCTGTGGGAGGGGTCAGGACCTGGCATGCTGGGATTTGGAGTCCAGACCAATGCAACTCCCAGGCCAGAGTGGGGGATGGACGCCAGGGGCTAGGATTACGCACCCAACTTAATATGAATGGCACTTTATTTAGTCATTTTCTTTACAACTGAAACTCTGGGAATTCAAAAATAGCATCTTTGTCCGTGAGCTTCTCATACACACCAGAAAAAGCTTCGACCTTGTGTTCCACGTTGTTCTGCTGTGCTTTGTCTAAATGAAATAAACTGGCTGCCCTCTGGTTTCACACGGATCCTCTTACCCACAATTTCACTTGGGAAGACCAAGTCCTCAAAGATGGCATCACGCACTGCAGTCAGAGTGCGGCTTCCGGGGTGCTTTTGCTTATTTTTCATACGGCTTTTCCGAGTTGGCTTGGGCAGAATTATCCTTTGAGTAGTTTACTTCCCACTAAACTTTTTCTCCAATTCACGAACCAGCCGGACTTGGATTTTCTGGAAGGATTTCAGCTGAGGAACTGGTACAAAAATTATGTTGACTTTCCAGCCACCACCAACTTCCATTTCCTTGGCCGCGGTGCTGTTGAGTTCCCGCAGCTGCGCCCTGAGCAGCACCTGAGAGAAGCTTGACGATCTTGGTGCTTGAGCTGAACAGGGCTCGCCCTGACGGAGTGCAGGCTTGGAAAGAGCTGGAAAATGTTTTGCATTTTCACTTCCTCACTAGCATGGCATGAAACTTTAACATAGCTGAGGTTTTGCTCCGTATAGTGGAGACTCTAGATTTCCTATTTGAAAGTATTGCTTGAAAACAACCTTAGTTGGGCAGTGGTCGTATACGCCTTTAATCCCAGCACTCGGGAGACAGAGGCAGGCGGATCTCCGTGAGTTTAAGGCCAGCCTATTTTACAGAGTGAGTTCTAGGACAGTTAAGGCTATACAAAGAAACCCTGTCTCCAAAAAACCAAAAAATACAAAAGAAAAGGAAAAAAAAATCTCGGAGGGCAAGGAACTCAGTAGGTTTTAAGATGAGAACAGACCTCCGCTTATTTTCCCATGGCATGCAGAGTGTGGGCACTGGATTCTGCCAGCACTGGGGCTGAGCCTGGGGTGGGCATGGCAGCCAGCCCTGCCTCTCTGCAGAACCGGTGTCTTTGGGAGCAGAGGACCCATCATATCAAGGCCTGGGTGGTATCAGTTGACTCCCGAGCTATTTGGCAAGCTGAAAGGTGGAAGCTGAGAGCTGGCTCCAGTGGCTGTCCCTGGGGAGGGCTTTATGACTCAGAGTCTGAGGAGGTCACCTGAACTTTACCCTTCTCATTAGTTGACTCTTTAATTAGATTTTTGCCTAATTAAAAAGCAGTGGGTGAGAAAATTCTTAGAAATCCAGCTAGTTAAAAGGGGAGGAGGCCTGAGCCCGCTGTTTGATGCTGGATTTTCTCCTTCCTGTGTGTGTCTCAGCTCCTTGTTGGTGGGGAGGAAACACTGAGATGCCTCAAGAAGTTCATTCTATCCTACCCCACCCCATCGTTATGTGTCACCCCAAATTCCTGGTTTCACCTTGACTTTAATCTGCTCCCCTACCCTGCCACCTCCATTTTGCAACATTTAAGAGATTGTTTGAAATTGTAAAGAGCTCAGCTAGAGCCAACCCTGCCAGGACTGAAAGTGACCAAAGGATCTGCAAGAAGGAATTCGAGGCTTTCCTTAGAAGTTGGGGTTTTTGTTCGTTTGTTTGTTTTGTTCCTGGCTGTCCCCTGCTCCCCTTCCAGTGGCCCTGGTTCATGCGAATAGCGAAAATGAAGCCTGTTCCTCACGGCCTGACTTTGTCACTTCTCCTGTGACCTCAGCTTGAGGTCCAGGTTCTATTCTACAGTGGCTAGAAACAAAAAGGGAACCTGAGGCAAAGTGTTCATTGGGGAAAGCATGAAGATCCAAGTTCAGATCCATCAGATCCTCAGCACTCAGGCAAAAGTTGAGCGGCGCCCGTAAGCCCCCGCACTGAGGGGGCAGATCTGGGGGCTCACTGGCCAGCTAGTATAACCCGAGGACCAGGGAGAGACTATCTGAAAAAAGTAAAGAAACCATTGAGGAAGATGTCCCAGTGAGAAACATCTGGCTTCCAAATGGGCACATACAAGAGCATGTGCGCGCGCGCGCGCGTGCACACACACACACACACACACACACACCACAATACAAACATGCATGCATACCTCACACACACACACACTCACCAAGAGCACCCCACGGTTAAGAAAGCAATCCAGGAGTAAGCCACTGCCCCCTCTAGATTAGGTGAACAAAAGGGGAACAGCAGTAGGTACTTTAAATCTGAAAGGAGCCTTTGACTTGTGATGCTCACACATCGCTGCCCAGAGGGGCTCTCCTGAAACAGTATGCACCCAGGCGGGGCCCAACGGATCCTAGGGGTGAAGTCAGCTGCTGCTGGAAAGAAAGGGAAAGACTGGGAAAAGCCACAGAAAGAACTCACTCATCAGTCTCCCTCCAACCCCCCTACCAGAACTTGGCAAAAATGCCACATGTAGTCTGTGCTCCAAGGAAGATGAAGGAGCAGGAACCGAACAGAGGCACACTAGGAAGCAACCTGTTCCATTTTTGCATCCCACCACCTTCCCTACCTTTTGGAAACTTCTAGGTCACACAATCCAGCTAAAACACTGGCAACTTTCTCTAAATTAGCGGCAAGTCAGACAGCTGTGGACAGTTCTGGAAGGCCAGCAAGTTAGAACTATTTAATGCAAATATCCGGCTTGAAGGAAATAATCTGGGGCCTGGAGAATCTAGAGTTCCTCTTTGAAAAATATTACTTGCGAACAACCCTAGCCGGACAGTGGTGGTGCACGTCTTTAATCCCAGCACTCAGGAGATAGAGGCAGGCAGATCTCCAAGAGTTTGCAGCCAGCCTGTGCTCTACATAGTGAGTTCCAGGACAGGCAAAGCTACACAAAGAAACTAAAAAGAGCTAGCCTGGGCACTCAGTTCACTTACATGACTTTTTCCCAGTTATGGTAGAGCTGGGAGAGTCAGGAGAGTTTCTAGAGAGTTGTCCAGATTTGTGAAAGGAGGAAACAGGCTAGATTAAGGAGGAGCCCGAGATCTTTGGCCTTTGCCCCCAGCTACACTCTGGTCTCTGCTAGTCTTCCTTTTTATCCTCCATCCCTGCCAGCCACCCTTGCAACTGCATCCCCTTGGGCCTTCTCCATCGGGAGTCCTATTTCCCACTGCCTGGCCACAGCCACACCTACAAAATACCAGATAGACCCCCAGAGTGGAGCCTCAAGGTCTTTCCATCCTGAGGTCTTAGGCTCTAAACTCTACAGTCCAGGTTCTCAACCCGTGGGAGAAACGTAGGGATCGTCTAAGACCATCAAAAACCACAGACATTTATACTGCGATTCATGACAATAGCAAAACTGCAGTTATGAAGTAACAATGAAAATAATTTATGGTTGGGGGTCACCACAACACGAAGAACTGTACTAAAGGGCCACAGCATTAAGAAGGTTGAGAACCACTGGCCTAGAGTGCTCTGATCTATTTTAGACAAGCCCGTCTAAACTCCTGCCGTGGGTGGGTTTTCTATGCTTTCCCTTTTGATTCTGCCTCTGCAGCGTTTATAGCCCTCAAGCCCTGCCTGTTTAGATGCCCTCTCTGCCCAAGCGAATTATTTAAATGCCATCATCTTTAATAGCACAATTTGATGCCAGGGCTTTGGGTCACCTAGGATGGGGAAGGTTGTGGGGCCAAGGAAGAAGCAGGTGGGTAATGAAAAGCCAAACGGAATCCCAAACCATTCCCTAAAGAATATCAGGGATCTGGGAAGGAGCAGAGCAGAAAGTGGGCAACAATGAAATAAATAAGTGTCTAGTGCCATCAGTTGACCAAGGCTCCTGGAAGAAGTGCCAGGTCACAGCTGGGCCACAGTGGCAGGCCCAGAGGGTATCAGGCGGCATTGTCTAGCTAGCGTGCCTGGAGACCTGTCTTGCTCAAGGTGGCCATCTCCGCTTGGGACTGCTTCGCTCTGGACTTTGAGCCTGATGCTGGGGACATGAAGGCCTCAGGGCCCAGTCCTGCCTCAGAAACTCAGGGTCGTGATAGCAAGCAGAGGAGAGAGACCAAGTAGGGGTAGCAGTAAAAGAGGTTTGCTGGGGCCTGATAGGCTGGCTTTCTGGAGAGGTGACATCAGTCTGGTCCCTGCCTTCTAAGGTCTGGTCACAGCCCAGCTGAGACGGTCTTGGGGGGTGCATCGTGGGAGCGCTTGGGGACCCAGTACCTGATGGAGTGAAAGAAAGGAGTAACTGTCACAAAGGATGTCGGGGTTCCCAGAGATGGTGGGTGCCAACAGCACAGCCCAGGGTTTCCTAAGAACTTATAAAGAGACGTGAAATTAGTCCTAGAGCCTGGACCAAAGAGTGAGAAGGAACCAGCGTAAGTGTGGAGCCTGGGGGTGACAAAACCCTAAAGGAGGGACAAGTTTAACTTCTTAAAATCCACACATAGAGAAGAAAAGGAAAAAAAAAGCCCTCTTTAACATCCAGTATCTTATTTTTAATTTATTTTGAATAATTATGAAAGAAAGTGCCTTTAGCCTTTGGGTAGATAAGAATGTTTTTATCATTCTATTTTATGTTACATTGTAAATCTGTGCAATTTGATCAATAAAACTCGTGTCAGTCTGGGTCTGAATGAGAGGGTGTGGCCCTGGAGCAGGAAGCTCCCAGAGCAGGGAGGAAGTGTGGGCCAGTTTGCTCCAGGTTTCCTGGGCTGGCAGCCAGGTCTGGAGAGCCCTTACCGTGCCCTATGTGACTATTCTGTCAGGAGCAGAGGCCCATGGGGCTCCCGTCCACACTATCTGGAGAGGCCAGAAGAAGAAATGGCCTCACTGAAGGACTGGGCAGGTTGGGCAAGCAATTTCCTGCTAACCTTAAAGCCACAAAGAGAAAAATACTCTTGTTATGAGTCAAGGCAGAATGACTCAGAATTTGCAAGAGTCTTGTGTGTTTTTATTGAGCCTGGAAGTGCCGTACAATGATTGTTGTTTTGGGGTCCTGACGGAGGTCATTGGGGAAGTTCCTTGGCCTCTTAGAACTGTTTTCCTCCTAAGATAAAGGAAATATGGCTGTCTGACCACAGGCTTCAGAAAGCCTAGCCGGGGCATTAGGCTATATACACAGTACCTTGTGGGAACAAATGTCTTAGAGCTATCCACAGAGGCCTGCGGTGAGCAAGGCCTGCCCAGAAACACCCAGCTCCTCTGGTAATAAAGCTAGTGCTGCCTGTGGGCCTCTCCCTCCACCAGGGCCGATCCCTGGGAGTCTGCTTTGCGTGCAGTCCTTGTGTTAGTGACTAAGCAAGTCAGGCGCCTCTGTTAAAACACCTTCAAAGTATTGTTTATTTTTCAGCTAAAACTTTCTGGTGTTAACTGAGCATGCTCAGAGACATTCCTTTCCATCACTTTAATCTTTGCTATGCTCTGTGAGATTTGGAGTTAAACACCACCCCCGAATGTGTCTACTCTTTGCTTTTTCGTTTATGACCTTAAATTGAGCATGCTCGGAAATGGACCCACTTCCCATGAAGACATGTGAGTCCTCTGAATAAAATCCCAGCTTCCTATGCACTGATGGGGCTTCAGACATGCCCGTAGAAGTCTCTTCCCTGCTGCAGGTTGTCGCTCTTATATCTTGGCTGTGATTCCTTTGTCTTTGCTTCCCATCACATTCTGTGACACCTGTAGAAAGGACACCCTCCAGGGCTCCTCCCATGGCTCTGGCTTTCCCTCAGCTGGGGTTCTCCTTACCACCCTGTGGGTGGCTTACTTTTGTCACCCAGGTCCCAATATTTCCTCCCATGAACCCCTCCACTCTCACACCCCTGACCTTGAAGTCCTTACCCAAGGCTTCCTGCTGTGTGGCTGAGCCATCCAGGGTAGGCCTGCTAGGGCAGGCTACTGCAAAAGCCCTTGGCTGAGAGTCAGGGAGACTCTCCAGAAGATGGTCTTCCACAACTGACTGCGCTTCACAGAAAGAGACTCCATGGCACCTGGAGTGTGTAGGTGTGTGTGTGTGTGTGTGTGTGTGTGTGTGTGTGTGTGTGTGTTGAAACAAAAGACTCGGGAAACAGTAAGGAAACAGTATTTCCCTTTCCTTGGACATTGCGCTCCCATACTTTCCAGTCTGGTCTCTTTGATTTCTCCATGCTGGAAAACAAACCACTAACATGAAGTCGTAACCTTCAAAGGGTCCACATTTGAAAACTCCAGTGAAGCTGGATGTGGTGGCGCACGCTTTAATCCCAGGACTCTGGAGGCAGAGGCATTCAGATCTCTGAGTCTGAGGTGAGCTTGCTCTACAGAGCAAGTCCCAGGATAGCCAGGGCTACAAAGAGAACTCTTGTCTCAAAAAACCCAAAATTAAAAAAAAAAAAAAGGAAGGCAGGAAGAAGGAAGGGAGGGAGGGAGGGAGGGAGGGAAGGCAGGAAGGCAGGAAGGCAGGAAGGCAGGAAGGAAGGAAGGAAGGAAGGGAGGGAGAGAGGGAGGGAGGGAGGGAAGGAAGGAAGGCAGGAAGGCAGGAAGGCAGGAAGGAAGGAAGGAAAGATGGAAGGCAGGAAGGAAGGAAGGAAGGAAGGAAGGAAGGGAGGGAGGGAGGGAAGGGAGGGAGGGAGGGAGGGAGGGGAGGGAGGGAGAGAGGGAAGGAAGGAAGGAAGGAAGGCAGGGAGGGAGGGAGGGAAGGAAGGAAGGAAGGAAGGAAGGAAGGAAGGCAGGAAGGCAGGAAAACTCCAGTGGAGAGGGTACTGCTGAAAGTTGGGGGCCTGGCATTGCTTGTGATGCTGCTCCCTGATTAGGTGCCAGGCTTGGCAGTCGCTGCGATCAGCGGTCTGAAGGGATGGCTCAGCACGTAAGAACCCGGGTTGCTCTTGCAGAGGACTGGCATTCTCCCCCCCAGGACACACACAGCTCACAACTGCTGTAACTCCAGCCCCAGGGCAGTTGTCGTCTTTTGGATTTATCAGGTACTGAACTCACATGTGTACATTATGCCCCTCGCATGCACTCAATTAAAAATAAAGTAAATCTTTTTCATTGGGGGTGGGCTGGGCTGGGTACATAGCTTGGTGATAGAGTGCAGCCTGGCATGCGCAAAGTCCTGGGCTCCTGCTCCAGCACTGGAAAAGCTGTGTTCATGAAAACTGTGCCAGGGAAGGAGGAAGATATGATGAAAAATTCCTTTACTGCTCACCGATTTTACAGACAGCTTAAAATCTCATCATTCCACAGCAATTCTTGCTGTTTGCTTTCATTAAAATCTCCCTAGAGTTGAGGCATTTTGCTTGGATGTCACAAACCCTCAAGCCATGTCCATAGCGACAAGAATGCCTGTTTGATGGATCGCCGCTCTCCAGGTCTTTTGCAAGGGCACCAACTGATGAGAGCTTGACACAGCCCAGGGCCAATGGCATCTCATTCTTCCCCTGAAGGAATATTGGCACACCCTTGTGTGTAGCAGTCTTACTCCCAACAGCCAAGAGGTAGAAAGCAACCCGCATGGATGAGAGGATAAGCAAAGAGCAATCCGATGCCTCTTGGCTCACGAGGGAGTTTTACATTGATGAGCACTGACCTAGACTGAAAATGCACGAAGTATACGCCACCTTCAGCACTTTCTAACTTAACAGCACAGGTCCACTGTTGAGTGTCCCTGGTTTCCATCCGTGAACTCCTGGCCGTCCGGAAGCCTTGGCTCGCTTGCTGCCTGAGAAGAAGACAGAGGAGCTGCCTTATCAGAGAGCGCTAGGCTGGGGAGTTCTGTCACTGCAAAACTGAAAGGTTCTACCAGATGCCTGTCACGTTTGCATGGAGTAAAGTCGAGAAATAGTAAACTTCGAACTATAGGCAAGAACTATTTTATTCAATGGAGCATTACTCTACCTTAAAGCACAGGGAAATGCTGGTGCATGCTAAACACGAAGTCCGAAAGAAATATGCTAAGTGAAATCAGCCAGTCACAGAAGAGAAATTCTGCAAGACTTCTTCTGTCTAAGGTACCTGGAGTCGTCAGGTGCGTGGAGCAGAGTGGAGGCTGCTGGAGCTGGCCAAGGAGGAAGCAGGAGGTTAGAGCTTTGTGATCAGGAGCCGGACTGCGGCAATGGTTGCATAAAGTGTACACGTGGTGCAAAGTCTCACACAAGGGACAAGAGTTGTCTTCATCCTGAGGCATCACAGTGCCACAGGGAGCCTTCAGGCCATTGGGGTTCCCACTGTGGACGACACCTGCCTGAGTCCTTTGTGGGAGCCACTCCTCCTGTGCTGTCAGTAGTTATGGGAGCCTCGTCCAACATTTGATTTGGCTTTTTCCTCTCAGTTCATAGGAATTCATGGTCCCCTGTTGTCACCTAAGAACCAAGTAAGGGAGGGATCTGTCATGAAAGCTAAGACAGGTAGGAAAGAGAGGAATGTGGTACTGGCATGGAGTGAGACCTGCCCTGCTGAAATGCCACCCAGCTATGCAGAGAAACCTGCTACCAGTGTCTCTGCCTTCTGCGTGCCTCCCGTTCTCAGCTCTTTTTCTGCCCCACACTGAAGCCGCCCTGACTTGGAACCCCGCCCTGTGCAGATCTGATACCTGCGTATCCCTGCCACCCCCTGGGGCCCTCATCACTCAGGGAAAGTCCTTCTCTGAACCTCTAAGGAGACTGGCCCTTGTCAACACCACTCACTCCCGCTACATTGCCTGGGAAGGCAGGTCTCATCCGAGATGCCTTAGGACCCTCCCTCATGCAACCTACTTGCTTTCTTCTTGTTCTTTTAATTTTTTATGTGTTAAATAACACATACTAAAATGTTCTGGATCACTTTAAACATGGCCACATTCCCATAGCGAGGACTCTGTCCTCTGCTGGTTGTGGTGAGAGGGTGAGAAGTCTCTCCTCAAGCCAACCAGGTCTCCCCGAAGCTGAGACAGAATCTCTGTCCAGAAATACTCCATTCTTTTTCTTCTCGTTGCACATAAGTCCGAGCCTGCTGGGCATGCTGCTGTCTGCTAGGTCTTGCTCCATTCTGGAAGTAAACACTTCTGTCTGAAGGCCGCAGAGGGCCCCACCCTGGCAGGCATAGCTGATTTAATTGGCATCCTCTAGATGAGCATTTGGGTCAAACCTGTCTTTTCTGTGTTTAACCAAGATGCAACAACCGTGTCTATTCTTCATTTTGTTCATGCATGCCACGTGTAGAACAATTTTGAAAAGTGAAGTTACCGAGCGGAGCAATTTAATTTAATGTGTTGATCAGTGTTTCCAAAATAACAGCATGGCTACTAACACAGACATTTGCCAGTTGTGGTGGCACAGGTCTTCAATTCCAGCCCTTGGCAAAGGCAGGTGGAGCTCTGGGAACCCAAGGCCAGCCTGGTCTACATAGTAAGTTCCAGGATAGCTAGGGCTACATAGTGAGAACCAGTCTCAAAAACAAAACAAATAAACAGAAAGTTGACAAACCAAATAAAAAAAAATCAGGTATTTAACATGGACTTTTACAGGTGGACATGTGGGGAGTGGCCTGTGAGTCTCTTAAATTTGTAGACAAAAAAAAATTGTGTGTGTGTGTGTGTGTTCACATGTGTATATAAGTGCATCTTTAAAGGCTTTTATCTGTTCTGTGAAAAGGGTCTATACCCCCCAAATAATATTGCCCTCATCCAGCTTTCCAGCCTCCCATTTCCCATCCCAATCCCCATCCTTGGTTGCAAACTTCCCACCCCTCAAAAAGACCAGCTAGGGTGTCGCTCTTCTGGTTCTCTTCCACGCAACATTCCTCTGGTCCTCTTGTGCCCTTTCAAGTGGTTACAGTTGCCTGGGCTAATGGTTATCTGACTCCCCACGAGCCAAAGTGAGACTGGTTAACTTTATCTAAGTGCCCTCCTGGCAGGGACCAGAGAGACCCCCCTCCTCTAATGGATGCAGAGGCACAGGTGGCTTACAGAATCCCCTGGTAGAGCTGGGATACAAACCCAGATGTGTGATGTGCAGATCTGTATGGGGCAAAGTGGAAACAATCAAAACTGGCAGAGGGTTTCAGTTTCAGTCGTATCGTCTGGAGAATGTCCAACAGTGCAGCTTCCCTGGCCACCGGCCACATCGGGCAGCATCCCCAGGGCTCAGATTGCTGAGTTGTCTCGTAGTCCACAGAGAGTTCCAGGAACCCACAGGACTCAGAGCCTTGCCCTAGGCTGTGCCTACTTTCTCTGGGTTTCTGTTTTGATTTTATTGTTTTCTGTTTTGTTTTTCAGTATTGGGAACTGAATCCAGGGCATAGATGATGCCAGGCAAAACCCACACCCCAGTCCCCACCCAACCCGGGCGCGTATATTAGAAGTTCTTTACCACTGTGTCTTATTGTAGATTCTTTTAATTCATTACATTGTTTTCAAAGACAGCAAAGATGTTTCAAAAGTGACACAGTTGTTTGTTTGCTTGTTTATTTAAGTATTCTTTTGAAGCTGGGCATGGTGGTGCATGCCTTTAATTTCAGTACGCAGGAGGCAGAGGCTGGAGGATCTCTGAGTTCGAGGCCAGCCTGGTCTACACAGTGAGTTCCAGAACAGCAAGGGTTGTTACACAGAGAAACCCTATTCCCCCTCCCCCCCCAAAAAAAGCAAAACAAACAAACCAAAAACCCTATTATTTTGAACTCTTGTATTCTTATATTCCAACTTAACTTATGCTAATACTTGCAGTTATTTCATCCAGTAGAAGCTTAAAGGGTCTCATGTTTGGTCTGAGCCCATGAGCCTCTAGGGGTTTCTCACTACCTAATGATATGATGCCTGATGCCTAGGCTCAACACCTTAACCTCACCCACTCCTCGGCATCCCCCAATGTGTATATGTAGATAGGTAGGTACAAGCTCATGAATATCCACAGAGGCCAGAGGTGTTGGATGCCCCTAGAACCAGAGTAACAAAAGTATGAGCTACCCAACACGGTCCAATTGAACTCAGGTCCTCGGCAAGAGCAATGTGTATTCCTAACCCCAAACCATCTCACCAGCACCTAGCAACAGAGTTATACCCCTAAGATTCATGACCAAGCCTTTGGTTCAACTCTGTTCTATTTTTTTTTTTTTTTTTTGAGATAGAGTCTTAGTATACAGCTCTAGCCCTCCTGGAACTTACTATGTAGACCAGTCTGGTCTCATACTCAAAGAGATCCATTTGTCTCTGCCTCCTGAGCACTGGAATTAAAGGCATGAGCCTTTGAGCTTAGTCCTTTGGGAAGGGCATCTATGAGAAGTGTGCATTTTCTTCAATACAAAAAGACCCTGCCAGGATTTTCCTTGAGGCACACTTACTCTAAATGTCTAACTGCAATATAATATCCTTCCGGGTAGAGGGGAGCAGACCACACCAGCTAAAAATATTCCCTGCTCTTGGGAAATATAAAATGGGGGCTAAAACGGGAGAGTGGCGTAGGCGACCAGGTAAATATGAGCTTTTAAATAGGAGTCGAAAGGTCAAGTTTCCCTGCCAGACTTCTTGGGGTAGAGCTGAGACACCAAACACCACTGGGCTTTAACCCACCTGGAGTTGGTCTCTGGGCCTGATCCCATCTGCTGCTTAGAAGGCAGAGGGGTGTGGAAGTAAAAACCAAATGACATTCCTCTGCAAAACAATTTTACAACAGGGCTATTTCAAAAAAAAAAAATTCCCTGTAATCTGGGTAGATTCCCCAAGCTCAGAGTCCTTGACTGGTGTCAGAATTTCCTTGGCTGGAAACCAGAGGATGAAGGTCCAAATGGGCCCCTTGGTTCTGCAGGCTTGAGAGTCCACTGAGGTTAACTGTACCAGGGCTCCGGCTGTGACGCTAGCCAACCGACCTCTGGCACTTTCTAGGAACATCTAGCTCCCCTGCCCCCAGCGTGACATCTGGTTCGGAGGACAGTCACACAAATGTCCTCTCCATGTCCAGGCTACACTCCATACTGCTTGTGAGACCTCAGCCCTCTCATGAGGGACAGTGATGGTGACTAACTTCACAAGGACAAACAATGGACCCACAGTGTTGGGGAGTCCTTTTCAGCTCCAATGGGGGCAAAGGGACAGAGACAGCCTGGCTGACGGTGAGCCTGACACAGGTGGGCACAATGGATGAGACCGTTTGAGTGGATAGATTTTTACAAATTGTGAAGTTCCTGCTGGATGTGAGATGGGGGTGCTTTCCTTATAGATTCATTCAGACAGTGTACCCCAACACCCCTCGCCCTTATAGATGCTTTGTTCCAGGCCTTTTCCTGGGATTATAGTCAGTAACACAGACCCTCGCTGCCCCCTAAGGGCTCATGTGTGTCCAGGTGTACAGGGTGGTTTTACAGCCCCACACGGCAATCCCACTAACAGCTAGTACGGTCTGGGTGTTGCTCAGATTCCAGCTCCATTGTGCACCTTCTCAGGTTGTCGGGAAGGACATTTGGCAAGTGCTTTGGTTTCATCAATGGGTGTGTGCATGTCGGGGGGAGTAGGGGCATAGAACAGACCTCTGGCCCCAGAACCCCTTTCCCTAGGACAAGTCAGTACTGTTCACCATAGACATGTCCAGATCCAGCGCAGAACTTCCAAGACCTCGCTGCACATTGGTTGTTTGAGGTGGGGAAAGTTGTCCCCGGAACTAGTGGGCCTCTTCAATTCAATTTAAAATTATAGAAAAATGTCATTCTCATATGCAGTGTGTTCTGATCACAACCACCCCCATTGCCCTGTGGTCTGTTCCCTCCACTCCTACAGGCCATTCCCAACCAGTAACACTTCTACACTTTATTTTTAGTTTTTGGTCACTAATTGAGTTTAATTAGGGTGGCTTACAGAGGCACGGACAGGAGGATTATTTACCAGAACATGGGCCACACCATTGATGAAAATGCCAGCACCTTCCCTGCAGCAACCATTATCTGTGAGTGGCTCCACAGGCAAGGATAGAACAGCATGAGTCCCGCTGGATGGTTGTAGCGCATGTCTTTAATCCCAGCACTCCGGAGGCAGAGGCAGGTGAATTTCTGTGAGTTCGAGGCCAGCCTGGTCTACAGAGTGAGTTCCAGGACAGCTAGGGCTTTACACAGGAAAATCCTGTCTAATAAAACAAATAAAAACCCCTACCCATATATGTAAAACAAAAATAAATGAGTCTTTTTAAAAAGGTATATAACATAACATCATCAAGTATTTCTTTTTTAAAAATGATGCCATTTTAATGAAAGTGAGGAGCTGGAGAGCCAAGGGTGTTTCAGTGCCTGCCACAGAGCGACCTGCAGGGAGACCTGCTCAGAAAATGAGATAAACCAACAAAATCATGTAATTCCCTTGTGGACTCTCTCCCTCCAGGCTCTCAAGTGAACCTTATATTTGTTGAACATTTATCTCCAACCCTGCCCCTCTCCACCACAGCCCTGGCTCTCCAATCACAGCCCTGGCTCTCCCACCACAGCCCGGGATCACCCATCACAGCCCGGGATCACCCACCACAGCCCGGGATCACCCACCACAGCCCGGGATCACCCACCACAGCCCGGGATCACCCACCACGGCCCTGGCTCTCCAGTCACAGCCCTGACTCTCCCACCACAGCTCGGGATCACCCACCACAGCCTGGGATCACTCATCACAGCCCGGGATCACCCATCACAGCCCGGGATTACTCATCACAGCCCGGATCACTCATCACAGCCCGGGATTACCCACCACAGCCCGGGATCACCCATCACAGCTGAGTGCAGCTTAGATCAAAGGAGACCCTTGAAGAAAGAAGAGGGAGGTGTGACTGACAAGGGAACAGCAAATGCCTGGGCAGAGATAGAGGCTATTAAACTGGAATTACACTGAACACTGGCAACTGATCCCAGAACATTAGCCACTATCGCCTGACGAGCCTCAACCAGCTGCTCACAAGCCAGGAAAGCCCTCAGTGGGGCAGGAGAAGAAGCAAGTAACAAGAACATGTCACAGGGTGGCATGGGGTTGGCCAAGAGGACAAGGCTTGCTAAGGACTCTCCAGGTCCTCTTATTTATAAGTGGGGGTGTTTTGCCTGCCAGTGTGTCTGTGTGTCACATGCATTTCTGGTGTCCAAGGAGTCCAGAAGAGGGTGTCAGATCCCCTGCAACTGGAGTTACAAATAGTGAGCCACCATGTGAGTGCTAGGACTCAAATCTGGGCTTCTGGAAGGAAGAGCAGTCAGGGCTGTTACCCTCTGATCCATCTCTCCTACCCATCTAGGTCCCTTAAAAGATGCAGTCACAACTTATTCTGGTCAGCTCTGAGTCACTGAGCCATGGATTTCTCAAGAAAAAAAATGTAATTTTTTTCATGTGAAAAGTCCATTTTAAGCATTAACAACTTGTTCAGATGGTCTTAAAAATTACCCATCAACACTGCTTAGGCTAAAAGAGGTGGCCAAAATTGACTGGGGGTCTCTCCTATTGCAAGGCTGGTTAATACCCTTAATTTTACAGGATTGGACTTGACCATGATTCAGAGAGGCCAGCCTTCCTCTGTGTGCACACATACAATACACATGCCATGCGTGCACATGTGTAGATCAGGGAACAACTTGGAAGAATGGGTTCCAGAGATCCAAGTCTGGTTGTCAGGCTGGACAGCAAGCTCCTTGACCCACCTTCTGACCCTGAGCTGAGCTTTCAGCCAGGGAAGCTCTGCCAAGGGAGTCCTCCCACCCATACACAAGCAAACTCTGGTAGTTTGAATGTATTCGGGCCCTATCAACTCACAGGGAGTGGCACTATTAGGAGGTGTGGCCTTGTTGGAGGAGGCGTGACACACGCCTTTAATCCAGACCTTGAAGCTAGAGGGCACATCTGGGCCACACCTTCTGTGGGAAGTGTGTCACTGTGGTGGCAGGCTTTGAGGTTTCATAAACTCAGGATAACTCCCAGTGAGTCAGTTGATCCCCTGTTGCCGGCAAGATGTAGCAGTCTCAGCTCCAGCACCTCCTCTGCTGCATGCCGCCATGTTCCCCGCCATGATGATAACTCGTTGAACCTCTTCAACTGTCAGTGAGCCCCCTGAATTAAACGTTTTCTTCCAAGGAGTTCCCTCGGCCATGGTGTTTCTTCACTAAAGCACAAGCAAAATCACGTCTGTGCTTTTCTCCTACAGGTATTTGGGTTCTTGGTCTGGACACTGGTGGCCGCCACGCATGTCTCGAGACCCTTGCTGCATGGGTGGGTGCTGTACGTGTCCCTCACCTCGTTCCTCATCTCCCTGATGTTCCTGTTGTCCTACCTGTTGGGGTTTTACAAGCGATTTGCGTCCTGGAGAGTCCTGGTAAGAACCAGGGGACAGCACCTCTTGGGCTGGTGTCCTGAGTTCTAAAGGACAATGTGCTTCTCCGGGTGGGGGAGGCAGAGTGAAAGGCCTGAGATGAGAAGACCCCACTGGGATGAGATCCCTAGGAAACCAAGGCTGCTGATTTTGGTGTGTTGATTGCTAATCCAAAGTGAAAACGTATTTGTACATATTTCCTTGTATTTCCCTCCGCTGCTTTCCTTGTTAGGATTGTACACACCTTCCCGAAGTTAAAAATAGTACCTGGAGAGAGAGCTCAGCAGTAAAGAGTACTTGTTGCTCTTGCAGAGGACCCAGGTTTAGCTCCCAGCACCCACATGGAGGCTCACAACCATCTGTAACTCTAGGTCTAGGGGGATCTGACACCCTTTTTCTGAACTCCATGGACACTGTATGCATGTGGTGCACAGAAATATGTATAGGCAGATACATATGTAGACAAAACACTCATATACTTCAACTAAAAGGCAGCGTATACCTAGAGTCTCCCAGTAACTTAGAAAGCCTAGGCAGGAGGCTGTATTGAACCTAGGTGTTCAAGGCTAGTCTGGGCAACACAAAAAGGTCCTGTTTCTTAAAAATAATTCTGGGCTGGGAGATGACTTGGTGGGTAAAGTGTAAGCATGAGGACCTGCGTTTGAATCTCTACAAAGCCCTGTACAGCGGGGCACATCTGTTGCCCTGATGCTCCCACGGTGAGATGTGCACTGGGGACAGAATTTCTGACATGGCGTGTGTGACCTACACTTCCTTAGAGGTTGCAAAATGCAGATTAACCAAGGTGCATTCCCTCAAGAGCTAGTGAGCATTTTAGTTGCTGCAGGACATTCCTGTTGTCTTGACAGCATAACATAGAGCATCAAAACTAAAATCAGGGGCTAAGGAGATAGCTCAGCCAAAGGCCTGCTGCCAAGCCTGGCAACCTGTGTTCAACCCCTGGAACTCACATGGTGGAAGGAGAGCACCAACTCCTATAAGTTATCCTCTGACCTCCACATGCATGCTGTGTCCCCTCCCAACACACACACATACACACACTCTGGGGAGGGGAGGAACTTGGCAAAGAAAGGGCAGTAGGGATTGGGTTTACTTTTCTCTCCCCTTCTTCCCTGCTGTGTAGAAAAAGGGAAGGTGTTCACTTGAACAACATCGACCCCTGCCTCTGCTCTGCATTTCCAGGACAGTCTATACCATGGAACCACAAGCATCCTGTACATGAGTGCCGCCGTCCTGCAAGCACACGTCACTATCATGTCTGAACACTATAACATAAATGAGTACTACATCAACACTGCAGCTTCGGTGAGTAGCGGCGCAGCTACTAGGCAGCGGCATAGACGTGCACACACGGAGGGCATTTATTACGTGCAGTTCAGCGCTGTCCTGCATATTTTGGACAACTGTGTCAAACTGCAGGAGCCTGGCGGAGGGGAAAATGCATGTGTGGGCATGCACCCAAACTTCAGGGACCCCCTCTTGTCTTGCATTTGTCCCACTCAGCCTTGCTCAGTCTTCAGAGTTTTATTCTTCCCCCCGCCCCAAACAAACAGAACCACATTTCTCTTTTTTACTGACATCTGCTGAGAGGTCCAGCGGCCTTGCTTGAGTATGAGTTGCTGGACACCGTCAGCTATTCTTAGTCCTTTGTTTCAATGACAGAAGTCCACAGAAATGGTATTGCTAAGTAATGGAAGACAAGGCAAGGTGGGCACAGTAAATTGTGGAAAAAGCCTGATGCCCAGGTGGTGGCACCCAAGAGGCGGGCTTCTGAGCCCACCTGTCTCTTTCTCTACTATGAAATGATACCCTCTTGTGACAGAAAGTCAACTCCACTTTGAGTGTGAGAAGACATGATCCATGTCACCCTTCGGCTTCCACAGGCTCCCACGCCATGCCAGAGGCCAAGGCTGCACTGGGGGGGGGGGGGGGCACTGTCTCCAGAGTAAGAACAGGGTACCAAACTAACGCTGTGGGCCTCTGGGAAGGCCACAGCATTTCCCAGCTGCCTTCCAGCCTCCCTGATCCCTTTCCTCTTTGTCCAGGCTCTTGGATTTCATTAAACTCAAAGTCCCATACTCTCCCTGTCTTACCCCATCTGGACTATTGTAGAGGACCTGCTCTACCCAGCATCCCCTTTGCTCTCTCTGCCCAGTGTTCACTACTCTCAGCTGTGCAGGGAACACAATGCCGGGTGGGAGGATCTAGAGGCATTGGGTTGGGGGTGGGCCCTGCGCTGGCCTCTCTAACACTCCCTGTGTTTCTCCAGTTCTTCGCCTTCCTCACCACCCTGCTCTATATTCTGCACGCCTTCAGCATCTATTACCACTGAAGGGCCAAGGAACCAAAGCCAGTGAGACTCGCTTTCTGGAGGCCGTGTGTGACTGTCCCCAAAGCAGGTCTTGCCATTTGCCATCCGGGTGATAAACACAAGTCCAGCAAACCACCCACCAGACCGTCTTTCTGGAATGTGTGCGGAGGCCCACTTCGGCATTTTTCTCTCTGGACATTTTTACTCCTCACGGTGACTATGAGGAAACTGTCCCACCACCAATGATGACTGGCCCCTACCCTGAAAATCCACCCCGTCCTCCACCCTTCGCCTTGAAGATGACTGCCTCTTGAAGTTACTTACCGTGAATTCAGCTCTTCTAGAAAAACAACTTTGAACCCCTCACCAGTCAAAATACCAGCTCTGCCATCACTCCTGTTTAGGATCTCTTGTCTCGGCAATGGTGCTCCCCACGATAGGTTTAGGAATAGCCAATCTTAGTTCCTAAGATCAGCAAAGCTCCATGAAGGCCTGTAGGTCTAACATAGCACCACCCTTGTGCAGACCTCCCTTGTAGCTACTGCTGCTACCCTGGAGCAGCTGTCCCCCTCTGCCTTCTTCCTCCCGTCCCACCCCTGCTTCCTCCGCATTAAAGATCCAAAGAAAATGTACATAAAACCAACTCAGAGGGTGTATTTATGGAAGAAACAAGTGGTTGGGCTTGGGGAGTCAGAATGGGAATGACATAGCCAGTTAATGCCTAAACCAGGTCCTTCAGAAACTTCTGGGCTCAGTGTACCTGCACGGAGCTTCAAAGACCAACCTAAGGACCAGAAGTTTCCTCATCCTTCAGGAAAGACTTCAGAGAAGGAGATGGGAACGTGGCAACCATGGATTTACCTTCCAGCTCCTCCTGGGAACAGCAGGAAGAAGCAGTTGCTGTACTGGAGCGGGGGCTGTGAAAGGACCCGTTTGGAGGTTCTGTGATCACTTCCATGTACCCCCAGCTCTTCCTGGAGACCCTCTGAGTGGGGCCAGTCTGCAGGATTCATCATGGAAGGGCGTTTGTGTTTGGGGGCCATTTTTCTAAGAACACACCTTGTGAGAAGAAAAAGTATGAGGTCAAGTGAAAACCCCAGAATCCGCGGGGCTCCCTGTCGCGTCATCACCTGGGAGGGTCTCTAAGCCCCTTGCCAAAGGCTCCTGCGTGGCTGGGTTTCCTCACCCAACAGGCCAACAGGACACAGCCCCACGACTGCCTAAATAAATAATAACCAACAGGGAATTAACTGAATCTAACTTTTCTCCATTTGGGTGTGTTGGAAGGGGGTGGGGTGCAACCTGGCTTCACTATTGTTTACCAATCACTTACATTGCCCTGATTTCTTGAAAAGTCAACACTTCTCTCTTGTTTTGTAGCCTGGCAGCTGTCTGTGATGTTCACTATTGAATATTTACTGAATGGCAGCGTATAAATAGAAGATGTTTGTATACTGGGAAGTATGGAGTCTTTCACCTTTATATGATATTGCTGGAAGCTGGCCCAGCCATCTTTTTTTTTAAGTCCTCCGTGCAGTGTCATCAAAACCACCCCTGGGTAGTAAAGAATTACAAAGAAAAAAAAAACCACCCCTGAGGTTGTTTTAATCCTTCATAGCTAAGTCCCTGTCATGGTGTTATGTTGCTGCGAAGAGACATCATGACTAAGGGAACTTATAAAAGGAAGCATCTAATGGGGGCTTGCTTACAGTTTCAGAGGGTGAGCCCATGGTCACCCTGGCAGAGAGTGTGGTGGGAGCAGGCACTGTGCTGAAGAAGTAGCTGAGAATTCACATCTCATCTGCAAGTTGCAGAGAGAAGAGAGAGAGAGAGAAAGAGAGAGAGAGAGAGAGAGAGAGAGAGAGAGAGAGAGAGCCTGAGCCTGGCAGGGGCCTTTGAAACCCTCAAGCCCACTGCAAGTAGCACACCTCTTCCAATAAAGTCACACACCTAATCCCTACCTAGCTGTTTCACTGAGGACCAAGCTTTCAAATACATGAGCCTATGGGGCTCATTCTTATTCAGACCACCACAGTTCCCAAGGGCAGAAACACAGCCATTCTGTCTTACTTGTCAGGAAAGGGAGAATCTGTCTCCAGGGCTCTGGGTTGTGGTGTGACCATCACTGGGGAGCAATTAGACACAGTTGGTATCTCACCAGTCAGAGCTGGGTTTTTGTGGGGTTCCCTGCCTCATCTCCCACTCTTTCTTCTCTCCCCCTATAGCACAAGTCTTATTCAACTCTCTAGACACACCCACCCTGCTCACAGCACATGCTCTACCCTGGCCTGGCTACCCTTAGCTTACCCGCAGCTGCTGCAGCATTGACTCCTCTCTGCTCAGTCTGGAGTCTCCCCAAACCCCTGGAGGGAAGTCCTAAGGCCCTCAGACACCTCAGAGGGCCTCACCTCCTGGAGATCGAAGGGTGGCAGAATTTGTTGCACCCCTTCCTTTCCCGCTTGGCTTCCTAGGGTTCCACACTCAGGCCCCATCTCGCAGTCAGCTTTGGAGGAAATGTAGAATAACTCCCTGACACTGTCCCCAAGAGAATCTCATGGGTTTCCTGAGCCTTAGGGACACAGGGTTTTGTTAAGTCACACCCAGGTTCCCTGTACTGAGTAAGTAATAGAGCCATGGGCTCTATTCTGGGAAAGAACCTACATTCTTTTTAAAAGGCAGGGACGGAGGAAACAAAACGTTAAAATCTGAAAAGAAAGTCTAATCTCTGGGGCTAGCAGTGGAACTAGAAGGCGACTGAGCTGTTAGGGTGTTGCTCCCCATCCCCCAGTCTGACACTGACCATCCACTGGGAATCTGAGGCAAAGCACATCTCAGGACATACTGGGCCCTGCACATGGAGGGCCACATGCGGGCTCTTCTTCAATGGGAATCACTGTGAACATCACCAACTTCTCCCCAGAGTGCACAGCTCAGGAACCAAGGTGTGCATTAGAGTCTTGTTTAGTCATCCCTGGCCTTCCTGGAGCATCAATGTGGCCCAGTTTCTCTACTTCTCTGTGCCTCTCTCTCTTCAGTCTCTGACGCACCTGCCCACCGCTTCCCAGTAGTAGTTCACAGAGGGGAAGGAAGCACCTTGGGAAAGACAGTTGAATCCTGTTCTGTTCGGAGCAGTTTTGTGTACCTGCGCAGACGACTGAACACGCAGAAACCTTGCTGTGTCTTGCCCAACTCACACTACACCCCTGCAGCCTAGCTTGCCTCCTGTTAGCCAGAACCTGAAGCTCCACTGAGAAGCTGCCATCTCTCTTCTTCCTGCACCGTGGACATTGAAGCTACCCTAGTGCCCCGGCTGGCCCTGGCTAGCTGATTATAAAGAAATCAGGCCTGCTGAGGAAGCTGGGCCCTTCCCACCTCCCAACCCAGACCCCTGTTCTGGGAGCATCACATAGCAGGGCTCGTACAAACGTACTGCATGATGGTAGCTCCACGTGGGCCCGTGGAGGGACCTGCCTAAAGCGTGTTTCCCAACCTGTTGGTCTCGGTCCCCCACTGGGGTCACATATCAGATATTTATATCACAATTCACTCATAACAGAAAAATTACAGTTATGAAGTAGCAGCAAAATAATTTTATGGTTGAGGGGTCACCATAACATGAAAAACTGTATTAAAGGGTTGCAGCATCAGAAAGGTTGAGAATCTCTGGTCTAAATGATGACTCCAAGAACAGACAAATTCAAGAGGCAGGTAGTTGGGAGAGCCCCATGTCAAGACAACCGTCTATAGCATGAATTCTATTTGGTCTTAATAAACAAAACCCTGAGTCAAATGTTAGGGGGCGAAAGCTAAAGGATTGGAGAAGCAGTGCGGCCAGCCACCAGAGAGACCTTTTACCTCTACCAATGCTCAGTGCGAAGGGGCGATCCTGTCCTCAGACTGACTGCCGGGACAATCCTCAGACTGCCTCTGAGCTCCTGTCTCCTTCTGCCTTGTATTCTTCTCTCTACCCAGCCACATCACTCCTGTCTCCACCTCCCTAATGCTGGGATTAAAGGCATGTTATCCCAAGTGCTGTGGGATCACCTTTGTATAAATTCTGTTTCTCTTTGAGACAGATTCAATCTTGTGTAGCCCAGGGTGGCCTTGAAGTATCAAAGATCCCTCTGCCTCTGGCGTGTGCAACCCACCACCCCTGGCCTCTAGTTCTGCTCTGTGATCTTCAGGCAAGCTTTATTTGTTAGAACACAAAATCTCACTACAAGTGTCCTCTTAAGGAGCACAGATGAGGCTGGACTGTGGTGGCTCTCACCTTTAATACCAATACTCGGAAGGCAGGGGAAGGCAGATCTCTATGAGTTCAAGGCCAGCCTGGTCTACAAGAGCTAGTTCCAGGACAGGTTCCAAAACTACAGCGAAACCCTGTTTCCAAAAACCAAAAGCAAACAAATAAAAAAACTCGGAAGAGAGACACAAAGAAGCTGTGGGGAGCTTGAGACGGGAACTGGAGTCCTGCAGTCAAAACTCTAGCAATGCCTGGAACACACAGAGGTTGGAAATGGCAAAGGGCGGGTTCTCCTGCAAGCCTGTCAGGGGAAATACAGTCCTGACAGCAAATCTGTGGCCTCTACATGATGAAAGAATAATTCCCTACCAGGTTTGTGGTAATTTGTAACAGTAGCCACAGGCACAGAAAGAATCAACTCTACTGTCTACCGCCACTCCCAAATGTCCTGACTTTCATCGTCCCCTCTGTTTCTTCACTCTGCTTACAGTGGAGCAAAGGAACCCTCACATAGCCAACCCTCCTTTCACCTCCTCTCCCCTCCTCTCCTCTCTTCCCCTCCCTCCCTCTCCTTCTCCCTTCCCTAACCCACCCCCTCCAGGCACATTACAGTACTCTGGTGAGTGGGTTGCAGTTAAAGGATGATTTATCTAGAGATTATTAATAGGAATTTAATGGGAATTCTTGAGCTGAAAATTTTAACTAAAGCGAACGATTCCCTAGAATAATTCAACAGAAATGAGTAAAAAGAAAAAATAAGCAAAGCAATTAGCTGTATCAATTGAGAGTATTCAATCTGATTAATGGTTTGTTACCTCATATCTTGCTTCTTGGGTGGCTACATGGTATCTACCTGACTCTGCCTACTCTCTATATCTCTGTTCAGATTTCCTGCCTGGCTTTAGTCTGCTAAGCAATCGGCCAAAACAGCTTTATTCATCAACCAATAAAAGCAACACATATACAGAAGGACATCCTATATACATCACCACATTGACACACTTTACCTCCTAATAGTGCCATTTCCTATGGCCAAACATTCAAACACATCAGTCTATGGGGCCACACCTATTCAAACCACTGCACCATTTAATACTACATTTTATGGGCTTTGCTTATTTTTGTAAGGTCTCCACAATAGAGACCTTGTCCTCCCTGTAACCCCCAGAACCACCCATGTACTTACTGTTGGTGTTTCGTGACGCACACAACCACTATGGGCTCTGGAAGCATCCGGTGTGTGTGTGTGTGTGTGTGTGTGTGTGTGTGTGTGTGTGTGACATATGCAAATCTGCACCACATGAAAAGGCTGTCTGGCTCGGGCGGGTGTGAGAGGGTAAAACGAGTCAGAGACTCTTCCTGCAGACCATGATGCTTTGTCTGCCTAGTAAGTCGGGGCCAAGGAACCTTCCACAGCTGCTCCTAACTCCTCTATTTACAACCATAAGGAACACGCTTGGCATCCACAGAAAGTTCCCTCCCAGCCTTGAGAACAAACAGAGTCTCTCTCAAGTGCCTGAAGAGGATGCTGAGTTCTCTGCAAGTTCAAGAGAGCTTTAATGTAAAACGGTGATCGTATAGCACAGAACAACGTATTGTAGACTTGGAAGCGGCTGGTACAGATTTTATTTGTGTTTTCAGAGATGGGGTAACCAGTCAGTGATGAAGTGGAGGAGACATGTAAACACCCTGGGAAATGCTCATGACCCAGGGTGGAACTCTAGCCGTCAAGTGTACTGAGAACCACAGGCAAGGGACGATCAGTCATCTAAATTAGATGTATTCTGGTCAGAGACAGAATTGTGTTTTTCTACAGTGACAGGAAGGCAGGAAGAGCCTCAGGAAGTCACATTTGCACACATGGACCAGCCTAAGGTCAGAAGCTCAGTGGGTGAAGAGTCAGGACATCCTCCTGAACTGGGGTAATCTTCACTGGAGTGAAGAGTCAGGACATCCTCCTGAACTGGGGTAATCTTCACTTAGGTGAAGATTCCTTCATCGAGTCTGGACATCCTCCTGAACTGGGGTAATCTTCACTGGGGTGCAGATTTCCTCATCAAGTCAGGACATCCTCCTGAACTGGGGTAATCTTCACTGGAGTGAAGAGTCAGGACATCCTCCTGAACTGGGGTAATCTTCACTGGAGTGCAGATTTCCTCATCGAGTCGGGACATCCTCCTGAACTGGGCTTAGCACACCTGTACTCAAGCACTGGGCTTTCACCTGCAAAGCCAAACACAACTGGTCACAATTTCCTGTGTACTCTGAAGTGGCAATTAAAAAAATACCAATCTACCCAAGTGACGGCCCTTCCCCCAAACCCTGCAGCATCAGTATCTTTTTCTCCCAGAATCCGTCCCCTCAGTAGTTTGCAGTCCTGGCTGTTCACATGCATTGTTCCTCAGAGCCCCCTGTCTGTACAAGCTGGGACAACTTGAACAGTGTGCCTTAGGAGGATTGCTGGCAGCAGCCAAACACATCAGCTTGAATTCTTGAGGCTCTCCAAGTAAAGGCCCATCTCTCCTCTCTTCAGCCGTCTACAGTAGTTTCCCTCTTCAGCCTTCTCTTTAGAGACCCAGGTGACATCTGCTCTGCATCCCTCCCTGGCTCACTCGGCACTGGGCTGTGGGTCCTTTACGTCCTGCACTCAGAGATCTTCCCTCAGAGTTCCGAGGGATGATGCTGCCCACACTGTCCAACATGTTCCTCACCCTTCAGCATGACTGCGGACTCTACAGAGACTAAGCACTTTGTGTGGGTACATACCAAGCCTTTACTTATTTCCAGTTCTACCACTAAAGAGGTGTTCAGAACTCACTTTCTAGCCCAGGCTGCCTTCAAATTTGTGGAAAGCCTCCAACTTCAGAGTCCCAAGGGCTGGGTTTACAGGCCTGAGCCACCATTTCTGCTAGAAGGAAATACTTACTACATTAAAGCGATTGGTCCAACTCCAGGGACTCTGAAAAGTGGCAAAAGACTAAGTCACCACACTCAAGGTGACCATGTCCTACTGTCCGGTCTTCCTTCTGTGGAAGGACTGACACAGAATCCCACACAGCCTGGGCGCCTTTTCTGAGAGTCACAGGAGGCCAAGGGGGAAGAAATAGTCTCAGTTGGTGAAATTTTGCATTCCTTCCCCAATGTCATGCACAGCACCCCACAATGTTTTGTCCCTCAATGCTGGCTCTGCTGAACTCTAGAAAATTGAAGCAGAGATTATGGGGCACAACCACATGGTGAAGGCCTTCTCCCGTGGTGGATAAGTGGGAAAATACCTGAGCCAACGAGACCACATCTCCCCAAAAGAAATCATTTGGCAGCCCTGGGAGAGAAATGCGAAGTCACCAAGGATTAGCCTCAGCTTCAGGCTAGGAGCAGCTCCCCATCCTGATAGTACCAGAAAGGGGACATGTGAAGTTTCTTCTCCAGCCACAACTGCGTGGGAGCTGCCACATTAGACTGGAGTGTCAGCTTGAGGGGACAAAGTGTCATTTCTGGGTGTGACCTGGCGGGGTTTCTAAGGAAACGGGTGCCTGTGCACAGACTGAGTGGGCAAGGTCTATTCTCAATATGGTGGACACCCTTCACCCAGTGGGAGCCAAACAAGAGGAAAGGCCTGTAAAGGGGAGCTCTTCCTGTCTCTGTCCTGGAACTGGTGCACACTTTCTATGCCCTCCAGCATCAGAACTCCAGGTCTCCTGACCTTTGGACTGCAGGATGTGGGTTCTCAGACCTCAGACTGAGTTGCACAGTGTTCTCGAGTCTCCATCATGCAGAACAAAGGCTGTTGCTGGGCCCTGCTCAATCTTTAGACTCCTCTAGACCAATCGCCCTGATAGCTATGAGAGGCCTCCAGGAAACCCACCTTCCAGTGAGCTAAACGGTGTATGAGCTCAAAAGCCCCGGGAGTTCTATGTAGGGTTGGATCAGTAACTGAAGAGAGAGAAGCTGGAGAAACTGAGAAAGTCGGGGAGGTCAGAAATGGAGAGACTCTAGACAGAAGACAAACGTTAACAAAGCTCTTGGTAGGAGCATCTAGGGAACGCTCCCCAGAACACAGTAAAGGTCGGAGAGAACAGTGGAGTAACTGGAGGACCTCTGAGCCCAGACCTCCGTCCCTTCTTCCTTTCACGTATTTGAAGAAGAATTTTCCACAAAAGCTGACTACTTGTTTTTAATGACTGCTACTTGAAAGTCAATTCCTGCTCTCACTAATTTAATCTAGTAAGATTTCCTTATTATTTCAACCCATGGCTATTTTCTTGATCGCCAGTTGTTAAGTAAAGAAGATCAATGCTTTTAGATAAATTGAGTTATTCCCTCCCATACACAGTATTTGCACTTGACTAATCAGTTCCCTTCAAGATTTGGGGCACTTCCAGGGCCAGCACAGTTCCGCAGCCTGCCTCTCATTTCTCTCGCTTGGTCTGATCCACATGGCAGCATTAGGCTCTCAAAGCTACTTCTTCAAAAAGCCAACTTGTTATCAGTGTTTCAAATCTCCACAGAAGTCTTAAAAGTTGAGGATCTGAAAATTGACTTGGCTTAACATAAGCTAAAGGTCATATTTTTCAAGAACATAAGACAGCAGGATGTAGAACAGTACTGCACAAGGCTCTGTAGCCAGAGTGAGTACTCAATGGAGGCAAAAGATATGAGAACATCAGCAAGCAGATACACACTTCCTGTGTCGCTCAGTGCGCCAGGTTGCAGGAACCTGTCCACCAGGGCTGACTTACCTTGCTGTTGTGTCCCACAGTCTGTGACCCTGTGTGGCTGACCCAGAAGTGGTGGGGATTATAGCTATAAAAGGCTTTTCCAAAACACAAAGCAGGGTTGACTTAGCTGCCGGTGACTGGGTCCCAGGCGGGAGCTTGTGTGGTTGGCACAAATGACATGGGACTACATTTTCACACAGCTTTTCTGGGTGAGGAGCCAGGGGGAACTTACCTGACCTTGTGTGTCTGAGCCAGAGGTCCCAGGGACGCACCACACAGATCTTCCACATGGCCAGCTAGTGGTAGCTTAGCTGCCGTGTTGTCTGTGTAGCAGGTTTCATCCTGGGTGGCTGACACTAACGCGGTAGGGGCATCTTCCAAAGGCTGGGCGGGTGTGTTGTCGGTGTGACAGGTTTCATCCTGTACGATTAATCCCCATGCTGCAGGGATCTCCTCAAGAGGAGTTATCGGGGGCCAGGGGCCCAGATGGGTGCCTGGGATCTATGTTCCCAGAACTCTCTGGAAAGTTACTGTCAGTTTTTCCAGCTCTTTTCTCAGCAAATTCCTCCATGTTTTTACAGAGAGAGAAACACTTAGGGTAACATCTCAGAAGAAAAAGCACAAAGGTGGCCAACATGTCATTCTATTTGGGTCTTATTTCCCAACCCAGTAGTCTTGCTTTCCCTGATACTCCTAAAGCCATGGAGGATAGCCACACCCACCCCCTACTGAGCTGCCTTCAGAGACAACTAAAGCCCGGGTCTACTTGGTACCCTGCTGCATTTTATTCTTTGTATGTTTTTCTGTGTGCACGTGTACGTATGTCTGTGTATGTGTGTTTACTTATGTGTATGTATATGAATATTCATACATGAGAGGGTGTATTGCAATGTGTATACATGTGTGTCGAGCTTAGAAGCCCATTTCTGGGGTCAGTCTTAGAATGAGGTCCATTTTATCTCTTTCCGGGGAGACAAGGTTTCTGGAACTCACACATTTGGTCGTCTGACTGGCCTACAAGCCCCAGGGGTCAACCTGCCTCTCACTCCCCAGATCTGGGATAACAAGCAGGTACCACCCTCCTGGCTTTTGATACTGTTCTTTTTATACGGATTTAAAGACTAGAACTCAAGTCCTTTTGTTTGCCAAGCAAACAGTTAATGGACTGGGTTACCTCTCCAACCCTGCCCTGTATTCTTTACCAAAACCTTGACACACTTTTTCTGTCCTCCATTACTTGACACCAATAGTTCCATCCTGCGTCTATGCCAATATGGTTGTTCTGGATCCCAAACAGGCTAGATGACAAGATCAAGTCCAGAATAATTACACCTGCTGTCTCAGGGGCGCTGGTGAACTTGAACTGAAAAATGAAACCACCAAAACTTTTCTGATGATTGCATCAACTCAGGGACCTTTAAAATACCAGGTCATAAACTCCTTTCCCTCACTAGGTACCTAAGAAATGGACAGCTCCGAGCTGCTTAGCCCTCTTGCTGACTGTCAACAGCAGCGTGTGACGCGGCCCAGAGGACCCCAGAGGACACAGCAACACAACAGCATGTGGGTTCCTGCTGTGCGTGTTCCTCCCAGCACGGGAGCCCTGCAGAGCCCTGGCTGCTCGCCACAAGCTTCAAGTAACTCTTCCAGACTTGACTCAATGGGGACTGCCAGAAAGATCAAGTATCACAAACAAACAGCTTTAAGTATAACCACATGTCAATCAAACTTCCCAGTCATGAGCTCAGGAATGTCAGGTTCTGGTGAGGATTTTCGTGGCAGCAAGGCTTCTTGCTCTGGTTATCGCAGAAAACAAGAGATTTCTGCCCCTCTTGGACTAGCAGGCTAAATCTGGTTATGCCTCTACTTCACCATTGCTAGTCCATCTTTTTTTAAGTCACTGACCTTTGCCCCTCTGGTAAACTAGCACATTAAAACCACAGAGTATTGCTACCACCCCAGGACACAGCCTGAGAAATAAAGTCACTGCCCCGATTTCTGTGCCATTATTGCTGGCTCTGTAGGAAGTGTACATTGTAACCGCTGGTGTGTTTTGTCCAAGCGTCCAGAATGAGTAGCTCAGCTCTAGGAAATGGCTGTGTTCTTTAAACTCTGCCATTTGAAACGAAATTCACTTGAGGGAGAGAGAATTGAGCCGGGAGTGGCAGCAACATCTCACACCCTGTCTCAGCCTGACCCTGTCATCCCCCTCTGGACTGCACTGCAGAGACAGCCCCAGCGCTTCTCCCCCACTGCTGCTCAGAATCTCTGTGGCTCACATCCCAGACGTTTCTGATGCCTGAAGCTTTTAGATGGGTCATAGTGACACTGAAGACCCACCTTCAAGATGCGTTTCCCCCTTAGGAGTGACGTAGAGGGCTCATAGAGATGGTCCTTGGACAGTTTTCCAATGAAGAGGTTGATGAAAGAAACGAAAATGATTAGGCTTCACAGAGAACGTCTACATCTCCCTGAGATGCTGTAATTGTGGTCCCTGCATGAAGATGCTGGAAATAAGAGGTGTGCCCTGAAAAGCCTTGCTCCCCTTCTCCATTCCCAGAGAGAGAGGCCTGTGCCCTAGTCCACAACCAATCACATGACAGCAAACACCACATCTGAGAGGACAGCAAGCAGGACACACTGTGGTGTGCACCTGTCTTCCCAGCACTCAGGAAGCCGACGATGGCATTGAGGAAACAGACCATACTTCCAACCTTTAGAAAAAGAAACTAGGGACACTGGTCTCTTTCGCCACTCTCAGATCACAATATGGATCCTACTGTTTCTTCAGTACAGGACAATACTGCTCCTCAGAGAATTTTATGTCTGAGACACTGATGGCTCTCAGAGCAAGGGGAGGAGTGATTCATTTTGTAGGTAGAAACCGGGGATCTGCTGTCCTCCGACAACACTGTCCGTCCCAGAAACAAGCATCCACCACTATAGTCAAAAACCCTGAAAGGAGTACATGTTCAAAAACTCAATGTGACCCACCATGACATGAGTGTACCTGTCTGTGGTAGAACGCACGAGGAAATGATAAATGTGTGTACCTTTGGAGGGTAAGAATAGATGGATTTCCTGTTTAGCCAAATATGCTCTTTTGTCTTCTCGATTCTATCAAATGTGGGTGTCATCCCTTCAAAATACAACAATGCAAATAACCAAAGGCTAAGATGGCTCATGATCACAATCTCAAAAGAAGTCTTTAAGCTGCAGAGCGCTGCTAAATGGGAAATTAAAGGAACCTGTGCAGGATAGGAGCTCTGAAGCAGTGCTTGCAAGACCTGGGATGCGCCACTGCAAACTCAAGAATACGAGCTGGCCACTGAGCCCTGAGCTTGCTCCCTCCTCTGGAGAACAGGAAGGTGGTGTCCTACTCAGTAGACACAGCTCTGCAGAGACCGATGAAATCATGCCGGGGAAATCCCTGCAGTCACACGCAGCTCTTTAGGACCTAGTATACTAACGATGAGGCCAGACATGACTGACAAGACCTTTGCTGTCACTCTCTTCCTCGACCACACTGCTCTTGTCACTGTGGATTTAGGGGCTATTCTCAGGTGAGTCCTGGAAGCTTCTGTTTATGCTGCCTACCTGAAAAATGATGAAGCACTCAGGGAAAGGTCTAAGTCTAACTGTGGGGGGCCACGCAGAGCGCATGATCCACAGGCATCTGGTGGGTTGCATGGTTATAGCAAGGTTAAAAAGAAAACCCCCTTTCCCTTATCACATAATCTGCTACCAAATGAGTGGAGACGAGGAACTAGGGCTCTGCTAGAGACTACCAATAACTGTGTTGCCAACTGCTTTAGTAGAGAAAGAAATAATAGTAAAAACTCTCATCAACACAGAACACATCCTACTTAGCTATCTAGCCTTCTAACATCTGGGCCATGTGGGCACAGGCAGTGGCATTGCCGCCTTCGGTCCTCGTGACTTTGAATGAAAGGACAAGCCCTGTGTAGGAGCTGCCAGGAAACACGATTAATCCCAATGACATCATAAAGTTCCCTACTTCTAACAACTGAAAGATGAACAAAGATGCGTGGGGTGCCAGTCACAGGAAGCAGTAACTTCAGGCATCTTGTGTGAGGTGTTTGCCATTCAAGGTGAAACCCTCTTCTACGTGGTCTTCTTTGCAGTTGGTCAATGCCGTGGAGATGATGTTGTTTCCCGGGAGCAACAAGATGGAAAGTCAAGGTTGAATTGGATTGTATATCCAAGCTGGCTTGGAACCAGTACCACTACTGTGGTAGGAGAATCGTGTCTCGATGATCAAGTGTGTGGACCAGCTCCTTCTGCAACAGAGAAAACAAAGTACACCAAAACAGGGCCCCGTCATCCCAACAGTCCAGCACACGCTGTGTGCACGTCACAAGCCTCTACCCTATGAAGAAATTAGATAAAATACTATATGCTTTGATCCATATCAAATACATTCTCTTCAATATCAAGAAAACCTAAACCAGCTGGGCAGTGATGCTCACCCTTTAAGCTCAGCACTTGGGAGGCAGAGGCGGGAGGATCTCTGAGAGTTCAAGGACAGCCTGGTCTACAGAGTGAATTCCAAGACAGGCTCCAAAGCTAAAGAGAAACCCTGTCTTGAAAAAAAAAGAAAAAGAAAAAAAAAGAGAGAGAGGTGATGGGAGGGAGAGAGGGAGGAAGGAAGGAAGGAAGGAAGGGAGGGAGGGAGGGAGGGAGGGAAGGAAGGAAACCCAAAACCATGGTGCTAGGATTGGCAGGCTCTAAAATCAGCCTTTGCCCCGCAATTCAGTGTTACAAACAATGTAGCAATAATCACCATTCAAGTCAGCCATTCTCTGTTATTAGGGAGGCTTCCTGGAGCACTGTGAGATTTGGAGGCTCTTCTAGTCCATTATTTCTGAGCCCCTACTTCCATTTACCCCATGCCTGTACCCAGTGCACCTCCGTGAGGATTGCTAGGCTGTTTCTTTTGTTTTAACCTAAAAATTAAGTGATAGTTTCTGTGATTTTTTTTTTCAGATTTGAGCAAAAGTTAAAGGGGATCATGTTGGATAAATACTCCTGGGTTCACTATTTGATTCAGTTCCTACCACTCATCATCAGAGCATGGTATTCACAGCTCAAGAACACCCATCCACTCCACTAACTGAGCAAAGTTGGATAACGAGGCGATAGTTACCTCAGCTGGACAGAGGCGCTTCACTTTACACCCACTGCATTCCCAACTCCAATCACTGAACAGCCTTCCTGGGGAGTGGCAACTGCAAGAAGAAAAAGTTAGATGGCATCCAGACGATGAATGAGAGCTGCCCAAGCCCTGCAGGACGGAGAGCTGGGAAGGCAGACCCTGTAGCACAGGCAGGCCCCCCTTTTTCTGAGCTCTTATATTGGGAAATCATCTCAGTGTTTCTTAGACGTGTTCATTAACAAAGTCATTTAGCCAAGGCATGTGATCTCGCATGTTCTAATAGATAAAAGGAATATCTCTGCCTATTGGCGGAGGAGAGACCTCGGGGAACAACATAAGTCTGTCTGGGAACATTTCAGTTCGTCTGACTGGAGAGCTCACGGCAGATTTCAAAGATGGAAGGATAGGACCACAGAGCAGGTACAGGTGACTGAGTACACCTTAGATGGTCCAAGTCTTTTCTTGTACATCTCTTATTTCTCCTTGAATCCTCTCTTCCTTGGGCTGGGTTGTAGCAGGTCTGAGGACTCACATCTCTCCTCTGCTCTCACTTGTCATTGTGACTACAAGTTTTTCTTCTCCCGGACGCCGTGGCAATTCTTCTGCTTCTTTCTGCTCCAGGGGCTGAGCAGACATCCCTCTACTTTGATGGTACATACAAGGAAAACATTAAGTACTTTCGCCTCTCCTTTTTTTTTTTTTTTTTTTTTTTTTGAGACAGGGCTTCACTCTGTAGCCCAGTCTGGACTGTAACTCACTACACAGCCCAAGAAACCATCAAACCTATGGCCAATCTTCCTACCTCAGCCTCTCAAGCGCTAGGATCAGAGGTGTGAGCCACCATGCTCACAGCTGCTTTCTTCTTTCCAATGTGAATGAAACCGGTGTGGCAGTTACAGTGGTTTAGCGGCCCCAGCAAACAGTCAGTAGAGAATCTTGGGCCTCGAGCATTCTCTGCCACCGTGCTTGGAGTTCAAAGGTGTCAAACTGGAGGAGGAGATAGGACAGGAAGCCAGTAGGGAAGCATAGGGGTATGTAGGTTCAGGGGAAAGAGATTCTTGAAGCTCTCAGGTTTTGTTGTTGCTGTTTTCTGTGAGATGTGTGTCAACACTTCTGAGGTGCTAGAGATTAAAGCCTGGGCCTGGTGCTCATTAGGCAAGTGTTTGTTTTGTATTTTCAAAACTGATGATTCAGTGTTTTCTGAAACATGCCCAGAAACTGCTATGAATTCTGCACAGTGAAGAGAAAAATCTTAAAAGTTTTCTCATTTTATTCTATGTTTCAATTCTTATGTCACTCATGTCTATAGACCACAGGTAATTTTTTTTTTTGGTAGAAATAGAAACATTTTATTGAGAAAGAGAAAGGTATTCCAAGATTAGGATTCATATTTAGCTGTCTACCAAGGTGATAACAAATAATGTTTAGTTTTATTTTTTTAATATATTAAATAGTTTTATGATTGCTTAATTAGGAGTTTAAAAAAAGTTCAAACATAACCAACTTTGAGGAAACAGTACTATGTCAGACCATGTGATCAACTTTAATCGGAAACTGCCAATTATATTTCTTTACTTTTTAATTTTTAAATTTTATTATTTTAATGCGAGTATTTTGTCTGCGTGTATGTCTGTGTGCCACATGTGTACAGTGCCCTCAGAGGTCAGAAGTGGGTGTCAGACCTCCTAGAACTGAAGTTACTGTGGGTGCTGGGAACTGAACCTGGGTCTTTCTGGAAGAGCAGGCACTGCTTTCAATGACTGAGCCATCTCTCCGGTCCCCTTTATTTCTTTTCTTAAAAACACCAACAATCAATCCTGTTATCTATGTCCCTAAATGCTTTTTCTGGGGTGCTGGAGCCAGTTAACAAGCCTGAGCTATCGGCCGATCATTTATAAGTAATCTTAAGTCTCCATGTTGGTTATTTGGGAGTTAGTGGTCAAGTCAGAAAAACTCCACATACAGGACATGGATTCCATTCCTGAGACACAGCCACACTCTTAAGAGAAAAGGAGCTCAGTTGTCTGTCAACTTACAGTGAGGCGGTATTCCCTAATAAACCCATCCTGGCTAAGAACACGGCATGTAGAAAATGTACTTCTGTAAACCTAACATCCCAGGTTAACAGAGCCACCCTTCAACGTGCTCAGAGCACTTACACCAGCCTGCTACACCTCACAATCTACAGAATCCTCCAACGTAAACCCTACTTTAAAGTGAGCCATTGGGCGTCTCCTGGAACTTATTTATACTGTGCCCTGAAGGGTCCTGGCTGTTCAGTACCCTGCACGGTAGAGTGTTGGCTGTTCACTCCAACAATGGCATAGCTCACTGTCTCACATTGTTCCATATGTTACTGTCTCAAAAGATTTTTTAAATTTAAGTATGATTTCTGATTTCTACTGAATGCATGTTACTTTCCGCCGTCGTGAAGTTAATGAGTGTGATCATAAGTCAAGTCATGCTGTGCCCAGAGCCATTTATACAGGGAATGACTCTAAAGGCCAGTCACTGAGGGCCTGGAATATTGGGGGTCACAGAAGAAAGGGAGGAGAGTGGAACGGACTCTTTCTGCCTCTCTCTGGCCCTTCCAGCTTGAACAAACCATGATACAGTTACAAGGCTTGATTTTCTGTCTCTAAACTGGATGCATCATCTTTGTGTCAAGATGCTGAATTGAGATGTATGGTGAAAAGATGCACGTCAAAGTGAACCCCACAGAGATGTAGGTACCGAAGGGGATGGCTATACAAAAGTGCTTGGCCGGGCGGTGGCACAGGCCTTTAATCCCAGCTCTCAGGAGGCAGAGGCAGAGGCAGAGGCAGGCGGATCTCTGTGAGTTCGAGGCCAACCTGGTCTACAAAGCTAGTTCCAGGACAGGCTCCAAAGCTACAGAGAAACCCTGTCTCAAAAAAACAAAAACGAAAACAAAAAGGTGCTTGTAGGGTAAAACATAGTTTCCCCAGGATGTAGTTATGTTAAGATGGGTGCGGAGGACTGGACTCTATACCCTCCTCTTAAATCCACAGATGGAAGCCTCAACTTCCAGTGTGACTATATTTGGAAACAGAGGTTAAGGAAGTAAGTAATGCTTAATGAGGCCATAAAAGTGGCCTGATTCAGTAGGTGCCCTTACAAGAGAAAGAAGGGGCGCCCAGAACCACATGAAGACCCCTCAAGAAGGCAACGGTCTGCAAGTAGAAAGTAGAAAGCCCTATTTTGTCCTTGTGACGGTCAGCCTTTACTGTCAGCTCGACCAGCTTCTTCCAGAGAGAGTTAACCGAATGTGGGTAGGACTGTCTCATGGGCTGGGGGACCCCCTAAATAAAAATGAGCAGAGCAGAAGCATTCTCTCTCTGCTTCCCGACCGTGAATTCGATGTGACCAGCAACCTCATGCACCTGCTGCGTGCCTTCCCTGCCATGATGAACGGAGTCCCTAAAACCTGTGAGACAAAATAAACCCTTTCTTCCTTGACTGGCTCCTGTCGAGGATTTCACCACAGCAATGAGAAAAACAGCCACTACCATCTCCGATGCTCAGCCTCCATGTGTCTCCCCGATGTGGTGTTTGGCTGTGTGCAAACAAAGAAGTGGGGTGTCACCATAATGCCCCTGTCAGGTATTGGCAGAATCATGTCTGTGGGAGGTTTGAAAGCCTATGGAAGAGGCAGGTGTGGTGGTGCACGCTTGTGACCTCAGCACGAGGAAGGTGGAGGGAGGAGGATCCAGAATCCAAGGTCATTCTCAAATACACTGTGAATTCAAGGTCAACCTAGGCTAGAGGAGATGCCCTCCCACACACACACAAAAGGATAGAAAGAAAAGAGAGCCTATAAACTGATAGCATTACTAATTTGCTGTTATGGAATATTATTTTAAGATATGTTGCATTTGTTTATGCTGTGGAATATTTGTTTAAGGATGCAAAGATGTGTTGCATTTGTTTAACTCTGTAAAGCTGTGTCACTTTGCCTGCCTAAAAAGCCTGCTTAGTCTAATAAAGAGCTGAATTACCAATAGTGAGGAAGGAGAAAGGATAGGCAGGGCTGCTAGGCAGAGAGAATAAACAGGAGGAGAAATCTGGGAAGGGAAACTGGGGAACAAGAAAAGAAAGAGAGGATGGTGTGAGGAACCAGCCACCCAGCTACACAGCCCAGCCACAGAATAAGAAGTAAAGAAAGGCAAAATCCCAGAGACAAAAGGGAGATGGGATAATTTAAGAAAAGCTGTCTAGAAATAAGCTAAGCTAAGGCCGGGCATAAGCCTCTGTGTATATATTTGGGAGCTGGATGGCAGGCCCCCAAAGAGCAAAAGAGTAAGAGTCACAAAAAAAAAAACCCACCTTGAATCATTGAAGCAGGCAAGAACCCACAGGGGGATGCCCCTACAGCCATGCTCAGGTTTTAAGACTCTTCTGAAGTTTGACTAATTCAGTAGCCCCAGGGGAGCAAGAGAAGCAGGTCCTTAGAGTTCAGGTCAGTTACTGGACATTTCCACTAGGTGGCGGGCAGGCTCCACTGGGACACTGAAAAGCACAGTCTGTCCCAGGCACTACCCTGTTCGTCAGAGCTAAAAAGCTGGGTACCCCGCCAGAGCTCAGGGGATCTTGCCAGCCAACGCCACCTCTGACACAGGAGCTCACCCAGAAGTGATTCCCTCCCTTGACACTTTGCCTACTGCCTCACATATAGGGAAACTGAGGTCAGGGAAAGTTTTGGCAAAGGTGGCAGGTTGGATCAGGGCTGAAGGAAGGGAGATGGGTGTCACATGGAGTGCCCCGCCCCTTGTCACTGTGGGCTGATGGTAGCTAAAGCCCTGCCATAGGGAAATGGCCAGCTCCACATGGAAGCCTGTGGCTTCAGGCAGAGGTCCCTTCCAGATGACTTATGCTCTTTTGCACTCAGTCACCCCCACAAGGGGTATGAAATTTGGACTCAGGTCCTTAAACAGGACAGAAGGACATGCTGGGGGTTCCAGGGAAAGCTGAGCAATGAGTAGGGGTGAGTATGAAGTAAGAACCACAGATAAACACGTATAGTTAAAACCCAACCTGTTCTCTCAATTAGCCCAGGTTTCCAGAAACTTCCAGAGGCATCCTGGCCTGCCTCAGCTCCACTCCCTAGCTCTGCAGTGCCCCACACAGACGTGTTAGTACGTACAGCTGTGTTACATGGTCCCACCCATGGCAGAAATTGTGCCCCTGAATCTGAGGAGGGGCCACCACAAGGCACACTGTCGTCACAGGCCACGTCTCAGGAATGGAATCCATGTCCTGTATGCGGAGTTTTCCTGTCCTGACCACCTACTCCCAAATAACCAACATGGAGACTTAAGATTACGCATAAATGATCGGCCGATAGCTCAGGCTTATTGAATGGCTCTTACACCTTAACCCATTTTATTAATCTCTGTGCTGCCCCGAGGCTCATGGTTTTTACCTCTATCCCGTTCTGTGCATCTGACTCATTCTCTGGCTGTTTGGCAACTCCTCTGACTCCATCCTTCTTCATCCCTGCATCCTCCTAGTCTGGTTTTCCCACCTAACCTCCTCCTGCCTAGCCATAGGCTAGTGAGTTCTTTATTAGCCAATGAGAGTAATCCATTGCTCATCCTAAGAGGACCAGCAGATAGTGAGGGGAGGTGACCAGAGCCTCTTGGAGGATCGAGTACTCCTCAAGATCTTGCACACGTTGACTTCTTTAAGAGTTAAAAGCTGCCCTTCTGAATGTTTTATTGCTATTAAAATTGAACCCAGTGCATATGGCAGGTGTTTGCTATGTAGCTGAGCTGCACTTCAGCCCCGCCTCTCTCAGTTAGGGAATGACTATGGGAGCTGTCATACCTTGGAAGGAACTAATAAGCCCCCGTCTGAGCCCTTTCTCCCTTGGCATTGGGTTCTCTACTTGGGAAATCCGGGTAGTGCAAAGTGGCACTCCCAGTGTCTCCCAGGGAGAAAGTGAAAAGGGATTCTGGATGAAGGGCTTCCGCTATCCCAATGTCCTGCTGGCTCAATGATCTCAAGGGCCCTCGGGATCCTGCCTGATGACCTGGGCTTGGGTCAGGCCCAGCTTGGCCAGCTGTGGGGAAAGGCTCAAGATGTCATCTTTCCTTCACTGTAAGACCCACACCTTTGCACAGAGCTGGAAGGCCTTGGTGTGGGAGGCTGCTTCAGTGTGAGATAGTTCAACAGCTGGACCTGAGACTCATCTCAGACACTAGACAGACAGCTTCCCAGCACCTGCTCTGTACGAGGCTGGGCCCTTGAGCCTGAATACCAGAATGAAGAAGAAATGACCTCTGCCCTTGAAGAGATTGCAGATACCAGAAAAGACAGGTCAGGATGTGATGCTGGGAAGAGGGCCAGCAAGGTTGTGTGAGGGTGAAATCCGGATGCCACCATGGGCTAACCTAAACTGAGTCCCATCTTCATCTTAGCTTGCTCTCCTCATTTGTTCACTGGCCTGGTTTGCTTTGGGCTAGCAGTCTAATGGTTGAGAATATGGCGTTTCCTGGTGCCAGGGAAACTCCCAGGAATCCACAAGGATGACCCCAGCTAAGATTCCTAGCCGTAGCAGAGAGGGCGCCTGAACTGGTCATCTCCTTAATCAGATTGGTGACTTCCCTAATTGTCATCATAGAACCTTTATCCAGTAACTGATGGAAGCAGATGCAGAGATCCACAGTCAAGCACTGGGCTGAGCTCCGGGAGAGCAGTTGAAATGAGAGAGGAGGGGTTATATGTGTGGAAGGTGGGGAATCAAGATCACGATGGGGAAACCCACAGAGACAGCTGACCTGAGCTTGTGGGAGCTTGTGGACTCCTGACCAACAGCTAGGGAGCCTGCATGGGACTGACCTCGGCACATGGGTGACAGTTGTGCAGCTTGGTCTGTTTGTGGGGCCCCTAGCAGTGGGACCAGGATCTGTCCCTGGAGCATGAGTTGGCTTCCTAGAACCTATTCCCTATGGTGAGGCACCTTGCTCAGCCTTGATGCATGGGAAGGGAGCTTGTTCCTGCCTCAATGTGATATTGCCAGACTTTGTTGACTCCCATGGGAGGCTTTATCCTTTCTGAGGAGCAGATGGGAGGTAGAAAAGAGGTGGGGAGGGAACAGAAAGAGAGAGGGGAGGGGAAGTTGTAGTTGGTGTGTAAAATAAATTCTAAAAATGTAATAAAAATGAATAAATTGAAGAAAATACAGAGTTTCTCAGAAGAGCCTAGGGTTGCAGGGTGGAAAGTTTTTGTCAGGGACGATCTGTGGCGTCATAACATGAAATTCTACTGTGAAGCAACTGGACATTTCTTTCACGTCATAAATTTACAAATCAGGAAAAGTCACATTTCTGTAATCGGAGGTTTCTCTTTCACCTGCCAGTTCCCAAATAGCCACTCACAAAAGCTTGACCAATACCTCAGGCTTATTATTAACTAGTTCTTACGGTAAAGTTAATCCATATTTCTTATTTATGTTTTGCTACATGGTTTGTGACTTGTTACCTTATATTTTACATGTCTTGTTTCCTCGGCAGCTGGTTGGCATCTCCCAGACTCTGTCCTTCTCCTGTTATCTCTGCTTGGATTTCCTCCCTGTCTCTCTCCTGCCTTGCCACAGGCCAAAGCAGCTTTATTTCTCAACCAATGAGAGCAGCACATATTCATGGCGTACAGAAAGACCATCCCACAGCACATTTATTTTGGGCAATGGCAATCTGTCAAGCATGTGTATAAGCAAACCTGGCTGGGCAGGTGTGCACACAGCCAGGTGGGTACACACTGGGAGTCTGGGGTGCTGCTAGGTCCAGCCTAGAACAGTCCCCTGCGGCCTGTACTTCTGATAAGTCTCAGAAACACAGGACAGCTGGGACTACTGATATTGGCCGGTGAGAAATGGGGCTAAGAACACCCGTGGTGATTTGAAAGCGAATGACTCCCATAGACTCATATATTTGAATGCTTAGTCACCAAGGAGTGGAACTGTTTGAGGATTAGAATGTGTGACCTTGTTGGAATGAGGTGTGTTCCTGGGGAGTGGGCTTGGAGGTTTCAAAAGCACAAGCCAGGCCCATTCTCTCTCTCTCTGTCTCTGTCTGTCTCTGTCTCTGTCTCTGTCTGTCTGTCTGTCTGTCTGTCAGTCTGTCTGTCTGTCTGTCTCTCTGCCTGTGGAACAGAATCTAAAGCTGTCAGCTATCGCTCTAGTGCCACGCTTGCCATGCCTGCCACCATGCTCCCTGCCATGATGATGTCAAACTCTAAACCTCTGAAAGTCTAAACAAGCCCCTGATTCAGTACTTTCCTTCATAAGAGTTATCATGGTCATGGTGTCTCTTCACAGCAATAGAACAGCAACTAAGACACACCCCACAAGGATGTCAGAGGAAAGCAGGTACGGTCGTCACTTTCTGATGCTGAGACAAAATAGCTAACAAGACCAACTTAAGGATGGATTTGCCTTGCCTCACAGGGTATGGCCCTCTGGCTGGGGTGGCTGGAGCCCCAGGCAGCTCATTGTATTCAGTTAGAAAGCAGGGATAGGTGCCAGGTCTCAGCTTGCTTTCCCCTCTTTATTCAGTCCAGGACCCCAATCTACGGAATGATGTCGCCTCAGTTATGACAGGTCTGCGCATCTCAGTTAACCCAGTCTAGGAACTCTCTTACAGGCAGGCCCAGGGATTTGTCTTCCGGATGACTGTAGCCACTTTCAGGTTGGCAATCACCATTAGCCTTCGTGGCGGGCGGGTTGATGGGTGGGGGACAAGGATCACCTTGAATAGGTTTGCAAAGCTCTGGGCTTCCCAGGGAGCCCCTCAGCCCCTACTCGCCAAACTCACAAAACAGGTGGAGCCTTGACTCAAGGTCATTTCTAAACCTGAGTCAGGCCAAAGTGTCCTGCAACCTCATGAATTATTCATTAGACTAAAGCCTGCTTACTTAACCCACAGTCAGGGCTTAACCTAAGCACTTGCCTTTATCGCAGAAGAGAATTGAAAACACTTCTCTTCGTGGAGTAGGCACGCGCTAGAGTGTGAATGGTATACTTGGATCTTTTTATTGATTTTTATTGAGCTCTACATTTTTCTCTGTTCCCCTCCCCTTCAACCCTCTCCCAAGATCCCCATGTTCCCAGTTTTATCTGGACAGCTTTTCCTTTGTCCAGTGGCTCCGGGGAGCCAACTCCATGGAGGCCAAAGACCCTGTCCTAGGCAATTATTGCCCTTCTAATATGAAGACTAGATGAGAAAATGTGAATCAAGAGCTCAGCACAGGCTGGGCATGGTGGCACACACCTGTAATCCCAGTACTCAAGAGGCTGAAGCGGAATCATGTATTGTAAGCCAACCTGAGCTGCATCGCAAGACTCTGTCTCAAACAAAAGCAAAACAACAAAAAGGAGGCACACAGGGAAGGTCCTTGCATCTTCCCTACCTTGGACACACCATGAATTGTGTTGTGGACGTTATAATGTTCTGCACACTGGGTTGGGTGGGGGTGACTATATGGAGAACAGTGGAAAAGTTCTTTATATTATCTATCCATTTAATGAGGATAAAATCAAAAATTACAAGAGAGGCATCAAATGAAAAAAAAAATAACATCAAGCAGTCTTTTTCAAAACTTAATGAGAAACTTAGATTTGCTTCTGTGCTCATACTGCTTCAAGTAAGCTTGTTTGCTTGAACTGACTATAATCACGGACTGAGGCTGCCAGGACATTTCTTGTGGGCATCACCCACAAGAACTGGCAGGTAGCTGCCCGTGATGGTGCACACCTGTAATCCCAGCATTTGGGAGGCTGAGCAAGGGGGATTGCAAGTTTAGAGAGAGGAAGGGAGGGAGGGAGGGAGGGAGGGAGGGAGGGAAAAAGAAAGAGAGGGAGAGAGGAGGGAAGGGAGGGAAGAAGAGGGAGTTACTAAGGGCTGGAGAGATGGCTCTGCAGTTAACAGCTTATACTGCTCTTGCACAGGATCCAGGTTCACTTTTAGCACCCACACTGGGCGTCTTATAATGGCCTGTAACTCCAGCCCCAGGGGATCTAATTCCTTTTTCCGGCCTATTAGGGAGACATATATTCACAAAGAAACACATAAATAACAATAAAAAGTAAATCTAAAAATAACTCAGGGAAAGATAGATTAAAAGAAATCTGTTGATGTTGGGGACAGCAAAGTGCCCCCCCCCCCCCCCCCGCATCAGGCACACACGCCAATCGCAGGGTTATGTACAAGATTGGAAATGTTTGGGAATCAGTAATTTTTAAAGGCAAAGTCTCACACAGCCCCAGGTGGTCTTGAGCTTACACAGCAGTCGTGGCTGACCTTGAATGATTGACACCCACCTCCATTTCCCTGGTTCTGGGATTACAGGCCTGCACCACCACGCCCAGTCTTGGCAGGTGCTGAAGACCTAATGGCTCATACAAGCTAGGTGGACATTAAAATGGCAAACCAACTGTCATAGTTAGCTTCAGCTGTCAAATTTACACAGCCTAGAATCATCTCAAGATGTCAACAGAGGGATTGCCCGGGTCAGGTTAGCCTGTGGCCATACCAGGGAGAGAGCATCTTGATTGGTGATTGAGGCGGGAGGGCCCAGCTCACGAGGCAGGTGGGCCTACTGTTTAAGAATGTTAGCCAAGTGTGAGCCAGCGTGAGAGCCAATAGGGGCCCCCTCCATGGTTTCTGCTCCCTGAACTCCTGACCTTTCTCAGTGATGGACCTGTACCTGGAATTGTGGGATGAAAGAAGCAGCTTCTTTCCTGCACTCACTGCTTTTGGTCCTGGTGTTTGTTTATAACAACAGAAAAGCAAACTGGGACACCCACTCAGCCAAATCCCTAGTCTCTGCATTTGGAACTGTAGGCGGGTGTGACAGCTGAGAGTGACTGTCAGCTGAGCAGGGTTTAGAATCACCCAGGAAACAAACCACTGAGAGTGTCCGCATGTAAGGGCTTTGCCGGGGACTGCTGGAGGAGAGGGGGAAGCCCACCCTGCTTGTGAGCAGTGTCATTCCATGTCCTGGGGTCCAGGACTGAATACAAAGAAAAAGGCAAGCTGAGCCTCAGCCTTCACTTCTCTCTGCTTGCTGACTGAGGACGCCGTGTGAGCAGCCACCTCACACTCCTGCTCTTGGGCCTTCCCCACCAGGATGGAAGAAACTCAAACCAAAATCAACTCATCTTTCCATAAGCTGCTTGTGTCGGGTGTTTGGCCACAGCAACAGGGAAGGCAACTGATGGGAAGGTGTTGTTGTGTTGGAGACCTGGGGACAGACCATCATACAAGCCTGGGGCTGTCTGTCTTGGGCCATCTACCTACAGGGATAGCATAGTCCCAGTCCATGGCAAAAACAAATGCTTACCCAACAGAGTTGGCTGAGTTAGAGCATGTAACAGAACCCAAAGAGATGGGAGGTTTTCATAATTCTTTGCCTCTTGGCCCAAGGAAGAGTTTGTCCCCTGGAAAATGCTTCTGTCAGCCCACAGGAGGTCAGAGATCTCTGTAATATGTTGAAACTCAGAGTCATCTGATAATTTTGGCTCAAATCTGAATTCTTCCAGCCCTGTGTTCATTCCTTAGCTGACCCTAAGAACATAAAAGCCTGCTAGCATTCTAGAAAGTCCCGTGCAGGATTTTGAGTAGAGAGGAGCTTGGGAATTGCATCCCAAGTGCGATGAGGGAAGGAAGTAAAAAGATGGAAGTCCAGGCAATAAATAGAGGGAGTCTCAGAATTCTCTCTGCAGAGGTTGCAGGCCATGGGGCGAAGATCTTAACAAAATTCCCTCAAATTCCGGAGAGACTACATCAGAGCCAAGAGGCTAGGATGAAGTTCACCCTAGGTCATTGTTATCTCTAGGGGAAAAAAAGTTGAGCATATAGAATTTCAGGTAATTTTCTTTCCAAACTGTTATACCTCAAACTGCCATCAGGAGGCCACAGCTCCCCTTTGTTCAGGCAGTACTAGGGCCTCAACGTATTCTACAAGAAAACCAAACGGCCCAAGTGGCTCCTGTGCATCTGCACACAGGGCTCAGATCTTCTGCACCATCCATGTTTGCTGTTGTACTATTCATGGCTGCAAGAGAGTGGAACGAGCGGCAATGTCCGTCGACGGAAGGATGGATGACGAAAATCAGTCATATATAAAAACCAACTTTACTTGGCAGTCAAGAAAAACGGAACTATGAAATTTGCAGGAAAGTGGTTGGAACTGGAAAGAACTAGATTGTCAGGTGACCCTCAAATGGACAAGCCCTTGGTTCTCTCTCCTATGCGAAGCCTGACTTTCAATGTGTGTCTGCATGTAATAGGAGATAGAAGAGTAGGTGTGGACCATGCGAATGGTTAGGAGACTGGGAGAGGCGGATGATGGGTGCTGGGGGGAGGCAAAGGTCCCATGTGACAGAGAGGAGTAAGGGGGCTATTGATACATGGGAGGCGTGGAAACGCAGGGAGGATGGGAAGAAGTGGGAGAAGAAACGATATAACAAATTTTGTTTGAAAGTGCAGCAATGAAACTTATCTCTTTGTAAGCTAATGAGCAAGTTTTTAACCAAAAAATAAAACCAAGTGTTTTCCCTCTGTGTTTGGGACTTCAATAGATCTGATTCTTGAGATGCATCCTGCAGGGATTTCTGCTCTTGAGGAGCTGGGTTTCCCATGCAGGCATGATTCCTCAGTGACAGACACATCTCTAGGGAAAGCCTCTAGAGAAGCCTCTGAGGGTGGTTCTCATCTGCCCACCAGATACGGCTATAGAAGCAGAGCTAGGATTATAGCTACACAGTTTTGAGACCCTGAAAATGGGCTCTGAGTCTTCCTCCCTCTTCTTTTTCTTTGCAGTGTGGGGGATTGAACCCATGGCCTCATGAATGCTGGGCAAGCACTCTCTCACTAAGCTATACCACTACACTCCTTTATGAGACATGGTCTTGCTACGTTTTCCAGGAAGGCCTTGAACCCATGATCCTTCTGCTTAGTCTCCTGAGCATCTGGGATTATAGGATCGAGCTACCAACTGCCAGCTTGCTGGCATCTTGACCCTGGATATACCCTCCATATATGGTTCTGCCTGACAGCTTGCTTTCATTTGGAACTTAAAGTAACAAAGGATTCTAGCTGGGCAGTGATGGCACATGCACGCCTTTAATCCCAGTACTCAGGAAGCAGAGGCAGGTGGATCTCTGTGAGTTCGAGGCTAGTCTGGTCTACAAGAGCTAGTTCCAGAACAGGCTCCAAAGCTACAGAGAAACCCTGTCTTGAAAAACTGAAAAACCAAAAAGGGGTGGGGGGCTCTGCCTCTTGTCTCAACGGATGCTTTACACTTTACAAAACAATTGGCACTGTGAGTAGGATGGTGTGGTCGTGTCAACTGACTTGCACGATGCCGTCAGGGACTGCTCTTGGCTCCTAACTGGGTCCAGACCGCTGTGAAGGAGCTGGAGAAAGACTCCAGCAAGACCATGTGGTATAGTGGTATAGCTTAGTGATAGAGTGCTTGCCTAATATTCATGAGGCCATGGGTTCAATTCCCCACACTGCAAAGAAAAAGAAGAGGGAGGAGGACTCAGAGCCCATTTTCAGGGTCTCAAAACTGTGTAGCTATAATCCTAGCTCTGCTTCCATAGCCATATCTGGTGGGCAGATGAGAACCACCCTCAGAGGCTTCTCTAGAGGCTTTCCCTAGGAATATGTCTGTCACTGAGTTTGTTTGCCAGCTACTGGTTTGGTCAATGATTTCTAAGTCTTTCCTCATACACATTTCACCAGCATGGGACTATCCAAAGTGAGCAGCACTGATTGGTTAAACCCAAGACCACTTGGGGGTTGGGCACCTCAGGCCCATTCTCAAGGCGCTTTCTGAGCCAGGCAGGCATTCAGGTATGCTTCTAAGGTCGTGCTTCTGCGACTACCTGGAGCAGAACCCTGAGTGCTCCTTCCAGGGCTCTCCCCAGAAGACATTGTTATCCTGGAGGGCAACAAAATGGTACCTGATCCTCTTGTCCTTGTTGTTATGCATGGGAGCTGGCAGCCTGCTGTGACCTTCCTTTCTGTTCCCAGGCATGGCGTGACTGTCCTGCAGAGAACAGAACAAGAGCTTCCATTAGTCAGAAGGAGAAAGAACAGAAATGGCTTCAGGCCCAGGGGTACCTCCTAAAATGAGCTGGGGAGCAGGTGTGTGGGAGAGGCCAGGATGTCCTGTAACAGAGGCTTTGTCCATGCAGGGGGTATATTTCTCCCCTGAGATAAAGAGCACAAACCACATAAGGGCAATATGAGCCCCAGGGTGCTATAAGCCCTGTTAATGCCAACATCATTGTCCACATCTTTGTTTTTTATATGTGTATGTGTGTATATACATGGTATGTAGGTGTGGAATGTATGTGTGCATGCATGTGTATAAGTATGCGCCCAAGTATGCATATACAGAGGCTCAAAAATTCAACCCCCGGTGTCTTTTTTTATTGTTCTCTCAGCCTCATTGTTTTGAGACAGGGTCTCTCACTGAATGTGGAACTCACCATTTCAGGTAGACTGGCTGGCAAGGAAACCCCTAGGAGTCACATGTCTCTGCCCGCCCCCAACATTAGGGTTACTGTGCACGCTGCCACTCTGACAGGAGTGCTTGGGACACACACTTCCTCAGCAAGCACTTTACCCCCTGACCCATGTCCCCACAGCCTGAAGTTTACTTGTGCCAGGCACAAAGGGTACTCAACACATTTAATCTTGTTAACCCACAAATGGCATATGGGAGAGGAATTACTGTCAGATAAAGAAGCTGAGACATCAAGTAATTTGTGTAAGTGGTACCGTGAATTAATAACCATCAGAGACTTGAGTTCACCTAGTAGCCTGAGGGGGCTTGAGGGTCTCTATGAATATCTGTTTTGAACTCAACGTGGTGCAGAGAGAAAGGGCAGTAGCTCTGAGAAAACACAGGGATGGTCTGCTTGGTGCCTAAAAAGACAATTACTGCTTGTGGGGAGAAAGTCTAAGACAAGAGGCTCATAACCATGTATGGCCTAAAGGAATCCAAGAAACCAAAGAGCAAGGTGTGCTTGCCAGGTGGGGCCTCTGGGACCTAGGAATGCCTGCCTCCAGCTCCACCCCACCTCAGGTTTACAGCCAGTTCTGTTAACCATGTCTCCTGTGCCACAGAGGTCAGGACTGTGGGGATGGGAAAAAGATATTATCTCTGCAGCAAGGTCTGCTTCTCACATCCGTCCAGTCCTGCAGCAGGCAAGAACTCTCGGGCAAGATGAAGGGACCACCAAGGTCAGCAGGCTGCAACTGGGGAATGCCTTCCTCTGAATGTTATAACTGAGAGAGAGAGGGACAGACAGACAAGCAGAGATAGGAAATACACATGGGGACTGCAGAGATGGCAAGGGCAGGTACCTGTTTTCACGAAGGAGCTGAGTTCCAGTCCCCGTATCCTGGGCAAGCTGCTCACAATCACCTGCACCCGTAGCTCCAGAGGACAGGACCCGCTCTTCTAGTCTCCTTGGCCACCTGCATTCAAGTCACTCATTTGTCTTCTTTCTTTCTTTTGTTTTTTTGAAAGAGAGTCTTTCTCTGTAGGCTAGGTTGGCCTTGATTCTCCTGCCTCAGTCTCCCAAATGCTAGGACTGTACCAGGTTCAGCTCAATATAATGGATTATGCTTTATGTTGAGGTGTACAACTAAATTCTTCTTTTCACTTCCCAAAGATGTACTCCTGGGGCCAGTCAGATAAAGCTGTTTACAGGCAAGCCTAAAGACCTGAGTTCGATTCCCAGGACCCACATGGTAGAAAGAGAGAAACAACTACAAACACACAAGTGAGGGGGGGAATACACATGCACAGGCACACACATGCATGAACACACAATAAATAAAAATGTAACATTCTTCTTTGGCATGGAGTAGGAGGGACTCGTGAGCTTCCACCCCTAACCGAAGACGGTTTTCTTTAAGCATATGGCTGGGTCTTGGTAGACCAGACACTGTCCAGTGGGTGATCCCATGCCTCAGAATATCTGAGCAGCACACATGGGAGTTGATAGGTTGTTTTAAAGAACAAAAAGCTGAAAGGGGCAGGAAGTGGAGACGAATCTGAAGGGAATTAGGTAGGGGAGTTGTGGGTAAACATGACCGAAATATATTGTATAAAATCCTAAAACAAGTATTTTCAAAAATTTTCAAGATTTACTTCTTTTGAAAAAAGGCTTTCCTATATCCCACTGAACTGCCTCAAGGATGCTCACTGCCTTCTTCCATTTTCAGCATGGTGGTCCCAGTCTGGGCACAGACTTCCTATATCTTGTGACTGTTCTATATTGATAGATTGGACCCAGGGTCTACATAAGAAGCAAATGATTGTGTAGGATGAGGGGGGCAGGAGAACGGGGAGCTGATATATCTCAAGGAACCTGGTAAGGCCAGGATATTAGACTCTGTTTTGCTTTGTTTTTTGAGGAGTTTTGGGAGAGGTGGTTATTTGGGAAGGTGCTGGGTTCTAGGGTGTTGATAGAGAAGGAGGGAACGAACGGGTCTAAGTCACCCCTGTGACACACTAACCAGGTCTTCACGCAGGCAAGCTCCCCAGACAGGTTGGGCTGGTCAACTGAAGGGCTACTGCCACCTTCCTGGGCTGGGTTTGTTTCTTACACACCCCTGAGAGTGTGTACACCTCGCTCTGGGAGCCTTCCCCACCATCCAGGTAGGGCGGTGGCGAGGTCCTTCCCTTCCTTTCAGGGATCAGCTACTCTGAATCATAGGCCAACACCCTGGGGCAGACAAAAACTGTTCCTTCCTCTTAGTCAGCCCTACACAGGACCAAGCATACAACATTTTGTGTCAAAGGTGGTAGGTTCAGGGATCCAACAGAGCTCAGCTGTGAGCCTGGGCTTGCCCCAAAGCTGGGGATTTTCTCCCTACTTGCCCTTCTGTCAGGGTTCCCTGGTTTTGAGTAAGCGCCCATTTCTGAAACCTTGGGCTAGGTCCCCAGTCAAGCATCCACATTCCATGCTCTCTGCAGCAGGCTGCCAGCTTGGCTTGCCTGAGGCTTCACTGTGCTTTCTGATCTCAGGGCGTTTCTGGGACCTCTGTGCTGGAACCATCTGTTTCTCCATCCCTTCCATGCTTCTTTTTCTTTTTTCTTTTACTTCTTTCTTTACCCCCTCATTCCCATTCCTTCTTTCCTTTACTTAAGATAAAGCTTCAGATAGGCCAAATTGACCTCAAACTCAATACGCCTGTGAATGATATAGGATGACCTTGAACTCCTGTTCCTTCAGCCTCTGCCTTCAGAGTGCTGGGATTAAAGGCATGTGTTATTGTACTTAGTTTATACAGTGTTGGGGATTGAACCCAGGCTTTTGTGCACGCTAGCTAAGCATCCTACTGAGTTGCTGAGCTACATCCAGTGTGGGGTGCAGGGGTCCTGGGAAATGAACTCAGGACTTCATGCATGCTAGCCAAATGCCCGACCACCTGAGCTACATCTCCAGCACCCCTACTACCCTCCCAGTGTCTTTAGTTCTATTCCAAGTACCTCAGCATTGACCAGCCATTTCAGGGGCTGAAGAAGCACTGACACTCAACCCCTCTCTGCTCCCTCAGAGGAGCCCACATTGGCCTTGGTAAGGACCTCAAAACTTACCCACATGGAAGGCGTAACGTGTGACCTCATCATCGTCACCACCCCATTTCCCACAGGCACCTCCCTACCCAACCTGGCTCTCTGGGTTACGATAGCCTGAATATGGCACTTGAGGAATTTGAGGCTGTTAGAATGGGCACGTCACTCCATGGGTTTAAAAGGTCAAAGAAGTACTTGCATTCACCTCTGCATGAGCTAAAGAAAACAATCTATAGAAATAAGTATAGTTGCTCCCATTTGAAAGAATCAGGGAATGTTGGTCAAATGCTCTTTTTCTATTTCTCTAAGTGAAGATCTGTTTCTTTCTCACAGGGAAGCTAAGAAGAATCCATGGCTGGGGAGTGTCCTCTGCCTGTCAGTGGCAGGATATCCAGAGGTTTCTCCTTTCTTCCCAGTCCTTCATGAAGGAGTCAGTTCCTGTGTGTGCCCCACTACCCCAAATCCTGGGATGGAGTAGCAGTTGGAGGTAGCCTCAAGCAGAAATGTGAGTTTGAGAAAAAAATAAAATCCAAGGTTATTCCAGATGAACCTGCTAAATTTTAACATTTACCCAGAAAGAGTCTCAAACTCGGAGAACGTGCTAAGCCACAAAGGTGATCTGAGGGCTGTGGCAAATGTTCCCTCAGCGAAAGGGGCCCCAACACCAAGAGGATCAAGCTCAGCCCGTCCAGCCCCAGACCTGCTTGGCCTGCATTCCTAGGACTCACAGGCCCAGACTTGGTGTGAGACTCTTGAGGTGCTGACCAACTTTGGCTGCCCAGCAGAGAGGATGGGCTGAGGGGATGGGCTCTGTCTAGGTGAGGAGGAAGTGAAGCCGCTCCTCTTGCGGCTGAATAGATAGTGGAGACGCTCATGCATGGGTCTGACCTCTCCTCCCAGCCCTGGTGCTTTCCTGCTCTGCCCTAAAGTCTCCTGCTGCCAACAGGATTAAAGTCTTTCTACCTCCACATTCTCTAGGTACCACGCCCTGTCCTTTCTCCTTCTCCAGGGCTCACCCGATTCAGTAAGTCCTCACGGGCTCACCCCCTCTGGCAGCATCCGTTTTCCAGAACTTAGGGCTTCTCCCTGATCCATGAAGCCTGGGATTCCTGTGGCTGGATGTGTTCTGCCTACTCCCTCCCAGTGTCACCCCATCTCCTCTCATGAGCTTTGTGCCCTGTAATATAAGGTATGGCACTGTTCCATCCACAATAGATGGCCAGAGGCCTATGGCATTTGGCTCCCATGTGAAGAAGGAGGTCTTTCCCCTATTTGGTAAGCTGTGGCCTACCAACTAAAGGGTACTTCCTTCCTAGGCCCTGCTAATTGATGCTCTTGGGGCTCCCTGCTCTCTGAACCCCACACTAAATACTACTACACTGTGTGTGTCTGACTGATAACTTGTCCTGCACCCTATAACGAACTTAAAAAGGCATGGGTCTACCTTGCTCCATGGACTCTCATTGGGCAGCATCAAAAGATTTTGAACTGAAGAGATATTGAAGGTGGGGCCAGTATTAGTTTGTTCTTCTACCTTAAGGGAAGGCCCAGAGATTCCTTCACAGAGTAGTCAAAAACAAGGCTCTCCCTGTGCAGGCTACCCTCAACTCAACCTTATGATTGAAGGACTGGTTGGGGTGCTACCTGTGCCATCTGCTATGATCTGAGTGCTTATCCCCCCTCCCTTCATGTACATGTTGAAGCTTCATCCCCAATTTGATAGTAACAGGAGGTGAGGCCCGAACTAATTCGGACACCACCCTTCATGGTTTACTCTACAGTGACCAGGAAGTGCTCTGTGCTGACCCAACCCAAAGAAGGACGCAGTCGGGTATCTGTCAGCTTGTATGGCATGTCCCTTTTGAATGCTCTTCTTCAAGAGAGCGGGGACTTTTCTCCACTCACTCTCCACCCTCCCTGCTGATTCTGAGTCACCCAGACAACGCCAGCCGCTGCCTTAGGAGCCTGCTCATGGTCTCCTCGGTGTTGGAGGACCATCTCTCTCTGGCGCTAGAAAAACATGGGTATAGAAGTGGATAGACAAAGGAAAAACGCCAATGCCAACTGTGCTGAAGCCCTTTGTCCTTGGGGGCTGTAGAGCATTCAGTACCCCCCGAATCCCTCCAAGGAAAACCTTCTAAGAACCAGCCACCACTTCCTGTCTTCAAATTGTGGATCTAGTGCAGCAGCCATAGTCACAGAGCCTTCCAGATGCAAGAAGCTAAGTTTCCCATTGTGTAGCCTGGGCATCTTATCACACTCTCTGAGCCTTGGTGCTAGGGTGATGCCAAACAAAATGGCTCTGGATATCATGAAACATCATCTCGGCTAAGTGTCTACTGACCACAGCGTTTTGTAATATCAGCTCCCCTAACCTGCAAAGCTCAGGTCGTTGTGATAGTCATTAAGCCATCGACCCAGCAGGGTCCCTCAGCCTTCATGCTATGCAGGGATACCTGTAGCTGTGGGCAACTGGTGAGAAATAAAATCCCTTGGAGTGAGGGCCTACCCAAGGTAGCCATCTACTCTCAGGCCAGCAAACAGCTTCTCTCTCCATAGTGGGCATGTTGACCTACCAACTTCCATGAGCTCCTAGATGGAAAATAAAAGGTCCATAGCCCCATTGATGAGCTGGGATGCCTCAGGGAACAAGCGCCCAGGGTCATGTCTGAGATAACCAAGACTGAATTTGGGAGGCCGGGATGGTCTTTGGGGAGTATTGATGAGGTCTTAATCAAGTACCTAAAACTTTACAGGCGAGTATCAGTCAGACCCACAGCTACCACTCAGCGTGGACGCAAACAGCTAGCTGCCTAACCTTCTAAGCCTATGACGCCATCAGTAAACTGGAACTTACCTTTCTCGAAACCCCGAAACCAAATTGTAGCTGCTATTGTTTGTTGGTAGTTTCTGCTGCCCGGATATTTCCCTGAACATGGCCCTCTCCCCAAACCTGTTCCTTCCCGACCTCTACACAAGCAGGAGGTGACCTCCTTCTGACTCATGCTACATAACCATCTAACGTCTCGGTTTCTGCTTTGGAGAATTCTGTCCTAGGCCACGACGTAGTTAGACAAAAGCCCCAAACCACTCTAGATATGAGATGCTTGTTGTACCGCTCAGAAGGCTTGAGGGTACTGCAGCCAATTGTTGATTAGAGCTAATTTTCCGTATCTTTCTAGAACCTTAGCAATGGCCCTGGGTTTTTATAAATAGGAAGTACCTGGATCATCAGCAAGTAGCCAAGTGCAGCCTAGAAAACCTCTGCTCTGGTGAATACAAGTCCAGCCTCGCTCGGGGAACTGGGCACCCGTACCCCCTCTCATGCTCACCTCCTTCACACTGTAACCTCATTGTCTTCGCCTCACGGTTATCACCAGGGACTCTAAGTTTTCAGACTGCAGGACGGGTTATTCAGCACAGATCTTAAAGGGTCCAAGGATAAGAATATAAAAATGCAGATTCCAAAAATAAGAATGTAGAAATAAAGAAATGGAAAGTTGTAAGCCTAAGAGAATGAGAGCAGACTGTCAACAGCTTTCTCAGCAGCTTGAGGATTAACTATTAACAGTGGGTTACTCCACTTTACAACCCATAGTTCTATTTACAAGGCCAAAGCATCTTTCTGCAAACTGAGAGCTAACCTATGGATATGAGCTGAGTCAACTTTACGGATATGAGCTGAGTCAGCTTTTAGGAGATGGATATATGACCTCTGGGTCATGCATTATCCCTGCTATGTGAAACTGGCAGCATCGAAGAGGAGATCACAGGGCTTCAGTAAACACCCCCTAAAAATACCAGGGAAGAGAATAGATTAAGTGCAAACACTAGTTTAACTGAAAAACTCCCTTAATGGAGATTGTAAAGTAAGGCAATCTGCATCTGAATTTTACCTTGAGATTGTAAAAATTCCTTTGTTCAGACCTAATGCTTGGTGCCCCTACTATAAAAAGGTGGGTTCAGAAACCGGCCTTGGCCACAAGCTTAACAAAATCCATCTCTGGCTGTGGTCTCAGCTAACTGATAAGCTTTTTGTGCCCCATGGAGATTCTATTTATTTATTTACTCATTTATTTATTTATTTATTTATTTTTACCTTTTCCTAGATTCTGGTTTCTGGAATAAAGTTTGCTTCTGGTTTATTAGACTTTGGTGGTCTGTCCCCATCTTTACAAGACCCCCCCCCAACCCAACAGATCTAATTTGTGATCTCTTTCCTTTTTGTATTCTTAGCTTTAACACATAGCAAGCACACACCTCCATCTCATCCCCCCACCTCGTTTCCAACTTTTCATGTCATTTCAGAGGACAGTGTTGAGGAATGTCTCCACATGCCTTTTTCATGTAATTCTCCCATCCAAAAACTAACCAGGCCCGACTCTGCTTAGCTTCTGCCATCAGACAATAAATATGGGGCACATTCAGGGTGATATGGCTATAGACAACTTCTTGTAATTCCTCCCTTACATGGGTCAGTTCTTTCTGGGTACAGACAGCTCAGCTTCAGTCTGACAGCCTCACTCACAGTATAACAAAGCAACTTCTACAGGTCCCTTACAATCCCGTTCCCTGTTCATCACTTTCAGAAACTGAAATCTACTCTTGGGTTCCATCCTCCATTCTCGGCATGTTCCTGTCTTCCTTTGGTGGACCACATTCATGAAGGAGGCACACCACACCATAAGAGAAAGGAAGATGGCCCCAACTGACGTTCCGTCTGAGAAGACAACTCAGCCCCAGCGGTAAGTCTTACCATCTTAGCGAGGACCCTGCAGCTCAGAGCTTAGAGAGGGATTCCAATTACGCAGCTATGGGGAAAACACTATCTATGCAAGTGTGGGACATTTTGGTGATATGGAACTTTTGGGGTTACTCACTTACTCTCCCCACTGGTTCACCAAATTATCCTTGTGCGGGATTGTTATGCTGTCTGTTATTGGTACCCTATCTGGCGTGAGTTCGTGTCTTCCCTAGGAAAGGTGAGTGGTTCTCACACTTGCCCACAGTTGTTCGACGGCAGCGCAGGAGTCGCAGGAGTCAAGGTCTTGCACCAAGGGCCTGCTGCACTCTGCCTTCTGCTCGATCAGTGCTGTCCTCATGTCCTTTCCTGCACTTCTGTACCCCTGTCTGTCTTCGCTGGCCAGCCAGAGCCGTGCAATCTTGGGATTCTCCAAGCTCTGTAAGATCTCTGATCTGCCCCAATCCTGGCCAAGTCCCAACAGGATAGCATAGAAACTCTAGATAAAGATGAAATCATCTTTTTCTTATATTATTTTTCTAAACTGCCTTTTTCCTGCCCAGGACTAGGCAGCGTTTTCACACAGCTGGGGAGGAACAAATTCAAAAAGACATTCTCGAATTCCTGGTTTCCAAAAGAGCCCTCTAAGTCTTGCAAACAAAAAATTAGCATTTCAAAGTGAAGACTTCCCTTTCCACACTGCCAGCGGGCTTTCTATTCAAATGAGCTATTCTAGTGTTTCCTTTGTGAGTGGGCTCAGACAGAACTGAGGCTTCGGGCTTACTTGTTTTCAATTATTGGGCCACTGTTGGGCTAAGGGTTTGGGCAGGCTGCTCTAGGGAAAGTGGATCTGGGAAGAGTCTGGTCTGGACGTCAAGAATCAGCAAAAGGCATCAAGTGAGAAGAGAGGTCACCAAGATGGAGGCAAATTTTTTTGACCTTGGCCAAGATGATCTCCTCCTAATCCTCCCTCTGGACTCTTTCAGAGAACTTCCCCTTTATCCTACAGGAGGCAGGGTTGGAACTGCTGAGTCTTCCTGAGCATACCAAGACTTTCCCCCTAGATTATTAGCTCAAGTGTGAAGAACTTAGCAACAAAGGTTTGAAATAAACCAAACCAGAGGCCCTCAATGCCAGGGTGCAGTCAACAGCGCCTTTGTGGGTATTTATGGTCAGGACACACCCCTTAGAAATTGCCAACCAGCTTCAACTGGATTTGCTAGTGGGTCCATCTTATAGCCAGCTGGTGGTGGCTTTCTGTGGCCGGCTTGCTTGGGCTTGTCTCCACTATAATCTCCTTAGGAGAAAGGGACATTCTCTTAGGAGCCAGTGGGACTAAAAGGTTGCCCAGATGGAAGACATAGTCCCCTATTGTCAGGTGTCCTGACAGTTTCCCAGCCCATCATGTCTAGAGGTCTTGACCTGGGGTCCTGAGGACCTGGGGACTTGGTGGAGGCACTCACTCACAAGTCACCAAAGCTGACCATCTGGAGAGGCTCACACTAGAGCAGAAGATCTTCCTACTCCAGTCCTTTCCCATAAGCAGTTGCTCTGATCTGCTGATTGATGGGCATAGTCTTGCTTTTGAAAAATACAGCCAGAAATGTACTTCTTGTAGGATTTGAATGGGAAAAGGGCTGTGTGAAGAGAAAGTGGGATGGATCACACACACACACACACACACACACACACACAACCCTGCACAGAAGTGGCAACTGGGGGTGAAGCTGGGGCTTGGAGGGTGTCAAGTTCAGAATCTGAGCTGGAGGTTGAGAGGTCGTTAAATGTAACGCGAAGGCAAGTATTAGTGTGATAGAAATGGCGGCTAACAAGGTATGATACTTGCTTAAAAATAAAGGCAAAAATAAAACGTAAAATTGTGGTACAGGAGGAGGAAACCCCACAAACAACTTGGCAGTCAAAAGAATCAAAGGACACAGAATGGGGGAGGTCTACCCCATCCCTCGATTGCGGGCATCTTCCCTGGTCATGTCTGTACCATGGATGCAACCGCAGCTTGTTACCTCACCAACACGGTCAGCCAGCCCCCAGGCTCAGCCCCCAAGAGCTACCCCCTTTCCTCCTCTGGCAAGTAGATCTCCTGCCAAGTCTCCCAGTTGCCCCTATAACCCCCAGCCTGCAGCTGAGATCGAAACTGGGAATGTGCCCTCCGAAACTGGACGTGAAGGTTGCACACATTAATGCACCCAGGGAAGACTGGAGACCCAATTGGAGTTAAAGAGATGGGGTGCCTAATGGGTTGGGGGTTCGGATGGGTTATTGATGGATAGTGATCACCTGCCTGAAGTGCGACACAAGGAAGTGCCGCCCCAAAGCCTCTCCACCCGCTCCCTGCAGGCAGGTGGCACCGGGGTTTTACAGTAGAGTCCAGACACCCACTCCAGCCCCGCAGATCCTCAGAGAGCACCCCGTTGGGTTTCAGGGCGGTGCCCGCGGCTATTCAGCCCTGTCCCCTGAAGCAGTGTACCCGGGCGGGGCGGGTGGCCGGAGCTCCGCCCTCCTCTGACCCAGGCGCTTCAGTTCTTAACCCGCGCGCGAGGGTGCCGCGGCCACTGTGCTCTGCGGAGCGAGCGAGTGGTCAGCAGTGAGCCGGAGGTGCGCGTGTCCCGTCCCAAGGCCGACGCCAGCTCGCAGGCATGGCCCCGGCAGCGGCTTCGGGTGGCAGCTCCCTGCCCAGTGGCTTCTCGGTCTTCGTCACCTTCCCTGACTTGCTCTTCATCTTTGAGTTTGTGAGTGGTAGCGCGCCCTGCGCTGGGAAAGGGATGGGGTGGATTATGCTGCTTGCTCCCTCTAGAGCTTGGCCACACTAGCAGCACCGAGGGGGTCAAACCAGTTCCTTTCTCAAATAGCGGATCGATCTGCAGGCAGGTGCAAAGAAACTTCTTCCCTGAGAGTGCAGCTTCCTTACAAGGTGCCCAGCTTTTTCCACCCAGAGTCTAAGTAAACAAAGGTAACCAAAGACTCCCTCCGTGCGGTAGACAGAGAGATTTGGGACAGACAGACTCTTTCAGCCTTTTGAAGTTTTTGGGAAGAGTTTGTTTCTGCGGCAAACTTGATCAAGGAGTAAGAAAAATAGTGGCCGGCATTTGCCTGGCTGCAGTCCTGTGCCCTGTGAGGGCAGGGAGGAGAGAGAGGCGAATTCTGTGGTTTCCTTTGACTGACCTTGAGCTGACTCTGCACCTAGGCTGGGTTCTTCTAGTTTCACATTCTAGAACCGCCCCAGTAGCTTGGAGAAAGTTTCCTAGTGTGGACTTCTGGTTTACAAGGCTTCAGACCTCCTTTGGTTTCAAGTCTCCAGGGGCTTCTAGCTCTTACCTGGGCAGGGGGGTGTTTGTTTATTCTGTGGATGTGAAGATAGCGTCTTCTGTGCTCCCACCACCACACAGAATCCTTTGTGTGGAACATTGACTTGGAAAAGAAAATGTAGAAGGTGATTTTAACAATGGGATCCCGGCTTCTAACAGCATGATTGGGAAGGGAGGATGTGGCTGCCAAAGACATTAATAGGTTCCCTCAACCAGGAGTGTCACTGAATTGAGATGAGTGTTGAGTTGAACCCAAACCTGGGTGTTTCTGAAGTGACTTCACACCCCAGGCGTAAACCACGGCCAAGGTTAGGCAGTAATGTGTGTAAGTCTCCCTGCACAACACCAAGCCAAGCTCCACAACTTACAAACAGGAAGGAGCACCTAGGTAGACCCAAGGTCATCCAGGTCTTTGGCAAGCCTTCCAGCTTCCTTGAGTTCCTCCTATGTCCACGGTTGCCAGACAAGCCCTGGAACAAGGCCAACTGGATGTATTTGACACAGGAACCTGGTCATATGGGAAAGAGCCCCCTGGGTGCCTGTCTTGTCTGTCATCTCTTAGCCTATGTTTGCCCTATGTTGGGACCTGGGAATAAATAACGGATGAGTCTTGGGAATTCTACAAAGAGGAACCACAGAGACCTGACAAGAGAGTGTGTCTCAACCTGAGAGATGAAGGGGCAGGGAGGGTTTTAAGCAAAAGTATCATAGCCTTTAGTAACTGCTGTTGGAGAACGGCATGCCAAGAATCTTTAGAGAAGACGGCAGTGGGGCTTTATTGTTCTTTGCATACTCCAGTTGTAGCCTCCTCTCTCTCTCTCTCTCTCTCTCTCTCTCACACACTCTCTCTCTCTCTCTCTCTCTCACAGTCTCTCACGTACGCACGCACACACACACACACACACACTCTCTCTCTCTCTCTCACAGTCTCTCACGTACGCACGCACACACACACACACACACACACACACACACACACACGGTGGGGGGCGCTTTGGTGGTGGCAGGTCCACAAGAACTCACTCCGCTTGTTAATTACTCAGTATGACAGAAAGACTGGTCTGAGGGTAGCAACAGCCCAGCCAGGCAGGATAAGCAAAGCCACAGAGAGGACCGGAGGACCCAACATCCTTGTAAAGAGAGTGGTGAGCATGGAAAATCTCAGCACTGCTTGTTTGGTGAAAATGCACCCCCACTGATGTGCGCTCCGTTCTTCTGTGTGGCAGCAGGGATTGCCAGAGATCCCCCTTGACCAGAATCCTCCCCTTTCGCTTGTCTCTTCCATCTTAGCCATCGCCCTGTGTCTGCCCACCCTCCCACGCCTGTCACTGTCTCGAGAAACCTCCGGTGTCTCACTTACTATCGCTGAATCTTTCTTCCTCTATAGATGAGGGCTGGGGTGCCCTGGGAGAGAAGAAAGACAGCAGACACCATCCCTTACGTGCTCCCAAGCACAGACCGTACACATGAAGCAATGTGTCTTGATGGAGGGCTGGAAAACTAAAAGGCTGGAAGAGGCACTGACCGTGTCAGGGGTGTTTTCTTCAACTGTAGGATACTCTAAGTCAACACCCACAACACGATGATAAAATGGGCAATGGCTTGGACCAACATTTCTCCATACTGTATGATTCCATGTACATAAAGTACCCACAGATTGTAAAACCATGGAAACCGAATGCAGACTGGTGATTTGTCTGAGACTAAAGGGAACAGGGATTGGAAAGCAATTGCTCAGTGGGTGTGGGGTTTCCTTTTCGGCTGGTGAAATGTTTTTTAATTAGATAGAGGCGGTGGTTGTAGAATACCATGAATGTGCAGAATGCCACTGACCTCATCAGTTTTAGATGTTTGTGATACATGATTTTCATTTTTTTTCTTTTTTCTTTTTTTGATTCCATACAATCTTGACTCTGGACTGTTCTGAAATTCTCTCTGTAGACCAGGTTGGCCTCGAAATTCATAGAGATCCCTGCCCCTGCCTCCCGAGTTCTGGGATTACAGGTGTGCACCACCACCCACCCAGCTCACCTCAATTTTTAAAAAGCAAAGATATCAGGAAATTTTCAAATCAAATAGAAAGGTATACATAACACTTTATCAAGCATCCGTATAATAACTGCCCATCTTTCTCAGTTCTTTTCTCTTACTCACTTCTTGGTTTTAAGGCTCCACAACGATCTGCTATGTTGTCTCTCCGACCCTCGTGCTCTCTCCATTCTCCATCCTCAGGAAAAGCCAAGGCTGAAAATGTTCATCATTCCAGTGCTCTTCAGACTCCATCGTGTGTACGACTATAAGCACAGTGCTGTTTGATGGTTTTACACTTGTGACAATCATATCACACTGGGTGTGCCCTTCTGCAGCTCCCAGCATGCTTTGAGAGTTATACCTGTTGCTGTTTTTCTTTAATCCATTCTTCCATTGTTGGATAGTCTGGCTGCTTTCAGTTTGTTACTTTTAGCTGCTGTGGATGACATTGGCAGGAACGTACTTGGAACTCTTGCTGGGAATTTCTCCCCGAATGTGTGGGAATTTTGCTGAAGGGTCACAGGGCATGGACGTCTCCGTTTCTCATTTGTCACCACCATGCTGTCCCAGAGGGTCATTCTAATTGACACATCCCACCAGTAGATTTCCCAGGAAACTCATCAGACACTGACACCCACTCAGCTGTCTTCCAGGATCCTGCCACACTAAGAGGACCCCTGCATTGTGTACACATGATTCAGGCGAAGCCTGGACCCCCCCCCCCCTACTCTCACCAAGGGTGAAAGTCTCCATTGTTCCCCGTCCTTGTCACTCTTGGTAGCATCAGCCTTTGTGGCATTCTGCTCATCCTCTGGGTGTAAAATGCCTGATTATTCTTCAGTTCTAAAGTTCAAGCAGATGGTGACGCGGGGTTCGGTTTCCCATGCCTGAACTCTCGATAACCTGGGAGACGCAGATGTTCAGGGCCTATGGGCTGGAGATGCCCCACTCCCCAGACAAGGGAGGACAGAAAAGAATTGTGACTCCCAGTGAGGCTGGCATATCCTGCCTCAGTGCCCCTACCCTGGAACTCTCTAAGATCCTCCAGGGTAGTAAAAAGCAGGCCCAGTTCAGCAGGGGATCACGTCTTTTTGGGAATCTGGGATCACATCTCACAGGCAGTGAGGAGAGAGATGCAACCCCATCTAGGCCCAGGGGTGAAGTGTCCAATAATCCTCCCTTCAACTCCTCAACCTAGGACATTGCTTCTGGTCCCATCTGCAGAAAAGTCTCTGTCCAGTAAGGGACTTTTCCTTTTGTAGCCCATATCTGTTTTTTGCCTCTCTCTCTCTTCCTTCTCCCTTTCTCTCTTCCTCCTGGTCCTCTCCCTCCTCCTTCCCTCCCTTCTAAGCCAGATGCGTCATGACACTCAGGCCACCATTCCTGAGGGGAAAAACGTCAACACAAATGTTTTTGATTCTTAGACGTGCCAGGCCTTACAGTGGCAATTTCTTCTACAAAGTGCTGGGAGAGAACCCCACCACTGCTGCCCTTATAAAACTGTGACAGACATGCCAGAAATACCATCAGCACCCCATAATCCCCTCACCAAGTGATAGGTTGACATCATGAATGGCTGTAAGTTGATGGACAAACTTCCAAAGAAGAGCATGCTCAGAGCCTGGTGTGATGGTTCATTCATACCTGTGATCTTATCAGTCGGGACATGAATTAGGAGCCAGTCTGGGCTACAGAGTAATACTATGCCTTTTTTTAAAAGGGTACTAGGAGTTCTAGTGGTGGCTGTTTATAACCCTGTGCACCTCAGAAGTGTGGAGAAGGAAGCAGGGTCAGTCCCTGATGACAATCGGTACTTGGAGGGTGCGGGGGTAGAGGCAGGATGAGGAGCTACCTGGAACTGGTTTTCCATATTGACTCCTTCACTGAACTAAACCTATTAATTATTAAAATGATGGCTTTTCTGCGTCTCAGGGAAAAAAGGGAACTTTTTATTGTCTGAAAGTGACTAGGCAGGTCGTAGTTTTTCACATGGGTGAGAAAGATCCGGCCCAACACAGAGCCGTGACGGGATGATAAGCAGTTTTCTAACTGCGTCGGGAAGACAGCCTGCCAGAGCACAGAGGATGTAGGATCACAAACACTGAATCTGCAGGTCCAGGTAGAAACCGAGCCTCAGAGAGGGAGCCTTTTGCCCAGGTCGCCAGGACTCTGGGGACATTTCCCACATTCTCTCAGGAGAACGGTTGTCTTACACCTAAGGCGTTCAGGGCTGGGTAGTTCTGCCCACTTGGCAGCTCTGGGAAGGCTTGGGTCCCCTCGTCCCCATCAGGGACTGAAGAGATAGCTCAGAGTCACTGGGTAGCTGGTGGCCACACCACCCACCACCACTACACAGAAATATACTCTGTGGGTTCTTAGTCCCTATGTCCAATGATAAACCCTACACAGACCGCTGATTCAGTGGGTGTGGCCATATGTAATCCAGCTCAGTCACCCTTCAAGACCTTCTTAAGGGTGGATAGAATAATGGACATTTGTCAGTGAGTGGCAGGGTGGGGTTCTCGGGTGTCTTGAGGTTCTCAGAGGTTCATGGCATGGACACTCTCCAAAAAAAATTCCCCGATGTCCCTAGGGAGTGGAACTAGCTGTACTTGACCAGCACCTAACAAAGGAGCTGGGGCTGCTTCAGACTGTGTGGTGGTTTTTGCCCTGGTCATGGGGGTCCTCTCTGAGCTGTTGAGAGGGGAGCACTTCCAAATTCTGCCCCCAGCATTCGACTCCCCTCCTTTCTTTTAAAGACCCAATTATGGAGGTCTAGGGAGAGATGTACTTGGCTGTGAGAAGTGACTTTTCCAGTTTTTCAAGGGCCAGTGGCCTGCTTTGATCAGGAGTCCATAACTAGGAGCCGGGCGGGGTCATCAAGCTGGGCCATCACGAGGGAGCCACAGTGTGTAAACCTTGTCTTGGGGCAAAGACACCTTCCCTGCCTGAGAGCCTCCACGAAATGAAATGCCAGTTGGGGAGAGAAAGGTCTGCTTTCAGCTGGCTGTTTGGACCTGTCCCTGCTGGACGAGCGGAGAGAACCTGGTCCTGCTCACCGGAGAATGCCCACACTTTGCTTTGGCAGCAGGACTCATCATTGAGAGAAAGGGCTGGGATGGGCACCGGCCAGGGGCCAGGGTCCTGAGCTAGACAGAGCCAGAGGTTGACTCTTGGTCAATTAAACACTTTCTGGCAGGAGTCTGTGGTTAAGATTGCCCCAGCACAGCCACGGATCACATTATCTGTCCCTGGGTCTGTCATGATCTGAGACCCGCAATCACCAATCTAGGGAAGGTGCTGGTAGACTACCCCAGTAGCTGTCTCTTATGGGGTCAGTGATTTCGAAGTCAGTGGCAAAGGCACCCTCATTCCTGACGCAAAGCACCATGGGGGCATGTGTCCAACCCCTTCCTGTGGGTTTAGATTAATCCCAAGAGTGAGAAGCATACAGCATGTCCCTGACAGTCTCGAAACTATAAAGCTTGGGTTCTTTTGCATGCTGGTCTTTCTGCGTGCTGGTAGGCAGGCTTAGTTCCCCGTTAGCTTCTGGCTGGGCTCCAGCACTGGCATTTCCCAGGGTCATTAATCCACTCCCACCTCATAGCCTCAGGCTCTGTGTGATTACTACCTCACAAGTGGGTAGTTTTCTACTCTTATCTGGGCAAAACAACCCCAGAGTGGATCACAGGGACACACCAAGGTCCTTGGGCCTGTGGAATTACAGGAAAGCCTTGTTATGAGTTGTGACAGATCAATACACTTGCACAGAGGAGAGAACCACAGCCAAGAGTAGGGCAGGAAGCAGGACAGATCCCTGGGAAAGTCTTGGCTCAACTTCCAAGGAGGCCCCCAAAGGCCAAGGCACAGGTTTCAGGGAGCGGGCACTTCAGAGAAGGGCCAAAGATGACATCTTCTACCCAACAGAGAGGACAGGGTGGATCAGGCTTGTGCCCATAAAAGAAGGCATGCTGTCCCTGGATGTTGGTCCTTCCTTTGTTCTACGCTCTTAAATATGGACCTTGTTATTCTTTTCTGGGTAGGAACAGGGTTATTGCCACCCATTGTCTCAGTGTTGGGAGGAGCAGGCATGAGTTGCCTCCCAGGCCATCTCGTCTGCCACTCCCTTCCTGTCAAGAGCCTAACCCAGTTGAGAGTCAATAAGGACCAAGTGACTACTCCCCTCTCCCTTGATACTAATAGCCCCATGGCCATGTCCAAAGCCAATTCCAGCAACAGGGTTGATTTCATAGTAAATTTAGGGAGAATCTGGCTAAATACCAGGCTTACTTTTGCTGTTGTAATAAAGCACCCCAACCAGAAGGAATGTAGTGAAGAAAGGGGCTTCTTCCAGATCTCAGTCCCTGTCACGTTTCATCACTGTGGGAAACTCCAAGCAGGAACTTCAAATTCTCTTGTCTGCTTACATGCACAGCCAAGAGCAGAGAGAAACGGACGCACACATACTCGCTTGCCTGCTTATGCTCAGACTCAAATACCCGCCGCCTAGGGTACAGTGCTGCCTGTAGTGGGCTAGGTCTTCTCACATAGGTTAACTTAGTTAAAACAACCCCCACAGACATGCTCACAGGCCAATGCGATTCCCCTTTGACACTTTCTTCCCCGGTGACGCTGGGTTGTGTCAGGTTGAAAAAGCTAACCTTTTATTGCAGCATCCTTAGGCAAGTTTAATGTTGTCTAAAGACCACAGCGTGTACTTCCACAAACTGAGACAGTCATGGCATCGCCAGGCTGTAAAATCTTATAGAACTACTCATGTGCATGCCTGTCGTTGACCGCATGTCACTGTGCACTGCAGAATGTATACACATATTTTTTAAAATAACATGATTTAATTAAAACTCAATAGCTATTTGGAACAGTTAGTGCTAACTGGCTAATAATTCAACCCCTGCTCTGAGATCAGCTGGTTACCCTGTGCCCATAGAGGACAGCCGTGGAGGGGTCTAGCCAACCTTCACCATCTTCTCTGTTTTAAGACCTGGCAGGGCGGGACGATGCTTGAGGATGGGTGGGGCTGTGAAGAACACTGATGGGCGGCCCAGTTGCTGTGTCCTGCATGGGTGCTTTCAGTGGCTCCTTTTCCATTAGGATTCAGCAGCGAAGCCGCAACTCCCTCCAGCCTGCTTGATGGGGCAGCTAAGGGGAAGTGGGTATGGTGGCAGGCAACACTCTCCTTCCCTTTGTCCTGGAGACTGGGTGCTGGCCCAGCTGCTCTTGGCGCTGCTCAGTCAGCCTTTGCCAGATCGGGTGGGGAGAGCTTCTTTAGGGATACTAGGCATGATAGGAATTGCTGTATCACCCTTCAGGCATAGAAACCGATTACCAGTGGGAATGGGATTAACCCTTTCCAAGTGCGTGACAGTATACAGACTGTGTGGAAGGGTGCAGGTACAGGGAAGGGCACACTTCCGTGTGCCCTCACATCCCTAAACTTCGGTCCTGTCCTGCAGGGGTGTGGGAGGCAAGATGTGCATAAGACTAGAAACCCAGTTCTTGGGTGTTAGGTCTTCTGAAACCAGCCCCAGTGTTCAATGGGACGGGGTGTGAAAATGTTCCCCTCTCAGGAGCGGCCCTTGGGTCTTATCTGTCTCCCTCACCTGGAAGCCTGCCCTAATAGCACTCTTTCCTGGCATCAGCTCACGTTCTGCAGGCCTCTGTTTGTGGCTTGTCTGGAGACTGTGCTCAAAGCCTGGGCACTCCACAAAGCTTTCTGGAAGTAGGGTTTGCTCTCAGCATGGCTGGTGGAAAGGAGTCTGGGGCTCCTCCTACAGGCTAACATTTACAGATCACAAGACCATCTTGACTTTGTAAGGGCAGGTGAAAGGAGAAGATGATGGTGGCCCCCCAGTCCCAAGAGTGCCCCCAGGAAGTGTGCTGGGACTCCAATGGGTGTTTGTGTGCTCACTGAGTTACTAACCTACTTGATGGCCGTCAACACCTTTTGTTTTCAGTGTTAAAGTCACTCCTTTCTGGTCTAGTGTTCCCACGGATTTTGCCATTTACAGGTGGCTTGTCTGGTACTTTTTACAGAAACTCTTTGCTTCTGTTTATCTCTTTGGGCACACCCAGTGGGTATAGGTGTGGTACAAAATTTTCCATCCAAATGAGACCGACCATGCATGTGGAATTCGCCTGCACTGGCCAGTCAGAGGGGAACTTCCATTCATTCAGGGACTGGCAGCTCAGCCCTGGCTGGGGAGGAGGCTGTGAATTAAATAAGCCACATCTCCCTTTGCAGGTAGAATGGGACAGAGGCCCTACACTGGCACTGGAGTGTGGAGGGACCGCAGACCAGGAAGGGACTTTTCCCACCCTCCACCCACCCTGCTGATATCATCTGAGGTCCTGAATTCAGCCAGTCAGACCCTTCAGAGGAGGTGAAAGGCCTCTGTCACTCACTGTCTAACCTCCTAAGGAGGGCCATTGGCACAATGAACCTGCTGGTGAAGGGGCCAAAAGAAAAGCCACTAGGATAGGTAAACTGAGGCAGGCCTTTCTCCTAACACACCCAGTGCTCTCCCGAACAGACCCAGATGCCAGACTCCCAATAAGCCCGATCCCCCACACAGGGACCCTTCTGATCCCTCCTCTGCACCCTGCCCCAGGGGAGGGAGCAGTATAGGGCTGCTGTGCAAAGTACTGGCCTCTCCCTTCCTGTGCGAAGCCTTTGAGGCTTCCCTGTAATCACCTCCTGCTCTCACCAGCTGCCTGAGTCTGCACTGGAAGATGTGGAGCTGTTCTCATGGGAGACAGGGCTGCAAGAGGGAGGCTGGGATGGTGTCCGTACTCACACGCATGTGTGTGAGTGCGAGCGCTCGTGCATGTGTGCGTGCTCATTGCTAGGAGTTCAGATCAGGACCTTTCTCATGCTAGGCGAGCACACTGCTGCATCCCCATCCCCTGGTGTGTGTCTTTGACTAGGCCTGGCTCCCTGGGTGTGCCTGCCACAGTACTGACATGGTCACTTCTGGTACCTGTTCATCGCATGAGTGAGCAATGGGGACAGCGAAGGAAGGCCACCTTCTGACTCATTAGGAGCTGAGTTTCTTCTGACCCAGGAGGTGGAGCTGCCGTTAACTTGGAGAACTTTCTTGGGTTTGCTTCTACTCTCTCGGCCTCACCTCTCAGAACAAGAAAGGGGTCTGCGGCTTCATCCAAACTTACTTTTCAAAGGCAAAGCCAAGGAATCCTGGGAAGGCTGCAGTATTTAGTGGCCAAAGTTATTGCCCTGACCCCTATCCCTCTCTATAGTTCATTCTCCCAATACCTGATCTTCTGTGTCCTCTTGACCATCTAGCCCTGTGGTGCCATCTCTCTCTCTCCTTGGAGGTAGCTCTACATAAGAACACATGCTATGTAACTGTGGGTACACAAACACACATACATGAACTTAGATGGACATATGTAATTCATAGATACACTTCTATACTTGCACATACATATATGCACACAGAGGACAAGAATGTCTCCTGTCCTCTGACTTACAGAATGATTCTTTTAGCCAGTTAGTTTATTCCTAGATAGGAAAGCCTTCTGGAGCACACAGCAATTACACTGTTCAAGTCATCACCATAAATAAAATCCTGATGTGTTGGTTAAGGTTACTATTGCTGTGATGAAATGCCATAGAAAGGTTTGTTTGGCTTATATGTGCCAAGTCATAGTCCATTGAGGGAAGCCAAGACCGGGCAGGAGCCCAGAGACAGGAACTGATGTAGAAGCCATGGAGGAGTGCTGCTTACTGGCTTGCTCCTCATGGCTTATAGCACCCAAGACAACCAGCCCAGGCGTGTCCTCATGTACAAGGGGCTGGGCCTCCCCCATCAATCACTAATTTAAAAAAATGTCCTATAGGCTTGCCTGCCTACAGCCAGATCTTACGGAGGCATTTTTTCAGTTGGGGTTCCCTCCTGTCAGGTGACTCTAGCTTGTGTCAAGTTGACATAAAACTTGCCAATACACCCAGTGTTGACATAACTCTTGGCTACTAAAGGAGCGCATGCACACGGCCAGCAGGAGTTGGGGCTGCCGTTCCTGGTGGCCTCGGGACAGTACTCATGGGTATGGAGCCTGGCAGCCCTCCCAGAAGCCTGGGGTGTGCCAACTGGCACCTCTCAGCTCATGAGGCAACTGGTTGATTTCTCCTAGGGAATAAAGGGAAGCCTAGAGCTTGGTGCACAGCCTAAGTTCTGTGGCTCGTTTCCTTTGCTTCTCAAGAAGTCAAAACACAAACTCATGGTCACATTTACCCATAAGAGAGCTGTTAGGAGCCCTATGCCTGACTCAGGGGGGTTGCATGTGGGTGGCATACTCTTTGGTTCCTGTCTTGGCATGTTCCCCTGGCAGACTTTCTGCTGTGGTAACTCTGAGAGCATATAATAGTACTTTAGGGGAACAACCGGAGGATTTGAATAAATCCTCGGCATTGACCTTAGTCATCCAACCCCTGCAGTGGACGAACTGGGACCAAGAGCTCTTTCAGCTCCATAATGATAGAAACTCCAGATGAATCTCAAGAATGTTCTGGAGAATTCCACTCTCCTCTTACAAGTGAGCTCATTGTTAGAAAGACAGCCTTCACATCTACATACCCACTACGTTTTCTTAGGCAGACACATTTTATACAACTTTCAGTTGGAGGGACACCATGGTATTTTTTTTAATGCTTATATGATCACAAAAAAAAAAACCAAGATCTCAAGAATCACAGATCAGCCTAAAACTACTACATAACTGAGGGTGACCTTGAACTCCTGATCCTCCTCACAGTGCCACCAGGCATAGTCCATGATGTACTGGAGATGGAACCCAAGGCGTCATACACTCTAGGCAAGCACTCTATCAGCTGAGCTACACTCCCAGTTCTTGAGGTGACTTCTGGCTCCAGTAAGCCCAGACTATATCCCAGCATGAAGCCAGCCTGGTCTACATATCAAGACCGTATCGCAAAACAAGACAAAACAAATCATAATTGATTAATTCATTATCTCCAGCTCCCATTATGTTTGTAAGTGAGCAGTTACATTCACTAAAATTACAACCTTCTGAACTTTTATGTGGTCACAGATGAAAACACTTTATTCCATGACAGGAGGCGGTTGTTACCATCTCGTAGACAAAGGAACAGAAAGGCTAAGTAACTGACCCAGGGGTAACTTACCAGATGACCCAGCTGGTACGCGGCAGATCCAATCCAAACTCAGGAACTCTGACCTAAAATCTGTACCCTTGCCTCCTTTGGTCTGCTTCCCATAGGTGACTCATAAGACCGAGCAGGAAGCCAGTGAGATGGCACGAAGTCTAAAGTTCTTACCACCTAATTCTAACCACTTGAGTTCAATCTCCAGAACCCATGATGAAAGAAGAGAACCAGCTCTTAAAAGTTGTCCTTTGACCACTGAATGCACAATCACACACACACACACACACACACACACACACACACACACACACACTAGCAATAAAGAAAAATAAAACAGTGGGGATCTTGTTGGGGTTCAGATGAAAGCTCCCCAAGAGGCTATCTATCTCCTGAGGAGACCATTTTCACAAAGATCATTCGGTTGAGTAAACTATAGATATAAACCCTTTCTAAACCTTTGGAAGCATTTTGTTGCATTCTGAACATAATCCCTACAGCTCTTCTCAGCACCCAACACTAGGCAGTTCCCAGCCCAACATCCCCTTCCTAAGCACAGCCCTCCACTCACAATCTGTTAAACTATGTCCTGGGGCTTGGCAGACATCCAGGGATGAGCAGGTCTCATGCACAAAGCAAAACAGGGACAGAAGCATGAAGACAGAAAAAGGAAGTTCACAGTGATATTTTGCATCAAGAGACCAGACAGGACCAAGCGTAGAGTTCTCCTTGGGTCTGCTGAAAAGCCTGCAGGAACCTGGAAACAGGGCTGACTCCTCTTCTCTCTTGGGAACATGCAGAATAACACCTGAAGCCTTGTGTTATGAAAACATGTTTCCAGGCTTTGGCAAAGAGCTTGGGTCCTCTGTTTCCTGTCCTGCCATTCTGTGTCTCTCCGGTTGATTCTGTCCCTGAGCCTGGGCTTAGATGTTTGGTTTTGTAAAGGTGTCCCAGCTAATTTGATAGCTAGTCAGGTCTGAGGACCCTAGAGCATCAATCCAGGTTCTACTCCCACTTTCCAGTTTTGAGTGCTGGGACCCAGAGGGATTGGTTAATCTGGATAGCTCCCTGGTCAGCAATTTGGAGAGCCTTACTTGAGACCACTGTTGGCAGCTACTGTGTCTCTGCTATGATGGAATATAGAGGTGGTAATGGGGGAGCTGGCTTTAACATGAGTAGACCCTGGGGCCACACCTCCACCGAGTTGTATAATGATTTTTTGTTTTGTTTTTTTTAACTAATCACCTCTGTGTGTCCAAAGACTGAAGACAAAAGACATCTAGAGTTTTCATTACAAAGGAAAATGCTTTTGAACCCTCACCTACCCCCTTGCTCTTGACAAATATTTGGCCAGCGGGGTCCTGAAGTCAGGCCTGAGAGGAGTGCTCCCTGCCCAGGAGTGACTTATCTCTGGGGTGTGGGTGCCCGTGCTTGCTCTCTCTGTTTGCCCTCTGTACGGCCTGAAGGTGGAGTGGGGTGTAAACAGGCTTGGGCCCCCGTGATTCATACTGAATATCAGGTCTCCATGGCTCACCCTTCCAGCGGCCCAGCTTCTGCCGTCCCTTCCTCCCACATGGTGCCCGGCTTCCCCACCCTCTGGGGCTGAAAAGGGTGGCAGCGTCCCTTCCTGTGGCATTCCCTGGCCTCCCACCAGAGCAGCACACCCTGGCCCCATGTCTGCCTTGACCAGCTAGGTCTACCTTTCCCTCTGAGGCACCTCTGAAGCCATCCTGCAGGCCAGCTACCTCACCTCCTCAGAGCCAGCTTTTAGGCTTCATTTAGGCCAGAAAGAGTAGCCTAAGCTATGTCCAGTTCAGATGCAGGTTGTTCCCCCCCCCCCAAATATTTGCATTGTAGTTTTTGAGACATTGTCACACTCCGTAGTTCAGTCTGGCTTCAAACTCCTAAGCCTTCCTCAGCTTCCGGAGTGCTGGGGCTACAGGTATCCACCACCATGCCTGGAGTTTCCAAACATTTTTAAATCTGCAATTGGTCAAATCCATGGATGTGGAGGCCTTCACACACCACAGCAGCTGCAGCTGTCAATGAGGAGCTTCTGCACCATAACTGACGCAAGCAAAGGGTTGCTCCCCAACGCAGAAGTCCCTGAGGAAGCCAAGCTGTAGAGGCACTGTCTGGAAATACACTCTCCTTGGCTCTGTTCCTCTCATGTTCCCCTCATCCTCCTTATCTTCTCAAGGGGGCTGTGAGCCTTTCTGCCACCTCCTCATACTCCCTCTGACCCTATTCAGCCACCAGCACAGCACAGATTCCTCCTCGCCCCCATCCTGGCTCCATCCCAGAACCATACAGCCCTGCATTCCATTCCCCACACTGTTAAACCTAAGCCAGGCAGTGAGGGGTACAGGGAAGACCTATTGCCAGACAGGAAGACAAGTGCCAGGGTTTATAAGGATATCTTCAACGTTACCCGCCCCCAATCTGAGGTGTAACACAAACAGGAGACTGATGGAGGGCTGTCCCTAGGTGTCTCATAAATCCTGATGGTGTTTGGTGAGCTCACAGATGCGCACCATCATCACCACAGCCATCATCACTCATCCTAGGAGCCAGCGGCTCTCTGACACCTCACAAGGGACAGGTGGGGACTGTGGTAGCACAGGTGTTTGCTAGGGTCCTCCAGGAAGCGCAGTGTTCACCTTGAAATCATTATGCTAAGTATGAACATAGACGGCTAATGGTTATAGAGTTTTGAGTTTATGAAGTGATCTGAATTTGGCTTTGAGAATGTAGTTTGTATTTACAAATCTATTAAACATGAAGTGTGAGTCTTCAGTGCATGAATCATATCCTATATGAGTTATATCTCATTAACCGTGTGTGTGTGTGTGGTGTGTGTTTGGGGGGTTGTTTTTGGTTTTGTTTGTCTTTTGTTTTGTTTTTTTGAGACAAGGTTCCCTCTGTGTAGTTCTAGCTGTATTAGAGCTCACTCTGTAGACCAGGCTGGCCTCTAACTCACAGACATCCGCCTGCCTCTGCCTCCCAAGTGCTGGGATTAAAGGTGAGCACCACCACCACCCAGCTCATTAATGATGTTTTAAGGAGAGCTGGACATGATGATTTGAATCTGAAATCCCAGCACTCCGAGAGCAGTGACGGGACTGACATGGGTTGGAGGCCAGCTGAAGTTACTTACTCCAGGCTAGCCTGGGCTACATACAGTGAAAGACCCTGCCTCAAAAACTGAACAAAGAGAAAGGAAGGAAGGAAGGGAGGGAGGCAAATGGAGAGAACTTTCTCCCAGTACCTCACTGTGAAATGTAGTGGGAGGGGGCTACTCATTTGGCCAGTTGGCTCTAACTTCTTATTGGCTAACTCTTATATCTGAATTTAACCCATTTCAAGGAATCTGTGCATCACCACAAGGTTGGGGCCTACCAGAAAAGTTTTAGCACGTCTGTCTCACTGGTTCCATGACTTCTCTCTGATTCCGCCCTTCTTTCTCCCAGCATTCAGCCTAGCTTTCCCTGCCTACCTAAGTCCTGCCTTACTATAGGTCCAAAGCAGTTTCTTTATTCATTAATGGTAATCACAGCACACAGAGGGGGCTCCCTCATCAGTGAGATCTACTACTGTTTACACCATTCAATGGGTTGGGGGACCACCTAATCTTCAAAAGTGTGGGTTTGCTGGGTGATATACCCAGAGGCAGGTCCTGAGGTCTGTCAGGGGCTAGAGATTGGATTTGGGTATAGAATGGGTTTTGTTCACTGGACAATTGTGGACAAGGGTTCTGACTGGACCCCATGAATATCTCTCTCTCTCTCTCTCTCTCTCTCTCTCTCTCTCTCTCTGTGTGTGTGTGTGTGTGTGTGGTGTGTGTATCTTGGGCAGATTAATGAAAGGCACTCACTCAAACAGCCTGATTCAGTCAGACATGCACCAGAAGTTAAGAGCTAGCTCAGTGCTAGCATCTAGCCTTGGCAAACCCTGTGCTATTTCACTCTGACTTGCCTGTTGCCCCACCTTTGACTCCTGACCACCCCATAGGAGAGAACAGAATTGAAAGAGGTTATATAAGATGCATAAAGTACAACCTGTACTCCTGAAGACCAGGAACTGAAAGTCATCTCAAAGTCTTCCATTTGCAGGTGACAATGGGCTAGCTTAACTTACGCATTTTACAGCTTGTTTGTGCTGAAAGTAATGATGCAGCCACAGTAACTAAAGCAGTCATTGCCTAGCCCACCTTTGCTGACTGTGCGCGGAGGGAATCCTGAAATGCCTTGATCCACTCAGCCCTTTGGGTAGAGGGTGGCTGGGTGGAAGTTGGGGCAGATGGTTTCCCCTGGCAACCTTTCACGAGAGCCAGCTTCTGTGATCAAGGCAGACTTCATTCCCACAACCTCATGATCAGACATACTGCCTTTTACCTCTGGCCAGATGTCTTTTGTTGGGGCCACAGGCTGCAGAGTTATACAGAATTCCCTTGCAGCACGCAGACAAGCCACCTGACTTAGACTGACCCTGGACGACTATGCACAGACCAGACCCCAGAGCAAGGACACATGCTAATGCTTGTCTCTGACTGGATAAACAGACCCAACGGACTTCTGCATTTCTCCGTGCCTATCCTCATACCTCCTAAAAGCAGGTGCTATTCAACCCGCAGCACAAAGGAGTGTCACCTGCCCTCAGCCCCAGCCACTCAGGAGGAAGTGCCCTGCCCTCCCACACTGCTTTCCAGACTTTTCCAGATTGTAGAGCCATCTCCCTAGGTGCCAGTCCTGTCCTCATCTAGAGTGGGTACATGAAGCTTGGATGGAAGAGAGTCAGAGAGAACTAGAGAAAATCTCAGTGAGGCCTGTTTGGCTGGATCATCCAGGGGACTTCTGGAACCTCTTTTGTTCCCCTCTGAGAAAGGGAACTCTCCAACCCTGGGGACATCCATGTATCTCTGGCTTCTCTCGCACCTGTATCCGCCATCTGAGAAAACCAGGCTAGCCTGTGACCTCTCCATTTCTAGTTCAACTAGTCAGAAAAGTTCCTACACTTGGGGATCTAAAAATAAAAATGTCAATATCATAATGCAGCTAGTATATTCACCCATTAATAACCTAAGAACATCTCTTAGTGGTTACAGTCTCTTTTTTCCTGTGGCTAGGGATTGAATCCAGGGCCTTGCAGCGGCTAGACAAGTGACCTCTACCACTTAGCTACATCTCCAACCCTTGATCTTCTGATACAGGGTCTCATGGTGTAGTTTAGGCTGGCCGAAAACTTACTGTTAGCCCCGGCTGGCCTTGTGCTTGCTAGTCTCCTCCCTCTACCTCTCCAGCGCCGGTCTTGGAGTCCTGTACTGTCTGTCACTCCCGGATGGTTGCTTACTGTTTGATAACATAAAAGATATTCCAATAGCAACGCCATTGAGAAGAATAGACACTCAGAAGAAAGGGTAGCCATTCTAATGCTAATACTAAATAATGGGAGTTCTTCCATTGGTGAGTTCCTTTGCTTTCCCGCGCCTCAGTTATCCCATTCCTCACCCATAGCTCTGTTACTGGAGTTAACCAAGTTAATATTTGTCAAGGTGCTTAAGACAATGCCCAGGTGTATTACAATGTTTATTAAATAAAAAATGAAAATTGTACTTAAGAAATGAAACAAAGTAAGCCAGAGGCAATGGCAACGCTGAGATTGGAGCCCTAGCTTGCAGCTTTGGAAGATAAAAGAGATATTTTTGCCACCCTCTTTGTCCCCTTCTGGGTATTTGTAGCCCCAGTGTCCCTGCTCCAATACTCTCTGTCTCCTCCCTGCAGGTCTTTGGAGGCCTGGTATGGATCCTGATTGCCTCCTCCCTGGTGCCCATTCCCCTGATCCAGGGCTGGGTGATGTTCGTGTCTGTATTTTGCTTCGTGGCCACTACTTCCCTGATGGTCATGTATGTATTTGGTACTCACAGCGGCGAGACTTCCTGGATCACACTGGTGAGTGATGGCCCAGGGAATTTGTGTCGGGGGAGGGAGGTGGTGCTGGACCCTCATCTCTGGAAAGACTACTTTTCCAACCCTGAGTGAGGCTTCCCTGGAAACATTTTTCAGCACAACCCAAAGCTGAGCTGTCCTGACCTCGGTTTAGACTCTTCCTAGCAGTAACCGCCTCCTGCACTGAGGAAGTCGGAAAAGAGAGCAGGATCCATGTGTTTGCTGCAGATTCTCATGGGGCGCTCTGATTTCTTATCTGCGCTTGCCTTTTCACACACAGCCGGCAGCCCGTCCCCACCCACCCACAGGCACCTGATAGCTGTCAAGCTACTCCCACCATCCAAGGGGCTGTCACCTCCTTGGGGAGCAGAGTCCTAGAGCCTGGGCCTAAGCTGATGGCTCCCTAGTGACCAGACTGTGCTTTCTGCCTGCCTGCCTGGTGACCACCATCTAAACATGCCTTCTAGACGACTCGGGTGCCAAGATGGCCTGTGTTCTTTCTTTTGTACTAAGTTCTGCTTTGAGGAGCTGGAAACAGGCCTCAGATAAATATAAGGGGGACTTGCTTGTTATTAATTAAATGAGGGTTCAGGCCACTTGGCTAGATCTCTACTTCTCCACAGCCTTTCTACTTGAACTTTTGAAATCACTTCAACCACACTGAACTTTGTTTTAGTTCCTTTTCGCTTTGAAATATTCCAGGAGCCAAGATAAATAACTAAGACCAACACAACAAAATGGGAACAAGGGAAATGGCCCAGGCTTCTCTTTCCCCAGACTGGACAAAGAGCCCACATGCAAGCCAGGACTTTAACCATGTGTGGTTGATCCTGGGGTCCAGAACCAGTTTCTATCTGTTACCCTGTATTTGTTATGTTTCTTGTTGCTATATCTCACAGTTTGTGGGTACAGTCATCTTGATGGGGAAGGGTTAGCTGCAGAAGTGAGGTGCTAATCACATTGGTCAGTAATCAGAGAGCAGGAGGGCGACTGCTTGTGCATGGCCAGCTTTCTCTTCCGTATTCAGTCTGGGACCCCAGCCTATGGGATGGTACCGCTCGTATTCAGGGTGAGTCATCCACGTCAGTTCAGCCTCTGTGGAAACACCCTCCAGAACACACCCAGAGGTGTCTCAGAGAAGATTCTAATCTTGTGTCAAATTAATAATAAGAGTAACCAGCATACACCCCAGACTCCCTTGGTAGTACCTCAGGGTCAACAGCATCTTCTTCCACTAAAAGACTCACTGTGGGACCTGCCCAAGGAAAAGAAGCTCAGTTCAGTAGCCGTCAAATCCTGAGAGAAGCTGGTGGACTTAGGGGCTATGGTGTGGTTCGAAGGAAGTCTGGAACAAAGATGGAAGCAGGGAATTCAAGGTCTATGCCTCCGTGTCTGGAGTGGAGCGTCTCTTTCCTCTCATCTCTGACATAGCCCTTCTCACCCTCAGGATGCAGCCTACCACTGTGTGGCGGCCCTGTTTTACCTCAGCGCCTCAGTTCTGGAAGCCCTGGCCACCATCACAATGTACGATGGTTTCACCTACAAGCAGTACCATGAAAACATCTCAGCAGTGGTAAGTTCCCTGCAACCCTGCGCCCGCAGTGCCCAAAACAAGCGGCTCTCCTTGCCTGCTGCAGACGCTTCAGGTGGAGGGCGACCCAGCCCACGCCTCTCTTGAATGAAGTCGAACCTGCCCCTCATTTGTGAAGCAGTGACGCCCCTATGAAGGGCAGGGACGGGCCACGGCTCCCTTAGTTGGTTTCTCAGGGCCAAGGTTCAGTAGGCACAGGGGCTCCTGATAGACTGGCTGTGTATGGGCAGATATGATCTCATTTGACCCTCACAATAATCCTAGGGGGGCCAGTGTCATTGTCACGCCCATCTCACAGAGGGAGAGGCAGCCTGGACTCTTTCCCAAGATTGGCAAGTGTCAAAGTCGGGGTCTTGGCCACCGTGCTTGCTTTCAGTACCAGTTTCAGGCTGTGAGTCTGGTCACTTGGGTCTTGTGACCTCCTCGAGTGTTGTCCACAGAGGCATAGAGTCAACACAAGGAACACTGAGGCCAGGGTGGGTTTCTTTTTCATCGGCTAGATCCGTATGACAAGGAGTAAGAGATTGCATCGTTTTAGAAAGATGTTTTGTTTTGAGGAAGATGTTTTTCTGAGTGGTACCCTTGGAGGAATGTATTGGGTGCTTTTACTCAGAGTCCTTAATATAAAACTTACTTCTAACTATGAGTGACATTAAAAATGAGTTAGAAATAGTGCTTCTCAGGTCTCTAGAAACTGACTTGTGATTCATGCAAACTCCAAAGTGGAATGAACTAACAAGATGCCTGAACCTGTCATTTGCTGGAAAATGGGAAGGTGGCTGAACGCAGTCTACAGGGATGTGTTGGACAGCATGGTTCTTCCTTAATCTAGAGGGGGTGGGGGAGGGGGGTTCTCAGAGCATCATTCTTAGAGGATACCATCCCACCCAAGAGAAACTGCATGCTCCCCTTAAGCGGCTTTCATGAACCTGGCCACCTCAAGATCTCTGTCACTACCCTCTCTAGCTGTCCTACATCACAGAACACTTTCCAACATGGAGTCCAAACAGCAGCATAGCCAGGCAGCACTGTGCCTTCTTCCCTGAGGTTGGTGATCCATCCTCTCTGCCTTGGTCTATAATCGTTGCTTCACCTGCCTGTCGGAGGAGCACCTCACCCCTTCCTAACCTGCAAGCCTTCTGAGTTCACTGACATCAAGGCATTTGATAACAACTCCCCTAAAATTCTTCAGGGCAAGAGTAGTGTGATGTAGACTAGATGTGGCTGGAGTCAGTCCATGACGGAAAAAACCTAGGTGGGCTGAATTAAAATCCCTGCCCACTGAACAAGTTGAAAGCTGCCTGTCTTTTGCACCTCATCTTTCCCACTTCTCTCTCTGACTTTAAAGCAGCGTTCATCCAGACAAGTGCACAGGTTCAGGCAGGTGTATCAGTGAATTATTAGAAGATGAATCTTCCCATAATTAAGAAATAGGATGCATGGCGCTAGAGAGAGGGCTCAGCAGTTGAGAAAGAGTACCGCTCCTACAGAGGTCCATCCTCAGCATGCACATCTAGTGTGTCACAGCCGCCTATGACACAGGGCCTGGAGGATCCAGCACTGGCTTCTGGCTCTCATGGGCACTCACTCACAAGCACATACCCACCTCCAGAAACACAGATGCTTTATTTTTAATAAAATGTGCTTTAAAGAACTGGGATACAGGCCTTGAGGTGTGTGTCAGCGTAGACCATTTGTCTGGAATGTGCAAGGCCTTAGAGCCCATTTCCAGCACTACTAGTGTGAGTGTGTGTGTGTGTGTGTGTGTGTGTGTGTGTGTGTGAGAGAGAGAGAGAGAGAGAGAGAGAGAGAGAGAGAGAGAGAGACTCACTGACCTTATCACCATCTCCTCTGGTACTAGCCTATTTCCAGCACTCAGTTCAGTTTTGCCTGCCACTTGAAGTGGAATTGTGCAAGGTTCAGTCTTTTATGCCTGACTTCTCTCTCCCAACCTCATGTGTATGAAAGTCACCGTGGGGTTGGGTGTAGATGCAGAGTGCTTATTACGTTATTGTGTCATATTCCATGGTACACCTTTCACGACAAAGCTCCACTCCAAAGCAGATTCTGTCCCCATGGTTTTGTTTGTTTGTTTGTTTTTGATTTTTCGAGACAGGGTTTCTCCGTAGCTTTTTGGTTCCTGTCCTGGAACTAGCTCTTGTAGACCAGGCTGGCCTTGAACTCACAGAGATCCACCTGCCTCTGCCTCCCAAGTGCTGGGATTAAAGGCGTGCACCACCACCGCCTGGCCCCATGTTTTCTTATTGGACATGATAGACATGCACATGCCTGGCCATTTTGTGCCAGAATCAAAACTCAGGATGTTCTCCTTTGGTGGATGCACTTGGCTAGATAATAAGGTGTCGTGGGAACCAAATTCAAAGTAGAACTACTTCCGTTCACAGTTCACAGTATCCTCTGGATTGGTACCCGGGGAGGAGGCAGCATTCTTCTTCAGGAATTAACAGCTGATCTTGGAGCCTCCCTCACACCAGCCTGTATCCCCTCTCTGGTCCTAATTAGGAGCTGTTTTGGCTCAGCTTCTTCACCGGAAAACTTTCTGGGGTTAACAGAAGTGAACACAGGAGAACTAGAGATTTTCTCGACATAGATCTCACTACGATGGGCAATCATGGCAGAAGTCCACAGAGAAGGGTTTCTGAAGGTCCAAATGTGTCTCAGCATGTCTCGTACTCTAAATATCCACCGTGTGCCGTTCCTTAATCTCATTTTCAGACCAAGTCTTCACTCACTGCCCTTTCCAGAACTTCTGAAGTGCTTCTGCCAAGGGTTCTCCTTGGGCCTGATGTCCCACCTGAGGGGGACAGGTGACTTGGGTAGTTAGGAGTTCCCAGATAAGTTCGCAGATATTTGTCACTAGCTAACTCGGGTTACACATCGCCTCCGGCCAGTGAGGGTGGAGCGTTCACCCATGCTTGAGCGCCGGGGCTGCTGTTTATGAGCATTTCCAAGACTCACGGAAGCGTGGCCACCCTGAATGTTGTGCCTGCGCTGGAAACTTTTGACCCCTTCCCCAAGGTCACAAAACCAGGTGCAAATATTGGATTTGCAGGTAGGTGAGCCTTTAGGGAGGTCAGCCACCCAGAATATGGGAGCACACGGAACCCAGGTAGGCACAAGTCACAGGTGACAGTCCAAGGCCTATGTTCCCACTGCCAATGTGACAGGCTGAATCGCTTCAACAACTCCTCACATGTGCCACTTCCTGTTGATAGAAGCTAGGTGCCCCGCCCTGTCTTGCCCCGCCACTGCCACCACCACCACCAAGCACACGCACTCACAGACACATGTGCCTTGCTCTCCACTTACCATGAAGCCTGGTTTCCTCAATTGTACCTGGGAAATGAAGAATTCAGGATTAAGATGAAGGGTCCGAAAGATGGAAAGACGCCCCAGGAGTTAAGAGAAGCTGCTTGTGTAATTGTGAGGTCCAGAGTTCAGATCCCAGGACCCATATTCCAAGCTGGGTATCCTTCAAATGCTGCAAAACTCTGGCATTGAGTGGACCGCTAGCTCTCTGTAGCTGGCCTGAAAACTGCAATCTCCAGGTTCACAGAGAGACCCTGCCTCAAAGGTAAAAGGTGAGAATCTTACAGTGGAGAACACCTGACATCCTCCTATGGCCTACATATGTACCACGCACACATGTGCACACACACAAACACACATTTTTAATTAAAGATCTGCAATCCCAGCACTCAGGAGGCAGAGGCAGGCAGTTAGAGTCATGTGACAGCCCTCACAGCCCTAAGTCCATGCATAGTTGTCTTCTCCCCCTCCCCCACACCACGCCACTGACCTCACACTAATGACCTTCCCTCTGTCCCTCTGGTTTCAGGTGTTCGCCTACGTGGTCACTCTGCTCTATGTGATCCATGCCGTGTTTTCCTTAATCAGATGGAAGTCTTCATAGGACAGCAGATCGGGAGCTGGAAACCCAGATGTCATTCACTGATCGTCCCAACTCCCCATTAACTTCCTAGAGCACAGACACCGTGGTGGAGAAAAGAAAACAAGCCAAAAAACAAACAAAACAAAAACAAAAGGAAGCCATGTTCTGTTTCTCTTGGGTGTCATGTTTACCTTCTGTCAAGGGTTTAGGGCTTGCTATGTTTAACCTCCAGCTGAGGGAGGAAGGAGCTGTCTTGCCAGGGCCCTTTCTGCCCTGAACAGGGACAGCGGGTGGGAACTGGGAACCTTGATCTGAAGAAATGACGATTTTCCCCTTGACCCTTGGAGCATGTCTTAAGAATTGCCTCCTGGAATTTTCCACAGGCTCTGGAGAGCATTTGTCTCCAGGCACATCTTAGGCTTTGTGCATAGTCTGAGTGTCGCAGGGATGGAAATTCTCTGTTGAGACCCAACAGAGGTCTCCAGATGCTCATGGTGGAAGATGAGACCCTTTGAAATACTCCATTAAACACCTTCTATCTCATGCTTCAAGAGTACAGGGGCGACAGGGGTTGTTTTTTATTCTCTGGAATCAGGGACACCTTCCAGTCAACTTTTTCCCTACAGAATCCTTTGACTTCACCTGTGTCTCCAGGGACAGTTGTGCATTCTAGTCTAGCATGACTCGCTGAGGGTCACATAGTGTCTGCCCGGATAGTGGTTCCTTTGTAGGGAGATCCCAGGAGCTCCATCTTTTTCTTTGAAGACACGGTAGTCTGCTCAATTAGAATTTTCTCAAGCCCTGAGAAAACTAGCTACAGGCATTTCTTCCCTCTCTTTGTAAAGCCGGTCTAAAATGCTCCATCTGGGTATCTGTGGTCTCTGATGTGTTCGGGCACGTCTTCAGACCACTCCCTGGGGGAAGAAAGGGACCAGACTGCAGAGTGAAGGGATAGATAATGACCATTGGTGGCTGCCATATTCCAGTTTTAGGACACTGGACCTAAAAGGAGGAAGTATTTATCATTAGGAAGGACTGGAAAAATCTGTAAAGTCAGGTTCCCCACTAGGAGATCTCACCTTGACCCCATTGTGACAGTGTAGAGATGGAGCCCCAGATACAGGACTCTCCTGCCAGTCTCCAGGAGAGCCAATATTCTAGCCTCAATCAGAAGGTGTAACTAGCTAACGTCTTGTTCTCCAACAAAGTAGGAGATGAGCACTGCAATTAAATTGGATTTAGGAATGTTTCTACCTTAGCTGTGATGATGGAACCCAGGGCCTGTGCATGCTGGGTAAACACTCTACTGCTAAGTCACACCCTCCGCCTCAAATTGGGTCTTAATGGCACATCCAGGAGGACTTTTGTTATTCCAGCATCACTGGTACCCAAATCTGCCATTTGCCTACTTAACACAGTCAAAATTTCATAGTAAACCACAAGTAAAAGACTAGGTTGGGGATTTGTTTTTAAAATTTTAAATACAAACTAAGAGATGATATGAAGTTCATTGAGATGTTTAACAAAATCTGAAGCTGTGTTGACTGGAGAAGTCTTATATTTTCAACAAAACTGTACTGTAACATTATACTAACCAGCAGCTCAACATGAATGAGGATCACGTTTTCACAGGAGGGTGGAAAGGAGAAAGGGAGCAAAGGAGAAAGGAGGAAGGAAGGGAGAAAGGGGGGAAGAAGGAAGGAAGGAAGGGCAACTGAGATGGATTTCCCAAGAGTTTCTCAATGTTTCAGATTTTTAATCATTAAAAGAAACTTTCATACAATTGTTCTCTCTCTTTTTATTGGAAATTGTTGTAACCATAGAAACCTGGATTAAAGAACTTGAGGATGGTTCTAACATAATTCATGCTTTCTATCCTGGGCCTGTAAATCTTTGCAGTTTCTTTTCTTAATCTTTTATTTATTCTTTGACAGTTTCACACATGTATACAATGTATCTTCATTATATCCACCCCCAACTCCTCCCTTCCACTCCGAACACATGCCCCGCCCACCTTCTTGCCCCTGCCCTCTTAGCACACTGAATCCGGTTCATGCTGCCTGGTGGAATGCTGACTGATCTTGGTGGCTGGCTCTTGTTCAGGTCTTAGCTGTAGTGAGTTCGTGAGCGCTAAACTCATCCTCTGCCTCTAAGAGCTTTTCTGTCATCTTCCGTTCCCTGAGCCTTGGGGTGGGGGTGTTGACAGAGATGTCCCATTTAGGGCTAAGCATTCAGCAGTCGCTTATTCTTGGCACTTGGACCAGCTGAGAGTTCCTGCATTAACATGACGCCTACTTCTGAAATTTACAAGTTTCTTTCCCATTGGAATCACAATGCCATGTTGGAACCCTGAAGAAATGGGGTGAGCATGTTTTCACCTCCCCCAGATCCACTCCCCCACCGCTTACTCTAACCTGCTCTCTGCCTTCTCCTCTCTCCTCCCAGGGCCCAGGGTTTGCAGGTACAAGGGTCTGCTGAGAGCAACCATACCTCCTGGGCTCTGCCCTTTGGGGAATCCACCATACCCAAGAGGAGCAGTGTGAAGAAGCTACTGGGAAGAGCCAACCAGATGCTAGCTACACCAGACAGGCAGCAGCCAAGCTCCCGTGTGTGGCTCCATTCTCTTTTCAAATGAAGGCTGTCTAGCCGACAAAGACTCACTACTACACGGCACACAACACATTTGTTATGGGATCTTGGAGAAGAGGAAACCTCTTTTGAGGCAATACTTTGGTGTTATCCTAACCAAGGGCAAGAAAACATTCTTGCTTGGCCTTAGGTCAGGTATTAAGAACACCCCAGTTCTCACCTGAATAGCCAGCCATCTTGATGGTCATCTTTTGAACTATTACCTGGAGACAGGCAGCCCTGAAAGCACCTTTCATATATATACAGTCTCCTGCCACCCTCCTGGTTGCCACAGGTGATGGCCTCTATATTATTCCATAGGTGAGGACCCTGAGACCCACACAGTGGTGGCACAAGAATCTGTACTAGTCCTGCTGGTCCTGGGTCCCGAGCTTGACTCTTCTCCTAGGCCACAAAGACACCAAAGACCTGTGTCCCCCCCCCTTTTTTTGGTTTTTCAAGACAGGCTTTCTCTGTATAACAGCCCTAGCTGTCCTGGAACTCGCTCTGTAAACCAAGTTGGCCTCGAACTCACAGAGATCTGCCTGCCTCTGCCTCCCGAGTGCTGGGATCAAAGGTGTGTGCCACCACCACCCACACAAAGCCCTGTCCTTATGCAGGAAAGTGACAGTGAGATCTCATGGCCAGGATGGTGGTGAGCAGAGGACAGTAGTGGGGAATGAAATTGGACGTTAGGGACAATGCCAGACCACCAGTAGGTCCCAAAACAAGGGACATGAATGGACATAGGTCATGGACTCAACCAGCTCAAAACAACTTAGTTACTGTGAGCTGCTACACCATCCCTGTGCCAGCTTTGGTGTCTCCAGGGTCCACAGTCCGTGGATGCTGCAAAGGAGATGAAGAACTGGTAATTCTTAAAGCTGAAACCTAGGGGCTGTGGCTGTAACTCAGCTGGTAGAGTGCTTGCCTAGCCTGCTTGAAGCCCTGAGCTCATCCCTTCATCAGCACCACGTAAACGATGGGTGGTGGCACACTCCTGCGAGCCTAGCACCAGAGACAGGCAGGACGTCCGAGGTTCATACCATCCTTGGTGACAGAGCGAGTTTAAGGCCAGCCTGGGATACTTGAGGCCCTGTCGCTAACGGAAAAAAACAAAACAAAAACAAAAAAGCTAATTGGATGAGGGACATGGATTTGTGGGTAAAAGCTCTTGCTAAAACAGCCTGGCAACCTGGAACACATGTAAAAAAGGCAGAAGCAGTGGTCCACGTCTGCAATCTCGGCACACCTATGGGAAGATGGGAGGAAGAGGAGGAGGAGACAGGAGCAGAGGGCCAGCAAGACTGGAGTTTACGGTGCAGCAGCAGAAACAGCAAGGAACTCTGCCTCAGCAAGGGGGAAGGCAAGAAGTATCTTCCACATGTGTGTGCTTGCATGTGCCCATCTCTCTCTCTCTCTCTCTCTCTCTCTCTCTCTCTCTCTCTCTCACACACACACACACACACACACATACACACACACAAATACAAGTAAATTTTAAAAACATTTCATCATCACAAAGAACAAACAGAATCTCCTCCATGGTCCTAAGGAAAGATTAAGAAGCAGCCAACTGGCAGAAGAGACCAAGCCAGAGTCCCCACTGGGATATTCACCAAGTGTGGGCCCAGCTGAAAGAGGGGCCACTGCTCTCCACCTCACGCGAGGGTCCATGGAACAGCTGGGCTGAGGGCTCACTGCTCAGGCCTCCTCCTTCCCGGTCAGCTCCCATGAGCTCACAGGAACATTCAGTGTTTGGCAGATACCAAAAGGATCCACAAATATGACTGCATGCGTGAGCGCTCTGGGCAGCTGCAGCCAGCTCATCTTCATGCAGCCTGTTGCCAGCGTCTAGGGAAGTGACAGAGAGGAGTCCCTGTGGTGGCTGTGTCCAAACAGGCAAGGGCTTCTGGAAATTTGGGGAAGCCGTGTGGAACCCTCTGGCATGGGTTGGACCTGATAGTGAGGCTGTGAGTTAATACACTCCCTCCTCTCTTGCCTTCTGTAGCCCCGGAGACAACTCCATGGAGCTGGCGACTAGGAATGCCAGTATGGAAGAGGGTGGACATGGGGCCAGGCCCTTAGCAAAAGGCAACATGTGCCAAATCTATCCAGGACGCTGGCACTCTTGCCTGTGACTTCTCTGTCTTTGTTTCTCTTTCTGATGATCTCCTAGGAAGGGCAGGGTGTGTGGGAGGGGCTTCATCACATGCAGTCCTTTCCCCTGGAGGCCAGCCTCTGACTTCACATTCTGCACACAGTAGGTTCAATTAGACAAGCCTGTGAGAGACCACTTCCTAGGAGCTGAGCCCGGTAAAGGCATCTGCGTGGGCACCCCTCAGGAATCGGCCTGGTTTTGCACAGCAGCCCCAATAGAGGATGGAAGTTCCCCCCCCCCAACCCCCCCCGCACGGGCCTTAAAGAGACAGCAAAGGGTTCGTGCTGCCAGCCGTGGGCTGGAGCAAGCATGCCTTTGGGGCTCCACAAGGGCCTTTTGTTCCCAGAATCAATTGGGGCCACTATGGGGTCACAATGGAAGCCTTTCAAAGAGACAAAGCGCCTCTGGCCTGGCTAAGTGTCCTGCACACGTGGGCATCTGCCCAGAACATTAAAAATAACACAATTTGAAAAAACAGATTTAAAGTGTACAATCTAGTGGCCTTTGTTCTGTGTCTTCCATGTGCATTGGCCTTTGTTCCATGTCTACCACAAGCAGTGATGGCGGACAAGAGCTGGGGTGCTGGGGGCGACACCAGGGCTCCCAGCTGGGACCTCTCGCCTTTGTCTTAGGTAACTGGGTGCATGCACAGTGCCAGGCTCACTGGAGGACCCAAAGAGGTCTGTCTGTGCACTGATGCCAAATGAGAAGAACCACCCCTGCTTGGGAGATGCCAAGGATGCTGGGAGCCTCTCGCATCTTTATTTGATCTTGATTGCACAGGCCAGCCTGTGCCCTTTCTGGTGCTGTTACTGGACCAGGACAGTCAACTGTATAAGGGAAAAGGTTTGCCTTGGCTCACCACGTCCAAGGTTTCAGTACCCAGTAATCTGTCGGCCTGCCTCTTTGGCAGGGTCCATGTTGGCATAGCACATGATGGGCAGAGCCCATGATAGAACAGCTTTCCCACGGGCACAGCCCTCAGGGCCTTCTGTCCATTTGGCTCTACCTCTGGAAGCCTCCACTATGTCCCCAAACACAAGAGGATGGTGACCAAACCTTCAACATGTGGCTTTTGAGAGACAGTCGAGATTCACATCACTGGGATAAGAACTCTGAGGTATGGAGAGATAAAACGATATGTCTGTGGTTTGTCATACCAACGTCTCATCCCAAGAGGGTCCCCACCTTTCTGGAAACTGGGACCCTAGATATGTCATGCTTATGACAGGTTTCACTAATGCCAAAGGCTCTAAGTGGCACATGAGTAACGGCAAGCACACAGGAACCCAGCCCGTCTATAGGTGAGTCTCAGATGAGGGACACTTGATTCCTCTCTTGGTCATGGAGAGAAGTCTCACAAGCTTCCAGGGATCTGAATGCTCTCAGGAAAAGGTAAAGTTTGGCTCTACGGAGAAGCAGATCTTGTAGGCTGCCCGCTGGGCCAGGGTGGTAATGCCAGGCAAGAGGTTGAGCGGAATTTGTGAACTGGCAGCTGGTAGAAGGGTGTGGCCGAAGACCTGGGTTCCTGAACTGGCCCAAGAGAGTGACCTCCCTCTCAGCTTCATTCCCTGACTGCAGAGTTAGAATGTTAACTGACCTGTAAGGTGTCAGGAGGATTTGAGAGCTTGGTTCAGTCAAGACCCAAAACCAAGGAAGGCTCCATATGTACTTGATGGAACATATGAAGAGGAAGATCTGGAACATTCCTGAAGTTTCTAGCTGGACATATGACAGTTATTTGCCTTGTTAGCCATGTTCTTGATATACTGTCATAAATTTGGATGATAACTATTGCCCCCCCCTCAGAAAATAACATCATTTACTATAGCTTCACTTCAAAAAACCAACACAGTCTTCTCCTACCAAAACCCTTTGGCCACCTAGGGAACTGTGCCAAGAGAGCCTCAGGGTGTCGAGGTCACTGGGACAGACCTAAGCCACCCTAAAGTCCCCAACAGGAGAGAACAGGCTTGAATAGCTAGACTCACCAGGGAATAGCATCAGTGAGAGCCAAAGAACCTGTAGATGGAGACCCCCAAGGCGCTGTGAGAACCAGAGACTTGTTCAGCTCTCTCCCCACCAGGCCCTGGCGCTCAGACCACCCTGCTCTCCTCTCTGAAGCTGCCTTACACTGAAGTGAAGTGGGCAGCAGCTGTCAGCACTCACGACAAGACCCACAGAGCAAGGTGGGGGAAGACCCAGGAGACTCACTGGAGGTGACTTCAGTGTCCACTAGCCACAGAGAATCCGGCCTCTGTAGCCTTAGATTTCTGGGAGTCTTAATTGGTGACTTTTTTTTTCTTTCTTTCTTTTAGTGTTTGGTTGGTTGTTTTTGACTCTTACTCAGAGGCTCAGGCTGGCCTTCAGCTCTTTAGCCATCCTCCCACCTCAACCTGGTAAATTTGAGTCACCATTCCCTGTTCTGTTGACAGTCACGGGGATCACACACAGGACATCCATCCACAGTGGCTGGTGTAAAACTACACCGGCTCCCTTCCGCGCTCTACTCGCTCTGTGCTATGGGAACTTGGCTGAAAATTTAAAAACATACAAACATAGAGACAGATAGGCAGACAGATGGGGCTGTGGGGACATTCTTGAGACAAGAATGCCAAGAATGCCCACTTTATTGTGCTCAGGGGCAGCTTATATAGGGCTCTGGCCACGCCCCAGCTCTCGGGATCTTTCAGCTGCAGCCTCACCAGAACCCACTCCCCTGCCATCAGGGTCTCGTGCTCAGAGCAGAGGAAAACAAGTTGTTTACAAGAAATTCAGGGTCTGGTGGTCCACAGTCCCCAACGGCTGGGGTAAGAGACACACGCCAGGTACACTGAGCCATGAATGATGATGGTGTTGACGAGAGGCTCAGCTTCTGCCTGCCAAGCTCATGTGCCACTTCCTCCAAGTACTGACCTCACACCTGTCCTGCTCCTGGGTCTCTGGATCCCCAGATTCTTATCCTCCACTTAATACTGCAAGTTACCCTGCCCTAGATCATGTCCCCTGACCTGACCGCCTCTTGGCAGGTGACTTATTTGGCTGCTCATCATCTCCAATAGGACAGAATATGTCTGCAAGGGCTGAGGGATCTACCAGGTCCAAGGACTGGTTGTGGCAGACGGAAGAAGTGAATTAACTCGAGGGCCATTCCTGTGACTCACTCCTATGCAGAAGGAGCCTGTGGGGAGGGTACAGGTGGACAGACAGCATATTTTCACATCGAAAATTAGGGTTGGGGCCTCCGGTCTCAGCCAGTGCCCCACCTGGGACAAATAACGACAGGAATGCACCCTGAGACAGCACGCTCAGCCAAGCTAGCCATGGCCTGATGCTGTGATATGACCTGTCCCGCCCTTTACCGACTTCTCTGAGCTGAGCAGAATGTTCTGGGCCCTGGTGCTTGCAGGCCAAGTGTGCCAGCTCTGAGAGGGTGAGGGGGTTACCTCCCACAGGGTACTCTCCCACGCTCTGGCCCAATTTTTTCTGTAACAAAAGGGGGAAGGTGCTAGCCTCTCTTGACTACAAGGTGTGGGGAGAGGGAACCTGGATAAGCAGAGAAAGCTGGCCATTGGTCAGTTCAGATCCTTCCTGCCCTTGGCTATATGAGGTCTCCTCGTGTGTTAATGGGGAGGTTCCCACAGCATTCTCCATAAGGTGGGGGTTAAGAATGTTGTCACCGGTGATGAACCTACTAAAATACTGCTGGCTTCAGTATTCACATGAAGAGGCAGGTGCACTGGGCCTGAATATCCCCTAGCAAACACCCCTGCCAAGGGCCAGAGATTTGTCCCAGAACAACGCACACAGGCAGAAGAGTCACACAGATTAAAGGATACTCAGTGTCTCTAACTCTTCACTCTGGGCCCCAGGCCAGACTGCAACCAGGGCTTAGCTGCTCTGGTTCCTTTGATGGTTTAAGATTGTAGTGCTCCCAAGAACTCTTACGTTTTAGCTGGAGACCTTGACATTTTGCAAGAAAGTCTCTCATCATGCTGCTTGGGATGATAGAGTGGGCATTTGGGGATTTCTATAGTTCAGGGATTTCCATTGTTCATACTTTTCTTTTTTTGTGTATATGGGTGTTTTGCCTGCATGCATGTCTGTGTATCAAATGGTGCCTGCAGAAGTCAGAAGAGGGCTTTGGCTTCTCTTGAGACTAGAGTTACAGACCATTCTAGCCACCATCTTGGTGCTTGGATCAAATCCAGGTCCTACAGTAGAAGAGCCAGTGCTTTAACCACTGAGCCATCTCTCCAACTCCAGTTCATTTCTTTCCACTACATTCCCCCAGTATCCCATTATCTACATATGTCTTAGATGATCTGATTATCTCTCAATGGATGAAAGTTAGTTCACTTTGACCACTCCAAAGAAAGCTTCTAGCAACAATCAGGTAAAACTCTTCTGTCCAAAGGAAGGTATTTTCTTTCTTCTTAAATAAGTACCTAGCTGTTGATCGCTGAGTCACATGCTAGCAAATATTTAGATTCATAGGAAACCATCAAAATGGCTCCCACCAGAAATGTATGAGCATTCCAGTTCCTCCACATCCTCACCAACACTTTCTGTTGTCAATATTTTCTAGTGATATCCTATTGAGATTTTAGCAAGTATTTCTCAGTGAGTGATAATGCTAGAAGATTTTTCATTGCTATTATTGACCTTTTGTGTATATATGTATGTGTGCATATGTGTCCATGTATGTAAAGATGTACATGTATATTTGGTATGCATGTGTGCTCATATATGCTCATGTGTATGCAGGGGATAATCCCAGATGTTGTCCTTCAAGTTACATTTTACAGCATCTATCACTGGCTTGAAAGTTGACAAGTAGGCAAAGCTGATTGACCAGCAAGCCCCAGGGATCTACCTGTCTCTGTCTTCCCAGTATCATGATTATATCCACATATCACTATGCTCGTTTCTGAGTTGTTAAATGTGGATTCTGGGGACCAAGCTCAGGTCCTCATGCTCCCAAGGCAGGCACTTTACTGAGCTGACTCTAAGCTCTAGTGACCATTTTTATAGCTTTTTAAAAATGAAGTATGTCTTCAAATCTGGTGCATATTTTCTATTTGGAGATGGTGATTGATATAGAGATAGAATAGATAGATAGATAGATAGATAGATAGATAGATAGATAGATAGATAGATAGATAGATAATTGATGGGTTGATGGATGATAGGAGTCAGATAGTATATATTTAGTTACCATTACTCAGAGTTATATCCTATGAAGTGACTGAGTACTGAACTGTTGCTCTTAGGGTAATACAGGATTTGTTTCCTATGAACACTTTTGTTAGCTGATAAATACATAAATTTGTTTAAGTACATTATTAAACTATTTAATAACTCTTATTGCTTTGGACAAAGTTCTTTACAGGAACAGAACCAAGCGTGCACGCACACACTTCAGAACTTAGTAAGATAGCTTTAAAATAGCAATGGTAACCAAATCACACTAGACAGGCTGAGAACTTAATAGTTCCTCAGTCCTTGAAATTGGTGCCTCAACAGTCAGAGTAATCCTAGAACAGCTGTCTCCCAGCAGCCGCTCAGTCTACAAGGTATGGTTCCTCAGTAGTCCCACAGTCTGGTGCTGAAATCCCAGGAGGTTCCAGGAGAACCCTTGCTCCCTAGTCTGTGGTGAAAGTTTGGGAATACTGATTCTGCTCTCAGTGAAGGAATCAGTGGCAGCAGCCACAACAGGGCAAATGAACTCAGTGGCAAGAGGGGGGCCAGGCAAGCAGAAAGCAGATAAACTGTCCTCTGAAATACCCGTCTTTACCTGTACTGTTGCCAAGAGGAACTAACCAGGGTGGGCCTCCCACACTAATCTAGGTGATCAGAACATCTCTTCAGGTGATTCTAATCTGTGGCGAGTTGACTTTAAAACCAACCACGATGCTTATTGAATCATTAATACTGAACTCATGGCTAACAGCACTTTAAGTTGCTCGTGAATGAAGTAATTAATACAGACATCTTTTCCCATAATGCACAGCACAGCTTTCTCTCACTTAGTGATGTTAGGCAGCATTTCCGTGCTGTGCTGGGGGTATTTCAAACATCAAAATCACCAACCAAAAGTACCAGATGCGAGAAAGGAGTCACTGAAGAGACCACAGGAGAAAATATCCTTATTTGAGTTTGAGAGCTACGTCAGGAAAGCAGAGTGCTGCCTTGTGGTAGCTGACCCGGACCACTCAGAATTCTGTCCTTGCACATGTGTCCACAATTTTTATTGGCTTCAGTATTATGAACACATTTCTGTAGCTAGGCGACTGCACAGTACAGATTTGTTAACTAATGAGGCTCATTCATGCTGCGTTTAGGATACCTGACCCAAGCTCAGCATAGGATCCTCGTGAGATACACAGCTCCCACTGATCTAGAATTCACCATGTGCTCAGGCAGGTATCAGGCTCACTTTGCCCTTATTCATCCCTGGCCACCATGTTACCCACTTGCTGTTGCCCTCACCCCCACCCCGACGATGGTTCCTCTTTGATTTTTATCACGTCTATACAATTACCATCTCTGTTTCTCCTCCTCCCCTTAAGATCTCTTCTTCCTCTCCCATGGTCCCTTTTCTAATCTTATGACATACCCATCACACGTTGGAATCTAAATTTTGCATATAAGAGAAACCATACAGCATTTGTCTTTTCCAGTCTGGCTTAGTTCACTTAGCACAATTGTTTCCAGTCTCTTTCACTTTTCTTTACAGGGAAGGACATGGTCAGCAAAGGAAAAAACAGCCTACAATGGGAGAGGATCCTTGCCAGTTATACATAAGACGGGCGTTAATATTGAGAATGTATTTCAAAAACTGCAAATGTTGAAAAACTCTTCCAATTAATAAATGAGCTAACTGACCAGACAGTCTCAAAAGAAGAAACATAAATGCACGACAAATGTTTTAAAAAGTCTTCGTTGTCTTTTGCCATCAGAAAATGTAAATGAAAATAACTGTCTTGAGAATGGGTCTCACCCCAGTCAGGATGGTAATTATCAAGAAAACAAACAATAATGAATTCTGGTGAGGATGTGGGGAAAGAGAAGTTATCTACTGCTGAAGGGAATGGGGATCAGGTGCAACCACTAAAGAAATCACTGCAGACAATATTCATGCAATTAGATTTGAGTTAATGAGTTATTTGAGCCAGTTTGGTTAGGTCACTTGCTGTAATGTCCTGTGCCGACTCAGGAATGCCAGCCAGAAGACTGTGGAAGCCCAAAAAATGTGGGCCCATTGGCCTTGAATTAGGACCATGAGCCTAAATAAACCTCTTTTCTTTATATTATATCCAGTATATGGTACCATGTGATGGGGAAAAAAAGGGAAAATTGTCCAGTTCATCCTATGATTCTAATAAGCCAGGCAAGTGACACCACAAGGCACAAAAAGTAATCACCACCCTTATAGACACCTACATTCTCCCATGAGCCAAAAATAAAATTACCAAGTGTGTGCATGTGTATGTGCATGTGTGTGTGTGTGTGTGCATGTGTGTGTGCTATAGCATTCCTGGAGTATACTGGAAGGACTATAAATAATACACTACAGGGATACTTTTACATTCATGGTTGTAGCTGTACTATTTGTAGGCGGAGGCTGCTTGTTCATTTCCCTGCTGCCCCGACCTGAATAATCACCCATAAACTATATTAATTATGACATTGTTTGGCTAATAGCTTAGGCTTCTTATTGGCTAGCTCTTACATCTTCAATTAATGAATTTCTATTAATATATTTATCGCCATGATGTTGTGGCTTACCAGAAAGGTTCTGAGTAGTCTTTTTCCTTCAGCAGCTATATGGCATCTCCTTAACTCCACCAACTCTCTCTATATATCTTTTCCAGCCTGGCTATATTCTGCCCTGCCATAGGCCAAAGCAGCTTCTTTATAAACCAATGTTAATAAAACATTCATAGCATACAGAGGGGAATCCCACATCATCTATGATAGAGTATTTTCCCTAATTTGCCAAATGCAAATGGACTAAATATTTTAATTATAATTCTTGCTTGATCAGAAAAACACTGCAGATATGTAAAAACAAAACAAGACAATAACAAACCAGGTCCAAGTTGGAAAAAAAAAAAAACCTCTAAACAGTTGCTTGAAAATATGCTTAGATGTTGAAGAAAAAAGAAAGAAATGAACATAGTCAGAGAGAAAAATCAATAAATTAAAAATGACAAAGTAAAAACTTTAAAGAAAAAATAAGTAATATAAAAAGTAATAAGCCACGTAAGGATGGAAAATACACAGGGCATCTGGATCCTGTATGTTGCTTTGTTGTCTTTGAATTTTTTGAGTGCTGCTGAGCAAAGGGCAAACACTGCTGAACGACATTGGATTGTAGAAAAAACTGCTAAATTGAAGTAGCCTATATATTTTAAGGATGTATTAAATTCAGAGTGGAAGTCAGGAAATGTATTGCATTGGAAGAGAGGTTATGCCTTTATTTCCACAGGAAACAAAAGTCTATGGATTCCTTCAAAATTAATAAAGACCAAGACCTCCTGAAAATCTTGGCTGCAGACATAAAGAGATAAAAACCAAGAAAAACTACAAGACAGGTGCCATAAATGCTAATCCTTCTACTGTGGGAACAGCTCTGAGACTGGATGAGGCATGATAAATCTCATTGGCTACAGAGTCTTCATGACTTTTTAATATGTGCCATCCTTTCATATGACATGGATGGAGATTTATATTACAGTTTTGTTGAGAGCTGCGTGAAGCCACACCTGATGGCAATGTAGAGAGCTGCGTGGAGCCTCACCTGATGGTGCTGGCTCCCGCCCTCCAAGATCCCAAAAGCGAGTGCTCTCTGACTTATGCTATTATCACGCAATGATTGTCAGCTGCTTGCATATGCGTGAACCTATGGGCAGTGCCCACCTGGCAATCTGGGGTTGGCGGCCCATGCCTTTTTAAGGGCTGGGAGAGGTTTGCCCAGGGGGAGAGAGGGGGAGAGAGAGAGAGAAAGAGAGACTAGGTCCTGAATAAACTGCCTAGTAAGAAGAGCTCCGGTGTCGCGTCATCCTTGCGGGTCGAGGTGGCCGTGACACAGTTTGGTTATGTAGTTCAAACTTTAAAAGTTGACAGATGCCTTTTACCTGTTCGAATAAAACAGAGAATCATCTTTAGCTGATTTGTACACACTGCACATTCCATAATTGTGTTAGTGCAGATATATATGTTACCTTTAAAATTTTTTTATGTTTTCAGAAAAAAAAAGGACCAGACATCAGTGAAGACAAGAAGCCAAGGTGATCCAGCCTCTCAGAAGGTCTCTGTTGCAGTTTCCTCAGAAATCAGCATCTAGGACAACTTGGAGGTGGCTGCTTGAGATGGTTCAGCCTTGTAGACTACTCCAGTCAGGACTTCAAATAAGCTCCATACTTTCTCACCACACTGAGCCTGGACAGTAGCTAGCTCTCCTAAGACTGGACAATTATCTCAATTTTCTCAGAGTCCCTAAAGATGCTGTCACCCCAGACAGCAGAAAGTAAATTTAAGAACATGACACCCATATTCCCAAGAGGTGGGGTGGGTGGGTTTTGGTCATTTGGTGGATTATGGATGTTTGTCATTATTTAGGGGGGTTGGTAGCAAGTTGTTACTGGCCATGGTCAAAGAAAGAAAACTAAGTAAAGGGAGGTTAGATTCAGAAATCTCTTTTTGAAAAGAAAATAGGGGGATATAAGAATGATAGGATAAAAGGGTATCTTATTGAATCTATTTTTAAACTAAAAAACTATTATCAAATATTTTACATTGGTATGGATTTTTGTACATTGATATAAATTAAAGGTTACTTTGGTTAGAACATATTATATATATATTTCTATTCTTGTTTAAAGTATTTTTGTAAATTGATATAAATTTAAGGTTATTTTTGCTATATTATATACACACTTCTAATCTTGTTTAAGTTCATTTGACAATATAATGTAAACTAGTCCTTGAAAGTTATTATTACAAACTATTTAAGATAATTAAGAAATGCAGGTCAGTAGTTAGTCATCTAACAATCAAATTTATGGCCATGTTAGGTATGTTTTAAAGGTGAAATAGAGACATATTTTAGATAGTTAGATGCTCTTCATACACTTCAGTGACCTACAGAATATGGCATGGCATTCAAGATGCTTTAATAACAGGCTTTCCATGACAGTGAGACACATATGTTGCTGGCAGCACCAATTTACTTCAAAAAAGAATATCCTCCATATGGAGTTTGTGGTCATTTGTTGGAAAGATAGCTAGTGGGCAAGAAACTGCCTTTGTCTCTACTGTTGACTGTATGCTGTCCAAATTGGGCAAACAGGACACAAAAGGAGGCAACTGCCAAACTTCGCCAAGACAAGGTAGGACAGTCCTTAAAAATTCCTGCTTCACAGAAAAGTTTGTCAGATATTCTAAGCCTGTCGGCCAAAGATGAATGTCCCAACTTTGTAGAGGAACCTTGGGTGACTGTCCAGTCAACAGGTGTCTCTGTCATTTCTATAGTTTTAGAAGTTATTTGCTCTGTACTTGTGGAGACCTGAAATTATGAGCCTGTTTCCACATTGGCCAAAGGTCAGAGAGTTGGAACTTACCTCTAGTTCCTTCAAGGTTATTGTGCTTCTACCTCAAAGTTCCCACCTAGATATTGGTCAGAGTTCTGCTCTCTCAAGGTTATTGTCAATAGGTGTGGCTAATTGCCACCACGTGGTTTGCTGGGAATTGAACTCACAACCTGTGGAAGAGCAGCCAGTGCTCTTAACCACGGCACCATCTCTCCAGCTCCTGGAATCTGTACTTTTAATAAGGCTGTAGAAGTTTCTTATAAAGCTCAAGTTTGGGGACACCGATGCAAAAGGTCCTGGAAGATCCTGGCCTCAAACTTTCTGTGTTAAAGTAGAGGGTTCCTGGAGAGTCTCAGAGACGTCCTGAGTACACGGGCCTCTGGTGACTGATCTAGTGTTAGCTCCAGTCATGAAGCAGGAGTGCATGCGCCTCAGTGCACATCTTCTGGACCATTCCTCACTAGGCAATTAGGGAGGGGGGACTACAGACTTCAAAGCCTGTGGCCTTTACACTGAGGGTCCTTGAAACTGGCTCTGAGCCCCGTACCACCATCTTGTTCCAGTGCCCATAAACATTGTAAACCTAGTTTCCAAATATCTGCAAATATATCTGTAATGCCCACATTCAAAGCATTACTGAAGTGAGAACAACATTTAGATTTTGATTTCCTCTGTCATCAGTCACTAGAAGTGCATCTATTACCAGTATGTGTCACTGGTAGAGGGCCAATTGTTTTACCAAAAATTAAAAAAAAATTGAGATAAGATTTCATGCAGTCCAGGCTGACCTTAAACATACTATGTAGCCACGGATGTTCTTAAATGCCTTATCCTCCACCCAGGTTCTGGGATACGGGCTGTTACGGGAGGTCCTCCCACTCCTCCAGGAGTTCCAGATTGTAGTGGGCCCATAGGTTGAATTACTTTGTTGACAGCTCTTAGATCTGTCACCATTCTCCATTTACCAGATTTCTTTTTTACAACAAACACAGGAGAATTCCAAGGGCTGGTTGATTCTTCAATATGGTGAGCATCTAGTTGCTCTTGCACCAGCTGTTCCAATGCCTGTAGTTTATCTTCAGCTAGAGGCCACTGTTTGATCCATATAGGCTTCTCAGTTAGCCATTTTAAAGGTAGGGTTGTTGGTACCTCTAAAGGTTTGGTATTTGCTGTATGTTCTTGTACAGCCTGAATGGCTGGTGACCTTTTCCCATAATACCTCATCATATCCTTCCCAGAATTATGAGTTCCTGGAAATACAGGAATGTTAATCTGGGTATTCCATTGCTGTAGCAGGTCACGGCCCCATAAATTTATGGCAATATTGGCTATATATGGCCTTAGTCTTCCTATTTGCCCTTCGGGCCCTATGCATTCAACCCATCTTGTGCTTTATTTTACACGAGATAGGGTTCCAATTCCCAGGAACTGAACATCTACCTCTTGAAGAGGCCAATTTGGATGCCAAGATTCTGGGGTAATGATACCTCAGCGGCGATAGGCTGGAGGAGTGGGAGGACCTCCCGTAACAACGGGCATATACTATCATGCCTGGTTTCATATGGCGCTGAGGATTGAACCCAGAGTTTTATGAGTGCTAGGAAGTACTCAACTGACTGAGCCACATCACCAGTCATGTCTAAGAGGTATCGTCAGATATCTTCACATGTGGACAGGCTGGGAATTCCTGGAGTGACAGACTTCCTGGAGCAGGCAGTGGCTAGTGGCTCCTGCCTGACCTCTGGGCAGGCAGTCACCCCATTCCTCCCACCCCACTCTGGTGACCAGCTGCCTTGGGTGCTCTCCAGAATTTGTGTCATCTCAGAGAAGAGGACACAGTGAGCCTTTGGACCACAGAACAGCTTGCGGTGGGGGTGAGAGTACCAGAGCCACCATCTTTAGTGAGGTCCTCACCACTACCTGGCACTGCAGGCTGGCCTCCATTCTAGAAGAGTCCTCAGCATGTCCAACATGAAGTAGAAGCATCTAGATGCCAATGGCCCTAAAGGTTCTAGTCAAAATGGTCAGTCCAAGTCCCTCATGGCTGCCAACTGAGAGAACAGACTTTGCCCCAAGCCCTAACCACATAGAGACCTTGAGAACACACCAGACCTGGAGTAGAGTTGGGGGGGAAAGACTGCATTTTTGCATTTTTCTGAGCTACCTTCTCAAGAACACTTCAGAGGCCCATTTTTTTTCTGTCCTCTGAGAGCCAACAGAATACTCTGAACTTGATGTTTGCCTTCTCTGAAGATCTGTTCTCTGAAGTTTTGCGTGGTAGCAAGAACAAGCAGCAATTCCTCAGTGTTCACTTCAACAGGAGGAAGGGAGGGACCTGGTGGAATCTGTCAGGTCCAGAGGAAACTCCCATTTCCCCAAATTCTGGCTGTTACACAAAAGCCAACCTTCCTCAGGAACTTGTGAAGCTGGTTCCCCTCTACCTAAAGGAGACATTTCCCTTATCACCGGCAGAAGGGACAAATGGCTACTTTTGCTGCCTATTAGCACACCAAAGCACATGCTGGCCTCTGGGACCCCTTAGTATCACAAAAACGTACCTGTTAGACATTTCAGAGCTCATGCTAGCATCCTGGCTCTTAACTCCTCATCTACCCTCAACTTCTCCAGATCATGGGCTTCCTTCCCCCTAGCTACGCATTCTCCTCATGACCCTGCTATTTCAGCTGCTTATCTCTTTGTCTTCAACTCTTCCTCTCCTCCTGACTTCTGTCTCCCTCTCTCTATCTCTGCTCTGCTCTGCTTCTCTCCTGGCCATGTTCCGTCTACTAGTTTCTTTCTGTGCCCTGGACTCTTTGAGAAGCGTCTAGCTCTTATCCCCCTCATATCTACAACGACAACCTTCCCCTTAACCTCACCTTTGAGTGTTTGTATCATTCGTTCATACAGAACCCAGAGTGGAAGCAGTTTCTGGCCCTGGAGTAGGCAACCAGCTTAAGGTTTGGAACTGCAATTGAGAGCTTCCGGGAATGCTTTGGCTGAGGGAACATCCTACTAACCCTGGCAACACAAAGTAAAGGCTACTCATAGGTCTAGGTCACAGCAGTTCTAGGGTTAGGTGAGTGAGGACAGCTGCAGGCCTGAGCGGCAGTCTTGATCTCCAGTAGTTTAGGCTGGGGTTAGGACAGCACCACAGAATTCCTGCTGGGTCTGGTCAGCAATTTGGAAGAGAATGAAACTGGAAGACATAAACGTTACCCCGACCTTTCTAGTATATCTGTACTATTATTTTTAAAGATTTATTTTTAATGTGTGTGTGTGTGTGTGTGTGGTAAGTACAGGTGCTCATGAAGGCCAGAGGCTGCAGATCCTCCTAGAAACTGGAGTTATGGGCATTTGTGAGCCATCCAATCTGGTTGGGAACCCAACAGGGGTCTTCCAGAAGAACAGTCTGTGCCATTTTTCCAGCCCACCCACACTATTCTTAACTAGAGGACTTTCTAGATTATATTTCCTAGGTGCTGCAGGAATAAGATAAAAATAGCGCAGCCCTGCTGTGGGGACCCTGGTGGACACACCCCAAAAAGGGTGGCTGACTTTCAAGGAGTCCTCAGGGCTGTAACAGTGACACCATGCTTTGAGTCCGTTAATCATTCCATCTATCTTTTAGCTTTACAGATAGGTAAACTGAGGGCCCAGAAGAAGCAAGAGCACCTGGGACACATGGTCCGTTTTTTTTTTTTTATTATGTATTCATTGACTACATGTATGCAAAGTTTTGACTCTCCATCACTGGGGACGGGAACCGGGTTTTCTTTGTACCCTTCAGTCACAGGTCTCTCTGTGTTTGAGAACTTTCCGGAGCTTTGACGCCACCCAGCTCTGTTGCCCACTTTGTACCTGGATGTAATTGTGAAGTTCATGGGTTTACTCCTTCCCACTGTGTTTGAAAATCAGTCACCACAGAGTTCTGGCCTTGACCACCCACGGTGTGTTGGGCTGTCCAAGAACAGCCCTCCCTCTCCATCCTCTGCAGACTCCAGGTCGCCACCCAGGTCGCCAGGTCTCAGGCCCTGACAGAAAGAACTTCCCGGTGCCTGGTGGGCTGGAACCCCGCGGTGGTGTCAGCTGGGGACACAGCCAGAGATTTGTTTGCTAGGCCCCATTTCAGAACCGGCCTAGTTCCACGTGGGCTGAGGACTTTCGGTTCCGCACAGAGCACCCTCCACCGCTACCACCACCGCTGTCCGGTTCAATGCTCATTATACAGTTACTTCCACAGCCTTCAGGCTCGCTCAAGGCTCACAGAACCACACCGTCCTGGGGCCAGGCCCCAGAGCTACCGGCTCTGTCCTGCAAGGCCAGCCTGGGAGAAGTCGCTTGGGGCAGAAGCCTGATGGATCCTGTGCGGAGGAGCCCTCCTGGACAGCAATGCTACAGCTTCCTGCGAGTGAAACTAGCAGCCCACCACAGCTCAGGAGCCATTAGCAGCCCAAATCGGAGTGCACCTGCCCGACTCCTGCCGGATGTCACTTTCCAGCAGTGACGCGGGGGCGGGAGGTGGAGGGGGTGATGAGGGAGTAGGAAGGGAGCAGCTCAGGCCTGGAGCCCCACTTTGCTGAGCACCCCCTAGCGGCGCTCCTCTGTAGTTCTTGCAGTCATTCCGCAGCACTGTCCCAAGACAATTCTGGTCTTTTCCCACCGCCAGGGGCTGCAGAGCCGCTCAGAACTAGTCAGGCAAGTCCCCAGTCACAGAGGAGCGTAGTGTGACCACACACACACACACACACACCCGCACTCAAGACCCTAAGAAAAAACTATTCCTTCCTTTCCCCGAAAATTCAGTAAGCTTCCCCTGTAAGCGCCTCTCTCCCACCCTATACCCCACAGGAGGGAAGGGGGAAAAAGCCCCAGATGAAGGAATTTGCCGGCCTTCTTGGGCATACTGGCCTCAGGAGCTGGCTCTGGGGGCCAGGTGCTCAGGCAGCCTCTAACCAGCTGTAACCTTGAGCAAATTCTTTTAATCTAAGAATCTCAGTACTCAAGAATTTTTAGTTTACATACCCAAGTGGACTGTCTAACACGTGTTGCAAAATAAATGCCAGCCTTTTGAAAACCATTGTAAAAACATTGTAACTTACACTGAACCCCGCCCCCCCCCACACACACAAGCAATATCTGTGGCCCAAATGAGGATCCCATTCAACATCAAAGTAATAACCAATCTCTGGGGGGGGTGGATTAGATTTCATGCTAAGAAAAGGGCTGAGTGCCTCTGCACTGGCTGCCTGCCACACAGCAGCCAATGTCACCCAGATGCTCCCCAATAATCCCAGACTGAGGCACCTTCTGCCTCTGCCAGGCTCTCCACTCTCATCCCAGTCAGTTCTGGAAGTTTTTAAAAACAGTAGGGTTTTTTGTTGTTGTTGTTGTTTGTTTGTTTGTTTTGTTTTGTTTTTTCTGTTGAGATGCTGGTGCCTCACAAGCCAGAGCCACGAGGAGCCCCTGACTCAGAAAGCTCCACTCCCTGTCCTGTCAGACAGCCCCGGTTCACACACAGCTTCCTCTCACCTGTGCCGCCCAGGCAGAAAGCATGGGCTTCCCGTTTCACACTTGTATCACCAGTCACTCTTAGAAAGCTAAGCTGGGTGGAGGACGCTTGACTAAGGCCACACCTGCAGGGGGATGGACTCTGAAGCCATCCCACAGCCCCGACTTCAGTCTGGGCCTGAAGTCCTGTCTGATGGTGCACATCTTTAATCCCAGCACTCAGAGGCAGAGACAGGCAAGGATCTCTGTGAGTTTTAGGCCAGCCTTGTCCACACAGCAAGTTCCAGGCCAGACAGGTCACATAATGAGACTCTGTCTCAAATAAATAATACAATCAAATAAATAAACCTGTTTGACCCTGGTGATTGGCAGCTGGAGGATGCCAGAAACACAAGCACACCTCATGAAGAAAACACATGTGATTCTCTCACAACAGCATTTGCTAGGCAAAGTAGAAGTTGAAATGGAATTGGCAGGGCTAGAGAGATTGCTCAGTGGTTAAGAGCACTGACTCTCTTCTAGAGGACTGGGGTTCAGTACCCAGCACCTATATGGCAGCTTACAACTGTCTGTAACTCCAGGATCCGGCACCCTCACACAGATATACATACAGGCTAAAACACCAATAAAGTAATTTTTAAAAAAAGAAGGAAATAGAATTGGCATCCAGCATCTGAAAGAACAATTCCCCTATAGTGGACAGGCTCTTCTAACTATGCTTGCCAGTGGCAGGGCACAGAAACGTGGGTAAAAGTTCAAAAGGGAACTGAACTATTTGAGGAACTCTCTGCCCTCTGGTGGCTGTAACTAACTTAAAAAACAAAACAAAACAAAACAAATGAAGTGTAAATAACAGGGGGAAGAGAGCCCCATGCCATCACAGTGATGACCCTACCTGGCTAGGGTCCCCAACATCTGTCTGAGCTCAACAGCCCAGGGATGGGCATCCAGGTGCTAAGGCAATCAGACCGTACTGTAATCCACAACCACAAACGCCCAGCTTGCGGCCATATTGGATTAGACCCACCCTACCAAAGACAGCGTCTACTCCGGGTGAATGAAGGTCAACTGGCACAGAACCCACGCAAAAACTCCCACCCAACACAGCAGGCGGCATTTAACACCCACAAACCCTGCACTTCTCAGCCATTTCCCATGCACCACAGAGAGGAGGAGGAGAGAGGAGAAGGCTCTCTCGTTGAGGACATTCTCAGGTTTGGGCTGGCCTTCTCTTTCGCCTTTGCTTTGACAGCTCTCAATGGTCCCATATTACATTCCACATGCACACGCCAGGGATCCGCCGGGCTCTAGTAACAGGGCCCACTGCCTCTTTTTTGACTCCCACCGGGGGTGGGGAGCAGTTCCCAGCTATTCTTTTCAGAGGAAACCTAAAGATTTCAGAGTCTGGCTCCCAGAGAAGATGCTCCCGTGACATGCACTCCTGACCACACCCGCAGGAAACCTGCCAGAGCAGGGGAAACTCTACTCTTGCTAGATGCTGCTCTGCTTCTTCAAGGCTGCTCCTGCTGCTTCAGCTGCAAGCAGGAACGGAGGCTCCAGACTCTGCAGACTGGCTCCACAAGGGATTGCTCTAACCTGGCATGCCACGACCCCAAGAGCTTAGAACTGTAACATTTACTGACAGTCTCTCCCTGCACCCTGTGTTACCTGAGGGTGAAGCTGCCACACCGGAAACGTGTTCCAACCGGCATCCTGTGACCCTAGAGGATCTCAGAATATCTGTCTACCCTTGCATTTAGATTGTTACTCCTGTCTGCCCTCTCTCCATCCTTGGAGAGAGGCAAGTTAGGAGCCCAAGATAAGAACCCTTGAGCGCATGCTCAAAGCGCACCCTTGCCTTTTGCAGACACTGGAACCATTGTCACATCACCGTGACATCTACCATCGTCAACATCGCTTCATACCCCTCAGGAACACCCTCTTTCCTCCCTAAACACCACTAACCAGATCTCCACAACAGTTTACACTTCCGGGAACTTTACATGGCTTGCACATCTAGTTTGGGAGAAACCTGGCTTCTCTTACTCAAGACAATTATTCTGCTAAGCATCACTCTTCAGTTCCCTTCGTTGATAAGTCATCAACTGTCTGGACAGGTCACAGTGACCTAGGGGTCCGTTCTCCAGGCTTTGATTTCTCTTACATGTAGGGTTCCTAAGTCCCTTGCCTCGCACATTCTGGGAAAGCAGAAGGGAGCTGATGGGTCGCTGGAGGCTGTGCTGACAAGCCAGACGTCAAACTCCAGGGAACTAGTCACAGGGCCCCCACCTCCAGCAGGTTCACCATGCTTCCGATGGGAGAAGGGAAAGGCGCTCTTTGAGATACAGCTTGCTCAGTGACAAGGCCTAACTCTCGAGACAAACTTTTATTTTTATTTTCATTTTAATACCAAGTCACTGGGAACAATTAAATGTCAAAACAATTTTTACCCAATGCCAATACAGTTGTCAGTGCTTTGGAAAAATGACATTTTAAAAAATTATTCTTATTTTATTTTTTTCATATTTATTTATTATGTATACAGTGTTTTGCCTGTATATCTTCCTGCAGGCCAGAAGAGGGCACCAGATCTCATCATGGGTGGTTGTCAGCCACCATGTGGTTACTGTGAATTGAACTCAGGACCTCTGGAAGAGCAGTCACTGCTCTTAACAGCTAAGCTATCTCTCCAGCTGGAAAAATGACATTTTTAAAAAATGAGCAAATCAGGTTTAAGGAAATAACACATAGATTAATAAAAGAGAGGTCAATAAATCTCATTGCTTTTTCAGGGCAATAATAAAATAATAAATTGCAAAAATAATTCAAGGTCTGGGGTCACAGCTCAACAGGAGAGTATAAACTTCTTTCAAGTTCCACACACCAGTCCCAATTTTCTTGTGGATTCTATTTTTTAAAAAAGTAGATGTTCTCAATGTATCTTATTTAAAGGTATTTCTTTCATAATAATTAGCTTCTATCTGTAGCCTTGAATAATGTAACTCCAGAAAAAATTTCCTTTGGGGGCACATATGTATATGCAGGGGACTGAACCCAGAGCCTTGAACATGCTAGGTGAAGAGAAGCTACTGTGGTACACTAATCTACTGTTGGTTTATCAGACCCTGTGGCCCGGGGGAAGGGGAATACTCCAGTACCTACGGGGTAGAACCAAGAAGTGCCCAGCAACAGGCTCACCAGAAGACTGAGGTATAGCCACAGGACCACAGAAAACTTCCCACCCTCCACATCTCACCCCTCGGCTCCTTGCCCAGAACATCACCTCCAGCTCCCAGCAACAGGGGACAAGTTACACTGAAAGCAAAGGCACCGTCTGACCAAAGCAGGGCTGAGACACAGCAGGGAAGATGTCAGTCACCAGCCCAGAAATGCCTAACACAACTAAGATTACTCTGCTATGGGAAAATAACATCAAAGAACAGATGGCAATGTAAACAGAGGGGGAGTCTACGGGAGAATCAGAACCACGCTGGGAGGAAACGGCGGAACACACCGGGGCGTCCTTCAGTGGCAGAACACTCGTCTAGCTGGTTCACGATCCTGGGCTCTATCTCTGGTACCACAAGGGGAAAGAGAAAGAAGTATGATACTAAGTGGGGCAACACTTAGCAGGAAGATCAGACCAGCTCTGGCCACATGGAGAGAGTCAAGAGGCCAACCTGGAGTACATGAGATCCCGTGTCTCAGTTACTGAACAAACAAACCATTTAATTGTGGGACTGGTTAGTTTCCAAGGGTGAATTCATTATCACCATGGTGGGAAGCATGGCATTCAACAGGCAGGCATGGGGCTGAAAGCTTACATCCTAACCCACAGGCATCAGAGATAAAGGCGGGGCCTGGTGTGGGTTCTTGAAACCTCAAAGCCCACCCTAGTGACACACCTCTTCCAACAAGGTCACACTTCCTAATCCTTCCCAAATAGTTCCACTAAGGAGACTAAGCACTCAAACATATGAGCCTATGGGGACTATTCTCATTATAACCATTGCACCCTGTCTCAGAATATGAATGAACAAACAAACCAAAACACCCAAAATGCTGCAAGAGAAACAGAGAGCATCTTTAAATGGGCTTATTGCTGGACCAAACATGGAGGACACATCAAGAGAAACTTACAAAGCAGGAAAGAGGAGGGAAGGATGAATCTAAGAACTATAAAACAAGAAAAAAGGGTGTAAGAAAACTAATGGAATCCTTGAGGTGGCAACATATTGGACATCAACGGTCCATAAAGTTCAGAGATCACCAAGCAGAAATAGCATCCAAAGACCCCCCCCCTCCCCCCACAGCCAGGCACAGCACAGTGAAACTGCTAGAGACCAAAGATTGAGGGGAAGTCCTCAAAGAAAACCTTCACTTTTGGATGACTCGGTATATAATCACCTATAATTATCACAGCAATGACCGCTGTGCACATTACTACTGCCTGGGTCTTCTGGCTGTCTCCCATCTCACTCACACTTACTAGTTTAAATGAATGAGTTGCTCCTGGTATTTGCCCATAACAGTCTCATCACACTGACTGCTATATACCATTTGCTCAATAAATAAAATCTACAATTATTTATTTGAAAACAAAGAAGGTAGGACTTTCCTTTTAAAAAAAAAAAAAAGAAGAAGAAGAAAAGGCAGCCCATCAGGGGTAGGATAGAGTCTGTTCAGGCGCTGGCCAGCCCCGGGCACTGCTGGACAGGCTGGGGACCTTCAGGTGGCAGACCTCTTTAGCCCAGACCACACTGAGCGCTTCATTCCCTGCATGGCCTTTACTTCTTGCCAGTCCAGTTTGGTGTCAGGGACCTCAGGCTCGGGCTCTGGCTCCTTACTCAAGGCCCCCTGTGGGGAGGCCACCACAATAGGCAGAGGGCCACACTCCTCCCGGAACTCCACCACGTGGAGACCCTTCTTATCAGCCAGATGTTGGTGGGTTTCCTGAAAAAGAGCAAGTGGAGAATGGATTAGGTCTGTGAAGAACATTTGTCACTTAGAGGATCAGGGCGTCTGTCACCAGAGGGAAGTGAGCATGGAGATCCTCGAAAGCTTGGGGCAGCAGCTCTGTCACTTGGGTAATGTGTGGCTAGACCGGGATGATGCGTCCACAGAGATTTACCTCAGCCCACAACCCACACCAAACTCAGATGGAGGAAGAACTGTCGACCAAGGTCACAGGGCTCCTAAGAGAGCCTCAAAGTCACAAATCTTCCCCTCCATAGGGATGAGCCAGACCCCACTAGACAGCGACTCGGGGTTCCCACCTCAGACGACATGCCACTCTGCTTCCATGGCTACATCAGACAGTCAATCCACTGAAGTAACTTTTAAACAAACGCCTTATTGATGTCTTCAAGTTTAAGCCTCAGTGTTTTAGAAACTCAGTAATTACATTGTTCTATCATTAAAACATGCTTGGTCTAGCTCCTTCAGTATATGAAATGCCAAAATAAAAAAGCAAGTCCAGCTGGGCATTGGTGGCATATGCTTTTAATACCAGGCAGAGGTAGTGAGTTCTGTGAGTTCAAGGCTAGCCTGGTCTATAGAGTTCCAGGACAGCCAGGGCCACACAGAAACCCTGCCTTGAAAAACAAAACAAAACACCCCCCCCCCAAAAAAAACAAAAAACAAACAAAAAGAGAAAGAAAATCCATTTGCTAGTTTAGTCCTATTTGTTGGACTTGGTGAAGCACCCAGGGCCCCTCCATTCAGGAGAGCCCAGTCTTCATGTTACCCACAGCGTTTACAGTGACCTGAGCTGTTGGAACTACGGCCACTAATAAGCAAGGTTCTATATCCTGGAGGTGAGAGCCCTGAGCTGTCTAACTGGGCCTGGCACCTGGCCTAGGCTCCACGTGGAGATGGACTAAGGAGGAACCACAACGGCACAGTCTGGAACACAAACCAGAGCTTCTTTCTGCCTTTCCACCCAGGTTACCTGGCGAGCAAGCCCATGGAAGAGGCCCCGGGTGAGGTTGATCATGTTCTTAGACCCCGTGACCCTCGCATACATGTCCTTGATGCCAATGAGGCGGCAGATGGTGATAATGGCTCTGTGGCAGCGGAGGCCATACCCTAGAAAAAGATCAACCAACAACTCTGTCATTCACTGTTGGCATTCATATGGCGTTACCTTTATATTTAGGGAATAAATGTGTCGAAACCAACAACCACCACCCCCAAAGGCAATGCAAGCCACAAACAGAAGCCATGTGATTTAAAGTTTTCTCATAGATGAATTTCAAGTTATTTTAATACATATAATGCACAATGCATTTTGGCAATGTATTTCTTTAAAGAAACAGGTCCAAATATTACCATTTCAAAATGTACTGCATATAATACTAAGTGAGAAACTTCACATCACATTCCTTTTTCATAGAAAACGTGGTGTGTTTTTTATTTGAGTATCTCCACAGCCACAGATCAACTACACAATCACCTCCTGGCCGATAGCCGTTCTGTGGAACAAACGGGTCTGACCCTTGTCCAGGTCTAAACAGGTATCTGGGTGATTAATAAAGCTGAGAAGACAAGTTCTGATGCATTGACACACTGGTGTGAGGGTTGTGTTTGTGTGTGTGGGGGGGTGATGTTGTTTCATACCACAGCTTTAGAAGAATTGTAGTTGAAGCTTTGATATAAAATTTGAACTTCTCAGCCCCAAAGTTCTGAGATTTCTATAACTGGGGTCTGATGAGACCATTTTTCACTGTAGAATCACAGGTGAAATGAGAAAGAATGTGTCAGAATCCACACCCGCAGAGCGTGGGGAATGACTATCACAGCCCCAGGCAAACACTGCCCACTTCTCTGAGAAGCAGGAAGAGCCATTTCTGTATGCCCGGTGCTTCAGTAGGGAGCCCTCACAGAAGATGGACACTCAGTGTGGAGTGGAGCTGCAGACATATTCACTATGTTATCCCGGCTGGCTATGTATCAACTTGACACAAGCTAGAGTCAGCAGATAGGAGGGACCTCAGCTGAGAATGCCTCCATCAATCAGGAAAGGTGAAAAAAAGAGCAGAGGCCAGGGCTGCCGTGGTTTCTCTACTTTATCTTCAACCAACGGTGAGAGTTCGTTACCTCTGGGTTGTTTCTTCATCCTGATCTGCGTCCTTTTAAATCTTAAGGAAATATCATGGAATACTGGAGGAAAAAGCATAGACACAAGAAGGGTTGGGTGAGGGGTTTGAACAGCTCTGCAGCATCACCAAGCAAGCATCCTGCCCTGACCAGCAGTACACAGTGCCAGGGATGGGCACATGCTGGTCTCTGGGTTAGATCTGTTCCCACATTCATGCAATTGTAAGGATAGGACGATAGAGAAACACAACAGTATCTTGCCACACACAGTTGGTAGCATACATTGCTGCAGACATCGGAAGAAATGCCCCACTCACTTGTATGGCCTTCATACAGTTCTATATAATGCAAATAATGAATTGCTCTGTTCTTTGCCTAAAAAAGAAGGACAATGTTTGTTAAATATTTTGTTGTCTAGATGAGCATGGTGTCACATACCTTTAATCCCAGCATGTAGGAGGCAGAATCAGACAGATCTCTGTGAATTCAAGGCCAGCCTCGTCTACACAGTGAGTTCCAGGACAGCCAGGGTTATTTAGAGAGACTCTGTTTTTGTTGTTGCTGTTGGCTCACTCTTTGAGTCAGGGCTTTGCTATGTACCCCAGGCTAACCTCAAATTCTAAATCCTCCTGTCTTAGCCTCCCATGTGCTCCCATGGAGGTACACCACCATGTCTGGCTTCTTATTGGAACTCAAAACTACCTTTTATAAAAATATTTTATTACAAGTATTTCCACCTATACAAAAATTTTAGTATTTAAGAAAAGCAAAAGGCCAAAGCTCCACAAGCACAATCTCACTGTTCCACTCAGGAACCTTCCTGAGCTGCTCTGAGCAGCCTATTGGTAACAAGCCCCCAAGGCAGGCTCATCACGGACAGCAACCACAGGTTTGTCTGTAAGAGGTATGTGAGAAACGGCTTCTCTCGAGATAAGCAACCTTTGACAGTGAGAAAGTTCTAGAACAAATGATTATTATTTTCTTATAGTTTCCAGGTTATCTAACACATAGTTCCTTATCTCTTCCTTATATGAAAAAAGGAAAGCAGCTGATACTCTGGAGGCAGAGGTATGAGGGCCAGAGCTGCAGTCACACAGACCTTGCTGCAAACAGACAGAGAGAGAGCACTTACCTTTCTGAAAGCATCTGCCCGGTCAGCGGCTTTCCCAATAGCAAAACCTTTCAAAGGAAAAGCAAGATGTGGAAACAGTTCATACACAACTTGCTTTCCACCATATCCCCAGTGTTGGCTCCTACAGCATTTCCAAATCCTTCATCTTCCCACCACCCGCAGAAAAAGCACAGGGCTTTGCCTGTCTGATTTGGACATTTTAGTTTTGAGTACACTCATGAAGTTCAACATTAAATTACTGCATTGCCTTTAATAAATCTTTATTGAAGTGAAGTGGCCTTGGGTTATTCATTTATTTACTTATTTTGCTTTTTTGAGTCAGGGTTTCTCTGTGTAGCCCTGGCTATCCTAGAACTCACTCTGTGGACAAGGCTGGCCTTGAACTCAAGAGTTGCCTGCCTCTGCCTCTCAAGTGCCGGGCGGCTCTGGGCTATTTATTTATATGTATATGAGTATAAGTCTGTGTACTACATGTATGCAGGAGTCCAAGGAGATGAAAAGAGGAGTCAGAACCCCTGGAACTAGAATTATCGATGGTTGGGAGTTGCCATGTGGGTAGTCTTCTGAAAGAGCAGCAAGTGCTCTTAACTCCTGAGCTATCTGCCCAGCCTCTTCACTCAGGTTTTAAAATTAAGGATGTTCTAAGTTAATAGGCAAATGGTTTTGAACACCTTTGGAAACAGATTAAAGAAAGCAGCATCAGGAGTCAGGCATGCTACCGCTGTGTCATGGGATAGTTATGATGGAGGAAGGACAGAGATGAGGGCAAGGAAAGAGATATTTTGATTGAGGGAGCCATTATGGGGCTAGCAAGAAACCTGGAACTAGAGAAATTCCCAGGAATCCACAAGGATGACCCCAGCTAAGATCCTAAGCAATAGAGGAGAGGGCACCTGAACTGGCTTTGCCCTGTAGTCAGACTGATGACTATCTTGAATGTCACCACAGAACCTTCATCAGCAACTGATGGAAACAGAGGCAGAGACCCGAGTGGAGCACTGGGCTGAGTTCCCAAAATCCAGCTGAAGAGTGGGAGGGGTGAGAATATGAGCAAAGAGCTCAAGACCATGATGGAGACACCCACTGAAACAGTTTACCTAAGCCAATGGGAGCTCACCAACTCCAGCCTGGCAGCAAGGGAACCAGCATAGGACCAAACTAAACCCTCTGAATGTGGGTGACAGTTGTATGGCTGGGGCAGACCACGGGACCACTGGCAGTGGAACGAATTTATCCCTACTGCTTGTATTGACTTTTTGGGAACCCATTCTCTTTGTTTGGATACCTTACTCAGCCTAGACATAGTAGGGAGGGCCTTGGACCTTCCCCAAAGCAATGTGCCTCACCCTCCCTGAGGAGTGGATGGGGAGTGTGGTGGTGGTGGGGAGGTGGAAGGAATGGGAGGAGGGGAGAGAGTGAAAACTGGGATTGGTATGTAAAATGAAAAGATAGTTTGTTTTCTTTTTTAAAAAGTAAAATAAGGAAGAGTCGTCTTTAAAAAATAAAGTAAGCAGTGGTGGAAAGCACTGCTGCAGAGTGACAAGTGCTTTCACCGGGGCAGTCAGGCAGAATCTGGGTTTAAGTTAGCCAAAGACAAGATCAGCCGTCCTTCAACCTGTGATTATCCTAACTAAGGTTTTCAGAGACTCTGGGGAAGCCCCTGGCATCTACTGCCACTGCCAATTATTAAATACGAAGCTTTATTTTGTAAGTCATACAAAGGGAAGCATCATCTATAAGACATGAGACACGCAAAACACCTGAGACCTGGGACAAAGAAATGTGAATTCTAACTTTCAGAAAATAAAACAAAGAAGACCATGGATATCCCAGAGGAAAATATGACTGGACTTATTTATTATCTTCAAACAGAGACTCTTTAAGCAAAGCACAAACTGGAAGTGATCTAAGTGACAGATTTGCTATACAAAAGCTTACAAAGTCTCTGGATTTAACACTGTGCAGAAATGAATTAAAACTAAGTCAAAACATCGGAAAGACAACGGGCTGATGTGCCTTCAACTTACAAAAATCTTATGCTAATCAGTGAGGAAAACCACCACCACTCTAAAAAATTAGGCCAAAGACATGAACTGATCAAGTTCAAAAAGAAAATGGCATGGTCAATAAACATCTAAATTTTGCCCACACACCTTATGAAAGATATACAAATAAAAACTAAGAGATATAATGCACACATCATGCTGTCAATCACAGAAGCGAGATCATATGGGGGCAGGGGTATGATGGGAGGCCATCTGGCGGTTCTTCTTACCACAAAAGAAATCTCCCTGCAAGCAGTCCCCATGCCTACGCTAGCAAAGATATAACAAGCTACACTTACTGGGTTTTGTTACACAGTGAAAATTTGGGTCTGTGAGCCCAAACCACTAAAAGGTTTAACCAGTAGGAAGATCAGAGGAGCAACATGGACTCTCAGGCCTCGCCCAACTTCTACCACTGCCACCACCCCCCCTCCCCCCGTGCAATACCACCCAACTCACCTGCGGCCCCATTTCCATTCCCCACAGCAACCAGCACACGGACCGACTTCTTTCTTCCCTCTTTTGCTGTCATATTGAAAACATTTCTCACCTAAAAGATAAAATGTCTCCTCAATATTACCTTGGGAAAAGTCTGAAGGAGACGAGCCGTGCGGCCAGCCTGGCCCAGTCACACTCACTCATGATATATGGGCACTGCATCTTCCAGTGCTGCGAGACAGACAGACTTTCTCCAAACAAAGGCTCACAGAGCTGCCTGCTCCCCACCATCTCCTCATAAAGAGAACGGAAGACTTTCTCTTCCTGTCTCACAGATTTAATGGAAGATTCAACTAAGATATTAAAAGGAATCTGAAACTTTCACAACTGAAAACGGCTTACCTTAGTGAATGAGCCACAGGAAAGAAAAACAGTCAGGATTAAACCAGAATGGCTCAGCAGTGAGTATCAGAGAGAACACAGACAGAGATGCTCACCTACACACAGTGAAATAACCCCATAGGACTGGGCTGCTGGACAGTTATGGGTTAGGCTTAATGGGAAGCAGAAAATTGGAAATGCCTGCTTCTGGTGAACTCCATGCTATGGTGGTTGGTCTGTTTGGTCTGACTTGGTTCATTTAAAGGCCACGAACTATGAGACTGCTGTCTACACCACCTACAGGGCAGCTGAACTATGAGACCGCTGTCTACACCACTTGCAGGGCAGCTACACCTGAGCGCATGGCGCCCCTTTACCATAGAGTGGCATTAAAGGAAAAGGGAGGTTGCGCCTACTCTGTGGATAATCAACATAATAGACATTAGCTTTCAAAATCTATAATCTTGGACAACAGAAATCCCGACGGACTTCCTTTACACCGTGCTCTGACTGGCGAAGATGGTATGCGCATTCTCAGGGCAGCTCCAGCGCAGTGACTGCCTCCCAAGCTAATGAGCTAAGGTGTAGCACCAGACCAATGATGAGGTTCATCTCAGAACGCTCCGGAAGTGAGTGAAGTTCATTTCATTAGGGATTCAGTTTCAAGCGCTGGGAAGAGCTCACTGCCCAGCCTTCTCCCAGTGACTCTGCTCCCCTCACCTGTGCCTCTGCAACTGAGCACTGGATACAGCTAGTCTTCAACTCAGTGATAAACTGATAACCCTTCTTGAGCTTTGGGATGGAAGGAAGTACACATAAGCTCTGAGTCTACTACTGAACCACCACGACGTCACCTTGTCACGAGATTGCCTCACCCAGACGTCCAGATCAGCCTGTGTCTGAGACTCCACCACCAAAAGCTTTCCCCCAGCCCCTTCTGTCCCAGGCCCACTCCACATCCCAACTCTCCAGAGGCAAGGTAGGGTACTTAAGTCCATGTGCCTACCTCGAGAACCCTGGTGTCAAAGTCTTCGTATGTTTCTACAGAAGAAAGAAAGAGTATATAGATAAAGGACTCTGTAGTATTAATGCAGGGAAGTATTTTGGCACCATCACAGATATTTTTCTTTGGTGGGGGTATTAATCAACACAGGATGCTTAGGGAAGCATCGTACCACACAGCTATAAAAAGTCTCAGGTCCTCAGGTACCCCCCTCAAGGCCACATCCCGGTCCCATTCTCAACAGACGGCCCTGTCTCTGAATTCATGAGCTTGGATCACCCTCTGCCAATCTACAGGGCTCTGCCTCATCAGCTCTAAGGCCCTCGTCAGCTCCAGACTTTTTTTTTTTTTTTTTTTTTTTTTGGTTTTTTGAGACAGGGTTTCTCTGTGGCTTTGGAGCCTGTCCTGGAACTAGCTCTGTAGACCAGGCTGGTCTCGAACTCACAGAGATCCACCTGCCTCTGCCTCCCGAGTGCTGGGATTAAAGGCGTGCGCCACCATCGCCCGGCTAGCTCCAGACTTTTGATCACCATTTGCGTTAAGACACCAAAGCCATCACTTTCCACACTCCCTTCCCTGAATCAGTGCAGCTCGCTGGCCACACCTGACTACTGGGCATGGCTGGACTGGTCAAGGCACAGCACCTAGCCACTCAACACCTGTGGCCTCCAGTTCTACCAAGGTCTCCTGGTCACGTGGTGCTCTGACACTTTACTAGTCATACTGTCTTTAGCTTTCTAAAATAATCCTTCATTTGTTGACAATTTTACATGTGTGTCATGTACTCTGATCAGAATCACCCTCGTCCTCCTCTCTTCTCCCCGCCCACTCATCCTGAGACCCTTCTTCCCACACATCTCTCCCCAATTTTCATGTCTTTTGTTTTCCTTTTTTAAAATAAGCCATTGAGTTTAATAGGGTTACTGAACAAGCTTAACTTATGATGAGAATTTCTAGCCACGCTCTTGGCTATGCTCCCTATGATATAGTTTGGATAAATGTGGTAAGTTACTCAAGGATGCTCAAACCCTTCTCAGGAAAAAGCAAAAACCTCAACAGGCAAGGAAAAAAAAAAACACACTGTCACCAAGGTGAGTAAGGTGGGAACGTGGCTACCTCCATTGGGTCCCGGGTCTGGGGGGCCAATACTGACACCTCCCCATGTGTTTCCACTCCATCCGCGCTCCCGTTTAACTTTGACCTTCCTCCTCCGTTCCCACTCTTCTCTCTGTTGGGTCATGTCGGCCTCCACCTTCTCCTGCTCTTCTCTGCTTCTCTGGCCAATGGTCTGGACTACTCCACTCTTCATAAGAGGGACATTCAGACCAGGCCACAGGAAACCAGAATGTCCTGAAGATTTAAAAATGTTCATAAATAAGAGTTCGAAGGCTCATTTTTCCAGTATCAAAATAGCAGGCACGGTATAAAGAGATAACCCAGAGCTGGTAGCGCTCAAGTAGCAGGGCTGGTCAGCAGGCCACTTTGTGCTATCAAAATTGTACATGGATGTAACTAAACCATTGCAATCCATACTACGCAGAGAAAGATTCTCGTATCAGGACAAGGCACATGCGGGCCTGGACAAGCACAGCCACTGAAATATTATTGCAAAAGCAAAACCTTCACAATCAAAGTGTTCAGGCCAAATGGCACAATTGGTGTGGGATATTCTGCATGAAATCCAAAGAACAAAAGTCACTTTCTAAGGTCTGATGTGGTCTGCTCCAAAACCTACTACTGATCAGAACAAGCCAATTTCAAGACAGCACATCCTAGTTTCCTTTCTTGCTATGAGAAAATCCTCTGATGAAAGCGACTTAGAAGAGGGGTTAACTCCCAATTCCAGGTCCCCATCCATCACTGCAGACAGTCAAGGAGGCAGCTAGTCGCATCCAGTCGCACCAAGAGCAGACAGAGAGAAGGAATACACACACACTTGCCAGTACTCGCTCGGCTCACTTTCTCTTTTTTGGTAAGTCCAAGACCCGAACCCCCTGCTTTTAGACTGGGTCTTCTACACCGACTGACAGAATCAAGACAGCACCCCTACAAACATGCCCACAGGTCAACTTGACCTAGATAACCCTCACTGAGACTCTTCCCAGAGTACACCAAGGTGACAATTAACTCACCATCACACTGCACACAACATATAGCATAATTAAATTATCTTTAGAAAGTTTAGAAAGGCGTTTATATAAAAGCATTAAAAATACTAAAGGAAATTTAACAAAATGAGACGGGGGAGGCAACAGGACTACAGACAACTGAAAGGGGATGTCCAATGTTCTCTACAATCCTTGCTTTTCATTTTTTAACTGACAAGATACACGTGTGACCAGCACATCAGCTGGGAGCTCTGGCACATGCCTATAGTCCTAGTTCCAGGGAGGCTAAGCAGGAGTTTGAGGCTAGCCTGGGATACACAAAACAGGAGATCAGAAGCTTGAGATGTAAGTTTACCTTCCCCGATGATCTGGCCCCTGTTCAAATCCTTTCTCCTCTTCCTCTTTGTCCTTTTGCCTCTTCCTTTTCTTGCTCCGGCACCAGTCTCTGCTAAGGCACCCTTCCAGAGTTCATCTGCGGTCACTGCAATGAGACAGGATTTGCTGTTTTAAATGTGCATTTTCAAGCAATGATCTGTGGCCTCCTGTTGAATGAAAAAGGCCAGAAGAAATCACTTCACATACACCCTTGCAGTGACACTAGAAGGACAACAAGGCCACTCTTTGGGTACCACACAGTTACATTTGGAAAGCCCAAGAGGAGACATTGCTATTATTCTCATAAAAGACAGAGACACTTGAGCCCCTTACCAGCAGGCTTGTTTGCCTGATGCTTGATCAGCTACGACTTGGGCTGCTTCCCTGTTCTCTTGCCCCCACAACGATCACTGGAGTCATCAATAACGATCCTTCTTCCTAGTTTCATCTCCACTGCTGATAAACCACTCTGACCAAGAGCAGGTTAGGAGAGGGGCATGGCTGTGCGGCTCACAGGGACGGAAGCAAGAACTTGAACCAGAAACCATGGAGGAATGCTGCTGGCCAGCTGGCTGGCCGGCGGGCTTGCGCTCAGTTTGCTTTTTGACATAGTCCAGGACCACCTACCAGGGCTGGTGCCTCCCATTGGGCTGGGCCCTTACATCAGTTAACAATCAAGACAGTTCCCCACAGACATGCCCACAGGCCCATCTGACTTTGAGGCTTTCCTCCCAGTTGACCTGGGCTGTGTCAAATTGACAAGTAACACTAACTAGGACACTTTCTTACACACAGGAATCTACACCCCAGTTAGGTGGTTTGTTCTACTCTTCTGCCAACGCCCAGCATCCGCTTCTTTCAAACTGCATACAAAAGATCAGATATTCCAGTTTTCATAGCTAATCCCCATGCGTGTGTTTGTACTTGACTATTTTAAGTTTTTTAATACACGCACACTCTAGCACTGCTGATTTATTTCTATTAGTCAATTTCTAGAGTCCCAATATCTGTTTCTATCCTGCATCTAATCAATACTTTGTACTTGTAAATGCTTAAATTCTTTAGGTTCATCCTTACTGCATTTTATTGGTATTTAAATTTCACCTTTCCAAGTTCACCAACTATTTTATAACTAGATTTTATTTCATTATGAACTTAAATAATAAAAATTGAAGCCCGGGCTGGGAAGCTGGCTCAGTAGGTGAAGTGCTTGCCTTGCAAGCAGGAGGACGTGAATCTGAGCCCAGAATCCACATAAAAACAGCCAGCCACAATAGCATGTGCTTGTGATCCCAGCATTGGAGAGCAGACAAGGTGGCTTCCTGGGGCCTGCTGGCCAGCCTAGCCTTCTAGGTGAGTTCCAGTGATATCACAAATAGGAGCACTATCCATAAAATAATGTTATTAAAAATTACTTTTCTCTGATTCATCTCTCTCCTCAGCTAAAGACACAACTAAAAGGAGCCAAAGAGTTGGGTTTTGTTGTTGTTGTTGTTGTTGTTGTATTGGGACTAAAAGTCTGATCACTTACTTGTTACTCATTTTGACAGGACTCAGAAGTAGAAGCTCTCAGTGAGGACAGCCTACATCTTCCGACACTCTGTCTGGGGCATTTTTCTTTGGCTCCTTCATTCTCTTGGTCAAAGGTTTAGCATATTTCGCAGCCTCCTCCTCATTTTTCTTTGTGTGCTATCTCTTCAGAGCAGCATGTTGGTGTTTTGCGTTGCAGGACATGTAGAGTAACAAGACGTTCAATCTTGGGAGCTTTGGCCCTGGACTTCTTACCTTCGTAAGCTTTCTGACAACATACTGGGAACTCCTTTCATTTCCTGTGAGCTCTTCTGAGTCCCAACTGCCAGGGCAGAGGCGTCTCTGTCAGTCCAGGAATACCCTTCTCTCCTTTCTTAACAATAACCAAGCTGAGATCACTCAGATTGGCATCCATATGACCTCAAACACACTTGCACTTCCTCTCTCCAGCTCTCCTTGGTCTATAACAAGAATGTCCCTTGCTCAATGCAGGCACACTCTGCAATGGGTCAAGGCACCTTGCTTCATGGGAAAACCTTCTTTGTCGTTCCCACCACTGATTCGGACCACATAACTCTTCCACTCTTCGCCCAGAGCATCGGCATCTACTTGTGTGGCTGGAAGCTTCTCAGAGAAAGCACGAAACTTGGCAGTCATCATCCGCTTCAGTGGGTTCTGACAGCCATTAGTTAGGAAGGAGACAGCCAGCTTCATCTCGACATAGTCGACCGCCTAGGAGGTGCCACAAAAAAGAGCACCAACGCATTGTCCCCCTTGACATGGCTCTAAATCAGCAGGGTGTTTGGCTAGGATCCAATACTTTTAGACCTCAGGTGCCCCAAATGAAGGACCTTACATCTGCTAGACCAATGTTCTACTGCTGAGCTGCATCCCTAGCCTTCAAAGTAAGTTTGTTATCAATTGTACCACTGATAAGATGTAGGTAATTCTAGTGGACACACCAAGGAATGCTTTTATTTTAAAAGGACATTATAAAGTAGTCACTAAAATGTTTATTTGTTTATGAGAGAAGGAAAATGAAGGCACAAACGCCTTCTATTTTCTGGTTCCACAAAAGGAGAAACCTATCATTCTACGTACGTTTGGTGAAGAAGCTGTAGGGCCTGCTCTGCTGGCCCGTCCAGGTGATGGGAGAGGAAACACAGCACTGTGTCTGCAGCGCATGGCTCAAGCTGGCCAGACAGTGGTTGATTTCTGTTCCCCTGGGTGACAAAGCGCCTACAGGCAGATAGAACACAACTGTGGTTAGATCCACGGCTGCAGAGAAACATTGCCAGCTCCAAATAATCATACTCAGAATAGTAGCTCATCAAGACTAAAACTGCCAAGAGGGCTCGGCAGTCAAAGGCGCCTGCTGCCAGGCTGACAACCTGAATTTGTCCCCAGGGACACAATTGGCAGAAGGAGAGAACCAACTCCTACAAATTGTCCTCTGAGTTCTACACACACAGTAGAATGAGAGTGTCCAAATGCACGCACGCACGCACACACACAATTTCTAAAAGTGTTCAAATCACTAAAATTTTGCAAGTCATGTTTTGGGGCTGGAGAAATGGCTTCGCAGTTAAGAGCATGCTCTGCTCTGGAGAAGAACCCCAGGTTGGTTCCTAACACCCATTTCTCATGCCTCCCAACCACCTATGACTCTTCCTCCATGGAAGCTGATGCTCCTCCAAACAGCGGGTGTGGCAGTTCTCTGCAGTATCCAATGCAGAGCCTACTGCGGGGAAACAGTGTCTCAGCCGTGTGCAGCCAGGGAGTGGGCAATGATCTGCAAATGTCCCACAGATCAAACCACCAGAGCATGCGGAGTGTCCTGTTTCGTGTGTCTGAATGTACCGCACACACCCCAGAGGCCACACAAGAAACGGCAACTGCAGTTGCCTCTGGGGACAAAAGCTGAAGCGTGCAGAACTAGACAGGAAAGCTTCGGTTACACCCCTAAACAGCCACCCTCACCCAAAACCCCCGTCACAAAACTACTCCACAGTCAATAAGCCTTACAAGAACAGAGCTAAGGTAGACTCTTACCGTGACTGAGCGCGGTCTTCGCTGCCAGAACGGAAGCTGCTGCTGGGAAGGTGTTTAGAGAGAGCTGCCTCAACAGGAAGTGACCTGTAAATGCGGGTGCAGGGTAAATTTGTTTAAAGATACTTTTCTACATGAAAAGGAACATTTTTAGCAGTAATGCCTATAGAATATTAACTCCTACAGAATGAAAGGACAAAGACAAAGAGTAAGCCATCTCCTGACTCCATGACCACTTGCCAAGTAGCTGACATGGCACCTCATCTTCACCCTTCACCCTCGAACCCACCCAGTTTCAGAGTCTTACAAAATCTCCTTGAGTGTCATGCCACCTGTCACCTGCCCTGTGCTCTCCTTGCTGGTCCTTCTTTGCTAAGGCCTCCTTGTCACTTGGCCACAGGATAACCTGTCTCCTACCAGGCTTCCCTAAATCTCTAACTCGGCATCTTCCCAGTGTATCAGACCTAGGCAGTCACAGCCCCGACACCGTCTTCCTTGGCTCCCTCCTGCTCTAAAGAACAAAGCAAAAATCCTGAGCACAAGCTGCAGCAACGGCTTATGCTTATGATCCCGGGACTCAAGGGAAAGGGGAGGATCTGGTCAGCTTTGGCTCCATCACAAGTTCAAGACCAGCTTAGGCTACATGAGACCCTGTGTCAAAAAACTGAGTAAACCAATCCCTCGGCACACCCTGCAGGCTGGCCACAGGGCCCAGGCGTCCACTGCAGTCCCACACTGCCCTTCTCCTACACCCTCCCTTTGGCATCACCGGATCTGCACTTTGGAACAGACCCTGCTCTGACAGTCTTACTTCTCCAGGCTCACAGTCACACAGTAAACAGTAAATTCCTCAAAATAGAAAACTCCTAGCCGGGCGGTGGTGGTGCACGCCTTTAATTCCAGCACTCGGGAGGCAGAGGCAGGCAGATCTCTGTGAGTTTGAGACCAGCCTGGTCTACAAGAGCTAGTTCCAGGATAGGCTCCAAAACCACAGAGAAACCCTGTCTCGAAAAACCAAAAAAAAAAAAAAAAAAAGCCCACAAAAATAGAAAACTCCTTTCAGGTATGAGGGAGAGGCTCCTGCCCTCTGGTGCCCACCAACTTTCCACTTAGTCTGGTGTTCTAGAATAGACTCTGACAGCGTTGGTGAGAAAACTGATGTATGGAGACATTGGGATAGTAACACCCCAATAAAATTGAAGCTATACTTCATATTATAGATAGCAACTAACCCAAAATTGGCCAAAGGATTAAAGGTAATAGTCAAAACTAAAAATCTTAAAAGAAAACAGAGGGGTAAACGTTCAAAACCTTGGGTTTGGTAATGGTTCCTTAGATATATCACTGAAAGCACACACTACCACAAAGGGGAGGGAAAAACCCCAGACAAACGAGACCATCAAAATTCCAAACTGGTGTGCTGTTTTTCACGGCTAGAACAGCTCAGTAGTAGGGCACTTGTCTAGCAGGCATGAGGACCTGAGTTTTCAAAATCAAAAACTTGTGTTTCAAAAAACACTATCTGTCAGGTATAGAGGTACAAACCTATGATTCCAGCATTTGAGAAGCAGAGGCAGGAAAAGACTGTGATTCTCAGGCTAGACCACATTCATAGTGAGATCTTTGGGAGGGGAGTCTTAAAAATTAACATGAAAAATAAGATTTAAAAAATGTATCTTAATGGGGCAGTGGTGGCGCACACCTTTAATCCCCCTTTAATCCCAGCATTCAGGAGGCAGAGGCAGGTGGATCTTTAAATTCAAGGTCAGGCCGGGCGGTGGTGGCGCACGCCTTTAATCCCAGCACTCGGGAGGCAGAGGCAGGCGGATCTCTGTGAGTTCGAGACCAGCCTGGTCTGCAAGAGCTAGTTCCAGGACAGGCTCCAAAACCACAGAGAAACCCTGTCTCGAAAAAACCAAAAAAAATAATAATAATAAAAAATAAAAAAATAAATTCAAGGTCAGCCTCGTCTCCAAAGTTCCAGAACAGTCAGGGCTATACAGAGAAATCCTGTCTCAAAAAAAAAAAAAAAAAGTTTCTTCATGGAACATATCTTTTATCCAGTCTGGAAGCAGAGAGGGACTGACCTCTGTGAATTCAGTGCTAACCTTGTCTACATAGTGAATTCCAGGCTAGCCAGGACACACAATAAGAGCCTATCTCAAAAAACACTTTTTTGCATATTATATATCTGACAAGAGACCTGTATCTAGAAAATACAAAGAAGTCTTTAAATTCAATAATTAAAAAGTAAACCCAACTGAAAAATGGACAAGTGTGCATGTACATACACACACACACGAGACAAAATATTTGAACAAAAATTTCTTCAAGAACATACACAAATGGTTAATAAGCACACAAAACCAAGCTCATTGTACACAATTAGCTTGGCTACCTGAATAGAAGAGATAATAACAAGTGCTGGCAAACAGAAACTGGAACCTCGATGTTGTGGTGGGGCTGTAACACGGTACAGCTACATGGTAGTTCCTTAGCTAAACATGGAGCTATCACGTCAACCAGCAATTCCACTTTCAGGAAATATACACGAGAAGATGGATGTGAGCGCAGACAAAAGCACAGCTCTCGGGTATTTCAGCATCAGTCAGTCCTGACAGCCAAGGATGGAAACAGCTCAAATGTTCATCAACCAATGAATGGATAGACAAAATGTGGTGTGTTGACACAAGCATATTACCATGTCACAAGCAACATGGTGTGTCACAGCATGGATAAATCCTGACAACGAGACATTTACGGAAGAAGCCAATCACAGAGACCAGATATGTTTTGGATTGATTTATGAAAAGTGTCCAGAGCAGGCAAGCTATGGACAGATAGTGGTTGCCTATTGTCGAGGGCTACTAGGAGATTGGAGGGGACGGACACAACAGTTGAAAAGTAGTTTTCTGGGAAAAAAAATCCCTGAAGTGTACACTTCAGATGGGTGAGTTTTATGGTACGGATTTATGTCGATAAAGCTGCTACCCCAAAGAAAGAGATGTTACACAGGGGACATGGAGGACTTGCAGCAAAGCATCATGGGTCCAAAGATTTAAGTCTTATAATCCGCAAGCAAGTTCTTCTCTGTGTGCTGTAACTTCATCTTCTATAAAACAAGAAAGAATAACGAGGCAGACTCTGAGAGTAAACAACTGTGACTACAGTGTTTAGGAGCTGAGACAGGAGGCTTACAAAGTGGGAGACCATAGTGCGACTTTGTTTCTGAAACAAAAGGGCAGGCGGGGGTGGCGGTGGTATGAGGATACAACGAAATCATTAAGGCATGGTGAGGAGGAAATGGAGGGATAAAATCATAAATAGCTTAAGATCGTTTCTGGCACACGGATGACTGGAAGGCTACAGCCCACTATTCAACAGAGGTCTTAAAAAGATGGTTTCAAAGCCGGCAAAACAAACGAAGGCTCACGCCACACACCCCACCAAGTGATTCCAGGTCAAATATTGCAACAAATCCAACTTTCAGGACCTGGACCCTGAGTTTAACCAAAGTGCACACTGTCGAGCGTGAAGCCATTCCTACAGACCAACACTATGCTAGAGAACCACACACGACTGTGAAGGGCTGCAGGAACACAGTGACAGCCAGAGTACATTCTAGCGAACGGATCGGCCCAGATGCTAAACTGACAGCTAATCTAAGGGACTCAGCAAGAAACGATGCTTAGTGTTGAGCTCCGCGAGCGGCACTCAGGCTCAAAGCCAGAACTGACATCACCCTCAGCACCATAGGTGATGCTTGCTACTTCTGTTCCTTATCACTGAGTGGGCCAGAGCGGTTTTCCTGGCTGAAAGCAGAGTGCAGGTTGCTTCCTATAATCACAAGCCCTGCGACCCAGAGAAGGGGAGAATGCGCGCAAGGTCACACAGCCTGAACGATCCGAATCAGAGACGAGGATAGGGGGGACAAGCAACTTCTCGCGTCGTTCGACCAGGAACCTCGCACACCCGCGAGAAAGCACCCTGCTCGCACGCCCTCACAGTCTAGGTCCCAGCGCTCACCTGCCGGTAAGCTACACAGTGCAGGGAAACAGCCTGCAACTCGTACGGCCGCCGCCATGCTGGAGCCACGCAGCGACGCTGTATGGGTCTGGGATCGCCTTCCCCACTGCCTGCCGCAACAGGCTGTGACCGCGCCTCGTCAGACGTTCGTCCTAGGCGCAAAGCGAGGTGCTGATATTCGGGGGTCACCGTTCAGCGCACACGGAGGTCGAGAAATTGTCCACACGGAAGAAAAAGTAAAATTGATTCAGGCTCAGCCACGGACAGCTTCCAATGGGTCCTCGCACTAGGACCGCAGGCAGAGGCGGGTAGAGGGCGGAACTAACTCTGGATTTTTTTTTTTTTTTTTTTTTTTTTTTTTTTTTTTTTTGAGACAGGGTTTCTCCGTAGATTTTTGGTTCCTGTCCTGGAACTAGCTCTTGTAGACCAGGCTGGCCTCGAACTTACAGAGATCCACCTGCCTCTGCCTCCCGAGTGCTGGGATTAAAGGCGTGCGCCACCACCGCCCGGCAAATCTTTGGAAAGCTCTTTCTGCTGAGTAAGGAAACAGTCTGGAAACAGCAGGACAAATCCAGGGAGTGAAGGAGACAAAGTTTAGGAAGTTCGTACATCACTCCAGAAAAGACCTAAAGTTTATTAAACCTTACGTTGCCTTTGATTTCAGACCCATTTTGTATTCGTGGAAGAGGTTGTTCACACACACAGGACCAGCCCTAGGCCATGGTTTTTTATCTCTCCTGGGCACGGCTTTACACTATCCCTGCTTGCCCAAATGAACCACATATGATGGTCCTGGACTCTTCCTCTGAAAGGTGAGCCTCCGGCAAACTGTTTCTAGCCTGCCCTGGGCACAGTATTTTGCCAAAGCAATAGAGTAATGCAGGCTTTCGACATTAACGTCTTCAGTTATCCTCCAAGGCTTCTGCCTTTCCTGAGGGGAATGGCTGTTACGCACGTATTGGCCACCTAATGTCTTGGTGATGATTTGAAACACCCAGAGATCCTGGGAGAGTCCAAATGGCGGCTGATTGCTTGTGAGAGTGCCTTGGCTGCTTCTCAGGCATTTTCGGCGTGGACTGGGAAAAGGCTTCAGTTCGTTCAGTGACGGTATCCATGAAGACCAAGAGGCATTTGAAGATTTGACAGGTGGGGAGCTCAAGGAACTACACCTTCCAAATCTGTCTCAGTGAAGAGGCCATGTCTGTGGGTGGTTACAAAAAGAGATCTTTCTGAAGCACATGGAGCCCCTGGGAACTCAGGAAAAGACTGACAGAGCCCCTTTCCTGAGAATAGGTGATTGTGTGTTTCTCCTAACCTTGTCTGACTGGCGAATCATGGAGCTACTTTACAAGTTTCTATTAAGTACTTAGAGGACATAGTTGGGGTTTTCTGTGTCAGGGACCATTGTTCTAAAGATGATACCAGGGACCATTGTCCTACAGATGTTTGCAGAGAACTTGACACCCCAACTTTCTTGAGAACTATTTGTTAACGGAACCCGCCCCATATTCCAAACTATCTTGAGAATTATTTGTTAACGGAACCCGCCCCACATTCCAACTGTTTGTTGATGGAATCACAAAAGGAAAGTTTCTGCTTGCACAGAGAACACTAGGTGTGCTGACTGGTGACCTTTGCTACCCAGGCAAAGTTCCTTCTTACCCCTACCCCCCACCCCAAGCCAAATTCCTTATTCAAGGGCTATATAAGCCACAACTATTACCCTAATAAAGGAGATCTTGACAAGTGAATTTTGCTTGGTCTTCTTTTCTCACCCCCATGATTCATACAGGTAAAACCTCTTCAGACCCTGAATAACTGGACCTGCTGGACGGGTCATTTCTGTGTGCGGCCATCCTTCGGAATGACAGAGAAATCCTTTCTCCACTGCCTTAGGGATAGACCGACGCTTACAGGGTATCCATCAGGCTGACAGAGGCGAAAGGAGTCAACAAAAATTAGGCAGCAGGGCTGTAAGCTTGGCAGTCTAGTGACCAATTTATTCCCTCCTTTGACAAATGATTCATCCCTTTGGTGTCCCCTGTAGCAGATATGGAAACACTGGAGAGGTTTCGAGTGTGGGGCATGACAGACAAAATCTGCAGTCAATAGTGGATGGAACTTCTCTTGGAGTCCAGTAAATCTCTTTCCTTCCAGAGAGCAGAATGAACATGTAACACCAGGAAGGTACGTATTTGCTCAGGAGAAGAAGTTACTTCTTTGACAATTCTATGTTCTACTTAAGAAATACTTCTATACTATTGACTTGATAGCTAAAGAGATCAAATTTTTAGGAAGGAGTGTCCATGGTGGTGTGAGATCAAGGAGTCACTGTCAGTCCCTGCAGAGACTGGGGTCGTCTTGCGCTTCAGAGTGCGGTCATTTGGATAGGTATGATATGGACCATTTGTCACCATCCAATGGTCAAATGAGGACTGTTATTGATCCTGCTTTTCGACCATGTAATTGAAGGAGCCTGTCTGTCGTGGGAAGCCCCAGTGCTGGGGCTTTCTTAAGGCTGTCATACGATGGTTTCTTGGTCCCTTGATTACAAGGGGTATGGATTTGGGACTCATTTCGCTTCTCAGAGATTTGACCTGGCTATTTTATTCAGTGCTGCAGATCATATTCTGCAGTACCCTGTTAGCTCCAGAAAAGCCCTAACATGTCTCTTATTTCAGAGAGGAGGTAAATCCAAATATCCTGGGGCCAAATGAAGATCCAGTAATTGACTTATGCGTCTCAAAGGTTGAGTCTTTCCCTAGAATCTTTGCATCCTTTTTGAGCTACAAAGTTTAAAGTGTTTACAGCCTGTTGTTTGCCTGGTGTCCTCTGAAGCAGTAGAAAAGAGGAGGTCATCCTCATACAGCATTATGGTTACAGGACTGAGTGGAATGCCCCAAGGTGCCACCCAAATCCAGAGTCTGACCAAAAGAGTGAGAACTAAGAATTCTCGAATAAAAACAGCAACAGGTATGTCGCTGAGCTCATGCATCGATCTGGGATAGTCCACTGAAAGGTGACCAAGAACTGGGAACCCTGACTTTCAGAAAAGACGGGCATACTGGCAAACCAGACACCGGATTTATGCTGTCTTAGGGCCCTCCTCCCAGCTGCACTGCTGAAGTCCGCCTTAGAGGGACAGCTGGTCTCCAGGTTTAGGGGCACACGCACAGGCAGCCAGGTCCCATAGCTTCAGCACCACGGATCTGGAGTGCAAGCTTGGGTAGTTTCGTTTTGTTTCCAACGCGTCATCTTGAGGGCGCCGGCTGTCGAGACTTCTGGGAAATGGAGTCCCTGCGAAGGTGGCGCATAGATTCGGGGCCCACAGGCAGAAGATCATCACGCAGGCGCACTGCCTTCCCGATCCCAGGCGGTGTGGACTTACCCGGTACCCAGCCTGCTTGCTGAAGGTGAGGATGTGGGTCTAGGGTTTTCAGATGCCTAGCGGACGCAGCTGCGGAGAAAATGGAACCCTAGGGACTCGGGGAAGGATTCGTGGGCGTGACATGATGTGGCTAGCTTGCTCGTGATTCGTCCCGCCCAGTGTGCTTAGGTTCCTTAGGGCACAAATGCCGCTCCAGGTGTCCTTGTGGGTATGTCCACTGTGTGTCAGAGTCCTGTACTTTCAAGTTGGAGGTCCCTGTCTGCGCCCTGTCTTCCTCCAGTTCCTTCTTTCCGTAATGGGTGCTTCAGTCGTAGGTGGTACCGACCCTGAATCTAGGGGTGTCCAATCCACTCTCACCAGCAGCAGTCCTACCTAGGCTTCTTGAGTGCTGAGATTGCAATGAGTACTAGATACAAACTTAGACTCTGCATTGTGAGAAGGTGAGATGGATTTAGCTAACTTATGCAGAGGAAGTTAGAAGACACAGTAAGTCTCCTGGAAACTCAAGGATTTTAAGTAAAGCTGCAGTGTGTGGGAACTGGAACTCACTTCATCTAGAAACACTGTGAGCACCAGTGTTTCACCACTAAAGTGAGCTATATACATTGTTCCGTCTCCTGGTACCTCTGTTTCCTGGTCCCGGAGGCTACCTCAGTATCTCCTGATATCTTCTTGACTCATCACTTGTATGTTGTCCTGACACTTTAAAATTCTTGTTTACTAAGAAGAATGTCGTCTTTTCATACAAGATCATTTCTGCCAAAGTTTTCTCAACTGGATACTAACTTAGACATACTTGGGGAAAGAGAATCTCAATTGAATTCCCACCATCAGACCGGTCTGTGAGCATGTGTGTGTGAGTGTATTCTTTCTCTCTGTCTCTGTCTCTCCTCTCTCTCTCTTCAAGACAGGGTTTCCTCTCTGTAGCCTTGGCTGTCCTGGAACTCACTATGTAACCCAGAGTGGCCTCGAACTCTGCAAACTCAAGAGATCTGCTTGCCGCCGACTCCCAAGTGATGGGATTAAAGGTGTGTGCCACCATCCCCCAGAGTATGGGGCATTTTCTTCATTATCCATTAGTACTGAAGGACCTAGCCCACTGTGGATGTTGTCATCCCTCGGAAAGTAGATCTGGGCTGTATAAGAAAGTAGCTGGACAAGCCAGTAAGCAGTGTTCTTCTGCGGTCTCTGATTTGGTTTCTGCCTCCTGGTTCCTGCCTAGGTTTCCCTTGGTCATTTGTAAAGTTGTTTATGCTCTAATGTCATTAATCTTGCTGTGTTTTGACTCCTGGGAACAGAGCTCTGCCCTGAAGATAAGGTTACAGCAGACACTGCTGTGCTTTCGATACTCATGGCTTTTGCTCTAAAACTGGAAGGAGTACAGAGTGCTCTTGTACTTCCTCTTTTTTTTTTTTTCTCTTTTGGTGGTGTTGGGAATGAAGGTGACTACATCTCTCACTGATACATGGAGAGGCCTTGCCACGTGGGTCAGAAGACCACAGGACTGGTCTTTCTCATACCTCTCTCCTTCCACACCTTTTCCTCACTAGAATCCTGTTCTTCTCTCCCCGGACAACCATAGGAGGGAATGGCTGCAGTGTCTCCACCTACTAGATGCCAGGTGAGGTGGACATTTCTATTTCTGAAATACTGTTATTAGTTTCCAAAATGTAGGCACTTCTTTCTTTATTGTGAGTGTCTTCCTTTAAGACCTTCCACCCCTAGGCTAATGAAAAGCTCCAAGGTAAGATGACCTTTAGCACTTTGAGCCCACGAGCTTCCCAAAAGCTGACAGAGCAGGGCTGCCTAGAGGAGTCTAGCATCAGTGGTTCCATCCTAACTGTGCCTCTGGCAGCCAGTTGTGGGCTGAGAGTCAGTCCCTGTACGCCAAGGAGTGTTGGGTTAGGCTGGAGTCCAATGGTGTGCTATAAAACACCCAGAGCCTGCCCTGGGGGAGGCGAAACAGACCAGGAAGGCAAGGCTTGTAAGGGAGTGTGGTTGTGTTTGCAGCCTTTTGTGACATTTGAAGATGTGGCCGTGACTTTCACGGATGAAGAGTGGAGGCATCTGCTTCCTGTGCAGAGGGCGCTCTACAAGACTGTGATGCTGGAAAACTATGAGAACATCATCTCACTGGGTAAGGAGTCAGAACTTGTCCCAAAACGTGTGGGTCACAAGGGCAGGGGATGGCCACCTCTTTGACCCCCACCTGAGTTCAGAACCACGTGACAGACGAAAGGGCCAAAGGAGGTGGCTTTAGGTGCTTAGCTGGTGACCCCAGCCCTGGACAGCTGGACTGCCCTGATGTTAACGGCACTGGGAAACCACAGGTCTCCTTGTTCAGCAGCTTGCTTCCACCTGACAAGGCAGTCTGCAGGACAGGGCAGAGCACGTGTGTTGTGGGTAGGGATCTGGCTCCCCAGAGGCAGCCAGCAGAAGAGGTAATGTGTCAGGGTCTCTTGGCACACCAACTGGTGATGACTCAGTTCCATCAGGTAGACAGGAGCCATCTTGGTGAGAGGAGATATCAGTCACTTCATGGAAGACAGAGGAGGACAAAGAAGTGCCCCTGTGGAAAGGAAAAGGTCATCAGAGATGTGCTTGATTTTGAATGTTTGTCTTTTTGTTTTAAATATTTATTTATTTATTATGTATACAGTATTCTGCCTGCAGGCCAGAAGAGGGCACCAGACATCATTACAGATGGTTGTGACCCACCATGTGGTTACTGGGAATTGAACTCAGGACCTTTGGAAGAGCAGGCAATGCTCTTAACCACTGAGCCATCTCTCCAGCCCCCTTGAATGTTTGTCTTAATGACAACCTTAGATACCTATAAAAGGCATTTTGTAATCAGACTTATTTGACAGGTGTGATGTGCGAATTGCACTCCTGGATTTTTGCGGGACCCACCACCAAGCTCCCAAATAAATCACACACAGAGGCTTATTCTTAGTTATGAATGCCCGGCCTTAGCTTGTTTCTTGCCAGATTTCCTTAACTTAAATTATCCCAACTACTTTCTGCCTCTGGGATTTTATCTTTTCCTTACTTCTGTGCATCTTACTTTCCGTCTTACTCCATGACTGCCTGGGTGGCTAGCTCCTGATGTCCTCCTCTCCTTGTTCTCTTCTCCATTTCCTCATTTCTCCTTCTATTTATACACTCTGTCTGCCAGCCCCTTGCCTTGCTATTGACTGTTCAGCTCTTTATTAAGCCATCAGGTGTTTTAGACACACAGCTTCACAGAGTTAAACAAAAGTCACACACCTGAAAATAATCTTCCCCAACAGGGAAAGTAAGAGCTTTTGTTCATGTCAGCTCTTAATGAAGTAAAGCAAAGTCCTTACAGGTAATAAGGAACTCCCAAAAGCTTCCAGAATAAGAGGCTGAGGCCAAGCACAGTGGTTTGTACTTGTAGTCTTGGCCACTCTAGAAGCAGGAGCACACAGATGCAAAATCCAGTAACAGTCACATTCATGTTGCAGGTTTGTATTGAAAAGCCAACATTGGGCTGAGGATGTAGCTAAGTGGTAGAGTATTTTCTAGCATCTGTAAGATCTTTAGTTTAATACATGGACACACACGCACACATCAGCACCTTCTGGATTAGCTTAATCAGGGATATTAATTAGTTAATATCCAAACTGAAAAGATTGTTCAGTTGGTATCAAGGAAGATCCCGAGATTTTGTCAGAGGCTTTGGAGGAGAATAACCCACAGGAAGGGATAGGTGTGGTCACCTGCCAAAAGAGAACCAGCACACACCAGACTGATGTTTCTCAGGCCCAGGAAGAACAAAGATCCCTACCTCCCCTATCTCCCAAGGCAGAACCTTGTCCACAGGGATGTTAAAGCTCAGGTGTTTCCAAGAGTGGGATCTAATTTTGTTCATTTGCCTATAGATATGAGTGGCTCTAGATCCAAAGAATGCAATAGGATTGCCAGTTTATACAACATACCAGGAGATAGTTCCCATAGTATTGTGTGTTAATAGAAAACATTAAAAATAGTAAAATGTGCTGGATGGTGGTGGTACATGCCTTTAATCCCAGTACTCAAGAGGTAGAGGCAGGCCAATCCCTGTAAATTCCTGGCTAGCCTGGACTACAGAGAGTGTTCCAGGACAGGCTCCAAAGCTACAAAGAAACCCTGTCTTAAAAAATGAAAAACAACAACAAGAAAAAGGAAAATTTCTGTAGCTAGGATTTACTATATTATTTATTCATATAATGTGCTATCATATAGCCATTAAACCATTGTAGAAAATCTGTGCTAAATAAAATTAATGTTTTATATTTACTGCATGAAATGAACTTCAGAAAAAAAAAAAACTTCAGTTTATAACTCAGTCGTGTTTCATTATCCAGCTTAGTCCTTATAACATTGCATTCTGTTTCCTGTATTTACCTGGGGGAGATGCATGTGCAATAGCATGCACGAGAAGGGCGGGGACAACTTGAGAGAGCTGGCTCTCTCCTTTAACATGTCAGTTCTAGGGTGTGAACCCAGCTTGGAGGCTTGATTCACCCAATAAGACATCTCCCCAGCCCCCATTATCCAGTCTCTGACAGAATCACATATAAGGTCCTCCCAGTATCAACATTAATGAAAGGCAGGAAATACTAGCAGGAGGCGTGAAAGGTGACTCGTTTTCCTACAGTGAGCACAACCGACTTGTTTCCATGGACACATACTAAGGATGATCAGAAAAATGACAGTGAGTTCCTTCCTTATGCTCTTTCAGTCAGGACGCTCCTTTTTCCTTCTTATCTCCTGTGCCAAAGGCCTCTACCTGCCATTTGTCCGGGATGGAAAGCTTCCCTATGCTGCCTACGAATTGAGGTGGCTTTTGTGGGCTGCTCTGGTGCCTGGTGTTTGCCCTTTCAAGAGCCCCAGTGCTGACCTTCCCCAGAGGTGTCTTTGGTCTGTATTCTGTGTTTCTGAGAGTCTACACTTAGAGGCCAGGATTGAGTTTGGAGTGGTTCAGCATTGTCATCTCAGCAGCCTCCTGCCTTATGCTTTCTCCCTGAGCAGGGCTTCCTGTTCCTCGACCTGACGTGATTCTTCCATTTCTTCAGTTGAAGAGCAGGGCTGAGCCATGGACACAGGGGCTTCATGGATGTGAGGAGAAAGAATGGCCAGACAGTGTCTCTCTAGGTAACCAAGTCTGAACAGAATGGGCAGAGTTTTGTTTGTTTCTGTTCTTGGGTGGACGAATGTTAGGGATCATCTTGTCTCAAAGTCAAGTTGTGCGCCTGCATGTCTGTTTCCTATTGCACATCCGTTCTCTGGTTCCCCCTTCTCCACATTAAAGTAGGACTTACCTGCATTCACCAGCTTGTTTCTCAGGATTGTCACCTAGCCTGTGTACACCACCGCTAATATTTTTATTGGTCTCCCAGGTCTCTGCTCAGCCTACCCTATTGAAGCTATTGGCCAAACTCCCAGAGCCATTCTCCTGTTCTCTAAGAAGTCTGTTTCCACATTCCTTCCCTGCATCCTCCTTTACTCCCCAGCCGTAGGCTCTCCCAGAGTGTAAGCTCTCCGGGAAGTGATGCCCTGTGACCAAGTGTTCCATCTGTCATAGTGCCCCTCTCTTCTGTCATTGTCTCCCAGTCCAGAGAAGAAACTGCATCTGAGTTTTCTCTTTGTTGCAGACTGGGAGCCTAAGCCTAAGATCCTAGATGCTTCAGCAGGAACCCCGAGAGAGAGCCGTAGAAGACAAAGTCCTCTGTGCACTAAACTGGAAGTTCAGACACTAGCAGGTGGGTTGGAACCAGCAAAGGGAAGTCCTGCAGCAGAGACTTGCAGGAAACGTCTTTCCTTGAACAGAAGCTTGCAGCGAAGGCCAGCCCCATCCAGGAAAGCCCTCGCTAAACACCAAGACCAGGAATGTAGTGACTGCGGGAAGACCTTCTTTGACCATTCGTCACTCCTCCGTCACCAGAGGACTCACACTGGAGAGAAGCCCTATGGCTGTCCTGAGTGTGGGAAGGCCTTCAGTCACAGGAGCAGTCTCAGCAGACATCTGATGTTGCACACAGGGGAGAGCCCCTATGAGTGCAGTGCCTGCGGCAAAGCCTTCTTTGACAGGTCATCCCTCACTGTGCATCAGCGGGTGCACACAGGAGAGAGACCTTTCAAATGCAGCGAGTGTGGCAAAGCCTTCTTTGACAGGTCGTACCTTACTCGCCACCAGAGAATCCATACCGGGGAGAGTCCCTATGAATGTCAGCAGTGTGGTAAAGCCTTTAGCCAGAAGAGCATTCTCACTCGGCACCAGCTGATCCACACTGGCAGGAAACCATATAAATGCAGTGAGTGTGGCAAAGCCTTCTTTGACAAATCATCCCTTACTCGCCACCAGAGAATCCATGCCAGGGAGAGTCCCTACGAATGTCAGCAGTGTGGCAAAGCCTTTAGCCAGAAGAGCATTCTCACTCGGCACCAGCTGATCCACACTGGCAGGAAACCATATAAATGCAGTGAGTGCGGAAAAGCGTTCTATGTGGTTTCCTCCCTTAACAGACACCAGAAGGTGCATGCTGGGGAGCCACACCATCAGTGCGACCAGTGTGGCAAAGCTTTCTTCGAACGTTCTTCTCTCACAAAGCACCAGAGGACACACACTAGAGAGAAGCCATATGAGTGCAGCGAGTGTGGGAAGGCCTTCGGCCAGAAGTGCCGGCTCACACTACATCAGAGAGTTCACACAGGGGAGAAGAAACCCTTTGAGTGTAGTGTGTGTGGAAAACAGTTCAGCTTCAAGTCTTCTGTTATTCAGCATCAGAGGCGTTATGCCAAACAAGGGACAGACTGACCAAAGGAGAAGCATTAGCTACACAAAGGGCCTTCCATAAGCGTGCTAGGTCTCCATGTCCTCTACAAACCCAGCATTTGCTCCTCCTGTCTACTGTGGCTGCTGTCCTGTCCACCTCTGCTCCACAGGGTCTGAGCAATCAACATACCTAGTGTGGAGTGCAGAAGCTAAAACCCGAATCCAGATTCAAAATCGTGGGCAGAGCTGGCTGTTGCTCCTGCTCCTTGACCCCAGCACTGTAGAAGGTTGCTGGAGAGAGTGTCAGCAACAGGGTATGGCTTAGGAGGGGAGTCCAAAGACATAACTCTTTGAGAACATAGGCCTGTTGTCTCTGCACTGAACTAGATGCAGGCTATTACAGGAGGGGAATGTCACAATTATGGGAAAACACCATTTTCTCCAGAAGTTTCTATAGTTTTAGTCCCTGTGAAGCCTTTTGGCATACAGACACAGTTGTCTTGTGCCCTAGCATTTAGCCCTCCTGGTAGTAGTAGTAGTGCTAACACTTATTAAGAGCTTATCCTGGGGCAAATACTCAGCAGAGAATTGTAGCAGGGCGAGATTGACTGATCCTCTAACTAGTCCTTTTGTCTCTCACAGATGAGCACCATGAGGTTTGTTCAAGAGATTAAGGAATATATTCTAGGTGACACAAGGTGAAGCCAGGTGTCTTAGTTACTGTTCTTTTACTGTGTGGAGTCATGCTGACCAGAGCAACCTATAAAAGAATTAATTAATTAGTTAGTTAGGGGCTTGCTTCCATTTCCAGTCAGTCTGTGGCAGGGAGCATGACAACAGATAGGTAAGCATGGAGCTGGAGCAGTAGCTGAGAGCTTACACCTGATCCACAGGTAGTTGGCCTAGAGATGGGGAGACACACTGGTCTTGGCATGGGCTTTGGAAAATTCAAAGCCCATCCTCAGTAACACACCTCCTCGAACAAAGCCACACTCGGGCTGCAGAGATGGCCTAGTGGTTAAGAGCATTGGCTGTTCTTCCAGAGGTCATGAGTTTGATTCCTAGCAACCACATGGTGGCTCACAGCCTAATGAGATCTGGTGCCCTCTTCTGATGTGCAGGCATACATGTAGGCAGAACACATTATACATAGTAAACAAATAAAACTTTAAAAAAAAAGATTTATGGGCTGGAGAGATGGCTCAATGGTTAAGAGCATTGCCTGCTCTTCCAAAGGTCCTGAGTTCAATTCCCAGCAACCACATGGTGGCTCACAACCATCTGTAATGGGGTCTGGTGCCCTCTTCTGGCGCAGTCATACACACAGACAGAATATTGTATACATAATGAATAAATAAATATTTAAAAATAAATAAATAAATAAATAAAAGATTTATAAAAACAAAGCCACACTCCTTAATCCTTTCTTAACACTCCACCAAGGGGAAACCAAACATTCAAATACATCTATGAGCTTTGGGCACGATTCATATTCAAATCACCACATTCCAGGCAAGGACATGATCAGCTGGCCCTCATGCTGAGAAACAGGTCCTTTTCCTTTCTGAATTTCACAGCTGAGCACACTGAAGTTCAGACAGATTAGTAACACCGTAGACGGCACAAAGTGAAACCAGGTCTTTAGTACAGGTCTTCCTCCACTGTTTTTATTACAGTGTGTTCTTAAGTTTTGTCTTATAATTTATATACCTGAATTATCTTCTCAGCTGGATTGTAAGCACTTGGAGGTGTGATTTCAAAGGTCTCTGAATCTTTTTTTTTTTTTTTTTTTTTTGGTTTTTCGAGACAGTGTTTCTCTGTGGCTTTGGAGCCTGTCCTGGAACTAACTCTGTAGACCAGGCTGGTCTCGAACTCACAGAGATCCGCCTGCCTCTGCCTCCCGAGTGCTGGGATTAAAGGCGTGCGCCACCACCGCCCGGCTAGGTCTCTGAATCTTACTCAGTGCCTTGCAAACACAGATGCTCAATAAATGTTTATCTAAATGAATACCAAGGTCTCTGTTTTCAAACCTGCTTTCTTATGAGTTTCACAGTCCCACTTGTAGCATTCCTGTGCTTTCCAGTCCCAGCTCTTCCTTCTCCATTGCTCAAGAGACGCCACAAGCTGTGGTACAGTAACAAAGAGGCCTCCAGACAAAGGCCTGTGTCTCCTCTGAAGTGTAGCAATATGTCCATTCAGCCTGTACCACTTGGGACCCACACATCACCATGAAAGAGGAAAAAGCTGAAAGATATTTCTTTCGTCTAGGTGCCATTCTGACCACTTCTAGAGTCAGAATCCACCCCTGAAGGCTAGGAATACAAGCAGGCACCTTGGTATTTGCATAACACTAGAAGCCATGTTTTGCACATCACTTAGCTTGGTCTTTTCACATGGCCCCTTTCAGCCCATTATTTTAGATGTAAAATAGCTCTCTATTGAATAAAATATCTCTAGATATCTAAAATCTTCCTTAATACACTCCCTCATCACCAAACTTAAGGTCCTGCTTGTTTCAGGGTATTTGATCACACTGTGAAGCTCCAAGACTGTGTTAATAAAATTAACCACACACGACTATGAAGGGCTGGAGAAAAACAGTAACAGCCAAAGTACATTCTAGCGAACGGATCGGCCCAGATGCTACACTGACAGCTAACCTAATGTTCTCACAAGAGACGATCCTTGAGTTTGAGCTCCGCGTGTGGCACTCGGCCTCAAAGCCAGAATTGACATCACCCCCTGTACCATAGGTGATGCTTGCTACTTCTGTTCCTCCTCACCTAGTGGGCCAGAGCGGTTTTCCTGGTTGAAAGCAAACTGCAGGTTGCTTCCTATAACTGAAAGACCCTCAGAGTGGTCCTTCCCTCAGGAGGAGACCCCTAACACAGGGAACAGTCGAGACCACTGGCTGTAATTAGCAAGAGGTTTATTGGGTGGGCACAGGTACCTGTGGGTGGCAAAGTCTTTCGGAGGACTTGCGTGCCTGCAGGCTGGGAGAAGGTCTTTTTATAGGAAAAGGGTAGCAAAAGCAGGCATACAGAAGCAAAGCATGGTTACAGGGATCTCATTGGTCAGTTCGAATGAGGCGATGGGTTCATTTAGGGGACAAGTTCCCCGGAGACATGAAGGTCTGATAATAATAACAGACTTGGCCCTATCTAGGGTACATGTAGTTTTTCCCAGAACTGTTCGTTCCCCTCCTAGGCCTGGTATCTGACCACAGATATCCCATTTGACCACCTAGGAGTACTGACTTTACCTTGAACTTATATTTATTTGTGTGAAGGCTTTGCAAAATGGCATTACAGCAGCTAAGCTGGGGTCTTTCATAACCTCAAGCCCTGCGACCCAGAGAGCGCAAGGACAAGCATCCTGTCCGACCCAAATGGGAGACTAGGATCGGGGGCCCAGCGACTTCTCGCCTTCCTTGACCAGGAACTTCGCACACCAGAGAGAAAGCACCCTGCTTGCACGCGCTTACAGTCTGGGTTCCAGCGCTCACTTGCCAATATGCAACACAGTGCTGGGAAACAGCCAGCAATTCGTACAGCCGCCGCCATGCTGGAACAGGAGCAACGACGCTGCCTGAGTCTGGGCCCGCCTTCCCCACTGCCTGCCGCAACAGGCTGTGACCGCGCCTCGTCAGACATTCGTTCTAGGCACAAAGAGAGGTGTTGAGACTCGAGGATCATCGTTCAGCGCACAAGGGGGCCGAGAAATTGTCCACACGGAACAAGAGGGAAATTAAGTCAGGTTCAGCAACGGACAGCTTCTCAGGGGTCCTCGCGCTAGGACCCAAGGCAGGAGCATGGAGAGGGCGTGGCTAACTCTATATCTTATATTACTAAGTAATGGCCAAATCTTTCAGGTCCAATCCAGGATTGGAGAGTCTTTGGAAAGCCCATTCTGCTGATCCAGGAAAAAGTCTGGGAACGAATTCAGGGAGTGAAGGAAAGAAAGTTTAGGAAGTTCATACATCATTCCAGGAAAGACCTAAAGTTTATTAAACTTTACGTTGCCTTTGATTTCAGACTCATTTTGTATTCGTGGTAGAGGTTGTATAAACACAGGGCCAGCCCTAGGCCATGGTTTTTATCTCTCCTGGTCATGGCTTTACACTATCCCTGCTTGCCCAAATGAACCACATATGATGGTCCTGGACTCTTCCTCTGAAAGGTGAGCCTCTGGCAAACTGTTTCTAGCCTGCCCTGGGTACAGTATTTTGCCAAGGCAATAGAGTAATGCAGGCTTTCGACATTAACGTCTTCAGTTATCCTCCAAGGCTTCTGCCTTTCCTGAGGGGAATGGCTGTCACGCACGTATTGGCCACCTAATATCTTGGTGATGATTTGAAACACCCAGAGATCCTGGGAGAGTCCAAATGGCGGCTGATTGCTTGTGAGAGTGCCTTGGCTGCTTCTCAGGCATTTTCGGCATGGACTGGGAAAAGGCTTCAGTTCGTTCAGTGACGGTATCCATGAAGACCAAGAGGCATTTGAAGATTTGACAGGTGGGGAGCTCAAGGAACTACACCTTCCAAATCTGTCTTAGTGAAGAGGCCATGCCTGTGGGTGGTTACAAAAAGAGATCTTTCTGAAGCACATGGAGCCCCTGGGAACTCAGGAAAAGACTGACAGAGCCCCTTTCCTGAGAATAGGTGATTGTGTGTTTCTCCTAACCTTGTCTGACCGGCGAATCACGGAGCTACTTTACAAGCTTCTATTAAGTACTTGGAGAATATAGTTGATCTGTGTGCGGCCATCCTTCAGGATGACAGAGGAATCCTTTCACACTTGCCTTCTCCACTGCCTTAGGGACAGACTGACGCTTACAGAGTATCCATCAGGTTGATAGAGGCAAAAGGAGTCAACAAAAATTAGGCAGCAGGGCTTTAAGCTTGGCAGTCTAGTGACCAATTTATTCCCTCCTTTGACAAATGATTCATCCCTTTGGTGTCCCCTGTAGCAGATATGGAAACACTGGAGAGGTTTCGAGTGTGGGGCATGACAGACAAAATCTGCAGTCAATAGTGGATGGAACTTCTCTTGGAGTCCAGTAAATCTCTTTCCTTCCAGAGAGCAGAATGAACATGTAACACCAGGAAGGTACGTATTTGCTCAGGAGAAGAAGTTACTTCTTTGACAATTCTATGTTCTACTTAAGAAATACTTCTATACTATTGACTTGATAGCTAAAGAGATCAAATTTTTAGGAAGGAGTGTCCATGGTGGTGTGAGATCAAGGAGTCACTGTCAGTCCCTGCAGAGACTGGGGTCGTCTTGCGCTTCAGAGTGCGGTCATTTGGATAGGTATGATATGGACCATTTGTCACCATCCAATGGTCAAATGAGGACTGTTATTGATCCTGCTTTTCGACCATGTAATTGAAGGAGCCTGTCTGTCGTGGGAAGCCCCAGTGCTGGGGCTATCTTAAGGCTATCATAAGATGGTTTCTTGGTCCCTTGATTACAAGGGGTACGGATTTGGGACTCATTTCGCTTCTCAGAGATTTGACCTGGCTATTTTATTCAGTGCTGCAGATCATATTCTGCAGTACCCTGTTAGCTCCAGAAAAGCCCTAACATGTCTCTTATTTCAGAGAGGAGGTAAATCCAAATATCCTGGGGCCAAATGAAGATCCAGTAATTGACTTACGCGTCTCAAAGGTTGAGTCTTTCCCTAGAATCTTTGCATCCTTTTTGAGCTACAAAGTTTAAAGTGTTTACAGCCTGTTGTTTGCCTGGTGTCCTCTGAAGCAGTAGAAAGGAGGAGGTCATCCTCATACAGCATTATGGTTACAGAACTGAGGGGAATGCCCCAAGGTGCCACCCAAATCCAGAGTCTGACCAAAAGAGTGAGAACTAAGAATTCTCGAATAAAAACAGCAACAGGTATGTCGCTGAGCTCATGCATCGATCTGGGATAGTCCACTGAAAGGTGACCAAGAACTGGGAACCCTGACTTTCAGAAAAGACGGGCATGCTGGCAAACCAGCACCGGATTTATGCTGTCTTAGGGCCCTCCTCCCAGCTGCACTGCTGAAGTCCGCCTTAGAGGGACAGCTGGTCTCCAGGTTTAGGAGCACACACACAGGCAGCCAGGTCCCACAGCTTCAGTACCTCGGATCTGGAGTGCAAGCTTGGGTAGTTTCGTTTTGTTTCCAACGCGTCATCTTGAGGGCGCCGGCTGTCGAGACTTCTGGGAAATGGAGTCCCTGCGAAGGTGGCGCATTGATTCGGGGCCCATAGGCGGAAGACCGTCACGCAGGCGCACTGCCTTCCCGATCCCAGTCAGTGTGGCCTTACCCGGTACCCAGCGCGCTTACGGAAGGTGAGGACTGTGGGTCTAGGTCATCGAGACGACGAATGGACGCAGCTGCGGAGAGAAGGGAACCCTAGGGACTTGGGGGAGGATTCGTGGGCGTGACCTGGTGTGGCTAGCTTGCTCGTGATTCGTCCCGCCCAGTGTGCTTAGGTTCCTTAGGGCACAGACGCAGCTCCAGGTGTCCTTGTGGGTATGACCACTGTGTGTCAGAGTCCTGTACTTTGGAGGTCCCTGTCTGCGCCCTGTCTTCCTCCAGTTTCTTCTTTCCGTAATGGGTGCTTCATGAATGTAGGTGGTTACCGACCCTGAATCTAGGGGTGTCCACTCCACTCTCACAGTCCCCCAGATAACGTCTCATGTTGCATCTTTCGTTCCCTATCCTCATCCTGCGCAGGAATGTCCTGGTGCGAGAGTGTTCGTGGAGGAAGTCGGATTTGAGGTGAATTAAACCCCAAGGGAAATGCCAGATGGCTTTAGGCAGATTTGAGATGATTTTAATGAGAGTGCTCTGTCAAGGAGTAGTGGGAAATAAGGGTAAAGGAACTATGCGGACGCCAGACAAGCACCCCACCAAGCAGGGTATTGTGCGTTCTTAAATTAGATCAACATGAATGAAAATTTGGGGGAACAATTCTTGAGGTAACATTCGGACCATCACAAAGTCGTACTTCCCACCTTAAGACCCATCACCGACAGCCAGCATCTGTCTAGACGCCTGTGTTGAGCAGCTGTCTGTTACACGGCTGAAGCTGCTTGCAGTTTACCAGTGATCTTTCCCCTGGGTTTTTCTGTTGTTGTTGTGGTGTCAAGGCCACCCTCGACCCTCAAGGATGACGCGACCACCAGAGCTCTTCTCACTGCAGTTTATTCCAGGACTTTATTCACTTTCTCTCTTCCTTCCTCTCTCTCTTTTTCCTCTCTCCCTCTCTCCCCCCTCCCTTTCTTCTCTCTCCTCCCTCTCTCTCCTTCTTCTCCTCCCTCTCTTTTTTCTCTCTCCTCTTTCTTTTTCTCTCCTCTCTCTTTGACCTCTCTCCTTCCTTCCTTTCTCTCTCCTCCGGGCAAACCTCTCTCTTTCCCTTAAGTAGGCATGGGCTGCCAACCCTGAACTGCCAGGTGGGCACTGCCCATAGGTTCACGCATATGCAGGCAGCTGATAATCATTGCGTGATCATAGCATAGGTCAGGCCTTAGCCATCTCAGGAGTTGATTATACATCTCCATCAGGTGTGACACCACGCAGCTCGCTACATTGTTGTTGTTTGATTGATTGATTGTTTACCTTTGTTGCATTTAAGATGTGGTCTTGTTTTGTAGCTTACCCTAGTGATAAGCCTGTAGTCCTCCTGCCTCAGCCCGCCAAGTGCTGGCATTACAGGTGTATGTCGCCATACCTATGTTTTCCGTGAAACTTCAGTCATGCATATCAAGCTTCCCAAAATATTGGGATGTGTTACAGGATTTTCTATTTTATTCTAAAGATCTGCTTAACTTTGTGGCTAACTTCCAATGAAAGTAAATTATAATGTAGAATTTAAACCTTCCAGGCAGACATTTTCAAATTCTACCTCAGCCTTTTACAAAGCCTGGATGTCCTACTGTACCTCTCTTCTTGATGTGGAATTAAATTATCTCTATATGAGGGAAGAAGTAAATTATCCTGATTAAAAGCACCTAGTAAGAGTCTCATGAAAGCAAGGGCTCAGCAATACAAGTTAGGGTGATGTTAATGGTGCTCCATTGTGTGTCTAGCCTCTAGGCAATAAATTATTTAACTAAGTGTCCTGCTGTAAATGCTTAATAGAGTTCAAATTTTAGTTCCATTTTTTAAAGATTAAATAGGATCATTTGTGTACCGCTTAAGTTGGGAGAGTGATAACCTTGAATAAAGATGATGTTTTGGTGATGATGGTTAATTAAAAGCTTTGTAAGTCTTCTCTCATATTTCTAGAATAAATTCCTAGAGGATACTGGCCAGTCTGAGAGTGTCTGTGTTTGAAAGTCCTTGGGTCACAATGATCTTTCTAATGTGCATATCCAATGAGGACACAACTATGCTTAACACCCCCCCCACACACACACACACACAGCTCCTTTTGATGTAGTTTGACCTCTACTGGTTTCTCCAGGCTGATCTTTTCTCCAGCGTTGCTCATGTTCTTATCTAATATCTGTAGTAATCCTTTATGTGATAGGATCTGCCTATTATTTCTACTCAGGCTTTCCCATGTTTATAATGTTGCTCATCCTTCACATCACAACTCAGATCCCAGTTGTGCCAAGAGCACTGCAGCCTTTCCCCCTCCGTCCTTCCCTGGGCGAGGGGAGCCTCCTCAAAGCCCTGCCAGCCTGCCCTGTATCTCTCTTTTAGGCACTATCCTGTAGTAAATGTTACTTTGTTTATTTATTCTGTGTATAAAGCTGTTGCCCCTGGAGGTCAGGGAAAGGGTCTTGCAGGGTTTGTGCTTGATGTGGTTGGTACTAAATCAGTGCTGATAAGGTAAATGCTTGAGTCACAAGGAGCAGTGACATAGTGACTGCAATAATGTGCTCAGTGAGCCACAGATGCACATTTTCTCCTCCTTCCCTGAAGCACACGTACTGTCTCTCCACCCACCAGGAGTTCCTTAATTGCTTGCTTTCGCTGTTATTGTTAAACTTTTTTTAGGGGAAACAATTGAGGTGGTGTTTCCTGTGTAGCTTGGCCCAGCCTTGAAGTCAGTAGTAGTCTTGACTGACCCCGAACTTGCAGCAGTCCACCTTAAGTGCGGATCCGTACCAGATACAAATTTAGACTCTGCATTGTGAGAAGGTGAGATGCATTTAGCTAACTTATGCAAAGGGAGTTAGAAGACAATGAGTCTCCTGGAAACTCAAGGATAAGTAAAGCTGCAGTGTGTGGGAACTGGAACTCACTTCATCTAGAAACACTGTGAGCACCAGTGTTTCACCACTAAAGTGAGCTACATCCATTGGTTCTGTCTCCTGGTACCTCTGCTCCCTGGTCCCGGAGGCTACTTCAGTATCTCCTGATATCTTCTTTTTTTTTTTAAATATTTATTTATTTATTATGTATACAATATTCTGTCTGCGTGTATTCCTATAGGCCAGAAGAGGGCGCCAGACCTCTTTACAGATGGTTGTGAGCCACCATATGGTTGCTGGGAATTGAACTCAGGACCTTTGGAAGAGCAGGCAATGCTCTTAACCGCTGAGCCATCTCTCCAGCCCCTCCTGATATCTTCTTGACTCATCACTTGTATGTTGTCCTGACGCTTTAAATTCACGTTCACTAAGAAGGATGTCGTCTTTTCATACAAGACCATTTCTGCCAAAGTTTTCTCAACTGGATACAAACTTAGACATGCTTGGGAAAAGAGAATATCAATTGAATTCCCACCATCAGCCTGTGAGCATGAGCATGTTTATGTGGGGCTGTATTCTATTCTCTCTCTCTCTCTCTCTCTCTCTCTGTTTCTCTCTTTCTCTGTCTCTCTTCGAAACAGGGTTTCCTCTCTGTTGCCATTGCTGTCCTGGAACTCACTATGTAGCCCAGGCTGGCCTTGAACTCTGCAAACTCATAGAGATCTGCTTGCCCCAGACTCTCAAGTGATGGGATTAAAGGCATGTGCCATCGCCCAGAGTAAGGGGCATTTTCTTAATTGCCCATTCATACAGGAGGGTCTAGCCCACTGTGGATATTGCCATCCCTGTATATCTGGGCTGTATAAGAAAGTAGTCGAGGAAAAGCAAAACCCAGGATAGCCAAAACAATCCTGTACAATAAAAGAACTTCTGGAGGCATCACAATCCCTGATTTCAAACTCTACTACAGAGCTACAGTACTGAAAACATCCTGGTATTGGCAGAAGAACAGACAGGAGGACCAATGGAATTGAATAGAGGACTCGGATATTAATCCACACTTCTTCGAACACCTGATTTTTGATAAAGAAGCAAAAAATATCAAATGAAAAAAAGAAAGCATATTTAACAAGTGGTGCTGACATAACTGGATATCAACATGTACAAGAATGAAAATAGACCCACATCTATCACCATGCACAAAACTCAAGTCCAAATGGATCAAAGATCTCAACATAAAGCCAGCCACATTGAACCTTATAAAAGAAGACGTGAGAAGTACACTTGAACGCATTGGCACAGGAGACCACTTCCTAAATAGAACCCCAGCAGCACAGACACAGAGAAACAATTAATAAATGGGACCTCCTGAAACTGAAAAGCTTCTGTAAATTAAAGGATACGGTCAACAAGACAAAACAGCAGCCTAGAGAATGGGTAAAGATCTTCACCAACCCCACATCAGACAGAGGTCTGATCTCCAAAATACACAAAGAATTCAAATTGGACACCAAAAGAACACATAATCCAATAAAAAAAAATGGGATACAGACCTAAAGAGAGAACCCTCAACAGAGGAATCTAAAATGGCTGAAAGACACTTAAGGAAATTCTCAACTTCCTTAGTCATCAGAGAAATGCAAATCAAAACAACTCTGAGATTCCATCTTACACTTGTAAGAATGGCCAAGATCAAAAACACTGATGACAACTTATGCTGGAGAGGTTGTGGGGAAAAGGGAACACTTCTGCATTGCTGGTGGGAATGCAAGCTGGTACAACCCCTTTGGATGTCAGTGTGGTGATTTCTCAGAAAATTAGGAAACAACCTTCCTCAAGACCCAGCTATACCACTTTTGGGTATATATCCAAAGGATGCTCAATCGTGCCACAAGGACATGTGCTCAACTAAGTTCATAGCAGCTTTGTTTGTCATTGCCAGAACCTGGAAACAACCTAAATGTCCCTCGACTGAAGAATGGATAAGGAAAGTGTGGTACATTTACACAATGGAATACTACACAGCAGAAAAAAATAATGACACCTTGAATTTTGCAGAAAAATGGATGGAGAGAGAAAAGTAACCCAGACACAGAAAGACAGTTATCACATGTACTCACTCATAGGTGGTTTTTAAACATAAAGCAGAGAAAATCATCCTACAAACCAAAATCCCAAGAATTTAGACAACAATGAGGACACTAAGAGAGACTTACATAGATCTAATCTACATGGGAGGTAGAAAGTAGAAAAAGACAAGATCTCCTGAGTAAATTGGGAGCATGGGGACCTTGAGGAAGGGTTGTAGGGGAGAGGGGAGGAGCAGGGAGGGGAGCAAAGAAAAATGTAGAGCTCAATAAATATCAATAATAAAAAAAAGAAAGTAGCTGAGCAAGCCAGTGATGAGTTATCTTCTACAGTCTCTGATTTGGTGTCTGCCTCCTGGCTCCTGCCTAGGTTTCCCTTGGTCATTTGTAAAGTTGTTTATGGTTTAAGTTCATTAACTCTTACTGTGCTCTGACTCCTGGGAACAGAGCTCTGCCCTGAAGATAACAGCACAACAGACACTGCTGTGCTTTTGATATTCATGGCATGGCTTTTTGCTCTAACTCTGAAAGGAACATGGAGTGTTCTTATGATGGTGTTGGGAATGAAGGTAGCTACGTCTCTCACTGATACATAGAGAGGCCTTGCCACGTGGGTCAGAAGACCACAGGACTGGTCTTTCTCATACCTCTCTCCTTCCACACTATTTCCTCACTAGAATCCTGTTCTTCCCTCGCAGGACACCATAGGAGGGAATGGCTGCAGTGTCTCCACCTACTAGATGCCAGGTGAGGTGGACATTTCTATTTCTGAAATACTGTTATTAGTTTCCAAAATGTAGGCACTTCTTTCTTCATCCTGAGTGTCTTCCTTTAAGACCTTCCACCCCTAGGCTAATGAAGGGCTCCAAGGTAAGATGACCTTTAGCACTTTGAGCCCATGAGCTTACAAAAGCTGACAGAGCAGGGCTGCCTGGAGGAATCTAGCATCAGTGGTTCCGTCCTAACTGTGCCTCTGGCAGCCAGTTGTGGGCTGAGAGTCAGTCCCTGTACGCCAAGGAGTGTTGGGTTAGGCTGGAGTCCATGGTGTGCTATAAAACACCCAGAGCCTGCCCCGGAAGAGACGAAACAGACCAGGAAGGCAAGGCTTGTAAGGGTGTGGTTGTGTTTGCAGCCTTCTGTGACATTTGAGGATGTGGCCGTGACTTTCACGGATGAAGAGTGGAGGCATCTGCTTCCTGTGCAGAGGGCGCTCTACAAGACTGTGATGCTGGAAAACTATGAGAACATCATCTCACTGGGTAAGGAGTCAGAACTTGTCCCAAAACGTGTGGGTCACAAGGGCAGGGGATGGCCACCTCTTTGACCCCCACCTGAGTTCAGAACCACGTGACAGACGAAAGGGCCAAAGGAGGTGGCTTTAGGTGCTTAGCTGGTGACCCCAGCCCTGGACAGCTGGACTGCCCTGATGTTAACGGCACTGGGAAACCACAGGTCTCCTTGCTCAGCAGCTTGCTTCCACCTGACAAGGCAGTCTGCAGGACAGGGCAGAGCACGTGTGTTGTGGGTAGGGATCTGGCTCCCCAGAGGCAGCCAGCAGAAGAGGTAATGTGTCAGGGTCTCTTGGCACACCAACTGGTGATGACTCAGTTCCATCAGGTAGACAGGAGCCATCTTGGTGAGAGGAGATATCGATCACTTCATGGAAGACGGATGAGGACAAAGAAGTGCCCCTGTGGAAAGGAAAAGGTCATCAGAGATGTGCTTGATTTTGAATGTTTGTCTTTTTGTTTTAAATATTTATTTATTTATTATGTATACAGTATTCTGCCTGCAGGCCAGAAGAGGGCACCAGACATCATTACAGATGGTTGTGACCCACCATGTGGTTACTGGGAATTGAACTCAGGACCTTTGGAAGAGCAGGCAATGCTCTTAACCACTGAGCCATCTCTCCAGCCCCCTTGAATGTTTGTCTTAATGACAACCTTAGATACCTATAAAAGGCATTTTGTAATCAGACTTATTTGACAGGTGTGATGTGCGAATTGCACTCCTGGATTTTTGCGGGACCCACCACCAAGCTCCCAAATAAATCACACACAGAGGCTTATTCTTAGTTATGAATGCCCGGCCTTAGCTTGTTTCTTGCCAGATTTCCTTAACTTAAATTATCCCAACTACTTTCTGCCTCTGGGATTTTATCTTTTCCTTACTTCTGTGCATCTTACTTTCCGTCTTACTCCATGACTGCCTGGGTGGCTAGCTCCTGATGTCCTCCTCTCCTTGTTCTCTTCTCCATTTCCTCATTTCTCCTTCTATTTATACACTCTGTCTGCCAGCCCCTTGCCTTGCTATTGACTGTTCAGCTCTTTATTAAGCCATCAGGTGTTTTAGACACACAGCTTCACAGAGTTAAACAAAAGTCACACACCTGAAAATAATCTTCCCCAACAGGGAAAGTAAGAGCTTTTGTTCATGTCAGCTCTTAATGAAGTAAAGCAAAGTCCTTACAGGTAATAAGGAACACCCAAAAGCTTCCAGAATAAGAGGCTGAGGCCAAGCACAGTGGTTTGTACTTGTAGTCTTGGCCACTCTAGAAGCAGGGGCACACAGATGCAAAAGCCAGTAACAGTCACATTCATGTTGCAGGTTTGTATTGAAAAGCCAACATTGGACTGAGGATGTAGCTAAGTGGTAGAGTATTTTCTAGCATCTGTAAGATCTTTAGTTTAATACATGGACACACACGCACACATCAGCACCTTCTGGATTAGCTTAATCAGGGATGTTAATTAGTTAATATCCAAACTGAAAAGATTGTTCAGTTGGCATCAAGGAAGATCCTGAGACTTTTTCGGGCTTTGGAAGAGAAGAAGCCACAGGAAAGGATGGGCGTGGTCACCTGCCAAAAGAGAACCAGCAAACACTGGACTGATGTTTCTCAGGCCCAGGAAGAACAAAGATCCTTACCTCCCCTATCTCCCAAGGCAGAACCTTGTCCACGGGGATGTTAGATAGAGCTCCGTGTTTCCAAGAGTGTGATATAATTTTGTTCATTTGGCTATAGATATGAGTGGCTCTAGAAATTGATCCAAAGAATGTAATAAGGATTGCCGGTTCATATAGCATACCAGGAGATAGTTCCCATAGTATTGTGTGTTAATAGCAAAACATTAAAAATAGTAAAATGTGCTGGATGGTGGTGCCACATACCTTTAATCCCAGCACTGGAACAGAGGAGACGGGTGGAGTTCTGTGAGTTCTAGGCCAGCCTGGACTACAGAGAGAGTTCCAGGGCAGGCTCTAAAGCTACAAAGAAACCCTGTCTTTAAATAAAATAAATAAAGGACAGTCTGTCGGTAGGAATTTACTAAGTCATTTGTCCATATAATGTGCTAGACTATAGCTATTAAAACATTGTAGAAAATCTGTGCTAAATAAAATTAATGGTCTAAATTTACTGCATGAAATGAACTTCAGTTTGCAACTCAGTAGTGTTTCATTATCCAGCTTGGTTCTTATAACATTTCATTCCATTTTTTCTGTATTTACCTGGGGGAGATGCATGTGCAATAGCATGCATGTGGGGGGGGGACAACTTGAGGGAGCTGGCTCTCTCCTTTAACACGTGGGTTTTAGGGCGTGAACCCAGCTTAGCAGGCTTGATTCACCCAGTCCCTCCCCCCCCATTATCCAGTCTCTTACAGAATCAAATGTAAGGTCCTCCCAGCATCAAAATTAAGTACACACAAGAAATACTAGCAGTAGGCATGAAAGATTTCCTCCAGTGAGCACAACCGACTTGTTCCCACGAAAGCATTCTACTGAGGATGAGCAGACAGATGACAGTGAGTTCCCTCCTTATGCTCTTTCAGGCAGGACGCTCCTTTTTCCTTCTCATTTCGTGAGCCAAAGGCCTCCATCCTGCCAGTGTCCAGACGGAAAGCTTCCCTATGCTGCCTATGAATTGATGTGGCTTTTGTGGGCTGCTCTGGTGCCTGGTGTTTGCCCTTTCAAGAGCCCCAGTGCTGACCTTCCCCAGAGGTGTCTTTGGTCTGTATTCTGTGTTTCTGAGAGTCTATACTTAGAGGCCAGGATTGAGTTTGGAGTGGTTCAGCATTGTCATCTCAGCAGCCTCCTGCCTTATGCTTTCTCCCTGAGCAGGGCTTCCTGTTCCTCGACCTGACGTGATTCTTCCATTTCTTCAGTTGAAGAGCAGGGCCGAGCCATGGACACAGGGGCTTCATGGATGTGAGGAGAAAGAATGGCCAGACAGTGTCTCTCTAGGTAACCAAATCTGAACAGAATGGGCAGAGTTTTGTTTGTTTCTGTTCTTGGGTGGACGAATGTTAGGGATCATCCTTGTCTCAAAGTCAAGTTGTGCGCCTGCATGTCTGTTTCCTATTGCACATCCGTTCTCTGGTTCCCCCTTCTCCACATTAAAGTAGGACTTACCTGCATTCACCAGCTTGTTTCTCAGGATTGTCACCTAGCCTGTGTACACCGCTAATATTTTTATTGGTCTCCCAGGTCTCTGCTCAGCCTACCCTATTGAAGCTATTGGCCCCACTCCCAGAGCCATTCTCCTGTTCTCTAAGAAGTCTGTTTCCACATTCCTTCCCTGCATCCTCCTTTACTCCCCAGCCGTAGGCTCTCCCAGAGTGTAAGCTCTCCGGGAAGTGATGCCCTGTGACCAAGTGTTCCATCTGTCATAGTGCCCCTCTCTTCTGTCATTGTCTCCCAGTCCAGAGAAGAAACTGCATCTGAGTTTTCTCTTTGTTGCAGACTGGGAGCCTAAGCCTGAGATCCTAAATGCTTCAGCAGGAACCCCGAGAGAGAGCCGTAGAAGACAAAGTCCTCTGTGCACTAAACTGGAAGTTCAGACACTAGCAGGTGGGTTGGAACCAGCAAAGGGAAGTCCTGCAGCAGAGACTTGCAAGAAACGTCTTTCCTTGAACAGAAGCTTGCAGCGAAGGCCAGCCCTATCCAGGAAAGCCCTCGCTAAACACCAAGACCAGGAATGTAGTGACTGCGGGAAGACCTTCTTTGACCATTCGTCACTCCTCCGTCACCAGAGGACTCACACTGGAGAGAAGCCCTATGGCTGTCCTGAGTGTGGGAAGGCCTTCAGTCACAGGACCAGTCTCAGCAGACATCTGATGTCACACACAGGGGAGAGCCCCTATGAGTGCAGCGCCTGCGGCAAAGCCTTCTTTGACAGGTCATCCCTCACTGTGCATCAGCGGGTGCACACGGGAGAGAAACCTTTCAAATGCAGCGAGTGTGGCAAAGCCTTCTTTGACAGGTCATCCCTTACTCGCCACCAGAGAATCCATACCGGGGAGAGTCCCTATGAATGTCAGCAGTGTGGCAAAGCCTTTAGCCAGAAGAGCATTCTCACTCGGCACCAGCTGATCCACACTGGCAGGAAACCATATAAATGCAGTGAGTGCGGAAGAGCGTTCTACGGGGTTTCCTCCCTTAACAGACACCAGAAGGCGCATGCTGGGGAGCCACACCATCAGTGCGACCAGTGTGGCAAAGCTTTCTTCGAACGTTCTTCTCTCACAAAGCACCAAAGGATACACACTGGAGAGAAGCCATATGAGTGCAGCGAGTGTGGGAAGGCCTTTAGCCAGAAGTGCCGGCTCACACTACATCAGAGAGTTCACACAGGGGAGAAACCCTTTGAGTGTAGTGTGTGTGGAAAAGAGTTCAGCTTCAAGTCTTCAGTTATTCAGCATCAGAGACGTTATGCCAAACAAGGGACAGACTGACCAAAGGAGAAGCATTAGCTACACAAAGGGCCTTCCATAAGTGTGCTAGGTCTCCATGTCCTCTACAAACCCTGCATTTGCTCCTTCTGTCTACTGTGGCTGCTGTCCTGTCCACCTCTGCTCCACAGGGTCTGAGTAGTCAACATACCTGCTGTGCTACAGAAAGAACTAGTGTGGCGTGCAGAAGCTAAAACCCGAATCTAGATTCAAAATCGTGGGCAGAACTTGCTGTAGCTCAGTGCTAGAATAGCGCCTAGTATACACGAGGCCCTGCTCCTCGACCCCAGCATGGCAGAATGTAGTTGGAGAGACTGTCAGCCACAGGATAAATGTTAGGAGGGGAACCCCAAGACATAACTCTATGAGAACATAGGCCCGTTGTCACTGCACTGAACTAGATGCAGGCTATTACAGGAGGGGAATATCACAATTATAGGAAAACACCATTTTCTCTAGAAGTTTCTATAGTTTTAGTCTTTGTGAAGCTTTTTGGCCTGCATACCTAGTTGTCTTTTGCCCTAGCATTTAGCCCTCCTGGTAGTAGTAGTAGTGCTAACACTTATTAAGAGCTTATCCTGGGGCAAATACTCAGCAGAGAATTGTAGCAAGGCAAGATTGACTGATCCTCTAACTAGTCCTTTTGTCTCTCACAGATGAGCACCATGAGGTTTGTTCAAGAGATTAAGGAATATATTCTAGGTGACACAAGGTGAAGCCAGGTGTCTTAGTTACTGTCCTATTACTGTGTAGAGTCATACTGACCAGAGCAACCTATAAAATTATTAATTAATTAATTAATTAATTATGGGCTTGCTTCCATTTCCAGAGAGTGAGTCTGTGGCAGGGAGCATGACAACAGATAGGAGAGCATGGAGCTGGAGCAGTAGCTGAGAGCTTACATCTGATCCACAGGTAGTTGGCCTAGAGATGGGGAGACACAGACAGACACACTGGTCTTGGCATGGGCTTTGGAAAATTCAAAGCTCATCTCCAGTAACACACCTCCTCGAACAAAGCCACACCCAGGCTACAGAGATGGCCTAGTGGTTAAGAGCATTGGCTGTTCTTCCAGAGGTCATTGGGAGTTTCATTCCTAGCAACCACATGGTGGCTCACAGCCTTCTGTAATGAGATCTGGTGCCCTCTTCTGGTGTGCAGGCATACATGCAGGCAGAACACATTATACATAGTAAATAAATGAATCTTTAAAAGAAAGATTTATAAACACAAAGCCACATCCTTTCTAAATGTCCCTAAATTTCTAATCCCTAATCTTTTCTAAACACTCCACCAAGTGGAAACCAAACATTCAAATACACCTATGAGCTTTGGGCACGATTCTCATTCAAATCACCACATTCCAGGCAAGGACATGATCAGCTGGCCCTCATGCTGAGAAACAGGTTTTTTTCCTTTCTGAATTTTACAGCTGAGCACACTGAAGTTCAGACAGATTAGTAACACCGTAGACGGCACAAGGTGAAACAGGGCTTTAGTACGGGTCTCCCTTCAATGTGTCTACTACAATGTGTTCTTAAATTTTGTCTCATAATTTATATACCTGAATTATCTTCTCAGCTGGATTGTAAGCACTTAGAAGTGTGATTTCAAAGGTCTCTGAATCTTACTCAGTGCCTTGCAAACACAGATGCTCAATAAATGTTTATCTAAATGAATAATACCAAGGTCTCTGTTTTCAAACCTGCTTTCTCGTGAGTTTCACAGTCCCACCTGTAGCATTCCTGTGCTCCCCAGTCCCAGCTCTTCCTTCTCCATTGCTCAAGAGACGCCACAAGCTGTGGTACAGTAACGAAGACGCCTCCAGACAAAGGCCTGTGTCACCTCTGATGTGTAGCAATCTGTCCATTCAGCCTGTACCACTTGGGACCCACACATCACCATGAAGAAGGAACATTGGCAGGGACTGGTGGGGACAGAGCCTGGGCCTCTGGAAGGTTAAGCGTGCACTCTGCCATAGAGCTACACCCATAGTGCCTCTGAGTTTTTATCTGTTTTAAAGTTCCATTTTAATCCATCTGTGGGTGTTTGGTAGACATACCCATGACGTGTTCTCAAATACAGCTGCCCTCATCTACCAGGATGTGTTCCAAGATGTTATGAGCACAAAGCCTCATGTAGTACCCTATCTTAGGCACATTATTATTATAACTTTTCTTTAGCATATGTCAATCCTTGATCTTTATCCCTGGAGCCATTATCTTTTCTTTTTTAAATTGAGCATATTTAAGTGCAATCTTTTCTCATTTTACATAGCTATCCCCATTTTCACTCCCTTCCTCCCACCCCACCCTCTCACCCCACTACCACATCCACTCCTCAGGAAGGATAAGGCTTCTCATGGGGCAACAACAAAAGACTGACACTTCATTTCCAGGCAAGACCAAGGCCCCCTCCCCATATTTAGACTGAGTAAGGTATCCCTCCAAAGAGCGTGTGCTCCGAGACGCCAGTTCAAGCACTAGGAGTAAATCCTGGTACCACTGCCAGTGGCCCCACAGACTGTCCAAGCCTCTCAACTGTCCCCCACATTCAGTGGGCCTAGTTTGGTCTATGCAGGTTCCTCCTATCAGTCCAGAATCAGTGAGCTCTCACTAGCTGAGGTCAGCTATTTCTGTGCGTGTCACCATCATAGTCTTGACCACGTGGCTCATATTATCGTTCCTTCCTCTCTTGGACTGGACTCTGGTAGCTCGGCCCAGTGCTTGGCTGGTGATCTCTGTATCTGCTTCCATCAGTTGCTGGATGAAGGGTCTATGATGACAATTAAGGTAGTCACCAATCTGATTACAGGGGAAGGTCAGTTTAGGCATCTTCTTCACTGTTGCTTAGAGCCTTAGCTGGGATTTCCCTGTGGATTCCTGGAAATATCCCTAGTGCTAAGTTCAGAGGTTTTTATATAAAAAGGCAATAGTTTAGATAAAAGATTTCTGTAAGTGTGTCATTAGCTCGCCATTACAGCAACCCAAACTGGAAATGGCCCAAATGCCCATCACAGCATAATAGAAAACAAATTGCAGTGTGTTCATGCAGTGGGCTGTTAGTCAACAATAAAGGAATGAAACACCTTGCCGATCCAGAGAAAGATCCAGAGCCCGCAGCACAATGCTACATGGCTCCCATCACGGGATCCCTCGAAAGGAGGCTAAAGTGACGGACAATAACAGAAAGTAGGAAGTGCTGCGTCTTAGGGAAAGACTGGGAAAGGCAGTGAGATTTCTGAAGTGCTTCGAAAAGTAATTAAGAATCCAGAGTACGGCGGGGTCCACCTGCTCTCTTCTCATTTGGGATGCCGGGGCAGCATTGTGAGTTTGAGGCCAGAGGATTCTAAACAGGGGCTCTGATTCAAATAATAATATAGGAATATCAATAGCCTAGTAAAGGCCCACGAGTAGTTTAACATCGGGGTAACTGGAGCTGCCTGCACACTAATGGGCTCCTGGGGCTCTGCTTTGGTTTCCTGGATTCCAAGTCCTAAGGATTTCCATGTAGTTCTCATAATCGTCACCAGGTGGCAGTGTGTCTCAGTCAATCAAATTCCTGGGGCAGCTCCATGGAGATCCTTGCCTCTCTCTACACAGCTAAGCCAGGCTGTTGACATTGTCTTATCAGTCACTTTTGAGTAGACCACATTATTCACCCCGACTACCTATTTAACCTACCAGGCTCAGTGGAAAGTGACGTATATGTTTGTCTAGGATGCGTCTGTGACTCTGTTGCAGGAACCCAAGGTCCCTGCTGAGGACTGAACAATAGCAGAATTCAAACACTGCAGTGGCATGACCTTCCTCCTGGTAGGTGACACATGCGCAGCACAGTACCCTGTGGGAAGGTTCAGAAAAGCAGAGGGGACACCTTCTGCAGCCAAGTACAGCGGCACCTTATGACCTCAGCTCCCCCGGAAGCAATGGTAGGAGGATCATAAGATCAAGACCAGCCTGCCCTATAGAAATAGTCCAACGCCAACCTGGGCAATCTACTGAGCCCCTGAATCATTTTTTTTAAAACGTTAGAAAGGGTCTGTCCATGTAACTCAGTGGTGGAGTACTTGCCTAGAGTGGCCATGTGCTCAAGGGCTTCTAAAGCATTGATGGCTGCCTGCACACCTGCACAAGGCCGGCCCCCAACCTTCCATCGTGAATGGGGGAAGGGCTCATGAAGTCCTCGACTGCTCAGAGGAGCCACAAGGAGTTAATGGTTACTAGGAGACGGGAAGTCATAGTCCTTAGTGGTAAGGTTGTCCTTCTTCAAGTAAATGTCCCCACCAGCCACACTCATGGAGGCAACAGCAATTAAATGCAATGGGGCACACACAAGGACGGTAGAGTGGAAAGAAGGGAGACAGTTTAGGAGGGAGAAGGAGAAGAGAGGATGATGGAGGGAGGAATAGGATCTAGGTACAGTGTGTGGGGGATTAGAATATTAGTTTAAGAAGTGCTATGATTGTTTATGCTGTGGAGTATTTGTTTAAGGATGTCAAGATGTGTTGCGTTCTTTTATGTTGCATTTGTTTAACTCTGTGAAGCTGTGCTACTTTGCCTGCCTAAAACACCTGATTGGTCTAATAAAGAGTTGAATGGCCAATAAGTAGGCAGGAGAGAGAAACAGGTGCGGCTGGCAGGCAGAGAGAATAAAATGAGGAGGGTGAGTGAGAAAGGGAGGAGAGGACACCAGGGACAGCCACACAGCCACACAGCCACACAGTCACACAGCCTCACAGTCACCCAGTCACACAGTCACACAGCCTCACAGTCACCCAGTCACACAGTCACACAGTCACACAGTCACACAGACACACAGTCACCCATTCACACAGTCACAGTCACACAGCCTCACAATCACACAGCCACACAATCACACAGCCACACAGTCACACAGTCACACAGTCACCCAGTCACACAGTCACCCAGTCACAGTCACACAGCCTCACAATCACACAGCCACACAATCACACAGCCACACAGTCACACAGTCACACAGTCACACAGCCTCACAGCCACACAGCCACACAGTCACACAGCCACACAGCCACACAGCCTCACAGCCACACAATCACACAGTCACACAGTCACACAGCCTCACAGCCACACAGTCACACAGCCACACAGTCACACAGTCACACAGCCAGCCAGTCACACAGTCACACAGTCACACAGCCACACAGTCACACAGTCACACAGTCACACAGCCACACAGCCACACAGTCACACAGTCTCACAGCCACACAGTCACACAGTCACACAGTCACATAGCCACACAGCCACACAGTCACACAGTCACACAGTCACCCAGCCACACGGTCACACGGTCACACGGTCACACGGTCACACAGTCACACAGTCACACAGTCACACAGTCACACAGTCACACAGTCACACAGCCTCACAGCCACACAGTCACACAGTCACACAGTCACACAGCCACACAGCCACACAGTCACACAGTCACACAGTCACACAGCCTCACAGCCACACAGTCACACAGTCACACAGTCACATAGCCACACAGCCACACAGTCACACAGTCACACAGTCACCCAGCCACACAGTCACACAGTCACACGGTCACACAGTCACACAGTCACACAGTCACCCAGCCACACAGTCACACAGTCACACAGTCACACAGTCACCCAGCCACACAGTCACACAGTCACACAGTCACACAGTCACATAGCCACACAGCCACACAGCCAGCCAGTCTATATATCTTGCTTTCCATCTTACTCCATGTGTGGCTGGGTGACTGGCTGGCTGTGTGGCTGTCTGGCTGGGTGACTGGCTGGCTGTGTGATTGGTTGGCTGTGTGACTGGTTGGCTGGGTGGCTGTGTGGCTGGGTGACTGGCTGGCTGTGTGATTGACTGGCTGTGTGACTGGTTGGCTGGGTGTCTTTGACACTTTTTCCTGCTCTTGGGACCCTTTTCCTCCTAGTGGGTTGCCTGATCCAGCCTTGATATTAGGGTTTGTGTCTGTTCTTGCTGCATCTTGTTATGACATGTTCTGTTGATATCCTTGGGTGGCCTGCTCTTTACCAAAGGGAAATGGAGGAGCAGTGGATCTGGAGGAAGGGAAAGGTGGAATAAGTATGTAGGGACTATTGGTATCTCGATTTTAAGGCAAAGAAACAGATAGCCAGGGTTCTCTGGGTCCAGTATCAGGGCAGCTGACAGGGTCACACTCAGGGGAGAAAGATCTGAGATGCTTCTGTTTAGTGGCTGAGAAGACAAAATGATACGAAATCGCCATCAGTGTTTGTGTTCCATTCCTTTATAACTGTGAAGGTCCCCAGTTCAGCAGTCCTCTGCCCCCAGGTGCATGCTGACCAGTGAGTCAGGCCTTCCAGGCCAGCCACAGCAACACAAGACCGGTGCGTGTGTGTGTGTGTGTGTGTGTGTGTGTGTGTGTGTGTGTGTGTGTGTTTGGGGGGGTCCTTCTGTCTATGTGTTGCTTTTATTGGTTAGTGAATAAAGAACTGCTTTGAGCCTATGGCAGGGAAGAACAGAACTAGGCAGAGAAAGCTAGGCTGTATGCTGGGAGAAAGAGGGCAGAATCAGAGAGACACCATGTAGCCCTGCCAGAGACAGAAGCCAGAACTTTAGCCGGTAAGCCACAGCCACATGGACATACACAGATTACTAGAAATGGGTTCAATTAAGATGTAAGAGTTAGCCAATTAGAGGCTAGAGCTAATGAGTCAAGCAGTGATTTAATTAATACAGTTTTTGTGTGATTATTTCGGGTCTAAGCTAGCCGGATGGCCGGGAAGAACAAGCAGCCTCCTTGCAACACAAGATCCCTTTACAATGTCTCACCAACATGACTACCTAACATGAACTGAACAAGTACAGCAGCAGACACGCCACAGTGGATGAGGGAAGCCCAGGAGGTCCCCATCCCGCACAGAGATGGAGGCAACTAAGGCATGAAGAGAAAGGGAGATACAGTCTTCTCCAAGGAAGAGCACATCAATTGGTAATCCAATACCAAATGGTCAGCCCTGAAAACATACAGACTGAGCAGGTTATACTTATGAATATCCATGTATACACATATGTGCATGCAATAACAATAATGCATACACATATGTGCATGCAATAACAATGTATACACATATGTGCATGCAATAACAATAATGTATACACGTATGTGCATGCAATAACAATTAATGTATACACGTATGTGCATGCAATAACAATTAATGTATACACGTATGTGCATGCAATAACAATTAATGTATACACGTATGTGCATGCAGTAACAATTAATGTATACACGTATGTGCATGCAATAACAATTAATGGGGGGAAAGGCTATGAATTTGAAAGAGAGGCAGGAGGGGTTTATGGAAGGGCTTGAAAAGAGGAAGGGGAAGAGAGAAATGATATCATACTATAATCTCAAAATTAAAAAAAAAAAACTAAAAACAGCCCATGATTCTCTTCTTGTGCACGCACAGCACAGCTTTGCATCCTTGTCCTGTGACCAGCTGCTGCTGCTGCTGCTGCTGCTGCTGCTGCTGCTGCTGCTGCAGGCTGCCCGTTGTTTGCATTGAAAGAATGGCAGCAGCTCCCCCACCCACATTCTCCTGTGCTTTCAGCCTGGGGTGGCTGCATCATGGGTAAAAGGTGTGTGCTTGGGATGGCCTGCTGATTCTTCGCTAAATAACCTGGGATTATTTTTAGCTCTCTAATCCTCGCCTGCCTCAATGTGTGGGGTGTCCTGTTCTCTGGTAGACGAATCGATTTGAAAGATGTCCTTTCCCAAAGGATGACTTCAGTCACATTCTTGGCTTTGAGTCCCCCCACCCACCCACTTTGTCCAGGGGTTCTTAAGAGACTCCAAATGATAGCTCTTTGGTTTAGCTTTGTCACACACATACACTCACTCACACATACACTAAACATACACACACACTCACATACATACCCACACACTCACACACACACATACACACCCCAACTGTACTGGTTTTCTCTTCCATACACAGCTCACGGCAGGCTGTTCCTAGCTGCCACCTGCATACTGAGGTTTCTTGCCCCCACAGCCCTCAGTCTGAGCCTGGCAGGACCAGTAGCCAGCCCATCACCCCCAGTTTCCACAGTATCAGCTCTGTGAATTGTTTCCGTAGGTCTCCACACCTAAGGTGCTAGTGGCTGGGAGACAGATCCAGCCTAGAGTGGAAAGATGGCCCCACTCCCTCTTGTCAGTGAGGAAGAGGGAGCTCTTGGGAGCAGCCTGGAAAAGGGGCTGAGGAAGTCACTCTTGGGACCTCACATGAGACAATTGGCGGTGTTTGAAGGTGAAGCCTGAGATCCTGAGCTTGGTAATGTACTGTTTGGATCTTGAATGTCCACCAAAGGCCATGTGTTTAAAGCTTGGTCCACATCCTGCGATATTGTTAGATGTGGACCCTTCAGTATATGAGGCACTGGGCTCATGTCCTCAAAGGAGATATTGTGATCCCGCCTCCTTCCCCTCTTTCTTTGCTTCCTGGCTACCATGAAGTGAGAAACTTCCCTGTCTTTCACTCCCACAATGATATACTCTGTCACCACAGGCTAAAAAGCAACATGGCCAACAGCCCAGAGTCAGAAGCCTCTAAAATTGTGAGCCAAAACAACCTTTTCATCTTCATAAGTTGATTTATCTCGGATGTCTGTTATAGGAACAAAAACTAACTGTTGCACACACCCTCCAGATGGTCCTGCCCAGCCTGCTCTGAGTGTTCCCAGAAACTAAAATACCGCTCAGAGACACATCCTCTTCAGTGTTGTAGCCACTGATAGGTTGCCCGTGCTCCTCTGAATGGCCTCTCACCTATGCTCCTGAGAATGGCCTCTCACCCGTGCTCCTGTGGCCTCTTACGCATGCTCCCGTGGTCTCTCACCCATGCTCCTGTGGTCTCTTACACGTGCTCCCCTGAATGGCCTCTCACCCATGCTCCTGTGAATGGCCTCTCACTCATGCTCCCGTGACCTCTCACCCGTGCTCCCGTGAATGGCCTCTCACCCATGCTCCCGTGGTCTCTCACCCATGCTCCCGTGGCCTCTCACCCATGCTCCCGTGAATGGCCTCTCACCCGTGCTCCTGTGAATGGCCTCTCACTCATGCTCCCGTGAATGGCCTCTCACCCATGCTCCCGTGGTCTCTCACCCATGCTCCCATGAATGGCCTCTCACCCATGCTCCCATGAATGGCCTCTCACCCATGCTCCCGTGGCCTCTCACCCATGCTCCCGTGAATGGCCTCTCACCTGTGCTCCCGTGGTCTCTCACCCATGCTCCCGTGGCCTCTCACCCATGCTCCCGTGGTCTCTCACCCATGCTCCCGTGAATGGCCTCTCACCCATGTCTCACCCATGCTCCCGTGGTCTCTCACCCATGCTCCCATGAATGGCCTCTCACCCATGCTCCCGTGGTCTCTCACCCATGCTCCCATGAATGGCCTCTCACCCATGCTCCCATGAATGGCCTCTCACCCATGCTCCCGTGGTCTCTCACCCATGCTCCCGTGGCCTCTCACCCATGCTCCCGTGGTCTCTCACCCATGCTCCCGAGAATGGTCTCTCACCCATGCTCCCGTGGTCTCTCACCCATGCATCTCGTGAATGGCCTCTCACCCATGCTCCCGTGAATTGCCTCTCACCCATGCTCCCGTGAATGGCCTCTCACCCATGCTCCCGTGAATGGCCTCTCACCCATGCTCCCGTGGCCTCTCACCCATGCTCCCATGAATGGCCTCTCACCCATGCTCCCATGAATGGCCTCTCACCCATGCTCCCGTGGTCTCTCACCCATGCTCCTGTGGCCTCTCACCCATGCTCCTGTGGCCTCTCACCCATGCTCCCGTGAATGCCCTCTCACACATGCTCCCGTGGTCTCTCACCCATGCTCCCATGAATGGCCTCTCACCCATGCTCCCGTGGTCTCTCACTCATGCTCCCGTGAATGGCCTCTCACCCATGCTCCTGTGAATGGCCTCTCACCTGTGCTCCCGTAGCCTCTCACCCATGCTCCCGTGGTCTCTCACCCGTGCTCCCGTGGTCTCTCACCCGTGCTCCCGTGGTCTCTCACCCATGCTCCCGTGAATGGCCTCTCACCCATGCTCCCGTGAATGGCCTCTCACCCGTGCTCCCGTGGTCTCTCACCCATGCTCCTGTGAATGGCCTCTCACCTGTGCTCCCATGAATGGCCTCTCACTTGTGCGCCTGTAAGCAACTCTAGTGAAACTCATTGGTTAAGAAAAACCAACACATGAAAGTAGCTGGGGAACTGGTTGGAAAGAGGATAGGGTCTGTGGGGGGACTATAAAAAGGAGTAAATATGATAAATAAAACATTATACACATGTACGGAAATTATCATGATGAAACCCATTATAACTTATAACTAATATATGTTAACAAAACATTTTAAAAAGCTAATTTCTTAAAGAGAAAGAAGCACCTTCAAGTGGAGTTATGGACTGGGATACAATTACATCACAGGAAAGGAGATGCATCCAAGCAGATAGGTATTCGGGCATCCTGGGGCCCTCATCCAGATGGTAGTTAGAGGATTAGCTGGCAGAAAACTATGGGAGGACGTTCAGATCAGGAGACAGCATGTACTTGTAGAATGGAAGAAACTTAAGGGACTAGGGTGTATTGGGGACAGGAATAGCCTCAGCATAGCTGCTACTGATGGTGGACTGAGAACTCAGCCAGCCTGTGAAGAAGCCTAGAATGCCTACCACTGAGAGTGCAGGAGTCTGGTAATGTTTCAAGAGTTAGTTAACTCCAGGCCTTTGTAGACAGAAGTTTCTGTCCTGCCCAGCTCTGCAACCATTCATTCCCAACAAAACACACAGAAGCTTATATTAATTATAAACTGGTTGGCCTGTTAGCTCAGACTTATTATTAACTAGCTTTAGACTTAAACTAACCCATAATTCTTGTCTATGGTAGCCATGTGGGTTGGTACCTTTTATTAGTGAGGAAGGCATTCTCAACTTGCTTCCTCTGATCTGGTTGGTGACTGCAGACTAAGCCTTTTCTCTTCCCATAATTCTCCTAGTCTTGTTGCCCTGCCTATACTTCCTGCCTACTGGTCAACCAGTATTTTATTAAACCAATACGAGTGACAAATCTTTACAGGGTACAAGAGCGTTATCCTACAGCACAGGCCTTAATCAGTCAGATTTGCTTTTCTCTTGGGTCAGTGGCTGGTGCCAGCGGATAGAGCGGAGACAGGGCTTTCTCCCCTGCTGTCCTATCTTGAGAATTAGATTGATAGAAGACAAGTTAATTGTAAAAAAGCATGCAAACGTAATTTTTTATGAAACAAGAGCCCTTAAAAGGAAATAAAGAACCCCAAAATACTGATGTGTGGTGATGGAGGCGACTCAGCAGAGTACTTACCGCCCTGCAGAGAACCTGGGATCAGTTCCCAGCACCCACATGGCAGTGATGGTGGGAGGGGCTCACAACTGCCTCTAACTCCATTTCCAGAGGATCTGATGCCCTCTTCTGGCTTCTGAGTGCACCTGCACGCACTTGGCGTGTATATATATATACACTCAGGCACATACACAGAGATAAGTATTTTTAGAAGGACATGTTTTGTATAACATTGGACAAATTGTAGCAGTGTGGAAAAGAGACAAAGTTAGTGGAGGGAGCACAGCTGAAGGAAGATGAACATAACTGAACTCATGGCTGCGACTCCTCCTTGAAGTGTGTTCCGTTCTTCCTGCTATGAAGAAAGCATCTCCTCTCCGGAGTCTTTAAACTGCCATCATCTTGAGGAACAGAGAGATAAGTGTGCCTACTTATCACTGCTGTTCTTTGGGTTGTCCTTGAGGTGACCCCGCTGTCCAAGTGTCATACTGTGCAGATGGCATGCTCCGCCATCCTTTCCAGGAATTAGGGGTGTTCAGTGTACATGGGTAATCCTGCAGAGACCCGGGGATCCAGCTGACAGAGACAGTGCTATCCTATAATAACGTGTAGCATTAGGGAACCCACTGCAGGACTAGGGAGCTGTGGTCCCTTACTACTGTCTGGATGTGGTTTATCGCCTCAAACTCCATGTACTGAAAGTTTGGCTTCTAGTAAGGCAGTGAGATTTTCAAGGTGTGGGGCCCAGTGGGAGGTTCTGGTTTTATATCTCACCACTAGGTGAACATGCTCACAAGCTTATCTGTCCCATGATTCCATCAGTCGTGGCGTCACACAGCCAAAGTGTCCTCACCAGAGTCAGGGCTGGGCTATTTAGATTTTTAGCTGATGCATGATTAATAAAAACTCAGAGACAGATATTAGGGTTCAACCTGAAGGTTAGAAAAGCTAAGGTGTCAGCCACTGGCTCTTAACCTCAGTCTCAGTCTGAAATGGCGATCCTGCCTCCAGGAACCTCAGAATGAGACTGTGTGAGAGAGCTGTCTCCTCCCGTCTTAATTCCTCTCTAGTGCTGGGATTAAAGGCATGCACCACTACCGCCCGGTTTCTATGGCAAGCTGGAATTAAAGGTGTGTGTCATTTTTGCCTGGTCTGTAAGGCTGGCCAGTGTGGCTGTTTTACTTTTCCCGATCCCCAGGCAAGCTTTATCTACTAAAATACAAATGAAACGCCACTACATTTAGCCTCCAAAACTGTGAACTGAACAACTTTCTTATTTTATTAAGAACCCAGCTTCAGGTATTTTATTATAGTAATAGAATAATATAGATTTTATGGCTGCTTTGCCATGCTTTAGCCAAAGAGTGCACTCTTTATTTCCATCAGTAGACTTCTCCAGGGCTAGTTCCACAGTCTCCACCCAGGGGTTGAGAGGCCATAAGAAAGGCCATAATGCTCCCCTTCCTAGCACTAGGAGGGGAGGAGGAAATGGGGCTTGATAAGAGCGGCCATGTTTGGAAGATTATTTTTTATTATTATTTAATTTTTTTATTTGTTATTATTGTTGTTAATGGTGATGGTGGTATTTGTGTATATAATGTGTATAAGTATGGGTGTGCATATGGGTGAAAGAGAAATTTGGGGGGGGGTTGTTCTCTCTTTCCACCTGGTCAAGGCAGAGTCCCTCTTACTTCTGCCATGTTGCTTCCTCCAGGCTAGGGGCCTATCTCCATCTCTAACCTCACCATAGGTGTGCTAGGATTACAGGTGTGTAGCACTACATCTGAATATATATATTTCTAATTCAGGTCATCCAGGCTTGTGTGACAAGTGCTTGCACTCACTGAGCCACCTTGCCAGCTCAGACCTTTTAAAAAAATTTTAATTAACAAATTAATTTTTTTGTGGTGCTGGGTACAGAACCCAAAGTCTACTGTGTACTGGGCAAGCACTCTACCAGTGGTCTCTTGATGTTTTTGGAGACAATATCTTAGAGTTACTATTGCTATAATGAAACACCATGACCCAAGAGCAACTTGGAGAGTAAAGGACTTATTTGGCTTACATAACCAGAGTCACAGTCCATTGAGGGAAGCCAAGGCAGGAACTTAAAACTAGGCAGGAACTGCTGCACAGGCAACGAAGGAATGCCATGAGCTGGCTTGTTCCCCATGGCTTGCTCAGCCTGCTTTCTTATAGCACCCAGGACTGTTGTATGAGACTGCTTATTTTGTTCCTGGCTGCTCAGCCCCAAAATAATCACACAGAAACCATATTATTTGCAATACTGTTTGGCCAATAGCTTAAGTGTATTTCTGGCTAACTCATATCTTAAATTAACCCATCTCCATTAATCTGTGTATTGCCACAAGGCTGTGGCTTACCAGGTAAAGTTCGGGCATCTGTTTCAGGCAGGGCTACATGGCTTCTCTCTGACTCCACCCTCTTTCTCCCAACATTCAGCCTAGCTTTCCCCACCTAGTTTTGCTCTGCCCTGCCATAGGCTCAAAGCAGTTTTTATTAATCAGTGGTAATCACAGCATACAGAGGAGAAATCCCACATCACAGGACCATCAGCCCAAGGGTGACATCACCCACAATGGGCTGGGCCCTCCCACATCAATCCCTAAGAAAATGGCCCAAAGGTCTGCTCACAGCCCAATCTTTTGGAATATATTAATTGAGGTTCACTCTTCTGGGTTGACTTTAGCTTGTGTCAAGTTGACATAAACTATCCAACACAGATAGGGTCTCCCTATGTAGCTCAGAAAGAGCTACCTCCTGCCTCAGTCTCCCTTGGTGCTGGGACAACAGATCCATAGCAAGATGCCTGGCTGGAGCAGAGGACACAGGGTAACCCTGGAGTGTTTTAAGTAAGAATGTTGTCATCACGTGGCAGCAGACCATTCTACATAGTGATGCAGATGGCGCATGACCCCAGAACAGGCAGATGACTGCCCTGAGCCCACTGGGGTACAGACCTGGGGATGCGCCACAATGTATCAGGCACTGCTTAGCCTGGAGAATTCCTTTTTTTTTTCTTTTGGTTTTTCAAGGCAGGGTTTCTCTGTAGCTTTGGAGCCTGTCCTGGAACTTGCTCTTGTAGACCAGGCTAGCCTCGAACTCACAGAGATCTGCCTGCCTCTGCCTCCCGAGAGCTGGGATTAAAGGCGTGCGCCACCACCACCCAGCGAGAATTCCTTCTGCTAGGAAAAGTCCTAAAAGGGACCCCAGGGGCCTCCCTCATCACTCAAAGCAAAGGCCACCGTGAACAGGGTGTCTTGGGGAATCTGACATCCACTCACGCATGGGGAACCATATTAGACCCTGACTGGGTGGAACTTGGATCCTTGAGCTGACTCTGGAAGCTTCTGCCTCCAGAACTCCTGCCCAGTTCCTGCTGCCCTGGCTTCCCAGCAGCCCCCAGGGCCAAGACCTTCTTTCTGCTGCTTGGCCTCAGTATTGCCCATGGCTGCATTGCCTCTCCAGGCTGCCTGTGACCTGCTGAGACTTGCCCAGGCTGGAGCTCCGTGTCTGTACTCATCTGCTTATCTAGTTCCTGCTGTGGCGGCAGCTGGTACCTCGTTTTGCCAAGTTTCTGTCCATTCTTGTGCTTGCCACCTCATCGTTTCACGCTGACTTAGAAGTGACGTGTGTGTCTGGCCACTGTACCCCCAGTCCACTCCCTGACTGAGCCCAGCTCATAGCTCTTCCTTTCTAGGCTCTGTGCACCAACACCCCCCTATCAAGGGTCCCATCTTCATTTGGACCTGTACCTTCTTCACTGAAGCACGTTCCCCAGACTCTGTCTCTTCTGCCAGCTTGCAGCCAACCACACCCCAGCTCCCCCTACCTCCTATCCAAAGATTTGACTTTGAAACCAAGGTCTTGGTTTCCTGTGCCAGTGAGGCCAGGAGGATCTGGCTGTGAAAACAAAGAGCGTGTTCCACTCTTGATCAGCCCTGCCTCATCTGGGAGAACCATGCTTCCTGGGCAGAACTCATCCTCCCCACACAGGCAACTGGCCTTTCTTCTCAGTCAGTGAAATCAGCAATAGATCTGCAAAGCTGGGGACCAAACCTCTGAGGTCAGTAAGGTCAGGCTTCTGTTTCTTGGGAAGTTGAGGGTCTTGTGGTTAATGGTGGCAGAAGTATGAGGTGAATAAGCCCGCATGGGAGGCTGAGGCCAGCTTGGACAGAGTGTTTTTGAGTGCACCACATCCAGCACCCACAGTGACAAGCAAAAGGTCAGGCACGTGGAAGTGTCAGTTCTAGTCCCCAACAAAACTCCCTTCTGTTTTCACCAGTTTGGCCAGGATCTAAGACAAGAGGAGGACTTAGCGCACTACCCTTCCCTCCAGAGCCCAGGCACTGAAACGGAAACGTAGTGGCTAAGGAGATGAGATTGAGAGGCGGAGTTTCAGGCTTAGCTGGGAAAGTGTTCGCCTAGGTTCACAGAGCACTAGATTTGATCCCCAGCACATCAAAAAACTGGACAAGGTAGCACATACCTAGAATGCCAGTGCTCAAGAGGTAGAGGCAGGAGCTGCAGGAATCCAGTGCCATCCTGAAAATCAGCCTGGAATACTTGAGCTCCTGTCTCAAAGGGGGAAAATGGGGAACTGGAGAGATGGCTCAGTGGTTAAGAATACCGGCAGATCCTCCAGAGGACCCAGGTTCAATTCCCAGCACTCACATGACAGCTTACAACTGTCTGTAACTTCAGGATCCAGGGGATACATGCCATCTTCTGGCCTTCATAGACATTAGGCATGGATGTGGTATACAGACATACATGTAAGCAAAAACACCCAGATACATAAAATAAAAATAAGCAACTTTAAAATGAAAATAAATTAAAAAGTGGGACCTTTAAGAGGAGATGAAGGACCACATCAGGATGCATGAAGCTCTTATAATCAGAGACTCATATAGAGACTTATATAATCAGAGCTCTTATAATCAGAGACTTTAAGTTTAACAGAGTTTAACAAAACGACAGGTTTTCAAGAAGGCCACTGGGGACTCAGGGCTTCTCCCACTGACAGTCACGCAGATGATGCTCACAGGCTACACGGCACGCAGGCATCCACGGAGAGACATATGAATGAGAAACTGAAAATGACACGGACTGGGGAGTGTCTTAGTTAGGGTTTCTATTGCTGTGAAGACACCATGGCCACAGCAGTTCTTGTAAAGAAAACCATTTCACTGGAGCTCACCTAGAGTTTCACAGGCTTAGTCCATTCTCCTCATGAGGGGAAGCATCACCACGTGAAGGCAGACATGGTGAAGCAATCGTACGTTAGGCACAGAAGTCTCTTCCTCACAGTTCAAGTTCAGAGTCAAGAAGCCGCCATAGAAGACCACCCAGGCCAGATTGGAGTGGAAGAAGGCAGTCCTTGGTACTTCTAGAGCCACCCACAGCCTGACTTCCCTGTTACTCCACTGCACCACACCCTCTCTGAGAATAGCAGTGCCCTCCCCCAGTCCACACCCTACTTGCTCTCTCTCCTCTTCTAAACATCCCTACACTTGTAGGAACTGGGCCTGTAACCTGGTGCTCTGGTGCCTTATGGTTAAGGTTGAGGCTGCCTGCCACGGTAGACAGGGAGGGTGGGGTACAGCTAGCCGCAGCAGGAATGGAGTCTTGCTATCCCTTCTGCACCCTGTACAGAAACCCTAGAAGGGTGGCAAGTAAGGTTGCCTTGTCCCCTCAGGTAAGGACAAGGGCCTGTGGTGTCCTGGTTCTCAATCCTCCTCTCCCACCAGAACCCTCAAAACACTATATCCCAACCCTGGAGAGTCTTGTTTGAGGGCTCCAAGGGTGACCTAGACATCCTCAAGAGGTTTTGATGGGACACTTGGCGAACATTCCAGCCCTTCCTTGGTGATCAGGCCTCCTTTCTCTCTGGCTGAGCATGCAGGGGCCTGCTCCTTTGTGGTCCCTACCCCCACAAGGACCTACCCTCCAATTAAGGATATGGGGTCTTTCATGTTACCAGGAAAGACAGGTGACTCTATGGGAATGAGTACCTTGCCACTGTCTGTGATCTCAACAGCGTAGAATGTCTTTGTTTTTGTTTTTAGAGACAGAGTTTTATGTAGCCCACGCTGGTCCCCAACTCACAATGTAGCTCAGTATGACTTTGATCCTCTGGTTTTCCTTCCTCTAGGTTGGGATTGCCAGTGTACACCAGCATGCCCAGCTGTAACAGCTGGCATTTCCTTAGGTAAGGGCATGTGACCCGGAAGCTGCTCCCAGTTTACATCACTTCCTCCCTCGTGTTTTGGGGGCACAGACAGCTATATAATTCATGCACTGTATTGCCACTTGCAGGGGAATGTGCCCACACTTTATGTTTTTTGAAATACTGTGTTTCTGTGCACACGAATTCTGCATCAGATAAGCACACCTGTCCCAAGGCGGTCCTCATTTTGGTGTGTGTCTGTGTGTGTGTGTGTGTGTGTGTGTGTGTATGTGTGTGTGTTCATGTATGCATTCCACGGTATGGAGGCCAGAAGACAACCCTGGGTGTCACTCCTCAGGTGCTGTCCACTCTCTTTGACTTTTATTTTATTTTATTTCATTTTATTTTATGAAACAGGGTCTCTCGCTGACCTAGAACTCAACCAATCAGGCTAGGCTGACTGGCCGACAAGCCCCAGGGATCAGCCTATCTCTGCCTATCCGGTGCTAGGATTGTAAGCAAGTGCCACCCTGCCCCACTTTTTACTGGTTTCAGGGGATTAAACACACGTCCTTGTGCCTATAAAGCAAACCCTGCACTGAGCTGTCCCTGCAGCCTGGAAGCCCTCAGAGGCTGTGTAACAAGCTCTTGGAGGAGCGGAAAGGCCTCCCTTCTCTTAAAGGGGCTTCCAAGAGCAACGGGCTGGTTCCCTTCCCCAGGAAATGCCTTGCTTCCCAGGTTACACTTCTGTGAGCATGCTTCTGGGGTGTCTGCTGTGGTAGATCCTGGGTGCCCCTGTGCTCTCTGTCACAGTGTGGCGGCAGGGGTGGTAGTGGATCTGACACCTTCAGACTCATCTTTGCCTGCAGAGGGCACAAGCTGCATGGGAAGGGGAGGGTTTCTGAGAGTCCTACCTGCCTTCATCTGCTGTGGTTGTGATGCAGGCTCGCTCAGTGGCCAAGTATATAAAAGGGGCAGAAAGTAGCCATGCATACTGCACGAGAGAACAGGGTTAAGGTCAGGCCTTTTGACTGCACCCAGCGTGGAAGAGCAGAAGAAGCCAGGGTGGTCTTTCCCCCACCTTCCTGTCAATGCCCTGACCCTCAGGTAGCCCAGAAGCCTCCCCTGGCTTAATGCCTTTTGATCCTGCCTGAAGACCAGCCTGCACCCTGCCCCATCTGCTCCTGGCTCTCTGTGGCGAGCGCTGAAGCTGCAGGGCTGGCCCGCACCAGAGAACAACCCCTGTGGCCTGACCTGTGACTTCTCAGCTGACTAGAATTACAGAACTGCCTTAGATGTCGCACCTCATCATCGACTGCCGATATCCCGTGGTCAGGCAATCCATTACAGACGCTGCCTCCACACACAGTCTAATCTAGGATCTAGGAATCCGTGGCCTGGCTGCTCTATTTCTCAGGCCTCTGTGCACTGCTGTGTGTTTGAACCCATCCTTCCGGTTGGTCAAGATTCTTTGTGACTTGTTCTGTCATCCAGCTCTGCACTGCCGCTGGCCCCCCCCCCCACCTTGGTGGTGTAATTAGCCATTTTTAAAAAAACAATGTCTAGGTGTTGAGTGGAGACGGGCTCTAAGGCAGAGCACATGGCGTCACCAGGAATTTCTTGAGGAACTTGACGGTTTCAGCTGCTATTTTTTTGTCTCTCTCTCTCTCTCTTTCTTTCTTTTCACCCCAGCTGGCTGCACCCAAACTATTCCCCTCACTCTCTCTGGGCAGGTTTCTCTACAGATAAATCTTTCTGCCAGCCCTGCCCTGAAAGAGGAACCTCTGCCACTATGTCCCGTATCTTCCCCAAACATGTCAAGGGGAGAGAGTGTGGCGCTTCCTAGCTATAATGCCAGATCTCTTGGTTTTGTCAAAGGACACTCCATGTTGACAGTGCTCCTGAGGGTGTGAGAAGATGCTGCTGTCATGATGGTGTATGACAAACTTTTGCCGGGGAGATGCAACTCACGTGTCCACTCACCCCAGCCAGGGAGCCCACGACAGACCAAGTCCAACTTGGTGAACCAGTGAGCTTTATTAAGGTTACCTAGAGGAATATGGGTGAGGGGTTACTTACAGGAACAGAAATGACTCAAAGACAGCTGCATCACCAAGGCCCACCCCAGCGTGAGTGACAGACAGCTCACTGGATATCTGGGAACCTGGAGCATAGCCTGAAGGCACCTCAACAGATTGGAGTGTCCTTTCCAAGTGACTCAGTTGGGCTACACCTCTTCAGGCAGTTCAGCTGAGTTCTATTCTTCCAAACAGCTGGTCTGGTGTAAGAGTCTTCTGTGCAGCTCGGCTTGTTTGAGAATCTTTTTTGTACCTCAGCTTTGCTCTTCTGAGAGAGACTCTCAGCTTTTACTGCTTTCTCTGGCTAGGGGACTTGTGAATCTGGTTAGCTTCAGGGACTTCCTGAACCTATTTTGAGTTGTTTACTTTCCTGTTTAAGGAGCTTCCCTGAAGGCTGGAATATTATTTCAATCTTGGAGGAAACTGTTACATAACACATGAGCCCAGACAAACATGTGTGGCCTTGTGCTTGTGATGAGGAAAACAGCAGATTAGAGAAGATGTTGCTGTAGTTGCAGGGGTTTTGATTGTTCTTGCGGGTTCATATACTGTAAACTTGGTCCCCAGTATGGTGATGATGGGTTAGCAGAATCCTTAAGAGGTGGACCCCACAGGGAAATGACTCAGTCATTGAGACCACCCCCCTCCTTTAGCATCACTGTGACCACTAAGTAGAAATAAATGTTTTTAAAAGAAGGAAATGGAACTTTAAAATTTTTATATACTGGTACATTTCCAGGCTGTTTTACAAAGAAAAAAAATATGCTACATTAGTTAAAAATTCTATAACAAAGTTTATTCAAATTCTAATTTTATAAACACATAATGAAAGAAATATAGATTTTATAAATACATATTCAGAACAAAAATTTTAAATGATTCAAAATATCAGCTCCAAGTTTTTCCTCTTTAAATATATAAAATTCCCATAGACTTCATAAGAATTCCTCTTCAAGAGCCAAAAATTTCATCTTACAAAAGCTAAATTCTCATCAGACACAATCAAAGATGATAAGAATACCAAGAAAAGTTCCGTACAAGGGAGTACAGATAACACATAAGTGAATCCACTTAACCATACACGCCTTCTGTGGCTTTTTTAAAAATACTTTATAAAGACTTCCACTTGAATATGAGTGAGAGCCCTTGCCTGGCTGTGAAAATGTGTAAATTATCACCCTTCCTCATGGGTGATGAGGAAGCTAGGGAGAGATGTCTGCAGGCACCGTTCTCTGAGGAGGGACATGAGCCACAGAGAGACACCCACTGCCTCCCTGACAGGAGCTTTTCCAGCGGTTCATTCGTTGTTTCTTTTCACTTCATAAAATGCTTTGGGATCAAACAAATGGCCGAAGAATGACCAGATGAGAGAAGCAACTACTGTACTGTTTGTTTGGTCACCAGCTCTAGACGTCTGGTCTATCACCCCTGCCAAAGACACACCCAGACACCCAAACCCCGTACAACACGGGAGCTAACCCCAGGCTGTTCCTTTGTCCTTCCTCTTCTGGTCTAAGCTGCTCTGTGACTGCAGTGTACCAACCACTGTCTCCTCCAACACTTCTGAAAAGAACTCTTTTAGAGAGCGTGGTGCCCAGGGTCATCCAGGTACTCATTTGAGCCTGGAGCTCAGCACTCTGCCTCTTCCCCTCCCCTTGGATTATGTCTGCCCCATAAAAAGTATCTTCCAATCACATGGCAGAGGCTGTGGCTGTCTTTACCCTCTTGGTAAACTCTTCTACAGCGTATGTGTCTCCCCTCTTCATTGATACCTGGGATCCATCTTTAGACTCAGTCCAGTACATACAGACATCAGTTGATCCAAGATTCTTTGTCCTGGCATATACCACCAGGCCACTTGACTTGGATGACTTCTCCCTTAGCAGAAGACCCAGCATCACCCAGTCTCAGCTCACAGTATACTCTGGAATACTGCTGAAGATGTAAAGCCAACCCAAATGTGAGGTCCAGCACTTGGGAGAAAGCCATTTCTGTGACCATTATCACAAAACATCACAGCTGTAGAGTGAAGGGCTGTGACGTTGCAAACCTTCTGTGGGCTATGTTTGATGATAGCCCCTTCGGCTCACAGGTTCAGAGGGTTTCAAGCCAGGCCATCATGGCAGGGCAGCTCCACTCATGGTGGGTGAGCATGCGGTGAAGGCTGTTCACAACATGATAGAGCAGGAAGCAGGATAGGAACCAGGCACTGACATTCCACCCGCCAGGCCCTACCTCAGAGGTTCTGCAGCTTCTCAAAATAGCATCGCCTGAGAGGCATGAACTTCTCAGGCCTAAAGCACAGGCAGTTGGCTACGTTTCAGATTCAAGCCAAGACGTCCTTGGATGGATTAAGGCTGGCATCACTGTGTTAGTTCTTTTAAGAGTGGGTTTTTAACAAAAGAATGCCTAGTGTCTCTCCAGTCTCTCATTTCTTGTCTCTGCATTTGATCTCATGCATGACTTCCATCACTGTCTCTGCATGTGATCTCATGTATGAGCTTCCGTCACTGTCTCTGCATGTGATCTCATGTATGAGCTTCTGTCATTGTCTCTCCATGTGATCTCATGTATGAGCTTCCATCATCGTATCTGCATGTGATCTCATGTATGAGCTTCCATCATCGTCTCTGCATGTGATCTCATGTATGAGCTTCCGTCATTGTCTCTGCATGTGATCTCTCATGTATGAGCCTCCATCATTGTGGTACCATCTGCTAAGAGGCCCTTACTGGAGCCAAGCAGATGTTAGCACCAGGCTTGTGGACTTCCAGCACTGTAAGTGGAGTAAACCTCTTGTTTTATAAATTATTCAGCTTCAGGTCATTTGTAATAGCAACCCCAAATCAACTAAGACAAAGTTAGAGTGGGCCCAGTGGCTCTTCTCCAGCAGGTGTTCATTCTCTCTGGGGTTCTCAGAGGGGCTCCTGGGGTGCTACCGGACACCATATGGCCCCTCAACTTCAAGGCTCTACAAAATGGACTTCTATTTCTGTCTTTTTCCACAGAGGCCATGACTGCAGTGCCATGAGGGGAGGAAAGCCTGATATATAAAATGTGGCCTAGGCTCTGAGGGTGAGCCAAGTCCTCTCATGACTAAGCAAAGAGAGGCAGCGAGGAGGCTCTGAGTGATCAGAAGGATGTATTCCCGGCCACTAGCCCTGAGGAGGTTCTGCTCAGACCAGCAGGCACTGTCCTCCCATCTGACAGTTTTTAGGGCATGGTGACTGCCTTTCATATCCTAGGGACTCACTTGGTCATGCAGAGAGTACAGAGCCTACCCAGTGAGCTTGGGCTGCGGGAGCAAGGTTTTAGCTTGCCTGAGGCCTCCACAATCATGTTAAAGGATCTGTTTAATATTAAGTTGCTGCTTCTAGAGTCTTACCCTGCCATGAGTTACCAAAGCTCAGCCATCTCTCCCTGCCTGGGCCCTGGCTCCCTACTCTGGCCACTCTAAGCTGCTATGAGCCCTGCATAGTCAACACCTTCCAGCACCAAAGCCATGCCCAGTTTGTAGATATTGTCAGGGACTCTAAAGCACTTTCCTGAGCCCAGTGGGGCCTCATTTTCTCCTTACTACCTGACGGTGACATGAAGATATTCTGGGATAGCTGTTTATCAAAGAGCCTCCTTCATCCTCCATCCCCCACAAAACTTGGCCTCTTCCTCATGGGCTATCTCTTTCACACAGAACTTTAGTCTGGGGCTTGCCCATCTAATTGATTTATTTACTTTTAAATTACATTTGTTCATTTGGAAGGGATCTTACTTTTTTTTTTTTTTTTTTTTTTTTTGGTTTTTCAAGACAGGGTTTCTCACTATTATACCCAGGCTGATCTCAAACTCCTGGTGATCCTCCTGCCCCAGAATTCCTAGTAGCCAAAAGGACACAGGTATATGTCTACATCCAGCTTCTCCCACCACAGACAGAGTCTAAGTGTGTATCCCAGGCTGCCCTCAAATGCACCATCCTTCTATCTCAGCCTCCCATGTGTTGGAAGTGCAGCTATGTAGACAAGCACCACCACCCGACTTTCCCAACTATCCCCATCCACAGTCCCTACAAAGACAAGGCAGTCCCTCATTCAAAGATGGTTTCACTGAAGTTTTCAATGCTAAGACAATGCGTAAGGGTAGCTGTACAGCCATCCTGTTTTCCACTCTCATTATTTAGCAAATTATACGAAACATCAACACTTTATTATAAAGGAGGCTCAGCAGGAAAAAGGCATTTGCCACCAACCAGACTGAATGGAGCTCGATCCCTAGGACCCACATGGAAGAAGGGGACCAACTCCCAAAATTTGTCTTCTGACCTCCACATGTGTTTACCTTGCCCTCCTCAAATAAATGTAATTTGTAAAAAATTAGGGAAATGGAGAGATGGCTCACCAGTTAATAGCTTGTCCTGCTCTCACAGAGGACCAGAGTTCAGCTCCCAGCCCACACCATGTGACCCACAGCCACCTGTGACTCAGCTCCAGAAGGCCTGATGCCTCTGTAGGCACCCCTGCTCATGTGCTTAACCATACACTTAAAAATAACAAAAATAGCCGGGCGGTGGTGGCGCACGCCTTTAATCCCAGCACTCGGGAGGCAGAGGCAGGCGGATCTCTGTGAGTTCGAGGCCAGCCTGGTCTACAAGAGCTAGTTCCAGGACAGGAACCAAAAGCTACGGAGAAACCCTGTCTCGAAAAATCAAAAAAAAAAAATAATAAAAATAAATCTAGCCGGGCGATGGTGGCGCATGCCTTTAATCCCAGCACTCGGGAGGCAGAGGCAGGTGGATCTCTGTGAGTTCGAGATCAGCCCGGTATACAAGAGCTAGTTCCGGGACAGGCTCCAAAGCCACAGAGAAACCCTGTCTCGAAAAAAACCAAAAAAAAAAAAAATAAATAAATCTAGGCAGGTGTGATGGTATATACTTTTAACCTGCATTTGGGAGGCAGAGGCAGATAAATCTCTGTGAGTTTGAAGCCAGTCTGGTCTACATAGGGAATTTCAGGCCTGCCAGGGCTACATAGTGAGACCCTCTCTAAATAAATAAATAAATAAATAAATAAATAAATAAGAAGAAACCTTTTTAAATGGGCTGTAGCTGGGTGGTGGTTGCATGAGCTTTTAATCCCAGCACTCCAGAGGCAGAGTCAGGTGAATCTTTGAGTTCAAGGCCAGCCTGGTCTACAAAGAGTAGGAAGAGACCTGGTCAGTTATCCTCATCAACATAGACCATGAAACCCAATATGGACAAGTTCAACAGAACCACCATTTACGGGCTGTCCATGCATTCTTCAGCATTGCCAGGGCATAAATTTCTCTCTTCTTTTTCTCTCTGGTCTACAAAGGGAGTTTCAGGACAGCCAGGCTACACAGAGAAATCCTGTTTCAAAAACCCAATAATGAAATAAAATGGGCCTTGTACTAGATGTTTTTCCCTACCATGAGCTGCTGTAAATGCTCAGAATTCCATCCCCCTGTGTACCCCAGCTGCCCATGTATGGCTGGGGTGGAACCAGCCTGATGCTAGATTGTTCCACTAAGATCTGGCTTGGTTGTGGCATTGGCTTCTGATCTGGAGACTGACTCAGGAAAGTTCCTTTCCCTGCCTCAATTTCTCTACCTGCCAAATAAGTAGATTATCTTTATCAGCCTTCCTGCCTCCCGGCTGAGGAAGAGGTCTGCATGTTTTCTCCTGGGGGGTCTCACCTTCAAAGTGCTGCATTTTATTACAGACATCTATGAAAACAATGGTGGCAGGCAGTGATTGTCTTAATTATGATAATTAAGGAGAGAGAGTGAATGAGTGGGTAGAAAAAGACCTGTTTGTTTACTGAGTCCGCAAAGATTTCAGTCTTCCCTGCTCTTCCCTACAACCCCAGAGCTGGGGCATACACTCCTACATCACTAACTCACCCAACTCAGAGCACACACCTCTTTTTAAAATCTTCAATGGCAGCTTCTATTTGCCCAATGGTTGTATTAGGGTTATATTAGGCTTGCTGAAAAGCTGCTTTCATCCTGCTGGTGATGGGCCAGAGTTAGATTGTGATAGCTTCGGAATTATTCCAACAGTCAGAACCTAGGGTGAGAGGGAAAGGAGACACGGACTAATAAGGAGGACAGTGGGCTAGCCAAGTGGGCATAGCCTGCATTTAGCTTTTCAGCATAGCTGGGGGCTAAGTTAGTCAGGTGTCTTCTCCACCACCAGGGCTGGGTTCCAGGGGACGTATTGGTCTGGTACACTGCCTAAGTACCAGAGATCACAACCCACTCCTAGGGGATGGGTTGGTCTGGTACGCTGCCTGGGTACCAGGGACCACAACCCACTCCTAGGGGATGTGTTGGTCTGGTACACTGCCTGAGTACCAGAGACCACAACCCACTCCTAGGGGATGTGTTGGTCTGGTACACTGTCTGGGTACCAGGGACCACAACTCACTCCTAGGGGATGTGTTGGTCTGGTACGCTGCCTGGGTACCAGGGACCACAACCCACTCCTAGGGGATGTGTTGGTCTGGTACGCTGCCTGGGTACCAGGGACCACAACCCACTCCTAGGGGATGTGTTGGTCTGGTACGTTGCCTGGGTACCAGGGACTACAACCCACTCCTAGGGGATGTGTTGGTCTGGTACGTTGCCTGGGTACCAGGAACTACAACCCACTCCTCACCACAGCCTTGATCTTCATCTCTGAATCATCCTTTAATGAGGTCCCATTTTCAGTCTGCACCCCATTATTAAATGTACCATTCCTTCCATGACTGTGCACTATTGTCCCCTAATCTGAGAACTGTGGGGGTGACAGTTAGGTGGATTTTTTCATTGGGACCATCACTTCCCCAATAATGACATGGAGATTTATTATTAATTATGAAAGCTCAGACTATAGCTTAGACTTGTTTCTAACTGGCTCTTCTAACTTAAATTAACTATTTCTATTAATTTACTTTCTGCCTCATGACTTTATTACCTCATCTCCGTATTTCTCATCCTGCTTGCTCTGAATCTCCAGGCATCTCTGCCTTCTTCTTCCCAGCATCTTCTCTGCCCCCAAAATCCTGCCTAGCTATTGGCCATTCAACTTTTTATTAACTCAGAGTGGTACATCTTCACAGTGTACAAAAAGATTGTTCCACAGCATTTCCCCCTTTTTGTCTAAATAAAAAAGGAAAGGTTTTAACTCTAACATAGTAAAATTATATACAATAAGAACAATTATCAGGTATTATCTAAATAGAAAAAAAGTATTAACTTTAACAAATGTAACTATATATAATAAGAACAATATCAAGTAATTATTACATTTACAATGTCCAATCCATTTGGATTTGGCATATTCAGAGAAAATACTCTATTTTTTGTCTTATCTTGATGAATTTAAAGTTTTATACCTAAGCCATTTCTATCAAAACTTATATTACCATCTTAAAGCATTTTTAGAACTATAAACATTTTTTAAATAAACAATTTAAGCTTTTATATCTCTCAACTTTATAAATTTTATATCTCTTATGTAAGTTTCTTTTCTGAATTTGGTAAGAAGAAAAACCGTAAACCTATAATTATCTAGTCTTCAATCTCCATCAGAGACCCAAGAAGCATAAAAATATTACTTGAGTTAATAGGTAGTACAGAGCAAACAAGTTCCAAAGTTACAGAAATGACAGAAACAGCTGGCTGCCTGGACGGCCACTCAAGATTCCTCTGTAATATTGGAGCATCCATCTTTGGCTTACAAACCTAGAACATCTGATAGACTTTTCTGTAAATCAGGAATTTTGAAGGACTTTCCTACCTTGTCTTGGCAAAGCTCAGCAGTCGCTTTCTTTGTGTGTCCTGTTTGTTCAGTTTGGGTGGCGTCCTATCAGCAGTCAAGGCAAAGGCAGTTTCTTGCCCAGATGGCTAGCTTTTGCCACAAGGAAAGCAATCTCCATGTGGAAGTTCTTTGATGCTCATCATTCTTCTTGAAATAAATTGGTGCTGCCAGAAGCAGACTTGTCTCATGAAAGGCTTATTTTATTAAAACACCTTAAATGCTATATTCTGTATGTCTTTGAAGTGTTTGATGATCACCTTCCTACCTAAAATATATCTTTGTAAGACCTTGAAAATGTACCTAACATGATTATAAGTTTGATTTTTCTGGATGACTATTAACCTGTATTTTTTTTATTATCCTAAATAGCTTTCAAGGACTAAAACTTTACATTACATTTTTAAATGAGCTGTATAGGTACAATATCTCCTCCTCTTCCTCCTCCTCCTCCTCCTCCTCTTCCTCCTCCTCCTCCTTCTTCTTCTTCCTCTTCTTCTTCCTCTTCTTCTTCTTCCTTTTCTTTTTCTTTTCAAGATAGGGTTTCTCTATGTCACCTTGGCAGTCCTGGAACTCACTCTGTAGACTAGGCTGGCCTCAAATTCACAGATATCTGTCTGTCTTTGCCTCCCAAGTGCTGGGTATCACCACCACCCAACTAAGTACAATATCTTAAACAAGAATAAAAACATACATACAGTATAACAAAAACAACTTTAAATTTGTATCAATATACAAAAATTCATACCAATGTAAAATATTCGAGACTAGTAGTTCTTTTTTAGTTTGAAAGTAAACACAATAATCTACTCCTTTATCCTACTATTTCTATATACCCCTTTTTCTTTTCAGAATGAGATCCCTGAATCTAACCTTCTTTGTTTAGTACCCTTCCTGACCATGCCCAATTACAAGACTTGCAACCAACCCCCCTAAGTGATGACAACACCCATCTAACTACCAAAAACCACTCACTCCACCTTTTGAGAATATGGGCGTCATGTTCTTAAATTATTTCCTGTTTTCTGGGGATGACAGAATCTTAGAGGACCCTGAAAAAAGTTAAGGCAATGTCCAAGTTCTGAGGGAGCTAGCTGTTGTCCAGTCTTGGAGTGATGGGATAATGCAAGGCTTATTTGAAGTCCTGGCTGGACCAGTCTATGATGCTGGACCATCTTAGTTAGCCACCCTAAAGTCATCCTCAGCAGTTTGTAGTCCAAAACTGATCTTTGGAATGTGTTTGTCAGCTTAATGGCATTATCATAATCCAGGTGAAGTTGTCATTATGGGGCTCCATCAACTTTTTGGAGACTTCTGAGGTAGCTGTTAGGAATGTTCATGGTGTACTGCAGAAAACTTAAACATTTTAGATGTCATATGCACCAGATCTCAGAGAGATTAAAGGACCAGAGTCTATTAAATATAACCAGGATATACAGGCTAAGTTCCTATTACCTGCTTCAGACTCAAGACTGAAATTCACATACAGGAGAACAGAGGAAGCCTAAATCTAGAATTGGTTAGTACTCTGTATGACCACTATTATCATATCAGAAGATTTAACTATATATACATATATCAGTATTATAAATTTTAAGATTTTCTACCTTAAATATTAAAGAATCAAAATAAAATAAAAGGATTATGAGATTAGTGGCAATAGAATAGTCCCTAATTTTGATTTTTATTCTGTACCATACCAGAGGTGTCTCTTCTGACATGAGGCAGAGATTTTGGATTTTCCTTTAACAAGCATGCTCGGGTTTAGAGAAGGACAGAGCCATGTTCCAATTCCAAAGCCACCTTTAACTTTTCATTTAATCGAGACTACAAAAAGACCATTTGCCTAATATGTCTGCAGAGAATAGTAGAGACAAACATTTGGGAAGAGTTATGAAATTTTATCCTATTGGTCGTGTGTTATACCTTTAGGCCAATTTACTCCTTTTCTTGGGGCATTTTCTCTGGATGATTGATTCATCCTTCTTCTGGTGTCTCATTTGTCCAGTGGTCTTCAAATTCCTTAGTTGGATGCTTTTATTTTCCTGGAAAGAAACAAAACAAAACCCTGCCCCAGCCTTAACTTTCAGGAGTTTCTCTCCTTGCCATATGTCGGCAGATTTTTTTGTTGTTGTTGGACCATCAGCTCCCCAGTAATGACAAGGGTACTTATTGTTCATTATAAAAGCTCAGCCAATAGCTTAGGTTTGTTCCTAACTAGCTCTTATACCTGGAGAAGGTAAAGGTGGCAATGCCAACGCTGATGACCTGAATTTGATCTCAATGGAAGGAAAGAACCCATTCCTGCAAGTTGTCCTTTAACCACACACACACATGCACACACACACACACAGAGAGAGAGAGAGAGAGAGAGTAAATAAATAAACATAAAAGTAATTGGTTTGAAAGTCAGATGTGGTGGCAAGAACCCAACACTCCTAAGTCAAGAAGGGAGGGTGACACAGAACTACCGAGAAGCCTAGGGCAGGGTAGCCCAGAGAGAACATTGTTGCAGAAACTGCAAGAAACCTTGCCTCTCAACAAGGTGGCCTGGTAAAATTGTCCCCTGACCTCCATGCTCACACATCATGGCACTCCTGCACTCATACACAGAGACTGAGTAAAATTTAAAATTAGTTTAAAAAATAAATATATATATAATGTGAATATATATATTTATAGTATGTATTACCCACAATTCTACTGGAAAGGATCATTGCTGTGTGTCTTTGCGTCACAGATTGTTCTGCGATAACTGTTGGTGCTTATTAATGCAGAGAGATATATCCAGGCCAAAGGGGCGTTTTCAGTTCACTTTGGTGACTGCTCAGTGTGTTCTGGATTATGTTTCTCTCAGCAGTTCCTCAGTCTTCCAAGTTGTTTCTGTTGCCATGAGTAATGTTACTGGGACTATCCTCCATCCATCAGAAGCATTTCTCCATCACCTGCTTAGTGACGGAGTCCTGAGTATTCCATCCTTCACACATCACAGACCCTCTGAGTCCCATCTCCGAGCATGGTTTCTATCAATTCTTGTTGCTGATGACCAGATGGCATGGCTGAACCAAAGGGCACCCCTCTGCTCTCCCTAAGGACAGTGCCTACTCCAGATTGGCCTGCCAGAGGGCACCCCAGGGAACAAAACAGGCTCCAGAGGAAGCAGGGGAAGCCAGGCTAGTTCCTGGTGTGGCTCTGGCCTTAGGACCCCTTTTTTAGGCTAGCGTTTCACTCGGTGGCCATGTTTAAACAGGTTGGGTTGCTGGCATTGAGTGTGGAAATTTACTTGAAATTGGGTCACCCTAGATATTCCAGAGACTCTGAGGTACCCCCTGGACGGGCTCCAGACTGCCCTTGTCCGGCTTGTGGGGCATGTGGGGAGGGGAAGAGAGGCACAGGCTTCATTGAGATCGCCAAGGGCGGCTGGGCCCGGCCCAGCCCCCTATCCGGCCTCCGCCCCTGCCCTTCCTACGCTCCCGGCTGGCGACCTGGTAGCTCCAGAGCCCAAACCTGTCGGGCCGGTTTGTAGAGAGACGGGAACCGAGGGAAGAAGGCTGCAGAAGGATGCACGGCCTGCCCGGTGCTGGCCCGCCCTGTCCGCCGCCCGAGCCTGTGCTGCCCACCCGCCCGAACTCATGACGTGCTCGCCCGGCCTCGTGGTACCCCTGCTGGGGCTGGGCCTGGGGCTGGCCCTGAGCCTAGCCGGAGCTGTGGCCGCCGACTGTGGGTCCTTCGCTCCCGCGGAGCATCTGGTATTCACTCCCGCAGCCAGGACGCGATGGTTGGCCCCTCGTGTCCGCGCGCCGGGGCCCCTGGACTCCCTCTATGGCACCGTGAGGCGATTCCTCTCCGTAGTTCAGCTCAACCCCTTCCCGTCGGGTGAGTGCCCCCTCCCCCAGCGGACCTCCGCAGGCACTGGGCCCCCAGCTAGACTGTGCACATCCTGTCAACAAGCGCTTGACAGGGTGAGTGAGGTTTCTGACACTACACAGCCTTATTCTTCCGTACGTTCTGGAATCCCACGAGCAGCTTCCGAGCCTTCTTGTTTGACCTTGGGCTGGGACTCTGTGCAAGAAAGTTAAATCCGGCTCATTGTTCTCAGTGTCACAGTGTCAGGGGTCAGGAGGGCCAAAAGAGGCCGGAAGAGGGAAGGGAAGGACTACCAGGCCAGCTGCAGTGCTTACCAGAAGGACCCAGATGGTCTGCTTGCAGGCCTTCTACCAGCTGCCTCTCCTGCAGCATGATGAGGCCTGGCAAGCTGTCACAGCCACATGGCCCTGCCTTCTCTATGAACCTCCCTGAGCCTGGCAATGGGGAGAGGCTAGGCACAAGGGCTAGGCAGTGGCTGTCCCCAAACCCTTGGCTTGCTTGCTTTCCCTAGAGTTGATAAAGGCCCTGCTGAATGATCCATCTTCTGCAAAGACGGATGAGGTGAGGACTGAGCCGCAGGTGCTGGGGGAGGGAGTTAAGAGCAAGCAGAAGGGCCCCCACCTGCTCTGTTCAGCCCACCCTGCGCCCTGCTGAGCATTTGCCAGAGTCTTAGGCATCCTTTTCCCTCCTGGGTTCAAGCCCCGTGTCTTCCTTTTGCTCGTGCTGCTGTTTGCAGTGATCTCCAGTGCCCCTAGACCTGGATCTCCCATCTGTCATGGGTAATGAGCAAGGGTACCACTCACCTCACACATCCTGCCTGGGTTCGCCAGGATACAAGTAGAGGCACATGGGCATTCTCTCCACCTCTAACTTCCACTGGAGGAGGGGGAAGGCAGGGCTGCCCCCTCATGCCTTGCTGCCTTGCCCAGGTGGTTCGGTATGAGGCAGGCTACGTGGTGTGTGCTGTGATTGCTGGCCTCTACCTCCTATTGGTGCCCGCTACTGGGCTCTGCTTCTGCTGTTGCCGTTGCCGCCGGCGCTGTGGGGGCCGAGTGAAGACGGAGCACAAGGCCATGGCCTGTGAACGCGGCACTCTCATGTCCTTTCTGCTGCTGACCACCCTCGTGCTTCTGTGAGAGACTGCATAGGTCAGGGGGGAGGTCAGGATGGCGGCCCTGTGCTCCTGGGCACACGGCAAACCCTTTTCTCCTGGCCTCCGTCCCTGCAGGATTGGTATGGTCTGTGCTTTTGCTACGAACCAGTACACACATAGTCAGACAGGCCCCAGTGTGGAAGCTGTCCCTGAGACCCTGCTCAGCCTAAGAGGCCTGGTGTCTGATGTGCCTGGAGTGAGTACTATACAATTCTCTCATCTGTGTGTGAGTACCCTGCTTGAAGGCAGACCCATAGAACCGTATCTCTGCAGCCTGTAAACCTGCCAAGCAGAGAGGGCGTCCCTTCCTGTGTGCACTTGGCTGCCACCTGCTGGAAAGTCCCTGAAATGCCTAACTGACGGATGGGGTTACTGAAGGAGGGAGGATGACTTAACCCACTGTTTGTCTAGGAGCTTCAGGCTGTGGCTGAGCGGTTCTCTGTGCCCCAGGAGCAAGTCTCAAAGGAGCTGGATGGTGAGGGTTATAGGTGGCCGGCTCCAGGTCCCTCTGCCCTGGCCTGCCTTGGGGAAACATCCCAGCTCCCTTAACCTGGACTGCACCAGGGTACCACTTCACACAGAGGGATCTTCACACAGTCATACTTCTGCAGGACAAGGAAGCTAACACCACCTTGCAGAGCCCAGGGCTCATGGGAGGCAATGGGAATGTCCTCAGCTCCTGGGGGCGGGGGGATGGGGAGAACATGGCTGCCAAATGTCCTGTGTTGTCCAGGTGTCGGTGAGAATCTTGGGAACATAATTCACAACCAGCTCAAGAGCACAGTGTACCCGGTGCTAGCCTCAGTGCACAGCCTGGGCCAGGGTGAGTTGGACCAGAGCCCTGTATGTGGGTGGGTCCAGCAGGTGTCTTCCAGGAGTCGATTCTCCCATCCCCCACCCCTTGCATGTACCGCTCCAGCTCCACCCAAGTCCTTCTTCCCATTATGTTGGGATCCTGTATGGGCATCTCTGCCTACTCCCTGGCCACACGTGCCCAGCGGCAGTGTCCATTGTGGCTATAGATAGTTTATACCCCATTAGCCAGGGGGAAAGAATGTGGTGTCTCTATTTGCTAAGGTGCTGAGGACACCAGGGAGAGAGGAGACCCTCAGGCCACGTGTGACTCTCTCAGCCCTGCAGGTTTCCACAAACCACCTTCGAGCCCTGAACACCACCTCCGTGGAGCTGCAGGAGGCGCAGCAGCACCTGGAACCACCTGTGCGGGCACACCGGGAGCGCCTGCTCACCTTGCTTCAGGAGAGCTGGTGCCGCGGGACCTGCAAGGGGGCCCTAAGCCAGGCCAGTGCCCTGCAGCTGGGTGCTGACTTCAGCCAGGTGCAGGCACTGAACAAGCCCACTGGGACTTGGGAGGGCTGGTCTAGCCTGCACTTTTGAAATCCTTCAGCATCTTGGTAGTCAGGTGGCTTTCATGAGGCTTTCCAGAGAACACTTTCCCTGGGTTGCGCCTTCCTTTCCAGAGCACCCAGAGTTAAGGACTCTTTGTTCTTAGAGTGAGCCAAAGCTCTTCCTTCATGGGCCACACACACAGCCCCAAGCCTCATGTGTATTAGCTTCTTGGGTTCTCACTGCCTCCCTGGGTGATAGGGGGTCTCTGTGGTCCCCATTTTACATATGAGGACACTAAGGGTTCCGAGGCACCTCCTTCCTCTCGTAGGGATCCTTCTCATGTCATGGAACCCTCTATTTCAGGTGCCCCCTGTGGATGATGTCCTGCATCGGCTGAAGAATGTCCCAGAGGCCAACTTCTCCAGCATGGTCCAGGAGGTAAGCCCTATCTTGGTTACCTGGTTTCCTCCTGCCTGAGAACTAACAAGGGAAGAGCTTCAGTTTCATTCTCTGGAATAAGAACCTGGGTGAGCCAGGCGGTAGTGGCGCACACCGTTAATCCCAGCACTCAGGAGGTAGAGCAGGGGATCTGAGTTCGAGGCTAGCCTAGTCTACAGAGTTGAGTTCCAGGACATCCAGCACTACACAGAGAAACCCTGCCTCAAAAAAAGAAAGAAAGAAAGAAAGAGAAAGGAAGGAGGGAAGGAAGAAAGAAAGAAAGAAAGGAAAAAAGAAAAAGACCTCAGTTAAATCCAGGACTTGAGTCCACCCTCACCCAGTGGCAGCCTGAGCTAGACGCTCATTGTGCCAGTCCCCACTGCAGTCAGATGGGAGAGGCAGGTCTGCAGCTCAGAAAGAGGAGTTGGGCTCCCCTCAGGGATGGGGTCTTCAGGCCAAAAGGGAGCAGAGCAGGTGCTTTGGCTGTACCCCGACAGGCAGGCCTGCTCTCTGAGGCGGGGGTGGGGAGTGGTGCCGCCATGTGAGTCAGAGCCTGTGACCCAGGGCCTGGAGCTGGGGAACCAGTGAGTCAGCTATGCTGGGAGGCTGGGAAGAAGGAAGCCGGGGCTAAAGTGGATGGGAGGCTGGAGTTGGACTGAGGGAGTAGAGCTGGTTGTTAGGATAGGATAGGTGGGGACAGGTGAGAGATAAAAGGCAGCGCTGTCTAGGAAGTGGCTGTGCGTAGCTGGTGCCTTGTGTGGAAGAGTTGAGCTAAGCAGGAGAAGCCATGTTTGCAAGGACAAGAGGATCACTTCCTTTTCTGGCACCATTAAACAGCAGCACCCTCCCTCTGGGCCCCTGACCTTGAGACCCCAAGGTAGAATTCCAGGCAAAAAGCGACAAACACAGCCTTGCTTGGTTCCACAGGAGAATACCACCTTCAATAGCCTCCCGCTCCTGGTTGCAGTGCAGACGGCCAGTGTGGTCCAAGGTGAGGCCCTGCTCAGGGGTCTGACTAGCTTCCTGGCATGCCACCCCCAATGTACCCCTTCCAGGGAGGCTTGCTGAGAGAGGAGCTGGGCAGTGGTGGGGATGGATGTCTTCCCTGTCTGGTGGGCTCTCTATGGGTTCTGGGAATTTGTCCCTGGTCCCTGGGTACCCTCTATATCCCCTGAGACACTGTAGCTTTGGGCAGATCTGAAAAAGGCGCTGGCTGAGCAGCCTGAAGGTGTGAGGATGCTGGCCCAAGGGTTCCCAGGTTCAGAGGCAGCTTCCCGCTGGAGCCAGGCGCTGGAGGGGCTGGAACAGCGCAGCCGCCCCTACTTACAGGAGCTGCAACAATACGAGAAATACAGGTGAGCGGCACCCTGGGCCTCCATTCTATCCCCGTCCACTTCCAGCCTGACAATACTTCTGCCTCCGTTTAAAGTCATGAACCCTAACTCCTATGGCTTCCATGTTCCACCTGACTGTGTATCCCCAAACCTGAGCCTGGGGACCCTGTAAAAGCTATGAGACCTCAGGAAATGTTTGCACCTCTGCTTCTAAAGATTCAGTCTGGGGGCCTAGAAACCTAGGTCCCGGGCCAGCCCTCTGGTGCCAGCTGCCTTCCTTCTCAGTGAGCCCCCTACTCTCTCTGCGGCAGGTGGATTTTGGGATGTGTGTTGTGCTCTGCCATACTGCTTGTGGTGATCTGTAACCTGCTCGGCCTCAGCCTAGGCATCTGGGGGTTGTTTGCCAGGGAGGACCCCAGCCACTCCGAAGCCAGAGGCGAGGCTGGAGCCCGCTTCCTCATGGCGTAAGCAGGGGCCGGGGGTGATGGGGGGGAGAAGGGACCTTCACTGCTGGGTTGCCAGATTCTTCCTGGTATGGCAACAGGAGTAGAGTCTGGCAAGTCAGGAGATTGAGACTTGGTGCTGACCGGGACCCATTCCTTGGGTGACTCTGGGTGAAGCAATGACCTCTCTGGGCCCCAGTGTCCTCCTCTATCTAAGGGGTTTGGCTGATGCAGGGACAGCACCAGTAGTAACTATAGCATACGCTCCAAGCCCGGAATCCTTAGCTCAGCTTCTAGGCAGTCCCAAAGCCGTCATCAGGAGGCGGCAACAAAGTCAGAATCTGCTTGCCATCCTTAAACTAGATGGCCTTTAAGACCAAGGCGGCCACATACGGTTGGCCAGGTTGTTCATTAAACAAGGTGCCCAATCAAAGGGATTAGCGAGGATCTGAAATCCACCCCACACTTTACTCTCTAAGCCTCATGGCCTGGCCTGGGGCTGTGACCACTCACAAAGAAGCTTTGTAAGTCAGTGGCCCTGGTGACAGGGCCCTTACCTCTCAGTCCCTTTGAAGTGTTATCTAAGTAGATGAGTCATGTCTGCTATGCCAATGGCTACCTAGAAAGGTGAGCACAGGGATGGGTCACTTCCCTGGACTTTAAGTCCAGAAACGGCTCTTCCAACAGGCAGGCATCCTTCCTCTAGGGTTTCAGGGCAGCAGGCCTGAGCAATTGGATGGGGGTGGGGTGGGGGTGCCAAGAAGCTGCCAGGCGTGCTGGATTATCCTTCTTTGCCCAGGAGGCATGCCTTGTTGTCAGCCTATGCCTGTGCAGGTTCCAGGATGTGGGTGGGGATAGGCCTGGTCCAGGGCTGTCAGCTTCCACGTTCCTTCAGCCATGTCTCTCGCCTCCAGAGGTGTGGCCTTCAGCTTCCTCTTTGCAGCCCCCCTCATCGTCCTCGTCTTTGCCACTTTCCTGGTGGGTGGCAACGTGCAGACGCTGGTGTGCCGGAGCTGGAAAAGCGGAGAGCTGTACGAGGTGGGTCTGGGCCTGTTCCAGCTCAGAGGGAGCTGAAGGGAGTTTGAGCCAAGAAAGTGAATCAGAAGGAAGTGGGAGCCAGAGGTGCAAGCAGGACAGGAGGAAGGAGGATGAGATGCGCGGGGTGTGGGGGGGGGGGTGGATAGAGAGACACCCATGAGACACCCATGAACCCCAAGCCCCTGCATATGCCCCAGGTCCCAACAAGGGCTCCAGGTGAGGGGACCCACGTTCTTTCCTAACTCTTAAGTCTGGGAAGGGCACTGTGCTGAAGGCCCTGCTTATACCACTGCCAGAGATTTATGGGCAAAGTCCCCATGAGGAATCAGGGCATAGAGTCATTTGAATTAGAGCGAGTAACGGGTGGCACCAAGCGTCAGGGCCCCTTCATCTCTCTATGCCCCACCTCTTCCTGCCCAACTGCAGTTTGTAGACACCCCGGGGAACTTGCCTGCATCCATGAACCTGTCCTACCTTCTTGGCCTGCGGAAGAACATCAGCATCCTCCAGGCCTATCAGTGAGTAGGAGATCTGGGGTTGGGGCTGGAGCAGGGAAATAGAAGGGAGGTGCAAAAGTGGGTGTCCCCCTTAGGGTGATGCCAGCCTCACCTGCCACCCCTGGTGGCTCTTGGTTGATGGATGTCTTTCTTCCCCAGACAATGTAAGACAGGGGCAGTACTCTGGAAGGTTCTACAGCTCAATGACTCCTATGACCTGGATAAACACCTGGATATCAAACAGGTAAGAAGATGTTCTAGAAGGTGTTAAGGCTTCACCCCTCCTATGCAGCCTTTCCTTCTGTTCTTCTGGGGCATTATCTCTCAACTCATCTCTTATCAAGGTACCTCAAGCCAGAGGTCTTAGCAACCAACTCAGGAACTATCCAGGGCTTTAGCTATGGAAGATTCTAGGGCTGTAAGTGGGGTGAGTGAGTAGCTGGCTGCCTGAGCATCTCTGAGCATGTGCACCAGGGAAAGCTTAATACAGCACAGGTTATGGAGGAGAGGACAGGGACAGAAAGAGTGGGGGCGGTGTGTCTGGATGAGAACAGGTCCTGGGTGGCATGTTCTAGCTGATAGTGGAACGGCGGTGCTCCTGAGCCAGCGGGGTGACACCTGTAGAAAGCTCTCGTGGCTTGTGTACCTCAGAGCCAGCTGTTGGCCGTGGCAGAGTCTATCCCCACCCCCACAAGAGTTTCAGGTTGCCCATCCTCCCCAGGACTCAGGTGGCTCATTTGCCAGAGGCGGTTCAGGGAGTTAGAGTGGACCTTGAAGCAGAAGCAGGTGGAAAGGCAGAATGGAAGTAATGGAAAATGGAGGTCCCTGTCAGTACTGACAGGAGAAAGCTTCAGAACCAGGGAAGGGGGTGCATTTTAGAACGAATATGCCGTTTTTCCTCTCTCCATCCTTAGGAAAGGCGGGGAAGAGGGCCCTGAAGAATCGTTTCTCTAAGCATGTCTTAGGAAGCACTCCTCCCATGCCCCTCCATACCCCAGCTAGTACTGTTGCTGCCCACACAAAACTAGCTCATTTTGGTGCTCCCGAGAAACCGCTTGGATTTATCTCCATCCCAAGTCATGGGATGGCACAGTCAAACAAGATCAGTCCTGACTCGATGCCTTAAGCCATGGCTAGGGATACTTGCGTAAATGTCAGTGCCTTTTTCCTCCAGAATCTTTAATCAGAAACAGAGAGCTGGAGACTCTGCAGGTTGGGCACAGGGATCGCCAGCCCTGGTAGCTGGAAGTCATCTCAGCCTTAGGTGATCTCAGCCCCAGAGAGAAGAGGGGTCCATCTTACAGAAAAGTGTGGACCAATGAGGCTCTGGTTCTGAGGGACCAAGCAGTTATTTGAGGTTGTATGGTGATCTTGAAGAAACTTCTCGGGAGAGACTCTAAAAAGCCAATCTGCATAGATCAGAAAGATAAAATGTGCCATTCAGGGCACCAGATGGCTGCTTCATGTCCCATCCCTGTCAGTTATGTCTGGAATGCTGCTACCAAGAGAGTTGGAGCCCCCCCTCCCTGGAGGAAAGTTGCCTAGTAAGATGGGAAGAGGCGACCAGAGATGGCTGGTTTCTGATATTGAAACTGAATGTCATGTCCACAAAACAGGCAAATGCTGACTGTCTTTCCTGGAAATGTGGGTGTGTCATTCACTCTTCATCCATTCATTTGTCAGTTCATTCACAAATCTACAAACTGGATCTCACCGACCACTTGACAGACTCCGCTGCAGACGAGGGACCTTACAGTAGAAGTGTCCCAGTCCCTGGTACTATTGAGCTGATGTAATTAACAAGCCCAGGGATAAGAGACTTGAGAGTATAGGTGCTGTGAAAACCTTAATACAGGATGTGATAAAGAAGAGCCAAAAAGCTACTTTGTATCAGGTGGCCAGGGAAAGTGTTGTCTGTTTTACTCTTTGTGGGGGCCCGCCATCCAGTTCCCAAATAAATCACTCATGGAGGCTTATTCTTAGTTATGAATGCCCAGCCTTAACTACACTAATTTCTTGCCAGCTTTTCTTAGCTTAAATTATCCCATTTATCTTTGGTCTCAGAGCTTTTATTTTTCTATCTCTGTATACCTTATTTTACTTCTTCTTCCATGACTTGCTGTGTGGTTGGGCGGCTGACCCCTGGTGCCCTCTTCTCCTTCTCTTGCTCCCCGAATCCTTCCTTCTCCCAGATTTCTCCTCATATTTATCCTTTCTATCTGCCATCTCTGCCTATTTCTTTCTCCTGCCCCACCGTTGGCCATTCATATCTTTAATAGACCATCAGGTGTTTAGACAGACTTCACAGAGTTAAACAAATGCACACAAACAAAAGTAACATACCTTAAAATAATATTCCCCAACAGGTAAGTCTGGGCCAAGGCCCAGTTGTCACATGGTCCCTGGAAGCAGGCCAGGGCTCTGAGTAGAGTTCTCTTGGGGGTCTGTGAGGGTGTGTCCACCTGGAAAACCAGGTGATGGCCCTTGAGCCAAGCGACCAGGCTCAGCAATATGCCTCATCCTGTCCTCTCCTCCAGTACACCCAAAAGTTCCAGGAGGAGCTTCAGAACTTCAAAGTGGATGTAAAGAATCTAGACCTGTTGAGCCCCGCTGCTCGCAGAGACCTGGAAGCTTTGCAAGGTAGCAGGCTGGAGAAAATCCACTATGGAAACTTCTTGGTACAGGTCAGTGAGGGGCACATCTGGTGACCCAGCAGGATGTGGCACTGAACAGAGGGCCAGTCTGTGTGTGTTTGGCCTCTTTCCAGCTCTCTACAGTCTCTCTGTTCCTGGGACTTCTTCCTGTTAAGGAACTAGGACACTTCTCCAGGTCCTTTAAGCAAGACCATGAGTCGCTGTTCATGGTCCTGAACCACTGCTGCTAAGAATGGTGGTGTCATACTTAGTTTCCCACGTATATGGGTGTTTTGCCTATATGTATGTCTGTGTACCATATGCATGCAGTAACTGTGGAGACCAGAAGAGGGCAGATGAAACCATGAGACTAGAGTTTTAGATGATTGTAAGCCACCAAGTGGGTGCTGGAAATCCAACCCAGGTCCTCTGGAGGAGCAACCAGTGCTTTTAACTGCTGAGCCCTCTCTCCAGCTGGACACTGGCTTTTCTTCAAGTCACTCCAGAGAGCATCTTTATTTCTCTAGTCCATTGGACTCTGAAACACTTCACACCTTCAGTTCAAGCTCACCACAACTCACGTCACAATAGACTTAGCTGGAGCTGGGAATATGGCTCAATTGGTAAAGAGCTTGCCTAGCATGCACAAAGCACTGGGTTCAATCTCCAGTGCTACATCAAGCCTGATGTGGTAGCAGGTGCCTGAAACCCAGCACTTGAGAGGGAAGAGGAGGATGTGCAAGCTTGGATTCAGCCTCGGCTGTATGAAACCTTCTCTGAGATAGTAGATAGAGATGCGGGGCGGGATGGAAATGATTGAACATAGTTGGAGCAGGGCACAGTTGACAAGTCTGGGGATTCAGAGGATGGGGTTATCCAGGGACATCTGGGTTCAGCCTTCTTGGTGTCTCCTGTCTTCCCTCAGATCCAGAAGCCTGTAGTGGAGACTGACATGGAGCAGCTGGCGCGGGAGCTGGAAGGACTGGCCCAGGCTCAAGTGAGAAGGGAGCGGAGACCCTGTAGCCAGACAGTGGTCAAGAAGGAGATCTGGACGGGGTGGGGAGGGGTGTGGAGGGAAGACTAGGAATGCTGGGATTGGAGAAGGGACAGGAACAGAGGCTGGGGACTGAGGGCCCCACCCACAGGTGCTGAGGCTTTTTACCCTGCTGTTGGGCTGAGGGTCTGCAAGTTCAGCTCCCATTCAGGCCCTGCTGTCAATTGCTGTGTGGCCTTGGGCAAGCCATTTTGCATCTCTGAACCTCTGTCACTGTGTCTACAGACTGTCCTAGTCTCTGAGCAGATGGGAGTTTCTGGCCTAGCCTCACACAGCTGGGCCAGCTTCAGACTCTGCCAGGACAGTGCTGTGAGGACCCCTTCCCCCAAAAGACACATGCACTCCCCACAGGAAACCTCTTTCTGTATTTACAGATATCTCAAGTTTCTGAAATTCTCCATGAGACACCTCAGACTCCACAGCCACCTTGGCCTTGCAGAGAGCACGGCCCAGTTTTAGCTGTGGTTGCTACGGCTTAAGTGGTGCTGTGGCAGATTTTGTAGCATCCAGCTCAGGGAAGACCTAGATCAGGGAAGAAGCTTGAGGATTTTCTCTCTGAACCCAGCCCTTTTCACCTTCCTCAGAGGGCTGCTCTTTGTTGGGGTGGGGACCCTTCTAATCCTTTGGTCTGCCCTCAGAATGACTCTGTACTGAAGCAGCAACTACAGGAGGAAGCCAGAGAACTCCGAAGCCTCTACCAGGAGAAGGTCGTCCCCCAGCAGAGCCTTGTGGTAAGCTTGAAGGGAGTCTGGGGCCTGAGGGACAGGAGGGATGGAGAGAGGGCCGTGAAAGGAGGAAGAGGCCAGCCTCTAACAATCCTTGCCTCTAACAATCCTGATTCCTCCTCCACAGGCCAAGCTCAATCTCAGTGTCAGGGCCCTGGAGTCCTCTGCCCCAGATCTGCAGGTGGCTAACGGGAGTGGGAGGATAGGTTGGAACAGGGGGCACTAGAGGAAGACAGGGCAGCTGCTTTGAGATTTCTGCTCTGTCTTGTCCCATTGGGAGGTGAAGGGAGAGGAGGAAAGGGGTCAGGTCCTTAAGGACCTCTTTTGTTGGCCTCTGGGTCCTAAAGCCTGCCCTTCATCTTTTAAAACGATTGTGTGGTATATCGTAGGATGGCTGGATGGATTGGTGGGTGAGTGGATAGATGGATGGCTGATTTGGACTGTTGTCTCCTGCAGGTAGATACCGCAAATGTTCTTGGTAATGTCACTCGTCTGAAAGGAGAGCTGCCTGCCCTGACCAGCCACATTGTGAGGAATGTGAGTTGGGGGCAGGGAGTATCTACCACAGGCTTTCCCTCCAGCTCGGCTTTCACTATGGCTCCCAGGAGAGCCAGGCTCATTCTGATGATGTCAGACGTGGAGGGGTGTAGGGAGACAGGATCCCTGCCAACCATGGGCTTCTCTTTCCTGTAGGCCTCTGAGTGTTTCCTGACCAGGGAAATGGGCTACTTCTCTCAGTATGTGGCCTGGGTGAGAGAAGAGGTGAGTGAGGGCTTGGCACCCCACCTGGTGTACCCACCCCAGTGGACCAGCTATGGAGCCCTTTGGGGGTACCGCAGGCCTTTGGAATTGGACGCAAACTCCCAAGCCTGCCATCTGTTCTCTTACTCACAAAATAGATCCTGCGCACCCGACTTCTACCCCCAGCCCTTTTGTGAGACCCAAGTATGGGCTAGGTTGACCACAGCTTTTCTAGAACATCCCATCTACTCCTTGCCCCTATGCCTCTCCATGGATAGGTCCCTCACCCTGCTTGTCAAAGGCCAACCATCAAAGCTCACCTCCTCTTACACATCCCAGCGCCCTTAGGTTCTGGGAAAGGTCTGAGCTGGGGTTTGCTTGCCCGTGAGTGTCTGTGTATATGCATTTGGGGGCAGGCATGTGTGTGCATGCATGTCCCCTTTCCAATAACGATGACTTACAACCATACTGAGGGATGCAGCAAGACTCACGTGTGGGCTAGTGAGCGGATGAAAGGGACGAGAGCTAAGCTGAGCCGGAAGTTCAGTGTCCTAACCTTCCTGGGCACCCATGACCATTATATCTGTGCTTGCACCTTCCACTCCGTGTTCACGTGTAAGGTGGACCCCAGCTAAGTCCCTGGGCTTCTGTGTTCATCTTGGCCTCCTCTTCAGAGCATGGAGTACCCATCTGTGGGTTCAGGTGTCTTCCCATATACCTGTCTCACTTTGGTACCACAGGTGACACAACACATCGCCACCTGCCAGCCCCTCTCTGCAGCCCTGGACAATGGCCATGTGATTCTATGTGACATGATGGCCGACCCCTGGGTGAGTGTCCCCAGCCTGTCACGAATACAGAGTCCAGTGGACAGGGACAGTAGGAGGGCACGAGGCCAGGGTGTGGAGTCAGTGCAGAGCCTGTGGGCACGGGGATGGTGGGAAGGTGCCATCTGCCCAGCCTGGTGAGCTGACCTCATGGCTCCTCTTCAGAACGCCTTCTGGTTCTGCCTGGGGTGGTGCACCTTCTTCCTCATCCCCAGCATCATCTTCGCCGTCAAGACCTCCAAATACTTCCGTCCCATCCGGAAACGCCTCAGGTAAGGGACTGTCGGAACAACAGTGGGCATCAGATGTCCAGGAATTCTTTACAGCCATTGGGCCGCACCCTGTCCAGACCCCTCCCAAGCAGAGAGAGCTTCTGACCCAGCTCTAAGGAGTACGGGGGCCTGATAGTTCCCACATCAGCCTGCTGCATCTTTCTTGCTGCAACTTGACCACCTGGAGGGTAGCTCCTTCCTGGAGGGTAGCTCCTTCCTGGAGGGTAGCTCCTTGGGACTTATCCTTCTCTGGAGGACTCCTGAGGCAGGGCCACCTCCAGTCAGCCCGTGCCAGGGCCGAGGGTCTGTGCTGGGGCTCACTTTACTCTGTGATGTCACAGCTCCACCAGCTCCGAGGAGACACAGCTTTTCCATATCCCCAGGGTCACTTCCCTGAAGCTATAGGACCCACTGGTGAGTTGTCCCCCCTCCCTCATAATTCCCCTGAATCTGATTGGAGGGGCTCAGATCTGGGGTTTCAGCATGAAGGAGGGGACAGAAAGGCTTGGGGTCTGGGTCAGTGTGGATGGGACCTCCCCCCCCCCCCCCCACACACACACCTGCTTTCACCTGTTTTCTTTTTAGTTTCTAACAGGCAAGGTGATCCCTGGGGACTTCCTGTCCTTCTTTTGTCTCACCCTGGACCAGAAGAATTGTCATCCCCTTCCCAGAGTGCAGGCTGGCCTCCGGTGCTGGCCTGTCCCCTCTCCTTCTCCAGCTTCCCTGGTCCCACCTTTATACTCCTCCCCTCATGACCCAAATCATACTCAGCCCTTACTGAACTATAGAGCCAACAGGTTCTTCTGGGTACCTAGCACTTGTCCTCCTTGCTGTGGTATCCCAGCAACAGGGAGGGCCTCTTCTCCACCCATGGGAGCTCCTTCTCCGGTCTTTAGGTGGACTCAGGTCCTTCCATCTACCCCATCTTTCTCCCTGCTTCCTGTCCAAGTCCCTTTCCCCTTATCTGAGTTTGATCCTCCCCCACCTGCACCAGCCTCCTTCCTGGTCCCTCCCCAGCCCTTTGCTTGCTCTCTCCATGGACAGGCCTGTCTGAGGGCTGAGCTGTCCTGTCTGCACCCCAGGTTATAAATAGCCACGCCGGTCCCATCTTCCCTCTGAGCACTGGCTTCTAAGAGTGGACCAGGGATGTGGGCCACATGGGCTCCCTCTTTGCCCCAGAGACAGTAGCATGGTGGCCCACACCAGGAAGAATCTGGTGGTGAGAACACAGTTTTGCCCTCCTCTTTCCATCCTGCGCATACGGCCTGGGATCACCCCTCACTTGTCTCTGCATGGTCTCTATGTGCTGGACACTAGGTCTGGAAAGGACAAAGCAAAAAGAGACGATATGGACGAGCCTCTGTTCCATTAACATGTCACTTCCCTAAGCTTTGCCTCTGGGTCCCTGAAGCTGGAACCCTAAGGCTGAGGTTCAGTAAACAGCTTAATGAACATCTGTGGGAAGAATCCCACGGCCTCTCTGACTGCAGGCACCCTGGGACTGTGCAGCAATTCAGTGTGAGGAGCAGAGCCTGCCTGGTCATGTGATTCACAGCCTGGTTCTGATGCTGCTAGCTGGGGCACCTCAAATATGTGATGTGGGTCCCCCAAGCCGCAATTTCTTTCTTTCTTTTTCTTTTCTTTTCTTTTTTCTTTTTTTGATAGAGAGGCTCCTCGGAGCCTGTATGTAGGGTTGTGAAAGCCAAACATGATGAGAGGAAAACCTTGACAGGGCTTGGTGTGAGCAAGTGCTGCTTGGGCGTTGAGAGCTAGGCTCAGGGCAGAGCCAGGGTCTGGGCATAGAGGGGATGCCCTTTATGTTAGTGTGTTTCTGGGCATGTTGGTGTGGAATTGCATCTTCTGAGCTAGCAGCAGTTTTGTTGCTAGGACTCAGGATGGTGGTACCTGATGTGCTAAGACTCCTACATTATTACTCTCAAACAAGTTTTTTTGTTTGGTTGTTTTGTTGTTTTTGGTGGTTTGGGTTTTTTGTTTGTTTATTTGTTTGTTTTTTCTTTTTTGGCTTTTCCCAGAGGTTAGAAGTTTTTGTTTTGTTGTTTGTTTGTCTTGTTGGTTGTTACTTGTTACTTGAGAGTGAGGAAGTGACACCCTGTATTTTTTAGATATAATTGATGGGATTTAAACAAATGAAATAAAAGCAATTAAAAATCATCTCTGGTTCTGTCAGAGTTGCTTATCTGATCTGTTAGATGCCTGCGCATATTACGTGCAGTTATTTTAAACTGAGTCTTTGGTGCAGATGGGAGCCCCTGATGACCTGCTCCTGGTGGCTGTCATGGTCGTTGTTTTTGTTGGTTTCATCTTGCCTCTTCTACATGGTAGGGCTGGTTGGATATTGGCACTCTTATATCTGAACATCTGTCAGAACGACTGGCGGCCGTGGGTGACATCATCTTCCATCTCGTGTGCATCTAGCAGTGGCTGGGGACCACTAAAGTTCCCTGGAGAGCGGGTCTGTGCCAAGTCTTCACTCCACCTACCCCCCTACAGCATGGAAGACTTGCCAGGCACCCCCTTTTGATGGGTGTGGCTTTTAATCAGATGTTACTTAAAGCTCTGCTCAGCATCCTTTGGAATCAGAACACACCCTAACATGGAAATAGCCCGCCTTTCCCACCGTACCTTGTTTTATATGATGCTGGGATTTGAACCCAGGACTTCATGTGCTTTAAGCAACCTTTCTATCAAATGAGCTATATCTTCATTCCAGCTCTGTGGTTCTTTACAGGCCCCCTTGCTCCCCGCAGCTTAAATACACATCACTTCAAATGCTCAAAAGGCGCACACACCACACATCCTCTTTTACAAGTGACGTCTAACTGGGAGTTATTCCTTGGCTTTAGCATCCAGAAACCTCGTCACAGCCTTTTGGATGCTGTTTGGAGAAGTAGTTCAGAGGCTATTGCTCTAAACACTGGTCACCCAGGGATGAGGGTGCTGGCAGTTAAGAAGCAAAAATAGCTGTAGAGAGAAGCAGATGCCTGCTCTCCCTGTTTAAAATGATGGGCGGTACCTGGCTGGAGCTGCTCTGTACAGAAGCTGAACCACACCCCTCCCCCCACACACACATACACATGCACAATGGCAGTTACCTTTTGCCGTTGTTGTTATCTGTGGTTGAGCCTGATGAAGCCCCAGGAAATTATCTGGCAACTTCAAGATCATCAAGTTAGATGACCCTGGACATGTTCTACTGGATTCTCCGCATGTCCCCATCTCCTGTGGCAGGACAGGAGGGAGGCCATATCTCCAGGGAAGTTTGAGTCAGATGTCCTTAGTGTCCCTGTGGCAGGAGGGATGACAGATTGGGGACCCTGGGAGCTCTGCTAGATTTCCACCTGGTTGCTCAGCGCAGGGCCCTGGGGCAGATTCTGCCAAAGAAGCACCATGTGGGTTAGGGCAGCACAGGGGGCACAGAGCAAGGGCCACGTGCCTGGGGCTGGAGCGGAGTGAACAAACATTTATTCACTGAGCTAGGCGCTATGTATCAGCCAAGAAAGAGGCATACATTTAGCTACTTGGTTTAGAGAAGGAAGGCACAGAGCTTGGGTATGGGCAAAACCCATCCAAAGGAATCTACAAGGCTGGTGGCACTCCAGTACCCATTGGAATCGCCTGGGTCCAACCTGAGACCTTGCTCAGGCTTGATCACGGACAATGTCCCTCCTCCCATTGTCCAAGGGCCAAAACCCTTTCCTTCCCTCTTCAGGCTATGTACTGAGCGAGAGGCTGGCAGCCAGCCGGATGGAACAAAGCCTTTTCTCCTGGCAAATAAGGCTTTCCCTGAGTCTCTTGGATATGCCATGTGGAGCACCTCACACTTCCCCAATCTTACAGACAGTAATAAAGTTGAAGACCTGGGTGAGGATGGAGGTGGAGTATTGGGGACCGAGAGCTATACCACTCCTGCTCATGGGTGATGTGGAACTCAGGGTCGAGACAGTCACCCCCTCATCTACACTGAGGGTACCAAGGAGTTAGGGCCAGTGGAGACTCAAGGGAAGTAAGCAAAGCCCAAGATGAGAGGAGATTCCTCCCTTCACTAAAGCCAGAAGGAAGAGGCACCACAAGCACAAGAGGGTTAGCAGGATGGCTCTCTGGGTAAGGGAACTTTCTGCCAAGCTTCATGACTTGAATTTGATCTCTAGGACCCAAGTAGTTAGAAAACTGACTCCCACAAGGCGTCCTTTGGCCTCCACATGTGTACTGTGGCCATTGCCTCCTTCCTGACCACTTAAAAAAAAAGAGCAAGTGGGGTTTGTAGGATTCCTAAAGTTTGGGAAATGTAGGGGACAGGCACTTCCTTCTCCCCTCTGTAGGATCACTGTTAGCTGTGTAAATGCAGAACTTAGGGGAGGGTTACTGATCCGATTGAAGGCTCCGGTGAGAGTTGGCATGGGACCACATTCGTTGGCCTGTTCCATGCCTGGCGGAGGAACAGACTTCAGGCAAGAGCAGGTGCATGTGCCCCTGGGTGTTGGAAGCTTCTTGTTAGCCGTGGTCCCCCAACCACATAACAGCCATGTGGAAGATCTGGTGTGGCCAGAAGGAAGGTCGCCAGGAATGGCTAGGGCTGCTGGTTCATCTTTTGTCAACCTGACACGAGTTAGAGCCACCTGGAAAGACGGACCAGCAACTGCAGAAATGCCGCCATCAGACTGGCCGGTAGGGCATTTTCTTGATTAATGATTGATACGGGAGGACTCAGCCCCCTGGGGGCAGTGCCAGCTCTGAGCAGGTGGATGCGGGCTGTATCAGAAAGGCAGGCTTCTTCCATAGTTCCTGCTTCAGTTCCTGCCCTGACATCCCTCCGTGATGGACTGTAAGCTGAAGTAAGCCCATCCCTCCTGCAAGCTGGTCCTGGTGTTTATCACAGCAACAGAAAGCAAACTAGGAAGCTTAAGTGGAGGCTGATCCCCCCCCCACACACACACACCCACACACACCCTCTCTGGGAGCAGGCCTCCTGCCTTTGGAAGTCCGGTTTGGTCCCAATGGCCTCTATTTCAGGGCAGGTGTGCTAAGAGCGAGCCAAAGGAGAGCCCTAACTGTGCTGTGTGCCTAAAGTGACTAAGAACTGCTTCTGTCCCCCTCCCAAGAAGGGTCCTGGGCCTGTCAGGTTTCCACGTGGCTTGTGGCAAAAGAGGTTCCACGGGTCTGAGGAAGACTGTAGAAGTGACGCGGATGTTCACCATTCCAGGCTGTGTCCACTTCTGAGATCTGCAGCATCCGAGGAAGGCGTATTTTTTAGGGCAACAGACATCTCTGGAGCTCTTGTGAGATTAGACCGGTCTCCACCCAGTAGGGGCCCTCTCATAGGTAAGGGCTGTGGGGTGTGGACCCTGAGAGATGTCCCTATCAACTCTCCCAGACCCTCTGCAAGACCCAGACTCAGAAGGGGCCTGAGGAAAAGGTATGAAAACTGGAGGCTCCCCAGAGCTGTCTGAGGGGCTGGCAAGGAAAGAGTTAAGCTTGAGCCTGGTGTGGAGAGGTCCTGGGAGCTGAGAATGGTTCTGTTTGCCAGGATTGTAGTTGTGTGAATTTCTCTCCTGGAGAGGTGGAAAGGGCTCCAGCTGGCTGTAGTGGCCCACGTCTGCATCTTCAAGTGTTGGAGTACAAAGAAGAGAACAGCCTCCTGAGACTCGGAGTCAACTCTCCCTCTTCCTCTTGCAAACTACACCACACCGCTCCTCCCAGCCCACCTGAAGAAGCCACAGCTAAAACCCATCAGCCTAAGTATTGCCAAACCACACTGGGCCTCCTTCTGCATCCTAAACAGACCTCCAAAGACTCTTTCTCTTAGGGAAGACAGTCTGTCCCTACGTGGCAGAACAAGGCTGAGGTTCACTTGAGGTCTTGCTTTGGCTCTTTTTGATTCCTCCATCTTCCAGAAATTCTAGAAGGACCTTGGAAATGTCTGAGGGCATTGAGAAAAATCCCCGCGATAACCAAAGGAAGAAGGAGGGTCAGGCGACTTGAGGCTCCTGGCAGGGCACAGTTGCCTTGTGCCTGTGTTTTATGTGGGGTACTTGCTGGGTAGCGGTTGTAGGAGGAGGTTGCTGGCTGCCTGGTAGGCCCAGGAGTGGAGGCCTCTGGACTAGGCTTGCTCTGCCACAGCCTGTTACTCCCAAGGAATGCGGCTCAGAGGAGTAGAATTTCAGCAAGGGTACCAAGCAGAGACTTGTGACTCTCCAGAAAGAGGTGCTGCCTTGGGGTGGACTGCTCAGAAGACCCTGCCTCTTCAGAAAGTGCCCTGAGTAACTTGTCCTGGGCTGTGTAATGAGCAGTGTCCAAGCTGATCCCTGAATCTTGGACATATATAACCGGTGGGTAGAAAATTCCCCCAGAACTGGCTCTAATTGGAAAGAACAGCCTGGACAGCTGTCTGTTAGGCGAAGACTGGACTTTTCTGAGTTTTACCATCATTAGCATAGACTGGGATAATGACCCTTCACTTCAGAGCCCACTTGGGACTCCAAGGCCTCAACCTGCCCTTCCTTGTGGAAACTTGCCTAATGCTCAGAAGACAGCTGGGAGGACTGGCCCTGACCCGGGAGCCTCTGCGGTCCTCATCATCCCCTTTCCCAGAGAGCCCTTCATCAGCTGAGTCCCTTGCCCAGTCCTGGTCCCTGAGTCCGGACGGGCAGACGACAGAGCTACCATCACTCCCCTCAGGAGACAGCCTTCCAGCCTCCGGGGGATCAACAGCCTCTGGGTTTTCGCCCCTAGGGTCTGACAGCTGGAGCTAATTGGCTGACTCAATATAAAGGGGGTGGGACAGGGTAGGGAGGGCAAGCAAGTGCTCCAGGGCTTTCTGGGAAGGAGGGGCGGGCTCAGCTTCGTTTCTATGGGAACCACTGGCACAGGCAGGCTCCTCAGGGCGCCAAAAAGGGAAACTTGGCGCAGGTTTCGGCACCTGGCTCCTGGTGGGTTCTCTGAAAGATGAGAAAATGCCCAAAAGCTCATCTCCTATAGTGCAGGAAGGAGCCTTCCTGGGGATGCTTGGGACCCCTGATTCCTTCTTCCATCCCCAGATCCTACTCCTAGAGATCTGGGGGGAGATCCCGTGACTGCCCAGAATCCCTGAAACTGGGGAAATGTGAAGTGCTTGCTCCAGCTAGGAAGGTTTCCATATTGCAAGGCCTGTGAGGGGTTACACAGAGGTGACTAACGACGCAGATCAGTAGAGGTGGAAGAACCCCAGGAGTCACTTCAGTGATGTAATCCCAAGGGCTCCCCTCTTTGTTCTGGGCAGGGACTGGTGTTGGGGTGGCCTCCCTGCTTTCCCTGTGACTAGGAAGGGAGGGAACGGACCACGTATGGGGGTGGGGGATGAGAGCCAGGGGCACCGAGAGGCTGAGGGACCAGGTTTAGGAGCCCTGGAGAAAGAGAAACTGGGGGGTGGAGAGAAAGGGGGGAGGAAGGAAGAAAGGGGAGAGCAGAGGGAGGAGGGAAGAGGCAGAGGAGAGGTGGAGCTAAGACCCGGGAGGGAGGGAGAATGGAAGGAGTGGGCAGGGGGCGGGGGAGAAACCTCCAGTGACAATTGCGTCTGGGTCCTAGCAAACATGAGGCAGCTGCCAGCCCGACCAGGCAGTCTGGCTTGTTCAGGCTGCAAAGCGGAAAGGCTGGTGACAGTCCCCTTCAGCTGCGGAGATGCAGAGGACCAAGGTAGGTGCTGATGGGCTGGTGGCTTGCCTGGACTTGGGGAAATCTGGGGCTTGGGTGTTGCTCTTGACTGGGGAGTGTCTTCACGGGTGTTCCTAAACCCACTATGCCTGTTGACCCGGTAAGGGGAAGCAATTGCTGGGGGCACCCTATCTGGAAGGCTGGAACTCTAGGGCTCTTTCGGATATAAGAAGCTCTGGGTGATTTGGACAGAAGAGGAAGAAGCTTGAGGTTAGTTCCGTGGCTGGTTCTGTTCAGTTAGGTCTCCGGAGCAGAGACCAGGGTAGCTGACCCTGAACCTAGCCTCATTGTCCTTAGTGAGACAGGGGAGCACAGAGACACGAGGGGTCTTGTGCGTGGGTGCTAGCCAATGAGCACAGTTTTCAAGTAATCCTTCAGTTAATGAAGACCCCCCTTCTTCTTAAGGCAACATGAGGTCCCCTAATAAGGGCACAAGCAGCTCCATCCACCTCCATGGGGCTGTCAGAAGATGGCAAGAGAGGGGAGGCAAAGAGGCAGAGTTCATGAAACAGTTGTGAGGTGAGGGGAAGGATGGAGCCAAGAAAACTCAGCTGTGCCCCAACTTAGCGTTGACCCTCAGAGAGTCTGGCCTGGAGCCCAGCATGCTGCCCAAATTTCCAGGATGGTCTTGCTCAGAAGGAGGAAGGACCAGATCCAGGTCCAGTTGAACATCCCAAATAAGGAAATCAAGGTCTTATAAAAAGAATAGACATTGGACTGGTATCTGGCAGTCTCTCCCCCCCAAGAGATGACTTTCTGTCCCCACTCCCTGTCCATTCCCCATGAAGACAAGCAGCCCAGGGAGGGGTGTGGACTGGTTTCAGGCCATACTGCCCCAGAGTCAAGGATACTATCCCTGCTCTGTTTGGTCCATTGCCCAAAAAGACTCAAAAGAATGAGCAGATAGAACAAATCCTTTTGAGTACCAGAGCAGGGCTCCTGGAAAGGCACAAGTGTCCCTCGCAACCTCTGGACTGACAGGGAAGAAGCATTGGCAGCCCTCTGTCCCAGACTCACATGCACACTGCATGCAGCATGGGCTGTGTACACCCACAAGCATCCGTGTGAGCATGGACCTCACGGTCATGTAAGCACAGTCACATAAACCTGATGACCACCCCTGCTCCACCTCCAGAGTCAGGCAATGTGACTCTGTGTAACCACAGACACAGGGATTTCTACAGCCATGTGTGCATAGATGTGCACACAGCTGGCTCTTTCTGCCAGCAAGGGACAGCCCCCTTTCCTTGTTCCTCTCTGGTGGTTCTAATTTCCAGAAGTCTCCTTAGGACCTTAACTACCACTAACACTACTAAGTGGCAGAGTGAGTGACCAGAGTCCATTTGGCCATTCTCTTGGCCGTTATGACCTCTACCATGACCAGAATTGGGCACCCATGTAGTTCATCATCTTATGCCTGCCCCTGGAATCCTATGTGTAACCTGGTCCACAGAGATGGTGGTACTGGGTGAAGGCCACACTGTACCATACCAGCAGGTGATTATGAGACAAGCTTTGTCCCTAGCAGCAGAAAGCACACCAACCAGCATAGGCTGGGAGTTGGTCCCACTTGCAAAAGCCAATAGCTGCCCCCCCCCAAGTTCTCCCTTGACTTCTCCCCATACACCCCAGCCATCTCTTTATTGCCTCCCCCACTTGACCCTGCAGAATGGGCACTAATTGTCTTCATTCTTCATGCTGCCAAAGCTTGGAGTGGGCACTGACCACAGTGGCAGGTCTCCTGAGCCAAACCCTTTGTCAGGAGGAGTGAGCCAACAGCATCCAGATTCTGAGGTGACAAGGTGTCCTCATGGACCAGTTTGGCCCTGGGAGCCTCTCCAGCATCTTACAAGATGGACCTTAATCCGTTCTGTTCAAAAAGACAATAACTGAGTACCTAGACAGGGTAGAGATGGAGGTGGCCCTGAAGGACCGCCCTTCCCTCTAAGCCAATGTCCCCATGTAGCCCACGACGTAGTTCTTGGTGTCATTGTCGTTCTTCCTCTGCGGGTGAGGAAAGGAGGTGGATCCTAGGCTGCCAGTGGTGTTGGAACTGGATTTGAACTCTGTCTTGTCCTCCAGGGCACAGACCCCAAGCACTGGGTGGGGGTGGGAGGCAGGGAACGGTAGGAGCAGACTCCAGGGGAGAGGAGCGCCCTTTTATCCAGGCAACCAATGAGGGCTGAGTCTAGAGTTTGTGACCTGTTTGTACCTTCAGCCTGCTTCTCAGTGACACAAGTGGGACTCTGCCTCAGCCACAGCCCCTGCCTGCATTAGCCCCTGCTTCTCCTCTCAGGGCTGTGGCTCTAGACGTGTGAGTGAAAGAACCCCTACTTCTCCGCTCCTCTTTTCTTTTCTGTTTCTTATAACCCAAGCAGGCTTTGCTTTGTGCCAGAGAATGCACTTGAACTTCTGGTCCCCGACCTCTAGGTTCTGAGCAGTGGAATTACAGATGTGCCCCACCATACCAGTTCGTGCCAAGGCTCAAACCCAGGGCTTCATACACACCAGGCAAAGCATTCTAGCAACTTAGCTCACCTCAGTCCAGTCCCCAGTTTCTCATCCTCATCTTCCACAAAAGTTGAGAGCTGTTTGGTTTGCTCAGGCTGGCCTTAGGGGCACCCTCTGCTCCCTTGACCCTCTGGGTCTCACTGGGATTCTCAGGAGCAGTTGCAGGCTCTCCCATAAGGCCTCCATGAGGGTTTTCAAGGCAGAGAAGGAGGAGGAGAGTTTCTGCCTCGGCCAGCCCTGCCCTGTCGGGAAGCATGCACAGTGTGGGTGACTCACAATGCTCCCCCAGCTCCCGGCCCCAGCTGACTGATGTTTTCCCCCTTGAACAGGTGCATCTGTCAGCTGCAATCAGCCCACATCCTAGAACTCCACAGAGCAGTCATGTGACAGTGCCAGAGCTGGAGCTGGGGGAGCTGTCAGGGCAGGAGGACAGCCAAGAGAGGCCTGTCCCTCAGCTCTCCCTGTCCTGTGTCAGCACTCTGTCCAGCTGCCCCTTCCGTTGGGCTTGCGCCCCACTCCTACTCTGTGAGACAAAGCAGAGACACTAGGCTAAGGGCATCATCCCCAGCTCCGTCACCGCTGTCTTCTGCTGCCTTTAGCATATAGGTGACTTCTGGGACAAATAGGAGCTCCTTTTCCCTGGTGCCATGCCCATGTCAGGCCTTACGGTAAAAGCCTCTCTCTGGACAGGCTCTCTGGGCAGTGGTCCCAGGCAGCTCGGTTCTAGATAGGGCTCTGCCCCCATGCCGCTGAAGCAAACTTGCCTTTCTCTGGGCTTCTAACTTCCTGCTGGGATTAGGATATGCCCATAACCTCTCCCTGGACCCCAGATGGACTCAGGCCCTTGTGTTGTCCTATGGGCAACTGGGAATACCATCCCGCAGCTGTCACCAATGCCCCATAAGTATACAGAAAAGTGGCAAGCCCACCAGCTCCTATCCTCACTATTTGGGACTAGAGAGTCCTGACTGCAGAGGAAGTGGCTGGTGAGGGCTCGGGCTGCCCCTGTGGTCTGGGAGCCCCGCCTCTGCATCAGATGGGGCTGGGACAAGCACGAGCTCCTTCATATCTCAACGATGTGAACACAGACATGTTACTTTGCCCCTCAGTGCCATGGTCTCATATCACCAACCTCCTCGAAGGATAAAATCCTTCACTAGCACATTTAGCCTGAACCTTATATATCTGGTTGCTAGAGTATAACCTAAGAAGGCATCCTGACAGAGAGGGTTACTAATGAACAGCTTAAGTCAACCTGAGTTGTGGAGGGTCCTCATTGCCAGGGATAGGGGAGCGCTTGTCCTGGCAAGTTAGCAGGCACCAGACACAAGACTGGGACTGTCCAGTTCCGGCCTCCTCTGCTGCTGCAACACCCGAGTCTGAAGCCCAGAGACATGTGCATAGTCACATGTGCGGGTATGTACATCCCAGTACGTGCTCCCACCCACAGGGACATGTGACTGTCTCAGCTTCTCCTGCCAGGATGAACTACCTGGCTCACATCTGTGTGTGTCAGAGTGGGTGGCGGACTTAGGATGGCAAAGATTCCCAGTCCCTGGGGGCCTGCACGACACAACACCCACCAGCACTTTCTGCCATCTGTCCCGTTTGACGGAAATAGAGCGAACAACTAATGGGTGCTGGATGAGCCAGCGTGCATCTAGGCAGTCCCTGGAAAAGGAGGGGTGCAGGCTAGCCCCACATCTGTCTCAGACCCTGGCCTTAGGACAGTCTTCCTGGACAGGAAGGGGGTGAGAACCTGGAGCACCCATCCCCTGTCAAGGCCCAGGAATTTCTGTCAGGTGAGGTAAGTGCTCCAACCATTAGCGGCACTTCTAATTCTACAGAGTAGAGGTTTTGGAGTTTTGGTTGTTTTGTTTTTAATAAAAATGAGCAGGCAGGCAATGTGGTCCCCAGGTAGCAGACCCCTCCTGGCCCCCTTAGATCTCCAAGCACAAGGTTCCTGAGTTTGGAGTTTGGGGATTGCTTTTGCTGCCTTGCACGGGCAATACAACCCCTAACTTGGGCCCAGAAAGATAATCGCCGTGGTGGGTAGGGGGCTCGTTGGCATGCATTGCTTCACCTGTGTTCCCTGTACCTCTGGGAGGGCATTCTATGATCCCTATCTGCAGATGAAGAAACCAGGGCTTGGGGTAGTCAAGTACCTGGTCCAGGATTGCCCAGCGAGAACATGAGGGCCCAGCATTCAAATCTCTGGCTGACTGGTTATGGGCCTCTTCTCTCTGCACTCAGCTGCCTGAAATAACTCCAGCCTGTCGCAGATCCCCCCACCTGCCCAAAGCAAGGTGCAGCCTCTGCACCAGTATCCAGTGTGTCCTGGTCGCTTTTAGAAAAAGTTTTTACTGCTATTTCCATCCATGAGGCAGTGTGCTCGTCTTCTTTTGTGGTGTGTGTGTGTGTGTGTGTGTGTGTGTGTGTGTGTGTGTTTATGAGTGTGTATATCAATGCACTTAGAATGCACATATTTGCCTGATATGTCTCTGGAGAATTGCTAGATATTTTGATAGAAGTATGTTAGCCTTTAGCTATACAGCATTTGGGTAGCATATACCCACTAAATGCCTCTACCAATCTTTCCTAGGGTTGATACTTGGGGTTCTCTGCGGCCAGGGACTACACTAGCTGCCAAGATTCTCACCTCTGGGTACCCCAATAGTCTGGCTCCATCTTCTTGCCAGACAGACTCTCACAGGGGGTGTTTCTTGCAGGTCATGAGCAGTGTGCAGGACAACTGTACCACGGGCATCATGGCTTTCGGGGAGCCTATGTAGGGTGGGGAATCACGTGGTAAGATGTTGGAATCAAGGGGCTGATTTGGTGAAAACTCTTGGGACAACAGTATCTAGTGCCTAGATGGACCACCGTCAGGATAGACAGAGGCCTATGTCTCCATGGGAACAGGCTTCTGATTCTGACACCAGCATCCCGGCCCACACCTCAGCACATCCTAAGCATCTGGCATTAGCCTCTCCACTCCATCCCACATGCACAGGGATACAGATCAGAGGATAATTTTCAGGAGTCAGTTCTTAATCGGGCGGTGGTGGCGTATGCCTTTAATCCCAGCACTCGGGAGGCAGAGGCAGGAAGATCTCTGTGAGTTCGAGGCCAGCCTGGTCTACAAGAGCTAGTTCCAAGACAGGCTCCAAAGCTACAGAGAAACCCTGTCTCAAAAAACCCAAAACATAAAAAATTTTTAAAAAGAGAAAAGAAAAAGAAGAAAAAAAAGTCAGTTCTTTTCTTTATCAAGTCCCCAGGTGCTTCCACTCACTCAGCCGTCTCATCAGCTCCAAAGGAGACTTTTACTGAATTAAGTATGGTGAAAAAGAACATAGATAGACCCCACGTCCACTTTGCCAGCCTGGGATATATGGCAACCTGACTCAAACAAACAAACAAACAACTAGTACAAGCGGGATGTACAGTGCAGGCCTTTAATCCCAGCACTCAAGAGGTAGAAGCAGGTGAATCTGTGAATTTGGGGCTAGCCAGGTCTAAATAGTAAGATCCTATTTAAAAAAAAAAAACCCAGCTGGTACAATATCCCACCCATGCTAGAGACACTGATGCAGCCACCAATGTCATTCAAGTTGCCCCAGTATGTGTGTGGCTGTTAGAACCTTATCACCTGCAGTTCGTGCATCCGTCACTACCATCAGCACACGACACATGTGACGAGGTAGCTCTGTCCCCAGAGGTCCTTCTGGTTTACCCTACGGTAACCACACTTTCTCCTCCCTCTGCCCTTCCCCCCATCCAATCCTTGGCCTTTTAATCTGCCCTCCCTTGCTAACATGCTGTCATTTCAAAATGCTGTGTAAACAGGCTCACGTGGCAGGTGACCTTTCAGGACTGGCTTTTTGGTTCCGCTTAATTCTGAGTCTTGATCCCAGTTGTGATGGGTCCAGCTCCTCTCTTCTCATGGTTTGGACTTTCTGGGACAGCTGTACCACCTTGGTGTCTACTGAGGGACATCTGGCTGTTTCCAGTTTGGGGTTCTTATGAATAAAACTACCATGAATATTCAATTATAAGGGTTTGTTTGAACATAAATTTTCAACCACCTGGGACAAACACCCAAGCATGCAATTACCATTCTGAGGACCTCCAACCTTTCCTCCAGAGTTGCTGAAGCACTCTGTGTCCCCAGTGGCCAGGCAGCTGTGACCCAGGTCTGCATTGCATTTACTGTTTTGGCTATTTTTTTTTTATTTCAGGCATGAAGTGTTTCTCATGATGATTTTTTTTAAAAAAATGTGTTTATTTTTGAGCGTGCACATTCCTGTGTGTGTGTGTGTGTAGATTGGTGTCGGAGGAAAATTCTGTGGAGTCTGTCCTCTCCTTCCACCTTGGTGTGGGTTGTGGGAATCGAACTTGGGTCATCAGCCTTGTGCTGTAGGTGCTTTAGCCACCGAGCCATGTTGTTGGCTCTCCTGGTGGTTTTCAATGTGCATTTCCCTGGTGGCAGAAGATGGCATTTTCCCAGGTGCTCATGTGCCATCTCTGTGCCTGCTGGTGACACGTCTGTGCATGTTTCTTCTGGATAGATTGTCCTTTTACTGTGAAGTTTATGAAGTAAGAGGCTGTCAGATACCAGGCTCTGTGACAGAAAGAGCAGTTTACACAGGTACACATAGAAGTGTGTGCACACATACATACATACATACATACACACACACGAGTCTCAGAGCTGCCCTTCTGGAGGGACCTGAGACAGCAGAATAATAAGCTATTTTCCATATATATTCCATATTCCATATATATTCTTTTGCAGCAAGGAGGTGCAGTAACAGAGACTGAGATGGAGGCACATGGGAGTGACCTAGTTAGAACAGTGCTCCAGGGGGCTGACACCTGAGCGTGGCCTTGAGCATCCAGCAGACAAGTGTCCAGGGCAGGGAGCAGCAGATACCCAGGCAGTGCTGTGGAGAGAGGCCGTCTGTGAGGAGCAGTGAGCTGAGGGCAGGCATGTGACATGGTTTGATTTGCCAAGTGACAGGCAGCCTTCAGGGACTCCAAGCAGGGGCAAAGGGATATTTAATTTCGGTTCCACTGTCCTCACTGACCCAGCAGCCCTCACTCTGTCACCTCCCCTCACAGAAACCATAAGGGGGCAGTGGGGTCTCCTCCCTCCCCTCCATGCCTTTGAGCCTAGGAGACAAAAAGAGGGTGTCAGAAGAGCTATTTAACATCCCTTGGCAGCTCAATCAGACCCTCTCCCAGACAGACAAGTGTCAAATATTCATGAGGATGACCCGTGCTCACACCTCCCTGTTCCTGCCTCCCTCACAGTGTGCTGGCCCCGGCCATAGGCTTGATGCCTCTCACGGGGCGGATATGGACAGGCTGCCTCCCTTCCCTTTGCCCTTCTTTTCCCAGATTTCTGTCACAACCTTTGTCCAGAGAGGCTCAAAGAGAGATTTCTGGCAACCCATACACATAGAGGAAGCCAGTTCAGGTGTCCAGACTTCACTCTGACTCTCTACCAGGGAGAAAACTAGCTCCAGGACCCGCTATCCCAGGGCATTCAATAACAGTTGCTTTTGGAGACTGTTGATCTGGTTAGGGAGCTTGGGGAGGCCCCAACCCCCACCTTCTGAAATCTCTCTAGGGACCTAGTCCCATGAACAATTACTTTGGAAGCCTGTGGCCAACATTACCCAAACTTTGGAGTCCCAATGCCATGTTACAGAGAGGTGTGTCCCCAGACTCCTCATGGGTTAGTTTTCTTGGCTGTAAAAGTGTGGTGTGGCCCACCTCACCGGGCTGTGACAACAAGGTGACTTGAGCTCAGACCAACGGGCACTGTAGGAGAAATCACAGGGTCCACCACACCCATCTAGGATTTGAGACAAAAATCTGCCGTGCCAGCTCTTCAGGTGGGAGTAGGGGGTCAGTGGGGGTGGGGCATGATGCTCCCGGTTTCTCCTCCCCTCCCCACAAGCAGAGTCTTTAGCAGTGAATTCATGCGATAATGAAACAGCCTGCCCGGCCGACCCTGCCCCCCTCCTTGACCAACACACAGATTTTATTCATCGAGGCCATTTCTCTCCTGAATGAGGTGTTTAATAATGTAGAAGGCGCCTCAGATCCAGCCAGGGCATGGTGTGTGTGAGCATGTGCCTGTGTGTAGGTCTGTGGATGCATGTGTAAGTACATGTACGTGGGTTTGAACATGCAAGTGTGTAAACACCTTCCGTACAGGGAGACGCCTCTGTCCCCATCACTGGCAACCCCCCTCCCTCCACAGCAATGCTCCTGACTGCAAGTGAGCCTTGGGAAGGGGGAGGAGTGAAGGGCTGTTCCTTCAGGTGTGATGGGTAATGATGACTGTGAGCCAGGACCATACCTGTCCCGTTGCTGTGCTAGGGTGAGACTGGGCATAGACGAAGCAAACCAATACCCAGAGGGGCCATCGTGACTGACTGCCACCTGCCCAACCAGGAGCTACGCTGCCACCCCTATGGACTGATGATGGCAGACAATTTGATAGCCGGGACTGAAGGGCAGGATTGCTATAGGCAAACAAATCCCTGTGCTCTGAATCCTCCACAATGGCTCCAGGCTGACCTTTTCTGATTTACTGTCTCTTAACCCCCAGCTCCCCCTAACTGACTGGCCACACAGCCACGGGCATGATAGGTCATCAAGTTTGGTGGGGGTTCTGCCCAGGTGTTCACACAGACTTCATCTCCCCTCAGCTCACTTCCAGGTGAGAACTCAGGCCAAGCAAGGCCCCTACCTCACGGTGTCCCCTGTGTGACGCCTCTCTCTTCTCCAGGCCTCAGTCAGTTCTTGAAAAAATCCTTCAGCTCTGGCAGCCTGGCTTGTGGAGGGGCCAGCTTCAGATGAACAAGTCTGGGCTCACTTCTCTGGAACCTTCTTCTAGGGACCCACCCTATGACAGAGCCTGAGTGTAGAATAGAAAGAAAAGCATGGAGGGATGGCAGGGCAGCAGAGGGTTCTCTCTCTCTCCCTCCCTCCCTTTCTCCCTCCCCCCCTCTCTCCCTCCCCCCTCCTCCTTTCTCTCTCTCTCTCTCTCTCTCTCTCTCTCTCTCTCTCTCTCCAGAGATGGTTAGGACTGGCCTCACTCGGGATATCAGAGTGGCTACAGGACCTTCTGGAAGTTCCCTCCGTGAGCCCGTTTTAACGTCCTCTATGTCTATTCCCTCGCAGCAGGAAGCAATGAAGGCGTCAGATGGCAGCCTCCTAGGAGACCCTGGGCGCGGACCGCTGAACAGAAAGGAAGGCCTCAAGTGGCAGAGGCCAAGGTTCACCCGCCAGGCCCTGATGCGCTGCTGCTTGATCAAGTGGATCCTGTCCAGTGCTGCCCCGCAAGGCTCAGGTAGGACAAGAGTGACTGGGTCCAGAGAGCGAGGGTATAGATCGCTCTGAGCCCTGTCCGTCCTGAGGCCACAGAGGCCACTTCTCTGGACCATATTTCCTCCACCTCTGCTGAGAAATTGCGTCTCTCTTTGTTCATATCCTCTTCCCACAGATGCCTTGTGCCGCACAGAACTGAGCTCTAGTACATGAGTGTGGTGCAGGACTGTGGCCCCCGGGGACAGAGGAGTGGGGTCACACACAGGTGGGACAGGGATATCGAGGCGGCTGGAGGCTGGGAAGCCGGGCTCTGCCTCACCCAGCACTCCCCTGGCGCTGCCTTGAACATGCCACACACCCTTTCTAAGTTCTCCATAGAAAAGGGCTCTGGACCCACCCACAGAGCGAAGGCATAAAACACCTTAATCTAGGTGCTCCCGCTTCTTGCCCCATGCACCTAGAGACGGAGGCTGGGGATCTGGGGCACTCACGGTGCGGAGATGGTGTTGACAGCGCGCATGTTTTCAATGGCAGAGGGTGTGTGCTCGGCCAGGAGACCTGCTTTACGTGTTAAACGAATCAGTTTTCTTGCTGTGTGAGTTCCAGGGAGCCTCGGTCTGTTGTTGGACAATGGGCACAGGGAGTGTTCCTGGTGTCCCAGGTGGGAGGGTGCTCATGAGCAGAAGAGAGGTGACAGGCACAGTGGCCTGTGCATGCATGCGCATGAGGAGACAAGGCTGCAGCATCCGGGGACCCCGTCTTTATCTGCAAAGCCCACCCCAAGTTGTTCGTTGCTCTATTCCATTCCACAGAAAGCCTGGCTTTGGCGGGCTGCTCTGCCGCTCGTAGCTGGCATTGTCTCTGAGCCTTTCCCACAGAAGCGCTAGAACGTTTGGGGAAAATTCATGCCCCCCTCCCCAGCTGTTCTGTGATCCTGCAGGCAGCAGAACATATTTAGTCCTACCCTCACAGTGATGTGTGATCTGCACTGGGGTGAAATATTTCCCACTGTCCACCGCGGTGGGCACCAAGAGCAAAAGGAGCTGTGGCACCCCTGTGTGACCTCTGAGTGTGTCCAAGGGACTCAGCTCTACCCTCAATGGCTCACATTTGAAGGGGGACAGCCCCTTCAAACTCAGAGTGCCCCTTGGCACCTGTCACCCTGAATGACAGCTAGCATCATGGGCTTGCTGAAGCCCTCTGTTTTTCCTCACGATGCCCACTCTGACCCGCAGGCCCTATCTACCAGGCAGTGGTTCTGGATGGGGCTGCACACCTGAGCTGGCAATGGTGGAGAGTTAGAAAACAAACAGGGTGTGTCACGGTCACCACAGGATGGCATCGGCCACACCAAGGGCCCTGCCCCATTCTGGGTAGCTTCTTAAAGGGCAGGGCCTTTTCCCAATTACTCCTTTAAGAGGTACACAGTAGAGGGTAGAGCCAGGCTAGCGTGGACTAGTGCAGCCCGGTCTGTGTTTGCATGGACAGACATGTTTATCGGAAGTTGCCAGGCACCGAGAGGAGATACAACTGACGGGAAGCAAGCCGTATGAAGCCGGCGCTGCCGTCGGCCTCTTGCTTCATCTTATTTAGGAGTTCATGGGCACTAAAAGAGACAAACGGCTCATCGGGTTCTCCAGCAATTGGGGCAGGGATACCACAGACTGAGGTGTGGAACCCCCATATACCCTGACTCCCTTGGGTGAGTTTTTCAGCCTCAGTTACTCAGTCTAAACATCCATCTGCACCCCTTAGAGAGGATGCCACCGGTGTGACACACGGGAGGTTTTCTGCGCATGTGAAATGCCATGCTCTGGTCGATGAGTTGGCTTCTCCAGTCCGGGTGCATAGAACAATAAGGCGCATTCAGGGCATCTTTGTCACATGTCCAGAGAGGCCTGCCACGGTATCCTGAGCACTGCATGCCTGTGGCGGCCCAGCGCCCCAGACGCCGCTGCCCTTGCTGCTGGTTATTTTCCATTCAGCAGTAGGCTCAGAAAAACCTATCCGGGATGGCTGGGAGCAGAGGTCAAGGCTCAGCACAGTGCCCCTGAGACTTGAGTGAGCTGGGACCTAAATACAGAATGGGGCAGGACTCAGGGCCGCCCAAGTGGTGGTGAAGGGGCTGGTCCAGTTGTGGCTGTGCCCTGAGAGGCACTACCCAAGGGGACAGCGGCAGTGGTCTCTAAGATGCATGGGCCCAGAGGGTGGGGTAGGGCAGGAAGCTTGACCTTCCCACCCAAAAGCACTTATTCTCAGCCCAGGACCCTGGGGACATCTCCTCCATGTGGTGTGCCAGAACTGTGACTCCGGCCTGCTCTGTGGGTGGCCCTTCCTGGCAGAATGCCTTCCCAGGCATGGTTTCAGGTGTAGCTGATGCCACCAACTGGACAGACCTGCTTCTCAAGTCTGCCTCCCTGGGAGGCCTGGGAGATTTGGGTTTCTTCAATGACCTGACTTAGAATGAACTCCTTCCCAGAATGGCCTGGGGTCCTGGCAACTGAGTGAAACAGAAGGTAGAGCTCCCCCCCCCCCCCCGGGTCCGGGGAAGGTCACAGCAACTCTAAAGGAGCAGGGAACCAGTGCAGGATAAGGCTCAGGTCCGGCTGCCACCGTGGGAAATGCCACCCATGCTGAGTAACGCACAGCCATTCATGGAACCGAGGATGTGCTCCTGCCCCTCCCCCTCCCCTGAAGTGTAGGCCCACAGGCTCATCGGCCATGCAAGTCACAGGATCAGTTCAGACTCAAGAGAGGACAGTTGCACTCCCAGCGCTTGAGCAGAGAGAACATCTTTGATCCACTCCAGAGTCCCCAAGTTCTCAATCAAGCAAACCAAGACTTCACTCCTCAGAAGACTACACCGTTTGTGGTCCTGCCGTGGGAGTGATCCCCGTCGATGAGTGGTATTAGGATTCCCAGAGAAGCTGCTGAGCTGAGACACTGTCCTCTTGCTACTCTGAGTACCTGGCCCATCCTCTTTATCTGAGAAGAGGAGCCCAGAGGAGCCAGGTACCATCTCAGCCTCTGGGGCAAGTCCCAAGGGTATCTCCTCTTGGGGCTTCTTCCTTCAGAATCTAAACTCTCTCCCCTGGAACCCAAAGCAGGAAGACAGGGGAAGCACTGAGGGGGTAGGGTGACTGAAGGACCACCTCCTGGCTTCACCTGGTCCCTGGGCCACCTTCTGGACAGAGAGGTCGCTCGTGTTTAGTACCATGTCCTGTGTACCACCGTGTCTAAATCTGGTAGCTGCTTCTAACCATTTCTGGTCGTTAGCTGGCACCTCTACTGTGCCAGCTGTGCTGGCAGTGGGGAGAGGATGGTAGAACAAGAAACAAAACCCTTGGTCAATGACAGTGATGTATCTGTGTGTAGTAAGGGCTGTAACGGGAGCGCTGAGGGGTCTGCAGCCAGGCTCCAGTGGTGCTTGGCTACAATCGCTAGCTGCAGCTGAGCTTGGCTGCCACCTGCTGGTTTACTGGGCACATGACACCAGCGCAGCCAGGGCAGCGGGGAAGAGGAGGCTCTTCTCTTGAATGCTGAGTAATGTAAGTCCAATGGGATAAGTGGTACTTTGTTTATGGGCAGGTGCTGCAGCGGAGAGGAGAGGCCACCTGGCTCCTAGGCTGCCAGGCACCTGCCAAGCCCTGGCACCCTCTCAAGAGCATTTAGAAAGGATTCATTCCCCAAATGGGTCCCTCTCCGACCATGGCCCTTCCACCTCCCTGACCCCTGACCCCATGGTTAACCACAGGCCATGATCAATGGGAAACAGTCTCTCTGGCCACCTCTCCTTCCAGGCAGCGTACAAAGCAGCTGTGCACAGCTTTCTCCCCACCACGAAGACTGGAAAGACATCCCTTTCCACTGCCCTTGCCCTGAGGGGCTTCACTGCTGGGTGTCACCTTTCCTGACACTCTGCCTGTCAATCACATGGGATTTCCCTCCTTAAACAGTCTAAGAGACTCCACTGAGAGCATGGTTGAGAGGGAAGACAAAGCAACCAGGGGCTGAGCTGCCTGCCTACCTGTCCACCCCAGCCCTAGCATATTCCGCCCTGGCTTGGACCTCACTCACTCCAGTACACGTGGTGATAGATGCACACAGGGTCCACGAGGCCTGGGGCAAGAGGTAGATGTCCAGTTCCTGGGGATTAGCTCAGAGCTCATGGCCCCCTGGCTCCGTCTTCCATCGTCTCTACAACAGCCCGGTTGTGGTAGCCAGCTACTAGCTGTATTCAGAGGAAAGAAATTCTTGCTGAGGAAACATGTTTTTCTGGAAAATTGAGTGCATGCCATTCTCCTGTTGGGACCTGCGTGGACCCTGAGGGTGTTACAACTTTCCTCAGACACATTAACATTCACAGTTACTGAATATGCTGGCTCAAGACACCCAGAGCTAGAACTGCCTGCTGGGCCTGCTGTGCTGTCTCTGTATGTGCTCAGGAAACAGCTCAGCGCGGCATCCATGACCAGGTACACAGCAAGTGTCACCAAATACCACGCTTGGGTTTTGGCCTGGTTGTGTGCAGCACACAATGTGTCTACCTTCGTGGAAGCAGTCTGACTCTCCTGCATCCATACGTAACAGCAGCTCCATTTGAGTTAGGAAGGAACAGAAGCATGCAAGCTTGGTTCTTCAGCCCTGTCCTGCTTAGCGGCAGAGTGGAGCTTCAGCCCCAGCCCTTACCGCATCGTTCCAGGCAACGGGAAGAAACAGGCACATGGAGGGAGAAAGTGCTGCTGCTGTGTCAGCAAGGCAACACGAGCACAGAAAGTTCTAGAAGATTTTCTAGAAGAAAGTTCTAGAAGACTGCTTACGTTCATTGGCCAGAACTAAGCCATGTAGACTGCAGGGATCGTGGAGAAATGACACTGTTTGTTTATTTATTTATTTATTTATTTATTTATTTTTGTTGTTGTTGTTTTGTTTTTCTGTTCTGCTTTAAGATAGGCTCTCAGATATTCTGTGTTGGCCTCAAACTTGCTGCAGAGCCAGGGATGACCTTGAACTTCTAAGCCCCTTGGCGTCTAACCCCCCACCCCCCACCCCCGTGCTGGGGATTAAACCCAGGGCCTCATGCACACCAGCCAAGTGTTATCCTGACTGCACTACTCAGTCAACCCTAGAATAGCAGTTTCTTACTGGGCGTATTCGTCCCTCTGACAGATCCTGATGTCTGGAAGTAAAAGCTGAGGGAAGGCCCACAGGATTGTCGCTCTTGATCACACAGAGCTCACGGGGTCATTTTGATGACTGGGTACCTCCTTGGTAGCCAGAGGACGTCTACAAGCTCTGGCATTTACTAGGTGCTCAGTAAAGGGAGGCAGAAGTTCCTGCTTCAGGTGTGCTCTTGCTTGCCCCGTCCTCATCAGAGAGACCACTTCCTCTCCCCATTCGCTTCCTCTCTGACACACAGGATGAATGCATAGAAGCCAGGTGTAAAGGGGAGGCCAAAGACCTGGGTGGGATGAGAGCAGGCTGCAGAGAAACCCTGGACCTGTGAGGTTCACACCCTGAGCTGCAAGTCACACTGGATGCCACCTCCTCCCAAGGTGCCAGAGCAATGCCCACCCCCACCCAGGACTTCTGCGCCGGCTGACACTTCCATTTGGGCACCAGTGAGGTCCTGGGTCCTGGAAGCTGAGGGGATAAGCGCAGGTACCACGCAGACTCAGGGATACAGAGCATCTCCTGGGCAAGGGCTGAAAGGCTGCTCGTCTTTGACGTTCTCCCAAGAGCAGGCACTGGCAAAGAGGCCAAGAGAGAGGCTAAGACCAAGAGAGACGTTGAAAGATTGAAAGAGAAAAAAAAAAAGCTAGAAGTGGAGGAGGGCATCCTCACAAAAGAAGGGTGCTGAGTCTCGGGTTGGGAAAGGCAAGCAGAGAAACAGGACCTGGGCAGCGCCATGTCAGGGTGCGGTGAGGGCTGCTCCCCGAGGCTGCAGGAGTGTCAGCATGGCTGTAAGAAGCACCTGGGTGACATCATCAGCTTCTTCTTCCGCTTCATCTCCGGGAACCTGGCTCGAGGTGAGGGCTGCCTTGCTGGGTCAGGGGTACCAAGTGCTGGAAAATGCCATTTGGGGCTGGGGACTGGGGCCCCTCCTCTGGGAAGCAGGGATAACGGTACTAGGGACTTGGGAGCAGGATTGGTCTTTGAGACTTGAACGTCCACAAAAGGTCCCCTTCCCCCTCAGAGGGCCAAGCCAAGGCTTTCAGACTCATAAGTGTGGAGAGAGATAGGCTGGCCAGGGACAATTCATATCTTCATAGTAGATATAGACCCTTGCCTGCCTAACTGCTCTAGAGAGCCCGCCCCATCTTGCACAAGTAAACTCCCTCCTTCCCTAAGGACTCCTCTTTCATCAGAGACAATATGGGCCTGTCATGCAGAGGAGAGAGAGGGAAAGAAAGGGAGCCAGTGTGTGAGAGACTGTGTATAGAATGTATCTATCAATGACAACCTTCTTCAGCTCCTCAGAAGTCCACTCATCTAGAAGACTGGGTAGGAGGCAAGGGGATCCGGCCTATGCCCTAGATCCGGCGTGGGGCTGGGAGAGGTTTCAGAGAAGGCGACTTCTATGCTGTTTCCTCTGCCTCTCATCCAGGCTTGGCAGGGCCTGCTGACGGGCAGTGGGCACTTGCAGACCCAGAAGGGGAGGGAATCCTGCAGATGGGGACCTGAGAAATAGTGTTGAGAGCTTCAGACCTCCTGGGCTCTTTTGTCCTATGCTGTATTGGAAGAAAAGGACCTAAGCTAAAGTTGTCACATGGTTCCCCAAAGAGACTTATTATTAAAACCATCAAACAGAGCCCTCGCGGGCATGTAACACAGGAACCAGCCTTCTGTTCCATGGAGATGTCAGCCAGCCAGAGGGGTGACATGCTAACAGTCGACCTCACTCTCCGGGGTGGAGCCTGTCTCCAGGCTTCTCTTCTGCCCAGCCTGGGGCACCACATAAGAGCCAGGCCTAGCTGAGAGCTGTCGGGTTAACACATAGCCTTTTATTGTTGTCGCGTGTGCACACACAGGCTTGCGGCGTGTGCTTAAGGATCAGAGGACAGCTCTGTGGAGCCAGCTCCCCCCTTGTACCTTCGCGTGGGTCCCAGGGATAGAACTCAGGGAGCCGGACTCAAGCGGCAAGTGCCTTTACCTGTAGAGCTGTTCCCACCAACCCACCAAGAACATGTTAAGGACAAAGACAGGAAATTGCAGTAGATTCGCCCATCTCCGGCTATGGATGGATTAGATATTTAATAATAACTTAAAATGCCAGAGGAATGAGAAAATGAAAAGACAGGTGTCTGCCACCACCAAGCTGTCCAGAGGGAGGTCAGAGTCTGTGCCAGCGTAGGCAGCTCACGGGGCTGGGAGGGGACCCACCCTTCTAGTTTGTCAGAAGGGCATCTTTTGATGTCTTGTCACATGGTGACTTTCATCTCCAGAAGGGCTTTGAGGGGAGGGTGGAATTAAAGATGGCAAGAGTAGACTAGTTCCAGAAGAGACTCCAGGGACCCGGACCAGGACTGAGGAGTGCAATGGAAGCCAACAGGACACTGGCCCATGACCCTGCTTCAGTACCTCATTGCTCCTGCTATCTGGGGACTTCCAGCTCTTTTCTGACTACACTTGGCTGGCCCCTCATCTGACATACATATAGTGTGTGGTGTGTGTGTGTGTGTGTGTGTGTATTCAGAACACATATAATAATGCCTGCTCCATGGGAGAAGGGGGTGATTGGCTTTCTTGCCAATAAATAAGCATTCATGGCCTGTTAACTGGTGCTGGTGTATAATTCCCCTGTATAATACACCATAAGGCTCCTGGGTGCTCTCTTGTTCTCTCCTCTAGAAGTCTGTCTGTCTGTCCTTCCCTCTTTTTTTTAGTAAGAGTGCAATGACTTATACCTGATTAGAAGAAGGTTCAGCCAGAAATATCACTGGAATTATTAGGCTCAGAGCCTGAGGTCCCAACAACCCTAACAAGCTAGGCCCATCTGCTTATCCTCAGTATGCCACTCAATGAGACAAATAATAGTAAAAACTTTTAAAAATGGGTTTAATTCGATGTGGTCACATTGGGAAGGTTCTGGTGTGAGGCTTAGGTTGAACTAGAGGACTGGATGTTTTCATAACTAAGCAGCCCTAGTCAATTTGTGGTCTGGCCCATCCTTGACCCATCCAGTCCCAGGGCCAGTCTCATCGAGAAGTTGGCATGACAGATCGTCCCAGCTGTGTGGACTCTCTTCTGGAAGGCAAGCTCCTCCTTTCCATAGCAAAGCTCGTCAGCCTGGTCCTTCTCTTAGCACAGGATTCCTGGAGAAATTTCAGTTACTTGGGAGCCATTGTGCCAACAGTCTGGCAACCCAAGGGAGGGGCACAGAAGTCCTTTTTTTTTTTTTTTTTGGTTTTTCGAGACAGAGTTTCTCTGTGGCTTTGGAGCCTGTCCTGGAACTAGCTCTGTAGACCAGGCTGGTCTCGAACTCACAGAGATCCGCCTGCCTCTGCCTCCCGAGTGCTGGGATTAAAGGCGTGCGCCACCATCGCCCGGCTGGGCACAGAAGTCTTTAGAACGCCCTCACTCCTGCCAGGACGATAATATTAGGGAGGTTACCTGTCTCAGAGCAGGCAAGGGGAGAGCAAGAGCAGCCCCTAAGCCCCACCCAAGCTGCCTGCTCTGGCAGATAGTTGTAGAATCCTAGGCCTTGAAGGGGCTCTCTGGAGCTTAGACTGAGGCCCCTTAGGACAGTCTGGCTTTGATTACAGCCTGCTATGGTGTTTAGGTATCAAGGCCAGCTGAAGGAATCCTGGGTCACTGTCACCTTTGACCCTTTCTGCCTACTGGCTGACATGATCCTTCCTTACCTTGTGGATGATTTCTGTGCAGGAGTTAGCAAGTGCAGAAGGAACTTCACCTGGGGCCCATGGGCAGGCCAATGTCATCCATCTGTCTCTACAGGCAACTGTGGTGCCCTGCAGTCCTGACTCCCAGGTGCTGAGCTGCCACCTTTTCCAGGTCAGAAAATGGATCCTGACTTTCTTCTCCCAGGTACACAAGGGTTCTATAGAACAAGCCCTCAGGCTCCAGACTGGTGACAGGAATCCAGGTCACACCCAGGGCAGCCAGAGTAGCCACAGTCATTGCCTTGACCCTGCTACAGGTGTTGGGTCAGACCCCTCACCCTGGTCTCACATCCCAAATTCCAGGGACCTACTCAGGTCACTGAAGGTGGGGAGAAGAAAATCGTCCATCGCGTTCCAAGATAACTCTTGTAGATTGTAAGGATGTCCTGGAGCAAGGCTGCTTCCCCAGTCCCTTAGTGTGCCCCATGGAGTCATACTTCTGGTGTTGTCCTTTGGAAACTCCCGATTTACAAAGGGTAAGACACGAAGAGCCCCGACAGTGAGAGATTAACACTGTGAAAAGCCCCCCCCATCCTAGAACCCCTCGAGGTGGGTGCAGAGCAGAGGCCAGGAAAGGCTGTCAGCTAAAGCAGCGGAGACCATCCCTACCCTGTCACAAAGTCCATATGGCTTGAGTTACCCAGCTATCATTGTGATGTACTAAAAATATTCTCTGACAAACAGACACAAGAACATACCCCGGTTCCGCTGACCTCCTAAATGAGGATGCCAGCCGAGTGGCAAAGCTTGGTTCAAATCAGAAAGAAACCCAGGGAGGCGAGAGGGCTTGGGATGAACAGGGCATAAGCAAGACGGCTCAGTTATACACACATGATGGGAAACAGAAGACCAGAGGCCATGAGGGGCCATTCACAAGGGCACCTTCTCTATCAGAGGAAAGAGGAGCTTCTCAGACCTGCGCCTTTGTGTATCGGTCTCCACATCGCTCGGCTCTCCCTGGCAAGTCAGGTGCTGCTGAAGGCAGGCCGGGAGCTGCTCTGGCAGACCAGCTTAGCATCTATTTCCACAGTTTGCAAACAGAGCCCCATCTGCTAGGCCAAGCTTCAGCTCTCACCGCATCAGTTTCTTCCTCTGAGGGGTGAGATGGGTGTAAGGATGAGGTCATTGAGATGGTCGTGCCAGATGCATGTGGAAGGAGTGGCTCTGTGGATGGCTTTCTGCCTTTATCTTGTCGCTGGGCGGCTCCTGGCTTGGCTCTGCTCTGTTCTGATGCTGGACATCGAGCAAGTCCCTCAGTTTACCCACCCTTCTTCACGTGGACACAATAGCATGCTCTTTGGGATCCCGCCAGCATCTGTAAGGGATCACAGCAGCAGCTGGGCAGGCATTAACAGAACCTGACTTTGTGGCCCTGAGCTGAAGTTTTTTTCCTTTCTGTGTGTCAGTTAAGTTAGTTTCCTGTCTGTGACCGAGAATATGGAGGGTAAGTTTCCAAAGTCAACCTGTTGTGATTTCTCCCCATTCCACTTGCGCAGACACAAGGCCTGTGGGGTGGGGAGCTGGGCGTGTTATAGCTTCCATACCCTCACTGGCAAGGCTGCCCTCTCATCTCACACCTTTGGTAGTCGCTGGCTGCTGCTGTCTGAGTTCTGGAAGGTCCCCTGTTCCATCATTGCTCTGTGACCCTGCTAGAACTCTCTCCCAGGCTCTTTCTAGTGAGGTGGAGCCCACTAAAGCCCACCATGGGCAGTGCAGCCATCTTTTTTCAGAGAGAAGTGGGATTTTTCAGGCCAATAAAGCTCCAGCCGTCCAGGATCCTTCCTGTTCCAGGCTCTGCTCACTCTGCCTCCCTCCTCTATATGTCCAGATAAATGAGAAGAATGGGAAGAGCCTGCTGAAGCACCGACTGATGAGGTGGGCAGGGATCCTCTTCAGAGGTGTTTTGGGCTCCTGGGTCCCAACATCATCACCACTTTCCCAGCCCGACTCCTCCCTGGCGTGTATGGGTCTAAGTGGGCAGGGTGGAAGGTTTTGGGGATTTGGGACTGCCATTCCCCCATATGCACACCAGAGGGCAGCAGAGGCCGAGGCAGCCGGCAGTTTGAACCTTTCAGGGCAGGTTTTACACAGGCTGTTAATTTCTTCTGACACATCTACCTCACACCTTAGAGGATTAGAGGCACAGGATCTGGCATTTCTGGGCTTCCAGCCCTCTTTCAGGACGCATCCCGATTCCCTGAGCTGAGCCAAGAACAGACCAAGCGCCTCCTCCAGTTGGCCACCCCCTACCCCTAGCTATCCATGAAATCTCTGTTCTAATGACTAGGACTCTGTGTTCCTGGGAACGACAAGGCCCTCATCCTGCGACACCCCAGAGGTTTCAGTGGGTGGGTGGGTCCTAGGGTGTTGCCTTCAACGGCCTGCTTTTGTGGTGCTCCTCATTCCAGTGTGACAGGGAGGGAATGGAGCTGAGAGGTTCAGGGCGGGAACATCTACATTTCCAGATGCTTCCCTGGATGCTCAGGCCAGGGCTCCTGTCCTCCAGCCTCCAGCCCTGTACCCTTGGTGTAAGGGAAATGCGGGAGAGGAACAATGACTGTCCTTCAGCAAGGAACTAAATGCATTCCCTTCCCAAGGCTTAGCTCTGGTTCTCTTTGGAAATGATGTGGAAGACAATGAATAACTGGGGTTTTATTTTTATCTTAATTTTTTTGAGGCAGTATCTCTCTATTAAGTTTTCATGCCTGTCCTGGAACTCACTATATAGACTAGGCTGGCCTCAAACTCACAGAGATGCTCTTGCCTCTGCCTCCCAGTGCTGGGATTAAAGGCATGCAGCACATACTGGGTTCAAAAAGCAATACCTTTTATGACTTCACATCAGAAACAAAGAATGTGCTCTTCTGGGCTTTTCCAGCATTGAAGAACATGATGGGGGTACTCAAAGCCCAGAGACTACAGCTCAAGATGCTTGAGCCTGGTCTGGGAGGTTGAAGAAAGCTCTCCAGGAACTGGCTTAGTGACAGGCAACAGCTGGGGCAAGATAAGAGGCGCCTCCTGGCCAGACAAACCAGATCTCTGCAGAGCACAAGGCGTGGCTAGGCTGGGGACAGTCACAGCCTTTTACCTCATGGTCAGCAAATGGCTCCGCAAAACACACACACACACACACACACACACACACACACACACACTCACACACACCAAGGCTAGAGTGAGGACCCAGGCCTAAGCAGTGAGCAGAGGCAGGGATCCGCTGGAACTCAGCCAGGATGGGCAGAAGATGGCAGTAGCAGCAGCTACACTGGCAGAGTCAGCAGGGACAAACACCCACGAACCTGCCCCACAACCTCTAACTTTCAAGAAGGGCCCAGCGACAGGATGAATTAGCAGGAACGGGACACCAGCCAAAAGCAACTTGAGGTCTCTCTGAGCGCATAGGGTGATCTCAGGCCATGGGGCGAGTTAGGGATCTGAGAAGCCATTGTCTTCTGCCCCCAAAGCGGAGGGGTTAATCTAGAGCGTAGGGAGATGCCTGGCTCCTCAGCACCTCTCCTGGCTGGAAAGAGGTGTGGCCAAGGTGGGCGGGGAAGGGGAGTGAACTGAGTGCTTGCTCTGGGGTCAAACCGATTGTGGTGCCGACACCCATGCCACCAGCCTCCACTCCTACCACCTTCCATGAGAGAGCTTGAGGCTTAGAGAGGAAATTGTTGGATCCGTCCATTCACTCATCCATCTGTCCGTCCATCCATCCTTCCATATACATGCCCACCCGTCTGTCAGTTCATCCACCCACCTGTTTGTCTCTATTTCCAGCTCTTTACACGTCTCTCTTGGTCTTGGTGCAGGTAAAAAGCTAGGGGCTCCATCTTAGCACTTGGCGGGGGCGGGGTATGAATGCACAGTGGATGGCTGAGCTATTTCTAAACACAGATCTCACAAGGAAACGGGTTGAGGAGAGTCTATGGGGAGGCTGGAAGGCATAGTGGGCAGGCTTAGTACTGTGTGTGTGTGTGCACGCGCACACACGCACACAAGTGCACTAGAAAACACACACACATGCTCACTCTCACCACTCTCGCAGGTGTGATGAGAAGCGTGCCTATGACCTGTGTGTTGGGGACCAGGTGCTGTTGTAGCAGCATTGATAGATAGCCCATGATGGAAGGGTCCTTGGAGATCTGCTGCCCGACACAGGAGCAACCAGACTGTATGGCCCCTTAGTGCCAGGAGTCAGTGGCTGTCATGTCAGAACCTTGTAGGCATACATGGAGGTCTTTCTGCCCTGTCTTTAGATGAACCCTCAGGCTATGGGCTAGAGAAGGGCTAGCTCTGAGAGGATGGAAAAGGGAACCTCAGAGGAGGGTTGGAGGGCAGGGATGGTCCTGGGGTTCGCCCAAGGGTTCCTCGAATGGGTTGGAGAGACCTAGAACTGTACCCTGGTGACCTGTAGCAGGTCCCTCCATCCCTCAGCCTCTGTTTCCTCGTCTTTAGGACGGAGAGTGGCAACGGAGCCAACTCCCCGCTGCTGTGAGGATTAAGAAGTAGCAGTCAGCTAGGGTACTGGCACTCCAAGTTGGCTTCTCCTGTTGCTGAGATAAAACACTCTGAGCAACCTTGCCCCAGGAAAGGGTTTATCTGGCTTACACTTCCGGGTCAAAATCTATCACGGAGGGAAGTCGGGGCAGGAACTCAAGCAAGAACTGCAGAGGAACACCGATGTGACCGCTAGCTTTCTCAGGCACAGCCAGGCCACCTGCCCAGGGACCGTGTGGTCCACAGTGGGCGGGGCCTCCCACCTCAATCATTAGTGAAGACAGTGTCTCTCAGACATGGCTACAAGCCTCTCTGAGCAAAACAAACCTTCAGTTGAAGTTCCCTCTTGTCTGGTGACTGAGCTGTGTTGAGCTGACCATAAAAACTGGGTCTGCTCACGCTAGGCATCCAGGAAACTCCACGGCGCCTGGGTCAAGGCTGAGCCTCAGAGCCGCAGAGACAACACAACCGGTCTCATGCCTAGGGGACTCCTAGCGAGAGAGCCCCTCTACCTCCGGGGATGTGAGTAGATTCTATTTTAATTAAGCCCAAGGCCTGGGGTAAGAGCAGAGTGCCAGGTGTCTGTCTCCATCTGTGGCCCTGCCAGCCCACAGGCCAGCGTGGTTTACATTACTGCATGAGAGGCTTATTCATAAGCACTAAGGTGGGCATTGCCAGCCCATTTTATAAGTGAGGACAATGACCAAGGGAGATTAACAGTATCCATCCATCCATGCACCCACCCACCCATCCATCTGTCCAGCTGTAATCAGGTTACTCCAGAAAAGCTGCACCTGACCCCACATCTGAGTCCTTAAGGAGCTTGTGTCACAGGGACCCTCATCAGGGGTCTTACACAGCACCGGTCCAGCTGCCAAGAAGGTGGCAAGCGGGGAGGGCCTGGAACTGCGTCTCTCTGGTAAGTTTGACAGCTGGTGGGATACAGACCCCTGTGTGGAGTATGCGAGTGGCTCACACATTTCGCCAAGTAAATATTTACAGCCATTATGGCAATTGATCGCCTTCGATCCTGTGCGCAGCTGTGAGAGAGCCCTGCTTACTCATGCTTTCTTAAAAACAGCTTCTTCCCCTGAGCGGCTTTAATAATTCAGCTCCTAATTGTCTCCGAGCGCAAGCCTGAAAATGCCAACTCAGGGCCTTCCTCCCCACCCTAGTGCCCTCCCATCTTCCCTGCAGGCTCTCGCCGCCCCACTGCTACAGCCCCGGTCCCGACTGTGGCCGCACTGGGGAAGGGCCTGGGAGCTGGTGGGTTCTGATGTTGTTCCTGTGCTCTGCTGAAGCCAGGAGGAGAGCTGAGTGTAACGGAGCTCCAGGACCAAGGAGGAGCCAGCAACAGGAAATTCTAGCTGCTGCTTCCAGGGCACTTTGGATAGCTGTAGGTGGGGAGAAGACACGGGGCACTTTAGGCGACAAGGGAAACCTATGTGGGATAGGCACTAGGCAGGCTGCTGCCAGTGACCACGCCTGCCACAACTGGGGGTGGGGAGTGGGGGAGAAGCGAATATTGACATCATGGCTGTATATGCCGCCACTCTCCCGGTGAGTGATGCTCTCCAGTGCCTCCCGAGGGCTGTCCCCATCTGCACATAGGATAAAAGTCTGGGGATAGCATGGTGTCCTAACCCTGCCCCTGATGCAGGGCATCTATAGCTTCATCCTGAGCTCTGTTTCCTTGTCCAGACAGTAGGGTAATGCAGGAGGTGCTGTGGAAGAGTCTCTTGTGCCTCCTGCAGAGCATCTGGGAGGTGTGAAATCTTGACAGCCAAGGGACCAGGCCTAGCTGAGGCCAACAGTGAGGATCGCACACTGCAATGACCACCAGTCCCTGGGAAGGGCTGTCCATCGTGGCAGAAATTCCCACTGTCCATGGCAGACATCTGGGACCATGAGGTCTCTTCCTAGACTTTTATTTTCTTTTAATTTATTTTTATTCTATGTATGTCTGTGTACCATGTGCATTGCAGTGCTTGCAAAGGCCAGAAGAGGGTGCTCTACCCCCCAGAACTGGAGTTACAGACAGTTGTGAGCCACCAAGTACATGCTGGGAACCGAACTCAGGTCCTCCAGAGCTCAGCAAGTGCTCTTAACCACTTCTCCAGGCCCTTCCCCTCCATCTTAAACTTTTAAACAACAGTGGGCCCAGTCTGGGATAAGAGGGTGTGACATGCAGGCTGGGTAATGTCTGGTAGCCCAAGTTAGAAGACTCCACGGAGGAAGGGTGAAGTTGATAGTAAGAAATCAGTGTCTGAGAGGTAATGGTTAGGGCTCACCCTTTGGTGACATCAGTCCCCTCTCTGTGTAGCTTGATTTAGAGTCTAATAAGAACCTTTGACTAAGCAAGCTCAACCAGTGACACCTGATTTGGCTGCTCTGGTGAGAAAGGACATATTCTCAGAACCCAGGCAGCCAGGCAACTAAGGGTTAGCTGGGATTTCCCAAAGCCAACTCCAGATTGCATGGGCAGGCCTAGGGTTGGAACGCAATGTGAGTGCCCTCTAAGCTCAGGAGGGATGTGGCTATGGTGGCAATTAGATTCTATTCTAATCCAGAAGACTTTAAAGGCATTCCTTTGGGTTCTCCTTAGAGGTTTTACTATTTCCTCCCCTTTTAGTTGATTGTCCCACTGAGAATTCCAGGGTTTTTTTCTGTGTCTCAGGGAAACAACAATTTATGGATCAGGTCTATGCCTTAGCCAGGGGATGTGTGTTTGGGATTCCAGGTTCCAGGTCTCGGTCTGTCTCTTCCCATTGAACTCTGAGTTCAAACTTCAGCAAGGACCATTGTTTGGTATATCAGTGCCACAGATGGACAAACTGGACAACAGGGCCCTGTGGAGTCACATCTGCTCTCCTTGGGCCACACACGCACGCACACACACACACCCATGCATGTACACGCATGCACACACACACATGCACACACACGTACACACACACGCATGCACACACACATACACATAGCTCATTGAGTCAGTTACTGAGGACATATAGCTCACCCACCCAAAGAAGGGGCATGGACTAGCTGAAGGAGCTGGGGGAGAGTGGAGGAAATGCCAGGAGTAACTCCCAGCTCCTAGGAAAGACAGACTGACAACTAGATGGGGTGAGGAGGTGGTGCCCACCCCACCCTGTGGTCTGACTGACAAAGAAGATCCACATAGTGACATGATCATAGGGTCACACTGGATGGGGAAGAGGACACCCAGAACTAAGGTGCCCAGAGAAAGCTGCAGCCTTCAAACGTGGGCACGTGACAACAGACAGAAGAAGGTACAGAGATTCAGAAGGTCAGCCTGTGGGTGGGAGGCCTCCTGCCTCCATCTCTGTAGGTCCTAGAAGCTAAGTCATGTGCACCCAGTACACACCACCCATCTACCCATCTACCCTGCCCCTACACCCTCTGCTAGCTCAGGGCCACGGAGCATCTCTCTCTTTTTTTTTTCGATTCTTCTCTCATATATTACATCCCAACTGCAGATTCCCCTCCCCGCCTCTCCCCGAGTCTCCCCACACCTACCTCCCCTCTCCCCCAGATCTATCCCCCTCTGTCTCCCTCAGAAAAGATCAGGCCTCCCGGGAATATCATCCAAACACGGCATAATATGCTACAATAATACCAGGCACAAACCATCACATCAAGGCTGTAAGATGCATCCCAGGAGGAGGGAGAAGGTCCTATAAGCAGGCAACAGAGTCAGAGACTCTTCCTGCTCCCACTCTTAGGAGCCCCACAAGAACACCAAGCTACTCTGCCATAACATTTATGAGGAGGATCTAGGTCAGACTCCTTCAGGCTGCCTGATCTCTGCAAGCACCATGAGTCCCAGCCAAGGATTCCGTGAGCCATGTTCTCGTGGTGTCCCCGGCCCCTCTGGTTGCTCCCATTCTTGCTCTCCCTCCTCCACAGGACTCCCTGAGCTCTGCCCAAAGTTAGACTGTGGGACTCTGCATCTACTCCCATCAGTTGCTGGATGAAGTCTCTCTGGTCTCTTTGGTGACGATTCTGCTAGGCTCTGGTCCCTGAACACTCTTCAGGCAAGGCGAGCTGTAGGTCGAAGGTTCTGTGGCTGGGTTGGTGCCCCAGTCCCTCCACTCAAGGCCTTGCCTGGTTACAGAAGATGGCCAGTTCAGGCTCCGTGTCCCCCGTTACTAGGCGTCCTTGCTAGCGTTACTCCTGTAGATTCCACGAAGTTTCCACTGTGCAGATTTCCATCTTGCCCTCGAAATGCCCTCCAAGTATAGTCATTTCTCCCAGTATCTTCTCCTTCCCTCCCCCTTGATCTCTCCTGTTTTCCACCCCCACCCACCCCAGTCCACCTGCAAAATTAGCTCTTCCCAGGAAGACCCTCCCATCCCCCCTTAACCCCTCGTTGTGACTTAGCCTCTCTGGGTCTGTGGACCACAGCATGACTATCTTTTACTGCTAATATCCACTTTAAGTGAACATATACCATGTTTGTCTTTCTGGGTCTGGGTCATCTCACTCAAGATGATTTCTTCAAGTTCCTTCCATTTGCCTGCAAATTTCATGATGCCATTGTTTTTAACAGCTAAGAAATACTCCATTGTGTAAATGTACAAGATTTTCTTTATTCATTCTTTGGTTGAGGGGCATCTAGGTTGTTTCCAGTTTCTGGGTCTTATGAGTAAAACTTCTATGAGCATAGTTGAGCAAGTGTACTTGTGGCCTGGTAAAACATCCTTGGGTTCTTTGTGTATATGCTAGGAACTGTATAGCTGGGTCTTGAGGTAGATTGATTCCCAATTTTCCAAGAAACCGCCATATTGATTTCCAAAGTGGCTGTACAAGTTTGCACTCCCACCAGCGATGGAGGTGTGTTCACCTTGCTCCACATCCTCTCCAGCATGGTCAGTCTCTTGTGGTTTTGATCTTCACATTCTGACAGGTGTAAGACAGCATCTCAAAGTTGTTTGATTTGCATTTTTACATCTGGACTCAGCATGTATCCAGGAGCCACCAACACCCAAGGAAAACCACATAGAAAGTCTTTAGCGCCATGCCTGCAAGGGCAATATTTGGGAGGCTAAGGAGGAGGATTGTCATGAATTCAGGGTTAGCCTAGGCTGCAGAGTGGGTGCCAATTAAGTCTGGACTGGGCTCCCTGTCTGAAAACAATACAGTTTAGGCTTAGCCAAATAAAGACATGACGCACATAGAGACAATCATTGAGACAGAAGAATAAATGCAAAGACTATAGAGTGAAATGAATATGGATGTCCTTAGAGACCTAGAAGCACATTATACACATAACAAAAAAAATCTGCAATATTGGAAGTGACAGTCTAGGAGCTGAAATATAGAACATTTCATAAATGAGTTGAATTGCTAAATGACAACCATGCAAGGTAAATCAATGGATTTGATGTGATAGCCTCGAAAATCCATCAAATTCTGTACTTAAAGATAAAGGGAAAACTATGAAAAAGAATTTAAGATCCAGGCATGGTAGCACACATCTATAATCCCAACACTCAAGAGGCTGAGACAGAATAACCACCATCCAGTTCAGGGTCAAAACAAACTAGATAGCAGGTTCAAGGCCCACCTGTGCTACCTAGCAAGCCCTTCTCTCAAGGCAGCAACAGCAACAGATACACATGAAACATTCAAAGATCAGGGCTGGAGAAGTGGCTCAGTGGTCAAGAGCACTGGCTGCTCCTGCAGAGACCTGGGTTTGGTTCCCAGCACCCACATGGCAGCTCACAATTGTCTGTACATTTAGTCCCAGAGGATCTGTCACCCTCTTATGGCTTCCACAGTCACCAGGCACACATGTGGTGTACATACATACATTCAGGCAAACGCTCATTGTAGGTGGATTTTTCTATCCCTCCTGCCAGCTCCCAAATAACAACACGGGAACTTCTTGATTATGAAAGCTCAGCCAATAGCTTAGGCTTGTTCCTAACTGGCTCTTACAACTTAAGTTAGTCCACTTACCTCCGCCTACACGCTGCCATATTACTCGTGGCATTTACCTGTCCTCTGCATGTCTTGCTCCCTCTCCATCTGGCTGGTGACTCCGCTTTCTTCTTTCCAGCATTCTCTCTGCCCCCAAAATCCTGCCTAGCTATTGGCCATTTAGGTTTTTTTTATTAAACCAATCACAGTGACATATTTTTATAAAATGTAATCAAATATCTCTCAACAACCCATAAAATGAAAATAAATAAATCTTTAAAATTAAATAAATAGAATCTTAAAGTCATGGTGGAGAGAGAGCCAAGCAGTTTCAACCTTTGTCTGAAAGAAAATGGGCGAGGGAACTCAGAAAAAACAGGAGTGTGTTTCATTTAACTGTCCCAGAAATTTAGTAAGAAAGATACAGTGTGAGCATGTGTGTTTACTCGTTCACATGTCTATGAGTATGTGCAGATGGGCAGGCACATGTGTGCACGTGATCTTATGGAATTCAATGACCTCTTCCTCAATTTCTTTCCAAAGAAGGCACATTTTACAGATGAGGCCACAGACAGATGGAAAATGAGATTTCTCCAGCTCCTACAGGGACAAAGGCCGTGGCTGAAGGATGCCAGGCACTAAAGCCTGGTTCTTTCCATGGAGTCACTCTGAGACATGTGGCATGTCCCCTAAAAGCACACATGGTGGAAACAGTGTCTCTCTGACTTGTACCCTAAAGCACTACTGGGTTTTAAGAGGAGGCTACTGTGGTCAAATAGACTTGACATTTCTCGATAGACACAGTTGGACAAATTCTACAAGCAGGGCTTCTCAGAACCTTTAGTGTTTGAGAGATAAAACATGAAGCCCCTGACCCTGAAAGCTCTCTGCTCTGGATTCTGAGTTTTTGTAGCCTCTTTGTGTCTTTGAAAGATTTTTTTTTTGCACTTTTCTGAATCTTAATCTGCAAAATGGGAGTTATAGTCACAATTACATTCCTGACCGTCTTCTGGCTTTAGGGTCATAGTGAGCAAGTGACGGAGCAAGTGTGTGTGTGTGTGTGTGTGTGAGAGAGAGAGAGAGAGAGAGAGAGAGAGAGAGACTTTATAATGTGAACTATTCTGCCTCATCTGAGTTCCATCACTAAATCATCTGACCTCAGCCTGCTCCCAGCAGCTGTGGGCAGCTGCACAGATTCAGCTTCTCATGCATGATTTACAAACTCAACTCCAGAGTATGTGTGTTTGTTCAGCATGTGAGGGGTGAGAAGAGATGACAGACCTGCCTCAGGAAACCCCAGGACATTACTGTGTTCTTGTCATCAAACCCTAGCAGACAGTATCTTTCAACCGGAGGCCCCTCTCCCACTGTGGGGCAGGGATATGACTGCACAGGCCCTTTCTCCCCATGCCTCAAGTCGGTGTCTCTTATACTGGGGCAGGGTGAGACCATGTATTATCGCGGAGCCCAAGCTAACCTAAAGCTTGCTATGCAGCAAGGATAATCTTGAACTTTTTTATTTAAAACCTTTTAATGTTATTTTATGTGCGTGGGTTTGCCTACATGTATGCCTGTGCACTACTTGTGTGCAGCACTCTGCAGAGGCCAGAATAGACCATTGGACTTACTGGGCTTGGAGTTACAGATAGTTGTAAATTGATACAGGATTGCTAGGACTCAAACCCAGGTCCTCTGCAAGAAGAGCAGATTTTTGTAACAGCTGAGCCATCTCTCTAGCCTGACCTTGGATTTCTGATCCTCCTGCCCTGATTCTCCCCGAGTCTGAGATTCCAGGTGTGTGCAAGCACACTCAGTTTATAAGGCGATGTCTATAGAAGTTGCGGGGCTTCGCACCTGCATGGCAAGCTCTCCACAGCTGAGCCACAGCTCTGGCTGGCCCTGTTGTTTCTGTCTTTTTGAGATAAGGTTTCATGTTATTGTGCAGCATGGCTTCAAACTTGTGGCGAGCACCCTGTCTCAGCCTTGTGGGTCCTGGGATTATGGGCATGACCGTCCCATACCTAGCCACAGGGATCCTTTAAATGTCCAAGCCAGAGTGGAGGGCGACTGTGGGACAAGTTTGGTTAAGAAGTGGAGAGACTTGGGCTCTTTTTTGTCCCTCTTATGCTACTCTGTGACCTCACAGCCCAGGTTGGAGCTCCTTTGTTCCATCTGGCCTATGAAAGTCAAGTGGCAGTCACAGCTGCCTCTCTGGTCACACAGCCATTAAAGCAAGTTAGTGGTGGCACGTGCCTTTAATCCCAGCACTCAGAAGGCAGAGGCAGGTGGATCTCTGTGAGTTTGAAACTAGCCTGGTCTACAGGGCAAGTTACAGGACAACCAGGGCTACACAAAGCATCGCTGTCTTGGGGGAGAAAAAGGAAAAGGAAGGAAGGAAGGAAGGAAGGAAGGGAGGGAGGGAGGGAGGAAGGGAGGAAGGGAGGAAGGAAAGGAGGGAGGGAGGAAGAGAAAGACCTAGACCATATGATTACTCCATGGCCCTGGGGATAAAGCCATCTGGACCTCTGTATAAGACTCCTGCCTTTGCTTCCTCTTCCTTTGTGATTTCAGTACTGGAGACCTCTAGTCCACAGCCTGAACTTACTCTCACTCTGTCCCTGTCCTATGCACCTGGGCTCCTCCTTAAGCCATCCCTGACCCTCAGTCCTGAGCAGGGAAACTTCCCAGCTCCCTCCATGAACCTCCTCTAGCCCCCCAGTTTGGGACAGCAGCTTCTCATACCTTCTCTGTCACAGCCAAACCATGTCTATGGCGGGTTAATGATCAGTCTCCAGAGTGGAACCATTCCTCTAGGACTGGGACCAGATCTGCCACCCTCAGTGCTGTGTCTGGTAAACACAGGGAAGAAACCCAGCAAATACTGGCTAACGGAACACATGCATGTGCTTAGATGTAACATTCTGGGATCTTACATCTTTCCAGACTGAGAGAAGAATCTAAAACCACCTCCCCTCTATACTTCCTGTATATTCTAGAACCACCTTCACTAACTGTCCCCTCTATACTTCCCTGGTGGCCTTTCAAGCCCCACTGGCAGCTCCCCTGCCCTCTAAGGAAGCGGGTAATTCTGGGTATTTCTAAGGCACCTCTGTGGGCATGATGGTCCAAGCCTGAAGCTTCTGGAAATAGTTTAGGGCAAGTCCTAGAACGGGTGTGAATGAAGCCAGGGCTGGTACCTGTTGTGTGAGTTCTGAGGACTGCACCTGGGGCAGATAAATAGTAGGCAATCAAAAAACAGAACAGTCACTACTACCACCATTGTCTGTCTTCCATGCTACCCTGAGCTCAGAGAGGCTAGGGCACTGGTTGAGGCCTCTCAGCTCATTTGAAGTTAGAGTGGCATCCATACCTAAGGCTTGCTCACCCCCAGGGCACTCTCTGGCACTCCCTGTAGAAGAGCCTGAGGTTTTGATCTCTGAGTTGCTTGCTGCCTCCAGCAAATCCGGGACATCTGGCCATCAGAGGGCACCATGGGGGTGGGGATGCTGGCACCAAGCATCCAGGATGGAAATTCCCCAAGACACCCTTGGGCCCTCAGCTTCAGTTCCAACAAAGAAATGCTTATGTCTTGGACATCTTCACAGATCAGCACAAGGCTGGGACTTGAGAGCACTTTGTGTCAATGTCATCATCGTGAGGATTGATGGCAATGTGTGACTAGGATGAATGCCAGGGCCAACAAGCTAGCTCCGAGCCAGCCAGGGAACTTCTGACTTCCCGGGCATCCTTTTGCTCAGGGGTCAGGCCTGTATTCCTGGGGGCTAAAATCATACTGCACTGGTTAACAGGAGCCTGCTGCTCTACAGGGTCCTGCACAGGCCGGGGTGCTTGTAGGAAGGATTAAAGGGGGACTTCAGATGAGGAGCTTAGCCTGGGGGTTACCCTGGCTCTGATCTCCTGACTGATCATTACCATGGCTTATAGCAAGCAGAAAGATGGGAAAGCCAAGTTCACCCAAGAAACAAATTTACCCAAAGAAATTCACAGACCCAGTGGTGAGCATTGTACAAACGCGGTTCAAAGTGCAGCTGACCCTGTCATGGTGGAGCTGTTTAGTTGCCCGGCATGGGCAGTCCTTCAAGTGAGAGAGAATGGGAGAGTCTCCATCACAGGGACTAGGAGGATAAGCTGAGTTCACGTCACCCCTCCTATCACCCATTCAGTAACGCTAGGCTCGCATGAGGATAGATGGAGGCTGGATATGTCTTGCTAGGGATGGAGACATGAAAAGTGGTCCTCTCCTTCTTGCCCAAGGGACAGTCAGCGAGGACGCTGGGTGTTCTCATTTCCTTTCTGTTGCTGTGATAAAAACACTTTGATTATAATCAACTCTGGTGGAAAGGGTTGCTCCTCCGTCTTATACTTCTAGGTTACAGTCCATTGGGGCAGGAACTTGAAGCAGAAACCATGGAGAAATGCTGGTAGCTCGCTTGCTCACAAGCTCATCCTAATGTATCTTTCTTATACTGCTCAGGGCTACTTGCCTAGGGATTGTCACCAAGCCCCTCCCCTCCCCATTGAGATTACCTCCTCAGGTGATGCTGGTCTCTGTCATGTTAACCAGCACATTGGGCAACGAGAGGACTTTCCTTTTAACTGGCAGTAATGGCCCTAGAACCACAGTGATATTTGGGGGAAAGCCTACATGACCAAGTCATTTTCATGCCTTCCCAGTTTTTCTTGGACACAAGAAGCATGGGGATACAAATCTCTTAGGGAGCACTCATCTCTTACTTTCTGAGGCAAAACAAAAATAAAACAAAATCCTAATGATGAAGATGACTTTAGAAAAGAGTTTCCTCATAAGCTAAGAGGGTTTTCCCACAATATACAGACCCATGGCCAGCTTGTCCCTGGAGACGTGCGGTGTTCTTCCCATACGACAGGCTCTTTCCACGTGACAAGTTGTGTACATGGTTGACAAAGGCAGCAGCTTCTATGGAGTTGGGGCCTCTGAGAGTCTCTGCCTCTTGTCCCTGTGGGTGTTCCTATCCCATTTCATTCCCCATTTAAGGATTTCTTTCTTCTTGAGGAAAGGCTGAAGGAGCCTGGGGACTGTCGGTCCTGTCTATCCCTGGGATGGAATGAGGATAAGACGGACATTCCTCCTTCTGCTTCTCTTCTTTTTGATATAGGGTCTCATATAGCTGAGACTGCCCTTGAACTCCTGATCCATAGGAGAACAAACATGCACCACCAGGCTTGACATCCTCTTCATCTTGAAGACACTCTAAATTGGCCATTCATTTTTCCTTCCTTGAGTTTTTTTTTTAAGTTAATCTATTGTAGTCTGGTTTCTTCTTATTTTGTTGTACCTAATTGTGGTTTTTCTTCATATTTTTCCTGATTGGGATTTGTTCAGCTTATTGAATCTGTCTGATATCTTTCAACTGTTTCTGGAAATTTCTTCAAATTCTGTTATTTTTTTCATATTATTTGTGTAAGTTCTTTGTCCTTTTCTTCTAAGACTCCAACAATATATTTTTTAGTCTTTAAAATTGTCTTATATTTATTTCTATTTTTCTTCTATTCATTTTGGTCCATTTATATTTAATGTAATTCCACAGATGGTTGAACTGATAACTGAAATTTTTCTATTTGTCTCATGTCTTAGGCATCCCTCTCTTCTCTGTTACTGCCATGCCTTGTGTTTATACGCTCTTGTTTCCTGGCATGTGTTATAACCTTGTTGAGTAGTGATCTAGATACATATCTGGTTATGCTATCATCTCCTGCTCCCGGAGATGTGCGTTTTCTGGGTTCATTTTGGAGTTTTATTTCTCAGCATTTTGAGCAGTATGCTCAGAGATAGTAACAAAATATTTGTCAGATTTCCATTGCTGTAACAAAATATTTGTGGTGACTTAATGAGGAAGAAGGTTATTTTGCTTATAGTTTTGGAGATTTGAGTTTTGAGTCCATGGTCATTAGTCCCTGTCATTTTGGATTTGTGGTGTATGTCATGACCAGAGTCTGTGGTAGAGGAGGCCTCATGAGAGCCAAGAAACAAAAGGAAGAGTGTATGTCAGGATCCAAATATAGACATGACTATCCCACAGTGACTTAACTTCCTTATACTAAGCCCCACTTTCTAAAGAATTGTAGTTAGGCCAGGCAATGATGGTGCACGCATTTAATCACAGCACTTGGGAGGCAGAAACAGGAGGATCTCTGTGAGTCCAAGGCCAGCCTGGTCTACAGAGCAAGCTCCAGGATAGGCTCCAAAGTCACAAAGAAACCCTGTCTCAAAAAAACTAAAAAACGAAAAGATTTGTAGTTGTACTTTTTTGTTGGGACAGTTGGCTTCCCAATGACACGGAGACTTATGAATTGTGAAAGTTCAGCCAATAGCTTAGGTTTGTTTCTAACTAGCTCTTATAACTTAAATTAACCCATATCTTTTAATATACATTCTTTTACATGGCTCAGTTACCTTTACTTTGCAATGCCCATGCTGCTTGCTCTGTGTCCCTAGCATCTCCTCCCTTCTTCCCAGCATCCTCTGTGCCTAGAAATTCTGCCTAGCTACTGGCTCTTCAGCTTTTTATTAAACCAATCACAGTGACATATCTTCACACAGTACAAAGGAATATTCTACAACAAAGATTCTACTACTTGGTGTGTGATGGTTGGGGGGAAGGTACTAGGGATTGAACACTCAGGGGTCACACATGTTAGACAAGTGCTCTACCATTGAGCTATGTCCCCAGCTCTCCACCACCCAACAGCACCGTGAGCTGGGGGCAAGCCTTAGCCCCATGAGCCTCTCAGAACCTTCACCCCATAGGAGAGACAGTGACAGATCCCAGTTTGTTCTTCAGAGCTCCAATTTTCTCTAGTGAAAACATATTAATCTGCTATTTTGAAATCCCTTTTCCTTCGCTCCAACATCAGGGACATCTCTGGGTTCTGAGTCGACATGATGATTAGCAATTTTTTTTCTTCTCATGTCTAGAGATCTTCCATTACATGCCGGACATTGTGATTTGTTATAGAGGGTTGGTATTAAATTATACACCTATAAAGACTGATGAGATCGGGGGGAGCTGGGGAGATAGTTTGTGGGCAAAGTTATTGCTCTAGTAGCATGAGTTAAGCTTGGATCCCCAGAACCCACATAAAAGCTGACAATTATCCCAACATTGTGGAGCCAGGTGGATCTCAGAGGCTTGCTGTACAGCCCATCTAGCTGAAAGTCTATTCCAGGTTTAGTGAGATGCCCTATCTCAAAAATACTGTGGCGAGCATTAAATGAAGACACTGAACATCAACCTCTGGCTTTCACAGATTCCCTTCACACAAACGCGCGCGCGCGCACACACACACACACACACACACACACACACACACGCACCACACACCGTGTATTGGCTTTTCTATCTGAACGCTCCAGCAAGCATCCCAGATGGGTGGGCTTCTTCTCTCCCTGAGCCCTAGACCTCCAGTTCTGTATTCTTGCTTGGCTCCCTTTTCAGAAATCTGGTCTTCATAACTAATAAGTAATGTATTAATTAGGTTGGTTACAAGAAACAGTAACCCAACTCAAGTTGTTGGCTTAAGCAATAACTAGAGGATTTGCTGGCTCATATAACTGGAAGATAGCTGTTTAGATGCGCCATGAGGCACAGCTGAATCCAGGCACCTCTTCCCTCTTGTCTCCTGAGGAGACAACATTCTCAGCCTCCTCGGAGCACCACTGACTCCATAAGTCTCCTACAGGGTTCTCATGGTCCTGGTCCCATCTAATACTCAACCTGAGCAGACCACTGAAGTGTGAGAGACAGTGCAAAGCAGAACAGAGGACTCGATGCCGCTTGCCGGTTCCATTCAAATCTCCAAAGCCACCGTCCTATGGCTTCAGAAACGAAGATCCCAACAGAAGCGATCAGGGTGCCCTTACCAAGTCTGAATGGGGATGTTGAGGCAGAACCACAGGCAGAGGGACAGAATCCATGTTCATCTTGAGATGGTGGCTGAATGGAGCAGTGGGGGCCGGGAGGGGCTTGGGGCCCTATGTCCAGGAGGGACGGAAGGGGTGTGGCTGAGCTTCTGATGGCCCAGCAGAGAGGGATGGAGGCCTGGTGCCAGAGCGCAGAGGTACCATGGAGGTAGATGGAAAGAAGGATGGGACAGGGAGAAAGACCGGGGCCAGCACAGGCTGGAGGCGGAGGAGAGGTCAGCTTTGGGGGTGCTGAGTATGGACATCCAGGAAACATGGCGTGAGGTACTTCTTGGTAGTGAGACTCCACTCCTGGCAGTTTGTTAGTTTCTGTGAAGCATAAGAAGAACGGTTCTTCGAACAATGCCTGTTCTGCCCAGTAGGATGCATTGGAACTAAGGGTAAGGGAGGCCTGTTCCCCAGAGAACTGGAACTAGTACCGCTTGCTGAACTGTTCCCAGAAAATGGCTCCCTGAGGTGGCACCAGTCCAGACACATACGAGTCAGAATCTTTGGAGTCTGGAGTAGCTCCGTGTCTAGAGCAGGAAATAGTAAGCCCTGTCAGTCAAATCCCCAGGTTCCCATCCTTGAAGAACCAACAGCAGAGCTGTGTGAGACATAAGAGATAGAGGGATATAGGAGGCAGAGACGGGCCAGAAATATAGCAGAGGGAGTCCAGGGAAGGCCACCAAGCAGGGCTGGTGTAATCTTGGTGATCTTCCTAGAGACAGCATCGAGAAGCAGCTTCAATACTCCAGGCCAAAAGGACACGGATACGTCAAGGGCAGCCTCTCTAGACGCCAACCAGCTTTGTCTGATAGCTCCCTAAACTAGGCCAGGCTACCCCAGGCATCCTGAGGCCTTCAGATGAGAACCTGAGCTCCTCCCTTGAACCCCCTACGAAGCATGGATCTGAGTTCCTCCCCTTGAGCACTCTAGGGAGCATGGGGGCTCCTCTGCAGGGCTCCCTCATCTTCCCCTGCAGGGATTCTTCCCCCACCCCCACCCCCCAGGTACCCTCCTGTTCTTTCCCCAAAAGCCAAGCAAGTGACGTGACCGGCAGCCCCCTGGGGGCGTGGCTGCCGAGAGGGTGTGGTCGGACATTTTCTGGCTGAGAGAGGACTTTTGGGTCTCCAGGCTTAGTCTGGGGAGGAAGCGTGTGAGAGGGTCAACACCTAGCATCAGCGCGCCTCCGTTAGCCCCGGGCCTGAGAGGACGCAACTCTAGTGAGCAGAGGAGTCAACTTCCATCCATTAGTCCTGCAGCCCAGGCTGCTCGTACCGCGGGGCCACTGAGCTCTCGGGCCTGTGATCCACTTAGCCTTCGTTAATATTTTACACCGCACCGTCAGGGGATCGATGACTCGCTTATAGCTCGGTGCTTATAGGCCGTCACTGACGCTTCCACTGGCATCTGAAGAAGCTAAGGAGCCCAAGGGAAACTGAGGCAGGATGGCAGTGGTGGGTGCCAGCCCCAGAAGGCTCGCAGGGATGGCTTCTTATGCACTCTGGGGTTCTCTGCCTCACCTGGTCTTCCTGCACAGCTGGGTTGAGTGTAAAATCATGGCGAGATTGGTGCCCACTCAAGCGCTACCCATAGCCTCACGGGATCCTTTACGAGACCAAGGAGAGGCTAGTTACCACCCCATTTTTTTGGGTGGGGAAACTGAGGCTTACAGAGGTTATGACTCTCGAGATGTCCGTCAGGACTTTTACTCCATATGGACACTAACTGGGACCTAGGCTTGGTATTTCTTAGTGTTTAAGTGTATAATTTATACGTCACAGGAGACCTTTGACCTTCTGGCCTTTTAAACGTTTTACCCTGTGGAGTTCTCCAGCTGAGCTGTCTAGTAACCTTGGCCTCTCCACTTAGCCCTCTGAATTGGTCAGTGGAAACTGCAACCTGATCAACCTGAACTAAAAGCCTTGTTCTTACAGCTCCTTAAAAGTGTTGGCCTTCTGGGCGGTGGTGGCACACGCCTTTAATCCCAGCACTTGGGAGGCAGAGGCGGGAGGATCTCTGTGAGTTCGAGGCCAGCTTGGTCTACAAGAAAGAAAAAGTGGCTATTTATTAACCAAGAAGGTGAAATTGTGAGGCTGGAGGCTGTGTGGCTCATCGGTGAAACGCTGTTTCAGACTGTAAGGGGTTAGCTGCACTTGTGCCCCCGTAATTCACCCTCTGAGCCTCGGTTTCCCTGTCTGTAAAATGGGAGATAAGAAATGCCCACTGGAGGAACTCTTTAAATATATCTAAAGGTATACATATGAGCTCTGGCGCAGGTGGGGTGGCGCAGGTGGGTGGGGGTGGGGTATCTGCTGCGGTTTCTATAGACCTGAGTGCAGAGCTGCACCTGAGACTAAACAAGGTGTTGATGCCCTTTGAATGAATGGGCTAGTAGTTCGTGATCTCCTAAAGGGAAGCTAAGGTTGTTCGGGCCAGAAGTGGAAACTGCACTCTTAGGCTCTTAGACGTGAAGCAGCGCTCAATTTCTCCTTCTGCTAAAATAGCAGGAAGGGGTTGGCATTGGCGGCAGCAGCGCTTCCCTCCTGGTCCCTCTGGATCTGGCGAGGACTCCCGCGGTTCGCTGCACCCGCTGGAGAGCAGCAGAGAGTCAGCACTGGGCGCCGGGCATCAGCTGGAGCTTCGGAGCCTGGAGCATCCGTGGCTCCGCCCTGCCACTCCCCACCCTCTCCTTTCTTTCCGCGACTTCCTTGGCCCTTCCCAGTGCCCCAAAGGGAAGAAAGCCATCCACAAACTAATTAGCACAGCTTTCAGAAGCAGCTTAGATCTTCCCGACAGCCAGAAAGGCAAATGGGCCCTCTAAGGAGAAGGTTACAAGTCCGAGACACCACCAAGGTTATACAGCTGTCAGAACTTGAACTCTGTTCGGTAGGCTCCAATGCCAAAGCCGAAGCTTCCTCGTAAAGTCTCGGGAGCACCAGCAGGTTTCCAGAACTGGAGAACTCTTCATACCAACTTCTCCATCTTCAAAGAGAGATGGATCGGGATCAAGTTGAATCTCAGGCTGTGGGTTGAGACTTGCAGGAAACAGCCTGGAGAAACAGAGCTTCCCGGATCCTCTGCACCCCTCCCACTAATTCTCTTGTGTGGCCGCCGCGCCCCTCCTCCTGGGCACCCCGCTCCCTCCAGCGGGTGGGGAAACCGCAGACCGCGCGGCCTCCCCAGGGCTGGCGGGGTAGCAGTGGCAACCCGCCAGGCTCAGTCAGGAGCTGGACCTTGCAAGGCGGGGCTTCATCCCTCCCACCTCCTCCCCGGCTAGCAAGGAGGGGCCGCAAGACACAAGTCCCGGAGTGGTCGCTGCGCCTAGGCCAATGAGCGTGCGGGGAGCCGCGATGGAGCCTGGGGCGGCCGGGAGCGCCCGGGACCCCCCGCCGGTGTGGCCCCGTGCCCTTGGGGCAGGAGAGGGGGCGGCAGAGTCGTGGTGCCCAGTGCGGGGCATGGGGGCGCTGCTGGCTCACACTGGTTCCGGGAGCTGCACCCCACACTGCAGCCGTCGCTGTGCCTCGAAGTTTGGAGACTGATTTGAAAAGTTGCGCCCGGGCTCCAGCATCACGGCCAGGCCAGTTCTTCTCATTGTCGCCTTCTCCTCCGTGGGGTCCTAGCCCCACCAACACCCATAGCTCCGCCTGTCCGGGGCATGTGAGCCGCCGCCCCTGAAGCGGGGCGGGAGGCTCCGGCCCGGGCGCCTGCAGGCAGCGCACGGCCTAGGGGTGCGCCCCGGGCCCAGCCACGCTCGCCATGGGCATCCAGGGCATGGAGCTGTGCGCCATGGCCGTGGTGGTGCTGCTGTTCATTGCTGTCCTCAAGCAGTTTGGCATCTTGGAACCCATGTCCATGGAAGGTAACGTGTGGCCGCCCGCCCCTCTGTGACTCTTCCCCGGGAGGCCAGGGTCGGAGAAAGGATAGCTGCAGCGGCTCAGACGCCGCCCCCTCCTGGTTGCGGAGGGTTGGGTCTGGGATTAGGAGGGCAGAGAGAGCTAGGGCTGAACAGACCAAACCGGCGTTGGCATAGATGGAAGAGATGGGCAGGGTGACATCTTGAACGAGCATTCCTAGTTGACCCAGGCCTGCGAGTCCGAGCTGCCTCTGACTTGGGTTGCCTGCGGGACGCCGTGACCCAGTGTGAAGGTGCCAGGAAAAGACCTACAACCCCAGGTGCCAGTAATTAGCAAATGGTTTGAGACCTTTGCCAGTGGTGGGACTGTCCCTTTCGCCCTCCATCTGGTGTCCAGTTCCCTGTCCTCATACAGTGCTCCTGTCCCTGAGATCAGTAGCCAAATCCGCAACTACGTTTCTGCCCTAATAAAATATTAACGGACTACTCTTAAACCAGCCCTGTCCATCTCCTTGGGACCCCTGACAAATATCTTTGGTAGGGAATACCAGTCACAGGGCCCTACCACTTCTGGGCAGGTTAGGAGGAGGGGCCCTTCTAGTGACACATAGCTGGGCTAAGAGAAGGGAACACCAGAGCTATAACTTCCCCAGCTATTCCAAAGGTTCGGATACAGCCTTAGCTCCTTCAAGGGTGGATGGGCATGCTGCCTGCTTCAGCCCTCTAATGACCTTGCCAGGCCCCAGTTCTTGGGAATGGAACCCAGAGGCTGTGGGAGGGAGGTCACTCCTGTCTCCTGAGCTGCCCAGCATCCTCTTAGACATAGGGATGGGACCCAACCCCTGCAAAATGGCAGGCCAGGATAGAAGGTCTTCTGTTACTCTGCTCCTAAGGACAGAGTTGGCTCCTTCCTTGAAACCTATCACCACACACTCCCCACAGATGCCAAGGGCTCCCTCATGCCTCTTTTCTAAATCTGTAAATGAGGACTGGAGAGAAAAAGCCTGCTTAGATCACCACCCCTTGGACTCTTAGACTCTAGTGGGCAGGAAAGTTGTCCAAGCCAGCCCTTGCCTGGCTGGAGATGGACCCTGGCAATGAACTTAGTGGAGAACAATGCGAGGGTATTGGGGTTGGAGCAGGTATAGGGAAGGCTTCATATACCCCCAGCAGATGTCCTGTACCCACCGTCTTCTGTACATCTCCCATTGAAAGCCTGGAGTGTGTGGTGAGGTGTGATACCCAGGGAAGCCAGGACCATCCCATTGCAAATCCCTGTTTCGGGGCCCTCCTGGACCCTCACTCCTGCCCGTGCCCAGAAGCACCGGTCAGCCTCATTTCCATAGCACTGCAAAGGTGACTCTTGCCAAGGCCTGGGACAATCTAAGGGTTGTGCGTTCTCAGGAGAAGGACTGTCTTTATGAAGTGGATACGATTCCTAAGACAGTGTATGATTTGACCAGCCTGCTGCCAGCTCGGAACTTCCTTCCCCCTTTCGAGACCACTTGTGCCTTTGGAAGTTCTGGAGTCTTGATGCAGGTGAGGAGCTCACAGCCTGAGATGTCTGAGAGGGGATCCCTTCATCCTCACAAGCGGTAAAGCCTCTTAACCATGCTGAGTCTCTGCTGCACCCTCTGTAAATAGGGGCTGATGATCTAATTCCTGCACCCCCGTGCTGTGACAGTCGGCGCCCTGCTTGCTTGGAACCATTGCTATCACCAGAAACCAGCAAGAGGAGGCTACTAGTAATAACAGAAGTGATTCAGAGTCGAACACATTTCTTTTATGGAGACAGCTCTCCCCTCCCCCTTTCTTGGGTCAGAGCGGGGAAGTTGTAAGTTCTAGATGTTCTGTGTTGATGGGGAGTGGTGCCAACTAAGGGCCTGAAGTGCCTGGCGGCCAGCAGTGGCTAAGGGACTCTGGGGTGTGCTGTGAGGAGCCTGAGTCCCGCCAGCCCACGGGGTATGAGTTGTTCTGCATACTGCTGGGGTGAAGTGGCTGGTACTCCTGGTCCTTTGTGCGCATGTGCAATTGGCTGTATCTCTTGTCTTCTGAACCTCTGAGGTTTTCACTTGTAAGACACCAGAATTATGAGTCCTTCGGGACTTAGAGAACTGAAGAGCACGGAGCTTTTCAGAGGGTCTTGAAGCGGACCCTATCTCGGCTTTGGGACCGGGACCCAGGGGTACTGGGCTGAGGAGCTAGGGTTTTGTTAAGTGGTGCCTGGCGTGTAGGTTCTGGGTCTGACCGGTCCACAGAGCCACTGCAGCTAAAGCAGCATTGCAGGGTTGGTGACTTTCGCTGACTGGCTGACATTTAGTTCTACAGGGAGTCCCAAGTCTTGACCCGAGGCTCTTCACTGATCCATGCTTGAGGGTCAGTGGGAGGGTACCCGGCCACATCTGCATCTCTGCCGTCTCTCAGGTCCTAGTAATGTGGCATCCTTCTTTGCCTTTTCCCTGCAGAAGCCTTGACTCCCACACACCTGGGTCTCTCTGCAGCCCCACACTCAACATAAGGTGCTGGATGTCTGGGTTCTTCGGTTAGTTTGTGATTTGTCTCAGTGTGGGGGCGTGGCTTTGGGCTGTTCGCTATAGTTCCCGTTCCCGTGTCTGGCACCATATCAGCAGCTTGGTGAAGAGTTTTTGAATCTGTGAGGGAATCTTTTCAATAAGGAGAGACAACTGGGGCTTCCAATCTGCCTCCAGCCCCAGCTGCTCCACCACCCCCCAGCATAAGTCTGGGCCAGGGAGAGACACTGATCCCATTGGGCATGAAGGAGCCTCTAAATGCCAGGAGTGGGGTCTGCTGCTGAGTTTACAGAGGCTAGGAGATAGTGTATGCTTAGTGTCAATGGAGCTAGGTATGACTGGAAGGGGAACAAGGCGCTTGGTGGAGGAGGCCTGGTGAGGTTATATAGGGCATTGGTTGGTATTTGAGGGAAAGGTGCTAAGTAGGGTCTTATCAGGTAGATCAGACAAGCCCCAAACCTTGTGATCTTCCTCTCCCCTCCCTTCCAGCCCCTGGGATTACAGATGTACTAACCACCATGCCTGGGTGGAACATTGAACCTCAGTCATTGTCATACCCAAGTGGGCTTCAAAAAGTACACTTACCATGCCTACCCCAGGCATCAAACGCCTGAGGTCTCCAGACATGTTCCCCTCTAGGGATGTTGGCCTTTTATTCTCAGAGAAGTCTGGAATCTCTGTGTGGAACTCCTAACTCTGGACACTCAGGGGCAGGCAGGGTCGAACACACAGGTAGGTAAAAGACCTTCAAGGACAAGCAGTCAGGGCCTCTCAGGGTGTCCCCGTGCCAGCCGTAGGAATATTCCCAGGACTTGTTAGAAGTGAGCATTCAGTCGTGGTAGTTCAGGCCTGTATCTCAGCTTCTGGGGAGGCAAAGGCAGGAGCCTCCAGGACTGCCTAGGCTTCAGAATCAGTTGAAAGCCAGACTGGGCAACTTGAAGAGTTGCCTATATCAAAATGAAAAATTAAAAACAGGCTGAGGATATAGTTCAGTAGAAAAGCACTTTGACTAGTGTGCGTGAGACCTGTGTTCAGTCTCTAGTAAAACACACACGCGCGCACACACACATGCACACTTGTATCTTAAGGTCCTCCTTAGACCTATGGTGCCTGGATGTGGGCCCCAGCTGTTTGTCTGGTGTCCAACTCAAGAGACCACTATGATGTGCTCCAGTTTGAAAACACAGCTATGGGTGGCCATGGTCTTCTGCAGGGACACTGACATTCATCCAGATTATAGGACATTTCCAGGCAGAGGCAGATATCTCAAATTTTAGCAAGAATCCTGGCTTCCCTTTTAGGCACAGACAGAGGGGGACTGGGGCCCCAGGTACAGCACCAGCTCCTACTGGAGACGTTTGCAGCCCTCTTGGAGGGGTGGCAATGAGACTGGGGGACTGGATAGGCTCTAACTATGTCCAAGGCAGGGCTTCCAGAGCTTGCTATGAGAAGTTGAGGGTAGGGCTACCATTGGGGCACGGGGGTGGAATACAGGGCCGAAACTGCAGGTTTGTGGGGCTGCTCTGTGTTCCCAACCAGACCTGGTAAGTTTGGGGGGAAGCATGTTTTTTAGCGTAAGCGTAATACCTGGAACCCTCACAAGGTGATTTCTCTACAGGTCTGTAAGCCAGAAGCCTTGCAGATCTCCCTGTTAAGGTGGCATAGGTAAATAGGGATCTCCTCCAAGGGGCTCTTGGGAGTAATACTCCTTGCCTTTACCTGTTCCTTGAGGTGTCTTGCTGGTCCCTGCCCACTTCCTCCATTTCAGCAACATCGGACTGGGCCTCCTGTCTCAGCCTCTCTTCCAGTGTCCCTTCTACTTCATTCTGAGCTCCTGCATAGCCCAGGAAGCATCCCTGTCTTAAGGTCAGCTGAGCAGCAACCTCAATGAACTCCATCTGCAGCTGGAACCCCCTTCTGCTGTGTGACCAGACATACCCATGGGTTCCAGGCATTCATCTCGGACCTCTTTGGAGAGCCATTATTGTGCCTAGCACAAGGGTCGGGTGGAAAAGACCCACGTGGAATCATGAAGGAGGTGGAGGCTGCACCCCTCTGCAGTGTGGCCTGGAGGGAGGCTTGCCTTCAGCAGGTAGTGAGTCCAGAGCCTCACCAAGGATGTGAGGTCATGAGAAACCAAGTTCCAGGGCTGAGCTGTTGCTGCCACTGACCGACTAGAGGGAAACAGTGATCCGAGCAATGGAGGAGGCAGGGAGGTCAGATGGTTTATGGTGGCCCCATGTACATTTGAGGCTTTCTGTCATCTGGGGATGGTACCCCATCACCAGCTGGAGCACCTCCCAGTGTCTCTGTGACCATCAGCCCCGCCTCCCTTGCCTTTCAGTCCTGCTCATCCTGTTGCCTATTGGTCTAGCCAGAGAACTCTTGACTCTCGACGGATGTTATGACTACTGACCAGACCTGTCCAGGACGGTAGATGTCCCAGTGTGGAGTTGATACAGTCTCGGCACCTCACTGGAGATCTCTGACTGAACGGGGTGTGTTCTGGCCACTGTGTGATTTGGGGATTTCCAGCGGTCTGTTTCCTAGACCTGGAGCTCCATCTGGGGCCCACCACTTAGGTCAGTTGTGAGCTCCCGGAAGTGTTTTGGACACTAGAGCCTCCTGGCTGGCAGGGGTGTATTCTTGCTGGGGCATGAGGTATATTCTAGCCAACAATTAAGCCTTGGAAATAAGATGAGAGTGTTGTAATCAAGCCTACAGAGGACAAAGCTGCAGAGGCCTGAGGGGAGAGAGAGAGAGACCCCTCCTGTGAAGGGGAGGGTTTTCCCCAGCACCTGGAGCCTCACAGGCCCCAGAGAAATAAGACTCTCAGAGGATGCTGCCATGGCCTTTATGCACACCCCTCCCCCCTCCACAGTAACGCCTTCCAGTCAGGTGTGAGCCCAAGAGAGGGGAAGAAACAGGGCTAACACTGAGTATCCAGAGCTTACCCCAGCCCAGTGAACCACACAGGGGAAGGATATGCTGTGATGCCCATTTCAGAGACGGGACAAGTGAGCCCTGAGGTTAAAGGCATGGTTGTCAAGCAAACTAATGAGCTAGTTAAGAAAGGCCTGGAGCCTGGAGAGGTACGCCCAGCCGGTGCTGTGTGGGGAACTGTGCTCTGGAACTCTTGAGGGTCTCGTGCTCAGAGCAGCTGCAAACACAGGAAAACATTGTTTACAGGAAATTCAGGGTCTGGGGAGTCCACAGCCCCCAACACCTGACCCTTCTTTCACATCCCACCAGGGATTGTGTTAAAGGACACTACCTTCAAAGTTCCTGTGTTCTTTTCCACACCCAACTGTGGGTTCTCCACTAAGGGCCTCACCATGCCCAGAACTTCCTGGCAAACAGCAGGTTACTCTAGTGCGGTCACTAATAGCACAATTCCACAGACTGGGGAAGTTATAAAGCCAGAAAACTGACTTTACCTTCTGCTCTGCACTCTCCAGAGTGAGGTCTGTCTGGTGAAGGGGTCTTGCTGGCAGCATCCCCTGGGCGGTACAAGGCATTGCATGGAGACAGTCAAGGAACTTGCGTGTGTTTCTCTTCCTTACAACGCTTTTGAGATTCCATTATGGGGGTTCCACCCTGACCACTTGATCTAATCCCAATCACCACCTAAAATCCCCCCCCCTCGAAGTACACTTGAACGCATTGGCACAGGAGACCACTTCCTAAATATAATCCCAGTAGCACAAACACTGAGAGAAACAGTTAATAAATGGGACCTCCTGAAACTGAAAAGCTTCTGTAAAGCAAAGGACACGGTCAACAAGACAAAATGACAACCTACAGAATGGGAAAAGATCTTCACCAACCCCACATCAGACAGAGGTCTGATCTCCAAAATATACAAAGAACTCAAGAAACTGGTCATCAAAAGAACAAATAATCCAATTAAAAAAATGGAGTACAGACCTAAACAGAGAACTCTCAACAGAGGAATCTAAAATGGCTGAAAGACACTTAAGGAAATGTTCAACATCCTTAGTCATCAGAGAAATGCAAATCAAAACAACTCTGAGATTCCATCTTAAACCTGTTAGAATGGCCAAGACCAAAAACACTGATGACAGCTTTTGCTGGAGGAGTTGTGGGGAAAAGGGAACACTTCTGCATTGCTAGTGGGAGTGCAAACTGATACAGTCCCTTTGAGTATCAGTGTGGCGATTTCTCAGAAAATTAGGAAACAACATACCTCAAGACACAGCTATACCACTTTTGGGTATATATCCAAAGAATGTTCAACCATGCCACAAGGACATGTGCTCAACTATGTTCATAGCAGCATTGTTTGTCATACCCAGAACCTGGAAACAACATAAATGCCCCTCCACCAAAGAATGGATAAGGAAAATGTGGTGCATTTATACAATGGAGTACTACACAGCACAAAAAAAAAAAATAACAGCTTGAAATTTGCAAGCAAATGGATGGAGCTAGAAAACATCATTTTGACTGAGGTAATCCAGACACAGAAAGACAATTATCATATGTGCTCACTCATAAGTGGTTTTTAAACATAAAGCAAAGAAAATCAGCCTACAAATCACAATCCCAGAGAACCTAGACAGTAATGAGGACTCTAAGAGAGACATACATGGATCTAATCTACATAAGAAGTAGAAAGTAGAAAAAAGACAAGATCTCCTGAGTAAATTGGGAGCTTGGGGACCTTGGGAGAGGGTTGAAAAGGAAGGGAGGAGAGGCAGGGAGGGGAGCAGAGAAAAATGTAGTGCTCAATAAAAATCAATTTAAAAAAGTATAAAATCCCTCCCCCTCAGAATACTAAGGTTGGATTCAGTTCCTACTCTCTTACTGCAGGCATTAAATTTCCCTAAGAAGTCTGAAAGGGATTAATAGAAACACACAAAAGCAAGCCTGATTCTAACCGCTATGGCTTTCACCATGTTAGGCTGCATCCAGGGTAGCCTTCACCAGGAACCATCCTGTTTGGATCCTTCTGTTACCAGAATTAGGAGTCAGCTAGATCACTTCATCAAGTATCCAGTCCTGAGTACTTTTAATTTTTTATTGTAATTTTCTTTTATGTTTATGGGTGTTGTGGTGATTTAATGCAAATGGTGCCCAGGGGTTCCTATGTTTGAATGCTTGGTCTTCAGCTGGTGAAACTGTTTAGGAGGGATTAGGAGGTGTGGCCTTGTTGCAGGAAGTGTGTTACTTGGGGAAGGCTTTGAGGTTTCAAAACACTTGTTACCACCACCACCCTCTCTCTGCCTCCAACTTGTGGATCAAGATTAAGCTCTTAGCTATTTCTGCCACCACATCCTTGCTCTGCTATTATGGACTCTAACCTTAAATATCATAAGCCCCCAATAAACTCTTTCTTCCATACGCTGCCTTGGTCATGGTGTTTTCTTACAGCAATAGAAAAGTAACTAAGACAGAAGTTGGTACTAGGAAGTGGGCTACTGCTGTCACAGGCCTGACCATGCTATCCTTCGCAGGAATGTGGAAGACTTTGGGACTTTGGGCTCGGAGAGCTGTTGTGTGCTGCAAGCAGGGCTTAGCGGGAAATCTTAGTAGGAGCATGGAAGGCAGTGGTACTGTGTAGGCTATGGAGGCCCAGCTCAAGAGGTTTCAGAGGGGAACAATATTAGCAATTGGGCCAGAAACCATTCTTGTGATATTTTGGCAAAGAATGTGGCTGGTTTCTGCCTTTGTCCGGAGCAGGCGGATCTCTGAGTTTGAGGCCAGCCTGGTCCACAGAGCAAGTTCTGGGCTACACAGAGAAACCCTGTCTCAAAAAAAACAAAGAAACAAAAGAAAATCTGCCTGAGGCCGTTACTGATTTCCCTGGCAGAGGAGGTTTCAGCATAGCCCAGTGTTGACTCTGTCGTGTGTTTGTTAGTAATCACTGTTATGAAGGCCTACAGTGAAAAGGAGCAAGCAAGCCAAAAAGAAATTTAAAAAAAAAATGTACAGTTTGAAGTGAAAAAGAGCAGCCGAACGTTTAACGTTGGAGTCAAAGCTTGTGCTGAAAGAGATGAGAAAGTTAAAGAAAGGTTTGTTCCAGAATGGAATGGGGGGTGCAATGCCTTCAGAGACCCCACTCAGCTAAGTCTCTAACTTGTGCAAAGGAAAGACCAGAAGTGTTTTCTGCTCCAAAACAAAAACAACAAGGAAAGCTGCTGCCAGTTTAGGGGACCAGGCTCTACCAAGTGGGAAGCTCCATTTGACACTGTCATCCATGTGGTTCTGGATTTAGAGTCAAGAAGGAAACATGAGTAAAGGTTCATGGAATCTTCCTCCACTGTTAAGTAGAGCTGCTGAGACCAGGGATGTGGCAGGGAGTCGCAGCATGGAGATCCCAAGGAGCCATTGCATGAAGCTGTCAATGTGAAGCCTAGATTGCACTGGAGAGCCTTAAGATGTTGGAGGCACCAGATCTGTGAGGTCTGCTAAGGAGAGATGCAGGCAGGAAGTGAGACAAGCCTGAGAGAGAAGTACGTTGCAGTCAGCAGTCAGAGCCATCGAAGCCTTTTGATGGGATTTGGAGCTTGTCCTGCTGGGTTTTGGTCTTGCTTTGGTCCAGCACAGTAATGTATATCCTGTGCCATTATTTGTTGAAAGTAAATGATCTGCCTTTTGTAACAAGGGGTTACAATTAAGAGATTGCCTTGAGTCTCAGAAGAGACTTTGAACTTTCAAACAGTGTCGGGACTGTGAAAGACTATAGGGAGTTGAGAAGCTGGACTAAAATGTGTTTTGTATAAATGATATGGCCACAAGCATGTGCGGGCCAGGAAGTGAATGTGGTGGCTTGAGTAAGAATGACCCCTATAGGCTCCTATGTTTGAATACTTGGTCTGCAATCAGTGGAAATGTTTTAGAAGGGCTAAGGGGCGTGGCCTTGGTGGAGGTGTGTTGCTGGGGCAGACTTTGATGTTTCAGAAGCCCATGCCATTCCCAGTTATCTCCTTCTGCCCCAATGTGTAGACTAAGATGTAAGCTCTCGGCTGCCTCTCCCGCCATGTCCTTGCTCCACCATTAGGGACTCTCTCTAATCCTCTGAAACTTTAAGTCCCAAGTTAATGCTTTCTTTTATAAGTTGCCTTTGTCACGTGTCTTAACACAACAATAGAAAAGTGACCAAGGCAGGTGTTTTGCCTGCATATATGTCTATGTACTGTGTGCATGTCTGGTTCCCACGCAAGTTGGAAGAGGGCATTGGGTTACCAGTAACTGGAGTTGCAGACAGTTGTGAGCTGCCATGTGGATGCTAGGATTTGAACCTGGGTCCTCTAGAAGAGCATCCATAGCTCTTAATGGCTGAGCCATCTCTCCAGCACCCCCAGTCTCAGGATTTTATTATATCACCAGTGGTAATGCTCTGAGCATCGCAGATGCTCTCCTCCCTGGCAGATTATAAACTGCCAGACTTCTGAGCTCCTAGGGTTGTGTTTCTAGGTCTAGGTTGCTGGTGTCAATAGCAGAAGCCAGCATCTAAGTAGAGGTGCTCTCTGTGCTAGGCATGTTGGAATATTCTAATGTGTCTGCTTCAGAAGTTCCACTCTTAAGGTGATAAACTGAGGCTTCGGAGGGTGAGCAGCTCCGAGATTGCTGAGTCAGGAAACAGCAGAGCCAGGACCTTTCAGAATGTCACACATGCCTGCCCTGGATGGAGCCCTCACTGGGAGGGAGGGAAGTACAGGGACAACTGAGCCATGTGTGTTCCAGTCTCTTCCAGGACAGGCTTCTGGAGCCCACAGTGGAGTCAGATACTTAGATCCGAATCCTGAGTGGGAAACATCCCCTGTCAGGCATTGTGAGGAAGCGTGGCACCGGGTACAGAGCTCACAAACAGGGTCCAGATGAGTTAGCGCACTGATGGTGGAAGCTATTTGGCCTGTCCCAGTGCTCTCCCTGGGTCCCTCACAGACCCACATCACTGCCATAGGAAGAGAAAGAAACCTCATGGGACTGTTCCTTCCTCATCATGCTCAGGTCAGGTCCCTCTGGTGGCTGTGCAGAGGGCAGGCAAGATGCAGGCTCCTTCCTGGTTGTGACATTAAGAGGACACGGCCTGGGCCAGAGCTTAAGGTGTGCTGTTGCTCTAGGCTGAGGTTCGTTCTCGGGCAAGGCTGTTACCGACAGTGGATTCAAGGTCATTTAGTGACAGGTTCTCAGGACAGTGCTATAGTTTGGACTGAGTTTGTCCCCCAAATCCATATTCTACAGGCTTGTTTTCCAACCTGTGGTTCTCCAGGGAAGTTTTGGGACTGTCGAGGAATGAGGCCTGATGGGAGGAAGCTGAGTCACTGGAAGCCTGCTGTCCTCTTTTCTAATTGTCCGTCTTTTAAACTACGGCTATCCTCGTCAGCAACTGCAGCTCTGCGGTGAGGCCTCAAGAGCCGCAGCCTGAGGAAGTTGTGTTCCCTCAGGCACCAACTCTTTTAAAACTACTAAGAGAACTTATCTAAATCTCTGTCCCGCTAAAGAACTCAAGATTCAAGGGTTGAGGTGGAATCCTGCTTCCCAGAGAGGCTGAACAGCAAGCAGCTCACCTAGCTCGCCTCCTCAAGAGAAGGTCTCATGCTGCTCCTCACCCCTCCTTATAAACCCTTCTCCACCCGGCTCTCCCTACTACTTCCTGTCAGCTAGTTGCTGACACAGCCTCTGGACCACAGGTGAATTTTATTTAATCAAACACATCTTTGCATCATTAAACAAAAAATATTCCAGAGCATAAACAAAAGCAACACACCTTAAATTAATATTCTACAAGAGAAGCCCATAAAGGGACTGTGTGTGAATGTCATCCCTCAGCAGCTGTTCACCTTTAGGAGATGGGGTCACTCACTAAATGTGGAGCTTGTCAATTCAGCGAGGCTGGCCAGCCAGTGAGCTCACTGAGATCCTCCTGTCTCAACCTCCTTAGTACCTGGATCACAAGCAAACCACCACACCCAGCTTTTTTACGGGGCCCTGGGAATCGGGTGCAGGTCGTCATGTTTGCCTGGCAAACCCTTTATTGACTGAGCTACCTCCCAGTCTCCTTGAGAGTCAGATTCTTTATCTCTTCATATCCCAGCCCCAGTGAGATGGACAGGCTTTGGGGGCCCTGTACTCTTGTTGTGGTGTGCTAGGTGGACATTACTCCAAAACAGCAGGGCCTGGAGACCATGGACTATACCGTCCCAAACCATGATGGAAACAAACCCTTCTTCCTTGTAATCTGTTTACCTCGGGTATTTTCTTACAGTGATGGAAAGCTAACAAACTCAGAGGAAACTCAAGGTCCAGAGTTCCTTTACAGGGGAAAGAGACTACTCAGACTAAGCTGGAAGTCTTGTCCCGTGGCTTCTACTCCCTCCACAGACGTCAATAGGACTCTTCTGTGGAACCACAAGGTCTAGGTCACAGGTCACAGGGGTATCTAGCATTTTGATATTACAACATGATGTTGTGTTAAGAAAAAGTTTCTAAAATTTCAAATATCTCATGTTTTAAGTAAGTTTACAATTTTTCATATTGGACTCCATTCATGGTTATCCTCAAACCCATGGCCCATGGGTTGGTTATACCTAGAGGATACATAACGATGGGGCCTAAGAAACGGCTGAGACCCAGCAGTCTTACCCTGTAAACAGAGTGGAGGGCAGGACCGCAGTCTGTGCTGTTTATGCACTGGTAAGAAAACCCAGCTTGACTCTGAGGGTGAGTTGGCTGTAGCATCTGCTACCCTGTTGATCACCAGCATTGATTAGACTGACCTGGCTGGCCAGGCAAGTGTCCCCTTCCTCCCTTACAATGTGACTCTCCTGTGTGCTCGGTCTAAGAGGACAAGCTCAGACCAAACAGAGGAGGAGCGATCTTTAGGCACACCAGTAGCTGCGTTCATGTCTAGAATCTCTAAACGAGCTTTTCAAAAAAGTCCAGCTTGCAATGTTTCAGACACTGTAGGACTCCTGACTTTTTTAAACATCAAGAAAAGTTTCTTTTGGGAAACTGGTAAAGTAATTTGACCTGAAAACATGAGGACTTAAATTCAGTCTCCTAACCCATGAAGCTATGAGTCCCAGGGCTGGGACAGAGACAGGAAGATCCTTGAGTCTTAGAGGGGCTGCTGGGCAGAGGTAGGGGATTCAGCTGTGCTGGTGCTCTGGTCATCAGTGGGGGCATTGGAGGGACACTGGAGTGCCAATGACACAAAAGCCATTTAGCTCCCTGTTTGTTCTCTTGTCCTTCTGAGTAACCCTTCACCCAAGACTCCTCCTCCCCTACCCCAGCCCATTCAGTGGCTAGGGACTGCTTCATTCTTGACATCTCTTGTTATGACCAAACCTTTGGGGACACTCATCGGAACCACAGCAATGACCTCCAGCACACCCTGTCACCAAATCTGACCACATAGAATGTCACTGCTTGGGTGGAGCATTCAGTCCCTACACAGAAAGCAGATATCAGCATATGTCAACAAGTTACAGCCAACCCAAGGCCTAAAACCAGGATGGGGGTAGATAACAATGCTGTTGTTCCCTCTGAGAAGGCAACTGGGATATGAGCAGAGGCCCAGTGGGGAATAGGATACCTGGTAGGTTTTATGGGACAGTATAGCTGAGTGGAGAGAGGGAGGGGAGAGCTATGTCAGAGGTGAAGTCCGAGCTGAGGGTGGGGGATGGGGGATCAGCCTAACTAGAAAATGGTGGTTGGGAAGGAGTCAACTAAGGCATGGGAGTGGCTTGTGTGTGTGTATGTGCACGCGTGTGCATGCATGTGTGCATGAGTGTGTGCGCATATGCACATGTGTACATGTGCGTGCATGTGTGTGTGTGTGTGCTTGCATACGTGCGTGTGCTTGTATTCATGTGCGTATGTGTGTGTATACATTAGCATGGTCAGCCTCAGATGTTATCCCTCATGCATCAGCCACCTTGTTTTTGAGATAGCGTTTCTTAGCAGACAAGTAGGCTAGACTGGCTGACAGAGAGTCCCAGGAATCCCACTGTTCCACCTTCCAGAATGGGGATTATATGCATGAGCCACCTGACTTGTGTTTTTATGTGGGTACTGGAGGCACAGCAATCACTTTACCAACCGACCCATCTTCCCAGATCCCCACCCTGGATTTTTTTATTGGGATTGCATATATATATATGACTTTAAGAAGAAATGCTGTGTTTGCAGTATTATCCATCTTTGTAGTATTTTGTTACTACCACATGGCCCCATGCTGCATGGTTGTGTATCTGTCTGTAGAGGTCCTCCGAGTTTCCCTTACTAATTCAGTGGCTTAGTTGTATTGCCTGCGCGGGTGTTACCTGTTATTTTTAGTGCTTACTGTTGCAGAGAGCTGCTATTGATCTTTCATGAATTCATCTCCTCCTCTCCCTCTTCCTCCCCCTTTTCTTCCGCCTCAACCTCCTCAGTTCTCTCGGCACGGGCTGACGTAGCTCAGGTTGGCCTTGACTTGCTCTGTAGTCGAGGCTGGCCTTGAGCTCCTGCTCCTCTGGTCTCTGCCTCCCAAGTGCCAGGATCACAAGCGCACACCACCACGTTTGGTTATCAGTAAGATTTTCGTATGATTTTCCCTTCTTCTAATCACCCAGATCTTAATTATCATACACTAAAAAAATTTCAAAAAAATGCTGAGCACAGCTAGCAAACATTGCGTCAAGATTTTGCATCTGTCCTCCAGAGTGAAGGGCAGCTCCACTTCCCTCCTGATGTTGCTGTTACCAGGTTTTGAGACCAAGGTTTCTGTGTTGATCAGGGTGTGGGGATCACTGGTGGCCCTTTGAGACCTGTTTGCTTGACCTTAAAAGGGGCAGGGACACCTTGGCCCCTGTTGGTTTCTCCGGACACAGTCTCATAGACTCTGTCTCCCTGGTTGGCCTTCACAACCCTTCTACCTCAGCCTGCACACTGTCTCCCCCTCCTCACCATGCCCGGCTTTGCCATTAAAAAATTTATTATCTCTCTCTCTCTCCCTCCCCCTCCCTCTCCTCCCTATTCCCCTTCCTTTCACAACCACCTGTGACTTTAGCCCCAGGGAATCTGGGCCCTATTCTAGCCTCTGTGGGCACCTGCACACACATGGCCCACACAATGCACAGGCCCATGGCAGATAGTCCCAGACCTGGTTAATCTTCACGCACTTAGTTTTAGGCTTTGTCCACGTACATCTGGGTTTGCTTTTCCTTGGGTCTAGAGCAGTGGTTCTCACCCACCCTAATGCTGTGACCCTTTAATACAGTTCTTCATAGTTGTTTCATAGCTACTTCACTATAATTTTGCTACTGTTATGAATTATAATGTAAATATCTGATATGCAGGATATCTGACCTACAGATTGGGTTCCCGGGAGTCAAACTTAGGTCATCAGGCTGGTCTAGAGCAAATTGTCTTAACATTTTGAAATGGCTTTGTGTTTTTATATATGAATGGATCCTTGTTTGTTTTTAATAGAGAATATTATTCTTTTATAATAAATAGGCCACACTTCCATGTTTTTACTGATGGGGCGACTTTCAGTTTTGCCGCTGGAAACACTAAGAATATCAAGGCTTCCTTAAATAGCCTTGCCCAAGTCTTCCTGTGGACTTTGTGCATCCCCATTTGTCCCATGTGATTGTGGCCATAAGTCTGCCAAGCAGTGGTCCATTGTGTACACCGTGTTATACTCACTGTAACACAGCACAAGCTCCTGGGAGAGTCCCACCCTCACCAACATTCAGTGCATCCATCTCATGGGCATCTCAGAGGATTGGATGATTTGCCACTTACATTGGCTCCTTGGCATTTCTTTGAGTGTTAGGTTGATGCTGAAGGCAGGTCTTGTGCTGATCATTTGTATGTCTTCTCTCCAAGAAGGTGGAGTTATCAGTTCTATTAGTGTTGGCTTACAGAGTTCGTTACATGTTCTGGACATGAGTCCTTACCAGATGTATGCACTAGAGATAAGTTTTCCAAGCCTATTACTTCCTACTGGATTTCATTGTGGCTTTATTGGTTTTTCTCTCTATTGACTTGTTTCATTGTTTCTTGAGCTCTACTCCTCTTTTCTCTGTCATTATTATCATCTGTGTTGTTTTGTCGTTGTCATTGTTTGTTTTGAGACAGGGTCTGGAACTGTAGCCTAGTCTGATTTTGAACTGGGGACTATCCTCCTGCCTCAGTCTCCTGAGTGCTGGGATTACAATCATGGGTCACTGTGCCTGGGTACCTATCTTCTTTCTTCTTCTTCCTCCTCCTTCTTTGTTTTTAAAGATAGGATTTCTCTGTGTAGCAGTCCTAGCTGTTCTAGAACTTACTTTATAGCCCAGGTTGGCTTTGAACTCAGAGATCTGCCTGCCTCTGTCTCCCAAGTGCTGGGATTAAAGACATGTGCCAGCACGCCTGGCCTGATAGAAGAACTTAAAGGCTATGACATTCTCTCTGGACACAACTTTCCCCACACTCAGCAGATCTAGACAGTCTGTGTCTTCACTATCACTCAGATCAAACTTCACCTTGTAATTTTTCCTTCTCCAACCTGTGGGCTCATTACAAGTGTATTGTTTCATTTTCAAACACTTAAGATTTTTCTAAACATTTACTTGAATTTTAACTTATTACCACCATGGTCAGATCCGTTTTATGTACCAGCATCTGGTATATCCTGGCAACCGCAGAGTAGGCTTTGAAAAGAAAGTATATTCTACAATCTCTGTATAGTGTTCTATAAATATTAATTAGATCAAATTGGTTGATAGTGGTTTCTGAATCTTTTATATCTGTGTGTGCCAGTTGCTGAAAAAGAATGTTTATATTTTCAAATGTGGCTGTGCTGTATTTGTTCCTCCCTGGAGTTCTGATTTTTTTATTTACTTATTTACTTTGCTTCAGATACTTAACAGCTATGTTTAAGTGATGTAGTATGTTTTGTATTATTCCATCTTCAGGATGAAGTGATCTTCTCATCATAAAATTTCTGATGTTTTATCCTTCCTCTCCCATCTTAGTCTCACCAGCCTGGGCTTTCATCTCTGAATTTTGTTTCTGGAGAAAGCATGTTACTGGGCATTTCTATAAAAATTTAAAAAGCCTCCCTCTTAAAGAATGCAAGCCCTTCCTTCCAGCTTCCGGGCTGCTCTGTGCAGCTCACACTGGAGGCTCCTCCTTGGGGTGTGCCCTCCACATCTGTCTGCCCGTCCTGCTATGATAGACAAAGATGGCTCCCCCATCTGTTTAAAAAAAGTGAAACAACAAAACTCTCACTGTTGCTGGGAGCTTCCTTGTACAGGTGACCCTATCTGGGGACACCAACCAGAGCGGCATTGCAGGCTCACATGTGACTTGTCAAGGCTTCATGTGATAGGAAGCCAAATTTGACAGTGGTTCTAGGGCTTGGGTATAGATTAGTGGTAGAGCGCTCACCCAACCTGCGTAAGGTGCTGCATTCAAGTTCAGGATCACAAGACAGTTTAGAGTCCAGTATATCCATATGAAGATGGGAATGGCCAGAAAGAAAGGAAAAGACATGGAGAAGAGATGGGGGAGTTCAGGCTTGAGTCCCGGGACCCACTGCCCACATGGGAGGGTTCGCCTTAATCAGGGGCAGGGCACCGCAGCATGGAGCAGGAGGGAAAACATACAGGGACATTGTCTGGAAAGCACTTTGGGGAATTTCCCCTTGGGTGCAGCCTCTAAATCAGTGGTTCTCAGGCCTTCAGTGGGTGGAACAACCCTTCCACAGGGGTCACCTAAGACCATCAGAAACCAGATATTTACATTATGATTCATAACAGTAGCAAAATTACAGTTATAAAGTATCAACAAAATAATTTTATGGTTGGGGGGGGGGGTTCACTGTGTTAAAGGGTCATTGCATTAAGAAGGTTGAGAACCGGTGTTCTCAATGAAGCAGAAACACAGAAACGTGAGAGATGGGGGAAGAAAACACCTTCACCTAGGAGCCAGGGTATGTGGTTGGCCAGGGAAACATCAGGTGCTTATGAGGCCAGGCTGCCCCATGTGTGCAGGCTGCCCCGTGTGTGCAGGCTGCCCCATCTGCAGGCTGCCCCATGTGTGCAGGCTGCCCATGTGTGCAGGCTACCCCGTGTGTGCAGGCTGCCCCGGGTGCAGGCTGTCCTCGTGTGTGCAGGCTGCCCCGTGTGCAGGCTGCCCCGAGGCCCAGCAGGCGGGTTGTACAGTATCTGGCCGACCTTGTTGGTAGAGACCTGGTTGTGGTATAAAGGATCTTCTACACCTGTGCCAGCAGAAGATGGAGCATTTTGAGAACAGGTCGCCCACAAAGGGGCAGGTGGTTGCAGTTCTCTCGTCCAGAGCTTTTACTTTGTTTTGTGAACAAGATGCATGCCACTCCCAAGAATATGTATGGGGGGCGGGGACCAGATAATTAGGAAAGATCACCAGAAGTCTCGTTCTACCTCAGGGCAACCCTGACACACATTCTGGTGTGCTGTTTTGTTTGTTTGTTTTAACGAAATGGTAACAATGACCTTGCCCTTACCCAGCTACATAACAAGCTTATCAGGCTGGGGTGGACCAAGATGGGTGCCTTCCCATTCCTGATGAGATCAAGGGGGTCTGCATGGAAGAGACAGTCTAAAGATAGTATCTTGCTGTGAGATCTTTCACGTCTCCCTCCCTCTTCCCTTCCCCATGTGGTTGAGGAAGTGGATACGCTCAGAAATAGAGGAGCTACGTTATGGCGGAACAGAAGCTTAGAACAGCCAAAAGGCACAACTCCGTCACGGCCCCTCCCTCTGTGCCGTGCACAGCCAGCATGGCTGTACAGGGTAGTCACACAAGGAGAATCCCTCCACCCTCTCCTTCTGCCTGTGTCCTAGTTCCTGCCCACACCACATGTCTCTCTCCCTGCTGGGTCTGTGTCCTCCTCCAGACAGCAGTGACAGTGAACTGGAGCTGTCCACGGTGCGCCACCAGCCAGAGGGCTTGGACCAGCTGCAGGCCCTAACCAAGTTCACCAAGAAGGAGCTGCAGTCCCTTTACCGAGGCTTCAAGAATGTGAGTGCCCCTGTGTCCCCAGTCCCCATTAGAGGAGAGAGAGAGAGAGAGAGAGAGAGAGAGAGAGAGAGAGAGAGAGACTATCTCTCCATCTTCTGTCTCCTACCCAGGAAATGGGGTTCTTTTCAGGGCTCATATTTTATGGAAGAGCTATGGGGGGGGGGGTATGGTTCAGAATAGATATTGTGAAGGCTGCCATGCTCTTCTGTGAGGGTCTCCAATGCTGTTCCAATTGGGATAGCATCAGCATGAAGGGAACCGCCTCCACAGCCCTGTCTATTGTGCCTTCTGCCTGCCCAGGGCTCAGGGGGCACAACTGTTCCTCAGATAGTGGGCACCTCATCCTCCCAGAAGGTGGAGAGAGGTCAGCCCTGTGGAGTCAGGCATGGAGCCAGGAGTGGCTAAGGCCACTGAGAGGTATGGCTTCTCACTGCAGGAGTGTCCCACGGGCCTGGTGGATGAAGAGACCTTCAAACTCATTTACTCACAGTTCTTTCCTCAGGGAGGTAAGTCCACGGCCAACCCCCTCCCCACTACTGCCTGCACCCCTTCTCTGGGGAGGGGGCCTTATGACCATCCCCACCTTCCTAGCCACCTCTCCTTTATGGAGGGTCTGATGCTGCTTCTGACCTACCAGAGAGGAGCCCTCACTGGGCCTGAGCCCAGGCAGGACTGTGTGAGATCGGAGCAGCTCCAGCCTTGCCCTCTCTCTCTCCAGATGCTACCACCTACGCACACTTCCTCTTCAATGCCTTCGATGCTGATGGGAACGGGGCCATCCACTTTGAGGTAGGTCCTGCTGACCTGTATATCCTGCCCTGAGGTCTCCGGAGTGGTCCCCTCAGAATACAGGGAAATCCTGACAGTTGGCTAGCTTTCTCTTCCGTTCTGTGAGTTTGCATCTAACTCAGCTAGTCAGCCAGGGAAGCTGCCAATACACCCTCAGCTAGCAGTGACCCAACACAATCTATATTTTAAAAAGAGGTCAAGGATTTTTAAAAATTAATTTATCACGTCTTTGGGGAGGGGCACATGCAGTAGCAAGTGTGTGAGGTTGGCGGACAGTTTGCAGGAGTCAGTTTTCTCTATCATATGGGCCCTGGGGATTGAACTCAGGGTGTCAGGCTTGGTAGCAAGTACCTTTAACATCTCACCAGCCCTTGTCTTTGTTTCTTTGAGACCAGGTCTCTCTGTATCATCTAGTCTGGCCTCAAACTCATAATCCTCCTCCACTCCCTCCAGAATACCAGGAGTACAGCCATGAGCTGCTATGCCTAGCTCTCAAATGGGGCAAGGTTAGTGGGATTTCATTGTTCCCTGACCTTATTGCTAAGCAAAAAAGGTCAGAAACACCCAGAGAACGTGTTGAGTGGGCTTGAAGCTTCCAGGTTGTCATCCCGGCAAGACACCATGAGTGATGGCCATTGTTGCTCAGAGTGGGGAAAGAGAAGCCAGAACCCCCCATGTCAACCCAGACAGCCTGTGCTCCCCGTGAGCAGTGGTAGCATGGGTTCCTCCCAGGCCTGGTCACATGCAGTCATTTGAGACAGGCCCCATCTGTGGAGCCCAGGTCCCTAAAAATAGCTACAAGAGAAAAAGCTGAAACCTCTTCAGAGAGAACCTCACTGAGAGCTAACCTGATCGATAAGTGCCCCAGCTTGGCTTCCAAGGCCAAGGGCGGCCAGCAGGAAAGCGGTCTAGCAAGCGCACAGCTCAGAAAGGCCATGGACAGCCAGGCTGGGGTAATAATAACTCGTCAATAATGCCACTGGGTTATTTTTACACAGCACCAGCCACAGAGAGACACTGGATGGGCCTGGGAGCCTGGGTTCAGCTCTGTGACCACAGCCCCCCGCCCTGACCAGAAGGCCCATCGTCCCTGTACACGCACAGGGTTGTTACCATTGCTTTTCATTAACACCTACAACACCAAAGTCAGTGCACATAGACAACACAGTGAGAACAGGGAGCTAGCAGGGAAGATGTGGCTCCCCAGACTTCCTCTGTGGCCAGTCCTGGGGTTCCCACCTGAGGCCACAGAGCCTCTTGGAGAAGTAGTGAAAGGAATTCTCTGAGAAGTACCCAGCCACAACCATGTGGGAAAGCTTTCCCTACTCATCAATGAGCCCTTCAGTCAGCTTCCCAGGACCCCTCTGTGTGTGTCCATGGACCAGGAAGGTCATGGTGCCTACCCCCTCCTGTGACCATCACTTCCTATCCCTGTGGAACCTTCCTGGGTGGCACAGAGAGGGATCTTGGGTTAGGTGATGTGTCTGGGAAGCAGGATATGTCAGTGCCTGGGATGGGGCCCCGGCACCTTCTCATCCAGCACTGATACTTTCTTGTCTTCTACATACTTCTCTGTGTGTGAAATGAATCCCTCTGGCTTTAGTCCCCTGAGGAACTTCCCGGTTGTGACACTTTACTCTGGGGAGCTTTCTGGAGGAAGGGAGGGGCACATATCTCCACTGCTCCGTCCTCCATGTACCATGGGCGATGATCCCCGGAGTCTAGAATGGTCCTCTCAGGTGGGAGGAGGGAGCTCTGGTAGACTCTCAACCCAACTCAACACCTCAGAACCTTCCGGGGGGGGGGGGGAGGAAATATATTACAACTTCTCATCCTTGACAAAATGACAACAGCAACAAAAAACAGTAAAACTAGTGAACCCCATCCAAACTGAGAGGATGTGGCCCCAGGTCCCTCCTGCCTTCCACCTGCTGTAGATAGTGTTGAACATGATGTGGTCCGTGGTCCCAGGTCCCTCCCGCCTTCCCCCTGCTGTGGACGGTGTTGAACATGGATGTACCTTAACTGTCCATGCCACGGAAGCTCTTTCTGACTCAGTAAGTGCGTCTTATCAGGAAAGCACAGAGCTTCCCGAACACTTCAGTAACTATGGGTGTCTCTGGGTAGCCAGCTTGAAAATGGCATTGGACAAGCCACTCATTTGGAAAGTGAAGCTATCACGTGTCTAGAGAGCGTGGCCACTTCTTTGTACTGTACCCAACCCCAACCCCATCATGGCTTCCATGTTACTGACCAAGTTGGCCTCCCTAATATGGTGTGAACTGTCATCCCAGGTTGGCCTGCAGTCCGACAATCACCCTTAGTTCTTACCAGCTTCTTCGTGTTCACCTCTGGGATCTTAGAAACCTGCATGCAACCTGGGTGCTGCTTTGGGGCTCACACCTTTGAGCCTGGAGTTAAGGCTAGTGGTGGACACACTTGAAAACATGCTGCTTGACAAATGGGCTGTCCCTTCGGTGGCCTTGCAGCGACAGTCAGTGCTCTGTTAGAGCGGCCTGTGTGGCTAAAAGGCAGGTTTCCAGAAGAGAGGAGGGTGCTAGTGCCCCCTAGTGGTCTACTTGAGAAGATTGCACCCAAGTAGACACCACACCGTGCCTCATCCTCCCACAGGGAAAGCCTGTGGGGTGGGCAGCGGGGTGGGGCTGGATCGTCCTGGCTTCAGGGATGACTTTGAATCTTCCTTGCTTGGGTAAACCACGCCCACACTTTGGTGATCATTTCCCAGCCTAAAAGTATAAGAAATACCACCTTGCTTCTCCTTTGAGTTTTTTATTCATGACTTCCAAGACCAGTGCACTGACAGGGCAGTCTCCTTATAACATGTTTCCATGACTCTTCTGGGCTGTCCTGTTTAGGTGTGGTGTCTTCAGCCTCCCCGAGCACACAACATTTCCCATCCCCCTCAACAACTGACTGCAGGATTCAACTGTAAATCGACTGAGGGATCCCCAGCTCCCTCGGGCCCCTTGGACCCACTTCCTCTTTCCCCTGGGGCCAAGTCCCCCAGACTGGAGAATCTCTTAACTTCTTCCTGGCTTTGCTCTCTTTCCAAAGGCGCATCTTCCAGCAGCTTATTGGAAAGAGTGTGTGGGAAGTGACTTTCGAGCCACTGGATATCCGGAAATACCTTTACCCTTCCTCTCTTTCACCTGCTGCACCAACTAGAACTTCCGGGAAGGTTGTTCCTCAGGCTTCAGTCCCCTAGGGACTGTTCAACAGCCCCACCAGATGATTCTGATCAGGTGTGTGGGGCCTTATTGACAAGGATGATGGATGGATGCATGGACGGATGGATGGATGGATGGATGGATGGATGATTGATATTGATTGGCTTCTCCTAGTTGGCTTTGTGTTTCTCTCTAGAAACCCTCTCTTGGCAGCCAGTTTTTCTGAGTCTCACCAGGACTTGTGTCGTGGGGTTCAACTGTAGTTGATCTCACACACTGTGCCAGTCTCGGGATGGGGGGTGGGGCCTGGGAACTTAGCTTTGTCTTTGGGGGAAATCTTTCCCAATTTCTCTGACTCACTTGGCTGCATTTTTCTCTGGTTCTGCCTGGGTTTTCTGTCCTGGTGCTATCCTCCAGGATCTCTCTCTCTCTCTCTCTCTCTCTCTCTCTCTCTCTCTCTCTCTCTGTGTGTGTGTGTGTGTGTGTGTGTGTCCACTTCTTGGAAGACCCCGCTTGCTCCCCCAAACCTTCTTTCATCATTTTTGATCCCTACCAACTAGCAAGGTCTTTCTGGTCTTGATCTTCGATCATTCCCCTCTCCTCTTTTATAAACAGTGTCCTGTTTTTATTGTAAAGCATACCAGGTTTCTAACCTCTGCAGCTCCTTGTTTTCATCAGGTTTTTTTTTCCCCTTCTAGAATGTTCTGTTCCTTACAAATTGCTGTTCTGTTTCCCTTGGTTTCTTCTTCTTGTCGTATGGGCTTCCTTGTGGCCAGGAAGTCTAATCTGGGCGTAGGGGCTGAGTCCTTTGAGGCTGTACCCTGTCCCTTTGCAGGCTTCATGGGCAGTTCCCCAGGACAGGTCTTCCTTTCAGAATAGCCAAAGAGGACCCTGTGGTGGGGAGGGGAAGAGGGCTTGCTTCTCGTGCCTTCCAGCTGGAATCCGTATGCAGCTGTGTGGGCAGTTGCATCCTGTCATGTCCACTGTCACAACCCACAGGGGACAGCAGCCTGCCAGTTTGAGCTTGTTAAACTGAAAGTGTCTGAGGACCTTTGACTTGTGGATGCTGAGTGGACTAATGTAGAACTCTCCCTTGGGCTGAAGGAGCCCCCAGACAGCAGAAAGGCGGGAAATAAGCACAGGATACCAAACTAACAGCTGGATCTCTGCTGGACTCAGTATTGATAACTGTGCGCGCACACACACACACACACACACACACACACACACACACTGCCGTGGGGTACACAGGCACAGTTATGCATGTGCTCACACACAGAAGCACAGACAATCTTGCACACGTGCACACACACTCACAGGCTGGCCACCTGAATGGACATATCCACCTCTAGACTGTGGAAGACCCTCATTTGAGGGAGTGTGACTTCCAGTGGGAGTCACCTGGTGGGCTAGAAGGGAGCCCCAGCCATGGCTACTATTCCTCACCCTCCTTCTTCTCTACAGGACTTCGTGGTTGGGCTCTCCATCCTGCTCCGAGGGACGGTCCATGAGAAGCTCAAGTGGGCCTTCAATCTCTATGACATTAACAAGGATGGTTACATCACCAAAGAGGTACTGAGTTGGCAGACATGCCTGTCTCTACTCTCCTGAGCTCCTGGCTTCCCTTTTCTCCTGATGCCACTAGCTTGGTGATTCTCAGCCCTGCCTAGTGACCTTGCCACACAGTCCCAGGGATGGTCTGGTTTGGCCCAAACATTTTTATCTGAAATAGTTACTCTAGCTTCTTGTCTTAGAGACAGGTACATGAAAGTCTATCTCCAGTTTCTCTTAGCAGTCATTGGACAGGTAGGGCCAGACACTCTCTGTAGCTCCCAGGTGCCTCAGACTCACTCACCACTGCCCTGGTGGTGGCTTGGTGTCCCTGCAGTGGAAGCAGCTCATGCAGCCCTCTGTCTTCCAGGAGATGCTGGCCATCATGAAATCCATCTACGACATGATGGGCCGCCACACCTACCCCATCCTGCGGGAGGACGCACCCCTGGAGCATGTGGAGAGGTTCTTCCAGGTATGTGAGCCCTGACCTTCGATGGGGGCGGGGCAACCCTAGTGAGCCTCTAATCCGCACTGAGCCTCAGATGGGCTCCCCGCCCCAGCTGATTGCCGGAATCCTTTGGGAGAATGAATGAAACCCAGGCCCTGTCCCAATGAACTTCATCTGGAAAATGAAGTATTCTGGGCCCCTACGTGTAGAGGCAGCTGGTACCCACACAGGGTCCAGTATTTTAGTGCCTTTTGGGACATATTTGAAGCAAGCTCTCCTCCTCCCACCCTACCTGAATAGTGCTGAAGTTGCCCCCATTCTGGAGGCGCAGAAGGAACCAATGGTTCCATTTTACTTGCGTCATTCGGTGCCTCTAAAGTGCTGGCTTTTATCCCAAAGTTGAGGGGTTAGATAGGCACAGAGGGAATTCTGGGACTAAACTAAGGTGAGCCAGCAAAGAGCCCCCTCAGCAGGCCACCTGAGGAGACCTTAGAGTAAGGTTGGCTGGGAAGGATGGGAAATGGAGGGACCAGTAGAACTGGAAGAAGGCCCCACCCCAACTCCAACAGTGTACTCAGGCTGGAGTAGGGGAAGGCCCTAAGGGAGACAGGCTTACCTTGGGCATGGTTTGGGTTGCAGAAAATGGACAGGAACCAGGATGGAGTGGTGACCATTGACGAGTTTCTGGAGACCTGTCAGAAGGTAGGCGGCATCTGGTTCCTCTGTGGTCTCTGTGTTTGTGTGTGTGTGTGTTTGTGTGTGTGTGTGTGTGTGTGTGTATGTATGTATGTGTGTGTATGGGCATGCGTGTGCATGTCTTTCTCTCTGTTTCTCTGTATTCCCCTCCCTCCCTCCTCACACACAGGATCCTGTTCCTGTCAGGGCACATGGAGGATGGCATTAGCTGCCCTCAGGCCCCACCTTTCTGGGAATCTTCCATCTTTCCTGTGTCCATCACCTTGGTGTTCCCTGAATTTGTCTCTCCCTCGTCTACCCTGTCCTGACTCCCAGACCTCTCTCAGCGATTCTCAGGTCATCTCCAATCAGAGAGCAGTGTGGGGTCAGCAGAGGGGTGATTAGCCCAGTGTACCCCCCAGACAGAATCACACTAAGGGAAAGGCATCCAGAGCTTTCTTGGCTCTGCTGCTGGCCCTCCTCTCAGAGTCCATGGAGACAGGAAACGCACACCACCGCCTCCTGCCTCTCCATCAACCCTGGTCCCTGACCTGACTTGCAGCTAGGAGATTTTTGTGCAGCAGCCATGACCAGGCCCTGCAGTCCATCCCTAGGGCGGACAGGCTGCACCTTGCCACTTGGGCTCTGGGATCAGCTACTCCCCATTTCTCTGGCCCTCGGTACCCCACCTGCCCAGTGAGACATAGTCTCTGACAGGAATCTGCAGTTAGTCAGGATTGGGGAATACCACTGCCCTGCCCCCAGCTCCTGACCAGCCTCTCCTTTCTTCATACAGGATGAGAACATCATGAACTCCATGCAGCTGTTTGAGAATGTCATCTAGGACACATGGGAGGGGACCCTGAGTGGTCATTGCTTCTCAGCCTGGAGAAGCCTCAATCCTGCCTCATACAAGCGGCCTCTATGAGAAACATTTTTCTAATATATTTGCAAAAACTGAGCAGTTTACTACCAAGACAGACACAGACAGAGTCTTTCTCTCTCACTCTGTCTCTCTCTCTGTCTCTCTCTCTGTCTCTCTCTCTCTCTGTCTCTCTCTCTCTGTCTCTCTCTCTCTGTCTCTCTCTCTCTCTGTCTCTCTCTCTCTCTCTCTCTCTCACACACACACACACACACACACACACACACATGGTTTCTCTGACTTGGCAGAGGAGGTGGCAGCCAGAAGGTACTCCTAGTTCTTCCCAGATCAATAAATGGGACTGCCTCTGGGGGTCCCTTCTGTCCTTTCTACCACTTGGGAGACCAGGCTACTCCCTGCCCATGGACCCATGTTCCTAGGAAGCTCCCAGAAACCATACAGGGGCCCAGAGGGAAGAGGTCTGAGCAGGGGAGAAATAATGATAGAAGCTGAGCCTGCAGCTTCACGCTGATGTTCCTCTGGGGTCCTGGAACCCCAGTACCAGATCACCTATTTTGGGGTGAGCTTAGATCATGAGGGACCACTGGGCTATGTCCTTAAAGAACAGAGCAGGATTGAGGTTTTTGGAGAAGCTGGGGGAACAATTTGTCCACACTATTGGGTGATGGAACATCAACTGGCCAATGGGGATGTGGTGGGCGGAGCTCTTGCAGCGCCCAGCACCAGGCTGGCCTCTCCAAGGTACTCTTTGGTTCTGGTGGGGAGGGGTCACCTGGCTCAGGAACTGATAACCAAGAAGCTGGACTGTAATGGGAAAGGCCTGGTAGGGGTATTCCCCTCCTCTTCCCTGGCCACTTGCCACCCAGTTCCTTGGCACGGCAGATCTTTCACAGCTCTGTGGCTGCCCTTGAATAGGCTCATCCCAACCCAAAAAAAAGCACAAACACCCTAACAGCTCAGGCCAGGCCCACAGAGGAGGCAGGGGCCCCTGATTGGGGGAGACCTGGCTCTCCTCAGCCCTGACTCGGTGGCATGAGGAAGATGCTCGGAATCCATCCTGTGCCTCAGAGCCGTGGGGTCTCAGAGCTCTTTCCCAGCCCAGCTCGCCAACATTCTAAAGCACAAACCAAGGACTGTGCTTGCCTGGGCTGCCCCCTGGGAATGGGAGGCCATGTCAGCTCTAAGTTGAAGCTAGCCATGAGAACTGGGGGCCTGTGACCAGGCAACAGGTCGGCAGACCCTCAGGAGGAGAGAGAGCCTCTCCTGCCTGCCCAGGCCTCCCCCATAAGGGACTAAGTCCCAGGCAGCATGTTCCCCAAAGGAACATTCCCACAGAGTACATTCCATCAACTGCAGCCTAGTCTCTGCTCAGGCCCAGCTCCGAGAGTCCATGGTGTTCCCCGAGAAGGTCAGCCCATGGCTAAGGGGGGCCCTTAGAGGATAGGCAGGGTGACCATGGCCCCCCATACACAGGTGGATCCCCTTCTCAGGGCTACACTGACCCCATCTCCATCCTGACTGGGGACCCCTTTACCCCATATAGAGGCCATCAGCTTTCCCTGGCTCAGGGACCTCCCCTCCCCCAGCCTGGTCCCTCCCACTGGGGTTCCTACACTGGTGAGAAGCCAAGGCCAAGGGAGAAAGTTACTACTCAGCTCTAACCCACCCCACCCCTTAGCCTCTGGCTGCACGCCCAACCAGGAGGGGTCTGTACCCCTTGCAGGGACACAGACTGGCCGCATGTCTGCATGGCAGAAGCGTCTCCCTTGAGTGCAGCCTGGGAGGGGGGTTCCTGTCTCAGGGGCCCACCAATATTCAGTCCTATATATTTTAATAAAATAAACTTGACAAAGGCTATGGGCTCTCTCCAGGTTTATCTGAACTGCCAGTCAGTCCTTCCCTCGCTGCTGCTGCAGTTCCTGCCCGGAGGCTTGTTGGTGACTACAGACAACTTTGAGGGAGGAAACATCCAGAACCCCTCTGCCTCTCAGTGTGACATCACTGAGGGGGAAAAGGGCATACACCGTGGGCCCTGGGGACCTTCAAGAGATGCTCCAGTTTTGGTGCCTTGAACGCACAAGACTGTGGAACACAGTGGCTTTCTGCAATGTCATTTATATTTCATCCCCGGATCATTTTTCTTCCCGATTCCAGAAAGTCACTTCTGGACGTCCTTTGGCAAGGGAGGGCATGTCATGTGGACAAGAATCAGGAAAGAGATGGCGATGTAGCTTCGATGGTCATAGAGCCCCGAGTTAGATCCCTAACACCACATAAACTGGGCATGATACCGCATGCCTGCAATCCCAGCACTCAGGAGGTAGAGGCAGAAGGATCAGTGATCAGCTACGTGGCCAGTTTGAGTACAGCCTGGGCTACACGAGACGTTGTATATGTGACGTGTATTCGTGTGTAGCACAACAGAGAGAGGACCCTCCTGCCCAGAGGAGGTTGGAGGATCAGGTGGTTATTTGTGACTGAGCAGACAGATGCTCAGAGCAGGGAGGTGATGGGGCCATACAGTACCAGCAAGGGGCCCACTGGGCAGCAGACTGATGAAGGGGGGTGATGGGGCAGGTGATGGGGAGGTACAGTACCAGCAAGGGGCCCACTGGGCAACAGACTGAAGAGTGGGTGGCAGAACAAGATGAGGATTGTAAGGCAATCCCAGAAGGTCTTGAGCCATCCTTGAGCACACAGAGAAGCTGGTAGCACCCATGACAGTCACTGGGGACAAAGGCTATGGAGCCAGTCAGCTGTATGACCCGAACAAGTCACACAATCTCAGTGCTTCACTTTCCTCCCTTGTGAATTAGGCACAGGTAGAGAAACAGACAGACAGACAGACAGATGGAGACACAGACTATACTGCACTGCAGAGCCAGGCTTACATGAACACAAGGATATTTTCGACCTGATAGCAGGGTCAGGCCTCTCTGTAAAGTGGAATCCAGGGGTTCCGAAGACTGCATCCATGAAACACGGCTCCTCTCTGCCTCTGTCCTCTGTCATGAGCGTCTTCCTGCTCCCCTGGGATCGTCTTTGTTTCTGAAGGACACACTCCACAGTGGAGCTGACTGCTCTAAGCACTTCCTCTGAGTGCGCTGGTTCGCACATGTAATCTCAACCCCTAGGATGCTGAGGCAAGAGGATTAATCCAGGTGAGGACAGTCTGGGCTACACTGACTTCCAGGCCAGCTGGGCTGTTCAATGAGACCTGTCTCAGACAGAAAGACAAAAACTGTGCTTCCTGCTCAGAGGGGCTGCCCTCTGCCCTGTTTCCTACCAGCCTAGGGATGAGCTGCTCCTTGGAGGAGTGTCAGGGCTGACCTGACCAGCTCTGAGCAGCACGGGTGTGGGGCAAGAAAGTGGCAGGAGTGGGCACCGAAGAAGGGCTTCTTGTCCCTGCAAGTCTACACTGAAGACAGAGAAGGATCAGGTCTCCAGCACATGACCCCAGTAATTCCTTAACGTGGCACCGTGCCTCTAAAGGCCTTCGACATCTAGAGCAGAGGTCCCACGCTTCCACTCTGGAACTTTCTGCCTCATTCTGAGTATAATGTCACTGAACCCCAATTTCCTTATCTGGGAAAAAATCCTTGATTCCCGCGACTTTGACAGTTAAGGGTTGTCTGTCTCTTTTGAGACAGGGTCTCACTATACAGCTCAGTCTGGCCTCCCCATCAGTGGCCTCTTAATAGATGTATTTGTCCTTCCTAAGCGCTGACATTTTTTGTGTATTATTTCCCATCCTTGTAGTAGCACAACTTGTACTGATAAGTCATCTGATAAAGGGCATTTGTGATGGTCTCCAGTTTTCCTGGTCGCCCCAAAGCTCATGTGGAGAGCAGCCTGCTAAGGTGGGACAGTCTCACCAGTAAGACCACAGTCAGTGGTCTAATGTCCACGTGTCCGTCCCTTGTACCACCCCCCTCGCCAGATGACCCAAACAGAAAGAGGGCCCAGAGCAAGTTGTGATCATTAGGGACCTGGCTTGTCACCTCCCTCCCACCATGGTTTGTTACTTGAAAAACACAAAATGGGGGTGGGGCTGGAGAGATGGCTCAGAGGTTAAGAGCACTGGCTGCTCTTCCAGAGGTCCTGAGTTCAATTCCCAGCAACCACATGGTGACTCATAACCATCTGCACTGAGATCTGGCACCCTCCTCTAGCGTGCGGGCATACATCGAGGCAGAATGTTGTATACATAATAAATCTTTAAAAAAAACACACAAAATGGGGAAAGTGATGCCCCACCTCTTCCCCACGTGGCACTCAGCCATACAGCTTCCCAAAGAAATGATCAGCCTGCCTTCACACAGCCGGCGTCTAGACACTTCCCAGTGTTGTGCCCCCTACTGACCACCAGGGGGAGACTGCGCCATTTCTCTTTTCATCTTCTCTGCCTCCAGGAAGGGAAACGATTTGTCATTTCCTTCAAAGTACCAAAGACATTTTCCTATTTCTGCCTCATCCTTCTCGGGGTTTAAGAAATAAAAAGTGCCGCTCACAGAGTGTATCAAGAAATAATTCCATAAATGCGCCCAGAGTAAACCAAACCGGGTGTGGGGGGAGGGGAACACATAGCTACCTATGTCCTCCTATTTTATTAGCCAGGATACAGAGAACCCTTCACACACATAACCACTGGGCCTTTTTCTACTTTGAGGGAAAAAATATCTCGAGAATTCTCCCTCATGGCTGACAGCTGGGCCGCTCTAAGCTTTAGAGGCAGGAAGAAGACAGTGGTCTGTGGAGACCCTGGGAAGGAGTGTCAAAGAGCTGAAAGACAATTTCTCACAGGACTGTACTTCAAAATATCTGTGCCCTCCCTCTTGGAGGCAGAGTTCTCTGTGCAATCTCAGGACTCTTGAGTGGGATCTTTGTTCGGTGACCTGGAACCTTCAGGGACATCTGCACCAGCCTTTGCCCTTCAAACTCAGGCGGGCCTGGCAGCCACCCTCAGAGGCTATGTATGCTACAGCAGGCTGCTTACTCTCTGTGAGGGGTCACTGCCCATCCGCTCTGCTAGGGCTTAACTTCCTTCCTACCCGGTTCCTCCTCCCAACCCTGTCAGGTTGCAGTTCCCAAGCCTAAATTAAGGGGACACTGAGCTAGTTCTGGACACCTGAGGCCTCACCCTAAGGAAAGCCGGTTATATATGTTGTACTTTGTCACCAGAAGGCAGGGAACAAGTGTGAGGTTGATTCGGGTGATGAGAACAGGACCTGGCCACTGGTTGGGAGGCCACACTTGACACAAGAAGACCTGCCTTCCCCAAGAGCCGTATCTAAACAAGAGCAGGCATCAGGAAGATGGTTCCTGGGTAAAGAGCTTGCCGTGCAAGCATGAAGACCTGGGTTCGGATCCCAACACCCGTGTAAAAAGCTGAGTGTCTTAGCACACATGTGACCCCAGTGCAGGGGGACAGTGAGAGCTCATAGGCCAGCTCTAACAGCCAATCAGTGGAATCCAGGTTCAGTGTGAGGTCCTATCTAAAAAAATTAAGTAGCTCCCCGAACTTGTCCTCAGATGCTCAGTCAATACTCCTGCAGTGTGTCATTTGATCAAGGCACCTGGAAATTATGCTTCCTGCTTCAAGCTTCCTAATTTCCAGTAAAACTAGACATTCAAAACTAACTCATAAATATTTATTTTAAAATATCCTCCATAGTCACAACGGCTGCTGCCTCACCATAGGCCTCGGTCATCATCGACCTGACTACAAGGTCCCAGGAACTTAGGTCCCGTCTGTTTCAGGTTCACATGCCCCTCACCATCAGGACACACTCTCTAATGAGCAACTCTTCTGCAAGCTCTTCCGCACGTGGGCATTTATATAACACATATCTTCATTAAAAAAAGACACACCTTAAGTGACACTTAAGACACTGTCCGCCATCTTTCTTCTGCCTCCAGAAAAATCCTTGTCTTCCATCAAAAACATCTTGTACCCTAGACTGTGTGGCAGTGTGATGTGTCAACTGCCGAGCAGCCACAGTCCTAGAAGACAGAAATGATAGGCAATGTCCTGTGTGTCCTGAAGGGCCGGCTAAGTCCGAGGAAAAGGGAAAGGTCACTGCACCAAGTGCTGACTGTCCCCTCCCCTCAGGCGCTGGGATGGTGTTCTCTCACAGGTAATTCAGGAGCTTCACTGAAGCAATACTGTAACAAAAAAAAGTATTTACGTTTTTCAAATGTTTGTGAAGCTCAGCACTTGGGTTTCTAGAATCGTGTAACCTGCATCAGTCAGTGTCTGTGTGGCTGGTTGGTTTAATTGCTGTCACGGGGCGGCGGGCTGTGTGGCCTGAGAGGAATCTGTGAACCCTGAAGGCTGACCGCCCTGAGCTGTCAATCACTTCTCTAGTTACTGCGACCTCAACGCTGACTTATTTGACAGTGCCAGTTTTCTGTTTGGAAAAACAAAAATCAAAAACGACAACAAAAAAATACCCTTTTGGTGCAATTAGACATATGAGTATGTGTGAAATGAACTTGCCTGGAAAACACACACACACACACACACACACACACGATGGAAAGTGGTAGAGGAAGACCCCATGCCAACCACTGGCATCTGCAGGCTCATGGGTGTGTGCACCACACACGTAAAGACAAAAATAAATAAAATTGGTAAACAGCTCGGTTAGAGACAGCAGAGCCTCCATGGCACAGGAAGTACTGAGACCCAAGTTCAGAGCACTGGGGAATCCCTTCCCTTGCAGGACACTTTCCAGGCAAGAAGAACAAGGTCGGGCCTAAGCCAATCCTGCACTCTTTCCTGGTCCTTGCGGTTGATTGGGGGATGAGCTCCCGGTGTGACTGCAGCTGATGAGGCCCAGGTATAAGAGGAAACGCTGGGAAAGGACTCGTTCTCTGTAGTGTTTGGGGCTATTTCTTCACTCCACCAGTGGGAACGGATCCAACGAGAGAAGAGGTACTGTCCCAGGAAGTGGGAGTGAAGGGGAGGGAGGAAACGGGGAGCCTAACCCTTTGAAGTAAAGTGCAAGCTGTACCTTAAGTGCCTTGTTCTCCGCGTCTGAACTTCTCACTTACAAAAGCCCCTAAAAGTATTCCCAGTACCCACCCTGCGGCGCGGCCTGCCGGAACTGGACGTTCAGCACTCTTAAATTGGAAAGTTTTCAACTGCTAAAGTCAAGGTCAATGCGCTTTCCAGACTCCTGCGGCCCAGAAGAGGGGGAGGGTCAAGCCAACTAGCGCTCTGATAGAAGCAGCAGAGGGCCTAGGACTGCCAGGGTGGCTGGACACACCCCAGAGGCAGCGAGTGCTGCGCACCTGAACCTTGGGGTGGGGGAGGACTCTGCACCGGGCTCAGGGAGCCCAGGCCGAGTTCCGGGGTGAGGCTGAGACGCACCCCACCCTGAAGTTTTCAGGTCACAGGGCTAGCCGCAAGGGTGTGCAGAGGCCCGTCCAAGGCCGCTGGTGGGCTGTGTGGACAGTTGGGCTTCTCTGCCTCAGCACCCTCCCCTGGAAGCCCCGCCCAGCCCTCCTCCCTCCCCTCCCTCTCCAGGATACAGCTCACTCAAGAGGCATCACTTTTTCCCAGTTTTGAAAAATCACCAAATACAGTAAAATATCCAGGAACTAAAAATAAGGCCCCTAAAGAGCAGGCCATCATTTGGTTCCCGACAGCCCTGGAGTCCCTGCTTTGTTGACAAACTTTCCCAGCCCAGAGTAGAAGTTTCTCCTGGGTGCAGCAAATGAGGCTCAGAGGGAAGAGGGCTGGTCTCAGGCTGGTTTCTCCGTCCACTCTCTGTTCCCGCGTATGTGGGGAAAGCAACAAGACATTGGCTGAGCAGGAGGCATCTTCACTGCAGGCTCCATTGCTCCAGGTCCCCCTCTGGTGCATATGTATTAGTACATTCATATATTAAAAGGAAATAAAGCCATCACTGGGCTTGGGGTGTAGCGCAGTTGGTAGGGCGCTTGCCTAGTGTGTGCAGAGCCCTAAGTTCAGTCCCCAGCGCTGCATAAACCAGGTGTGGCAATGACCTAGGATCCCAGCAGCTGCGAGGTGAAGGCTGGATTGTTCGCGGTATATGTTTTATTTGGATATACCATTTTTTTAAATTTTTTTATTGATCTTTATTGAGCTCTACATTTTTCTCTGCTCCCCTCCCTGCCTCTCTCCTCCCCCCTTCAACCCTCCCTCAAGGTCCCCATGCTCCCAATCTGCTCAGGAGATCTTGTCTTTTTATACCTTCTACTTCCCATGTAGATTAGATCTATGTGAGTCTCTCTTAGTGTCCGCATTGTTGTCTAAGTTCTCTGGGATTGTGGTTTGTAGGCTGGCTTTCTATGCTTTATGTTTAAAAACCACCTATGAGTGAGTACATGTTGGATATACCATTTGCTTTTTCTCTTCTTCCCACTTTGATTTTATACGCAAGCTGTTATGACCTCACGGAATATTTCTGGCAACAGACTGTTCTGGGGGACTGATGCTATCATGAGCAAAGCAGCTCTGATTCCGTTTCTCCTGCTGTGTGTCCACAACACAGACCCCTTCTGGTCTGCGGAGAATCTTCTCACCAAACAAGCATGCGGTCTTGCAGTACTGAACAACAGCTGGGGGATGCCTCATTCAATGTGACATGATCTGGAGATAGCACAGGCCCCAGAGGTTGGGTCTCGGGTCCCAGGAAGTCCCTCCTGACTTCCCATGTTAGTCATGAGCCCAAGCTGCTTTTACTTGTACGTCTGACCAAAGGACTCTGACTCTCCCCTCAGATTCAGTTTGCTTGAGTGACTCACAGAATTGAGGGAAGCACAATCCTGGCTTAGTTTAAAGGAAGCGAATGGTGCACAGGGCTAGGAATGGGAAGGGGAGCCTGGGGCCTCCCTTGCTGGGGACTGTGTGAAGGTTTGGGTCAAGTGGAGGCCTGGGGAAGAAGAGGATCTGGCCCAAGGCTTACCGGGCATTTTTCTCTGACTGGCAGTAGGGACAAGGGAGTCAGCAATGAGAATTTGAAGGTCTGCGTCTGCCCTTGTCCTAGGTAAACAAGAGCATGGGGCATCCTATTCAAGTATAATGGCTCGTTCTATGTAATACATGTAAAACATGGCTGTTTTATGTAATACAGAAAATGGAGAGTTTTAAAAATATGTTTATGTGCATATGTGTGCCGGTGCCTGTGGAGGCCACAGAAGGCACTAGATATCCTGGAGCTAGTCTAGTCTAGTCATGCAAGATCAACGAGAGTTCTTCATTGAGGAGCTATCTCTGCAACCCTGGGTTATTGTCCCTATTTCTAGGAGCACAGAGCAAAGGTAAAATTCAATATTATCAACACAAAGGAGAGAAATGGCAAGATCGTGGTGGCGAATGTTCCTCAAGAGTCCCCAGTGGGGCAAGGTGTGTGGGTGGATGCCAGCACGGGGTCTCTGTGAGTCTGAGGACAGCCAGGGCTACGTGGAGAGAGCTTGTCTCAAAGAAACACAAAGGGGCTGGAGAGATGGCTCAGTGGTTAAGAGCATTGCCTGCTCTTCCAAAGGTCCTGAGTTCAATTCCCAGCAACCACATGGTGGCTCACAACCATCTGGAATGAGGTCTGGTGCCCTCTTCTGGCCTGCAGACATACACACAGACAGAACATTCATTGTATACATAATAAATAAATAAATATTTAAAAAAAGACATTTAAAAAAAAAGAAACACAAAGTTCTTGCATGTATTTAAAATTCTGTCAGCTGCGCATGAGGGTCTCCGTCCTTCTAAATCCTGTAGACACATGAAAAGGATTTTTGGTCGTTTTAGTAGGTGCACAGTGGTGTCACACTGTGACTGCACTTTGCACTTCCATGGTGGTCAATGTGCTTCAATATCTTTCCCGTCCTAATTTTCTGCATTTCTCTTTTGTGAAGTTACCTGTTTAAGTCTTTTGTCCAATAACCGGTTCAATTGACTGTTCTCACTCACTAACCTTTGAGAGGTCTTTGTATAGCTGGGAGACAAGCCTTTTGTCTGATATTTGATTTGCAAACGTTTCCTTCTGTTCCACAATTTGCTAAGACTTTGTATGATGTTTGTATGAGGTTCTGCTCACACGCTCAGTCTCAACCCCTCCATGGGCTCCATTTCTAACTAGACGTAGCTTTTAAAGCCAGGTTGAAATGCCTCCTTCTAGTTTCCTGTCTTGGACCATGATCCTGAAGTGCCTTTGGGTGTCCCTCGGGTATGTGATGTTCAGCCTATACAAAACTGGGCTCATCATCCTCCTCCCAAGCCCTGCCCCTGAAGAAGCTGCATCTCCACAGATGGCAAAGGCTCTGGCACTGCCTTCCTCTCAGGTCTACTTCTTGTCACTGAGGGCAGCCGGTTCCTCCTCCTGAACATTCCTGGACACTTGCCATCTCCACCACACAGCACAACCCCATTGCTCTTACCTGCTACTCTCTAGTCTTACAGACAATCTCCCTTGATTCAGATTTCTCAGGTGCAAGCCTGGGCATGGCACCTCAGCTGAGCTCCTTCCAATGGCTTCACGTGCGTGTGGCTAGGTCTGGGCGGTAAATATTGACTGTCAGTTTGACAGGATCTAGAAGTCACTGAAAAGACACACTTCTGGCATGTGTGTCAGGGATTATCAAGATCAAGTTAGTTAGTCAAGGTTATTAGACCCACGCTAACTGCGGGTGACGCCAAGTCATGGCCAACGACCCTGGGACTACATAAAAAGGAGAAAGCAGGGTGAGAACCAACCTTCATCTCCCTGCTTCTTGACTGCAGTGTAACCAGCTTTCTCAAGTTCCTGCTACCATACTGCCCCTGCCATGGTGATCTGTACCCCCAAATGGTGGTCTAAAATGTCCCCCTCCTTCTGTAAGTTTTTGTCAGCTATCTTATTATAGTAGCAAGAGAAGTAACTAGGGAATTCGATGAACCAGTCCCTCCTGGTCTCTCTTTGCAAATTTTTATTTTTATTCTCTGTGCATGTGTAGTTGTCTTGCCTGCCTGTATGTCTGTGCATTACATGCATGCCTGGTACCTGCAGAAGCCAGGGAAGGCAACAGATCTCCCAGAACTGGAGTTACAGGTGACTGTGAGATACAATGTGGGCGCAGAAACTCAAACCCAGATCCGCTGGAAGAGCAGCAGTTGCTTTTAAACCCTGAGCCATCTCTCTGACCAACTGCTCATCTTCCCTTTCTGTCATTCTTCCATGCCACCGCAATAGTGCACATGAGTGTCCTGGATGATGTACTCGAGGGCTCTAGTAAGCTGAAGAGGGAAGCCAATGCCAGCTCCTTATCAGCTCCCAAGTTATCGCCTGGCTTCTAACTGTGAGGACGAAGCCTGGTTACGCCTGAGAGTTTGGAATTGCTGCTGATCACAGAGCTAGGAACAATGTTGTTAACCTCACAAGCAGGTTAAACAAACACGGAGAGGTCAGCCCCAGACTTGGTGTGCATCTCAAAGACATAGAACAAGCATGGCAGGACAGCCTGCTCCCACCCTCTCAGTCCGGTTTTCTTGCATTGACCACCTCAGCTAAACTCATGCACTATGAAGAAGGAAGATGAGGCCGGGCGGTGGTGGCGCACGCCTTTAATCCCAGTACTCGGGAGGCAGAGGTAGGCGGATCTCTGTGAGACCAGCCTGGTCTACAAGAGCTAGTTCCAGGACAGGCTCCAAAGCTACAGAGAAACCCTGTCTCGAAAAAAAACGAGAGAGAGAGAGAGAGAGGGAGAGGGAGAGGGAGAGGGAGAGGGAGAGAGAGAGAGAGAGAGAGAGAGAGAGAGAGAGAGAGAGAGAGAGAATACAATGCCTCAGTGGAAAATATTTTTTAAAGAAAACATAACTAAAACAAAGTCCGAAATACTTCCTGGGACAACTAAAGTCTCTGAAGATCTATTTGGACCTTAATTAATTTCCGAGCCTCTTTCTCAGAGCCCCTTTTTGTTTCCATATGCCAGAGGACTCGGGGTGTGCTTGTGTGAGCATTTCCACTTGAATGCCTGCTCGCTGGACTTGAGATTACACCTCACTTCCCCCATTACGCCCCCTCCCCGCTTTTGTTCCTAAAACAGGGCGTGGGAAGAAAAAGGTGCTGCTCCAAGTAGGTGAAATTGGTACCGGAGTTGCTACGGTCAGAGCCTGAGCCATGGCAAGCCTCACGAGCTAGACTCGGCCACCAGCTCTCTTCGCTGCGTCAATTAAAGAAACGAGTAACAGTGAAAGGCAGCAGTCCTCCTATTGGCGACCGGGTGGTGATGTCATTACACCGCGACTGCGAACCCTACGTCCCCCGGAGAAGAACAGCTGGCTTCTTGCAACGGGACCGGCTGTGGCTTCTGCGCTCTTGACCTGCAGCGGTCGCAGGTGTCAGCTGACAGCGTAAGGCGCCGGGCGGGTCCGGCTGCAGCGGCTAGGTAAACTGAGGCTAGAGCAGCGCGGGAGGGAGAGGAACCAGGCATTGAGAAACCGAGCAGCCCACCTCGGTTCACGGAGAGTGGAGGTCGGCAGGGTCGTGCACGCGGCCCTGCGCCTGAGGCTGCCCGTTCCTGTGCTGTTTGCTAAGGGACACTTGTCCTGTAGGACACCAGCGCCGCCTTGCCAGGTGACTTTACCTCGTGAAGCCTTAGAGCTGCGTTCTGTTCAGTGGTGAGTGCGGCAAAGCTGGAATGAACCTGAGCGCGCTGTCACGAAGGACTAACACAGCCTGGGGTTTGGGGCTATCAGAGAGCAGGCGGTCAGCCCTATCTCTAAGTCCACAGTCACTGGCCGCCCAGAGACATGACTGAAGGCAATACGCAGGTAGCAGCTAGGGCCTGAGAGGAGCAGGCAAGATTGAAACCTGATTATCTCGCTTGGAAAGTACCTTGCTTCAATATCATCTAGACATGGATTCAAATACCAGCTCTTTCTTTAAGCTGTGTGACCCTTGAACCTCAGACAAGCCACTTACCCCATCTAAGTTTTGGCTTGTTCATCTGTAAAAATCCCAGCCTCAGTCAAGAGAATTCAAGGAGACATCACAGGTGGAACCTTTGGCTTCCCTCAGGACAGTTACTGTCATTTTAGTGTGTGACGTGGCAGACATGTACTGGGACAGCCTTCAGATTGTGGCAGAGCAGAGCTTGTATAAGACAACAGAGCAGAGGATGTAAAAAGCCTTTGGTTGTCTGGACAGACTTGCCAGCTGGCACTGTGGTGCTCCTGAACCGAGTAGGTTGACTTAACCGGGTGAGGACCAAGAGCCCAGGACTGAGAACGCTACCGCTACATTCATTAACGTAAAGACACAGGCTTGTGTGTATACACAGGGAACAGGCCTGCCTTGAGTGTTCCTCAGGTGCCGTTCACCTTAGTTTTTGAGACAGTGTTTCTCGTTCGCCTAGAACTAACTAACTCTAGACTGACTGGCTAGCAAGCCCCAGGAATCCACCTGTCTCCACTTCCCCAGCACTGGAATTACAAGTATGGACCGCTGTGTATAAACCTTTTCACGTGGGTCCTGGGGAATGGGTGGGAATGGAGTGTGGTTCACCTGGGGTGTAGGTCAACCTAGCGTGCTTCCTTCTGACCCAGCAACCATATCATAAAAACAAAAGAAACATAAGAGAGTGAATCTTATCTTTAGGTGGAGCCTGGAACTCAAAATAGGCTCGGAACCTTGTTACTTTCCAAAAGACCTGGGTCTGAGGAAGGGAGGCATGGCCAGCCATATCCCAACGTTGATGATTGCTAGGCTCTTCCAGGAAGTGAGAAGTCCGTCCCCTTGCATTTTCCTTGTGCTCTCTGGACAGATCAGTGCAAGCCTGTGCCCCCCACACAGTGGCAGCACTGTGGGCTCAGCGGGGAAAGAAGCAGACATCACAGCCGAACCCAGGGAGCTAGCTGAGCAATGTGGTAAGACCAGGTCTCCAGTGTCTTGGCACCCCGAGTCTCCCTGTGCTCCAACCGTAGACAACTGGTGCCTATTGGAGGAGCCGGAGGGCAGCGCTTAGGTCAGAGCAAACTGGTAGCTTGAGCCCACGAGGATGGAAAGTGCTGAAGTCAGAGGATCAAGTTAGAACTGTTAAAAGCTCCATGAAGCAGCTGTGAAGCCGTATCTAGGAGTAGCTATTATGGGCTAATTTGGGGCTGATTCCTAGTCCTGCACATTTTAACCTTCCTCGGTTGGAGGGCTTCCCCTAAAAGCTATGTAGAGGCAGCGGCCTGGCCATCTTCACAGCATCGTCACAATATCTGAGACTTGAGTACATCTGTTGCTGGTATCTGTCTTTCCAGCATGCAAGATGGCAGGGCCAAGTTAGCCTGCTGCATCCCCCGCTCGCCAGCAGTAGCAACCTTCAAGAAATACTGGTTGAGGAAAGGCTGGGATCTCTGGGGCTTAAAACCTGGCATGGTCATTGAAGTATGACATAGGTAAAATGACCTACGTGAGCACTTCCCCACCCGTATGCTGGGAATGCTTGATGGGGCAGAGGAACTAAGGGATCTTCATGATAGTTCTCCAGTCCTCCTGTCTTCTTTCCATTTAGGCGTTGATGCTGTGCTCTGGTAAAAGGTTGTTCTCAGCTCTGCTGCACGTTCAGAAGAGGCCCTGTCAGCCTTCGAGAGCGATGAGACTGGTACAGTTCCAGACACCCCACCTGGAGGAGCCTCACCTGGGCCTGGAGTCGGGGATTGGAGGGGGAGTCATAGACCTAAACACCTTTGCCCCCACACTCCCCAAGACAATGCTGCAGTTCCTGGAGCAGGGAGAGACTACCCTCTCAGTGGCAAGAAGGTAAGTCAGCAGGTCCTGGTCCCTCTCGCTCCTCCATCTCAATCCTGCCCTGAGAATCAGAATCAGCAGGTACCTCCTTTCAAAGGAGCAGGGGATCCCCCTGTTTTCTTTTTCACTTGTTCTTTTAGTGAAGAGCTAACAGTCATTTATCTTTTCCTTTGAGACAGGGTCTTGCTATATAGCCTAGGCAGGCTTTGAACTAGAGAACCTCCTGCCTCGGCCTCTTAAATGCTACAAGTGAATTACAGGTATATATAACCATATCCAGCAGAAGCCTTAAAGTCTTATATAACAACACTCTCAGTTCCCTCAGAGAGGGAAACTGAGGCTCGGAAGTATGGTTAATTCATTTGGTTGTGGAGCTACGACCTTACATTATTATACTGCCTTCCTGAGAGGCTAAGTTCCGCCCATTGGAGGAGTCGCAACAAGGTCCCAAGAAAGGCTTCTTTTAGGAAGGTGTGGGTTCTATTTAGACCCTTAGAGGAAAGAGACCTCTCCACTTAATTCCACAGGAACCTTTCACATACTTCTGCACGAACAGGAATTACCCAAGTGGGGAGGAAATATGCACTGAGGAGTACCACCATGCTTTGCTATAAAAGGACTATGTAGCTGGGTTTGAGTCTTACACCAATGGGGAAAGATACAGAAAATGCAAAAAGCACAACTCACAACTGCTGAGGGACCTCCCCAGCCTGCCCTGGAACTCCCAATCTGTTCCTTGCTAGCCCTTCTCCCGCTTGGTCTCTACAGAGCCCTGGCTACCCAGTTGCCAGTCCTCCCTCGGTCACAGGTGACCTTCCTGGCCCCTGTCACCCGGCCAGACAAGGTGGTATGTGTGGGCATGAATTATGCAGATCACTGCAAAGAACAGAATGTGCGGGTGCCCAAGGAGCCCATCATCTTCAGCAAGTTCTCCAGTTCTATTGTGGGGCCCTACGATGAGATCATCCTCCCACCAGAGAGCAAGGTTAGTGCTTCCCACCGCCCAGGTGGCTGTGGTCCGGCGTAAGGGTCATTCCCCTGGAGCAGTGGTTCTCAACCTGTGGGTCACAACTCCTTTGGGGGTCAAATGACTCTTTCACAGGGATCATATATCAGATACATTATGATTCATAACAGTAGCAAAGTTACAGTTATAAAGTAGCAATGAAGTAATTTTATGACTGGGGTCACCACAATATGAGGAACTGTATCCAAGGGTTGCAGCATTAGGAAGGTTGAGAACCACTGCCCTTGAGGAACCTTCTGTCACTGGGAGGGCATGACCACGACACAGAAGCTAGAGAGGACTAATACTAACACAGCCTGGGTGTGGGTGACATGAGGAAATAGCGTACCTCTTTCCCCAATTACAAAGCTGTTTTCCATGATGAAAGTATATTAATAACCTAGGTAAAGCCACCAGTGTCCTGCTGCCCATGCTTTGGTGTTCGCATTGCTGTATTCGCCCAGCGCTGTCTGTCCAGGTGTAGTCTACCACACATTGTTCTTGGACTCCATCAAAAACATCTTTTGTTCTGTTTGGTCTTCCCCCGTTGTTTGTCCCGGCTGTCTCTGCCAGACACCCTGCCTTGTCCCAACTCCATCAAGAATATCTTTTCATCCCGCTCAGTCTTCTCCCTGACACATTTGAGATCTCCACGTGGTTCCCTTTCCTGACACTTTTTGAAGGATTGTTTCCTCATAGGGTGCCTGTGCTTAGTTTGCCCCATTTCCTTGTGACCAGCAGAAGCAGTTTTCTGAGGTGTCCTAGGCAGGAAATGTCGCGTGTTTCCCACGTCAGGTGTCCTCAGATGTCACCACATTGCTCACTTGACCATAACTGGCCTTTGGAGGCCAGAAGGTGTAGTATTCCCTAGAACTCTGTCTCTCTCTCTGTCTCGCACTGTTGGTTCTCACCTTGCACCCTGCTGAGGCAGCCAGGGCCTCGTTTCTACGCTGCATACCAGGCTAGCTGGCTCCTAAGCTTCTGGATGATTCTGCTCTGCCTCCTGTCCACTATAGGAGTACTGAGATTACAAGTGTGTGCTGCTGTATCCAGCCTTTTACGTGTGTTCTAAGGTTGAACTTGGGTTATCAGGCTTATGTGACTAGTACCCTTACCTGCTGAGCCATCTCCCTAGTCCTCCTCCCTTTGTATTTTGAGTATTCCCTTGAATTCTGTTTTCTTACCTAATTTGGGTTAACCCGCTTTAGCCCATCCTGTTTCCATTCCCCTTTGAGCATGGCCTTACTTTCTGGCTTCACTGAAGATCTTGTGCAGTCTGCTACACTAGTCAGCCATTTCCCTAGGGGCCTGCTTGTTTAGTGGCATCTGTAGCACAAGCTGGCACCTGAGTTCAGGTGAACTTCTGCCAGTTCTTTCCATTACCATTAAAAACATCTGAGAAAGATTAAACTGAAGTTCTTTCCAGTTGCATTTTGCTCACTTGGGGAGAGGCTGGCATTTGTTCACATTTTGTAGCCATGTGCATTTCTTCCTTGTGAGTTGATTTAAGCCCCTTGAATACATTTATTCCAGGATAGTGCATGCATAGTGTCAGGCACAGTAGAGCTACACATTGCTGTTACTGCTCGGTGTCACTCTCCATTGCGGGCGTCCAGAGTGACTTTTAAACTCAGTTCCCCAGACGTGTTGAGCTAGTCACCTCCAATGGTGCTGCTTGCCACTGCCCAGAGATTATGGGTCTGCAAGTCATAGCCATGTCATTCACTTCACCCTGGTTCCTAGAGCTGAGGCCTACCTTACGGCCGCTGCAGCTCACTGTCCTCTCCCACTTGCAGGAGGTGGACTGGGAGGTGGAACTGGCTGTGATCATTGGAAAGAAAGGCAAGCACATCAAGGTGAGGTGGAAGGGTGCTCCCAGGCCAGGGAGGAGCAGCAGTCCCAAGTCCTCTCTGCCAGTGCCCAACTCCAGTGGTGCTGTCTTACACCGGGGTGTGTTTGGCACTTTCACTCCCTTGCCTTTCACACACCACCGTTAGCCAGTACTGGTGCTAATGTGTGATAATAGTTTTGAGATTCTTTGTTCTAGGGGTTGGGTGATGTAACCTGTCTGGCCATATCTGCCCCAACAGGCCACAGATGCCATGGCTCACGTGGCTGGCTTCACTGTGGCTCATGATGTGAGTGCCCGGGACTGGCAGATGAGACGCAATGGAAAGCAGTGGTTACTGGGAAAAACTTTTGATACTTTCTGCCCCCTGGGCCCTGCCTTGGTTACCAGGGACAGCATAACAGGTAGGTTGTTAGTCTTTGCCACTTGAGCCCTCCCATGTGCAGCACCTGAGCTTCAGGAGAAAATAGTGCTCCAGCAAGGACTGCACTTACAAGTGCATGCAGAGCTTGGATGCCACTGTTGTCCCCACAGAGAGCAAGTGGCCAGCCTCCGCTGTGAACCAGCTCTGTGGAGCTTCTTCCAGAGCCTCTTAGAGGGAACAGAGCCGCAGCTGCTGTGAAATTACATCACAAAATGAACTACAAGAGCACTGTACTTGGGGGTCAGGGAGGGGCTTCTGCAGCTTCCCCGTCTCCAGTAGCCAGTCCTTAAGCTAGAAGGAAGCAAGGCTGGCTCCTGAGCATGCTGGAGAATGGCTGTGTGTGATGAAGCCTGTTCATTTTTTATAAGGGAGAGGCGGAAGAGCACCAATAAATAGGACCTTGTCCACCCACTGTGCAATCATCAGCAGGGTATGACATGGGTGTGTGTGGGGGAGCCCCTCAGGACAGTGGTGCCTCAGAAACTACTCCAGCTGCTGTGAAGGGCACAAGATAGTTTGCGAAGAACTATCATCTGCTGCTCGGCTATCCCTGTTTGCTTGGACATGCTGAGTCATTTTAGATCTAGTTACCAGCTTTAAAACATTTTATTACATTTCTTCGTGTATGTGTATGCCATGGCACCTGGAGAGAAGTCAAAGGACAATTTCCAGGAGTTGGTTCTCTTCCAGGAGTTGGTTCTCTTCCATATGGATCCTAGAGATCAAACTCAGGGCCCCAGGCTTGGCAGTAAGTGCCTCTGCCTGCGAAGCCGAAAGGCAAATCCCTCGGCTGTTTTTCTCTGTCCAGAGTCTAGAATGTCCCTCCTTCCCTCACTTAAGGGCTATTGCTGTTGATACATAAATTTAGGGAATTCCAGTCTGTACAGGAAGTCCCAGGGTAGAGTGCTAAGCCAAGGTGGGCAGACACGCTCCCTACAGTTTCCTCTCTCCTTTGGGACTGGGTAACCCAAGGATTGTCTTGAATTCCAGACCCACATAATCTAAAGATCTTCTGCCGCGTGAATGGGGAGGTAGTCCAGAGCAGCAGCACCAACCAGATGGTATTCAAGACTGAAGAGCTGATAGCCTGGGTCTCCCAGTGAGTGAGTGGAGCCTGTCACAGCCACTGCCACCCACGCCCACTGCACACCTCAGCCCATAGTCTTACTGACCCTTGTGTTGTCCCTAGGTTTGTCACTCTTTATCCAGGGGACATCATCCTGACCGGGACTCCTCCAGGTGTCGGTGTGTTTAGGAAGCCTCCTGTCTTTCTCAAGGTGAGTCCGTTTAAAAGAGGAAATGGTAGAGAAATGGGAGCTAGAGAGGCCTGGCAAGCCTGGAGCAACCTGCGGAGAGTGAAACGGGGGCTAAAAGCCTGGTGGCCTGCTGTATTACAGAAGGGGGATGAAGTCCAGTGTGAGATTGAAGAAATTGGTGTCATTGTCAACAAGGTGGTGTGATGGTATCCCTGTGAGCACTGGACTTGACACAAGGTGGGACTCTTGCTCCCACGAAGTTCACTGCTGGCCCTGCCCACTTGAGGTGCTCCTAGGTAGGCCTTGGAAATAAATTTTCTCTGAGTTGCAGCTTAGCTTCTGCTGTCTTTTAGCCACACACAATTCCCCCATCCCCGTACGGTGGGCCATTTTCACAGGACTGAGTAAGGAGGAAGTAGATATTAGACACATGCTTCAGGCTTAGGGAAGAAACTAACCTCGTGTCTTTATTTATCACACCAATGATGAGTAAACATAGCTTTTGTAAGTTCAGGTTAGCTGTGTCCTAATGAGAGGACACACCCTTAAGTTCTAGGCTGACAAGTCCCATCAGGTTCCAATGTTTCTAACTGCAGATGAACTGTCGGATAAATTGTTCTAGCTTGTCCTGGTTGTCCCGGCTGGCAAATGTAGGGGACAGGTGGAGCTGGGGTCCTGTAGGGCTGGGCATCTGCTGTAGTACCTGAACCACAAGATGGACTGTAAGCACCCTTGGTGAAGGGACAGTGTCCCCAGAGCCAAGCCTTCCCCATCCCAACCCCCAAAAAACTCTGTAGTGATGCCTCAGCGCCTGAGTGTAAATACTACTTGATGTCCCTGGGACCCCACTGTAGTAGGGAAAGCAAACCATCCTCTCTAGCATTTACCATGGTGTGTGGGAACAAGGTAGTTCCTCTGAGCAGTTCTAGCAGCCCGTGGGGCTTGGGGTGAGGTCAGGGACAGAATGGTAATAATGTCCCTCTTACCCCCAGGTCTTTGAATGTCCAGATAGCACTGATAGCAAGATTTGGGTCTGCACACTCTGGAAGAAAGAGAAAGACAATAAAAGCTCTGAGGGAAGCCAGGGAGCCACTGGGCAGGGCTTTCTTCCTCTTAAAGGAGAACCATCTAGGGCTTGCATGTTAACTAAAGCTCTTGTATGCTAGCTCCCTTCCCTGTGTCAAGCAGTTGCTGTCCAGCAGGGGGCAGCAGTCACCAGCAAACTACCTCCTTTAGGAAATCTGAGATGGGGCTTGGAACTCACCAAAGATCCCTTCTTCTTGGGCACAGTCCTGTAAAAACTGGAACAACTGCTCTGAGTAGCTCACCTCTGCAGGAGAGATTAGACCTAGAGCTCAGTTCTATGGAACTGAGCCTTACCTTGCTTGAACACTGCCAGGGGTAAGGGCCTTACCTGAATCCGGCAGCTGCCCCAAGTGGAGGAAGGCGGCAGCCTGTGCAAAGGCCTTGAGTATTGGACTGAGCAGGCGGCAGAGGAAGAGGAAGAAGTCAGGGCAGCGAGACTGCTGGCTAAGCTGAAGAGAGCCAGACCAGAGTGGGAAGGTGGGCTCCCAGGTACCTTACCACCTCACCTCCACTGCCTCCCAGGGTATGTAGCATCTCCCAGCATACCCTGAAGCACCGGCCCCCTAGCTCCTCAAAGTCATCGCTTTCACTGTCAGTGAAGTCCCCACTCGGTTTCCACAGCAGCTTAGCACTCAGATGCTGCCTTCCCGTGTCACAGGCTGGCCGGGAGCCTGGAGTCTAGGAGTCGGGAAGAGTTATTGGTATCTGGTAAGGCTGGGCCGGAATCAGCTCTACAACCCTCAGACCTGGTCCTGGCCCAGCAGGCCCAAAAGGATACCCAGAGCTACTTGGGTCAAGTACCCAAGCTCACTAAGAAATGTGGAGGCAGGATGTGTGAAGAGAACCGTAGCTACACATGCAAACTGGCATGACACACATAGGCCCAGGCTAGTGGAAACAGGCTTGCACGTGCTGGGCTAGATGAGCAGCCCAGGGCGCTGCACCTAGGGTGGGAGCATACCTCCTCAGCAACCAGGAGCCCACACTGGATGAGGCGGTCCAGCACTTCCTGACAGTAGCAGTAGGAAGACTGGCAGGGCTGTAGGAAGAGAAGCACCAAAGCCCTTCTGAGAACATACCCCCCCCCCCCAGAAGGGGGTGGGGTGGGGCTAGCAGAATTCTGACCAGAGGTAGTTGGAGGACAGGATCACTACCACAGGAGGTCATAATGACAAGGCCCAGGGCCTTGATGAGCTACGGGAGAGGAATCTGACCTGGGGCAGAAGTAAGTCTTGGGGTAGCAGGTGCAGCAGCATTAGGATCTGGCGGTACAGTTCATTCTGACTCAGCAGCTCTATGCCCTGCAGCTCCCACGGCCCCTCAGGTGGTACTCTGCCGGCCAGCAACCCCCGCACTGCACAGGCTGGCAGAGGAGGCTGCTTAAGGAGGGAGCCGTTCCCCTCTCCTTGCACATCACCCCACCCTGTGAGCCCACCAACTCACCACCCACAGCTTCGCTCAGGAAGGTGGGCAGCAATTCCTTGCTCAGACGTGCCAGGTATGTGAGGCCTGGCCCAGGTCGTGGCACCACCACCAAGTCCCCCTGGTGGACACGCAGCAGAACCACTTGTGCCTTCAGCAGGCTCAGTGTATGTTGAGCCAGGCATCGCAGTTGCCCAGAGAAGCCCACGTCAAAGCCACGCAGCAGTGTCTCCTCGGTCAGCCAGGAAAACTCCCCCAGGAGCTGTGATAGGACCACACCCTGGAGGCAGAACAGACCTGAGCAGGGGCCAAGCCCTGCTCTTCCCTTAGGCCCCACCGTACAGTGCCCTTACCTTTTGGTGCTTCAACAGCAGCAGTGTTGCCATGATGGCTGTGCTCATCACTGCTGAACTGGCCACACTGGCTGGGGAGAGGGGGAAGGTGGGAATGTAGGGTGCTGTCAGGGGTCAGGACCCAGTCATACAGTCCTATCTCCACCCCAGCAAGAGAGAGCAGGTTCCAGTATAGTATAACCAGACCCACCCCAACAGTGTGCTACAGAGTGACATTTGAGAAAGCACTAACAGCCACATCATTAACAACTCTGCAGGCACGTGTTGCTACTCGACTCAGCTACAGCTAAGGACACTGGTTGAGGGGCATCTGAGATTGGGATGGCCCTGGCATAGATCTTTGGCTCAGACATTGAGTTATCTGCTCCCCCCTCTCTGCATGCCCCACTCTTCTGGTATCCTGAGTGTGCCACGAAGGGGGTGGGGGTGCTCAGGTCCTAGTAACTGGTCCCGTATTATCCACATAAAGTACTGTTGAAGCCCCACCCTAAAGGTACAGATCTGGGTTTCCCTTACCACTCAGGACATGCCTGCTCAGTCTTCTGACCAGGAGCTGGTCCTCTTCTTTGAGAGTCAAGAGGAGCCCAGTTGATGGGGTCCACTCCTGCTCCTTCTCAGTGTCTGGAACAACACTACTGGAATAGAGACAGATCAAAGAATGAAACCAGAGCTACAGCTGTTTTCCCCAAGTCCCTGTCCAGGCCTGTGTGCCATCCTCCACTTAGACTGTAGGGAAGGTGAGTGTCTGGTGCTGATGTTCTGGGATGGTTGGAGCGGCCATGAGCTGAAGAGCCACCTGCCTCCCTTCCGAGACCCATACATCTGTGCTCCTTACCATTCACCTAACACAATGGGCTGCAGCAAGTGTTCCAGGGTCTGCCTGCTGTCCCAGCAGCTTCTAGCATTGATGGTGTATTCCTGCCCAGGATAAAGATGTGTGGTCTGCTCTTGCCCCACAGGAAACCCACACACAAACCATCTAAGACAGAAAATACTATCCCTACAATGGCTTTGAAGGCCAAATCACAAAAGCTCTCCCAGCCTTTCCCAACTGGTTTCATACCTGGAGGGAAAAAGGCTGAGCGAGATGTACCCTGACGCAGGCTCTCCGGTTGCAGCCCCAGCAGTTATACAGTTTCCGAAAGACAGCCAAGGCTCCTGTCCATAGCCCCAAGGGAGCCAAGTCCTGCAGGGAAGGACAGGCTGCACATGTATTCTTGGACAATTCTCAGGGCTGCTACCCATTCTGCCCTCCACACTGCTCACTGGTCTTCTCCAAACTGTTGCACCCATGACCTCCCTTGTGGGGTCTTTTCTAAGGTGGTGATGGCAAAGACCTTGGGAAATACTGCAGGGTTGTGACTGTCATGTCAGTTCCTTTACACACAGCTCACATTCCAATTTGACTTCAGCTCTAAGGAAGCCCAATCACAGAACATACTGTGCCACCCAGAAGTGGTGTCCACTTGGGGTCCCCAGGGACAAGAGGCTCTCACATGGTTCATGTCACATGGTGCATCTGGAATCAGGTCATAGGCAATGGCAACTGGTACCAGTGTGGCATCTGGAATGATGCCCTCCTGGACCACTTGGACCACCAGTCCTAGCCAGGCCTGGCCCAGGGCTGAAAGCCTGGGCCCTGGGCACCTAGGAGGCTCTTCAAGGAAGATGAGAAGAGGCTGCCCACTGGCGAGCAGCTGCTCCACAGCCTAGGAGAGAGGAAGGGTGAGCATTGAGGCCAGATTAGAAGCAGACTCTTGTACCCTTGGCCCACCCCATACATAACCACAGGAAACACTCACTGCACGGACCACAGCCCTTGCAAGGATGCCATCTGAGCTGTCCAAGGACAGGTTGGCCTCTGGGGGCAGGAAAAGTCCCCCAAGTTTCTTCAGTAGAGCTCTGTGAGCACAGGACAGAGCCTAGTGAGAAGGGGCTTTGGAGGAGAGACTGGGCCCAGATGCTTCACAAGAGTCTTGCCTCTCCCAGCCTGTCTGACTAGGCACTTGAAGCAGTCATGGCCCAAGGACCCATAGCCAACCATCCAAGTCTACAAGTTAGGCTGTCATATGGCTGAAAACACCCTAAGAAGGCGAATTAACTTTCACCCTCCTGCTCCAGCCTGGGATTTCCCTCCTGTCATACCTGAGAGCAGGGGAGCAGGTGCGGGGGTCCAAAGCCACACGGACCACACCCAGGCCCTGGGAGAACAGTACGAAAGGCAGGAGGAACCCATCCAAGAGGGACTTGTGTGTAGAAAGGAAAACAAGCGGCGAGCCCTGCTCCAGAGACAGCCAGAAGGAAATACCACCATAAAACACAGCCAAACCCCAGCACCTACAAGTCACAGGGCAGCACTGAGGGAGGGAGGGAGGGCTCCTCTACACATTTTCCAAAGGTAGAGTAGCCTTCCCATAACTTTTAAGGCAATGCATAACGGCTATTGAAACTGAGGGAAAGAAACTACAGGACACCCTGTAGGAACAGGACTATGAGACATGGCAGCAAAGTTGTCTTAAGAGCTGTGGGTTTTTCTAACAGGTGATAGTGTCTGGGTTTGCCTCTGCTCAGACCATCCAAACCTATCCAGTATGGCCTGGCTTACCTCCTGGGCAGCCTTGTGGACCATCTTCATCTGTCCCTTGTGAAGCTGCACATTCAGGAAGAGGCGGTTCAGGAACCACAGCAGTGCCCAGCTGAACAACCTTGAAAGCAGTACCAGCTTGAGGTGCAGCAGGGTCACCTTCCACAAGGTTCAGCCCCACAGGACCCCCAGAAGGTTGCCCAGTACTACTCGAAGGCAAGCAACATTATTGCCCACACTGATCAGGAGAGGTCATGACCTGCTTAATAGTAGACAATGCTAAGTGGGCGCTGCTGCTGGAAGGGTCCTGATGCCACAGCCTGCACCATGAAGCACTGGCTCACATCACAAAGGACTCAGACTCTTTCCAGACAGAACCCATCAGCTTACGTTTACCAACTACCAGGACAAGTGGGGGAGGGAGGCGATGACAGAGGGCAGGACTCTGCATTTGCTCAGACGCCCAGTAGGGGGACCATGCTGCCACCAGAGGAGGAAGAGGAAAACTTGTGGGCAAGCAGCAAGCCTACATCTGACAGGAACATTAAATGGGGCGATTCTGGGACACAGCAACCATATGGGATCGCTGGGGAAGACCATGCCCCTATAAAAAGCTGCATCGGAGGCCACCTGACTACTTTAGGTGCACAGGGGAAGCAGGCAGCCTGCTAGAGTTGTGCTCTGGAGCTCCTACACAAGGGCACTGTGAGGCTAAGAGCCTGAAAGCCTCAACAGAGTCAAGAACTGTTGCAATAGAGGATTGATCAAAATCACCAACAGCTGAGCCTGGCATACAAACCTAAGCCCCCTTCAGCTGCTTAACTGAAGCCATCCCCTGGCTTTAAACATAAACTGTATACTAAAGCTCTGAAAAATCTTACGTCTTTTCTTCTGAGTTCCCAGACCTACACAGACAACCAAGTCCTCAAGTCAGTTACTGGAATTCCCAATCCAAACATCCTTCCAGGGCCAGTTCCCTTCTGACCAAGCCTAGCCCTCTCTGTATACACCCCCAGGTACTAGGCCAGAAACAGGGATTTCCTGTGTTTTTCTTTTCCTACCACCACCTAATCTATTCATGAGTCTCATTATTGCTACCTTAACCACAGTACTCTTCACAATGGGACTAACAACTTTGCAGATATGCTGGTCTCTGCTCTCATCCCAGCTCATCATGTGGCCACTTCTCTCTTAAAACTTTCCTACTGGCTTTTCCTGCCCTTAGAGCCGCCTGAACTACTTATATGGCTCATCAGCTTCCAGCCATGTCACTACTGTTGCGAACCTGGCCCTCCCTGTTCAGGGCCCTGACTCTGGCTTCTCCCTCTGAAGAAACTGTTCCCTCTCTTACTCCTGTGCCCTCCACGACTGACTCTCTTCACTTCTGGCTCTAACTACAGCGCTCACCCTCCTCCTGGGTATTCTGGCCCTTGTTCCTTGGGGCAGCTGTACCAGTCCACCTCTTTAATCACCTGTATCTAAGTGTGCAGACCTGTACTGTGAACCTGGGCAGGTGCTTCAGTAGGCTACCATCCAGCTACTAAAGAAGAATATTTGGTGCTTTTCCAAGCCCAGCTCACATTCACTCCCCAAAGGGGCAGAGGCCTCAACCTAAGGACATATGCTTCTCACCACTGTTACCTGAGCAAGACGGGGCCGAGTGTGGCCTGAATGTAGCCCAGGATGCGCTGCACCTCTTTCATCACTAGGTCAGGTGCCTGGCCTTCTCCAGCCCCTCCTGGAACCCTTCCTGAGAGGAGGTTCTGCACCCTGTTGGGATTAGGGGAACAGTGTTGGGCTAGACATCAGTGGTCTCTCCGCTCACTTCCTCAGTGTATACCAGAGTCCAATGTGGGCCCAAGTAGAGATAGCATTCCAGAAACCTTGCCTCAGCCAGTCTTGGCCATCCTAATAGAGCCTTTGTCACCCTTTTTTAAGTATCTCACAAGCACCAGCCTCTGATCCTGCTCCTCACCCAGTGTTTTCCATGATCTTTTGAGAGGCATCAGAGCTGGTGGGGATGTGCTGCTCCAGGGACCACAGGAAATAGCAGAGCCTGCGAACCAGCCAGCCTCGAAACCTGGGGGAAGATGATTCAGAGAGGCCTCCCAAGGTCCAGAGAGTTCTATTCATCAGGAAGGGTTTGCACCTGTCTCATGCCCCAGGCCCAAGCTCCACCATGAAGCAAAATTAAGAGGAACAAGGATTCACTTGCCTATCTGGTCCCTATTTCCACCCACTTCCCCACTGAGGGGGCACAGTGGCTTGACACCCAGTGGGCAACCCATACATGCTCATGGGAGGAAGTTGAGGACAGTAAAGCTTGCCTCAGTTTGCTGTGGTTATGAAGGAGAGGACAGGGGCCCTTCTTTCCCCATTGCAGAAAGAAAATGATACCACAAAGGGCCCTTGCAACCCACCACCCTGCACCCCTAGCTCTGGCTACCTGGTGTTCTCTTCCTTCACCAGGATTACATTGCAGAAGCCCAGATCCATTATGCTTCTGTGGAAGAGGGACTCCTAGCCAAGAGGGAAGGGACAACATGTCCTGGGGGGCCTTTGCAAGCCAAAGCTGTACCCCCGCCACATTTAGCCTCTGCCTGATGGCCCTTTGAGTCGACCAGGAGGAAAGTATAGAGAACATCTCCCAGATGTCTGTTCCAAGATCCCAAAGTTGGCTCAGAACGAAAAAGGCTTCATGCTTAAAGTGGAAACCACTGCCCCGTTTGGAGTTGCCCTCTTAGAGATAAGCACATTAAAATCCTCTCAGTAGGGGTTTTAACTCACCAGGAGCAGAGAATCTGTAACCTGAATCTCCATTAGTATGCTGAGCCATCTTGGCAGCAGCACATGATACAGACATGCAAGAGATGCTGAGTGCTATGACGTCTGAATAGACAGTGTCCCCAACTGAACACAGCTAGTGCAGACCTAGGTATATTCCCACCTACCTCTCCTGAGGCTTCCTACGGATTCCCCCAGCCACATCCCCACAGACCCCTGTGTATTAATTTCTCTGAAGGGCAAAGGCATGGTGCAATTGAAAGATCAAGCTTGGAAAGACATGGAGGAGGCAGCTTCCCAGCATCCACAACACCCAGAACTAAGCTAGCCTAAGCTTTGCAAAGGAGGGCCCATTGGTCCCATCACTTACCCAGCTTTTCGGAGTACAGGTCTGGCAGCAGCGACCCATAAAGGGGCGATACTTCCCCAGGAATGGGGTGATGGCCTCCATCTTCATCCCAAAGCCCGAGGACCAAAACCTGGTCTGGAAAAGGGCCACAGGAGAGGGAAGCGAACTCAGTGTCCTTTACAGAGGGGGACACAAGAGTAAAGGCCACAAGAGCATAAGGAGGAGGACGGCAAAGGGTGTGAGAACCCCAAAGCTGGAGGACCAAAGACTGGTCTAGAAAAGGGCCAAGGGGAAATGAGTGACCACAGGGTCATTGACAAAGGGAGGGGGGCACATCAGGAGGTCAGAAGAGGGTAAATATAAGGACAAAGGGTGTGAGGATTCCCACACTACCTCCTGACCATTGTGGTTACTCCTCTGCTGGGTCTGGGGACTGGATTTCAACATGGTATCCATGAAGTCTGTAAGATCTGTGAACTAAGCACTCTCTCTCCACATGAACCTGACCTAGAAAAGGGGAAAGGGAGGAACTGCATGGAATCTGAGCCATATCCAGGGGTTTCTAAAGTGACTCACAGTCTACCCCCAGAACAGACAACTGCCAGGAACTGGAGCCTCAGTCCCCGACACAAGCGGTACCTCCAGGAAGTTAGCTAACTAGAAAAGCCAGGGGTTCCCTCAGGCCGACATGAGAGGGAGTAGTTATCTTCCATCCACACGTCCAGATGTCTCCTGACACCAACTAAAGACTCTCCGTGCAGAAACAAAAGCCTGGTTGGACTGGGTTACACCAGCAAGAAGGGGCCACAAGGAACAGGCCACGCTCCACGACCCACAGAGTCCTGCTCAGCTGCTCTCCTCCGGAAGCCCAGATCCATTATCCATCTATGGGAGAGGGATTCCTGCCCAAGGAGGACCCCTACCCTGGCCTCCCGCAGTGTCCGTGATGAGCCAATTGGTCTAATTATTCACAATCTTTTTCCATTCAACCACACCAGCTGCTAGCCAGCCTGAGAATGCCTTGCCTCCTTGTTCCTGAGACCACAGAGTCTGCTGGGCTATAAGTTCATAATGTATCTACATTCTTTTTCTGCGAGTTCCAGGGCCCAAGGCTGCCAGAAAAGCGGCCTCGTGAAGGCCTGCAGGGGTCCCATTTTACTTCCTCTGTATCACCTGAAAGTTATCTTGAAAGCAAGAGCCACAAAAGATTCATGTGTAGACCTAGCAATTCAGGGGCATGGAGAGGACCCGGAGATCCAGAAGCCTGTGACTTAGCTCCCAGCAATTCCTGGGTGCTCCTTCTCCCCTGATGCTATTTAGCACCAGGAAGCCAAGCGGTAAATGGATCCTGATTCATGTACACACAGGCTCTGGCGAGCTCACTTCAAATACAGTCCCTGTTTTGAAAAAATGTTCTCCCAGCCCCACTCGGACCCTAAGCATGGGGGCGGGGGGCACATCAATGCTGTGATGTCAGGGGTCCTGCCTTGTTTGCAAGGAAGATGTCTGATACCCCTCAGCCTCAGAGCATGCTTCACCTCAAATTCTGACCCTGAAAGAACAGCAAAACACCAGGCAAGGAGCACTTCTTGTGAGCCAATTAAGTCAACGATGTAGCTCATGCAATCCAGGTCAGTTTGGGGACATGTCTCACTTTTGTTAAGGCAGTGTCTTGCTATGTTCGCTCAGGCTGGCTTTGAATGTTCCGTCCCCCTCCTCAGTTTCTCAAGCACCGGGATACAGACGTGTCTGGCAGCCAGCTTCCCTAAGGGAGGACCGCTGGCAGTCTGCGTAGATGGAACACACCTCCCCAAGGGCCAGCTACGGTTCCCATATCTCTTCCCACTGGCTATATGATGTGCTAAAATGTTATGAATTAAGGCTAACATTTAAAAGCAGAGAGCTTGTTACATAAAGAGCCGGGGTTCCAGCTGCAGCTGTAAAAATAACCTTGCAAATACCCCACCGGGCCTCAGCTGGGGGGAGACCCGAAACCACTGTTCCTTTCGCTCCGTGAGTTCTCTTATCCGCCCCACACAGGTGAAACTTGTTGCCTAGCTCTGTGTAGCTCCTGACCAAAGGCTAAACTGCAAACCCGCCCCCACAATGTTGAATGTTCCCATCCTACTAAGCATCACAGAACCTGACTTTAAAGGTGGAGCTCCAGCAAATACCCCAACGGAGCCTGCAAGGAAGCCCCTCGCCAAACCCAAGGTGGAAGACAAGGCCTTGTAGCGGCAGCACCGGAAGTCCATCCCTGCCGCTGTCCTCTGGGTGTCGGGTGCCGGAAGCCAAGCAAAGGGCAAAGTGGGTCTCTCCGGGCCAGCAGCTAGGCCTCGTGCCTTTGAGGGTTGGTCTGTGTGCCAGGCCCGGCAACAAGACCACCCACCAGCCCGAGTTCCCCACACGGGGATATTAGTCCCTGCCTGTCCAAAAGCCCTGCACAGCCCAGCCTGGCTTGACCCAACCCAGCACACAGGTCCCACGAAGCTCACCTCACACCCTCAGCCAACTCCCGCCAAAACAGCCGCCCGACTGGGCCAGCTAAGCCGGAAGACCGCGCCCGCCCCGGCGCATGCGCCTCAGAAGCTGCCTCGCCGGCCAATCAGGACGCACTGTGGGCACGAAGCCCCATCCCCTCTACGCAAGGCACGCACAGCTTGCCGTGCAGCACGTACCACGTGATCCTGTTGCGTTTAAGAGTAGGTGGGGCGAGACCTTTCTGACTGTGCTTAGGATCCTCTTGGCCTCCCAGTCTGGAAGCGTAGGATGCAGAGGACCCAAGGGCTGGAGGGGGAGTCTTTAGAAAATTGGGAGGGGCGAGGTGGCACACACCTCTCATCCAGTGCCCAGAAAGCGGAGGCAGGTGGATCTTTGTGCGTTCAAAGCCAGCCCTGTTTCAAATATATATACATATAACATTTATAACTATATATATTATAATATATATTAATTATGTGCGTGTTAGGCCAGAAGAGAGCATTGTGCCCTCTGGAGCCAGAGTTACAGACTGCAGTGGCCCCTAATGGGTGCTGGGAACCAAAGGCCAGACCCATAATAAAGGCAAGAACCAACTCCCCCAAGCTGTCCTCTGACGTCCACATACACACACAAAATAAATGCATGTAATTTTTTGAAAGAGGAACTTGAGCTGAGCACCAACACTTACCGCCCTGCTTCCTGACTGGCTGTGATGTGGTCAGCTGCCTCAAGCGCTTGCTGCCACGTCTTCTCAGCCACGACGGCCAGTACCCCTCAGACTGTGAGCCAAAACAAACACTTCTTTCCTTAAATTGCTTTCTGTCAGGTGTTTGGATGCAGCAACAGGCAAAGTATATCATGACTACAGCCCATGAACACTGTCTTCATCATGTGGTCATTTGGGTAATTCCCTGCTTTTGTGGGACAAAGACCATATGGGTTCCTTCATTGTTTCATTGTCACCAGCAGCCCAGTCAGGCCAGCAAGTGGAAGGTCTACACAGGACTAGGAAGGAGACTCAGCCGGTAAGAGTTCATATTGCTCTTCCGGGGGCCCTGAGTTCAATGTCCAGCACCCACATCAGGTGGCTCACAGTTGCCCATAACTCCAGCTCCACGGGCTCCATCGGGTAACTGTATTCACATGCACACACCCCACACACACATACATAATGTTAAAATAACAACTCTCAAAGGTGGTATAATATTGAATAAATGGGAAGGAGGTGTACCCTGCCACCCTCAGCCCACATGACAGCTCATGGGGTTCCACTTTTGGAACCTGGGATGCCACATATATGCCCCATCGGACCCTGAGAGCTGGCTCTTATCCCGCTTCTCTGACTCTCCTCCATCTATCCTTGAGGAAATGGCCACTGCGCTTCCTCTTCTGTGTCCCCCAAGGCCTCAGTCTGTGTCACTCACTTTCTCAGGTTACAGGTGTTCTTAGCACACAGGGGTGTCATTTGTGCCCTGTCCTTTTTTTTTTAAAGCTGTCCTCAAATTTGCTACATTACAAAGAATGGACTTGAACTCTTGATCCTTTCGTCTCTTCCTCCTCAGTGCTAGGATTACCAGCTTGAGTTGTTGTATCTGATTCCCATGTTAACTATTGCATGATATCAAAGTGGACAAGCCATAGCAAGAAGACTCCAAGACTCTAAAACAAAAAAAAAAAGCAAGCAAAGGGAACCCCTATATTTAGCAAAAGTAACAAGTTGCCCCCAGGCATAAGTCTGGACACCTTCCAGGATCATCATCCGGAGAGACCTCATGCTGAGGACGACGAGGAGCCCAAGGCAGCTGCTCCATACTGGAAAGTTCCTCGGGTAGGGACAGCAGGGTCCAGGGCTGTATCTAGCAGAGTTCTGCCCTTGTTCTGACCTCAGCTGCCCTGCTGCTTTAGAAAGGATGGCCTGGGTGACCATGGTGGCTGTGACTGTGTGCTGTAGTTTGGGCACAGAAAGATGCATACATACATTGTGGATGTGAGTCAGGGTTTGCTGCTGAAGATCCTATCAGCAGTCTGTAGCAGATCCAGAGCTACCCCAGCGTGGTGAGATCTGCAGGCCAATGCTATGCAGACTGATGGCCTGACGTGATCCTAGGAGACACCCAACCATGAATGAACTCAGAAAGCCCCAAAGATCCCGACTCATGGAACTGACTCCTAGGGCTCAAAAGGACAAAGGTCCTCCTTGTGGCAGGACATACATCCACATCTGGCTTCTGGGTGTTTCTAGAAGAGATAAGCATTGTGTGAGTAGTTGCTCTCACCATGTACAGACACCACCCCATCCACCAAGGGTTGAGACGGGGCAGAGGAAAGGTGGGTTTATCAGCCGTCCAGTTGGAATTTGAATACCCACCTTCTCACTAACAAAGAGACAAATTCCTCTGCACCTATGCCAGGAGGACTGAGAACAGCCAATCCTGATGGGGTAGCCATTGCTTGGGCCTGGCCTATATGATGTAGACCCCTTCTTACATTCCAGAACCTTCAATATGGTCTTGTTAAACACTGGCAATCCATAGCTGAGAATTGAAGTTTCAGTGGTTTGGGTGTCTGCCACCCTGGCTACTTTTTCCTGATCATGCTTAGTTCTGTAGAGGCTGGGGCAGGAAAGGTGTGTGTGTATGTGTGTGTGTGCTTTTTATGTGTGTTATGTACATGTGTGTATGTGTTCTGTGCATGTCCGTGTGGCTGCATATGTGAGTGCAAGTGTAGATGTGTATTCGTGTGTGTGGAGGCTAACAGTACACCTCGTGTGTTGTTCGTGTGTGTGGAGGCTAACAGTACACCTCGTGTGTTGTTCGTGTGTGTGGAGGCTAACAGTACACCTCGTGTGTTGCTCCTCAAGAGAGGGCTACCTTGTATTTTGAGATAGGATCTTTAGCCTGGAGCTTACCAAGTTGGCCAGGATGCCTGGCCAGTGAGCCCAAAGGCTCCACCTATCTCTGCTTTCCTTCACTGAGATTATGAGCGCATGTCACCATGCCCAGCGTTTCTACATGGGTCACAGCCAGAGGAGTCAGCACAAGGAGAGGCACTCAGAGTGAAGAGTTCTGGGTGGGAAAGAGGGGCAGGACAAAAGGGACATTCCTTGTATGCTCCGCTCAGGAGAGACAGTCCTAGGGACTCTCAGGACGCTCCCCTTAGCAAGGTAGGTGACCTTGGGGTCCAGAGACATAAGCCTCTAATGTTCCCTTCCAGGCCCTTCTCCTGACCCCCAGTCCTTTCCCAGAAAGCAGCAAGCTTGCAGGGTGGATGAATTTGATTACTTGGGTCTTAGAGGTTCTTTTTGGTTTGGTTTTTGTCCTTAGTAACACCCAGGATCAAAGCAGTGTGTTTTAAACACAATAACTCTGGGGAGGGCCCTCATGGGGCCCTAGGGCATTACAAGAGACCACTTGCTCAGAAGCAAATATCTATAATCAGTTGTTGCTTTCACCCCACAATGGGCACATGAGCAGTAGTGGCAGAACAGCCTACTCCCTCCATAAGGACCTTCTGGCCCAGCCCCAGGCCCTGCCTCCATCCTCCCTTGCCTACATTGTTAGAACATTAGGCAATTTGGGCTGGGCATTGGTAGGGAGGGGATACTGGCTCAGAGGGTGTGGGAATGACCCTCCTCTAGGCCAGTGGTTCTCAACCTGTGGGTTGCAATGACCCTTTCACGGGGGTCGACTAAGACCATCAGAAAACACAGGTATTTACATTACGATTCAGAACAGTAGCAAAATTACAGTAGCAGCAAAAATGATTTTATGGTTGGGGGTCAGCACAACAGGAGGAACCATGTTAAAGGGTCACAGCATCAGGAAGGTTAAGAACCACTGGTCCAGGCAGTTTTCATAACAACCTCCCCAGCCCCTAGCAACCTGGAGTTTTGAACATAGCTCTCAGCTTCTCTATGGATGCAGTGGTTATGTAACAAACAGCCAGCCACACGAGGCTGAGCTCCTGAGGGGCTGTGAAAAGCAGCTGGGGTGTTGCTCTCCCCCAGCGTTGGGGTGCTAGTCCATGCTGGGTACTGGAGTGGGGACTTTAGTAGAACAGAAATAGAGGGACCGGATACAATGCTTCCTGCTGCAAGAAAGCTGAACTCAGAGGTACTTAAACATCAAAAGAGATGTGTCTCCTGTGTGTGCCCGTCCTGAGGGAAAATGGCCCAGGGCTGGTTAGTGACATCAACAGGGATCCATGTTTCCCTCCCAAGTGGACCAGCTCAGACCATTTCCCCCCATGATTGCAGGATGGCTGCCTCAGTTCCAGGCATCAGCTAGCAGAGTCTACATCTTTCTAGATGCTTCTTTATTGCCATATCTCACTGGGGCCAGGAAGAGAATAAAAGCCCTGTATGACAGTCCCAGGAGTGCAAGGTGATGATGTGGCCTCCCCCTCTGTCATCATCATAAAAAAAAACCCAAAAAACAAAAACCCTGAGGTAGCTTAGAGGAGAGAGGAGGTCTTTGGGCCTTGGTTTTAAAGGTTCCGGTTGCTAATGAGCCAAGTCTGCCAGATAGGAGCACCAAGCCACCTCCTTCATGGGCAGGGGGAAGAAAAGAGAAAAGGGGAGAAATCAGAACCCCAACTCCTTTCAAGAGCACATCTCCAGTGATCCCCAAACCTCCTGACCAGACCCTGCCTCTTAAAGTCCCTCTGCCTCTCAATGGTGCCGACCTGAGGACCCAAGTTTTGGGGGAAGCGAGATGTGCAGAGTCCATTAGTGGCAGTGTGCTCTCTGGTGTCATGGGATTTGGGGTTTATTTCAACCTCCTTGGATCTCAACTGGTAAGATATCACCAAGTCATCTCTAGGGAAACAGACTACAGATGGACTTCTTTGTTTCAGTTCTACTGGGCAAGAAGAGAGTGGTCCCTCAGGAGGCCTCCACCCAGGCCTGGGAGACATCTGGCTCCCACTGGCTCCCTGGCTTCTGTCCTCTCCAGGCCTGAGCATCCTTCCCTCTGGAGGCGAAGCGCTTTCCTCGATTCCTGGAACAGGCATGCATCTTTGTGTCATCTTGGAAGTCGATTAGACCTTAGGTGGAGTTGGAACGAGGGTTAACTGAGACTGATGCAGGCTCCTCACTGGCAGGGCTGAGGCAGGAGGCCTTTGTGGACCTGCTCCTTGGAACTGGAGGCAAGGGGCGACTAGCTGGAATGGATGTTGGGTGTTCTGTGTTCTGATCAAATACTATTGTAAATTCACCCTGGGACCGTTCAGGTCTCGATTTCTTAAGTAGCAAGAAATTAAATTCAAATGGGTTGGCCCATAAAGGGAACTGGTAGACCTACCCAGACACCAAAACCACAGAGGGAACTGGCACTATTTCTTTGCGGCATTTCCTCAGCAGGTCAGGTTTGTTTAAGCTCCACTTATCTGCAAGCCAGCTATTTCAGGACGGTTGTCCCTGTGTGGCAAAAGTGGCCATCACTGTTTCTAGAGCATTCAACATATACCCCACAAGGGGCCCTTTCATTCCAAGATGCCTATGAATTCCCAGGCTTCTCCTGGTTCTGATTAGTGGGTGTCACCCGCTCTCTCAAGGGGTGTGGGAATCTCTTACCGTAGTGTGGGGCCTTAAGGATATGTTTTGGAGTGTCATGGTGGGGTACTGAGTGCACCCCTTCCCATCAGCCCTGTGTCCCATTCCCGGTAGCACGACCATCATACAAATTCCAGGGAGCTGTAGGGCAAAGGAGGAGAGAACAAACAGTGTCTGCAGTCACCTCCAAGGACAACAAACCAGATGTGCTGGGATACTCTAGTGTGGGAGCAGCTTCACACCTGCACAGGGTACACCAGTGCTAGATTATCCCAGGTCAAACCTGGGGACCCAGAGGAATCCCAAGGCTCCTTTGACTGTGAAGAGAGGCAGGAAGCCAGTGAACTCATGCACCTGGGGCTATCAGTGTAAGTCCCAAGTCCTGGTCTCTGGCCTCCATCTTTGGAGGCCCCATTCCTGTGCCTGCCAAGCTTTGACTCCTCCCGGGAGGACGGTCAAGACAGCCCGCCAAAATCTTGATCACTCCCCAGTCTATTTAAACTGCTTCCCCGGAAAGCTCCCGCATCATCTCCCCCTGTGGTAGGGTTTGCGGCTTCCCGTTTCCTCCTCGGGCCCACCCAAGAGTGCAGGAATCCCATTAAACCTAGATACTTTTTAATTTGGCTTGTTGTGATTTGGCTTGATTGGAATTTCTGCGTTGGCAGAGAGATCGCATTAGGGAAACTTCTAACAGTCAGGGCAACAGTGAAGCATCTACAATTGGTACTTTTGGTTTTTGCAGCAGAGTCAAGCTAGGTCATGTTAGCTTGGCCTTGAACTTGGGAGGCAGCGGCTCTTCCTTTTACACTCAGGACATTCTCTGATCTCATGACCCTGTAGAGTTGCTGACCTTGCAATGGGTAGCACAGCGCTTGACCCTCTGGCTGTGGGGTAGCAGTGGGTTCATCTGTGACTCCTGCTGATTCTGAGAACAGAGATCTAATCGGACCCCTCAGTGGGCACAAGGCCACTCCCGACAAAGCCCAGAGCCATGCTTAGCCACAGTGAACTACAACGTCTGGGGGCTGGCTTTAGGAGAAAGGTGGTATCTTGCTTGGTTGAGGTGGGAAGAGCCCCAGTGGAATATGCACAGACCAAGAAGGGAATTTAAAAGGCCGTTTCTGGAACATTCTGCCTCTAAAGACTCAGATGGACGCAGAGCAGGGTGCCAACTACAGAGAACAGGGGAGAGGCTGTGTCTTGGAAAATGAGCAGGAAATAGTGGCTTGAGCTTTGGACCAGAGCATAGAGATTCCAGGAGAAATGAGATCACCTGGGGGGAAGAAAAGGTTTGATCTGCAGAGCCAGCAGGAGCTGCAGGGGACTGGCTAACAAAAGAGGTGAGAATAGACAGCTTCTGCAGCTGTGCCCCAGGACTCCTGTGCCTGGTCCAGTCCAGGAGTCAAGACAGCAAACCTCTAAGGGAGCAGGACTGGTAGGGGTGGGGAAACAGGAAGGGGGCAGAGCCAGGGAACACCCCCCAACACACACAAACTAAAACACCTCAGTTTGCAGTGGAACCCTTGATAGACATCAACAAGGTGGGAAAGTAGCCCAAATGTGACATTTTCAGGTGGGACATTTGGGACAAAATTAAATTTTAAGGAGACTTGAAGACTGGGGTTCTATCCAGTGTGACTGCAGAGGAACCTGAGCCGGGATTTCTGCCTCACCTGTGATGAGATGCTAGGACATGGTAGGACATGGTAGGACATGGTGAGAAAGCCTGCACCAGAGGTGGCCACTGGCCTTGAACTCCCTGGTCTTGAGAATGTGCACCCCAGAATGCTTTAGTCTTTATAACCAGCACCACCTGTGATATTCCATCAGCAGCAGAGAGTTACTCTATCAGACAAGACGGCAACAGAGGGAATTCTGTGCTCCTGGAGTCTCAGAGAGGCAGGAAAGGCTTTCCAAAGCCCGGCAAACCCCAAGAAACCCCCACAGGCCCAGCTAACCCTCCCTGGTGGGGCGCAGGCCTCCAGCAGCCCATGGACCTTGCCCATCCAGAAAGGCAAGGGGCAAAATCCAGAACCTTTACTCAGCGTTCTAAGAGCTCTGCCGGCTCATGGGGGAGGGGGGTATCAAATGACTTGGCTCTTGACCTTTGCCCGGGGCAACATTCTTTTCTTGTTCTTTCTATTTTTTAAGACCATCTCATTCTACAGTCCAGGCTAGTCTGAAAGTCTCACCATGCAGCCCAGCCTAGCCGCGCACTCATCACAGCCCTGAAAGTCTCACCATGCAGCCCAGCCTAGCCGCGCACTCATCACAGCCCTGAAAGTCTCACCATGCAGCCCAGCCTAGCCACGCACTCATCACAGCCCTGAAAGTCTCACCATGCAGCCCAGCCTAGCCGCGCACTCATCACAGCCCTGAAAGTCTCACCATGCAGCCCAGCCTAGCCGCGCACTCATCACAGCCCTTTTGCTTCAGCCTCAGTGCCAGGACTACAGGTGTGATGGCCGTGGTGGCTCCTTCTAATCCTATTCTTTCCTTCCTTGTTTTTCCCGTCTTCCTTTTTTTTCTTTCTTCCTCCTCTTCCTCCACCCCCCATAATACCCTTCAGCCAACTCATATATCATCCGACCTCAGAGCCATCAGTCAAGGTGGGCATCAGTTCTACCCACTTTATGGGCATAGAAACTGAGGCAGGGGGAGAGCCTCAGAGAGCAAGTGAGAGCTCTCCATGCATGCCTTCATCAGTTACTGCCTGCACACATCTGTCCCCTGCGGTGGCTGGGGAGTAGCTTCAAGATGCTCTCTGGGGCAGTCCCCTTCTCCATTCCCCGACAGAGGAAGAAACAGAAGTGGGAGTAAGATGCAGTTTTAAATTTTAAAGTCCCCATGATGCAAGTCACCTCTGTACTTGCATTTTCAATCTTGGAACTAGTTACAAGTGACATACAAATCACAGTCTGCATTATGACCCAGCATCTCCCTAGCTCGCTACCCCCAGCAGAGAGAGGGCCCTGCTAAAGGACAAAGCTGGCCACACCACCCCTATTCTCCATCCTGCACACCATGGTCCTGCTGAATCCTGGGCTTTCCAGTTCCCTCAGATTCAGAAGTCAGAAGATTCCTTATTCCGGTGGGATCTGGACCGTGTGTATTCCCAAATCCCAGTCCTGGGGGTGGCAGTCACGCCACCAGCACTGACGATCCATTAGCCATCTGCATCTAGCTCTGAGGCTGTTAATTGAAAACTCAGTCCCTGCTTCAGCGGCCTTCCCCCGCCCTGGATTCTTTGTCTTGGGGTCACAGAGTTCTCCCTGATTGGGTAACATTTGCTACACCCTCTGCAGCGATGCCTGTCAAGCCTACTGCAGCCTGGGTGAGGGTCCTGAGCATTTGGATCTCATCCTTTGCCTTACACTCACACACCTTGCAGAGGAGTCCTCTCTGGTCTGCTCTGTTATGGAAGGCAGGAATGCAGTTAGAGCTATTCTCCCAGTGCTGATAGCCTGTGGAAAGACTCCGCCCACGCACACCAAGGACTGCTAAAGACAGCTGCCTTAGCCCAACTAAGAAGGGAGTCTGATTATTTTATTATTATTTTACAATTACACTTTTATTTCTTTTTTTGTTTTATTTTGTTTTGGGGGGGTTTTGTTTGTTTGTTTTGTGTTGTGTTTTGTTTTTTGAGGCAGGCTTTCTCTGTACCTTTAGAACCTGTCCTAGAACTCATTCTGTAGACCAGGCTGGCCTCAAACTCACAGAGATCTGCCTGTCTCTGCCTCCCGATTAAAGGTGAGCACCACCACAGCCTGGCCCTATTTCTTGATTTGGTGGAGGAAGGAGAGGTCAGAGAACAACGTATGAGACTCAGCTCTCCCTTCTTTCATGTGGGTCCCAAGAATCAAAATCACATCCTCCAGCGTGGTGGCCAGCACTTTCACACTCAGGGCTGTCTTTTAGGCCCTGTGATGGTTGCTTTTGATCTGAGACTGTAGAATCGCCTGGGAAGGGGGTCTCAATGAGGAATCGCCTGGATTGGTCTAGGAGGGCTTTTCTTAATTGAGGTGGAAGACCCAACTTGGACGTGGGCAGTGCCGTTGAATGGGCCAGTCCCTGGAATCACTAAGGGGAGAACCCTCTAAGCAACAGTGGGCACTCATTGACCCTTCGCCCTCTGTTCTTGAATGTGGACTGTCTGCAGCTAACTGCTTTGCCTTCCCGCCTTGACTTTCCCCACAGTTGTGAGCTGAAATCTGTAATTATGAGCCAAATAAACCCTTTCTTCCTTAAAGGGCCTTTGTCAGGATATGTTTATCATAGCAATAAAAAAATAAAATAAAAAACGAAAACAGGTTTTTAGTGTTGGCTGTTTGCAGGGTGTCTTGTAGGGCGCAGTGCCAGAGGCCTGGAAGTTTCTTCCTTGAGTGCTGAGGCTCAGTCATGCCCGCCAGACTTTGGTCTTAACTCTGAATCTGAGAACATAAGGACTCTGGGTGGCCCCTGCCCTTACCACTTCTCTTCCATGTTGGTGACAAACAGAATTGGACCATGTGTGCTAACATACATCACCATAATCCCAGCACTCAGGAGACAAAAGCACGTGGAGCTCTGTAAATTCCAGGCCAGCCTGGTCTACATAACAAGTTCTGTGCCAGCTAGGGCTATGTAAAGAGACCCTGTCTCGAATAAAAATCTGCTGTTTGACAGCGGGTAGAGATCTTGACTAACATGCATAGGCCCTCAGTTCGACCGCCAGCGTGGTGTCAGTCAGACATAGTGATGCTTCTCTCTCACCACAGCATTCAGAAGGTGGAGACAAGAGGATCGGCAATTCAATGTTACCCTTGGCAACATAGTGAGTTTGAAGCCAGCTTGAGCTGAACAAGTCCCTGTCTAAAACAAGTCAGGCACTGTGTGAATAAAGCAAATTTTAGGGAAGTGGGTACCACACGATGTCATTCTTCTAAGGGGACCCGAGGGCTGTGAGTCCTGTGTGCACACCACATGCTCACAGACTCACTATGTTTTGTCTCATAGTGCAGGAGACTGAGCCCGAGGCCTCACATGCACCAGGCAAGTCCTGCTACCACTGAATTACTTCCCTAGCCCCTGGTCCCACCTCTTAACACTATCGCCCAAGGAGTTAGGCTGTGTCATGTGACTTCTGGGGGTACACAGATCTTTGGATCACAGCAGCCACTCTGTGGTGAGAATAGTTGCTATGGGAAGCTGTAATCGGGAGAGGAAGAAAAGAGCTACATTCTTTTTGCTGTTCGAATCATCTTACAAGAAAAGGGAACAAAGGAATACTTGTCCTTTGATGGCTATCTTAGGGTTACTCTTGCTGTGATGAGACACCATGGCTGAAAGCAACTTGGGAAGGAAAGAGTTTATCTGGCCTTTGCTTCTACATCACTGTTTGTCATTGATGGAAGCCAGGATAGGAAACAGGGCAGGAACCTGGAGGCAGGAGCTGAATCAGAGGCCATGGAGGGGTGCTGCTTCCTGACTTACTTCCTCATGACTTATTCAGCCTTTTTTCTTATAGAACCCAGGACCACCAGCCTAGGGATGCTACCACCCACCATGGACTGGGTCCTCCCACATCAATCACTTATTAATGAAATGCCCTACAGGCTTGCCTATAGTCCAGTGTTATGGAGGCTCACTCCTCTCCAGTGACTCTAGCTTGTGTCAAGTTGACGTAAAACTAGTCAGTACAGTGGCCCATGACCCACACCTCATCTGGAACATGAGATGCTGTCCCTGTACCCTGTAGCAGAGCAGAGATACCTACAGCACGATGTTGTGAAGGCTCCTCCCTCTCCAGTGACTCCGGCTTGTGTCAAGTTGATATAAAACTAGTCAGTACACTGACCCACAATCCACACCTCATCTGTGACATGAGAAATTGAGTTACTGTCCTCCTTCACCCTGTAGCAGAACAGAGATGAAAACGGCCCCCACTATCCCCATTTTGGATGAGAAAAGAGACAATGGTTCATAGAATCTTGCAAGAGATTTTAGCCATCCAGATCTTTCGCTGGAAATAGAATGTTCAGGAATTCTCTGCAGTTTTCATTATACCCACCTTTCTCTTCATTTATTTTTCTGAAATATGGCTTATCAGTGTATGTATTCCTACTGTGGAAACAGTAACAGCCCAGCTACCAGAGAACTCTTACTCGGAAGTCTTAGGCAAGGATCTTATTGGTCAGCCTTGTGAGTATATCAGTCAGTACACACTAGGCTAGGCTATGGTAACAAACATCTCCTGAATCTCAGTGGCTTATAACAATAGTATTTATTTCTTTCATAAAGAATACATGCACTGTGAGCCCGCTGGAGGGTTCTGTATACCTGCCATTCACTGATCTAGTTGGGTAGAGACTTCACTGCCTAGGAGGGAGGGAGGTGGGAGATAGGACTTGGCAGGTTCCCAACTTAGATCTCAGCCCGTTTGCTTTGCTAGCCCTGTCCAGCTTCATCTATGCAGTGTGACCTCCATGTGTGCATGGAGAAACAGATGCCATGAAAGAGCTCTAAAACCATCTGACTATGACCGGAGCAGGTCAGCGAACATCTCAGAGCCTTGGCTTCTCCATCTGTCTGCGGCACTGGCTGTAACATCTGCCTGCCAGCTCCACTGAATTCTTGTGTACCTGGCTGTTGTGGTTCTCTGTACTAGACAACGCCTGGGCTTGCATAAAGCTCACCTTAGCGAGGCAGTGGCCTTCCTGAAGCGTTCACCCGGACTGCTCCTGGCACCCCCAAAGAGCGCCCCCCAAGACTCCTCACTCCAGGAATGCCACAGCCACTCTGGCAGCTGTGCAGAACTCATCTCTGAGTAGACAGAATGGTTGTGTCTGCCTCCTAGCCCTGCCTGTCCAGGAAAATCACACAGCCCACATGATCCCCTTATGTGCACCCACGTGCTCCACAGCCATTGTTTCCCCCATCAGCCAAATAGCTGAGAGAGGCCCTACAGAGAGAGAGGAGGCAGCTGAAGACAGGCCGCTCAGCCCTGAGGGGTCCTAGCACCGGGCCAAGGGCAGAAGTCACAGACTCCTTTGGAGCCCCTTCTCACCAAGGCTCCAGATAGGGGCCAGCATAGGAGCTAGGCCTACATCTGGCAAACCATACTCATCCTACCCTGTCTGGGCTAGCATAAAGCTCGCTTTAGCAAGGCGGTGGTCTTCCAGAGGCCTTCACCGGGACTGATCCTGGCACTTCTCCAAAGCAAGCCCCCTCCAGGTCTCCTATCTCCTCGGTCATGCCACAACCACTCTGGCAGCTTTGTAGAACTCATCTCTGAGAGTTTAGACAGACTAATTTTTTGTGTGATTTTAAATTTTAAGTTGCCAGAGACTCTCAGAACTTCTTGCCATTAGAGGCACAGAGGACAAAGTGGCTAGGGAAAGGGGCAACCACACTGGCCACCCCACCCACGGGGCTCCTACTTCTTGCTACCTGACACTTACTGACCAAGTCCTCTCCTCCCACAGCAGTACCCCCCATGGCACCTGACTCATCCATTGGTCATTTCGATGGAGCCCTAAAGTCCCCAGAAAATGCAGGTAGGGCATACTCTAAAATAAGTCTTCCCAGGACAGGCTGACCATGAGGGACCCCTCCTGTCTCCAGTCCGTACTGACGGGTTAGAGGATCATGGTGGAGAAAGGTGTGTCATGAAAATGGGGACATAATGACAAAGGGCAAGGGACAAGGACAGGAGTAACAGCCCAGACAGGGCCCTTACCCAGGGGTCTAGATGAGGGACGTGGAAAATAGATTGAGGCCTGGGACACACAAGCCCATCCACTCGGGGAACATTGCTCCCTTCTCTGAGACTGCAGGAGTGGTTGTGGCCATAGAACCTGAGTCCTGTCCTAGGGAAGCAGGGCTGTGGTGACAGGCAGGGCTCCTGGCTTCGGTCCCTATTCCCAACGCTCATCCACTCTGCAGCCCCCCACCTCTCCTGCCCTGGCGCCTGTTCAAAAAGCCAGTAGGGTGCTGGGTTCAGACACTATATGGAAGGGATTTGTGTGGGAATTCACCCAGAGACAGACCTCGGGGACACAGACCCTGCCTAAGGGCGAAGGAGAAGGCTGCCCCATCCTATACAGGGCCATAAATATGCTATGCTCTTTAACCTAATAATCCCACTGTTTGGAATTCCTCCCAGAGACAGATCTGCAGAGGGGAACGGGCTATACGTGCAGCGCCATTTATAGCAGCATTCCTTAGAACGGTGAAGAGCGGGGGCCAGCCAAAGCCTTCTGCAAGTGGAGGGACATGTATGTCATTAAGGGAAATGCGTCCAAGAAAAGTGGAAAACTGGACGGTTCACACGGCCATGAGAAGGCAGGGGCAGGCAAACACGTTCTGAAGACATCATCTTGAGCCACAGGCCATGAGAGACCATTGTCTTCAGAACCAAGTCCTGCCCTAGAGGAGGGGACATTCCAGAGGCGAGCCTCATACGACAGGCAATGAACAGGTAAATGGAGTCACAGGGAAGTCCCTCCCTAGAGCAGACCAGCATCCCGTGCCCCAGTTACCCTATTGCCTGCGGAAGACTGCTAGTCACTCCCAGGGTGACCCAGGAGACCACAGACTCCTGAGGCCGGATCTGAGCACAAGGGATGAAGCTGGGGGCCCTGCGATGTAGTGAGACTGACTCTGACCGAGGGCAGAACCCATGCAGACACAGGGGTCTTCTCTCCAGAACAGGGCTCTCGGCAGGCCATTTTTAGGATGCTCCTTGCGCCTGTGGTGTGTGCATGTGACCCAGTGAAGAAGCCCCCCTCCCCAACCTCAGAGTGTGAGCTGTACTCTCTACTAACCCAGCAAGCAGTGTCTCGGGAATGACAGTGACAGAGGGACTGGGGATCTATCCTTTCCAGCAGCAGACATGGTATGGTAACCTGAAGACAGAGGCAAAGACAGGATTGGCCCTGGGCCTGCCAGCTCTTCAAGGCCCACAGTACAAGAGGAAGCTACCTGGGCCCTGACATGTTCAACTAGCAAGAAATGATCTGGGAGGCCCTTTCCTCAGTCCTGGAGCCTGAGGGGAGCTCCCTGGAGTCAGGGAGAAGAAACAAGGAATTGCAGCACCCCCCCCCACAAACCCCACCCTAGCCCAGAATCCTGGGGATAGCCACTGTCTGGGTGTAGGAGGAAGCAGGAAGGCTCTCTGCTGCAGAGTCTTACCCTATGCAGCTAAGTCTCTTCCAGCTCTGGGCCCGTGGGAGGCTCCAGGCAAACAGAGCTAAACACGCTATTAGCAGTGATGGAGACCGCTGATTACCCGCCCAGCTGTCAGGAACATTCCCAGCATCAGCTCCCAGCATCAGCGCCGAAGAGGGGCCACTGCTCCTCTGCCCTCCCTGATACACCCACTCTGGGAAAGGAGGCCACGAGAAGCTGTGTCCCCTGCCAGCCCCGGGAACCAGGCCCTCTAGTGAGGGACCTGAAGGTGAGGTCTGCCCAGGACCTATGCCTGGGCCTTTGGTTCTCCAACTATGAGCTAGGAGTGTAAGTGGCACCAGCTTGCAAGGCTAGTGGGAGAAATCTAGTGTGACCATGCCTTGCACGTGATATGGTTAGCACCGTTAAGATTCACCAAAACCAAATCCCTGGAGCTGGGGAGAAGGCTCGGTGATTAAAACAGCTTGCTGTTCTATCAGAAGATCGGAGTTCAGTTCCCAGTACCCCTGTGAGGTGGCTCACACTGCCTGCAGCTCCAGCTCCAGAGGACCGAAGGCCCTCTTCTGGCCTCCATGGGTACACTCACAAACATACACACACTCACTCATATACACACACTCACATACACTCACACCCTCACTCGTATACATAAAAAAACAGCCATAAAAAACACAGACAAGAAAGATCAATTGATTTGTGTCTCCGTGAACTGCCACTATTGGTTCACACAGCATGTAACTGGGGCTCGGGCATGGTCACAACTAGACCAAAAAAGCACACAACTGTAAACAGAAGAAAATGTCACTTTCCAACTTGGGACCAGAGAAAATCTCAAAGGGCATCCAACCTGCCAAGGGGGATGGAGGCCCAGGGATGAAAAGTGAGCCATCTATGGCCGCAGAGTGGCTAAAGACAGCACCCCAGGCCTCTGCAGATATGGGTCTGTCCTCCCCAGGGCTGGGAGCTGCCTAGGGATAAGCTTAGGTCAGTATACTATAAAGGGAATCCCAGCAGTTCCCGGGGTTCCTCATATTGGAGGGTGGGGGGTTTGCAAGACCCAGCAGGACCTGGAGAACTACACTCCTGGAGATAGGATGTGGGTTTGGGGCTGGCTCGTTAGGGTGTGGGTACACAGTTGGCAGGAAGGAGCCTGCCAAGGTGCAAAGTAAGCTAAGCTTTGTAACACCTCATACAACATCTGAGGTCTTTCCAGGAGCCTGGAGCCTTCTGCGGCACTTGGAACCCCACCTTCTACAAGCCTGCCACTGCTTTGTGATGTCTCCACAGAACACGTCTGCCCTACAGACAGAGGTTAAGTACCCTGAACCCTGGGAGAAGGCTCAGTAGATGGTCTGGGAGGAGGAAGGAGCTGCCCACAGGTGCATTGCCACCAACTCATGCCCGCCTCATTCGCATCAGCCTGAGCACACGTGAAGTGCATCAGGGAGGCAGAGGTAATGATCACGCAGTGTGGGAGGCACATGGAAGGTGGGAGGTGATTCGCGGGACAATGGGGGATAGGAAGCTCTCCAAGCCTCGCCAGTACAGGGGAGGGGATGGATGCTGGTGACTCAGGGATACCTGGGAATAGAACTTGCCCCTTGAAGCCACTGGTGCCTGCACCCAGCCCTGTGCCAATAGCAGACCTGCTGTGTGCCTCGATCTTGCCACTCCTGGGGCACCTTTTGTCCTTGGCCCCTTAGCAGTTGTGTGGTGAATGAACTCTAGTGCTGCTAGCCGCCGCTGGTTGTGCTCACCTTCAGCAGGCTGCTGTCATCCTCTGAGCCTCACTTCAGGGTCTGTGGGTGGAACCAGAGACCCCAACCCACAGAGCTGAATGACCCACCCTGCCAGTGCAAATGGCGTAGCTCTTAGCAGGCTAGGAGATGCTTGGAGGATTGCTGAGGGCCAGCCTTGGAGATAGCCCTCACAAACAAGAAGTCCCTCACTCCTCTGACACTCTTGCTACCCAGTACCTCCTTCTGTTCCTCTCTATGGTCCCTGAACCCCCAGGATTCCATGGCACTAGGGCCTGATGAGTCAACACAGATTGAGTATAGACTGAGGAGTCTTCCTGGTGTCTAATCCTCATCATCACCAAGCCTCCTCCAGTAGACCACTGGCCTCTAGCCCAGGACTGCCTTTGCACCCTCCTTCAAAGACACTTGTCAGTTTTATCTGTTCTGTGAGGGAGATTTAGCCACAGGTAATGGGACAAAGGGTTGGGCTTCCTCCCACTGTGTCTATCCTCAATCCACCCATCCAGCCTTCTTGCCTTTCACCCATCTTGCATCCCAGTCTGTCTGTTCGTCTTCTCATCCATCTCTTCAGCAGCTGTGGGTATAAAATGTCCCCATGGGCTCATTGTTTGAACACATGTTCACCAGCTCTACAACCTCACCATTAGGGTGTGAGGCCTCTGAAGGAAGCGAGTCTCTGGTTTATAGATTAGTCCCAGGGTCAGCCTGAGTTCCCTCGCTGCTTCCTCAGTAGTCACTGAGATAAGAATAAGCTGTCTTATACTCCAGCCACCATGGCTGCCAGCCACTCCTGCTGTCTGTTTTGCCTTCCCCACTGCAATGAAGAATCCAGAGAAGCTGTGAGCCTAGAAAAAAATCCTGATGTAGCTTTTGTCAGGTACTTTGTAGCCATCTCCCCCTCTGTCCATCCGTCCATCTGTCCATCCATCTCATCCACTCACCATCTCTGTATCCATGTCCCCACCTGTCCATCCATCCATCCGTCTGTCTGTCCGTCCATCCATCCATCCATCCATCCATCCATCTCAGTATCCATCTGTATCCCCATCTGTCCATCCATCCATCTATCCATCTCATCCACTCACCATGTCCCCATCCATCCATCCATCCGTTCATACATACATCCCTCTATCCATCTTTCTTTTAATCCATCAAATCAACCACCATCTATCTTTGTAACCTTCTCTTAAGTTGATCACATCAATGTACCCATCATCCATGTACCTATCAGACTCCCAGAATGCATGATGACATCATTCTCAGCAAGGTCTTTTTTTGTTTGTTTGTTTGTTTGTTTTTGTTTCAAAGGACAGGGTTTCTCTGTGTGGTTTTGGAGCCTGTCTTAGAACTAGCTCTGTAGACCAGGCTGACCTCGAACTCACAAAGATCTGCCTGCCTCTGCCTCCCAAGTGCTGGGACTAAAGGCAAACCCAGCTCCCTCAGCAGGGTCTTCTAACAAGATCAGGATGGCTGTGGGGTTTGTCCTTTGTGGTGGCCCTAGTGTCCAGAAGCTGACACAGAGTTAGTGTTCAATGCAGATTTGTTGACTCTCGAATGAATGAATAGCCAGATTCCTCACCTGGAGGGTGGTAGCAGAGCTCACAGAGATGGAGGCTCTGATCAGGGACTTGCCGCAGAGCAGGATAGGAGCAAGGCCAGGTCTTCTGTCTAGGGATCCTTCCAAACCTGTGGTTCTCAACCTTCCTAATGCTGTGACCCTTTAATGCAGCTTCTCACATTGCGGTGACCCCAACCATAAAATTACTTTGTTGCTACTTCATAACTGTAAATTTGCTACTGTTATGAATTGCAGTGTAAGTATCTGATAAGTGATCCCAAAGGACTCAGGACCCACAGGTTGAGAACCGCTCCAGATGTATGCTTTCCCCACTGATTGTGAAAAGTTATCTGTCCTGGAAACCCATGGGAGGCCGGGAGGCCGGATCCTGAAAAGAGGCAGGAACGAGGGGGGAGCGGAGCAGGGGCCAAAAGAGACAACCGTCCCACACCAGAAGAGCACTGTGGAAATTACCCTGAACTCTTAGACAACAAGGTGGTGTGACTGACCTAGCTTATCTCACAGGAGAGTCAAGAACTCCGTTGGTGTCACACCAGGCCAGTTGATCAGATTCTGCGCTATCCAGATCAGTCTCTGGTCAGAGGCTTCTGGGCCCTCTGCCTACACCACTGGGGAACCTAGGACCCAATGCCCGCTTCTTTCTTCCGGATCCAGTGAGCTCTCACGTCACCTGCCTGCCTTCTGCCAGCCTTCTGCCAGCTGTGTGACCTTAGGCAGCCCCTCTCTGTACCAGCCCAGCTCTGTCCTTCATTAACACCATGTTTCTGGAAGCATTCTCTTAGGTTTGTCACCAGGAATTCTAGTCTGCAGTTTACAAAATGTCTGACGTCTGCAGTTTACAAAAGCCCATGGCTCAGCCTGGGGCTGAAGCCACCAGGAGCCAGAAGCTCTGGACAGCCTGGGCCTCAGTCACCTTCCCTACAAACGGAAATACTCAGAGTCCTACAGGCATTTGTGGGCCCTGTGTGAGATGACACAGTGACTGGATGTGACCAGCCTGAAGACTCCAAAGGGTAGGGAGCTTGGGGGTTCCTCCCTGATGCAGCTCACGGTGCCTGGACAAGATGGAGTGCAGTTCTCTCCTTGTTGGCTATGTACTGTGGTTTTAATGTGAAATTTCCCCCACGGGCTCCCGTGTCTCTACACCTGATGTGGCATGTTATTTTAGAAGGTTGGGGAACCTTTAGGAAGCAGAACCTACTGGAAGAATGACTCACTGGCTGTGGGTCTTGGGATCTTATTGCATGACCTCACTTCCTGTCAGTGCTCTGTTTCCTGACTGCGGAGGCAACATGGCCCACTGCCTCATTCATCCCCTGTAGGGATAAACCGTACTTCCCGACCATAAGCAGGATAAACCTTCCCTCCCTTAGTCGCTTCTTGTTTGGGTATTTGGTCACTGCGACAGATGAGTAACCATGATGTTCCTGTCAGGGCTGATGGCAGGGTCCTGTGGCTCTGTGACTCTGGGGTCTGGGGTGGAAGGGGTGTGGCCAAAAGCAAAGCCACTCACTGTGTGGTAGCCAGGAAGCAGAAAGAGACAGCCAGGGAATGGGGACAAGATCTACCCTCTAGGCCAGGCATGGGAATGTGGACCTGTAATCCCAGCACTCAGAAGCAGAGGCAGGGGGATCTCTGTGAGTTTGAAGCCAGCCTCGTTTGCATAGCAAGTTCCAGGACAGCCAGGGCTACATGGTGAGACCCTGTCTCAGAAGATAGCAGGAAGAAAAGCTTACTCTTTGAAGACAGACCCCTAGTGATCCTCCTTCTCCAGCTAGGCCCTCCGTCCTAGCCTCCTTCTGTGATGTGAATTCATTCATGGGTTCCTGTGTGACTGAGTCTAGCAAGCCCCGAGCCCGTCACCTCCAAATGGCACTACTGGCTTTGGCACAGCCACCCTCACTATTAGAGGACACTTCATACCCAAATCACAGCACTGCCCTATTGCTTTCTAGTAGAGAAGATGCCAAGTGCTTGCTTGCTTCCCTGGTGCCCTTCAAGGCTAAGGCATTGCCCTGTGATCTCAGAGGAAGTCTGCTGAATTTCCTGCCCAAAATGCCCCTTTATTGTCTTTGGGGATGTGAAGGTGTGTTGTCTAGTGATATGGCAGCCATTTGGTGACCATGAGGAGACAAGCTCAAGGAAGAAATCGTTCTTGATGATCATCCCATTAAGCTGCTAAGTTAACCGTCCCTGGAAGCACCCTGGCTGTTTGTTATATGCATGATAAAATGTTTTTTTTTCTGTTTACAGGCTTGGCTTAAACAGTTTGTTTATTGATCGTCTGAAGCAGCCTGACACAGAGGCTCAATGCTAATGGGAACCCATCTGCTTTCCCAGCCTCATCTTCTGATACATCTCCAGGAAACGCCTTGTTTTTTTGTTTCGTTGGTTTTATTTATTTATTTTTCTTAACTAGCTGCAGAGTCGCTCTGGCCTTCTCTAATGGGTGAACTCCTAGCCATCCTTTTAAAAACCACCTTAAACACTTAGCACTGAGGTCGGGGTGAGCCCCCCACCCCATAGAGTCCAGAGGCCCATCTCACTGCTTCAAATGTCTTCACTGTGGACGTTCCCACGTGATTTTCTGTCCCCTTTTGTTCCACCATCTTCTGCATTATAAGCTCTTTTGTGGAGGGACCTCTCCCTCGTCTAGGTCCCCCTAGCAGCACACCTGGTAACTGGTAACAACAGCACTGACAGCCCAGCCTCCACCTCTCCAGCTCCCAGCACCCAATGTCCCTACCCCAGCTGGGCAGGAAGGAGAAAACCTTTCAAGTCAGCCCAAGCAGAAGCCAGTGTTCTTTGGGCCTGGGCCTGGGCCTGGAAACAGCCCCTCCAGCTGCATACCAGGGTCCTCTTCTGGGCTCTGAACCTCTGGCCAGGGAACACTGAAGCTGCAGCTAGATTCAAGGGGTTTCTTTTAAAGTAGGTTTTAAAGATTTTTCTTTAATTGCTCGAGAACATGTCTTTGTTAATTTTTTTTTAAAGGCTTAAAGTATTCCAGACAGAATTAATGCGCCTCTTCACCACCCTTCCCTCCCCCAGACAAAATCCTGTCCCCAAAGGAAACTTCTTCAGCTGGTGTTTTTAAAATAAGATAATAGGCTCGCTCTCGCTCTCTCTCTCTCTCTCTCTCTCTCTTTCCTTCCCTCCCCTCCCCCCTCCAATGTCTTGTCTGAGATGACATATTTCCCTCCCCCAAGCCATCATGGAGGGTTTCTCAGCTCTTCCTTGGATCTTTCTTGACACCTGAGGCAGAGAACTTTGTCCTCTGGGCCTGTGCCTGTGGCTGTCCCTTCCCAAGGGTCACACTGGGATGCAGTCCTGCCTCCTCCTGCAGCATTTCTCCTTTTGTGGACAGAGGAACAGCCAGAGTGTCTGTGGGGTGTGTCATCCCAATCCTGGGGTGATGCCTGAGGTCTTGGCTGTGTGTCCCAGGCAGAACTTCACCCTGGGAGACGCTCAGAGCGTATGTCATGACAAGGACATTCAGCGAGGCCTGGGCAGCCTCTCCCGGTACTTAACTTCTGTTTCTTCCCCTGCAGCTGGAGTTAGACCCATGGCTTTTTTGTTTCATCATTGACTTCAGTGCTCACTACACAGTGTTAGGCAGGGACACAAGCTCCTCTGCCCCCCAAAACTAGGAATCATTCAAAATGTAATCATTTCTGGCATAAAAATCTTCCCAAGCGGGAGGCAGTGGCTGCAGCCGCCAGGTTTGTCACAAGCAAGAAGGGGGCTCCCCCTTCCCCCTTCTCTCCCCCTGCTTTCCTTGTACTTAATGGGAATTCCTCAAGTACAGGTCAGTGGCACAATATTAGCCTAGGCCAGGCCTTGGACTAGGATCCAATGCAGCAAAATGGATAAATAACAGTAGAGCCTCTTCCTGATACCTGACCTCAGTGTGCTTTCCTTACGATAACAGTGGATGCCCTGCTTGTTAGTGTTTCCCATGCCTGCTTCCCGGGGCTTCTGGGTGACAGGATGTTACTGTGGAGGTCAGAGGAGATGCCCAGTAGCTGGAAGCTGAGAGCTCAGCCAGGCTGGAGGTCAGGTCTTCCCCAAGGTCAGTGATCTGCTCCTGGAGACTATGGTGGGTAACTGGTCCCAGTTCTCAAGCAGCAGGGCACTGTCCCCCCCCCCCCCCCCCCCGCCCGGCTCTGCTTCTCTCGGGAAACCTCTAGAAATGCCATTCCACCCAAACAAGAGAAGGGAATGTGCCGTGCCCGTCACCAGGCAGTTTTTATCCTGAAATCTACCACACCTCCTCCATCTTCCGTCTGTTCTCTGCAGTGTCAAGGTAGTGAGGAATACCACCAGGAAGGGGCAGGTCATGGAATGGCGATACAGCTGAGTGATCCCCCAGGAGAGGAAAGAACATAGCAAGAGTGAAGGTTTCCGACTTTCGGGACTCCCTGGTTGTACCCTGGGCTGGCATGCAGTAAGTGTTCTGTTGTGCGGGACAGCCACTGCTCCACCAAATATGGCAGCTGTAGAGGCTGGCTTTGAACCTGAGGAGGCTGCCCACTGTTCAGCCAGTACCCTCCACTCCATTATGCTGCCACTGTGGACTGAAACTGCAATGCAGAGATTCCCTGACCCCTAGGACCAGTGTGCCACAGTCTGTGAGAACCCTGCCCTGACCCCTGGATGCTGAGGGCCAGTGCCACAGACAGTGGGAGCCCTGTCCTGACTCCTGGATGCTGAGGACCGGTGCCTCAGACTGTGGGAGCCCTGCTCTGCCCCCTGGATACTGACAATCCATGCCACAGACTGTGGGAGCCCTGCTCTGCCCCCTGGATGCTGAGGATCCATGCCTCAGACTGTGAGATCTCTCATTTGTGCTGTGTCTTCTTTCCCATCCCATTTTCATCCCTTCCTGTCCATCCTCTCTCAAGGGCAGAATTAGCAATAAATGCAAGCCCCATCCATCTCTGGAGCTGCCACACTCCTTAGCCCCCCCCATTCCCTCATAGGTCTATTTAGCCTGTGTGACATGTTAGCCATCAGGGGTTGCCATTGTTCATTGTTCACATTTGCTTACCCTGTCTGGGAACAGGTCTTTACTAACCTGGGCTCATCCATCCAGAAAGACACACCAGGGAAACATTGGGGGCTCAGAGGCAGTGTGGTGGCCTTGGGTTTCTCTAGAGATGGAAAGTGCTCTGACTGGCAGGGCCATAGGAGACTGGTAGCCACCTGCCAGCTCCCAACTGTGCCAGCATCTGTCTAGGACTCATTGCTGCTGAGAAACTAGATCTGGTCCCACCAGGGTGGGGAACCACCCACAGCTGAGTGGTCTCAGGACTGCATCTGCCCAATGGCAAAGGAGAAGGGACACGGACTCTTTTGGGAATGCAGGGCCAAGCTCTTGGCTCAGAGCCCTGGGGTTAGAAGACCCTGATGTGTCCTCTGTGATCCCTGAGAATGCAGCCTGTGGTTCTCAGGCCCTTGGCTGATGTGTGTTTACCTCTTCCCTGGTGAGTGTTACATGCCATTATGACCCCTCCACCACCACCAAGCCAGTAGACACCAATGAGGGTCTGTTGGCCTCTGAGACCACTCCTGCCTTCTTCCTGGAAGAGACATGGTCTGCATCCTAGGGCAGGAAGAAGGAAGGCCTCCTGGGCTATCCCTGCAGTCCCCTCCCCCCATGGCAGTCAGCATAGCTGTCAGAGCTGTCTCTCTCCCAGAGCCTCCTTTTGTCAGCTCAATTACTGAAGAGTTGGAGTTGGGGGCTTTGTTTTTTTCATTTCTCTGGCTGAATTTCCCAGCGAGAGGAAGCAGAAAGGTATCTAATTGCTGGAGGAGCCTCTGGGTTCCAACTCTCTTCTGTCCCCAGGCTCCTGTGACATCGTCAGTGAGCACAAACATCACAGAGCTTCTGCAGCCATCGGTGCTGTGCCCTGTGTGGTGGTGAGCTAGAGGAAGTGGCCACCCCTCGGCACTCAGCAACCATTGTCAAGGGCTGGCCTGGAACCCTCAGGGAGGCTTGGCAATGTGGAGCTGTTATCTCTCTCCCTCTTCCCCTCTTTCTTTCCTCTCACTCCCCAGGGATGGAACCCAAGGTACCTCAACATGCTAGGCCCGTGCTCCCCACCCCAAACCCCTTAGCCCGTACAACAGTGAGGAACCCAGAGGGAATAGTCACTGCGGCAGATTCGTGGCTGCAGCCCAAGGAACAGCTCAAGTCTCTTTTTTGAAGGAGAGCCCCAGAAGGGCTAGGGAAAGCACACCCCACCCAGCACTGCTAGCACCACACTTTGCTGATCAGTTGGACTCTGAACCCAGATTCTTCGGTCTCTGTAACTTCTAAGTCTCAAGAGCGTGCACTAGAAAAGGGTAGAAGGGTGTGTGGGGGCGTGACTAGGCGGGACAGAAGCACCACTGGCTATGCTAGCCTCAGTCTTTGCTTTGCAGGGGAAGAAATGGGTCCAGGAAGGTTGGGTGGTGTGCTCTAGGTGGAAACCTGACTGCCTGCCTCCCCGCCCCTCTCCAGGTGACCTCTTCATCCATCAGAATGGTTTCTTAGAGACCTGTTGGTCTGCCAGCCCTGTAAGGGCTATTTAAAGAGCAGTTGCTCACACATTAGTGTGAATTAACTTTATGGATGCTTTCTCCAAGCTAACAAGGCAAGGGCATTGGTAGGAGAATTTTCCAGAAGAGGTAGATAGGATAATTGTGAAGCCTCTAGCTTTGTTTAAAGAGGACAAGCTGAAACCAAAGGAGGATCCGAGGTGTGACTGCTGTACAAACGGAGGCCTGCTTTCAAGTCTAGTGTCTATGGTGTCTACATTCTGAGCGCTAGGTTCCAGTGCTGACAAAATCAGAAATCCCCTCTTGGCTGACTTTTGTTCTTGAGATAGGGTCTCATGTAGTATAGGTTAGTCTCCAATTTAATATATAGTCAAGCATAACCTTGAACTTCTGATCTTCCCGCCTCCACCTTCCAGTTCTAGGATAACAGGTGTGCACCACATCTGATTTGTGCAGGGGTGAGGATAAAACTTAGGGCTTCAAACAGACTAGGCAAGCGCACTACCAACTAAGAGCCACGGCCCAGAATCCTGTTGGCACACAAACACACACACACCCTGTCTCTCACCATCTGATGTCCTGTGCCACTTTGGGACTGCCAGCAGATCATCACTAGATGTGGCCCCTCAACCTTTCAGCATCAGGACAGTGAACCAACCAATCCTTCCCTCTTCATAATCCACCCAGCCTGTGGTGTTGTGTGATTACCAACAGAAAACCAGTGACTCTGCCCCACTACTGCCACAACTGTGTAAGTATCGTCTAACAGCACCGGTCCCCTCTGACCTATGACTGTGTAAGTACAGTCTGTGCTGGTCCCCCCGTCCTATGAGGTGTAAGTACAGTCTGTGCTGGTCCCCCCGACCTATGAGGTGTAAGTACAGTCTAACTATGCTGATCCCCCCTGACCTATGAGGTGTAAGTACAGTCTGTGCTGGTCCCCCCGACCTATGAGGTGTAAGTACAGTCTAACTACGCCAGTCCCCTCTGACCTATGAGGTGTAAGTACAGTCTGTGCTGGTCCCCCTGACCTATGAGGTTAAGTACAGTCTGTGCTGGTCCCCCTGACCTATGAGGTTAAGTACAGTCTAACTCTGCTTGTCCCCTCTGCTCTACAACTCTCTAAGCATCGTCTTACTGTGTCAGTCGCCTCTGCTCTTTGTACTTGTGACACCCTGCACTTACGTCTACATTTCTAATAATAGCCTTGATTAAACAACCAATCAAAAATGTGAGAGTTTTATAAAGAAAAAAAAGTCTCCCATTTCGTCCTGGGGGCTGGCTTTCTGTCTGGGACTCTTTTCTCTTTGACTTGAAGAATTCCCATTAATGTTTTGTTTTGATTGGTTTGGGGTTTTTTGAAGCAGGATGTCACTAGGCTGTATATTTTAAACAGCTGCCCCTCTGGCCTCGACCTTCCAGGGGCCAGGACGACAGGCATGTACCACCATGTCATGTGCCACCATGTCTGACTCTGAGCTGTCACTGAGCCTATTGAACGAACACTTCTCTTCCGTATTTTATTTCAGTTACAGATTTCCATCTGCTTGCCTTTGATAGGCATTTTCTAATTTATGCACTTAATTTATTAGTTCATTTGTGTAAGCATGGGCTCACACATGCCATGGTGTGTAGGTGGATTCAGGTCAGAGCACAGCTTTGGGTGTCAGTCCTTGCCTGTAGTACGTGGGGCAGAGTCCATTGTTGGCTTCTGTGCGTTCGAGGCTAGCTTGCCTACAAGGTTCTGGAGAGTCTCCTGTCTCTACCTCCCCTCTCATTGTAGGAATTCTGGACTTGCAGAATCTTGCTACCACACCCCAATTTCCATGGGTTCTGGAAACACAGGATCAGTTGGCCCAAGCTGGGTAGCAAATACTTTAGCCACTAGGCCATCTCCTCGGCACCATTAACCCTCCAACAGTTTTGGTTGCAGCAAAGCTGAACAGGATGCAGTTCCCACATGGCCCTCCGTTTCCCTGACAACCTTCCACTCCAGGAGCATCCCACCAGAGTGGGGCTTCTCTGGGACACAGCAGCCATAATCATGTCACCATCAAGTAAAGTCCAGAGTGTGCAACATCACTCTTGGTGCTGTGGATTTTGACAAATTCACAGTGGCACACACCCACTGTCACAGCATCAGCAGGTAATTTCATGACCCTACAATGTCCTCGACTCGTCCCTCTGCCCGAAAACCATTGGTCTTTCTAGTTCTACCTAGTTCTGCTCCTTCTGAAATACCAGAGCTAGACTCCCAGGGTGTAGCCTTTCTAGACAATCGAATGCTCTTAAGTTCCCCGTATGTCTGACTGTGAATGTGGCTCAGAGTAGAGAGCTTGCCCAGATATCTCAGGGCTCTGACTTGTTCCCCGGCACTGAACACACACACACACACACACACACACACACACACACACACTAGACAGAGACATATATATAACCAACACAAAGACGCAGGTTCACAGATACACATACACAGACATACAGAGAGAGGGTGAGATATCCAATTGCAAGGCATCCAGTTGGGGAGCAGGGAACAGGGAATAGAGGGGCTAACCAAGCCTTCTTAGTCCTTCTCATTCTATTCACTATGGAACGCAGACCACAGAATGGTGCCACCCACATTCAGGGAGGGCCTTCCCTCCTCAGCTCTGTCTCTCTGCAGACACCCTCACAGGCACACCTAGATGTGTGTTTTGAGTCAAGCTGACAACAGAGGTGAGCTACGACACGACACTACCCACTGTCTGAGCCACCACGCTCACTCACCGTGGAAGGACATCCAGTTGCGTCCAAGTTCTGTGAAGACGTCAGCTCTGAATGTCCCCAGGCACTAGTGTTCAGCTCATTCAGGTCAATACCAGAGAACCATGCTGGACAGGTGGAAAGACATCCTTAGCTTTCTAGAGTGTACCAAACTGCTTCCAAAGTGGCTACGCTGTTTTGCACTCCCTGCCAGCCATGCCCAAAGTTCCTGTGGCTCTCTGTCATCTCTCACATTTGACACTATCAGGATTGTGGCTTTGGGATAGTCTAGTGATTAACTCCAACTCCAGTCGCATGTGCCGCCAAACACGCTCTTTGGTGATGCCGGATGGGATCCAGGGCCTCCTACTTGTCTGCACAGTGCTCTGCCACTAAGCTCCCCTCAGCCTTCTTTCAACCTCGGTGTACTTGAAAATGTTATAATAAAGTGTTTGAAAAACTTAGCTGGGGAGAAGAGTTGGGGTGAAGAGACACCCCTGGCCCAGGCAAAGATGCCTCTTTGTCTACAGAGGGAATGAGAAAGGGGTGCTGGCAATTGGTTTTTGTTTGTTTTGTTTATTTTATTTTATTTTTACTTTTACATCCCAACCAAAGTTTTCCCTCCCTCTTCTCTCCCCAGTTCCTCCTCCCACCTCCCCTCCCCTTTCCTTCCCCCTCCTCTGTTTCTGTTCAGATAAAGGTGGCTCTCCTATGGATATCAGCCTGCCAGGGCACATCTGTAGTGAGAATAGGTACCCCCCCTTTCATTAAGGCTGGAGGGATGAGTCCCAAATGCAGGCAACAGAGACAGATACAGCCCCTGCTTCCACTGCCAGGAGTCCCACAAGAAAACCAAGTCGCCCAACTGCAACACATAGGTCAGTCCTAAGCAGGCTCTGGCTGTCTGTTCAGTCTCCATGGGCTGCTATGAGCCCAGGTTAGTGGGCTCTAAGGGCTTTCCAATGGTGCCCCTGACCCCACTGGCTCCTACAATCCTTCCTCCCCCTCTTTTGCTGGATCCCCTGAGCTCTGCCCAATGTTTGGCCGTGGGTCTCTCTTGCAGTTGTTCTTGTGAGTGAGGGGCAGGTTACAGCTCTAAGGGATGCTGACTGAATGGAAAGTTCCAGAATACAAGGGCAAGACTTCCTTTTCTACTTGCCTCACTTCCTTTTCAGAAGAGACACTGACAAGTGAGGCATGCATCTCACTGAACTAAGTTTTGCTTCAATAACAAAAGATCCCCAGATACCACTGGCTTCTCTCTCATGCTTCATGTTCCCATAGTGGACATTTAGCTACAACCTTGATACATGTCATCTTTATCCTTGGATCCAAGGTGACAGTGATACTTTCATTTAGAATACCCTACTCCAAAGCAGAAGGATCCAGAGAGGGGATTGAACTACTCAGGAGGCGGAAGCAAGAAGATCGCCATGAGTTCAAAGCCAACATACATAGAAAGATTGTTTAAATAAATAAGTAAATAAATAAATACAGAGGAAGAAAAAGGGGTTGGCAAAGCACATATGGTAATACCTTCTAAAGAGACCCAAATGGCTGGCAATACTTCTGCACGAATACCAATGGCCAAAACAAGTCACTGTCCATACCTTGTCTCAGATGCTCATGAATGAATGCCCTACCATTTGGCTGCAAGACTACATACTGTAACCAGCAGTGACTAGTCCCACCCTGGGGAACTATCAGAATGGTCTGAGGTCTCGGAAGTGAGAAAGTTGGGGCGGGGATGCCTGAGGACAGGACAGTATGATGGTTTTCTTTAGATGATTTTGAGGCTGGGCAAGGCCACTCTGTGACACTCTAGAGGCAGCCTGAGAACATGAGGACTTTGTCACTGGTGTGTCAGGGGCAGGGGTGTGGGGAGGGCTGCTGGCTTCTGGTCGGTGCTGGAAACAGGTCCTGTCAAAAGGACTGCCCACAGCAATGAAGCCCACATGAACTCTGGTTTCCTCTGTGGGTCTCACTAAGAGCCAGACTGGAAGACATCACCGCCTTCCAGTCTCCCCCTTCCCTACCTGGAAACATAAAGGATGGCAGTAGGCTCCCATTCCGGAAGGATGGGAGTGGCTGTCTCCTGGGTGCTCACTGAGTGGTAGTGTCATGGATGGAGCCCCAGAACAGGAGAGCTGGATAGAGCTGATACAAGTACCAGTGTCCCACCAGATACTGATGGGAAGCATACCTGGGATGGACTCAGCCTTCTCCTGTGCTACTTGGAGGGCTCCCACCGAGCATGTTTTCTGAGAGGGGCCACAGAGTGGGAAAACCCAGCCTCCAGAATCTGCCCAGGGTCCTGAGATCTTGAATTCTGGCCAATCCTATTACTGACCTTGTGACCCTGGGCAAGGGGCCTTGGCCTGTGTCTTCGAGTGTTTGCAAGCAAGGGCACTGAGAGCTGGCCCTTGCCGTGAGAAGGCGTCCCAGAGATGCTGCCCTCCTACTGTGTTTGTTGTCTGTAGAGAGGCACTGCTCGGCTCATGGCTGCTCTGCTTCCTGAGGTTATCAGACAGTGACAGCCTTCTCACGAGGTCATCCAAAGCAGCAGTCTTTGCAGGCTCCCAGCCTTTGTACTGGCTAGCGCGGTGTGAGGCGGTGGGGGAGGGGAGATCTCAGGCTCACCCTAGTCCAGCTAAGAGAAGGACCCAGAGCTGAGATGATTTCTGGAAGCAGGTTCCCAAGAAAAAGCAGCAGGTCCTGGTGGCCTTGGCCGCTGTCCCCTCACTGGCTGGCTCTAACTACAGCCTCCAATCCCTCGTCCTGAGCTCAGCGGACACTGTTAGGGCCACGCACACCTTTGCTGTCACCAGCAATAAAGATGGTATGACCTGGAAACCTGGGTGGCCCAACTGGCAACCCTAGAGCACTGCTGGGGACTCCCAGCAATGTTTCTCATGATAGCGATATGGCTAGTGCTGTTATCTCTAGATGTAAGAGGGAGACACTCTCCTGAGCTGGCTTGAGAGAAATATCTGTCCCCTAGGTATTGGATAACCTGGAACAATGGCAAGCTTCTGAGGAAATTCCATGAGGAGTGCAGAGGCTGAAGTGTGGGGAAGGGGGAAAGAATTTGGTAGTAGATTCCCATAGCATGTGAGAAAACAACCCAAGTGTTTCAGGACAGATCTTGGAAGGCCTTGAATGCTGAACAAGGGAATTGGGTTCGGAGGTCATGCTGCAACTCTAGGGGACTAAGGGAGTTCTGAACAGAAAGAGATACAATGGGCTGGCCCCAAATGTGTGTGTTTTGACTTCTGTGGTGCTGGGAATGTGTCTGCTATGCTAACTTGTGGTCCTCCTGCCTCTACTTCCCCAGAGCTAGGATTATAGGTGTGTGCCACCATGAAAGGGTTTTGAGCTCAGGTTCCCTGAGTTATTGCAGCCCAAGCAAAGAACCAAGTGGAACCTTGTGTTTTCCATTAGCATGAAGTGACTTCAACTAACTAGTTTCTGTAGACTGTTCTCACAACCTCCCATGCCGGCATGCTTTGAAATTTACAAAGGGGCACCTGTTCCCCAAGCAAGGACCACCCCTGACCTCATTGCTTTGGTAAAGAGAAAGACAGCAGCTTGTCCAGGGCCATGCCACATGGAAGGGGCTCCCAGAGCCCGCAGCCTCTCACACAGCTCTGGAACTGCCACGGTTGGCTTAGAAGCCCTAAGGAGGCCCCCATACCCTGGGTCAACACCAGTCTCCTGGCCGGCACTGCACAATGTCACTCTAATTATGAGGCAGAGCATATGGAAGCTGCCAGGCACTTGCAGCAATACTGTCCCTCCCGGCCCCAGCTCAGCCTTCAGCAAAGTCTGGTCAGTCATTGGCCTCCAATGGGGCTTTGTAGGGAGGAGGAGATGTCAGGACTGGCGCCAGAGCTGGCCAGCCAGAGGCCATGGACCAAGAAGACACTCTCGACTACACATTTCTGAGCATCCACAAGCCTTGACCTGCTTCCAGGGGCCAAGGCCCCTACCCTTCACTGGGGACAGAACTTCAGAGCTGACTCAAGAGCTCTGGCTGTCCCAGTCTGGAGCCAGACCTCAGCGGACAGGCACGCAGAAAGCTAAGTCTTCCAAGCCCTCCCAGGCCCAGCCCTGCCTCAGGAGTGCGCAATTAGGGCCTGGTCACGCTCTGCTCCACTGGAATCCTGACTGCCGAGCCACTGCCCGCTTCACTGTTCCTATGGGCTTCGGGGCCCTGGACATAACTGCCGAGCCACTGCCCGCTTCACTGTTCCTATGGGCTTCGGGGCCCTGGACATGTCTGTGGCCTTCCTTGTGCTGGAGCACGACTTATGCCTGTTGGCTACCCGCCCACCCTGCAGACCTTACAGTGTGTCACTAGCGGGATTTAGCTTTTCCTCTGTCCCACCTCCTTGAATATACATGCATCCTTAGACATATCAAGTGTCTCCAGGTTTACTCAAGCGGATGCATTGTAGGTCCCTGCCCATCAGCACTGTAGTGTTAAGGTCCCCAGCTGACCATCTGTCACTGTGTTCGTGGCTTCTGCCAGCTGTACAGCTCATACCCTGGATGAGCCTGAATCCCCCAGGCTCCCCCTCAACTTCTTTCTACCCCCAACTGATGCAAGGAGCAGCATCAGAAGGTTCTCCTGCGAGACCTCTATGGGAAGGTTTCTTGAAGGGAACACCCAGCACGGGGATGGTGGGTCCCAGAGTCAGACACCTTTAACACGACAGGGCTGTCACTCAGCCCCCAGGATGACACCTATGGAATCCCATTGGCACCTGATAGGGTCCACAGCTCTGCAGCCCCAGCCAAATCATGGCTTGCCTCCAGCCTTCTTACTCATGCAACCTGAAAGGGCAGAATTCGGGGCTCCTCTCTCTGATTACAAGGGAACCAGAGTATCTCATTATCAGTTTGCCAGTGGCAGGGGTGTGTACAAGAGGAATTATGCCCCCCCAATTTATTTGTTGAAATTCTTTTTAAAAATATTTCCCCATGCTTGAGGATACGGTTGCTACTGGAGTTTTGCAAACGATGGTAAGGAGCTAGACCAGTGTGGTTCTCAGCCTTCCTGATGCTGCGACCCTTCATGCTGTGGTGACCCCAACCATAATATTATTTTGTTGCTACTTCATAACTGTAATTTTGCTACTTTTATGAACCGTAATGTAAATATTTGGGGCAAAAGAGTTTCGTCAAAAGAATTGCGACCCACAGGTTGAGAACCACTGAGCTAGAGCAGTGGCAGAGCCTTTAAGAATGCTCTCCTGCACCCCTGTTGGGTGGCTCATAACTGCCTGCAGCTCCAGCTCCAAGGGATCTGACACCCTCTTCTGGCCTCTGGGGGCATCCACATGGTATGCATACAGTCACACACACACACACTAAAAGTTAAACTGAGTTGAGTTCCAGTGAGATCATTTGGGTGGCCCTGAAACCAGTGGACCCAGAATCCTGCTGAGCAGAGGCAAGAACACAGACACAGCTATAGGATGGACGTTGGGAAATTATGGATAGAGAAGAGGGGCTATGGATGAAGCCAATCCCCCCACACACACACACACGTACACATGTACAGTCTCATTCTCCCCACTTCCAGAATTGTGAAAAAGAAATGTTCTGAGCACCACCTTCGCCCATCGCGCTTTGTTTCTGAAAATCCTAGAAAAGCAATTGTGAGAGTTCCAAAATACATAATGACCAGAGTGGCAGGGATACCAACCATTCAAAAGAATCCATGATGATTGATACCGCCAACTTGACAGAAACCAAAGTCAGCTAGAAGACAAACCCCAGGGCATGCCTTGGAGGGAGTTCCTAGACTTGGTGCATTGAGCTGAGAAGATCGTCTCTAAATATGGGTGTTATCCCACTGAGCCGGGATTGAATAAAAAGGGGAGAGTGGACTGAGCACCTCCATCCCTCTCTCTGCTTCCTATCTGCTGAAGCAATGTGGCTGCCTGTCTTACCTTCCCTGCTGTGATGGATTGTGTCTCCTCCAATTGTAACAGAGCCAAACCCTTTCTCCCCTAAGCTGCTTGAGTCAGGGGCTTGACCATAGCAATCAGAAAACTAAAGCCACAATGGACGATCCACTGTAGCCGTGTCCACTGTGGCTACGTCAGCACCATCCGTCCCGATGTCACTACTCCCCAGGTCCCACTCACACACGTAACGGTCAGAGTAAGTTTATTCCCGTGAGTTTCACAGTATGAACTGTAACAATAAGGTTCTAACTACAGAATTTCCCTTTAAACGGGACAACCTCCGGGAAAGAATTTGAACGTGCAACAGCTAAAACAGCTATCCTGGCACCCGCTTACTGCCGCTTAGGGCTCGGCCCTAGCTTTCTCCCTTTACTGTGACAAAAATCATGACCAAAAGCAACTTGGGGAGGAAATGGTTTGTTTTCAGTTTACAGCTTCTAGTCCATCGTGAAGGGAAGTCAGGACGGGAGCTCAAGGCAGGAACTGAGATAGAGGCCATGGAAGAACACTACTCACTCCCTGGCTTGCTCATCTTCCTTTCTTACACAAGACTATCTGCTCAGAGGGGGCACCACCCACGGAGAGCTGGGCCCACCCACATCAATCATTAATTAAGGAAATGCCCTACAGACTTGCCTACAGGTCAATCTGATGGAGGCATTTTCTAATTAAGGTTTATACTTCCATCACAATTAACCCCTTGCAACCTGACATACAAATACATCATTATTAAACCAAGACAATTATTTTTTCCATCTCCAAGATCTCGAGTAAATATCACAATGTGAAACACAGTCCAACTTTTAAAAATCCCACTCTTTAAAACATGCAGACACTTTAAATTATCCAGCATCTAGAAAACCCTAAGCCTTGCAACTGTGGACTTCTATAAAATTAAAAACAAGTTACATACTTCTTCTTCCATGGAGGAAGAAGGGGGACACAGTCACAATCAAAGCAAAGCCAAAGTCTCTCGGTGTAAATAACCCAGTGGACATCCCTGGGTCTCTCTCATGATCTCCTGGGCCCTGAAGGGCTTGAGCAACCACACTTCTCTGGCTCTGCCACCACAACACACACAGTTTCCCTTGGAGGCTCGGCCCGCTCCACCCCACACCTGCTGCCGTTCTGGGTCGTCAGCCCACAGTCCTCGCGGCTCCAATATTCTCCGCTGCAGCTGAGTCTGCACCTTCACCGATGACTCCTTGGGCCATTTCCAGGGACTCTGACCCTGCCACATGTTGTCAGGCCTCAGCCTCTCTCCATGACTCCCTCCAATCCTGGGCCTTCACCGCAGCTGAGGCTGCACCTTCCCCACGGGCCTCTCCTGGCCCTCACAATGCTAAGCCTCGGCTGCTCTCCATGATCCCGCCAATCCTGCAGCTCGTGTGCTGCCAATACCAGCACCACCTGGGAGACTCTTAGACACGGCCCCTTTCGACTGCCAGCTCCCTCTGGACCACAGCTTCTGTTCACTGACTCTGAGGAAGTACTTTCCAGATGTTCAGTTCAATGACGCTGGTCTCTATGAATCACCATTGATTTCTCGGCCCTGGCTACCAGCCCTGGTGGTGGCAGCAAGGCAGAGGTCTCATCTCAGTGGTGCTGGTCTCTTGGTGATCACAGCTGATTGTTCAGCCCCACCTGCGATGAGAACTGCAGGCTTTGGTGGTTTTTTCTTTGTTTGTTTGGTTGGTTGGTTGGTTGGTTGGTTGGTTGGTTGGTTTTTTTGAGACAGAGTCCCTCCTTCATCGCCCTGACTGACCTAGAACTTGCTAGACCAAACTGGCCTCAAACTCACAGGAATCTATCCGCCTGCCTCTGTCCTTCAAGTGCTGGAACTAAAGGTGTGTGCCACCATTTCCAGTCCAGAAACCACATATTCTTAATACAAAATACCACATTGAACCACAATTAATAAAAACTCAGAGAGAGAGAGAGAAACTGGGGTTCAACCTGAAGATCTGAACAGCAAAGCAGCCAGCGGCTGGCTCTTACCTCAACCTCAGTCCGAAATGGCGATCCTGCCGCCAGGAATCTCAGAATGAGACTGTGTCTGAGAGTTGTCTCCTCCCATTTTATAACCCTCTCTAGTTCTGGGTTTAAAGGTGTGCACCACTGGGATTAAAGGTGTGCATTGCCTAGTTTCTATGGCTACTGGGATTAAAGGTGTGTGCTGGCTGTAGCGCTAACCAGTGGGGCTATTTTACTCTCCCAATCCCCAGACAAGCTTTATCTATTAAAATACAATTGAAATGCCACTGTACCACATGAACAGCCCCAACAGCATCTGAGAGACTGAAACTTCCCAGGCCAGGCCCCCATCATCTGCTCTGCTCCCCGCATGCTCCCCGCATTCTCATCTCCCAAGCTTCTACAACGCATCCCACTAGGTTTGGAGCATTAATGGATTTTCCAGCCTAAAATTCTAAACATTTCCACAGCGCTCCCCAAAATAATATGGTCAGGTCTGTCACAGCGATTGCCTACATTCCGGGACCAATTTCTGTCCTGTTTTACTTCCTATGGTTTTGATAAAGGCCACAACTAAAAGCAACTTGGGGTGGAAAGGGTTTGTTTCAGCCTTCATTCATCACGAAGGGAAGTCAGGGCAGGAACTCAAGGTAGGAACAGAGGCAGAGGCCATGGAGGAACACGGTTTACTGGTTTGTCTCCATGGCTTGCTCAGTCTGCTTTGTGTGTGTGTGTGTGTGTGTGTGTGTGTGTGTGTGTGTGCAATCCAGGACCACTTACCCCAGGGGTGGTACTGCCCATAGTGGACCAGGCCCTCCCACCTCAACTATTAATCAAGAAAATGCCCTCACAGACCTGCCTACAGGCCAATATGATGGAGGCATTTTCTTACCTGAGGTTCCTTCTTTCCTCAATGATCCACACTAATGTTATTGACAAAAACGAAACAAAATAAAAACAAACAAACAAAAAAAACCCAAGCCACTACATAGCCCTTTGTTGTTTTGTTATGGTTTGGGTTGATGGGGGAGAGTCTTCTGGCTTGTGTTAATTTCATTGGTTAAATAAAAAGACTGCCTTGGCCCTTTAATAGGACATAAAATTAGGTAGGTGGAGTAAACAGAACAGAATGCTGGGAGAAAGAAGCTGAGTGAGGAGTCTCCCACTCCAGGCAGATGCAGGTTATGATCTTTCCTGGTAAGCCAGCTCGTGGGCTACACAGATTATTAGAAATGGGTTAAGAGGCTGGAACTAATGGGCCAGGCAGTGTTTAAAAGAATACAGTTTCCATGTAATTATTTCGGGGCATAAGCTAGCCATGTGGGCGGCCAGGTGCCAGGGACACAGCCCCGCTGCTCCTAATACAACATTGGGTTTGGTTTGCTTTTATGATATGAAGGATAGAACCCAGACCTTGTGCACGCTAGGCAGACATCCTGCGACTGTGCTCCATGCCCTGTTTAGATGTCTTTAACACACTTCCTGTTTGTGATGGGTTGACGGCATGTCCCCAGATTCATGCCCACCTGCAGCCTGACTATCCAGTAGTGGGATCTTCACACAGACAATTGTCAACTGAAAGTCGGGTCACAGTGGATAGGGCATCTTAGTGTTCTCAGGGTACATGATGACAATATTTGAATATCAGGTGTGCTAATCATGTTACTCTGAATAGTTTTGGAAGTCATTGGAGTTTGTAGTGCTTGGTTGACTTTGTCTTTGTTCGTTTGTGTTGTTTAGCAGTCCTGGGGACTGAACCCAGCCAGGGCCTCATGCACTGAACCACAAAGGCTCTGTCACTGAACCACAGCCTCAGCTCTTGAAATTTGGAGTTTGCAAAGCAGGTGTTCTCTATCACAATATATTTTGTTTTATTTTGTTTTGATTTTTGAGACAGGGTTTCATACCGGCCAGGTTAGTCTTAAACTTCTAAGGTCGCCAAAGCTAACCTTGAACTTCCGATCTTCGTGTCTCTGTCTCTCAAGTGCTAAGATTATATGTATGGGCTACCACATCTGGCATAAGATTTTTTAAAATATTTATTTTATTATACATTTATGTGTGTGAGCCTGGGTGTGTATATGTGCATCATGTGCGTGGAAAAGCCCACAGAGGTGGCTGACCTGCTGGGCTTTGTTCCCATGGGTCACCTCCTCTCTGTGACCTCAGTCTCCTTACTTGTAGGAAGTGGGGAGCAGATAGTTTCCTACACCATCACCACCTCATCTGTGCAGTCCCCAGGGTTCAGGCATTTGAGCCGCATCCCTGGTCCCAGGAGTTACCCTAGGAGCCACCCCAGTGGAAGAGACGACCCTGGGAGGGAAAAGTTGTAGACTCAGCAGAGGTTCGGCGCAGCCTCTCCCGTCAGGGTGGGAAACGGAAGCCAGCTGTGTTTCCAGCAACCTGAGAGCTCTCTGAGTGATGACTACAGCTGGTTCTGCTCCCCGGGACCTGGAAACATCAGCAACACAGGGAGACACTGCCGCTATGTTGGCTGAAAGGTAGCACCTGGAGCCGAACGGGACAGGGAGCTGTGATTTTAAACACACGGCCAGTGGGGCTGGAGAAATGTCAAGGCTGCTAGGCCATCTTTGTGTCACCCTCATGGCAGCATAAGAATGTCACACAGGTAGGAAAGGCCTTCAGCGTGTGATCTGTGGATATGGGTTACCTGCAGGCTGTAGCTTCCCCACGGGACAGGAAGAACTGGGGACCGGAGGCCACAGGACGGAGACTATTCCTCAGGCTGCCTCTAAGGTGGGGTCCCCAGAAGGTAGAACTCCCATGGTGTAACTTCCAGGAACCATGGTGAACTAGGGGTGTGTGTTCCTGCATGGCCACACTACAGAGGCCCCTCAACCAGTCTGAGAGGGGTTGACCGGATTCGGTGCATCCTGGAGAAACTGAATTGACCCCCACACATACCCCCATCCTCTCCTGCTCTCCGGCCCTCCTGTGAGGCAGAAATTTGGTGAAGGCAGCAGAAGTGGTGGTGTCACCTTATGGTTTTGCTGGACTCTTCTTACCAGACTGTTCTGGGAGCTAAAGCAATGGCCTCACGGGGCCAGCAGGATCCTTTTCTCTGACTGGGTCAGGCCTGGCCCAGCTTGCTTCAACTCTACTCCTGTGTTTTCACAAACCCCAAACCTCCCCTGATCAGAAACCTCAGGAAATATGTCCCTTTGTCACATTGGCTGAGCTCCTACCTTCCCCCAACCCATTCCGCCTAGGCCCCCTGGGTGTCGGCACGGGTGTTTCCCTATGAGCCTCTGGTTCCTCATCTGAGTCCATCCTTCACAGAGGCCAAAAGGGGCAAAGCCCACACTCCTAACCGATGCACAGGGAAGACTCTCTAGAGAAGGCCATGGCAAAGGAAGGAGGGTAGAGAAAGAAGGGGCCATAGGAGAGCTGGCTTACATCTGGGCTCTGGCATGACAACCCCAAGCTGTCTGGTGGCTTCCTGTCATTCCTCTGAGAGCGACTCCAGGGAGCAGCTAAGGTAGCCAGACCCAGACTTGCCCTGAGGTTTCACTTGGCGACAGCTCGCCTTAGTGGCTACAGTCCTTGGGCCCCAGAGAGAGACAGGAGGGCAGAGGAGTGCCATAGGCAGCAATAAAAGTGTGAGTCTCCTGAGGTGGGGAAGGTTCTGTATGAGTCTCCAGCTGTCTTTCCCACCTTCAGAGTCTTGGCCCATTCCATGCTGCTAGGCTCAGCCCGAAGCAAACGTGGGGTGTCTCGTCTGCAGATAAAAGAACTATTTGTCTTGTTTGGCTTTATGCTGGCTGCTGGTGGCAACTGGTATCGAAGAGACAGAAGGACAGACAGACAGAATACTGAGAAAGGCACAGTAGTGGAAGTCCATGCAGAATGGGGTCTTGGGCCACAGATCCTAGGAGCAGGGTTCCGGGGGCTAGAGATTCAGCAAAGACCTCAGCTTCAGATGAGCCTAGAATGAACGGGCCCCAAATAGAAAGGGCAGAGAAAAAAAAAATCCAGGTAGATCCCAGGTACGGTGACACATTCCAGTAAACCCCAGCACTCAGAAGACTGGAGCAGGTGAATGGCAAGAAAAGGAGAATAGGAGCCGAGGGGAAGGGAAGGGAGGGGAGGGAAGGGGAGAAGGAGAAGGATGGATGTCACAAAAGCCTACAGCTGACATCAAATAGCTTCCCATGCTGAGGGCTGGTGTCCTGTGACTTTTCCTAGATAGACTTAGAAAGATATCTCTCTGTTCACTTGACATAGAAAGGGCACCAATGACCCAAAGAAGAATTCTGCCTGCATCCAGCTCGGTGAACTGATGGGTTTACTGGAGTTACAAGGATTGTGGGTGAATCACAACTGCACCACTGGGAAGCCCAGCCCAGTCCATTGTTTTTGCCTCATCCAGTGGCAGCTGGAGTCTCCTGACCCTCTGTGAGGAAATGGTGATCGGCCCCCTCTCCCCAAGGCCTTGTCCAGGTCAGCACAGCTGCTTTGCTTCCAAAGGCCCTGGTCGTGTTCAGTCCAGAGCAAACTTCTGCAGAACAGCTGACTCAGTGCCAGGAGCCAGGGGCCCCCTCCTTGTTCCACCTTTCCTGTAATTCTACAAAGGCTACCATCTCACTTCACTTTGAGAAAACCGAGGCTCATTACCTTAGATACCACTTTAGTATCCGTAAGTTGGGGTACCCTAACTACTGTAACAGAGTCCCCAGATCTCTGCAACCAAGCAGAAATGATTCCATATTCTCCCATAGTCCAGGCTGCATCCAAACAGCTACACAGCAACCCAGGATCCATGTCTCCTCTGGTGCTGTCATTTTTAGCCTGTGGCCTTTAAGGACCCAGCACAAGGGAAACTGAAGGGGATCATGTGTGGGAGACTTTCATCTGTCAGATAGAAGTGGCATGTATCTTGCCAGACTGTCTTTACCGGCTGACTCATCCCTAGATGAAGGCAACCCAGGGAAGGACCCCAACAATGCTAGGACCCGAGCTACTGCCTGCCCACACAGGAGGACTGGGCAGAGACTGCTAGGCTAGTGCCTGGGCTTTGTCATGTGGGCAGCAAGGAGCCACCAACTAACTGGCTGTAATCAGGGAAGTGCCCCAGGCAAGGCTGGGCTACAAGGAGATAAGGCCACAGAAGAGGAGGACAATGGGACAACACCCAGTCTGTTGCTGTGACTCCACTCTGAGTCCCTGCAGCCCCTCCAGGGTTCTCCTCCTCCATCCAGTCCATCCCCAGGGCTCCACCCTCACCTCTCTGCAGGTGAGGGGCACTAGGAAGGACCTCAGCCCGCTCAGGGGACAGCTGAGGGAGCTGCCAGCCCAAAGGACTGGTGGACCACTGTAATTCAATTGTCAGTGTCTGAAAGCCAAGTGGGGAGAGGACCCATAATGACATTTGCTCATGGCAGGCACAGAGGACATCACTGAAGCCTCGCAGGAGCAATTAGCCCAGGAAATGTGCCCTGCAGAGAAGTCATTGCCCAGCAGCCATCATCATCCCACAGCCAGCCTCCTCAAGGAAGGGTCCTGCAGACTGAGACCTGGTGGGGACAGAACCATTTGGGACATTGGCAGCTTCCTGGATCAGACATACACCCAGAAATTGGAGAATCCAGGCCCAGGAGCTCATGCATTGCTTTTGGAGTCCTGTCTAAGCGATTGGAACACTCATACATTAAGAATGCAAATGCGGAGGCTGAACAGGGATCTCAGCAGTAGAACATGTACTTAGCGCGCACAAGGCCCTGTCTGTATTCAACCCCTAGCACTCCCCACAGCAACAGAAATGTGGTGGTGGATGTTCCACAGCTCTGTGACAGCACCATGCACTGCATGGGCAGTGTGTGTGTGTGTGTGTGTGTGTGTGTGTCTGTGTGTGTGTCTGTGTATGTGGTGTGTCTGTATGTGTGGTGTGTCTGTATGTGTGGTGTGTCTGTGTGTGGTATGTCTGTGTGTGTGTGATGTGTCTTTGTGTGTGGTATGTCTTTGTGTGTGGTATGTCTGTGTGTGATGTGTCTGTGTGTGTGGTATGTGTGTGTATGTAGTATGTCTCCGTGTGATGTGTGTCTGTGTGTGTGCGTGTGTGGTGTGTCTGTGTGTTTGGTATATCTGTGTGTGTGGTGTGTATAGTGTGTGTGTGGTGTGTATAGTGTGTGTGTGGTGGGGGAGGTGTAGGTGTGTGTAGTGTGGGTGTGTGTAGTGTGTGGGGAGTGTGTATGAGATATTTGCGTGTGTACACACCTGTGCAGGCACTTGTAGAAGCCCAAGGTCAACCCTGGGTATGTTCCACCTTTTTTGAGGCAAGGTCTCCTACTGAACCTGAAGTTCACAGTTTCAACCACGCAAGCTGGCCAGCCAGTGAACTCCCAGAATGCACTAGTCCCCACCCCACCAATGCTGCATGACAGGCACACTCACAGCCACACCAGGCGTTTGTGCAGGTGCTTGGGATCCGAACTCGGGTCCTCACGCTTGCCTAGCAAGTACTGTTCCCACTGAGCCAGCGTCCCGGTTTATATACCCTAAGAGGTTAACTTCATGTTGTGTTCATTTACACCAATAGAAAACACCTTTCCTTATGGCTCACAGCCAATATCACAAATTGCCACAAATCAATAATGTGAAAACACATTTTTTTTTTACATGAGTTAAAGGCTTGGTCAGGTCCGAGCCCCAGAAAAGTACAAATTAAAGTCCACTGGATGGTTCTTGTTTTTTTAAAAATAAACAGAAAATAGCTTGCAACACCTGCTCACTTCTGCAGAGAATGTGGTGTTAGCACAGCTGCCCAGCCTTGTGACCCACATCTGTAATCCTAGCACTGCAGAGACTAAGGCAGGAGGAGTGCCATAAATCAGATCAGAAGCCAGCCTAGGCTTCTTAATAGGCCCCATCTCGGAAACCCAACAGGGCCTGGAGAGGTAGTTCAGTGGCTAAGAGCACTGACTGCTCTTACAGAGGACTCGAGTCCACTTTCCCAGCATCCACGTTGGGAGGCTCACGACCGTGTAGAACTCCAGTTCCGAAGGTCTGACACTTCTGGTCGCCATAGGCACTTGAATAAGAATGGGCTCATATATTTACATGTTTAGGGGGTGATACTATTTGAAAGGATTAGGAGGTGTGGCCTTGTTGAGGGAAATGAGTTACTAGGGGTTTCAAGAGCCCAACTCAGGCCAAATCTCTCTCTCTCTCTCTCTCTCTCTCTCTCTCTCTCTTTCTCTCTCTCTCGTTTCTGTATATCTCTCTCCCTCTCTCCCTGCTGCCTGCGGATCCAGGTGTGGCACCCTCAGCTACATCCCTGTGACCATGCTGTCTGCACTTCCACCATGCTTCCTGCCATGACAATTGTGAACTAAACCTCCAAAACTGTAAATGAGCCCCAGATAAATGGTTCCTTTTATAAGAGCTGCTGTGGTCATGGTCTTTTCATAGCAATCAAACACTGACTAAGATACACCCATAATTAAAAGCAAAATAAAATCTCTTAAAACTAAGTAAGTTTAAAAAGCAAATAAATAAAAAGTGTTGCTAGGGTTGGAATGGTAATGGTGATTATTTAAAAATTAAAAATAAAGTTAGGAGTGGTGATGACACATATAACCATAACATTGAGAGATGGAGGCAGAAAGTCAAGCCCTTCCTCAGCTACACAGTGAGTTAAAGACCACCCTGGGTTATATGAGATCATACCTAAATAAATAAAATTTAAAATAAAAGGGGAGTAAAACATGAATTAGTATTCCACTTTTTGGTGTTTACCCGTAAAACCAAAAGGAGGGCCAGCGACATGGCTCGCAGTAACAGCACTTGCTGCCAAGCCTGACATCCTGAGTCCCTGGGTCCAAAACTGCCACCACCAGCAGCCGACATTCTTTTTCAGTAACCTCCTCTCAGACAAAACCGGATCCTTAGCACGCAGTGGGAAGACTTTCCAGATAAGCCAGTTGAAGCAGAACTGAAGGTCGTTAGGAACAGAAAGGACGCTCGGTTAGAGAATAAAACGGAGCCAAGGGTGGGTTTGGGCTCAAAGAGTTACAGCCAAGTGTCTTAGCAGGTGCCATAGCAACCACTTGGGGTGGCTTTTGAGTTTCATCTTAAAAAGTTGCTAAGAGATTTGTTTTCTTCTGTTCCTCCTTTAAAAACTTATTTTTAAATTATATACATGTGTTGAGGTATGCGCACGGGAATCAGGTGCCCGTGGAGGCCAGAAGAGGGTGCAGGATCCCTGGGAGTTAGAGTTGTAGGTGCTGGGAGCTGCATTGCGGGCGCTGGGAACTGAACTCAGGTCCTTTGAAAAAGCATTATGTGCTGTTAGCTGCTGAACCACCTCTATAGTTCTCCTTTCCTTTGGATAAATGAGACTATAGAGTGTCTCAGATGCAATTACAGTCTGCTAATGTATAAGCAGGAACCACCAGGGTGTGTGGGGGGTAGAACTTGGTCTCTTACTGTAAATGCTCTATCTGTGTGTAGAAGGAGACTACTCATTCATTTCCTGGTCACCCAGACCCAAATAATCACACAGAAACTATATTAATTATAGCACTGCTTGACCAATAGCTTAGGTGTATTTCTAACTAGCTCTTGTATCTTAGATTAACCCATTTCTATTAATCTGTGTATCGCCACAAGGCTGTGGCTTACCAATAAGGTTCCCGTGTCTTTCTCCTTCGGCAGCTAAATGGTGTCTCCTTGACTCTTCCTGCTCTCTCTACGTATCTCTGTTCAGATTTCCCACCTGGCTTTATTCTGCCCTACCATAGGCCAAAGCAGCTTTTTAATTAACCAATGGTAATAAAACATATTCACAGCATACAGAGGGGAATTCCACATTGTCTGTGAGATTCCTGGAAAACGATAGTTTTCATCTAGGAACATCATGTGTGAGTCTTTGCTGTTTTCAATGTTATTATTGAAATACCTCTATATAAGCCCAGCGGTGGTAGCGCACGCCTTTAATCCTAGCATGTGAGAGGCAGAGGCAGGTGAATTCGAGCCAGTCTGGTCTACAGGGCAAGTGCCATGACAGGCTCCAAAGCTACACAGAGAAACTCTGACACAAAAAAGAAAAAGAGAAAGAAAGAGAGAGGGAGGGAGGAAGGAAGGAAGGAAGGAAGGAAGGGAGAGAAAAGGAAAAGAAAAGAAAGGAAGAAAAAGAGAAAAAGAAATCCCTCTATATAAAGGAAATTCAGTCTCCATGTCAGCCAATGCCATGAATTAAGCCTCAGCTGGAGAGAGACTTCAGTCAGATCTCAGACCCCGGGCTCTATCCCATAGCCCCATCATTCTCCCTATCTTTCTGTCTTGCCTTGCTGTCTTCACAGCAGCGTGATTCAAGGCAGCTGGGAGAATCAGTTCTCAGTCGGTAGACTGACGAGCAGGGAAACATGACATACAGGAAAACACTGTCCAGTCATTAACACAGAACACAGCATGGATGAGTCTTGAGGACACTGCCCCATAAAATAGGCGGGTTACAAGAAAACCAATACTGTCTGGTTCTACTTACATGGAGGTCCTGGCGGAGGTGGGAGGGAGCCAGTGTTTAAGGCTGAAGAGTCAGGATTTGCGAATGGAAAGGGGTTCTGAAGCCGGGCAGACAATGTCTGTGCATCAGTAGCATGTTCAGTGCCTGTTGAATATGTAAACCCTTTCAGAGAGAGGCAGGGCATGGCTCAACAGGTAAGGTGCCCGACAAGACAGTGTGAGAACCTACGTAATAGCTCCCGGCACAGCAGTGTGTGTCTGTGGTTGGTGGGGCAGATACAGACAGATACTTGGAGCTTAGTGAGACTAGTCATGCTGTTAACTCCGGGTTCAGTGGGAGATCAGGTCTCAAAAAGCAAGATGGAGAGCCATGGAGAAAGACATTTGATGTAGATCACTGGCCTCCATGTATATGAACACATACATACATGTGCATATGAGTACATGTGCACACAGAAATAGTTAAAATAATGTTATGTTATGTTATGTTTTACTGCAATGAAAACAATTGAAAAAATTTCTTACTCACCAACCCCACCCTCCCCAAAAAGACACAAGGTATCAAGCATACTTCAAACTAGGTAAGAACAAAAAGAACAGTACCACTAACACTGGTGAGGAGGAGGAGGAGCAGCTGAAAGCTTCACGCCTTCCCAGGGGAGGTGTGAACTGGGGAAATCATTTTAGAAAAGCAGAAATTTCTACTAAAACTAAACATCCACCTATTTTAACGACTGAGTGATTTCACCTCTTCGTATTTATCCTAAAGAACTAAGTATGTAAATCTCCAAACGACAAACAAAAAGATCGACTTTATTCATAGTTGCCCCAAACTAGAAGTAATACAAATGTCCATCAACAGGGGATGGATAAATTATGGAATATCTATACGATAAAATACCATTGAGCAATGAAACAATGAATTAATCTTCATATAATATAGGTAACTCATCCATTTACGATACTGAAAGAAAAGACGCCAGATTCAAAAGAGTATGTTTGGATTTTTTTTTTGTTTGTTTAAACAAAAGTTCTACAACAGGCAAGGGTAACCGGAGGGAGAGTAGTCAGAATGATGTTCCCTCTATTAAGGCCCAAAGTGACTTAAGAAAGAGTGTATTTGAGCTGAAGGTCTCAGGTGTCCACAATGGTGGGGAAGGCATGGTGTAGCAGCAGGGCTCAGAAAGAACAAGCTAAGAGTGAGCTATACACTCTCAATATCCAGCCTCACGGGCATATGTCCTCCAGCAAGGCCCATGCCCAAAAGTCCCATAACCTCACCAAAGCACCACCAGCTGGTGTCCGCAAGTTCATATGGATGAACCTATGGGGGACATTTCTCATTCAAACCACCGCAATGGGGGTTTGACCGAGAAGGGGAATTAGGGACTTTCTGGGTTTACTGTTGCTGCGAAGAGACACCATGACCGCAGCAACTCTTAAAAAGAAAACATTGGATCTCTCACTTACAGTCTCAGAGGTTCAGTCCATTATTTGCCATATAGAACATGGCAGCAGGCAGACGTGGTGCTGGAGCTGAGAGCGTTCATCATACAGGCAACAGGAAGTCAACTCACTGTCTCTCTGAGGAATCTTGAAGAAAAAAGACCTCAAAACTGGCCCCATTTCAAACCACCACACTGGGTAAGGACCCCTTGCACCTGTCTGCGGGGTGGTGGCCACACAGGTGAACAGTCTGAGTGTGAGCCTGGGTAAGCCTCAGTGGTCCCTCTGGGTGCAGGGTGGGGAACGGCTTGTGGGAGCTCAGTCAGATGAGGTATGTGTTAAAACTAACACATTCATCCAGCAAGCGTCCCTCATCTGACAGACTTGGCTCGTCAGTCTGAACCTCAAGAATGCAGTCAGTGTGGGGCTCTGGCAGGCAGGACTTTTGGGGGAGCAACTGCCCCCACCACTGCCCTGACACAGATGATGAGACCCAGGTCCCGGGCTCAATCCCAGCAGCTTGCTGTTCTCAGAAAGCCCTTTCCTGAGAAGCGATTCTGATGGCTGTGATTTCCACCTGAAGCATCTGCCACAGGCCTGCGGTGTGAACACTTGGTCCTCCGCTGTGGTACTCTTTTGAAGGCTATGGGTTCCTTAGCAAGTGGATCCTAGCTGACAGAAGTCACTAGGTGGGGCCCCTTGCTCCTAGTTCTCTCTGCTTCCTGGCCCACAACACACAAAAAAGCCTCTGCTTCATGCCCCTGCCTCCACTTGGTCACACCCTGGACCAAAGCAAACTATTCTAAGTTGTTTCTGTCAGGTATTTTGTTACAGTAAGATGTAAATCACAAATACGATGGCTCATTTCTATTGTCACCCTGACTGTGGCCAGCCAGGACAATGTACAGAGAGACACTGTCCCAATTAAAAGGGGGGGGGGGGAGGGAGGGAGAGGGAGAAAGAAAGAAAGAAAGAAAGAAAGAAAAAAAAAAGGAAAAAGAAAGCAAAATGAGAGTTCAACCCAGCATTCCCCTCTCTCTGGTTCCTGATATGCTAGCTCTAGGATTTGCTACTCTGTTTACCATGCCCTACCCCCACCATGACAGACTGAACCCTGGGAACCAGGCATCAGCACAAACCTTCCCTCCCTTAAGTTACTTCTGTCAGCTTTGGGCACTGCTATGTGAAAGTAACTCATAAAAAGATGCTGTGTCTCTTCAAGTCCTAGTGGGACCCAGGAAGGCAGAAGAGGGTACTTCTGAGACCACGGGGGTGAGTAAGGTCAGCCTTCTCAGAGGACCCAGGAAGGAAGCAAGCGCACAAGCTTGCCTGGTCCCAAGTACTTGGGCATTAGAATCAATAGTGGCAGGTTTGGGGGTATGGGAAGAACCTGAGGTTTTAATGTGTGTATTCCCCATCGCCAGAGATACAGGAGCTTCTAGAAAGGCCCTGGGGTGTGTGTGTGTCTGGAGAACCAGCTGCTTTCCTTGGGATGGGCAGAAAGACTTAGGAAGACAAGGGGTCATGGCTAACCAGAGCAGGCCAGGTCTCTACCCCATGACTGCCCAGTTTGGCCATTGGCCCTGATCATCTCCCATACCTGCAGCCTCTAGAGAGGGGTAGAACTCATTTCTGAGGCCAGCATCACTTCAGGCCCTAAGAAGGGTTGCAGCAAAGTACCAGCCCCACCCTGCCCAAGATTCCCAAGATCCCATCAATCCAAGTTCGCTGGGTTCTCAGTAGCAAATGGGGGGATGTGGGGGGGAGAGGGCAGAGAGTAGAAGGACCTGGTGTTTGTGGTCTCTACCCTCCCTGATGTCCCTGGCTTGGAAGAGACTTCTGTCCATGAGTGTTGGCTGTTAAAAATAGCTGGCCCCTTCATCATCCCGACAGCAGCACTCTGGGACAATGTGTTCCGAGGCCCAGGCTGTTCCCTGGGGACTGTGCAACAGGCAAGAAGAGCTAGGGACACTCTCAGCACCAAGGCAGGCATCCCACTCCACCAGGCTTCCCAGCCACACCTCCACACTCCTTCTCGCCCTTCCTGGGTGCTGTGTCAGGAGCCCTGGGTTTCTGGGGACAGCACTGCTGTGGCGTCTATGGGTCTTTCCTAGTGACCTGGAACTCAAGAAAAAAGACCTGAGGCCTCCTCCTCTTATTTCCCAAACTGGCCTGAACTGGAACCATAGAGACTTTACAAAGGGTCTCTCAGATGCAGTCAGGTTATGAGGCAGAGAGGGGTCGGGCTCAACTGGCCTGAACTGGAACCATAGAGACTTTACAAAGGGTCTCTCAGATGCAGTCAGGTTATGAGGCAGAGAGGGGTCGGGCTCAACTGGCCTGAACTGGAACCATAGAGACTTTACAAAGGGTCTCTCAGATGCAGTCAGGTTATGAGGCAGAGAGGGGTCGGGCTCAAGTCCTAGCACAGCCCTGACTCAGTGTGTGAGGAAGTGGCTTAACTTTCCTGTGCCCCGATTCCCTTACTGGTGGAACAGAGAGGTGTTCGAGACCCAGTGTGTAAGTTGTGTGAAGGCTAGACAGTTCCAAGTGCTTCTAAACACAGGGCCTGGTGCTGGATGAGCGGTCAGTAAACAGTGTTGTTATGACAACTGCACCATGGTTATGGACATTGGCGATGGGATGGAATTTCAAATCCTGCCTCCTCTATTGGCCGGCTGTGTGACTTTGAATGAGTTGTTTGACCTTTCTGATCCCTAATTTCCTAGCCTACAAAAAAATGGAACGATGCCACTTACCTCCTGGAGCTTTGGTGCCTCAGCTGGTGCCCTTAGGGAGCCGTCAGGGTTCCGGAAGTGTGCAGGGCCTGTTGGGACCAGACAGGGGTGTGCTAGAGGGGCAGTTCCTTGGGCCACACTTCTTCAGGCCTTCCTGGTCACATATGTACACGCATGTATGTACACATGTGTGCAGACACACACGTGCACACATCCCATGATGGTTGGAGGCCCTGCCATCCCCACTGCCCATCTTCATGTTACCCTCCTGTGCCCACGAGCGGGAAACAGAGGAAAGAGAACAAGAGAGAGTAGTTCAGAATCAGAGAGAGGGGAAAGAGGAGAAGGAAAGAGAGCAGAGGAAGGTGGGGGAAGGGGATCCGGACACAGTAAGAAAAGATAGACCGTGACCAAACATCCCTGGGAAATGAGGGAGCCGAGAATGACCTGTTCAAAAAACCAAATAGGAAGCCAGGTCTGCTGGGAAAACCTGAGAGGGTTCAGGGACAGGGATGGAGTCTGGGGAGCCAGAGGCAGCCTGACTCCCCTGCTAGCAGGGCTTTTATCTGAGGATGGGTAATGTGTCGTCATGACAACAGTTGTCACATGTAGGGTAATGGCTGGTGAATAACACAGGGAAAATGCAGCAGGAGTGGAGATCCCACAGCCCAGTGATGGGAGCTTGGGGACAGCCCCCTTTCCGCCCTGTCCCTTTTTCGACCTTGCCTCCACCTAGTCAGGACATCCCTTACCCCAGATTCCACCCCAGTGTTGCTCTTTTGAGCCGCAGACATAGCCTCGAGCTTTGTCCTCTCTCCACATCCTGCCTAAGGCTGGCCAGCGAGCCAGCCACAGCATGCAGACGTCTTAGCCACCAAGCATCTCAATATATCCCTTGCCGTGGCCCTCACGGTAGAGATACAGCAACCACCTTGTTTCCCAAATCCTAGTACACGAGTCAGAGAGGCTGGGTAGCTCCTCCGAGGTCACAAAGCAAGGCAGCTAAAAAAGAGCGCAGCTCTGATGTTCCCCTCAGTCCCAAGCTAGTGGTTTCCAGGGCTAAGGCTGCTAAGCCTGCTCCTGGGCAGCACTAGAGACAGGCTGGCCTTCAACTTCCCCCTCAATGCACCTACGGCAAAGACACAGAGATCACACTTGTGAGTAAAAAGGAAAAAGGCTGAGTTGTTTCACACACTGGCTATCCACAGCCACTGTACCGTTCTGTGCCTTGAGACCGTAACTTCTATTGCAACTCAACTGAATTGGGAGCATATAAGCAGAGTAATTGTGGGGCCAATGTTCTGCTCATTAGGTCTTTTGAGGGTTTGGGACCTTGGAGGTCAAGGTTAGGATTCCCAGTTTCCTTCCAGCCTGGGTAGCTCAAGGCCTGAGCTGTGGAATCCACAGATGCCCTTTTCGTCTCCATCCTTTGGGTTATTGGTTTCCCACACAAAAAAGCCTCCAGGACACTGGTATCAGGGTGGCCAGGTCAAAGGGTGGTGAGATGTCTAACTCCAAGGAGCGCTGAGGCCTTCAGGGCAGCGTGAATGCAGCAGGAAACAGCCATGGCCTCGGCAGGAGGTCATGGTCTGTGAGTGGATCCCAGTCTCTGGAAGAATGAGGTTCTGCAGGCCACGGGCCTGAACCCCATGCCTGGAACCCAGAGCTCTGCCTGACTGGCGTCAGGGTGACTGCCAGGGGAAGCTCTTCACACCCGGAGGCCCATCCCTAGAGAGCTTTCTTAAGGATTGGGGCCCAGACCCCTGTGACTCCCTAAAATTATCCTCAGAACCCGGGAAAGCTGCCAAGGGTGGGGTGGGGCCTAGTGGGAAGAGGAAAGAGCCTGGGCAGGGGCTTCCAAACACTCTAGGGAGAGAGAGAGAAAGAGAGAGAGAGAGAGAGAGAGAGAGAGAGAGACAGAGACAGACAGAGACAGACAGAGACAGAGAGACAGAGACAGAGACAGACAGAGAGAGGAAGACACAGAGACAGAGTGATTACTAAGCTGAAACTGTGTTTAGGAAGGCGGGGCTGCAGAAACACGAGGCTCCTAGGGAGTTTGTCAATAGCTGTTATTAAACATGAAAAAGAAAAGGAGAAGCCGGGCGGTGGTGGCGCACGCCTTTAATCCCAGCACTCGGGAGGCAGAGGCAGGCGGATCTCTGTGAGTTCGAGACCAGCCTGGTCTACAAGAGCTAGTTCCAGGACAGGCTCCAAAACCACAGAGAAACCCTGTCTCAAAAAACCAAAAAAAAAAAAAAAAAAAAAAAAAAAAAAAAAAAAAAAAAAAAAAAAAAAGAAAAGGAGAAAAGACAGGGAGCTGGCAACAAGCCTCTCAGCTTGTCCCATTCAGTCCTGGGCCCCTCATGCTCCCTGCAGCTGTGAGTGACAAGGAGAAGCCCTGCCCATCTCCAAAGGCTCTCTCTCACATCTCCAGACCAGCTCTGGTCACAGAACCGGAGACAGTGGGGACTGGGCTGTGGATGAAAGGACCTGCCCTCACTGCCATGATAAGCCATAACCTTCCTCCAGGGGGTCTCCACTCAGCAGAGGCTCTCTGAGGGCTGAGAGCAGAGGTCAGAAAGAGGGGGACATGGGGGAAGGAGGCTTCCCAGCCGCAGGTGGCCTCAGGCTAGGCTTGGGAGAGCTGAGGTCCTGAGGGAGCAGTGAGGGCAGCTGGAGTCTCCTGAGGTCTCCTGGGTAGTTAGGACAAGACTCTGGTGTACTTGTACCCAGCACGACCACTAGGCATCTTGCATTCCTGGCCCCTTCTCCCAGTGTCAGGGAGCCTGGTGGGCAGCAAAAAGAGGAAAGCATCATGGGCACTATGATGGCAGTCTGCTGGGCACCCACAGGTCAATGCCAACTGCCGCTGACCAGCCTGACCACTCCTCCAGGGTGCTGGGGGCAGAGGCACTGCCACTAATGGGATCAAGTCCATACAGAGTCAAGTCAAACCTGAGTGCATACAGCCTGAGCCAAGCTCCTGAACACCAACTCCCTCTATTCTGGGCATCTCCAGAAGGTGCCAAAGGACCAAAGGTATGGCCTTTGAACCAGATCCCTCTAGACTCCCCTGAAGGATTCTCCTCTCCTGCTATCTAAGGATATGCCCCAGAAGAGCCCCCCAGGGACAGTGTCTGTAGGCAGACTGACAACACCAAAGGTCCCACAAAGTCCAATGACTTGCACTAGGCCACAGAACAACAGCCTGAGAGATAGAAGAAGATAAACAAGTTTGCTGGCTGCCTTTGCAGAGACACTCCTCCCCTGTCTCCCTTTCCTGTCTGCCTCTGTAGTCCCATTCAATAGCCCCCTCCAATACATTCCTCCCCACTTCCTGGATACAGGAACCCCTGACATCCCAGCATAATTTTAGTCAGCAGCACTTGGTGCTGAGCTGCCCCTGGGCCTCACCCTGCCCTGTCTCCTGCTGCTAGGAGGGAGCTTATGATGTGAGCAAACCCACACTAAGCCAGAGCCTGGCTAGCATGCCCCCAGCTCCATTACCAAACCCTCCTGCCTCCAACACCATCTTCGAGCCGCTCTCCCTCCCGCCCTAAGCTCACATGGCCCACTGGGCCCTGCATCCCTCCAAATGTGCCCTCTGATCCTTCAGGGCTCCAGAGCATTGGCACCGGTGACAAACCCGTTCCCTTCACTGTTGGGGCACAAGGGGATGTTGGGATGCAAGGCTAGTATCAAGCTGAGTAAACTGGAGCCTTCAGGCTGGAAAGGACCCAGGTATCTGTGTGGATACAACTCCTGACTATTCAGACAGGCAAGAGGAGGACCCAAAGGGCAGAGGTCTCCAGTGAGCTTCTTCTAGCCCCACGCTGCGTGGTGTGCTGTGGCAGCATGAAGCTGCACTGCTCAGGGTCTTGGGTGCTCACCCTCTGAGTGACCCACTCAGCAAACACGACATCTGCTCTTGCTCAAGTTTATCTCTGGAGACTTGGACTATTCCCCATCCCTGGGAGGAAGTCGCACAAATACGGCTTCCTCCACCTCACCACACTTCCAGGGCTATTTTGGCACTGCACGAGATGTCAGGGACGTCCCTCACGCTGTCACACAGGATCTTGGGTACATGGTAAATAAAATGTACAAATACCTTGGAGGCACACTGATAAGGACACTAGATTTGGAGGATGAGACTTTCAGGGTTGGCCATAGCTAGGGAGAACCAGGTAGAGAAGGAAATCAGGAGCTAGGATTCCCCTTTTGAAACCCAGGGAGCAACCCTCACCTGGAAGCAGATGATCAGACTACCAGAGACGGACTCAACATGAGGCGTGGTGCCTGTGCAGCCATCCTTCCTCTGTGTCTAGCTTCCTGAGAGAATGGAATCCCTGAGGATCTCTCTTCCTCTCTCTAGCCCAGGTCTCGGGCTGCACACCCAAGAGCCTCACCCTCATTAGTGCCCACCATGCCACCTGCTCTGTCCTGGGATGCCTGCCACTCTGGGCCTCTGCCTCAGACCTCTCCTCTGCTTCCTCTGCTGGCTTTCTCACCATCTTGGTGGGGCTCCGGTAGACCCTTGCTGCTGCAGCAATATAGGGATCCTGAAAGCTCTCGGGCCAACCCTCTTCACTGCTCCAAATGGCTTATTCACACCACAATGAACAACCCTTTCCCCAATTCCCGTGGGATGAGGCTGGGATTCCTCACAGAACTCAGAACAAACCAGTTTTATCTTTCACTCCAACCATCACTTGCAAGAGGACTGCCTAGGTCTTCGTGCAATATTGACTGTGTTCACAGAAGGAGTTCTGGGATCTATTAGTGATGTTTGTCATGGGCCTGGCATAGGATAGGGTGTAGAGATGCTGGCATAGCACATTAGAATTTCCCTGAGAACCTTCAGGGAGGCTTTGGAGCCATGGAATCAAGTATTAGAGAAGACAGATAGAACAGATGGCATATTCAGGAAGGGTCATCTCCTAGGACAGGACACAGAACCCATCCTCCTTCCATCGGGTTACTGAGCAAAAGATTTTGTCAACTCAACTTGGATCTGGGGTTCCAGAGTAACGTGGTGATTCTGCCCTTTGTACCTTCATGCACTATAAGTACAGCCTATAGGTCTTTGCTATATAAATCTTAGCTTCCCTCGCCAACCTGAAGGTATCCAGGGTTATCCCATTTTAAAAGAGGGAACTGAGACTCAGAGAGGTTTAGTAATTTGCCTGAGGCTGCACAGATAGTAAGAGCCAAGTTGGTGGTCAAAGCCTGGTTTTCTGTCCATGTTGCCATCAGAGTAACCTCAACCACACCCCCTCTCTTCCAGTCTCATTAGGTCCAGCTGGTCTCTGCGGCCAGTCCTTGCCCTAGTCCTTCTCAAACTCTATGAATACAGTCCTTCTGCCTCCAGCTCAGCCACAACCAGATGAAGCACACAGCAGAATCTCCAGAGGAAAACTGTAGGAAATGCAAACCAAATAGAAAACAACATACAAACTCTACATCCAAGACTCGTCCCCAGAGTCCAGAGTCGCGAGCATAGGATTACTGCGCCAAGATGGCTCCAGTTTGCTGGAATGTTTCCAGGTTCCCTAACTCCTCACTGTATGCCTGCCCTGTGTCTCTCTGCCCTGGAGCTGAGAGGAGGGAGCTAAGCCCTGTGGCTAGGTTACCCACATGGCCTTGTTCTGTGGGCTCCTCTGTTGCCAAGGCTGGGGTGAACCCAGCCTATGCTCACCTGGTCATTCTAAGACGTGACCAGGAGTGCAGTTCTATCTTAAGTTTCCATCCTACAAGGTCTCAATTCTCTTCTTGTCTGCCCCTTCCCCTACCCACCTTGGTCTTGCTTTAGACAGAGTGTCAAGCCCAGACAGGTGGCCAGGCCCCCGTACCCAATTCTCCCCTCTCTCCCTTCCCTGTGGCTCCCGGGGCAGCCCCAGGATGTTATCTGAAGTATGTTCCAGTCTTTGGTCTTTTGTCAATCAAGAGAGAAGCCCAGAGAGGTGAAGAAATCTACCCCAAATCACCCAGCCACTTGGAGTCCTGCTTCTGGGCTTCACAAGGGCTTCTAAGACAGCTAAGGAGCCTTTCTGAAGCTGGTAGCCCCGCAACCCAAGGCCAGCAGAGGAAGAAGGGATCCAGCTGGAACAGGTGTGTCAAAGGCGACAAAGAACAACTCTAGGAGGGACCCAGCAAAGTCTGCATCCTATGACCATGTTGGGCCATCCCCCTCCACCCCTCTCCATCCCCCTTCCGCTCCCTCTGCCCCCTCCACTCCCCTACACCCTCTAACTCCCCACCCCTGTGCTGAGAGGAAGGCTGAGTTTAACCCTTGCCTCCCCTCCCCCCAACTGTCCAGGGAATCCAAGCTGCAGGCCCAGCCAGCCTCTCACGCTCCCTCCCTCACAGCTGCAGCTGGGATGGGCTGGGAAAGAGACACAGGGACACCTGGGTCCCCTTAGTCACAGCTCAGCCCTTTTCCCTCTTGAAGTGGCTTCAGGTCCCCTTGGGAGCTGGAGGGGGAGTGTCATTCCGTGAAACCCTGCTGCTTTGAGATTGAAGAGACCCACCCCTTATCACCAAAGGGGGTCTGCCTTCTTATCAGGGAAACCCAAGAACCCCCTAGCACCAAGACCTGGCCCCAGACCTCCCCTGCCTGTTTGTCCTGCTTTGGAGCCCAGAGCCCCAGAGGGAGGCTGAAAGGACAGAAATAGCCCCAACTTCCCAGGGAGAGTAGCACTCTTTTGGTCTCTATACTGTTCCGGTTCCCTCACAACTACCACGGATCCATGGAGCCTGCAGGGCCCCTGAAGAACCAGAACTATCCCTCTGGGTAAGGAAGAAGTCAGAGAGTCCAGAGGAGGCAGGAAGGCTGAGTGGAGGGTGCAATCCTCAAAGACAGAAGGGTCAGGACAAGAAGGAAGAGAACGGAGGGGGATGGGGACAGAGAAGCTAGAATCCAAGGGCCAGAGGGAAGACAGTGATGGGTCTCTCCCCTGGAAATCACTGCTAATCGATAGGTGGCCACAAGGCCAAGCCAAGGGCAGAAGCCTTTGGCCCAGAGCCTGGGCAGGGTGTGAGAGGATCAGAGCCCACAAGCTGGGGAGGGTGTGTGCTGACACCCAGCCGGCTCCTTCTAGTGCTGGCCTCCTGACAGCATCCTTCCCCAGACGGATGGAAGAAGGACGGATGCAGAGCACAAAGAATCCCAGAAGCTAATTTTAGCCTAGTGCGCCCCACCTCCCCTGCTGACAGTGAGCAGAGGCTGGAGGGTGGGAGTTCGCACCCCTGCCTGGGCTCCCGCTTTAATAGAAGTGCCACAGGCAGGGTCTACCCCCAAACCACAACCATGGATGTCAGACTGACCTTACAGCCCACCCAAGGACAGGCTCTGGGGGCTGCTGAGGATGGTGAGGCTGGGGTCATAGGTTGTGTGAGTCCCTGTCTCGACTCTGGTTGACATCAGCAAGTCCTTCTTCTACCTCAGTCAGCTCACCCACGACACAGGGATAATAATAACACCATCTCAGGCAAAGTGTGTTATGTCCCGGACCCCAACAGCTCAGAGCTGTCTTCATTTCTGTCACTACTGCGTACTTCAGAGGACGGCAAACAGATCTGTGGCTCAAGACTTGGCGCTCAGTATTTTTTTGATGGGGCACAAAAGCGAGGCAAACAGCCCGATCCTGCCAGAATCCAAGCCCTGAGAACAAATGATTAACACAACTGATTAATTTGAGGCATCACTATGACTGGCCTTCTAGGGAGTTTGGAGGAGGAGAGCAGAGAGGAAGCCACGGGCTGGAGAACTGGAGGACCAGAGGAGCAATCCTCCATGGGCAGGCAAAGACATGGAGGCTCAGAGAAGGATGACGCCTCTCTCAAAGAAGCCCAGCACTATGGCAGAGGTAGAAATCAAATCCTGGAAACACAAGCCCTACACCAGCCCTGCCTCCCACAGTGACCAGGTCCTGTGACCAGATTTCCTGGCCTCACTAGGGAAGCCAAAGGTTGTCCCGTACCAGCTCTAGCTGGGCAGAGACTCCTCCCAGTCAGCAGCTGCCCCACTTACAGGCTGGGCTGGTCCTCAGGTGACTCTCCGTGCACACACACACACACACACACACACACACACACACACACACACGCCTAATGGAGGCCATACAGGGCTTGGGGAGGGGCTTGGGCCTGATTACCCACAAGACCTTCCTTGTTTCCAGTGCCTTCTGTCCTGAGCAGGTAGTCGAGGTGCTCTAGATAGAAATTCTCAAGAACATGGACTGACTCTAAAGCCCTCCCGGGGGGTTCCTGTGTGCTAGAAATACATTCTCACAGAGTAGGAGCAGCTGAAAGGGAACCTGTTCCTTTAATTGTCTTCTGGGGTGGAGCCACCCCCTGATATAGAAAGGGTTCTTCTGAAGGTCCCTGTTCCTTGCTTACCTCTACCAGACAAACTACAGAGGCCCTTGCTGGCACTCGGGACATCACCCACGCCTCCACCTCATTTACAAGAGTTTCTCTCCCATATCTGCACCTCGTTCCCATCCTAGTAGCCCTCAGATGGGCCCAGAGAGCTCAGGAATGGGGTATAAAGGAAAAAGGAGAGAGATGAACAGCCAGGGCTAGAACTGACTCCACCCCAACCCCCCTCTTAGCTGTGTGGGCCTGGTGAGTCCTGAGAACTAAGGTAACAAAATGAGGTGGGCCGGGCTCAGACGGCAGGCTGCCAACAGACCTTTCCTGAACATGGGCCTATTACTCCTTGACTCTTCAAGTGTAGCAATTCCTTCACTAAGAAGTGGCAATCACTGGGCTTGCCCAGTGATTGAGAGCACTTATTCTTGCAAAGAACCCAGGTTTGATTCCTTACATCCACATAGCAACTAAAAATAAAATGAAATAAATCTGTAACTCCAGTTCCAGAGTGACAATGTTTTCTTCTGACCTCCGTGGGCACCAGGCATGTATGCAGTGCACAGACACGCATGCAGGCAAGACACCCATATACTTCTCTTTTTAAAGGAATTTTGGTATTCTGGGCAACCTGGATTCTGGATCCAGCTCTTGTCACCATATGTGTCTGTGTGATGCCACTTGAGGGAAGTGGTCTTCCTCTCTGGGCCCTCAGGACTAAAACAGAGCAGTTAGCCAGTGGTCAGAAGCAGAAAGCCTGAGGTATTTGGTGTCAGTGGCAGACATGAACAATCGATCCTAGCACTGCCGCCTACTGAATCCAACTAGCTCCCAGCCTCAGAATCTCCACACAGCTAACGCAAGAAAACTGTCACAAGAGAGAGTAAATTCTTCAGCCTGGATGTCATAGTTGTCTGGTTCCAGGTTTTAGCTGGGTGATCTTGGGTCTCAGTTTCCTCTTTTGTAAAATGACCACACTTAGCAAGAGCATGTGGGTTAAATGAGACAATAGAATTTAAATCAGCTTCCAGTAGAACTGTTGAGCTCTCTGCAGGAGGTACCTATGTGAGGTCCTGGATTCATTGGTGCTGGTTGCCTGCTGGGGAGGAGCTGAGAGCAGGGTGAGATAGCAGCAAGTTCCATGTACCCTGATGGCCCTGGGCACACTGGTGTTTCTGGTGATTGTCCCAAGCAAACGAATGGGCCCAAAGAAAGTCATGAAGATGGTGAAAGTGTAGATTCTGAGGCAATGTGGGAGTGGAGAATCCCTGGACCCTAGAGCACGGCTCCTCTCTCTGTCCTCCCCAACCTAGGATCTGCCAGGAGCCTTCCTCCTGCCCTTGACCTCCAGCCCCCAGCCTGCCGCCTCTTCCCTTGCTCACAGAACCTGGTAGAGCCCGCCTGGAGCCCCACAGGCTGCCTCTTCTGCCCTTTCTGAAGCACCAAGCACAGCCAGTTCCTTTTCTCACTCACAGGACATCATGGGGCTTCGTGCACTTCACAGGCCTCCCGGCTTGGAGAGCAGAGCGTTCCTTTGGGACAGAGCTGAAGCAAAGCCATTTCCTTCTGCTCACCTGGCCCTAGCCAAACGGCTGCTGTGTATATCGGCTTCTACGGTGGCCTGCTTGCCTCCGCCTCTGCTTGCAGCAGCACCTTGCTGCTCATGACCACACAGCAGAGGAGCTCAGAGCTGCCTCCCAGATGCCATCAACTCTGTATGTGGCCTTCCCCTGCTTCAGACATCTTCCTATCTTGTCTCTTGGTGCATTCCTGCTCCAAGACCCAACCCAGCCCAACTGCCCCCTCTTCAGGGGAGCTGCTCTTCTCCCCCTTTAAGGTCAGTCTGGCAGGTCAGTCTGTCTCATTGGCTGGTGCTGAGAAAGAATGCTATGAGGATGGAGAAGGCAGACAGGTGGGGCAGAGAGGAGAGCCAGCCCTGGGAGGGAGCCTGGGCTCGTCAGGCTGACACTCAAGGGAGGTCCCAGCAGCCCTTAGACACAGAACTCAACTTGCTTATTACAAAATAGCCTTTATTGATAAAATAGCTCAGAGTCTTAGAAATACCTGCATGTCAAAACAGGGAGGCTTGGGTCCCACAGCATACGCAGACTAGATCAGCCAGCAGATGGTTACAAGTCAGCCCCTCAGCTACACCCCATATCAATGTCCTGGCCTCACAACTGGACAGTTGTTCTCTCCAGTAGGGATTCTATTTGGTACCCACCATTGTCTCTACCAGAGAAAACTCCTTGAGTACCTTCCAAATCAGAGACATCTATCTTGGGCTAATAGGCTGTGTGGCTCAAACCACCCCTCCCTGAGGCTAAGAGTTCTATTGCCCAAAGCAGAAGCCAGGCTGCCCACGGAGGCAGAGCAGTCCCTTCCCTTGTAGATAGATGCCCAGTCACTCTGAAAAGACAGTCAGGAGGTAGTGGCACCCCAGGTCTTGCCCATTTCACTGTGAGGGTTCTAAACAGCCAGCAAGGCATCTTTCTGGGTTGGGGTGGAATTAGTTAGGCCTCCAAAGGCTCCACACGGGGTGGGCACACAGAGTCATCTGGACCCTGGAGCAGGTGGCTCTTCCAGAGTCAGCAGGGCCCTTGGCTGCCTGCTCTGGCCCCAGCACCCCACCTGAGGATCTCTCCTCAGACTGTTTCCTTGATGTGAATATTTTTAGCTTAGGGAAACGATTTGCCTGCTGGATGACAAAGGACTTATCCCCTAATGGGGTTGGGGCCAAGCCACTGCAGGCTCTGTTGGTGTTACAGGTAACAGATGGAGAAGCTGTCACCGGCATAATAACTCAAACCTTTTCGGGTACAAGAATGCGTTCTCAAAGAAATTCTGGAATCTGAAAGTGACTCGGGCACCTCAACCCACTTCCAGTTTGGGGCAGGAATGCACACACCCCAAGTGCAGAACAAAGGTCTACAGGAAGGCTCCTGGCGGTAAACACATAGAAGGGGATTTTTATATCACCGGATAATCACATTCGCTGGCTCTCTAGCTCTTTCCCCCATGGAGCTCAAAGCGCTCTGCAAAACCTTTCATCTCCCTGCTGCAAGTAGGCGGCAAGCAATTGTCGCCCTGCTCTTTGCAAGGGTGAATGCCAGCGATCGGAGCTCCTATTGAGGCCAGGCCAGGCTCCCAGACCTCCCCAATGAGACAGCCTCATGCCACTTGCCTCTCAGAGGGATGCTGGATGAGAAAGCCAATCCAAGGTTTTAGCCTTAAAGGAACCACAAATCTAAAAGAACAATACTAGCCCATAGCCCCTATCCCAGTAGCCAATGGGAATCCCAGGTGCTCTATGTCACCTTCATGTCATCCCCTTTCTCAGCAGCAAGTCCTCCTGGGAAATGTAGAAGACTGGCTTCCTGCTCTTTGAGAGGCATGGGGAAGAATCAAGGCTGGGGATGTAACTCAATTGGTTGACGGCTTGCCTAGCATGCTCAAAGCCCTGAATTAATTCCCCCAGCATCTCATAAACCAGACACCTGTAATCCTAGCACGAGGAAGGAGAGGGCAGGAGAATGGAATTTCAAGATCCTCCTCAGGCTACATTGCAAGTCAGGATGACCTGGGCTACATTCAAGACCCCCCTCTCAAAATATAAAACAAAACAAAACCCCCACATCCAAGAAAAACAAAACACCACAAGTGAGTGGCCTGCCAAGGCACAGGGTCTCCAAGAAAGGGAAGCCTGACCTGTTGGCTTACAGGTAGCTGGGGGCAGGGGTGGGGGGAGGTACTCCAATCCAGTCTGGCCTTGGCTACATTCCAGAAGATCCAAGCTACCCTTGCTCAGGGAAGTAGAGAAGAGCTACCCCACAGTACAGACAACAAGGGAAGGTTTCAAATGGGCCCCTGGGAACGGCACTTTTGTCCTTTCCCCTTTGGGGGGGTGGGGGTCTGAGGATGAGGTCTGCAGGTGGGCCCCAGGGAAATGGCCACATAGGTGGGGAGGACAACCATCAGGTGGTCCTGGCACCAACCCGGGCAGAGGCAGCGAGCTGGCAGGCTCACCAGGCAGTCTGGGTCCACTGCCGGCAAAGGATCCTTCGAAAGGCACGACGGAAGTCCTGGTTGAAGATGGTGTAGATAACAGGGTTCAGGGAGCTGTTGCAGTAGCCGATCCAGAAGAAGAACTGGAAGAGGCCATGCGGTACCTTGCAGCGCTGTGGGCAGATGGCCCCCAGGCTGTAGCTGAAGAAGAAGGGAAACCAGCAGACAACAAAAACGCCAATGACCACTGCCAGCACAAAGGTGAACCTCTTCTCCCGGCTCAGCTGTGCCCGGCGTCGCCACCACTGCCCACTGGCAGCACCCACAGTCCTGCCCAGAAGCACCTGGCCACGGAGTGTGGCCAATACCCGGGAAGCCTGAGGCTGCTGCAAGGGTGGGCTGCATACCGAGGCAGGAGATGCTGGCAGTGTTTGGGGTTCGCACTCTTCCACCTCCTCTTCATCCTCCTCTTCAACTGCCTCCTCTGCCGTTGCCCCACCAATGCCCTCCTTCTGACCCTGGCCTGATCTGGGAAGGGCAGACCAGCTGGGTGGCAAAGACCTGGACTCAGGATCTTCAGGGGTCTCCCCCTCCTCCTCCCTTGGAGGTTTGGGGTGTCCATTGGCCTCACCCACAGAAGACAGAGGAGAGGCTAGGGTTGGCACCTTAGCTGAGGTTGGAGCTCCCCCAGCGACAGGATGGGGCTGTTTGGACTCCCCCTCCCCAGAGCCCCTCTTGGCCCTGAGACCTCGGCAGTGGCTGCGTTTGGCAATTACATAGATTCGCAGGTAGACGAGGATCATGATGAGGCAGGGAGCAAAGAACGATCCGATGCTGGAAGCCAAGATGTACCAGGCCTCTTGGTTGAGCTCACACTGGGGGAGTCCGTGAGGCTCCGGGCGCTGATCGCCCTTGTAGATGAGGGGCGGCAGAGAAATGACGGCTGCAATGAGCCACACCGTGAGGATGATGCATTTGATGCGGCGCGGGGTGCGCTTGGAGTTGTACTCCAGTGCTCGGCTCACTGCCCAGTATCGGTCCAGACTGATGGCACACAGGTGCACGATGGAGGAGGTACAGAAGAGCACATCCAGCGCCAGGTAGACCTCGCACCATGTGCGCCAGAAGTACCAGTAGCCTAGCAGCTCGTTGGCCAGAGAGAAAGGGATGATAAGGGTGGCCACTAGGATGTCCGCGGCTGCCAATGACACCAGAAACAGGTTTTGTGGTGCACGGAGTGAGCGGCTGGTCAACACAGCCAGAATGACCAGTGCGTTGCCGAAAATGGTGAACAGGATGAGGAAGGTGATGGCTGACGCGATGGCGGCGGTGGCTTGCACCGAGTAGGGCTCTTGGTGGTCCATGGCGAGGCCGGACACGTCCAGAGGGATCGCTGCTGGCCAAACCCACGGTCCCCAGGAGACAGCGCCACTCTGGCTCCGCTACAGGAGGGGGTTGTCCCCCCGGCAGTGCGGATGGCTCTGGAGCCCCATAACCTGACCGAAAGGGGCCTAGGAGGTCCGGAGACATCCAGGACCAGCCATCTATCTCCTACATCCTCTTCCACCGATGCCCGGCGTCCCTGCAATCCGCCCCAGAGAAGTTTTCCAAGTTGTCCCACTACGGTCCCGGGACCGGAGGAAAGTCGCGCCTTCGCGCGGTACAACTGCAGGACGCACAGAGCCGACTATGGAAGCGCAGCCGGTGCTCGGAAAAGGCGCTCTGTCTCCCGGTGCCGCGCCTGCAGTCAGCCCGCCGCGCAGGGGCGTGGGGAGGAGAGCCAGCACGGCGGGGAGGAGGGAGGAGACTGGGGGCGGGAGCTGGAGGAGGGAAGAAGGCGGGGCGGGAGATCCGACGGAGGGTGGATGGAAGGTGCGCTTTGTGGAGAAGTGGCCCTGCGACACTCACCCTTTACTCACCCGGTCCCCAACTCCTGTCTCCTCTCCACCGCCGCAGGCCAAGTCCGGAAGCCAGGTGTTTGGGGTCTTGGAGGTTCTGGGAAGGATACTTATAGAAGAGGATCGGTGCATGCTGGGAGCTGAGACCTTGGTCAGTCCCAAGAGTCCATTTGCCTTCTGTCTGCGTGTCTGGTACAGAGCACCCAGATCGGTGGTGGTAGGCGAGAGCGCTCATGTCGCCTGCAGCAGCTCAACAGCTCAGAGAAGCGTGCAAGGGAGTGTTGGTGTACTCAGGCATAATAAGTCACATCTCCATTTAGCAACTGAGCCACATCCCAGCAATTGAGAACCTTAGGAGCCGGACCGGAGCGAGGAGAGAGTTCCGAACTCCCTTTTCCAATGCTTCCCCACTCAGAGGCCGCTCGGTCGGACTGGCGAGGTGCAAGGAGTGCGTCTCTGTGTTGCGAGCGCCCTCTGCTGCTGTCTGAGTGCAGAGACTAGGGACAGGCGTCCTCCCAGGTCCCAGAGACACTAAAAAAGCTAACTCCTTGTGGGAAGTGATGGGTGGACTGCAACCGCCATTACTGCCTCAGTTTCCCCCAACTAAAGACAAAGGAACTAAAGGGGATCTGGAGAGATGGCTCAGTGGTTAAGATTGCCTCTTGCAAAGAACTTGAGTTCGGTTCCAGCAACCACAAAAGGCTCAAAACTGACTTCAGCTCCAAGGGATTACATGCCTCTGGCCCCCACCAGTACCTGCACTCACGTTGCACATACCCACACAGAGACCCACACTTTAAAATAAATCTTAAACAGGGAAAGCGGTAGAGGCAGGCGTTGGTGGTGCAGGCAGAGGCAGGAGTTCAAGGCCAGCTGGTCTACAGGGTGAGTTCCAGGACAGCTAGGGCTACACAGGGAAACCATGTATGAAAAAAAAAAGAGGGAAAACGTCTTAGACTCAAAGAAAAGGTGTAGGTTTGGAGAGGAGTCTCTTGACCAATGGAAGATGAGGAGACTTAGGGATAAGACCTTTCCTCTCCAAAACTCAGAAAAAGCTGATGCTGGTGGCTATGATGTAGGAAGGAACTAGCCTTGACTGCTCCAGACACTCGTGCAGCCTCTCTAGAGTGACAGTGGGAAGAGAACTAGGGTAAGAAAAAACTCTGAGGGCTAGCGACAGAGAGTTAATTCAGCACTTGTTACTCTTGCAGAGGGCAGCTTTTAGCTCCAAGCACGTCAGCTCATAACTGCCGGTAGTTCTAGATCCAGGGTATCAGACAGCCTCACCTGACCTGCGTACATGCACAGGCACACACACGATGCATATAAATACACGCAGGCAAAAACACTCAAACACATAAGAATTAAAAAAAAAAAAGACCAACTTTGAACTAGGTCCTCCCCAGCCCCTAGCCTCAAGGGGGTTTCTCCAAGGCCTTGTAATTCCCTTGTGTGGAAAGAGCAGCCAGGCTTTGTATTTACAGCTCTCCATCCTGAAGGGCACTATATGAATGTATATAAATCAATCCCTGAAAGTGGAGTCTGTAAGGCTACCAAGTAACAAGCCATGCTGGGCACTTCCTGACCAGTCAGGCTTCAGCCCAAGATGGCCACAACCAGGGAAAGATGCTCTCCCACCCTGCAGCTAGGACGACAGTAGGAGCTTGTCCCCTCACCAGGGAGTTCCCCAGGCTACATGCCACCAATCCTTTCCAGGGCTTTGTTCAGTCAGAGACCCGCTCTTCCTCGGCCCAGCTCACTCTTCAAACTCTGTGTATACTTTCTTTTTTTTTTTTTTGGTTTTTTGAGACAGGGTTTCTCTGTGGCTTTGGAGCCTGTCCTGGAACTAGCTCTTGTAGACCAGGCTGGTCTCGAACTCACAGAGATCCGCCTGCCTCTGCCTCCCAAGTGCTGGGATTAAAGGCATGCCCCACCACCGCCCGGCTCTGTGTATACTTTCACACTCAGCTGTGGTCCAAGAATTTGTGGAATCATACCCCCACCTCCATCAAATAGGCCACTCCTCCTTATTGCTGATACTGGCCATGGCTGTGGGTTGGTGAGGGATGGAGGAAGCCCTGTTGGTGCATAGCAGACACATAAATACGCTCAGGCCTACGGTGCCCCAGAGTGATAGTCTTGGAAGGACAGATTATAGGGGAAAGGGAAAAGGTGATTTTGCATGTAAGTGACATCTTTCTTCAAAGAATGGCCAGATGACTGTACCCAGCTGGCCATGGGAATCTAGGTAGATGGCCAAGTCCCTTTGCTTCCAACCTATTTCCCACAGAGCACCAAGAGTGACTTCTTAAGCCTTAAGTTACATTTTGTTACTCCAGGCTGTTCTTAAAACACGGACCCTGTCTCTGTCTCGTCTATCCCTGCCTGCCTGCCTCACCCTACTTGATATGCTCTCTTCTTCCTGCCCCAAGACCTTTGCACCGGTGGCTCTACTCTAGTTTTTCCATGGGTAACCACAGGCCTGTGCATCCATTCTTATAGGGGCTCATCCCAACCAGCATCCTGCAAGTGTTCCCCAATCCCTGTCATTGATCAGTTCGAGATGCCTACCTATAGGCAAGTTATTATCCACCCTTCTCCCTACCTTGTTCACCAGGGTATCCCTGATGCCCATAACAGAGCCTGTCTGGCACCTAATGGGCATTCTAAGTGACTGTTGGATAAATGAATCCAGTGGTGAGCAGTGCTGCATAGCTGTGTTACTGTGGGGCGTGGCTAACTACTCTGGTTAGCCTCCAGGCTGATGAGCTTCAAGGCCTGGACCAAGGCACTCTGCAAAATAAAAGTGGACCATCCCATTGCTCAGAGCTGGCATGGAGACCGGACTGTCATGGGGACATGCGGCTTCCTGTAGGGAGAATGCAAGAGGACAACTTTGTCCCTGGCCAGCCCCCAAATAGAAGAGCCACCAGTTTCACTCAACCCAATCTTCTAGAGCTGGATTTGGAGATCAAGAGCTACAACTCAGAAAGGCTCGTGATAGCCTTGGGTGGGGTCTCAGAGTCTAGAGTAGATCCTCTGGTCTGGCGGGGCCCCTGGGAACCCTAGCCCAGTGCCATATGCCTGGTTTGGACCCTCAGATGTCTCAAAGCAGCCTTATTTTTGATGCTTCTGTCTGTCATTTCCTACCGGGGCTATTCTATCGGCCCTTCTAATGAACACTGCCAAGGCCCCAATTTACTAACATCAAAGCCAGACACCAACCACCACCTTCTATATCCAAGATCAAGAAAAAGGACAGCATCCCCTGGCATGATCCTGTCCTGGCTGATACCCAGTACTGGTCCTCTGACTCAACCTCAGGAACCAAACTCTGTTCTGAAGCCTAAGCTAGACAGAGGACACAGGCTACAGAGCCCTCATGGCCCCCGAGGCAAGCTCAGCACGTGACTTCTCTAGGAAGATGGCAAAGGCCCACCCTCAGGATACCAAACTGCTTTGTCTCTTCTACCTGTCACCTTGAGCTAGTCCACATGCTTCCAGAAGCCTGATCCTCGAGAGTGAGGTGTGTGACTTCCTGGAAGCTCTCTCATGGGCATTTGAGTGAAAGACTCTTAGGATTTTTTATTGTTTTTTGGCAGCGGGGGGGGGGGGGCAGTTCCAGACAGTGTTTCTCTGTGTAGCCCTGGCCATCTTGGAACTAAGTAGACCAGGCTGGCCTTGAACTCAGAGCCACCTGACTCTGCCTCTGGAGTGCTGGGATTAAAGGTGTGGGCCATCACCGCCCAGCTAAAGACCCTTGTACACAATCAGCAAAACACATTGCATGAAGCAAACACCCGACTTTATTTCTGCCTTCTCCCATGTGGATGGAGGCTCTCTTCCCCACTAGTTCAGAGTTCTAGTTCTCCTCCCATCCCAAGCAGGGCTTCCCTGAACTCCCAACAGACTCCTGGAGAATGAAGGGCTCCTGGCCCAGACCCTAGTACCTGCACACTTTCTTTGTCCCCAGAAGAAACCTCATGGGAGACCAAGAAGGAGGGGGGCATGACTGAAGGACAAGTGGTGTGACATCCCGCCCCAGAGTTTCCTACTGAGCACCCTGTGGGCAAGGCAGCAAAAACAGTGATCTGATGTGGGATTAAGGTTCAAGTCTGCTGTCCAGAGACTGGCATTCTTGCCAAGGCTTCCAACATGCAGATCTGGTAAGGAGTCCCCTCTTGCTGGTCCAGTTTAGCAGGAGAACAAACTGGACACTGCGCCCTGGAGACCAGGGTTGAATCCCAGGGCTTCAGAGCATCCTTAGAGCCAAGCATAATGGACAGGAGGATATTCATGGTCCCCATCACAGGGCTTCCCACTGAGACCATGCCCAAGGCAACACTTGAGTCCATGCTGGGGGCTAATCCTCAGCTGTAGAATTCCCAGAGGCCCTCCAGGAGCTGGAATCTTGCTCATGCCCACCACTCCCTGAATCCTGTATCCATGCCCAGCATCTTCCAGGACTAGGGCTCAAGTCAAGAACAGACAGACTTTGGGGGCCTCTCTATCCCTAGGAACTCTGCAGGGGTGAGGGGATGTGCTAGAGAAAGAGACCAAGGGGGTGGCCTGGGCCTCCAAGAGTGGCCAGTGCAGGGGATAGAAGACAGGGGTGATGCCCAGAGGGGCCAGGAACTAGAAGACCTAGCTTCTCTGGGCAGAGTATATCCTCCCCTCTTGCTGGCAGAAGTCAAAGGGTTCAGTCTCTGGGCACCTCTCTAATGTGACTTCCAGGTGCATAACCTCCTGGAAGCTGAGCTAGACTCTCCAAGGCATCTTGAATAGGTGCTGGCTTATCTCTGGCTTCTGGAAATGGAGCAGGAGGTACAACGGGCTCTTGGGCTGCCTGAAACTGCTCTAGAGAGATGCCATCTGCATCTGCTCCGGGCCCTGACCTTGGAGAAGCAGCTTGCATCTGAGGTGGTCTTGCCAAGGCCTCCATACTGAACTTGCTCTGAGCAGGATGATCCCACCTTTCCTGGCTGTCTACGATCTCTGGAAAAATACCCTGGCCTCTGGTCCTGGAGCAACTGGGGTCAGAGCTTCTAGATTCTTCCGCCAGTGCCTCCAGAAGTCTCTGTAGATATGATAGGAAGGAAGGAGGGAGGTTTCTTCCATCACTGTCATCACTGTGGGCCTCGAACCCTGGAGCAGGAGAGAGCAGAAGTTAGGTCCCAGAATCACAGAAAGGGCATAGAGCATGGCCACAAGAATTAATGCCAATTTTGGCTTCATGTAAGGTGGTAATAGAGCCAGACTCAGTGAGGTGACAGCCTATTAGATCTCTGCTAAGGCACGAACTCTTTCATTCCTACCACACAGCAGGACAACTGTTGGGTGTGATAGTCTATGGCTGAAACAGGACCATGAGTCTGTGGTAAGCCTGGGTTACACAGAAAGACCTTGTCTTGGAAACAAATGGAAAAAGCCAGAATGGTGGAAGTGTGCCACCCCCTCCTCACTTGGCCCCTCGGTCACCACTAAAAGATGCTGCTGGCCTCCTACGCGCACACCTCAGCAGCCCAGCTGGGTTGCTCTGTTAAACCAACCGATCCAAGCACTACAGCCTTCTCCTACCAGATCCTTCTTTGGGCCACTCTACACCCACCTCCCATCCCACTTCTTAGACATCCTCCAGAACCGCTCCTGTTCAAACCAAGGGAGGCCCTCAGAAGCTCCCGCGTGGTCTCAGGTCTGTGCGCCACCAGGAGCGAGCCTCTTTGCTTCCTCTTTGCTGCCACACCCAGGCCATGACTGACAACGCTTTGTGGGAAACACTTGAGCTTCATGGCCCAGGTTATCTGCTCTGGTGGACCCCACTGCTCCCTCTTGGTCCCATCTTTCCTGCTCACATGCCCTGATCTCACATTCCTCCATCAGTGTACCGCAACCAATTCAGGCTGACTCCTTTGACCAGTGACCCTCATCCTGCCTGGTTCTGAACACATCAGCATCAGAAACCACAAGAACTGAAGCCTCTATTTCTAGTAACTTACCTTCAAGTAGCTGGTACCCTCTGCGAGCTTGGTTGCCTACCTCAACTTATCCTTTTGGACACATCCCCAGCCAACTCCCCGCTGTCACAAGTCCCTGCCCCAGTCCAGAACCTTCCTTTGTCCTGCCATCTCTACCAGGTTCAAGGACCTTGTGCTTCACGTCCCTCCCAGGGTTCTGCCAGCAGCCTCACCTCACTGAGGAGCCAAGGCTACACACGGTGTCTCCAGATCTGTATGGACTCAGGTCCACTCCTGTTGTCTTCCTTCCTGTTGTGTTGTGTCCAAATAAGTGTCTGACCCCCCTCCCTCCAAGAGCAGACCCTCCCTAGAGTTCTGGCTGAGGTTCTTTTCTCCTTCAGCATCTACCCCTTCATATACATACCGCGTATGCCATCATTTCAACACCCAAACATGCCAATCTGCCCACCATAGTGTTCAACCTTTCCTTGGGTCAGTCCCTCCTCACCATGTCCCAGCTCTCTGCTCTTTGTGATAGAGCTCCAGACTGACCTGCAATCCCCATGCCACGGTATCTCATTCTAGTTTTAACAAAAATTATGTAATATTTGATGTATTAGAAGTATACATATATAGTGTGTGTGTGTGTGTGTGTGTGTGTGTGTGCGTGCGTATATATCAGGGAAAATGCTATTAAGAATGATACTAAAGTTGGACATGGTGGTGCTTGCTTTTAATCTTAGCACAGGCAGGCTGACCTCTTGAGTGTTGAGGTCAGTCTGATCTATATATTGAGTTCCAGACTGGCCACTACTGCATAGTGAGACTCTGTCTCAAAATAAAAGTGAAGAAGGAGGCTGCTGTCTAAAAAGCAAAAATCTGAGCACCCAGAATGTGAGGAAATATTTCCAAATGATATAACAAAGAGATAGCATTAAGAATATTTTTTTAGGGGCTGGAGAGATGGCTCAGTGGTTAAGACTACTCTTCTAGAGGTCCTGAGTTCAATTCCCAGCAACCACATGGTGGCTCACAACCACCTATAATGAGATCTGGTGCCCTCTTCTGGCCTACAGGCAGGATACTATATAAATAAATAAATCCTTTAAAAAAAAAAAGAATATTTTTAAAAACTAGGTGGTGGTGGTGAATGCCTTTTATCCCAGCACTCAGGAGGCAGAAGCGGGCGGATCTCTGAGTTTAAAGCCAGCCTGGTCTACAGAGAGAGTTCCAGGATAGCCAGGATAACAGAAACCTTGTCTCAAAAAAACCAACAAAAAACAAAACAAAACAAAAAGGGTAATTTTTTAAGTCTTATAATTCAGCGAGGAAAACCCATTCCAATTGAAACTGAGGTTAAGAATCTATATAGACACAAAACCAAAAAGGTATACAGAGGACCCACCGTCTCATAGAGGCTAGATATGGTTAGCCATTAGAAAAATGCAAATCAGAACGATGAGATATTTCCATATATACAGAGGACCAGCCATCCCATCGAGGCTGGATATAGTTAGCCATTAGAGAAATGCAAATCAGAACTATAAAATACTTCCATACCCACTGGGATGCTCAAAATCAAAAGCATAGACTATGTGCTTGGCAACTGTGCAGGAAAATTGGTAGCCACCTGCATAGCTAAATGGAGTTTTTTAAGTGGCTCAATTGTTTTGGAAGACAGCCGAGTATGGCGTTACCATGGGAGCCAGCGACTTTGTGCCTAGGGCAGACACCGACCGACAGACGTATTCATAGTAGCGCCAAAGCAGAAACAACTCAAAATGCTCATCGAGTGATGAATAAATATGTCAGTTAGCAGAAAAGAAAAGAAGTTATAAGGTACTATAGCAAAGATGAACCGCAAAGGTCATGCTAAGGGCAGTAAGCCAGACACAAAAGGCACTTGGCTCCATTTATATGAAATGTCTAGACAAGGTAAATCCGTAGAGGCAGAAGGTGGATTAGTGATTAATTGGGGCTGATAGGGAAAGAGGATGGGACTCAGATGTAAGGTGACCTAAAAATAAAATCTGGGTCACAGGCATGCACAGCAGTTTCACAGGGTGTCACACTGTCTTCCTAAAGGGTCTCCATGATTTGTGGCCCTGTCAGTAGGATACAAAAATCACCCTTTGCCCTGTACCCTTTAGCAATATTTGATATTATCACGGAGGCTGTGAACTGCAAATTTAGGGAGAGGGAAAGATGTTGGTTTCTTCTGGGAGGCCTGCTAACCACCTCACACACTTTTCTATCTGGTAGTTTGACTTTCTGTTTATAGCTCTTTCTGAGTTCAGAACAATACTAGCTATGTTCGGAAGCATCTCTGCTTTATAACTTCTGTTTAAATTTGCTTGTGGTGTCTCTTGATGTTTTTGAACCCATTAATCTTTGTAGTATTAGGGTTATTTGCGAAGAAACCCTTCCCCATCCCAATGTGTCTTGCTAAACTTTGTAAAGTTTCTCTGTGCACACACAAGTCTTTTGTACCCTTATGGTATGTAATGGTCAATACTTAGATCCCTTGTCGTCTCAGAACCATCTAGTGCAGTGGCTTTCAACTTTCCTAATGCTGTGACCCTTTAATATAGTCCCTGTGTTGTGGTGACCAACCATAAAATTACTTCATTGCCACTTTATTAACTGTAATTTTGCTACTGTTATGAATCGTAATGCAAATATCTGAAAGGGTCATTCAACCCCAAGGGGGTCACAACCCATAGGCTGAGAACCACTAGCCATCCTTTCTTTCCTAATCAAGCCCCCCACACACACCTTTTGAGGGTTCACATTGGACTTTTTTGTTTTTGAGGCAGGGTCTCACTATGTATTGCTGACTGTCCTGGAACTCACTATGTCGACCAGACTGGTCTCCGGCTCACGGAGATCCACACCTGCCTCTGCCTCTGCCTCTCCAGTGCTGGGATTGGATCAAAGGCGTGCAGCATCATGCCCACTAGGTTTCACATTTGAATAGGATCCATTTCAGAACTTTGCACTCTGTCCCCACAGACACGCACACATCTCTGCACCCATCCCATGCACCTACACAGGCTACTTTACACACCCAATATTCAGAGTGCATACAGTTGTTTATGTGTTTGTGTACAGTTTTTGCTTCTTTTCTAAACTAATCTATGGTTAGTGAGGTCACGGTGACCGACCCACCTCTCCTTATAGCCTCACCATCTCTTTATCCCCACCCTTCTGCACCATCCCTACATCAAGTCCCTCTCCCTGTCTCTTACCTCTCCTGTGGGAGTCAGGGACACTTGGGCTGCAGTTGTATAGCCTACGGACCCGGGTGATATCCGAGGCGCTCAGGTTCCATCGCTGGCCAATGTGGACGCTGGTGGTCCAGAGGGGTGTGATGGTGGGCTGCCCACGCCAGCTGAAGGCAAACCTGGAACCCAGGGGTGGGGCCTATGTCAGGATCGCAGTAGTCGGGGCTAGGAGGGAGGTGGGTTAGGGGAAAGAGGGATGGGGAGGGGGACAGGGAAAGAGGGGGAAACGGAGGGGGCTCACCTCCCATAATGCATCACTGATGAGTAGTCGTAGGGTGCTAGCATGTTGCTACTCCGAGACTTGATGAAGTTGATTTCAAAGCCTTAAAGCACAGACACACACACCTTTGTAGGTGTGTAAAAGACAGACAGGCAGTGCACAACTCTGGGAAGTAACAACCCACCTAAGTGAAGAGTCTGACTACCCCAACAGAGCCTTCTCTTTCTGGGCTGGTCCCTGCTTTCAGAGAGTCTTTGCTACCCTACTCTCCTGGACCCTGGAAGAAATCCAGACCTATACCAGGTGCTGTGGAAGCAGGGGCCGCCTGTGGCCAGGCAACCAGGACCTCCTTCAAACCTCAGCTCTCTCCAGCTGTCCCTCCTTCACAGTTCACTTTGCATGACTCGAATCTTTGCAAACCTGAAGCACCCACAAAGCTACGGCTGCTGTGCCTTAGACACTGGTACCCTGCCTACTCCTTCAGCTAGCTTCAAAGACACGCTGTCCTCTCCATTCAGGATTGTGGTGCCCCAGCCCTCAGTAGCCAGACCACCTTCATCTTCCCATCTCAGACCATCAAGCTGCTGACGTGGCACCTAGCAGTCCAGTCATCTTGGTTGGCCAGAATGCCCGCTGCCCTCCTCCAGGCCAGCGAGGAAGGAAGGTTGCTGACCACTCCTGAAAGGACCTCCAGTTCCTTGCACCTTTGTTCCCAACCCCTCTCCCCAATCCCCGCAGGCCGTGTCCAAACTCTCTTCTTCCCTAAGGTCACCAGCAGCCTCCTTATCCTAATCAGAGCCCCAAAGAATGCCAATTTCTTCTCTTCAAAGAACCTTTATTAGTAAACATAATTTTGAATAGAAATATATTCCTCTAACTCAAAAACCAAGTATCTACCTAAGTATCGTAGTGCACATCTTTAATCCCATCACTTGGGAGACAGATGTAGGAGGGTTTCTGAGTTTGAGATCAGCCTGGTCTACTATGAGTTCCAGGACAGCCAAAGCTACATAGTAACACCTTGTGTCTCAAGAAAACAAAAATTATCAAGTATCTAGCATGCACAATGGCTCAATCCCCAGCACCACAGAAATACAATACACATATATTAAAAGAGAATATACATAAATATAAAGATAAAGTGAGTTTCCTACACCACCTGCTTCCTCTGACTTCCTACCTCTCGATCCCACAAAAGTCAATCACTGTGATTAGTTTTAATGCCCTGGCAGAGTTGATATCCATTAATGCAAACATATTCTCACTTTTCTATCTTTGAAGGAACCATAATTTCTCAATAGGATAGCTGAACTCTTGTTGGCACTAGGGATGGAACCCCAGTTACAAGCCAAACAGGTGCTGTACCACTTTGCTACGTTCCCTAGTAGGTAGGTGTTTTGTTTTGTTTTTGAGCCAATTTGATTGTTAGGACAGCTCTTGCATTAATTTGGGCTTGTTTTCTAACTAATTTATGCTTCTACCTTAATTAATTCTGTTTTTTTTTTTAAAAAAATCATAAACAGGCGCATTTAACTTATTTGTTCTCTTTGCTTTTATGGATATAAGTATTGATGCCTCTACACTTTCCCTGAGCCTACCCTTGTCCTAATTAAAGCATTGCTTTTAAAATAGTGTTTTGTTGATTATTTAAAGGCAGAATCCATATAGCCCTGCCTGTCCTCACACTCAGAACTCTTTGCCTCAGCCTCCAGAGTGCTAGGACTACATACATTTCCATACTTTTCCTTTATATTTTTTTTCAGAACCTCCAGAACTAAAAGTATTTGACTGGATCCTCTAGGCAGAGCAGTCTAGTGGTTTGGTGGGCTATTGGCTTCTGTTCTATGTCATGATCAGGGTGTTTGCATTGACTGAAGTGTTCAGATCTAGAGTTCCTCACAGCCTGTCATAGGATGCATACTTACAAACACCCCAGGAACACCTGGAAAGATCATGGTCACCCCCGGCCCACCTCCCCAATCCCATCTTTTGTCATTAGCAACCTAGATAACCTCCAAAGCACCGTCTCTGGGGCAAGTATCCCCCTTTTCACCTGGCCAACCCCAGAGCAGCGGCAGAGGCCCCTCCAGGTTCCCACGGGTAGGAGGCCTCTGACTCTCCCTGCATCTCCAAGTGTCCCATGGCTCCTGCCCCTCCACAGCTCCCCACCTGTCCGAGGCAGCTGTCATTCTCACCACTGAGATCATCTGATCCCTGTATCACGTGTGGCACGCATGCTGCCCACTGGCATCAGAGCCCCTCCCTCCATCAGCCTTGGCTCTGCCACGTTCAGGGCACTGAGCCACATGCCCACTGAGTCACATCTTTGGTACCCTCAGCCTTTCAGTATTGCCCCCTTGCTTGACACATGTATCTGGTCTACCCTCCCCCATCTCTCTCCTGGCTCAGTGCTCACAACTGACATGTAGCCCTCGCCCCACTATCACACACTAACATCTGTCACACCGGGACTGTGTACTCAGTGAGCAAGAATCATAGGACACTGTCAACCTCACAGTCAGATAACTGACGGTGGCAGAGAGAAGAGAGACAAAGCAAATGGCTGATGTCCTTCCTTGGGTACCACTCTAGAGACCCACAGGACCTCTCCAAAATACCAGAGAGGCATGAATCCCACTTGCCTCATGAGAAAGGGACAGGCAGTGTGTGGGATGGACTCTTCCAGAGGAGGCAAGCAACTCAGCTCTAGCCTTGGCCCGAGGCCTCTGTTCCTCAAGGTCCCCTGGGCCCAGCCTAGCCTAGACACCAGCTGCCTTACCTGGGAGGATCTCATTCCAGTTGACACGGATGTAGCGGTCCCGATCTGCCCGTGAATGCTCATGCCAGAAGCCAAGCACGTGCATGAGCTCATGGAGCACGATGCCATGGCCCTTCCGGAGACAAGTAGGTGCTAGGGACACCACCTGCATCCCTCCACTGCGTCCCACACCGGAGAAGCACCTGCAAGACCCTGAGCGTGAGCTGCTTGGCAGTGAGCTAGCTGGGTATCAGGCTAGAAAGGTCAGAGAAGAACAGGTGTTTGCTCTGCTTTAGGACCAGGGATGAACCAGGATCAGACTCCTGCCAATTCCCCATCCTGGACTCAGTAGTCTAAGACTTACTGTCCCACCTCCCAGGTCCCCTGACTGCTTGACCTGTGAAGAGGGTGTCGCCTGGGGCTTGGTTACTACCTGAGCTGACAAAAGGTGGGACCTGACATTCATGCATGACAGAGCAGGTCATTACGTGAGCAGTCCTATGTCATAAGCCTGAGTCACAGCTTCCATTCACACCACGTCCAATGAAAGTAGGATGTTATTACCACTACCCCTGCCTCAGAAAGAAGGTAGAGGCTAAATCAGGGAACTCACCTAGACTTAAGTTGGCACATGAGTGGCAGAACTAGGACCCAACATTTGCCCAGACACATACCACAAGACCTCCAGGAGATGAGGGTTTGTAGAGGAGGGTGCTGTGCCCAGTGGCCATCCCTCACCCACCTGTGGCCCAGAAGGTCCAGGTCATGAATGAACTATTCAGGATAGACTGGGGTTGAACCCAAGAAAACAGGCCCAGAAACAGGCTTAATACCACTTGTACACACTAAGGGATGATCAGGGAAGACATGAAGCCACAAAGCCACATGGCCACACGGCTACACACCAAGATCACTTACCCTGACATAGGAAGGATGGAAATGAAGTCTCTGTGGCCCTGGTAGGCAACAAACCGGATGCATGTGGAACGTTCAAACTCGGCGAAAGCCTCCATAATGACCCGGCGACTGGACTCATCTGGGAAAGACACACCATGGCTGACCCTCCAAGGAGGTCCCAATAGCTCTTGAGGATCTCTGAAGTCTGCATGGGGGCTGACACCAGACATTAAGCCCAAATGTTCCAAAACAGTGTTCAGAGAGAACCATATTGAAGAGGAACACTAAACTGCAGAAAGGCCCTGGCTGTGGGATTATGTTTTCTAGAGGGGGCTACAGAGTTCCATCAGATCTTCCAGTATTACACACACACCCCCACCGCACACACCCCCACTGCAGTTCAGATGCCCTGGGGAGAGGAGCTCTGCACAGCACTCTCAGTGTAAGGGATATGGTGCTGCAGGAGAAGGGGAGCTCCCTGCAGGAGCCCCGCTGCATCCAGGAGAAGGGTGGGAAGCCCCACCTCAGCTCTCACCATACTTGTTGGAGAGCAGGAAGGGGATCTCCACAATGCCACCAGCACCCTTGGGCCATTTATTGTTGGTCACTGACAACAGTCGGAAGGGGCTCTGAGGAGAGAGGGCAGCTCAGAGTTAGTGGAGGACACAGGCCACTTAAGCACCCTACTCCCTGGGGTGCCCTGCCTCCGACCATCAGAACCCTGGAGGTGTGAGAGGTGCCACAGAGAAGTCGTGGGAGCGAGGACACCGTTAGGAGAGGAGCCAGAGCCTGGGAAGTCAATGGACGAACTGAGAATTCAGATAACAGGGGCTGGAGAGATGACTCAGAGGTGAAGAGCACTGGCTGCTATTCCAGAGGACCTGAGTTCAATTCCCAGCAACCACATGGTGGCTCACAACCATCTGTAATGAGATCTAGTGCCCTCTTCTGGCATGTGGGCATACATGCCAGCAGCACATTGTATGCATAATAAATAAATCTTTAAAAAAAAGAATTCAGATAACAGAAGTTGCAACATGTTCTATCATGTTCTATCAAGTAGATAAAAGTACCTAAGGTTGGCACTCCAGGAGGCCTGGCTCAAAGGACTCAGCCCCTCCCAAGCACCTCCTCAGGACATGAGAAGAATGGGAAGAGTCCTACTCAGGGCGATGCCCTCACAAAGGCTGCTCTCCCACCATCCACTAACCAGAACTCTAAATTGTAGGCTTCACAGATCCCAGAAGGCCCTACCCCCTCTAGCCACCACCTTGATTTAGTTCTGCTGTAAGAGTTTCAAATGGCAGGCGTGTGCATACACATCTCTAATGGATACCCTAACCTGTTAGCCTATGAACTCCAGGACAGCCTTGTCGCCGTCAGCCCCCTCTGAACAAGCAGAATGGTCTTGCTTCCCACGGCTCATGGTCATATCCAGCAGCCTTCTGCCACCTACGCTCTCCTAAACAATGTGTCTTCTCTCTGCGATGTCATTTCCTTTCCCATCAGCCTCCCTTTTGACTCAGCCCTCCGCCCCTAGCCAAGATGGTCTCTCCATGTTCCTCCGTGCTCCAGCTTCCCTAGGGGGATCTTCCCTAGGGGTCTCACACACACTTACAAGTCGGTCTGGGATCACATCTCCAGCCTTGTGTTTTCTGAGTTCTCCCCTGGGCAGGGTGTCAAGTAGGGTCTAAAAGCTTGAATCTCCTCTTCCAAGGAGCCCTCCTAGGCTGACTACGCTGTCATCTCAGCTGCCACCATGATCATATTACCTAACCGGTCATACAAACCAAAGCCCTCGTGACACCTAGAAGGGGGTTTCGAGGGCGCTCTCACGGCTTTGCTGCTGTGCATACCATGTGTACACAACTCACCGGCCGGATGATGTCCCCTTCAACCAGGAAGCTGCTTTCTGGGGTCTCCTCTGAGATGAGCCCTGGGAGAGAAAGGAGGAAGGGATGTGTGTCACCTGTGACTTCCAGAACACAGACAGGGACAAACCCAGCAATGCCAGTGTCTATGCCTTCTACTTTGGAGCTAAGCTTCCTTGAGGACCAAGGCTATGTGGCTTTGGGGAATTCCAACAGCCCGGCTGAGACCCAGGCTGCAAATGTGTGTGAGTCTTCTCAACCTGTTTGTATCCTTCCCCTGTTCAAACACAGCCATGATTCCCCAGCACTTGTGATCAGTCCCACCTCCAGGCCCTCATCTGTGAGGATGCCACCTTCTCTCCCATTCGGGCTCAGCCCAGCCCAAGTCATACTCCCCAGAACATGCCCTGGTCTCTCCTGCCTCACCTTGCCCCCACCCACCATCTACTTCCCATAATCACACATTACATTCTGGACCCTTAAGGTAAAGGAACCGAAATTACAAAGTCATAGCCGCAGAAGGAAGTTGAGGAGGGTAAATACTTTTTGTCTCTATTCACTTTAGCTTCTCATCTTCCTCCTAGTCAGGGAGCCTTCTGTAGCTGACTGCTGGGAAGAGACATCTCAGGAGGACCCATGAGGCAGTGACAGAAGCCACAAGAGGCTTGAGAAGAATATAGGAGTGCTGCCTGATTTCAGAGTTTCAAACGACAGATGGCGACACAGGCCAGTTGCACCCCGTAAGAGCCCTCTTCAGGTAAGAGGATTTCCCTCAAGATTATCTCCAATCAAGACTGCATCCTTAAATCCAAAAGAGCACTCGCCACAACAGTGGTTCTCAACCTGTGGGTCACAACTCCTTTGGGGAGTGAATGACCCTTCACAGGGGACACCTAAGACCATCAGGAAACACAGATTTTCATTGTGATTCATAACAGTAGCAAAGTTGCAGTTATGAAATAGCAATGAAAATAATTTTATGGTTGGGGTCACCACAGCATGAGGAACTGTGTTAAAGGGTCGCAGCATCAGGAAGGTTGAGAGCCACTGCTCCAGGACCTGGTACAGTTGTGTGGTATCAACAGCATCAGAGCCATCATTTACAGCAGCTGGGGAGAGTAGCATTTCCCAATTAGACATCACATAGGCAGGGGCAGCTGCTGGCAGCTACTGTGAGCCCTAGCATGGGAGAAGCTTCTCAAGGCATTGAAATGAGTGCCACGAAGACTCATGGCTCTGGCTACCTACAGAGGACAATGACTGAGTAAGGACTGGTGCCCATTTGCGCTTCTAACCAGCTCACAAATGAAGGGAGAAGACCACACTGTGGCCACCACCTACCCTAAGCCAAGGTTACCTCTGTTCCCAACATTTCAGCCCATGATGTCTCCATTATCTGGATCCATCTTCATTACCGCCAACTTCAACCCAATGTGTCTGTGTTCCTTACTGTTTGAGATTCTCAGACAGGGAGGCCCTGTGCCGCTGGAGTCTTCGTTCTTTAATACCCCAGCCCCTACTGGCTAGGTCACACCTATACACTGTCCTCTACAGAGTGACTGGTATGTTCTCAAATACCTACTGATGGTTTTGCTCAACTCCCAGGCTGAGAGCCGGTGTGCTCTCTCTCTCTCTCTCTCTCTGGTGGGGAGGGGAGGGGTGGGTTCAAGACAAGTGTTTCACTGTGGAGCCCTGGCTGTCCTAGAGCTCACTCATGCCAGTAGTGAGGATGAGGAAAAGCTGGAGGGCTAAGCAGCCCAGCTACCATCCAGGCCCAGAACCAAGGTATGAGTTGGCCCACCTCAGTATCCACTTTATCTATGAACTGTCAAGCAGGTTAAAGGGATGAACCTACAGATCCAAAACTGCAGGACACAGGGCAACAGACTATCCGAGAGGAGCCCTAGAGAGAACCCATTGTTGGTGGTGTGGCAGAAGCCAGAGGCCTCGAACCAGACTGTGAATGATTCCTAGCAATGAACACTTACAAGTAAAGAAGGATGGACTGAGGGGTAGACTCTGTGACTCAACAGACCACACTACAGCTTCCACAACGAGATTCTTTTGTTGTTTGGTTTGGTTTTTGGTTTTTCTTTTAAACTTTATTTTGTTTTGGTGGGGAGGCTGCATGGGCGGAGGGTGGATGTGAGAAGATGGGGAGATAGAGATCAGGATACATGATGTAAAACCCACAGAGAATCAATAAAAGTTAAATAGAATCAAAATAATAATAATTCACCAGCAAAAAAAATAGAGAAAAATATGTAAAGCTTTTCCTTATGAAACATGCACTTATTTAGAAGTCCCAAAATACATGGGGACATTTCAACCTTTTCTGCGTGCCCACACTCAGCGTGACTTTTGGGGGTACGATCCAGTAGTCTCACCTTGGTTAATTGCGGGGATGTCCTTGTCCTGCGATACCTGGCTCCCTTCGGGAGTGAAGCCTTCTGGGACACTGGTACTGCAGATTCCTGAACATCTGGGTGGTGAGGGTGCTCCCAGGATCAAACCTGGCCGGGGCAGACAAGTGCAGACACATAGATGCCCCCAGGGTTCCATGGGTGAGATGGGACAGCGGGACTTGGGGAAGCAACATCCAGCCCCTTCAGGAGACCTCCCAGGAGCAGTCCTGAGCCTGCCTGGGCTTCCCACTCAACCCCACCTAACAGCAAGACCTAGATGCCGCGAACGAAGGAGGGCCCTTCGAGGGACTAGCACTTGGCTAGGGCAGCACATGAGGCAAAAGGGATGAAGAGAGGCAGGATGAAATTTAAATCTTGTGGCGGCACCAGATTCAGGGCTAACCTCAGCCCCTTCTCTTCAGCTTTTCCTCAACCCGGGCTCAGAGCTGGAGTGACTGCTGCCCTAGCCGGGTTAGAAAAGAGCCTGCACCTTAAAACAAGTAGATATGTGGTGTGGTGCTGGGCCATCTACGGTTAGGCGGGCCCTCTGCACCTACGGGTGTAGGAGACCTCCATGCGGAGCCGTGAAGCTCGTTTAAGACTACTTTAAGCTACAGCCACAGCGCCTGGCCTCCTCCCAGTGCCCAAAGGCAGGAGCCAGCTTACCCGGCAAGGAGAGCAAAGCTAGCATCCAAGACCACAGGCCTCTCACGCTCCCCATGGTGGGTCCTCACTACCCTCTCAGCAAGCCACATACAGAACCAAAGCACGAAAGGACATCCGGAGCGCAGGCGCTGCACCACCCGCCCCTTTAATAGCGGCTTCTCCAGCCCACACCTGCAGCCTCCCAATCACCTCCACGAACAACCTCCCAACAGCCGCCACCTGAAGACCTGCTCACTCCTACCCGAGGACCCTTGGCCAGGCCTGAGCCTGCTGGACCATAGTCTCACCCATCTTGGCTAAAATGGGTTAAAAATTGGGTAGGGGGCACAAAACAAACAACCTGGCAGCCTAGCGTCCCTGAGATTCTTTCCTGCCACCAGAGGGCAGAGAAGCATTGTAGCAAGGTTCATGGGCAGCACTAGAAGGGACTACCAGGGGGGACTCAGACACTGAAAATCTGCCTGAGAACTCCAGGCACCCTCCCCCATTGTAACTGAAAATAGAAGTGTGGTCACTACACCTGTAAAAGGTTTTCTTTTTTGTTTTGTTTTGGTGGGGGCGGATTGAAACAGTCTTATTACATAGCGTTGGCTGTCCTGGAACTCCCTATGTAGACCAGGCTGGACTAAAACTCACAGAGATCCTCCTGCCTCTGCCTAAAAAATGCTAGGATTAAAGCCGTGTGCCACCACACCTGGCTAGAAGCTTGCATTTCAGCAACCAGGTGGTCCTGTCACCTGACAGGACTCTGGAATTTCACACTGAACACCCAGCAATCATCAACACCCAGGGACTCTAGCCATGGCTGGGACACACACACACACACACACACACACACACACACACGGATGGACACGGATGGACACTCAGACCCTCAAATGGATGTGGTCCTTACAACACACCACCTCCTGGCAGGATCAGCTGGGGCCCCCTTCCCACTTCTCTAATTCAAAATGCAAAGCACCTCAACTCTCTTCCTATTGGTTACACCCTCCTGCAGAGATCCCAGCTGAATCAACAGCCTGGAGCACACGAACCAATCCACCCTAGCGCCCAGTGAAGGGAAGCCAGCACCAATGGGCCCCGGTTGTTGACTACAAGGGCTTGTCAGCGTTCCTGCTGGAACTGGGGCCAGCATTTCTCAAGACATGGAAGTCAGAGCCACAAGGAGGGGGTACAAAGGCAGTGCAGCTGATGTCTGATGACTGGTTTCAATGCATGGGATGAGAATGCAGATTAGCTTGACGGAAAGAATCATTCGCAATGCACACATATGTCGAAGTTTCCCGTGGACAACCTTAAATACTCAATTTTTTGCCATAAAAAAGAAGGCATGAGGGGGCTGGAGAGATGGCTCAGAGGGTAAGAGCACTGCCTGCTCTTCCAAAGGCCCTGAGTTCAATTCCCGGCAACCACATGGTGGCTCACAACCATCTGTAATGAGGTCTGGTGCCTTCTTCTGGCCTGCAGGCATACACACAGAAAGAATATTGTATACATAATAAATAAATAAATATATTTAAAAAAAAGAAGGCATGAGATGTCATTGTGGCTCACACCTTTTTTTTAAGATTTATTTATTTATTAAGCATACAATGTACTGCTGGCAAGGAAGGCACCAGGTCTCATTACAGATGGCTGTGAGCCACCATGTGGTTGCTGGGAATTGACCTTGGGACCTGTGGAAGAGCAGCTAGTGCTCTTACCCTCTGAACCATCTCTCCAGCCCCCAAGGTGGCTCACACCTTTAATCCCAGAATGTGGGAGTCTGAAATAGGTGCCATGAGATTGAGACTTAACCTGGGCTGCACAGTGAAAGCCTGGCTCAAAGAATATATATAATAATGGCCTAACTGGTTAAATGCACTTTGTAAATCATCATCATCACATTGCTTGGGTGGAAAATCTCATACTTTGTCAAAAAATGCGGTGCTTCAGAGAACCTGGAGCAGGACATCTTTCTTCGCAGAAAGATGAATGAGCAGGGATTCCTGCCTATTTCCCTGATTGCTGGTTTTCACCGTGTGCGAGCTCTCACCACAAACCTTAATCTCATCTTGAAGGCACTGAAGGATAGCACAGAAGTAGAAATTGTGGATGAGAAAATGAGGAAAAAGAACCAGAAAAATGGCCAATCCCAGGCCCTCCTCCACGAAATGTGCCACAAACAGACTTTTCTCAGCTGATTGATTGTCCGGAGTTCATACCAGGGCAGGCCTTTGGCTCCCATATAGTCAGGGTGATGATCTACTGATGCTCTTGGATGTCATATGATCGGAATGTACAGTGGAGTAGGTGACTCCCTGAAATACCATGTAAATATGAGAGCAAATCGTGATGCAGAAGCGAGAGTGACCATACTGTCTTCTGTGCAAGAATGTCCACACCCACCCCCTTGTGGAGAAGGTTGGGCCAGCCTGCAGTGGAGATAACCACCTTTACGATAATGATGACAGACCAGAGGACTGCTGTCGTTACTGTAGGAGCTTCTCCTTTCTATGTCATTAGCTTAGGCTGCACGGGCTACTTCATTCATGGTGGGAAAGTTCATTGTTATCATTGGGGAAATACTGCAAATTCTATCTTTTGTTTCCAGGCATTTATTACTTTGCCCAGATCAATAAAGCAGAAAAAAGAGAGGATTGAGTAGCATTTCCAAAATTGTTAGGTCCTTTGCTATTTGACTTGCTCTTTAATATAGTATACTTCGCATAACTCACATGTTGTCATATTTCACATGTACTATAATATGTATTAATGTGAATACTTAAGGGGTAAAAAATTTAAGTAAAATAAATGAGGGCATTTTATGCTTTAAGATTGTTAAAAAAATGCGGTGCTTTCTTCAAACAAGAATATTGTAAACTAAGGGGGACTAAGTAAGATGGTCACGAGAAGACGATACTGGTGGACGTGGGTCACAGGGCTCCACGGAACCTGCCAGTGTCAGAGGATCTGAGCACCTTGCGTTGCCTCAAGGGCAGCTGTGCCAGCAATCCACTTCATGAACCGGCGCTGCTCAGCCTTGGCTAGTGAAGCTTCTTTTGGCATCGAGCAGAGGTGAACACAGAGAATCATCACTGGCCAGCGTGCTGAGAATCAGGGGCCGCGAGTGCTCTTAAATGGGACATCTGTCACCCTGTCCCCTCCAAGGCACAGAGAAAGTCTTATCTCAGACAAAGGGGCAGAAAGAATGCAATTGGCAGCAGATGGAGAAGAGAGCTACGAAATGTCGTCTTCTGGGTGGGACACAACTGTGGCACTCAAACTTGTGGCAGCTAAGGTTACCTGTGCGAGATCAAGCCGTCAAAACCCCAGCGTGGATGGGGAGGGGCTCTCAAGGCCTCTAGCTAAGCAGCTATTGGCAACTGATGGTTAGAGTCATTTGGGGGTGTGCCTGAGCTCCATTGGGAGACCCTGCCTACACCCATGAGCAGTTGGGAAGCACTAAAGGGACTTAGTGGGTCATGAAACAAAAAGAGGACATGAAGGTGGGAGGGGATGTGTTGGGGCTGGAGGAGGGAGAGGACCGAAACACACTGTGTACTTGTATGAAATTCTCAAAAATATAAAGAATGTATTTTTTAAAGGAGTAAAATGCTGTAGACCCCCACTTATTGAGGTCCCCGGAGTCACTAACTCAGCAAAATGCAGAGGCCACTTGGAGGAGGGTTTGGGAGTTAGTATCAACATACAATGTGTTCCCATTTTCAAGATGGAAAGTTCTAGAGAAAATTATTGTGACTATAATCTAACACTACTGAATACTTAAAATGGTAAAGAGATTTTAAGGAGGGTATGAAATGTATTTGTGGTGGAGTGTACCTTTAATCACAGTACCCGGGAAGCAAAGGCAGGAGGTTCTCTTGTGAGTTTGAGGTTAACCTGGTCTTTGTATCCAGTTCCAGGCAAACCAAGGCTATATATATATATATATATATATATATATATATATATATATAGTTGAGACTGTTTCAAACAAAAATAAGGTGGAAGAGGAAAAGAAAAGAAAAGAAAAAAGAAAGGAAGAAAGAAGAAAAGAAAGAAAGAAAAGGAAAGAAAGAAGAGAAGAAAAGAAAGGCCGTTTGTTGGGAGATAAGACGTTAGAAGCACGGGAGGTAAGGGATGATGAGGTGAAGTGGACAGCCAGCACTGGTCATGCAGTGTAGGAGATGATGATGACTCTGGGGCCCGGGTGTCCCTTACTCATCCTGAGCTAGACATCAAGAGCACAGCCATGTCCCAATAGAAACTGACACAGGCCTGGAGGAAGGCTGAGAACAACCCTAGCTTCTGCGTGCCTTACCCCAGGGCAGACAGAATGGACCCTGGGGACTGGTTTTGTACCCTTCATTCAGCCCCAGGAAGCCAGTGCCCTCTGTTCTGGGTTCCAGACAATGATCTGACTGCCATCAGTCAACACACACCTGCACATCACACACTGGGAAAATGGGGTTTTCAAGGAAGCGGGGTCTGATCAGGGAAGCTCTGAGCTATTTGAGACCTAGACTGGAGTCTGCTTCCCTGAACCCTCCCAGGACAAACAGAAGCTAGATTCTGCGTGGGAAAGCCCCCAGGCCAAGGTGGTAAAGACCACTCAGTTATTCAGTCCTCCCAGGCATAGACTTGAGACCAGACATTTGTGCTATTGCTCTTTTTTTAAACAAAACGCTGTTTTTATTGACACATCCTCAATGTTCTATATAAATATAAAGTGCTGTTTCCAAGGGCCCCCTCCCTGGCCCACAGGGCTGGGAGGAAGGCAGGGAGGGAGTGTTAAATGTCAGTTGAACACAACTTCTCAGCACCAACTGTGGCAAGACGCACGCATACTTTCACACAAAGGCAAGATGTCAGTGACGTGACACACGCATCACCTCCTGGCTCCCCCGGGAGCACAAGGTTCGAGCTTTCACCAAGGGGTTCACACCCCTAGACACGGTTACTGCTTGTCACAGCTTGTTCCGTGAGCCCTTGGGCTAGCAAGGGCTTTAACATATGGGACTACAATACATGGGTTTAGAGTCCAGTTCATTTCTGCCAGAGCCGGGGGAGGGAGGGCAAATATACTATCCGCCCTGGTCCCCTGGATAAGGGCCAGCCTTAAAGCCCCAGCAGAAGAGCACCACATCAGAAAAGCCATCATCCTGGCTTTCCTAAGCACCCCAATTTGAGGATAGAGAGGAGCCCAGAGGCCCACAGTTGCATCCCCGAAGAGTCAGAGAGGCATCACTGTGAGACCAGGTTTGACTCAGTGACATAACACCTGGGTCTCAAATTGCAGCAGCTGCCCCATGAAACTGAAGTTGGGGGAGATGACTCCCCGACGTTGCTTAACAAAGTCAAAGGCCTCGTCCAGCCGCACTCGGTGGCTCTGAATCAGGTATGCCAAGCAGATGGTGGCTGAGCGGGAGATTCCAGCTTGGCAGTGCACCAACACCCGGCCCCCACTATTCTTCACTGAGTCTGAAAAGGAAATGGGGAGGGAGGAGTCAGACAGGAAGGTGGACAGAGGAAACAGCCCCCCTACCTTCTGCCCGACAGTTCCCTCAGAATCCTGGGCTCTGGCTCCCTTACCAATGAAACCGATAGCCTCCTGGAACCAGGCACTAATCTCCACCATCTGGTTATCCTCTACTGGAATGCTCTTGTAACGGAGAAGACCCTCAAAATGGTTGGGGCAGCTGGCAGAGACATTGAGAACGGCTGTGATACCGCAGGCCTGCAGCCCCTGAAGGTCTGAGGAGTGGCTGCAGCTGCCCAAGTACAGGTAGGGCAAGATTTCCACAGGACCGCCCTGGAGGAGGAAGGGGACAATGGTGAGACCTCGGCCTTGGCAGAGGGCTTGAGCCCTGAGTGAGGCAGAGACATCATGGACTTGGTACAAACAAGAGGAGTTCTAGGACATTTGAAGTCTTTAGGATACAAGAGGACATACGTTCAGACACACATATGCCACTCATGCCTTAAAGTCTGTGTGAGGATGCAACACACACACACACACACACACACACACACACACACACGTAGTTGAATACACCCCTGGCTTTCCCCAGAGACATCCCTCTAGTGTGGGCAATGGAGCTAGACAGAAAGTCAAATAATTCTGATTTCAACTCACCTGGTCATAGACGGGAGCCCTAGGGTCAGAGCTGCTTTTTTCGGCCCCAACAGGGGATAGTGCCTGGGCAGGGCCTTCGGAGCACAGATCCGGACAGCATGCCTGGAAGCGTTCGAAGCCACCTGCCGGAAGAATAAGATTAGCCAAGAGGTCCGGGCACGGGGCGTGGGGTGCGGAGTGCTGGGCGTGGGGTACGGGCTCACCTCTCAAGAAGCACACGGCTGTGGATTCCGCGCGCATTTCGTGCAGCAGTGCGGCTAGCAGCAGGTGAGCGGGGCCATCGGGCGGGAGCTCAGCCACAGACGCGCTGCCTTCGTCCAGCACCACTGCGCGGGCCAGCTCCCCGCGACCCAGGCGTGCCCGGAGCGCGCGATCCGGCAGCAGGCAGGCGAGGGCGGCAGCGGGGGTGCCGCGCGCACGGCGCCGCAGTAGCGCGTTCCAGGGCACAGGCCGTGCGGCGCGCACGTGGCTCCGGCAGAAGGCCAGGAACGGGCGGCAGTCGAGCAGCAGCGTGCCCTCGGCCTCCCGCGGTTCCCGCAGCAGTGCGCCCAGCGCCGCACACTCCAGCTCGGCCGCCACCTCCAGCCTCATGGCGATCGGCATCGCAAAGCCTTCTGCTCCCCGCGGTCCTCTCCCTCGTCTTGCCCTTCCCCGGCTCCCGCGGCGGCGACTGTATGGCCTGGGCGACTGTTGGCTCTGGGCGCGCTTTGTCGCGCCCGGGCTTAAGTACTCGAGGGCCGGCCCCTCGGGTCACCATACAAGGATAGAGCAGGAAGGCGCCGGCGCCCGCCCCCGCGGCTTCACGTGGGACGTGGGCTGAGCCGCCCTCGGGGCTCCCGGAGAGGAATGGGGGGGCATCTGGGGGAGGAGCACGGAAGGGAAGAAACTGGGGACCAGACCGTGACAAGTGTCAGCCAAGCGTCTAGAGGCCCCACCCACGTCTCCCCAGCGTCTGCGCCTGAGCGCTCCCCACTCTGCCCAGCTCCAGGCCGCTAGATGTTTGGGGAACTCAGCTTCCCAGCTACTCAGCCTTCCAGTTACTGAGGTCTTAGACTTTCTCACTTTTCCCGTTCTCTCCCAGGGGTTTCATCCTAGAAATTTCGGGGGGAAAAAATAGACCAGTTTTACCTGTTGCTACCGATGATGATACATTAGAAAAATGGACACCACTTGTGTCATTTTAGAGACCTTAGGAAAACATCAGTCCCCTTCTCCGTATGGCAGCGTTTTTCTGAAAGTTGGCCTGGCTGGAGCCAAAGCCCTGGGTCTGGGGGCTTCATGGGGGAAGGTGAGCAGGGGCCTGTGACGAGTTTCCACTTAGGACTGGGGCAGCTTCTTTCCCCAAGGGGCCCAGGGAAACCCCCAAGGGCCCCAAAAGAAGTACTTCCCATATTACCGGCTAGGGTTGAAGGGGAACTCTGCTGACGGTCCTGGGCTCTCCCAGGGCCTAGTCGGGCCTGGCAGGAGTTTCAGAGGAAGAAGGAGAGCCACTTTCAGAACCTGCCCCTTTCCAGTCTCCTAGAACTGCAAACCCTCCTGGGACAGGCCCTGGTCCCACACTAAGCTTTGAGAATGAAGATCTAGGTAACTCACAGCCTTTCTGCCCTCCCCCACACAAGTGCCAGCCCCCTCCTCCCGGATGTGGTGAGGCCCAGCTGTGCATGGGTTCCCCCCTCCCGGGACAGGCTCCTGGGTTGGGGGCAAGAAATGTTGGTAGGTGGCTGAACTCCATCCGAAGCAAACATGGTGGGTGGGGTCGGTGTTCAAAACCCAACCTCCCAAATCCTTACTCCCGAGCCAATTTTCTGTGCCTTTAGTAAGAGCCTTCCAGCTTCCCTACAGATCCTATGTCCCCTCTGTGTTGGAAGCCTACAGTTAGGACCTGTGTGGACCCCCAGCAGACGGTATGGTATATGGGTTCTGAAGCAGAATATTGTGCCTTTCCTCTTTGCCTGGAACTTGGATCCTACGGGGATCCAATGCAAGGGAAACGCTACAAGGACTCCTGGACCAGTGTCCAGTGTCTCAGTGTCACCATCATGCACGTTGGTTCCCGGGCTGTGAGGCTGTGCCTGGGTCCCTTCCCACCGAGTCAGTCTGGAAGCTGATACAGCAGAACTGGCAACCCAGCCAGGGAGTCTGGACCATAGATCCCTGAAGGTGATAGGGGCTCTTATCCTTGGCATCGGCCTCACAGATGACTTAATGGCTGATTCCAGGGACAAATTACAGAGCATGAAGGGGGACCATCATGTCTAGTCTTGCTGACCAGAGTCACCTGCCATGCCTGGAGCCACAGCCTTCCAGCTGTGGAGAAGAGGGAGGCCCCACCAGCTGAGGTCCCTGCAGCAGGAATGAAATCAACTTAGCTTTGTGGGAAGCTCCAGGTCCCTGATGCCAGTGCTGGACTCCACTGCTGGGCCTCCTCGCAGGGTGACATTGTGTTGCTGAAAGTTGATTGGGTGCCTCAGTCCTTGTGTCTGTCACACAGACACCACTCTCCTGGGAGCTGTCCTCTTTTCAGCACTGACATACACAGGTGAACTCAAGGAGGCCAAACTAACCATAAAAGAGGGGTTTGCTTTCTCCTTCTGCCAGATCCGCAAATCAGGGGAAAACCCCACCTTCAGTACCAGGGTGAAAGTCCAAGGCTCGGGTAGAAGAGCCCACATCCCTCCCCGACCTGCTGTTCTGACTACTAAAGGTCCCCCTACCAACTCTTGGATGCTGTCACAAATGAGTCATCTGCGGGATGTCTGCCACCCCTTGCTACCTTCTCAGGACCCTGTTCTCCAGAATCGTCCCCTGGGAGTCTTCCAAGAGGAGGCAGGACTCTGGACATAAACTGGGGAGGCATGGGGGGGGGGGGTCCCAGGCAGGCTGGCTCCTCCACAGGCTGCCAGTGCCTCATCACTGGACAGTAAGTGACCACACAGCTGTCGGTTTCTGTTTAAGGTTTTTCATGGCTTGACTCTTACAGAACAGACCTAACAAGTGAGTTTGGGGCTCAGGTTTTATTTATTTTTCTTTCTTCAATTAAAACCATGTGGGACTCATCTGGAACAAATGATAATTCTCTGTGTCATTTTCTGTAACCATTTATTTGGATGGCTGCTTAGACGTCACTGGCCTTCTGCCGTTGGGATTCCAGTTTGTCCACCCAGTCGGCTTACAGGATGGGTTTCCCTTCCACAGTCAGACGCTTGAGGCTCTGCCCTGACAACCTTTCCCTTCCTCCTCCTTCCAAGCCTAGCCTCAAGCAGATGGCCCAGGGAGGAGAGGCAATGTGAGTGGCTGGGCTGAGAGGCCTGAGCCAGGGTAGTTATAAAGGTGAGAGTGACCCTAGGGATGAGTGACAGGCCACCCCCGGCCCTGTCTGAAGAGTGAGTCAGGGGTGACGTCAGCTTCCCTGGACCAGGCCTCCCACCCGGATGCTATGCTGCAGCCACCCCCACAGGCTCCTGCCAGGCAAAGACCCGAACCCCAGGTCTTGAGCTCTGCCGTCACAACCTGGCAAGCACTGTGGGAAGGAAGCAGAGGGGTCCCGTGGCCATCCAGTCTCCTGCTGGGGAAGGTGAAGCAGGAAGCCCCAAAGATCCGCTGGCGACAAGTAGACATGTGGTAGAAGAGGCTGGCATGCCCCACGTGTTTGTCAGATGAAGGACATCGGTGGCTCTACCTTGGAGGTTCCCCCTGAATCTGATCTCATACTGAATGTGGGGAAAAGGGACCTGTCACCTGAATTTGGGTTCCTCTTGTGCTCAGGAGGTCCTTTGATGTGCAGAGGCATCCAAATAGGGCACTGAAGAACACCGAAGCACACAGGAAGTTCTACCCTTTTCAAATCCCCGTCAGTTACCTGAGTCTGTCCACTGTGGCTGGCTGGCTTCAGGGCCCCTGTGACCTCCACTCCTCCTCCTCTTCACTGTGGCTCAGGTCCCTCATTCCCTTCTGCATTTACTCACTGACTCAGGAGCACACTCAGTCCTGGGAACTCGTGTGCCAGGTCCTGCTTTGGGGGCTGGGGACCCAGCAGTAAACCCCTAGTGACGCCTTTGAGGAGCTGACTTCATCATCTCAGTAATACTTACCTTCGTGATCATGTTGTATTCATGGCCAGGGACACCAGTTAGCCACTAGAGTGATGATTATCTTTCCCTTTTAAAATAAATGCTAGGGTTGTAAAAAAAAAAAAATCAAGTCAACTCAGGAAAGCTATTAGGTAAGGCACAGACAGTTCCCAAACACTCTGTAAGCCATGATGCAGGTAGAAGACGCCAGAGTGGGAACACCTTGCCCTAGAGGTACCATCACAGTCCCTTCCAGCACTGTGCACTGTGTAGTTCAGGGGATCTGGATGTCCCCATGGCTATGGTCTCGCATAAAGACAAGCGCATGAGTCATAGGGCAGGGAGGAGCCCCAGTGGACAATGGTAAGTATCCCATGGTCAGGTTAGAGTCTACACTTTGGATCATACATGTCCATGCAAGGACTGAGTTTTGCCTATGCCCCTGCCTGTGTACCTGGTTATGGCTAGAGGAGACCCCCCCCCACTCCTAGGGCACCCTTCCCAGCATACATCGGGCATCCAAGCATCCCAGCAGTGAACCAGCTCCACTCCCAAGCTGGCAGCCAGAGGCATCTGTGGCTTAGGCACAGCGGAGGAGGAAACAGGTTCACAAGAAGTTAATTCTCAGAAATATGACCACACTGACTTCCAGGGTCATAAGAGGACTCCTGGGTCTCTGCCAAGACCAGAGCTAGGTGCACTGTGGCAGGAGACAAAGTGTCTTTTAGGCCCTGGGGGGTTAGAGACTTTCAGGATCAGAGACAAGGGGCAGGGCCAGCTGTCCCTCCCAGGCCATGCCAATGCCCTCACTCGTTGGCCAGCAAGGGGTGGAGCCAGGTCTCCGGAGCCCACTGACATTAACATGGCTTTAGGCGGCAGCCCAGACCATGGGCATCTGCATGGGTTTCAGCAGTGACAGGATCCACAGACATCAACAAGGTCCTTGGCCATATTAGGACCACTGACCCACCCATGGCCCCTAGCAGCTGAAAGGGCCAGAAGCTTCCACATGACCTCAGGGAGTTAGACATGCCACTCACATCAACATGGCTCCCCCAGGCAGCAAAGTCTGGAGACATCGGGCAGTGTCACAGACTGCGTATGTCCACGTGGAGCTCAGGCTTCATCGCAGCCTGGGACAGCAGCGTTAACCACAGAAACCAACGTGACCTCTGGTGGCACCACGGGGCCAGTGGTCATTTGAAAAGTTCCAATCCCTCATCTCTGGTCTCCATCATTGCTCAAGGCCAGAGAACCCTGCAGCCGGGCAGCAGGTTTGGGGGCTGAGTCTACATAAGTTCCAGGCTGTTGTAGACCATCCTGCTGAGCCTACTGGGCCACAACAGCATGTAGACCTCAGTCCCCTCTCTCGCCTGTCACATCTCCAGTTCCACCTCTGTCCATAGTGCACACATCACTCCTTTTTTCCCTGTCTTCCCCACCTCTCTATCACATATCCGTTTGTTATAGTTGTACCCGTCCACCCTGGGCCCTCAAGGCCCCGGGCAGTCTAGGCAAATACTTTAACCTTTCTGGGTTCTTGATAAAGAGAACAATGACTAACCAAATGTTAGGAGCCTTAGAGGCGTTATCTGCTTCTCGTCTCTATTCTCTTGGAGATAGAGAAACTGCAGTGGCTTCAAGGCATCTGCACAACTTGGCTACATTTAATGCTCCATGCAACAATGTTTAGAACAGTGCTTCTCAACTTGTAGGTCACAACCCCTTTGGGGGTTGGACAACCTTTTTACAGGGGTCACCAGAGACCATCAGAAAACATATTTACATTACAATTCACAACAGTAGCAGAACTGCAGTTATGAAGTAGCAACAAAAATAGTTTTATGGGGCCGGGCGGTGGTGGCGCATGCCTTTAATCCCAGCACTCGGGAGGCAGAGGCAGGCAGATCTCTGTGAGTTCGAGACCAGCCTGGTCTACAAGAGCTAGTTCCAGGACAGGCTCCAAAACCACAGAGAAACCCTGTCTCGAAAAAAACAAAAAAAAAAAAAAACAAAAATATAGTTTTATGGTTGGTGGTTACTATAACATGAGGAGTTATACTAGGAAGGCTGAGAAGCACTGGTTTAGAACAAGAACCTAATGAGAGGTGACTAGGCCAAGAGAGTAGAATGGGTTGGTGCCTGTATGGTAGATATGAGTTCAGGCTTCACCACAGTAAGATGGCCCTCTACTGATGTCCACCTTGGAGATTTCGAACTGTCTTCTTATTCTGTCCGTTTTTTAATTAGTTGTGCAGCCTCGGGCATTTGATTACAGCAGCCCAAATGAACTGAGACGGAAACCAAAGTTCAAAGGCGTTCCAGTGGGATTTGATTACAGCAGCCCAAATGAACCGAGGCAGAAACCAAAGTTCAAAGGCGTTCCAGTGGGGGTACTAAGACCACTGTGTTGGCTAGTTTTATGTTAACTTGATAGGAGCTAGTCAGTGGAGAGGAGGGAGCCTCAATTAAGAAAATACCTCCATAACATCAGGCTGCCGGCAAGCTTATCGGGCACTTTCTTAATTAGCAATCAATGTAGTAGGGCCCAGGCCATTGTGGGCAGAGATTCTGGTGGTCCTGGATTCTATAAGAAAGCAGATTGAGCAAGCTATGGGGAACAAGCCAGTAAGCAGCACTCCTCTCTCCATGGCCTCTGCATCAGCTCCTGCCTCCAGGTTCCTGCCCTGCTTGTGTTCCTGCCCCGACTTCCTTCAGTGATGGTACAGGGATGTGGAAACATAAGTAAAATTAATCCTTTGCCTCCAACTTGCTTTTGGTCATGGTGTCTCCCCGCGGCAGTAGTAACCCTGACTAGGAAAGTCACCAGCCTATGCTAATACTGTCTGGAGTCTGGATTTAACCATTGGACTTTCCTGCCTCTAGTGAGAGTCTGCAGGGACCTGCTTTTGCTCTACATTCGTCCCTACCCCAGACACATACCACTCACAAGCCTTGGTTCACAATAACAACTACATTGGGCTTTCCATAGGCCCTGCCCTGTCCCATTTCTAAAAAAAAACGATCAGATTTAAACCCCAAAGCCATCAAAAGCCAGAGAGTGCTACACCAAACCTGCATGGGGGAACCCGAGGCAGTGAGAATCTAGGTACCTTTCCCAAGCTCTCCAAGTCAGGAGACCATGGAGCCATACCTGGAATGTTAGTTGTTTTGTGCCCCTCCTACCATGTTCCCAGGATCCAGGTCCTTCCCACCAGATGCCCTGCTCTGCCCTAGCCTCTTCTCTCTAAGGCCTGACTGCCAAGGCCTCCATCTTGAAAGCGCTGACTGTCTCAGAAGCAGAGTGCTGTTTCCACCCAGCTGCCAATACCTCGGAGCTGCAGACACATGGGGTTCTTCTCCCCAATGAAAGTCCACTGTACTCCAAAAACAACAACAACAACAAAAACCCACAGTTGCCCAGGTTTGAGCTGGGGATTGAGGCATCTCTACTGGCAGCTATGCTTAGATATAGGACTTGGCCCTTATTCCCACCATGCCCCAGGCTCCAGGAGAGAAGTGTCCTTAGGCCCTCAAAGCAGTGGAAGGTTCCAGAAAGCAAGCCCTCCAGTCATATCAATGAGTGCCCATCATCACTTCTATGAAGAGCAAGGTGTCCTGGGTTCACCCACTCCCATTTTGGTGACCCTGAGTGTTAGGAATGTTTTCCTAATGCGAGCTCTCTGCCTACGCAAAAATCCCAATCAAGCCAAATCACAACAAGCCAAATTAAGAAATATCCAGGTTTAATGGGATTCCTGCACTCTCGGGTGGGTCCCAGGGGGAACTGGGAGGCCGCAAACGCGACCACGGAAGGTGGGGACCACAAGGGGACCTTCTGGGGAAGCAGTTTAAGTAGACTGGGGAAGTGGTCAAGGTTGGCTTGATTGGGATTTTTACCTCGGCAGAGAGCTCGCGTTAGGAAAAATTCCTAACATCTTGGAGGTCCCACATGGCCACGTGTCGAAAGCCCCCTAGTCCACAATCTGAGCTTTCCATGCCACGCTAAAACCAGCTCCTGGGCTACAGCGGCTGTGTCTTGTGAGTCCCTTTTTCTTGTCTATGCTGTAGGGTTTTGGGGGACCCATTCATACTTACTTTTGTTGATTATCGGACTCTTATTGAAGCTGTGAGCTCTCACCAAGAATTTGATCTCAGCAATGGCTAGACTGGCAAGATCAGGCCTAGCTGAGGTGGACTTTGTTTGCTCCAGAGACGCCTAACATTCAATTTCCATGACCCCTTTGGGCCTGAGAGCTATTTTAGCAGACGCACGGTAATAGACTTACCACTTGGTTGGGCATAGACTTTAAAATGGGCACTTGAAGTTCAAAGCCAGATCCACTGCCGCCCCTGGGGTGCCTCTTACAAAATCTTTATAAATTGGGACTGTCTGATACACATGTCCATGGTTTTGGGGCTCTGCGCTCTTACCCTTCCCTTAGGAACAGATGCCTGACGTCTCTGGGATGACAGTATATGAGATGCCTTCCCAGCCACACCTCTCACTGAGCGTGGACCCTCTTATTCTTAAAAAATATCCCTGGGGTCCCCCCGCCCCGCAGCAAACTCCGGCGGGCCCCAGCAGTGCCGGGCGCTGGCTCTAGGGTCCAGCACCCGAGCAAGCGCGGCTACAGCTTCTCACCAGCGGGAGGGCACGCACGCGGCGGGTCAGACATATAAACACAGAAAATAGCCATAAATGTTTATTAAAAAGGGGGAGGGAGAGAGAGAGAGAGAGAGAGAGAGAGAGGAAAAAGAGAAGAAGGGAGAGAGAAGAGGAGAGAGACAGAGCCCCGTGCGTACACCGGGTGAGAACACAGGGAGAGAGAGCAATAGCGGGCGAGGTCAGAGGTTAAAAGGAGTGGGCGTGGCCAGGGCAGGGACAGAAAGAATAACAGACCCACCAACACCTAGCTCTCCCCTTCCCCACATCGCCCTATGCCCGCAGGAAGTAGCCAGACTTGAGTTAATGCCCCATTTCTCTAAGAGAGCCTAGATGTTAGTCAAGATGTTAGTCACCTCAGCTTCCTGTTACCCCTTATACAAACAGTCTGGAATGTAAGTCCCAAGTCTCCGGTCTCTGGCCTCCATCTATGGAGAACCCATCCCTGTGCCCGCCAAGCCTTGACTCCTCCCCGAGGAGTATCAAGACGAGCCCGCCAAAATCTTGACCACTTAAACTGCTTCCCCAGAAGGTCCCCTCATGGTCTCTTTCCTCTCCCCCCAGTGATCACATTTGCGGCCTCCCAGTTCCCCCTCGGGGCCACCTGAGAGCACAGGAATCCCATGAAAACTGGATATTTCTTAATTTGGCTTGTGATTTGGCTTGATTGGGATGTTTGCGTCGGCAGAGAGCTCGCATTAGGAAAGATTCCTAACACTGAGCACACTCCTTGCCTTAGAACTCCTCATGTCCCAGGACACATGCCTCACCAGGAATATTTATAGCATGCCAGGTTCTGTTCTGGGTGCTGGGGATGTGGCCATGAATGAGATAGACAAGACTTCAGTCCTCTCTGGGGTGACCGTCCATGGAAGCCAGAGTCTGCACTGTGAACACATCACTAAGATCACGTCAGAGTAACGGAGGGGGAGCTAAGGACTCAGAGCGGTGAGAGAGCAGAAAGGCTCCACTGAGAGTGTGTGCTCTTCAGCTGGAACTGGGGGGTGGCGAGGGGCCAGCGGGGGAGGAAGTCCAGACCAAAGCAAGAGGTAGGGAGTCGAACAGGGGGTCAGTGGAGCAGCTGGTGGGCAGACCCTTACTTCCCATGAAGATCTGATCCTCTTGAAAGGCCGATGGAAACCCTTGAAAGGTTCTGATGGTGCAGAACCATCAGGCTGACCCTCAGCTGTGAGAGGTGAACAGGTAGGGAATAAAATGACCAGAGTGAGGTAAGATGCTAATGCAGTGGTTTGGGGACAGGGGACAGTGACTTCAGCCAGAAAGACCGTCAAACAGACTGGAGGGGGCAGCTGTGAGGGAGAGAGGGCAGAGCTCTTGCCACGGCCAGATTCCTAGAGTGTGATAAGATCCAAGCCTCCTGTCCTCACCCTCCTGAGCCTGAGCCCGCCCAGGGCCCTGCTGTGTGTGCACCCCAACGCAGAGGGGTGCACACTCAATGCTGAGGCAAGGGTTAAGAAAGAAGGGTATCCAAGCTCCAGTCCAAGAGAACTGGCAGTGGGGGTGGGGTGGGCGCAGCAGGATATGGGGACAGGGTCTGGAGTTAAGAGCAGACAGTGTGGGGACGGTCACCAGAGGAAGCACCTGGGAGGAACAGGCAGGATTAATGCTCAAGTCAGATAAGATGTTTCCTGCAGATGGCAGATCCTGAAAAAGCCCAACCATTCTCTCCAGACACCGGGGGGTCACATGTGCCCACACACAGATGTGCTCACCGTCAGCTTTGCAGGTCATTGTGGAGAGTCCCCAGACACCGGGGCCACATGTGCCTGCACACAGATGTGCACACCGTCAGCTTTGCAGGTCATCGTGGAGAGTCCCCAGACACTCGGGCCACATGTGCCCACACACAGATGTGCACACCATCAGCTTTGCAGGTCATCGTGGAGAGTCCCCAGACACCGGGGCCACATGTGCCTGCACACAGATGTGCACACCGTCAGCTTTGCAGGTCATCGTGGAGAGTCCCCAGACACTGGGGGGCCACATGTGCCCACATGCAGATGTGCACACCGTCAGCTTTGCAGGTCATCGTGGAGAGTCCCCAGACACTCGGGCCACATGTGCCCACACGCAGATGTGCACACTGTCAGCTTTGCAGGTCATCGTGGAGAGTCCCCAGACACCGGGGCCACATGTGCCCACACGCAGCTGTGCACACCATCAGCTTTGCAGGTCATCGTGGAGAGTCCCCAGACACCGGGGGCCACATGTGCCTGCACGCAGATGTGCACACCGTCAGCTTTGCAGGTCATTGTGGAGAGTCCCCAGATGTGCCCACACACAGATGTGCACACCGTCTCGCACGTGTGCCCTCATGCTTACGCAGCCCTACTGGCATGCCTGCCCTCAAACCCACAGTGCTGTACAGTCAAACTGAGACTCCTCTAGCACCCATGGGCTCTTAAACACACCACCACTATGTGGCCTTGCAAGTGCCAGCACAGCCCACAGAAACCCTGCATCAGCAATTCCACCACGGCCCCAGGAGCCAGACCCCAGGTCCACAGGCCGACTCCTCGGACAACTCCCACCCGTTCCGCAGCCACACACCTTCCCCCTTGACCAATGGTCCAGAGACAGTGCACTTCCTATAAGTGCCTATCCACTTTCCACTTGGGACTTGTCCCTGCCTAGATGCAAGGCTTCTAGTCCATTTCTCTGACAGCTGAAGAGTGACGATCCCCTTCCCTTACTGGCCAGTGCCACCTCCTCTGTGCCGCCAAGGAAGGAGCAAGTTCTTAGACTGCTAGGGACCATTTCTGGGGCCTGGGTGCTGCCCTCTCCTCACATAGGCACTGACACCCACAGAAGTACTATACACACCAACACACATATCCCACTCCATCAGACCCAAATGTATACCAGCTACACACGCGTGCACACATACACACACGCACATACACGCGCACATGCACACACCTCCATCATCAGTGCTGGTCTCCAAGTTGGAGGAAATGGTTCATGATATTAGACCTTGATGTGCAAACTTAGCAGCAGGGCTCCCTAGCCCTAGTGTCAGGCACCATACTGGGTGCCCTGGGAACATTGTGCTGCCAGTTGGAGATGAGCTTATCATCACAGCCATACAACCCTGACACCCTCCACTTTGTGGGGTGAGGTGGTCCAGCCAGTGCTGTGGTAGCACAATGCTAAGCCTCAGACCGGACCTTCTGGAGCGCCATGGTGAGACTAAAACACCCTCTGTCCCGTTTCCTTTCCCCCTAGGGTGTAGCTGCTGGCCAGATGGCAACCCTGCTCCAGTCTTTCCCCCACAGCAGGGCCTAAGCAAGGAGCAACTGCCTCAGCTCCCCAGTGCAAAGAGGTAGGACTCAGTTTACCCCGAAGAGGGAAAATCTCAGAGATAGGGCTCCCAATGGCCAGGAAGGGCCTCCCAGGCCAGACCAGGTGGGAACTGTGATGACCTACACCTGCTTCTGGGACAGAACCTACAGGAACCAGGCACACCCCATGTGCCAACCATCACAAGGTAGCTGGCTGGGACTGAGATCTCCCACTGGGGCGGGGGCGGGGGTGGAGCAGGCCTCAAGATGCAGCCCCAAAGACAACAGTCATTAGGTCAGAGCCCCAGCTAAGGCTCCTCCCTGCTGAGGGGGAAGGGGGAAACAGGACACACAACACAAGGGAAGGTGTGCTGCCTTCACTCTGCCAGGAATGCCAGGGAAAGCAAAGGGCAGAGCCTCCTCCTTTCTCTCACTGGCTTTGCTTTCTCTGTTCTTTGCCAGTCCTGCCCGCCCCCTCTGTCCCTCCCTCTGGCTCTCTTTAGACTGTCCCACCCTCAACAGCCTCTCCCTCAGGGAGGAAAGCTGAGCCTTTGCTGAGGTAGGGGCTCAGTCCTTGCATGGTTTGTCAAATCCCTCCCCATGTCAGCCTCCTTCTGCAGACATAAACGGTGTGTCCCTCCCTGCCACTCAGTGTCTGGAGCCAATCTCTCTCTGCTCAAAGCCTCAGGATGGCACTGACCCAGTTCCCTCCTGTAAGCCAGGGTTAAAGAACTCCACACAGAAATTCATCCTCTCTGCACCCCAAATTCTGCACTTCTGCTCTTGGTATCCTTTGAAATGTTAAGGGGGGGGGTGCACCTTGGCTGTGGAACGGTCCACACGTCCTAGCTGGACCCAGCTGAACCCAGCTGATTTCGCTCTGCACCACCTGTTCCCCAGCTCAGTGACAGCCCCACACTGGCGCATACACTTTGAGAGCAGAGTTGGCAGTCAGTGCCACCTCCCTGAGCCCTGGATCTAAGGAGGGACATGGATATCCTGGCTTAACCCAGACCAGGCCTACCCTCATCACCAAGTATTTGTCCCTCGGGGCAGAGGTAAGTCAGGAGACTACAAGATGAGGGACCAAGGTAAGTAAGTATTCTGAAGACACATACGCCCCAGTCCAATTGTTTCCCCTCTGGGAACTGAGGCCTCCTTGAGGTAGGTGGATGGTCAACATGACCTAAACAGTTCCTTCCAGTCAAGCACAGCAAGAGTTTTGGAGACTTCCTCATGCACCCTTTGTACCCTGCCAGAGCACAGTGCTTCAGGCTCTGGTCCTAGCCTAATCAGGCCAACCTGAAGATTCCCCATACAATATATACACCCCCACCACCACACTCCCTAGAGCCTGGAACCAGACGGCACCTGACAAGAAACCAAGCCTGGTCGCAGTGGCCCAAGCTGCGGGGTTCTTGGCTCCACTCCAGTGGCCCCAGTGTCCATACTGCCTCCGTCAGCTGTATATCTGAGCCGCTCAGTCACATTTTCACATTCCCAAGTACTTTGAGACTATCACAAGCCAGTGTTCAGCTTCCCACCTCTCTGAGAGACAGTAATCACCAGTCCCATTACAGACCAAGAGATCTCCCAGAATGTGGGCCACCAGAGGTGAGCAACAGCTCTTTCTTCCCTCTTCTTTACCACCTGTCTTGCCCTCTCAGGAGCTGTGCCAGGGTGGCAGTCCCGCCAAGCCCTCTGGGAAAGGCTCCCAAAGATGGGTGCAGGCTTGCTAGCTCTTCCTTCTGCCTCCAGCAGCTTCTGGGGTTGCAATCAGCCCTGCCAACACCCCGTCTTGTGGGAGCAGAATAGAGATAGATGTCTGTCTAGGACCTGGGGCATATGACTTCACACGTGGCCAGATCCTTCCTTCTGGGAGCTGGGACTCTCTCCCCATACACCTGTCTTACTCTTTAAAAAAAAAAAAGTGTGTGTGTGTGTGTGTTATCAGGACATGTCATGCCACAGCATGTGTGTGGAGCTCAGTGTACAACTTTGTGGAACTTTGTCTCTCTGCATCTTCTTGACTTGTGAGGGCAGAGCTTTACCTGCTGAGCCATCTGTCTAGTTCATCTTGCTGACTCTTCAGAACTTGTTTGGAATGAGGGCATAAAGAGGGAAAGCAAAAAGCAAAGGTGTTTGTTTGTTTTTGTGGGTTTTTTTTATGTTTGGTTGGTAATCTTTTTTAATGCAGAATCCAAGGTTTTTCGATACATACATCCCAGGCTGCCAGCTGGTCTCTAGCTCCAAGCTCAGATGATCACAGACTTCTGCTCCTCCTGCCTTCACCTGGAACTACAGGTGTGCCTGGTTTTACAGTGCTGGGGACTGACCATGGGGCTTTGTGCAAGCTACAGGCAGAGCATTCTACCAACTGAGCTATGGCCCCAGCCACTGTTTAGCCTGAAAGCAGCAGAATGCTTGACACCATGGTGTGAAACCATCAGAGACTGGCCACCCACACAGGCTGGGTGGGCGTATCAAGTGACAGAACAAAGTGTTCTGAGGCCAGTGTGAGGTTGTGACAGAGAGCTTTTTAAACCAACCAGGCTGTTTCGGAATTAAGCAGGCCCTGACTTCTCCTAACCAGATTTGTTTGAACAGCATTTCACAATATGGCCCAGATTGACCACAATATATTCCATCGTCCTGCCTCAGCCTCCCGAATTCTGGGGATTCAGATAAATGCCACCACTCTCAGCCTGGCTCCCCGTACCACCCTTCTTCCACGCTGCCATCAAAACCATTTTTCTAAGAAGGACATCTGGCCCAGTGGAGGCCCACTGGTGCCTCTGAGGGGATCTTGAAGCCCTCAGCAGGGCAGTCAAGGCGGTCCTCTCTTCTGGTTCGTGTTCTATGGCAGAGCCAGTTTCCCTACCATGAAGCTCCCTGGACCCTCACACCCCTTTTGCTCACAGAGATCCTTTTCATTGAAGAGCACACATAGACTAGAATGCCCCAAGTTCCTGCTGGAGTCCAGCATCCATACCACCTCCTCCAGGAAGCCCCCCAGCTTGCCATAGCAAGGAACAGTGACTACTTATTGAGTGCCTAGCCGCCAGCACTGTGAAGCCCTCAGAGACTTGATCCCCTGAGATAAGGGCGCACACAGCTATCGCCATCCACTCCCACCTCTCCCCAGTGACCTTTATCCTCATGGCGGGGACTGTTTTCAGGCCTCCTTCATGGGAGAAATCTGAGACTCAGCGAAGCAAATGAGTCACGGCCTGGTGAGACCTGAGCAAGGGGCTGTCCCTCCTCCCGCATCACTCTACAGGCCTTGGCTGGTCTCTCCCCCTCCCTAGAGCCAATCAGCATCTGTGCTCTGGAAAGTCGCTAACCTTGGTTCTGGTGGGAAGGAAGGAATCATATCAAAGAGCCCTTGACTTGGCCTTAGCAAGTCTGTCTCCCCATCAGGCTCCTGGGGTCCTGAGAAGTGGAAGGAAGGACAGAAAGGGGCTTAACTGGTTAATGGGCCGGGAGGAAAGGCTGCATCGAGGTGATTCTGGGGGCACCCAGGAGGTGGTGTCCAGAGGCCTGGAAGTCCTGAAATAAGGCCAGGCAGGGCTCGCCACACCCAACCCTGCCGGGCAGGGGGAGCTTCTGTATACCGAGTCCGGTGTGGGTAACAGATCCCAGCAGGGAAGGGTTCCAACATCCCGTTAAATGAGGGAAACAGAAACTGCTCACAAATCATCAAGCAGACACCTTCCCCTTCCCAGCCAACGCTGGGCCACCCCTCTGATGAGTCATGTCCCCTCAGTCTCACTGAGGAAGGGACCAAAGCAGGGCCACATCACCACGTGGTTATGGAAATTCAGTGAGCCTCACCATCCGGGAAGGCATTTTGGAAACCATGAAGGGTTGTTGATGGGGAAATGATTTAAATAATTAAGGGACAGCAGATACACAAATTCAAGAAAGTCAGTGGGCCTGGGGACAAAGGCAGCAACCATCTCCATGGAGATCCCAAGCTTGTCATCTTGCCCATGTCGCATGTATCTTCTCCAGTCGAGGACAGGGCCATTCTTTTCTTGGTCCCTCAATCTCCCAGTCCCTGCCCTACTTCCTGAATCCCGAGGCAAGAGAAGGCAGTCAGAGAGAAGAGAAATGAGGCTTTCATGGTTGTCCACCTTCAGGCAGTGCCCCCGGCAGCCTAGCTGAGCCTTCTTTGTGGTTCTTTTTGCTGACTTTGTTTTCTGGAAGCAGAGGCACTGATGTGCTGAGAAAGGCCCGGGAGCAGTAAAAAACCTGTCCTAGGCTACCAGTCCCCCGTTCCTAAAAGAACTGTTTCAAGGTCAGCTGCCTCACACACACTCAAGGAAGGCTTACCCCATCAAAAGACTGGACATGACAAGAGACAGACTCCATCTACCTGGACAGGCCCAGCAGGGCAGCCAGCCTGGTTTGTCCCATTCTTCCCACACCCTGGGTCCCACTCCTTTCTGGAGCCTACAACAAACTCTCTCTCTCTCTCTCTCTCTCTCTCTCTCTCTCTCTCTCTCTCTGTGTGTGTGTGTGTGTGTGTGTGTGTGCGTGCATGTGTACATGTCTGTCTGTCTGTCTCTGTCTTTGTCTCTCTCTCTCTCTCAAGAGGATCTATGTAGCCCTGGGTGGCCTAGAACTTGTTATGTAGACCAGGCTGGCCTCGAACTCAGAGACCCTCCTGCCTCTGCCTCCCGAGTGATGGCTAAAGGCACGTGTTACCACACCTGGCAGTAACTTCCCTTTTAACCCCCTGAAGTCTCCCCAAGAGCAGCATACAGCCTAGGATGGGGACACTGTGGTTCTGGAACAAGTTTAAGGATCAGGCAAGGCAACTCCTCAGCTTTGGGGATGCGCCATGTGTACCAGTTGATTGTTTCACACTTCCTCTGCCCAGACCCATTTTCTCCCTGCTCTGGATCCTCAAGACCCAGCTAAGTTCCCTTCTCTGCTTCCTAAGGGTTCTGCCAGGGGGCTCAAGCAAGCAGAGATGAAAGAGATTTGGGCTAATGTGCCAGCCCCACCCCCTGCACTTATGTGTAGCTGTGGCTGGCTTTCCTGGGGACTCTAGGCTCCCAGGGGACAGCTTCCTTTGCCCCAGCTCTGATGTCCTTCTGCCCTGTCTTTCCTTTGCCCTTTAGTGTACGAATGCCCTGAGGGGCAGTGCAAAATGCCCATGCTATTTTGATACATTTTCACCCAGAGCTGGAGCCCACTCATCACACTTTGTCCAAACAAGTCACAAGGGAACTGGCAAGATGTCTCTGTGGGTAAAACACTTGCCACACAGGGCCAAGGCCCAGAGTTCATTCCCCAGAACCCATATGAATGCTGAAGAAAAGAAACAACTCTAAGAAGTTGTCCTCTGACCCCCCACAGCATACCTTGTCATGTTAAGACACACACTGATAACAGACATTTGCAAATGTTTGTGTGTGCACACACGCACGTGCGTACGCACTCGCTAATGCCCAAGGAGAACATGAGCTTGAGTCCCCTGGAGCTGGAGTCTCAGGCACTTGTGAGCATCTGATGGGAGTGCTGGGAACTGGACTACAGGTCAATGTGTGTGCTTCACCAGGGAGCCAATGATAATACCTTCTTTAAAAAGTCATAAAGGCCAGGCAGTGGTGGCGCACGCCTTTAATCCCAGCATTCGGGAGACAGAGGCAGGCAGATCTCTGTGAGTTCGAGGTCAGCCTGGTCTACAAGATCTGATTCTAGGATAGCCTCCAAAGCTACAGAGAAACCCTGTCTCAAAAAAACAAGAAAACAAAAAAAGAGTCATAATAAGTAGTGATATTTCACTTATAGTTTAATAAATAAAGCTTGCCTGAAGTTCAAAAAGCAAAACAGCCAGCCACTGTCCGAAACGGCGATCCTGCCTCCAGGAATCCTCAGGATGAGACTGACTGAGAGTTGTCTCCTCCCGTCTTATATTCCTCTCTAGTGCTAGGATTAAAAGCATGCACCACTATTGCCCAGTTTCTATTGCAAGCTAATGTGGCTACTGGGATAAAAGGTGTGTGTCACCACTGCCTGGTCTGTAAGGCTAACCAGGGCAGCTGTTTTACTCTTTGATCTTTAGGCAAGCTTTATTTATTAAAATACAAATGAAATATCACTACAATAATGACAACCCAAATCCTGCAGCAGGTTCTTTCCCACGCCCTTACTGAGACCCCATGGTTTTCCTGCATTATGTGTCCTCTCACCCTGTAGATAAACCTGGTTTGTTCAGCCGCAGATGTGTCCCTGGTTGTCTTTGGTGCAGGAGCTGACAGACAGGACCTCCAGCCTGGTTCCTGCTTCATTCATCCTTCCACCGCATCCAGAATTAACTTTCTAAATTATATTTCTTGTCATTCCTCTGCTTGACACCTGTCCATCTTCTACGGTTATGACAGAATGCTGGAGACTGGGTAACTTAGAAAGGACAAAGGGTAATGCTGGCCCATGCTTCTGGGGGCTGGAAAGCCACAAGGACTTTGGTCCTCAAGTCATGGTAACAAGAAGGGTAAGTGGGTGTGTGAGAAAGGAACTGCGCTCCCAAATATCCATTCCCACAAGGAAAGCATCAATCTACCTGTGAGGGTTTCCATGACCCACATACTTCCCAGAGACTCCTACTCCCAACACCACGACCCTGAGGAGTTAAAGTGCTGGCTTGCTCTGGGAGAAGCAACCTAGAGAGATTCTATTTTTTGACAGTTACTGAGGGACAGTGTCAAGCATTAGGTAGGAGTTCAAGGTTGGCCTGGAGACTCTCACCTCAAAGCTCCCAGGAACCGGCTCCTTCCATCCTTACCTCTGTGGCATCTGGCACCCAGTTCCAAGTTTGTCTCACAGTCTCCACTGCCAGCTGCAGGTCCTGTTGTCACACTGATGTTCCGCCAACAAAACAGAGAAAGGGGCAGAGGAGGACCTTTCCGCGGGAACCTTCAGGAAGGAATGCGGTCACTTCCCCTGAGATCCCAGTGTCCAGACCATTATCCCTGGGCAGCACCCCGGTAAGGAGGGCCGCGCCAGCCTATGCACACAGCTGTCTGCCCAGCCAACTCGCCACAAGACTGACAACGCTCAATGCTCAGTGAGCTCCTAGGAAAGGAGGGTTCTCGGAACACCAGCTATCTTAGAAATGGAATATCAAAACATAAACGTGCGCAAGCCCACCACACGGCTGAGGAAAGCTCTCCATGAAGGAGAAACAATATGGACAAGCGTAACTGTGGTTCCCTGCTCTGGCCGTACTGGCCCTTCGCGGGAGGAGGAAGAGACGGTGAGGAGAAGATGAGAAAATAGACCTGTCTCTCAGGAAAGTCCAAAAGAACTGTCTAGCAAATATCAGAACTCGTGAGAGAAGTCAACAATGTAAGTGAAATTGAGATCAGACACGAATCTTGGCTTTTCTACACCCAGAAAAAAAAATCATTGAGGAATGATGATCAAAAAAATGTTATCTCTCGGACTAAGGTTGAGCCCCAAAGGAATGTGTGAGAGCTGAACACAGAGGGCTCAGCCATGTGACCCACGGGTTAAACAGAGCTGAGGATAAAGGAAACTGTTTCACTCCAGTGTCTAAGTCTTTAAAGACAAAGCACTTCATTGGGGCTTGTTTATGGTTTCAGAGGCTTAGGCCCTTATCATCACAGTGGGGGGCATGGCAGCATAGATATACATGCTGCTGGAGCAGTAGCAGAGGGTTCTGCATCCTGATCCAAAGGCAGCAGGAAGATAAGAGAGCCTGGGCCTGATGTTGGCTTTTGAAACCTCCTCCAACAATGTTACACCTCCTAATCCTTCCCAAACCATTCCACTTTCTACTAACTGGGGATGTATAAGCCCATGGAGGCCAGTCTCATTCAAACTACCACAATCCACACGGATTAAATGATTTCAAATAAAATAATAATTTGGAATAAGAACAAAATATACAGCCAGGTGTGGTACCACATACCTTTTATTTCCAGTGTTTGGGAGGCAAAGGCAGATGGATCTCTGTGGACAGTGTGGTCTACACAGCAAGTCTAAGACAGGGGAAAATAGTTGTGGGATAAAACAGATTAAAGGTTCTAATTCAGGCCGGGCGATGGTGGCGCACGCCTTTAATCCCAGCACTCGGGAGGCAGAGGCAGGCGGATCTCTGTGAGTTCGAGACCAGCCTGGTCTACAAGAGCTAGTTCCAGGACAGGCTCCAAAACCACAGAGAAACCCTGTCTCGAAAAACCAAAAAAAAAAAAAAAAAGGTTCTAATTCAGGCTGGAGACATGGCTCAGCAGTTAAGCGCCCTGGCTCCTCTTCCTGAGGATCTGATTTCAGTTCTCAACACCCATATGGCAGCTCACAACCACCTCTTACTCCAGTTCCAGGGGACCTGACACCCTCTTCTGACCTCTGTGCGAACAAGGCACATATACATGCAGGCAAAGAACCACTAATAAGTCAAGGTTCTTATTCATCCTTCCATCCACTTGTTCATTCAAAAATTAATGGGAAAACATGCTTTTGTTTGTTTGTTTGGTTATTTGGTTGGTTGGTTTGGTTTTCAAGACAGACAGTTTCTTTGTACAGCTTTAGCTGTTCTGAAACTCACTCTGTAGACCAGGCTGACCTTGAACTCACAGAAATCCACCTGCCTCTGCCTCTTGGGTGCTGGGATTAAAGGTGGGTGCCACCACTACCCAGCATGGGAGAGCAGGGTTTTAATCATTGTTCATGTTAAAGTTTCCAGCACTTTTGAGCAATGCCTGGAACATGGCCTTTGAGGCCATCATGAGACAGGGAAGTGTGGTGGAAGCAGAGAGCAGGGGAATAGCCTTCAAAGACCCGCCGACCTCCTGAGGTGCTGCTGAAGGCTTAGGCTAGCTCCAAATTCTGGGAGATCTATGAACTGGGAGGAAGAAAGCAGGTATAAAGCAACAAAGTAAAGATGCAAGCTCTCCCTCTGAGAAGGGAAGAAGATTGACAGGACTAATACACTGTGATCCTAGGAGTGCAGGAGCCACGGGCCAAAAGGTGCAGGAATGCCAGTCTATCTCACTGAATGAGATGCGTCTGTCACCCATGAGGATGGCCAGCACATGGGCATCGGGCTGGGCAGCTAAATGGGAAAGCAAGGCCCCCCGCTAGGAGTGTACCATTGAAGTGTTTTTATCCAGAGAGGAATTTGGTGAGACCTATCCTACAGTTCGTCTTCCGGACACCAACACCAGAAAGGCTGGAACTCGTATGAAGACTTCCAACTTAGCATGGTCATGTTGATGGAAATGAAAAACAACTTTCAGTTCTTGTAAGGCTCTGCTTGGGAAGATGATGCCTGAGGACCTGAGATCTACCTCGGGAACCCACATGGTAGGAGGACAGCACAGGCTCCACAAAGTTGTCACCTGTCAACCACGAGTGGGCGAGAGCTGATCTGTGGAGCCCTGTACACACACGCACAACAATGATAACAATAAAGATAACGTTGAACGTACACCTACTTGATGCTAAAAGTCCTTCCCTGGGGAGACATGCACAGTATCCACCCCCTCAACAAACTGAGGCACCATCCCACCAAAGTTCACTCTGGGGAACCAAGGAGTTTAGCGGGCTTCCTTAGAGACCTTGAGGGGTTGCTTATAAGAGTGTGTGACACCCCCCCCAAAAGGCCACACCTGGAAAGCCTTACCCAGCAGAGATGAAAAGGCCTTCCCCCTAACTGCATAGATGAAGCACCCCCATATACTCTAGTCTCTCCAGAGGAGCACATCAATTAAGGCAGAATTGCGTATATAACAGGTAGTAAGGGCTTCCCGGATTCTCCAGTGGAGGTTGCATGACTCTCCCTATCCCTCCACAGTAGGCTGGAAGCAGTTTGCTGGGATAACCATTTTGTGAGAGGGCACAGCTGAACTCCCCAAGACAGTAGCTGCTAGGCTCACAGGCTGCTCAGTCAGACCACTGAGAGAAAACAAATTCCAAGCCAAATTGAAAAAAAGGACGCTTCAAATCAAGGTCACAGTATACAATGCAGTTTCAAGAATAAATAAATAAGAAAGTGCTAGATTCTATGTTGAGTTTGAAACTGTTCCAGGGGGAGAGTCTGGTGATAGGCCAAGTGGGAAACCTTGGTCCATCAGATGGCTGATGGTGACTTGGGGAGCCACGCCAAGTCCTACAGTTGAGAGGAGAGGCCAGTTAGGAGGTTGTGTCACAACAAAAATCCCTGAGTAGGTCAAAGGAGTGGGCTCTTGCTGACAGAAATCCCCTGTGACCCAGACCCACACACTGCCCCCTCACCTTACACATACATACAAACACACACATGCATGCACACGCACGCACACACACCTGCCCATCCTCTGAGACTCCTCTCTGCAGATGTCCAGGCTGAATCAAGGCCCTGTCCCTGAGCCAACGAGACCCCAGGTTCTGCCCGTCGTTGGCCTTGTTCTATGTCCACCCACCAGGGCTTCCTGACATCAGGGAGTGGGCCTTGGCAGTCCTGATTTCCCACCCCATCTGGCGCCTAGATATCACTGTTTTTTTTTCATCCATTGGAGGGGTGGGCAGCCCACTCTGCCTGCCTTGTTTCTCCTTTATGTTTGGGTTCACCCTTGAATACCAAGCTTCCCCATGGAGTCAGGAACACTAGTTAACATTTAATCCCATCTCTCCGAAAGGTCACATCACATCCTGTCCTCCTCTCACCAGCCACCCCCAGCTCGGGGGGTCAGACTGTGCCCCGGAAGGGAGCCAGGCAGGGCTGGGGGAGACTGGTGAGCAGCAGGATATGATGACACCCACACAGCCCAGGGTCTTTTTCCACAGCTAAGAACACACCGTGCCAAGTGGCTGCATCTGCTAAAAGCCACCTTGATTCTCACAGCCCCCTCTCTGCTCACATCCTGTTTCCGACCCTCTGACAAAACTGGGCCCCACGCCTTAGGGCCCCACCTGGCCTCCTGGGTTTTCACGTGGCTTTTCTGAGGTGAAGGCAGGCCACAGATCTCTTGTTTTTATGCTTCCTGGTGGCTTGAGGAATTTACTCCTGAGAAGACAGTTTCAAAGATGTCTAGTGTGGCCGTGTGGGCTAGTGTCCTCATAGGCCATGGTTCAGGCTGAGAAGTGAGAAGGACAAAGGTCAGGTTAAGAATGGAGGTCCTGGCTGGAAGCTAACAGCTACCAAGATGCAGTATAGCTTCATTCAGGGTCCTTAAGCAGGCTGAACCCCTCTTGGTCTACAGAAGCCTGCAGGGGTGACCTCCTGGTGTGAGTCCAAATAAGAGAACCCACAGGATGGACCAGAGAGGTCTTTGAGGTCCCAGGACAGGAGCCTCCAAATCTACCTCTGCCTACTTCTACCATACAACATCCGTAGAAATCCACCCATACAATCCCCCACCCCCACGTCACCCCATGGAGCCACTTCCCTCACACATGAGCCCTTTGACTCAGTTCAAAGAGGCAGGAAGGGGTGACTGGGAACAGAGGCCTGACGTTGTCCCGGGAGGCGTGGCAGGAGCCTTGGCAGTGCCCCTCGTGGTCCTCAGGCATCAGGAAGCTCTACCCTTCTCTTTTCTATCCCCATTGGCTGATTTCACCAGGCCCTCTCCTGGCCTGCATCTCTCTCCTCCTCAGCTTCTCTCCTTTCAGGCACAGCAATGCAGAAGAAGCTGCCCTGACTGAGCTCAGGCTTGTGTTGAGCACGGCTGATGGTTGACAGTCTCAGACCTCGTCCTTGTTGGGTGAGCAGTGCTCTGGCCTGCCGAGCTTTCCTGACAGAAACCCATGACTAATTCTAGCTCACCCGTGAGCACTGGATGCAGGCAGTCATGCTGATGGGGTTTCCTATGGTCTCCCGGCGGCATATCCATAGGATACCAGTTTGTCTCAACTGAAGAGCTCCATGTGGCCCTCAGTAGACATGATCACTCTCTACGTCCCTGGTCCATCTGTCTGCAGCTCCTATACTTTAAACCTCCCTGAGGAGTGGCTGCTGCTCACCATCAGGAACTGATCTTGTCTCCAGCTCCCAGGGCATGGACACATCTAACTTGCTCACCCTATCTTCCCACTCAGAGCCAGCACATGCAGAACGAGCCAAGAGTCCTGATGAGAGGCCTGATTCTGGCTGCCGTTGCTTTAGGAGTCTCTGTCCGCCCTCATTCTCCCCTGATCTTGGCAGAGTACACAGGGCTATGGCCCACGCTCATCCTGTAGCATAAGACACAGGTCCTTGTGTCTAAGCAGCTCTCCTCAGGGAGTCTTGACCTTGACCACAGCATTGCCATGGTCATCATGCTCCCCTGGGGTAAGGAGAAGACACCTGAAGCTCTGAATTAAGTAAAGCCTTCGTTTTTTAGTTTACTTTGTTTGTGTAGCTGTGGCTGTCCTGGAACTTACACTGTAGATCAGGCTGGCCTTGAACTCACAAATATCCTTCCTGTCTCTGTCTCCCGAGTGCCGGGATTAAAGCCGGGATTAAAAACATGCCACCACATTTTGCTAGATTTCTTTTTTTTAAAGATTTACTTTGGTGGTGGTAGTGTGGGGCAGTGAGATAGGATCTTTATGTAGCCCTAGCTATCCTGGAACTCACTTTGTAGACCTGCCTGCCTCTATCTCCCAAGTACTGGGAATAAAGGTGTGCATCACCACCTGGCTAAGATTCACTGTTATTTGTAAAATAAATCACACACACACACACCCTCTACGTGTGCCCAAGTGAGACCAGAAAATGGCATCGGGTCTCCTGGCCCTGTAGTTAACAGGAGGTTATGAGCTACCTTAAGTGAGCGCTGAGAACCTAACTCAGGTTCTTTGGAATAGAGCAACAAACACTCTTAACACCTGACCCGCCTCTCCGGCACCTAGACAAAGGTTTGTTAGGACACATAACACAACATAAAAGCAAAAATTGAGCCACGTGTGGTGGCCTTTAATCCCAGCACTCAGGAGTTTGAGGTCAGCCTGGTCTACAGAGTGAATTCCAGGACAACCAAGGCTACATAGGGAAACCCTGTCTCAAAAGTAAATAAATAAATAAATAAAAATAAATAAATAAATAAATAAATAAATAAATAAAAATTGATAAACTGAATTTCCTCAGAATTGAAATCTTGAAATCTGATCTTTGCAAAAGACCATAAAAACTAAAAGGTCACAAAAGCATATTACCAACATGCATATGTGCAAAGGACATGAACTCAAAATACATCAACATACAACTTAACAACAAAGTGACAGCCTCAAGACGAGCAAAGGTTGTGGCTGGGCAGCCCCTTAGAGAAACGACAGCAGACAAACACACGAGAAGACGTCTGATGTCATCAGGCATCAGGAAAGTGCGACTCATACAGAACCACGGTGAGGTGCGGAACCGCAGTGAGATACCACTTCATACAAAACAAGCAAGGATGTGGGGCTAGCAGGAGGATGATTCTGGTATGAGTGTAAAATGGTACACTTGCTTTGGAAAAAAGTTTGGTGGCTCCTCCAAAAGTTAAACACAGAATAACCACATGACCCAGCAATTCCACACCTAGTTACGAATAAGAGAACTGGAACCACGGGGTCCCCACGCTTGTACATGAATGTGCAGAATGGTTTAATTCATAGCAGCTCCCCTCCCCCTAAAAAGCAGAAATGGCCCAAATACCCAGCTACTCAGGAATAAATACATAAAATGTAGCATATCCTTATAATAGAATGTTACCTGGCTCTAAAAAGGAATGACGTACTAATATACCGTGCAAAGTGGACGAACCTTACGGAGCAGGTATGACCCTGGGGTAGGCTTTGAGGTTTCTAAAGTCCAGGCCTTTCCAGTTAGCTATTCCCATGCCTCCTACTTTTGAAAGGGTATCGCTGCTCCAGCATATGCCTGCCTGCCTGCCTGCCACCATGCTCCCTGCCATGGTGGCCATGAACTCACCTCTGAAAATGCAGTTTATCAGAGATGTAGATTAAAGCCACAGGATGAGGAATGGTGGTGGGCTCAGGCAAGAGTCTTGAGGCTCTCAAGCTCTGCAGGGGGACACACAACGGTGCCACACTTTGAAAAGCAATTTGGCAGTACCTTTAAAGTATTTTAGAGCAGCTCTGCCACACTAGCTTGCCATTTCATTCATGGGTATTTACCCTAGAAATAATCTCGATTGGAGCTAAGGGCGTAGCTCAGTTGATAGAGTGTTTGCCTAGCATGCAAAAAGCCCTGGGTTCGATCCCCAGCACCCACATGGAGACTCACAACTCCAGTCCCAGGGGATTCTATGCCTTTGCATTCCACTGGGCATGCGTGTGGTATATAGACATACATGCAAGAAAAAACCCATACACATTAAATATAATATATATGGCAGGGCATGGTGGTGCAGGCCTTTAATTCCAGTGTTTGGGAGACAGTCAGGGTTCAAGGCCAACCTGGTCTATAGAGACCCTGTCTCAAAAAATATTAAAATTAGTAAAGTATATATGGGGGTTAGAGAGATGTCTTAACAGTTAAGAGCACAAGCTGCTCTTCTGACCAGAGTTTGGTTCTCAGCACCCACATGGAGGCTCACAACCATCTGTAAATTCAGTCCCAGGGAATCAGACACCTCTTCAGGCAGCTATACTCAGGAACACATACCCACACAGAGACACCAACACAGACACATAAGAAAAACAAAATACATCTTAAAAAAAAATATATATATATATAATATATACTTATGTGTGTGTGTGTGTGTGTGTCTCCGTGTGTGTGTGTGTGTGTGTGTGTGTGTGTGTGTGTGTGTCTCCATTCATACAGAATTCTAGAAAATGCAGACTGGCTGCCTAGCAAGCACAAGGCTCTGGGCTCAATCACTGTCCTCACAGGGGGCAAAAACAACAATAAACCAGTCCTCTGTTGACCTGGTGACTCAAGGCAGAGGGCTTGCCTAACACGTTCTGAAGGTGAGGAAGGAGGACCACCAGAGTCCAGGAGTTTAAGGCCAGCCTGGGCAATAGAGGTCTCTGCTCCTAAAATAAAAATTAGGGGACAATATGAAAATTGGCTGATTCCCTCAAGTCCCAGACTGAGTTTTGTCATAGCTGTCCGATGTGGCTGTTGCCAGGCACCATCATTTGAGACCTGGGGAATTTTCTACAAGTTTTTCATCTCCTTTCTCATTCTCTTGGCTCAGCTGCTACTCAGATAATCAATCACCTGAACTTAGCCTCTGACAGTCCTCTCTTTTCCTGCCCCCCCACACCATTTTCTTGCTTGTGTATTTGTATGTATTCCTGTGTACACGCATGTATGTTTCCAACTGTTTCAGTATTTGGATGAATTTGCCAATAGAGGTGGGACTCCAATATTACCTTCTGTCTCATCTTCCTTGACAACCACTGAGGGGATACTCCAAGAAAGAGAAGATGGGACTTAACAATTCATGGAACTCTGTCATTGATAGTGTGATAGTTTAAATAAAAATGGCCCCTGGCAGGGCGGTGGTGGTGTACACCTTTAATCCCAGCACTTGGGAGGCAGAGGCAGGATCTCTGTGAGTTTGAGGTCAGCCTGATCTACAAAATGAGTTCCAGGACAGCAAAGCCTACACACAGAAACCCTGTTTCGAAAACAAACAAACAAACAAACAAATAATAAAAACAAAACAAAAAAAGACTTCCCTAGGCTCATATACTTGAATGCTTAGTCATTAGGGAATGAAACTCTTTGATAGGATTAGAAGGATAAGGAGGTGTGGCCTTTTTGGAGGAAGTGTGTCATTGGGGCTTTGAGATTTTAAGAGCCCATGATAGTGCGCTCTCTTGCCTCTCTCTCTCTCTCTGGATCAGGATGTAGCTCTCAGCTACTGCTCCAGCACCATGCCTGCTACTTTGATGATAATGAACAGACCTCTGAAGCTGTAAGCAAGCCCCCATCTAAATGCTTTCAAGAATTGCATGGTCATAGTGTCTCTTCACAGCAATAGAAAGAACGGTGATTAAGACACATAGATTGAAGTCAGAATAGCTGTGATCACCCTCAAGTGACACTCACCAGGCTGAAATTATTAACATGCCTAGGAGTCCTGGAGGGCTCCTAGATTTGCACAGAGTCCTGTCCTTTGTAAGACTTTAAGACAATCCTGAAGCCATTTTTGACAATTCTGAATCCTCTCAGCCTCTGTGCCATAGTGCTTCCCCTCCTCCCCTGGGAACCAAGGACCTAACAGCTACACTTGCACGTACTCAGTTCCTGAACAATTACCCATATACGTAAGTTTTGGTTCGGTCCCCTGGGAAACGGGGTCAAAATGACCTCTTACCTCATCTGATCTGGCAACAGCTCTCCAGTCAATTATTGGTAATAGTTCTTTCAAATAAGCCAATCAGAATAGTCAAAGAACAACCCCCCTTGCTTCTGTGGCCCCTTTAAAAGTAGACTGTACCCGCTATTCGAGGTCCCTCGGCTTCCCGAATGCTGGGGGACCCTGTCATGACAGAATTAATAAAGTCCTCATGCTTTTGCATCGGCTGTGTGTATGAGATGGTCTCTGGGGGCGACTCCTTCTCGGTGTTTGGATGCTAGAGTCCAACACCTTCCCCAAGGACATAGAAGTGTTTAACAGTTGCTGCGATCCATCTCTTTCAGGGGTATAACTATCAGTAAGTCACTCACCCACTCTAACCCCAATTAAACTCATTAGTTCACCAAGTTGAACTCCGGTGGAGTCATCTCTTGTGACTCAAGCCCAAGGACCCGAGTTCAGTTCCCAGATCCCATGATGGAAGAAGAGTACCAACTCCTGGAAGTTGCCCTCTGGCCTTCACACGCACGTTGTGACCACGTATGTCCCCTAACAATACATTAACAATAAATAAAATACCTTTTAAAATAAAATATATCCTAGGTGGCTATAATTTTTACAAGGCCTGTTGGTTGTCTCCCACTTCCCTCGTAGTTACTTCTGAATGGGTTCATAAATGCTCAGAATTTAGAGTCTACATCCCAGAAGCTGTGGGGTATTTTGACCAAATTTTGATTGTCAGGCTATGAAAAAAAATGTTGAGCACTCAGGAGATTGTCCTCAGGCCAAGCGTATGTTATTGTTCCCCTTGCTCCCATCCCAGATGGGAAAGAGGCAATGAGGCAGGCGTCATCAGGGGACCAACAGCAGTAGCCAGCACGGCCCTTTCCTTGTGGGAGCAGATGAGGTCCAACCCTGAACACTACAGTTTAGAAAGTGCACTGACATGCTACAGTGTATGCAGAAATGGAAACAGGGGAAAACAAGATGGACAGGATGGACCAGCACTGGCTCAGCGCACTGTAAGAACAGCTGAACCGCCTGGGTTTGAACTCTACAGGGCCACTTCTATGTGGATTTGTCATTGCTGAGATTTTTGACAATTACAAAAAAAAAAATTACAGATAAAACTTGTAGACTAGAAACATTGAAAATATTGAGGAAAAATTGTGGGAGCTGGAGAGATTGGGCAGTAGTTAAAAGCACTTGCCACTTAATCATAAAGATCAGAGTTCAGACCCTAACACCCCAGTCAGGCTGTCCACAAACACTTGTCACTCAGCTCCAAGGGCTCTGATGCCCTCTCCTGGCCTTAATGGGCACCTACACTCACACACGCAGATGAAGGAACAAAGGCATAAATGAGAAGGTTATGCAGATAAAAATATCATTTACTATAGTAAGATAAGCACTAAGAGCTGAATATGGAGGCACATGCCATTAGTCCCAGCATTTAGAGAAAGAGACAGGCAGAGCTTTGTGAGTCTGGCCAGCCTGGTCTACATAGCAAGTTCCAGGCCAGCTGGGGCTAAACAGTGAAGATGAAAACTGTGTCTTAAGAAACAAAAGTATAAGCCGGGCGGTGGTGGCGCACGCCTTTAATCCCAGCACTCGGGAGGCAGAGGCAGGCGGATCTCTGTGAGTTCGAGGCCAGCCTGGTCTACAAGAGCTAGTTCCAGGACAGGAACCAAAGCCACAGAGAAACCCTGTCTCGAAAAAACCAAAAAAAAAAAAAAAAAAAAAAAAAAGAAACAAAAGTATATACACAAATCTACTATAAAAAGTTGAAAGTTAGCCAGACAGTGGTGGTGTACATCTTTAATCCCTGCACTGTGGAGGCAAATCTCTGAATTTGAGGCCAGTCTGGTCAACAGAGTGAATTCCAAGACAGCCAGAATGACACAGAGAAACCCTCTACATGGAGAAACCCTGCCTCAAGAAACAAAAAACACTTCTGTTCTCTCCACACCCCGTCCCCTTCAGCACTCCCAGCTCCCAATTTACTCAGGAGGGGAGGGGGAAGAACATGAGGGAAAGGGTCCAGTTGGGAGAAGGAGAGGGAGAACAAGGAAAGAGAGATCTTGATAGAGGGAGCCATTATGGGGTTAGCGAGAAACCTGGCACTGGGGAAATTCCCAAGAATCCACAAGGATGGCCCCAACTAAGACCCTAAGCAATAGTGGAGAGGGTTCCTGAACTGGCCTTCCCCTGTAATCAGATTGATGGCTACCTTAATTGTCATCCAGCAACTCATGGAAGCAGATGCAGATTCACAGTTAAACACTGGGCCGAGCTCCTGGAGTCCAGTCGAAGAGAGGAAGGAGCCATAGTATAAGCAAAGAGTCAAGCCCATTATGGGGATACCCAAAGAAACAGCTGACCTGAGCTAGCGGGAGCTCACTGACTCCAGACTGACAGCTGGGGAACCTGCATAGCACCAAACTAGTTTCTTTGAATGTGGGTGACAATTGTGTGGATTGGGTGGGCAGTTTGTGGGGCCAGAATTTATCCCTAGTGCATGAATTGGCTTTGTGAAGCCCATCCCCTATGTTCAGCCTAGACACAGGGAGGAGGGCCTTGGTCCTGCCTTAAGTGACAGGACAGAATTTGTTGACTCCCCATGAGAGGCCTCACCCTGAGGAGTGGATGGGAGTGGAGTGGGGAGAAAGAGGGGGGAGTAGGAGGACGGGAGGGAGGGTGAACTGAGAAAAGTTTTAATTAAAAACAAAACAAAACCAAAAAAACCCACAGGTGGGTGATGGTGGTGCACATCTTTAATCCCAGCACTCAGTAGGTAGAGACAGGCGAAACTCTGTGAGTTTAAGGCCGGCCTGGTCTCCTACAAAGTGAGTTCCAGGACAGGTTTCAAAGTTACAGAGAAACCCTATCTCAAAAAACAAACCCAAACAACAACAAAACCCAAAAAGCTAAAAAGCTGAAAGTTATCAAACTTACACACACAAATGCAGTGTCAATCGCAAAGGAGAAACGAACATGAAGCTACAGTTTAAATTCTTGACACATAAAATTAAGCATCCCGCGTTCTTTATTTTAAACCGTGTGTGTGTGCACCCTCAGAGGCCAGTGGTGTTGGGTCACCTGGAACTGTAGTTACATAAGGCTGGAAGTCATCTGATATGGTGCTCTTAAATGCTGTGCCATCTCTCCAGGCCTCACCCCACATTCTATACTGTAAAGGCTTCATGAACTCCCTGCCAATGATCACCCTAAACAGTTTAGCTCTAAACAAACAAACAAAAAACCCCACCAAAACCCTAGTGCAGTCAGAAGATCCCCTCCCCAAGCTTCCCACATGTATGTAGCACTCAAGATGTGTTTAGCAGCTCTGTTACCAGTTAAGGCTTTAGCCAACAGCAGGTTCTTGGTGATTCTTCTGGAAAGGTCAACCATGCCAGAGTTAGTGCCTCCACCTCCAAGGCTGTCCCTAGACTGTACGGTATCATTTCATCTTCGCGGAACACAAGCAGGCACTTTCACTTTGTCGGATGTGGAGAACAGAGGTCTGATTGGTCCAAATTCATGCAGCTCTTGGCTCTGACTCCAGAGCCTGCCCTTTAGACATCTCACTGGTGTTTCCAGATGTTGTCCATTAGGAATGCTGGGAACAGAACACAGGATGCTGGGTCCCACCCCTGACATGCAGAAACTGATTCTACACCAAGGGAGGGCAGGAGCCTGGGACTAGGGAACCACGAAGCCACTGTGCTGGTGGACTGGCTGCACTCATGAGATCAAATGGTAGATTCATTTCAGTCATGTTTCTTTATGAAACCATAAGCCCAACCTGCACAACATAGCCTTCAGACATGAAGAATTCATTAACTGCCTAAATGCTCAAAAATACTTTTTTTAAGCTCTTGCACTGCAATTTTAGGCGTGTTTAGGCTATGTAGATGTAGTCAGATCTTGATTTACCTCCTGCGTTCATCTGTGGCCATAACTAAGCATTCTTCGGGGAAAACATCTTTGACAGCACACAGCCGGGAGTTCTGTTTGCATGACACACTAAGCAGCTCTTCAGGCTTATGGGAATGGAATGTCTTGTATCGAGACCACCACTTTTATCCACGTTAATTCTTAAGACTTTTATTGGAAATAATACATCTTAGATTTTTCTATTTTCAGTATCTGGACCCTACCATGCTAAAGACAGGGACTAATTACTTGGAAATGAAAGACTTTTAGAAAGTGTTACTGGCCATACTGGTGCATACCTATACAATCAGGAAGCAAACGCAGGAGGATTGTTAAATGTTCAAGGTTAGCCTGATCTGCAGTGAGTTCCAAAGCTGAAATAAACAAATTTTAAGTTGTATTTTAATCATTGGATAGTCTGGCGGCTTGGAACTCATTATGTAGTCCAGGCTGACCTCAAACTCTCAAAATTCTACCTGCCTTTGCCTCCAAGGTGAATAGTAGGATTAAAGGCAAGTCACCATACTGGGCTCCAATATGGCCCTCCATCCATCCCTCTTTTATTTATTTATTTATTTTTTTGTTTTTGTTTTTTCGAGACAGGGTTTCTCTGTAGCTTTGGTGCCTGTCCTGGAACTAGCTCTTGTAGACCAGGGTGGTCTCGAACTCACAGAGATCCGCCTGCCTCTGCCTCCCGAGTGCTAAGATTTATTTATTTCTGAGTGCTCTATCTACATGCACAACTTTATTCAGAAGAGGGCATCAGATCCCACTATAGATGGTTGTGAGCTACCATTGCGGTTGTCGGGAACTGAGCTCTCAGGAACTCTGGAAGAGCAGCCAGTGTTCTTAGACACCAAGTCATCTCTCAAGACCCCTGCTTTTAGAACCTGGGACCACCAACTTAGGGGTGTCCCCACCTAGAGTGGGCTGCCCCCCCCCCCGTCAATCAACAGTCATCTATAGTGGGATCTGATGCCCTCCTCTGGCATAAAGTCATACATGCACATGAAGCACTCATAAAATAAACAGACTAACTCCAATAACTCTAGCTTGTGTCAAGTTGACATAAAAGTAGCCAACACACTCACAAACAATAAACAAATGGGTAAATAAATAAGTGAATAAAACAAATATAAACCTACAGGACTGGAGCTGGAGAGATGGCTCAGTGGTTAAGAGCATTGCCTGCTCTTCCAAAGGTCCTGAGTTCAATTCCCAGCAACCACATGGTGGCTCACAACCATCTGTAATAAGGTCTGGTGCCCTCTTCTGGCCTGCAGGCATACACACTGATAGAATATTGTATACATAACAAATAAATATTTAAAAAAAATAAAAAAAAATAAACCTACAGGACTTATGGAAAAATGAGCTCAAAAACTATGATAAAGCAAATCAGTGGCACACTAATTCATCCTGAAAAAGCCTATAACATGCTGGCAGAAGCCCACTGGTCTGCCTACTACTCTCTGACCAGGGGAAGAGAATGAGGGAACACAGTGATAAAGATGAAGCATAAGCTAGAGAGAAAGGCGGGTACAACACCAGGGCCAGGCTCCACTGCAGTTGCAGCTTACAATGAAGACGGTCCAGTCCTGTGAAGAGACAGGGAGCTTTGTGCCCTGGAAGTGTGCCTTGTATGTCTATGCAGTTCCATTCAGCCAGGTACACCTATCTATTCCCCTAGCATTATTATCCACAGGCAAAACAAAGTACAAATCCAAATTCTTCGATGCTCCAAAACTTCTCAAATATATCGCTCCCCCTGAAGAAATATGGATCCTAAAAGAGCCTATAAGGTAACCCATCTTCTACCAAGCCTGTCTACAGACCTGACAGTGATTCTCTCTCTCGTTTTCAAGACAGGGTTTCTCTGTGTAGCCCTGTCTGCTTTGGAACTAGCTCTGTTGACCAGGCTTGCCTCAAACTCAGAGATCCTTGTTGCAGTTTCTTCTGAGTTCTGCATCCAGAACAGTTTCAAGGCTTCTGGCTAAGATGATCAAGCCTCACAGAATACTCCAATCAGGACTTGACCATAATCCTAATTTTTTTGGGGCCCCCATAAGATTACCAATGCCCCAATCAGCAGGAAGTAGCCTAGAAAACTATGTCCACATTCCCCCCCAAAATTGATTATGAATGTTTTTGTCTTTGTTTAGTATGTTGATTACAAATTGTTAGGGATAAAGGCCAGGAAAAAAAGCTAAACAAAGGAGATTAGATTCAAGGTCTTGTTTTGAAAAGAAAAAAAAAAAGGGGAACTGCTGTGGGATAATGCTTTCATACATTGTAAAGATTTGTATTTGTGTGCTGGGCGGTGGTGGCGCACGCCTTTAATCCCAGCATTCGGGAGGCAGAGGCAGTCGGATCTCTGGGAGTTCGAGGCCAGCCTGGTCTACAAGAGCTAGTTCCGGGACGGGCACCAAAGCTACAGAGAAACCCTGTCTCGAAAAAACAAAAACAAAAAACAAAAAAAAAAAAAAAGATTTGTATTTGTAACTCATATTGGTTTAATAAAACGCTGACTGACCAGTAGCCAGGCAGGAAGTATAAACAGGATGACCAGACTAAGAGAATTCTGGGAAAAGGAAAGGCAGAGACACAGTCACCAGCCAGACATAGAGGAAGCAAGATGAGAATGCCTCACTGAGACAAGGTACCAAGCCAAATAGCTAAACATAGACAAGAATTGTGTGTTAAGTTGTAGGAGCTAGTTAATAATAAGCCTGAGCTAACAGGCCAAACGGTTTATAATTAATATAAGACTCTGTGTGTTTCTTTGGGACTGAATGGCTGTGGGACCAAGTGGGCTACAGATCCGCCTGCCTCGGCACTCTGAGCATTGGCATTAAAGGCGTGTGCAAGCACCACCCAACTCACTGATTCTCTTAGTGAGACCTTGTTCTTACCTGATCTATGAGTCAGTAGATCAAAATACCAGAGTAGAGACAGATATTTCCAGTTCCCAAGCTGGTCACTTAGGGGCCACAGTCTTTGCAAGGAGGCTAGGCTTTGTATCACTCATTGCCTGCCAAGAAAGAAAAAGGCCCACCAATGTCCTATAACAACTTTGTGATTAGGATGACAAAGAGCCCAACATACACAATTTCCCCACTACATGGTCAAAAGTAAATACTCTTCTGTAGCAATCTTTATTTATTCACACATTTGATAAAAATGTCACAGTTAGGAGCAAACTCATTATGATGACACAGGTAACTGTACAGAGTCAAAGCACTGTTAAGTCAGAACAAGGGCAACCATACTGCTTAATACCCGCACCCGGCATACACACGCACACACACATTCACCTACAGGTGCCAAATTCAGATAAAAGGCTTCTGTCAGGTCTTGGGGAGAAGAGAGAAACACTCACTGAAAGACACTGGGACTGCTCAATGCATCTCTTGCCAGCAATCAAGAAGACATGAAACATCGGGGGAATTAGTTGTTTTCTTGGCACAGAAGTGAGTAGGCAACAAGAATTTTAAAAAAAGGGTTGAGTTCACCTTGGGTTTAGTTTCCTTTTTCAACACCACAACAGGGTAGCACGTAAGAAAAGAAGAGAAATTCAGCTATATAAACTCCAGGGAAAAAAGGGAGGGAGGAAGATTTAAAACTTGATCCCTATTTACCATAAAGAAACCAGCAAGGCCAGGCTCATATCATCTGGTTGTGATCTTATCCAAACTGTGTGTCTTATTTCTATGTCAGTTCTGGAGAGAAATGTTTTAGAGGATCAAGAGAGTCACATAAGCCACATCCCTACCATATTGGTATGGGGCAAGACTTCATCTGCTGGCCCACATGGCACCTTACAGTTTTGAAAATTCTGAGAAAATGGTATAACCACAATCCACTACCTTTAGCACTCCAGGAAGGCCCAGTCAATCTGCAGTGGGAAAATAACGCCCGAACAAATAAGACTATGAAGGAGCTGTGCTCAAATCTGCAACTCCAATTTTGCTACAAAGGTTAAAAAGGAAATCTAGTTACTTTTATGTGAGATGTTTTGTGCGCACTTCCACTGACCCTATCAAAACACTGATGTCATCAATAGAAAGTTATATCTAAAGGGGTTTGTCTCTGGTGCTCCTGGCAAGTGGGCTAAGGATAGGGCAGAGGCCACAACCCAGCGAGCACAGCCCATGAACACAGAAAGGCCGGTTACAATGAAAACCGCTTTGAGTCAGATGAATCAGCGTCATGGTATTTTGTAGGGGCAAGGATCCCTTGGTACAAACTTCGTGTCTCTAATGATAAAGCAAGGTGAGGAAAGGCACTTAGCTCAGCCAGTGCTCACATCACCATAGGACTGTTACCAAGAGCACTCCTAGTGACCCCTTAGTGAGAACTCAGGGCCAACCAGTTTCCAAGTGACCTACAGAACTGTAGGATATCCAGAGCGCTGCACAACCAATGGTGGCATTTGGAATGTCAGCGATGAAGCTTCTTGGAGGAGGCAGATAGGAGTCATCCCCTTCTGGCCTAAAGTGAGAGATTTGTTCCAGATTAGCTGGACTTCACAACAGCTGGCCTGAAACACGACGACTCCATGATGCCATGGTCCTCTGTTTGGTAAAAAGCAACAGGGCTCCAAATGAAATCTAACTCCAGTTCTAATTCTCTCACACTGACATTTACAGCAGATGTCTTCGAACACGCGTGACTTGTCCCTGTCCTGCAGCAGAGTTGAGGGAGCAAGGCAGGGCCAGGAATGCCTGTCTCTCCTCATCCCAAAGGCCTTAAGCATACTCAATCCGAGCCGGGCCACGGCTACCCTCACTCTTCCGTTCGGAGGATGGAGCAGTAGGCTTGGCCTCACTGCTCATTTCCAGAGGCTTAGTAGAGATGTAATCCTTCACTTTGATCTCCATGTTCTTGGCTTTCAGAGTGGCCATATGCAGCTTCTCCAGGAAATCTGGCATGCCTATCAGGACACAGAAGAAGCCGGTCAAGCTGCTGTGATGATTAGTTTTTTTGTCAACCAGACACAAGCTAGAGAGTTCTCTGGGAAGAGGGAGCGAGCCTCAGTTAAGAGGAGAAAATGCCTCTGTAAGACTGGTCTCTTGGAAAGCATGTGGGGGCATTTTCTTAATTAATGATTGAAGTGGGAAGGCCCAGCTCAGTGGGTAGTATCATACCTACCTAGTCAGGTGATCCTAAGTTGTATAAAACAGCTGAGCAAACCAATAAGCAATGCTCCACTTCAGTTGTCTGCCCTAACTTCCTTTCAATGGACATAAGCTAGAAGATGAAATAAATCTTTTCCCTCTCAAGTCATGGAGTTCATGAGCGCAACAGAAAGCAAATTAGGACAGCGAACACACAAGCTAATAACATGTTCAAAATCCAAACTTATTCTCTCTAATGGTAGGCAAACAACGGTTTGAATGAAAACCCTTGAGTGATATCTGCCTCCCAGAACGGCTCCCTGTGCAAACTGAAAGTTACCCACAACTGATCTTTTCATCAGGCCACTGAATTCCCAAATGCCTCTTCTAGGTGATTAAAATATTACTTAGTGATATAGTAAAAAAACAAAACAACAACAACAAAAACCCTGTCATTTAATTTAGATAAATGAACACATATATATCTAATTTCCCATCCCCCTCTGGAACAACTGGGACATTGAAGTAGGAGGATCTAGAGGTTAAAACCAAGCCAGGTGGTGGTGGTGCATGCTTTTAATCCAAGCACTTGGGAGGATCTCTGTGAGTTTGAGGCCAGCCTGGTCTACAGAGTGAGTTCCAGGATAGTCAGGGCTACACAGAGAAACCCTGTCTCAAAAAACAAAAACAAACAAAAAGGAATTTAAAGCCAGCCTGGGCTATCCAAGATCTTCTAAAAAACAATACAAAAGAAAAATCAAACCAAAACAATGAAACTCACATGAGAATGCTTCCTAAGACAAGGTATCAGAAGTGAGGGGTATGATTATGGCTACGGCATGCAGCCCTTCTTAGGTAATGGTCATTCCCCTAGGCAACTGTCCCACAACTAAGTCTTCTTGGCCAGATCTCACAGTCTTCAACATTTTGGTTTTATCAGATATTACCTAGGCTGACCCTGATCCTCCTGCCTCAGCCCCTGTATCCACTACTGAGATTACAAGTGTGTATACCACCAACCTAGCCATTCAACACTACTGAGCAAAAAATCTAAATACATCAGTGCACACATCTATATGTAAAGCACCAAAGTGATGTCTTAAAAACTCTCCTCTGGAACCTCTGTGCTTCTTACCCTTCAAATCCCACTTAGAGGCTATAATGAAATGGGAAGATTGTTCAAATATCCCCAACATGTTTACAAAATGGTTAAGTACCAACCCTCCTGTTGCCATTAAGACAAAAAAACAAATTGTTCAGCTCAGGTTCAGACCCCCTATGCATACCCCTGCTTACCACTGGAAACCATCCAGCTGACACAGTAGCGAGGAAACACTGTCTGTGGATTGTCACTGTAAGTCAGTAAGTAATCAAAGCCATTCTGGAAAAGAAATACAGCAAAGTTGGAGGCACCTGGATCTCTTACAGCAACTCTACATCCAGTACCAGAAATAACCATGACCCAAAACTGCAGTGAAGAGTGCAATACCCTGTGCACAAAAAAAAAAAAAAAAAAAAAAAAAACTGAGCGTGAAGGCCGGCGGCTGCTTATTCAGAGAAAGGCCCTTGACCATCTTGTTCTTGGTAAATGAAGTTTTCTGTGCCCAAATCATGACAAATATCAAGAGGCCTCTGTGAAAGATGGATTTTCTCCACAGAGGTCTAAACTTACATGTTAAATAGACGGTGCTGAGACCAGCTTCTAGTGAAAACTCCGGCACCAAGTCTCTAACAGGTTGCTGGCCAAAAACACACATTGCTGCATCTTGGTGCTAGAGAACAAAGCCTCAAGACTATTCTGTGTCTTCTTCCTTTATAATCCAGCTGTGTATCCCTACTGCATTACTGCCCTAAACAGCTAGGAGTACACTATTTGCCAAGTCCTGAAGGTCTTTCTAGCAAGTCTTCAACCATGGGAGTAGCCTTGAGGAGCCCAGTACAGATGCCCAAGGTTTACAACTTAAAGATCTCACCTTCCCTTCTCTGTCAGTGCTAATAACTGTTTACAGAACACTGTGCAGCGGGAGCTGCCTTAGGTCCTTGCAGCCTATGATGCAGTGCCCTCTTCCAATGCAGAACACTGGTGAGAATGGCTGTGGCTACACGGATCTGAGCAGATGGCTAAACTGCAGTCATAGGACTCAGCTCACATCTCCAGCACCCGTGTAAAAAACTTCATGTGCCTGTAACCAAGTGCTGATTAGTGAGATGGGAGGGTTGGCGGAGACAAGAGGATTGCTGGGACTTGCTTGACAGACATCCTACCAAAAAGCTCTGGGTTCAGTGAAACACCCTGTCTCAAGGGAATAGGAAATAGTGATATGTGATGTCTTTCTCTGGCCTCCCAAGCATGCACACGCACGCGCGCGCACACACACACACTACGTGTATATATATATGCCTTAGGGAGTAGGAAGAAGAATGGCTAAATTACCAAAAGATGTACATATTCAATATAATCACCCAAAAACATTATTTATTTACAGAAGTGGAAAAGAAAAACCCTAAAGTTTGTACGGAAGACGGAAACAAAAAACACAAACAGAAAACAGAGTCCCAAATAGCCAAAGCAATCCTGGGTATAAGCAAAGAGCAATGATGGCAGAGTTATCATAGTTTCCAATTTCAAAGCGTACTTCAAAGCCATATTAACAAAACATGGTACTAGCACAAGAAGAGAACAAAAAAGGACTTACTCATAAGACCATGCACTTCTTCAGCCCTCTGAGTTTCAACAAAAATGCCAAGACACAATGGAAAAAAGGTATGCTCTTTGACAAACAGTGCTAGGAAAACTGGATACCCACATGTTCAAGAATGAAACTAATACCTCAGATCTCATCCTACATAAAATTTTATTCAAGCTGGGCATGCTTTCTTTAATCCCAACACTTGGGAGGCAGAGGCAGATCCATCTCTTTGGGTTTGAGGCCAGTCTAGTCTATATAGAAAATTTCAGGACAGCCAGGGTTAGTAGAGAGACACTGTCTAAAAATTGACAATAGACAGATAGAAATTAAAAATACAAGACCTGAAATTTTGAAAATACTAGAGAAAAACAATTCAAGATACTAGCATAACCAAGAACCTTCTCAACAAAACTCCAACAGCTCAGAAAACAGTAATTGACAAAGGAGCTAGGTGTAGTCGTGCACACTCATAATCATGACTCTTGGGAGGCAGAGGCAGGAAAACTGCAAATTAGAGGTCAGCCTGGAGTCCAAGTTCCAAGCCAGCCTGGTCTGGGCTACATAATGAGACTGTCTCAAAATCAAATACAATAATAAAGTCATTTGCTTGTGGCATTTAGAATTCCATAAAATTCAGGATTTATCTATTTGTTTACTTATTTGTTGCGGGAGGTCCTTCCGCTCCTCCAGCCAATAGCCGCTGAGATACCAGCCCATTGGGGTGTGGTCTCTCTCCCTTTAAAAAAGCGGCCACTTCCCTTCCCTTCTCACGCTCTTTCTGCTCCGCTTCAGGCGACTAGACTCCCTTCCTGATTGCGCAGAGGACTGTTATCTGGGCCGATGATCTGTAAGTTTTTTCCCCTTTAAATAAATAACCATTCTATTAATCATAATTCTAAACTGGTGTGGGATTGTTTTTGACTTACGCCTTCGCCTTCACTTATTTATTTTTGGTTTATCAAGACAGGGTTTCTGTCATGGAACTCACATGAGACCAGGCTGGCCTCAAACTCACAGAGATCTGCTGACCTCTGCTTTCCAAGTGCTGGGATTAAAGGCGTGCACCATCACACCCAGCCATAATTAAATTATTTAAAGATTTATTAATTTAAACCTTTATTTTTTGAATTATTTTCTAGCCACCCTTGAAACAATGTGACAGTGAGACCATGGCCCATAATGTACCTAACAAGTTTGCAGGCTGATCCCTTATACCTCTTTCCAGTACACTGCACTCTGACAGCTCACCTCTCCCCAGTTTAGAAAAAGACATTCCTTGGGGGGGCAGCGGGGAGGGGGAATCAAAGCTACAACACCCATCCCTAATATGCAGTAAAACTCACCTCATCAAATGACTTGTGAGGACGGATAACCATTTGGGATTCATAGGATCTGACCCTGACAAACTCTGGAGACTCTGGCACACTGGGGTGGTCCACAGCACTGTAAGGAGGAAGAGGGGGATTACTGTCTTTGCACTAACCAGTGGTAAGCCAAGGCTAAGAGGGGATGGCCAAGACTCTAAATCACTGACTCAACAAAACCACGCAACTCAACAAAACCACGCAGTCAGTGAGATGACCGAACACAATCCAGGTTGTGAAATTATAATATATAGCTCACAGGCTGTATTTCTAGTTTTACCTTTTTTTTTTTTTTTTTTTTTGGTTTTTCGAGACCGGGTTTCTCTGTGGCTTTAGAGCCTGTCCTGGAACTAGCTCTGTAGACCGAGCTGGTCTTGAACTCACAGAGATCCACCTGCCTCTGCTGGGATTAAAGGCGTGCGCCACCACCGCCCGGCCCTAGTTTTACCTTTTAAAATAACCAGCATTAAGAAATTCACAAACCTTCTCAGTACCATGCTTGCCTAGCATGAGTAAGGCTCCAGTTTCTACCCTCAATGCCCACTCCCACCCTCCTGCAAAAGCTTGCAATACTTGTTCAGTTTTCCTGGTAGATCAGCCTATTCCCCAAGCAGGGAGCAGGGATAGACAGGAACCGGCTGCTAGTAAATCTGCAGGGCACTCATGAAGTCAAGCTTAAAGGTGCAGATGGGTGAAGGCAGCTAATGGAACTTAACGAGGGTTCCAGTAGTTATACATACCGCGACACCAAGACCATCACATTGTTTTCCTGATCCACGCTATACCGACGAACATAAACATAATCCCTCGAGTACATTGGGTACTAAAGAAAGGAGGTGGGATGGGATTAGTGTTCTGCATCACAGACTTGAAAGAAATAAAACCAGTTAACAGTACTCACAGGAAAATGTGTTACCCAATGAAGAACCTCAGAACCACTGACGACATCTCTTTCAATCACCTCCAGCTTGATCACAAGTGCATCCCACTTTTTCCTGTACTCTGTGTCCAGCTGCAAAAGGGAAGATCCAAATAGGGATGCACAAGTTTCTCTGGAGGCTGCATCTCTGACTCAAGGACATTATGGAGAAATAGTGATTTAACTCAACAGTGCCAACGTTTGGAGGCATGGCTGTTTATTAGTTGATTCTCTTAAGATTCTTACATACACTGAAGGGGAACATGTGTGTGTGTGTGTGTGTGTGTGTGTACATATACACATATATGTTCATGTGCACTTATGCATGTAGGCTGGGTCAATGCTGGCTTTCTTTTCTCACTCTCCAGTTTATTTTTATTTATTTGTTTTGATTTGCGAGACAGAGTTTCTCTGTGTAACCCTGGCTGTCTTGGAACTCAATCTGTAGACCAGACCGGCCTCAAACTCAGAGATCACCTGCTTCTGCCTCCCGAGTGCTGAGATTTATTTTATTAAGACAGGTTCTCTCAAATGGATGGAACTAGAAAACATTATTTTGAGTGAGGTAGCCCAGACATAGAAAGACAATTATCACATGTACTCACTCATAGGTGGTTTTTAAACATAAAGCAAAGAAAGCCAGCCTACAAACCACAATCCCAGAGAACTTAGACAAAATATGGACACTAAGAAAGACTTACATAGATATAATCTACATGAGAAGTATAAAGTAGAAAAAGACAAGATCTCCGGAGTACACTGGGAGCATGGGGACCTTGGGGGAGGATTGAAAGGGGGAGGGGAGATGAAGAGAGGGGAGCAGAGAAAAATGTAGAGCTCAATAAATATCATGAAAAAAAAAAAAAAGACAGGTTCTCTCACTGAACCTGAGGCTCAGTGGTTTGACTAGACGGGCTGATTAGCAAATTCTGGGGATCAACTGCCCCTATCTGTCTAGTGCTGGGGTGACTTACAAACACATGCTCCCACTCAGGTTTTACATGAGTGATACAGGAATCTGAACTCATGCTTGATTAGCAAGCATTGTACCCACTGACTCATCCCCCAAAGTCCTGTGAGAGAATTTTTTTTTAACTTTATGTGTGTATGGTGTTTTGCCTACGTGTCTGTCTGTGCACTACAGCATGTTTGCCTGGTGGCCATGTAGGACAGAAGATGGCGTTTTAGATCCCCTGGGACTGGAGTTGCAGACTAGAGTGAGCCACCATGTGGTTGCTGGGAACTTGAGTTGTCCAGAGAAGACAGTGCTCTCAATCACTGAGCTACTTCTCTAGCCCCTTTGCAGGGAGTCTTACATTGCAGCCAGATATCAGCAACATATGCCTATATTATAAGCAGTTCATGAAGTAGAAACAGGAAAATCAAAAGTTCAACGCAACATTGGACTACCTGTCCCAAAAACAAAAAACAAAACAAAACAAAAAAGCCCAAAAGACTGAAGATGCAGCACAGTGGTTAGATTACTTTACTTGTCTAGTAAGTTTTGACAGCCCATGCTCAGTTCCCATTATCATGTATGTGTATGCACACACATAAACAAAAGCTATGCAATTGAAATGTCTGTGGAATGGAACTATCAATAACAATGTTTGCCACCTGTTATCATTAGCTTTAATGTCAACTTGACACAGCCTGGAGTCACCTGAGAAGGGGAAGTCAGATAAGACTGGCCTATGGGTGTCTATGGGGGACTGTCTTGACTGTTAATTGACTAAGGGGCACAGCCTACTATGGACAGTATCATTCCCTGGGAAGGAGGTCCTGGACTATGTAATAAAGCTAGCTAAACATGAGCCTGGAAGAGAGCTAATAAATAATATTCTTCCATGGTTCCTGTTTCAAGTTCCTGTCCCAACTTCTCTCAGTTATTGACAATAACCTGTAAGATGAAATAAACCCTTTCTTCCCCTAAGCTGCTTTTGGTCAGGGAGTTTTACCACAGCAACAGAATGAAACTAGAACACTGACCATGTAAGCCTAACAACCTGAATTCAATACACAGAACTCACATAAATGTGGAAGGAGAAAAAGGAGCAAGGACTCTACAGATCTGTCCTCTGGCCTTCCCAAACTGTATTTGTACCCTCACCTCCACAATAACAATTATAAAAGTTAGAAAGAAAAGGAAATATATGAAGAGAACATAACATATCGTAAGTAAAGATATAATTCTAAATCACTTTAAACAGAAAAAAGTCTTAAAGTATAAACAGATCTCTGATGCATAGAAATTCAGGATGCATTTCTCATCTTTTGGCATTTCAAACGCAGACGCACAGTCTGCATCAAAACAAAGCATAACACTGATGTAAACAGTGCCTAGGTGGGCAAAGCCTTAGTGAGTGTATTGCTGTAGTTCTGTGGATTTAACCCAGAACATATACTGTGCAATGCTCTATTTTCCAAGTATTGTTCTTATTTTTTAAGACAGTCTCATTAAGTTGACCAGGCTGGTCTTGAACTCATTATGTCCCAAGAAGGCTTCAGTCTCCTAAATAGCAAGGATTACAGGCCTATTCCAAAAGGCTTGGCATTAGTAGGTATTATTATAATCAACAAATTAGTTACTAAAAGCTTGGCAAAAATCACAACACAATGATGACAGGGATGTGGGGAAAGAGGAATCCTTCTACATTGTTAGTGGAAATATACACTGGTGCAACCATCATGAAAAATCAATACAAAAGTTTCTCAAAAAAAACCATACGACCCAGCCACACCACTCCTGGGCATATACCTTGCTATAAATGTTTACTGCTGCATTATTCACAAAAGCAAGGAAATTAAATCAAATTAACAGATAGTGAACATGTGGTACTTATATACAATGGAATTTTATTTAGCCATAGAAAAATGAAATTACAAAACTTTCAGGAAGATGAAAATCTGGAAGTTATATTAAGCAAGGTAACAGACTCAGAAAGACAAATGCCTCTCTCTCTCTCTCTCTCTCTCTCTCTCTCTCATGCAGATCCTAGCTTTAACATTCACATATGTAGATTTGTGGGTGTGAGTGTATGTATTAGTCATGAAACCAGAAAGGAGTCTAGGAAAAAGGAAAAGCTACTGATGAAAGAGGGAAGATAACAGAACACGTGTGACATCCAAGTTGAAAGGAGTTATTGGGGTAGAAATATAAAAAGGGGGACAGAGGGATATGGGAGAAGAAGACAACCAGCAAAACAAATTATGTTTGTTTCAATGTCATAAGGAAGTCTAACACAGCTGGGAGGTGGTGGTGTACACCTTTAATCCCAGCACTCGGGAGGCAGAGGCAGGTGGATCTCTGTGAGTTCGAGGCCAGCCTGGTCTACAAGAGCTAGTTCCAGGACAGGCTCCAAAGCCACAGAGAAACTCTGTCTCGAAAAACAAAAACAAATACAAACAAACAAAAAAAGAAGCCTAATACTTTGTATACTTATTTTATTTATATGTATATTTTGAGACAGGGTCTCTCCATATAGTCCTTGATGTCTTTGGGCTCTCTATGTAGACCAGGCTAGCCTAGAAATCTGCCTCCTGAGCACTGGGATTAAAAGTACATGCCATCACATTCAAGTGTGATTAATTTTAAAATTAAATTTTTAAAATGGAACTCTCATGAAAGTTCTATGTTGCTAGCATTTGGTGATTCCATCTTCCTCTCTTCACTTCTGTTTTACTTTTATTATTTTTGAGACAGGATCTCTAATCATGTAGCTCTAGTTGGCTGTCCTGTCATGTAGCCCAGGCTGGCCTTGAACTCACAGAGATCCATCCTCCTCCTGCCTCTGCTTCCCAAGTGCTAGGATTAAAGAAATGTGCCGCTACACCCAACTCTTTTATTGTTTTCAATTTGTTTGTTTTACCTCTTGGAACAGGGTCTGACTAGCCTTATATGTGTTACACAACACAGGCTTGCCTCTAACTTCAGCAAATCCCCTGCCTCACTTCTCCAAGTGCTGACATTATAGGTATTCAGGGAGCCAGGAAGCTCCAAATCAGAAAAGAATAAACTCACCTGAACATTGAAGAACTGCCGAGGTGTCACATCTGTGTATGTTCCAAAAACTAGAATAACAAGAGGGAGGAGGGAAAGCTTGTCATGCCCTGTCCCCTAAACTGCATTTTAAGTCCACAGGACTGACAGGTCTCAAAGGCAACATCAAAACCTAAAAATCATCCCAGGAGCAGCAAAGCAAGGCACAGATGACATCTATCAAGGAAGAATATGAAAAGCTTGTTACCTGGGAGAGGAAAATAAACAAGAGTTTGGCAAATTTTCAACAGAGCCAGGCTAGAACAGTTTTGGAAGTACAAGAAACAAAGTGCCGCACGCCTGGGCACCATGGACATACGTCAAAGGCAGCAGACATGGCTCACCTCGGTACTGGTAGAGGTGGGTGCCGGGAATTGGGCGCCGCCACAGCTTGAAGTGTTTCTTGTCCATCACCATTTCCCATGGTTCTTCTTTGTCCTTTGACTTTTCATTCCCTTCTGCTGGGGTCTTTGGTTCAGGAGGGCGATTTTCAACTCCAGAACTCTGGAATACATTTGACATTTCCTCCAACCGTTTCATCTCATTTATGGACCTGGAAAGACAGAAACAGGCACCATGTCCATGAAATGAATGAAGTGTCCAAAGACCTGCAAAATGAGGTGTGGTGGGAAACAGCATATTATCTCAATGAACATAAATAAAATCTGAATTAAGCTTGAATACAAGTCTAAACTTGTAATTAGAATTACTTAACCAGTTCCCATTTCTAAATCTATGAAATGTAGAAAATATTAGTACCTACTTCAAGCTAGTCGTGAAAGCATACAAAAAGTGCACAAGACCCGGCACAGAGCCTTAAATAACTTACAATAAAAATTTTAACATTTATTTGGGTTTTTGTTTGTTTTTAGGTTTTTTTTTTTTTTCGAGAGGCAAGGTTTCTCTGTGTAGCCCTAGCTGTCCTGGAACTCTGTAGACCAGGCTGGCCTTAAACTCATAGAGATCCGCCTACCCCCTTCTCCCAAGTGCTGGGATTAATGGTATGCGCCACCACCGCCCAGCTATTTGGGGTAGTTTTACTTTGCACGTACACAGTACACGTGTAGGTCCCTTATTCCTGTCACATAACTGCACTTCAAGCCCAGGAGTGACAGGTCTTTAAAGGCAGGTCAGAAACTAGAAATCATGCTGGGGAGTAGCAAAGTGAGACAGAGACAACATTAATCAAGAAGACTGAGAAGCTGAGTCAGCTTCAATGCTAACCACCAAGGTTTTGCCTGCATATATGTCTGTGTGAGGGTGTTAGGTCCCCTGGAACTGGAGTTTCAGGCAGTTATGAGCTACCATGTGGGTGCTGGGAATTGAGCCAGGGTCCTCTGGAAGAGCAGTCAGTGCTCTTAACCACTGAGCCACCTCTCCAACCCCACACCTGGCTTTTTAAAAATGTGTGTCTAAGCCGGGCGGTGGTGGCGCACGCCTTTAATCCCAGCACTCGGGAGGCAGAGGCAGGCGGATCTCTGTGAGTTCGAGGCCAGCCTGGTCTACAAGAGCTAGTTCCAGGACAGGCTCCAAAGCTACAGAGAAACCCTGTCTTGGAAAAAAAAAAAAAAGTGTGTCTAGAGATCAAACGCAAGATGTTAGGCTTGAGCTCAAGGTGCCTGGCCCCACTTGCCTTTTAAAAAACTCAACAATGTTTCATTTTTGAGACAAAATCTTACTGTGTAACAATGGCTGGCCTGAAACTAAGTAAACCAGACTAGCCTTGAACTCAAAAGGTATCTACCAGCCGCTGCTTCCTGAGTGCTAAAGGTGTGTGCCACCACACTTAACCTCAATAATGTTTTATAGATTTGTGTTTTAAAGTTTCTTGCAGCTGGACAGTGGTGGCACAGGCCTTTAATCCCAGCACTCAGGAGGCGGGGGCAGGTGATCTCTGTGAGTTTGAGGCCAGCCTGGTCTACAGAGCTACTTCCAGGACAACCAGGGCTACACAGAGGAACCCTGTCTCAAATACACACACACACACACACACACACACACACACAGAATTTTATTCTTTTTGATGCTGTTGTAAATGGAATTGTTCATTTCATCTTCAGATTGTTCACTGCTTACTGACTGTTTAACCTATACTCTTAGTATAAACAGTTTACTAAGTTTAATAGTTTTTCAAAAATTCCTTGGTATTTCAATCCACAAGGTAATATTTGATGTAGTTTTACTACTTCCTTTCCAGTCTGGGTACCTTTCATCTTTCTCCTCCTAACTTCCCTGGCTATAAGCTCTAGTACACTGTTCAAAGGAGGGAGTGAGGGCAGTAGTTTGTCCTGTTGCTGACCTTAGGGGGAAGGTTTCATTTTCTCAGCATGCTAAGAGCTATTTTTAGATGCCCTTTATATAAACCTGAGGAATTTCCCTTTAATTCCCAATCTGTTGAGTGCTATTTTTTAAAGGTTATGTATTTGGGTGCTTTTGCCTGTATTTTTGTCTGTTTACCATGCCAAGTGCCTAGTACCCTCTGAGGCCAGAAGGCGGCACTAGATTTCCTGGAATGGGAGTTACAGATTACTGTTAGCTATCATGTGGGTGCTGGGACTTGAACCTAGATCTTCTAGAAGAGAAGAGCAGTCAATGCTCTTAACCATTAAGTCATTTCTCCAGCTACTGTAAATATTTTTTGTTTTTTTAATATTTATTTTATTTATTTATTATGTATACAATATTCTGTCTGTGTGTATGCCCGCAGGCCGGAAGAGGGCACCAGACCTCTCTACAGATGGTTGTGAGCCACCATGTGGTTGCCGGGAATTGAACTCAGGACCTCTGGAAGAGCAGGCAATGCTCTTAACCACTGAGCCATCTCTCCAGCCCTGTAAATATTTTTGAATCACAAAATGAGGTTAGAATTAGTCAAATGCTACCTCTATAAGCTTTTTCTCTATTTTTTTTCTTTCCCAGTACTTGGGAGGGAGAGAGAAATCTCTGTAACTTTAAGGCTACTTCACAGAAAAAAAGAAACCTTGTCTCAACATGTGTATATACATATAAAGAAACTTTGTCTCAAGGTATATATATACACACACACACGTATTTGTGTAGTCCTCACAGAGGTCTGAAGGGGGCATGGGACCACCTAGAGCAAGTTTCAGGGGGTTGTGAAGTGCCCAAAGTGGATGCTGGGAACTGAATTTGGGACCTCTAGAAGAGCAGCATGTGCTCTTAACCACTGAGCCACCCTCTAGTCCCTTCTTTCTCTTTTTTTGAGATAATCTCACATGGCTCAGGCTAGCCACAATTTGTACCTAAGGATGACCTTAGACTTAACCTTTCTTGTCTCCATTTTCTGAATACTTGGATTACAGGACTGTGCTATCATACTTGGTTAAACAGTGATGGCAACTAAACCTAGGTTTTGTTTTGCACATACTCCCTCTACCAAGTGAGCTATGTCCCAGCTCCTGTATTTTATTCCATTAATGGGCCATATTAAATTAATTTTGTATGCTGTTGGATTCATTCTTTTAGCACTTCCGCACAAAGGGCTATAAAATCCTAAAATTGGCAGGGCAGTTGTGGTGCATGCCTTTAATCCCAGCACTCAGGAGGCAGAGGCAAATGGATCTCTGTGATTTCGAGGCCAGCTTGGTCTACAGAGCGAGTTCCAGAACAGGTTCCAAAGTTACACAGAGACACTGTCTCGAAAAACAAACCAAAATAAATAAATAAATAAATAAAATACAATCCTAAAATGTGATACAACATAGTATGATTATATAATCCTTGATGATCAATGCTCAGGGATAAAGACGCAGATTAGTATAATACCCAACAAAGCGTGTTTATGGGCACATCTATGGGGGTAAAGAAAATTCACAAAAAGGCACAGAAGAATTTCTATTGTAGTTTTTTCGGGTTATTGATGGTGCTATTTGTTTTATTTTTAAGACAGAATCTCGTTAGACTGGCTTCAAACTCCTGATCTTCCTGCTGCAGCCTTCCAAATGCTGAGTTGCAGGCATGTATCCCTGGCTTTATTTCTTAAATGTTATATATTTAATGTCTTTTATTCTTTAATCTTGTTATATCTGAAACATTTTAAGAAAATGATTTTTTTTTAACATGGTACTCCAAAACTGGTCAAAAGCTCCTGGCTGGGGTAGGATATAGGCCCTAGGGGGAAATCTACTACTTTCAGTTTTGCTAAATGGTAAATATTTATGCTTATATCCACAGAGTAGAACTGTTCTCTCTGTCAGAGGTCAGAGAAGCTTCTTTTTATAGTGGGTGGCAGCTAATGCAGAGACTCAAAGTGCTGAAAAAACTCAGTCTTAAATGAGACATCTGTATCACAAGTGTAAGAAACATTAGATACTAATTTTTTCCTCATCTTCCCCTCCTACATGCAAATGTTTTGATCCTTCCCCACCCAGTACACAGGGCTCCTGTTTCATTCCAAGAACCCAGTAGCCTGGCTCAGTGATCCCCACCCCCTCAGAGCAATGACTTCTTTCTCCTTGGATCAGTAAACCCTTTTCCATTCCATATTTGCCAAACTGGAAAGACTGTGAGGTTGAACCCCAGTTAATGTAATGGGAGAAAAGATAAAGTTGCCAATTGTGTTAGAATACAAGAACCAAGCACACTTCCTGCTCTTCTGCTTTGATGAGCAGTGCCCCCCCCCCCCTTTTGGTTTGTTTGTTTTTTGAGACAGGGTTTCTCTCTGTGTGTACCTTTGTCCTGTCCTGGAACTCATTCTGTAGACCAGGCTGGCTTCGATCCACCACCTGCTTCTGCCTCTTCAGTGGGGATTAAAGGTGTGCACCACCACTGCCTGGCTATCAGTCCACCTTCTTGATGAAGAGTAAAATTTTGCTTTGTTAAGACACTTAATTAAGAGTGGTGATCTCTTTCTTTGCCACTCCTGACTTATTTCTAAAACAAAGCTCGAAAGTTAAGAAATGCTATTTTCAACACGATGTGGCTGCTCTACTCATGAACGTACAACAGCTGTGGTAACCTGCAGAAGATCAAGCCAGGCAACATTCCAGTATGGACAGGTGGGAGTTCATGAAGCCCCAACCCTAGCTAAGGAGCTAGTGGCAGGCAGTTTATGGCTGCTGAGGGAGAGGGAGTCACTGTCTTCGAGTTGCTCAAGCTCTGATGAATGGTCTCACAATCACATCCATGCAAGCAGTACTAACTAGACTTAGTGGGTCAAGGGGAAAAAGTGGTATCCTAGTAGGGTCTAGAGGCAACAGGACAGCAAAGGTAGGAACAGATATGATCAAGATACAATGTATACATACATGTTTGAAGTTGTCAAAAAATAGACAAAACATGGCTTGTATCTTATAAACAACTTTAAATAGTAAACAGGAAAGAAAACCTGCTGGTTGACTGCAAATAATAGGGTGCAATTCAAGACTGAGGCCAGCCATGGGTGTAGCCTAACACGCCTGACCTGCATTACAGCACTTGGGAGGCAGTCAGAAGGAAAGTTTGAGGCCGCTTCAACTGTTTGAATTACACAGTAAGTTTGAGTTACATAAGATCCTGTCTCAAAAAACAAAACGAAACAAAAAAAAAATAGGGTAATAGTGTTTATGTAGTGTATACAAGTCCTGGGTTTGAGCCCCAGCATTGAACAACAAAAGACTAGGAAAACAGCAATTACTAACATACTGAAATAAGGGTAACTCCTACAGAGTTAATGACATGAATTTTCTTTTATTCTCTACAGAAACAAATCACAGTATACTATAATAATCTATCTTTATTTCTGCCGCCTTTGCTAAAAATTGAATCTCTTTTGTTCCAACTCCTAGTATCTCTATGGTAAGTGTAAATAGCCAACAAGTATTTGTTGAATAAACTGAGTATATGAAAATACAGTAGACCTCAGTAATTCAAATTCTTACAGTAAAACATTACATTAATATGCTGCTTTCAAAGCTAAAAACACACCAGGAGCAATGTCACATGTTTGTAATCTCAACATTAAGGAAACTGAGGTAGAAGGATTATGATCAAGGTCATCTTAGACCATAGGCCAACCAGGGCTACATTCGATGCTTTTTAAAAAATGAAAAAAAGGAAGATTCAAACTTAAATTATTGGCAATGCAAGACTAAATTTTTGGGCAATTTAGCAGTCCTTGAGAGCAGTCTGTAGTTCTAGCTCTAAATCCAAATGACTGTGTGATATTATAAGATTTCATTTTACCTGTAAAGTGAAGACATCTTTTCTTTTTATCGTTTGGTTTTGTTTTCAAAGACAGGGTTTCTCTGTGTAGCCCTGGTTGTCCTGGAACTAACTCTGTAGACCTGGCCTCGAACTCAAGAGATCCACCTGCCTCTGCCTAAATGCTGGGATTAAAAAGGGATGCGCCACCACGACCACCCAGCAAGACATCTTTTATTTTGAAGGTTCTCATTAACTCTAGAATTCCAAATTACGAGAATTTTTTTAAACTTTAGACTTAGGTAACAAGATTTATATTGAGCCAGGCATGGTGGTGTTCACGTTTAATCCCAACACTAGGGAGGCAGAGGCAGGTGTATCTCTGAGTTCAAGGCAGCCCTCAGAATGAATTCCTGGACAGCTGGGGCTATACACAGAAACCCTATCTGGGGTGTGGGGTAGTCTCATCATTTTTTTGGAAAGTTTATAATTAGAAGTTGCAAAATGTAATGCAAGGCTATCCCTGCAAAGGTGTAAGTATAGGAATATGGTCTGCATCTTACTAATGCAGGCAGTTAGATCTTGCAGAAGAGATCAAGAGCACAATCACAGCACCGCTTGCCTAGAGAACAATTCCAGGCCTGACTTGGAAAGAAGTAAGGGCATTGTTCTTGACACTAAAGCATTCTTCTGAGACAGGGTCTCTCTATGGAACCTTGGTGTCCTGGAACTTGCAATGTATTTAGTCTTGCATTGCCAATAATTTAAGTTTGAATCTTTCTTTTTTTCATTTTTTAAAAAGCATCGAATGTAGCCCTGGTTGACCTATGGTTCCAGAGTGCTGGGATTAAAAAGGCATGTTCTTTAGAAATGCATTCTTAAATATCAAGCTCCATTCCTGAAGGAGAGAAGCATAAATCTGTTTCCCCTGGTAAACAACAGGGACTAAGGCCGGTGATACAGCTCAGGGTGGGTGGTGGTGGTGACACCTTTTTAATCCCAGCACTCAGAGACAGAGGCAGTTGTCACTGAGTTTGAGGCCAGGTCTACAGCAAGTTCCAGGACAATCAGAGCTATTCTTGTCCAACAAACACACACATACACGTAAGGCCCTGAGTCACTCCCCAGCACCTCACAAAACACATATATACTGGCACATATCTGTAATCGCGGCACTCAGGAGGTATCAACAGAAGAATATGATGTCCAAGGCTATCCTTACGCACAAAGTGAGTTCAAAGCCAGCTAGGCTACAGCATCCAGTATACATGCACTCTTGGAAAAGCACAGTACGAAAGATGGAGGAAGACTTGACCATTACTGCCCTGCAAGGTTTCAACTGACAAAACACACAAGAGGGACAAACAGTATCATAGATAGCATGTGGAGAAAGGAAACACCTCTTTCCTATGTATCTAATCTTGTTGGGACAGGATAAGTGTCTAAACCCATCTAAGAAGACCTAATAAGAGAGAAAAGGGCAGAAGAGATTATTCCTGAAATAGTAACAAATCTGCAGATTACATTAGTACAAGGATCAAGGAGAGAGTCTACTTTCCTCTCTCCAAAACATTTGAGAAAGGGAAGCTGTGACGACTAAGGAAATCCAAGACACAATGGAACAGAGTAAGCTTACCAACACGTGATTCAGTCAGAGCACTGGTCTTACCACAAACCAGGGACCCAGGCTCCAGAATAATTCTGGTAGGGCCACCCCCGCAAGTAGGGATTTCAACACAACTGCTTCACCTAACAAAATCTCCTGAAATTCCACACTACTGTCGAGATTTAGAGACTTTTGGCTCTACATAGTGGCACATGCCTTTAATTCCAAGGTTTGGGAGTCAGGTTGATCTCTATGACTTCAAGGATAGCCTGGTATACATAGTGAGCTCTAGGACAGCCAGCGTTACATAGCGAGACCATGTCTAGAGACAAACACACAAATAAAAAAGCAAACAAAACAGAAATAGGGATTTTCAGTTACTACTAATTTGAAACAGATCTTGAAATAAGACATAAAATAGTTTATGGCACTTTTTAAAAAGCAGCTAATTAATGGTAAAATAACAGATAAATTCAACAACTCTCAAGTCCCTTCTATGTCGTTTTATTGACCTAAGCGCTTTATCTATAAAATGCACCAAAGTGACTATGGTCATTAAGTTCCTTTAAACCAGAAGGGTTTTCACTAGCTAATAACACGCTAAAAAGTTTAATTAATTCTAAATGCCCAAAAAGACAGAAATGGATAAATCATCAATTTTTCTTGTGAAAATTTACTAACACTAATTTCTCATTAACCAGAATTACTCAAACTTTTAGAGTAGTGATCTGTAACTTTTTTTAGAGTTAATGGAACATTTCCTCCTAAGTTTTTCTATTTCCTAACATCCTTCCTCTTTCTGTTTCTGTAACTTAAAAAAAAAAGTGAAAAAGAAAAACTGCTGTATTTTTCCATGAGATTTGTCCTAGTCTGACAGAACACAGGTTAGCACCAGTAACAGTCCACAAACTTATTTTACTTAAGAAGCCAACTGGATGAAAATATTAAAAAGTATTTAGAGAACTGACTTCAGTACCAAAGAGATGGCTCAGGGGGTAGGGCACTTGCCCCTACACCTGAAGACCTGAGTTTGATCCCAGGGTCCCACATGACAGAAGAAACAACTCCCACAAATTATTCTTTGACCTCCACACAAAGGCTGTAGTGTTTAATAGCAACACACCCCATACACGCTAATACATACATGTAATAGAAATATAAAAAGAGAAAGATCTACTTCTTTTGCTTATTTTGTTTCGAGACAAGGTTTCTCTGTAGTTTTGGTGCCTGTCCTGGAACTAGCTCTTGTAGACCAGGCTGGCCTCAAACTCACAGATCCGCCTGTGTCTGTGTCTCTGCCTCCCAGCATTGCCTGGCTTGAATCATTGCTACATCAGCTATAGAAATCATTTTGTTAGTATGTCCCCTACCCCCATGTGTGACAGACAGGATCTTATTCTATAGCCTAGGCTGTCCCGAAACTCACATTATAGCCTATACTGGCCTCAAACTAGGAACAGTCCTCCTCAGGCTAAATTCAAAAGGTTAAATAAGATTACTAAGATTGGATTTGGTAAGATGTTTTCTTTCTTTTTTTTTCTTTTGAGAAAGGGTCTCTATGTAGCTCTGGGTGTCCATGATGAACCTCACTATGTAGATCAGGCTGGCCTCAAACTAACATCTCCTACTTACTGCTTCTGTCTCCCAAACACTGGGGGTTAAAGGTATGTGCCACCATACCCAACCTCTAAGAGGTTCTTAAGCACCAAAAGGCTAGGAAGCGAGGCTATTCTTTCTCATTAAACAAATCAAATCACGTAAGAGAAAGCACAGGCTGCAGCTCCAGGTGTGATGACAGTCAATAAGAGACAAGTGTAGTGGCACACACCTGCAACCCCAGCCCTGCGAAGGCTGGGGCAGAAGAACTAAAGTTCAAGGCTGTTAAGCGAAAAGTGTCCAGATCCCACCTCAAAAAACTGAGGGGCAGAGGCAGGCGGATCTGTGAGTTCGAAACCAGCCTGGTCTACAAGAGCTAGTTCCAGGACAGGCTCCAAAACCACAGAGAAACCCTGTCTCGAGAAAACAAAAAACAACAACAACAAAAAAAAAAACACTGAGGGGGCGGGGCACAAATTACTAAGTAGAAAAGAATATTAAGAATTACCAAAATAGCTATCATGCTTTCATTCTTTAACGTGTTTATACATAGACTCGTTTGTAATTATGACTTAAGTCCTCTTTGGAGATGGGTGGTGGTGTTGCAGCCTTTAATCCCCCTCAGGAACCTGGTCTACAGAGTGAGTTCTAAAACAGCCAGAGCTACACTGAGAAATTCTGTTTCAAAAAAAACAAAACAAAGTCACCTTTTTTGTCTGCAGCCATACTACCCTGAACACACTCAACTATTATAAAAGCCATCTTTCTTGCTAGGAACACAGTCCCAGTTCTTTTTTTTTTTTTTGGTTTTTCGAGACAGGGTTTCTCTGTGGCTTTGGAGCCTGTCCTGGAACTAGCTCTGTAGACCAGGCTGGCCTCGAACTCACAGATTCGCCTGCCTCTGCCTCCCAAGTGCTGGGATTAAAGGCGTGTGCCACCATCGCCCGGCCACAGTCCCAGTTCTTAAGAGAGACTAGCATTTGTTCTCAATTCAGGATTGCACAAGTAACTGGTTGACATTTGAGTATTATATATCCCAAATAGGTCACACTATAAACTTTACTGTTCTGTTCTCATTTTTAACGTAGCAAAAACAGTAAAACAGGTTCTCTCCCTGTTTAAGAAATATTTGGAAGAAACAGACTCTCGGGTGTGTGTGGGGTAAACACGGGACATCGGACGACAGGCCTTGGACAGTGGTGGCGCACGCCTTTAATCCCAGCACTCAGGAGGCAGAGGCAGGAGAATCTCTGTGAGTTCGAGGCCAGCCTGGTCTACAAGAGCTAGTTCCAGGACAGACTCTAAAACTACAGAGAAACCCTGTCTCGAGAAACCAAAAAAAAAAAAAAAAAGTGAGGGGCAGGTGAGGGCACAAAATGAGAGTATCTGTTTAAAGGGAATATAGAAACAACCTAAAGCAGAAACATTTACCTTTTAAGGTTATCTGGGAATGATAAAGTCAGAACTACAGACTAACAAAAATAAATGCCAATAAGCTTTTCCACAGACAAAGCCTAATGTCACAGTATTCGAAGAATTCCAAAGCTGCAAAAATGTAACCTAACTCTTACACGTTAGAATGTCCGAGGCACTGTTTTGTGCCAACAGGCAAACACCTCCCAGCTTCTTAAATGTGCCAAGACACAAGTCACAGTGACAGAGGCTGGCCGCGCAAAGCCCGAGTCCCATCTGGATTGCAGTCATTTTATAAATGGCAAGATGTATCACACACACACACACACGCACGCACGCACACCCTTGGGCTTATTTTAAAGCCCGATTTCAATGTGCGCTTTTTTGGGGGGTATGCTGATTACCAGAAAAACAGCCTCTATACCTTAGATATCTAATTTGGTTTTGGAATATTTCTTTAGTGCCATACTACCCATTAGAAGCGCCCCCCCACGCCCCCGCTTCCAGTTATTTTTAACCTGACAAATGGAATTAACAGGCAAGAGGCAATAATTTTAGCGTGGTGCTAAAACGGGTTCAGTCTGTTGCATCGTCACTCAAAAGACCACCGGGCAAACGAGGCACTGACGACAGGGCAGGACCCGAGGTGCCCACCAACCTCTCCCCAGGCCCACCCCTCTCGACCGAACAGGGTCGCCGCTGCAGATAAGAGGCTCACCTCTGCAACTCCTCCTCCTGGATCCTCTCCTCGTCCCACACGAAGACACCGGCGAGCGCCGCCATCAAGGCAGAGGCATGGCCGGGAGGGCCGCGCAGCCGGCGCCAGAGGCGTCCGAGCAGGACGCAGCGCGAGCTCTCCGAATACAGGCGACCGTAGAGCTGCGCGATCTGCTGAGCTCGCCGCACGCGCAGGCCCGTCACGAAGCGACACTGATTGGCCAGCACGGCCAGCAGGCCCCCGCCCCGCGCGCCCGCCAGCCAGGCGGCCAGGGTGGCCGGGGGCCTCCGCGGGAACATCTCGGCCTCTGCGGGTCCCCGCGCCTGCTGCTGGGGCCCCCCGGGAGACGAAGGGCCGGGGAGCCGGGCCGCCCGCTTACTTCCCTTAACTGGCCGACCCCGAGGCAGCCTCACGCTCCCGAGGCCAGGAGCCAACCCTCATGCCTCTCTGCAGAAGCCGCTGAGGTAGCACGGATTCGGAGGAGAGCGCCGCTGCACGAGGCCTCCTCGCTCCTGGCGACCCGCTAGTCTGCGTGTGCGGAAGCTCCCGGGTCCCCGCATCCGGTGCGCGGGAAGGAGAGAGGTGGGCGCCCCGGGCCGCAGCAGCAGAGGTCCCGAGCGCCCGTGTCCGCCCCTCGCGCTGAGCGCGCGCAACCCAACCCGGCTCCCCTGCCCGCGCTCTGATTGGACGCAGCCCAGAGACCCGGGCGCTCATTGGCCAAGCCGAGTGTTCCTCCGCCCTTGCCCCCGGCCGCTAATTAGCAAGCTAGGTGGCGCGGCGCGACGGCCCGTCAAGGGCGCCCGAACAGTGACCCTCGGATCCCGGCGCGGCCGCCATTCGGGGACGTCCCCGACCGCCCGCCGGAGAGGCGCGGCCAGGTGTGCTGTTCCTTTGTGCTGAGCGGCCCGCCCTGTTGACCGTCTCCACAGTGCAGGGAGGGGCGGGTCTGTACTATGGAGGGCGGTGCACACCCTACGTGAACAGGGACCTGGGGTCACCTGCCGCCAGGACCTTCCGGGACCTCGTTGGCGGGATTCTTCAAAACCTCCTGAGCAGCTGCAGCTGGGACGCTGCAGGTTCGGGGTTCCGGCTCCGAGAGAGGAACAGGGGCCCATCCTCAGGGCCGAGGAACACCTTGTAGAAGAATGCCACAAGGGCAGGTGACCTGTTGCTATCTGAAAATGCGCTAGGCCTTGCCTTCCAGTCTCCGTTTGACTCAAGCAGGCAACAGGGTGGGAAAGTAAACAGGTTTCCCAAAACCTACTTTGCCTGTGCAACCTAACGGTTTCTTTTTCTTTCTTTCTTTTTTCTTTTTCTTTTTTGGTTTTTCGAGACAGGGTTTCTCTGTAGCTTTGGAGCCTGTCCTGGAACTAGCTCTTGTAGACCAGGCTGGCCTCGAACTCACAGAGATCCGCCTGCCTCTGCCTCCCGAGTGCTAACGGTTGCTAAATGGAGTCTCTGGATGCATCACTATTCTAAAATGGGGCGTGGTGGCTCCTGCCTCTTATCCCAGCACTCTGGTGGCTGAGACACGAGCATTGCTTCTCAAAAGTGTGTCTCAAAAAGTAAATAAGTTAGCTGGAGGAGGTGGGATGGCGCACGCCTTTAATTCCAGCACTCAGGAGACAGAAGCAGGCGGATCTCTGTGAGTTTGCAGCCAGCCTGGTCTACAAGAGCTAGTTCCAGGTCAGGCTCCAAAGCTACAGAGAAACCCTGTCTCAAAACAAACAAACAAAAATAAATAAGTCAATAAAAATTCTATGTCCAATCTTAAAATGATAGTGATAGCTATCCCCCAAGAAGCTTTACACTAAGTTGCTTCTGTGTCGTCGTTTTTTAAACAAAACAAAAACAAATTTAGGAATCTTATTAGCTGGGCAGTGGTGGAATCCCAGAACTCGGGAGGCAGAGGCAGGCAGATCTCTGAGTTCAAGGCCAGCCTGGTCTACAGAGTGAGTTCCAAGACAACCAAAGACACATAGAGAAACCCTGTCTTGAAAAAAAAAGGAAGACTTTTATACAAACGTTTTAATCCTCTCCATCCAGTAAAACCTTTAACAGGGGCCCACTGCTCTATTCCAGGGGTTTGATGACCTGGAGCAGCAACTCCTTTCCCCTTCCTGCAGTTCTGTGTGCTAATTCTTTGGACTAGCCAATTGCACAAGAGTGAGGTTGGCCCTCTCTCAAAGGGGAAAAGACACAACCACCACCTGGGTTAGAAAAAAACAAACAAGTGCACTTTGTATCTGTGCATTTTCTTCAGATTAAGCCCTCTTGGTCAAGAGTAGTTTGCCTTGTCCAGACACTTCAATTGCAGTGGTGGTCTTTTTCTTTGCAACCCTAGACATTCTGTGACTTTTTTTTTTTTTTTTGAGACAGTGTTTGTGTAGCCCTTGCTGTTCTGGAACAAGCTCTATAGATCAGGTTGACCTCTGCCTCCTGGCATGCACCACTACTAACTGACTGACCCTAATTCTAACAAGGAGAACCTGCAGACAGCTCCCAACGCAGTTTCTTCAAACAAGTAAATTTGGAGTGTGGAGATACTTGCATATTTATACTGTAGAGACTTGCTATTCTGTCTGTGGGTGGGCACGGTCCTGCAGTGCTAACTCATGCTTTTTCACACAGAACAAGTTTTAAAATGGCAGAGAAGTCTGGTGTGATGGCTCCTACATATAATCAACCCCAGCACTCAGAAGGACTGCTTAGAACCCTAGGCTATCCTGGGCTGTGGCGTGAGACCTTGTTAATAAAGACCCAAAAGAAAGCTGTTGGGGGAGCACAGCCTAGAAGCAGAGAATGTAGTAGTCCACTCTGCTACCAGTAGGAGGCAGCAGCTTCTCCCTGCCTGTGGACAGACAAGACCCTTCTTTGCACAGGATTTAGGATTTTACTTATACCCTCAGTAGTGTGTGCCGTCTTAGATATTTGTACCAAAATAAATCTTTCTCCAAAGGTTGAGGGGGAAGGATATTTTCTGGTGACTGAAAATTAGGCCTCTCCTGCACTATCTGGGCTGAATTTAGTTTAAAAATTGGTTTTGTGTTTATTTCTTCTAGAGAGCAAATTAAGGAGAAATTTGTAATAGAAAATAGTAGTGGCCTCTTGAGCAATGAGAAGGTTGGAGTTTGTTGCTGTCTGCTTCCGTTGATTGACAGAAGCCATTGAGGTCTGCTAAAGCCCCAATGTATCCATGGTTTGGGGTTGCTATCTGCCTCATAAAACAAATGGAGTAATTGTCTTCTCTGAGAAGTCTCCCACCTAACTGGCTTTGACGTTTTCCAGGAATATTGAGGTCTTATGAGGAGTAAGGGTTTTTCAGTTGAGGTCAAGAGAATACAGCAACTGCAACTAGCAAATCTTGAGTGAATTACCTCCAGAGCATGCATCGTTCATATAAGAGGACAAATCCTAGCAGCTAAAACTTACTTAAAATGTTTTCCACTATTCAAGATTACAGTCATCAAGGACACATGCCCAAAACAATAACAGATGAAAAACAAGTTCTTTAAAATTTCCAAATAGATTTTATTCTAGCACTGAGGACTTCACTGATGTTGGATACTTTATCCCAGTAGTTCTAGAACTAAAAATTGAGGGAGCTGGAGAGATAGCTGAGCAGTTAGGAGTGCTTGCTGCTCTTTCTTACAGAGTCCAGTTCTCATCATATTAAGTGGCTCACAACCACTTGTGATCTAGCTCCAGGAGATCTGATGCCATCTTATGGCTTCTGTGGCGTGCACACACACATGTGGCATATTCTCATACAGGCACCCGAATTTAAACAACAAAAATAAAAAAACTAAAGAAAAACTGAGGGGTTGGAGAGAAGATCAGTGGATAAAAGCACCGGTTGCTCTTTTCAGGTTTGGTCTCAAGCACCCACATGGTAGCTCACAACTGTCATTCCAGTTCCCGGGATCTGACACTTTCCTCTGGCTTCCTTGGGGAGTGGGCGTGCACATGGTGCACATGCATACACGCAGGCAATACTCCCATACAAATAAAATAGCAATGGACCAAGTGGCTTGCTGGGCACGCAGAACTTGAGAATGCTATTTTCTGTTCAGGTACCCACTCACAACTGACAACTTGTAGTATTCAGAAGATGAATCAGAGAAGAATCCAATGAGCTGTGTGCTGCCTCCAAATCCAAAGTCACTAGGTACTGTTGTGGAATAATCTTTTTGTACACTGTGAAGATTTGTCACTCGCATTGGTTTAAGAAGCTGAACAGCCAACAGCTAGATAGGATTTTGGGAGCAGAGAGGATGCTGGGAAGAAGAAGGGTGGAGATTCAGAGAGTTGCCAGCCATATGGAGAGGAAGCAGCATGAAGAGTAAAGGTAACCGAGAAACATAAAAGAACATAGATTAAAAGATATAGATTAATTTAAGTTGTTAGAGCTAATTAGTAACAAGATTAAGCTACGGCCAAGCTTTCCTAATTAATAAGAATCTCCATGTGCTTATTTGGGAGCTGTCTGGCAGGATAGAAAAAGTCGAACTACACATTGTACCTCGTTTTGTTTTGCTTATCAAGACTTCTCTGTGTAACAGTCTTGGCTGTCCTGGCACTCACAAAGATCCACTTGCCTCTACCTCCCCAGTTCTGGGATTAAAGGCGTGCACCACCACCTGGCTTCATACCTCTTTCTTTTTTCCTTTTTTTTTTTTTTTTTTTTTTTTTTGGATTTTCAAGACAGGGTTTCTCTGTAGTTTTTTTGGTGCCTGTCCTGGAACTAGCTCTTGTAGACCAGGCTGGCCTCGAACTCACAGAGATCTGCCTGCCTCTGCCTCCCGAGTGCTGGGATTAAAGGCGTGTGGCCGCCACCGCCCGGCTCATACCTCTTTCTTACTGGTGGGGATGGGACAAATTAACCTGTCTTTTACCTTGAAAGGGCTAGCTCAGGCTGTCGTGATGACTTGGTGGGGCTGGGTGTGGTGGCATACAACTTTAGTCCCAGTACTCAGGAGACAGAGGCAGGAGGATTTACCTGAGTTGGAAGCCAGCCTGATTTACAAATCGAGTTCCATGCCGGGTGGTGGTGGCACACGCCTTTAATCCCAGCACTCGGGAGGCAGAGGCAGGCGGATCTCTGTGAGTTCGAGACCAGCCTGGTCTACAAGAGCTAGTTCCAGGACAGGCTCCAAAGCTACAGAGAAACCCTGTCTCGAAAAACCAAAAAAAAAACAAAAAAACAAAAAAACAAAACAAATCGAGTTCCAAGACAGCTAGGGCTACAAAGAGAAACCCTGCCTTGAAAAACGAAAGTGGCTTGGTGGTAAGGATGCCTCCTACCAAGCCTGATGACATGAGTTCAATGCCCAGGACCCTCAAGGAGGAAGAAGAAAATTCACTCCTGAAAGTTATCTTCTAACCACATGGGCCATGGCGCACACACCACATACGAGTAATTAAGACTAAAAGAAAGGAAGGGAAAGCTCACTCCACCCTCAACCGGTCATTTTCAATCTGTGGGTTGTGACCACTTTGGGGTAGAATGACCCTTTTACACAGGGAGCCTAAAGCCATCAGAAAACAGATATTTACATTGTGACTCATAACAGCAAAATTACAGTTATGAAGTACCAACAAAAACAGTTTTATGGTTGGGGGGGTCACCATAACATGAGTAACTGCATTAGGAAGGCTGAAAACCACTGCCCTAGACCAATAGGACTCTAGAAGTCTTGTGGACTTCTTGAGGAATTCCTCTTCAGCTCACATTTCTTGTCAAGGTAGTTGGAATAGTTGCTAATTCCAATCAGCCTGTTACCAGTGTCATATAGACCAGTGTGGCACAGAGAAGAACAAGGTCTCTGGAACAAGGCTGTAACAAGGTACAGGGATTGAGAGACTCCTAACTGTGAGAATGAGCCTTTCTAATCTTGCCAGTTCCAAGAGCAGTTAGTTTTGTTTTCCCGAGACAGGGTTTCTCTTTGTAGCTTTGGAGCCTGTCCTGGAACTAGCTCTTGTAGACCAGACGGGCCTCAAACTCACAGAGACCAATTAAAGGTGTATGCCACCACCACCCAGCCTGTTCTTGATGGTCTTAACTGAAAGTCGTTGAGGGCAAAGACATTCATCAGATCACTACACGCTGATCACCATCAGATCACTACACACTGGGGACGCACTAATTTGCTCCAGCAACCAAACCACATCTGGAACAATAGCTACAATTAGATTATGAACTAAAGGACTGATAATCCATTCCATTCTCTGAGGTCTGGGCCAGCTAGCAGGAGTAGAGGGACACATGGAATGAGCCATAAACTCCAAACTTAAAACTTAGTGTTTGCCAGACTTGGCAGTGTCGATCTTGGTTTACTGTCTGCATGGTGAGAGGACAGTGATTCTGTGGTGGATCTTCTTCCATTCTTTATTTTACACCCCTTCTCTAAACCACTGCAGTTAAGGCCTGAAGCACAGCTAATGATGCAGCCCTGTGTTTTGGGGTTGTCCTGTTCAAATGAGATTGTGTAAGTTACAGTACACTGTGGGGGCAGCAGAGATGCCTGAGAGGTTAAGAGCACTTGATATTCTTGCAGCAGATCCAGGTTCGGCTCCCAGCACCCATATCGGGCCACTCACGAGCTCCTGTAATTCCAGCTTCAGGGGCTCTGACTTCTGGTCTCTAAGGGCACCTGCACTCACATGGCATATACTTGCACACAGACACATACACCCATAAATATATTTTAAAGTACATTGTAAGTAGGAAATAAGGAATAATGATTAGCTTTAATCACCTTTTCTCCCTCTTAAATAGAAAAAAAAAAAACCCGAGAAGCTAGAGGGATGGCTCAGTGTTAGCAGCATTTGTTCTTTCAGAGGACCAGCATTCAGTTTCCAGGACCCACTGTGTGGCTCACAACTGCCATTCAGCGTGTCTCTCATCAAGCTTAATCACACTTCAGAACCTCAATCCCCTTCTTCAGGAAGCCTTACTTTTTTACCTTTCATCTTTTGAGATAGCTTCACCCTATAGTCTGGGTTAGACTGCAAGTCCCCATGTAGACCAGGCTGCTCTCAAACTTGTGGCAATTCTCCTGCTTCAGCCTCCTTCCTAAGTTTTGGGGTCACAAGACTGAGGCACTGCACTGGGTAGAGTTCTCTGTGACTGTCAGGTTTTGTCATCAGGTTTTCTTTCCTGGCAGCTGGTCTAGAAAGCCTTCAGGACAAGAACTATATGGGTTAATAACTTTGTTTGTGCTACTGGGGATCAAACTCAGGGCTTTGTCCATGTAAAGACAAACTCTCTACCAACTATAACCACAGTTTTGGGGTATCTTTGTATCATCCACAAAACACTTTGAGTTCAGGTTTTTGCTGAATTAATGTTAACAAAAAATAAAAGAGTCAAGCATGAAGGCACAAGCCTTTCGTCCTAGCACTGGGGAGGCAAAGGAGGGTGGTTCTCACGGAGCTTGAAGTCAGTCTGGTCTAGATATTGAGTTCCAGCCAGAGTTGAATAGTAAGATCCTGGCTACAAATAATAATAATAATAATAATAATAATAATAATAATAATAATAATAGGGGCTGGAGAGATGGCTCAGTGGTTGAGAGCTTTGCCTGCTCTTCCGGGGGTCCTGAGTTCAATTCCCAGCAACCACATGTGCTCACAACCATCTGTAATGAGATCTGGTGCCCTTTTCTGGTCTTCGGGGACACATGCAGGCAGAACACTGAATACATAATAAATAAATAAATCTTTAAAAAAATAATAATAATAAAGGTTGAGGATGTAGATATGTTGCTAGAGTGCTTGCCTAGCATGCACACAGCCCTGGATCTGACCTCAGTACCACATAAAACTGAGTGTTCAGCCTATAATCCCAACACTCAGTAGAGGGAGGCTGACCAGGAGTTTAAGGTCATCCCTTCTTTTTTTTTTAATATTTATTTATTATGTATACAATATTCTGTCTGTGTGTACGCCTGCAGGTCAGAAGAGGGCACCAGACTCCATTACAGATGGTTGTGAGCCACCATGTGGTTGCTGGGAACTGAACTCAGGACCTTTGGAAGAGCAGGCAATGCTCTTAACCTCTGAGCCATCTCTCCAGCCCCAGGTCATCCCTTCTATATAGCCTGTTGGAGTCTGCCTGGGCTACATGAAATACTCTCAAAAATAATAATAAACTAAAATGTATGATCCCCCCCCCCAAATAAGATGGGGGTGGTGATCCATGCCTTTAATCTTAGCACTCAGGAGCTAGAGACAGGCAGATCTCTGAGTCTGAGGCCAACCTGTTCTATAGAGCTAGTTCCAGAACAGCTAGGGCTACACAGAGAAACCCTGTCTCAAAACATCAAAAGAAAAAAAAAGTCTAACCTTTTGGTCTAATGAATTTAGAACTTGGGCCTATCAACAAAAGAGAAATATGTATGTATACTAAGTATGTATGCATACGCAAATTTCTTTGCTATCCTGTTAGGCTGTAAGGGGAGAGACTGTAGGAAGAATAAGGGGCATCCTTCTCATTCACACACAAGTCCACCCACCACCCTGAAGATTGTACAAAAGAAAACCCCAACACAAATAGTCAAGTTAGAGATGCCACCTCCAAGAAGGTGGTAGAACAGGTGACCATATGGCATACATGGGCCACTTCACCACAGTGTTCTCTTAGGAAGCCAGTTGTCATCCTCTAGTGACAGTCAAGACAAGGTCTTTCAAACAGGCTGTGCACTCTGAAAGACCCATGTCAACAGTGGACTGGAACCTGCCTCTTTGAAAGCTCTTTTATTCTCTAACTCTTCAGACGCATGGTTGGCAGAGGAGGCCTTTACCTCCTCTGCTGTGTCTTTGGAAAAGGCTCCTCTCCAGACCTGGGATTTCCTCCTTGGCAGAATGGACAGGCCAGTTCATATCTCTCCTGAGGAAAGAGCTGTCTTCCCCCAGTACTTAAGTCAAACATGTTCCCTACAGCTCACAGGTGAGGAACGGACACCTTAATTGTCAAACCACTGCCCCCAAGAGTTCGTGCCTCGAGGCTGGAGAGATTGTTAGGAGCACTGGCTGCTCTCTGGAGGATCCAGGTTCAATTCCCAGATCCCACATGGCAGCTCCCAACTGTCTATAACTCCAGTTCCAGAGGATCTGACACTCTCACACAGATATACATGCAGGCAAAAACACCAACGCACAGAAAATAAAAATAAATAAATCACTAAAGGAAAAAAAAAGAGTTCCTGCCTCAGGGCTGGAGAGATGGTTCAGTGGTTAAAAGCATTCCCTGCCCTTCCAAAGGTCCTGAGTTCAGTTCCTGGCAACCATCTGTAATGAGGTCTGATGCCCTCTTCTGGCCTTCAGGCATACACGCAGACAGAATATTGTATACATAATAAATAAATTAATATTAATATGAAGAGGGCATCAGACCTCATTACAGATGGTTGTGAGCCACCATGTGGTTGCTGGGAATTGAACTCAGGACCTTTCGAAGAGCAGGCAATGCTCTCAACCTCTGAGCCATCTCTCCCGCCCAATATATATTTTTTTTTAAAAGTTCCTGCCTCACTTTAGGCAGACCCATCCGAAATGGAGTCATCTCTGCCTGACCCCTGTCACAATGGCACTCCCACAGAAAGGCACAGGAAGACTGCAGACCATTTGAAAACAAAGGCTATAAAGTTTATTAGTTCTTTTCTGTCTCCCCACAGAAACTTGTATTCCATACTGTCATGGCCCAGGGCATGGGCACCTTTGAGTAAGAAACCAGCTGAGGATTCTGAGGTTATCTGGAGAGAACTGCCCTTCCTTTAGGTACAACAGCCACTTTGTGATTCCCAAGACTTCTTGCCATCCTGCACACAACACAGCCTCTCCTCTGAAGCCCTCTTGAGTTACAAGGCTGATCCCATCTTCTAGTGCACTGTGGCAGGGTTGGAGTTCCTGGGCTCTCTCCCAATTCTACCAGGCCTGAGGGTTCTTCACACATATCCACCTGCCCTCCCCCCGCCCCCAATCCCCACACTCTCTGTGCTTTACTTAACATCACAGCCCTCCACACCACCAGCAGTGCATATTCGGAGCCCTCCTGTGGCTTCCTGCTGCTTGAGGAACATCAGATGGGCCTTCACCATCTCACTCCGTACCACACCCTGACCAGCATGCCAATCCCTCAGAGGGAATGGCTGCTCCTTCAAATGCTCTCCCATACCAACCCAGCTCTACCTGCTCCTTTCAGAAAGCTGTTGATAATTATTCTGGTTAGAACCAGCCTCCCTTCTCCAGCATAGGACTTTCCCAAGGTGTCCAGGAGACTATTCATTTCACTATTTCCTGGTGGGGGAATCTGTCTCCTGAGCTAAGGAAAGACAATCCTGGAGACAAGATCCTGTCAGACACCCTCTTTCATGGGGCTCAGTGTTTTGTGCATAATCTAATGGACCCTCATGGAAATGTCTTATTGGACACAAAATGAGATATCAGTTTCCAGGAAAGATATGTATCCTGCTAGGAATGGACTTCTTCCCAAAGAGCCCTAAATGCTTTCATCAAATATACACTTGGGGCCCCAAGATGGGTTGAGAATGAATGAACTGAGAGCATGGGCGGCCATCAAGGTTTCACCCATCAGCTGCCTGGAAGAGCAACTCTGCAAGCCTTGCTCCCGGAATCGTTTGTATTCTCAGACTTTTCCCAGGAAGCACCACTAGAGCTCTGAAAACAGCCCTTCTACAGCTCATCAGGACATGCAGAGGGCAGCTCAAGGTTCGTAGCAGACATCTCGGGCAGAGTTACCTGCTGTTTCTAGCTGTGGGCTTTGGGAACTTCCTCTGTGAAAGGTGTCAAGACTGGGAGGCTCTGAAGGATCAAAATGCCAAGCTCCTACTAACTTTGCTCCGTTACAAGCTTCATTGCTGAATGTTTCCTACTTCTCTGGGAGGAACAGAATAAACATCTGGAAGCCGGGCGGTGGTGGCGCACGCCTTTAATCCCAGCACTCGGGAGGCAGAGGCAGGCGGATCTCTGTGAGTTCGAGACCAGCCTGGTCTACAGAGCGAGTTCCAGGACAGGCTCCAAAGCCACAGAGAAACCCTGTCTCGAAAAACCAAAAAAAAAAAAAAAAAAGAAAAAAAAGAATAAACATCTGGAAAATTATGACAAAAATGACAGGCAGCCACTGGCATTTGTGTTCTCATTTGTAGTTTCAAGGTTTTGTTTTGCCTTTTAATTTTTTTTTCCTAGAAAAGAAAAACACAACCAGAGAAATTTATATGATAAACTATAGTGTCATAATGGAAGGGGAAAGAGAAAGAAAGGCCAGAGGAACGGGAAGCTAGTAAAAAGTGGATTCCAAATCACAAGGAACAGTCCACAGGGCGAGTCCTCATTCACTTTGGCATGCATGTTTGGTGCCTGGTCTTCTGGCCTGCTCCCTCAGATGCCACAGTGGAGAGAGCTGGCCACACACTTCAGAAACCTGCCAATGATGAGCTCAGGACTTCACAGAAAGGTAGTCTTAATTTAGCTCCTTGATTTTGTGCTCAGGCCTCACCTGGCGGCTTTCTTGCTTCAGAGAAGGTCTGGAAGAATGGGAGAGTCACACTGGGGCACACTTTGGCATCGCAGCAGGGAACTCCAAGAAGACGCTTTCTTACGGGCACACTTGGTCTTCATCTGCACAGCCGTTTGTCCACATATTCCCCACTCCTTCGGGCCAAAGAACGGGGAGGTGATAGTCTTGTAGTCACAGTTCAGTGACTGTATTCAGTCTCCATTCTTGCTCAAAATGTCTGTTGTCTTATGGGTGAGAGGAGATTGTAATCCATCTCCCTTTCAGCTAGCACTAGACTCTCACTCCAAAGGAGCTCATCAATGAACAAGAACAGCTTGCCTATCTGGATCCAAGCTGCAGGCCTCTCAAGTCCCACCTACCTTATGCCCCAGGTCTCCAGGCAAAACAACAAAATAGACAAATAAACAATAAAATTGGACCCAAGGCAAATAGAATAGCTAGAGTAACAGCCCAGTAGCACACCGCAAGACCAGCATACATTCCAGAAGGGGAGAGGGGCATGCAGCAAGCTGTAGCCCCAAGTCACAGACTAGGGGACACATTGAAGGCTACAGTCGGGCCTGCACATCTGACAGGGTCCTGACACCAACCTGATGCACCTCTGTGTGGAGTACTACTGTGGAGAGTGGAGGGTCCTGCCCTGCTTGGCCCCTGTGCCTGAAACTGAGGCCAGGTTACATCTCAGTGCCACAGTTCTGAGGAGCACCACACTGGCCAGCCAGCCAGGCCATAGTTCTCAGCCCCGCGGGGGCCATGTGGCCCTAATTCCACAGAAAGGCCCCAGGGAGCCACAGCTGCCTGGAAGAAGTCAGGACACAAAGACTGCATTCTATTGGAGAGACTGGGAGAAGTGACTATAGGCTTAGAGAGAGTTATGGCCCAAAATATTGCAGAGTCTAAGGGATGGGCTCCATTTCTGAACAACAACAACCATATCCATGTTTTAGAGAGCATGGCTGCTATTGCTTGGTTTTGTTTTGTTTTTTCCTTTTAAAACCACTCACATTAAAAGACGAAGGGGCTAGGGCACTCAGTCCCCTTCACTGGGGTCCTCAACAGGATCAGTCTGTTGACTGGTTCTGCTTCCTTGCCTGGCTCCAACCACAAGAAGCCAGGGCAGAGCAGGAGGGCAACAGCAATCCCTTCTCTCCAGAAAACCAGAGCACACATGAGGAGTGGCCCAGAGGCTAAAGTGCAGAGGATCCACAAAGTGGACAGCTGGGTTTAGGGCACTCTAGAAGGAATGAGTCAGCCCACACACAGAAGTGGCACAAATGCTGGGCCTGGCAAAGTGAACCTACATGGCACAGTCCCCTTCCCTTTGTGCCCTGTTGGCACCTCTCTCAGAGACTGTCCACTACCAGCAGCAACCCAAGGAAAGTCCCAGTTCCAAAACCACGCCCCACGGAGGGAGGAAACTTGCCTGACCATCCCTGGGTAGAAGGAGCTAGTGAATAGGAAAGGAGCAGAGGGTTCTGGGAGGGGAAAGAGTACATTGTATAAAATTAGAGTCCCAGCTCTGCAGAGCAGGGACAAATGGACAACCCTAAAGGCTGGGAAAGATTTGGTGAAGATGGTCAGGGTCCTACCAGTGAGACCTGCTGGGGGAAGTGGCTCTTCTGGGTGTAAGAGGAGCTGTGGCACTGGGGGAAGGGCTGCTGAGGAAGAGAGCCCAGGCTGGCATTAGGGTGTGTAGGCTGGAGGTGGCTGGAACTGGTTGATGACTTCATACTCTGCTGGGTAGGGGTCATTCTCTTCCATCTCAGATAGGAGCTCCAGTGCTTGCTCTTCTTCCTCTGTTGGATAGTGGCGCAGGAGGTTGGCTGCAGTAGCCAGGATTGAGGCTCCACCAGCTCCTGCCACCAGGTAGAAGCTAACAGCAAAGGTGACATAGACTTGGGAGCCGTGGTACTTCTTATGCTGCTGCTGCAGGGCCAGGATGAGCTCAGAAGCCCAGTAGGAAAAGCCAATGACAGTAGCACACTGTAGGACTGGGAGACAGAGGGACAGCACAGAACGGGATCAGCAGTCAGGATGCGTAAGGAATCAATCACAGCCTCTCTCACCCGGTTCTCAGAGGACTTGCCTGGCCCAAGGTCCTAAGAACTTCCTTGACTATGAGATTCTTGGCTTGGAACTGAGGAGTTATCCAACCATCCTGACTAGCAGGGTCTACTTGAAGGATTATTGTTCAATGGTAGGGAACTTGCCCAACATACACAAGGCCCTGGATTCAATCCCCAGTACCATCCATACCATCCAAAAAAAAAGGGAAAAAGAAAAGAAGGGATTTACAATTAGATAATAAGGCTCCTGGATACTTCTGGGTGCTGAGAAGAACAGGTAAGATCATGCAGTTTTAGACACTGAGTTGAACTGAAGTCAATCACTATCAAAAGCCAAACTGACACCCCAGCCCAGGCCTGGGTGAGGAAAGTAGATACATACAAGCGGAGAAGGCAAACCTGGCAGGGAGGTAGACTTGGTGGGAGAAACTGACCATACACAGAAGTCAGGCAAGACAGCCCAACTCCTTCCATGCTTACACCAAGCCCTGAATTTCTATGAACTTCAATTGTCATTTTTAGAGAGCCATGAGATTCCTGTGGAATTCTAACACTCCCTCTAGTCCTAGGCAAATTATTCACAAATGACAGAAACCAACACTAAGGCACCCCATGCCCTGAAAGGCTAGAGTTAATCACAGAGAAGCAATCCCATGGACCACTATGCCCCGGGGCATCCTCTCCCACACGAGTAGATCCTTACCAGTGAGGATGTGAGCGAAGGCATAGCGACGAGTAATCTTCAGAGCTGGATGCTTGGGCCCAAAGACGTCCAGAAGGAATGCAGAGAGACTACACAGGATGCCCAGGAAGCAGAAAGCAGCAATGACTCTCAGGAGCAGCACTGTCTGGGGGTTCATGCAGAAATCTGTAGAGAGAGAATGGAAGCTTTATGCCCAAGAAACACCCCGAGGCAGGCAATGTACCTAAAAGGATCTTGGTTTCAATTCCCCCCCAGACCCTGGGAGCCAGAAGCCCTGGGGGCTCTGTATTTGCTCCTGTCACCAGCTGCTCGGTAGAGGCAGGGGACTTCCATGCTGCAAACAGAAGTCACTTATACACCTCAAGTCTTTTTTCCAACAAAACTAGTCTAGGGTGACTGTATATTTCTTCTCTATTTCTTTTGGAGGCAGGGTCTCAAGGGTCTCAGGCTGACCTCAACCTTGCTGAGCAGGGGTGGAGAATGACCATGAACTTGTGACCTTCCTGCCTCCACCTGTGGAGGGCTAGAATTACAGGCATGAACCACCACACATAATTTTATGGCACAAACCAGGGCATCCTGTATGCTAGGTACTCTACAAACTGAGTGCCATGCCCAGTGTCCACTCTTTCCTCCCTCCTTCTTTTCCTCCCTCTCTCCCTTTCACTTTGCTTTTAAGACAGTCTCAATGTATAGCCCATGCTAGCTTCAAACTCATGATCCTTCTGCCTCAGCCTCCTGAGTATTGGGAATTACAATTACAACAGACCTAGCTTCAGACCATTTTTTAAGATCCTGGCAATCAAGCTGGCATGTTAAGCTATTTTGCTAAAGGATCCTTTGCACCAACAGGGAAAGGCTAGTGACTCTTGAGCTGAACAGAGGTTAATTAATTCCCGTTCTCCACTTACTCACTCATTCCTTCCATTTTCATTCTAAAGCAGACATGGAACTTAGAGACACTGAACTAAGTGAAGTAAGTTAAGTCAAATACAGAGGACAAACACTGTGATTCTGCTCATGAGACACCAAGAAGTCAGAATCACGAACGTAGAGGATATGGTGGCTGCCAGGAGCTGGAGAAAGGGAGGGCAAGGTGTGGGTTGATTCTGAGTTTTCAGTTTGGGGTCATGAAAAAGTTCTGGAAATGGACGGTAATGAAGACTAACAATGACGCAAATATGCCACTGAGCTGAACAGTGCTTCACCCTTGTAATCCCAGCACTTGGGAGGTGTTACCATGAGGGTCAAGAGTCCAAGCCCAGTTTCTGCTACTTAGCAAATCTGAGGCCAGCCTGGGCTTCCTGAGACCACCCTCAAAAGGAGGAGAGAAGACTTGGATTAGGACTAGACAGCTGAAATGCAAGGCAGCGGGGGAAAGCTAAGAAGTCGCACCAAGAGAGCCCTGGAAAGCTCGGAAAGGACAGCATGTAAATGCCACCAAAATAGGGAGTAGACCAAGCAAAAGGAAGCGCTAAAACAGGAGTCCCCAGGGTGACAAGCATGTACCAAACAAGGAATTAAATAGCTTCTTTAAAAATTTTCAATTAACAATACTGTCGATCTCTTTGAAAGTAATGGAAACTTTGACGGCTTCCTGAAGCACAGAATGGAATAAAAACTGATCAAAGAAGGAGCCAAAGGCAGGTCGTGTTGGTGCCCTTGCTCAGAGGCAGAGCTCTCTGAATTAGAGACTAGTCTACATAGTGAGTCTCAGGTCAGTCAGGAGTACATAGTGAGACCCGGCTTTAAAAAAAAAAAAAAATGAAGCTGTGTGGTGGCATACACCTTTAATCCCAGCACTGACGCAGGTGGATTTCTGTGAGTTCAGGGCTAGCCTGGTCTACAAGAGCTAGTGCCAGGACAGGCTCAAAGCTACAGAGAAACCCTGTCTTGAAAAACCAAAAAGAAAGAAGAAAGAAAGAGAGAAAGACTTTAATCTCAGCACTTGGGGGGGCAGAGGTAGGAGGTTCTCTGTGAGTTGGAGGCTAGTCTTGTCTCCTGAACTAGTTCCAGGACAGCCAGGGCTACATGAAAGAAACCCTGTCTTGAAAACAAAAACAAAAAGTTTAAAGAAGGAAACAAGTCTTCACTTTCTCTTCCTCCTCTTCCTCAGCCATTGCCAAGTGCTTTCATTTAGGCCATAGGTCACTGAGTGATTTAGGAAAAACTGGATAGAGCTGGTCAAACTCACAGGCTACAGGCTCCTTTCTTGAATTTTGATGTCAAGTTCAGAATCTGAAGGTGATAATCTTCCCTTTCTAGCACACATCCCGATCACTGAAGTGCTGCTGCAACCATGTACCAGGCTCCTAGAAGGTCTGGGAGCATAGAAAATCCCCATACAAGTAGTCCAAGTCTCCAGTCCCCCAAAAACACCAGTACTAGATACCAGAGGAAGGTAGACAGATGGAGGAAAACCAAGAAGCTAAGTGGTGGACCCACTGCCAACAACAAAAATTCAATCCAGCAGATGCTGGCCATGATGGAATCTTGAGCAGTGGGAGATGCTAAGCATTTGTGACTGACATATGTACTCAGCCTAGGACTCAAAATTCTCCAGGTAGAAGCTGGCTGAGCCCAGACAAGACTCAGGTGCCTCCACCTGGCTGCCTTCAGAGCTATCTGTTATGATCTTAACTGCAGATGGCTCAAGCATCCAGCTTGGGTGATTTCCTACTGCCATGAACTTTGCCTATCCATGAGTTCTGCCAGAAGCTAGCATCTGCCCTCATTGCTTCCAGCACTGCCTACTCCAAACACCATAAAGATTCTAGAGGGGCCTAGGAAGAAAGGTTTGAGGGAGCAAGGGCTGACACCTGGCTCTGATGTGAACATTACCGAAAACTGAATCAATTATTTTTGGGGTCTGCATGGCATGTGGGAATGCTGGGGCAGGATTCAGTGTTCCAATGCCACCAAGAGTGGAGACAGGGTGTAAGGGGTGACATCACGGGCCACATTGCAGCAGCTCACCTGCATTACTCTGTGCAGCCAGGCACTCTGTGTGAAGAAGGAGACACGAGAAGCTTCAAAGACATGGGTTTTTGTTTCTTCTGATGATGGGTGAACATATTAAACATGCGCCTGATATATCCATGCCTATGTGCTTTACATTTTAAAATACTTTTATTTTAATAAACAAGATATGCACATGATAAAAAGCTTCAAGAAAGAGGCCACCTTCCCCCACCTTTCTCTAGAGGCAAGCATGGCTGAAGGTACAGGAGCCTATGCTTGCACACAAATGCGTCAAGCATTATCTTTGCTAAGTTTGACTGCCACCCTGGAAGTCATCACACAGCTCAGATGAGGAGTCAGAAGCTCCAGAAGATTAAGTGACCTCCTCCAGGTCACACAGTGACCCCCAGACACTGCATCACACAGCTCAAATGAGAAGGCAGAGGCTCCGAAAGGTTAAATGACTTCCTCTGGATCACACAATGACCCCTGGATACTGCACTGTGCTGCTTGGAAACCGCTAAGCACCCACTGGCGGCTTTTATTATTTCCTTGATGGAGATAATCAATCAAACTCTAAGGAGGTGTACTGAGAAGAAGGGTCAGATGAACTAGCATGAACGCTATCCAAGACAGCAGCTGCTGAGCTCATGAAAACAGCAGCTTGAGGACTCAAATTCCATTAGCAGTAACAACAACAAAAAGGCAGAAAGGTATGGATCACTAGTGATGAGCAGTGCTCACACAGGGACGTCGGGCAAAACTGGCTTCATATGGTGTTTAAACCCCTACAGCACCGAGGGCATCTGAGCACAATTCTGGTCAGGAGTTAAAACACATAAAAACTCTATACCTAGTCAAACACTAGGTCTACCACAGGCCACAGTCAATCTTCAGCAAGTCAGTAGATGGCCTGTCTCAAAGGCCCTGCCTCCCCCACAGACAGGTGCTAGGAGGGAACGCAGTCCCCTGTTCAGGCAGACTGGGTAGAGTGGTTCTGCATGGAGGACAGGAAGGGCTTCTGACACCAAATTCAAGCATGTTTTGTTCCAACTGCCTTCCTCTACTCCAAAGCTACAGTGCTTAAGGCCATGGTTCTCCCCCTTCCTAATGCTGCTGCTGCCCTTTAATAGTCCCTCATGTTGTGATGACCCCAACCATAAAATTATTTTCATTGCTGCTTCATAACTGTAATTTTGCTACAGTTAAGAAATGAAATGTAAATATCTGGTTTTCCAATGGTCTTAGGCGACCCCCGTGAAAGGGTCGGTGGACCCACAAAAGGGTTGCAACCCACATATGGGGAACTGCTAGCTTAAGGGGAAAGCCAAACATGAACTTCCCTTTGGGTGGTGCTAACACTGCCAGAGAGAAAAGGGGTGCAGTGTCTTAGCATGAGGTAAGACAGAAAGACAGCTCTGATCAAGAGCATCCCTGATCAAGCCTTCTCCTGACTTCCTTTCCTAAATACCAGTGTGGTATTTAGGAAGCGCAAATAACACTCCTCCTTTCCCCAAGGGGCCTTCCAGAGACACTAAAGCCCCAAAGACTAGGTAGGTATGAGTGACTTACTGTGGGAGAGAAATGCCATGTGGGACAGTGTCTTTTTTTTTTAATTTATTTAACTTTATTTTATGTGCATTGGTGTGAAGGTGTCAGATCCCCTGGAACTGGATTTTCAGACAGTTGTGAGCTGCCATGTGGGTGCTGGGAATTGAACCCAGGTCCTCGGGAGGAGCAGTCAGTGCTCTTAACCGCTGAGCCATCTCTCCAACCCGTGGGACAGGGTCTTGACTTAAAATTTGAGCCAGATATCTCCATTCCAGATAGACAGCAGTTGTATTCTGCCCTGTTTATTTTGGTAAACACTGCTTGACTGTCCCTTCCAGTCATCAGGGAAGCAGGCAGCTGCTCTGTAATCAGATCCCAAGGAACTGACTTTGACCAAGGTCACTGGTGAGTCACAGGACTGGATTTGTTTTGAATGCCCTAGCTCTTCCCATCTACCTGTGTCTGTGGTTGACCCCCTCTTGACCTACGTGGACTGACGGCAGAAAAGCTAAAATGGTTTCAGACCAGCTTCCTGCTATTCTTCCTTTCCTCCTTCTTCACTGAGGATCCTGTGGGCTGGAGGACTCCTCACTGCCCCATCTCTCTGAGCACATTCTCCTCAGCTCGGCATCCCTCACTCGAACTCTTCGTTGTCAGCCAAATCTGGCACAAGCCACCAATAGGGCAAACTAGTGTCCAGATGGGTCATCTTACAGATGTCAATGGTGCCAGGCAAGCCACCCAAGAGCAGCCCCCCAAGGGCCTGGTGATGACATCAGAATCTGTCACCACCCAACAGGTGCACAGGCCCTCCATCCTTTGTCCTTCAGTAGCTGTTGTCAATCTTGAGTCACCTGACAGCAAATCCCAACTTACTCATTCTCCAAAACTGCTTCCTGAAGCTGGTGGCGGAGCTGCCCTTGCTGGCCACACTAGAGAGGCAAAGGCCATTCAGGCCTAAAAGTCTAGGCATTTCTAAGCCTTTTCTGGACCTAAGCCCAGAGAAGCTATGTGAGAGGATTCAGAACAGAATCTGTTGAGCTGGCATTTGCTAAAGCATCTGGTCACACAGCAAGGGTGAGTGGCTTTGCCTCAGGTTCACCAAGCTGAGCTGAAACCTGAGAGATAGTTCAGGCACTAAAAAGCACAGCTCTGGCTGGGCTTGTGATAAAAAAAAAAAAAAAAAACAAAACAACAGAGGCTTTGGCTTCCCGAATCTCCCTTCTGCTTTGCAAAAGGTCTTTTTTCGGTGTGTGCCTTGTGTGTGTGCATTTCCTCACGCCTAATAAAAGCTTTCTTTCACTGGCAAAATACAACAACAACAAACCCCCACTCAATCAGAAGAGCAAATGGTAAGTTTCATATAGCTCTAACAGAAAGAAAAAGGAACTCAGTGCACTAAGGGGGTGGTGGTAAGAAGAGCGTGGACTTCAGAGTCGCAACTTGGATTGGCTGTGTCTCTTAGTTCATTACCTGCTCTCCCTGAGCTGGGGCCTTTGTAAATAAGGGTCAAATTAAGGAAATGTGAAGTGAGCTTAGCTCCATGCCTGGTACACAGGCTTGCTTTGGAGCCCTCTGACCCACCTCACTCTGTTACCTGCAGAGACCCAGCAGGGGTGTTTCCCTCTGCAAGCATCTATAAGCACCATATTTGCCCAGCACAGTTCTACTCCCTCCTGGACTGGACTATTCCAGGACTCCAGGGTAGATGTCTGGTAGACCAGAAATCAGCAGTCACAAAGGACACCATATGCCTGAAGGTCCACAAGGCACACAAAACACTCAGGTAGAGAGCAGCAGAAGAGAAGCTACAAGAGACCAGATTCCTGGCCTTCTGCAGTGGCTCACAAGGCCCCAATGCCAATGCTTCTATTTATAGACAGGAGCTAAGTGATCCTGGCTTACGATGGCCAAGGAGGTGAGCAGCGCAGGCAAACCATGTATGGGCTAAGAGATCTAAACACACAGCAAATGCAATGTAAAGGTTAAGACAACATATTTGAAAAGGACAAAATTGGTCTGAATAATTTCTTACAGAGGGCAAATGCATCTGTGAACAAACAAAAACTTGAACCGAGAACTGATTTTTATTTTAACACGCCTTCGACAGGAACGTACACCAAGGCAGCGTGTCTTGAGAGCCTTCTTTACAACAGCCAAAGTAAAGCATGGGATAAACATAATTAAGGAGACAGCACCATTTTATTCTAGCATCAACAGATGGGAAGCAGTATCAGTGAGCAGCAGGGCTAGCCTCGGGAGCTCGCTTTGCTTTTCTTCCTGGACCTCGGAAACAAGGATGTAAGATCAGACTACCTCTCTCCATGCCATCTGAACGTTATGACCCTCCCACTCCAGGGATGACCTACAAAGGACAATCATCATAAACTCTTTCCCAGTCTGTGTGTGAAACAGTCAGCTCCTGAAACAGAAACATCAAGGCATCAAATGCAAAAAGGCCTGAATGCAGGTGAGTGCAAGAAATGGGAAAGCAGCCAGATTCAAACTCCACAGCCTTGTGTCATCAGGTGCTGAGAAAAAGGCCTCCATCCAGTGCATAACCTTGGTCTTAAAGAGACAAACTCAGCAAGAGGGTGAAAAAAAGAAGTCTCAAACCAGAAGCCTCCACCATGTTCTCTATTAAATAAAAAAAAAAAATCATTCTAAAGCCTTGAATGTGCAAAGAGAAGGGAACTGTTAAGAGAACTCACCAAGAAAGACAACAGTAGGTGACGGGATAAGGCTTTTCAGCTTAGACCTACAGTAGTGTTTTTATTCCAATTTAGAGGGGGACACTGCCTTTCATCAGATTCCAGGGCTTGAGCCCTCATGAGACACCTTGCACACATCTAACAGGAATGAACCAGAACTAAAGATGAATAAAGCAACCATCTCAGCCAGGCAGGCATACCTGTAAGGGCATGGAAAGCCAAATTTCAGCTGTTGAGTGTGACGATGGAACTGACGTCTGATGCCCCGGGAGGCCACAAGCACCCTCTTCGATAAGTCCAATTATCACAGAATACTAAAATATCTCTTACAATTAGTCATATTCACAGTTCTCTTTTCTCCATCAATCAAGCTACCCCAAAACAACTTTTCTGCATCTCAAGGGTCTGTTAGAAAGGGGTGGCTAATTGTGATACCTAAGACCCTATTTCTTCTACCTATAAAGGCCCTTCCTCTGGCAAAAACCTAAAACAGCAGCATTCTGGACCAGCATGAGGGTGAGGACTACCTAGGTGCTTGGCTGAATAAAATCAGAATTGATGAGGGGCTAGACCCCCAAACAGAGCCACCTGGTGGGCGTGAATACCAAGAACCAGGCTGTTGCCTTTAACAAATGACTGCCTCGGGTTATCTGTGCTTCAGCCAGTCCCATATCCGTTCTGACCACCCCTCAAGCCGGGAGAGCAGAAGCTCAGTGCCCTCACCTTTCAGCAGATCCGGGTGCACGTAGCCCAGCACGTCCGAGACCCCCAGCTCCTGGCGGGAACAGGTGCCTCCGTGGATGTGCAACCAAGCGGGCTCCGCCAGGGCAGTGCACAGCGCCGTGATGGACAGGGCGCCAGGCAGGGCCGAAGCCAGGCTCCGCTCTGGCTGCTTGGGCAGAGCGCTGCTTCCCGGACTCCTCCGCCGGCGCCCTCCCGGCAGCCCTGCGCCTCCAGGGGCATACATGCCCGGGGCCGCCCGCTGTAGCTCTGCAGTCGCTGCTGATGGCCGCCGACCTCAGCGGGGCGCGCAGAGCCTGTCTGTACCCGGGTGGAGAGCAATGCAATGGGCAGCTGGCCCGGGGGGGTGTCAGGGCCCGCACCAGAGACTGCGGGGTGGGACCCAGGGCTGAGAACAGACCGAAGGACTGCGGGAATTCGGGGGGCGGGGACCGAGGGCTCTGGATGAGGGGTGCTGGACCAGGACTCCGAGAGGGCAAGGGACTAAGTGGGCCGTGGACATGCCAAGATGAACAGGCGCAGGTACTGGGGTCAGCTACTGGCGCAGGGGGCGGAGGAGACTTAGACCGGCATTAATGGACAGAGGGTTGCTGAGGGGCCGCCAGGATCCGGAACCCGCACTTTGAGGTGAGACCTAAACCACAGTGACCCTCCCTACGCTAGTCCCTGCTCCTCACCGATCGGTAGATCTCAGGGCCGGGATGGCGCCGCTCCGCCCGGTCACGGGCTTCTCTGCTGCCCGGGCCAAGCGATCCCAGGCCCCAATCCCGCAACGCCCAGACGGACCCAGGCTGATGCACTTCCGGCTTCCTCCAACCCCACCCCACCCCCTCCCTCTCCTCCTCCTCCGGCTCACGGCTCTGCCCTCTTGGCGCGTCACTGTGTGCGCGCGCCGCCTGTTCTCGCGCGAGGCATCAGGGGACTGGTAGTTCGGGACAGTCCAGTGAAGCTTCCTGTTGTGGAGGGGGAAAGGAAGTGACTACAAGTCCCAGAAGGCCGTGCGACCTCAGCAGCGGGTGCTTCAGTTCCCAGGGCGACACCTCTGTCAGGAACTGGTGCCCTGGCGGCCTCGGGGTCCCACAGTGGCCACCGCGTTCTGCACATTGCTTTCTGTGTCCTCCTTCTCACCCTGAGGCCTCCGTCATGAAGGATTCGCTGGTGCTGCGGAGCCGCGTCCAGGCACACCCGGACTCCCGCTGCTGGTTTCTGGCCTGGAACCCCACGGGGACCCTGCTGGCCTCGTGCGGCGGCGACCGTAAAATCCGCATCTGGGGCACCGAAGGTAAGGCCTGGTTTGGCTTTGTGACTCTGGTGCCATGGGAGACGTTATTCTGAAAAGGGTTTGTCGGGGGAAGGAGTGTGCAAACGTCAACAGTTAGTCTGGGGGATTGTTGCAGCAACTGGGGTATTTGCTGAGGAAGAAAAATGAGAAAAGTAGTCTGAAACTCAATTTGACGCTTTTAAGGAAGTAGTCGTTTGCATCGCTGTAATGGTGCATGAGTTTGTCCCTTCAACAGAGCTTCACCTTCACTACCAGTTACTGAATGGCGTTGATGGTGCTCCAGAGCCTAGCCTGTTCTTTGCCTGTAGGTGACAACTGGGTTTGCAAGTCTGTCCTTTCTGAAGGCCACCAGCGCACTGTTCGGAAAGTGGCATGGTCCCCCTGTGGAAACTACCTGGCCTCTGCCAGCTTTGATGCTGTCACTTGTATTTGGAAGAAGAACCAGGATGACTTTGAGGTAACCAGGCTGGATGTTTGCACACCAAGACTGGGCCACCCTGGACCGTTTGAGTACACCCTTTACTTAATGCTTATACTGTTGAAATTGTAGCTGGGTGTGGGAGTTCATGACACTAATCCCAGCATTTGGGACGCTGAAGTAAGAGGATTCCCAAAAGTCCAAGGTCATCCTGGGCTGTCTCAACAACAAAATTGTGATCTTGGATGTTTTACTAGGGCCTAAGACCTTTAGCTGCCATTAATTCACAATCTTTTTCCCTTTGCAGTGTGTAACCACTCTCGAGGGTCACGAAAATGAGGTCAAGTCAGTGGCTTGGGCGCCGTCTGGCAACCTCTTGGCTACCTGCAGCAGAGATAAAAGTGTGTGGGTCTGGGAAGGTCAGTCCAGGTGCCTCTGGGTACAGTGGAAAACCCGATCCCTGACTTTCAGCTTTGTTCCGGGCAGGGTCAGCTCTTAGGTTCTTTTTTCTCCCACAGTTGACGAAGAGGATGAGTATGAGTGTGTCAGTGTCCTCAACTCTCACACACAGGACGTCAAACACGTGGTTTGGCACCCGAGCCAGGAGGTAAGAGTCAGGCGAGGCGGGAAAGGATGTGATGTGGAGGCTGGTGCCCAGCCTGCCAGCACTCGTCAACATCACCCTCACTATACAGGGATCTTTGGAACTGTCCTGTCCTAGCAGGGTTTCATGTTAGAGCCATACAAACAAATGCTGGCTCTCCTTTCTCACTTTCAGCTTTTAGCGTCCGCCAGCTATGACGACACAGTGAAGTTGTACCGGGAAGAAGGAGATGACTGGGTCTGCTGTGCCACCCTTGAAGGTCATGAGTCCACTGTATGGAGCTTGGCCTTTGACCCCAGTGGCCAGCGGCTAGCATCTTGCAGTGATGACCGTACTGTGCGCATTTGGCGCCAATATCTACCAGGCAATGAACAAGGTGAGGGTCCAGGAGTCAAAGGAGACTCCTTTCCTTAGTTTTATAGTCTGCCAAGATATAGTCTGCCAGGAATCACAAATTGGATTCAATGTTTTGTAGGAGGTCTCCGGAGAAGCACCAAAAGAACTAGGGATAGCTTTGTGGAACAAAGCCTTCCAACAAGATTTGAAGAGGGCATGTAGGATTTGTAGCAGGAGAATGTAACGTAGGATGCCCAGTTGAGCAGAGCAGTGATGGCACAAACCTTTAATCCAACCCTCGGGAGGCAGAAGCAGGGAGATCTCTGTGAGTTCGAAGCCAGCCTGATCTACAGAGTGAGTTCCAGGACCACCACAGATACACAGAGAAACCCTGTCTTGAAAAGCAAAAGACTCCCAGTTGAAAGCCTACCAGCAATCCCCCACCCCACAAAAAAGCCAAATAACAACAACAAAAAAACCTGCCAAGCAGTGGTGATGCACACCTTTAATCTCAGTACTCTGGAGGCAGAAGCTGGGAACCTGAGTTCAAGGCCAACCTAGTCTACATAGTGAGTTCCAGAACAGCCTAGCCAGAGCTACATAGCTCATGAGACCCTGACTCAAAAAAACAAAACAAAAACCAGAAAGAAAAGAAAACCCAGCAGCATGAGTTGGCTGTGAAGAATGGGATTCCTTGAGGCAAGGCAGAGGATTAGAAAGAGTGAAATTGGTTGGGTTGGCTATTGGGTGCCCTTAAACGGCAGATTAACTTGTTAGATACAGCCTGCAGTAGAATAGGGGTGCTTCCTTCTCAGAATTCTTGGGTGGCAACAGTGTGTAAGGCAGATAAGGAGGGTTGGAACAAGGACTCATCGATTGGCAATGGGATGAGGAAGGGCACATTAGGTTCTCCTTTGCAATGGTAGAGGTTATCAGGACACAGAATGCCTTGGGCTTAAGAAAATTGTGTCCCACAGGGGTGGCATGCAGTGGCTCTGACCCCAGCTGGAAGTGTATCTGCACTTTGTCAGGCTTCCACACCAGGACCATCTACGACGTTGCTTGGTAAGACCTCAATCCCATTCCTAAAGCAGGGATTTTAGAAACGGAATGACCTGTGCTGTTCTGCATTGTTCAGTTAGGCCTACCGTTCTGGTTTATAACTGGCTGGCCTAGGCTTCTAGGAGCAGGAAGATGACTGTACCTAAGACTGTTTCTGGGATAAGATTCCAGGCTTCGAGGGCAGCACCAACCCTTAGGATTTACATAGCATTGGGCAATCCTGAGATGATGGAATATGTACATTTATAACTATGAACTGTGTGGCTTAATAATTGACTTTTGTTTTTGTTTTTCAAGACAGGGTTTCTCTGCAGCTTTTGGAGCCTGTCCTGGAACTAGCTTTTGTAGACCAGGCTGGCCTCGAACTTGCAGAGATCCGAGTGCTGGGATTAAAAGCATGCGCTACCACTGCCCGGCTCAGTAACAGACTCTTACAGAGACTAGAAAAGCTGCTCCATTCTTAGAAGGGTGGAGTTTGGAGGCTCTCGACCTGAGTCTTGGATCTTAGAAATAATTCCAAACCAATGAAAAAATCTGTTACATATCTAAGCTTTATTTATATCAAATGTCTGGGGAATGTCTGTCCCATGAAATTGGACCTGAGTATTTTGACTTCATGGAGAATTAGCCCCTCTCCCCCAAGGCATTAAATTTATGGCACTTTTTTGTGCAGAAGCTAAAATTTACTTTTAGCTAAGGAGATGGGTTTTTGTTGTTGCTTTTGGTTTTTCAAAACAGGGTTTCTCTGTGTAACTCTGGCTGTCCTAGAACTCACTCTGTAGACCAGGCTGGCCTATAACTCACAAGATCCTTCTGCCTCTGCCTCCCGAGTGCTGGGATTAAAGGTGTATGCCACCACTGCCCAGCTAGGAGTTGGTTTTTTGGAGGGGAGGTACTTAATGGCTTAAAATTAAACTTATTTGCCTCTGTGAGCTTGAGGCCAGCCCGGTCTACAGAATTCCAGGACAGCCAAGCTACACAAAGAAACCCTGTCTCGGGAAAAAAAAAAAAAAAAAAAAAAAAAAAAAAAAACAATCAAAACAACAAAAAATTTAGACTTATTTGGGGCTGGCTATATGGCTCAGCAGTTAAGAGAACTGGCTACTCTGCTAGAGGACCTGGGTTCAATTCCCAACATCCACATGGCAGCTCACAATGGTCTGTAACTCTAGTTCCAAGGGATTTGACACCGTTTTTGGCTTCAGTGGGCACTAATACAGACATGGTACATAGGCATACATATAGGCAAAACATCTATACATATAAAAATAAATATTACAACCATTAAAAAAATGTTAGTCGGGTGATGGCGCACACTTGTAATCCCAGCAGTTGGTAGGTAAAGGCTAGTGAATCTCTTGAGTTCAAGGCCAGCCTGGTTCAGAGAGAGAGCTCTTGAACAGCCAGTTACAGAGAAATCTGTCTGGGGGTGGGGGTGGAGTTAGGGGAGATCTCAAACATTCATTGCTAGACAATTGGAACTTTTGTTGTTGGATATTATTATTATTATGTATAGTGTTTTGTCTGTATGCTTGCTGGCCAAAAGAGGGCACCAGATCTCATTACAGTTGGCTGTGAGCCACCATGTGGTTGCTGGGAATTGAACTCAGGACCTCTGGAAGAGCAGTCAGTGCTCTTAATCTCCAGCCCCTTGCTTTTTTTTAAACTTACTAAAATGAATAGGCTGTTGAACATTCCAGATTCAAGTTTTATACAGAGATGGGCAATGGAATCTTCAATGCTTATTTTAAAGTAAGTTCTTGACTTTAAAAAGGACTAAATTATGGTGAAACTTGTTAATGTCAGTGTTAAGAGGAAGTTAAGGATGCAGTGACATGGGCAACACCTGAGGACTAGGAGGCCTTTTGTTGGTGTGATGGCTTAGGAAAGAAAGCTTTTCTTTCTGTGAGACGCTTAGCTGAGACCTGAGGTTTGGGAAGAAACTAGGCCCCGGATTGTGGAACATGTCTTTGTCTCCTGATTTGCCAGGTTGGAGAGGCAGGAGTCATCTCCTTTCCCACTGACGTGTATGTTCCTCCCAGGTGTCAGCTGACAGGGGCCCTGGCTACAGCTTGTGGAGACGATGCCATCCGAGTGTTTGAGGAGGATCCCGGCTCAGATCCACAGCAGCCCACCTTCTCTCTGACAGCTCATATGCGCCAGGCGCACTCCCAGGATGTCAACTGTGTGGCTTGGAATCCCAAGGAGCCAGGGCTCCTGGCCTCTTGTAGTGATGATGGGGAGGTGGCCTTCTGGGAGTATCACCAACCTGCAGGCCTCTGAACTGTAGTGTGACTTGCCAAGACTTTCCTAGTCATCGAGAGGACCTGAAGGATCCTTGATCTACATTTAGCTTTATGCCTTGTTTGGATGTGTAGAAACCACAGGACCATTCACTGTTTCCCTTCATTGGTGTGAGGGAGCCATGGGACAGAGCCATGGAACAGAAGTATGCTGTACTACAATTTTTGCTTGATTTAGGGCATGGGGTTACATTTTGGGGCAAATATAGTATTTATAATCATGATGTATGTACACGGAAGAATGTGTCTGAGAGCTTTCTGAAATTGTGAGCTTTATAGAAATAATCCACCTGTGCCACACTTCCTGTTTTGTAAATAAGGTCATTTATCATTTATAATTCCGCTATTTGAAGTAGGTCCCACTTTCCCAATTTCTAGAGAAGTTCTTGCATTTAAGACATTCTAGCTAGTTATGGCGTCTTCCTAGTACTCAATTAGCAAAGACAGAATGATCAGAAGCTCAAGGTCATCTTTGGCTACACAGCAAGTTTGAAGCTAGCCTGGGATATATGAGACCCTTTCTCAAAAAGCAAAAAGACATTCAAAGTTTGTTCAGAGTAAAAGAACACCAGTTCTTCCTTAGAAACCCTCATATGCCTCGAGACATTATGCTATGGTGGCAACTAAAGCCCCCGAAAGAGAGACCTGGTTTTCAGTGAGGGGCAGAAAACATTAAGACAATAGCTTGTGGCCCTCTAAAAAACAGCAGGCTGGGTGTAGTGGCACATACCTATAATCCACTACTCAGGAGGCAGACCAACCTGATCTACAAAATGACAGGATGACAGAGGCCTGTCTCAAAAAAAGAAAAGAAAAAAAGTAAAAGACGATTGTGTGTGTGCTGCCAATCTGGTGTTTTTCAGGCTAAAGCCTTTTAAGGCCTTTTTTGTTCTGTTTTAGTGAGTTTGTTGCTGTTGTTTAAGACAGGGTTACTCTGTGTAGTCCTAGCTGTCTTGGAAATTATTCTGCAGAACAGGCTGGCCTCACAAAGATCTGCCTGCTTCTGCCTCCCGAGTGCTGGGATTAAAAGTGTGTATCACCACCACCACCAAGACTAATAAGCCTTTTAAAGAGTGGTGAGGCTTGTCTTCAAAGCTGGAGCCTTCACTTAATTTTTGATACTGTACAATTTGACCTTATATAACTTTTGAGAGACAGCAGAAGTAGTGTTCAAAGCAGTAGTGGCTACAGTCATCAGCAGATCCCTGGGAGTCTTAGGACCCCTGAAAGGTCAACACTATAACATGGTCAAGCAGTGGCACCAGTTAAATAGCCATCAGTCTTCACTGTCTTGTTCCCACAGTAGGAATGGAGCCAGCTTCTTAGACTAGAAAGATGAAATTGAGTAGTGAACTTTGTGGTTATCTGGAGAGTTGTGGAATTTCATGGGTCAGTCTCCAAGTGAACCATATACTGATGTAGGTGGTCATTTGGAGAATATTACATTCAGAGAGTGACTCTAAGATGGGGCGGTGGGTTTAATAGTACAAGATGCATGGGTGCAGCTGTAGACCCTAGATTGCCTTTAGGAAACTTCCACGGTTATGTGAAAACCCTTCTCTTTTCTCTGAAGCTGACTATTAACACGACCACATTATAGACAGCACAGAAGTGGCTAAAGATCCTAACTGGCTTCCATTAAGCCAGATGTAAAGTGATTGCAACATTGTATCACGCTGCTCTGCCCAGAATTTATTTTTCCTAAAATATGTTAATGAAGTTATTTTGAAATGGACTGCCTTAATTTTTCATATACTAAGCGACAATGAATATAACCTAGATAATAAAAGCTTTCGAGGCTGTGCTCCTAGTTCTCTGAGGGGGAAGGGGTCTTGAGACCACCGTTTGAAAACTGCTGGCCTGAGGGAAAATGAATCCCCTTTCAGCACTGTTCACATTTCTTCAAGACAGAAAGCCAACATTGGAAGCTGTAGGTCTGAGATTGTGGAGAGAGGACATTTTAAGGAGACTAGAGTCATACTTACCTGGGGCATCTTTTGTTTTTGTTTTGATTTTTGAGACAGTTTCCCTGTGTAGCTTTGGCTGTCCTGCAGACCAGGGTAGCCTCAAACTCTCAGAGGTCTGCCAGCCTTTTCCTCCCAAGGGCTGGGATCAAACCTGTACATCACCACTGCCCAGCCCTACTGGTGCATCTTAACCACCCCTAGGGTTGCCTCCTGCGAGGGAAGAATTTCAGAACATAGATCATGAGAGGCCCTACCTGTTGCCCAAGATGGAATCAGTTCCTATTCCCATGTCACTAAGTTTGCCACTGTTCAGCAAAAAGGAGGCTGAGGTCATTCACACGACCGAAGAATAGCTGTCTGCCATTGTTTTGTCCCTCGGTACAGGGCAAGTTTGTCTTCCACATACTCAACAGGAAAATTTGGTGCTAGCTAAAATGAAGGTTTTTCTAGCCAGGACCTTTGGTTGAAGAAAATTTAGTATCACTGTTAAGGACATATAGTTTCTCCAAATTATTTATTAGAATTTATGGAACTATAAAAAGAATGCCACCAACTATTGTACAGTTTATGCTTGACATGACATTTGAAAACACTGGACCCAGAGCTTGAACTGCTCTGTCCAAAGTGGGAAAGTAACTGGATGTAGACTGGGAACAGCAGCAGCTTGAATGGTCAGACCTCAGGCTGACAGACCTGGTCTCCAAAACCAGTTCCCTCCTGAACTTCCACATTCCTGTTTCCAGGTTTAATGTCCTTATACGTGAGAATACCCCAGACTCAATCTGAATCACTGTCTGTCTCAGCTTCTTTCACATCCACACTGAATTTATACTCCTGGTCACATCCCATGTAAGCATCACTCATGAAATACAGGGTGTAGTTGTGGCCACCTGTGGCTGGGGCCACAAAGTCTAGTTTCACCTAAAGAGAACAGGAAGAAATTGAGTTAGTGGGGACCAGGGAGGAGGCAATCGTCTGTCAAACCCCAAGGAATAGATGCGGGATTAAGTGCACACTGACCTTTGCTTTCTGCTGCAGAGTGAGCCTCTTGATGGAGATGAGGCTGTTGGACTTGGCATCTCCAATCACAACCCACCAGCCCTCTTCACGTTTCTACAGGGACCAAAACCAAGAACTTGAGCATAGAAAACTTGATGGTTACAAGCCAACTATGAGACTGATTATGAAATAGAGTGACAGAAGTCAAATTAAAGCTCTCCACAATTGCTTCCTGAAACACAACTTGATAGACTTAAGAGTTTTTAAGCAATCTAAAGGTATCCCCTAAGGACTTAGTTTTCAAATAAGTAGATAGACTAATTGTTCAGTTTTACCTCATTTCTATAACCCAAGGCACCTTTTTTATTTAATGCTTGTCACGGAATCTAAAATGCATTTTTAGATATTTAGCCTTGGAGCATAGAAGCTTCATGTTCTTAAGAAACTTAGATGTAAGGCAAGCTAACTGAACAATCTTAATGTGGAGATGAATCAGCAACAAAGAGAATAAAAAGCAAGCCCATGGAGCCTCTTCTGGCATCTTGTCTCTGGAGACGCCCTCTCTGTTGGCCACAGTAGAGCCCGTGTGCTTCAGTGGCCAATTTCCTTAGAAATTTGAATAACTTGTCTGTAGACACACAAGCATCTAGCATCTGTGCCCAATCTTCAATTATCTCACATAAGAAGATGAAATTTCCTTTCTATTGATTGAAAAACAAATATACAGCTGGGCAGTGGCACATGCCTTTAATCCTGGCACTTGGGAGGCAGAGGCAGGTGGATAGATCTCAGTGAGTTTGAGGCCAGCCTGGTCTACAAAGTGAGTTCCAGGATAGCCAGGATTGTTACACAGAGAAACACTGTCTCAAAAAACAAAAACAAACAAATATGCAACTAGAACCTAAGTGAAATATAACTGAGGAAAGACAGTAGAAAAGTCCAAGTATCCTGAAGCATCTGTAGAGAGAAATGGATCTTACAAGCCAGAATAACACTCACTGCCTGATGTATTTAAACAACGATCAGTCATCTAAATTGTTTAAAAACAAAAAATACTTCATAGTTCTGAGATTAATATTCGTCTTGTGAGTTCATTACCCCCAGACTACCCTCCCTGGGTGGGAACTATATCCTATACCTAAGATCCAACCAGTGAACAAGGGCTCAAATGGCCTCCTGACAGCCAGCTGCTAGGACATACCTGTGGGAAGAGAGGTGCAATAACAGGGCCCGTGACTTCCTCCTCTCGCTCCAGCTGCACTAACACCACAACTGGCCCACCACTGGGGAAAGCAGAACAAAGAATGAGTACTGTGGTTGTGTGCAGAGACCCCAGGGCAGGACTCCTGGTGCTTCCTGTCTCACCTGCGGATGCTGTCCTTATCCACCACTTCATAGGACAGTTCAATATTTGGGTAGCGGTTACAGAAGCGGGCCACATCTGCAATCTGGCTGTCAGTCAACTGAAGCAATGCATTCCGTTCTTCATCCTCCATCTCCATGATGTCAAAAACACTCTCCACTCCCTACAGTGGGTATGCAGAGGTCAGGGGAGCCGAGAACACATGCCATAAGCAAGTAACAATGGCTCTAAAGAACTAAAGATCATCTTACTTCCCACACTGCCAAGCCATCTACACATGCTTTAGAAAGAATGCAGACCCCTTCTGGCCCCTCTCAGCATCTCGATTCAGATGGAACTCCTTCAAAGGAGCCAGGGCCCCCTGCTAATAGGCTATAGCCTCCCACAATCTACTGCAGATTAGGACTTTTTGTTCTCAGGCTCATCATCCAGCACTCCAGGTCTTAGCTCACCTTATCTGTGCAACGTTTGATATGCTCTGAGGTGAAGTGTGGCAGCTGCTTCAGATAAGAGTCCTTAGACCACATGGCTTGGGTGACCATCTGAGCCAGTTCCATGGCTGCCAGAGCAGGGCTGAGCCACCCATTACTAGAGAGTACATCCACACAGGCCTGAATGAGTCGGATTGCCTGTATGCAAAGGGAGTGTAAGAGAAGGTGGGCTGGGAACTCAATCCTCTGAGGCCCCCAGTGGCCAGTGAACCTCCAAGTCCCGCCCATACTACCTTACTAAGGATCTCCTCTGTGTCTGACTGTAGTTCGGCACTTAGTTGCATGCGGGACAGGTGAGCTTGTAGCAGCAGGTTGGTCTTCACATGTGGATCATTGAACTTGGGATTATTCAGCTTGTGGGGGACCTTCTGAGCCAACTAGAATGTGAAAGAAAAAAATTAAAAAGCTAGAGATAAACAGAGGACCCTACCTGAGACCTGTTCAGGTCAAATACACCATGTGGCCCAGCTAGACTCTAGAGGGAAGGATGGAGAATTGCAGATAAGTGTGGAAGAATGTATGAGGTTGAGAGAGGTAAGAAATGTATGAGGGGATTTGTGACAGGAAGTCATGGCCCAAATTTTTACTCCTGTATGTTCTTCTAAAGCCAATGCCCTCACCTGGCGCAGCAAGTTGTCTTCGTGATGCCTAATGGGAATGTTCTCATACTCTGCCGCATTGGAAATAATCTCAATAAGCCCTCGGACCTTGGTTTTAGCATTGAGAGACATGCTGAAGAGCTCTGAAAGAAAATGAGAGAATGAGGAAAGAGCCAATAGTGGGGGGAAAGGAACAGAGTAACCAGAATCAATAGTGTGGGCTGTACTGCTTTCTTGCCCTATCACCTCTCTGACAAATACTGGCTACCACATCTCATCCCAACAGTCTCCAGAAGCCCACGCACCACTGGCCCTCACCAATGGTGGTGTAGTTTATGTAATAGTAGGCAGCAATCATGCCCAGGTTCAGAGGGGCCACATCCATCTCATCCTCGATGCTGATGCACTTGGACTGCTCCAGGTCACTAAGGGTCTGCTCCACCAGCTCTGACAAGTGGTCAGACAAATGACGATGGGATATGCCTGCGGAGACGCAAGAGGGAAGTCTCAGGATACTGCCTAGCGAGGGCTGGGACACCTCCAAGGGCAGTGTGTGCTCTTCGGCTCACTAACCCTGAAGGTTGTAGTAATTTGGGTTCTGTGTCATCCGGCGATACAGAAAGGTCCAGGTGAGGTAGTCCACAGCATCCTGCTTGTTCTCAATGGTCTTGGTGACAATCTCAGCATTAAAGTGGTCATGCATACAGTGGTCCAGGTGAGACTCTACTGGCAATGGCTCATACAAAAACTTTTTGAAAAAATCCTGTGGATTGGGGAGGGGTAGGTATTAAACATGGTAATAAGGGATCAAGGGCAATCCAACAGGGTATTGTCTCTGTATGATACATATAATAGCCAAATAGAAGAAACACTTAGAAAACAGTATCATAGAATACAAAGCAGGAATGGGACAGGCCAAGCCACATAAACAGAGCAGTAAGCAGTGCATGAAGAAAGAACTAAGGAGTGGAAAGACATGGAATCACCAGCAATAGCAAAAACACGGAACCAAATCTGTGACTCCAGCTTATTACAAAAGCAACTGGCAGAAAGGACTGAAAAGTTTATTAAAGACAGTAAAAAAAAAAAAAAAAGACTCAGACTCAAGAATCTGTTCAAAGGCTCAGTTTCCTATAACTGACCTTTTTAGAGCCTTGACACATGATGACACAGCGCCCCTCGTCATCCTGCAGGGGGCGGTTGGCATGGCCCACCATTTGAAGCACATCATAGATGGGGTAGTCCACATAGCTGGCGGCGGAAGAGAGAAATGAGGAAACATGTCAGGAGGCCTGCCTGCCTGCAGTCACGGGCGGATGATGCAAACAAGGAGGGAAGGTCAGACTGCAGCAGAACCGGCCATGAGCCCGTGTGCTTAGCGACGCACTACACATGCTTACCCACACATTAGTTTAGTTTCTAAGAGTCATGAATGTGTTACCCCATGAACCTGAACCAAAGCCACAAACCTATCTAAGGCTAGAAGCAAAATAACATCCCATTAAAGGACCAAACTTAGAGTCAAGCTTAAGAGCTGTTATGTTTCACAGATTAAAAAATAATCTAAAACTCGGCCAGACAGTGGTGGCACACGCCTTTAATCCCAGCACTTGGGAGGCAAAGGCAGGCGGATCTCTGAAAGTTTGAAGCTAGCCTGGTCTACAAGAGCTAGTTCCAGGACAGGCTCCAAAACTACAGAGAAACCCTGTCTCAAAAACAAAACAAAACAAAACAAAAAAACAAAAAAAAAGTAATGTAAACCTCAAAGCAACAACCAGATTCTGGCATTCTAAACTTACAAAACTAATTTCAAAATAATTTGTATTTTGGAAAAATAAAAAAAATGAAAAAATTATTCAGGCTCTGAGAAACACTGACCCTTGGGCTTCTTGTCACAACAAAGGTGTGACCTTGTGGGAAGTCGGTAACAACAAGCCCCTTTCTTCCTGTCTGAAAGGTCCTCTCTCCAAACTGCTGAGACAGAGGTATGTACATTTACCTCCTGGGACCAAACAATGAACACTGATCTACTGGGAGGGACTCTTCTATGCTTAGTTCCCTGTATTGTATTTGTAGATCTGCACTCGCTTTAGGAGGGAGGTCTGTTAAGGTCCACAGCAACTGTACTCACGCATGGATCTTGCCATTGTAGTACTGAGTATCCATGATGATCACCAGATGAGCAGCAACATTCATGCCCCAGCAGAGACTTCGAGAAGCCACCACCACCTGGATAGCCCCTGAGCGGAGGAAGGGAGATGAAGACTGAGGCAGGCCTCCCAGGAACTATTGCTTCACTGGCAGGCAGCGCCGACAAGGGCTACATTTCAAAGCTCAGCGTGAGGCCCTAGGAACAAGGTCTGACAGGAACCAAGTGCAGTGAAAGGCGGTACCATGCTATTGGTGCCTTTTGCTCTGAGACTATCCTAGAAGAAACACAGCAATTCTGGAGAACTCAAACTCAAGGAAAGCAAGACTAGCACTGCCTGGCGGATCAGCCCTTTGATGGTGAAAGCTAACACCAACCCAAACACAGTTAGTTCAACCCATGGCAGCAAAATCAAACTTACTCTGAGCACACCCAAACCAGACAGATTCGAAGAATGACCGCCTGGTGGGAGCTCTGCCACACAGTGCCAGGACAGTGAACGATGCATAAAATGCCACAGGCCAACAAACAGCAGCAAGCAAGAGGCAACCAACCAGAAGAGAATCACAAACCCACAGCCACCTCTTAAGTTCTAACCCCACCAGTCTGGTCTCCACACAGAACCCTAAACAGCAGAAAACCAGCTTCTGTAATGGGACCAGCTGATGTGCCTGCCTGTTTTCAAATCTAGCAGGGAGGGGTATCTCTGTCAACTACATCACAAGTGTCTAGGAGGAATCTAATGAGGTAAGACAGCTAGCATTGTGAAAATGAGTACTACTCAACAGAGAAATGCCATCCACACCCTAAAGTCGAATACACACACCTGAGGACTTTGGATGTCATGATGTTTTCTTACCCGAGCTGAAGAGCTGCTCTACCAGGCGCCTCTCCATGGGGCTCAGTCCTTCATGTAGGTAGCCCACCCCATTTAACAGTGTTTCCTTGAGCGTGCTGTCACTTAGCTTCTCCAGGTAAGGGATAAGATCCTTCTCAGTACAGTGCAAGAACCTGGGCAGAACAAGAACAAGCACAGGTCTGAGGCATTTCAGTCTGTGCTGCCCTCAGCCTCAGCCCCAGCCTCACCCAGGAGAACAGGGGCACCTTCACGTAACAGGATTCTCATGCAGCCAGCCACCCCAGAAATTAGAGCACAGCCCACCTCTGCCGCTGGATGTCTGCTGCACAGGTAGTAAGGATGTCTATTGCCGTGAGGCGGGTCTGCTTGCGAGATGGGACAAAAACGATGACAGGCTTCTTGGGTGAGTGTTTGGTGATGGCATGGTACACAGGCTTGGCCATAGACAGCAGGCGAGTCTGTGTATGGCTAATGTTGAAGCCCTGGAAATAAAGGCAGAAGACAAGACACTGAGCTCACTAGACCTGATTGACTAGGGATCCCCAAGGCCATGGAGGAAGGCAGACAGGGTCCTACCTGGATATGCAGTTCCAGTGGTACAGGGCGCACATTAGGGTGGAAGTTGAAGGTGGAGGTGGCACTACAGCCCAGCCAGTGAGCCACATCCTTGGCATTGGACAGTGACGAGCTAAGTGCCACAATTCGAATGGGCCGCTCAATCTGGGAGGAGATGTAGCGCATCCGGGAGCAGATCACTTCCAAGACAGGCTGGGAAAAAGGGAAGGAGTCATCCCAGGCTCAGGCTCGCCATCTCTGCCTGAGCTTCCCTTTGTGAGCCAACTATGGACTCTCCGGTCTGTGGCTGCCCTGCCCCAGGAGACAACCTTCACTAAGCAACACTGTTCCTTAAGAGTCTATCAAAAAAACCTCAGACCACCCTTTTGGAACAAGGCAGGCAATAGGCAGAAATCTTTGTGGAGACCCTAGTCCCAGGCCCAATATAAGGTCACTGTGTGGGTCCCAGCCCTTCTCTATGCTGTGAAGTCAAGCCTACCCCATTCTCGCCCCCAATAAGGTGGACCTCATCCACCACGAAGAGGTTGATGTTCTGGACATTCTTGCGCTGCTTCCACCTCCGGGAAAGGATGTCCCACTTCTCGGGAGTGCTGATGATGATGTTGCCTTTGCCTAGAAGCTTCAGGTCTGTGCTAGTCTCCCCCGTCAGCAGCACCACCTTCTTGTTGAGCCTATCCTGAAACTTCTCATACCAGTCCATGTACACCTGGTGGGCAGGAGTGGGAGGGATAGTCACAGTAGGTCGCATGGACATCTCTCACTTAATAGGAGGAAAACTGAGATGGGGCACAGTCTGACCTTAAACTTGTGGGTTCAAGTGAAACTTTCACCTCAGCCCCCTAGGCAGCTGGAGTGACAACCATGCACCACCCGCCATACTCTATTCATGATACTGCCCGGTCTATACCAGCTTTTAAGCTGACAGGGAAGCCTTTCTTTAAGAAATGACATGCAGTTGTCGGATATGAGAAAACCTTCATCTGGAATCACAGATGGAATGGCTTCTGGAAAATTCAGTCCCACAACATATTACACACCTGCTCTGCCAGAGCCTCCATGGGGGTAATATAGACACAGCGTCCCTCAGAATTCTGCAGCAGCATCCGCAGGATGGCAAACTCTGCACAGATGGTCTTCCCGCTGCCCGTGGGGGCCCCCACAAACACGTTATCATCACTGTTGTACACGGTGTTAAAAACTGGAAACCAAAGGTATAGAGTGAACACCAGTGGGGATGAAACAAATCATTCGTCAAGATTATGAACACCATGAGACGCAAAGTCAATCAGCTGCAGTACAAACAGAAGCCTGGAACACTGGCCCTGCTGGCTGTCTCACATACTTTCTCCTGTAAAGCAGGGAAGGAAAAAGTCCAAGATCAGGTTCAGATCTCCTGGAGATTTATGGGGGAAAAACAACAACCACAACAACAAGAAAGAAATCCCGCATCTTTACCTGTCAAGGACCAGAATAAAAACAAAAAGAAACAAAACAAACAAACAAAAAAACAGGACACCTATCTCTGCCTTATCAGCAGTTTCTTGCATTCTTTAGAAATACTCAAATACAGAAGGTAAGCCCAGGCCCTGGGGTCAAAACTACACTAAAAACCCAAGCTCAACTATTTACCAGTTGGTTTAATTAGGGCTCCTTCCTATGCCTCAGTTCCCTCATCATGAGTTGCACAATTAACTGTAGCAGTAAATAGTAACCCTTTCAAAGGATTGGCGGAGGAGGAAACACTAGTCCTGTGCTCAGCCAAGTACTTAGTGCCTGCTCTAATTTTTAATGATGAAGTGAGGTCTCATCAACACCACACTCTGGCTCAACACTTGGAGCAGGAGTAAGGACAACACATCACAGAATGACCTTACTCTCCTGATCCTCCTTAGGGAGATATGTAGAGCAGCAAAGCAAATCTAACAGTGAACAAGGACTTTAGGAAGAAAAACATCTGGCAGGCCAGTGAGCTCCAGGCCACTAAGTACCTGGTTCTCTGCCAGCTGCCCAACACACTTATTATGAGGTAACCTTAAAAGGCATGCATGGTCTGGGCAGTGATGGCGCACACCTTTTATCCCAGCACTCGGGAGGCAGAGGCAGGGGGGGATCTCTGTGAGATAGAAGCCACCCTAGTATACAGAGTGAGTTCCAGGACAGCCAGGGAAACTCTGTCGGTGGGCAGGGAAAAAAAGGCATGCATGGAAACCAAATATCTGAGACTCAAACACCTACCTTGAGTCTGGATAGGATTGAAGAAAGGAAATTTATCTTGGTAAAGGCTCTCAAAAGCACTGTTCCTTAGAGCAGACACGGGCAATGGCTGCAGGTCCAACAGTTCAGTTGGAGGTGGGTACTTCTCCGGTAGGATCAGGTGTCGGAAAGAGACAGGCAGCTGGGTCTCACAAGCTGTCAGGGAAGAAATGGAACACTAGGAACAATCTCCAGCAGACCTCCACAGCCTCATTCATGAACACCAGAGACCTTAGGCTATGTCTGTACCACTCTCTTAATAGAGACAAGAAGTCTACTACCATCCTTGGAAGGTATGTTCCTAGGGGACTCAAAAGACACTCACAGAGCCAGCGGTCAGATACCACTCGGATGAAGTATTGAGGGGGCAGTGGTTCGAAGACTGGGACGAAGAATGTGATGAGATGCTCGTCCTGGGCATACTTGGCCTTCAGTAGAAAATATTCATGGTGCAGAATCACCTCACTGTCCACATCTTCCACTAGAATCCAAAATGCCTCTGAGGAACCATGGACCTGCCAACCCAAGCACCAGTGAAATAAGAATGGGCAATGAGGGGACTAAGCAACTCCAACTGCAGCCTCTAACCAACAAAGCCTTGCCTTTTCATCCCACTGGAAATCCGGTGTGATAGTCAGCTCTACTTTCAGGGTAGAGCGTGTAATAGGCTGCAGGTGCACCGACAACTCCAACTTGGGGAAGAGATGGACATACTTGTGGATGGTCTTCCCCATCTTCGGCATTCGTATAAGCTCACCTATGAGAAACAAAAGCTGTTGCTGGCCAGCCTAGCAAATCTACAATCAAGGCCAAAGGGCAACTGTGGGAAAGGAGCAGATTCCACACCAGTGGACAGGCTCCTCACTTTAGTCTCAATGCAGTACTAACGGTTCAAAGTCTAACAGTGAGCTTGTACAACAGCAGGATGCAAGCATAGAGTACCAGTGCCCAGGGTGAAGGACCTGGGGTGTAGAAGGTTGACAGAAAAAGGCCTGGGCTACAAGACAGGACAAGAACTAAACACACCTATCTCATTATGATTCAAATCGTACAGCCGCTCAAAGGGGAAGTTTTTCTTCTCGATCTTCTTCACTACTTCCTCAGGAAGCTTACGGAACTGACGAAGAGGACACATGGACTGCCACCTATCCAGAAAGGAGACACAGCTGGTTCACTCTTTCCGTAAGGCTGTGAACAAACTGCCGTTCACCACAGTGTCCAGCACTAGAATAACCACACAGACCCTATCATTAAAGGAAGATGTCTTCTTTGCTCTCCAACCTCCCAGCCCTACATTCTAGAAGGCCCATCCACTTCCCAACTTTCACCCAGGTCTATGACACATCTCAGGCACCAGAACTGGACATCAAGTGCACTGAGGCCCAAGTTCACAATGACCATCCTCTAGCTCACTGAGCACTTACATGCGTTTGTCGATCATCTTGCAGAGATTCAGGGTCTTATCTGTAAGCTGTGCCCAACCGCGGTTCAGGACAATTTCAAAGATTGCACGCATCAACCGGCCAGCCGACTGAGAAAAGACAAGTGTTCCCATGGTGAAACCTCTGTGGCCTGTCTACCATAGCCTGATGACCTCAAGATCTGATGCGATCACTCATACCAATTCCGAAACAAACAAGTTTTTGTCTCCCACCCTTTCAGGTTAAGACAGAATAATTAATAAAATATTTTGTCATTTTTCATGAACACCACAGCTACAATGGGACTGTTTCTCTTGGAAAGGGTGACATGCCCAGTGGACCTGTCTCTACAAGCACCGACAGAGCTTCTTAGCACTTTGTAAGGCCTGCCCTTCCCACAAGCTCAAGATCAGTATAGCAAAATCAAGTGGCAGCAAGCAGCTGGCTTGCTGGAACAGCAGCGTCAGGCCTCCTTTCTTCAAGGTACACAGAAGAGAAGGCACTGGAATTATTTGGACTCTGCTCATCACTCAGAGCAACCTTGTCCTCACCTGGGTCACGTACACCATGTCAGCCATCAGTGCAAAGCCCTCCAGTTTTAGCTGTGAGATGAAGGCTTGGAGAAGAACATTGATCTGCAAAGAAGCAGAGATAGCTAGCAAAGACCAATCAATTATCTGCATTTCTGTTCTGGTACATGTGCCAAAAAGGATCTTCCATGTTCTTGATTTACATGTTAAATAACTATTATTCCATATAAAGCATATGTCAGAAGGAAGCAGAGTAGGGAAATTGGGGGTGGGGGTACAGCCAGTAGTCCAGCACATGATAGGTCAACCCCGAAGTTGACCTAGGAGTAGAAAGAATTGTGCATGTATTCATACAATATAATTACAATATATTACCATGTATGAAATCAAGTTCAAAGTTCATCTTTTGGAAACTGAATGATCATGTTTGAAAGTGAAGACATGCCTACCTTAGCACTGGGCTCTTCGATGCTCTCCTTTACAGGGATGGGCACCCTCTCCAGCAACTTCTGCAGCTCCAGCTTCTCCTCCTGCCACAAGGAAAGACAGGTCATAGGAAATCCACAGGGCAACAGTCAAGGAAAGAAGTTATCCAGCAGCCTGGCAGGGGTCCCAACTCCTATCCCGAAACACTCATCGGCTCACCTCTCTCACAGTGATGTTCTTGAACTCTGAGGACAAGGAAAACACTCGGAAAAGCTCAATCTCGCTCAGAGTAGGTTTTAGCAGCTGGTTGTAGGTCTGCACAGTGTCATTGGTGATATAGTAGTGACTAGCTATCCGGCCAAGTTCTGTCACCTAGAAAGAAGGAAGACTCAGTGCAAGGCTGACTAGTGATCAGCCCCCAACTTTAAATATCAAGTGACCATCTTAAGATACAAGCAGATAAACTCCTTGGGGTACCTTTACCTGCCTAATACAAGCGCCTCGGGCACAACAAGATGGCAGAACAAACTGCCCTATGGAGAACTGATGATCATGTAATGAGATGATCAAATGACCTTCCGCAACTCAAACTTGGAGAACCAGCTACCATTTTTAAAATCTAAGTGTTGGAGAAATGGTTGATGAGGGATGGCTGCTCTTCCATAACACCTGTGGTTCAATTTCTAGCGCCCTCATGGTGGCTCACAACCATCTCCAGTCACAGGGCAACCAATGCCTTACTTAAAAGTATAAATTTGAAAGTTAAGTTCATAGTTCAAAGAGTATAGTCTATTCCCCAATCTAGACAACAGGTAATTAGACAGGCATTACATACATTAAAGGACCTAAATTTTACTAAAACAGCCTCAAAAATCACATGCTAATCACCTGAAAGTTGCCTGTCTTCTTATCATACTTGACCAGATTGTTCTTATCCAGCATCAAGGCAGCAGTGTGAACAAGATCTAGTCGGCGCTGGTCCAGCAAGGGATCTCCCTTGAGGTCATCATGAGAGATGCCATAGAGGGTTGGGGACCGGAGCATTCGGATGTACAGGTAGGCATAGCCCAGCCAGTTCACTGCATCCTGCAAGACAGTTCATGGCGTTTAGCATGAAGAACTGCTAGTGTCCAAAGAGAAGTCCCACAGATAGCTTGGACATGAATTCTCAAGGACAAGGACACACAGTACAGTATCTTCTGGATGTCATCAGTATTTCAATTTAAATAATCTTTTCAAGTATCTTAAACATAAAAGGAATTATCTGCCACAAACCCAAGAATGATGGGGAAGCTCAGCCAATCACATCTGGCTTGGGTGTGGCCACCTGGAGCCAGGTAGATAAATGGGGGTAGATAGGTGCGCGGGTTCTCTGCACGGGGCTCGCCTGACCCGTTTGGACTTTGGACCTTTTACTCCGGTCGCGTGAGTTTCCCCGTTTTTCAATTATTAAATTATATCTGTTGTTTTGAGCTGGTCTGGTTATTTTAGTGTATTGATCGAATACGCATTCACTTACACAAGAAGCTTGCCCTGCATGAAGTGTTGTGCAGAATTTGAGACACTGTTGCTGGCCCTCGATATCCTCACAGGAGGGGCATACCACTCCAAGTCTCTTAAGGCATTAAGGAAAAGTGTAAAGCCCCAAGGACAAAGCCAGCCCTACCTTTGCATTCTGGACGTTCCCCAGCACAATTTCCGCATTGAGCATATCAGGCAGCTTTGATACCATCTGGCTCTCAATAGGAAGCTGCTGGTTGAGGAGGGAGAGGTAGTACTGTAGCTCTCCATGAGATGTGATGAGTATACCTTCACCCTTGGTGTCATACTGAGGGCGTCCAGCACGGCCCAGCATCTAAGTCAGAAGCAATAAAAGAAAATGTTACAGTAGAGCTTTGGACAAGAGTCTACACACTTAGAACTTGACCTTGATCTGCCATCTTTCCAACATCCTTGTGTTCCAGGCCAGGATGTTGATCCCATTGGGAATCACCCTTAGAGGCTCGGTACCTGCAGAATGTCCAGTGCTCCCAGCTCTGTCCAACGCCCCTTCTCTGGACTGTACACCTGGGTGCCTTTGATGATGACTGTATGTGCAGGGAGATTTACACCCCAAGCCAGAGTTGCTGTGGAAACTAAAACCTAAAGAGGCAAAGGAGGGCAATGAGGAAAACATACCACCATAGCACGGTCACATGCCTGGCTTGTCTGGCTTCTGAACTTAGCTGAGGGTAGGAGTGGATATATGACTCAGGGCCTAATGTGACACTGGAGCAAAAAGAGTTGCTTCAGTCCCTTATATACTTAAGAATACACCAGGGTTCCAGAGACACATATAGGTCAGAAGCTTAAACCTATATAAACAACTTAGTTACAAGATACTAGAAATCATCATCTCAGAGGAGGGAAAGAGTGTGGTCCTAGCCGGGCGATGGTAGCACACAACTTTAATCCCAGCACTTGGAAGGCAGAAGCAGGCAGATCTCTTGAGTTTGAGGCCAGCCTGGTCTACAAGAGCTAGTTCCAGGACAGGTTCCAAAGCTACAGAGAAACCCTGTTTTGTGTTTAAAAAAAAAAAACAAAAACAAAAAACCCTGTGATCCTGACCCTGTGAATTACAGTGTGGAGTTCTAAGAAGCACCCATCTAGCCATCTTCCCTCATGCAGTGTATGAGGTGTTGGGAGAGACAGCATAACCACCACAACCTTCCAGCCTGTGCTAGCAGGTCCAGGTATGAAAAAGTCTAGGGATGGAGAGTAGCTTAGTGGTTGGTGCATGGACTACTCTTGCAGAGGACTGGGCTTCAGGTCCCAGAACCCACACCTGATCACAATGTCTAACTCCAGGTTCCAGGGGATCTAGTGTCCACTTCTGGCCTCTGAGAGCACCTGCATGTGGTGTATATAAATTCATGAAAAACATGCACACACACATAAATGAATGTTAAAAAAAAAAAAAGTCTAAGAATCCTACTAAGGGCAGAGCTATTGACATTTCAGATGCTCTAAAGTCTACATCACCTGCTCTTCCGAGTTTTACCCCTCCTCACCTGAATATGTTTGTCAGCAAAAAGATCTTCTACCAATGTTCGGTCAACTCTGGTCATGCCTGCATGATGAATAGCAAAGCCATAAGGCAACAGATCCTTCAGCTCCAAGTTCTGTGAACAGAAAAAGACCATGAAATGAGGAAGCCTCCCTGTGGAACTCCTCCAGGGCCAAAGGAAACCTTTCCACAGGAGCCCCCATAATCACGTATCATGGCTTTTTACAAAAATCTATGAACTTAGGTTTGTATGTGTGCCTGTGTGTGGCATGCATGTGGAGGTTAGAGAACAACCTCCACTATTGAGTCTCTGAGATTGCACACAGGCCATTAGGCTTGGCGCAGGCATCTTTATCTGAGTCATCTCCCTGGTCCCCAACTACTTTTAACCTATTAGAAACAGCAGCACTTGGTGCATAGTCCCAAAGCAATCGATCCAGCAATATGGAACCAGTCACCAGGCACAAGCCCCAAGAAGTAAATGGCCCTTTCTTACCTTGCACTGTTCTGCTTCTGTACGAAGGACTTCAGTGGAGGCAGAACCCTCTCGAAGAAACAGACCCAAGGTGTCCTTCTCCAGGCACATGTCACGAATTGCCCTGGCCGTCTTCCCAGTTTCTTTGCGAGAGTGGACAAACACCAGAACCTACGGAGAATTGGACTATAGCTTAGGGATGGACCTTCAGCAGCTACTCTCATAGCACCAGGGCACTAGCTGTAGGAAGCAGAGGCTGCTCCACTATAACTAGAAGCCATGCTAGTTTGGAAAGAAGTCTAACACGGCTGATGGTACCCAAAGGGAAGGCGAGTATGGTGACTCTACCTATAATCCCTGCATTTGAGGTTGTGCCTAAATTCCAGGCTAGTCTTACTACTCAGAGAGCTCAAGCCTAGCCCAGGATACATTGCAAAACACTGTCTCAAAAAACAAAACGGAACAACTCAAGGGGAAGGACTCTACCAAGGACAGTGACACAGCCTTCAGCTGAGAAACTAAACTAACCCTAGAATTCTACCTTCAACAGCAAATTTAAGTATACAGCGTGTGAAGATTCAGAGACCTTAAATAAGATATGTTCAGAGCCAAACCAAGTCTAAGCCAAATAAAGATGTGTTTGCAAGATAATAGTAAAACTATGGGACTGAAGAGGTGGCTCAGTAGTTAAGAACACTGGGTGATCTTCCAGAGGACCCACATGCAGCTTACAACTGTAACTCCAGTTCCAGGGGATCTGGCATCCTCACAGAGGCATACATGCTGGCAAAATGCCAATGCACATAAAATAAAAATGAATTTTTAAAAAATATAATAGCAAAACAATTATTTACAAAAATGTTTAGGAAGTAAGTTTGAAACTAGTACCATATTATAAGAAACACAGTCCTAAGATTTAGTGTTCTGAAGTCTTGTCATATAAATTCCTGTGCTTTTTATCAGAAAAAGAAATGCATAACCTCTTACCTCTTGCCGTATTTAACAATACTAACCTTTGTTCAACTTCCAAATACAATGTGCTTTCATTAGTGTTTTGAGACAGGATTTCACTATGTACCCCTAGCTGGCCTTGAACTCAAAGAGTTGGTATTAAAGGCATGTACCATCATGCCCCACAGTTTGTTGGGTTTTTGTTGGTTTTTTCGTTTAATTATTTATTGTGTGTGTGTGAGAGAGACATGCATGCATGCCACAGCACACCTATAGAGGTCAGAGGAATTGTCTTCTACCCTGTGGGCTCTGGGATCAAACTCAGGTCACCATTCTTAGAGGCAAGCACTGTCTGCTGCAGAGCCATTTCACTGGCCTGCTTTCATTAGATTTCTTTTGTTTTTTTTTTCTTCAGTTTTTCAAGCCAAAGTTTTACTGTTTAGTTCTGGCTGTCCTGGAACTCACACTGTAGATCAGACTGGCCTCGAACTCACAGAGATCCTCCGTCTCAGCCTTCAGAGTGCTCGGATTAAATGTGTGCACCACCACTGTCCAGCTGCTTTCACTAGATTTTAATTTGCAGCTTTATTTTTACTATATTATAGACGGACTGATTTTTCTAGTTCCACTACCATAAAGGAGAGGAATATTAATTATAAAACTATCATTAATGATCACAGTACTATTCAGATGATATTTCATCTAGGCTACAGTAATAGCTGTTTTCAGGAAATGATCCATTCCTTCTAAGTTATCAGTTTATTTATTTATTTTTATTTTATGTATATGAATGTTTTGTATGTGCACCATGTAAGTGCCTGATGTCCACAAAGGCTAGAAGAGAAAGCCAGATCCCCTGGAACTGGAGTTTCCAGACTGCTCAGAGCCTCCATATGGGTGATAAGACCTGAACCTGGGTACTTTGCAAGAGCAGCCAGTCATCTCTCTAGCCCAGAAGCTGGCCAATTTCTGAATGCAGAATTATTCAGAGTATTCCATCTCCTATTTATGCAGTAATAGAAATTGAACCCCCAGGGTTCGCACATGCTATGTCTATGCTCTACTACTGTGTTCTACCCTAGTCCCCAATTGTTCCTTTGATTTTGTTTTATTTTCTTTTGTTTTGGAGGGGAGGGTCTTTGTATAACCCAAGCTGGTCTCCAGCTAGCTTGAAGTCTTTCTGCCCTAGCCTCCTAGGTTGTGGTATTAGAGGATTGTGCCAACTCTGCTAGATCCTGACCATATTTGAAGGCAAGTTTTGCAGTAATAATTCATGTCATTTATGACAACTGGTGATTCATGCTATTACCCTGCCAACTTTGCTTATGTCAAAAACAGAAAAAGTTCAAGAACCATCAACAGACCTGATTTTTTCCAGCATGTTCCATGATTTTCTCATAGACTATTTCATTCATGATCTGGAAACGCTTGATAGCTTTTTTCTCCGTGATGCCCACATATGTCTGTTCCAGAGGCACTGGGCGGAAGCTAGAAGTTCAACAGTTAGACAAATGACATTTCCAGCAGAGAATACTGTGAGGAAAGAAGTAACTTTCCATTGATCTAGAAGCAATAATGCTTTTTACAATACACATAGGACCCCTAAAACTCATTTAGTATGCTCCTTAGAGACAGGAAGGGGACAGGAAGACTGACTTGGTAAAACGTTTCCAGTCTCTTCTACCTGTTGTCGAAATAGAAGAGGCCCTTGGCAGGGTCAACACGCAGAAAGGTAGCCACATCTTCATAGTTGGGGAGAGTAGCACTAAGACCAATGAGTCGGACATCTTCTTGGGTCATCTCAATGTTTCGGATGGCCCTGGCCACCAAAGCTTCTAAGACAGGACCTCTGTCATCATGTAGAAGATGAATCTCATCCTAAGGAAGCGAAAGACAGAAAGCTATACCAGAGATATAGCATCCTCCCTTGAGATTAGTCTGTTATAGAAGTATACAGCCTAAGACACCTAGTGCAGATAAAAACGGAAGTCCAAGCCAGAGTCCTAAAGAACTAACACAGCTTTTAGTAGGAATTAGCATTGAGTGTAGACTGCTTAGGCACTCCTGAGTGAGTCCTCAACTTTACCATAAATCTTACACATATATGATGGTTCTAACCAGATTTTATCAAACAGGTCTTCACTTTTGGACAGGACTCTTCATCAAGAACAAGAACAAAAACTACTAGGCTTCATTTACAATAAAGCTCCCATTGCCAAGAGCAGTGCTTCTCAGATACTGTAAGCACTGAAGACCTGGAGGTGTTATGGAAATGAAAATAGAATTCAAAGGCATGGGCAGGCCAGGGGTTCAGCACTCCTAGGAAGCAGTTATGCGGGCTGCTGTAGAAGCATGGAGGAGCGAAGCTCTAAAGGAGACTAGCAAACTTTTCTTCAAGGGCTGGACATCCAGTACCACACATGCAATACCACAGGCTTGTGAGCCATGCAACTCTTGTTACAAATACTCAATTCTGCCAGAGCAACACGCAGGACAAGAGAAGCTAGAAGCAGTACATAAATCAATCTACACAACTGTGTTCAATAAGACAAAAACTTGTAGCCACAATTTGCTAACTCCTACTCTGAACTCAGAACATGAACTACTTTCTTAGACACCATAAAGAAGCAACTTTCAGAGGCCAGTGAATCGGCTCAGTGGGTAAAGGCACTTACCACCAACCCTAATGGCTTGAACTTGATTCCCAGAATATTTATGATGGAAGGACAGAACTGACTCTCACAAGTTGTATTTTGACCAACCTACACGCGCGTGCATACACACACACACACACACACACACACACTATATATATATAAAATCACAGAAAATTTAAAAAATGCAATTAATTAAAAAAAATCAACACTTGGCTCAAAGTTCATTTCCTATAGATCCTTCTATATAAATGGAAAGCAATGTCTCAATTCCTTACTTGTCCTGACAATAGATTATTTATAAAGCATTTCAATGTCCTTCTATATAAATGGAAAGCAATGTCTCAATTCCTTACTTGTCCTGACAATAGATTATTTATAAAGCATTTCAATGTTCTTGTGAGGACAAAATTATTTTTGTGTGTTTCCATTTGATTCAAATTATTTCAAATTATTCTATAAAGTGAGTCCAGAACATGAGAGACCTGCCTCAAAGAAAAAAAAAAAGTGGGAGATGGCAAACATCACGCACTGACTGGAAGGGAAGCTTCTGGGACATGCAGATTCTGGGTCAATGGTCACAGTAAAGCTCTTAATGGCTCATATGACGGAATGTGCACATAGAAAGGCCTTGAGGAACAGAACTGATAAACACAGCAAATCCTCCCCTGTTGGAACACAGTCCAATACAATAATGGAGTCACATGAGAATTCTGAGTCGCTGGTAAAAAAAACTCCAAGGAAACAAGACACCAGTGCCCTCAGTTTCTTCAAAAACATGGAACTGTTCTTGGAATGTGTTTTCGTGCTCCTCCCATGTGCAGCGGGGAGGAGCAAGCTTACTTCAGCTGTTTGTATTCGTATGCCTCTATGGAAAAACATATTTTTGCCACGTGTGGCTTATCTTGGTGACTGAACACCTTAGTCATGTGATCTTCTTAACTCTCAGAGTATAAACTGTCTGATGTTCTCAATAAAGTTGGCTTTAGTCCGTCTCATTTTTAGGCCCTGTTCTTCCAGGTTCACCCAGCCTGACCAGGCCCTGTTCTTCCAGGTTCACCCAGCCTGACCAGGTTCCCTGACCACAGGTGATCTCTCCTTCATTCACTCTCTCCACTCACCAGGACAATGAGGCGGACCAGCTGAGTATAGGTGCGCTCCCCGCCTTTGCGTGTGATGATGTCCCACTTCTCAGGGGTGCAGACAATGATCTGTGTGGCACTGATTTCTTCCTTGCACAGCTGGTGGTCTCCAGTCAGCTCAGCAACAGTTATGCCGTAAGTGGCTAGGCGCTGGAAGAACAGACACCGGCAACAACACGTGATGGGCTTCAAGGTCAGCTCAGGGGCAGGGAGTTTGCCTACTATGTGCAGAAGTCTGCTAGAAGGTGCCTGAAGGGCTGGGACCAGGAGAAGGTAAGTATCCAAAGAATCAGGAAAGGTTAACAAATATTAAACAAGTTCAGTTCCACTAGCGGGAGGAGGCAAAGGCTCTCGAGGAGCCCTACACAAAGTAGGAAAATGGAACTGGAGTAACAGCCCACAAGCTATCAAACATATTCATGTGCCAGAAATACTTCAAGATGCATGACTCCAAAACCACTATGGAGATGATCAAAGAAAGATGGAGTCCGTGTAAGAGAGACCAAGACATTTTTGCTTCATAAATTACATGGGTTGAGTTCTACCTTGGGAATGGCAAAAAAATCCAAAGATTCCCTAACAACAACAACAACAAAAAGTGATACAGAGACCCCTCCCCATGATATGGACAGCTGCGGCCACTACCTTCTAGAGAAGCTATGACATACCTTTCCAAAACTGCCCACCATCTCCTGCACCAAGGACCGCATGGGAGCTATGTAGATAATTTTGAAGTCATCCACATTGATAGTGCCATCCATGTTGATGTGTTTCCCTATCTCCCGGAGCATACACATCAGGGCCACATTGGTCTTCCCAGCACCCTAGAGGCAGGTCAGAGACAAAGTTTATTCATCTGCTATGGCTACTGCCCTGACTTCCATGGGCTAGCACCAAAACAGAGAAAGAATTGACCTCTGGATTGCCCATGTCTTCCATAACAGAATAGAGAATAGCCAGGCATGATTATACCACCCCTTTAATCCCAGCACTTGGGAGTCAGAGGCAGAGACACAGACAGGCAGATCTCTGTGAGTTTAAGGGTAGCCTGGTCTCCACAATGAGTTCTAGGACAGCCAGGGTTACATAGTAAGACCATGCCTCAAAAAAACCATAAAGAAAAGCCTGGTGTAAAGATTAAGATTCAACTTGCCACCAAAACATTTCAGGACAGAAAAAGAAGGCGGGCAATGCTTACAGTAGGAGCACACAGCAGCAGATTTTCATCTGTCTCCAGGGCAGCACGGTAGAGTTTACTTTGGATCCGGTTCAGTGTTTTGAAGCCCTCAAATCCTGCTTGGGCATACTTTGGCAGCTTCTCCACAGGAAGCAGTTGCTAGAAGGAATGTTACACAATTTAGGCTATGGCATCCTTCAGCAGGCTGTTCATTCTTGTAAGATTTCTTATAAGATTACCATGATATCATGACATGATTCCCCATAATTTCATTCCCTGGTAATCACTGTTCATAATTCTCTATTATAAACCTGTACAGAGAGATCACTAATGCTTCCTTGTATCAGAATGGGAAAACACTGGAACAGTTTCCACCTCTAAAACAAAGTATCCTCAAGACAGCAAAGAGGAGAAAGAACAGGGAGTTGAGAAAAGCAACACACTCACTTCTTCCGAGCCGAAGGGCTTAGGCTTTAAAGCTGGCACGTGCACCTCTTCATAGCCCTTCCGCTGGCGTCGGAAGGACCCGTCAGGGAGCTGGCAGCGTTTGTTGGCCATGAAGTGGCTCCCTTGTGTGAAAACAAGGTCCTCCAAATCCAGAACCTGCCGTGGAGCCAGAGCCTGGAAACAGGCAAAACAGTAACAGGCTGAGCAGGTGAGCTTTCCACCCACCACAGCCTGGGATAGGCCGGGCACTCACCTCTCCACCCTGGTCCAAATCCATGGTCTCCAGATCTGTGTCCATTCGGGACTGACGGACTCTCTCTCTCCGGGACCTTTCTTCCTGAAGCAGGGACACAGAAAAGGCACAATGATTATCACTCTCCTGAGTTGTTGTCCCTTCTAAATCCTTCTGGGTTGGGTTTTACTCCCCAAACCCAAAATATCACTTTATTCTGAAACCTGAAAGAAACTGCAAAAACAAACGAACAAACACCAAAAAAAAAAAAAAAAAAAAAAAAAAAAAAAAAAGGAACAAACACAATGAAGGTGCAATGTTCTGACCAGGATGTCAGTAGGAAACAGCCTACAACTACTGGCCAAGGCTACACCTAAGGCCTGAAGTATGGTGCTCTCTATGAGCCAAACATGCTCCGTTCCTGGATTGTAATAGACAGGCCCCCATGGGTGCTAGGTGAAGACAGTGCCACAACCATAACAATGAGTGTGCTGAGTCTACTTTACACCCTGACAAGCTCTAGAACCCAAAGATATGCTTTATTACCTCAGACACTGAAAGAGGAAGGAGAAAGAAAACAAACCAGCCCTCACTCTGATCAGGTCTTCCTTCTCAGTCTCATGGAGCTGATAGAGGAACTTAGAAAGCTCTGGGTCGGCTTCCATCTTTCCCATGATCCTTTCCTTTTCAGCTTCACTCTGAGCACTGGCCAACAAGGTACAGTATAAAACTGCCAAACACAACAGGCACAGAGAGGAAGTGGAAAAGAGAAAATGAAAATCAACTTTTATTTCTAAACATAAAGAAGATAATTAAATGCTGAAGCCAAAGAAGCAACACAATTCATTCACAATTGAATATGCAGATGAAAACACACACACGACACACACTATCCAGCCACAACTGAATGCAGACAGACAGACACACACACACACACACACACACACACACACACCACACAATCTGGCCACAATTGAATGCAGACACACACACAGACACACACACACCACACAATCTGGCCATAATTGAATGCAGACAGACACACACACACACACACACACACACACACACACCCCAAGCAAGCAAGAGCAGAGCACGGTCTACTCACTCATCATCCTGTGCTGCCGCAGCACTTTAATGAAGTCAAAAGTGTTGAAACCAAGGAGCAGAACGAGTTGGTTCTCACATTCTCGGTCGTCACTTGCTGTCTGGAGAGAGCAAATAACACCATCAGTCAGAACAGAGCCATCTGCTTCTTCAAACACTGTCCTTGCATTGGTGTCCCTGAACAAACACTGTTCCTTCCTGACAAGACACATGAAATAGAAATACCATCTAGGCCATACCTTCAAAATCTCCAGCACCTCATCTGCCTTCTTCTGCGACACAATGGCATCATCATAGAAACGACTGAGCTGTCGCTGCAGCCAGAACGCATCGATATCCCGAGGGTGCAAATCCTTCTTCTTTGAACTCATCAGTTCTCCGGAGGCTACAAGCTAAGGAGGAGAGCAGGCACTCGGCTCACTAGGGCTGTTCAGCACGCTGCAACGAAGCTACCTGTGACCCTACAATTGCCTTCTAAGGCCTTTCCAGAAGGAAACAGCTCTATAACACTGAATTCAGGATCATACCATAATAAGATTTTGTTAGGCCACATCTTTGGGAAGAGTAACAACTGACTAAAATCCTAAAATAAATAAATAAATAAAAATGCTAACTGTTTATGGCTCAAACATCTGTATGTTTATGGTGGAACATCTGTAATCCCAGAAATAAAGAGGCTGATGCAGAAAATTTCAAATTCCAGATCAGTCTGAGCTGTCCATCAGGTTCTACCTCAGAAAACACACCACGCACACACGTGTGCGCGTGCGCACATACACATACACACACAGAGGCTAGTAGTTCAGGCCTGCATGGACTATACAGTAAGTGTTAAGTCCAGCCTGAGCAACTCAGGCCCTTTCTCAAAAAAAAAGAAAAGTTTCTTTAATGCAAGAGCACTCACTATGCAGAAATCAGTAAGTTTAACCGCTAGGACAACAAACAAAGATACTCGAATATTGTTGTTACTGCAGTGGTATCTACATATCAAATTTTTAAAAATCAAATTATCCATCAAAAGGAAGTCTGGAAAACAGACAAAGGTATGCCCATAATCCCAGAACTTGAGACCAAGACATATTAAAAGTTTGAGGCTAGCCTGGGCTGCAGAGAAAGCTCCTGTCTCAACAAAACTCTTAACAGCCCAAAGAGATGAGAAAAATGAGAATCAGTCAGTGGCAGAGCACTTGCCTAGCATGCCCAAAGCCCTGGATTTAGCCTCCAGAACGTCCCCCCGCCCCTGCCCCTCAACCCCACCAAAAAAAAAAACCAACCACGGCCCAGTGAGTATTTCAGTAGGAGGAAGTGCTACATCCAGAAATAAGCCGGCCACAGCAGAACAGAGAGTGTACTTACATTAGCCGAGAGGGTACAACGCACAACAGCCTCATCCCCTTCCATGTCGTCATCAGAAGCTTCTTCGCGGACTTCCCCATACACATCTTCATCGCCTTCCTACGGAGACAACTCCATCTCAATATAGATATGGGACAGGTTCTGCGTCATACAGACCCTGTCTTTCTATCACTCTAAGTGAGTTCTGTGGTCATAACAATGGCTTTGGGGTGAAACCACTTGTGTATTGAAAGCAGGATCACCCAAACTCCAGGAACACTAGAGGAACGACCATTTGGAATGGGCTTGTTAGATGTGTCTGTCCTCTTTTCTGCTTCTCACCTTAGCTGCCACAGTGACAAATACCCGGACACAGACAATCTCAAACTAAGACTACTGGCTAGCAGAAGAGCTGTGAAGATGGATACCCAGGAAACAGACTGAGCCGGCACTGCAGACACCATACTTAATTTGCTCATCACTGCATCTACTACTCACATTGCGGAGTGTGTACTTAAAATAGCATCATGTTCAATAACTAGCATGAAATAAATGTAAGCAAAAAATCCTGTGTCAGGTTGTTCCTAATTAAAACTACCAATTAACTATTCTATTAGAAGGGACTTAGCCATCTATAGCAATCATTTTGTTTTACAAAAAGAGAAACTGAGGCAAAATGACCTGCCCCTAGATACAGGCTCAAACTCAAGATTGCTTGACTCTGAGTTCAGTGCTCTGCCCTTCTGACTCTCCTGTGTCAGCCCTTCTTCCTCTCTGGTTACAAATTTCAGAAACCGAACTCACCCAGTGAAAACTCTAAACTACGTTTTCACACTTTAGAGACAGAATTTCACTATGTAGCCCAGCTAGTCTCAACTCCCGACTGTTGGGGTTGCAGGCATCTTGCTACCATTCCTGGTTTAACTTTGTTGGTTTTTTTTTTTTTTTCAACCATCCCACTCATTCCTATTTAGTTATAATCTAGAAGTGGCAAGCATTAACCCCAGCAGCTGCTGTAACAGCTAAATAGCCAAGTACAAACTAGGTCCATACTCCTAGGAAATCATGCTTTCTTTTGAAACTAGCAGTTAACACACAGTACTAAAAACGTAACAAATTATTACAATCAGGCAAAAACACTATAGCAGGACACATTCTCACTGAAGATGTGCTGGATCTTTTTTCCTTCTCTATCGTGTTCTCGACAATTTCATACGTGTAGACGATACTGATTAATTGTACCTCATCCTCCCGTCTCCACCTATCCTCCTCTTTCCTACACATCTGTTTCTCACATTCATGTTTGTTTATTTTGTGACCCATTGAATTTAATTAGGGCTGTTTGAAGCCATGGGTTTGAGGCTATCCATCGAAGGCCAGCAGGCTCAGAAGAGGCTACACAACTGAAGACAATGACCTCCTTTCCATCACCTATCAATAACCAATAGCTAGGCAGGACAGAGTAGCCCCATCGCTGGCTAACTTCATGATTCCAATAGCTGTGTTGTGCCTAGAGGATGGCATTTTTCAGTTTTCTCCCTAGTTTCCTGGTCTATCTGATTTATTATAAGCTGTTAATTTGCATCTACTGGTTTAAATTAACTTTTAAAAAAGCAAAAAACTAAAGTTAATCACAATAACTTTTTAAGCAAAATAAGACAAATTTTCTAAGCTAAACACAAAACACTATAAAATATTAAGCTAAGGATTTCAGTACACAAGACAGGCACCCATCACCTAGGTAACTTCACAAAGCAAAACAGATGGTATGCATTTACTTAGTCACTCACCTCCTCATCAGACTCAAACTGGACATTCACACCATAGGTCTCATCAATGTTGTCATCTGAGGAGATAAGGAATTACAAAGAGAGGGCAGTGAATAGTGGAGACACTTGAGCCCATTTCCTCAACTGCCTGGTTTGCTTACTCTCAGGTCAGACACACAGACTTAAAGAACATGAAAACCAGCACCCAGGCCTCTCCAACCTGCCAACCTGGATTCTGCCCTGCTCAGCTCCTAAACCCTTCCTGCTCTCTCCCACACTCTACATAATAAGTCTCAGAATAAGAAATGGCTGCCATTGGGGGCTGGAGAGATGGCTCAATGGTTAAGAGCACAGACTGCTCTTCCAGAGAACCTGGGTTCAATTCCCAAAGCCCACATGGCAGCTCACAACTGTCTATAATTTATGTTCTGGGTTTCAGAGGACCTGACGCCCATGGGAAAACACCAATACACATAAAATAAGTAAATTTTTTAAAATATGGCTGCCAGGGTTGAATAGAAAGCTCAACCACTAAATACTAAGACTCACAACCAAAACCAAGAAATGGCTGCTGGACTCAAAGAATTCTAATGCCTATCAGTCATTTCTCTCTTTCTCTCTCTCTCTCTCTCTCTCTCTCTCTCTCTCTCTCTCTCGTTTTTGTTTTTCAAGACAGGGTTTCTCTGTAGCTTTGGAGCCTGTCCTGGAACTAGCTCTTGTAGACCAGGCTGGCCTCGAACTCACAGAGATCCGCCTGCCTCTGCCTCCCCAGTGCTGGGATTAAAGGCGTGCGCCACCACCACGCGGCTCTCTATTTTTAAAGATGGGTTTTTGTTGTTGTTGTTGTTTGTTTGTTTTTGTTTTTTTAGAGACAGGGATTCTCTGTGTAGTTTTGGAGCCTATCCTGGAACTCTCTCTGTAAACCAGGCCGGCCTCGAACTCAAAGATCCACCTGTCTCCCAAATGCTAGGATTAAAGGCATGCACCACCACAGCCCAGCAAAGATGAGGCTTCCTATGGAGTTCCAGTAGGCCTAGAACTTGCTATGTAGACCAAGCTGACTTGCTGGAATTATAAACCTATGCTAGCATAAAATAGGTTATGGAAACAATGCTATTCTGAAATTTTAACAATGACACTGAGTGCTTACTAAGAAAGACCAACAGTCACAAAATGTCATCAGGACACAAAGGGCTCAGGTACCCACCCATATTCTGGATCTCCTTGTCTCCACCGTAGTCTGTGATCTTCTTGCCCAAGTTTACCAGCACATGGTATCTGGTGTCATCTGTCTGACCCAGCAACAGGTCAATCTCCCTTCTTCTCTCCTTGTCTCGAAGTTTTTCATTCTTCAGGACAGCCAGAACCTCATCAGCTGCCCCACAAAGGATATCACGAGGCTGAAGAAAAATACAAACATTTACTACAATGATATGTAGAAGGTCACTGACCAGATTTGTGGCAATAGGAAATAAACATATCTTCAAAATTACATGCGCTGGAGAGGTGGCTCAAAAATTAAGAGTACTTGTTGCTCTTGTAGGCTGAAAAACTCGTAACTCAAGTTCCAGGAGATTTGATGCCTTTTCCTGATCTCCAAGGGCACCAGGTATCACGCGCACACGCACACACGTAAACAAAACAATCATACACATAACAATAACAATAAAAACATAGCAAAACAATAAAAAAAAGGAAGGAAAATCTGCAGTATCCTAGGCTTTGACGACATTCATCAACAAGATACAGTGGCCTGTGCCTGTATTCCTAGCACTTGGGAATAAATAGGACCAGAAGTTCAAGGTCATTCTTGAATGCACAGTGAATTTGAGGTCAGCTTGAGCTACATGAGACCTTGTCTCACACAAACAAAACTAAAAATTAAAAAGACTGCAGGGCAGTAGTAGCACACAGCTTTAATCCCAGCACTCAGGAAGCAGAGGCAGATGGATCTCTGAGTTCCAGGACAGCAAAGGCTACACAGAGAAACCCTGTATTGAAAAAAACAAGCAAATAAACAAGAACAAAATGACTTAGATATCTGCTAAGGATGAGATCCTGGACCCGGTCCGCAGAAAGGGGGGTAAGACACTAGGTAGTAAGGTGGTCTTTAAAAGCAGAACAGTTTGCCACAAATCTCCATGTGAAAGAGGCACTCACCAACTTTCCCCTGTCCTGTCACACTTTCACTAACTCTTTGCTCACATATCCTCTACTCCCCACCTCACTAGAGAACTTGTAGGGACTCCCAATCTAATCCTAAGTGTGCAACAGTTCAGGGCAGATTTGGGGTAGAGACCACTTGGATTTATGTTCTCACTGACAAATGCTGTCTCTCTGACTTAGGCATCTCAGGTCTCTCTTCTATGAAATTGAAAATGAATGTTAATAGCACAGATTCATAGTTAACACTCTATTCTGTAGACACTAAGTGCTCAGGAAGTATTAGCCATTTCTACAAAATGGTATTGCCTTCTGCACCCTGCTGGGAAAATTCAAATTAAGATTCTTCTAGTTGGACTAAAAAGATGGCTCTGCAGGTAAAGGTACTTTCCACCAACTCCAACAATAAGTTTGATCTCTGAGTCCCACACAGAGAAAAAAGAGGACCAACTCTGAAAGCTGTCCTGACTTCCGCATAAATCCTGCGGCACATAGGATAAATGCATGTAACTCATAATGTCGCCAAAAGTCTTGTGCTACCACCCTTTTTCTTTCCAAACACAAGGTCTCATCCCCTGGTTCCAGACTCACCTGGTCTCCAAGAGCAGCCTGGATGAAGCTGAGCAGCACCTCGTAGGTCTCCCGAGTCTCCTTAGTCTTGGGCTTATAGATGATGCCCACCATCTCATCGATGCCCTCTGACAGCAACGTATAGCCTTTCATCTTGTTGATGTCGTGCCGGTCCTCGTCACGCTTTCGTCTCCTAGTGGACGTACAATATGATGCTGAATGGGAGAACTTTCCGCTCCTGAGCCAAGTTTACCCTTTCCATACATCTAATATGTAGAGGCAGGAACATGAGTCAACAGAAGTAATTCCCGCTTGACCTCTTCATCATTTGAAGAAGCATTTCTTTATCCTCAGGAGGTGATTATATGATGGTATTTCAACTGGTTTTTGTTGTTTTGGTTTTTTAACCGTTTACTAGCCAGAGAGGCTAGGCTCCAGAAGAATCTACTTCTAGTGACTCCCAATAAATAAATAGAAAAGCCAGATTGTAAAAAGCGAAGGACCAAGGAACACTGTTTCTCTCGAATTTCAACAACTCTTCTCGATTATAACCACTAAACTAAACAGGGCCTGGGAACTGCTGAGACGTCACAGAAAGAAAAGGAGAAAGAAAACATAGTCAGAGAATATATAACTTTTGAAATGAATCTACCAAGGTGAAAAAAGGAAGAGCAGCAAAACAAAAACACCAGGAAGTGGGCAACAACCGCAGGGAGTCAGGGTAAGAAGCTTGTAACAGGGATGGTGGGGCTGAATTACTAAGACAAAAGAGTAACAAGAGTCTTGAAACTAGTTGGTGATGGCCTGGAGAGAAGGCTAGTCAGGAGCAACGCTGCTTCTGGAGACTACCAGGGTTCAGTTCCGAGGCCCCACACTAGGTAGCTCACTACTGCCTGAAACTCCAGTTCCAGGGGATCTCAAACAGTCTGCTAGTCTCCACAGGCATTTGCATGCGTGTGCCCATACCCACACACACATGCACATAATTAAAAATAAAACAGACCTTTAAAAAAATAGCTTGAAGAAAATTAGCATCTACCCATGAATCAGAAACAAAAGGTATCAATAGATTCATTGCACCCAAGACCAAAAAAGCTTTAAACCTTAAAGACGTTTTCAGTGTGTTTGTGCAAACGCTGCTGATCTTCCACGAGAATTTCAATAAAAAAAATGTTCAAAAGTTAAAAGTGGGCTTTAGGTTAGGAGAAAAATACAACATCCCACTGATACCTACTTGGCCCTTCTTTCTTCCTGCATCTGTGGTTTGGTTCGTTGAGCCTTATCTCCCATACGGGTTCCCTCCAACTTCCCAACCAGGGACAGAACCTCTCCTGTTGGTTCATCACGGCGGGTCCGGTCAATGAGAGAACGGTCAGCTTGGAGCACAAGATTTGAGTTCTGAAAAGATCAACCTTAATCAAAACTTTGATATATAAATATTTTTGATTCCTGTTATCACAGTAACACTAGAAGATGGGAAAATACTGGAATAAAAAAATAATCCTCTTAGCCGGGAGGTGGTGGCGCGCGCCTTTAATCCCAGCACTTGGGAGGCTGAGGCAGACGGATCTCTGTATGTTTGAGGACAGTCTAGTCTACAAGAGCTAGTTCCAGAACAGCTATGACTGTAACACAGAGAAACCCTGTCTCGAAAAAAACCAAAATAAATGGGGTTATTCCGTCGTGTATTAATCCAGCCTTCACCCAGACCTGATTTCCCCCCGGTGTCTGTGGCTCTCCACGAGCTCCCTAGCCCGCAACCCTCCTCCGAGACTTCACGCACCGCCTTGTACTCGTACTGCAGACTGCGGGCAGTCACATCCGCCATGGCTGCCGATGCTCCTGGAACTCACGGTTCCACTCTTCCACACGCTGCGAACCGCCTCGACAAACCGCTCCGGCCAAGCAGGAACGACGCAGGACCGACGTATGGGACAGAAAAAAGAAACGGACTTCCTTCCGTTTCCGGGACGCACGCTGAAAGTGATACTTTCGGGTAAATACGCACGGCTTCTGGGCGGAGTTTGCAGACAATAGTACATCCGGGTCATGGGTCCGGTGGACCGACAAAACACACGGTCCTGAGTACTATGGTTCCAAGCAGCTCTACATACGGCAGGGCTAAGACCGAAACTCTTTACAGAATGATGTTAAAAGTCCCTTTCTGTAATACTTTTGCTTTCTCAGACCAGCCGTCCTGCAGGCATGCAGACAACGGAAGCTCAGGAGCTCCGTTTGTTAAGGATAAGGAAGCTGGCCTGGCGGTGGTGGCGCAGGCCTTTAATCTCAGCACTCGGGAGGCAGAGGCTGGCGGATCTTTGTGAGTTTAAGGCCAACCTGTTCTACAAGCACTAGTTTCTGGAGAGGCTCCAAAGCTACAAAGAAACCCTGTCTCGAAAAACAAAACAAAAACAAAAAAAAGGATAAGGAAACTGAAAAGCAAGTTAACAGAGTCTAATAACTGACTGGATTTCTCTTCCGTATTGGGAAATTGAGGAAATGTGCCCCGTCGTCGTCGTCGTCGTCGTCGTCGTCGTCGTCGTCCCCCCCGCCCCCCGTTCCATTCAACCTACCCCAAATCTGATTCCACAAGACGCAATCCCTATGTCAGCGGACTGAGGGTGAAGGAAGAAGTATTGGCACCGAATGATCCGTCACAGACCGTGACAGGATTACAGGTGTGCACAATCATGTATGAACGAGCAGTTTTTTGTCCTCAATGTGGCACAAATGCTACATCTAGAGAGCTGTTTTACTAAAGAAATACATGAAAAATAAGTCGTGCCTGGATATATTATTTTGATTTATTAAGCAGTAGTGGTACATTTTATGTAATGGTCATATCTAGTCTTAATAATTCTCTACAGCCGGGCGGTGGTGGCGCACGCCTTTAATCCCAGCACTCGGGAGGCAGAGGCAGGCGGATCTCTGTGAGTTCGAGACCAGCCTGGTCTACAGAGCTAGTTCCAGGACAGGCTCCAAAGCCACAGAGAAACCCTGTCTCGAAAAACAAAAAAACAAAAAACAAAAAAAAAAAAAGAAAAAGATTAGTATTACTTAAATTTCTTTGTGGTGTGTATATTTTTATATTTTATTTATAAATGTATGCGATTTGAAGATATTTTTATAAATGTATATGATGTGTGTGAGGCAGGGTGTGGGGTGCAAATGCAGCAATGTGTCTGTGGCAGCAGGACAGCTGTGAGGTCAGGTCTCCCTTCACTTTATGCAGCCTCTGGTCATTGAGCTCAGGTCATCAGATTTTGCAGCAAGCACCTTTAGCCACTGAGCCAGCACACCAGCACTTCATTGCTTTTATCATTCAGGAAACACAGCAAGGAAAATTCCAAACAGCTTAGACAATTTTCGTTTTGTTTTTTTTGTTTTTTATTTTTGTTTTTTTTTTTTTTGGTTTTTCGAGACAGGGTTTCTCTGTGGCTTTGGAGCCTGTCCTGGAACTAGCTCTGTAGACCAGGCTGGTCTCGAACTCACAGAGATCCGCCTGCCTCTGCCTCCCGAGTGCTGGGATTAAAGGCGTGCGCCACCATCGCCCGGCTCGTTTTGTTTTTTGAGACAGGATTTCTGTGTGACCTTGGCTACCCTCTAAATCACTTGATAGACTAGGTTAGCCTTGAAACTCACAGAGATATGCCTGCCTCTGCCTTCTGAGTGCTGGAATTAAAGTCTCCTGGGCCACCATTACCCAGACTAGCTTAGACAATTTTTAAATATCTAAATATAAAGGGTCTTGAAAAATATAGGAAGAGAGATGTAAATATCGCGAGAGCGGTTTGAGTCAGTCAGGTGCTTAATCATCGCTGTGGATGAAGGTGAGTATCACCCAGCTATTCTGGGGCTCATTTGGATGTGTCCGCCAAAGTGCACACAAGCATAGATTGAGAAATTTAAGAGTTAACTCTTGCAATTTTGCAGAACAGGTGATTAGGAGTACCTGAAGGGGTCCTTTCTAACCAGGCCAAAGGGACTCTTGGTGTGAGACTCTTTGATTTGTAAATTGTTGAAATCATCAGAGGTCACCTTGCTCATTACTTACCTGTCTCTTAAGAGGACACAGTTTTAATTCTTCTACTTATAATATTTTTAAAATATTACATTTTTGTAAATAATAATAATTTTGTAAAAAAAAAAGTTACATTTTTGTCTGGTGGTGGTCGCACATGCCTTTAATCCCAGTACTTGAGAGGCAGAGGCAGGTGAATCTCTGTGAGTTCAAGGACAACCTGGTCTACAAAGAAAGATCTAAGACAGCCAGGGCTACACAGAGAAACCATCTCTCAAACAACAAAACAAAACAAATTACATACTCATTTATTTATTGTGTGTGCACGTGTGCAGGTGTGTGCGTGTGTGTACATGTGTGTGTGTGTGCATGTGTGTGCACATGTGCCTACAGGTCATGTACCTGTGTAGAGGTCAGAAGAAAACTTGCAGGCATAAATTCCCTCCTTTCACATTGTGGGTTCCAGGGGTTGATCTCAGCAGCAAACACCTTGCCAGCTTTCTGGCACGAGTTATGATTTTTAAAAGCCCCCATGTAAGTGTGTATGGTTTCCCTCGAGCAGAGATGGCATCTGTAGGGTTTTGTTTTTATAGGACACTCAATAATTATTTTGCAAGCTGTTTCCCACATAGTTTAGTTCTTACACATGAAAATGAGACATCAGAGTTTGCATTGCCTGTCTTCACAAGTGCCACTGAGCAAAGACAGGGACTGAATCTTTAACGCGGGCTTTATGAGGCTAGAGGATGGCTCAGTAGTTAAGAGCATTGGCTGCTCTTCCACAGGACTTGGATTTGACCCCTCCAGTATTCAATCAGTGACTCACAACTATCTGAAACTTTAGTCCCAAGGGATCTGATGCCCTCTTGTGACTCCTGAGGGCACCAGGCATTTATGCTATGCACAGATAAACAAACATGCAGGCAAAACACCCATACACACAGAGTAAGTTTAAATGAAAAAAATTAGGACTTTATTCAGAGTGCCAAATGTTTGAGAATGCAATGAACTAACATCCAAAAACTCTGATTTATATATCCTCTCCAGGTAGCAAGTTTTACTGAGTGAACACAAAGCGGTCACTCCAAAGTTTATATTTGTCCCCGTGGCCAGGTGGCCAACCTTGGCTTTGAGATTCATCATGTTGCCACTTTCTCCTGCTGGCCTCCTGCACCTTTTCCTATTATGGTATTTCTCCATGCAGCATGGACAAGGACCACATGCTCTCTGCAGGTCACAGTGACTTGCATTCTCCTGGTATGCCATCTGGATTCCTGGTTAACTCAGAACAAACATGGTTAGTAGTGTACATGCTGAGCTACTTAAATGTATAAATGGAGGATTTTTTTCTACAATATGAAATGCAGAAGTACCCTTATTACGTAGATGATGACAGTGCCCCAGCCATCATGAATATTTCCTTATTCCCCACAGTAAGCAGTAACTTGCTGTAGAATAATGTTCTTGTTCACTGCAAAAAATTATCACTTGTATTGGTTTAATAAAATGCTGATTGTCCAGGAGCCAGGCAAGAAGTATAGGTGGGGTGATGAGACTAAGAGAATTCTGGGAAGAGGAAAGGTAGAGACGTAGTCGTCAGCAAGATGCAGAGGAAGCGCCTGGCAGTGGTGGCACACGCCTTTATTCCCAGCACTCGGGAGTCAGAGGCAGGTGGATCTCTGTGAGTTCGAGGCCAGCCTGGTCTACAAGAGCTAGTTTCAGGACAGGCTCCAAAGCTACAGAGAAACCCTGTCTTGAAAAAAAAAAAAAAAACAAGCCTGGCGGTGGTAGTGCACGCCTTTAATCCCAGCACTTGGGAGGCAGAGGCAGGCAAATCTCTGTGAGTTCGAGACCAGCCTGGTCTACAAGAGCTAGTTCCAGGACAGGCTCCAAAACCACAGAGAAACCCTGTCTCGAAAAACCAAAAAAAAAAAAAAAGATGCAGAGGAAGCAAGATGAGAATGCCTTACTGAGGAAAAGGTACCAAGTCACATGGCTAAACATAGGTAAGAATTATGGGTTAATTAGGCAGTGGTGGTGTACGTCTTTAATCCCAAAACTTGGGAGGTAGAGGCAGGCGGATCTCAGTGAGTTCAAGGTCAGTCTGGTCTGCAAAGTCAGTTCTAAGGCAGCCAAAGATATACAGAGAAACCCTGTCTCAAAAAACTAAAAATTAAAAATAAAATAGAGTAAAATAAAAAGCCACATACAAGATGGAAAATACACAGAGAATCTGGATACTGTATGTTATTGTGTTGTCTTTGAATTGTTTGAGTGCTGGGAAAGAAGCAACAGCTGCTAAAAAACATTTGGTTATAAATGCTGCTAGATTAATCATATATATATATATATATATCGCCTTGACTTCAAAATTTAAGTCAAAATATATGTTATTTTTGAGAATAAGTTTTGCTTTTGTTTCCACGGGAAATGAGAGGCTATGAATTCATTCTTGGTTAAGAAAAATAAGGCTTGGTCAAGGAAAACCCCTGAAAAATCTCCAATGGAAACAGATGGCCCAGATGATCCAACTTTTTTAAACCATGCAACAAAACCTTTATTAAAATTTTTTTAACAGGTTCAGCTATTACTGAAACTTGTAATTTCTAAACTTGAATTAGAACGAATGGCCACAGTGCAGAGTAATGCCACCATTGCCCACTGGGAATGCAGACTGAAGAATTAATAGCCACCCCTGAGACAGAGGACCAGGTGCAGGGTGGACTCTTTCTGGATGTTGTAATCAGAGAGAGTGCGGCCATCTTCCAGCTGCTTGCCTGCAAAGATGAGTCGCTGCTGGGAGCGGAAATGCCCTCTTTTATCCTGGATCTTGGCCTTGACATTCTCAATGGTGTCACCGGGCTCCATCTCCAGGGTGATGGTCTTCACCTTCACGAAGATTTGCATTTAGACCTGTTAACGAATGTGATGAAACCACAAAACGCCGAGCACATAGAATCACCAGGATGTGAAGACCTCCGAACTGCACAAAGCCTCTCATCACTGATCCAACGTTTTAGAGCACCTCTGTTGCAGATTCTTCTGGGTTCTGCATCCAGAACAGCTTCAAGGCTGCTAGCTGAGATGATCAAGCCTCACAGAATACTTCAGTCAGGATTTGACCATAATCTAAATTTTCTTTGGGACCCCATTAGATTATCAGTGCCCCCAATCAGTAAGAAGTAGCCTAGAAAAATACACCCACATTCCCCTCAAAAAATTGATTATGGATGTTTGTCTTTGTTCGGCATGTAAGTTACAAGTTGTTATAGGTAATGGTCAGGGATAAACTAAACAGAGATTAGATTAAGGGTCTTGTTTTGAAAAAAAAGGGGAATGCTGTGGTATAACACTCTTGTACACTGTAAAAATTTGTCACTTGTATTGGTTTAATAAAACACTGATCTTCAGGCAGGCTCTATTTGTTAAAGTACAAACAAGATATCACCACAGTCAACTAAGTGAAAATTTTAAGGAAGTTCAGGTCATCCTGTGCTACATACTGATTTGGAGGCCAATCTGGCATGCATAAGATCCTGTCTCAAAAAATCAAAACCACTGAAAATAATTAATACTATTTTCTGGGAGGTGGTGGCACATGCCTTTAATTTTCTAATTTTAGTCATGTAGCTTGGTACCTTTTCTCATCTTGCTTCCTCTGCATCTTGCTGACGACTCCATCTCTGTCTTTCCTCTTTCCAGAATTTTCCTAACTGGTTGCCCCACCTATACTTCCGGTCTGGCTACTGGACAATCAGAGTTTTTATTAAATCAATACAAGTGACAAATCTTTCCAGTGTATAACGCACCCGTTCCCAAATAAGCAGTCAGGGGCTTAATATTAATTACAAACTGTTTGGCCTATTAGCTCAGGCCTGTTATTAACTAGATCTTACAGCTTAAATTACACATCTCTTTTATTCTATATTTTACCATGAGGCTCGTGGCTTGTTACTTCACAACTTGCTTCTCCAGCGGCTGCTGGCGTCTCCCAGACTCCACCCTCTTTTCCCGTCATCTTTGCTTGGATTTCCCACCTGGCTCTATTCTGCCCGGTTATTGAGCAAATCAGCTTTTTTATTAACCAATGGTGATAAAACATATTCACAGCATAGGGAAGGGCATCTCACATCAGGCAGAGCTGACAGGATTGTCTCTAAATCAAGAGGAGGACTGGAGCACATCATGCACGGAAGCAAACACTCTGGGCGTGGTTTGTATCCAGGAAGTACTGCTTTAAAAGTTTTGCTCCTCCATGTGTCACCAGAGAGCATTTCACCTTAAAAGGGCTGAGGACAGCTATCATAGAGACAAGAGAGTGGCTCAAGAAGTCAGTGGGTTTTTTAATGATGATATTCTGCCAAAGAACTATGCACTGTCCCATCTGTAGCAGGATTAGGGTCTGCATGACTACATGAAGATTACTATTTTGTGGGCCAGTGGCACTCTAACATTACATGGGTTTGGGGCCAAAAAAAAGGGGGGGTGGAATCAAGGTGACATTCAAACCGAAATAGAACAAGTAGCAACTGTCAGGGAATCTCACTAGCACCGCATCAAAGGCCTTCTCTTTGTGGTTTCCATATAAAGTGTCAGCAGGTGTCATTTTCTTTAGTGGTGTAGCATTGGCAAGCTGCCTGTGCTCCAGTAAATAAGCCTGTAGCCATACTCACACGAGCAACCCTAATTCAACCAGTGTGCTTTAGAAAAACAGAATTATAGGATACGTTGAGACGATACCCTCCTTCCTAATGGGGGAGAGTGACTATAACCACAATATATTTGTAAATATGTATGACGTTTTCAGAAATAGTACTGTGAGGCACCCAATCGCAATTCGAGGAAATTCACCATTTCAGTAACTGTCCCTTCATGGTCTCCACAAATGAGATCAGCAGTAGGTGGGCACAGGCTGCTGACAGGATTCCCTGTGTCATCTCTAGCAACCTGAGGAGATCTCTTAGAAGTCACTGCTTGAGTATTCTTGACTTTCCTGTAGAAAATAACTTCCGGATGAAACGGTATGAAACAGTACTGGCTTTCATGAAGAAGAGATCTGAAAAAAAGACTTAAGCATAAAGAGTAACGCGCAGGCCCTTAGAGAAAGGACAAGTCCGACACAAGACAGAGTTGGGCTTACGTGTCTGTTAGCAAGAGCTGTAAATATAATTTTTCTAGATCACAAATAAAATCTCAACAGCTTACTAAGTTTTTTTTTTCATTTTCTCCATCTTTTCTGATAAACTATAGGCTAGCTGCACCGGTGTCTTAGTTAGGATTGCAATCTGATAAGTTAAAACCACGCATTCAAAAAGATTGCACGAGGGTTTAAGATGTGTCTTTTATCACAAATATGGGTTCTCATAAGAGGCCTAGGAAATTTCAGGCTATACCTGGGAAAAGAAGAAGGCCATTTACACTTAGCCTTGGAGGTAAAGAAGGAAGGACAGTTGTGCCAGCGGAGCGTGGATTGGGTGGGGGGAGACTACTTAGAGGCTCCACAGTTTATGTTTACTCCTGACACAATCCATAAGGCCTTTTTTTGGTTAATTTCCTATTTTTAACATCTGCTTAATTTTATAGTTTCCAAAATTTTTGGTTTTTTTAATGTTATTATTATTTTTGTGTGCGAGTGTTCTGCCTGCATTACGAAAGTGCTCTTACAGGGAGCCTGGCAGAGGTCGAAAAAATGACATTGGATCCCCTGGAACTGGAGTTAAAGACAGTTGTGAGCTGCCAGGTAGGTCCTGGGAACTGAACCCAGGTGAAGAATAAAAAGTGCTCTTAACTACTGTGCCATCTCTCAAACCTCAATTTTTATTTTTTGTAAATTAGAAATTTCATTGTTCTTATTCGTAAACATTTTAAAATTCAGATTAAACTAGGCCTTTATAATCATTAGCTCCTGTAGTAATAAGGGCGGCGGGGCCGCTTCCCCAGCACCCCAGCCGCCCGCTCGGCTAGCTTATGCCCCGAAATAATAACACACAAACTGTATTCATTTAATCACTGCTTGGCCCTTTAGCTCTAGCCCTTACTGGCTAATTCTGATATCCCGATCAACCCATTTCTAATAAACTGTAGCACCGGTCTTACCGGGAAGATTCTAGCCTATGTCCATCCTGGGTCGGATCGCGTGCGGAGCATGGCGTGTGTCTGCCTGGGAGCTGGGAGTATGGCATCTCCCTGAGGCGTCTGCTGCGGAGAGCAGAGCGGTGGAGTTTCTGACCTCACTTCCTCTTCCTCCCCGTGTTCTGTCCTGTTTTCTCCTCCCACCTATCCTCTAACCAATAAAATGGGCCAGGGCAGTGCCTTTATTAGCCAATGACCTTCTTCCATCAAGCTCCAGTCTAGGTCTTCTGGCTTATAACATGCAGAAAAAAGAATCAGATATGGGATTGGAGAAATGGTTTGGTGGTTAAAATCACTTGCTGCTCTTGCACAAGCCCCAGCTTACCCATAGGAGTCTTGTAACTGCTTCTGAACTCCAGCTCAAGGGGATCCAATGCCCTCTTCTGCACCCCACAGGCACGAGCACACATATGGTGCACATACATGCATTTAGGCATGCACACATGCACATAAAATAAAATCTTTGAAAAATAGATATATCAAATGTTCTTCGTTGGGTGAACCGTAAAGCCAAGTTCTGTTTTCCCATTTCCCCAAATACTTGTAGATTTATTAACCATAACAGTCCAACAGCTGGAGGACCAAATTTCTCCAAATAGTCACTCCTTCCTTCAGTTAGCATTTTCTCCGGAAAAAAACTTCCCTATGCTAATAATGGGATTTCTGGTTTGGATTGGATTTCTGTGCTTCTCATTGGAAGAGCAACTCTCATCTAGAGGTTGCTTCCTCCTACTGTGTCTCTGGCTGATCCTATCCACTTACAACACGGGAAGGCTGAGTGACCAGCCTTCATTAGTATTTTCTTGGCTGAGTTAGTAAGGTGCCTTCCCACCAAGAAATACCATATAGTTTTGGGTTTTCCTACGAGGGTATTACACTTTCCGAAATGTTCTCTGTGATACTTCTGCCCTACTGGGGTGGAGGGCACAATGCATCTTTCATGACTTTATGATGATTTGTTCATAGAATTCCTAAACTAAAAGTGGTAAGGTTGCAATAATCAGGAGAGGTCACAGAAAAATTCAGAATTAGAAACTGGATGAGTGGCAGGAAAAAGAAGCTGGATACTGGTAAGTAAATATGTTTATTTTTTTCAAAAGCAAACAAAATTATCTGAAAACAAAACAGGTTCCAAACAATAGAATGTTGTGGGAAAAAAACTGAAAACAAAATAGGATTTTCAGCCAGGCAGTGGCGCACACCTGGTAGTCAGAGGCAGGCAATCTCAATGAGTTCAAGGCCAGCCTGGTCTACAAGAGCTAGTTCCAGGACAGGCTCCAAAGCTACAGAGAAACCCTGTCTTGAAAAACAAACAAAAAAATTAAAAAATAGAATATTCAAACAACCAGCTCAGGATAAGTCAGTGGCCCTTTAATTAAACTTACTGGCCCCTAAGCCCCAGAAAGACCTCACCAACATCCAACCAATGGGGCATTCATGAATGGCCACAGAGGGTCCCATGCTGGTACCAGGTGCTAATCTGGATGATGTCTCTGGAGAAAATGCATCTTCCTTAGGACCTGATATTCAGGTGTCTAAACTCTTTTTTTGTTGTTGTTGTTGGTGGTGGTTTTTTTGTTTTGTTTTGTTTTTTGAGATAGGGTTTCTCTGTAGCTTTGGAACCTGTCCTGGAACTAGCTCTTGTAGACCAGGGTGCTCTCGAACTCACAGAGATCCTTAAAGGCTTGGGCCACCACCACCCGGCCAGGTGCTTAAACTCTTACAATGATCTTACCTCAATGGAAAAATGAATTATTTAATTAATTTTTTTGAGACAGGGTTTCTTTGTGTAGTCCTGGCTGTCTTGGAATTCAATTTGTAGACCTGAATGACCTTGAACTCAGAGACTTGCCTGCCTCTGCCTCTGAACTATTGGGATTAAAGGTATGTGCCTCCTCACTTGGTTGAGATATTTAAGTTTTTTTTTTAAAAAAATTATTTGGTCATATTTTTTTTTTCGAGACAGGGTTTCTCCGTAGCTTTTGGTTCCTGTCCTGGAACTAGCTCTTGTAGACCAGGCTGGCCTCAAACTCACAGAGATCCGCCTGCCTCTGCCTCCCGAGTGCTGGGATTAAAGGCGTGCGCCACCACCGCCCGGCTATTTGGTCACATTTTATGTAGTGTTTCGCTTGCATTTATGTACACATGGTGCCTGGTGAGGACGGAAGAGGGTGTCAGAACCCCTGGAATGTAGTTACAGATGGTTTCAAGAAGCCACGTGAATGCTGGGAACCCAAGTTGGGTCCTTGGTAAGAGCAGGCAGTGTATGACTCTGGAGAGATGGCTTTGTGGTTAAGAACACTGGCTGCTTTTCCAGCAGTCCTGAGTTCAATTCCCAGCAACCATCTCTAGTGGGATCTGATGTCCCCTTCGGGCATGAAGGTGTACATGCAGATAGAATACTCATCTAGTAACTGAACCACTGAGCCATTCTCTCCAACTGCTCTTAAATGCTGAGCTATCTCTCCAACCCCTGAATAAGTTATTTTATTGGGTGAAAAATGAGTAAACATGACCTGCAAGCATACATTCAAATTGTCTCCAAAGCCAGGGTCCACTCTCTAACTTGCTATGTGAGATTTTTATTAGTTATAGAGCAAAGAAACTCGTGCACCAAGGCATTACCTAAACACCTTGATGGAGACCACAGGTGGATGGGCTGTAGTAAGCTGGGGAAACTCGGCTACATATTTCACACGCTGTGTTGTGGGGTATTCACCAGATAAGAATGCTCAGACATGGGTTTAATTAAGTCAATAGAAAGTCTTTATTAGCCTGAACACTCCACTGGGTGTTCAGGATCCCAGGGTGGTCCAAGCCTTTCTTTCTTCTTTTTTTTTTTTTGATTTTTCGAGACGGGGTTTCTCCGTAGCTTTTGGTTCCTGTCCTGGAACTAGCTCTTGTAGACCAGGCTGGCCTCGAACTCACAGAGATCAAGCCTTTCTTAAGATGAGCTTTTAAACAAGAAAACCATATTCTGGGTTGACATACTTCAGTTAACAAGAACAATTAGCTAGATGTGGACCTACAGAAGCCAAAAGGCAAGCTCAGTCCATTTTGAGACTTTCCTAGAACTATGGACTTTAATGGATTAGGCCTTTGTTTTTATTTTGGCAGGTGGTGCTGTCTATGTGCTGAGTTTTATAGTTTAAATGGTACTTCCATTATGGAGCCAGTTGTGCTAAGGTCTGGGTCCTTATCATGATGAGATGATTGAAGGGATTCTAGCCAGGTTGAGCATGGCAAATAGGCTCTGGCAGGCCTTGCCCTTCTCCCTAGTTCCCTCTGCCTTCATAAAAGCCATTAGATCACATTCCTAAAGCTAGTCACCAAGGTCTATCCCCTTATTTGGCCACTTCCTCTTCCTGAGGCTGACTACCAAGGTCTAGCTATCAAAGTATTGAAGTCTAGCAATCAAAAACCCCCTTTGTCTCACCTAGTTAACATGCCCAGTCAAAATTAAACACCTCATCCTAACACAGGGTTTTTCAATTTACCTTCATAAAGTGCCATTTGTCTGTGGGCCACATCTGCCCCCTCTTGATCCAGAGGCGGTCCCTTGTCCCACTCCAGGACAGATACCCCTTGCTTCCCTCCTGGTTCCCTTCCCCTTCTCCCTTGTCCTCTATCTACTGGTCTGTGTCTCTTATTCTCTGCCCTTTGTACTCTGGGGCAAATAACTTGAACTTACAGAGATCCACCTGCTTCTGCCTCCCGAGTGCTGGCATTAAAGGCATGCACCACCACCGGCCAGCTATATTTTAAAGGGTTTGATAGACAAAAGGATTTTAGGTCAGATACAGAGATGAGGAATGAATGTCATTCAAAGGAACTAAAAATAGCCCGCAGTGATTTGGCTCTGGCTCTTAAACATTTGAATTTTTCGCAATCACTAAATTCAATCCAGTCATTTATCCTTTTAGTGTCTTCAGAGCAGATGTGGTTTATTTTGGGGAATTCTACTCATTCCTATCACCTAAATTGATTGCAAACATTTATGTTAATGAGATTTTATTTATTTACTCTTTGAGGAGTATCTCCATAAATACTTCCAAAACTGTTATCAATCCTCAAACCCATGATTTTCATTAGGAAAGTGTTTATATAATTTTTTTTTCGAGACAAAGTTTCTCTGTGTAGCCCAAACTATCCTAGAACTCGCTCTGTAGACCAAGTTAGCCTCAAACTCAGAGATCCGCCTGCTTCTACTCCCCTCCCCACAAGCGCTGGGTTTGAAGGTGTGCACCACCATGCCCAGGACTGCTTTAATTTGTTATTATATTGCAGATTAAATGTTCCTAATTGAAGGTCTGAAGGAATCTTCACAATTGCAAAACTAAGTAAAGTTTAGAATGCAGGATGATCCTTTTCACTTTAGTGATATTGGACACATCTGGGACTGAGGCTTGACCTCAGAAAACATCGGCTGCAAACTGACATCTTATACTTTCCAGTGTGGCTGATGCCTTTAGCAGCTTGATATTATGAGTCAAAAGTTAATGCTGTAATAAATTTCACCTGCATGTAGCATTATCCTTTGGGCTTTGTTTACATTAAAAAGTATCAAGTCTAAGCTGAGCTGAATCCTAGCACTCCAGCTGAACCCCAGCTCTCGGGCACTTGGGAAGCAGAGGCAGGTGGATCTCTGAGTTTAAGGCTAGCCTGGTCTACAGAGCTAGTTCCAACTCTGTAGTTTCAGCCAGAACTACACAAAGAAACCCAGTCTACAACCTGCCCACCCCAAAAAAGTATCAAACCTGGCAAGGCATGGTGGTGCAAGCCTTTGGGAGGCAGAGGCAGGAAAATGACGGTAAATTCAAGGCTAGCTTGTTGCACCTTGAGAACTCAGAGACAATCAAGGCTACAGAGTTTCAAACAAGAAAAGTATCAATTCTATGACAAAACAATTTCCAAAAGTGTTTGTTAGAAACGCTTATTTTCTCAGTTGTGAATTTAAAAAACTAGCTGGGCAGTGGTGGCGCACGCCTTTAATCCCAGCACTCGGGAGGCAGAGGCAGGCGGATCTCTGGGAGTTCGAGGCCAGCCTGGTCTACAAGAGCTAGTTTCAGGACAGGCACCAAAGCTACAGAGAAACCCTGTCTCAAAAAACAACAACAAAAAACCTATAAAAAACACCACCACCACCACAGCACTGGGTGAGGCTCACAGGTTGTGCTCTCTGAGCATAAGGCCCGGTATTCAGTCTCCATATTTACATGCACAGACACAAAGACTAAAACTACTGAGTCACTAAAACATTGTGTGATGGCAAGTGAGGACACTCAGCTTCCTTATTTTAGATTTGTTTATTCTGTGTTTTATGGATATGAATGTTTTGCTTGGATGGATGTGCCTGGTGTTCACGGAGTCAGAAGGGGTGTCAGAGCCCCTGGAAACGGAGTTATAGATGAGTGTGAGCCACAGTGTATATGCTGGGAACCAAACCCTAGTTCTTTCCCAGAATAGCAAGTGCCCCCAACTGCTGAGCCATCTCTCCAGCACCCTCAGCTTCCTTTTCTAACAAAAATGTACGTCTGTTGATTTTCAAATCCACGAGAGTTTATGAAATTCACCATTGACTCATGAAGGATTCTCAAATACTTCCCACAAGATATCTGTTGCTAAATACTACAATAAACAACCCGAAGCTTTAAACAACATCCGCTTTCATCACCTGGGGAATTCACCCAACTAAACCTTCTGCTGCTTCTCATATATTCTTAGTTACAATGTATCTTAGCTCATTCTACAACAAGTCTTACTGAGTTTGGGTGGGCTTTAAAAAAAAAATTCTTGGAATTTTTTCTTTAACTCCTCCAGACCTGTGGGAGACCACATGTGACTCAGTTTCCATCTGGAGTCAACTCTGACTTAGTATTGAGGGCTGTGAGAATGTTCTGATTAAGCCCATGGGAAAGAGCATTTTTGCCCATGAGAAAGAACACATTATTTACCGAGACCTAGGCTGGTGAATGCCAGCCAAAGGCACATCCAGATAGAGACAGAAACTGCTTGCTGCTAGCAGGACTCATATGATAGACAACAGCCTGCTTGCGCTTTCTCCAGAGGACAGTGCAGGGAGGTGGTTAGCTGACTGTACTGCTCTTTGTTCTGACTTTAATCCATATAAAAGCAAATTCTGAAATAAACTCTGGGCTGGTCAGCATTTACTGACAGACCTCCTAAACTATTCTGTGTTTCCTGTCTCAATTTCTTTCAGTCAGCTATGTTCTCAACCTCGTGCCCCCTTCCAGGTACCCCGGCTGATTTTGTTGGAGCAGGCTCAGACATAGACTATATGCAACATTTAATTTTTCATTAATTATAAACTCTGGTCTCATGGATAAAAAGCAACAACTGAAGTGTACCAATAGTTGTTGAAACGGGCGGCGGGCTGCGTCCCCAGCACCCGGCCGCCCCCACTGCTAGCTTTACCCGAAATAATTATATGGAAACTGTATTCTTTTAAACACCGCTTGACCCATTTCTATCTAGCCTCTTCTAGGCTAGCTCTCGCACCTGGACTAGCCCGTTTCTAATAATCTGCTGTAGCCCATGAGCTGGCTTACCAGGAATGATCTTAACCTGCATCTGCCTGGAGTGAGAGAATCATGGCAACTCACTGACTCAGCTTCTTTCTCCCAGCCTTCTGTTCTGTTTACTCCACCCACCTAAGGGTGGGCCTATCAAATGGGCCTAGCAGTTTCTTTATTGCTTAACCAATGAAATCAACAGATTGATATATGACACTCCCACATCACTTCCCCTTTTTCTGTTTAAACAAAAAAGAAAGGCTTTAACTTTAACATAGTAAAATTACATATAACAAAAAGTTATCAAGCAAGAATTACAGTTACAATATTTATATCTATTTTATCTTTTATCATAACTAAGGAAAACTATAACTATCTATTCATTCTTCAACTCCATCAAAGACTCCAGAAGGATATAATACTACCTAACAAGAAATAAAAAAACTCTAGAAATGACAGAGACATCTCGCTGCCTGGACAGTCACCCAAAGTTCTTTTGTACCGTTGGGGCATCCATCTTCAGCCTTCAGGCTCAAAGTATCCAGCAGACATTTTTATCAAGCAGGAAATTCCAAAGACAGTTTAGTCATTTTCTGCTGTATCCTGCAGAATGTCTCGCAGACTCTTTCATGAGTCAGGAACCCCGAAAGACCATCTCACCTTTAGGCAAGTTCAGCAGTCCTCTCTCTGCGGGTTCTCTTTGTCCAGTTTATGCAACAGTCCAGGCAAGAACAGTTTCTTGCCCAAATGGCTATCAAACTCCATAAGGATCCTCTTCGATGCCCATCTTCCTCTTGAAGTAGATTGGTGCCGCCAGGAGCAGACATGTCTCATTGTCATGAAAAGTCCTAAGTTATTAAAATATTTTAAATGCCATATTCTATAGCCTTTGAGAGATATGAAGAATGCCTATCTGAAATATATCTTTATATATCTAGAAAATCTAAGTAACATGACTACAAACTTGACTATCATTTATGATTATCCATCAACAACCTATATTTCCTAATTATACATTACATTTTAAAAATGAACTACACAATCACAACACCTTATTCAAGATCAGAAATACATATACATATAACAAAATTGACCTTAATTCTCTATCAATAAAGCAAAATCTATACTAATGCAAATTATTCATATCTATATCATATCCCCCTTTAAATGTAAAAGAAAATTTATAAACAATATTTTGGGAACATGGGCGCAGTTTTTTCTCTCCAAACTGCTTCCTGCTGAATGGGGGCGTCGTTAATTAGGTCTTTCATGGTACAACCTGTGTGCTAGTTTCATTTCAGTTGGCAGTTGAGCGAAGCAATTTTCTGAAGATGTTCACAACAACCTTTCAGGAGGGCGTGGTCTATCATACCAAATTGGAATAGAAGAAATCCACAGGGTCTGGTCCTCTGTGAAAACAAAAGAAGACCCTCTCCAAAGCATCATATTCTTAGACCCAAATTTTGAAATCGTAATACCCTCATATCCATTCTGGTTTAGCTTGGCAGCCCATGTAATGAAATGTCTCTTTGTACTTAGCTCCTTCACAGTCAAAAATTTTAAAGAAAACACAATGTACATAATCCAGACTCTCTGTGAAATTTCCATTTTTACATGGCTTATTTTTCTTTATTTCTTTTAATCTACAACTATCTGTACTCTGTCTCTTTAAAGACTTTACCCTTTTTTTTTTAAACCATTAACTTTATTCTCTATATTCTTTTTCTTCTCTCTCTCAAGCCTACATACATTCATCCAACAGTGTGGTCTTTTATGTCTGAATCTGTTTTATTGTGAATCTGTAACATTTTTTTTACTATCCAGGAGCATTTCTTAAAATGTTAAGCATTTCTTAAAAACTTAAGTTGCACCATGTAGGGGTAATACGGTACTGCCTGTTTACTGCCAAGTCTAAACCTTAACTGTGCTGTTATTATGGTAATTACGGCAGTTCCTGCCTGAGGTCAGCACAGTTCCTCATGGAGCAGCCGCTCCTGCCTCAGATCCATTTGGTGCCCCTGAGCTGAGCACAGTTCCAGGCACACAGCAAGTCCACATTGGAGCCGCTCTCAGCAGTTTAATTCTGAGACTGAGCATGCAGCACAGAAACTCTTTTTACCCAAGTTACAACCAAATCTGACACGCAGAGCACTGCGCAGTCTGAAAACACAGTCTCTTCCGCCATGCTCTTCCGCCTGCCTAAGCCTGATTCTGCAGTCCGCCCAGGTGCAGGCAGGGAGCGCTCAGCACCGTCTCAGAGCACTCTCCTTCCGAACATAAAACATAAAATCCATTGGAATGCTTTAAAGCCAGAGTTCACGCTGGCAGCACAGCCCCAGGAAGCCGAGCTTTAAAATGACACAGCATTTTTTCTGCTGCTGTTGCCGAATCAGGAAATCTCTCTACAGCACGCCAGCAACAAACAGCAAAAATCTATGTTAAACTCTCTCTCCCTTATTTTTAAGCCTTCTCAGGTTTTTAAGTGGATTTAGTCCATCACGTCGGGCGCCACTCTGTTGAAACAAGGGCGGCAGGCTGCTTCCCCGGCACCTGGCCGCCCCCACTGCTAGCTTTACCCGAAATAATTACACGGAAACTGTATTCTTTTAAACACCGCTTGGCCCATTTCTATCTAGCCTCTTCTAGGCTAGCTCTCGCACCTGGACTAGCCCATTTCTAATAATCTGCTGTAGCCCATGAGCTGGCTTACCAGGAATGATCTTAACCTGCATCTGCCTGGAGTGAGAGAATCATGGCAACTCACTGACTCAGCTTCTTTCTCCCAGCCTTCTGTTCTGTTTACTCCACCCACCTAAGGGTGGGCCTATCAAATGGGCCTAGCAGTTTCTTTATTGCTTAACCAATGAAATCAACAGATTGATATATGACACTCCCACATCACTTCCCCTTTTTCTGTTTAAACAAAAAAGAAAGGCTTTAACTTTAACATAGTAAAATTACATATAACAAAAAGTTATCAAGCAAGAATTACAGTTACAATATTTATATCTATTTTATCTTTTATCATAACTAAGGAAAACTATAACTATCTATTCATTCTTCAACTCCATCAAAGACTCCAGAAGGATATAATACTACCTAACAAGAAATAAAAAAACTCTAGAAATGACAGAGACATCTCGCTGCCTGGACAGTCACCCAAAGTTCTTTTGTACCGTTGGGGCATCCATCTTCAGCCTTCAGGCCCAAAGTATCCAGCAGACATTTTTATCAAGCAGGAAATTCCAAAGACAGTTTAGTCATTTTCTGCTGTATCCTGCAGAATGTCTCGCAGACTCTTTCATGAGTCAGGAACCCCGAAAGACCATCTCACCTTTAGGCAAGTTCAGCAGTCCTCTCTCTGCGGGTTCTCTTTGTCCAGTTTATGCAACAGTCCAGGCAAGAACAGTTTCTTGCCCAAATGGCTATCAAACTCCATAAGGATCCTCTTCGATGCCCATCTTCCTCTTGAAGTAGATTGGTGCCGCCAGGAGCAGACATGTCTCATTGTCATGAAAAGTCCTAAGTTATTAAAATATTTTAAATGCCATATTCTATAGCCTTTGAGAGATATGAAGAATGCCTATCTGAAATATATCTTTATATATCTAGAAAATCTAAGTAACATGACTACAAACTTGACTATCATTTATGATTATCCATCAACAACCTATATTTCCTAATTATACATTACATTTTAAAAATGAACTACACAATCACAACACCTTATTCAAGATCAGAAATACATATACATATAACAAAATTGACCTTAATTCTCTATCAATAAAGCAAAATCTATACTAATGCAAATTATTCATATCTATATCATATCCCCCTTTAAATGTAAAAGAAAATTTATAAACAATATTTTGGGAACATGGGCGCAGTTTTTTCTCTCCAAACTGCTTCCTGCTGAATGGGGGCGTCGTTAATTAGGTCTTTCATGGTACAACCTGTGTGCTAGTTTCATTTCAGTTGGCAGTTGAGCGAAGCAATTTTCTGAAGATGTTCACAACAACCTTTCAGGAGGGCGTGGTCTATCATACCAAATTGGAATAGAAGAAATCCACAGGGTCTGGTCCTCTGTGAAAACAAAAGAAGACCCTCTCCAAAGCATCATATTCTTAGACCCAAATTTTGAAATCGTAATACCCTCATATCCATTCTGGTTTAGCTTGGCAGCCCATGTAATGAAATGTCTCTTTGTACTTAGCTCCTTCACAGTCAAAAATTTTAAAGAAAACACAATGTACATAATCCAGACTCTCTGTGAAATTTCCATTTTTACATGGCTTATTTTTCTTTATTTCTTTTAATCTACAACTATCTGTACTCTGTCTCTTTAAAGACTTTACCCTTTTTTTTTTAAACCATTAACTTTATTCTCTATATTCTTTTTCTTCTCTCTCTCAAGCCTACATACATTCATCCAACAGTGTGGTCTTTTATGTCTGAATCTGTTTTATTGTGAATCTGTAACATTTTTTTTACTATCCAGGAGCATTTCTTAAAATGTTAAGCATTTCTTAAAAACTTAAGTTGCACCATGTAGGGGTAATACGGTACTGCCTGTTTACTGCCAAGTCTAAACCTTAACTGTGCTGTTATTATGGTAATTACGGCAGTTCCTGCCTGAGGTCAGCACAGTTCCTCATGGAGCAGCCGCTCCTGCCTCAGATCCATTTGGTGCCCCTGAGCTGAGCACAGTTCCAGGCACACAGCAAGTCCACATTGGAGCCGCTCTCAGCAGTTTAATTCTGAGACTGAGCATGCAGCACAGAAACTCTTTTTACCCAAGTTACAACCAAATCTGACACGCAGAGCACTGCGCAGTCTGAAAACACAGTCTCTTCCGCCATGCTCTTCCGCCTGCCTAAGCCTGATTCTGCAGTCCGCCCAGGTGCAGGCAGGGAGCGCTCAGCACCGTCTCAGAGCACTCTCCTTCCGAACATAAAACATAAAATCCATTGGAATGCTTTAAAGCCAGAGTTCACGCTGGCAGCACAGCCCCAGGAAGCCGAGCTTTAAAATGACACAGCATTTTTTCTGCTGCTGTTGCCGAATCAGGAAATCTCTCTACAGCACGCCAGCAACAAACAGCAAAAATCTATGTTAAACTCTCTCTCCCTTATTTTTAAGCCTTCTCAGGTTTTTAAGTGGATTTAGTCCATCACGTCGGGCGCCACTCTGTTGAAACAAGGGCGGCAGGCTGCTTCCCCGGCACCTGGCCGCCCCCACTGCTAGCTTTACCCGAAATAATTACACGGAAACTGTATTCTTTTAAACACCGCTTGGCCCATTTCTATCTAGCCTCTTCTAGGCTAGCTCTCGCACCTGGACTAGCCCATTTCTAATAATCTGCTGTAGCCCATGAGCTGGCTTACCAGGAATGATCTTAACCTGCATCTGCCTGGAGTGAGAGAATCATGGCAACTCACTGACTCAGCTTCTTTCTCCCAGCCTTCTGTTCTGTTTACTCCACCCACCTAAGGGTGGGCCTATCAAATGGGCCTAGCAGTTTCTTTATTGCTTAACCAATGAAATCAACAGATTGATATATGACACTCCCACATCAAATAGTCTTTTCATTGAGAATAAGGAAAACTGGAAATAAATCATCTTTAAGCAATGCTTCTTGATATTTCTCTCAATGTTGAGTCTTTAAGCGCAACTGTTCTCACCAAAAGGAGAAAGGTTTTAAACAAGCTTAAGGCTTGGATGGCAAACAGGTGGAATCAATGCAATTATATTGGTAGCGACTTCCTGTGTTGTTTATAATGATCACTTCATAAGTTTTCTTCTTCTTTATAGCACGAATAATAAAAACCCAGAGACAGATATTGGGTTCAACCTGAAGATCAGAAAAGCAAAGCAGCCAGCCACTAGAGAGACCTTTTACCTCTACCAAATCTTCAGACCAAAGGAGCGAGAGAGATCCTGTCTCCACCAGACCTCAGATCTTCAGACTGAAGGAGCGAGAGAGATCCTGTCTCCACAAGACCTCAGATTTTCAGACTGAAGGAGCGAGAGAGATCCTATCTCCACGAATCCTCAGACTCCATACTACACTGCGTTCCCCCGTCTTCCCCTTTTTTCCCTCTCTCCAGTAAGTCATATTGCTCCTTTCTCCACCTCCCTAGTGCTGGAATTAAAGGCATGTGATTCCAAGTGCTGGGATCACCTTTGTACGAGCTCCTTTAGACAGAGTCAATCTTGTGGAGCTCAGGGTGGCCTTGAACACACAGAGATCCCTCTGTCTCTGTCTCCTGAGTGCTGAGATTAAAGTGTGTGCCACCACTTCTGGCCTGTACGGCAGATACGTCAAAACTCTTCTCAAAGCAGGAGTTGCTTCTTCCACGAAGATGGGTTTTAGAGATAGGCTGCAGGTGTTATCAGGGCCTAGGGGAGGATCTGGTGTAGTCTCAGTCACACAGACAGCACAGAGGTCATCTGGATGATTTGCCGCCTCCTCTCCTGGTTGTCGGAGCTTGGGGGAGCTCCTACCCATATGAATAGAGCAAGAATTATCTGGGTTATTAGCCACCCCCATTCCCAGCCTTCTGTTCAGAAATCAATTATACATCTCTTCTACAGAAGAGAAAGCCCTGTGTGTTTAACATTCCTGGTTTCCCTAATGCTTATCTGTGACCCAGGGGATCTTTGTGCTCCCAGGACCTGTCCAGCTTTTACAGGGTCTCTCTCACGGAGCTTAGACTGGCCTTGAACTTATCCCCTGCCTCAACTCTCCCCAAATTCTGGGGTTATATTTCTGTGAAAGACGTCTGGCTTACAATAAAAGTTTTTAAAGGCTACAGCTAAATCTATTTCACAGAAAATCTGCAGTATTTCTTTGCCTTGCAAGCGTGAGTACCTACAGTGCTAGAGCTGATTTGTTAAAATGAGCCACGTTACAGCTATTTTCACTTGTCACTCGTATGACATCAGCCATCAGCACAAACTCTGGAGGGTTTCCTGTTTTTCCTCACTCCTAAATTACAAAGTGCAGGTTGGAGGGGTCTAGAGAGATGGCTCAGCTGTTAAGAGCACTTGTTGCTCTTGCAGAGGATCTAAGAGGAGTTCCCAGCACCAATTCCAGGGGATCTTCTGACCTTTTTTGTTGTAGTAAGAGCGGCGAGGCTGCGTCCCTGGCACCTGGCAGCCTGCATGGCTAGCTTATGCCCCGAAATAATTACACGGAAACTGTATTCTTTTAAACACTGCCTGGCCCATTAGTTCCAGCCTCTTATTGGCTAGCTCTTACATATTAACCTAACCCATTTCTAATATCCCTGTAACACCACGAGGTGTCTTACCAGGGAAGATCTTAACCTGCGTCTGTGTCCGGTAGGAGAATCATGGCGACTCCTTGACTCAGCTTCTTTCTCCCAGCATTCTGTTCTGTTTACTCCGCCTACCTAATTTTATGTCCTATTAAAGGGCCAAGGCAGTCTCTTTATTTAACCAACGAAATTAACACAAAACAGAAGACTCTCCCCCATCACTTCTTGGGTACCAGGCACCATACATGGTGCAAAGACATACACACAGGAAAACACTCACACACATAAGAAATAAATATAAGCTGGGCGGTGGTGCTGTATGCAGCATTTAATCCCAGCACTTGGGAGGCAGAGGAGCGTGGATCTCTGTGAGTTCAAGGCCAGCCTGGACTATAGCCAGCAAGTTCCAGGATAGGCTCCAAAGCTACACAGAGAAACCCTGTCTTAAAAAAACCAAAAAATAGCCGGGCGGTGGTGGCACATGCCTTTAATCCCAGCACTTGGGAGGCAGAGGCAGACGGATCTCTGGAGTTCGAGGCCAGCCTGGTCTACAAGAGCTAGTTCCAGGACAGGAACCAAAGCTACAGAGAAACTCTGTCTTGAAACTGCCCCCCCCCAAAAAAAAAGAAAAACCAAAAAATAAAATAAAAATAAAAACAGAACCAAGTGGTGATGGTCCATGTCTTTAATTCCAGCACTCAGGAGGCAGACACTGGCAGATCTCTGTGAACTTGAGGCCAGCCTGGTTTACAGAGCAAGTTCCAGGACAGCCAGGACAACACAGAGAAACCCTGTCTCTAAACAAACAAATAAATACAAAAATACATCTTGGAGCTGGGCATGGAAACACACACTAATTCCAGCACATGGGAGGCAGAGGCAGGTGGATCTCTGTGGGCCAGGCCAGTAAAGGCTACATAGTGCTACCCCATCTGCAAAACAAAACAAGTTGGGAAACAAAGTCGAAAGAAAAAACAAAAACAAACAAACAAAAAAACCCCCAAAGATTTTTTGACACTAAGATTTTGTCAATTCAAGTATGATCTTTAAGTGGAATAATAGTTCTATAGCTTGTTGGCATCTCCCTTTTTAAAAGATTGCTTTACTTTTAAAAGCTGCTTAGGTGTGTTTCGCCCACTTGTGTGGATGGGCATTCTGCACCTAGAGTCCATAGAGACGGAAAAGGGTGTCAGATTGTTGGGTTCCCTGGAACTGAAGTTACAGAGCCATCTTGAGGGTGCTGGGAACCAAACGAGTGTCCTCTGGAAAGGCAAGTGTCCTTTCCAGCTGAGCCATCTCCCCAGATTTATTTTTTGTGTTTTGCCTACCTATGTCTATGCATAGCATGCATGAGTTACAGACAGTTGTAAGCACCATGTGGGTGCTGAGAATTGAACCTGGGTCCTTCAGAAGAACAGTCAGGGCTCTCAACCATCAGGCCCTTGTTGGCATGTTTAACGTGTACTAAACCTTATCTAGCCTTTTTATACTTTATGAAGTTCTCTTTGATATGATGTATGATCAGCAGAGCTGTCTGGAGGGTTAGAATTCTTTTACTTTTGTTTTGTTTTGTTTGAGACAGGGTTTCTCTGTGTAGCCCTGCCTGTACTGGAACTCACTCTGTAGACCAGGCTGGACTTGAACTCGAGAGATCTGCCTGCCTCTTGCTCCTGAGGGCTGGGTTTAAAGGCAGGTACCACCACTGTCAGACTAGGTTTAGGATTCTTACTTTTATGTGACTAGTGAGTGGCAAACAAGGCTCCAACGCAGCTCTTTGAGCGACAGATCTCCTTTCCTAAGAATCACTATGATTGGGAATAAGATTCATGATTCTGGGCATGGTCTGGAGGTGAGGTCTGTAGTGGTGTATGCATATACCTGTGTATGTGCGTGCTTGTGTGTGTGTGGTGTTGTATGTGTATGTGTGCACCTGCCTCCTGTGTACCTGTGGAGGCCATAGGTCAACATCATGAGCTCACACTGTAGACCAGGCTAGCTTCGAACTCACCGAGATCCACCTGCCTCTGCCTCCTAAGTACTGGAATTAAAGGCAAGAGACAGGATCTCTTAATAAAACCTTACACTCATTGGCCACTTAAGCTCAGTGGACCTACCTAGTGTGTCCTTTCAACTTTGGGGTTAGAGGTATATGCCTGGGGACCCAAACTAACATTTTCAAGCTTGGCCAAGAGGCAGTCCACCCACTGAGTCATCTTTCCCATCAAATGATGCTTATTACCGGGTACCTAAACACATCTCCTTTTTCACCTTGCATAAGCCAGAGAGAAGTGAGACTAGCTTTTCCCCGTGGTTCCTAGTTCTGTCTCCATCAGCTTCCCACCCAAATTCTCAGTAAGTATACATTGTCCAGGAAGAACCTTGGTGAGGGTGGCAGCAGGCAGTTCAGCCTTGTGCCACCGAACGAAGCAGAGTGGCTGTGAGAGGGTAGCCACAGATGCTCTGAGGTCCCTTCAAACCCAAGGGAGACAGGCTAGGGACGAAAGGTGTACGCTCTGCGGGAGGGCCTCAGTTCTGGTTGAGCCTCTGCCCCAGGCCCCGCCTCGTGGCTTTGAGCAAGGGGTGGAGCTTGCCGGGGCGGAACCCCTGAGGCGGGAACCGCTGTGGATTGCACGAGTTCTTCGCGACTGGCACCGCGTGGTAGTCGCAGCAGTCCACAGCCCGCAGACTCTGGTCTGTCGGAGACATAGTCTGTACCCCAGAAAGAGCACGTCGGGACCACTCCCGTAGTTGGTGCCGGCTATGAACTGGGAGCATCGTGCACGCCCGGAAGAAGGCAGGGGGGGCCAGGCCGCGCTGTGTCCTTAAGAATGCTCTCTTGCTCTTAACAGAGACCGTGAGTAAGGTGGCCCCAAATCCCAAGAGAAGCCCTTAGTCTGGGTGTTTAATTGAGGCAGAAGAGAGGTGAGAATGCACTGTCTGGGAGTGGAATTTGGGGAAGTTACTGAGGGCAGAGGGGACTCCACTTTTAGGCAGATCCCTGTGGCCCTGGTAATTTGGAGCAGGGCTCATGGAAAGGGCAGTTGGGCTCAGTTCCAAAGGGAGAAGAGCCCCTCACCTGAACTCCGTGTCCTCAGTGCCCTGCCCTTCATGGCTCAGGAAGCCCAGTGGCTGGTGAATTACTGGGGTGAAGGCCGGAAGTTTCAGGCTTCAGTGGTTGGTGGGAGGGCCAGGGAATCTCTGCTACCGTCTGTCAGTTGGGTCTTGGCCACTCGATTCTGCAGGTACTTTCCTGGGCTGGGAAGTGCGGCTGGACCGATGGCCATCTGCCTCAGAACCTCAGCATCGTGCCTGTCTGGCTCCTGCAGGGCAGAGTGCTGAGGCTGAATGGTCTAATGACACAGGGCAGGGTTATGAAGTCACAGAGGAAGTGGGATGCTGCAGCTAGGGACTGAGGTTGGCTACCCAAGGATGGGGAATATATTGCCTGGACAGATTCTGTGTTTTCTGCCTGTGGAAGGGAGCCTCTGGGACTGGCAGGGCATATCTGGTGCCCGAGGTGGACTGATGAGTCGGGTGAGGCCACCCCACTGTAAGGGTCCCCCTCCCCATATTATACTGGAATAAAAAAACAGACTCGTGTTCACCCTCTGGCAGCCTAAATAGCACCCACAGGATGTGGAAGGAAAGCAGTTGACTCAGGCAGGGTACATCCTGCTGTCTCCACTTCCCTTCCCTAAACCTCGTCTTGCTCCGTCCAAACCCAGCTCTATGGCACTTTCTGTTCCCTCTTGAGTAGTCAGCATCCAGGATTTGAGGGACCAGGGCTCTGGGGACTATGTCCTGGAGAATCGATGGGGCCAGAAAGTCACCACTGACCCCCACCCTCCTTCTCCAGATGCAGAGGCCTCCATGGCTGTGATAAGCCTGCTCTTCTTGGCAGTGATGTACGTTGTTCACCACCCCCTGATGGTCAGTGACCGGATGGACCTGGACACACTGGCCCGGAGCCGGCAGCTGGAGAAGCGAATGAGCGAGGAGATGCGGCAGCTAGAGATAGAGTTTGAGGAGAGAAGGCGAGCCGCTGAGCAGAAGCAGAAAGCGGAGAACTTCTGGAGAGGAGACACATCCACTGATCAGCTAGTGCTGGGGAAGAAGGACATGGGATGGCCGTTCCAGGCCGGTGACCAAGATGGGGGGCCTCTGCGCTGGATGCTGGGGAACCTATGGAATGCGGGCCTCTTTTGCCTTTTTCTCATCTTTGAGCTCCTGCGACAGAACATGCAGCACGAGCCAGCCTTTGACTCCAGCAGCGAGGAGGAAGAGGAAGAGGTCCGCATCGTGCCTGCCACCTCTTACACCTGGCTCTCTGATTTTCCCTCCCAGGAAGCCCTGGAGTCCTTTTACAAACATTATATCCAAAATGCCATCCGCGACCTGCCCTGCACCTGTGAGTTTGTGGAGAGCTTTGTGGACGATCTCATTGAGGCCTGTCGGGTGCTCAGCCGCCAGGAGGCTCACCCGCAGCTGGAGGACTGCCAGGGCATTGGAGCTGCCTTTGAGAAGTGGGGGACCCTCCACGAGACGCAGAAATTTGGTGTCCTGGTGCCCATTGCCCCTCCGCAGGGCACTAGGTTTGTCTTGGAGATGAGAGATCCGGCCCTGGGCCGTCGTTGTGGCTCTGTGAGGGTGGACTCGGGATGCAGGTGCAAACAGGAGAAGCTCCTGGGGGATGTGCTGTGTCTGGTGTGCCACCGCAGGGACCATTCAGCCATCTTGAACGAGTGTAGCTCCATCAAGGCGGCTCTCTGCACCGGCTCGCACCTGGACGTGTGTAAGACCGTGCAGTGGTTCCGCAACATGGTGAGCAACGCCTGGGCCCTAGTGGCCCACAAATATGACTTCAAGCTTACCCTCCCACCATCCACCACCTCCTGCAAGCTCAGGTTGGATTACCGCTCAGGCCGCTTCCTATCCATCAGTTTGGTTCTTGGGGTGCAACGGGAAGATACCTTGGTCTACCTGGTGAGTCAGGCCCCAGAGCTAGAGCAGCTCACCAGTGTGGACTGGCCTGAGTCCTTCGCGGCTTGTGAGCACTTGTTTCTGAAGCTGGTGGGACGCTTTGCCCCTGAGAACACCTGCCACCTCAAGTGCCTGCAGATCATCTTGAGTCTTCAGGACCACACGAGGTTACCCCCAGGAGCGACCCGCCCCATCCTTACCTCCTACCACTTCAAAACAGCCCTCATGCACTTGCTGCTCCAACGGCCTCTGACGGACTGGCAGCACTGCATGCTGTCCCGGCGGCTCCAGGACCTTCTCTGCTTCTTAGGCCAGGGCCTCCAGCAAAGGTCTCTCCATCATTTCCTCATTGGCAACACCTTCCTGCCCCTGACCATCCCGATCCCTAAGACATTCCGGAATGCTGAGCCTGTCAATCTTTTCCAACACCTGGTGCTGAATCCAGTGGCGCACACACAGGCCATGGAGGAATTCCACAACCTTTTGGCCCAGGTGAAAACTCTGCCTTGCTCCCCACCGGATGGAGGACTTTAATGGAAAGGCCATTAAAAAAAAAAAAAAATAGGAGAAGTTCTTTCTGATTCCTCGGGCTACGAAAGCTTATTTCTCACACAGCCAGAGGTGTCTGTGACCTTCACCTTGCCCGTGGGGACCACGGGAGAGTAAGCCGTTCTTAGGAGCCTGTGAAGAAGGCCCCAGCCAATGGAGCCTAGTCTGAGGGCTGGGATGGCTGATGTTTTTAGTCTCCTGACTTGAGTCAGGACCCAGAGAACGTAAAAGTACATGGAAGCAGCTGTCATGGGAGGAGTTTGCTGCTGAGGAGATCCTGTTCAGTTGTGTTTCTGCATCACCACTGGCAGCACAAGCTCCAGAGAGAGTGCCATCCTAGCTGGCTTCTTTCTGTGACTTGCTCCGCTGTCCCTTTGAAAGGCACTGTTAGCTTAATTCCTACCCAAACTGCTGCATCCAGCTTTCCTCCCTCGAACCAACAGACGCAGCACATACTTCAGGATGGAGGTTTTCATAACCTCCCTAGTGTGAAATTATAAATATGTCTTTTCTATTTTTTTGTTTTTTGCCTTTTTTTTTTTGAGACAGGGTCTCTCTACATAGCCCTGGCTGACTTGGAACTTGCTCTGTAGGCCAGGCTGGTCTTGAACTTGGAAATCTGCCTGTCTCTGCGTCCCACATGCAGGGATTAAAGGCGTGCACTACCACTGCCTGGTTTCTTTCTTTTCTTCTGCTCTTCTGTTTTTTCCTACTTTCTTTTCTCTTTTTCCTTTTTCTTTCTTTTTTGAGACGGTTTCTCTGTGTGGCCGTGGCTGTCTAGGAACTGGCTTTGTAGACCAGGCTGTCCTCTAACTTAGAGATTTGCCTGCCTCTGTCTCACTATTTTCATACAAATCCATAGTTATTTTTATGTATCTGAGGAAAGCCCTAGTACTACCCAAATATTTGTTAGTTTTTGATTCATAAGTGTTAAGTTAATGGTGACCCGTCCCATAATTGAGATAACCTCAGCAACAACTGATGACCTCTGTGTGCCTGGAGCAGTGTGGGAAGCTCTGCTGCTGCTCTCTCACAGGCTCTGAGAGGAGCAGTCTGAATCTGAGAGAGCTGCCTGTCTGTTCAGTGGGAAGGCTGAGCTGACACGCGCACTCCTCTGGTGATGACTTTCTATTCTCTCTTCAGAGATGACGAAGAGATTACTTGAACTTTGTGATTTTTAAAAGAGGATCATCACAATCTAGGCCCATTGCCAGGGCTGGACAGGAAGGTCTGTGAAGCAGTTCAGGCCTAAGAGTTCTGATTTTCTAGAGAATGATTGGCGTGTTCTCTCCTTGTTCTAAACCTTCAGCATGCTTGAGTATTAAGTAATAGCCAAGGGTGTGGTTGTTTTTGAAACATCAAGGTTGTTCTGTGCCCAACATTGCCAGGAAATCTGCTGGGAAGGAGACCCTGGCCCTTCGTTTGCCCTGCCTTCTGCAGTTGGTGAGGAAGAGGTTGTGAAATGCTAGACTTTGGTGCATCTGTTGAGGAACCCATACCCTCCCCACCATAGCGAAAATAAAAGCTGATGTCAGTCAATGTTTGAAATTCTTGCTACAGAGAGGTACTGTGCTCCCATGTTACCTGCTTTCCAGGTAAGAGGATGCGGGGCTGGCTCCGTGCAGGTGAGAGTTCTGTTTTTCGAATGTCCAAATACTTTTTAGAAAACTATATCCACTTCTGTCTTAACTCCAATAAAAACTGAGGCTGTTTTCTGTATGAATTAGAATCTGTTCACTCACCACATTCGTCCATACCTCTCCCAAGAAGTTCTTGTTTCTCTGACAGCTCTAGCTAGTATATCCTGATGTTTCTCAGTGCACCTTAAAGCTGTGGTTTGCCCTGTGGTTTCCAGTGGCATGGCCAGTGGCCAGGAAAGAATCACTCATAAAGTTAAGGAGCATCTAACTTATTTCCAGGGTACCTAAATCCAGCTCTCCACCAAATGAAAAGCTCTTAGTAAGCATAAACAGCACGCTCTAGGAGTCTGCTGGGGTAGGAAGAAGGTGGTATGATTGCTAGGTCTGCAGGGCTTCTCATCTAACAGACAAGAAAGAAAACGTGAAATTATGAGTGGGGAGAAGACTACAAAGGGAATAGTCAGCAAAGCTTGGGTGGGGCAGAAGATACAAGAAAGCGTACAGGGTGTGTGTGTGGGGGGTGAGTAATGGAAAGAACAGACCTGGGGTGCACTGGGAATATTCCTAACAATGACATGGGGAACCTCTCCAGATAGGAAGCTAAACTTGATTGTGATACAGAACCTGGCAAGCCCCCAGGATGCTCGCCAGTTCCAGGGATGGGAATCGTCGGAGCTCACTGAGTGTTGTCGGCACTGTTGTTTACATTTCGGAATCCAGCCAGTCCTCATCCTGTAGTCCCACATAGGATCTTTGTTGTTCATATGAAGAAGCAGGCATAGAGAGGGTGCACAATTTCCCTATGGTCGCGCACCTTGTAAGTGGCTGCACCTGAAATAACGTACCCGCCCTAGCAACCTTTCACTGTGGGCTTTGGAATGAAACAAGATTAACCGGTCCAATATGAAACAAAATGCATCTATTAGTTTTAAGATCAGGGCAGTATGTTATTGTTTGAAAGTTAAATTGTTCATAGCCCAGGATTTAGGAGATGAGGGATTTCATATTGCATATCAAAATTAAAAGCATTTGCTCAGACGCCAAAAGCAATTTCCTCTTTTTTTTTCCTTCAGTGTTTTTATACAGGGTGTCCCTGATTATCCTGGAACTGACTCTGGCTGGCAGAGATGCACCTGCCTCTGCCTCCACCTCAGGGAGTGCAGGGATTAAAGACCTCCTTTACCCTGTGACCAATCCTTTTTGGTCTCAGTAACTTGATGAAAAGTCAGCGAATTTGTAGCCAAAGGTTGCTTGTTTAGCCAATTGGTTAACTATTGTTCCTCACCCAAGCTAAGGTTGTTTCTGTTGGATTTTAAGGAAGTAGAATCTGGTGGGGGGAGGGGCCGACCACTTCTGTACAAACAGAGGAATCGAGTTTCACATGCCTCTGATACCAATGATAAATCACTTAATCTTTTGGCACCCTCAGTAGCCTTAACTCCAAAACAAAGGCGGCATTCATTGTAGATGTAAAAGACCTGCCTGCTCTGGGCATGCTCAGCCCACAGAACACTGAGTATGGAGCTGGCACAGAGCGGGCAGAGCCAAGCAGGCAGCCTAGGAGGATCATTATAGCCCCAGAATAGCCTCCAGCCTTGTCCAGTGGGTCGGCCACCTAGTATCTTTCCTTTGTCAGAGGTTCCAACCCAGTTCTTCAGGAACTCTAATTCAGAGCCACCTGCTACTCCTCCAATGCTTGTTGCTCTTAGTTTGAACATCAAAGCCTCCAATAAGCAGCCTTCAGTGTATCCGGGAAGGCTTTCCTGGGGAACCAGCAGGAGCCATAACCCGACTGGCGCTAACTGGAGGAAGATGGACAGAATTCTAGATGGAAGAGAACATATTTGCAGAGGGACTGTGGTAGGAGCAGGCAGGGTGAAGGCAAGTCTGAAAAAAGGCCTGAATGGGTGGAGGAAGGAAGAGGACAAGATCAAAATGAGGCTGAAGAGCCTATGGGGGTGGGGGCGGGGCAAACCCTGTAGATCTTGTAGGTCCTTTGGAAGTTCCCAGAACAAAGGAACCTTTGAAGGGGTTTTAGACTTCTGGGAGGAAGAGGTAGCGGACAAGTGGGAAAGAGGTCAGAGTTGCACTTGACAAACACTGTTCTAGGCTCACTGGTAAAGGGGGAGGTGGATGGAAAGGTGAGGGGCCTGCAGAGATTTTTCAGGGGCTTAAAGCTCAGTAATGGATAAGGTGGGGGAGCATCCAGTCCTGGGAGCTGATGTGCAGTTCCTGGGTGGCTGACAGTAGCATTCAGGAAGGTGAGGAACACTGTAATCTTTTCTTCCCGTAATTCCACTACCATGGCGTACCCACCAGAGAGGATTGCTCAGACGGGAGTTTAAGCTCATAGGAAGTCTGTGTTAGTCTGCTGTTAACTGAGTGTTTGGGATTCTATGTAGTGTAGCTCCAAGCCTCTCTCAGGGTGAGCTTTTTAGCACAATATCCATGTCTTGGGTTAACATACTTCAGTTAACAAGAACTGTCAGCCAGAAGTGGAACTGTAAAAGCCAAAAGCCAGGTTAGCACATTTAGAGACTTTCCCAGGACTATGGACTTGGACGGATTAGGTCTTTGTTTTCATTTTGGCTGGTTGTATTGTCTGCATGCTGTTTTACAGCCCGAGTGGCATTTCTGTAGTGGAGTCAGTTGTGCTAAGGTCTGGGGGTCTACTACGGTCTGGAGCCATGTTCACACCATTTTTTTTTTTTTTTTTGGTTTTTCGAGACAGGGTTTCTCTGTGGTTTTGGAGCCTGTCCTGGAACTAGCTCTTGTAGACCAGGCTGGTCTCGAACTCACAGAGATCCACCTGCCTCTGCCTCCCGAGTGCTGGGATTATATCATCCTAAAGTGGTCCTGGGAAAACAAGTTCATATAAAAACCAAATAGCTTTAGCGGGTCAGTGGTGGTACACACCTTTGACCCTAGCACTTGGGAGGCAGCCTGATCTCTATGGGTTCGAGGCCAGTCTGGTCTACGAAGTGAATTCCAGAACCCACATGGTGGCTTACAAACACCTGTAACTCCAGTTCCAGGTGATCTAACTCCTTCTTCTGACCTCATCAGGCAGCAGCCATGCGTGTGGTGAACATACAAGAACAGGCAAAACACCCACGCACATAAAATAATTTTTCTTGAAGTAGCTTTCAACAGTGGGCAGAGCTTTGGTTATCAAAAGGAGGGAGGGGGACTAACGACCTTTAGTTGGCAGCGGATGATGTCAAGGTGTGGGGGCCAGCCATGATAATCTAAGTCTGGGCAGGTCACCCAAAGGAAGTCCTTTACTTCCAACCAGTATCACCTGGGACTCTCTGGCCATCGATGAATTTAAATGGAGTCTGGAGTCTGAGACAACGCCTGGCTGCAGGAGGAACCACAAGATTGCTGGACGTCCACCCAAGAACACCACTCAAAGCAAATGCCTGGCATTCCAACCCCCCTAGATAAGATCACCTGCGCACCTCACCAGGATGCCCCTAGACAAATGTCGGTCAGTCAGGGGTCCTGAACCTCAGAGATCCCTCACCCCCACCTTTACTACTATAAAAACCCAATTCTAACTGAGCTTTGGGCTCTCCGGTTATTCCAATATGTTGGACATGTAGAGAGACCGAGTTTGCAAATTTGATTAAAATAAAGGCTCTTTGCTTTTACATATGGGACTTGGTGTCCTTTGATGGCTTGTGTGGGGGACCCTGCGGATTTGGGCATAATAAAGGATGTTAAAAAGCTACACCTTAAGCCGGGCGGTGGTGGTGCACACCTTTAATCCCAGCACTCGGGAGGCAGAGGCAGGTGGATCTCTGTGAGTTTGAGGCCAGCCTGGTCTACAGAGCTAGTTCCAGGACAGGCTCCAAAGTTACAGAGAAACCCTGTCTCGAAAAACCAAAATAAATAAATAAATAAATAAATAAATAAATAAATAAAGCTACACCTCAGCCCTCCTTTTTTTAAAAAAAAGAGAGGTAGGTAGATGGTTTCCAAAAAGCTTTTCACAAGAATGTGAACAAAAATGTCCATTTTAAAATGTGTGTGTATGTGCACATGTGCACACGCATACAGACATATGAATACACAATGCTCTGGTGTATATACACAAGCTCAAACAACAATCTGCAGTGTGTGCATGTGCATATGCAATGCTCTGGTGTGCGTGCATACACACATGTACTCCTAATGATCTGGTATGTACATAGAGACACATGCATATACAATGTTCTGGGATGTGTGTGTATACACAAAGGTATAGTATACACAATGCTCTGGGATGTGTGTACACATGTATATTCTTGGAAGTGTATACACATACACAATGCTCTTAGAGGTGTATACATATACGGACGCCCAGTGTTCTGGGATGTATACACAGGTAAACAACGCTCTGGTATGTGTGTATACTGCACAGGCGATGCTCTTGGAGGTGTATACTCATGTGTACACAATGCTTGGGGCGCTGTGTACACATGCAGTCACTGCTCTACATTTCTTCTTGCCTGCTTGGAGCTTCCAATAAGGGCAACATTTTGCTATACACGTAGCACAAGTCTCTTAGGGCAAGGCACCTTGCTTCCTCAGAAACCTCCCCATTAAAACCCAAATTCCAGGAAAACAGCTTTTGCCCGCTGGGATCCACACGTCCCACTCCGCACCTAGCGCTCGGCGCCGGGGTGTTTTCAAACTTCTTCAGCATGCTCACCGGGGGGGGGGGGTGTTCAAGCTCACTGAGAGTAGACTTCGTTGAGAGATTTCCCGCCAGCTTTCCGCGGCCAGCCTTTCACCAGCCTCCTGTGCGGTCTGCGCAGGCGTGTGCCAGACCACGCCCTCGCATGACGTCACGAGACGGTTACTGAGCGCTTGGCGCTCGCGATTTAAAACTTACCCGGGAGCCGTGGCGAGCCAAGATGAGAATTCCACGCTCAGGTGAGCTCTAGTGGGTCGAGGCGCGGCGGGCAGGGTCAGGACTGAGGGCGATCGTGCGGGCAAGTCCGGAAGGGACGAATGGACTCGGCTGGGTTCCGCAGGGGGCCAGGGGCCGAAGGCAGAGGCGGGGGAGGGGAGAGGAGGGTAGAGAGGGGAGCGGAGCGTTGGGCCAATCAGGGCGCAGCTGCAAGCGGCTGCCGAGCTCCTGCTCCCCGCGCTCCGGTTCTAACGGAGGATAAGGGTTTTTTTTTTTCTTTTTCCTGAACTGGGCGTTATTTGGGGGAGCTGTGAATGCGAGGTGGTGACAGCTCTGTGTTGAGCGTACGCGCCTTTATTTTGAAACTGATACAAAAGTCTGGAGCGCTCCCTTTGGGACAGACCCCCGGTCAGATGCAGAGATATACAACAGAAGAAACATGGGCACTGGAGATGGACATTGGAGGATCAGAAGTTAAAGGTTGTCGTCAGATAAAGCGAGTTCGAGGCCAGCCTGGGTTTCATGAGACTCACTCTGAAAGGGAGCGGGGCGTGGGGACAAAACAGATAAATAGCCCATTTCTCTTGGAGCTTGTGTTCAAGGGGAGACAGTACAGGAAGTATTTGACAGATAAGGCCTAGAGCTGTGACTCCTCTCCTTTATGGACTCGAGATTTTTCAGCAGACCTTGGGAAGACCGTTCGAGGCAGAGCAGCGTGTACAAAAGTGAAGATTCAGGAAAGAGCCTGGACAGGGCTAGGAACTAACTAGAACATGGTAACTACGCTTAGTGAGTTTAGACAGTAGGCAGGCCCTGGCAGACCTTAGTAAGAGGTTTGGAATAATAGTTACATTACAGACATGTTGCCTGTGACTTCCTGGACAGATGTTCAGGTGAAGGGATCAGTATCTACTGGGTGAGTTTGACGGAGCTCCATAGGCTGAGAGGTAGTTAGCCATCATATAGATCATAAAGCCATGGGTATAGACCTTGTAGGGAGTGCATCCAGGACCAGAGCAGTTCAAGAAGAAAAGGGGCATTCGTTCTTTTGGGTGAGTCTCAAGGGAAACAGCCTGGAAGCGCTCACACTGACCACATGCAAGCTGTCCTTAATCCTGCAAGGCTGTGTTCATGAAATGGTAGGGATGAGAAGCAGAGCAAAGAGGCTGATTGAATGGGAGGAAGAAGATAGGTAGACGGAAATGCTTTTGATTCAGTAACCATCTGAGAGAGGAATCAGGGAGGATTTAAAGAGGTCTCCCAGGTGCTTCCAGTTTCTCAAGTCCTTTCCTTACCCACATTCACAAAACTCTTGAAAATGTCTAGCTCCTCTTTTGGCTTTTTTTTTCTTTATCCCTGCTCCCCATGCACGGCCATTTGTTGTTTCTTGTGTAGGTCTTGTGCCTGTGCAAGCATTCTACCCACTGCTCTTTGTTTCCAGCCTCCTTTTTATTTTAGTGTGTTCCTATAAAATGTTATTTTGTGTATTGTCGTTACATTGTATCACCTGTTCTGGCGCAGCAAGTTCTGCCCAGCTGCTCCCTCCATCCTTCCCTCCTCCCCTCTTCCTCTTTCCCTCTCCCTTCTCTGCACATGCCAGCCTACCAGCCAAGGATGAGTGCTACACAAGTGCTCACCCAGGGAGCCGTACGGAAGCCAGGTGTTTGTCCTTCCATTTAGGGCGATGGGGAAGCAGATACCACTAGAGCATTTGCTTGCCTACAGTTTTGTTAACTAGTAAGTGATGAAGCCAGGTTTGAGGCAATGCTTTCTGTTTCTTAAATCAGGGCTGGGATGAGGGTGAGTTAGGGTTCTTTTATCTCCTTCCAGGAATTTTGTGTCTTTCTCTGAACAGTAGGGCGCTGTCACTGCCATAGTCATACTGTGAATGTGTCATTAGCAATACGGCTACCTTTCTGTGAGCCATGTGTTGACTATCACCCCATGTGTCTGGCTCATTTTCTCTTACTCCCAGACTTCAGGCTTTTGTTCTGCCGACCTATATTCTACCCCCTTTCGTCACTTATTACCATCTTGTGTCCTTGTTCCTTTTTATATTTAAGTTATGTTCTTGGTTTCTTAGTGTCCACTTACTTCTTTACAGGCTCTTGACAAACCCCACAACCCTGGTTAATTTAAACATAGCCTGTTCTGCATAGTTGACAGTGGCCAGAGAAAAATACGCAGAGATACCAAATGGTTGGTTTCGGGGGCGCTTCGGGGGCTGTTCATCATACCACACCTCCTGTTTTAGTCTTTCTAGATAGCCGTTTCTTCCTTCCCTTAGCTGTCCAGTACCGTCTCCTTCCCTGGCCCCCTAGTTCACTTGTATTCTTTGCTTAAGGACAATAAAAGTAACAGAACAAGTGACTTAGTTGGTAGAATCCTTGTCTGTTTTTTTCCTCACAACTTGTGCTTCCCCAGCCCTTTTGCTGGTTGCTTGTTCCTGTTCTGTAGTTTTTGAAGTATTCGGGACCTGTCTCAGAGTCAGCTCTTCTCCATTCTCTTAGTTAGTGGGCTCATCGTGTGTGTTAGATGAGTCCTCCGCTGTCACTCCCAAACTTACCTAGCCTGAAATTGCCCCCTGGATTCCACAGTTAGGTTTCCAGCTGCACAGTGCAGTTGGGTGACAGGAAGTGTGAGACGGGTAAAGCTGTGGCCCTGCCTCCTGCCTCACAGTGTGCTCCTCCTGTAGCTTCTTCAGATCTGGCAACTCCGTCAGCTGTTGGTGATAACCGTGGAGCTCGCCTTGACTCTTCACAGTCCTCCTTTCAGCAATCAGGCAATCATGCTGACTTTCTGCCTATCTCTGGAGACTTGTCCAGTATCTGGACACCTCTTCCTTCCAGCATTGCCCGTCTCATCATCTCCTACCTTGCTATTGACTGTCCTCTTCTAATTGCTTTTCCTGCTTGGCTCTTGTCTCCTCTTCAGTGTGTTCTCACTCTGACAACCAGAGGGTCCTCTGTCCTCCTGAAGCCCAAGCTAGCTCATTTTGTTCCTCCCCTCCTCATTCTTGAGTCAGATCCCTTCTCACTGCGTTTAAGAGGCAGAGTCAGAGCTGGGGGTGCAGATCAATTGGTAGAATGCTTGCCTAGCATCAAGGTTTTGATCAACCCCTCGCCCTGGGTTTGATCCCTAGCGCCACGTAAACCAGGCACATAGCAGATACCTATAACGCCAGGATGCAGGAGGGGGAAGCAGTAAGACTAGAAGGTCAAGGTCATCCTTTCAGCTATTGTGCTTTGGAGGCCAGCCTGGGCTACAGAAGAGGGGAGGGCTGCAAAGTCTTTACAGTGGTTGTGAGTCAGGCTCACATGCTCCTACTAGTTGGTCTGGTGCTCTTTTCTGCTTGGCTCTGGAGAGGCTTGCTGCTTGGACTACTGCATTCGGTCACACGTGTGTGCCAGGATGTTCCCACCTTTGGCTTGTGCCCCTGCTCCCACGGGGTTTTCCCAGACTGTCTCTAGCTTTGATTCAGGTGTACCCTTTTTGGTGAAACCTCCTCTGTTAAGAGCACTGGCTGTTCTTTCAGAGGACCTGGTTTAATTCCCAGACCCACATTTGCAGTTCACAACTCTCTGTACCTTCAGTTCCAGGGGCTCCAACCCCCTCACACAAACACCAGTGCACACAAAATAAAAATGAATTATAAGAATTTCCTGTGTATCACACCAGAGACGAGGAAACGTCTCATTTCTGGAGAGGCTGCATTTGTCTGCTTGGCTAACGTCGTCACCGTCAAAGGCTTTTATAGTTTGCATGTGCTCTGTGGCCAATTTGTAGGAATGCTGTGTGCGTGTGTGTGTTTTACATATTTCAAATGTTTTTCTCCATCCTCCTGCCAAGACATGGAGGAGTCGAGAGTCGAACCCGGCCTGTATGACTATAGACCAACCTCATCATTTCTCAACACTGGGATCTCCCTGGCCCAATATCGTGGGCGACAGATGTCGTCCTGCTACTTTAGCTTAGCAAAGGCAGCAACTTTGTCTCATCCATGTCTCTGTCCTCAAGCATGCTAGGCAGATGCTCCCCCGCTCTAGTCCATCTCCAGCTCTGCCTCCTCATCCTATCCGGTGTTGTGCTTGAATGTATAGCAGCTGCGAATATTTGTCCTGTACCTTTCTCCTTTCTCCCCACTTGCACCCTGCAAGAAACCCAAACTGTGGTGTCCAGCATCATGTATGATAGGACCTAGAGAATGTGCAGTGAGCCCATGCAGGCCCAAGTTCCCTTTTGGTAAAGGAAATAATTCTGTTGAAGGTTTCTTGAGCAAGTATTTTGTTGTCACTGCCAGGAACAATGAATAGCTCTTCTCCGAAGATCCATGGACAGCAGTTCGATGTTTCATCCCCTTTGGAGCGGGTGCTGTCAGTGCCCCGGCAGGGGAAGGCCGCTCTCAGTACTTCTAACACCCCAGTCCTTGAAGACTTTCCTCAGAATGATGATGAAAAGGAGCGGATGCAGCGGAGACGCTCCAGGGTCTTTGACCTGCAGTTCAGTACAGACTCCAGTCATTTGCTGGCCTCCCCTAATAGGTGAGTGCGCTTTTGCCTCTGCTTCCACCTTGGTTGGAGGCGCATGGGCTGTATGAGTCTTGGTGCCTCCACAGTACTTCATTGATTCTGGGCATAGGGGTTTCTTTGTTTTCTTTTAATGTTTATTCTGTGCGTGTGTGCGTTTGTGCGTGTGTGAGAGAGAGAGCACGCATGTGGAAGGCAGGACAACTTGCAGGAGTTAGTTTTATCCTACCTTGTGTTCCAAGGGTCAATCTCAGATAATCAGGTTTGTTAACAAGTGCCTTTACCCACTGAGCCGTCTTGCTGGTCTCCTGGGTGTGTGTTTAAAGTAACTGTAATGTGGATCCTTGCTAGAATATTCTTGTTTTTTATTTAGGAATATTGATGTTTCAACTACCACATCTAAGTTTACAAACACACAGATTACAGAACATTACTCTACCTGTATCAAGCTTTCTACTGAAAATGTGAGTATTTGTTGGTTTGTATTTATTTAGTCAGGATCTTACTTTGTAGCTCAGGCTGGCCTCGAACCTGCGATCCTCTGCCTCACTCATTTTAGTTGTGTGTCAACATGCCCAACTATGATTTTGTATCTGGGAGGCAGGGCTTTCTTGATTTGGGTAGGAAATGTGATGGTTGGTTTGTTCTCTAGTGCGGCTTCCTGTCCTGGTTTTTCGCAGTGTGGCTTTACAGTTTCTGGTGGAGCCCTGCTGCTGCTGCTCATGGACAGTCTACTAGTGGCAGTGCATGGCTCACAGGCAGATGGTGGCAGTTTGGAAGCTGATGATGCATCTGGAGCCACCCTGCATTCGAGCCTTCTCTCCCACTTATAAACTGGGTGATGGTGTCACTGACTTCCCTGCTCCAGGTCCCCCCTCTGCAGGGAGAGTGAGGGGAGTGCCTGTCTCACAGGCGGCTGCAGGGTCCTTAGAGCAAGGCCTGTGCACAGTGAGTGCTCATGGAGTCTTGGATCTGTTCAGCCTTTGAGGAGGGAGGGTGCATGTAGATTTGGCTTTGTTGCAAGTGCTTATGGGAACTAAGATCAATGGGGGTATTTCTAAGTAAACTTTAGTGTCTTTATTTACCGGAGCTTATGAGCTGAGCCTGTGACTAATAAACCTTTGTGTAATTTTTTTCCCTCTAGAAAATCACTACTAAGAATGCTTTTGGCTTACATTTGATTGATTTCATGTCAGAGATTCTTAAACAGAAGGACGCAGAACCAACCAACTTTAAAGTAAGAAGCATGGGTACTTTCCTTCAGCTGGCACAATGATTATTTAGAGTGCTTGAATTCTTTTTTTTTTAAATATTTATTTGTTTATGTATTTATTTATTATGCATACAATATTCTGTCTGCGTGCATGCCTGAAGAGGGCACCAGACCTCTTTACAGATGGTTGTGAGCCACCATGTGGTGGCTGGGAATTGAACTCAGGACCTTTGGAAGACGAGGCAATGCTCTTAACCACTGAGCCATCTCTCCAGCCCCAGAGTGCTTGAATTCTGCAGGCGCACACGAGCACAAGAGCCTTCCTGATGAGACAGTACTGTGGCTCCTTTACCCCCTTTCCTCAGAAAACAGTAGATGTCGTTATTTCCCATTAGTCTGTGAGCACTTCTCTCTTCCTTTTCTTCAATAAATATTTTATGAATCTATCTAGATTTTACCTGTCCATAGTGCTGTCCTGTGCATCTTTATGAATCTAGCTGTGCTTTTGGACCAGGTGGCTGCTGGTACCTTGGATGCTAGCACCAAGATCTATGCTGTACGTGTGGATGCTGTCCATGCTGATGTATACAGAGTCCTTGGAGGGCTGGGCAAAGATGCACCATCTCAAGAAGAAGTGGAGAGCCATGGTGCAGGTATGCAGGGTGGGATCTGGATTTAAGGGGCTACTTCTAGTTTATACTGGACAATATTTGAGTAACATTCCAGAATGAAAACACAACAAGTAAGTCACACGTTTTTTTCAAAGCATGGATATTTCCAGAATGTGGTTTTCCGTGAGAAAATGCAGGCAGGAAATGTGGCTTACTTGATTCTGTAGCTAACTCATGGTGAATTATTTTATATGTCCGTTTGTTTCGTGGGATGGGTGGGTTACTGGGAACTTAACCAAGCCTCATTCAACCTAGGCATCTGTCATACCTGCTCTTATGCTAGGGTTTCTCAGGGTGGTTTTACTGTTTCTTAAAGGCCTTTGAGTCTCCTTACAGGAGTTTGCTTTTAGCAACACTGGGTCCTTTTCTTCAAAAAGGACCATGTAAAAGCTTTTAGAAATTATTTAGCAAGACTGAGTAAACACTAACTAGCTTCTGCTTGGTGTCTTCAGAAATAGTTTTTTTTTGTTTTGTTTTTGGAGACAGGGTTTCTCTGTGTAGCTTTGGAGCCTGTCATGGGACTTGCTCTGCAGACCAGGCTGGTCTCAAACTCACAAAGGTCCGTCTTCCTCTGTCTCCTGAGTGCTGGGATTAAAGACATGCGCCACCGCCACCACCTGACTAGAAATTTATTTTTATTCACCGTGAAATGTGTTATCTAGTAATCCAGTTACTCTGTAAGCAGCAGATTAGATAGATGAGTTGTTGCCTGGACGGGATTTCCCTTTTAAATTATGACTACTTTAGAGGGTTTTCAAGAACTAATCTTCTTCCTTTAGATGGAAGTGCTGTTGCACCAGAAACAACCAAAAAGACTGCGAAGACCAAGAAGAAGCCATCCTGCAAAACCATTGAGCAGAATCTAAGCAACATCAACGTTTCTGAAGCAGATCGAAAGTGTGAGGTGAGGAAGTGTGCGCTTTGCATGGTCTCTGATGAATTTGGCAGAGACGTCGGTAGTGTCTGTGTTTATGGCTTGACTGAGCTTTGAAGAAAGGCTAGATTTGGATCAGTAACTGCAGACTCATGACCTGTAGGTCTGGGCTTCAGAAGGGGGATTGTGACTGGTTAGCATTTGAGAAAGGAACTAGAAGTGACAACACCAGTGCTCTATGGAGGTGGTCACATGAGTTACTAGGCTGGAGCCTCTGAGCTGGGAGAGTGTTTATGGAGCTGTGAAGCTGCCTGGGTGACAAGAGAGGAGAGGATGTGGATGTATGAAACATGCCCCTTTTTGGGACCCAGGATGTTTAGATGGGATCAAGAAGATGGCAGCATCACAACCTCCAAGGAGGGCCAGGGAACCATGTCTGTGTTATCAGTTCCGAGCCTGGTTTCTCCTAGGAAACCACATCCCAAGCCCCAGTAAGACCTGAGCGCAGTGTTCTCCTGGTAGGATCCAGTGACGTCCTCCTTTCGTGCCTCACATGCATTTGCCTCCCCGTCCCTGTGCCTGGGTTGTGTTCTGCCTTTGGGTTGGTAGCCCATGAACTGCCAGCCTCTCTCCCTTTCCTAGTCTTAGAGTCTCCTTGCAGCCTTTGCCAGACGTTGCTCAAGCCCTGCCCTTCACTTAGTCATTCAGGTTGGGTTTTCCCAAATCTTAGAAATATTTCTGTTCAGAGCAACAGTAGTGAGCCAGATGTGGTTTCGTGTACCTATAATCCCAACACTCAGGAGGCTTGGGCAGAAGACCTTTGAGTAAGATGCCAACTGGGGATAGAGTGAGACCCCACCTTAAACAGAAGTCCCCCAAACATAGGAAGGTTAGGATCTTGTGGTTAGCTCTATCCCAGTAGCTCGTCAAGGCAACAGGATTTGTTATGTCATTTTACTGTGTTTGGGCTTCTGTATCCATTTAGAAACTGCCTGTGAAGGGAGCTAGCAGATGGGGATCTGTCGTCCATGTATGTTGTAGATTAAGAGACTGGAAGTACATGTCTCACCACTCAGCCTCCTGACCAGGTGCTTCAGCCAGGACCATACCTGATGACTCAGAAAGTCCTCCCCATTTGAGCACGCACAGGCGTTCAGTCTTGTAAACAGACCTGTGGATGAGCTGTGTCTCCTCCTGCGGCCTGCCATCATTCTTCCGTTCCCTGCTCCTGCATGCAGGTGGATCCTATGTTTCAGAAGACTGCAGCCTCGTTTGATGAGTGCAGCACAGCTGGGGTGTTTCTCTCCACCCTTCACTGCCAGGACTACAGAAGCGAGCTGCTTTTTCCTTCAGATATGCAGACTCTCTCCTCAGGAGAAGCTCTCGAGTTGCCAGATTTAGGTTGGGTAGACATGACAGATTTAAAAGGTGAGTAGAATCGCCCTTTATCAGTGCATCGCAGTCACCAGAGAAGCTTCTCATAGTCGTGGGGATAGCCTGTCATGTTCTCGTTCCTTTTGGTCACTCAGGTAGTTCTTCTGGAAAGCCAAATTGGGTGGTCTTTGGCAATGCCTACCAATCCCCTCATTTCCCCCTCTTTGCAGTACGGAGTCTAAACAGAGTCATCACTGTTCCTGTGTGCACTGTTCCTCATGCACTCAGTGTTTACAGCCTACTCCGGTACTTACAGGCTTACCTGGAGGGTCAGTGTTTGAGTGGGGGCACAGGAAAGAGGTATCTGTCCAGCCAGGGATGCCTTGTTCTTGTTTGTTCCCAATTCCCAGGGTCCTGAAAAGGGGATATTGTGAATTATTCTCAAACCCTGGGCAATCAATCTATTAAGAATTGACCTATCCTGTTAGTAGTTTCACCGTACTAGACAGAATTTCAACATCTTCCTGCATCCCCCAGTTCTCCCTCTTTCCTGCAGATCAGGATATCTTCCAAGAGTGTTGTAGGGAACAGGGTGAATGAAGGCCATGCGCTACAGCGTCACAGCTGTGCGTGCTTGGGACCACTTCTGGGTACGGAATGGCATTGATCTCCCTCTGGGCTCCATGCACATATTGTGACACCCATTTGTGTCATTTTTTTCTTTAAGAGGGGTCCTGCTGTTTACCCCAGTTGGCCTTGTACCTCCCTACTCCTTCCTCCACTTCCTAAGGACTGGAATTATAGGCATGCACCACTACTCCCAGTTCCATTCTTTCTACCCTTACAGAGGTTTTTCTCAGCATAACTGTGCTAACAATATGCTTTCTGTGTTTATGCCTTCAGCTAGGGCTGTGACCCTCTGAGGGGTGTCATCTCCAGCTGCTTTAAAAAGTACCACTATGTGATTACTAAGGAATTCAGTATGTTTTTAAGAAAAGGCTTCTACCAAGTGGTGGTGCATACCTTTAATCCCAGCACTTGGGAGGCAGAGGCAGGTGGATCTCAGAGTTCGAGGCCAGCCTGGTCTACAGAGTGAGTTCCAGGACCTCCAAGGCTGTCTCGAAAAAAGGAAAAAAAGAAAAGAAAAGGCTTGTACATTTCCCAGCTGTAGAGCTTACTTCAAAATCAAATGTCCATTTTTCAGCCTCCAGTTTCTGCTTTGTATTTAGCTCTAGGAATGACATTTAGCTTGACTCCACTGTGGGATCACCTGTGTCTGTTTGCACCCTCAAATAGTTAGCAACAGGAGGTTGACGGCCAGCCAGCACTGGCATTCCAGCCTTTGCAGGACAGTGAGGTGACTGCAGTCACCTTTCTCCCTCTGTGTCATCCTGAAGCGGCAAACTCAGCCCACCTGTAATATTTCCATGATCTTGTTGTCCCCCTAGAGCCCCTGCAGCAGTGTGTGGAAGACCGCCAGCTCTGCCCTTCCCTGGCCGGGTTCCAGTTTACTAAATGGGACAGTGAAACCCATAATGAGGTGTGGTCAACTTTTGGATCTATAAGGGCTTGGGTGCATTTTCGAATGGCTGTTGGTTTCAGTTAGCTAGCCCAGACTAGATCTGCCCAGTGGAAGCCAAAACTGTGGCATCGGTTTTATTTATTCACGAGTACAGAAAATATTTCCTTTGGCTCTTCTGTGGGAATTCCAGCCTAGCTGGGAGGGTGGGGCTGTGACCCCAGCAGAGCCATCATACAGTTGTGGACTCTGAGGTCAGCTCCTTGTCTTCTTTGCTTCCTTAGGTCAGATTTGCTTTTGAACATGCATATCATAGTAGCCTCTTGTCTCCAGCTGCTGTCAAGCTAGAGGCATTTCCTTCTTTTGGGGGTTAAGTCCCCTGGCACACTGTTTCCTGAGAAACTGTCATGTTTAAAGTCTTCCTTTGTGTATTTTTAGCAGGGCTCCCTTTAGCCTACTTACTACAACTTCCAACATAAATGGTCTCCATGGAAAACTGTGTTCTCCAAACATGCAGTTAATGAATGTGGATTCCTGTTTTGTGTTTTGCAAAATGTGCCCAACACAATGCAGCTTCAGCCTGCACTGCACAATGTAAACTTCCTCGTGAGAGTGCTGGTTCTAGGAGGTGGGGCTGGGGGTGGGGTGCCGGGAAAGGAGAGGCTGAAAATGACCCGTCTTCTCTTCGCAGTCTGTGTCAGCCCTGGTGGACAAGTTTAAGAAGAATGATCACGTATTTGACATCGATGCTGAAATTGAAGACAGTGACAATGGGGATGTCCCTGATGGGCCCCTGGTGGAAGACTTTGATGACAACGATGAACCAGACCCTTCTGCAGCTGGGGATCATGAAGAGCTGGGAAGCTGGAAGAACCTCTGCCAGGTCCAAAGCAGCCAGTAAGGCCTCCGGGTCCCAGAAGGTTTCCAAACAGGCCTGCGGCTCTGGTTAACTGGGCTGGTGTGCCATGTCACGTATGTGGGCTGAGCCATGTGGCTGAGGGTCACACCTGGGTTTGCGTGTTGGTGACCCACTGATTATAGAACTGATACTGCTCGGGCAGAGCTCGTCCCCCTCCTTGCCTAAAACTGAAGTATTCTGCGGCTGCCTGAGCCTCTGAGCTGGCTGGCAGGAAACCGTCAGCTCAGTGGCATTAGGACACCTAGACTGAAGGAGTAGCCTGTGATGATGGTGGAGGATAGAATGGAAATGGCCCTCTAAGAGGGTGAGGACCAGAAGGAGCAGCCTTGAAGTACTGGTATAATACAGACTTGGCAAGGGGTACCTGTCACTCAGATGTGCTGAAGGATTTGAGGTGTAGCTAGAGTTCTGGACGCCTACAGGGCCCCTGCATAGCATCAGGCCATACTGTCGGGAAAAGACACAGGCCCTTCACATCTTTGCCTTTATGTGCCTCACTGCCGAAAGCTGACCGCAGAGTGCAGGTCGGGACAAAGTGCAGAGGCTCTGAAGCCATCTTCACTGTAGTTCTTGTGGAACTACGCATGTTAGTCTGTGACACAGCCTAGATCCTTGTCCTTGACAGTATAAGATCCAACAGACTTGAATTGTGAGGGTTTTGTATTTTAATTTTAAAAATTAATTTTGAGCCGGGCGGTGGTGGCGCACGCCTTTAATCCCAGCACTTGGGAGGCAGAGGCAGGCGGATCTCTGTGAGTTCGAGACCAGCCTGAACTACAAGAGCTAGTTCCAGGACAGGCTCCAAAACCACAGAGAAACCCTGTCCCGAAAAACCAAAAAAGAAAAAAATTAATTTTGAAATATGTAGCCTCTTGGGCTTTTGGCTTGCTGGTTTTGGTTTGTCCATTTTTTTTTAAAGATTTATTTATTTATTATGTATACAACATTCTGCTTCCATGTATACCCACACACCAGAAGGGCACCAGACCTTATTACAGATGGTTGTGAGCCATCTTGTGGTTACTGGGAATTGAACTCAGGACCTCTGGAAGAGCAGTCAGTGCTCTTAACCACTGAGCCATCTCTCCAGCCCCCATTTTTCTTTTTGAGGTTCTGTAGAGAAAGCCTGTCCTCTATTATTATTATTATTATCATCATCATTATCATTATTATTATTTTCAAGACGCGGTTTCCTGGAACTCACTCTGTAGACCAGGCTGGCCTCAAATTCAGAGATCTGCCTGCCTCTGCTTCCCAGTACTGGGATTAAAGGCGTGCGTACCATGCCCTGTACTAATCCCCCTTTTAAAGCTTTTTTTTTTTCTTTTTCTTACTCTGTAGAGGACTCATGCTCAGCTCAATGCCAGTGCAGAGCTACTCTCACATAAGACTGCGCTCTCCTCAGGCACCACCCTTACCCTCACAGTGCGGCAGAGTTGAACTAATGTTTCCCACTGCCTCCCTCATGCACCAAAGCTGTCAGACTGCCAGGCCTCTTCTGCGTATCGTATGCAGCAGATGAAGCTGGGTGACCTAACAGATTACTAAAGGGGTCCCCCAAGTGTTTGGGGAGCTAAATGCATAAACTGGAACATCTTCACTCTTAGGAGGAACTAAGGTAGCATCTGTGGATCCTAATCAGTGAGAGAATGGGAATTAGGACTGTCATGTTGTGTGGCAAAATTCACATCTGTGGCGGGGCAGTGGTGGCGCACGCCTTTAATCCCAGCACTCGGGAGGCAGAGGCAGGCGGATCTCTGTGAGTTCGAGACCAGCCTGGTCTACAAGAGCTAGTTCTAGGACAGGAACCAAAAGCTATGGAGAAACCCTGTCTCAAAAAAAAAATAAAAATAAAAAATAAAATAAAATAAAAAATCACATCTGTGAAAAGACCCAAGTCTGGATTTAGAGATTTGTATCCGGTTCCCAGTTCTGGCATCCTTTGCTTGTTCTTTGAGATAAAAACAAAGAAATCCTTGATTTTTTTTTTTTGGCTTTTTGGGACAGGGTTTCTCTGTAGCTTTGGAGACTGTCCTGGAACTAGCTCTTGTAGACCAGGCTGGCCTTGAATTTACAGAGATCCACCTGCCTCTGCCTACTGAGTGCTGGGATTAAAGGTGTGCACCACCACCGCCCGGCACTCTGCCTATTTTCTTGTCTCTCAGATGGGTAGATTAATATTTGTAAAGCGCTTTGGAATAGCCAACATATTTGAATAGTTTATAGACCCTTTGTGAGAAAGTTAGGTAAAAAACATTCAACAAGTAAAAACTTGGTGGTTTCTTAATGAAGGGTTTGCTTGAACATAGAAATGCTGTTTCTGGGACGAGAGTGTCTGCATGGTGGCTCACAGCCTTTAACTCCAGTTTCAGGGAATCCATGATCTTCTGGCTTCTGGAGACACCAGCGTGCACATGGGGCACACATTCATGCAGGAAAAATACCCATACATATAAAATAGAAAAACACTGAAAAAGTAGGAAGTGATCCTTTGTGGCAGAGGAGGTGGGGCAGCACCTCTAGTAATACCAGCAGCTTCTTTACGTGTAAATGAGTGGTTTATGTTCTGTGCAGTATACATGAACAAATGATTTTGTTGCGTTACAGGGAACAAATGGTTTCCCTCGGGGATAGAGATGTCCAAACCATGTGCACCTTTTTATCCATGGACCCTGGAGAATACTCCTATTTCAGCCCCCGGACCATGAAGATGTGGGCTGGCCCCGATCACTGGCGCTTTCGGCCTTCTCGACCCAAGCGTAAGTACTTGGGACTTTAGGACAGTGCTGTGCAGCACACACTGCCTGTTGGTGTGCAGTCAGCAGGGAGAGGAGATGCTGCTGATCTCCCGAGGAGGAGCTGAAGCAGGGAGCTGAGGCAGCCTCCTGGCTGCACAAACAGCGGTCAGCCACTGGAGGATCAGTTAGTGTCATGACAAGAGTAGAAGAGTGGAGAACAGGCCTCGTGACCTTGTTCTGCTTCCTAGTACCAGTGCGACTTAAGCTGTGGCGGTGATACAGGAAGCCCCCCCAGCCTGCCAGAATCTTTAAAGAAAAGTGGAGCACCGGGTGCTGGTGGCGCACGCCTTTAATCCCAGCACTGGGAGGCAGAGGCAGGCGGATCTCTGTGAGTTTGAGGCCAGCCTGGTCTACAGAGCTAGTTCCAGGACAGGCTCCAAAAGCTACAGAGAAACCATGTCTTGCAAAACAAAAGAAGAAAAAGTGGAGCTTATACACTGATGCCTGTTGCTACTACAACATAAATATTAACGAGGTTTGTGGTTTTGCCGTGTTCCAGCACTGTGGTGATGCTTCCCCACACATGCTGCCTTCTGCTCAATGAGGCCTCTAGTAGATGTGAGATGAGAATAATGTTGGCATAGAGTGAACGGTGCTGCAATTTTTCTTATCTCTGCAGAAGATGCCACCTCCTGTGCGGAGAACAAAAAGAAGAGCGCAAAGAAGGACTTTGAAATTAATTTTGATGATAATATTGATTTTGATGCATATTTTCAGAAAACAAAGGTTTGTGCCAGACATTAGTGCCTTCTGAGTTTCTCTTCACTTCTCTTGCCCTTTCAGACAGGGTCTTCAAAACTCACTACAGCCTGGTGTGACATTGCACGCCTTTAATCTCTGCTCTCAGGAGGCAGAGGATCTATGAGTTCCAGGCTAGCTGGGGCTACATAGAAAGACCCCATAGCAAAAGAAATAAGCAGAAAGTTATTGTGTATTTAACCTTTTTTCTAGAGATAGATAGGCTGCCTAGGCTGCCCTCAGACCTAGCTGAGGCTGGCCATAAACCTCTGGTCCTCCTGCCTTTACTCCCCACATGTGCCCCGGGCTTAGCTATAACTTTAACTGATAAACAAGTACTCTCATTGTTCCTCATCCCTAAGGGACCACTGAGAAATAGTCCTAAAGCCAGTGCCAGGGACAGGCAAGCTTAGAAAGTTAGATAGAGTGGCACGTGTTGCCCAGTCTCATGCCCTCTACAGGCCCGGCTGCTCTTGAACTCATGACAGGATATCTGCCTCCGCTCTGTGAGTTCTGCCATTACAGCATCTCCTCTCACGCCCTTCACAGTCACTTCACTATAGTGATAGAGAACTTCACGCAGTAGAGGAATGCCCAAACCCTTCCTAATTCCTTTAAAATGATAGATATCGCTGTTATTAAGAATCTTTTTTTTTTTTTTTAAACGAATAGGCTGCTACCACTCTGACCAAGTTGACTTTGGAGAACCAGACTTGGAAAGCCACCACTCTCCCCACAGATTTCCACTATGAGACGGATGCGCTCGTCCAGCTTCATCTCAAGCCTGGCATAAAGGCAAGACGGCACTTCCCTTCCTTTAAGTTGCTGTCCCTTTATTATTATTATTATTATTTTATTTTTTTGTTTTTATTTTTTTCCCATTATATTTATTGAGCTCTACATTTTTCTCTGTTCCCCTCCCTGCCTCTCCCCTCCCTTCTTCAACCCTCCCCCAAGGTCCACATGCTCCCAATTTACTCAGGAGATCTTATCTTTTTCTACTTTCTACTTCCCATGTAGATTAGATCTATGTAAGTCTCTCTTAGTGTCCACATTGTTGTCTAAATTCTCTGGGATTGTGGTTTGTAAGCTGGCTTTCTTTGCTTTAAGTTTAAAAACCACCTATGAGTAAGTACATGTGATAATTGTCTTTCTGGGTCTGGATTACCTCACTCAAAATAATGTTTCCTAGTTCCATCCATTTTCCTGCAAAATTCAAGCTGTCGTTATTTTTTTCTGCTGTGTAGTACTCCATTGTGTAAATGTACCACATTTTCCTTATCCATTCTTTGGTCGAGGGACATTTAGGTTGTTTCCAGGTTCTGGCTATGACAAACAAAGCTGCTATGAACACATGTCTTTGCGGCATGATTGAGCATCCTTTGGATATATACCCAAAAGTGGTATTACTGGGTCTTGAGGAAGGTTGTTTCCTAATTTTCTGAGAAATCACCACACTGACATCCACAGGGGTTGTACCAGCTTGTACTCCCACCAGCAATGCAAAAGTGTTCCCTTTTCCCCACAACCTCTCCAGCATAAGTTGTCATCAGTGCTTTTGATCTTGGCCATTCTTATAGGTTTAAGATGGAATCTCAGAGTTGTTTTGATTTGCATTTTTCTGATGACTAAGGATGTTGAGCATTTCCTTAAGTGTCTTTCAGCCATTTTAGATTCCTCTGTTGAGAGTTCTCTGTTTAGGTCTGTGCTCCATCTTTTTTATTGGATTATGTGATCTTTTGGTGTCCAATTTCTTGAGTTCTTTGTATATTTTGGAGATCAGATTTCTGTCTGATGTGGGGTTAGTGAAGATCTTTTCCCATTCTGTAGGCTGTCATTTTGTCTTGTTGACCGTGTCCTTTGCTTTACAGAAACTTTTCAGTTTCAGAAGGTCCCATTTATTGTTTCTCTTAGTGTCTGTGCTGCTGGGGTTCTATTTAGGAAGTGGTTCCCTGTGCTAATGCGTTCAAGTGTACTTCCCACTTTCTCTTCTATAAGGTTCAGTGTGCCTGGCTTTATGTTGAGGTCTTTGAGCTCAGGTGCTGGCTGTCTCTTGTGGAGCTGGGGATTGCATTTCTCAAGGAGCATGACCTAGTTAGGGCTTCTGCCGCTGCAGCAAAACCCCAGAACCAAAAAACAGCTTCCCTGCCACATTGCTGCTCATCACCAAAGGAAGTCAGGACAGGAACTCCAGCAGGGCAGGATCCTGGAGGCAGCAGCTGATGCAGAGGCCATGGAGGGGTGCTGCTTTCTGGCTTGCTCAGCCTGTTTTCTTATAGAACCCAGGACCATCCATCATGGGCTGGGCCCTCCCCCATTGATCACTAATTGAGAAAATGCCTTACAGATGGATCTCATGGAGGCATTTCCTCAACTGAGGCTCCTTCCTCTCTGAGGACTCTGGCTTGTGTCAAGGTGACAAATGAGTCAGCACAACTGATCCCTTGTAAGCTTGACACACAAACAAATTACTGCTAAGCCACAACCCTTCCTTTCTTATTTGTTCCCAATATTTCACATTAAAAACATAAATACCCCAGGTTGGAGAGACAGCTCAGCTATTAAGAGCACTGGTTGTTCTTCCAGAGGTCCTGCGTTCAGTTCCCAGCAACCACTTGGTGACTCAGAACCATCTATAATGGGATCCGATGCCCTCTCTGGCCTGCAGGTGTATATTATGCAGATGGAGCACTCATACACATAAAATAAATAAATCTTAAAATGAACATAAATAACTTTAAAAGTCCCACAGTCTTTACAAATACAAGCACATTAAAATTTAGTTTCTTTAGAATAGCCAATATCTTTAAAATCCCAGGTCTTTTAAAATTCAAAGTCTCTCAACTATGGGCTCTAGGCAAATACTTTACTTCAAGAGGAAAATATTATGGCAAAGTCACAAAGCAAAGCAAAACCAAACTCTGATGTCCAATGTCTGGGATTCACTCATGGTCTTTTGGGCTCCTCCAAAGGGCTTTGGTTACTTCTCTTCTTGCTTCCTCTGCATCTGGCTGGTGACGGTGTCTTTGCTTTTCCTCTTCCCAGAATTCTCCTAGTCTGGTTGCCCCACCTATACTTCTTGCCTGGCTACTGGCCAGTCAGCATTTTATTAAACCAATACAAGTGACAGATCTTTACAGTGTACAAAAGCATCACCCCACAGCAGTCAGGCTTTGTAGCGAGCACCTTTACCCACTGAGCCGCCCTCCTGGCTCCACCTTATCTTCTCTGAGACAGTCTCTCATGATTACCAATTAGCTAAACTGGCTGGCCAGCACATTCTAAGGACCTATCGCTTTGCTTTCCTGAACTAGGGTTAGACACTTAGGCCCTTATGCTTGCAAGGCCGGCACTGTACAGAATCTTCTTGCCAACCCCAATAAGCTGCCTTTACCATAAGGAAATGAGTTGCCGGGCGGTGGTGGCGCACACCTTTAATCCCAGCACTCGGGAGGCAGAGGCAGGCGGATCTCTGTGAGTTCGAGGCCAGCCTGGTCTACAAGAGCTAGTTCCAGGACCGGAACCAAAAGCTACGAAGAAACCCTGTCTCGAAAAATTAAAAAAAAAAAAAAAAAAAAAAAAAAAAAACTGTAGGCAAGGTGGCCCACTTTTGCTTTTAAATAAAACTGCAGAAAATGAAGCTGCAGATCAGAAGAGGAAGCGTTTTGGTTTTGGAGGTGAATGGAGGGCTCTGTGCCCTGTACCTTGTGTTCTGTGCTGTGGAGACTAGATTAGACTATGTAGCCTGTTAAGACTCTAGACTATGCTAGAAACTGAGCATAGTAACATGGTTGATATCCCTAACTTTTCCCAGTAGCTGCTTTTCTAGAAGACTTTTTATATTGCCCCTACTCTCGTTTTATTCTAGTTACTTAAGATGAACAAGAACCAGAAGGCAAAGACTGAGCACTATGAGGAAATTGAAGACTATGATTACAACAACCCTAACGATACCTCCAACTTCTGTCCTGGACTTCAGGTAAGGGGAGAAGAGCTCTGACCTCCTCCCGGTGGAGGGTGGTCTCTTCCCTGGCTTCTGAATGCAGACAGCTGTGGTTCTCAGTCTAACATTTAATTGGGGCTGGTTTACAGTTCAGAGGTTTAGTCCCTTATCAGCATGGTGGTGCACAGGCAATCATGGTCCTGGAGAAGTAGCTGAGAGTTGTACATTTGGATAGTAGGCAGCAGGAAGAGGGAGACAGACACCAGGGCTTAGCTTCTGAAAACCTCAAAGCCCACCCCCAGTGACACACTTCCCCCACCAAGGCCACACCTACCCTTAACTAGGCCACACCTCCTAATCCTTTTAAATCGTGCCCCTCCCTATGAGCCTATTTGGGCCATTGTCATTCAAACCATCATACCAGGTGTGGTGGGACACACCCTATATCCCAGCATTCAGGAGGTGGAGGAAGAAAGATCAGAGTTCAAGTCATCCTGGGCTACAAGGCTAAGAATGCATGAGACTCTCACTCCAGATATATAAGGATGTGGCTCTTGCTGCCAAATTAGATAGTCTCCAGGATCTCCTGTGCTATTTTTGTATACTGGGGATAGAACCCAGTACCTCACACGTAGTGTGTGTGTTTTCCTACTGGGCTATTTGCCCAACCCCTGCTCTGTGCTCTGGCTTCTAACCAAAGGTGACACTGGCCTACTTTACACTCCCGCCTCAGCAGTCCCAGGCTGGTAACAGACCCCTCTGTCTAGTAGGTTTATGTGAAACGGTGAGAGGTGAAGTGAGCAGTCCACCTTGTGGGACTCAGTGGACTCTGAGGTGGTCTCTGCTTGCTTTGTGTACATGGACTCTTTCTAGTGGTTTCTAAGCTCCATTGACAGCTGCTGCAAGCCAAACTCGCGGCCTTGTTTCCTTGCCCAGGCTGGTGACAGTGATGATGAAGAGCCAAACGATTTTGCGGGATCAGTTGGGACCTTTGACCTTGAATCTGATCCTTGCAGTACACCAAAGACATCACAGGAGAATGGTCACATTTCTTCTGAAAACCGAGGAGTAGATATCACAACTTACGGAGAGTCGAATTTGGTGGCTGAGCCTCAGAAGGTAAGGAGGAGGCAGCAAGGGAATTGCATGGTTCCTGGAAGTTGTTTAATGCCTAAGGATGAGAGTCCTGTCAGCCTGCGCTCCGCCTGGTTTTCTCTCCATCTTCTGTCTTTATCTGTTGCTCTCCAGGCAGCTGGTTAGGTCACGTAGAACTGTCATCTTGCCAAATACCTTATTTTATTTTATTAATTTTTATTTACCTTTGCAGTGTTGAGAATCAAGCCCAGGCCATAAGGAGGAATAGAGTGCGCGAGCGAAGGCTGTAGCAAAGAGCACATGTGTCTTTGTGTGCTGCTCCCTCCATGAGCTTAGTTCTGGCCTCCTATAAGTCCTGTACCACGAGCCAGGCTTGTGCTACCTAATACTTGATTTACTCGTCTTACACTGGAATTCTTGGTCTTTTTTTGTTTGTTTAAGATTTATTTATTATATATTCAGTGTTCTGGCAGCATGCATGCCTGCAGGCCATAAGAGGGCACCAGATCTCATTCAGATGGTTGTGAGCCACCTTGTGGGTGCTGGGAATTGAACTCAGGACCTCTGGAAGAGTAAGCAGTGCTCTTAGCTTCTGAGCCATCTCTCAGAGAGAAATTCTTAGTCTTAATGTAAATTACCTCTGATTAAAAAAAGTTAGGATCTGGGAGTGTAGCTTTGTTGGTAGAGTATTTACCCAGCATATGAAGCCCTGGGTTCAGTCCCCTACACTGATTCTTTAAATTCTGGCTCATTAAAATTGGGCATCATGTATACACTTATAATCCCAGCACTATAGCTTGAAGGCAAGTGGATCAGAAGTTCAAGAGCTACATAGTAAGTTCAGGGCAGCCTTGGCTACATGAGAGACCCTGTCTTAAAAACAAAACAAACAACAAAACAGAAAGTAAAAACAAAGATTTTTTTTTTTTGTGAGGAACTCTCAGCTATATATAACTTCGTAGTTGAAACTAGATTTTTTTTCTTTTCTTTTTTTTTTTTGATATGGTCTTACTTACTTTGTAGCTCTTGCTATCCTGGAAGTCACTATGTAGAACACACACAGGCTTCAAACCCACAGAGGTCCAGTTGCCTCTGCCTCTGAGTGCTGGGATCAAAGGCGTGCGCCACTATGCCTGGCCTGGATTCCTTCTTGATTTTTTTGTTTTTACAGTAAATTGATAATAAATGCTTTTCTTCTGCCTAATTCTGCTTTGTTACTCCTATTGTAGGTAAATAAAATAGAAATTCATTATGCCAAGACAGCCAAAAAGATGGACATGAAGAAGCTGAAGCAGAGCATGTGGAGTCTGCTGACGGAGTTTTCTAGAAAGGAGGCTGACACAGAGGTGGGTGACAGCACTTGTGTTCTCTAGGTCCCCTGTGTGTAGGGGAGAGCCGATGGCCATAGCTCATGATCCAGTGTCCATGGCCCCAAAGTAGAGGGCTGCAGTCAAAGTTTTTAGAAGGACATCATGCCTTAACAAAAGAAACTGTCCCAGCAGCAGAGCGGTGAGTGCCATGGCCGTATATGTGCAAGTGGAAGCTGCCTTAGCAACCGAATGCTTTCCAGTATTGACGAGCATTGGAGTCTTACCCAACAGCACCTTAAGTTGCTAAGTAAATTGACTACCTTACAAGTGTCAGAAAGTTTTTAAGCTTTGACCTACATTCTGATCTGGGATGTTGTTTTCAACCATAGCACTGAAAATAGAATCATGCCGCCAGATTCCTTTTCCTGAGAGTAAGGCGAACCCTGAGTATCTATTCAGACCCAGAACCCTGAGTGACTGCTCTGACCCAGAACCCTGAGTGTCTGTTCAGACCAAGAACCCTGAGTGACTGCTCTGACCCAGAACCCTGAGTGTCTGTTCAGACCCAGAACGCTGAGTGACTGCTCAGACCCAGAACCCTGAGTGTCTGTTCAGACCCCTCCCACTCTACAAACTCCACACACACATTCTGCTGGCTGAGCAATGGATTTCATGGTTTTTGAGGACCCAAAGCTGGGTATATCAGGGAAAGCCTTGGTCCCTGTATTAGTGTGTGTACCGTATCAAACAGCTAAGATGTTCAGCTGAACACAAAGGCACTTATACTGGCTCAGTTTTAGAGGTTCGGTCTGCAGTGGGTTGCCACCATTGCTTTGGTCTTGCTATAGCAAGAATTGTTAAGTATTTTCTTTCTTGGGCAACAAACCTCTTCACCGACGCAAATAATCCCAATCAAACCAAATCAAACTGAATTAAAAGATGCCCATGTTTGATGGAGTGCTCCCTGGTGGCTCCGGGAAAACATGAAGAGGGGAAGAGAGAGAAGGGGGGACCACACGAAACCCAGAGACCACATGTTCATTCTCTGGGGACAGTTTAAATAGCTTGTGGGAGTGGTCTTGACCTTCCCTGGGGAAGGGTTACCATTTGGTGGGCTTTCTTGACTCTCCCTGTTGACTGAGGTTTTTGTCCTATACAGTTTCTGCAGTCATTAGGTCCCAAAGAAATCACACAGAGGTCTACATTAATTATAAACTGATTGGCTTAGTATCTCAGACTTTTTTTTATTAGCTCTTATAACTTATATAAGTGCATAATTTTTGTCTGTGTTAGCCTCATGGTTTGTACCTTTTTTGGCAAGGCGGTCACATCTCACTTCCTCTGTGTCTGGCTGACAATTGCAGCCTGAAACTTCCCTCTTCCCAGAATTCTCATTGCCCCACCTCACTTCCTGCCTGGTCACCCCACCTGTACTTTCTGCCTGGCTACTGGCCAATCAGTGTTTATTTAAAAAATACAAGTGACAGGGTACAGACTATTGTCCCATAGTTCCTCCACAGGCTCTCTTGGAGGTAGAATTTGGACTGAGGCAACTCCCAGGGGAGGGAGCTTATGTCAGGAGCTGGGGTGAAGCCCCCAGGCAAACAATCCAGACTGTTTGTATAAAGGGGTGTTAGGGATCTGAGGTGATGCGTCTGACCAAACACTCCAGACTTTTTGGATAAAGGTATGCCAGTGAGCTGAGGTGAAGCCCCTCAACCAATTATTTTTTGTTTCCCCTTATAACCATTAAAATATAATTGTTATTCTTGAGCTGGCCTGGTTATTTTATCGTACCGACCTAATTAACAATAGAACTTAACAAATAAGCAATGAGCTACCAGTACCTTAAGTCATCAAATGCCATTAGACAGATCTAAGGGGGATAATCCCAGTTAGTCCCAAGTCTCTCCTTAGTCATTGGAGAACACCACCTTAGAAACAGTGCTTGCCATTGGCTGCTGTGTACAAGAAGCCCAAAGAGTTTCCTGGGGGGGGGGGGGGGGAGATTTAGTCTACCTGTCTTAGCAGGATGAGATCGATTCCCTGTGTGTAGCATCCAGGAAGTTGAAGAGGTAGAAGGCTGCTTTTTGTGGTGTGGGTGGCTTTGCCAAACCCAAAGGCAAGCCTCAAGGCAGCCGGTCTTTTGCAACCATGCGTCTTCTTGGAGGAGCTGTAGGATAGTGCAGGAGCTGGCATGTCTCTGTGTTAGAGGCTCTTTTGTTAAATGCCATACTCTTAGATCTGTAAAGGCAATTGAGAATTGGGTACCATTACCTGTTACATTTAAACTAGACATATAAGTTAAACTTAGACATCTATTTTACCCAATTAGTTACAGTTTACCAATGCTAGTAAATGTAAAAATATTAAAAGGAATATTTTAATAAGTCAAAGAATACTAGCACATATGGGTACTCTTACCCAAGATGGTGGTGGGGTCAAAATGGAGGTTACCCACGTTTGTATTTTCCAGAGTGGTTGTAATCTGGAGTTAGAAGTTTTACAGATCTGAAAACACGCACACATACACATAGAGAAATAAAACAAGCATACTATGAAATAAAACACACATGCTCACAGAGACATAAAGCAAGCATACTGTGGAAACACACCCCTGTACTCACACAGACAAGAAACAAGCATACTGTGGCCACATTATTTTAACAGATAGACAAATAAAATTCTTCTAGGAACCTGTGTCAACTGACCATCTTAAAAATCCTGGTGTAGGCAGGTGGCAGTAGCCAGGGAAGCACAGAGGTGGTCCCGTTAAGGACCCAATTAGCAGATGCTGCAAGGGGAACAGAAACAAAAGGATGGAAGAACTATACGGTTTTAGAGTGGAAGGAGGGGGTGGGGGGGACATGACATGGACTATCGCATCCATTGTAGAGAACAAACAGAGAGGAACAGCTAGAGAAGCGGGGAGGGGAGAGGGGACGGGAGCACACATCTAGAAACCATGGCATTTTGGAGCCTTTTTTGTTTTTACCTTAGATGTTAGCCCTAATTTAAAAGGATTTTTGTAAAAGGCAGCTCAAGGGTATTTGAGGATCCGGCTTTAAGAGCCCATTTAGAAGTCTATGCCAAATCTTGGAACTCAATCCTGTCATAATGCATCCACCGGGACAGGGCTCTTGTCAAAAACTGGGGTGGGGGGGGGGTCATGAGAAATGAGTGGCAGACATCTATTCACCCAGTCCCACCTCAGCGAAACCTAGCTTGCCGCTTGAATCAGGCATCCGGCACAATTGTGATTCTCACAGGAAAGCCTAAAACATTGGCAAAAATAAATGTAAATGGGCACCCGATCCTAGCGGCATGGTCTCATCATCTTAGCCTGGCCCATGAGAAAAAGTCCCCCTGGTGGGACCTCCAAATGTTAAGTATTTTCTTAAGACGAACCTCTCTGCCGACACAAATAACCCAAATCAAACCAAATTAAAAGATGCCCAGGTTTAATAGATGACCTTACTCCTGAGTGGACCCAGAAAAACATGGAGAGGGGAGGAGAGAGAAGGAGAGACCACTTGTTCATTCTGGGGGGGGAGGGAGTTTCAGCCTAAAGATCAGAAAACCAGAGCAGCCAAGCCGCTAGAGAGCTCTTACCTCTATGAAATGCTCAGACTGAAAGAGAGTGAGTTCCTGTCTCCTCCTTTATATTCCTCTCTAGTGCTGGGATTAAAGGCATGCACCACCACTAACTGGCCTCCATGGTTAACTAGTGTGGCTGCTGGAATTAAAGATTGTGTACAACCACTGTGTGGCCTGTATGGCTGACTAGTGTGGCTGTAAATAACATTTTGATCTTCAGGCAAGGTTTTTTTTAAAAAAAAAAAAAAAACAAATGAAATACCACTACGTCTTGCAGTAATTCTTTACAGAAGCACAAAGTAGGGTCTAATCACCTATATTGTGGCTAGAATATGAAATCTCGGGTATGTGGTCTCCTATCCACAGTCACATCCTAGTGCTCTGATTATCTCTTTAAAATTCCAGCCTCTCAGCCAGGCATGGTGGCACTTGCAAGAGGCAGGTGGACCTCTGCGTTCCAGCCCAGTCTGGTCTGTATAGAGAGTCCGTGTCTCAAACAACAGAAAACAAATGAGAAAAATTCCAGCACCTCTCAAGAATGCCAGTATGGGGACAAAACCAAAACATCTCCTAAGGTCTTCCAGAAATAACCAAGAGCTTATCTTTGCTTCATCCAGGCTACTTTTCTTTATTGGATATACAGTTTTGCAAGTTTCTGTTGTTCCAAGCGCAAACTTAAGTGCTCAATCCATAAATCTGCTTTTTTGGTTAGACAAACCAAAGTGTCAATGGAAAAGAAGGGGCCCCTGAGGAAGTAGCTGACAAGAAGATGCTCAGTGGACTCACGACAGACCTGCAGAAGAGGTGCGTGCTGACAGAGGGCTAGGGGTGCATATCCCTTCTGAGTTCTGGCGGGACTTTGAGCCTGGCAGGTCCGCTGCCCACAGCTTGCTTTATGTAAACTGAAGGAGCTGTGTCTGCCCTATGCATGGATGAGCTGTAAAGAGTGCTTCCCTGGCCGGGCGATGGTGGCGCACGCCTTTAATCCCAGCACTCGGGAGGCAGAGGCAGGTGGATCTCTGTGAGTTCGAGACCAGCCTGGTCTACAGAGCTAGTTCCAGGACAGGCTCCAAAGCCACAGAGAAACCCTGTCTCGAAAAACCAAAAAAAAAAAAAAAAAAAAAAAAAGAGTGCTTCCCTGTTTGAGTGGCTGGGACAGTGTAGGAGACATTTCCAAATACAAACTAGAAAATCTTGCTTTGTTCCTTGGTAGTTTTTAGTTGCATGTGTGTGATTCATACCTGGTGGAGGAGCCCTGTTCTCTCAGTTACATGACGTACTCATTGCTTGTGCTTTTCCTTCTAGGCTGCCCCCGCTCATGGCTCAGAACCTCTCCATACCCTTGGCTTTTGCCTGTCTGCTGCATTTAGCCAATGAAAAGGTAGGTTGAGTAAGCACAGGAGGGTTTAAATCTTACTATAGCAGATCTCCCAAGAGGCACCACAGTCAGTGGGTAAAGCCCATAATCTTATTTAGAGGGCCTGAGTTCAGTTCCTGGCACCCATATTGAGCAATACACAACTCTTGTAACTCCAGCTCAGGAGTTTCTTTTTTTTTTTTTTTTTTTTGGTTTTTCAAGACAGGGTTTCTCTGTGGCTTTGGAGCCTGTCCTGGAACTAGCTCTTGTAGACCAGGCTGGTCTCGAACTCCCAGAGATCCGCCTGCCTCTGCCTCCCAAGTGCTGGGATTAAAGGTGTGCACCACCACTGCCCGGCTCAGGAGTTTCTGATACACTGACCTTTCACACACACACACGAATAAAATGAAAAAAATTATAAAATATTTTTTCTTTTTGTTTTTCAAGACAGGGTTTCCCTATGCAGCTCTGGTTGTCCTGGAACTCACTCTGTAGACCAGGCTTGGTTTGAACTCAGAGATCTACCTGCCTCTGCCTCCCAAGTGCTGGGATCAGAGGCATGCACTGTCACCACCCAGTTTAAAAACGAAAAAATTTATGGGGGTAGGGGTGGTGGGCATGAACCGCCAATGGCAGTGGGAATATTTCCGTTTGGTTCCTGATACAAACATCAGAGGCCAAGAACCTGAAGAAAGGCTCAAAACCTAACTGTGGGTAACTGGGGTACTGTTATCACCTTGACAAGCGGGCACTGGCTGTGAGCGTACTTCACTCAGGCCCCCAGCTCCGGCAGCTCTGCTCCCCGTCACTAGTGATGGCGCAGGCTTTAGAGGCCTCAGAGGCCTTGTCATCAGAAGAATACAGTGTGACCACAGCTCATGCCCTGTCAGGCTGAATACAGGATTGGACTTGGCCATTTTGACACTTCCACAGATCAGAGCTTAGCACCCGCAAGGGAAACTTCCCCCAAACACTTTATCCCACACCTTAATCTTCCTTCTTACTCTCTGTTTTGCCCTCGGGTATGTCTGTGTGAGGGTGTCGGATCCCCTGGAACTAGAGTTACAGAGCTGTGAGCTGCCATGTGGGTGCTGGGAATTGGACCTAGGTCCCTCTGGAAGAGCAATCAGGGCTCTTAACCATGAAGCCATCTCCAGCCCCGTTCTTACTCTTAGTCACTCCTATGTGGACCATGTCTATCACTCTAATTAGTGACTCCCCTCAGATGGGCTGTGTGGTTGGGTCTTAGGATGTAGTTTCCTCTTTCCTTGGGCACCATAGCCAGCATCAAAAACTGGTCAAACTGGAAGCACCTTCCCTTTTGTGCTAGAGGCCAAACTTAGGCCCTTGCATATGTAGGCCAGTGCTCTCCCCCTAAGCTAAGTCTCCCCCAGCTTCTAGAGCCTTAGCCACAGAGCACTAGGAAGGTCTGATAGGAAGAGGGTGGGTGGATGCTGAGTACCAACAGGTCTCACATTGTACCAGTGAGGCAGGGGTGGGAGTAGGGAAACAGCTGCGTGAGGCGAAGATGAAAATTAAGATGGGTGCTGAGCAGAAGTGGAGAAGGCAGCTGTCAGGGATGTGACAGTTGGGAGATGGGTTGTGGACCTGTGGAGGAGGTCAGGCAGGTTAGTCATGGGTGCCAGGGCTCCTGGTGGCCTCCCCTTCTGCATTTCTTAGCCCCCTTGGGGCAGATGGTCTGGCGAAGCAGCTTTGTACAAACTATTTACCATGAGGTGATTTTTCTTGTGCTGATAGAACAGACCTCATTCGCTGTCTCCTCACTAAAATCTGTCTCAGGGTTTTGTTCTCAGTCTGCCATAGCCTGTGCATTTCTTCTCTTCCCTCAGAATCTGAAGCTGGAAGGCACAGAGGATCTTTCTGATGTTCTTGTGTTGCAAGGAGACTGAGGCCACTTAGAGACGCCTGCAGTGGAGGCCACCGTGTTCTCGGGTGGTGAAGAGATGCCGGGGTTATCGTGTGGCTGCAGCCAACTACCACGGAGTTGTTGCTCTTCCCTTCTTGCACCTCAGCATGAATGCCACACCCTGAAGCTCCACACGGGTAACCATCCACCCAGGAGCGGGGACCTTAAAGACAGTCTGCTCTTTAGACCATGTGCTCCTGGTCTCAGGAATCTAGTTTCCACTTGGACTGTTGTAGAGTTTCTCAGCAGCTCCTTTAAAGAATTCTCTGGTCCATGTACATAAAATTCATCATTTGTAAACTTAATTGTATAATACTCAAAAATAAAACCATTCTGGTACAATAGCTGAGTGCCCAGTAGCCATTCAGTATTAGCATCACACCTGTTACTCCCCTCAGCTATCCAGGGTGCCACGTCCTTCAAAACGGGACACATAAGAGCAAGAGGAGGCCGGGCGGCACATGCCTTTAATCTCAGCACTCAGGAGGCAGAGGCAGGCGGATCTCTGTTGAGTTCGAGACCAGCCTGGTCTATAGAGCTAGTTCCAGGACAGGCTCCAAAACCACAGAGAAACCCTGTCTCGAAACTCCCCCCCCCCCAAAAAAAAAGAGCAAGAGGAGGAGACAATGCCTGTCTGGAGATGAGGTCTTGTGTATAAGCACCTGTGGGTTCTGCAGGAGGGGTGGCAATAGTAAGACGATACATCAGTGTTCTCTCGCCCTTCTGTGCAAGGCTTCATTTAGCCGGCACTGCTGGAGGAACACAGGAGGGGCTGCTTATTTCAGGCATGGGCTTTGTGCTGGGTAGTTTGCCTCCTGAATCTCTTGATCCCTCCTTGTCACCAGCAAGTTCAGACTCTACCTGCCTGCCCTGGCGACTGCAGAGCTCTCCTTCCTGTCTTCCATATCCGCACTCCAGCTCCAGGGCCACTCATCCAGTCCCACAGAGTTCAGCATTCCCAGATACAAAATGTCTTTCCATAACCTCAGGGAAATGGTGATAAAGGTGTTGCAGGATATTATTTTAAGATGTTACATTTGTTTATGCTGTGGAATATTCGTTTAATGATGCAAAGATATGTTGCACTTTTTTATTTTGTATTTGTTTAACTCTGTAAGGCTGTGTCACTTTGCCTGCCTAAAACACTTGATTGGTCTATGATCCCCATGTATGAAAATGCTGTAATGAAACTTGTTCATTTTAAAAAGCAGTACGTTAAAAAACAAAGTAGGGGGCTGGAGAGATGGCTCAGTGGTTAAGAGCATTGCCTGCTCTTCCAAAGGTCCTGAGTTCAATTCCCAGCAACCACATGGTGGCTCACAACCATCTGTAATGAGGTCTGGTGCCCCCTTCTGGCCTGTAAGCATACACACAGACAGAATATTGCATACATACTAAATAAATAAATAAATATTTTTAAAAAAATAAAGGCTGTGGAGAAAATGCAAGAGGACCAACAAGCGTGGGTTCGCCGCACTCTGCTCAGTTCAAGGCAGCAGAGGCTGAGGGACAGGAACGGAGAAGACTGCAGACCCGTCCTTGAGGGCCGCCACCAGAACACCTGTTTCCAGTGGCTTCCGAGGACTTAGCCTGAGCTGAGAAACTGGCCAAGGTATCATGCTGTTAAATAATAATTTCAGAACCACATTGCTGCCTGACACTGCCTCCTGTTTCTGGTTTCTGATTCTTCCCACACCAAGTCATAGTTTTCTCTCCAGGATCCCCTCCTGTAGGCCCAGGCCTGCTCTAGGCGACTCTGTTGTTCACCTCTTCACCACAGACTCACCCCCAACAAACTCAAGCGGGTAATCGTTTTACTCAGCGCTGCGCGGTTCATTATTGTTGGCATCGTCCACCAACTCGTGGTGACCCCGTGACTGAGGGGCAGCCCCATTCTCTAAAGGATGAAATGCTGCTCAAGGCAAGGGTTTGGAACATGGGTAGACCTTCAAATCGATTTTTTTCCCTGCCTGGATGACTTCAAGCCAGCTTTTCCACAAGCCTGAAAACAGCACTGGCTATATCCAACAGGGCTGCTATTAGGAAGATGAAATGACCTCAAAACACTCTTCCCTTACTCTCACGAACGGCCCCAGCACAAATTTACTCCCAACACAAGAGAAGTTCACGACACTTCTCTCGTTCCGTTTATTCAATGTATTTAACTGTAAAAGCTATAGATGGAAGTGTTGATAAAACCAAAACCCTAGCCCTTCTCAGGTATTCGGAGCTTCCTCCTCAGTTCTCAGGGCGGCAGAGTTTCTGGATGTGATCGGCCAGACCCAGGCAATGCATGATCCGCTTCTTCTCAGCAGCCAGGTCCTCTGCAGACACCTGGCCCAAGAGTTTCTGAATAAATAGATCCTGATCTTTCAGAAAAATTTTCTTATCGATCCCTACATTTGGCACATTCTCCAGAGACCCAGATTTGAATTGGAAATTTAAATATCTGTTTCTTTTTAAACCGGGCGCTTTCTCTTCAATCCAGCACAACGTCCTGCAAAGACAAGAACATTCCTCATGTTAGAAACCACACTGGACAGAGCTGGAAAGAAGGCACAACCATGAGAATCAGAGCTGAGATCCTCAGCACCCACGCAAAAGCTCTGCTGGCAGGGTGGCCCACTTGTAATTCCAGGAGGGAGGGACAGGATCCCTGGAGAGCTGGCTAGCTAGACTCTTAGAATCTGCAAGATTGAGTGAGAGACCTGCCTCAGTAAATAAAGTGGAAAGTGGTCAAGGAAGAAGATGGCACTCAACATCAAGGCATGTGCACATGTGTAAGCACACACATATGAACATACGTCATACACGTGCTAAAAAAAGGAAAGCAGATGGGTACTCACACCTGCCTTCATGGGACAGGACCCATCTTCCCTGAAAGGCTGCCTCACGGTGGTGGCCCAGTGGCAACCAGCTGGCCACCACTACCCAAAGACTACAAGTGACCATGCTTCCAATAGTACTATAGCGCAAAACACGGATCCATCTCACTTCCTCAGCATGGCGCACAGACTCAACGCTCTTCAAGACATTCCTTCACCTATGCTGCTGCTTCTCATTATTATTATTATTAGCAGAGCTATGATACCTGACCATGGAAAACAGATAATCTCTGCCTAAATTGATCATGATCTCAAGCAAATATGCCACTGAATACTAAAACGTAGCAAAACAGGTGGTCAAACTATATCTAATACTTAGTCTCCATGTGTATTTTGCAAAGTTCACAGAATAAACTGGGTGTGTTAGTAATTCTAGCTAAAGTAAAATTCTCGAGTCTGAGTTGGGCTATATGGTCTATACAGTAAATTGAGGGCCAGCCTGGGCTACATAGTGAGCTCCTATCTCAAAAAAATTAAAAAATTAAGAAAAAGAAAGTGATGACTAAGAGTAACCTGAGTGTAATTTATTCACTATTTTTACTTTAATTCTGGACAAAATAAATCTGAGTTATTCCAACTACCTAAGACAACTTCATTATATCCTTCCAAATAATGGTGTTAAGGTTTGAGGCAAGGCAGAATACCAATGTGTCTCTTGTATCTTAATTTTCTAGTAACTAGAAATATGCAACGGGGCAAGGGCACATGCTCTTGCACATGCTGCTAGATAAATAGAAAAATAATAGCAAAGCTTAAAGTAATTACTTACATAACTTAGTTACTTGCTTTATTTCTGTAAGCCATTATTTATTTAACTTACATTGTTTCTTCACACCTCAGGGGGTATAAAGGATGGAAAGGCTCTCTCTAGAGGAGCAGACACTTGTCTTGGGTCTGGATGCCAGGGACTGGTCCTTTGGAACCTCTCAAGAGTTACCCTTTTGTGCCCGAGAACGTTAGGAAGTCTCTTACAACTCACCCCTTGCTCTGGGTTTCGAGTTGCACAGTCATTTTCAGATACTGATCTTCTTTTCGGTCTTCCAAGGTGGCAGAAATAAGAGAAAGCTCCCCAAAGAGGCACACTAGCCAGGTCAGGCGAGAAATGCCACTGAATGCAGGGAAGCCAAATTTCTCTTCGTCCAGTGGGCTAGCTGCAAGAGATCACACATGCTAAGAGAGCTAGGAAAAGGACTGTCTCGCAAAGATCCATGCCCAGGGAAGGTGGGGATGGAGAACAGCTGAATGAGCAAGAGGACATCCGGCCTCATGGCACAGATGTGTACAGTGATCGATAAAACACTGTAGGTCCCAAGTGGCAGCAGTGGACGGCAGGCCAGGAGTCCACAGCAGGCCACAAAGGCAGCGGGTCCCAGGCAGAGAGCCAGTGCAGCGGGTGAGAGACAGAGACCTATTAGGCACACCATGCAGAGAAAGTGGGTATTGATTTAGAGGGTTATGGAGGGGAAAGAGGTGAAGGGAGAAGAGCAGAGAGCGAGGCAGAGAGAAAGAGAGAGAGATAAAGAGGGGGGAGGAGGGAAAGGGAAGAAGTGGGGAGAAGGGAGAGTGGCAGAAGCTGCCTTCTCAGGTGACAATATACTGCTAACCCTTGAAGGGCCCCCTGAAGAGCGAGCAAAAGGAGCACTTCCTTAAGTTGCCTGTGTCAGGTGTTTTGCCATAACTAGAAAAGTTATTAATATAGATGTTATTGTTCTTGTATGAAGTTCTCAAAAAATAATACCTACTAAAATGGTTAATGAACTATGCCTTTAATCTCTTTTTAAAGTTTTTTTCTTCATTTCTCTGTGTATGGGTGTTTTGCTTGCATGTATGTCTGTGTGCCACATGCCTGCAGCACCTCCCAGGGTGTTGGACCCCTGGACTGGAGTTCTAGACAGTTATATTCCACCATGTGGATACTGGGAATCAAACCTGGGTCTGTGGAGAACAGCCATGAGTGCCCTTAACCTCTGAACCATCTCTCCAGACCCTTTACTCATTTAGTGACATAAATTATGAATGTGGGTACCACTGACGCCCTTAGGAATGCGTTCCTCTCCTCATCTGCACCTGATCTCTTCAATTGCTTCTTATCTTCAGCTTTGATATGCCTACTAACTTTTCCTCATTCTGCTATGACCTGAAATGATACTACAGAAGCTGTGTGAAGTCAAGAACCAAGCTGCACCAGAGCAGAGGTCCCTGGGCTCTGAGAGCTCCAAGACTGCCCAGGTGACAACTGACCCGGATGGTTTCTGCTCCCTGTGGTGTCAGGACCTCCCAGGTGACTTGCAGGCCTGCCTCGCACTGACCTGTGAAGTGAAGAGACCCTTTCAGCAGCTCTTTCCCCGTTACTTCCTTTTTCAGGAATGCAAATTCTTCCATCAGGAGTTCCAAATGCTCCTCATGCAGGACTTTCCCTGTTGTGACAAAACAGAATGAAGGTGGCCATTATCCATGGTGTACAGACAGCTGTGCTTGGAGGTTATGTCATTCTCCCTCCAGAACTGCACACAGTATGTCTACAGGCAGGGTCCAGAGCACATGTTAGGGCAACACCTCCTTTACACGCCCCAGCTGACATTAAAGTGTACGGGCTTCTAACATCTCTGAATCCTTGTGAACACTTATTTTCTGTTCAGTAATGTGGTGTGGAATAATCCTTCTGTACACTGTGAAAATGTGTTGCTCACTGTTTATAAAAAGCTGATTGACAGCTAGGCAGGATTGTTGGGAAGAAGGGTGGAGTCTCAGGAGTCACGAGAGACAAAGAAAGAAGAAAGATGAATGTTCTGTGTTGAAAAAAGGTACCACTGGGTGGTGGCGGCGCATACCCTTAATCCCAGCACTTAGGAGGCAGAGGCAGGTGGATCTCTGTGAGTTTGAGGCCAGCCTGGTCTACAAGAGCTAGTTCTAGGACAGGCTCCAAAGCCACAGAGAAACCCTGTCTCAAAAAACTAAGAAAAAAAAAGGGGGCTTGAGAGATGGCTCAGTGGTTAAGAGCATTGATTGTTCTACTAGAGGTCCTGAGTTCAATTCCCAGCAACCATATGGTGGCTTACAACCATCTCTAATAAGAAATGGTGCCAACTTCTGGCCTGCAGGGACACATGCAGGCAGAACATTGTATGTATGTATGTATGTATGTATTTATTTATTTATTTATGATTTCTGTCTCCTACCCTCCACCGCCTCCCATATCCCTCTCTCTCCCCCAATCAAGTCCCCCTCCCTCATCAGCCCAAAGAGCAGTCTGGGTTCCCTTGCCTTGTGGGAAGTCCAAGGACCTCCCACCTCCTTCCAGGTCTAGTAAGGTGAGCATCCAAACTGCCTAGGCTCCTACAAAGCCAGTACGTGCAATAGGATCAAAACCCAGTGTCCTTGTTCTTGACTTCTCAGCAGTCCTCATTGTCTGCTATGTTCAGCGAGTCCGGTTTTATCCCATGCTTTTTCAGACCCAGTCCAGCTGGCCTTGTTGAGTTCCCAATAGATCATCCCCAATGACCACGAGGGGTGCACCCACATACTGAGACATTCAGGCAGAACATTGTATATATAATAAATAAATCTTAAAGAAAGAAAGAAAGAAAGAAGGAACCATCATGTGGCAGAGGGTAGATAATATGGGTTAATTTAAAATGTAAGAGCCAGTAACGAGCCTAAGCTATTGGCCGAGCATTTATAATTACTATTAAGTCTCTGAGTCGTTATTTGAGAGCGGCTACAGAAAAACTCTGCCTACAATAGTGGGAAGCACAGAGGTTCCTGTGCTCACAGATAAGCACTAGGGTTTGTTTAAGCACGAGGGAGGGATATAACCTGTTATCTGCCTAGAAGGCTGGCAGATAACAGAAAGCAGAGGGGTGAGGAGCCTGGTGACCTTTGTGTGCAGGCCTTATCCTGAGCCTGTCAATCTATCTTACGGAAGGTGTTACATGTGCTTCACAGAGTGTTCTGATGGAGTCTCCTCTTAAGCTTCACCATGCACATGGGAGTGAATTAATTACCGCCAGGAAAATTCTCACCAGACTGTGCTGTGCTAATCTGTGCCTAAAATAAACTCCTCAGGGTCAGGTGTGCCGCCTCCTGAGATTCGTTGCTCTAATGGCCATGGTGGCCACAGAGACCCCTTCAGATATCCCAATAGATGTGATATCTTTTGTAGTTTTTATTTGCATTTCTTTAAAGATTGGTGCGGTTTTACTTGTTTTCCACTTTGGAAAACAAAAATTTCTACAACATGACCTTTCTGAGTCAGGTTACTCGGTTTGTTTTTAAGTTGTGGAATCCTGCAGATATTCTGAATGGAAACTTTTCTCGAGGACGCAGTCTGCACACAGCTTCCACAGCAAAGGTTGCCGTTCTTCCATCTTTTCTTTGAAGCATCAAAAGCCTTTGACATTTTGACAGTTTTATCCTTGTACGTTCCTGGTGCTTTACTATCGCATGAAGAAACCGCTGCCACATCAAACGTTACAGAGGATGACTTCTTCAGTAAATGCTCTTTGGAGAAGTGGATACTCACATGCAAAACACTACACTCACACTTACCAAAAATCAGCTCATCACATACTGAATACTTAACTATAAGCTCAAGAACTAGGAAACAGGGGCTGGAGAGATGGCTCAGCGGTTAAGAGCACTGGCTGCTCTTCCAAAGATCCTGAGTTCAATTCCCAGCAACCACATGGTGGCTCACAACCATCTGTAATGGGATCTGGTGTTCTCTTCTGGCCTGCAGGCATACATGCAAACAGAACACAGTATACATAATAAATAAAAAAAAAAAGAACTAGGAAACAATAGATGAAAATATATGGTAAATTCTTGAGAATTCTGGCTCTGTGACTGTGAGAAAATACCATCACCAGGAATAACTCATCAAGAGTTTAAGATTCCATTAGAATCTCTGTGAGTTCGAGACCAGCCTGGTCTACAAGAGCTAGTGCCAGGACAGGCTCCAAAGCCACAGAGAAACCCTGTCTCAAAAAAACCAAAAAAAAAAAAAAAAAAAAAAAAAAAGATTCCATTAGAGTAGAAGTCATGGCAACAGGCAGCAGGCACAGTAACAGGCATGGCAGCAGGCAGCAGGCATGGTACAGGTAGCAGGCACAGCAGTAAGTATGGCAGCAGACATGGTACAGGTAGCAGGTAGTAGTCATGGCAACAGGCACAGCAGCAGGCAGCAGACACGGCAACAAAGCAGGAAGCTGAGAGAGCACATCTTTAAACAAAAGGACCAAGCTGCAAATGGGAAAAAGGACAAGGCTATCTAATCTCAAACTTCCAGGCCTAACTCTTAAGCCTCTCCCAACAGAGCCACTAACTGGGAACCAAGTGTTCAAATCCAAGCTTACTTCTTACTCAAATCACCATAACTGGACTAGGCAAAGTTTGCTTAGGTAAGACACAAAAGGACAGACTATAGACGCCAACCCACACAAATGGCATGTTATCAAACCAAAATGTTATGTTTAACAACAGAATAAAAACACTACTTACAAAATGAGTTAAAATACCAGCAAAATATAGATTCAGTAAGGGGTTACTATCTAGAATATGTAGAGAACTCAACAGAAAAAATGGTAATAATAATCAAAATTTAAAATAGGTAATATCCATAGAATTATTTTTAAAGAAAACATGCAAATGGCCAGCAGTTACAGGGAAAAATGTTCAACTTTTATCATCAGAGAAATGAAAATATAGCTCACAATGAAATACCACCTCATTCCATTTATAATGGTTATTATAAAAAGGTCAAACAAATGGCTGACGAGGATGTGCACAGAAGGGAGTGGTCCCCTACACACTGCTAGCGTGGCTTACAGCTTACTGTCGTTACGGGAAAACGCTGTGGAAGTTCCTCACGGGGTTCCAAACAGACCTAACGTGATCCACCCCCCCTTTCCCACCTCTGCAAACCACAGAGAATGGAATGTCAGAGAGACCTCTGCACTGTTTCAAAAGAGTCAGTGCACAGATTCAGAGTAAATAAACCAGGGCTTGCCCACAACAGAATCCTTCCACAGTGACGCTGAAAGTCCATCATTTCCAGTAATGTGGGTAAGCCTAGAGGGTATTATGAAATGACCCGTGTGCAGAAAGAAAAACAGTGATGCCATTCACTAAATGGAATGTAAGAAGCCAGTCTTACATTAGTCTACTTAGGGAAGTAGAGTAGAATAATGCTTACCAGAAGGTGGGGGAGGAAGACAGGAAAGACTAGTCAATAAATATAGATTTAAAGGGAGAAGGGTCGTTTCCTTTGGACAGTCTGGTTAGTCCACCAGATCCTGCCCCATCCATACCACATACCTCCTGGCCTGGCCCAGGTCACACATCCTATGCTTTGGTCTAGAGAGTTTCCTAGACTCTAGACTGCCTGCTCTCCCCCTAATCCTCAGACCTAAAACAGATCACACACTGTGCACTGGCTCATCCTGGTGAATTCTTAGAACCTCACCTGACTGCACCATACCCAGCCCTCAGACCTAGCCTTGGTGGCACAGACTGTTCTGCCAGCCTAGTCAGCCTGCTTAGTGGCCAAGATCCTGACCTACCTATGCTATCCTCACTCCCAGACATAGCTTGGGTAGCACCTCCTGCACACCAGGTCAAACAGATGCAGCCATGTCTATACCATTTGATTTCTTATCACTGCTTGACTATGCTTTCTTGCTTACCACTGAACTAGAATCAGCCTGTTCCTCCCATGTGTCACAAGCCCACAAGACTATACAGGAAAAGCATAGCTGACAGACCACTAGACAAACTCATGGGAGTGTATTCCAATGAGAAACCCAATCTGCAGAGCTTCGGGAACACCCGTCTTTTGAAAAGTCACTGTCAAGTCTGTAGAAAGCGTGGGAAGCCATGGCTCTTCTCCCTTCCATAATGGGATTCATCCTGAAATATCCCAGTGTGTGTCAATCATTCATTGAGATAACTTCTTCCTGTACAGGCAACTGGGTGACCTCTGTCACATGGTGGGGCTCTGGTGTGAAAGCCAAACCTTTGTCCTCATAGTCAAATCTACATAAAGCTAGTCCCCCACCATTATCCTTACTGGCAGGACTTTCCCAAAGAGAGGAGCCTTGCAAACATGTGGTCACATAAGAACCTCAGTAGGAGGCCGGGCGGTGGTGGCGCACGCCTTTAATCCCAGCACTCGGGAGGCAGAGGCAGGCGGATCTCTGTGAGTTCGAGACCAGCCTGGTCTACAAGAGCTAGTTCCAGGACAGGCTCCAAAACCACAGAGAAACCCTGTCTCGAAAAACCAAAAAAAAAAAAAAAAAAAAAAAAAGAACCTCAGAGCCGGGCGGTGGTGGCTCTTGCTGATAAACAGGTCTGGGCGGCCCTGAATTCTCTAGCAGCAGACTCAGGAAGGTGTAGGTCTGCTCTACCCTAACAAGCTTTTAATAGTCTGTATTTACCCTTCACCTTGGTTTCAAGTAACATAAGATCACAGCCCAGGAGATTAACTGTTTATGCCTTTAACACTAGAGATACAGGAAAGAAGTTCGGCCCCAGAGGAAGAAATTCCTTCTCACCTGGGTGCCCTGCTGGGGCTGGAAGAAAGGTCTTCAAAAAATCCCCTTTACTTGAGCTAGCAAGACAGGACACATCAAGCACTTTCACCTCCCTCCCAGCCTGCGCTGGTTACTATGGTTACCATAATGCCCAGGGAAGGAAGCAGAAGTGCTCAGAAAGTGCAAGAGCACTGCTGTGCTTTTCTCTACAGTTATTAACCACAACCTTCTAGCTTAACTGTTATACTTAAGAAAATGTAGCCGGGCGGTGGTGGCGCACGCCTTTAATCCCAGCACTCGGGAGGCAGAGGCAGGCGGATCTCTGTGAGTTCGAGGCCAGCCTGGTCTACAAGAGCTAGTTCCAGGACAGGCTCCAAAACCACAGAGAAACCCTGTCTCGAAAAAAGCAAAAAACAAAACAAAACAAAAAAAAAAAAACAAAAAAAAGAAAAAAAGAAAATGTAGTTAGGGCCTGAAACCTCTTAGAATTCTGCACTGATCTGAAGTCCCATTTATCCACTGGGGAGCTTCCCAGCCATGGCTCCCCCTCTAAGATATAAGGCACCTGTTATTCTTTCGGTCCCTGCCCTAGCCACGCCCACTCCTTTTTTACCTCTGACCTCCGCCCGCCATCTCTCTCTCTCTCTCTCTCTCTTTCTCTCTCTCTCTCTCTCTCTCTCTCGTTTTCTCTCCCGGTGTACACACGGCTTTGCCTCCTCTCTTTTCTCCTTTTCTCTCTCCCTCTTTCCTGTAATAAATATGTTACCTTTATGCCTATCTTTTGTGTCTATGTGTCTGTTACCCGCCGCAGCCGGCCCTCCCGCTGGTGGGAAACTGTAGCCGCTTTTCTCATGGCGGGCTCCGCCAGCCTGCGCGGGGACATTTTTAGGAATAGGAGCACCTCCTTATCAGATTTACGTTTGAGTGACCCCGTGAAATGTATGTTTGGTATCACTGTCATTGCCTATGGAATTGCTAACTATGTCTGTATGTGTATGTAAACTGAAAGCCTTGTGGGGGAATACCCCTTCTTTTTCGCCCAGAGAATAAAGAAACATGCGGAGGAAGAGTATGCTTGAGTCAATCTGTTCAGCCCCTCAGACCCCCCTATTTAAGCCAGTTTGCTATAGACGTCCTGTTCTGAGCCCTGAGGGAGCGCTGAGGCTGGTACTCAGTAAGCCCTGATAGCCATGCAAACCCAAACTGAACCTGAAGATATTAAATAACTCCTCAGACCTGACATAAAACACACTTCTATTCAACAGAGGCAGCCTAGGAGCTTGTATTAGATACACCATCAAGAAGTACACGTGCCTAGATCTCATTGGAAAAACACAACTTGAAGTGCTAAGACAGTATGTCCTCCTCTCAAAACCCAGCAGCTCTATAGAGGGTTCTCCATTGAGTATTACTTAAATGAATCCCAAGACACTGAGCTAAATTTTTAAACCTAATTTTTACTTTGTGTGTATGGGTGTTTTGAGTGCATGTATGTTATATCTGTGCACTACACGTGTGGAGGCCAGAAGAGGACACCAGAAGTCCTGGGGCTGGAGTTAGGGACAGTTATGAGCTGCTAGACAGGTTCTAGGAATTGAACCTAGGTCCTTTGGAAGGGCAACCATTCCTCTTAACTGCTAAACCATCTCTCCAGCCCCAGGACACAGATTAAAAAGAACAACCAAACTTATACAACTGATGGAGTTTAAAAAAGACAGAAGCAAGCCAGGCAGTGGTGGCACGTGCCTTTAATCCCAGCACTTGGGAGGCAGAGGCAGGGGGATCTCTGTGAGTTCAAGGTCAGCCTGGTCTACAAGAGCTAGTTCCAGGACTGGCTCCAAAGCTGTAGAGAAACCCTGTATACAAAAAACCAGAACAACAACAACAACAACAAAAAGACAGAAGCAAACAATGAACTCAATAAATTTAAACAGAACAGCAACAAACACCCAAGTGATGACCAAGAAAACACAAATATAAATCTGAACAATGGCAAGAACAATTAGGGATTTGAAATCTGAATTCAATCAAGAGACAGAAGAGAATGCAAGTGGAAATGAAGACAGAATTTAAAAATGTAATAACCCAATTAGAAAATTCAGGGGGAAGCCTCAAAGTAGAATGAATAAAATAGAAGACAGAATATCAAGACTTTGGGTCTTTCCACGCTGCTCTGAGTTCTGTTGTGTGGAGAATACAAGAAACTCAGATACCAAACGGGCACAGCCGCTTGATTCTGGACTTCTGGTCTCCAGCGGCATGAGCTAAGAAAGTCTCTTTCCTTAATGAACCACCAACCTCAGGTCTCCTGTGACAGTAACAGCAAACAAAGAACGCTGCCTCCACAACTTCTTATGAGAACTAAGCATACAATGTGCTTGAAAGAGTTTCCTGGCATACAGTGACCATCTAATACTTACTCCCTTAATGGAGCAAAGAAACTATATAGTAATACATATAAGACAATCGATCACTCCGGTCTGGGCAAGCCAAAATATCAACAGCACTATCACATGTGGAAGCCAATCCACTGTTCCATTGGAACAAAGAGACTACCAGCTCCTCTGACACACTTCCTCACGCATCTGGAGCCTGGGGGCAAGAGGGACATGGGGAGCTCTTAGCACCAAAGCAGATGCAGATAAGACAGCATACACGGAAGGCAGAAAGATGGTACCCTAGAAACCAGAGTCAGAGAATACGTCACCTTTCTGTGCAGCCAACTCCCATAGCTCCTGGGCCGCTGCAAAAGACAAAGTCATGGGGTATTCCACGAGGACATGCTTGCCGGCCTGCAGAAACTGCCTTTGGAAACAGAAACACTTCAAGTAAGCACGCAAGTGCCCTGTATATCCGAGAACACAACACTGCAAATGCACAAGAGCTTGCGTGTGAGTGTGACAAGCAGCCAAGGGTCAGTGCCCTGCAGAGTAAGGATGATCTATGCCTCAACCTTTGTCTTTACTGTAAGAAAGAACTTTTCTAGCTATGAAATCATTTGACTCTTCATCAGTGTTAAAAATTTAGTTTGCTGGGCTGGAGAGTTGGCTCAGTGGTTAAGAGGACTGACTGTTCTTCAATGGGCTCTGAGTTCAATTCCCAGCACCCACATGATGATTCACAACCATCTATAATGGGATCCGATGCCCTGACGCCCCCTTCTGGCATGCAGGGATACATGCAGATGGAGCTCTCATACCAAAAAACAAACAAACAAAACATAATTTTTTTTAAAAAAAATCTAGTTTGTTTTCTATTACTGCAATAAATACTATGACCAAAAGAAACTTAGGGAGGAAAGGGTTTATTTCACCCCTTCCCCTCTATTTTTGAGAAAGGGTTAAGCTGGGTGGTAGTGGCGCACACCTTTAATCCTAGCACTTGGGAGGCAGAGATAGGCGGATCTCTGTGAGTTTGAGACCAGCCTGGTCTACAAAAGCTAGTTTCAGGACAGACTCCAAAGCTACAGAGAAACCCTGTCTCAAAAAACCAACCAACCAACCAGAATAAGAGAACAAGCCCTGGCTGTACCAGAACTCGCTTTGTAAACCAGGCTGGCCTGGAATTCACAGAGATCTGCTTGCCTCTGCTTCCCGAATCTTGGGATTAAAGGAATGTGCCACCACCACCTAGCTTGACAACAGGTCACAGAACATCCAGAACTTTGTGTGTTGACCATTAAGTCCCATTTGCATAGTTTTAGCTTCCTCAGTCCTCTTTCCAGGTGTAAGGCAAAGCCTACTTGTATGAAGAAACCTACCTTATGTAGTCTTCGTGGCTGGAACTCTCACTGCAGATGTAGGCGACATCAATCTCCTGGCTGCAGAGAGCATCTTCCAAAGAAATCTGCTGTACTTCATCAAGGCTTCCAAGTTCTCGTCTGTTTCCCAAATACAGACAGTCTCAATCCACACAGAAAAGTGCAATAAAAGCAGAAAGGAGCAAGAAGTGTGAGCGCAGGGAGATGGGAAGTTGAGGGGGAAGAAGCAACTAGGACAATTTTTGCTTAAAAATGCCACGGTGGGGGACTGGTGAGATGGCTCAGTGGTTAAGAGCACTGGCTGCCTTTCCAGATGGGCCCGGGGTTCAAACACTCCCAGCACCCACATGGCAGCTCACAACTGTCTATAACTCAGTTCCAGGGAATCAGACACTGTCACACCAATGTGCATAAAATTAAATAAATTATTAAAAAAAGCCATAGTGAGACCTAATAATTTGCATGTTAACTTTTAAAAAAACTAATTTAAAAAGTTCAGCTCAATTACCAGCATGAAAAGAACACTTAGTGTTAGACTCAAACACTTTTCCTTAAATGTAATTCTTGGGTTTTCCAGTTATTGTAACCCCAACAGGATTAGAGTCTTTCTGTGTCTGTGCTTTCTTATCTTGAACTGGGGCTGGAAACAGCAGTGAGAATAGCATAAGGAATATAACGTGCAAATCCACTGGGATGACTGTTCCAAATGGCAGAATGGCTAAGCCACATACAGCTTCTTTCAGGCCAAACCTCACGCTGTCGCTGTGCCTTCTGTAGTAAACAGACCACGTACTGCTCCACGTGGGGTCTACTGGGCATCGCTCACTGGCTCACTGGACATGCAGCTGTAGGTCCCTGACTCTAGTTCCCCAACCAGTGCGAACCAGAGAGTCTCCAGAGACTACTCTGTGTGTGGTTCTCTGGAGAAGCTGGCTTTCCCTTACCCTGGATCTAGAAACATCCATGTCCCGTGGTGTTACCAGCCACTGTGATTTCTATGAATCGTGGAGCATAAACCAAGCTGGGACTTACCTAGACACAAAACCAATCAGGTTCAGGAATGCTAACGAGTGTGGATCCTGCAAGTCCCGTATTCTCACGGAGCCGGCTCTGCCAACACCAACCACGACCACACCAAATTTCTTCCCAGGCTGAAATACCAAAGACCAGTGCCGGGTGTGAAAACGGTCCAGGATTTGAATGGAGTACACCAAACCAGAGGGCTAGGCTGGGTTCTGGCAAGCAAGGAAAGCTGGTGGTAACCCAGAGAAACAAGAGCTGGGGTGTGACTCCCCTAGAAACCAGGTGTCAGACACAAGAGACCTGGAACCAAAACACGCAGAAAGGGCTCTGCCATGTCTCTGTGTTGAAGACCTTCTGGGCATCAACCAGAAGGTTCTGCCCACTTGGCTCTATCTATGACCTCTTCACAGACAAGGGGATTCTCTGTTGCAAACACCCAGGCTGATATGAGGCCTCCACCCTCCCTGGGTTCAGCATCTAGAGACACGGGGTCATTCAGAGGCAACAGCTGCTGTGCAGGACGCTGACAGACAAGGGCCCACAGGAAGACGTCTTTGTCCAGACTCAAGACCCATGTTAAGTCCTTACGATGGCTGAGTTCCAGCTACCTTCATATTCACTATATTCTGGTACCTTAAACAGTAACTAAGTGTACTACTAGAAGATAGACGTTAATAAGGTATACTGAGGAAAGTCCATTTTAAAAGCTACGTTGTTGACTGAGTTTTCTGTCCTGCCCAGTTCCCGTAATCATTAAGTCCCAAAGAAATCACACAGAGGTCTACATTAACTATAAATTGATTGGCCCATTAGCTCAGGCTTCTTATTAATGCTTATAACTTATATTAGCCCATTATTCTTATCTATGTTAGCCACGTGGCTTGGTACCTTTCTGGTCAAGACAGTCACATGTTGCTTCTTCTGTGGTTGGGTTACAGATTGCAGAAATGAGTTTTCCTCTTCCCAGAATTCACCTGTTCTTATTGACCTGCCTTTACTTCCTGCCTGGCTACTGGCCAATCAGCATTTATTTAAAATATAATTGACAGAATACAGACCATTGTCCCACACCACTACATAATAACAACACATTATAATCCAAATATAAAAGTTACTGCCACTGCATTAAGCCCAGTTCTATTTATGTGCATATATATATGTAACAATCCTAATTAATGAAAAAGAGACCATACATTTGAGAAAGAATTTAATGAGGGGGGGGTTATGGAAAGAGGGAAGTGAGGGGAGAAATGATGCAATTATATTCTAACTTTCAAAAGTTGCAAAAAATAATTTGGATGAAAAAAATTAATTTATTTTACCATTACAGCCACAAGCCAAGTCTGGAAATCACACTGGTTATGGGGTGTAAATCTTGATAACTAAGTCAGGGGTCTAAATGGATTTCCAGCATTTAAGACTGTCTTAGGCCACAATGACTTTGGAGTCCTCAACAATGGTGTAATTACTGTGTGAACTGCACTGGAGAAGGAAGACCTGCTTGGTTGGACAGAGCATCTGATTGTGACTGAAGGGATAACAACCCAATCCAGCATGCAGCTCTGGCAGGCCTTGCCCTGCTTCCTCATTCTCTCCGCCTTGCTAAAAACAGTTAGATTATATTCCTAAAGCTAGCCACCTAGAGGTCTATTCCCTTATTTAGCCACTTCCTCCCTCTGATCTGACTACCAAGACCCAGCATTCAAAAGCCCCTTTTGGCTCACCTAATTAACAGGTCCAATTAAAATGAAACACCTCATCCTAACATGGGGCTTCCCCGTTTACCTTTATAAAGTGCCATTTGCTCACGGGCCACATCTGTCTCTTCTCCATCCAAAGGCAGTCCTTTGTCCCTCTGGGACAGATACTCCTACCTTCTTCACTAGCACATCCTAGCCCATCTAACACAGACCTCCCTTCTCTGCTTAAAAATGACACCTACAAGGTCACTGCTGTTTCTGCCTGAGTCAGAAAGCAGCCACTTTAACTTTTCTTCCCTGCTTCATAAAGGAAAAATGTTTACCTGCTTGGGCTGTTTCTAAACTCTTTGGGTGGGGGCGTGTTTGGAGGGATATTGAACATGTGAAATAAGGAACACTGGAAATATCCTTGATCAGCTGGTCTTGTTGTTTGGGTCTGGAGGGGGGGCACCATACCATGCCTGGAGCACACAGCCGATAAAAACCCCCCACTTCATGGCTAGGGACTGAAAGGGAGAGACAGTATCGTGACAGTGGACACGGATAAAAACTCAGGGGAGACCATTTCTCCTCCATCACCCACAGCCACAAACAAGTAGGTAGCCTAGCGGGGAGTATTTCTGAAAAATCTTGAGAGGGAAAAGGAGAATCCATGAGAGAACTAAGGCGCACGGCAGCAAAAGGATCCCTTAAGGCCCTCTGTGTGGAACTCACCTCTGCATTCATCCTGGTCTCTCCCGCTGGTGGCTGTAAAGATAGAGGTTCAGGACCCTGGGGACGCTGGCACAGACTCTATGAAGACGGTTTTCTCCCAGCTTCGGATGTCAACACTGCCAGGGGGAACTGGGAAGAGGGAACTGCTGTGTGAAAGGCATACACCACCTCTGCTCACCTCAGAAGGGGGGCCCTGGATAGCCTAAGGCACAACTGTATCCATGTCCAATTTGGCGAGTAAGTTTTTAATTGGGGTTGTCAACAGGGGTGTAGTGATGGTTATTCAAAGGAGCTGGGGTAATCAACAGCACAGGGGTAAACTCCTGAAACCCACAAGCCTGATGTTCTCTTCGCGGCTTGCGGTGGACAGTGAGTCCAGCTAAGGATTTCTTTTTGCAGCCTGGCTGATCAGTCTTCACCCCTTGCAATCGTTTTCTCCTTTTTTTTTTTTTTTAACTGCTGGGTGGGGACCCTCAAGAATCTCTCCAAGTTCCTGTTTTCCCCTACATTGGGACATTTTGCTTGCTGTGTGACCCTTCCCTTCCTTCTTGGAGGAAATGTTGCAATTTGGAGAGCATGCCCTAGAGCAGGAGCGTCAGCTATGGAGCCTGTCTGTGGCCATGTCTGTAGGGCATTTTCTTAATACAGCTAACTGCTACATGAGGGGCCAGACCACTGTGGGCAGTGCCGTCCCTGTGCAGGTGGTCCTAGGCTGCAGAAGAAAGGTAACTGAGAAAGGCAGAGGAAGCAAGCCAGGAAAACTGCCTTTCTCCACAGTCTCTGCTTCAGTTCCGGGCTCCAGGCTACTTCTGCCTGAGTTCCTACCCTTACTTCCCTTGATGACTGACTGTAACCTGTAAGTCAAATAAACCCACTCCTCCCCCAAGCTGCTTCTGATCAGATTTATTACTGCAGAAAAGCTGACTAGGACAACTAAGCTATGTGACCCAGTTTTCCCTACCTCTTCTTCATCATCAGTCCCCAGTGCCATTGCCACCTCTGGCCATCCAGGAATGATTGGTACATAGGCTGGTATCTTCTCTAGAGCTGCCGGAGGCCAACTTTCTTGTTGGGACCATTTGGAGTCCTGGCCTCCAGCTGCTCTTCCCTGCTAGAGATCTTTACTTTCCTTCTGATTTGAGTTACTGAAAGCTGTGTCAAAGTTGTTTACCAGCTCTGCTTCACGAGCACGTGTTGCCTTGAGGATCAGAGGATAAGGTTTTCACCTGTTGGCCCATCTGACTGTGTTGGGTATATGAGCCTCCGTGGTGCTATTGAATAAAGGACTTCTTACCAGTGACTAGAGGTCTGTGTCTCTGTTTCTCTCTGTGTGTGTGTCTTTGTGTGTTTCAACCTCCAGCCCCTTGCCTGAAGCTCGCGAACTGTATGATCGCTCATAGAGCGCAGACAGGCGTTGTGTGCTGTGGGGATATCATCTCAGCAAATGTCTAGAGAGGGTCTGTGCACTATCCTGGACAGCTGGGGACATGTCTTTATGGGGTGAGGCACTTCTCTACGTTCCAGCTTGGAGATCGCAGCCTTTTTTTTTTTTTTTTTTGAGACAGGGTTTCTGTGCAGCTTTGGAGCCTGTCCTGGAACTCGCTCTGAAGAGATCCGCCTGCCTCTGCCTCCTGAGTGCTAGGATTAAAGGCATGTGCCATCACCGCCTGGTGAGATCACAGCCTTTTATCTAGCTTACTTTTAGAGAGAAGTGAAGTGTACCGTTTTTCCCGCTCGGCTGACTACCTGAGTTTTCTAGGTAAAAGAACCGTTCAGCAGTCTTTCCGGGCGATCAGGAGTCACAGGCAGAAGGAAGAAACAGACAAATGGAAATAGAGAAAAGGCAAGCAACAGAACAGCAGCACTAACTTCAGCAGGCTCTTTGGCTAGCGTGCTGAGTGTGCATTCTTGACACAGAACCCCTAGAGCGAGCCGACGGGTGGGGGGACTAGGGGCTGGTTTCTTCCGCCAGGCATCTTAGATGGTGCACCCTGATCCGGGGCTAGCCTTAGGGTTAACTAGGGTTGCAAGGAGAATGCTGTAAAGATTAACTATTTTGTTCATTTAGACCTGGTAGATGTGTTACTTATATAACTATATCCAGGGCAGCTGGATGACCAGAGGCGATAAAAACAGGGAGAAGGACCCCCCCCCCTGTCTCCTGCCTGTGTGTCTCTCCAGCAGGCTGAGAAGGGAGGCACTCTAGTCACTGCCAGCCCTGGGACTTGACCCTCTTAGGGTAGTGTAGTGATAAGACACGTGAAATGCTGCGGCTGGAGGGAGAGACGCCTTAGCCGGTAAGAGCACAGCCTGCATTCCCAGCACCACACGGTGTAACTACTTGTAACTCCAGTTCCAGGGGATCCAGTGCCCTCTTCTGGCCTCTGTGGTATACAGACAGATGGCAAAACACCCATGCGAGAAAAATAAAAGTAAATGAATAAACCTTAAAAAAACCAAAACCCAACCTTTACTTGGGGCAACCCCAAGAAAGCCCTGGGAAGACCACGTGACTCCTATGGGCCTGTGCTCAGAACGTCTCTGGCAACGTCTTCCTCTCTCCTCCTCAGGACGTTATCTGTTCTTTGTGGTCTGAAGCCTGTCTGGAACTAGCTCTGTAGACCAGGCTGGCCTTGAACTTACAGAGATCCACCCGCCTCTGCCTCCTGAATGGCGTGCCACCACCACCCGGTGCAAAAGGGACCTTACTAAAGGCCAAGTCGACAGAGTATGAGAAGGGAGCCGAGGAAAGTGTTAGTGTGGTCACCTGAAGGTTAAGATGGCCAAATCTGACGCCACCGGCAGGTAAACACAGTTAGAAAACAGTTAAGTGTGTGTGTGTGTTGGGGGGGATGAAACCCAAAGTACCATGGAGACAGACGTTCAGAGGAAAGTAATGCCAGCTGCAGTATTCCTCCTGACGCTGAGAACCAGCCCCGTGAATGCTCAGCAAGTGCCCAACACCAGGACGTCTCTCTAAAGGCAGTACTAAAGACAGTACACGCCCATGTCTGATCATTTACATAATCCTTAGAATAAAAAAACTGACCAAATTTAAATCTTCTGCTTGTAGGATTAGGTCTTTGATGTTTTGAGATAGATTAAAATGTAGTTTACCCTTGATTTTGCCAGATACTGGCAGGAAAGTGGGGAGAAGGGAAGTGGATGATGGGTTAAGTAGGGGTTGTGACAATCAGCTTCCTATCACAGTGACAAAATGCCACACATACTGTGTACGTTGTGAAGCCACACAGCGATATCAAACACAGCCAGCCTGAGACACCTCTGCTCAGGTTTGGTAATATCATATGTTAAGCTCTTTCTGAGGAAAGAATCTATTTACAATTAAGAAAAAAAAAACCCTACTCCTCTCTCTCTCTCTTTGGTTTTTTGAGATAGGGTTTCTCTGTGAAGATCAACAATTCATTTCCTTTTGTTCCACTTTGCTCTGTCTTATCAGGATTTGCGTGTGAGTTTTGTTGAGCGGCGGTTTTACTTTGTAGCCCAGGCTGGCATGAAACTCACTCTGCAGCCTAGGCTGGCCTTAAATTCTCAGCAACCCTCCTGCCTCAGCCCTGTGCTATGAGAACTATAGAGTAAAATATAATGATAATACAGTTAAGTCTGGGATTACATACATCAGACTATTAATAATAAGTATGTCCCGAGTCCTGGAAGTTTCAGCAAATCTGCTTCTTAGTTCTAAAAGCTCAAGTGTTGTTAGTCATTCATATTTCTTTTTCTTTTCTTTTTTCTTTGTTATTTTTAGGACAGGGTTTCTCCGTATCCTAGCTGTCCTGAACTCACAGAGCTCCGCCTAAATCTGCCTTCTGAGAACTAAGATTAAAGGACAGTGCCACCACTACCCAGCACTCATTCATATTTCTAGTTTTTTGGCTCTCAGAATCTCTTTGATAATACTTTGTCTACCATTAGACTTCAGTATGTCTTATTCTGGAATGTACAATGTAAGAAAAGTACTTGCATATTTACTAATACAATCTTTTATAATAAAATAAGCTCTAGTATTCTAGTTCAATAATTTCAAAAACTTCTTGGAAGCAATATTATGAAAATTTCACTAATTATGAGAGGAACTTTCCAGTACACTATTGTTTGCTTTGTATAATATTATGAGCACTAATATTAAATCTCATGTTGAAAATCCTGTTGCCTTACATGGTCATCCTACCTAGCAAGCATTAAACTTATCCCTACTTCTTACAAATGAGACACCAAGAGGTTACCTAATGTGTCCCAAATCTAATGTCATGTTAAATGGAAAAATATCTGCATCTAAAACTGCATAAGCATAACGCTTTATTTTTTGTTTGTTTGTCTTTGAGACAGTGTTTTTCTATGTAACAATCCTGTAACCCTGGAACTCACTCTGTAGACCAGTCTGGTTTAGGACTAGAGGTTTGCCCGTCTTTGCCTCCTGAATGCTGGGACTTAAAGGGGGCGCCACCACCAGCTTCAGTTTTTTTTTAAGTAGTAGATAACTTCAGCCTCATTTCTGAGTTCTTCAGGTAGCATGCAACCTACAATGTAATCCTTACACAGTCTTGAATCCCCCCCACCCCCCCGCTCAGTTTCTGAAGCGTAAAGCGCAGCTAGGAGAGATTAAAGGACACTCCAGAAGCAGACCGTCACCCAAGATTCCAGGGCAGAGTTCAAAGTAAACCTCCGGCTTAGTCTCAGTCTCGCGGACCCCGTGCGATACACCCTTCAGTCTACGTAAGGCCGGAAGCCAATATCATTTTTGAACGAGATGCAATTTCTTTTCTGACCGTCTGCACTCGGTAACGGCCGTCTTCCAGGGCCGAGTCTCCTGCTGGCTGCCACCCAGCCTGAGAAGGGCCGGGCAGAGAAGAACGGGTGACCAGGTAGCTCCAGACCACGCTGGCCTACGGCTCTGGCCTCAGCACGCAAAGAACGCGTGCCCGCACCCTTCCCGGGTCAGCACTCACCTCTCCTGCACTCAGCACCCGCCCCGCAGCAGCTCTCCCGCAGCGCAGCGTCTCCAACGTAGGGGTAGAGGGGCGAGCGGATGCTGGGATCCGATTGGTTGTCAGGCTGGTGGGCGGGGTTCCCGTCGGCCGCCTCTGCTGATGCTTGTGCTGCTGAGATAGGCAGCCTTACTCGTTCCCGCCCTGTAGCCTGTGGACTGGGCAATGACTTTTACACCGCTTGGTGTGGTGTAGCTGTCACATGTTGCCTGAGGCTTTTTTTCTGGTGGTGGGTACAGTCGGGTGCTTTTCTAGTTTAGTGGCCCAAACACAATTGATCTGATACAAAAGTTTGTGTAAAAAGCGAAGATTATAGGAAAACAGTGTTTGTGATCCATCCCCTGCCCTCAGAGCTAGGAAACATTTTCCCAGGGATAGCTTGGTCTCTCCCTTGAAATAGTAGGCACACTGTAGAAGGAATCAGGGTGCCCCGGTCATAAAGTATACCTTCTAGTCTAAAGCAGAAAAATGTAACTTGGAGCCTGCCCACTTTTTACCTAGTTTCCATCATCTGCCAGCTAGGAAGTTAGAAGTGTCCCCTCCCTGCAGTCCTTCACCCACACAGCAGCTAGAATGACCTTAAACTGGGCTGGAGAGATGGCTCAGTAGTGAAGAGCACTAGCTGTTCTTCCAGAGGACCAGGGTTCAATCACATGGCAGCTCACACCTGCCTCTAACTCTCCAGTTCCAGGGGATCCAACACTCTCTCTCTCTCTCTCTCTCTCTCTCTCTCTCTCTTTCTCTCTCTTTCTCTCTCTCTCTCACACACACACACACACACACACAGGCAAAACATAAAAATAAACATTGAAAAAAAACAAAAAATAATAATTAGCTGGACATGGTGGTATAGACTAATCCCAACACTTGGGAGAAAAAGGAGATTAAAACCAGCCTGTGCTGCATAAAACCCTATCTCAAAATAAAGGCCAGAACCAAGGAAGGAAAGATGTGTAGATTTTCGTTGGCTAGGCAGCCTAAGTCAGTGAGCTCCAGGTTCAGTGAGAGACCATGTCCCAAAAAACAAGATGGGGGGACTGGAGAGATGGTTTAGCCATTAAGAGCTCTTGTTCCTGCAGACTATCTGGGTTCTGTTCCCACCACTCACAACCATCTGTTCTTTAACTCCAGTTCCAGGGGACCCAATGCCTCATCTGACCTGCTGGCACCAAGAACCTATGGATAAATACATCATATTTGTTGTTGCTGTTTTTAGACAGGGTTTCTGTGTAACCTTGACTGTCCTAGAACTTGCTCTGTAGACCAAGCTGGCATCAAACTCAGAGATCTGTTTGCCTCTGCCTCCCAAGTGCTGGTGAGATTAATGGCATGCACCACTGTTACAGAACAGTCTTTTTATGCACTGTGAAGATGTGTGCCCTCATTGGTTTAATAAAGAGCTAATGCCATTTTAAGTGAGGTAACCCAGACACAGAAAGACAATATCACATGTACTCACTCATAGGTGATTTTTAAACATAAAGCAATGAAAGCCAGCCTACAAACCACAATCACAGAGAACTTAGACAACAATAAGGACACTAAGAAAGACTTATATAGATCTAATCTACATGGGAAGTACGAAGTAAAAAAAGACAAGATCTCTTGAGTAAATTGGGAGCATGGGGACCTCGGGGGAGAGTTGAAGGGAGGAGGGAAAAGGCAGGGAGGGGAGCAGAGAAAAATGTAGAGCTTAATAAATATCAAAAATAAAATAAAATAAAGAGCTAATGCCAATAGCCAGGCAGGAAGAGGTCGGGTGGGACTTCCAGACAGGGAAAAAGAGAGAGTGAGGATAAAGAAGTCAGCAGGAAGACACAGGGAGAAACAAGATGAACGAGCTGTGATGAAGAAAGGTACCACCATTTAGATAAGAAATATGGGTTAATTTAAGATGTAAGAGCTAGTTAGTAACAAGTCTAAGCTGTAGGTTGAGCATCCATAATAATAAGTCTCTGTGTGGTTATTCGGGAGCTGGCTGGTGGGACAGAAAAGTCTACCTATATGCCACCACTGCCTGGCTTAGTCACAGACCAGGCTTTTCTGTGTAACAGCCCTAGCTGTCTTGGAACTCGTTCTGTAGACCAGGCTGGCCTCGAACTCAAAGAGATCCTGTCTCTGCCTCCTGAGTGCTGGGACTAAAGGTGAGAGCCACAACTGCCAGGCCTAATTCATATTATTAAAAAAGTTAAAAACTAGTAAGATAGTAAGGAAGAAATCTTGACCTCGGGCCCCTGAAACATGAACACTTACATGATTGTATGCACACAGCCACACAAACATGTACATACAACACACATGCAAGAACATAAATACAAGTAACATGATACAGACTGAGCAAATTGGTTTTATGTATTTAGGAATATATATAGATAGATATACTGATTAAATAATTTTCATCTACTTAAATTATAAAGAAGATATATACCCAGAAAAGCATAGATATATTTTTATTATACATTCAATTGAAGTTTTTAAAATTACAGAGTTCAATGCCAAAACAAAGTAAAAAAAATGCATATTAAGTTGCTATTCACTTGCATTGTTCTGCCCTAAAATTCTGCAAGGAAACAGCTTAAAGACACATGAACAGATTCAGTGCACTTCTAGTGGCTTACCATGCGACGAAGACCATGGTTATCCACAGAAAATAAAAGAACAGTAAAATGAAATTAAAATACTGCAGTTTCACACAATCGACCTGGAGGATTTTAGGAGAATTTTGTTAGCACTCACCTGCAGAGCAAATGTAGCGCCTGGCAAGCTTGGCACACGAGCTCTTATTAACCGCTCAGCTTCTCCTCCGGTTTCTCTGGCAGGACCAACACAGGGTCCTCTCACACCCACGCAGCTTTTCTGCTGACCTTCTGGGGATGACTCTCAATGCTTTTCCTGTCTTCCTTTGTGTCCCAGCCTCATGCCTGCTGCCAATCCATCCTAGCATGAAGCACACAGCCCTTCTTCTCAAGTATTACCTTTATTGGCTGAATTGTGATTATAAAGAAACTAGATCTAAAATTCTCCCTACTTTATGATCATATCTCCTACAATGCAAAAAGGTTGATGATGCCTGATTCAGAACATACTTCAATGAGTTTAGACAGAATATATACTGGCCCAAGGTTTTTAAATATGTACTCTTTTCTATTATAATCATTAGTTTTCAAATTCATAAACGTTGTAAACATCATATTAAACATTTCAGTAGAAACCCTGTTACCTTACATTTTACTTAGTGGGTTCAGAAAGAACAAAAGCGACACTTTGTTCCCTTTGGCAGATCTGAAATTGTCCCTGAACCCCAAACCCACCATCACACATGCACTATTAAGCGGTTTCTTAGGTCAAGCATGTTCATGACAATTACTGCTGCTCTCATGAGCATACCTTGTAACAAAGTAGTAGAAAACAAACAAAACTATGATCTCTTGGAACTGCTCTCCCTGTGAGTTTAGATACTGTACCCCACCCTCCCCAACTGATCCACCTCAGGTAGCACATAAATACCTGAAAGCATACGCTAAGGAGAGTCTCCTGTACCAACGCTGTCTGCTCTGCCACCCCACCGTGAGACTGAGGCTGAGGAGCTGGAGGACAATGCGAAGCTGGCCTTCTGGAGTGCCTTTATCATCAAAGTGCTGAGGCTAATAACGTGCCTGGTTTTCTACTCAAAGGGAGAAACCTGACACACAGGAAATTCTAGTCACCTATTGCTCTTTTAGCAAGGTTTAACTGCAGGTTTTTATTTACTTGTTTATTTATTTAATTTTTGTGAGTTTCTTGGGGGCGGGTTTGAGACAGGGTTTCTCTGTGTAGCTTTGGCTGTCCTGGAACTTGCTCTGTAGACCAGGCTGGTCTTGAACTCACAGAACTCCTACTGCCTCTGTCTCTGGAGTGCTGGGATTTAAAGTATATGCCACCACCACTCAGCTAACTATATGTTTTTAAAAGAGAAATTAACAAAATGTTACATTTTAAAATGAATAACCTAAAAATTAATTTAAAAAATACTATATTTCTTTTGCTCTAACTACAGATGACTGAGATCTACTGGCTCATTAGCATCTGGATTAGCAAATATTGAGATAACCTAAACCCAGAGTGCCTGACCTGGGTGACAGCCAGTCCTGCGAGCTAGAATAGTAACGACTTAAAGGTTGTATTACCTGAATAGTTTCAATGATGAAGTACCAGAAATGGTAAAATAAATATTTTCCACAGCACCATAAGTTTTTATAAAATACTATTTCAGTTAATATACAATCTCAGGATTTTGGCCCATCATACATATGAGGCACAACATCTTCTTTTATTAACAGAGGCCTTATTTGCACAAATACAACATGAAAACAATATATTTACATGGTTACTACTGCATCTACATCCACTGAATACTAGTAGTTTTAAGAGCCATGAAAAATTAATTGACCATTTAGAGTATGGTCACAGAATTTAATTGCCAAATGGATCTAATAGCAAACAGATGTACTTTATGGCCAAATTACTTAAAATTAAGTATAACATGTTAAAAAGTAAAAAAACCCCAAAACGCAGATTGGATCTGCCCAATACCCAGCATGCTCACAAATTTCCTACAACCGTTAGCATGTGCTAGGCCGTCTGAGTTTAACACTGACCTAGTAAAACAGAACCGAGAGCACACCTTTTCCCACAACAAACACCACATTCCAAAGCCAATCTCATGTGTCCCTGCATCAAAGAGGAGAACTGAGTCTTGGCTTTATTAGAAATCAGTTAATGCTAGAATAAACCTGTTATAAAACACTTATAACAAAATAAATATTTTCAGTTCCTTCACATTAAGTGATATATAAATCATTACATTTTATAACATTAGCTTAGGTCATTTGGGGAAACCCAAACATACTGTACAATCCTGAGTAAAAAAATTAGTGACACAGTTTCTTGGGGATTATCCTTATCAGAAATCAAGAAGAAAACGCATAAACCGAACCTTACAATAATCCCCATTTCCATCAGAAGTACCATGAGTTCTTTGTACTTTGGTAAGTTTATAAATGTAAACCATTTATGTGACAAAGTAAACTGAACGGAGCATTGCTAGGATGTCTCTATCACCTTCTGACAGTGACACGATAAATAGTCTGGAAGAGCAGAGCAGGAGGACCGGAACCACAGCGCCACCGCATCAGCATGCACTCGGCAGTGCAGAACACACGGGGTGGATGGGAGCAGCTTACATGCCAACAGCCCTTCATTGCCTGTGACAGAACAAGAAGGGAAAATTATTTAATAAAATAGGCTTCAACAGACATTCCTCTAAGAATATCTACAAACGGGCCATAAGCACATGTAAAGATGTTTGTCATTAATCACCAGAGAACTACCAATCAAAATTGTGAGATAGCATTTCATGCTTGTTTGGAAGACATATATATATATATATATATATATATATATATATGTATGTGTGCTAAAAGCAGAAGTATTGCTGAAGATGTGGACAGATATAAACTCTTGCTTACTAATGTAAAAAGTTATATGTTTGTTATATAAATGATCTAGTAATTTACCCAAAAAAACAACAACGTATGATTCAACAATTCCACTTTACGTATATGATCAGAAGAACTGAGGGAAAGAATATCAACAGGTATTTCAACATTTATATCCACAGCAGCATTGTTCATATCCGACAAAAAATGGAAATGCCCCAAGTGCTTGGTAACAGGCTAATAGTATATAATAATATATAATTATATATATATATATATATATCACCAAATAGTAGTACACTATAACGTATACAGTGTAATATATACTAATAGCATAATAACTAGTCAGAAATGATATGGTCACTTTATACCCATTAAAGGAACAACCCATCAAATGGACATCCATCACAAGTCTAAACATAAATTTACCCAATGCAGGTGCAACACATTTGATAAAAGAACTACTACTAAATCTATAACCACAGATGAAACCCAACACAGTGACTTCAATACTCTACTCTCACCAACGACACTGTACTGCCATAAAAACTGACACACACAATACAATGAAGTCGAGGCCCCAGAAATAAGCCAAAAATACACACTGGAGAATACACAGTATGGCTAACAGGTGGTGCTGGTCTCAATGGCAGCTACAAGTAAAAGAATGAAACCAGCCTGGTCTACAAGAGCTAGTTCCAGGACAGGCTCCAAAACCACAGAGAAACCCTGTCTCGAAAAACCAAAAAAAAAAAGAATGAAATCAGATCCTTACTACAATCTTGAATAAAACTCAACTCTAATTGCATCAAAGATTTCAACTTAAGATCTGATACCCTTACTGTGACAAAGAAAGTAGGAAATACACTTGAACACATAAGAACACAAAAGGATTTTCTGAATAGGATCTCGGTAGCACAGGCATTAAGAACAGAAACTGACCAAAAGGACCACATAAAAGAGGTTGTTGATCAACATGTGAAGAGGTTGGAAGGTTTCAAGTTCACAGACAAATTACCCTGGTGTAGCTGCATCACCTTTAATAGCTATTTAATACCGTCTTCTGTATGTGGCCTGACATCTTTGTGACCATTAGACATGTCCAAAAATCCCCTTGGTTTCCAAGCAGACAAAGGACTACGAATGCTGTCAGATTCTTAGCTGAGGCCTACAGCAGAGTTTTCCCTGTTTTGCTGAAACAGACCTACCTACCACTTTCACCAATGTATTTGAAAAGTGCCTTGATTTATGACTTTCTTTGTTCTGTTACTATAAAAACTTTATCAAATCATTAAAAAAAAAAGTTAAAAGCTTCTTTACAGCAAAGAACATCATCAATCGAGTGAAGAGGCAGTCTATAGAATAGGTTAAAAAAAATCCTATCTGGACACTGCTGCTTTCTAGAATACACAAAAAACAAAACAAAATGGATCAAGACAAACCAATTAAAAATTGGAACACAGAACTAAATGGAGTCCTCATAAAAAGAAATACATATGGCTGAGAAATACATATGTATATATAAAAGTTCAGTATCTTTAGTCGTCAATTAAAACTACTTTCAGGTTTTATCTTACCCCAGTCAGAATGACTAAGGTTAACCAAAATTAATGTTACAAGGAAAAGACCACATTGAAACCTACTGCTTTATAGGCAAACTAAAAGATACAATTTTCCTTTTTCTCTCTCTCTCTTCTTTCCCTCCTTTCTGTGTGAGCATGCTGGCTGTCCTGAAACCAGCACTGTAGACCAGGCTGGACTACGCCCCCTCCCCACACTGGGATTAAAGGAGTGCACCACCATGCCTGACATGATAATTTTCTTAAAACCTGGAACAGAGGTATCCTGCAAAGATAGAGAATTCTATTGCTAGACACCACATGGTTCTAAACCCAGCTGCAGGAGTAGAATATTATTAGCACAGCAGCTGCAGACCAGGAGGCTCCAGAGGCCCCCAAAGCAATGGAGGTTGGTAACATTGCTTCTTATGACTCACTGTAACTAGGCAGCAAGACTATTACTGAAGACACAACACCCTTTGGATGTCACACACTGACAAGGCTGAAGCTGCTCTGGAAGCTTCCTCCCCGGTGGTTAGCAACCAATGGGCCTCTTTTGGCCCAGCAGGATGCTGGGGAGAAAAGGTGTCCATGGTCTCACCTGGTGTTGACACTGCTTATGACAATATTGATCTTCCAGGCTAGAGGTGCTGTCTGATCCAACAGAGACATAACTATTTTGAGAGTCATCAACCACTTTCTGGTTGGATTTGAGGCCTACTCCACACAAATGGAGAAATGTTTAAAGTGTTAAAAAGAAAAACAGAAGCTAAGTGATAGTTAATTATACACCGTAATTTTTTAAATCAAATATTCTTTAATACAGTCTGGACACTTTAAGACACTTGTCTTAAAGATACATGTGATAAGAAGCATAGCTCTAAGAAGCATGACACCTGAAAGAAAATCCATATTCACATGGGGCTGCCTTTTGTAATTCTACACACCTACGACGTCAATGACATGAAGTCCCAGCTTCTGCTGCAGTTCTGTTAGGACAGAAGCCAAGGCAACTTGAGGCTCTGATATTTTTATAGTTTGCTTCACATCATTTGCTAAGGCCAACCAGAGTTTGCCAAAGTCTTCAGTTGAGATCTTTAATGGCCTGAAAATAATTTTAATAAAAAATTAGTTTATGTTGTTAAGAACACAACAATGCTGAACAAACACATTCTATATGACTCATGGAAATTAAATATAGTCATGATAAATTTGAGTTCCAAGAGCTTTGTGCTTTTAGAGCAGGTATGATTAGAATACTGAGTATTATCTTCCAACCTGATGAAGTTACTATAGCAGAAGATACTAAATTGAACTTTTCCTTTCAAGAATTCATTCAATTTTGTCTCTTTTTAGATATTAATCCCTCCAACAGGATTTCACCAAACAACTTCACAAATTCTCAAATATAAACTATTCTATCATACACACACACACACACACACACTTTGGATTTGGGGAATAATGAAATTTCTGCCAAAGTCATATACAAGATAATAAATATAAAGAACTTTAAATAAATTAGCCAAAGAACTTAAGACTCTGTCAACACACACACACACACACACACACACACACACACACATTGAAATAATTCTATGAATGCAAAAAACATTTAGGGGATGAGTTATAGACAACTTTTATAGTCTCTATTTTATTTACTTATTTATTTTTGTTTTTTGGAGCCTGTTCTAGAACTAGTTCTTGTAGACCAGGCTTGCCTCTGACTCGGGAGTGCTGGGATTACAGGTGTGTGCCACCACCACCCAGCTAACTTTTATATTCTATTTATATTCTTATAACATTTGAATTTCTGTGTTAAGTACATATTGATTGTATAAAAACCCTACATTTAAAGATACAGAATTTATTATGTACTAAACTGTGTTTTATATATATATATTATGCTTCTTCAAATTATGAAATAAGGGTGGAAAGGGGCTGAGACTTAAATTGTGGCCCAGGCTGGCCTAGAACTCACTATGCTTAAGCAGGTGGCAATCCTCCCGCCTCAGCTTCCTAACTGCTGGGATTATAAGCATGAACCACCATGCCTGATTTATAAGAATACAAGGTTTTTAAACTGGACATTGGTGGCGCACGCCTTTAATCCCAGCACTAGGGAGGCAGAGGCAGTTGGATCTCTGTGAGTTCAAAGACAGCCTGCTCTACAAAGTGAGTTCCAGGACTGCCAGAGCTACACAAAGAAACCCTGTCTCCAAAAACCAAACCAAACAAACAACCTCCCTAGGTTTTAAAAATATTATTTATGTGTATATAGTACATGTTTGTGTGTGAGCATGTGCGTGTGTATGCAAGAACTCCACAGACGCCGGAGTGATGTGGTGTCGGATCCTCTGAAGCTGGAGTTACAAGCAGTTGTAAGCCACTGGTGCAGGTGCTAGGAACCCAACTCTAGTCCTCTGGAAGCCTTGGAAGTCAATGAGTCATCTCTGTACCCAAGTCTGTATAATACTTATTCTTTATTTTAAAGAGTTTATTATGTACACAGCATTCTGTCTGCATGTATCCCTGCAGGCTAAAAGAGGGCACCAGATCTCATTACGGATGGTTGTAAGACACCATGTGGGTGAAAGAAATTGAACTCAGGACCTCTGGAAGAGCAGTCAGTGCTCTTAGATGCTGAGTCATCTCTCCAGCCCCTAATAATTTAATTCTTATATTTCCTAATAGCTAACATAGTGTCTCTAGTTAGAAAGAAAAAAGGGGGATAGGGTATAATGGTTGAATAACTTAAACATGCCAGAAGATATTTACCTAATAAAATCTAATAATGATAAGTTCATGGAAAATTCCAACTGAAGAGAATGTGCATCCATCATCTGGTAATTTATAACACCACAGAGAGTCCCCTCTACAGAAGGGCTTTCCATCTGCACACCATACTGAAAAGATGTGGAGCTTTCCATCCCAGGCAAACAGCATCCAGGTTGCTCAATGATCTGTAAATTAAAGTAATAAAAATACCGAGGAAAGCATCATTATAATGTTATACGGATAGCAAACTTCTATTTAAGTGATAAAGTAATAAAGTACACTAATGTGGGAAATTAACAAATGACATTATGGAAACAACATACAAATATTCACTAAACAGCCAGGCTGTGGTGGCGCATGCCTTTAATCCCAGCACTCGGGAAGCAGTGTCTGTGCACTAAGCAAGCATTCTTCCATAGCTCCTCCCTTTTTTTTTTGAGACAGGGTTTCTGAGTGCAGCACCCCCCCCCCCACTGTCCTGGAACTGACCAGACTATCCGCAAATTCACAGAGATCCTCCTGCTTCTGCCTCCTGAGTGCTGGGATTAAAGGCATGCACCACCACTGCTCGGCTACCACTAGACTCTTAACCTAGAAGATCTATAACAATCCTACAGCTGCCTTCCATTCTCTCTCTCCATCCCCACTCAAGCTGTACTGGTAGAATCAGACACATTTCTTTGTTTTTTAATATGTATTCAAGAATTCTTGCCCTGGGCAATGGACCATACAATAATTCATTCAACAAACTGTATGTAGCTCACAGAAAGAAGTGGTTATCCTTCTGACACATACCTGTCAAATGTCATAACTGTGCCGAGAACACTTACAACAATGCAGACAAAGGAACTTTGAGAAGTTGCCATAGCTCCCTTTCGGGGCTATGGAAGAGAATGATGCCCAAGTACCGAGCATAGAATAAAAAAAATCACATGGAGAAATGTTTACCCCTTAATATTTTTTTAATGCTCTATTTGGTTCTGTTAAATAATCTGAAAAGTTAATTTCAGTGAATATGGCAAGAGCAAATGTAGCCCTTAGGGAACACATGAGTAGAGATCATAGAATAAAATCAGGAAACACAAAGAACAAAGGATATGCATTTAATGTTAAAAGCATTTTACAGATATCAACTAGCCAATTCTGTTTTTTTTTTTTTTTTTTTTTGGTTTTTCAAGACAGGATTTCTTCTCTTTGTGGCTCTGGAGCCTGTCCTGGAACCAGCTCTGTAACCAGGCTGGTCTTGAATTCACAGAGTTCCGCCTGTCTCTGCCTCCCAAGTGTTGGGATTAAAGATGTGTGCCACCACTGCCCAGGCAACTAGTCAATTCTTTACAGGAACATAACGTTAATATCCTTGCTTTCAACAGGAAGAAACAGGCAAAAACATTTAAGAAACTGACCATGTAACATGGCAAGTAAGGCACAGTAGCAAGGTTAAAAACCAAAGTAGTATAAGAAGCCTATATTCGCAGGGCGGTGGTGGCGCACGCCTTTAATCCCAGCACTCGGGAGGCAAAGGCAGGCGGATCTCTGTGAGTTCGAGGCCAGCCTGGTCTACAAGAGCTAGTTCCAGGACAGGCACCAAAGCTACAGAGAAACCCTGTCTCAAAAAAACCAGAAAAAAAAAAGAAGCCTATATTCCTTTTTTGTTTGTTTTTTGGGTTTTGAGACAAGGTCTCACTTTTTAGCTCTGGCTGTCCAGGAACTCACAGGATCCTTCCTCTGTTCCTGAGTGCTGGATTTAAAGGTGCATTCCTCACTATGCTCCACAGAGACTCACTTTACACATCTATGGCCTCTCAAACACAGCACTACTGGGCTTCCTTTGTTTCTTTAGAGTAGTTAGTGTATCCTGAGCCCTGATTTAAGGAAGAAAGAATGTGGAACAAATTCATAAGGTGCCGGAGGCAAAGGCAGAAACACTAAGTAAGTGTCATTTACTTAAGGGAGAAAAGATAAATTAGCATTGTCTTACCTTGAAGTTTTCCACAGGAAAAATTTCTAACTTAGCATTTGTCACCTCTGAATCAGTCTTACTAGTGACTGCCCAGACCACCAATAAACAATCATCCTTCCAAATTTTGTAAGAAGACACTGACACCGTGTCATTACTACAGATTTCCATGAGGCTTGAATGCCCACGCTCTGGAGTTTCTTCTAACAGAGAGGCTGCAGCTGAAGCTGTGGAGGATGAAGAGGGCTGGAAAACTTCCATGTTGTCATCAGCAAACAAAGAAGGCGCAGGCGAGCTGACACTTGACAGTTTTTCAACTGAGGACAGCTCTGACGAAGACCCAGAACCCAAGAGCTCTGCACTGAGTTCAGTGTCCCCTCTATTCAAAGCACTCAGACAGTCATCATCCCCACGGGCCACAGCTGATACAGAGCTGAGGGTGGAGGAGGCAGGGTTATGAGCACTGGGTATCTTGTCATTTTGGGAGACCTTGAATTTTGATTTCCTCCTGAACTTGTGAGACACGAGGTCTGCTTTTCCCAACTGCAATAATAAAATATAAGAAGAAACTATTTTACTAATCATGAGCTTTAAATATCTTCTATAATCTCAAATGAACAATATATCAACACTAAGAATCTGTAAAGCAAAGATTGGCAAAACTCAGATAAATAAAATGTAAAACCCTAAAATTCTTAAAGGTATCAGCTAAATTTCACTTCTAACTTAAAAAACATAAACTGCCAGGCATGATGGTGCTTGCATTTAATCCCAGTACTAGGGAGGCAAAGGCACGCAGATCTCTGAGTTCGAGGCTAGCCTGGTCTACAGAGACAGCCAGGGTAGTCACACAGAGAAACCCTGTCTTGAAAAAACAAAAACAAAAACTTTTAAACACTATAAACTTGCCGGGCGATGGTGGCGCACGCCTTTAATCCCAGCACTCGGGAGGCAGAGGCAGGCAGATCTCTGTGAGTTCGAGACCAGCCTGGTCTACAGAGCTAGTTCTAGGACAGGCTCCAAAGCCACAGAGAAACCCTGTCTCAAAAAACAAAAAATAAATAAATAAATAAATACATACACACATACATACATACATACCATAAACTTAGAAAAGGAAATAAAATAAGGTCAGAACTCAGTTGTAGTAGTTTTAAAAAATGTTGTTTGGTATTCTTTACATTATAAAATTGGACAACCTAGATTTGTTTTTGTTTCCAGAGCTGTATTATAGACTCCTAAGTTACCCTGACTACAAAGGGGACCCAAACTGTATTTTAATAATCTATAATAATTTGATTTCATGATCTTTGTTAGTAAGCAAAGAAGAAAAATTGGTTTTACCTCAATAACAAAAATCAGAGGCTGACCAGAAAATACAGAAGAAAACCATTCCATAGAATTTGCCACCACTAACCTAAGTGAAGAACAGTCTGATCAGGTCTATGCAAGCAGAGCCCACAGACAGACCACTATTACTGACAATCTCCAATCACTCCCCTTGCCCTCAGAGAATTCTGTCATTCACCCTGGTCATTCCTGATAATTTATGTGGACCCTGGACTGTGTGAGCAGACTAGACTTCAGAGAATAACTTACTCAAGGGGATTGGATGCCGTCACCTCAGTGGTATAAAAACTATGTCACTGGGGCTAGAGAGATGGCTCAGCTTCCAGAAGTCCTGAGTTCAATTCCCAGCAACCACGTGATGGCTCACAACCATCTATAATGAGATCTGGTGCTCTCTACTGACCTGCAGGCATACATACCTGCAGAATACTGTATACATAATAAATAAATAAATAAAATTAAAAAACCAAAACTATGTCACTGAGCTCTAGATCTGAGAGATGACGGCTGTGAGAGCTGTAGGAGGCATTTCCCTCACACCATGTACAGATGAAATCCAGTTTTTGCTACCAGCAGAGAGCAGAGATCCTTACAGGAATGTAACAGACAACTTACCAAATTGATTGTATTTTCTGGTTCAAGCCCAACAAACAGTGAGGATGCCAACAACTGCTTTTCTTTCTCCTCTGTAGATTGGGTGAGGCCTTGAGCTTGGTCCTTTCTGGCTGTGGCCTGGCTGACATTCTCCATTGTTGTACTCTCCCCAGGAGCATGCGACACTTCCATTTTATCACCAGTTGCGCTCTCCTTTTTGGGGAGATAGCCCTCTTTGCCCCATAATTTCTTTATACCTTCCAGCTTCAAGCTACTTGTCCTAAGGAGATTAAGCAAACAGTCAATTTAAATAATTGCTGACTAGGTAAATCCTTGATACATTTTTTTCCCCAAAACACATATGCTATGATCATTTATTTATTTATTTATTTATTTATTTATTTATTGTTTTTCGAGACAGGGTTTCTCTGTGGCTTTGGAGCCTGTCCTGGAACTAGCTCTGTAGATCAGGCTGGTCTCGAACTCACAGAGATCCGCCTGCCTCTGCCTCCCGAGTGCTGGGATTAAAGGCGTGCGCCACCATCGCCCGGCTTCTGCTATGATCTTTTAAAAAACAGCTTTTATGTTAATTTTATAGGTGAGAAGGAAACCTAGATTTTTTTTGGTTTTCAAGACAGGGATTCTTGCAGAGGAAAGGATCTCTGTGAGTTCGAGGCCAACAAAAAGACAGGGATTCTCTGAAGCTTTGAAGCCTATCCTGAAACTCGCTTTGTAGACCAGGCTCAAACTCACAGAGATCCTGTCTCTGCCTCCCGAGTGCTCGGATTAAAGGCATGAGCTACCACCACCTGGAATCCTAGATTTTTAAAATTTATTTTTATTAGAACCAATTTCCCCCTTCCCTCAAGTACAATAATTTAAAGCCCCAGAACTCTAGATCTGGTTAAAAATCTCAGACCAAGCCGGGCGATGGTGGCGCACGCCTTTAATCCCAGCACTCGGGAGGCAGAGGCAGGCGGATCTCTGTGAGTTCGAGACCAGCCTGGTCTACAAGAGCTAGTTCCAGGACAGGCTCCAAAACCACAGAGAAACCCTGTCTCGAAAAAAGCAAAAAAAAAACAAAAAACAAAAAAAACAAAACAAAAAAAAAAAAAGAAAATGTAGTTAGGGCCTGAAACCTCTTAGAATTCTGCACTGATCTGAAGTCCCATTTATCCACTGGGGAGCTTCCCAGCCATGGCTCCCCCTCTAAGATATAAGGCACCTGTTATTCTTTCGGTCCCTGCCCTAGCCACGCCCACTCCTTTTTTACCTCTGACCTCCGCCCGCCATCTCTCTCTCTCTCTCTCTCTCTCTCTCTCTCGTTTTCTCTCCCGGTGTACACACGGCTTTGCCTCCTCTCTTTTCTCCTTTTCTCTCTCCCTCTTTCCTGTAATAAATATGTTACCTTTATGCCTATCTTTTGTGTCTATGTGTCTGTTACCCGCCGCAGCCGTCCCTCCCGCTGGTGGGAAACTGTAGCCGCTTTTCTCATGGCGGGCTCTGCCAGCCTGCGCGGGGACATTTTTAGGAATAAGAGCACCTCCTTATCAGATTTACGTTTGAGTGACCCCGTGAAATGCATGTTTGGTATCACTGTCATTGCCTATGGAATTGCTAACTATGTCTGTATGTGTATGTAAACTGAAAGCCTTGTGGGGGAATACCCCTTCTTTTTCGCCCAGAGAATAAAGAAACATGCGGAGGAAGAGTATGCTTGAGTCAATCTGTTCAGCCCCTCAGACCCCCCTATTTAAGCCAGTTTGCTATAGACGTCCTGTTCTGAGCCCTGAGGGAGCGCTGAGGCTGGTATTCAGTAAGCCCTGATAGCCATGCAAACCCAAACTGAACCTGAAGATATTAAATAACTCCTCAGACCTGACATAAAACACACTTCTATTCAACAGAGGCAGCCTAGGAGCTTGTATTAGATACACCATCAAGAAGTACACGTGCCTAGATCTCATTGGAAAAACACAACTTGAAGTGCTAAGACAGTATGTCCTCCTCTCAAAACCCAGCAGCTCTATAGAGGGTTCTCCATTGAGTATTACTTAAATGAATCCCAAGACACTGAGCTAAATTTTTAAACCTAATTTTTACTTTGTGTGTATGGGTGTTTTGAGTGCATGTATGTTATATCTGTGCACTACACGTGTGGAGGCCAGAAGAGGACACCAGAAGTCCTGGGGCTGGAGTTAGGGACAGTTATGAGCTGCTAGACAGGTTCTAGGAATTGAACCTAGGTCCTTTGGAAGGGCAACCATTCCTCTTGACTGCTAAACCATCTCTCCAGCCCCAGGACACAGATTAAAAAGAACAACCAAACTTATACAACTGATGGAGTTTAAAAAAGACAGAAGCAAGCCAGGCAGTGGTGGCACGTGCCTTTAATCCCAGCACTTGGGAGGCAGAGGCAGGGGGATCTCTGTGAGTTCAAGGTCAGCCTGGTCTACAAGAGCTAGTTCCAGGACTGGCTCCAAAGCTGTAGAGAAACCCTGTATACAAAAAACCAGAACAACAACAACAACAACAAAAAGACAGAAGCAAACAATGAACTCAATAAATTTAAACAGAACAGCAACAAACACCCAAGTGATGACCAAGAAAACACAAATATAAATCTGAACAATGGCAAGAACAATTAGGGATTTGAAATCTGAATTCAATCAAGAGACAGAAGAGAATGCAAGTGGAAATGAAGACAGAATTTAAAAATGTAATAACCCAATTAGAAAATTCAGGGGGAAGCCTCAAAGTAGAATGAATAAAATAGAAGACAGAATATCAAGACTTTGGGTCTTTCCACGCTGCTCTGAGTTCTGTTGTGTGGAGAATACAAGAAACTCAGATACCAAACGGGCACAGCCGCTTGATTCTGGACTTCTGGTCTCCAGCGGCATGAGCTAAGAAAGTCTCTTTCCTTAATGAACCACCAACCTCAGGTCTCCTGTGACAGTAACAGCAAACAAAGAACGCTGCCTCCAAAACTTCTTATGAGAACTAAGCATACAATGTGCTTGAAAGAGTTTCCTGGCATACAGTGACCATCTAATACTTACTCCCTTAATGGAGCAAAGAAACTATATAGTAATACATATAAGACAATCGATCACTCCGGTCTGGGCAAGCCAAAATATCAACAGCACTATCACATGTGGAAGCCAATCCACTGTTCCATTGGAACAAAGAGACTACCAGCTCCTCTGACACACTTCCTCACGCATCTGGAGCCTGGGGGCAAGAGGGACATGGGGAGCTCTTAGCACCAAAGCAGATGCAGATAAGACAGCATACACGGAAGGCAGAAAGATGGTACCCTAGAAACCAGAGTCAGAGAATACGTCACCTTTCTGTGCAGCCAACTCCCATAGCTCCTGGGCCGCTGCAAAAGACAAAGTCATGGGGTATTCCACGAGGACATGCTTGCCGGCCTGCAGAAACTGCCTTTGGAAACAGAAACACTTCAAGTAAGCACGCAGTGCCCTGTATATCCGAGAACACGACACTGCAAATGCACAAGAGCCTGCGTGTGAGTGTGACAAGCAGCCAAGGGTCAGTGCCCTGCAGAGTAAGGATGATCTATGCCTCAACCTTTGTCTTTACTGTAAGAAAGAACTTTTCTAGCTATGAAATCATTTGACTCTTCATCAGTGTTAAAAATTTAGTTTGCTGCAGAGGCAGGCGGATCTCTGTGAGTTCAAGACCAGCCTGGTCTACAAGAGCTAGTTCCAGGACAGGCTCCAAAACCACAGAGAAACCCTGTCTCGAAAAACCAAAAAAAAAAAAAAAAAAAAAAAAAAAAAAATTTAGTTTGCTGGGCTGGAGAGTTGGCTCAGTGGTTAAGAGGACTGACTGTTCTTCAATGGGCTCTGAGTTCAATTCACAACCATCTATAATGGGATCCGATGCCCTGACGCCCCCTTCTGGCATGCAGGGATACATGCAGATGGAGCTCTCATACCAAAAAACAAACAAACAAAACATATTTTTTTTAAAAAAAAATCTAGTTTGTTTTCTATTACTGCAATAAATACTATGACCAAAAGAAACTTAGGGAGGAAAGGGTTTATTTCACCCCTTCCCCTCTATTTTTGAGAAAGGGTTAAACTGGGTGGTAGTGGCGCACACCTTTAATCCTAGCACTTGGGAGGCAGAGATAGGCGGATCTCTGTGAGTTTGAGACCAGCCTGGTCTACAAAAGCTAGTTTCAGGACAGACTCCAAAGCTACAGAGAAACCCTGTCTCAAAAAACCAACCAACCAACCAGAATAAGAGAACAAGCCCTGGCTGTACCAGAACTCGCTTTGTAAACCAGGCTGGCCTGGAATTCACAGAGATCTGCTTGCCTCTGCTTCCCGAATCTTGGGATTAAAGGAATGTGCCACCACCACCTAGCTTGACAACAGGTCACAGAACATCCAGAACTTTGTGTGTTGACCATTAAGTCCCATTTGCATAGTTTTAGCTTCCTCAGTCCTCTTTCCAGGTGTAAGGCAAAGCCTACTTGTATGAAGAAACCTACCTTATGTAGTCTTCGTGGCTGGAACTCTCACTGCAGATGTAGGCGACATCAATCTCCTGGCTGCAGAGAGCATCTTCCAAAGAAATCTGCTGTACTTCATCAAGGCTTCCAAGTTCTCGTCTGTTTCCCAAATACAGACAGTCTCAATCCACACAGAAAAGTGCAATAAAAGCAGAAAGGAGCATGAAGTGTGAGCGCAGGGAGATGGGAAGTTGAGGGGGAAGAAGCAACTAGGACAATTTTTGCTTAAAAATGCCACGGTGGGGGACTGGTGAGATGGCTCAGTGGTTAAGAGCACTGGCTGCCTTTCCAGATGGGCCCGGGGTTCAAACACTCCCAGCACCCACATGGCAGCTCACAACTGTCTATAACTCAGTTCCAGGGAATCAGACACTGTCACACCAATGTGCATAAAATTAAATAAATTATTAAAAAAAGCCATAGTGAGACCTAATAATTTGCATGTTAACTTTTAAAAAACTAATTTAAAAAGTTCAGCTCAATTACCAGCATGAAAAGAACACTTAGTGTTAGACTCAAACACTTTTCCTTAAATGTAATTCTTGGGTTTTCCAGTTATTGTAACCCCAACAGGATTACTGAGTCTTTCTGTGTCTGTGCTTTCTTATCTTGAACTGGGGCTGGAAACAGCAGTGAGAATAGCATAAGGAATATAACGTGCAAATCCACTGGGATGACTGTTCCAAATGGCAGAATGGCTAAGCCACATACAGCTTCTTTCAGGCCAAACCTCACGCTGTGCCTTCTGTAGTAAACAGACCACGTACTGCTCCACGTGGGGTCTACTGGGCATCGCTCACTGGACATGCAGCTGTAGGTCCCTGACTCTAGTTCCCCAACCAGTGCGAACCAGAGAGTCTCCAGAGACTACTCTGTGTGTGGTTCTCTGGAGAAGCTGGCTTTCCCTTACCCTGGATCTAGAAACATCCATGTCCCGTGGTGTTACCAGCCACTGTGATTTCTATGAATCGTGGAGCATAAACCAAGCTGGGACTTACCTAGACACAAAACCAATCAGGTTCAGGAATGCTAACGAGTGTGGATCCTGCAAGTCCCGTATTCTCACGGAGCCGGCTCTGCCAACACCAACCACGACCACACCAAATTTCTTCCCAGGCTGAAATACCAAAGACCAGTGCCGGGTGTGAAAACGGTCCAGGATTTGAATGGAGTACACCAAACCAGAGGGCTAGGCTGGGTTCTGGCAAGCAAGGAAAGCTGGTGGTAACCCAGAGAAACAAGAGCTGGGGTGTGACTCCCCTAGAAACCAGGTGTCAGACACAAGAGACCTGGAACCAAAACACGCAGAAAGGGCTCTGCCATGTCTCTGTGTTGAAGACCTTCTGGGCATCAACCAGAAGGTTCTGCCCACTTGGCTCTATCTATGACCTCTTCACAGACAAGGGGATTCTCTGTTGCAAACACCCAGGCTGATATGAGGCCTCCACCCTCCCTGGGTTCAGCATCTAGAGACACGGGGTCATTCAGAGGCAACAGCTACTGTGCAGGACGCTGACAGACAAGGGCCCACAGGAAGACGTCTTTGTCCAGACTTAAGACCCATGTTAAGTCCTTACGATGGCTGAGTTCCAGCTACCTTCATATTCACTATATTCTGGTACCTTAAACAGTAACTAAGTGTACTACTAGAAGATAGACGTTAATAAGGTATACTGAGGAAAGTCCATTTTAAAAGCTACGTTGTTGACTGAGTTTTCTGTCCTGCCCAGTTCCCGTAATCATTAAGTCCCAAAGAAATCACACAGAGGTCTACATTAACTATAAATTGATTGGCCCATTAGCTCAGGCTTCTTATTAACTCTTATAACTTATATTAGCCCATTATTCTTATCTATGTTAGCCACGTGGCTTGGTACCTTTCTGGTCAAGACAGTCACATGTTGCTTCTTCTGTGGTTGGGTTACAGATTGCAGAAATGAGTTTTCCTCTTCCCAGAATTCACCTGTTCTTATTGACCTGCCTTTACTTCCTGCCTGGTTGTCCTGCCTATACTTCCTGCCTGGCTACTGGCCAATCAGCATTTATTTAAAATATAATTGACAGAATACAGACCATTGTCCCACACCACTACATAATAACAACACATTATAATCCAAATATAAAAGTTACTGCCACTGCATTAAGCCCAGTTCTATTTATGTGCATATATATATATATATGTAACAATCCTAATTAATGAAAAAGAGACCATACATTTGAGAAAGAATTTAATGAGGGGGGGGTTATGGAAAGAGGGAAGTGAGGGGAGAAATGATGCAATTATATTCTAACTTTCAAAAGTTGCAAAAAATAATTTGGATGAAAAAAATTAATTTATTTTACCATTACAGCCACAAGCCAAGTCTGGAAATCACACTGGTTATGGGGTGTAAATCTTGATAACTAAGTCAGGGGTCTAAATGGATTTCCAGCATTTAAGACTGTCTTAGGCCACAATGACTTTGGAGTCCTCAACAATGGTGTAATTACTGTGTGAACTGCACTGGAGAAGGAAGACCTGCTTGGTTGGACAGAGCATCTGATTGTGACTGAAGGGATAACAACCCAATCCAGCATGCAGCTCTGGCAGGCCTTGCCCTGCTTCCCCATTCTCTCCGCTTTGCTAAAAACAGTTAGATTATATTCCTAAAGCTAGCAACCTAGAGGTCTATTCCCTTATTTAACCACTTCCTCCCTCTGATCTGACTACCAAGACCCAGCATTCAAAAGCCCCTTTTGGCTCACCTAATTAACAGGTCCAATTAAAATGAAACACCTCATCCTAACATGGGGCTTCCCCGTTTACCTTTATAAAGTGCCATTTGCCCACGGGCCACATCTGTCTCCTCTCCATCCAAAGGCAGTCCTTTGTCCCTCTGGGACAGATACTCCTACCTTCTTCACTAGCACATCCTAGCCCATCTAACACAGACCTCCCTTCTCTGCTTAAAAATGACACCTACAAGGTCACTGCTGTTTCTGCCTGAGTCAGAAAGCAGCCACTTTAACTTTTCTTCCCTGCTTCATAAAGGAAAAATGTTTACCTGCTTGGGCTGTTTCTAAACTCTTTGGGTGGGGGCGTGTTTGGAGGGATATTGAACATGTGAAATAAGGAACACTGGAAATATCCTTGATCAGCTGGTCTTGTTGTTTGGGTCTGGAGGGGGGGCACCATACCATGCCTGGAGCACACAGCCGATAAAAACCCCCCACTTCATGGCTAGGGACTGAAAGGGAGAGACAGTATCGTGACAGTGGACACGGATAAAAACTCAGGGGAGACCATTTCTCCTCCATCACCCACAGCCACAAACAAGTAGGTAGCCTAGCGGGGAGTATTTCTGAAAAATCTTGAGAGGGAAAAGGAGAATCCATGAGAGAACTAAGGCGCACGGCAGCAAAAGGATCCCTTAAGGCCCTCTGTGTGGAACTCACCTCTGCATTCATCCTGGTCTCTCCCGCTGGTGGCTGTAAAGATAGAGGTTCAGGACCCTGGGGACGCTGGCACAGACTCTATGAAGACGGTTTTCTCCCAGCTTCGGATGTCAACACTGCCAGGGGGAACTGGGAAGAGGGAACTGCTGTGTGAAAGGCATACACCACCTCTGCTCACCTCAGAAGGGGGGCCCTGGATAGCCTAAGGCACAACTGTATCCATGTCCAATTTGGCGAGTAAGTTTTTAATTGGGGTTGTCAACAGGGGTGTAGTGATGGTTATTCAAAGGAGCTGGGGTAATCAACAGCACAGGGGTAAACTCCTGAAACCCACAAGCCTGATGTTCTCTTCGCGGCTTGCGGTGGACAGTGAGTCCAGCTAAGGATTTCTTTTTGCAGCCTGGCTGATCAGTCTTCACCCCTTGCAATCGTTTTCTCCTTTTTTTTTTTTTTTAACTGCTGGGTGGGGACCCTCAAGAATCTCTCCAAGTTCCTGTTTTCCCCTACATTGGGACATTTTGCTTGCTGTGTGACCCTTCCCTTCCTTCTTGGAGGAAATGTTGCAATTTGGAGAGCATGCCCTAGAGCAGGAGCGTCAGCTATGGAGCCTGTCTGTGGCCATGTCTGTAGGGCATTTTCTTAATACAGCTAACTGCTACATGAGGGGCCAGACCACTGTGGGCAGTGCCGTCCCTGTGCAGGTGGTCCTAGGCTGCAGAAGAAAGGTAACTGAGAAAGGCAGAGGAAGCAAGCCAGGAAAACTGCCTTTCTCCACAGTCTCTGCTTCAGTTCCGGGCTCCAGGCTACTTCTGCCTGAGTTCCTACCCTTACTTCCCTTGATGACTGACTGTAACCTGTAAGTCAAATAAACCCACTCCTCCCCCAAGCTGCTTCTGATCAGATTTATTACTGCAGAAAAGCTGACTAGGACAACTAAGCTATGTGACCCAGTTTTCCCTACCTCTTCTTCATCATCAGTCCCCAGTGCCATTGCCACCTCTGGCCATCCAGGAATGATTGGTACATAGGCTGGTATCTTCTCTAGAGCTGCCGGAGGCCAACTTTCTTGTTGGGACCATTTGGAGTCCTGGCCTCCAGCTGCTCTTCCCTGCTAGAGATCTTTACTTTCCTTCTGATTTGAGTTACTGAAAGCTGTGTCAAAGTTGTTTACCAGCTCTGCTTCACGAGCACGTGTTGCCTTGAGGATCAGAGGATAAGGTTTTCACCTGTTGGCCCATCTGACTGTGTTGGGTATATGAGCCTCCGTGGTGCTATTGAATAAAGGACTTCTTACCAGTGACTAGAGGTCTGTGTCTCTGTTTCTCTCTGTGTGTGTGTCTTTGTGTGTTTCAACCTCCAGCCCCTTGCCTGAAGCTCGCGAACTGTATGATCGCTCATAGAGCGCAGACAGGCGTTGTGTGCTGTGGGGATATCATCTCAGCAAATGTCTAGAGAGGGTCTGTGCACTATCCTGGACAGCTGGGGACATGTCTTTATGGGGTGAGGCACTTCTCTACGTTCCAGCTTGGAGATCGCAGCCTTTTTTTTTTTTTTTTTTTTTTTTTTAGACAGGGTTTCTGTGCAGCTTTGGAGCCTGTCCTGGAACTCGCTCTGAAGAGATCCGCCTGCCTCTGCCTCCTGAGTGCTAGGATTAAAGGCATGTGCCATCACCGCCTGGTGAGATCACAGCCTTTTATCTAGCTTACTTTTAGAGAGAAGTGAAGTGTACCGTTTTTCCCGCTCGGCTGACTACCTGAGTTTTCTAGGTAAAAGAACCGTTCAGCAGTCTTTCCGGGCGATCAGGAGTCACAGGCAGAAGGAAGAAACAGACACATGGAAATAGAGAAAAGGCAAGCAACAGAACAGCAGCACTAACTTCAGCAGGCTCTTTGGCTAGCGTGCTGAGTGTGCATTCTTGACACAGAACCCCTAGAGCGAGCCGACGGGTGGGGGGACTAGGGGCTGGTTTCTTCCGCCAGGCATCTTAGATGGTGCACCCTGATCCGGGGCTAGCCTTAGGGTTAACTAGGGTTGCAAGGAGAATGCTGTAAAGATTAACTATTTTGTTCATTTAGACCTGGTAGATGTGTTACTTATATAACTATATCCAGGGCAGCTGGATGACCAGAGGCGATAAAAACAGGGAGAAGGACCCCCCCCCCCTGTCTCCTGCCTGTGTGTCTCTCCAGCAGGCTGAGAAGGGAGGCACTCTAGTCACTGCCAGCCCTGGGACTTGACCCTCTTAGGGTAGTGTAGTGATAAGACACGTGAAATGCTGCGGCTGGAGGGAGAGACGCCTTAGCCGGTAAGAGCACAGCCTGCATTCCCAGCACCACACGGTGTAACTACTTGTAACTCCAGTCCAGGGGATCCAGTGCCCTCTTCTGGCCTCTGTGGTATACAGACAGATGGCAAAACACCCATGCGAGAAAAATAAAAGTAAATGAATAAACCTTAAAAAAACCAAAACCCAACCTTTACTTGGGGCAACCCCAAGAAAGCCCTGGGAAGACCACGTGACTCCTATGGGCCTGTGCTCAGAACGTCTCTGGCAACGTCTTCCTCTCTCCTCCTCAGGACGTTATCTGTTCTTTGTGGTCTGAAGCCTGTCTGGAACTAGCTCTGTAGACCAGGTTGGCCTTGAACTTACAGAGATCCACCCGCCTCTGCCTCCTGAATGGCGTGCCACCACCACCCGGTGCAAAAGGGACCTTACTAAAGGCCAAGTCGACAGAGTATGAGAAGGGAGCCGAGGAAAGTGTTAGTGTGGTCACCTGAAGGTTAAGATGGCCAAATCTGACGCCACCGGCAGGTAAACACAGTTAGAAAACAGTTAAGTGTGTGTGTGTTGGGGGGGATGAAACCCAAAGTACCATGGAGACAGACGTTCAGAGGAAAGTAATGCCAGCTGCAGTATTCCTCCTGACGCTGAGAACCAGCCCCGTGAATGCTCAGCAAGTGCCCAACACCAGGACGTCTCTCTAAAGGCAGTACTAAAGACAGTACACGCCCATGTCTGATCATTTACATAATCCTTAGAATAAAAAAACTGACCAAATTTAAATCTTCTGCTTGTAGGATTAGGTCTTTGATGTTTTGAGATAGATTAAAATGTAGGTTACCCTTGATTTTGCCAGATACTGGCAGGAAAGTGGGGAGAAGGGAAGTGGATGATGGGTTAAGTAGGGGTTGTGACAATCAGCTTCCTATCACAGTGACAAAATGCCACACATACTGTGTACGTTGTGAAGCCACACAGCGATATCAAACACAGCCAGCCTGAGACACCTCTGCTCAGGTTTGGTAATATCATATGTTAAGCTCTTTCTGAGGAAAGAATCTATTTACAATTAAGAAAAAAAAAAACCCTACTCCCCTCTCTCTCTCTTTGGTTTTTTGAGATAGGGTTTCTCTGTGAAGATCAACAATTCATTTCCTTTTGTTCCACTTTGCTCTGTCTTATCAGGATTTGCGTGTGAGTTTTGTTGAGCGGCGGTTTTACTTTGTAGCCCAGGCTGGCATGAAACTCACTCTGCAGCCTAGGCTGGCCTTAAATTCTCAGCAACCCTCCTGCCTCAGCCCTGTGCTATGAGAACTATAGAGTAAAATATAATGATAATACAGTTAAGTCTGGGATTACATACATCAGACTATTAATAATAAGTATGTCCCGAGTCCTGGAAGTTTCAGCAAATCTGCTTCTTAGTTCTAAAAGCTCAAGTGTTGTTAGTCATTCATATTTCTTTTTCTTTTCTTTTTTCTTTGTTATTTTTAGGACAGGGTTTCTCCGTATCCTAGCTGTCCTGAACTCACAGAGCTCCGCCTAAATCTGCCTTCTGAGAACTAAGATTAAAGGACAGTGCCACCACTACCCAGCACTCATTCATATTTCTAGTTTTTTGGCTCTCAGAATCTCTTTGATAATACTTTGTCTACCATTAGACTTCAGTATGTCTTATTCTGGAATGTACAATGTAAGAAAAGTACTTGCATATTTACTAATACAATCTTTTATAATAAAATAAGCTCTAGTATTCTAGTTCAATAATTTCAAAAACTTCTTGGAAGCAATATTATGAAAATTTCACTAATTATGAGAGGAACTTTCCAGTACACTATTGTTTGCTTTGTATAATATTATGAGCACTAATATTAAATCTCATGTTGAAAATCCTGTTGCCTTACATGGTCATCCTACCTAGCAAGCATTAAACTTATCCCTACTTCTTACAAATGAGACACCAAGAGGTTACCTAATGTGTCCCAAATCTAATGTCATGTTAAATGGAAAAATATCTGCATCTAAAACTGCATAAGCATAACGCTTTATTTTTTGTTTGTTTGTCTTTGAGACAGTGTTTTTCTATGTAACAATCCTGTAACCCTGGAACTCACTCTGTAGACCAGTCTGGTTTAGGACTAGAGGTTTGCCCGTCTTTGCCTCCTGAATGCTGGGACTTAAAGGGGGTGCCACCACCAGCTTCAGTTTTTTTTTAAGTAGTAGATAACTTCAGCCTCATTTCTGAGTTCTTCAGGTAGCATGCAACCTACAATGTAATCCTTACACAGTCTTGAATCCCCCCCACCCCCCGCTCAGTTTCTGAAGCGTAAAGCGCAGCTAGGAGAGATTAAAGGACACTCCAGAAGCAGACCGTCACCCAAGATTCCAGGGCAGAGTTCAAAGTAAACCTCCGGCTTAGTCTCAGTCCCGCGGACCCCGTGCGATACACCCTTCAGTCTACGTAAGGCCGGAAGCCAATATCATTTTTGAACGAGATGCAATTTCTTTTCTGACCGTCTGCACTCGGTAACGGCCGTCTTCCAGGGCCGAGTCTCCTGCTGGCTGCCACCCAGCCTGAGAAGGGCCGGGCAGAGAAGAACGGGTGACCAGGTAGCTCCAGACCACGCTGGCCTACGGCTCTGGCCTCAGCACGCAAAGAACGCGTGCCCGCGCCCTTCCCGGGTCAGCACTCACCTCTCCTGCACTCAGCACCCGCCCCGCAGCAGCTCTCCCGCAGCGCAGCGTCTCCAACGTAGGGGTAGAGGGGCGAGCGGATGCTGGGATCCGATTGGTTGTCAGGCTGGTGGGCGGGGTTCCCGTCGGCCGCCTCTGCTGATGCTTGTGCTGCTGAGATAGGCAGCCTTACTCGTTCCCGCCCTGTAGCCTGTGGACTGGGCAATGACTTTTTACACCGCTTGGTGTGGTGTAGCTGTCACATGTTGCCTGAGGCTTTTTTTCTGGTGGTGGGTACAGTCGGGTGCTTTTCTAGTTTAGTGGCCCAAACACAATTGATCTGATACAAAAGTTTGTGTAAAAAGCGAAGATTATAGGAAAACAGTGTTTGTGATCCATCCCCTGCCCTCAGAGCTAGGAAACATTTTCCCAGGGATAGCTTGGTCTCTCCCTTGAAATAGTAGGCACACTGTAGAAGGAATCAGGGTGCCCCGGTCATAAAGTATACCTTCTAGTCTAAAGCAGAAAAATGTAACTTGGAGCCTGCCCACTTTTTACCTAGTTTCCATCATCTGCCAGCTAGGAAGTTAGAAGTGTCCCCTCCCTGCAGTCCTTCACCCACACAGCAGCTAGAATGACCTTAAACTGGGCTGGAGAGATGGCTCAGTAGTGAAGAGCACTAGCTGTTCTTCCAGAGGACCAGGGTTCAATCACATGGCAGCTCACACCTGCCTCTAACTCTCCAGTTCCAGGGGATCCAACACTCTCTCTCTCTCTCTCTCTCTCTCTCTCTCTCTCTCTCTCTCTCTCTCTCTCTCTCTCTCTCACACACACACACACACACACACACACACACACACAGGCAAAACATAAAAATAAACATTGAAAAAAAACAAAAAATAATAATTAGCTGGACATGGTGGTATAGACTAATCCCAACACTTGGGAGAAAAAGGAGATTAAAGCCAGCCTGTGCTGCATAAAACCCTATCTCAAAATAAAGGCCAGAACCAAGGAAGGAAAGATGTGTAGATTTTCGTTGGCTAGGCAGCCTAAGTCAGTGAGCTCCAGGTTCAGTGAGAGACCATGTCCCAAAAAACAAGATGGGGGGACTGGAGAGATGGTTCAGCCATTAAGAGCTCTTGTTCCTGCAGACTATCTGGGTTCTGTTCCCACCACTCACAACCATCTGTTCTTTAACTCCAGTTCCAGGGGACCCAATGCCTCATCTGACCTGCTGGCACCAAGAACCTATGGATAAATACATCATATTTGTTGTTGCTGTTTTTAGACAGGGTTTCTGTGTAACCTTGACTGTCCTAGAACTTGCTCTGTAGACCAAGCTGGCATCAAACTCAGAGATCTGTTTGCCTCTGCCTCCCAAGTGCTGGTGAGATTAATGGCATGCACCACTGTTACAGAACAGTCTTTTTATGCACTGTGAAGATGTGTGCCCTCATTGGTTTAATAAAGAGCTAATGCCATTTTAAGTGAGGTAACCCAGACACAGAAAGACAATATCACATGTACTCACTCATAGGTGATTTTTAAACATAAAGCAAAGAAAGCCAGCCTACAAACCACAATCACAGAGAACTTAGACAACAATAAGGACACTAAGAAAGACTTATATAGATCTAATCTACATGGGAAGTACGAAGTAAAAAAAGACAAGATCTCTTGAGTAAATTGGGAGCATGGGGACCTCGGGGGAGAGTTGAAGGGAGGAGGGAAAAGGCAGGGAGGGGAGCAGAGAAAAATGTAGAGCTTAATAAATATCAAAAATAAAATAAAATAAAGAGCTAATGCCAATAGCCAGGCAGGAAGAGGTCGGGTGGGACTTCCAGACAGGGAAAAAGAGAGAGTGAGGATAAAGAAGTCAGCAGGAAGACACAGGGAGAAACAAGATGAACGAGCTGTGATGAAGAAAGGTACCACCATTTAGATAAGAAATATGGGTTAATTTAAGATGTAAGAGCTAGTTAGTAACAAGTCTAAGCTGTAGGTTGAGCATCCATAATAATAAGTCTCTGTGTGGTTATTCGGGAGCTGGCTGGTGGGACAGAAAAGTCTACCTATATGCCACCACTGCCTGGCTTAGTCACAGACCAGGCTTTTCTGTGTAACAGCCCTAGCTGTCTTGGAACTCGTTCTGTAGACCAGGCTAGCCTCGAACTCAAAGAGATCCTGTCTCTGCCTCCTGAGTGCTGGGACTAAAGGTGAGAGCCACAACTGCCAGGCCTAATTCATATTATTAAAAAAGTTAAAAACTAGTAAGATAGTAAGGAAGAAATCTTGACCTCGGGCCCCTGAAACATGAACACTTACATGATTGTATGCACACAGCCACACAAACATGTACATACAACACACATGCAAGAACATAAATACAAGTAACATGATACAGACTGAGCAAATTGGTTTTATGTATTTAGGAATATATATAGATAGATATACTGATTAAATAATTTTCATCTACTTAAATTATAAAGAAGATATATACCCAGAAAAGCATAGATATATTTTTATTATACATTCAATTGAAGTTTTTAAAATTACAGAGTTCAATGCCAAAACAAAGTAAAAAAAATGCATATTAAGTTGCTATTCACTTGCATTGTTCTGCCCTAAAATTCTGCAAGGAAACAGCTTAAAGACACATGAACAGATTCAGTGCACTTCTAGTGGCTTACCATGCGACGAAGACCATGGTTATCCACAGAAAATAAAAGAACAGTAAAATGAAATTAAAATACTGCAGTTTCACACAATCGACCTGGAGGATTTTAGGAGAATTTTGTTAGCACTCACCTGCAGAGCAAATGTAGCGCCTGGCAAGCTTGGCACACGAGCTCTTATTAACCGCTCAGCTTCTCCTCCGGTTTCTCTGGCAGGACCAACACAGGGTCCTCTCACACCCACGCAGCTTTTCTGCTGACCTTCTGGGGATGACTCTCAATGCTTTTCCTGTCTTCCTTTGTGTCCCAGCCTCATGCCTGCTGCCAATCCATCCTAGCATGAAGCACACAGCCCTTCTTCTCAAGTATTACCTTTATTGGCTGAATTGTGATTATAAAGAAACTAGATCTAAAATTCTCCCTACTTTATGATCATATCTCCTACAATGCAAAAAGGTTGATGATGCCTGATTCAGAACATACTTCAATGAGTTTAGACAGAATATATACTGGCCCAAGGTTTTTAAATATGTACTCTTTTCTATTATAATCATTAGTTTTCAAATTCATAAACGTTGTAAACATCATATTAAACATTTCAGTAGAAACCCTGTTACCTTACATTTTACTTAGTGGGTTCAGAAAGAACAAAAGCGACACTTTGTTCCCTTTGGCAGATCTGAAATTGTCCCTGAACCCCAAACCCACCATCACACATGCACTATTAAGCGGTTTCTTAGGTCAAGCATGTTCATGACAATTACTGCTGCTCTCATGAGCATACCTTGTAACAAAGTAGTAGAAAACAAACAAAACTATGATCTCTTGGAACTGCTCTCCCTGTGAGTTTAGATACTGTACCCCACCCTCCCCAACTGATCCACCTCAGGTAGCACATAAATACCTGAAAGCATACGCTAAGGAGAGTCTCCTGTACCAACGCTGTCTGCTCTGCCACCCCACCGTGAGACTGAGGCTGAGGAGCTGGAGGACAATGCGAAGCTGGCCTTCTGGAGTGCCTTTATCATCAAAGTGCTGAGGCTAATAACGTGCCTGGTTTTCTACTCAAAGGGAGAAACCTGACACACAGGAAATTCTAGTCACCTATTGCTCTTTTAGCAAGGTTTAACTGCAGGTTTTTATTTACTTGTTTATTTATTTAATTTTTGTGAGTTTCTTGGGGGCGGGTTTGAGACAGGGTTTCTCTGTGTAGCTTTGGCTGTCCTGGAACTTGCTCTGTAGACCAGGCTGGTCTTGAACTCACAGAACTCCTACTGCCTCTGTCTCTGGAGTGCTGGGATTTAAAGTATATGCCACCACCACTCAGCTAACTATATGTTTTTAAAAGAGAAATTAACAAAATGTTACATTTTAAAATGAATAACCTAAAAATTAATTTAAAAAAATACTATATTTCTTTTGCTCTAACTACAGATGACTGAGATCTACTGGCTCATTAGCATCTGGATTAGCAAATATTGAGATAACCTAAACCCAGAGTGCCTGACCTGGGTGACAGCCAGTCCTGCGAGCTAGAATAGTAACGACTTAAAGGTTGTATTACCTGAATAGTTTCAATGATGAAGTACCAGAAATGGTAAAATAAATATTTTCCACAGCACCATAAGTTTTTATAAAATACTATTTCAGTTAATATACAATCTCAGGATTTTGGCCCATCATACATATGAGGCACAACATCTTCTTTTATTAACAGAGGCCTTATTTGCACAAATACAACATGAAAACAATATATTTACATGGTTACTACTGCATCTACATCCACTGAATACTAGTAGTTTTAAGAGCCATGAAAAATTAATTGACCATTTAGAGTATGGTCACAGAATTTAATTGCCAAATGGATCTAATAGCAAACAGATGTACTTTATGGCCAAATTACTTAAAATTAAGTATAACATGTTAAAAAGTAAAAAAACCCCAAAACGCAGATTGGATCTGCCCAATACCCAGCATGCTCACAAATTTCCTACAACCGTTAGCATGTGCTAGGCCGTCTGAGTTTAACACTGACCTAGTAAAACAGAACCGAGAGCACACCTTTTCCCACAACAAACACCACATTCCAAAGCCAATCTCATGTGTCCCTGCATCAAAGAGGAGAACTGAGTCTTGGCTTTATTAGAAATCAGTTAATGCTAGAATAAACCTGTTACAAAACACTTATAACAAAATAAATATTTTCAGTTCCTTCACATTAAGTGATATATAAATCATTACATTTTATAACATTAGCTTAGGTCATTTGGGGAAACCCAAACATACTGTACAATCCTGAGTAAAAAAATTAGTGACACAGTTTCTTGGGGATTATCCTTATCAGAAATCAAGAAGAAAACGCATAAACCGAACCTTACAATAATCCCCATTTCCATCAGAAGTACCATGAGTTCTTTGTACTTTGGTAAGTTTATAAATGTAAACCATTTATGTGACAAAGTAAACTGAACGGAGCATTGCTAGGATGTCTCTATCACCTTCTGACAGTGACACGATAAATAGTCTGGAAGAGCAGAGCAGGAGGACCGGAACCACAGCGCCACCGCATCAGCATGCACTCGGCAGTGCAGAACACACGGGGTGGATGGGAGCAGCTTACATGCCAACAGCCCTTCATTGCCTGTGACAGAACAAGAAGGGAAAATTATTTAATAAAATAGGCTTCAACAGACATTCCTCTAAGAATATCTACAAACGGGCCATAAGCACATGTAAAGATGTTTGTCATTAATCACCAGAGAACTACCAATCAAAATTGTGAGATAGCATTTCATGCTTGTTTGGAAGACATATATATATATATATATATATATATATATATATATATGTATGCTAAAAGCAGAAGTATTGCTGAAGATGTGGACAGATATAAACTCTTGCTTACTAATGTAAAAAGATATATGTTTGTTATATAAATGATCTAGTAATTTACCCAAAAAAACAACAACGTATGATTCAACAATTCCACTTTACGTATATGATCAGAAGAACTGAGGGAAAGAATATCAACAGGTATTTCAACATTTATATCCACAGCAGCATTGTTCATATCCGACAAAAAATGGAAATGCCCCAAGTGCTTGGTAACAGGCTAATAGTATATAATAATATATAATTATATATAAAATTATATATATATATATCACCAAATAGTAGTACACTATAACGTATACAGTGTAATATATACTAATAGCATAATAACTAGTCAGAAATGATATGGTCACTTTATACCCATTAAAGGAACAACCCATCAAATGGACATCACAAGTCTAAACATAAATTTACCCAATGCAGGTGCAACACATTTGATAAAAGAACTACTACTAAATCTATAACCACAGATGAAACCCAACACAGTGACTTCAATACTCTACTCTCACCAACGACACTGTACTGCCATAAAAACTGACACACACAATACAATGAAGTCGAGGCCCCAGAAATAAGCCAAAAATACACACTGGAGAATACACAGTATGGCTAACAGGTGGTGCTGGTCTCAATGGCAGCTACAAGTAAAAGAATGAAACCAGCCTGGTCTACAAGAGCTAGTTCCAGGACAGGCTCCAAAACCACAGAGAAACCCTGTCTCGAAAAACCAAAAAAAAAAAGAATGAAATCAGATCCTTACTACAATCTTGAATAAAACTCAACTCTAATTGCATCAAAGATTTCAACTTAAGATCTGATACCCTTACTGTGACAAAGAAAGTAGGAAATACACTTGAACACATAAGAACACAAAAGGATTTTCTGAATAGGATCTCGGTAGCACAGGCATTAAGAACAGAAACTGACCAAAAGGACCACATAAAAGAGGTTGTTGATCAACATGTGAAGAGGTTGGAAGGTTTCAAGTTCACAGACAAATTACCCTGGTGTAGCTGCATCACCTTTAATAGCTATTTAATACCGTCTTCTGTATGTGGCCTGACATCTTTGTGACCATTAGACATGTCCAAAAATCCCCTTGGTTTCCAAGCAGACAAAGGACTACGAATGCTGTCAGATTCTTAGCTGAGGCCTACAGCAGAGTTTTCCCTGTTTTGCTGAAACAGACCTACCTACCACTTTCACCAATGTATTTGAAAAGTGCCTTGATTTATGACTTTCTTTGTTCTGTTACTATAAAAACTTTATCAAATCATTAAAAAAAAAAGTTAAAAGCTTCTTTACAGCAAAGAACATCATCAATCGAGTGAAGAGGCAGTCTATAGAATAGGTTAAAAAAAATCCTATCTGGACACTGCTGCTTTCTAGAATACACAAAAAACAAAACAAAATGGATCAAGACAAACCAATTAAAAATTGGAACACAGAACTAAATGGAGTCCTCATAAAAAGAAATACATATGGCTGAGAAATACATATGTATATATAAAAGTTCAGTATCTTTAGTCGTCAATTAAAACTACTTTCAGGTTTTATCTTACCCCAGTCAGAATGACTAAGGTTAACCAAAATTAATGTTACAAGGAAAAGACCACATTGAAACCTACTGCTTTATAGGCAAACTAAAAGATACAATTTTCCTTTTTCTCTCTCTCTCTTCTTTCCCTCCTTTCTGTGTGAGCATGCTGGCTGTCCTGAAACCAGCACTGTAGACCAGGCTGGACTACGCCCCCTCCCCACACTGGGATTAAAGGAGTGCACCACCATGCCTGACATGATAATTTTCTTAAAACCTGGAACAGAGGTATCCTGCAAAGATAGAGAATTCTATTGCTAGACACCACATGGTTCTAAACCCAGCTGCAGGAGTAGAATATTATTAGCACAGCAGCTGCAGACCAGGAGGCTCCAGAGGCCCCCAAAGCAATGGAGGTTGGTAACATTGCTTCTTATGACTCACTGTAACTAGGCAGCAAGACTATTACTGAAGACACAACACCCTTTGGATGTCACACACTGACAAGGCTGAAGCTGCTCTGGAAGCTTCCTCCCCGGTGGTTAGCAACCAATGGGCCTCTTTTGGCCCAGCAGGATGCTGGGGAGAAAAGGTGTCCATGGTCTCACCTGGTGTTGACACTGCTTATGACAATATTGATCTTCCAGGCTAGAGGTGCTGTCTGATCCAACAGAGACATAACTATTTTGAGAGTCATCAACCACTTTCTGGTTGGATTTGAGGCCTACTCCACACAAATGGAGAAATGTTTAAAGTGTTAAAAAGAAAAACAGAAGCTAAGTGATAGTTAATTATACACCGTAATTTTTTAAATCAAATATTCTTTAATACAGTCTGGACACTTTAAGACACTTGTCTTAAAGATACATGTGATAAGAAGCATAGCTCTAAGAAGCATGACACCTGAAAGAAAATCCATATTCACATGGGGCTGCCTTTTGTAATTCTACACACCTACGACGTCAATGACATGAAGTCCCAGCTTCTGCTGCAGTTCTGTTAGGACAGAAGCCAAGGCAACTTGAGGCTCTGATATTTTTATAGTTTGCTTCACATCATTTGCTAAGGCCAACCAGAGTTTGCCAAAGTCTTCAGTTGAGATCTTTAATGGCCTGAAAATAATTTTAATAAAAAATTAGTTTATGTTGTTAAGAACACAACAATGCTGAACAAACACATTCTATATGACTCATGGAAATTAAATATAGTCATGATAAATTTGAGTTCCAAGAGCTTTGTGCTTTTAGAGCAGGTATGATTAGAATACTGAGTATTATCTTCCAACCTGATGAAGTTACTATAGCAGAAGATACTAAATTGAACTTTTCCTTTCAAGAATTCATTCAATTTTGTCTCTTTTTAGATATTAATCCCTCCAACAGGATTTCACCAAACAACTTCACAAATTCTCAAATATAAACTATTCTATCATACACACACACACACACACACACTTTGGATTTGGGGAATAATGAAATTTCTGCCAAAGTCATATACAAGATAATAAATATAAAGAACTTTAAATAAATTAGCCAAAGAACTTAAGACTCTGTCAACACACACACACACACACACACACACACACACACACATTGAAATAATTCTATGAATGCAAAAAACATTTAGGGGATGAGTTATAGACAACTTTTATAGTCTCTATTTTATTTACTTATTTATTTTTGTTTTTTGGAGCCTGTTCTAGAACTAGTTCTTGTAGACCAGGCTTGCCTCTGACTCGGGAGTGCTGGGATTACAGGTGTGTGCCACCACCACCCAGCTAACTTTTATATTCTATTTATATTCTTATAACATTTGAATTTCTGTGTTAAGTACATATTGATTGTATAAAAACCCTACATTTAAAGATACAGAATTTATTATGTACTAAACTGTGTTTTATATATATATATTATGCTTCTTCAAATTATGAAATAAGGGTGGAAAGGGGCTGAGACTTAAATTGTGGCCCAGGCTGGCCTAGAACTCACTATGCTTAAGCAGGTGGCAATCCTCCCGCCTCAGCTTCCTAACTGCTGGGATTATAAGCATGAACCACCATGCCTGATTTATAAGAATACAAGGTTTTTAAACTGGACATTGGTGGCGCACGCCTTTAATCCCAGCACTAGGGAGGCAGAGGCAGTTGGATCTCTGTGAGTTCAAAGACAGCCTGCTCTACAAAGTGAGTTCCAGGACTGCCAGAGCTACACAAAGAAACCCTGTCTCCAAAAACCAAACCAAACAAACAACCTCCCTAGGTTTTAAAAATATTATTTATGTGTATATAGTACATGTTTGTGTGTGAGCATGTGCGTGTGTATGCAAGAACTCCACAGACGCCGGAGTGATGTGGTGTCGGATCCTCTGAAGCTGGAGTTACAAGCAGTTGTAAGCCACTGGTGCAGGTGCTAGGAACCCAACTCTAGTCCTCTGGAAGCCTTGGAAGTCAATGAGTCATCTCTGTACCCAAGTCTGTATAATACTTATTCTTTATTTTAAAGAGTTTATTATGTACACAGCATTCTGTCTGCATGTATCCCTGCAGGCTAAAAGAGGGCACCAGATCTCATTACGGATGGTTGTAAGACACCATGTGGGTGAAAGAAATTGAACTCAGGACCTCTGGAAGAGCAGTCAGTGCTCTTAGATGCTGAGTCATCTCTCCAGCCCCTAATAATTTAATTCTTATATTTCCTAATAGCTAACATAGTGTCTCTAGTTAGAAAGAAAAAAGGGGGATAGGGTATAATGGTTGAATAACTTAAACATGCCAGAAGATATTTACCTAATAAAATCTAATAATGATAAGTTCATGGAAAATTCCAACTGAAGAGAATGTGCATCCATCATCTGGTAATTTATAACACCACAGAGAGTCCCCTCTACAGAAGGGCTTTCCATCTGCACACCATACTGAAAAGATGTGGAGCTTTCCATCCCAGGCAAACAGCATCCAGGTTGCTCAATGATCTGTAAATTAAAGTAATAAAAATACCGAGGAAAGCATCATTATAATGTTATACGGATAGCAAACTTCTATTTAAGTGATAAAGTAATAAAGTACACTAATGTGGGAAATTAACAAATGACATTATGGAAACAACATACAAATATTCACTAAACAGCCAGGCTGTGGTGGCGCATGCCTTTAATCCCAGCACTCGGGAAGCAGTGTCTGTGCACTAAGCAAGCATTCTTCCATAGCTCCTCCCTTTTTTTTTTGAGACAGGGTTTCTGAGTGCAGCACCCCCCCCCCACTGTCCTGGAACTGACCAGACTATCCGCAAATTCACAGAGATCCTCCTGCTTCTGCCTCCTGAGTGCTGGGATTAAAGGCATGCACCACCACTGCTCGGCTACCACTAGACTCTTAACCTAGAAGATCTATAACAATCCTACAGCTGCCTTCCATTCTCTCTCTCCATCCCCACTCAAGCTGTACTGGTAGAATCAGACACATTTCTTTGTTTTTTAATATGTATTCAAGAATTCTTGCCCTGGGCAATGGACCATACAATAATTCATTCAACAAACTGTATGTAGCTCACAGAAAGAAGTGGTTATCCTTCTGACACATACCTGTCAAATGTCATAACTGTGCCGAGAACACTTACAACAATGCAGACAAAGGAACTTTGAGAAGTTGCCATAGCTCCCTTTCGGGGCTATGGAAGAGAATGATGCCCAAGTACCGAGCATAGAATAAAAAAAATCACATGGAGAAATGTTTACCCCTTAATATTTTTTTAATGCTCTATTTGGTTCTGTTAAATAATCTGAAAAGTTAATTTCAGTGAATATGGCAAGAGCAAATGTAGCCCTTAGGGAACACATGAGTAGAGATCATAGAATAAAATCAGGAAACACAAAGAACAAAGGATATGCATTTAATGTTAAAAGCATTTTACAGATATCAACTAGCCAATTCTGTTTTTTTTTTTTTTTTTTTTTGGTTTTTCAAGACAGGATTTCTTCTCTTTGTGGCTCTGGAGCCTGTCCTGGAACCAGCTCTGTAACCAGGCTGGTCTTGAATTCACAGAGTTCCGCCTGTCTCTGCCTCCCAAGTGTTGGGATTAAAGATGTGTGCCACCACTGCCCAGGCAACTAGTCAATTCTTTACAGGAACATAACGTTAATATCCTTGCTTTCAACAGGAAGAAACAGGCAAAAACATTTAAGAAACTGACCATGTAACATGGCAAGTAAGGCACAGTAGCAAGGTTAAAAACCAAAGTAGTATAAGAAGCCTATATTCGCAGGGCGGTGGTGGCGCACGCCTTTAATCCCAGCACTCGGGAGGCAAAGGCAGGCGGATCTCTGTGAGTTCGAGGCCAGCCTGGTCTACAAGAGCTAGTTCCAGGACAGGCACCAAAGCTACAGAGAAACCCTGTCTCAAAAAAACCAGAAAAAAAAAAGAAGCCTATATTCCTTTTTTGTTTGTTTTTTGGGTTTTGAGACAAGGTCTCACTTTTTAGCTCTGGCTGTCCAGGAACTCACAGGATCCTTCCTCTGTTCCTGAGTGCTGGATTTAAAGGTGCATTCCTCACTATGCTCCACAGAGACTCACTTTACACATCTATGGCCTCTCAAACACAGCACTACTGGGCTTCCTTTGTTTCTTTAGAGTAGTTAGTGTATCCTGAGCCCTGATTTAAGGAAGAAAGAATGTGGAACAAATTCATAAGGTGCCGGAGGCAAAGGCAGAAACACTAAGTAAGTGTCATTTACTTAAGGGAGAAAAGATAAATTAGCATTGTCTTACCTTGAAGTTTTCCACAGGAAAAATTTCTAACTTAGCATTTGTCACCTCTGAATCAGTCTTACTAGTGACTGCCCAGACCACCAATAAACAATCATCCTTCCAAATTTTGTAAGAAGACACTGACACCGTGTCATTACTACAGATTTCCATGAGGCTTGAATGCCCACGCTCTGGAGTTTCTTCTAACAGAGAGGCTGCAGCTGAAGCTGTGGAGGATGAAGAGGGCTGGAAAACTTCCATGTTGTCATCAGCAAACAAAGAAGGCGCAGGCGAGCTGACACTTGACAGTTTTTCAACTGAGGACAGCTCTGACGAAGACCCAGAACCCAAGAGCTCTGCACTGAGTTCAGTGTCCCCTCTATTCAAAGCACTCAGACAGTCATCATCCCCACGGGCCACAGCTGATACAGAGCTGAGGGTGGAGGAGGCAGGGTTATGAGCACTGGGTATCTTGTCATTTTGGGAGACCTTGAATTTTGATTTCCTCCTGAACTTGTGAGACACGAGGTCTGCTTTTCCCAACTGCAATAATAAAATATAAGAAGAAACTATTTTACTAATCATGAGCTTTAAATATCTTCTATAATCTCAAATGAACAATATATCAACACTAAGAATCTGTAAAGCAAAGATTGGCAAAACTCAGATAAATAAAATGTAAAACCCTAAAATTCTTAAAGGTATCAGCTAAATTTCACTTCTAACTTAAAAAACATAAACTGCCAGGCATGATGGTGCTTGCATTTAATCCCAGTACTAGGGAGGCAAAGGCACGCAGATCTCTGAGTTCGAGGCTAGCCTGGTCTACAGAGACAGCCAGGGTAGTCACACAGAGAAACCCTGTCTTGAAAAAACAAAAACAAAAACTTTTAAACACTATAAACTTGCCGGGCGATGGTGGCGCACGCCTTTAATCCCAGCACTCGGGAGGCAGAGGCAGGCAGATCTCTGTGAGTTCGAGACCAGCCTGGTCTACAGAGCTAGTTCTAGGACAGGCTCCAAAGCCACAGAGAAACCCTGTCTCAAAAAACAAAAAATAAATAAATAAATAAATACATACACACATACATACATACATACCATAAACTTAGAAAAGGAAATAAAATAAGGTCAGAACTCAGTTGTAGTAGTTTTAAAAAATGTTGTTTGGTATTCTTTACATTATAAAATTGGACAACCTAGATTTGTTTTTGTTTCCAGAGCTGTATTATAGACTCCTAAGTTACCCTGACTACAAAGGGGACCCAAACTGTATTTTAATAATCTATAATAATTTGATTTCATGATCTTTGTTAGTAAGCAAAGAAGAAAAATTGGTTTTACCTCAATAACAAAAATCAGAGGCTGACCAGAAAATACAGAAGAAAACCATTCCATAGAATTTGCCACCACTAACCTAAGTGAAGAACAGTCTGATCAGGTCTATGCAAGCAGAGCCCACAGACAGACCACTATTACTGACAATCTCCAATCACTCCCCTTGCCCTCAGAGAATTCTGTCATTCACCCTGGTCATTCCTGATAATTTATGTGGACCCTGGACTGTGTGAGCAGACTAGACTTCAGAGAATAACTTACTCAAGGGGATTGGATGCCGTCACCTCAGTGGTATAAAAACTATGTCACTGGGGCTAGAGAGATGGCTCAGCTTCCAGAAGTCCTGAGTTCAATTCCCAGCAACCACGTGATGGCTCACAACCATCTATAATGAGATCTGGTGCTCTCTACTGACCTGCAGGCATACATACCTGCAGAATACTGTATACATAATAAATAAATAAATAAAATTAAAAAACCAAAACTATGTCACTGAGCTCTAGATCTGAGAGATGACGGCTGTGAGAGCTGTAGGAGGCATTTCCCTCACACCATGTACAGATGAAATCCAGTTTTTGCTACCAGCAGAGAGCAGAGATCCTTACAGGAATGTAACAGACAACTTACCAAATTGATTGTATTTTCTGGTTCAAGCCCAACAAACAGTGAGGATGCCAACAACTGCTTTTCTTTCTCCTCTGTAGATTGGGTGAGGCCTTGAGCTTGGTCCTTTCTGGCTGTGGCCTGGCTGACATTCTCCATTGTTGTACTCTCCCCAGGAGCATGCGACACTTCCATTTTATCACCAGTTGCGCTCTCCTTTTTGGGGAGATAGCCCTCTTTGCCCCATAATTTCTTTATACCTTCCAGCTTCAAGCTACTTGTCCTAAGGAGATTAAGCAAACAGTCAATTTAAATAATTGCTGACTAGGTAAATCCTTGATACATTTTTTTCCCCAAAACACATATGCTATGATCATTTATTTATTTATTTATTTATTTATTTATTTATTGTTTTTCGAGACAGGGTTTCTCTGTGGCTTTGGAGCCTGTCCTGGAACTAGCTCTGTAGATCAGGCTGGTCTCGAACTCACAGAGATCCGCCTGCCTCTGCCTCCCGAGTGCTGGGATTAAAGGCGTGCGCCACCATCGCCCGGCTTCTGCTATGATCTTTTAAAAAACAGCTTTTATGTTAATTTTATAGGTGAGAAGGAAACCTAGATTTTTTTTGGTTTTCAAGACAGGGATTCTTGCAGAGGAAAGGATCTCTGTGAGTTCGAGGCCAACAAAAAGACAGGGATTCTCTGAAGCTTTGAAGCCTATCCTGAAACTCGCTTTGTAGACCAGGCTCAAACTCACAGAGATCCTGTCTCTGCCTCCCGAGTGCTCGGATTAAAGGCATGAGCTACCACCACCTGGAATCCTAGATTTTTAAAATTTATTTTTATTAGAACCAATTTCCCCCTTCCCTCAAGTACAATAATTTAAAGCCCCAGAACTCTAGATCTGGTTAAAAATCTCAGACCAAGCCGGGCGATGGTGGCGCACGCCTTTAATCCCAGCACTCGGGAGGCAGAGGCAGGCGGATCTCTGTGAGTTCGAGACCAGCCTGGTCTACAAGAGCTAGTTCCAGGACAGGCTCCAAAACCACAGAGAAACCCTGTCTCGAAAAAAGCAAAAAAAAAACAAAAAACAAAAAAAACAAAACAAAAAAAAAAAAAGAAAATGTAGTTAGGGCCTGAAACCTCTTAGAATTCTGCACTGATCTGAAGTCCCATTTATCCACTGGGGAGCTTCCCAGCCATGGCTCCCCCTCTAAGATATAAGGCACCTGTTATTCTTTCGGTCCCTGCCCTAGCCACGCCCACTCCTTTTTTACCTCTGACCTCCGCCCGCCATCTCTCTCTCTCTCTCTCTCTCTCTCTCTCTCGTTTTCTCTCCCGGTGTACACACGGCTTTGCCTCCTCTCTTTTCTCCTTTTCTCTCTCCCTCTTTCCTGTAATAAATATGTTACCTTTATGCCTATCTTTTGTGTCTATGTGTCTGTTACCCGCCGCAGCCGTCCCTCCCGCTGGTGGGAAACTGTAGCCGCTTTTCTCATGGCGGGCTCTGCCAGCCTGCGCGGGGACATTTTTAGGAATAAGAGCACCTCCTTATCAGATTTACGTTTGAGTGACCCCGTGAAATGCATGTTTGGTATCACTGTCATTGCCTATGGAATTGCTAACTATGTCTGTATGTGTATGTAAACTGAAAGCCTTGTGGGGGAATACCCCTTCTTTTTCGCCCAGAGAATAAAGAAACATGCGGAGGAAGAGTATGCTTGAGTCAATCTGTTCAGCCCCTCAGACCCCCCTATTTAAGCCAGTTTGCTATAGACGTCCTGTTCTGAGCCCTGAGGGAGCGCTGAGGCTGGTATTCAGTAAGCCCTGATAGCCATGCAAACCCAAACTGAACCTGAAGATATTAAATAACTCCTCAGACCTGACATAAAACACACTTCTATTCAACAGAGGCAGCCTAGGAGCTTGTATTAGATACACCATCAAGAAGTACACGTGCCTAGATCTCATTGGAAAAACACAACTTGAAGTGCTAAGACAGTATGTCCTCCTCTCAAAACCCAGCAGCTCTATAGAGGGTTCTCCATTGAGTATTACTTAAATGAATCCCAAGACACTGAGCTAAATTTTTAAACCTAATTTTTACTTTGTGTGTATGGGTGTTTTGAGTGCATGTATGTTATATCTGTGCACTACACGTGTGGAGGCCAGAAGAGGACACCAGAAGTCCTGGGGCTGGAGTTAGGGACAGTTATGAGCTGCTAGACAGGTTCTAGGAATTGAACCTAGGTCCTTTGGAAGGGCAACCATTCCTCTTGACTGCTAAACCATCTCTCCAGCCCCAGGACACAGATTAAAAAGAACAACCAAACTTATACAACTGATGGAGTTTAAAAAAGACAGAAGCAAGCCAGGCAGTGGTGGCACGTGCCTTTAATCCCAGCACTTGGGAGGCAGAGGCAGGGGGATCTCTGTGAGTTCAAGGTCAGCCTGGTCTACAAGAGCTAGTTCCAGGACTGGCTCCAAAGCTGTAGAGAAACCCTGTATACAAAAAACCAGAACAACAACAACAACAACAAAAAGACAGAAGCAAACAATGAACTCAATAAATTTAAACAGAACAGCAACAAACACCCAAGTGATGACCAAGAAAACACAAATATAAATCTGAACAATGGCAAGAACAATTAGGGATTTGAAATCTGAATTCAATCAAGAGACAGAAGAGAATGCAAGTGGAAATGAAGACAGAATTTAAAAATGTAATAACCCAATTAGAAAATTCAGGGGGAAGCCTCAAAGTAGAATGAATAAAATAGAAGACAGAATATCAAGACTTTGGGTCTTTCCACGCTGCTCTGAGTTCTGTTGTGTGGAGAATACAAGAAACTCAGATACCAAACGGGCACAGCCGCTTGATTCTGGACTTCTGGTCTCCAGCGGCATGAGCTAAGAAAGTCTCTTTCCTTAATGAACCACCAACCTCAGGTCTCCTGTGACAGTAACAGCAAACAAAGAACGCTGCCTCCAAAACTTCTTATGAGAACTAAGCATACAATGTGCTTGAAAGAGTTTCCTGGCATACAGTGACCATCTAATACTTACTCCCTTAATGGAGCAAAGAAACTATATAGTAATACATATAAGACAATCGATCACTCCGGTCTGGGCAAGCCAAAATATCAACAGCACTATCACATGTGGAAGCCAATCCACTGTTCCATTGGAACAAAGAGACTACCAGCTCCTCTGACACACTTCCTCACGCATCTGGAGCCTGGGGGCAAGAGGGACATGGGGAGCTCTTAGCACCAAAGCAGATGCAGATAAGACAGCATACACGGAAGGCAGAAAGATGGTACCCTAGAAACCAGAGTCAGAGAATACGTCACCTTTCTGTGCAGCCAACTCCCATAGCTCCTGGGCCGCTGCAAAAGACAAAGTCATGGGGTATTCCACGAGGACATGCTTGCCGGCCTGCAGAAACTGCCTTTGGAAACAGAAACACTTCAAGTAAGCACGCAGTGCCCTGTATATCCGAGAACACGACACTGCAAATGCACAAGAGCCTGCGTGTGAGTGTGACAAGCAGCCAAGGGTCAGTGCCCTGCAGAGTAAGGATGATCTATGCCTCAACCTTTGTCTTTACTGTAAGAAAGAACTTTTCTAGCTATGAAATCATTTGACTCTTCATCAGTGTTAAAAATTTAGTTTGCTGCAGAGGCAGGCGGATCTCTGTGAGTTCAAGACCAGCCTGGTCTACAAGAGCTAGTTCCAGGACAGGCTCCAAAACCACAGAGAAACCCTGTCTCGAAAAACCAAAAAAAAAAAAAAAAAAAAAAAAAAAAAAATTTAGTTTGCTGGGCTGGAGAGTTGGCTCAGTGGTTAAGAGGACTGACTGTTCTTCAATGGGCTCTGAGTTCAATTCACAACCATCTATAATGGGATCCGATGCCCTGACGCCCCCTTCTGGCATGCAGGGATACATGCAGATGGAGCTCTCATACCAAAAAACAAACAAACAAAACATATTTTTTTTAAAAAAAAATCTAGTTTGTTTTCTATTACTGCAATAAATACTATGACCAAAAGAAACTTAGGGAGGAAAGGGTTTATTTCACCCCTTCCCCTCTATTTTTGAGAAAGGGTTAAACTGGGTGGTAGTGGCGCACACCTTTAATCCTAGCACTTGGGAGGCAGAGATAGGCGGATCTCTGTGAGTTTGAGACCAGCCTGGTCTACAAAAGCTAGTTTCAGGACAGACTCCAAAGCTACAGAGAAACCCTGTCTCAAAAAACCAACCAACCAACCAGAATAAGAGAACAAGCCCTGGCTGTACCAGAACTCGCTTTGTAAACCAGGCTGGCCTGGAATTCACAGAGATCTGCTTGCCTCTGCTTCCCGAATCTTGGGATTAAAGGAATGTGCCACCACCACCTAGCTTGACAACAGGTCACAGAACATCCAGAACTTTGTGTGTTGACCATTAAGTCCCATTTGCATAGTTTTAGCTTCCTCAGTCCTCTTTCCAGGTGTAAGGCAAAGCCTACTTGTATGAAGAAACCTACCTTATGTAGTCTTCGTGGCTGGAACTCTCACTGCAGATGTAGGCGACATCAATCTCCTGGCTGCAGAGAGCATCTTCCAAAGAAATCTGCTGTACTTCATCAAGGCTTCCAAGTTCTCGTCTGTTTCCCAAATACAGACAGTCTCAATCCACACAGAAAAGTGCAATAAAAGCAGAAAGGAGCATGAAGTGTGAGCGCAGGGAGATGGGAAGTTGAGGGGGAAGAAGCAACTAGGACAATTTTTGCTTAAAAATGCCACGGTGGGGGACTGGTGAGATGGCTCAGTGGTTAAGAGCACTGGCTGCCTTTCCAGATGGGCCCGGGGTTCAAACACTCCCAGCACCCACATGGCAGCTCACAACTGTCTATAACTCAGTTCCAGGGAATCAGACACTGTCACACCAATGTGCATAAAATTAAATAAATTATTAAAAAAAGCCATAGTGAGACCTAATAATTTGCATGTTAACTTTTAAAAAACTAATTTAAAAAGTTCAGCTCAATTACCAGCATGAAAAGAACACTTAGTGTTAGACTCAAACACTTTTCCTTAAATGTAATTCTTGGGTTTTCCAGTTATTGTAACCCCAACAGGATTACTGAGTCTTTCTGTGTCTGTGCTTTCTTATCTTGAACTGGGGCTGGAAACAGCAGTGAGAATAGCATAAGGAATATAACGTGCAAATCCACTGGGATGACTGTTCCAAATGGCAGAATGGCTAAGCCACATACAGCTTCTTTCAGGCCAAACCTCACGCTGTGCCTTCTGTAGTAAACAGACCACGTACTGCTCCACGTGGGGTCTACTGGGCATCGCTCACTGGACATGCAGCTGTAGGTCCCTGACTCTAGTTCCCCAACCAGTGCGAACCAGAGAGTCTCCAGAGACTACTCTGTGTGTGGTTCTCTGGAGAAGCTGGCTTTCCCTTACCCTGGATCTAGAAACATCCATGTCCCGTGGTGTTACCAGCCACTGTGATTTCTATGAATCGTGGAGCATAAACCAAGCTGGGACTTACCTAGACACAAAACCAATCAGGTTCAGGAATGCTAACGAGTGTGGATCCTGCAAGTCCCGTATTCTCACGGAGCCGGCTCTGCCAACACCAACCACGACCACACCAAATTTCTTCCCAGGCTGAAATACCAAAGACCAGTGCCGGGTGTGAAAACGGTCCAGGATTTGAATGGAGTACACCAAACCAGAGGGCTAGGCTGGGTTCTGGCAAGCAAGGAAAGCTGGTGGTAACCCAGAGAAACAAGAGCTGGGGTGTGACTCCCCTAGAAACCAGGTGTCAGACACAAGAGACCTGGAACCAAAACACGCAGAAAGGGCTCTGCCATGTCTCTGTGTTGAAGACCTTCTGGGCATCAACCAGAAGGTTCTGCCCACTTGGCTCTATCTATGACCTCTTCACAGACAAGGGGATTCTCTGTTGCAAACACCCAGGCTGATATGAGGCCTCCACCCTCCCTGGGTTCAGCATCTAGAGACACGGGGTCATTCAGAGGCAACAGCTACTGTGCAGGACGCTGACAGACAAGGGCCCACAGGAAGACGTCTTTGTCCAGACTTAAGACCCATGTTAAGTCCTTACGATGGCTGAGTTCCAGCTACCTTCATATTCACTATATTCTGGTACCTTAAACAGTAACTAAGTGTACTACTAGAAGATAGACGTTAATAAGGTATACTGAGGAAAGTCCATTTTAAAAGCTACGTTGTTGACTGAGTTTTCTGTCCTGCCCAGTTCCCGTAATCATTAAGTCCCAAAGAAATCACACAGAGGTCTACATTAACTATAAATTGATTGGCCCATTAGCTCAGGCTTCTTATTAACTCTTATAACTTATATTAGCCCATTATTCTTATCTATGTTAGCCACGTGGCTTGGTACCTTTCTGGTCAAGACAGTCACATGTTGCTTCTTCTGTGGTTGGGTTACAGATTGCAGAAATGAGTTTTCCTCTTCCCAGAATTCACCTGTTCTTATTGACCTGCCTTTACTTCCTGCCTGGTTGTCCTGCCTATACTTCCTGCCTGGCTACTGGCCAATCAGCATTTATTTAAAATATAATTGACAGAATACAGACCATTGTCCCACACCACTACATAATAACAACACATTATAATCCAAATATAAAAGTTACTGCCACTGCATTAAGCCCAGTTCTATTTATGTGCATATATATATATATATGTAACAATCCTAATTAATGAAAAAGAGACCATACATTTGAGAAAGAATTTAATGAGGGGGGGGTTATGGAAAGAGGGAAGTGAGGGGAGAAATGATGCAATTATATTCTAACTTTCAAAAGTTGCAAAAAATAATTTGGATGAAAAAAATTAATTTATTTTACCATTACAGCCACAAGCCAAGTCTGGAAATCACACTGGTTATGGGGTGTAAATCTTGATAACTAAGTCAGGGGTCTAAATGGATTTCCAGCATTTAAGACTGTCTTAGGCCACAATGACTTTGGAGTCCTCAACAATGGTGTAATTACTGTGTGAACTGCACTGGAGAAGGAAGACCTGCTTGGTTGGACAGAGCATCTGATTGTGACTGAAGGGATAACAACCCAATCCAGCATGCAGCTCTGGCAGGCCTTGCCCTGCTTCCCCATTCTCTCCGCTTTGCTAAAAACAGTTAGATTATATTCCTAAAGCTAGCAACCTAGAGGTCTATTCCCTTATTTAACCACTTCCTCCCTCTGATCTGACTACCAAGACCCAGCATTCAAAAGCCCCTTTTGGCTCACCTAATTAACAGGTCCAATTAAAATGAAACACCTCATCCTAACATGGGGCTTCCCCGTTTACCTTTATAAAGTGCCATTTGCCCACGGGCCACATCTGTCTCCTCTCCATCCAAAGGCAGTCCTTTGTCCCTCTGGGACAGATACTCCTACCTTCTTCACTAGCACATCCTAGCCCATCTAACACAGACCTCCCTTCTCTGCTTAAAAATGACACCTACAAGGTCACTGCTGTTTCTGCCTGAGTCAGAAAGCAGCCACTTTAACTTTTCTTCCCTGCTTCATAAAGGAAAAATGTTTACCTGCTTGGGCTGTTTCTAAACTCTTTGGGTGGGGGCGTGTTTGGAGGGATATTGAACATGTGAAATAAGGAACACTGGAAATATCCTTGATCAGCTGGTCTTGTTGTTTGGGTCTGGAGGGGGGGCACCATACCATGCCTGGAGCACACAGCCGATAAAAACCCCCCACTTCATGGCTAGGGACTGAAAGGGAGAGACAGTATCGTGACAGTGGACACGGATAAAAACTCAGGGGAGACCATTTCTCCTCCATCACCCACAGCCACAAACAAGTAGGTAGCCTAGCGGGGAGTATTTCTGAAAAATCTTGAGAGGGAAAAGGAGAATCCATGAGAGAACTAAGGCGCACGGCAGCAAAAGGATCCCTTAAGGCCCTCTGTGTGGAACTCACCTCTGCATTCATCCTGGTCTCTCCCGCTGGTGGCTGTAAAGATAGAGGTTCAGGACCCTGGGGACGCTGGCACAGACTCTATGAAGACGGTTTTCTCCCAGCTTCGGATGTCAACACTGCCAGGGGGAACTGGGAAGAGGGAACTGCTGTGTGAAAGGCATACACCACCTCTGCTCACCTCAGAAGGGGGGCCCTGGATAGCCTAAGGCACAACTGTATCCATGTCCAATTTGGCGAGTAAGTTTTTAATTGGGGTTGTCAACAGGGGTGTAGTGATGGTTATTCAAAGGAGCTGGGGTAATCAACAGCACAGGGGTAAACTCCTGAAACCCACAAGCCTGATGTTCTCTTCGCGGCTTGCGGTGGACAGTGAGTCCAGCTAAGGATTTCTTTTTGCAGCCTGGCTGATCAGTCTTCACCCCTTGCAATCGTTTTCTCCTTTTTTTTTTTTTTTAACTGCTGGGTGGGGACCCTCAAGAATCTCTCCAAGTTCCTGTTTTCCCCTACATTGGGACATTTTGCTTGCTGTGTGACCCTTCCCTTCCTTCTTGGAGGAAATGTTGCAATTTGGAGAGCATGCCCTAGAGCAGGAGCGTCAGCTATGGAGCCTGTCTGTGGCCATGTCTGTAGGGCATTTTCTTAATACAGCTAACTGCTACATGAGGGGCCAGACCACTGTGGGCAGTGCCGTCCCTGTGCAGGTGGTCCTAGGCTGCAGAAGAAAGGTAACTGAGAAAGGCAGAGGAAGCAAGCCAGGAAAACTGCCTTTCTCCACAGTCTCTGCTTCAGTTCCGGGCTCCAGGCTACTTCTGCCTGAGTTCCTACCCTTACTTCCCTTGATGACTGACTGTAACCTGTAAGTCAAATAAACCCACTCCTCCCCCAAGCTGCTTCTGATCAGATTTATTACTGCAGAAAAGCTGACTAGGACAACTAAGCTATGTGACCCAGTTTTCCCTACCTCTTCTTCATCATCAGTCCCCAGTGCCATTGCCACCTCTGGCCATCCAGGAATGATTGGTACATAGGCTGGTATCTTCTCTAGAGCTGCCGGAGGCCAACTTTCTTGTTGGGACCATTTGGAGTCCTGGCCTCCAGCTGCTCTTCCCTGCTAGAGATCTTTACTTTCCTTCTGATTTGAGTTACTGAAAGCTGTGTCAAAGTTGTTTACCAGCTCTGCTTCACGAGCACGTGTTGCCTTGAGGATCAGAGGATAAGGTTTTCACCTGTTGGCCCATCTGACTGTGTTGGGTATATGAGCCTCCGTGGTGCTATTGAATAAAGGACTTCTTACCAGTGACTAGAGGTCTGTGTCTCTGTTTCTCTCTGTGTGTGTGTCCTTTGTGTGTTTCAACCTCCAGCCCCTTGCCTGAAGCTCGCGAACTGTATGATCGCTCATAGAGCGCAGACAGGCGTTGTGTGCTGTGGGGATATCATCTCAGCAAATGTCTAGAGAGGGTCTGTGCACTATCCTGGACAGCTGGGGACATGTCTTTATGGGGTGAGGCACTTCTCTACGTTCCAGCTTGGAGATCGCAGCCTTTTTTTTTTTTTTTTTTTTTTTTTAGACAGGGTTTCTGTGCAGCTTTGGAGCCTGTCCTGGAACTCGCTCTGAAGAGATCCGCCTGCCTCTGCCTCCTGAGTGCTAGGATTAAAGGCATGTGCCATCACCGCCTGGTGAGATCACAGCCTTTTATCTAGCTTACTTTTAGAGAGAAGTGAAGTGTACCGTTTTTTCCCGCTCGGCTGACTACCTGAGTTTTCTAGGTAAAAGAACCGTTCAGCAGTCTTTCCGGGCGATCAGGAGTCACAGGCAGAAGGAAGAAACAGACACATGGAAATAGAGAAAAGGCAAGCAACAGAACAGCAGCACTAACTTCAGCAGGCTCTTTGGCTAGCGTGCTGAGTGTGCATTCTTGACACAGAACCCCTAGAGCGAGCCGACGGGTGGGGGGACTAGGGGCTGGTTTCTTCCGCCAGGCATCTTAGATGGTGCACCCTGATCCGGGGCTAGCCTTAGGGTTAACTAGGGTTGCAAGGAGAATGCTGTAAAGATTAACTATTTTGTTCATTTAGACCTGGTAGATGTGTTACTTATATAACTATATCCAGGGCAGCTGGATGACCAAGAGGCGATAAAAACAGGGAGAAGGACCCCCCCCCCCTGTCTCCTGCCTGTGTGTCTCTCCAGCAGGCTGAGAAGGGAGGCACTCTAGTCACTGCCAGCCCTGGGACTTGACCCTCTTAGGGTAGTGTAGTGATAAGACACGTGAAATGCTGCGGCTGGAGGGAGAGACGCCTTAGCCGGTAAGAGCACAGCCTGCATTCCCAGCACCACACGGTGTAACTACTTGTAACTCCAGTCCAGGGGATCCAGTGCCCTCTTCTGGCCTCTGTGGTATACAGACAGATGGCAAAACACCCATGCGAGAAAAATAAAAGTAAATGAATAAACCTTAAAAAAACCAAACCCAACCTTTACTTGGGGCAACCCCAAGAAAGCCCTGGGAAGACCACGTGACTCCTATGGGGCCTGTGCTCAGAACGTCTCTGGCAACGTCTTCCTCTCTCCTCCTCAGGACGTTATCTGTTCTTTGTGGTCTGAAGCCTGTCTGGAACTAGCTCTGTAGACCAGGTTGGCCTTGAACTTACAGAGATCCACCCGCCTCTGCCTCCTGAATGGCGTGCCACCACCACCCGGTGCAAAAGGGACCTTACTAAAGGCCAAGTCGACAGAGTATGAGAAGGGAGCCGAGGAAAGTGTTAGTGTGGTCACCTGAAGGTTAAGATGGCCAAATCTGACGCCACCGGCAGGTAAACACAGTTAGAAAACAGTTAAGTGTGTGTGTGTTGGGGGGGATGAAACCCAAAGTACCATGGAGACAGACGTTCAGAGGAAAGTAATGCCAGCTGCAGTATTCCTCCTGACGCTGAGAACCAGCCCCGTGAATGCTCAGCAAGTGCCCAACACCAGGACGTCTCTCTAAAGGCAGTACTAAAGACAGTACACGCCCATGTCTGATCATTTACATAATCCTTAGAATAAAAAAACTGACCAAATTTAAATCTTCTGCTTGTAGGATTAGGTCTTTGATGTTTTGAGATAGATTAAAATGTAGGTTACCCTTGATTTTGCCAGATACTGGCAGGAAAGTGGGGAGAAGGGAAGTGGATGATGGGTTAAGTAGGGGTTGTGACAATCAGCTTCCTATCACAGTGACAAAATGCCACACATACTGTGTACGTTGTGAAGCCACACAGCGATATCAAACACAGCCAGCCTGAGACACCTCTGCTCAGGTTTGGTAATATCATATGTTAAGCTCTTTCTGAGGAAAGAATCTATTTACAATTAAGAAAAAAAAAAACCCTACTCCCCTCTCTCTCTCTTTGGTTTTTTGAGATAGGGTTTTCTCTGTGAAGATCAACAATTCATTTCCTTTTTGTTCCACTTTGCTCTGTCTTATCAGGATTTGCGTGTGAGTTTTGTTGAGCGGCCGGTTTTACTTTGTAGCCCAGGCTGGCATGAAACTCACTCTGCAGCCTAGGCTGGCCTTAAATTCTCAGCAACCCTCCTGCCTCAGCCCTGTGCTATGAGAACTATAGAGTAAAATATAATGATAATACAGTTAAGTCTGGGATTACATACATCAGACTATTAATAATAAGTATGTCCCGAGTCCTGGAAGTTTCAGCAAATCTGCTTCTTAGTTCTAAAAGCTCAAGTGTTGTTAGTCATTCATATTTCTTTTTCTTTTCTTTTTTCTTTGTTATTTTTAGGACAGGGTTTCTCCGTATCCTAGCTGTCCTGAACTCACAGAGCTCCGCCTAAATCTGCCTTCTGAGAACTAAGATTAAAGGACAGTGCCACCACTACCCAGCACTCATTCATATTTCTAGTTTTTTGGCTCTCAGAATCTCTTTGATAATACTTTGTCTACCATTAGACTTCAGTATGTCTTATTCTGGAATGTACAATGTAAGAAAAGTACTTGCATATTTACTAATACAATCTTTTATAATAAAATAAGCTCTAGTATTCTAGTTCAATAATTTCAAAAACTTCTTGGAAGCAATATTATGAAAATTTCACTAATTATGAGAGGAACTTTCCAGTACACTATTGTTTGCTTTGTATAATATTATGAGCACTAATATTAAATCTCATGTTGAAAATCCTGTTGCCTTACATGGTCATCCTACCTAGCAAGCATTAAACTTATCCCTACTTCTTACAAATGAGACACCAAGAGGTTACCTAATGTGTCCCAAATCTAATGTCATGTTAAATGGAAAAATATCTGCATCTAAAACTGCATAAGCATAACGCTTTATTTTTTGTTTGTTTGTCTTTGAGACAGTGTTTTTCTATGTAACAATCCTGTAACCCTGGAACTCACTCTGTAGACCAGTCTGGTTTAGGACTAGAGTTTGCCCGTCTTTGCCTCCTGAATGCTGGGACTTAAAGGGGGTGCCACCACCAGCTTCAGTTTTTTTTTAAGTAGTAGATAACTTCAGCCTCATTTCTGAGTTCTTCAGGTAGCATGCAACCTACAATGTAATCCTTACACAGTCTTGAATCCCCCCCACCCCCCGCTCAGTTTCTGAAGCGTAAAGCGCAGCTAGGAGAGATTAAAGGACACTCCAGAAGCAGACCGTCACCCAAGATTCCAGGGCAGAGTTCAAAGTAAACCTCCGGCTTAGTCTCAGTCCCGCGGACCCCGTGCGATACACCCTTCAGTCTACGTAAGGCCGGAAGCCAATATCATTTTTGAACGAGATGCAATTTTCTTTTCTGACCGTCTGCACTCGGTAACGGCCGTCTTCCAGGGCCGAGTCTCCTGCTGGCTGCCACCCAGCCTGAGAAGGGCCGGGCAGAGAAGAACGGGTGACCAGGTAGCTCCAGACCACGCTGGCCTACGGCTCTGGCCTCAGCACGCAAAGAACGCGTGCCCGCGCCCTTCCCGGGTCAGCACTCACCTCTCCTGCACTCAGCACCCGCCCCGCAGCAGCTCTCCCGCAGCGCAGCGTCTCCAACGTAGGGGTAGAGGGGCGAGCGGATGCTGGGATCCGATTGGTTGTCAGGCTGGTGGGCGGGGTTCCCGTCGGCCGCCTCTGCTGATGCTTGTGCTGCTGAGATAGGCAGCCTT